>NC_041728.1:44833982-47588400 GCF_004115215.2 Ornithorhynchus anatinus | reverse complement strand
AATCTGCCTTGATAAGTCCAGTTACTTGCTTTAACTAAATAAATGCATAAAAAATCAGGTTTGGCTCTTTTAAAAAAAAAATCAAATCAAATTTTAAAAAAATCAAATCAGTAAAACAATTCAGGTATTCAGTTATCTTTAATATGATGCAAGTATAAATGACACATTTTACCTCATAAATCACTATTTAGATTGAACCGTAGATCATTTATGTGCCTTTTTTATTGTAGTATTGTACTCTCCCAAGTGCCTAATACTGTCTGTACACAGTAAGTGTTCAATAATACGAATGAATGAATCATTTATGATTTTACCTATTGCAACATGACAGTGGTGAGAAAGTCTTGTTTGTGTTGGCAACACTGACTATTACAAATCATAGCTATTTCTCCTGGAAAATGTAGAACTGTTCATGGGTGGTGAAAGCCAAAGTCTTTAATTCACTTCTCTTTACTCATATTTTGTTTATTATGGTCTTCCAAGGAGATGAGAGGGGAGAAGATTTGGAATTGTTGGATGATGTGGTGGTTAAAAGGAAATGTCAAATTATTAATAACTATGTAGCCTAAAATTGTTTATCTTAGGGAAAACTTTCTCAAACCATTACACAAAAATGTAAATAAGCCAAATTAAACTCTGAACACTTTAATTTTAATGGCTGACGAAAGTGAGAAAGATCAAAGATTTTCTCATTCTGAAAAAATTACTCAGATGCTGTATTTAATTTTGTGAACCTTGCACTTAGGTCCAGACAGTCAGCCCCATCTGCTTACTTCATATTTTATCTTTATTTTAGTAAGTCGGCATTTGCAGTGATTTCTGATCAGTCTGGCAGAAGTCTTCTTATCTTATGAAACATCTGTATGGTATTGTTCCAGAGGATTAGATGCTTATGGGGTGTCTGTGAAGCCAGAACAATTGAGGTCATTGGAGATACAAACATTTATTTTCTGTGTCTTGTGTTCATCAGGGGAAGGCATTCAGATGATGCTTAATTCTTCCACCCTCAGCAGAAGCTGAACATTCTTGAAAAAAAAAAATAACTGAGATGAAATCATATGCACAACTGACAGTTGTGGAAACTCAGAAACACTACCTACAAGAAGAGAGTGGAAAAAAAAATGAGACACTAGCAGTATAGATTTGTGGATAAGATGGTATGTGTTTTTCAACCCCTAGAATTCTGTGTGTGGCTAGAATGGAGTTAACTGTCAGCTCCTTGAGGAACAGGGACTTTGTCAAACCTGATTATCTCATAATTACTCTAGTGCTTAGTTCACTTTATAAATACTATTATCATCATCAACCACGTACTAACTATACAGTGCGATGGACATGATTGAAATGCATAGATCATCTCGGGGCTTTCAGTGATTTAAAGTATACGTGATCAACACTCAACAAGTGATTTACCATTCACCTCAGCTTAAACATATATGAGCCTAAAGTGAGCACAACTTAAACGCATTTCTGTCTGAAATATTCAGAAGCAAAGGTTCCAAAGAAAACTCTGAGGTATTCTTCCACAATTTAAACACTCTTATGTGTTTGAGTGCTGCAATGTGTTTTTCTACAATATATCCACATATTAAATGACAGTTTTTCCCCTTCCTGTCTTCATTTTATACTGCTGACTACTTCAACACTCCCCTCTAGATTGTAAGATCCCTGTGGGAAGGGAATCTGTCTACCAATTCTCATGTATTATACATTGTACAATAAATATGAGTGATGTTGTACTCTTCCGAGTGAGTAGTACAGTACTCTGCACAGAGCTAAGGGTCAATAAATAGCACTGATTGATCTACAAAACAAAATCCAGATATCTGGCTGCGGCAAACTGCTACTCATAGGTCTGGCTTGAAACATAGATCCTAATGAAAATTCATCAAAGTGAAAATAGATAGAAGCCGGATAAAATACATTCCATTTATTTTAGGCCTAGTGCCTTTTTGTTTTTTTTTTTTATCCCCACTCCTAATTCATTTAAGTTGGTGGACCAGGCTCATTTTCATGACAGAGAATAATCCATGTAACAGCAAAACAAGTTCTTTTTTCTTGAGAAGATTTAGCATCTTCATTCTCAGCTTCCAATTACCTACCTCAATGATTTTTGGTCCCTTTTAAAATAATAATATCTAAAATCATTCTTTTCCTTTACTTGTTTTTTAGCCACTTATTAGTTAACTGAAGCATAGGAAGGGACAACCTGTAGAAAATTATATATGATTAATTTTAGAATCATTTCATAAAAGGCGTTCACTCAACCTTGAATTGCGACATGATTATGCGAAAGTTACCATTTGTTACCTATATTACATATTCATCCATGTCTGCAATGTGACCTAATTAATTACAGGAAATCAATGAAAATCAGCAATTTTATCATTTTGTGCCACTTTTCATGGCAATAAAACAATTTATTTGTAGAGTGAGCGATAAACCCTCAGGAAAAATTTCAGAAGCATGGAACTAAGGCATTTCATTTTCATACTTGATCACATCATTTGATGAGGAGGTCATGGGAAATTTCACTTAAACTCATGTCTTCCTATGCTCACACTTGACTCTTCCACTGCCTCCTCCATGCTCACACTGTTTGGAATTCCTTCCATCTGCAAATGCATCAAACTACAACACAAATTCAAAGCTCATCTCCTCCAAACATTTCCCTGCTTAATCCCCATCAATCAATAGTATTTATTGAGTGCTTACTTTGAGTAGAGCACTGTACTTAGCACTTGAAAGAGTAATAATAGTAATGACAATAACAATAATACTGATAATATTCATTAAGTGTTTACTATGTGCCAGGCACTGTACTAAGCACTCAGATGATTATAAGCAAATAGAATTGGATTCAGTTCCTTTCCCTCATGGGGCTCACCAGTCTCAACCCCCATTTTACAGATATGGTAACTGAAACACAGAGAGGTGAAGTGACTTGTCCAAGGTCACACAGCAGACAAGTGGTGGAGCCAAGATTAGAACCCATGTCCTTCTGACTCCCAGCCCCATGTTCTATCCACTACACCATGCTCCTTGGATATCATACAGTAAAGCACCATGTAGTAGAGTTGGTAGACAAATTCCCTGCCTACTAGGAGCCAACACCCCAAATTTTTTCAAACCTACCAGCTCATCCTCAATTGTGCATTCAATTGTTTAGATTACTTAGGTGTAAATATTTTCATGTCTCTCTACCCTATTTAAAGTAGAAGCTCCTTATGGGAGGGAAAACCCTATTCCTTCTCTAGAGTAAGGTCCTTGTGGGTAGGGAATGTGTCTACCAGTTCTATTGTACTGCATTCTCCCAAGCATTTAGTACAGTGCTCTACACACAGAAATCACTCAATAAATGCTATTGAGTAGTTAGTTCTTTAGTTCACATTTTCCCCAAGCACTTAGTAAACTGCACTGTGGACTGGTGGTACTCAGTAAATATTCTGACAAACTTCCATTAGGTCAGATTATCTTGGATTTTACATCTATTTTAAAGGCCATTTTTTCCATGGATTGAAAAAAGTCATAGTGATAGATGGAACAGATATAGTAGACTATTTGAAGACAGACATTTAGCACCATGCTGTTAGGGACAAAATTAGTGTTTCTATTTCCCATCTTTAAAAATGACCTGTAAGAAGTGGAAAACATCGATTCATAAAATCCATAAATTGAAGAGTTTTGAAAACATCAAATAAGTACAGAAAAACAATAAAAATGATTTAAGATACTTAAAAATAGCTGAAAAAACTGAAAGAATGGAGAAAAATGTCTGAATTGTTAGGGAATTTGGACACTGTAAAGGATGGAAATACGTAGTAGGCTTTTAAAGGCAGAGATTGCATCTTTTATGTTTTCCTATACTTTGACATCCTAGTATTATTTGCCACATAGAGCAGCCCTAGTCAAATACTGTTGATACTAACACTGAGAGCATTCTGCAGTAGCTGGGTACACAGACTGAGAGGTCTACATTATTTAAGTTGAATTGTGCCTGTTCCCTTTTATTAAAAAAACCAAAAAACTATTTTATTGGTTTTGCATTTGTTCTTTAAAAAATGTTATTTTCTATTATCCCTAATATTGCTATCCCTTGACAAATTACCTATTTACTCAATGCCCTGTAATTTTAATTTTCATAACATTTAAGTTGTTAGCTGGAAAATATAAACATCTTTGCTAAAGCCTAACTTTCAAAAAGAAATATTTTTGTGGTTCCTTTTCTATTCTAACAACTCTAACAACTTTTCAACTCCAACAAGTAGTGATTTTCTATCATAGAATTTCATAAATAAGAATTCTGTGCACACACCAAACCCAATTCTATTTCAAAGAATGGACTGTATTTTAGTTACCATCACTGGCTAGAAAACAGCTGTTTATTAATGAAATAGAGACCTTTCGGCTGTAAACACTGGAGGAAAGGGATCAAGTCTACAAAATTTACTTTACTGTACTCTCTTAATTGCATAGACCAGAACCATGGTACATAATAAGCATTCAACAAATACCTTTGATGACTTAATTGATTTGTAGAGAATGGTTATTAGCAAAGGGAAAGCTTGCTTCCAAACCACTACCATAGCTATGGTTACCCTGCCCTCTGCTTCTACCATCATTTTAAATATGGTCATGGCTACAGTGGAAACTCCCAGAAAAGGCAGAAGTAAAACAGTCAATCAGTGAATTTAGCTTCAATATCAGAGGGTTACATTGCTGTTTCCTGTCCAGGACTGAATGCATAAGTGTGTGTGACTTCTAAGTATGTGAGAGGGTATGCCACCATTCTAATAGGGGCAGAGTAGCATGGCCTCTTAGGTAAAGTATGGGCCTGGAAGTCAGAGGACTAGAGTTTTCACCCTAGCTCTGCCACTTGCCCACTTGGTGACCTTGGGCAAGTCAACCTCCCTGTGCCCAGTTACCTCAACTGTAAAATGGAGACTCAATACCTATTCTCCCTCCTGTTTAGACTGTGAGTCCCATGTGGGACAGGGACTGTCTGACCTAACATTTATTTGCCCCAGTACTTAGAACATTGTGTAACATGAAGCAGCATGGCTCAGTGGAAAGAGCACGGGCTTGGGAGTCAGAGGTCATGAGTTCGATTCCCAGCTCTGCCACTCGTCAGCTCTGTGACTGTGGGCAAGTCACTTAACTTCTCTGTGCCTCAGTTACCTCATCTGTAAAATGGGGATTAACTGTGAGCCTCACGTGGGACAACCTGATTACCCTGTATCTCCCCCAGTGCTTAGAACAGTGCTCTGCACATAGTAAGCGCTTAACAAATACCAACATTATTATTATTATTATTATGTAGTTAGTGCTTAAAACTAATTTTTCTCTTTTGTTTGTCATCCTTTTTCAATCATATTTATCAAGTGTTTACTCTGTGCAGAGCACTGTACTAAACACTTGGGAGACTATAACAGTATAACACTTGGTAGACATGTTCCTTGCTCATAGGGAGTTTACAGTCTAGATAGAGAGACAGGCATTAATATAAACAAAGAAATGATAGATATGGACATAAAGTGCTGTGGAGCTGAAGGAAGGGGGAATAAAGGGGGCAAATCCAGTGCAAGTATGTCACAGGAGGGAATGGGAAATGAGGGCTTATTCAGAGAAGGCCTGTTGGAGGAGATATGCTTTCAAAAAGGCTTTGAAGGTGGGGAGAGTGATCACCTGTCTGTTATGAAGAGGGAGAATATTACAGGTCAGAGGCAGCATGTGGAAGAGGGGTTGGCAGCAAGATAGATGTGATTGAGGTAGATTGGCATTAGAGAAGTGCAGTGTGTTGGCTGGGTTGAAGTAGGAGAGCAGGAACATAGGATAGGAGTGGGCAAAATGATTGAGTGCTTAAAAACCTATGATAAGAAGTTTATGTTGGATGGCTATTTGATTCTATCCCCTGGAAGCCTTGCTCCACTTCTTACTTTAACCCCTGGATAACGGACATTGTAATCAAATGGTAAAGCAAAATTTTCAACAGTGATTTCCTGGAACACAGTCCATTCATGTGCAGAGACAATGATCATCACCATTTAGCTTCTGAGAGTGGATCATGTAAGAAAATTCAAGGACAGAATATCCAAGCAAATGTATGGTGAACTCTAATTACATACACAAGGCAAGGAGGGGAAAAAACAAGTTCCTTAGTGAATTATAGTCCCAAACAATGTAGTACAACAGTGGATAATTAGGAGAAAACTGCAGCAAACACCAGTATAGCATGGAATAATCAGACAAGAGGTTTCTCTCCTTGGAAGAGATTGGGGAACATGAGGAGACTAAAAAGCTAGATTTTATCAGTGACAGGCACTACAAATGTATCAGCATACCAAATGATGTTGCGATAGAGAAGTAGCATGCCTTAGTGGAAAGAGTCCAGGCTTGGGAGTCAGAGGACATGAGTTCTAATCTGACTCTTCCACTCGTCTGCTGTGTGACCCTGGCCAAGCCTCTTCACTTCTCTGTGCCTCAGTTACCTCATCTGTAAAATGGGGATTAAAACTGTGACCCCCACGTGGGACAATCTGATTACCTTGTATCTCCTCTAGTGCTTAGAACAGTGCTTGGCACATAGTAAGAGCTTAACAAATACCATTATTATTATTAAATCTTAAGCCTTTTCTGCCACGCTAATTGTCTTAGCACATAACCGTGTCTGCTTCCACTACAGCCTATCCCTCACACTTCACTCCTCTAACTCCAAGCTACATTGTACCTCCATCTCATCTCTTTGACTGTCAACCTCTTGCTAACATCCTCCCTCCCCACTAGTATTTGATGGGTCACCACTCTCCTCATCTTCAAAAACCTACTGAGAAGCAGTTTGGCTTAGTGGCAAAAGCACAGGCTTGGAAGTCAAAGGACGTGGATTCTAATATCGACTCTGCCATTTGTCTGCTGTGTGACATTGGGCAAACCATTTAACTTCTCTGTGCCTCAGTTACTTCATCTGTAAAATGGTGATAAAGACTGAGCCCCACACAGGGCAAGCTGATTACCTTGTATCTACCCCAGCACTTAGGACAGTGCTCAACACATAGTAAGCATTTAAAAAAAATACTGTAATTATTACTATTACTGAAATCATATCTCTTCTAAGCAGTCTTCCCTAATCTCTTATTTTTCCACACTTTGTCCTCCCTTCTGCATTCCCTAAACACTTTGGTGTGTACCTCTTAAGCCTCACAACACTCATGCACATATCAATTCTCTATCTCTATTACTGTTTCCCTTACTAGATTGTAAACTTCTTGAGGGCAGGGATTGTATCTATCAACTCTACTGCATTGTACTATCCCAAGTGCTTAGTATAGTGTTCTGCACACCGTAAGTACTGACTGTGATACTACAGCTCATCCCTGTAGACTGTTAGCTCATTGCGGAGAGGAAATGTGTTAGTATATTGTTGTTTTGTACTCTCCCAAGCACTTAGTACAGTGCTCTGCACACAGTAAGCACTCAATAAATATGAATGAATACATAGTATATATCTACAGAGTCAGATCTGAAGAATAATTTTATATTTATTCAAAAGCATGAACAGAAACATTCTATCTCCAACTGGAATTCACCATATTGGGGAGAGTTGGTTCTTTATATAGTACAACTGTAGCCCTGGTTATAATAAAAAATGATGGTGAAATCCAATAACTTGAACATTAGACTGGGTGCCAAGAGTGATGGGCTTTGGTTCCTGATTTGACAACTGAGAAATTGTAAAATGAAGGCAAATCCAGTTACCCTTTTTGTGCACCTGCATTGCCATGGGCCTTTTTTTTTTTTTAATATATTGAGGAGTTTGTGCTTAAAAACAAAAGTTTGAAAAAATCTAGTCTAAGTAGAAGTTTTTTTTTTTCCTTTTTGGAAAATTGTGTTCCTGGTAGTCATTCATTATTCATTTGGCATTTGTAACAATTCCATTTCTTATAACAATATGAATATGACCTGATTTTTTTGATATTTCCCCCCCCAGGCAATTTAAATGAGTATTCATCTTTATTTAAAAGAAATAGAGTGAAAAATAAGGAGTTGAGAGAATTATCTCAATCCTGGTTGAGTTTTCAGCAAATTTCATTAATGACATGTTTCAGCTTCCTGTGACTTTCAAAGCATAGTATATCAAATCCAAGATGCCTAGAATTCCTTAACTCCCATTCTCTCCTAGACCCCCTCCAATCTGGCTTCCGTCCCCTCCACTCTACCGAGACTGCTCTCTCTAAGGTCACCCATGACCTCCTTCTTGCCAAATCCAATGGCTCCTACTCCATTCTGATCCTCCTTGACCTCTCTGCTGCCTTTGACACTGTCGACCATCCCCTCCTCCTCCATACCTTATCTCACCTTGGCTTCACGGACTCTGTCCTCTCCTGGTTCTCCTCTTACCTCTCTGGCTGATCATTCTCGGTCTCCTACGCTGGAGCCTCCTCCCCCTCCCATCCTTTAACTGTTGGAGTTCCTCAAGGGTCAGTTCTTGGCCCTCTTCTGTTCTCCATTTACACTCACTCCCTCGGTGAACTCATCCGCTCTCACGGCTTTGACTACCATCTCTACGCAGATGACACGCAGATCTACATCTCCGTCCCTGTCCTCTCCCCCTCCCTTCAGGCTCGCATCTCCTCCTGCCTCCGGGACGTCTCCACCTGGATGTCGGCCCGCCACCTAAAACTCAACATGAGCAAGACTGAGCTCCTCATCTTCCCTCCCAAGCCCGGTCCGCTCCCAGACTTCTCCATCACCGTGGATGGCACGACCATCCTTCCCGTCCCGCAGGCCCGCAATCTCGGTGTCATCCTTGACTCGTCCCTCTCGTTCACCCCACACATCCTATCCGTTACCAAGACCTGCCGGTTTCACCTCTACAATATCGCCAAGATCCGCCCTTTCCTCTCCACCCAGACGGCTACCTTACTATTACGGGCTCTCGTTATATCCCGGCTAGACTACTGTGTCAGCCTTCTCTCTGACCTCCCTTCCTCCTCTCTCACCCCGCTCCGGTCTATTCTTCACTCCGCTGCCCGGCTCATCTTCCTGCAGAAACGATCTGGGCACGTCACTCCCCTTCTTAAACAACTCCAGTGGTTGCCTATCGACCTCCGCTCCAAACAAAAACTCCTCACTCTAGGCTTCAAGGCTCTCCATCACCTTGCCCCTTCCTACCTCTCCTCCCTTCTCTCTTTCTACCGCCCACCCCACACGCTCCGCTCCTCTGCCGCCCACCTCCTCGCCGTCCCTCGGTCTCGCCTATCCCGCCGTCGACCCCTGGGTCACGTCCTCCCGCGGTCCTGGAACGCCCTCCCTCCTCACCTCCGCCAAACTGATTCTCTTTCCCTCTTCCAAACCCTACTTAAAAATCACCTCCTCCAAGAGGCGTTCCCAGACTGAGCTCCTCTTCCCCCTCTACTCCCTCTGCCATCCCCCCTTTACCTCTCCGCAGCTAAAGCCTCATTTTCCCCTTTTCCCTCTGCTCCTCCACCTCTCCCTTCCCATCCCCACAGCACTGTACTCGTCCGCTCAACTGTATATATTTTCGTTACCCTATTTATTTTGTTAATGAATTGTACATCGCCTTGATTCTATTTAGTTGCCATTGTTTTTACGAGATGTTCTTCCCCTTGACGCTGTTTAGTGCCATTGTTCTTGTCTGTCCGTCTCCCCCGATTAGACTGTAAGCCCATCAAACGGCAGGGACTGTCTCTATCTGTTGCCGACTTGTTCATCCCAAGCGCTTAGTACAGTGCTCTGCACATAGTAAGTGCTCAATAAATACTATTGAATGAAAATGACTATAAAGGAAGACAGGTGAAGGAAAGATGGAGGTAAATGCTAAGGACAAAACCTCCCCTTCTAATACGCATTATGGGACTCATTTCAATTTTTGTACTTTAGAACATTTGCCAGTAGATGTTCATAGAAATCCAGCACAATAGTGAAAATACTGTTCGGTTCACACATTAGAGAAGGAATATATGGTCTTGAACTAGAACACACTAATTGAACCCCAACAGTAGAACCTACCCCTTCCCATCTTTCTGTGCTGGAACTTGCCTCAAAGTCAAAGTAGCTGAAAGCCATCTTCATATTATCAAGTAGTCTCAGACTTCCTACCATTTACCCAGATTAATGACAGCTTCTCCCTGTCCTTTTATGTGTATTTCCAGATTAGGTAATACCACAGGGGGTTTCTGAGCCATTTCCTTGGCAGAAATTCCTTCCTAATGATGATAGGTCCCAGTTATAGAGGGAACGACTTGGAGTTTGAACACTAATGAATATCCTCCTTGTCATCTACATTCTTAGTTAAGAATAGAGGAATCTATGAAAAGAAATGATAAAGGCTAACGTGTTACCTTCCTGCATTCTATGTATTTCTCTCTTTTATTCCTACTCTCTCCTTACCACCAAGGGTTGGAGTTGAGACCTGGACTCTTACCTTTCTCTCTCCCCGGTATGTGGAAGAGAACTCGGCAAAAACCCATAGCCAATAGGAGTGCCTGAAGAAGCCCACCCTCAATGTCTGCAACCCTGACAACTATCAAGGCGAGGCCATGGGCAGAGTTCTTGTTTACTATTAGAATCGTGTGCATAGTTGCATGATTCCTTATGTCCTACTCATCAGTGTGCTTGCTGACAGCAAATATTGAGGACGCCAAAATTTTAATCAGCAAAGGCATTTATCAAGTGCCTACTGTTTGCGGAGCCCTATACTAAACATTAAGAACATTAAATAGAAGTCAAAGGCACAGTTCATGCCCTTGGGGAGTTTATAATCTAATCGTGGAGACAAGGGTCAAATGTGGGACATGAACTGTGTCAAACTTGATAGACTTGTATCTACTACAATATTTAAAGCTGTGTTAATCACATAGTAAGTGCTTAACTAATACTTTCATGATAATATGCAAAAGATAAAACAGTAAATGAAAGTATCTGTACATGCAACATAAACCCATTTATTCCACAATATCTCACCCCAAGTTTTTATTACAGCCATATATAACCAAATAGTCAAATGTCATAGGTTAAAATCAATTTTTTTCCATTCATTAAGATGTATATAAAGCATTGGTTTTCTATAACTGGAGGTTCAGAGGGTTTGGAATGATTTTGATAACTTCAGAAAAATATCTGAATCTGGGTTTTCCAACAGATAAATCACATTCTTTCACAGTACCAAGACATTAGCTTTTCTCTCCCCTACCTCCCCCAGTATTAAAAAAAGGAATATATGTAGAAGTTTGATACCTCCTCCAATCCCAAAAAATATTACTGACACACATTTCCTCCATTCACAAATCCTAAATTAAATACCCAATTATGTAAGAAAATTCATTCATTTGTTCTCATTAATTTTATCCTTTATTTTTCTGGTACTGAACAACAAAATCCTCTCAGTCCTTTCTAGAACTAATGGCTTAGATTTAATGGGTATAAATGAAAACAACTGAATCAATTTTCTATCACACTGCAACATATCAAACTTAGGTTAATTTTCATGAGACAGATCAATCAGTGGTATTTACTGAGCATTTACTGTGTTCAGGGTAGTGTACTAAGTGTAAGGGAGAGTATAATAAAATTGACCATGATCCTTTACCTCACAGAGCTACAATCAAGTAGATTTATACTAGATAGAGTAGCATCTCTACATATATATATAAACTAGGCAACATAAGTGGATAATTAGGATATGACAGAATGGATAGAGCATGGGTCTGGGAGTCACAAGGTCATGGGTTCTAATCCGGCCTCTGCCACTTGTCTCCTGTGTAACCTTGGTTAAATCACCTCATTTCCCTGTGCCTGAGTTACCTCATCTGGGGATCTAGACTGTGAGCCCCACATGGGACAGGGACTGTGCCCAATCCAATTTGCTTTTACACACCCCAGCACTTAGTATAATGCCTGGTACATAGTAAGCACTTAACAAATACCAATATTATTATAATTCTTAGGTCAACTAATTCCTAGTCCAAAGAAAATATACAGGGTCCAATTTTTCACCAAATACTTAGAATTTATTACACTTACTTCAATCAATAGTATTTATTGAGCACTTACTGTGGCCAGAGCACTGTATTAAGCCCTTGGAAAAGTACAGTATAATAGAGTGTTTGACATGATCCCTTGTCCAGAGGCAACTTACAGAGTACAAGGTGAGACAGACATTAAAACAATAAAAATAGGGGAAATAGTATAATTGTATTTATAATAATGGTATTTAAGCACTTATGTGCCAGGCACTTTACCAAGTGCTGGGATAAATGCAAGAGAGTCAGGTCCCACATGGGGCTTACAGTCTATAAGTGGGAGGGAGAATAAGTATTGAAACTCCATTTTGCAAAGCAGGGAACCGAGGCACCTAGAAGTTAAGTGACTTGCCCGAGGTAGAGTATAAGTATTGAAACTCCATTTTGCAGAGCAGGGAACCGAGGCACAGAGGAGTTAAGTGACTTGCCCAGAGGGTATAAAGTGTTGTGGGGTTGGGGTGAGTATGTGATTAAGGAATACATGGCCAAATACATAGGGTACATAGAGGGGAGAATTGATAGGAAAAATGAGGGCTTAGTCAGGGAAAGACTTCTGGAGGAGATACAATTTTAGAATGTTAGTAAGGAACTTTTGTCCAGCAACATGAGCCCTTCAGGCTATAGTAGCACAGTAATGGTATTTATTAAGCATTTACTGTGTATAGACAGTAAATACTAGGAGAGAGAGCAAGGTGAAAATTTAGCATGTCCCTGTCTCTTGGAGGACTCACAATCTAAGACACCTTGGTGTTGGTAGAAATGGTTTGAGTGTGTACTCAGAAAACCATAAGTGCTACCAGTGTGAGTTTTTCAAGACTGTTATCTGTGTTTTTGAGAACCTGATATGTATGCAGACTGTGTCGAGAAGAATAATTTCCAAATGGATTTTTCAGGTGACATTTGCATAAAATTTCAGAAAATATTTTCAAAGTTTCATGGTCCATGTCTTTCAACCACATGCAAAAGCTAATGTCTGATCTCAAATGGTTTGAGAGATGTAAAGCACCCTTTTTGTAGAAGCCCCATCCCTGGTAAATTAACACCTCTCTCAATCTCTAATTTGGAGACGATATGTAAAAGGATTACCACATGTAGAATCAAAACTCAAGTCCCACTTCCTCACTTGTCAGTTCCGTTTGCTAGCCTTGGAGATGGTTTTGGAAAACGCGTGGTTGGATTTTCATAAAGCTCCTTGAAAACATTTGGCACAATGAGGCACTTAAGTTGAAATATTTGTTAAATTTCTGCACTTTCTACAAATCCCATAATGAAATAATGCATCTCGAGTTAAACATCTTCTTTCATTCATTCATTCATTCAATAGTATTTATTGAGCGCTTACTATGTGCAGAGCACTGTACTAAGCGCTTGGGATGAACAAGTCGGCAACAGATAGAGACAGTCCCTGCCGTTTGACGGGCTTACAGTCTAATCGGAGGAGACGGACAGACAAGAACAATGGCACTAAACAGCGTCAAGGGGAATTTCTGAAGCCATCTTTTCCACAAATCTTAAATTGCATACTCAGGGTAGTTTGACACTACCCATAACCTGTGGTTTTAAAAAAGAGAACACATTTGCTATCAAATGATCTTAATTATTCCAAAGAATGTCACCATAAACATGGAGTATGTGAGTAATCTATCACCTGATATTAAAGGTGGTAGCATACAGGCCTCACTAACTGAATTCATAAAATATTTTAACAAAGCTTTTTAAGTGTAATCAGAAAGGCAGAATTTCCTGAGACACTGGAAAAGATGCTGTATATTCCAGTAAAAGTGACCAATGCATTAGGAGAATAGAAAGCAATTCAGAGAATGGATTGCCCCATTCTTTCTCCTTTCTAATGCATTGTCATCAGAATATTCTCTGTGTCCACCTAAAGGATACAGGTGGAAATTATGGCTGAAAAAACCTTTGAGGGGAGGAAAGTAATGGAATTTGACAAAGCAATGTAGAAAATTTATGTCAGCATTAAAACAACCAGTTTAATTGAGTCCCATGCTAATGAGGAAGAGAATCCAGAAAATCCAGCTATTAGCTAGTCATTTTTATTGCACATTTGAAATATTTGATCTGGTTTGGAACTAGGATAATACCGTTGTCTATGGTGGTGGTGTGAGCAAAGTTAAGCAGAGCAAAGTGGCACTGTACAAAACTAAAAAAATTTTCTAAATGCAGTGGTGACAACTGTAAAATCTTAAATAGCATACTAATCAAAAGTGTATTTCCATCTCAGTACTGTTGTAATGCTATACTACCGAGTGTTCATGCAAGGCTAGGGTTATAATTTTGCATGCCTGCATTCTTGCTGGGGTGTTTAGGTATGACTTTTTAATATGCAGTTTAATCTGATAAGCAAAACCTAGCCAATTGAGTCCATGATGGATAGATTGAACTCTCTGCCCTCATAACTCCTAAATCATCTTCTTGAATCCCAACATTTTTTTCACTGCAGTCTCATATTTTCTCCTGCCTTCAGGACATCTGCATTTGGATGTCCTCCCCAGATCTCAAACTTAACATGTCTAAAATGAAATGGCTCATCTCACACTTACCTTCTCTCCCCTCACCTTATTGTCTGTTCACTGTAAACATCACCCCATTCTTCCTATCTCACAAGCACAAAACCTTGGCACTATCCTCAACTAATGTCTCTCATTCAACCAGCATATTTAGACAATCACCAAATCCTGCAGATTCTAGTTTTACTACATCATCAGAATCCACCCCTTTCACTTCATCTAAATTGCTACCACACTAGGCCAAGCACTTGAATTAACCCAACCCCACTCTTAATTTGCCTCCTCGTGGATTCCCCAGTCTCCAGCCTCTTCACTCTTAAGTCCAAACTTTCTTTCTTTTTAAAAGGGATTTATTAAGCACTAATAATGATAATAATATTTAAGTGCTTATTATGTGACAGGCACTGTACTAAGTGCTGGCGTAGATAGAAGATAATCAGGTTGGACACAGTCCTGTCCCACATGGGGCTGACAGTCTTAATCCCCATTTTATAGATGAGAGAACTGAGGGACAGAGAAATTAAGTGACTTGTTCAAGGTCACACAGAAGACAAGCAGCAGAGTCAGGTTTAGAATCCAGGTCCTTCTTATTCCCAGGCCCATGCTCTATCCACTAAACCACACTGCTTCTCATGCTGCTACTATGTTGGTATTTGTTAAGCGCTTACTATGTGCAGAGCACTGTTCTAAGCGCTGGGGTAGACACAGGGGAATCAGGTTGTCCCACGTGGGGCTCACAGTCTTCATCCCCATTTTACAGATGAGGGAACTGAAGCACAGAGAAGTTAAGTGACTTGTCCACAGTCACACAGCTGACGAGTGGCAGAGCTGGGATTCGAACTCATGACCTCTGACTCCAAAGCCCAGGCTCTTTCCACTGAGCCACGCACTGTACTAAGTGCTGGGATAGATGCAAGCTAATCAGGTTGGACACAGTCCCTCTCCTACATCCGGCTCACAGTCTTAATAAGTGATCTGGGGATTAAAACTGTGAGCCCCACATGGGACATCTTGATTCCCCTGTGTCTACCCCAGCGCTTAGAATAGTGCTCTGCACATAGTAAACACTTAACAAATACCAACATTATTATTATTATTCTTCACTCCGCTGCCCAGCTCACCTTCCTGCAGAAACGTTCTGGGCATGTCACTCCTCTTCTTAAACACCTCCAGTGGTTGCCTATCAACCTCCGCTCAAAACAAAAACTCCTCACTCTAAGCTTCAAGGCTCTCCATCACCTTGCCCCTTCCTACCTCTCCTCCCTTCTCTCTTTCCACTGCCCACCCCGCACGCTCCACTCCTCTGCTGCCCACCTCCTCACCATGCCCCATTCTCTCCTATCCCGCCGTCGACCCCTGGGCCACGTCATCCCGGGGTCCTGGAATGCCCTCCCTCCTCACCTCAGACAATCTAATTCTCTTCCCCTCTTCAAATCCCTACTTAAAACTCACCTCCTCCAAGAGGCCTTCCCAGACTGAGCTCCCTCCTTTTTCCCTCTGCTCCCTCTACCCCCCCCCCGCAGCTAAACCCTCTTCTCCCCCTTTTCCCTCCCCTCCTCCCCCTCTCCCGTCTCACCCCCTCAGCACTGTACTCGTCCGCTCAACTGTATATATCTTCATCACCCTATTTCTTTTGTTTAATGAGATGTACATCACCCTGATTCTATTTATTTGCCATTGTTTTTATGAGATATTCTTCCCCTTGACTCTATTTATTGCCATTGTTCTTGTCTGCCTGTCTCCCCCGATTAGACTGTAAGCCTGTCAAAGGGCAGGGACTGTATCTGTTGCCGACTTGTACATTCCAAGCGCTTAGTACAGTGCTCTGCACATAGTAAGCGATCAATAAATACTATTTAATTTCCTCCTCAGGCAGAAACTCTGTCAGCGTGAAGAAACTTAATCAGCTTTCTCCCCTCTATATATCCTTGTTCCTTTCTCATTGAAGTACAGCCCCATATTGCACTCCTCTAACATTAACCTATTCACTGGGCCATTTTCCTCATGTCCCTCTTGTCACTGACCCCTTGCTCATGAACTCCTTCTTGGTATTATCCTTGACTCTTCTCTCAAATCACATGCAGTCTGTTGTTAACTTATGATGATTTTTCATCTGCAATTTCATCATCTGCCCCTTCCTCTCAATCCAGCCAACCACTCCACTAATCCAAGGATTTGGCATGTCCTGCTTGCCTAATGAATCAAGCTCTGCCCTGGTCTCACTACCTTTATTTTTTTCCCGTCTCCAGTACACACCATAGTCTGCTTCCTGCATTCCTCATGTAAAATGTTGTTCTGCTCTAATCTCCTCTTTCTTCAACAAAAGTCTTCAATCCTCACTTGTTCATCTTTACATCTAGCCTTCAACTCCTTCTTGGATAATATTGAATATAGGATGCTCAGTAATTTATTCCTTGTTCTGTGGTGATCATGAGTGATTTACTCTAAGGCAAGAGGAATTTATTCTTTACATTTATTAAATACTAAAAAGATAGAAGATACAATAAAAGACAGTGTAAAATGAAGCTTTGCTCTGGGAGTGGGGTGGGTGGGGCATCTCCAAGAAGCGACATCTCCTCCAAGAGGCCTTCGCTAACTAAGCCCTTATTTCCCATACTCCCTCACCTATGCACTTCAATCTGTACCCTTTAATACATGGATCATCTTTCTTTAAATAAATAAGTGAATAAATTCAGTCCACATTTCCCCACTATGCAAAAACCTCTAGTGGATACCCATCCATCTCTGCATCCAACACAAATTCCATATCAATGCTTTTAAAAGCACTCACTCAGTTTGCTGCCTCGTATCAGCGTGGCTCATTGGAAAGAGCACGGGCTTTGGAGTCAGGGCTCATGAGTTCGAATCCCAGCTCTGCCACTTGTGACTGTGGGCAAGTCACTTAACTTCTCTGTGCCTCAGTTCCCTCATCTGGAAAATGAGGATTAAGATTGTGAGCCCCACGTGGGACAACCTGATTCCCCTGTGTCTACCCCAGCGCTTAGCACAGTGCTCGGCACATAGTAAGCGCTTAACAAATACCAACATTATTATTATTATTGTATCTTTCCTTACTGATTTCCTACAACAGCCCAGCCTCCACACTTAGGTCCACTAGTGCCAGCTTTCTCACTGTGCCTAAGTCTCATCTATCTCACTACCTACCCCTTTCCCATGTCCTCCCTCTGGCCTGGAAATCCCTCCCCCATTATATACACCAGACCACCACTGCCCCCATCTTCAAAACCTTAGTAAGATCTCACTCCTCCAAGAGGGCTTCCCCAACTAAGCCCTCCTTTCCCAGACACTTTCTGCAACACCTTCAAACACTTGATATTCACTTCAACCTCAGCTCTACAGCACTTATGTATATATCTGTAACTTATTTTATGACCACAGGAACATGTCTACCAACTCTATTGGTAGTGTTCTGTCTCACAAGGGCTTAGTACATTGGAGGCACATGAATCTTACTGTAATGATGTCATGCAGAATGGGAGAATAGCTTCCCCAATCCTTGAGTGGCCAGTATAACCACCCACTTTCCCTTGTGATCCCCAGGGTCGCTGCTCCGGATATGTGCTGTGCAGGCCAGCTGAGAGGATTTAAGCAGCTGCTGTGTCATCTCCCCCAACCTCGGCCTCTCTCTACCATATGGCTGACAGAATCTACAGGTGTTCTGCAACCTTCCCCTTGTGATTCCCAGCGTCTCTGCTCTTGACATACACTGTGCAGACCAGCTGGGAGGATTTAAGCTGCTGCTGTTTAGACTCCCACAGGCTCAGCTTCTTTCTCCACCATACAGATGACAAAATCTACTGGGGATCTGCCAAGTTGCCATCATGATCCCAGGGTCCTTGCTCTGGACACATATCGTGCAAGCTAGCTAGGAGGATTTGAATTGCTGCCATGTCATCTCCCTCAGCCTCAGCCTCTCTCTCCACCATATGGCTGACAGAATCTATCAGGGATCTGCCAACCTTCCATCATGACCTGCAGAGTCCCTGCTCTGGACATGTGTCATGCAGGCCGTCTGGGAAGATTTAAACTGCTGTAGCACAGCCTCCCCTAGCCTCCCCCAGCCTCAGCTTCTGTCTGCACCACATTGCTGAATCTACCAGGGCTCTGCAACCTTCCCATTGTGACCTCCAGGGTACCTGCTCTGGACACGTACTGTGCAGGCCGGCCAGGAAGATTTAAAGCAGCTGTCTTTCCATCTCCCTCAGTCTCAGGCACTCTTTACAGCATATGTCTGACAGAATCTACTGGGGATCTGCCACCTTGCCATCATGACCCCAAGGTCCCTGCTCTGGATATTTGCTGAGCATTTAAGCTGTTTCTGTGTCATCTCTCCCAGCCTTGGCCTCTCTTTCCTTCATATGGCTGAAGTAGAAAAATTAGAAAAATCTATTTCCACTGCACTTTCATTTTCCAGGAGGTTTAAACATTAGAAAACATTTTAAGGACACAGACAACTTCAACATCTCTGGGATGACTCCTTTACTGTACGCAGGCTTCCTATATATTTTCTACATTTTCCACCTGTTGTGCTTATCCAGTTTTGAATAGGTTTCTGAGTAATGATAATTTTGATGTTTTTTGCATGATGAATTTTTCACAAAAAACAAAAAAATGTAGGCTACACAAATCTAACAAATAGTACCAGAAATGATAGAAGATAGAAAATGGGGATAAGTATTAAAATTTAATTTAATTTTACTCTATTTTGACTGCATTCATATTCCATAGCATGATTAAGTTTACTTTCAAGACATAATGCACTCAATAAATGGTTTGCTCCCTTTTTTTCACTCCTCCTTCAACCTCAAAGCACTAATGTACATATCCATAATTTGTATTATTGTCTACTTTCCCATCTAGACTATAAGTTCATTGTGAGTAGGGAACTTATCTACCAATTCCTTTATACTGTACTCTCCTAAGCTCTCAGTACAATGCTCTGCACACATTAAGTGCTCAATAAATGATTGATTGATATAATAATGGCATCCCTCTATCTTTACCTTCATTACTTTAACAATCTGCCTCCAAATACTTTGTTTAAATAACCTCCAGGATTTCTGGAATGACTGATAATGATTATTGCTGATACCTAGTAGTGCTGATAAGATGCCATGACAATTGCAGTAATATTTCATTTTCCCAATAATAGTATACACACAGTAGCATCTGGGTCTCAATTATATTTAGGTGCATTCATTGTGAGTTGGGGTAAATTCATACATCGTATGGCCTTTGAACACCTAACCCAAAGAAAATACACTGGGATTTTTAAGTCCATAGTGAATCTGTGTTTTTAAGATAAACCAGTCTCTCGAGATGGACCTAGAGCAGATCTGGACCTATGCTTCTAGTCTAGAACTATCTCAGTCCTGTGTGGACATCTGGAATGCTGCAGTCAACCTCAGGGATCTACTCCAGCCCAAACTTGAACCCCACAGACTGGGATTTAAACCATATCCTCCTCTGGGAAGTCAAGAGGAAGGGCAGATAACTATGGAACATGCACTCTACTGTTCTTGATTCTTTATTCATGATCAACCATGACCAACAGAAGCAGAGAGAGAGAAAGACAGGTGAGGATACTAGGGAGAGATAAAAAGACATCAGTAGCTCAAAGAGGCGACTAAAGCAGAACATTTTCAGGACAGTAAGAAACTGTAAATTTGGCTTTTGGACAGGCCAGCAGTTTAATTTGAAGAGACAATATTCCAAAAAATAGAGCAGCAAAATAAAAATTAAAAGGGGCAAAATATGCAAGAGTCAGGAAGTAAACTTCTTTCTATAGCCACAGTGAGCATAGCACTGTGGGCGTTCTTTGGATGTTATACTTCAAAGGGATGTGGAAAATCAGTAGCCGGTAATGATGACTGTGGTATTTAGTAAGTGCTTACTATGCGCCAGGCACTTGAGTCCCACATGGGTTCCATAAAGTAAGTAGGACAGAGAACAAGCATTTGTACCCCCAATTTACAGACGAAGGAATTGAGGCCCAGAGAAGTTAAGTGGCTTGTCCAGGACACAAAGTAGGCAAATGGTAGAAGTAAGATTAGAACGCAAGACCTCTGACTTCCAGGCCCATGCTCTTCCCATTAGGCCACACTGCTCCTCTAGGCCATTGGCTCAACAATGACAGTAAACTTCTTGAGGACAGAGATCATGTGTACTTTTTCTATTGTGATTTCCCAAGCACTTAGTACAGTCTTGGTAGTAATATGTGACCTTCAACAAGTTACATAACCTCTCTGTGCCTCAGCTACCCCATCTGTAAAATCAGTGGTATTTACTGAGTGCTTACTTTGTGCAGAGCATTGTACTAAGCACTTGGGAGAGTACAAAATACCAGAATTAGTATTAGCAGTTGTTAGTAACTGCTTGGAAGCCACCTTTTAAGCCAAGAGAAACTATGCAGACTGTCCAAAATTAAGTACACTGCTAAAGGACTATGGATTGATTTGTAGGAAGTTTGTTAAGATAAAGTGTCAGATGCTGGTTAAGATCATTTTGGGTGACATTTTTATTTCAGCCATGGCACAGTTTTATCGACTGGAGTTGTGATGGTCCTAAAAAGGCAAACTCAAATCTTGACTTTTGATGTGCTCCCTAGAGTAAACCAAAACCAGCCAGAAATCCTGAGGGGCAGCTGATAGGTGCTTAAGAAAAAAAAATTAACTAATTCAATCAGTCAACAGATTTTCTAATTCTCCACTGTGGTCATAAGGCTATAAAACACATTGTAGGAAACAAGAAAGAATACATACACTATGTTTAATTAGTGTACAATCTAATGGTCATGACAAGATACCCACCAATGTATACATGATAGCCAAGTGTCAGAAGCAGGAAATGTAAATGATATAAAAAAACCCTGGTTAGAGTCTCTCCATGAACTGGTACTTAATTTAGTATTTAAAGCAGCTTTTTTATGGTACTTGTTAAGCACTTACTCTGTACCAGGCACTCTAAGAAATGTTGGGGTAGATACAAGATAACCAGGTCCCTGTCCCAAATGGAGCTCACAGTTTAAATAGGAGGGAGGAGGAATTAATCACCATTTTACAGACAAGGTAACTGAGGCACAGAAGAGTTGAGTGACTTGCCCAAACTCACATAGCAAACAAAATGGCTGAGCCAGGATTAGAACCTAGGTCTTGTGAATCTGTCTCGTGCCCTTTCCAAGCTGCTTCTCAGTATAGCACCACACACAAAAGATTGTCATGTCATTAATGGTGAAAACATTCCTAGTGAATAGAGCATGGGCCTGGGAGTCAAAAGGACCTGGGTTCATTCATTTATTCATTTGATTGTATTTATTGAGCACTTACTGTGTTCAGAGCACTGTACTAAGCACTTGGAAGGTGCAGTTCAGCAATAAAGAGAGAATCCCTGCCCACACCAAGCTTGCAGTTTAAAGGGGGGGAAATCAGACCTCAAAACAAGTAAACAGATATCAATATAAATAGAATTATGTATATGTATACACGAAGTGCTCTAAAAGTGTTCCATTTGGGACAGGGACTATATCAAACTTGGTTATCTTGTACCTACCCCCATGTTTTGTGCAGTGCCTGGTACGGAGTAAGTACTTAACAAGAACCATTAAAAGGAGCTGTTGTAAAAATTAAAATACAAGTTCATGGAGAGACCCTAACCAAAAATTTTCTATATCATATAAATTTCCTGCTTCTGTAACTTGTTCTAATCGCAGCTTCACCACTTGTCTGCTGTGTGACCTTGGGCAATTAACCCAAGTCCAACCCCTTTGTCACTGACTCCAAATCATTTTTTCTTCTATTCATGCCATCCATGGAGGTAACTGTTCATTTTGCATTCTCCTCCTCTTAGACACTCTACATACAATTCTAACAACATCTATTCATCATCTTGGCATAAATCCAATTTTTCTTTTTTCAATGTGAGTCCTCAAATTTGTTTAGCCTTCATATTGACTGAATATGTTTCCTTCTTCACCTGGAGCATCTTCCTAGAATGTCCCATGAGAAGTGCTTTGCACTCACTCTAAATTCAACACTGGGACAAGAGGTAGAAGGAATATGCCCTAAATGGGCTATATCAGTACCCGAAATCTAATGTTCTCCCTTTGTACAAAGTGATACAAGTTTCTCAAAAAGTTTAAATACTAAATCTCCACTCTGAAGAAAAGCCCATGCTATTTATCTCACTTCAGGACACATAGGTCTAAAAATCAGCAAACCAACATGTTCAGTCCTCCAGAGTTGACACTTACCTAGGTTAAGACCTCTGATGTAAGCCCAGACCAAGATGGGAGAAGTAGGAGGCAGAGGTGTGGGTGGAGAGAAGAAAGGGAATCTGGACAGCTCCATTTGTGTGTGAATCTCCTTACTGAATAGGGAGGGTATGGACAACAGGAGAACTCCTGGGTTGAAGAGGATACAACCACAATTCAGCTGTTACAGATGCAGCTAAGAAGAGAAACACCTGCCTATTAAGCACTTGAAGAACAATATACACCTCCTCTCCACAGCCAGGATCCTACAACATATTTACCTCTAAGATTCAGGAGAAGGAAAGATTTTTTTTTCTATTTGGCTCAAGCAGCTTCTAGCCAGCCACTCCACATTTTGCAAAAAAGGGAAATCAGGCACCAATGAACCAGCTGGGAGAAGGGGTCCTTTCATTCTGCTCTATGCTCCTTTGACTCTATTGTTTGCTTAGCTGAGTGGGAAGGTGACAAGGCTTGTGGATTGCTTGTCATAACCTCAAAGAGCCAGAAACAACAAATAGAAGAATGGGCATTATGAGTCCCACTTTCCATGATGAGCCCCCTTGGAGAACTCAAGACTGATTTGGCTACAGTTGCTGTGAGCCATGCAACTGATTAATAAGACATGCAGCACTGAAGTTTGCTGATATTTTTTTTTCCAGATCTAGGGCATTTTACTCACCAACATATTCATGTAGTTAATTGCTTGGATCGAGACAGGATTTACAGCCTGAGCCAATCACAGGAAGACACTTTCATTGCTTCCCTGACTGAATGAGCTGCATTTCTAAAACAGGTGTTCTGGGTCAAGATGAGTGGCACATGAAGTGGTAGCAACCACAAGCCTGAAAATAAAGATGATTAAACTTGTTGAGGGATGCCAAGGATTTTGTTTTTTGCTTTTTTTTTTTTTGTGAATTGGGTCTTCAGTTTAGACCAAGAGAAAAATCAATATTTTTGTAAGTGTTCATCAAGAGAGGCTCTGTTGATTTATATATTTCACACCAATTTAGCTGGAGAACTCTTAGTCACATTGGGTGCGTTCTGCCTTGCAAGGAGAGGTCATGTTTTCTTAATGTGCTTTACTATGTCCTATTAAAAGCCCTTTCTTTAAGGAACAGGTTTTTCTTCTGCCTATGACTGCATGGTAATATCCTCTCACACAGTCACCTCTCTCCTACTGTCCTCTGGAGAGATGATCACTCCCCTATCTTCAAAGCCTTACTGAAGCACATCTCCACCAAGAAGCCTTCCCTGAATAAACCTTCATTTCCTCTTCTTCCACGCCCTCCTGTGTCACACTTGAACTTGGATTTGCAGTCTTTATTCACCCCTCTCTCAACCCCACAGCACTTATGTACTTACCCATTACCTTTGTTAATATTTATATCCCCATCTAAACTGTAAACTCACTGTGGGCAGGGAACAATCTACCAATTCTGTTACATGGTACTCTTCTAAGTGATTAGTTCAGTGCTCTACACACACTAACTCAATAAATGTGACTGACTGAGATAAGATTATTTGGCCTGAAGTCTTAGCTCTTAGGAGATGGGACTTTGATCTAAGAAGTAAAATAGATTCAACCTAGCAAGAACTCAGTTGGGAAATCTCAAAACTATTTCAGATCCTGCAGATTTTTTTTTTAATCTGGAAGATTATCTAAACCCTAGAACTAGAGAACACTGCTAGATTATTATTTTATTTTAACTGACATGAAATATACCATCCCTCTGGTTGTTTGCAATCATTAAAAACACTCTGACTTTTCCTTCTGCTAAATACATTGTTCAGCCTAGTATCTGGAAGAAATCCAACTGTCAGCTACATGGTACCATCAGAAAAATTCCCTTCTGTTTCAAAGAAAGATGGGATTTGACTTTCAGTCTTGTCACACCTAGGAATCTGTGAACTATTGTCAAATGTTCTGTTACAACTTGAATTTCTGCAATAAGTGAAATGCATTTCCATACAGTGAAAGTACCTTGCAATGGATCCCAGAGCCTAGAAAACAATTGTTACAAAGAACTGCTAGCTCACCCATTTTTTTTCCCATCTCTATTGTTTCCTTAGGGACACAACTTCCATTTGACTCTGAAGTGTCTGTGACTGTTTTAGGCTTCTAAACTATCATGGCATAGTAGAAAGTGTATAGGCTTGGGAGTCATGGGACCTGGATTCTAATATCTGCTCTGCCGGTTGTCTGCAGTGTGACCTTGGACAAATTACTTAAAGTATCTGTGTCTCAGTTTTCTCATCTGTAAAACAGTAATTCACTACCTGCTCTATCTTCCTCTTAGGCTGTGAGCCCGAGGTGTACGGGGACTGTGTCTGACTTGATATTCTGTTTATCCCAGTAGTTAAAATACAGTGCTGGATACAGAGGAAGTTCTTAGCAAATGCCACTATTATTATTGTTGCTGTTATTTATTATTACCATTATTTACTCAGTCTCCTCCTCCCCTCCCGCCCCTCAATGGTGCTCTGATAAACTGAATAAAAGAGGTGCTTACTCAGGACCTCCTCCCACTCACCTCTGGAAGCTGGACAGGTTCTATGTGAGGTCCTACCCCTGAGTGCAGTTGCAAGTCAAAGAGACCACTCAGAATCATCTCCAAGATGAGGATCTCTATCAGTCGATGGTATTCATTGAGCAAGTACTGTGTGCAGAGCACTGTGTTCAGGAGAGTACAATATAACAGAGTTGGTGAACACGTTCCCTGTCTACAAGGAGCTATAGGCTCCCAGTCTATAGGAGCCTGCAGTGACTCAGAGGCTGGCCTGGGTTTGAATCAGAACTCAGCTTCCAGGAGCTGAATCTCCAGAGAAGCTCTGGAACTGCCCCAAACCTCCTCAAGACTTCCTTTCCTCTAGCCAAACTGGGTCCAACTGGAGACAGGAGGCTAGCCTGGAATTCAGGAGAAGTAGCCCTCTAGTTTTCCTCTGGATTCCTTTGTCATCTAGAGTGAGACACATGTGTGCGTTTGGTCTAAGTTCCCCAAAAATGCAACATTCTGGTTGAATGCAGAGGAGGGAAAGCATTAACCAGCCTTCCTGCAAAATCCATTCAGCTCCAGGTCATCCAGGTCAGAAGAATTCATTTTTCTTTGCGTGTAACCTGACTGATAGCAAGAATGAGAGATGTCTCTCCTTGTATGGTTCTAAGTGGACTGTGTGAGTACTGAACTGAAACTCCACAAATAACCAATCGATCTGATCAAAAGATCTATAACTGTTTCTATAGTCCACAAATTCTAAAAAAAAACTTAGCTTCCTAAATCAATGAGGTTGTCTCAGTCTGATTGAAGAAGTGGGCTAGTAACAATTATGTTTTCTATTTAGAAATCCACTTAATAAAGAAAGCATCATATTGAATGCATATACAAAATATACCCATGGCCAATTCATTTATCAAAACCAATGGGAAGTGTAGCCATAACCAATATATTTCCTTAAATATCGATTCACTGGCAAACTAATATCTTTTACATAGATGGACTCAATTCACCTGGAACCAATTTATTACCTAGGCAAACATCCAAAGCATAAACAAATCAATGAACTGTATGCACCAACCAATATATTAAACATAAAATTCAATACAATCATAGTAAACAACTATATATTTTTACATGCACAGCAATCTAATTCCTTCAGGCATCACACATTATTTTTGCTGTTTCTTAAATAGGTGTGATATTCTGAAACTGAGTACAGGATTTAGAGGCTTTTTTCTCATTCTTGGTCATAGATTAAGTGGTAGAAGTTTATAATGTCAATCAGCTTCTTTAGGAATGAAATATTTACACCATAAAACCTAGATACCACATTCTAGTATGGTACAGTTATAGTTAGAAAAATTTAAAAACAGCTTTGATGATTATGTTATTGGGGACGTTCTGGGGAAGATTCTGGGATGT
Organism: Ornithorhynchus anatinus; assembly: GCF_004115215.2. NCBI lineage: Eukaryota > Metazoa > Chordata > Mammalia > Monotremata > Ornithorhynchidae > Ornithorhynchus > Ornithorhynchus anatinus. The sequence continues at coordinate 47,561,648 of NC_041728.1, read as the reverse complement.
TCAAATATTGTCAAAATGTCCAAGAAAGCCTATTATCATGCAGATGAATTTTAGCAAAATGGGGTAATTGGATTTAAAGCACAAATCCAATTTTCCTATGATTCTGAAGGTGCAAGACATGGGACAACGTGACCAAAAGTTTGAAAACAGTGGCAATTCTGTATTAAAAGTGTTCTGTAAATTGGTGATTCAAATGTCTAGTATTTGAGCTTGGGCAAAAAATCCAGAAAGGAGCTGGTTACATTTCTTCTATGAATGATGGTACTTCTCATGTGTTACTCTCAATCTGTTTTATCTACCCATGTGGATAACAACATTAATAGTTATTTTAATACAATTAATTGGATTTTGAGAAGTTGAACTTATGAGACAGGATGCAATGAAATATGAGTTGTTCCACTATTCCCTTTTCCTCTACCTTCTGCACCACCTCTGCACTTGGATCTGTACCTTTTAAGACCTTGATATTCATCCCACCTTCAGCTCAACAGCACTTATGCACATCAATGTATTTTAATGTCTCTCTCCCCTTAAAGACTGTAAGTTCCTTGTATGTACTTTCCCAAGTGCTTAGCACAGTGTTCTGCACACAATAAACACTAAATAAGCAGCATATCTTAGTGGATAGAACACAGGCCTGGGAGGTGAAAGGAACTGGATTCTAAGCCTGGATCTGACATGTCTGCTGTGTGACCTTAGTCAGGTCTCTTCATTTATCTGTGCTTCAGTTCCCTGTTGTACTGTACTTTCCCAAGAGCTTAGTACAATGCTCTGCACACAGTAAGCACATATTAAATATGACAAAATGAATGAACGTAAAATGGGGATGAGTGTGAGCCCCATATGGAACAGGGACTGTGTCCAACTTGATTAACTTGCATCAACTCCAGCACTTAGAACTGTGATCGGCACATAGTAAGTGTTTAGCAAGTACCATAATAATAATAGTAACAATTTATTATTATTAAATACCACTGATTGTAAATTGCTGGTTTCACTGCAGATCGGACCTTATAATCTTGTTTCTGAGAAAATAACCTCAAACTTTGTAGAAAAATGTGGTTCTCACTGTTGCTAAATTTCAAAAATATATCACATCTTATAGACATACTTTCTCATGATCTTTTAAGGAGGTCAATCTGCTATAAAAATTACATTAACATTTCATTTTAATTTCTGTTCTTCCCCTCTCCACTCCCTCCCCATGCCTCTGAACTTCACAGTTGTGAGTTAACTGACATGAGCTAGAATTGGTATAATATCATTCTGGGATTTTGTAGAAATGTCACTGATGGAAGGAATGTGACCCAAGTCTTTGTAGAGACCCCTTCAGAAGAAAGATCGGTGATACTGATTCCCCTGCGCACACGAACATTTTAACAAAACACACTTAGCAATAGCAATATTGGGTGTTGAGTAAGCGGCTTCACAGAGCTGTAGTTATAAGCAATATGGCATTGAAAACTTCATCCAAAGATAGCAAACCATTTTCAGTTTCTGATTAATGAACACAGCACCTCTGTGGAATTTTTTTTCATTTTCCAAACAGGGAAGTTGAACCCTGGGGAAGGGATTTTTAAATTCACATGAAGGGTTAGGGAGAGGTCAGTACTAGAAGTCAAGGTCTCTTTGTTCTCTACCTTTTAGGTTGAATCCTAAATAGACCAGGGATGAAATGATGGCTATTTCTTGCCCACCCTTCCTCCCTCCCTTGTCGTTATCCCTAACTGCTCACTCGTCAATAGCTCTTTATCTTCTGCTTTCAGACATGACCACATTCATTCACTCATTCATACAATTGTTTTTATTGAGTGCTTACTGACGGCAGAATACTGTACTAAGTGCTTGAGAGTACAACAGTAAACAGATACATTCGCTGCCTATATAATCTACCCTAAAGAAAGACTCACTGTCCCTTCCAGCTATCGTCCCAACTCCCTCTTTCTACTCCTGTCCAAACTCCTTGAGCAAGTTGATGACAACCACTGACTCCACTTCCACCGTCTAGCTCCCTTACTGACTCTCTGCAATCTGACTTCGGCTTCCTCCACTCCACTGAACCGGCTCTCTCCGAAGTCACCAAAGACTACTTCCTTGCCAAATCCAATGGACTTTACGCTAATACTCCAGTATTATTCAGCAGCCTTTGACACTATGGACCATCTCCTTCTCCTGAAAACAAAATCAAACCTTGGTATCACTGACACTGCCCTCTCCTAATTCATCTCCTATCTCTCTGACAGCTCGCTTTTAGCCTCCTTTTCCAACTTACCCTCTGCTTTCTATTCCCTAACTGTGGGGTTCCTACAGAGATCAGTTCCAGGTCTTTTTAATATTACAAATATGACAATTATTATTATTATCACTCTCTTAAATGTTGGCATACATAATCAGGTCGGACACAGTCCCTCTCTCAAAGGGGGCGTCCAGTCTAAGAAGGAGGGAGGTAGTTAACCCCCATTTTACAGATGAGGAAACTGAGGTACAGAGAAGCTAAAGAGCTTGATCTAGGTCATACAGAAGGTAAGTCATTAAGCTCCTATGTACTTCAGTTCCCCCAACTGTTAAATGGGGATTAAACCTGTGAGTCCCTTGTGGGACAAGGATTGTGCCAACCTGATCATCTTGTAACTATCCTAGCACTTAGTACAGTGCCTGGCATACAGTAAGCACTTAGCAAAAACCATAACATTTTTTTAAGCATTTCTTGACTCATCTATCATCCTATTCTTTATTATCTCATCCATACATTTAGTCTCCTAAGCACTTAGGTATTGACTCTATTGTATCCCTAGTGCCCTTACATAGCCTTTAATTTACACTTAGCTACTTCCCTAACTTTTAATTTATTTTAAAATCTGTTTCCCCTGCTAGACTGTAAACACCTTAAGAATAGGAATCATGTCTACCAACTGTATTCTACCATTTCAAGCAGTAAGTACTGTGCTCTCCTCACAATGTGTTCAATGAATTTTACCGATGATTGATTGATTTTTCTGGAGACAAACTTCTCAATCTCTATCTTTACTTTCCAGGAAATCCACTGCCAATTGTCCTACTTTTTTTCTTATTAATCAATAATTTATTGAGCATTTATTATGTACAGAGTACTGCACTAAGCACTTGAGAGAGTACCATAGAGATGATTCCTGCCTTCAAATACTTTACAATTTAACAAAGGAGGCAGACACAAAATTACAAGTATGGGAGAAAGAAAAGAGTTTAAGGATATGTTCATAAGTGCTACTAGGGAAGAGGAGTGATTACCAAAGTGCCTGAGTGATGTGGCAGTGCTAAAGTAGCAGCTGAGGGGGGAAACAGTTAGTGAGAAGATAAGAGATTAGTCAGTGAAGGCTTCCTGGAGGAGATGTAATTACGAAGGGTTTTGAAAGTGGGAAGAGTAACAGTAGTAGTAGTAGTAGTAGTAGTAGTAGTAGTAGTAGTAGTGATGTCATATAGGAGGGAGTTCCCTACAGGAGAGAGATTGTGAGCAAGAAGTTGGCAGCAAGAGAGAGAGACAAGAACTCGGCACAGTGAGTATCTGAAAGTTTGTGTGGAATTTGAAGGCCGTGAAAATAGGAAGGATTTGACATAGGGGAAAAGTAAAGGGGCTTTGCATTTGACTTTTTGAGAAGCTCTTAACATGTGTTCATCAGCAAATGATCTACCCCCTTCACCTCAAAAGTCAGGGGCAAATACAGCTATTTAGATATCACAGGTATCACAGCCCTGTCAGTGCCCTTGTAGTCTTCAGTTAGATCAAGCAGTCATATACATTGAGCATTTGCTGAGTTCATAGAACAGTAGTAAGTACTTGGAGAGCACAACAGGAGGACATGATTTTTTTCCACAGTAAATTTGGAAGTAGCATGACCTAGTGGAAATAATATGAGCCTGAGAGTAGGAGGAATGGGGACTAATTCTGACTCCTCCACTTGTCTGCTGTGTGACTGTGGGCAAGTTACTTAACTTCTTTGTGTCTCAGTTACTTCATCTGTAAATGGGGATTAAGATTGTGAGTCCCAAGTGGAACGTGATCTATGCCCAACCTGAGTATCTTTTCTCTACGCTAGGGCTCAGTACAATGCCTGGCACATAGTAAGCACTTAAATACCATATATTAAAAAAAAATTAATCAATGTTGAAGGTCTTAAGTGTCATCTATAGTGATTTCTTAGGCTGTCTATTTTTTATTCAAAAAGTATAATTTCTTAGTTCATCCAAACAACTAACTTTGTATATTTGATTCTCCCATATTCATCTTTTTTAGCTTTAGGTAAAAACATAAAAAATAACATGCCACACAAATCTTGAGGGTTTGACTCCCATTGGAACTTTGTCCTCCCTCTGCATCTGAAGCATCCAATCAATTCTCATTTGCTCTTTTACTATCCACTGAACCAGGATTGATCATAGTGTATTTCATTTTTTGTTCTCAGTGAGGTGGCCAACTTTCCAGGCTCTTTCTCTCAAAGATTCAAGCATTAAGTTTCTAGTCATGACCTGCAGGCCTCCAATACTATCTTAAGCTTTGATCTCTTTATGTCTCAAAGTCAAAGTAAAATGGAATCCTAGACGGAGATGGCAGCCTCTCAAGAAAAATATAGAGTTGTGCAGAAAGCTCTCACGATTTAGTAGGTGGCACTTTTTTCCCTCTGACTCATTACTGAGCTAAGGCTTTGGGGTGTAAATAGATGGCTCTTTACTTTGGGAAGTGCTATTTTTCCAATGAATCAGAAATCCAAGGTCACAGTTTCCTCAAAAAAAAAAATACAGAAAACCTTTTATGTATGACGGTTATTCGATCCAGTATCCTAACCAAAGGGCATTTCTTACATTCCAGCTCTAACTCTCCCCTCATTTTATCATTGTTACTGGATCATTTGTTTTTGAACTTGATTTGATGTTTCTTTTCTGTATTCAACAGATTGTATCTTTCCTTTTCAAGGGAAGCTAATTTTAGTTCTTTCAAGGGTCTGGAGTTAATATTTAGTGATAGGAAATACATGATCCATATAAAGTGTTTCATACTGATGTTTAGTGAGATAGCTTAGCTAGTGAGCTTTACGTGAGTCAGGGACTGTAGCAATATTGCATCATCCCCAGTGCTTAGCACAGGGCTTGACACATACTCATTACCTAACACCATCATTATTACTTCATAATACTCACGATATTATTATTATTAATAATTAATAAATGTAACTGGACGTATGTTAAATCTTTGCCCACAATAAAAATAATAATGATAAAATAAATGTAGCAAATCATGCAAATGAGGAGAGTCAAGATGTTCTACACATAAGGCTAAGGATGGAAAATATGGATCTCTTCCAATTAAAAATATGAGAACATTGCCAGTATGCAATGATGCTATCCTCATCTAAATTTAACTGTTCATCTCCCAAAGGAGATTTGGCCAAGTGTTGGAGAAGAGAGTCACCAAAGTAGAGATAATGAGATGGTTATGCTCTGCAAATAGGTGGTTAATTACCCTGGCAGAGAAGGCCTGTATACATATCAAACGAGTGGAAAAAAAATGTCCAGGATCCTACAACTGCCCCATCACTTTCATTTCCCTTCAAAAGTCTCTCATACTAGCTCGTCTTGAATTCACGTACAAAATTATCTCCTGGTTTTCCTCTTATGTGTCTGCCCACTCTTTCTCTTTTGCTGTATCTTCTGCTTTCGCTCACTTCCTAAATGTGGGTGCTTTTCAATGCTCTGGTCCCGATCCCCTACTCTTTTCACCTTCTACTCACTTCTTCTGGGAGCTCATCTGTTCTAATGACTTCAAATACCACTTACATAAGGCTGATTCACTAATCTCTCTCTTAAATTCCAATGTCTCCTCATTTCTACAATACTGCATTTCCTCTTACCTATAAGACATCTCCATATGTCAGCCATTTGGCACCATTCATCTGGCACCCTGCATTCTAGATAATGAAAAGTGAACTTCTCATCGTCCCTCCAAAATCCTTACATTATACGTATATGTATCCACATATATATGGATATGAGACTTCATATAAGCTAGACTGTATATAATTATATTTGGAAGATCTCCGTGCAGTGTGTGTTTATGTATTATATAAATGATGATGTGTTTCACTATATATGTATATGAATATATATTGTTCATAAACACTATATGTATGTATATACACACATAATCAATCATATTTTTTTAGTGCTTACCATGTTCAGCACTGTACTAAGAGCTTGGCAGAGTATAACATAGCAGAGTTGGTAGACACCTTCCCTGCCAACAGCAAGCTCATATTCTAGAGAATGAGTTTACAGTCTAGTCTGCATAAAGTTATATATATATATATATATACATATATATATACACACACACACTCACTGTTATATTTGAGACATTGTGTGTTGAGCTTGTTTTCAAAAGTTAATCTTTATCTAAAAAAATTTAGTAAAACTTGTTTTCTATGAAGCAAAGTATGCTTATTTGGCAAACACCAAATACAGTCCTTATACTAAGGAGTTTGGCAGTAGTAGTTAAGGTATTTATTAAGCATCCTCTGATTGCAGTGCACTGTACTAAAATTAGGGGCAGTGCAACAGAAGCATAAGCTCATTACTTGTCCACAAGGAACTGGCACTCCGTTAGGGGAGAGAAAATAAAACTTTACCTATGGGGTAAAAATAATAAATAAATTGGCCATACAATAGATCATGCATATATACCATTATTATCATTATTTTACTATATATAATGTTGTAAGAGTATACAAATAAATGTGATAATAATAATAATGGTACTTGTTAAGGACTTACTATGTGCCAGACACTGTACTAAGCTCTGGGGTAGGTACAAGATCATCGGGTTGGACATAATCTCTGTCCCACAGGGTGCTCCCAGTCTTAATGCGGTAACTGAGGCAGAAAGGGGTTAAGTGACTTGCCCAAGGTCACAAGGCAGACAAGTGGTGGAGCTGGGATTAGAATCCAGGTCCTCTGATTTCCTACTCCTGCTCTTTCCATTAGGCTGTGCTTGCTTCTATGCTGCCAGGAGTTGAGATAGGCTTGTTAGAGGATGTGGGATTTTAGGAGGGCTCTGAAGGTGAGATGATTTGAAAATATGTTGAAAAATGTATTTGCAGTTCAGAGAAGAACAATAAAAATAGAAATTGGCTGCCTCATAGATTTATAAGAACAGATTAAAATAATTAGAGATAATGCACTTAGCTTGGTAAAACAATACCTAAAAGCAAATTATAGTAAGTAATAAAAATGATATGAACATTGCTTTCTTCCACTCGACTGCCAAGTAGAACCACTGGGAGTCCCCACCTCCTTCCCCTCATGACCCAACCTGTGCCCACGACCTCCAAAGATTTTATCACTCTGGGATATTGTTGGATAAAACTGTATTCTCAACGACCTAGAGGGCGGCCTCTAGAGGTCAAAGGACCTCAAAGGACCTTCAGATTTTGACTTTTATGTTGTTTTGAACATATATTATTTTATCTTTTCTACTGTGTCTATCACAAAACTATTTCCCAGCTTATTTTTAGATTGTGAACTTCTGGAAGATCGGTGGCTTGTGTATTCACTCATTCATTCATTCATTCATTCATTCATTCATTCATTCATTCAATCATAATATTTGAGAGCTTAATGTGTGTAGAGCACTGTACTAAGTTCTTGGGAGAGTATAATGCAACAATAAACATACATATGCCCTGACCAAAATAAGCATACAGTTTAGAAGGGGGTTGTGGGGGGTACACAGACATCAATACAAATAAATAAATTACAGACATGTACAAAAGTGCTGTGCGGCTGGGATGGGAGGAAGAACACAGGGAGTGTGTCAGGGTGACACAGAAGGAGTGGGAGAAGAGAAAAGGGGGGCTTAGTCAGGGAGGGCCTTTTGGACGAGATGTGTCTTTAATAAGGTTTTGAAGTGGGTGAGAATAATTGTCTGTTGGATTTGAGGAGGGAGGGCATTCCAGTCAGAGGTAGGATGTGGGCAAGGGGTCGGCAGTGAGATAGGAGAGATCAAGGCACAGTGAGAAGGTTAGCACTAGAGGAGCAAAGAGTGTGGGCTGGGTTGAGAAGGAGAGAAGAGAGATGAGGTAGGAGGGGGCAATGTGATGGAGTGCCTTACAGTCAATGGTGAGGAGTTTTTGTTTGATGTGGAGATGTATGGGCCACCATGGGAGTTTTTTGAGGTGTGGGGTGATATGTCCTGAATGTTTCTGTAGAAAAATGATCTGGGCAGCAGGATGAAGTATGGACTGGAGTTGGGAGAGACAGGAGGCTGGAAGGGAAGCAAAGAGGTGGTGCAGTAATGCAGGTGAGAGAAGATGAGTGATTGTACTAATGTGGTGGCAGTTTGGATGTATAATAATGTTGGTATTTGTTAAGCACTTACTATGTGCAGAGCACTGTTCTAAGCGCTGGGGTAGGCACAGGGGAATCAGGTTGTCCCATGTGGGGCTCACAGTCTTAATCCCCATTTTACAAATGAGGTAACTGAGGCACAGAGAAGTTAAGTGACTTGCCCAGAGTCACACAACTGTCAAGTGGCAGAGGATCAGAGCAACAGTTAATCTGGGTGGGACTCATGAAGGGAATGGGTGAAAGGAGGAAGAAGCAAGTGGCAAGAAAACATTAAATCATCCAAATAAGGGTCATGCATATTTTTGCTAAGTTGTTTTTAGTCAATCAATTAATCAATCAATTGTATTTATTTAACACACTTTATACAGAGCATTGTACTAAGCACTTGGGAAGACACTATAAAACAGAAAATTTAAACTGGAGATTAGAAATTGCTTTCTAGTGGTTCTGAGTTTTCATTCTAAGAATATTGTCCCAAACGATGATGAGAGCTGAGAAATCCTAACCATTCAAAACTGAAATAGACAAAATGCAGAATTATCACATTTTGAATGAGGAATACCAAATATTATGTTCTCTTTTTGCCATTTTTCTTCTCTCTTTCCCTGCTGAATTTCCTTTAAAACACATCTGCTGATCATATATGTTTCACAACTTCCTTTTGTTAGAAAGTAAATTATGTTCATGTTACTAATCCAACATATGCCTAGTTCTAAAAGAAGATGGTTAACTATAGGCCTTGAGGTTGAGATTTGATCATTGGTCTGAAAATATGGAATTATAAAGTACATTTAGGCATAGTCAGTTTGTGTTCTCTATTGTAATATGCCAATACCTCAAATTTCATACTCTGTAGTGACCCTTTATCGTATAACCATTCAGGCAGTGATTAAAAAGTTTAAGTATGTTAAGGGTGATAAAAGAAAGATCCTGTTCCAACTGGATAGCAGCCTCAACTCAAATTTAATAGCTTTTCAAAAAGCTCTTTCCAAAGAAGTGCAAATCCTATCATATCTGATTACTCTTAACCTTTTCAGGGAAATCTTTCCATCCTTCAAGACTCTGAACTCTCCTCCTTTATCCAGTGTTAATGAGATTGCCTAGGACAATGGAAAATGAAAATGGACATTTAATCCTTTAGACTGTGTTATAAAGCTCAGGTGTCTTGGTTTTCACCCCTAGAAGTCAGGGCTAACCAGTTCAGAAGCAGGGTCACAGGATTCACAAGGAAGATACAAGGTAATTTGTGGTGTGGATTATTGAATTCTCTCCTAAGAAGCTCAGTTAATCACTGGAAATCTAGAAGCCTTCATTGATGATAAAGCAGAAATGTGGATATCCTCAGAACACTTCTTACCAAGGCACTGACCCAACTTTGCTAGAATGGATAAAACAGCACCGTTTGTCATTTGTTACCTGGGCTTTGGACTAAGAGGCTGGTAGAAGAATTATTTCTTCATTCAGTCATCAGTATGTGAGTGTGTGGTATATATCAAGCAGTACATTCCTTTGGATGTTACTCAAAATGTGAAAGCAGAGTCTTTAATGCCATATTTTAGAGAAATTGCGATTCTACCTACACAGTGAGTCATCATTATTGACACAATTGTTATCTCATATTTTCCACATATCTTCTATTCCACATTTTCCCCTTTTATACTCTATTTACATTTTAAGTGTTTTGGGAGTAGTTAGAAAATAACATCTCTTCCTCAAATTCTGCTGCAGGAGAAACATTAGAATATCTTTTATTATGTTTCTGGGTAGCATTTTAGCAATGATTAGCATTGTTATATTACTTCAAAAAAACAAACCATTTATCTACATGAAAGCAGTTAATTGTGTTAATTGTTCTGAAAATATAAAGAATTTGTTTTAGTTTTTTCCAACTTTTCCTTTGGAACAAACTATTGTCCATGCTGTCTCTAGAGTAGATTTTATATATTATTCATTTTGCCAGGTGCCTATACTCGTGCTACAATTCTTTAGTTCTTCGAGATGACAGAAATGAAGAGTCAAACACAAGTGATGCCAGAAATAATGGTGATAATAAATCAAAAAATGGCATTTCACTCATGATTAGACAACCTAATGAGAAGCTTCATGACCTAGTGGAAAGAGTACAGGCCTGGGAGTCAAAGGGCTTGGGTTCTAATACCTGTTCTGCCTCTTACCTGCTCTATGACATTGGCAAGTCACTTAACTTCTTTGTGCATCAGTTCCCTCTCTGCAAAATGGGGATTCAATACCTGTCCTCCCACCTATTTAAACTGTGAGCCCCATGTGGGACCTATATATCTTGTATCAATCCCATCATTTAGTACAGTGTTTGGCACGCAGTAAACACTTAGTGAATACCACAATTATTATTATAGAGGAAGAAGAATAAAAAAGAAGAAGGAAGAAAGAAGAAGAGTAATCTCTTTGGAGTAGACAAGGCAAATTCCCAGGGTGCCATGCCACTGGGAGGGCTTTTCAGGAGAAGCTTCTGGGGAAAGGGCCTTCCACTACTCCTTGATGCTCTCCTTCTCTCTCCTGCATGGTTAGCCCTCTCTTTGTGACTACTTTCTCCTTAATTTTACCTGTTTTCCCCTCTCATCTCCTTGATCTCCTTTCTATGTCTCTTCTCATCCTCCTTACCCTGCCTTAACTACTGCTTCAGCCGCCACTCTAACCTCCCTGCCTCCTGTCTCTCCCCACTCCAGTGAATATTTCACTCTGATGCCTAGATCATTTTTTTCTAAGAAAACATTAATTCCATGTTTCCCCCCTCCTCAGTAACTTCCAATGGTTGCCTATCTACCTCTGCTTCAAACAGAAATTCCTTACCATTGATTTTAAAGCACTAATATCTTACCTGGTTGATTTCCTTTTACAACCCAGCATGCTCACTTCACTCCTCTAATGCCAACCTACTCACTGTACTTTGATCTTATCTATTTCATAGCTGACCCCTCACCCACTTTCTGCCTCTGGCCTGGAACCATCTCCCCTTCATAATAATAATAATAATAATGTTGGTATTTGTTAAGCGCTTACTATGTGCCGAGCACTGTTCTAAGCGCTGGGGAAAGACACAGGGGAATCAGGATGTCCCATGTGGGGCTCACAGTCTTAATCCCCATTTTACAGATGAGGTAACTGAGACACAGAGAAGTTAAGTGACTTGCCCATAGTCACACAGCTGACAAGTGGCAGAACTGGGATTCGAACTCATGACCTCTGACTCCAAAGCCCGTGCTCTTGCCACTGAGCCACGCTGCTTCTCTAATATAGAGAGACTATTATTCTCCACTAATATTCTGAAGCCAACTTACTCCGAGTGGTCTCCATACCCAACTACCTTCTCTTTATGCACAAATCAGTGCCCTCAACACCACTTCTCCACTGAATTCCTTTCCTTTTCCCTCTTCATTTTCCATTCTACTTGCTCTCTGTGACTCCACTCTACTGCCATGGACCCCCATTTCCCTTTGTTACCCCCATCCCACCTGACCTCGCCACTATTGAGCTCAAGTAATCTTCACAGCAAGGAGGTAGCTCGACTGATGCAGCACTTATTCCCATATCCCTCTACTCTGATCCTTTCCCCATCTGTAATTCATTTTTATTGTCTGTCTGCCCTACTAGATTTTAAGCTCCTTGTGGGCAGGGATGGTGTCAACCAAATCTATTACATTGTACTCTCCTTGGAGCTTAGTATAGTGCTCTGCTTGCAGTAAGTGCTCAATAAATACCATTGAATGACTGGTCAATTGCAGCCATAGGCATTATCCCTGAACCCAAAGGCTTCTCGAGAGTGTCATCTTCAGCCATCTGGCTACAGGCTGACTGATGTGCAGTATGGTGGAACTTGGGTCGGATTTCATTCTTTGACTCCAGATAACCTGATCAGCACTTTACAAATAGGACAGTTAGAAGAATGGTATCTTTTACATTGTAAGTAAAATAAAACCAAGATGGGATTATCTAGCGGGGCCTCATCTGGCTTTTATACTTAGAAACAGGAAGTGACCTTTCACTTTCAAAATGTATTGTCTCCTCTCTAGTTTATCTATTTTTCCAGAGTGTGGTAGAAGATAAGAACTCTCAGATTAGATACTTTCTTGAGGTTTGACAATGATCCAGAACTGAATTAGAGCAATCATTTCTAATAATAGAAATGAAAACTTTGGTTTCTGATTTCTTCTAAAAGTCTTCTGTAAAAATGTTTTTAGATTGTTTTTAACCAGTTTCTATATCCAAGGTTATGAGAGTTTGTCTATGTATAATTAGTTAATGGAAGGTCAGGTCTGGAAAATTCTCCAGCTGAATACTAGTCTTTTTGAATGGATAACCTAGTCACTTGGACTGAGGAGATTTCCTTGGGTTAAGAGAACTTCTTCTATTCATTCAATAGTATTTACTGAGCACTTACCAAGTGCATAGCACTATACTAAGTGCTTGGATAGTACAATTCTACTACTATGCACCCATAAGTAAATTGATTTTTGAGCCTTTGCAGAAATATTGACCCGATCTGCACACCTTCTCTCAGAGTCTATCTGGCCTGGATAGAACAATATCCATCCCAGTGCTTAGTACAGTGCCTGGTACAAAGTAAGTGTTTAACAAATACTACAATTATTATTATTACTATCATCATCATCATCACTAGTCCAACATCAGAGTCTAGTTGACACTCAACAGCATTTTGAAATTGTTCTCCCAGCCTTACACTTTCCTACAGCTGTGGCCCTAAGGGGACTGGAGCATGACAGAAGACAAGCTCAGCATCAAACTCCAATGGAAGGCATATTTTTGTGTGCATGAACTCAACCCAATCCTTTCCAGCCTTTCTTGGTGAAATTGTGACAACAAATACCTGCAGAAAATTACTACAGTGTTAGTTGACTAACAGCGTGGCTCAGTGGAAAGAGCCCAGGCTTGGGAGTCAGAGGACCTGGGTTCAAATCCCAGCTCTGCCACTTGTCAACTATGTGACTGTGGGCAAGTCACTTAACTTCTCTGTGCCTCAGTTCCCTCATCTGTAAAATGGGGATTAACTGTGAGCCTCATATGGGACAACCTGATTACCCTGTATCTACCTCAGCGCTTAGAACTGTGCTCTGCACATAGTAAGTGCTTATATACCAACATTAGAGAAGCAGCGTGGCTCAGTGGAAAGAGTCTGGGCTTGGGAGTCAGAGGTCATGGGTTCAAATTCTGTCTCTGCCACTTGTCAGCTGTGTGACTGTGGGCAAGTAGCATGGCTCAGTGGAAAGAGCCCGGGCTTGGGAGTCAGAGGTCATGGGTTCGACTCCCAGCTGTGCCACTTTTCATTCATTCAATAGTATTTATTGAGCGCTTATATGTGCAGAGCACTGTACTAAGCGCTTGGGATGAACAAGTCGGCAACAGATAGAGACAGTCCCTGCCGTTTGACGGGCTTACAGTCTAATCGGGGGAGACGGACAGACAAGAACAATGGCAATAAATAGAGTCAAGGGGAAGAACATCTCGTAAAAACAATGCCACTTGACAGCTGTGTGACTGTGGGCAAGTCACTTCACTTCTCTGTGCCTCAATTACCTCATCCGTAAAATGGGGATTAACCGTGAGCCTTATGTGGGACAACCTGATTACCCTGTATATCCCCCAGCGCTTAGAACAGTGCTCTGCACATAGTAAGCACTTAACAAATACCAACATTATTACTTAACTTCTCTGTGCCTCAGTTACCTCATCTGTAAAATGGGGATTAACTGTGAGCCCCACGTGGGACAACCTGATTACCCTTTATCTCCCCCAGTGCTTAGAACAGTGCTCTGCACATAGTAAGCGCTTAACAAAAAAATACCAACAGATATCACACACCTCCTGCTAGGTTTTACTAACATGATCGGTCCCTTCCCCATCGGCCACAGGTCTTTGTAATGGGCCTCGGTGAAATGTGGCTGGTGTAGGGAGGTGGTATGGGAGGGGATCAGCACCCTCCACATGCCATCCCACAGCTCCCATCTATGGCTGTTATAGAGACTGCAGTCAGGGAAGGAATCATGTTATGACTGTGAAAATCTTTTCAATAAAATCTGAAAAACAATGTAGAGTAAGAGGGATGTGGAGATCCAGGAGTAATTGCTACCTATTACAAGAACTAGACCATAAGTTCCTTGTGGACAGGAAACAGGGCTACCAATTATATTGTATTGTACTCTTCCATGCAATTAGTATGGTGTTCTGCACACAGTAAATGCTCAATAAATATCATTGAGTGATTGATTGATAGGGGTGGTGGATTCAGAGGACAGAGATTGGGGGTGGCTCTTGGGAGCCAAGAGGAAATGGAAAAGAAAATTAATCTGCAGCAGATGGGAGAAGGAGTAGGCATAGCTGACAAGGCCAAGGAGCAGGGTGAGGGAGGCAGGCTTACCTAGTCACCAGCGTCAGATGCCGAGTGGGCTGGGGGTGGGGGTCAGCATGAATATTTTACTTCCACTGAAGTTGTATTTAGATACACTACTTTTTTTTAGTGGTATTTGTTAAGCACTTATGGTATACCAGGCACTGTACTATGAGATGAGGTAGATATAAGGTAATTGGGTTGGAAACAGTCATTGCCCCACCTAAGGCTCACAGTCTTAACTTCAATTTACAGATGAGGTAACTGAGTTACAGAAAAGTTAAGTGACTTGCCCACTGTTCCACAACAGACAAGTGGAGGAGCTAGGAGTAGAACCTAGGTCCTCTGACTCCCAGACCCTGGCCCTTTCTCCTTGGCCATACTCCTTTCACTACTCTTTGTGGATTCAAGCTATGCTGGGTCCAATTCTAGTTCCCATTTCTAAAGGGTAACTGCTTTTCTATCTTTTCCATCTAGTCCATTGAGACAACAACAAGGAAAAGGGGGAGAAAAAAAATGGAAAGGGAAGAGGAGAAAGAGTAAAACAGTTATTTCAAATGGGAGGCATCTTTTCCAGCCTAATGCTGATGACTGTCTCTTGATTTATTACCTAAAACACCACTCACTTATTTTAACCTCTGGAAAGAAAGGAAAGAGGATCCTAATGCTTCGCAATTAATTAAATAACCCTGGATTGGGTTGGAAGCATTACTAATTTCCTACAGCGAGTCACCATCAGGGCTATGTCCTTTTCCATACTGTCCTTCATCTATATAATTGAGATTTAACAGGACATGTGAGGTGATATATTTTCTGGAAGTCTAAATGGCACTATTTTGACATAATATCCATCAGGAGGGAGAAGATGATAATGCTGACTCATGTTATTTACATATCAAGTGAACAGGCTGGAAGCTGCAGGAAATGGAGGAGGTTGAAAGTGCACCATTCACATGGCTTCCTTTGGGCATTTGAATTGAGATGAACAATGCAAGCTGCTTAGATTAGCTGCCTGAGTTACAGAAGAATAATAAAAAAAATATGAAGAGCAAGGGCAGATAAAGCAAAGCTGGAGAAACCAAAGCAACCTTCTAAATTCACTGCTTTGGCAGAAAGTGGGCAAGATACCTGGTCTTGTAGTCATCTACAAGTTGCCTTTCAATTATTACACTTACTCAAATGGTTTCACGTAGCAGATATATTCCTTTCAAAGAATGTTTTTTGACAGGTTCAATTATTGCATTGCATATAACAGATTAGTCAATCTAAGAGTCATTTCTTTATCAGATACACACTTAAGAGAAGGTTGTCTCTCAGACTATGAAATAAAAGGAGATGGAAACATAAAATACAAGACATTCTTTTTAGATATTTGGCACACTCAAAGCTTTTGGTCCAGAGAAGAATAATCATCTAGAACATAACAAAGAATCTGGATGAAATATTTGGATACTAAGCCGCCCTCTTTAATAAAATAAGGAAGTTAGAAATGTCCATTTTCTCTCCTTCCATATTTGGTTGGATTGAAAGTACCATGGGGACAACTCCATTCATTCAATCATATTTACTGAGTATTTTCTGTGTGCAGATCACTGTACTAAGAGCTTGGGAGAGTACAATACAACAATAGACAAATTCCCTGCCCACAATGACCTTACAGTCCAGAGGGTGGGAAGGCAGATATCAATACAAAAAAATAAATTACAGATATGTATACATAAGTGCTGCGGGGCTGGGATGGGGAAGAACAAAGGGAAGAGGTCAGGAGGAAGCAGAAGGGAGTGGGGGAAGAGAAGAGAAGAGATGTGCTTTCAATAAGTCTTTGAAGTTGGGGAGAGTAATTGATGTACCAGGCCAGAAGCAGGACCTGGGCTAGGGGTCCGAGCGAGAAAGGTGAGATCGAGGCACAGTGAGAAGGTTAGCACTAAAGGAGTGAAGTATGTGGGCTGTGTTGTAGAAGGAGAGTAGTCAAGTGAGGTAGGAGGGAGCCAGGTAAGGGAGTGCTTTAAAGCCAGTGGGGAAGAGTTTTTGTTTGAAGTGAAGGTGCATGGGAAACCACTGGAGTTTTTTGAGGAGAGGGGTGACATATCCTGAACTTTTTTTATAGAAAAGTGATCTGGGCATCAGGGTGAAGTATGGTCTGGATTGGGGAGAGACAAGAGGCTGGGAGCTCAGCAAAGAGGTTGATGCAGTAATTCAGGCAAGACAGGAGGAGTGATTGTTTTAACATGGCAGACGTTTGGATGGAAAGGAAAGGGCAGTTTTAGCTATGTTGTGAAAATGGGACTGACAGGATTTAGTGATGGATTGAATAGGTGGGTTGAATGACAGAGAGGAGTCAAGAATAACACCAAGGTTAACCAAGGTTACAGATTTGTGAGTCAGAAAGGATGGTGGTGCTGTCTAGAGTGATGGGAAAATCAAGGGGAGATCAGGGTTTGGGTGGGAAGATCAGGAGTTCTATTTTAGACATGTTAAGTTTGAGGTGATGGGAGGTCATCCACAGAGATGCCTTGAATGCAGGAGAAAATGTGAGACTGGAAAGAAAGGGAGTAGATCAGTGCTGGAGATGTAGATTTGGGTATCATCCGCTTAGATGTGGTAGTTGAAGCCATGGGAGCAAATGAGCTCTCCAAGAGAGGGGGTTGGAGAATAGAAAGGGACAAAAAACTGAATCTTGAAGGACCCCCACAGTTAGGGTTGGGAAGAAGAGGAGAAGACCATGAAGGAGACTGAAAATGAATGACCAGCCACTAAATACATTCCAAGACACAGGCAGGCACAAAAAGCACAATCAGAAAGAATGGCCTTGCAAAAAGCAGTCACCTTGTAGAACAGAAGCCTATACATGTACTAAGGAATGAACTACCCCCAGGAATTGACAATATGTAATCTCAAACTCAAAGTGTTAGTGAGTTTTCTTGCAAAAGGGTTCACTGGTTAATGGAAGATTCTTCTTAAAATAACACATTAAAACTAGGACAAAGTCCAGGCCAGTGTGATAGCTGGAGTGAATATGGCAAACATCAACTTGTAATGACCAACACTATCTGTAATTTACTGAATAAAAGCCATCCTGGAAGCACCCATTATGATACAGTGGCAATTTGGTGGTCATTCATTCATTCAATAGTATTTATTGAGCACTTACTATGTGCAGAGCACTGTACTAAGCGCTTGGAATGAACAAGTCGGCAACAGATAGAGACAGTCCCTGCTGTTTGATGGGCTTACAGTCTAATCGGGGGAGATGGACAGACAAGAACAATGGCAATAAATAGAGTCAAGGGGAAGAACATCTCATTAAAACAATAGCAAATAAATAGAATCAAGGTGATGTACATCTCATTAAACAAAATAAACAAAATAAATAGGGTGATAAAGATATATACAGTTGAACGGACGAGTACAGTGCTGAGGGGGTGAGACGGGAGAGGGGGAAGAGGGGAGGGAAAGGGGGGAGAACAGTCAAGGGGAAGAACATCTCGTAAAAACAATGGCAACTAAATAGAATCAAGGCGATGTACATTTCATTAACAAAATAAATAGGGTAATGAAAATATATACAGTTGAGTGGATGAGTACAGTGCTGAGGGGATGGGAAGGGAGAGGGGGAGGAGCAGAGGGAAATGGGGGGAAAAGAGGGTTAAGCTGTGGAGAGGTGAAGGGGGGGTGGTAGAGGGAGTAGAGGGAGAAGAGGGAGGAGCTACAGAGTGGCTTAGTGGGAAGAGCATGGTCCTGGGATTCGGAGAATCTGAGTTCTAATCCAAACACTGCCACTTGCTTGCTATGTGACCTTAGTCAAGTCACTATACTTCTCTTAGTTCCCTCATCTGTAAAATGGGGATTATAATACCTGCTCTATCTCCCTTTTAGACTGTGAACCTCATATGGAACTGCAACTGTGTTTGGCCTGATTGTAGTATATCTACCCCAGCACTTAATACAGTGCTTTGCATGTAGTAGGCACATAACAAAAAAACACAGTTATTAGTATTTGTATCTAATTTATACATGCATTTATAACACAAATTGTTGTCTATTTAGACCAGTCCATATGCCTTAGCTCCCCTAATCAATCAATCTCTGTGCCATAAAACAATTATGGGCAGGGATTATCTCCCTTTATTGCTGTATTATACTTTCCAAGCGCTTACTACAGTGCTTTGCACACAGTAAGTGCTCAATAAATACAAATGAATGAATTGAATGAATCAATGGCATTTATTGAGTACTTACTGAGTGCAGAGCACTGTACTAAGCCCCGGGGAGAGTACAATAAGGATAGAAACACTGGATCACCTCCTTTGAGGTCCAGTAAAAATATACACTTTCAGCTGCCTGTGAAAAGGTGGGGGTGGGGGATAGAGGTGTAGGAGAAGAGAGAAAAGAAGAGTAAACAGAGGGTGGCAGGGAGAAAGAGAGAGAGAGATTGAATGTGGAAATGGGAAGTGAGGAGGGGAAGGAAGGCGGGTATATTTAAGATTTTTTTTTTCTTTCCAAAACATAATACACACCCAGATTATCACATGCTGAAGGTCAACTGACTTAGAATATTTGACAGCCTATTTCTTCAATACACCACCAAAGTAAAAACAAACAACAAACTCCACAACCTTCTGCAGTCCAGACAAACTATAATTTAAACACTGGAAAAGGGGCAGGTGGGGGCCTCTTCAATCTCCCTTGAAATGAAAAGTAATTAACACATTGGCCCAGCTTCTTGGAGTATAGTACTACTAAGGCATACTAAAAATACTGACACTAAACTTTGGAGGCCTCTGAGATTTTGTCAGGTCTCATAATCACAAATGAAAGCAAAGGAGTTATTGCAATAATTGAACCTGTCAAAAAACATTCTTTGAAAGGAATATATCT
The DNA here is from genome assembly GCF_004115215.2 of Ornithorhynchus anatinus. Classification (NCBI taxonomy): domain Eukaryota; kingdom Metazoa; phylum Chordata; class Mammalia; order Monotremata; family Ornithorhynchidae; genus Ornithorhynchus; species Ornithorhynchus anatinus. The sequence continues at coordinate 47,542,015 of NC_041728.1, read as the reverse complement.
GCTACGTGAAACCATTTGAGTAAGTGTAATAATTGAAAGGCAACTTGTAGATGACTACAAGACCAAGTTCAGCACAGTGTGGGTTATGCCTTAGTTTCCCACATATTGTCTTTGTGTCAGTGGCCCTCCATCTTGCCCAGCCACACATTTATTATTATTAATTTCAGTCTTCTGGAACAAAATGCTGCAGAGACACTATACAGGATTTAGAATTAGACACATTTTCCATCCTCTAGGCTCTTAGAATAAATCATTTCCCTAGAAGAGTCCTGTATGAAATGCTAATATTTCTCTGCCAATATGACACTATTCCTAGCCCTTCTGGAATAGAGGGAATGTGATACAGCTATACAGAGTGTGGGAAATGCTTACCCGTTGCATTTACAAGTAGAAAATCACAACACCATGCTTCACACCTATTTTGTGAAACTATATTTTTACCCCCATACTTCTTAAACTATTAGCATTTTTGAGGGTTTCCATTGAAAGGGATACATTTCTCTAAAATATTAGTAGTGTCAAATGAGGCAGAGTGAGGAAATTTACATTCTTCTAATAATAATATTGATAATCATAATGATAATTGTGGAATTTGTTAAGCACTTACTTTGTGCCAGGCACTGTACTAAGAACTGGAGTGGAGGCAAGCAACTAAGGTTGGAGATAGTCCCTAAACTACATGGAGCTCACAGTCTTAATCCCCATTTTACAGATGAGGTCACTGTGGGCAGAGAACTTGTATACCAACTCTGTTACATTGTAGTGTGGGATAGGGACTGTGTTCTACCTTATTAGTTTGTATCTATCCCAGTGCTTAGTATAGTACCTGACACATAATAGGCACATAACAAATACCTTAAAAAAAATCTGAATTCTGTAGATGTTCAATGAATACACCTGATTGATTCAAGTAGGCCATTCAAGCAATGCAATAAGTCTCCCATTCATTCATTCATTCATTCATTCATTCATTAGTATTTATTGAGTGCTTACTATGTGCAGAGCACTGTACTAAGTGCTTGGAATGTACAGTCGGCAACAGATAGAGACAGTCCGTGCCCTTTGAAGGGCTTACAGTCTAATCGGGGGAGACAGGCAGACAAGAACAATGGCAAATAAATAGAATCAAGGTGATGTACATCTCATTAAACAAAATAAACAAAATAAATAGGGTGATAAAGATATATACAGTTGAACGGATGAGTACAGTGCTGAGGGGGTGAGACAGGAGAGGGGGAAGAGGGGAGGGAAAGTGGGGAGAAGAGGGTTTAGCTGCGGAAAGGTGAAGGGGGGGTAGAAGGAGCAGAGGGAAAAAGGGGGGAGCTCAGTCTGGGAAGGCCTCTTGGAGGAGGTGAGTTTTAAGTAGGGATTTGAAGAGGGGAAGAGAAGTAGATTGTCTGAGTTGAGGAGGGAGGGCATTCCAGGACCACAGGAGGACGTGGCCCAAGTGTCGATGGCGGGATAGGCGAGACCGAGGGGTACGGTGAGGAGGTGGGCGGCAGAGGAGCGGAGTGTGCGGTGTGGGCAGTAGAAAGAAAGAAGGGAGGAGAGGTAGGAAAGGGTAAGGTGATGGAGAGCCTTGAAGCCTAGAGTGAGGAGTTTTTGTTTGGAGCGGAGGGTGATAGGCAACCACTGGAGGTGTTAAAGAAGGGGAGTGACATGCCCAGATCATTTCTGCAGGAAGATGAGCCGGGCAGCGGAGTGAAGAATAGACTGGAGCGGGTCAAGAGAGGAGGAAGGGAGATCAGAGAGAAGGCTGACACAGTAGTCTAGCTGGCATATAACGAGAGCCGAGTTATCAAAGCCGTGAACTGCCAATTCCAGAAGAATCAGGCAAATTCAGAGATGAGCCTGATAAAGGAAACTGTGACCAAGATAGATGGCTTAGGAATTAAAACTTTATAAGTTATCTATTAGCATTTAAAAGTTCATTGATTTTTCAACTATTTTTAATATCTGAGCCTATAATTTTGACTTATATACCTTCAGAAAAACGAATTGAGGAGTGAGTGTCTAAGTAAAACTCCAGAAATATTAACACTGATTCATGATTGGAATGACAAGACAGTAGTAAGAATGAAAAGCAAGGATATAATAATGCATCCACCTCATTTGAACAAGAAAATATGCATTGAAATACACCACTTAGAAACTCCCTGTCAAGTACCTTATTTATTTAGAATTTATATAGCTTTTTAAAATTACAAAGTGTTTTCCATGTAATTTATTTGTTCTTCCTCATTCCAGCTCCGTGAGGTAAAGTCCCTGTTACAGATGAGGAGTTCAGGACAAAGAGGAAGATGACATGAAACTTCTAAGATTAGAACTCTCAGCCTCAGGACTGCCAAACTATTTTTTTAGTTAAGGGAGATAGCTGCCTTCACAGGCCTCTCCATAAGCAAATGAGGGGTATTTCAGGCTCATTAACCACTTTTGTGCTTGTGAATGTGATCATGGTTAAAAAATTGGCAGCTATTTAAGTTTAAAGTATGAAGTCATTTTGGCTGTAAGTTCAAAGCAAAGAGATTTCCATTATTTTAGTGCTGGGTGTGTACATCTAAGAGGAAACATGGTTTTACAAGCATTTCAACTGCAATGGACAAGACAAATGATATAGAACAAGACATCTCATCGAAGACTGAATCCCTCCCTTGATGCGTGAAATCCCACAGTTAATGCCTTTTGAAACAGGAAGGTCCACCCTGCACTTCGTTTTTACCAAATTTGATTTCCAACTATTTTCAGCTAAAGACAGGTTGAGGTTGCATTAGGTATATTTGAGGATAAATAATAAGAATATAACAATGGCAATAATAATAACTGTCTTATTGGTGAAGTGCTTATTTTGTGCCAAGCCCTGTACTAAGCACTGGGATAGATGCAATTTCATCAGATTGGATGCAATTTCTGCCACACTTGGGGTTCAAAATCTTAGTAAAAGGCAGTACATGTTATTGAATTCCTATTTTACAGAGGAGGAAACTGAGGCCCAGAGAATTGCCCAAGGCCATACAGCAGAAAAGAGGCAGATTCAGAATTAGAACCCAGATCCTCTGAATCCTAGGCCCATGCTCTTTCCATAGGCTTTGCTGATCATATGACAATGAATATTGTTTGGTAGTCAAATCAGTTTTGAGAGCAGTCCGTCTCATTACAGAACAATTAATTGTTGTATTTGACTATGGAACACTTTCACTTCCTTATGGAGTTTTCCCATTACTAATTTAGCTTTGGGTTAGCTGACTGTTGTTTCAAAGTGATTTTCTGGCCAATTAATATGTCAAGAAGATGGACGTAGCATCTATTCTGACTTTGCCACTGCCGATATAAATGACTTTGAAAATATCTTTTAATGCTGCTGCATTCTGCTTCATGTCTTAAAATTGATGGGTCTAGTAGACTCAATATTTATATAATAATGGTTTTCATTATGTGTTTTGTCTGTTATTACTATTGAAGATTTAGGAACACTTTTGCAATCTGTACTTATATGGATAGAACACCAAATGAGAAGCAGCGTGGAAAGATAATAGGACTGGGAGTCAAGGACCTGAGTTCTAATCCCATCTCTGTCATGTGTCTGCTAGTGTGAACTGGAGAAACCCACTTAACTTCTCTGGGCTTCAGTTGTTCTGGGCATGTCACTCCCCTTCTTAAAAACCTCCAGTGCTTGCCTATCAACCTCCATACGAAACACAAACTTCTCACTCTAGGCTTCAAGCTCTCCATCATCTTGTCCCCTCCTATCTCTCCTCTCTTCTCTCTTTCTACTGCCCACCCCATACACTCTGCTCCTCTGCCGCTCACCTCCTCACCATCCCCTGTTCTCGCCTATCCAGCTGTCGACCCCTGGCCCACGTCCCCCCGCTGTCCTGGAATGCCCTCCCTCCTCACCTCTGCCAAACTAATTCTCTTCCCCTCTTCAAAGCCCTACTGAGAGCTCACCTCCTCGAAGAAGCCTTCCAGGACTGAGCTTCTTCTTTCCCTCTGCTCCCTCTACTGCCTCTCTGCCTCCCCTTCACCTCCTCTCAGCTAAGCCCCCTTTCCCCCCATTTCCCTCTGCTCCTCCCCATCTCCCTTCCCCTCCCCTCAGTACTGTGCTCATCTGCTGATTTGTATATATTTTTATTACCCTATTTATTTTGTTAATGAGATGTACATCCCCTTGATTCTAGTTATTGTTATTGTTTTTGTCTGTCTCCCCCGATTCTACTGTAAGCCCCTCAATGGGCAGGGATTGTCTCTATCTGTTGCCAAATTGTACATTCCAAGCACTTAGTACAGTGCTCTGCACATAGTAAGCGCTCAATAAATACTATTGAATGAATTAATGAATCATCTGTAAAATGGGAATTAGAACTGTATTCTCAATGTGAGATAAGGACCATGCCCATTATTATCTTATATCTGTTTCAGTGCTTAGTACAGTGCCCGGCACAGAGTAAGTGCTTAACAAGTGCTAGAAAAATAAACAAACAAAAAAATCCCCCACACATCTTGTGTTGGAATAAATGATTGGGTGCCTGTATGGGGCAACAGTCAATCCGTGTAACCTTAAAATGTCTCCTTTTCAAGAGGTTCTTAAAAATGCAATCCTTGTGTTGGAGAACTAACTGGGTTTATGATTGGATTAGTTTAACTGGGGAAGACATTATTGGTAGATTGATAGTATTATTGTGTATGTGTACACTTTTATATGCCTTCATCTAAATTACCTGCTTTTGTTTATATTAAATAGAAACAGTATTAGTGATTCATATAACTCTAAGTTTCAAATAGAGCCTGAAGTATAATGGAGTTTTTCTATTTCTGCTTTATCACTTGAGATAATAAAAGCTAGCCTATTTTTAATTTTCACCAGTGCCGCTAAATGTCCTGGTCCCCAACAGGATGTGAGAAGAAGGCTAATAGGTTAGTATTTCCAGCCTAATCAGAAACAGGAAGAAGTGGAAGTGTAACATTAAGCTATTAAGTGCAAAGAATGAATTGGTACAAGACAATGAATCCCTACAGATACTAGAATTTAGACAAAGCCTTATAGGCATGTGTGGTTTTTCTTCGGTGACTTTTAATACAGTACTAGTTCCAAAGAAACTTCTCTATTCATTCTCCTAAGCTACCCATTTTCTGGAGCAATCTTTCAAGCTTTACATGCTGTAATTAATTCCCCAGACCTTCCAAGAGCTTGCTACGTCCCTCTCTATCTGCCTCACATTTTTCTCTAGGTAAACCATATTTTCCTCTCACCTCCCCCTGCCTATTTTCTTAGTTTTCTTTTTTTTGACTCATGGCCAACTCACCCAACTTTATTTTCCTCCTAAGGCAGAGCCAGTCTTCAGGTGAAGCTGCAGCACTTAGATGGAACACAATCAATCTGTTTTTCCAGACTGATTCAGCAGGGACAGAGAAGAGAGAAGAGAGCTGGAGGACTTTGTCTGGAGGGATTCCCGCACCTTTTGGCACCCATACTGACTTACACATAACATAAGCGAATTAGAATCTGCCTTTTTGACTCAACAGCTTGAATGTTTTATGTAATAGGTCCATCCTCTATAGTAAGAATGGAATGAAATGGAAAAGGAAATGAGCACTTAGTTTTCACATTTTAGAATTAGAGTCAGCCTAACATTTGGCAATGAGTCATTTTTATTGAGAGCTTACTGTGTGCAGAGCACTGTACCACTGGGAGAGTACAATATAACTTATTTAAATTCTGATGAAATCAATTTAGCTCCTAATTCAAAGCAAAAACAATTTGTTTTATGAGAACTAATCCCTTCCCCCTCTAGACTAGAAGCTCCTGTGGGCAGGGATCACTTCTACCAAGTCTGTTGTACTGGACTCTCCCAAGCACTTAGTACAGTGCTCTGCACATAGTAAGAGCTCAGTAAACGCCAGGCCACTTCAACTGTGCCTACTTCCCTGTGACTCAGTAACCTCATCTGTGAAATGGGTTTTAAGACTGTGAACCCCATGTGAAACAGAAATTGTGCCCTACCCAATTACCTTGTATTTATCCCAGCACTTAATACAGTGCCTGGCTCATGGAAAGTGCTTAAAAAATACCATTAAAAATTATTCATTGAGTCTTATGTTCATATATGTAATTTATATTAATGTCTGTTTCCCCCTCTAAACTGTAAGCTCATTGTGGGCAGGTAATGTGTCTGTTTACTGTTCTTTGTACTCTCCTAAGTGCTTAGTACAGAGCTTTATACACATTAAGCCCTCAATAATTATAATTGAATGAATGAATTGGCCTTTCCCCTCTTCAGTTAGAACTAAATTTGAATCATCTTTAGTGCTAGCCATTGGGATCTAGTCATCCTTTCCCTCCAAGTCCTAGAGTGATTCTCTGTCTCCCACTACATCAAATTCAAAACAGTAACTCTTTCCACTGAATTTTACAATTTTACACTTTATTCTCCCTCATTAATAATAACAATAAAGATATCTGTGCTATGTGTTAAGTGCTTACTATGTGCCAGGCACTGTACTAAGTGCTGGGGTAAATACAAGGTAATTCGGTTGGACACAGTCTCTGTTCCACATGGGGTTCACAGTGTTAATCCCCATTTTACAGATGAGGTAACTGAGGCACAGAGAAGTGAAATGACCTGCCCAAGGTCACAGAAGACATGTGGTGGAACTGGGATTAGAATTCAGGTCCTTCTGACTCCCAGATCCATGTTCTATCCCCTAAGCCACAATGCTTCTTGTTCCAATCACCTCTGGCTCCTGCTCTGCCTCACTTGAGCAGAGTGATCTCAATATTCACTAGTTGTTAATCCATCTCTGAATTTTCTCTGATGATGTCCTTTTCCTCAATCAAAGTCCTCTTTTCCCAGAATGTATCAATCAACCAATGCATTTATCAGGTGACTGAGTGCAGAATTCTATGCTGAGCACTTGGAGAGTCCCAAACACTAGTCCCAAACACACATTTCCTAACCTAAAGGTTCTTACAATATAATAAGGAACTTCTTGGACTAGACAACCAAGAGCTTGCAACTTTACTATTTGATTTCCATGTCTTTTATTCATTTTCACACGCTTTAAACTGCAAGACTGTAAGTGCCTTGAGGACAGGGATCATATCTAGCAACTGTTTTAATCATATCTACCAATTGTTTTTACCCTCCTAAAACACTTAGTACAATGCACTGCACAAAGTAAGTACTTAACAATTACACTGGTTGATTGAAAAAAATCTGAGCCTTAATTGTTGGTTGTCTGTTTAGATCTTATAAAATAATATGTTCTTCAAGGGCAGAGACTTTTCTCAATTTCATACAACCTGGGTCCATGCGAGGCCCTTTATAGAGAAGATCAGTGAGAGCTTGCCAAATGAATATGTCCTGCTTTGCTGTCAGATGTCCATCAAAGAGCCCCAATTTTATTGATTTGTAAGAAAATCTGAGTTCTTGTGAGTTTTTCAATGTAAACCTGAAGTTGAGCTAGTTCAAACTTTATGTTCTAGGTTCAGTAAAAAATTGCAATCACTATATTTTTGAGCACAATAATAAGCCTGCATGATATAGAGTTATAGATTCTTCTATTTTCAATTGTTTAAGCATGCATTCACAACAGCCACAAATGTGTGAATAATCAATCGATGATATTTATTGACCACTTACTGTGTGCATATCACTGTACTAAATGCCAGGGAGAGAACCATATAAGAGTTGGAAGATATGTTCCCTTCCCACAAAGAGCTTACAGTCTAGAGGGGGAGAAAGAAATTAAAATAAATATGGATAAGCACTTCAGTGTTGTGGGGCTGATGTTGGGGTGAATAAAGGGCACATGTCCAAGTGCAAGGGCAACTCAGAAGGGAGAAAGAGTAGGGTAAATGAGGGCTTAGTAGAGGAAGGCATCTTGGTGAAGATGTGATTTTAGTAAGGCTTTGAAGGTGGAGAGAGAGGTGCATAAAAGAATATGTTTCTCTGCGATACAGCTGATGAGCAAGTAGTTGTTTATAAGAGGTTTCTTGCCTATGGGTAAGTTTGACCTTTGTTCATGTTTTTGTACCTGCTCCACAGGTGCAAAGAAATATCAATAATTTTAATGGATCCTATAATTTAGATAGTTTACCCGATTTGCATGTGTGGATTGAAATTGATTATAAGATAGAACTATCTGAATAATAATAATGTCAGTTAAGTGCTTACTATGTATCAAGTACTGTTCTAAGCACTGGGGCAGACACAAGGTAATCAGGTTATCCCACATGGGGCTCACAGATTTTACAGATAAGGGAACTGAAGCACAGAGAAGTTAAGTGACTTGCCCAAAGTCACACAGCTGGGATTAGTGGCAGAGCTGGGATTAGAACCCATGACCTTCTGACTCACCAGCCTGTGCTCTATCCACTACGCCATGCTGTTTCTCTATCTGAATGACACTAGAAACTAATAATTTGCATTGCACTTACATGTGGGAGTCTTCTCAGGTTACATCACAGTACATAAGCCTAAGGCTATTAGTTGTCATTACAATAATACAGTAGTGAGCAATGAGAAGACAGAAATTAATCATTGCAGGATGACATGCAAACAACCTAAACAGGTGCTGCTTTGACACTAATATTCTGTTGGCTGCCTGATATGGATCAGTCTGTTTAAAGATGAAATATTTACTCTTTTGGCCCACTCACATCATATTAGACTTGCCAAAAGAGCATGAACTTGGAAGTCTGAAGAAACATGTTCTAATCCCACCTCAGCCACTGGCATGTTGTGTGACCTTGAGCAAGTAACTTAACTTCACTAATAATCGCCCACCCACTATCGCATTAAAGAGAAGTCCATACCATTGGCTTTAAGCCACTCAGTAAGTTCTCTCTCGCTTACCTAACCTCACTGATCTCTTACTACAAACCAACTAGCATGTTCTGCTCTCCTAACACCAAGCTTTTTTTTTTTCAATGGTATTTGTTAAATGCTTACTATGAGCCAAGCACTGCACTAAACGCTGGGATAGATACAAGATTAGACACAGTCTATGTCCCACGTGAGGCTCACAGGCTTAATCACCATTTTTACAGATGAGGGAACAGGCACGTGGGAAAGTTAAGTGACTCTCCAAGGTTACACAGAAGAAAAAGTGGCAGAGCTGAAATTAGAACCCAGGCCCTTTGACTCCCAGGCCTGAGCTCTTTCCACTAGGTCACACTGCTTCTTTGTACTTCAATGTTGTTTGGCCCAACGCTGACCCCTTGGCCAAGTTCTCCATAAGGCCTACAACTCCCTCCCTCCCTATTCAGGTTTGACAGTACACCATCTCTCCACCTTCGAAGCTATTTTCAAATGACATCTTCCCCACAAGGCTTCTCTGATTATGTCCCTTGTTTCTCTTGTCACCCTTCCTTCTGTGCCTATGTGGGTTTGGCTGGTTACCCTTTAAGCACTTTGATACTCAACCCAGACCCCTAATATTTATAAATATATTCTTATACTCTATTTCCCTCAACCCTAATCTATTTTAATGTCTGCCTCCCCTTGTAGACTAAGGTCCTTGTGGGCAGGGATCATGTCTTCCAACACTGTTGAATTTTGCTCTCCCAAGCGCTTAGTACATTGCTCAATAAGTACTCAATAAATATCATTGATTGATTGATTTTCTGGGCCTCAGATTTTTCTTTTAGTAAAAAAGGATAAGATACCTGCTTTTTCTACTTCTGAGATTGTGAGCCCATATGGCATAGGCTCTGTGTCTAATCTGATAATCTTTTACCTACTCCAGTGCTTACACAGTACTTGGCATAGAGTAAGTCTTCCTAAATAAAATTAACTTTTTTTAAAGCCTAGAAACAGCACCATTTGTAATAAACCAATCAATCATATTTATTGAGCTCTTACTGCGTGCAGAGCACTGTATTAAGCTCTTGGGAAAGTAGATTATAACAGAGTTGGTGGACATGTTCCCTGCCCACAAGAAGTTTTCAGTCTAGGTATGGCAGTTACAGTTCAGACTTTTGAAAAATCAACAATCCTTGCTAATGGAACTGCATCTGACTTTTGTGACCTTGGGAAAATAATTTAACTGCTCGGTGTTTCAGTTTACCCATCTGTAAAATGAAAAAAATAATATTGGGAATTTTCATTCACACAGTAGAAAGGTAGATTGATGGCATAGGGGAAGGAGATATAAGAGAATGAAAATTGAAGGTGGTCACCAAAGAGGAGGGAAGAAAGAGTGGGTATGAATGTTTTTATAAAGTGGAAGGAACAGGGTCAGAGGCATAGGTAGAAGGGGTAGATTTTAAAAGTCTGTGGGAGATCTCTTCCTGAAAGCTGCGAGAGCGGGTGCTGAGCAGGTGAAGGAGAAATTGGGAGAGTTCATGGATAGTGTTTTTGATTTTTGTCAACAGTACTGGCAAGATCATCAGGAGCAGGGTTAGAACATTGGGGAACTGCCTGGAGTAGTTGATGCAGGCAGTGGGGAAGGGAGTCAATGAGGGAGGAGAGGTAGTGTTTCTGGTCAGAGCTTTATCAGGTGAGGGTTCGGGATTGATCAGGTGAGTAGTTTAGGATAGCCTGGCAGCAGTGTCTGTGTCTACACTTTTATAATTAATCAAGACTATTTATTGAGTGCCCAAGTGTGCAGAGCATGGTACTAGATGTTTGCAGGAGTATAACAAGTCATTCAATAGTATTTATTGGGCACATTCTAAGTGCAGGGAAAGTTAATAAACACTAGCAAGGAGACAGTTCAATAGAGTTAGTAGACCCCATCTCTACCTTCAAAGAGCTCACTATTTTACATCTATCTTATGCACCATTTGAGGGACATCATCCTTGTGGATGGTCAGTGAATGTGTGTTGCTGGCACATTGGTTCTTTCTGAAACAGTGAAGCCTAAATTCCTACAGTTCTTAAATTATTGGAGAAGGACTGATGAGACCAGTATTTTCGATTCAATGCAGAAACAGGTCTTGGGCAAAATTGGCTTCCATAAAGTAATCTCAAGACAATTGTCCACCTCTTATATTAACTCCTCCTCATAAGTGAGTTCATGGTGAACAATGCCTTGACTATTTGGGGAAGTTTTTGAAAAAGCCACATTCCTGTAAAGGGGGGAGGGCAGGTGTTCATAATTTTCACATTTACAACAGTGATATTTTCCTATGGAACTCACATCTTGTCTCCCCGTATCAAAAACACATAAGAATAACAATATAATGATAGTAATCATAATGATATTAATAATAATAACTATTTGGTATTTGTTAAGCACTTACTATGTTCCAAGCACTGTTCTAAGCACTGGGTAGATACAAGGTAATGAGGTTGTCCCACGTGGCGCTCACAGTCTTCATCCTCATTTTCCAGATGAGGTAACTGAGGCACAGAGAAGTTAAGTGACATGCCCAAAGTCACACAGCTGATAAGTGGAGGAGCTGGGATTAGAACCCACAACCTGATTCCCAAGCCCATGCTCTTTTCACTGAGCCACGCTGCTTCTCTAATAATAATAATTAATAGTGGTACTTGTTCAGCACTTACTATGTGCCAAGCACTGGAGTGGATACAAGATAACCAGGTCCCCCACTGTGACTACAGATTTCCAAAACATATTTGTTTGATTTAAAAAAAGCCCAAAAAACCTCCTTAGTCTAACACTTGAAAAATTCTACTTACAATATTCACACTTGGATCTGCTTTGACTGTTCAGGTACTAAGATCTTACTTTATATGTAATATAACTACATATAATGAGCACAAAAATGAGACATTTAAATATAATTTGGCCTCGTTGAGCAGTTACTGCTACTGAATGGCTTTGCCCCATTAAAAAAGGAAAAAAAAATAAGCTCAGAGCATTATGAACTTTTAATAACACGTTTATTGTTCACTGTTCTGAACAAATTTGTCATGGCTTGTGGATCAATGGTAGGTCATTGAAGGTATAACAAGAACTTCCTAGTGTTTGTTAGACCTTAATGAGGAACTTTCATGCTTTCTGTAAAACAAAATTGGAGAGGCTGAATAAATGCAGCATACCTCAGAGAAATAATCAGATTTGGTCAGTTTGTTTTCCTTCTTTCTCCTTTTGATATTTATCTAAGTTGTAAATAAAAATAAATCTAACAATTCGAATATAAGTCATTTTAATGAACTTGCATATGGATGTTGGGGGTATATGAATATGCTTTGCACCAATCACATCTATAGAATGATCTAAGTGGATATAATTGTTGGTATAAACTAGCCTATGTGGGCCCATATAGAAACAAGGATACCTCACTGTAATCTATATCAGAAAACGTATTTCAGATTGCACTTAGTTAAGCATACTTTGTCAAATTTAAATCGTCGAAGTGACGACTGCTGAATATACAGTAATTAAATTTGGCCTTAAAAAAAAGTATTTCTGCTGAAACCAATTGTAAGCTTCTGCATTTTACCATTTAGTTTGTTATGACAGTGCATATTTGTGGAAGCAAACATTAAAATTTATTTCCTTCAAATCCATATATATAGAAAAATAATTTACAAGAAAGACATTTCAATTCTCACTGGAAAGATTATCAAGATCGTTACTAATAACAATTTGGTCTAATGAAACACAAGAACTAGTTCAATACAATGAAGCAGTGTGGTCTATTGGATAGAGCCTGAGCCTCATTCAGAAGGACTTGGGTTCTAATCCCAACTACCCCACTTGTCTGCTGTGTGACCTTGGGCAAGTCACTTTATTTCTCTGTGCCTCAGTTATCTCATTTGTAAAATGGGGATTGAGACTTAATGAGTCCCACATGAAACAGGGACTGTGTCCAGCCCTATTTGCTTGTATGTATTCATTCATTCATTCATTCATTCATTCATTCGTATTTATTAAGCACTTAATATGTGCAGAGCACTGTACTAAGTGCTTGGAATGTACAATTTGGCAACAGAGACAATTGCTGGCATTTGACGGGCTCACAGTCTAAACAAGGGAGACAGCAAAGCAAAACAGAACAAAACTAAAACAAGACAACATCATCGATATAAATAGAATCAAGGAGTTATACACCTCATTAACAAAATAAATAGGGTACTAAATTATGTATACAAATGAGCACAGTGCTGAGGGGAGGGGAAGGGGGAAGAAAAGAGGGTAGGGAGGAGAGGAAGGGAGGGGGAGCAGAGAGAAAGAGGGGGCTCAGTCTGGGAAGGCCTCTTGGAGGAGGTGAGCTTTCAGTAGGGCTTTGAAGAGGGGAAGAGTTAGTTTGGCGGACATGAGGAGGGAGGGCATTCCAGGATGTGAGCCGGGGTCAACAGCAGGATAGGCGTGAACAGGGGACCATGAGGTGGTGAGCGGCAGTGAGGAGTGAACGGTTTGTATCTGCTCCAGTGCTTAGTACAGTGTCCGGCACATAGTTAGCACTTAACGCCATTATTAATATTATTTTCCAAACAGCATCCAGTGGTTAAAATTCCTTTTTAGTAGAAATATCTGTTTTTGCCCTGACTCTTCATGGAGTAAACATAATGGTAAATAGCAGTGCAGCACTGATATCCCTTTGTTGATGGGTTACCAAGTTAACACTGAGATCCTCATTCTTAGATTCTTAGAAACGCTTTAATTCAAACTGCCTTTAAATAAGTCCTCATTTCCTCTTCTCCTACTCCCTTCTGTGCTGTCCTTGAACTTGCATTTTCCCCCTTTATTCACCCCTCCCTCAACCCCAAAACACTTGTGTACATATTTACATATCCATAATTTAGTTATTTAAAGTCTGTCATCCTTTTAGATTGTAAGCTCTTAGTGGGCAGGGAACCTGTCTACCAACTTTGTTACACTGTATTTTCCCAAGTGTGTAGAACAGTGTTCTGCATGCAGTAAGCATTCAATGTGATTGACTGATTGTTTGAGTGTATAGATATGGCCCAAAAGCCCTGTCTGTAAGCTCTGACTTCTCAAATAGACAATGTTGTTCAGTTCTAGACTGAGCTAGTGTTTTTGCAGGTTGGAAAAAGCTCAGTAATACCAATAAATTTGGACAAACACTGAAATTTTAGTCCTTTTCAAAACTTAGTTCTCTATCTCTTTACTGTCTCTGCAGATGTGGCTAAATAGAAAACAGGTGAAAGTGGTATTTTTTTTCCCAATGACTACCTTTGAGCAGACCAGGTAGAAATAAATGGGTGACACCTGTAGGATATTATAGGATTTTAATGTGTGGAATATTGTGTTGAATTCTAACACTTTTAATGTGCTTTTTCAGAGGTACCTCACAAGCTATCTCTTTGACTTTCCAATAAACCATTAGCTATATTTTTATTTCTAATGTACCCATTTAACTACTTGATTGGCATTACACCCCTAAATATTTTGGTAAATCAGTGGGGATTTTCACTCCAGGAGGTGACGAGAAAAGGACCAAGCTTCAGAATAGAATTTCAGCAGCAGTTTAGAATTGGAAAGGGTATTCATTGAATTCACTCTAACTCTCCATCATGGCTGAGCAATAAAGGTCCAATTTAAATGAAAACTTCTTAATGACAGAGATTTGGTCTTGTTCTTCCTTGAAATTTCCCAGGAAACATTATCCAACCTTGGCTTCACTGACTCAGAACCCATTATCATCATCATCATCATCATCATCATCATCATCATCAATATTTCCCAAACCTCAAAAGGAATCATTGTGATACATTAGATGCCATAAGATTACAAAGTTAAGACTACAATTGTTCCTGTCCTTAAGATTCTTACATCGTAATTGGGAGAACACCTCTCAGGATCACATCTGGAGAGTTTCCAATACTCAACCAGTCTCGGCGATGGGAGGAAAAGCCAAGCAGAGGGCCTACCCATTCCATTCCTAGCTTGGGCAGTGGCTAGCAAGTGGAAGGCAATCTGCTACAAGTCATAACTTACCTGTGTTGGGCAGCAGTGGTATGGAAGAGGGCTAAGACTCACGTTTACTATATGGAAGAAGGCAATAGTAAACCATTTCTGTATTTTTACCAACAAAAGTACTTGGATACACTACCAGAATGATTACAGTTGGAGGTGAGGCTTTCTGGGACAGATGTGTCCATGGAGACACGATGGGTTGGAGAGGACTTGAAAGCATAAGACAGGACAATTGGGAGAGAAGGCTGATGTCCAGGCATATTAATAGGTACATAGGTAGCTCCTTGTCGGCAGAGATCACTTCTACCAACTCTGTTGTATTGTACTTTTCCAAGCATTTAACATAGTGGTTTGCAAAGAGTAACTGCTCACTAAATGTCACTGGATGATAGATTGAGAGCTGTAGATAACACAAGTAGATCATTTTGCAATCTCTTTATACCAGAGTATTAAAGGTGTGGGTATGTAGTAAGTGCCAGGACAAATTAATAAATGTTAAAGCAGAGTGGCTTAATGGAAAGAGCATGGACTTGGGAGTTGGAGTCATGGATTCTAATCCTGACTCTGTCACTTGTCTGCTGTGTGATCTTGGGCAAGTTACTTAACTTCTCTGTACCTCAATTCTCTCATATGTAAAATGGGGATTAAGACTGTGAGCCACACGTGGGACATCCTGATTACCTTGTATAATAATAATAATAATAATGTAGGTATTTGTTAAACGCTTATTATGTGCAGAGCACTGTTCTAAGTGCTGGGGTAGATACAGGGTAATCAGGTTGTCCCACATGAGGCTCACAGTTAATCCCCATTTTATAGATAAGGTTATTGAGGCACAGAGAAGTGAAGTGAGTTGCCCAAGGTCACACAGCCGATGAGTGGCAGAGGCGGCATTCGAACCCATGACCTATGACTTTCAAGCCCGGGCTCTTACCACTGAGCCACTCTGCTTGTTTCTACCCTAGCACTTAGAATAGTGCTTGGCACATAGTAAGCACTTAACAAATACCGTCATTATTATTATTATTATTATTATTATTATTATGTTACTGAACAGGCTGCATTCTTTGCTATTCAATGCAAGGGACAAGACACCACAAATCATAGGTACTTTGGCTGACCTGGTTAATTTTCTGGATGACTTTAAGTCAATTAGCCATTCAGTCATATTTATTGAGCACTTACTATATGCAAATCATTAATTCATTAACTAAATCATATTTATTAAGTGTTTACTATGTGCAGTCCACTGTACTAAGCACTTGGGAAAGTACAACATAGCAATAAAGAGTGACAAACCCTGACCAAAACGAACTCACAGCCTAGAGAGAGGGAGACAGACATCAATGCAAATAAATAGACAGCAATATAAATAAATAAAATTATAGATATATACATAAGTGCTGTTGGGCAGCAAGTGGGGGGAAGAGCAAAGGGAGCAAGTCAGGGTGATGCAGAAGGGAGTGGGAGATGAAGAAAAGTGGGGCTTAGTCTGGGAATGCTTCTTGGAGGAGATGTGCCTTCAGTAAGACTTTGAAGCAGGGGAGAATAATTGGTAGATTTGAGAAAGGAAGGCGTTTTAGGGCAGAGGTAGGAAGTGGACCAGGGGTTGGCAGCAAGACAGTAGAGATCACTGTACTAAGTGATGGGAACAGTATAATACTACAATGTAACAGACACATTCCCTGCCCAAAATGAGCTTACCATCCAGAGGGAGATACAGTCTAAGTAATGGGTTGACACTGTCTTCTTCAAGATAAATTAGTCAGTATTCATATGGTCACTTTCAGTCAACATTGCATCTGATCAAATAACAGTGGAGATATTAAAAAGAGTAACTAGTTCATTCATGTTTGTTACCAATTAAACGTCTCTTGGAAGACCACTGCAAATAGGTAAGGGTGGTCATACATTTTGTATGCTCTGTTTCAGTTCAGGCAAACGTTGCTTAACAAAGAATGGGTGCATTAGATTCCAAGAGAAAAGTACCCCCTAAATAAATAAATAATTATATTTTAAAGATTTATAAACAAGAATGCCCAGCTCCTTTAAGGATCCCATTCAATTCACCAATGTGGATTGATTAAAAATTATAAGCTTTCAGATAATTTGTTTGTGATTTTTAAGATGTTAAAGATGAACCAACCTCAAAGTATTTCTCTAATTCCAGAGTACATACACTTTAACAATTCTGAGCCCGTATATTTTTCTATTTGAAAAAAAAATCACCTTTTCATCAACCTATCCTAAATACAAGGATTCTTGAATGAGATGTGTCCTATTTACCTCCCTATTTACTTATGTCCAATGATCACTTCCCTATAAAGAACTTGAGTTTTCTACTTGGGTTTTGCTTTCCTCGTTTGCCTCTTGAAATCATAAAAAGACCTGTGAGTTGTGCAAAAATGAGAAATAAATTTTAGAATATGAGGCTTTCCTGTGGTGTTCCTCACATGTGCTGTTTGACTAGAGGAGGGTTTTCAGAGAAAGATATTATTTTACAGTATAATAATGGGTGAGCTATAATTGAGGCTGGGGTAGTGAAACATTCTCTTTAGAACCAAGAGTCAAAAAGGGCTCAAGGAAGAAACAGAGCCCTTAGGAAGGAAATTGAACAGCTGGAGCAACATGTCAAAGATAAATCTGGGGAAGGATTAAACTCCTGATTTCAGAACAGAAGAAGAGGGAAACCCGACAGGGAGAAAATGACTTCAGATATTAATGATTTAAAATTTCTATTTTAATCTCAGAAATTTGTTCCTTCCAAGTCACCATTTGAGAGGAGAGGTGAAATCTTTACTTAGAATAGATAACCGGGAATTTTTTCCTCTTCAAAAAATCAGGCTGTGATGATAGCAACATTTCAAAATAGTTCACTGACTAACAAGCCAAGATGACTATCAGATTGAACTGTGTACTTCTACAATAACATATGGACAACATCTCCTGATTAGGATTAAGTTACCCAATAGACTTTCATTTGGAATTTAGTCAGGTATCCTCAGGCTAAATTGTAAAACAATATATCCATGCAAAGACACCACCTGGAAAGAGCAATAATGTACTTAATCAAGTACACTTCACCTAAACAACTGTACTACTTCCTCTGATCCCTAGACAATGAGGGATGAAAATATATCTCTCTCTGTCCAGACCTGACTGGTACTGATTCAGGTATTGTGGAGATGTTTCATTTCCTGCCAACTTCGAGGGGTTCCATTCTACAAATAGTTGCTTTATAAGGTTAGATGTTAAACTCATCTAGTTGCTGTTCTGTGTGAGAGACCCAAAATCTTTCAAAACAACTAAACACATTTCTCTGATCTAATTAAGACATCAACCATGGTCAACAGAGTTATGTGTCTGCATTCTTTTAATCCTCAGTTTATTTTATCCTGAAAGAATTAAAGGTGAAAGAAAACTAAATTCTCTCAGACCACATAATGCCCTTGGCAGAAATGTCTCTTACATCCAGATGAGTTTGGAAATTCTTCCAGACAAACTGATCCATATATTTTGGAACCACTGATGATTGCAGTGTCAAAACAGAGCCTCTGGCATCATTTCCATTCTTCCCACAACCAAGTTCATCTTTGCCCGCCATTTCAGGAATGTGTGATGCATCGGCTCAAAAATAAAAATATACCAAACAATAGAAATCACTGAGTGCCAAAGAGCTTAATCTTCCCTCATCCTCCACTTGTGCTTGAATTACAATCACTGTTACTTATCCAAATTTCCCATCTAACCTACGGGAATAGTCTGCTTCATATTTGTTTTACAGAGGATGCTTATCTGCTGAGCCATGATCTAATAACCTGTTCATTCAAAGGTCTTCTTTTGAGACCAAAACATTTCCCTTTCAGATCTCTATGGTTATGAAATATTCAATAATTTTTAAAAACTACTCACACATAAATGAAAAGTACCCCTTTCCTCAGCAGAAAAAAAAGAGTATTAGACAATTGATGACTGCTAATATGTACCATTCCTACCAATTTTGTTTTCCTCCCTTTCCTTTTTAAACAAAATAATAGTTCCAGAATCTCAAAACCTGGGAATAATTAAGTAAAATGCTCACATTTTGTCGAGTACAAAGCATGTGCTCACCTCTAAATATTTTTTACTAAGATATTTTTACTAATGGGTATCCAGGGGTTGGATGGTAGAGTCATTTCTCTCCCTCTCTCTGACCCCTCCCCCAACCCGCTATCATTCCCATTAACCCACAAAATACATTTCTTAAATAAAATTGAAAATAGTATTGGTGAAAATTGGAAGAGGCAAGGAGAGCAGCTAGGGAAAAACAATATCCAAATACTCAGAGCAGAAGCAAATCAGAGCAGCAACACCAACAAAATATCACAGGACTGCAGTGCTGGACTTTTATGTTTAAGACATTGACCAGCTCAATGAAAGAACAACTGGGTATTTCTGATCTAAACCAAATTTAGTGACCTTCCTTGAGATCCAAACTTATCTTGCTTGTCTGAATGCTTAACTACTACCTAATAAATTACTGGGTTGTTTTTTGGGTTTTTGTTTTGGTAAACCATATATGAGGCTTATAATAAATCTCCAAAATGATTGGGTTAGATAGATCAATGAGCATTATTTATATATATATATATTTATTTAGTACCAAATTGATGCAGAACATTATGCAAAGCACTGGGGAAGTTAGATGTAAAGAAGCTCTTAACTGCAGACTATTATGCACTATCAGACTACCTAAGGAGATTGTAGTATCTTAAGAAAAAGATAACAGACAACTTTCTGCTCTGAATGGTTTAGATATTCACCACCACTCAAGGAAATGTGTGAATGCCTCGGGGCAAACCATCACCACTATCATATGAACAATTCAAGTGCTTGTCTTTCTGACTCTAGGATACAACTTTCCCTCTTTTCTTCCTAAGTCTAAGGTATTAGAAAACAGTTCATATATATTGTTGAGGGAAAAGCAGAAGTGACTCTCTACAATGCCCTTGCTGTCTGAGCAATGGTCACCATCAATGTCTGAGGGCCAGAAAAGTTGTTCTACCATATTTTTATGGGCTCAAGGTGTAGTAAATATCTCTCTTAATGGCACCCTCAAGGGCACAAGGGCACCAGCACCAGTACTGTGTTTGAACCAAAGGACAGGTCTATATGTAGATACCCATCTGAAAGGATGTTGTAGATGATCTCTTTAATCAATCAATTAATTAATTTACCATTATTTATTGACTGGTAAATATGTACTAAGCCCTTGAGAGAGAGGGTAGAATACAACACAATTGGTAGACACATTCTCTGCCCATAAGGAATTTACAATCTAGAGATGGAGGAACAATCAAGTAGTATTTATCAATGTTCCTACCTTGTTGATACCTAAACACGAAAGCACCCCAGAGAGTAGCAGAGGTAAAAGACACAATCCCTGTCCACAAGGAGCTGACAGTCTAACAGGGGACACAAACACAAAATGAATTCCAGTTAGGAGGGAAAAGGGAAAGATGGATATGTAAATGAGTAAATGCTTGAAGGGTGGAGTGAGTCACAAATGTACTATAATCAATCATTGTAAGTCATTGTGGTAGTAATGGCATTTTAAGTGGTTATTTTGTGTGGAGCACTGAACTAAGAATTATTAATACATAGGTGGGAATTAGACACCATCTCTGTTCCTCAAGGAATTCCCAATCTAAGAGTAAAAATTGGGAGGAGGGGAATGGAGACAGATATACAGAGTGATGAAACAATAAAACACTAAAGAAAAATAAAACACACACACAAAATAAACACTAAAGTGGTTGGGTGATGTAGCTAGAGAAGAAGAATTCCAGGGTCCTGTCACTTAAAATCCAAGGCATACCCATAACCACAGCAGCCACTGTAGTTGCCTCCAATTATCCCAGGGTTTTGTGAAGGTCCCATCCTGCAGGTTCTGCTGGGGCAGTGAAAGGGATAATGGGATGGAGCCTCCTTGATAGTGCAGAGGAGATCAGTTATAGGGGGAGGCAGTGTGGTTGACTCTTCAGTTGCGGCGAGGGGAGACAAGAACTGCATCCCTAACCCAAATCAGCTGTTTCACAATGCTTAATTCTGGTCACAGGAAAACCAGGGATAGAGGGGCAAGAGCTCTGCCCAAACCTCTGCCCCGCCCCACCTCCTCACTGGATGATGATGATGATGATATTTGTTAAGCGCTTACTATGTGCCAAGAACTGTTCTAAGTGCTTGGGTAGATACAAGTAATCAGGTTGTCCCATGTGGGCTCACAGTCTTAATCCCCATTTTACAGATGAGGGAACTGAGGCACAAAGAAGTAAAGTGGCTTGCCCAAGGTCACAGAGCAGACAAGTGGCGAAGCCGGGATTTGAACCCATGACCTCTGACTCCCAAGCCCGTCCTCTTTCCACTAATCCATGCTGCTTCTCAATTGTGAGCTGGACTGTGAGCTCCCCTCTAGCCTGAACTTGATGAGGGCAGAACTGTCTGTTGTATTCTACTCTCCCAAGTGCTTAGTACAGGGCTTTGCACAAAGTAAGCACTCAATAAATATGATTGCATGAATGAATAGTCAGCAGAACTTTTCATCCCAGCCTGATCAGCATAGAGTATGTTGGGAGCAGGAAACATCGGTGATGGAGGCAGGGGAGGCTGCAACAATTATGATTGTAATAATTGTGGCATTTATTAAGACTTACTATATGCAGGGATATACTAAGTGCTGAGGTAGATACAAGTAAATTGGGATGGACACAGTCCCTGTCCCACGTGGAGCTCATAGCCTCAATCTCCATTTTACAGATGAGGTAATTGAGGCACAGAGAAGTGAAGTGACTTGCCCAAGGTCACACAGCAGACAAGCGGCAGAGCTGAAATTAGAACCCATGAACTTCTGTCTCCAGGGCCCTTGCTCTAAATACTATGCCACACCAGTTGCTTCACTGGTGACGTGAAGGAAAGGGATCGAGAGTTGGACAGAAGGTTGCAGGTCGCAGTTATCATTGGCTTTGCTCAGCCACAGTGGAGAGGAACTGTGTGTGCATTCATTGTAGAGGAGGTACAAGAGTGTGTGAGTCATTTTTTCTAAATTTATAATTATATTAATGTTGCTGAATGAATAAGATAAGAACAGTGATGAAACATTGAGATTTTTATTCAAGAACTTCACTAAAATATATTTAAAGATCTCATACCTTTTTTTTCCTTCGCATGATGGAAAATTCCCCAATCAACCTCATAATAATCCCCAAGAATTCCTGTGCTCCCTTAGGCAAAGATGCTCAACTGCTTCTTCAGTATCAGTAAACCTGATACAATATAACCTAAATAAATGATTCATGAGTGTGTGGCTACCTATACCAGTGAAAGCTTGAAATTAATTCTTCCTGACTTCAGTTCAGATGGAGCTTGATATAAAACCAATCTTTACTTCAGCTGCTTCATTGTTCCGATCAGGAGAACAGAGGTGGGATTTACCGTAGAGTACATTGTGCACCTTCAGATAAATTTACGTTCAGTGAAAAATCATGGCCTTTTTTTTAAATCACCTTGTTAGCCTTGAAGCCTATTAGTATTCATTTTAATGTGGTGGATATAAAATGAGGAAGGAAGAACAAGCAACAGTAAATAACAAACCTCTCATGACAGAAGGCTGAGAAGCACAGTTTTAAGAGATTTCTTTAGCGGTCAATCAATTGTGTTAACCCTTGTCTACATGAGGTAAGTGATTTCCAACAATATATACCAATGTCCCTTGTGTCCTTTGTGTCAAAGATGACGTTCCTGAGAGTGAACCTCAACGTTACTGTTGTCTTATGCTGTCAAGTCGTGTCCAACACATAGTGATGCCACAGATACATCTCTCCTAGAATGACCCAATTCCATCTGCAATTGTTCTGGTAGTGTAGCCATAGAGTTTTCTTGTTAAAAATACAGAAAGGGTTTACCCCTGCCTCATTCTGTGCAGTAAACAAGTCTCTGCCCTCAACTCTCTCCCATCCCATTGCTGCCCAGCACAGGTGAGCTCTGACTTACAGCTGATTGCCTTCCACTCACTAGCCACTGCCCAAGCTAGGAATGGAATGGGTATGCCTCTGCTTGACTCTCCTGCTTGTAGGTGTGATGGGTAGAGTACTGGAAACTCTCCAGGTTGCAACCCTGAGAGGAAGTGAACCTCGATGCAACTGAAAATATTAATATGTGGCTCCTTTCATATTGGGTACATTATAAGATTGTTCTTGGCTGAGCCATCATACTAGCAACTTTCATTGTCTGGCACTGTTCCTAATGGCCTTCCCAAAGCTTCTGTTGGAGGAAAATTCCCCTCTCATGGTGTCCAGCATACTAGACTGATCTACCCACCCCAAATGCCCTCAAAAGATCAATGTGGTGCCACACTGCTTGAGACTGTGCTTCCTTGAATTTCCAAAGTGGTGTGCTTGCATTTTGCTCCAGCTCACCTTTCAAAATCTAAATGGTGTTCCTGCTATTAGCCATATTTTGACCAGTGAAACTATTGCAGTGCATCCCTCCATACTGGTGTAGTAAATCTATAGCCATTTATGAGTGACACTTATTACAGCTGATGAAAATATTCTCTGACACAGGCTAGTTGAGAGCCTCAGTTTGCTTCCACCCTATTTATTGTTGGTCTATAGCACCACACTAATTCTCTGAAGAGGTTCATAATTATTTCTTTGTCATCACAATGAGTCTTCACTGGACAAACCTAAGAATCTGTAGGTGTCATACCAAAAAAACCCCCAAAACAAATACACATTTAAAAAATTCTTAAATGATGTCCATAGTCTGTTGGAAGAAATAATTCCATGTTCAAAGCAAACATATCCTACCACCAATATCCTGGTCCCAAACTGTCTCTTCAAGGATATTAACAAGAGGGGTGTGTTCTGTGTGACCTCCACACAGACTTGTTTTGCTCTTATGTTTATTAAGGGAAAAGATAAAACAGGACACCTTCAGCTTTAGCCATTATAAACTACCCCTTAATAGGACAATAATGTGAAAAGGTCTGGGAGGTATTAGTGAATCAATCCTTTGTATTTTAAGGCAGAGAACCAGGACTTTAAGAGGTAGCTAGATCACCTACAGCTGACCAAATCATTACTGGAAACCTGCCTATGACCCACCTGCAAGAGCAAGAATGCCCTTCACTGTAGGTGTGACCCAGCGGGGTGTGACACTTTGCAATTGGTTGAGACGGGGTTACCTTTGGGACATCACACTCGCAGCCCTGATGAAGCCCAAATTTGGACTGTATGTCCAGTTAAAGGCAATTGGTCTGGGGAACTCCTAAAGACCTGGCAATAAATGATGTTTCAGAAAGGCTGTTTCTAATCTTGATTCCACTATGAAGTCCATTCTTCAGCCATGGTTACCTCTAAAATATTTTCCATCTAAAGATCAAGCCGTATCTCAGATGCAGTGAGGTTTGACTCAAAGTGACTTCGACCCTGATTTATAGCAAAATTTTCTCAGGTGCCTTTATGAGCTGAAGGAGCCACTTGGGTACTTTTGGTGATGGAGCTGTCACACAACATCACAGGGTGAATGCCTACAGCCCAATCCTCTCTGAGAGAGAGGATTCAATTCTTCTGTTTACCCATTCCCTCTTTCAAGGTCCTATTTGCTATGGGTGATAAAATTCAGGCAGAAGGTTTTAAAGGCTCCCAAACTCAAACTTAATTAAAATGTCTGTTTATCACCAAACATAACAAGCCATAAATTATATCAATGTTTCAGTTTATTTTGTTCTGCAAACATGTCACTTGGATCGATATGAATTTGGCTTCACTTATGTAAAGAAACAGTCTTGAAAGTGACAGCTCACTTTTTTTTTAACCCCCACAAAAAAGAAATTGGATGGATAATTGTCAGTTGGGTTTGAGTGAATACACTGAGATCCATCTAACAGGCTCTCACATGGTCAAGCAAAGGAGTCGATTTACCTAACAAGTTAAATGGGACCAAACGTGAGAGTTGGGAGCATCCACTGAATCAGACCATCAGGGTGGAATTGTCACATCATGGTGGTATATATGAAGAAGGTTAGAGAACAGGAACAGGAATCATGAGAGGCAAGAATGGGAATTGTGAGAGCCAGAGTTCAGCTTTTGGGGAAAGATTTAAAGATAAATTTATGTGAATGGTAAATCACACAATGGTAGACCCCTCTCTGTGAAACCTAAAAATTCCAAGAAATGAAAAGAAAAAAAGGAAAAATGTAGGAGTAATAAGGCGAACCTGGAACAAAGAAGAAAATTAGCTTAGCAGCAGTAGATTTTGTACACATGACATATCAACCCTACTGCCCTTCATGTAGGTCAATCTTCTATGTTACAGGGTTAAGACAAGTCTAAATAATCTTCAACTACAGTTACCTAATTAATGAAAAATTGCAGTGAGCACATTACTCTATTATTTGGGCATATAAAGACCTACTTGGCTACACTGATAATAGGGGATCATTGTAGAGTACTCAACAATTCACAAAGACCTCCTGCTCCACCACACTTCGCCCACTCACCAACTTGGTCACACCCTTGATCTCGTTATCTCCTACTGCCGCACTATCTCCTCCCTCACCAACTCTGAAATCCCTCTCTCAGACCGTAACCATCTCACCTGCCTCCTCTCTCACACTCTCTCCCCCTGCAAATCTGTAGTACTCCCCCACAGAGACCTCCACTCTCTTGATCCCATCCATCTCTCCAAAAGCATCTCTCCCCACCTTGCCTCCCTATCCTCTCTTCCCACTCTCGATGATCAGGTTACCGCTCTCAACTCCATCCTCTCTACTCATCTCAACTCACTCACCTCCCTTTCCCTCCGCCGCTCTCACTCCACTAACCCACAGCCCTGGTTCACTGCCTCTGTCCACCTCTTAAGCTCTTATGCTTGAGCTGCTGAGCACTCCTGGCGAAGGTCCAAGCACCAAGCCAACCTTATCTATTTATCCTTTATTGCCTTAACTCTGCCCTCTCCTCCACCAGGCAAAATTACTTTTCTTCCTTCATTGACACCCATGCCCGTCACCCCCACCAATTGTTCCGGACCTTTAATTCTCTCCTTAGGCCCCCTGTTACTCCCCCTCTCCCATCCCTCACTGCCAATGATCTGGCCACGTACTTCATCACGAAAATTAACACAATCAGGTCTGAGCTCCCCAAAGTCATCCCTCCCCCTTCTGCCTCCCCTTCCCCAACCCTCTCCCCTACTTTCCCATCTTTCCCTGCAGTATCCTCAGAGGAGATCTCCTCCCTCCTCCCAAGTGCCACCCCCTCCCCCTGTGCTTCGGACCCCATTCCCACTCACCTTATAAAAACCATCACACCTTCCCTCCTCCCCTCCTTAACTTCTATCTTTAACCGCTCACTCTTCAGTGGGTTCTTCCCCTCCGCCTTCAAACATGCCCATGTCTCCCCCATCCTAAAAAAACCCTTTCTCGACCCCACTTCCCCTTCCAGTTATCGCCCTATCTCCCTACTACCCTTCCCTTTCCAAGCTCCTAGAACGAATTGTCTACACTCACTGCCTAGAATTCCTTAACTCCCATTCTCTCCTGGACCCCCTCCAATCTGGCTTCTGGTCCCTCCACTCTACCGAGACTGTTCTTTCAAAGGTCACCCATGACCTCCTTCTTGCCAAATCCAATGGCTCCTATTCCTTGACCTCTCACCCATGACATCTCCTTGACACTGTAGATCATCCCCTTTTCCTCCATACCTTATCTCACCTTGGCTTCACAGACTCTGTCCTCTCCTGGTTCTCCTCTTATCCTTCTGGCCATTCATTCTCGGTCTCCTTTATGGGCTCCTCCTCCCCCTCCCATCTTCTAACTGTAGGAGTTCCTCAAGGGTCAGTTCTTGGCCCTCTTCTGTTCTCCATCTACACTCACTCCCTTCGTGAACTCATTCTCTCCCACAGCTTCAACTATCATCTCTATGTCGATGATGCCCAAATCTACATCTCTACCCTGTCCTCTCCCCATCCCTGCAGGCTCGTATCTCCTCCTGCCTCCAGGACATCTCCACCTGGATGTCTGCCCTCCACCTAAAACTCAACATGTCCAAAACTGAGCTCCTTATTTTCCCTCCCAAACCCTATCCTCTTCCTGACTTCCCTATCACTGTGGATGGTACAACCATCCTTCCCATCTCTCAAGCCCGCAACCTTGGTGTCATCCTTGACTCAGCTCTCTCATTCACCCCACACATCCAATCTATCACCAAGACCTGCCGGTCTCACCTTTATAATATCGCCAAGATCCACCCTTTCCTCTCCACCCAAACGGCTATTTTACTGGTACAGGCTCTCATAATATCCCCCCTGGATTATTGTGTCAGCCTTTTCTCTCATCTCCCTTCCTCCTGTCTCTCTTCGCTCCAGTTTATTCTTCATTCCTCTGTCTGGCTCATCTTCCTGCAGAAACAATCTGGGCATGTCACTCACCTTCTTAAAAACCTCCAGTGGTTGCCTATCAACCTACGCACAAAACAAAAACTTCTCACTCTAGGCTTCAAGGCTCTCCATCACCTTGCCCCCTCCTACCTCTCCTCCCTTTTCTCTTTCTACTGCTCACCCTTTAAGCTCTGCTCCTCTGCCACCCACCTCTTCACCATCCCCCATTCTCGGCTATCCCACCGTCGACCGCTGGCCCACATCCTCCTGCTGTCCTGGAAAGCCCTCCCTCTTCACCTCTGCCAAACTAACTCTCTTCTTCTCTTCAAAGCCCTACTGAGAGCTCACCTCCTCCAAAAGGCCTTCCCAGACTGAGCTTCCCCTTTTCCCTCTACTCCCTCTGCTGCCTCTCTTCCCCCCCTTCACCTCCCCTCAGCTAAGGCCCCTTTTCCCCCCTTTCCCTCTGCTCCTCCCCCTCTCCCTTCCCCTCGTCTCAGCATTGTGCTCATCTGCTCATTTGTATATATTTTTATTACCCTATTTATTTTGTTAATGGGATGTATATACCCCTGATTCTATTTATTGCTACTGTTTTTGTCTGTCTATCTCCCCCAGTTAGACTGTAAACCCATCAATGGGCAGGGATTGTCTCTATCTGTTGCCGACTTGTATATTCCAAGAGCTTAGTACAGTGCTCTGCACATAGTAAGCGCTCGATAAATACTATTGAATGAATGAATGAATGAAAAAAATTAAATGTTTCTTCCAATAAACTAGAAAACAATGTATTTCAGTTGTTTGGATTTAAAGAAGTCTGCTGGTTAAAGCTTGGCACTTACAAGGATGACAATTTATTTGAACTCTGTAACCTTTATCCCGCCATTTAATTTGTCATTTTCCACTAATTTCCTTAACTACAATCAAGACATTATGTGTGGGTACCCCAGGGTGGCTCATTTAACACTCAAAATTTCCATTATTTATTTTTCCTAACACTCTGGATAGTGTCCTTTTCCAGTGGGTAAGAAAAATCCCTGGGGTTGGCATTACCTGGGGGAAGTTGGGGACAGTTTATCTTCTGAAGTAAATTGTAAATTAGCACTTGACAGAAAGGCCAGGATGTTCCAACCAAGTGGTACTAAATCAACTCAGATTGTTCTGGGAGTGGATGTGTAATTCTCTTCCAAATTTCTTGGATTAACACCAGCATGTAGGCGTGGCATGAAATTAATTTCCAATTCTCAGACATTGTCATGTGGTGAAGCAGTTTGGAAAGTGTATTTTTTGCCTTATTCTGACTGATTTTGACATATCTGTAGCTTTATTATATGAACCTTCACTGTTCTGGGCTGCTAAATGGCATGCAATCCTCATTACTGTTGTTGTTGCTCTCCTTAAATTACATTTAAAAGTTGCTATGCCAAAAATTTGCTACTAATACAGGCTAACCTTTTACAGATTTTTTTAATTTGCTCTAGATGTCATAGTGCACCTTGATATGATTGATGGAGTTCTTTCCACCTCGACATTTTCAGAGTATGTTAAAATGTTTTGATGAGGCTTCCTATGTAGCTAATTTTCCCAGTGGAGTCTAAAGAGAACACTGCTAACTTCTTAGCCACAACAACTCTGTGTTATTCTGTAGATATTAGCAAATGACAACTGTCAGGAAATGTGAAAACACACAGCACATACCTGTCCACAAAGGATCTATTTCCAGCCAGTGATGGAAACTAGGTTTAAGAATAACAGTATCTGCTCTCATGACTCTATATACTGTTCAATGATTTGGTTTGTGAGCAACTGTAGTGTCCAGAGACCTGGCTTTTTCACAGACATGCATATTCAACTTTTAGAGCAGGCCCATCAGTAGCAAATAATAATGATATTAATAATAATAATAATAATAATAATAATAATAATGGTATTAAGCGCTTACTACGTGCCAAGCACCATTCCGAGTGCTGGGGAAGATACAAGATAATCAGGTCAGTCAAAGTCCCTCTCTCATCCAGGACTCACAATCTTAAGTAGAAAGGAGAACAGGTCCCCATTTTTTAAATGAGGTAACTGAGGCACAGATAGGTTAAGTGAATTGCCCAAGGTTAAGCAGCAGGCACATGGTGAATCCTGGGATTAGACCCCAATGTCTCTAACTCTCAGGCCTGTGCTCTTTCCATCAGGCCACAGTCCTTGTATCTTATGCTTAAAATTATGGCAGGAGAGGATCATAATCCAGAACACAGTGTACTAGCATCAAATTAGTGCTTGTCATCACAACATTTTCAAAGGAATAAAGAAATTCCACATCTTTCAAGTGCACTTGCCTGCTGATAAAACATACAAAAGCTTGGGGAGTGGCAGGTTGATTTAATTATAACTTGAATGACCTATCATACCATAAGACATTTAATAGTGCTTTCCCTCTTGGATGGAAGGAAATTTCACTTTTAAGTGCAACTCATTTGGGAAGCTCTAATTCTCACTAAACCTTGGAAGAATCAGATGTCAGGAGATGGAGAACAGTCTGAAAGACTGAGAGACAATCTGAAAGACACTTGTTCTCTGCCATTTACTCTCAAACACTTTTTCTAACCCAGTTTTAAATATTTCAAACTATAGAGATCTAATCATCTCTAGACAAACTTATCCTTGCTGTTAAGATAATAGCTAGCGAAACCAGGGAAAAGAAAATAATTTGTTGGGGGTAAAAAGC
This sequence comes from Ornithorhynchus anatinus, assembly GCF_004115215.2. Taxonomy (NCBI): domain Eukaryota; kingdom Metazoa; phylum Chordata; class Mammalia; order Monotremata; family Ornithorhynchidae; genus Ornithorhynchus; species Ornithorhynchus anatinus. The sequence continues at coordinate 47,512,035 of NC_041728.1, read as the reverse complement.
AACTTGGTTTCTGATATTTCAACCCTGTGAATCATCCAGTTACTTGTTAGGAATTTCACTGAGGGAGAGAACTTTAGCCATGCCTACAGTACACAGGCAATTGTAATCCCTTAAAAATACTTAGGAATCTGAGAACAGCCTGTGTTTGGAACTGGATGTCTCATTAGTATTCACATTTCTCACTTGAAAGCCATTCAGAAAATGTCCATTGTTTCTGGTAGGGTTGTGAGTGTACATTCATCTAAACTGTTGAAACCTGAAAATAAGATTTGCATTTGCTATAAAGAATAATAATTATAATAATAACAATAATGTGATATTTTGAGTGCTCGCTATGTGCCAACAAGCACTGTGCTAAATATTGGGGTAGACACAGAGGGTTGGAATAAGGCCAGCCTGACCACTGGGGGCAAAACTGGGTCTTTGGGATTTAAAGTATCTAAGGAAGAGCAGATGCAGCTGGTGTGATTATTAGCAGGTGAGGAGAAAAAGGATATGGAAATATGAAGAATTTGTCCTACTGTTTTCCATCTCTAGACCTACTTACAAGGCTTTAATGGGCCAATAATTTTTAGTATAAGCAAGATGCTTAGATGGATCAGGGATCCACATGGCTCAGTGGAAAGAAGATGGGCTTGGGAGTCAGAGGTCATGGGTTCTAATCCTGGCTCTGCCACTTGTCAGCTGTATGACTTTGGGCAAGTCACTTAATTTCTCTGTGCCTCAGTTACCTCATCTGTAAAATGGGAACTAAGACTGTGAACCTCATGTGGGACAACCTGATTACCTTGTATCCCTCCAGGGCTTAGAACAGTGCTTGGCACATAGTAAGCTCTAAACAAATGCCATTATTATTATTATTATTATTGTTTATCCAATACCTTTCCCTCCAACTCCCTCATTTTTTTCTTTTCCCTTCACGTAGATAACACCACTATTCTCCTATCTCACAAGCCATAACCTTGGCATTACACTTGACTCATCTATCTCATTCAATCCAAATATTCATTCATTCTATCACAAAATCCTTTGGTTCTATCTTCACAACATCTCTAAAAATTTCCCTTTTCCCTCTTCATCCAAACTGCTACTTGGCTGGTCCAAGTGCCTAACTTATTCCATCTTGATTACAACATGTCTTTTCTCACTGACCTCCCTATTCCAGTCCTTATTTCACTAATTTGCCAGGATTTTTTTTTTTTTTGGTTTTATTTTTTAAGTTGAGTTCATGTCTCCCCACTCCTCAAGAAACTCCTACTCATGTCCATCTCCCTTCACATCAAAAAGCACTCAAACAGATTTAAAGCACTCAATTAGCTCACCCCCTCTTAGCTCACCTGGTTAATTTCCTACTACAACACAGTCTATACACTTCAGTCCTCCAACACAAACCTACTTATTGTACCTCAATATCTATTTTAGCACCAACCCATGCTCAGCCTCTAGCCTAGAACTCCTTCCCCTTTCATATGACAGATCACTACTCTCATCACCTTCAAAGCCTTACTAAAGCTATGTCTCTTCCAACAGACCCTCCCTGTTGAAGCCATTTTTTCCCTTACTCCCTCTTCCTTCTGCATCACCCATACACTGTACCCTTTAAGCACTTGTTAGTCACTTGACCCTCATGCCCACAGCACCTATGTACTCATCCAAAATGTGTTTATTTTAATGTCTGCCTCCCCATCTAGACTGTGAGCAGGGAATGTGTCAATCAACCCTAGTGTTTTGTACTCTCCCAAGGGTTTAGTACAGTTGTCTGCACACAGTAAGTGCTCAATAAGTACTATTAATAACTGAATCCCCATTTTACAGATGAGGAAGTGGAGATACAAAAAAGTTAAAAAAATCACTCCAGTGCTAGGCACTCAGAGAGTTTGTAAAGCACAAATTGGAATAATAATAAAAATTATAAAGGCATAATAAAGTCATAAAATAATAGAGAAGTATCTTGGATTATTAATGTAACAAGAGTGTTTTCAGTGTTTAGAAAGACTGCCCTTCTTCCTTGGCCCCACAAAAGAACTGGCTTTTTATGACTCATTGGGAAATCTGTTATTTAAAAGGAAAGCAGTAAAGAACCATACTCACTGGGATGAGGAGAGCTTGGGAATAACTGAGACTGTCTGCTTCAGAAGGGCAGTTTGAAATTAAATTTCAACCAAAATCTAAGGGAGAGGAAAAGGAACCCTCATTCATTCAAACCTGTTTCTAAAATATCTGGCAACAGTATGGCATAGTCTATTATAGACATTTATAGACTTTAAACTATAGTTTGTTCTAATTACTCACCATGACGTCTTAAGTGCATGGGTCTGAATGAAAAGTATCAGTAATCATAACACTTTCCTTTTGTTGATAAACAGAAGGTAATCAGCACACACAGCCTATTGTTACTGACAGATATAAAAGGTGGAGATTGGTTTGCATTGGAGAAATGTCTGCTCCTAAAATCCACAGATGTTTTCTCAGTTAGTCAAACTTTTAATTGAATTGTTTGTTTTAAAATGCTGATACTGATGTTTCTAGTGAAAATTCATTTGTTTAAGAAATAACACAGCTGTTAGTCATATGGCAGGGATTTAATAAGGGGGAAAAATGGACAACCTGTTAAGATAAAATGAGTGCCAATCAGAAAACTAAGCCCCAAATTAAACCAAACTCAGCCCCTTTTAAGGGTCAAAGATCATGTATAACCTCCCCTGCTATCTCTGTTTCATTTTCATTAATGTTCACTGTCCTTGCCTGAAACTAAAGAAGTCAGAATGAATTCTATTGCACAGGTCTTTGTTCACCTATTGTTATTCTAAGTTTTTGGGGTTTTTTTTAACCCAGAAAAGTAAATGGGACTAAGTATAAAAAAATGAAGATTCAGCAGTTTTCTTAGTGGATGGGCTTTGGTCAGAATCCACTTATCGTCTTTTTTTTTCTCGTTGATGCACAGAGCCAGCATAATAAGACGCAAGTTGAGTATAAAATGCTGAGCAATTGTTGTCAGTTTGTCTCTATTAGAAAATAGCTCAGTGACATGTGGATGGCTTCCACTGCTTTTTCTAATTTCCATGACTTGACGTGATACAGTTTGGTCAATTTTTGAATTGAGGGAAGTAAAATAAGAGATTTTAGATTGTGAATATTAACACAGAATGATGTCTTAGTTTCCAAATTGATTTGCTTCTCAAAATCATTTGGTTAAGGCTAAACAAATACTGTTGTTGGGCAAAAGGAGTCCAGGTGAGAGAACATGGATGACTCAGTGCAAACCATTAAACACTTTCAATAAACCTCAAATGCATGCCTACTAGTGGCAGCACATACCTTTTCCCTCTAAACTGTTTGTGTCTGAGTAATGCTTACCCGAAATTGCATGGGGACAGAAAGCTACACTACTTTATTTTCAGGGACATCATAGACAAGTGCTCAAGAGAGTCTCAGTGTAACACTCAAAGCCACTGATACCCTCACTGTCAGCAGTACCATCTTGCAAAACTCAAATGAGTGTTATAAAGTGTCAGTTATATTAACTGAGCCTTAACCAGAAACCTTAAGCATTTCAGTTATTTTAGATTTCACACTTTTACAGAATGGTATTTTCCAAGCACTTAGTACAGTGCTCTGCGCACAGTAAGCTCTCAATAAATATGATTTAATGAATGAACCTAAACTTTGAAATCAGCATAATCAAACCTAGGGTGCAGCCATTTCGTGTAATGTTTTTCATAATCCAGAAGACACTGAACTCCAAAAAAAGAACACTATCAAATTCAAGACAATTTCATTTGAAATACTGAACCCTAAGCTTAAACAATTTCTTATTGACAAAATATAATCTCATCACTATTAATCCTACTTAAAGTCCAGACTTTATAAATTCCCCCAGGGAAATATTAATGTCTTAACTCTAATGTCTTACAGGACCTCCAGGTTTCTGTAAATAGATTGGGTACTCATTTGATCATTCATAGTGGGACAGAATGACCCATGAGCTATCTCAGTATGGAATTTAATGATTTAAGGGAGTTTTGTATTATGGGTTATACAGCCTGGCCTGGAAGGGGTGCTGATGAAACTCAGAGACTCAGTCATATCAGGAATCTGTGAGTCCTGGAAGTCGAATGAAAATACATCTCTAATATTTCCAACTTGTTGCAAAACTATTTTATTTGTCAGGCATTTAGCTACACAGGGGCTAAGGAAAATAACAGATATGATATATCAGATTATATTGAAACTGCATCTATTCTTGCAATGACCCTATTAAAAGGACATGTAATTAATTTTGCACTGAAAATATTGGGAGAAATCAATTAGACAATGCTTAGTTGTGTAAACAGATCAAATGCAATCTTTTTCTGCAACACTATGAACATTTACCTTCTTTTGGAAATGTATTCCTAGGAGATAAGGGCTTTCTTTTGGAAATTATTATTTTCACAATTTTGTGTGCTGAATCAAATTTATTTAGTCAATTTCTTCAAGACTAAATGTTGTTATTACTTCTGAATACGATTAGCATACAAATGACCACAGCATAAATAAAATGCATACAAAACAAATGGAGACAATATTTTAAATCAATGGCTACTTCCCAGCAAATTATTCAAGAATTTTGACTGTGGTGGACTCCAATTAAGATAAATGCAAGAAGATAGCTAAGCTGACCTAGAAAATTCCAGAAGAAAAGCACAAATCAATCAACGGTATTTATTGTTTACTGTGTGCAGAGCACTGTACTAAGTGCTCAGGGTAGAGTACCACAGAGTTGGTAGACAAGTTCTCTGCCCACAAGGAGTTTATACTTGCCTGTCATCCATCAAAGATACTATTTATTGAGGTTCTGCTGTGGGCAGAGCACTCTATCAAGTACTCGGGAGAGTCCAAAATGACAGAACCTCTATCCTCAGGAGTTCACAATCTGAAAACACCTGATTCTTTAATTTTCTTTTACAAAAATACAAACAAAACATAGAGAAAATTTAGCTCCAAATGGGTTATTGACCACATTATTTGAACTAAAACTTTTTTTTTTAATCATGCAAGAACTGAATCTAAAGTCTGAGAAAATAATCTGTAATGCCTCCATTCACATGCAATACAAATTATAATTGTCTTGCTCTTGGCTTCATATGGAAACTATCTCTGGAAAGGGATGTTTAAAATAATTTGCTTTAAAAAGGTTTTAAAGCTCTTTACAAACACATTGCCCAAATTGACTATGGAGAATGAACAATCAAGCTTTTCAGATGTCCTTAACTGCTTAAAAAAAGTTAATCGCCCTTCTTGTTTTAGATGATGTGTTAAGTGCATACAATGTACCAGGCACTGTACTAAGCACTGGGATGGATACAAGTTAATCAGGTTGGGCACAGTCCATGTCCCACATGGGCCTCACAGTCTTATTCCCCATTTTACAGATAAGGTAACCAAAGCATAAAGAAGCTAAGTGACTTGCCCAAGGCCATACAGCAGAGAAGTGGCAGAGCTGAGATTAGAATCTAGGCCCTTCTGACTTTCAGGCCTGTGGTCTATCCATATGGCCACACTGCTTTTCTATAAAGTAAACCTAGAAATGTTAAAACTTTTTTTAATGATAGAAAACAAGATGGACAAGGAGGAGAAACAGAAAGAAAACAAGAAGATGAAAGAGATGGATAATGATATGGTTGTTTGGACAATAAAGTAGCATCCTGCACCTATAAAAATAGGCCTAATGAGGTGGCTTTATTTCTCTGGAACAAAGTAGAGGACAGCAAGATGGCAAACACCTCAATCAGTGTTTCAGTCCATTCTTCATGATGTTTTGACTTTTTCCAAAACATTCGATTATAAATCTCAGTTATATATACATGGAACCTAAACATGCCAATAGCAAATAGCACTCTGAGCAAACTGGATGACCTCGTAATTCAAATACATCATAAAAGGGGACTTCATTTTATAAATAACTCACTGGGGATACAAAGAGAAAGGCATGACCAAAACCCTCCTTCGGGGCAGAGGGACTGCAGAAGAAATGTAACAGGTGTGGGTTTGTTGGGCCCAGGGGCTGATTTAGGTGCTCAAGGATAATTGTTGGGAGTGGTAATTAAATTTGCTTTGGAAAGAGTAAAAAGAAGCATAACTAGATGAGTCAATAATAGGTGCTGATAGTCAAACTCCGTTTTTTTTTTAATAGTTGGTCCCATGCTGAGTTGGCCTGCTGAACAGATCAGAACAGGGGACCTATGTTTAACTTTGAGGGTGAAGACAAACATGGGCTTGGGAGTGAAACAAAAATAAGAGGCAAGGACATATGGGTCAGAAAGGGGGAGCAGAGAAACCCAAGGGTTTAGGAAGAAGGAAATGCAGGTATACGTGGCACTGGGGAACAGAAAGTACAGCAGACATATATTGGGTTAGAGAATAGGAAGTATAAACATCCATTAGGATCGGAGGTGGGAAATACAAGCACAAACATGGTTTTAGGAACAAACAGGAAATGTAATTAGGGCAGTCCATTTCAGGATGAGGCATGGGGAGGAGTGGGATGAAAGTTCCCTTAAACGGCTATCTTACTGGTACAGGCTCTCATAATATCCCAGCTGGATTATTGTATCAGCCTTCTCTCTGATTTCCTTGTCTCCTGTCTCTCCTCGCTCCAGTCTATTCTTCAATCCGCTGCCCGGCTCATCTTCCTGCAGAAACGCTCTGGCCTGTCACTCCCCTTCTTAAAAACCTCCAGTGGTTGCCTATCAACCTCCGCACAAAACAAAAACTTTTCATAGGCTTCAAGACTCTCCATCACCTTGCCTCTTCCTACCTCTCCTCCCTTCTCTCTTTCTACTGCCCACCCCGCATGCTCCGCTCCTTTGCCACCCACCTCCTCACCGTCCCCCGTTCTCACCTATCCCGCTGAACGACCCCTGGGCCAAGTCCTCCCGCAGTCCCGAAATGCCCTCCCTCCTCACCTCCGCCAAACTAATTCTCTTCCCCTCTTCAAAACCCTACTTAAAGCTCACCTCCTCCAAGAGTCCTTCCCAGACTGAGCTCCCCTTTTCCCTCTGCTCCTTCTACCCCCCCTTCACCTCTCCACAGCTAAACCTCTTCTCCCCCCTTTCCCTCTGCTCCTCCCCCTCTCCCATTCCATCCCCTCAGCACTGTACTAGTCCGCTCAACTGTATATATCTTCATTACCCTATTTATTTTGTTAATGAGATGTACATCACCCTGATTCTATTTATTTGCTATTGTTTTATTTAGATGATCTTCCCCTTGATTCTATTTATTGCCATTGTTCTTGTCTGTCTGTCTCCCCCAATTAGACTGTGAGCCTGTCAAAGGGCAGGGACTATCTCTGTTACCAATTTGTACATTCCAAGCGCTTAGTACAGTGCTCTGCGCATAGTAAGCACTCAATAAATACTATTGAATGAATGAATGAATGAATGAAAGTGCTAGAATGCCAGTTTCAGATGTCTCTCACCCTCGGGACCCACCTTCCATAGACCTTGGGCCCCTTCTGGGCTTCAGAATCAGATTGACTTAGAGAATCCTCAGTCCTGCTTGCAGTTACCAACAAGGTGAGTCAGGATGCTTGTATAGCTCTGAAATCTGAAGTGAGCAAGTTGCTTACAGGCATTGGCTTAGAAGAGATGGGAAATACTGCTTCCATCCTGCAGTTCCATTTCTGTTTCTTCTCCATCTAGCTGTAAAGGGGTTGGGAGGGGCAGCTAGGGCTTCCCTCTCCACCCAAAACCATAGAGACAAAACAAATGCCTCCAAAATAATGCCCCCTTCACACCCACAGTGCTGATGCTCTTAGTCTCAACAACTTATATTCATCTAAAAGCAGCAATAGCCTACTGGAAAGAGCATGGGTCTGGGAGTCAGAGCACCTGGGTTCTAATCCTAGCTCTGAAATTTACCTGCTGTGACCTTGGGCAAGTCACTTCACTTCTCTTTGCTTCCCTCATCTGCAGAATGGGGATTCAATACCTGTGCTCCCTCCTACTTAAACTCTGAACCCCATGTCGAACCTGATTATCTTGTATCTATCTCAGTGCTTGGCAGGTAGGAAGTGTTTAAAACATTAAGATGATGATGATGATGATGATTTCCCTGGAATGACCACAATGGAATATCTCTCCTTTTAGCTAGAAGGATTCTGAAATTCTGTGATTTTCAGTAAAGTTTCCCACTCTGAACTATTTTGTCTAAGAAAGTAGACCTTTGGACCTCAAGGTATGATGAACATATGAGGATAGGAACAGAAAACATGCCATTACTGTGTCAGGTTCTGGGTCCTTAGATACAAGTGAAATAAATTTTACTGTAATTGTAAGCTCCCATTAGATTATAAACTCTTTGAGGGCAGGTGACATGACTACCAAATCCATCATATTCTCCCAAGGGCTAGGTACAGTGCTATACAAACGGTACATATGTGCTCAATAAGTAGCAATTATTTACTCATAATGTTACACAACATAAGGATACAATAGTGACCTTAGACTTTAAGTCCATGTGGACAGGAAATGTGTCTACCAACTCTGTTATATTGCGCTATTTGAAGTGCTTAGTACAGTGCTCTGCACATAGTAAATTATTAATAATTACCTTTGGAGACTTATATGGAATGCAAATTGCCTGATGATCAAGTAGGATTCCGGAAAGGATGTGGGACACGAGATATTATTGCTGATGCCCATTGGATAACTGAAAGGACAAGAGAATATCAAAAGGAAGTCAGCATGTTTTTATTGATTATAGAAAGGTTTTTGCGTGAATCACGAGTAATGCTGGAGCACATTAAAGAAAATGGGCATGCCGGACCATTTACTTGCATTAATACAGAACCTGTGTGACAAACAGGAGGCTACAGTAAGAACAGAATTTGAAGAAACGGATTAGTTTCCCATTAGTAAGGACAAGGATGTATATTATCTCCTTATCTGTTCATCCTTTACACTGAATACCTAATGAGAGAAGATGGATTGGATAAAGATGAATGGGGAGTAAAGATTGGAGGAAGGAATATAAACAACCTTCATTATGCTGATGATGCAACCCTACTAGCTGAAAGTAAACATCTGAAGGGCTTGTCATTAAAAGTTAAGGAACAGAGGAAAAAAGATGGGCCTACATTTAAATGCCAAGAAAACAAAGATCATGACAACTGGAAGTTTTAACACATTTTTAGTGGATGAAGAGAAGATTGAAATAGTTGTCAATTTTTCCCTCCTGGGATCGATAATCATTAACAAAAGAACTAGTAGAAATACACCAAAGATTAATTTTAGGAAGACTTGCTATGAAAAGCCTAGCAAAAGAGTCATGAAATGTTCTGGTGCAACAATTGCCACAAACATACAAACTGTGAATTTTATGGTGTTTCTAGTGACAATGTATGTATCCAAAAGCCGGACAGTGAAAAAAAAGCATAGAAAGAACATTGATTCCTTTGAAATGTGGTGCTGGAGAAGACATTTGTGAATACCATGGACTGCCCAAAAGACAAACAAATGGATTTTAGAGCAACCTTGTCTTTGGAAGGTCAAATAACTTGACTTTTACTGGGATATTTTGGACACAATCGGAGGACTAATTCTCTGAAGAAGACACTAATGCTAGGAAAAGTCCGGGGAAAATGTGGAAGAGGCAGACTCTAGATGGATAGAGACCATGACAATGATAACGGAAGAACCGTTAGAAAGGTTGAAGATTATGGCATAAGACAGAACGTTCTGGAGAAAGTATATCCATGGAGTCGTTATGAATCGGAAATGACTTGACATATAATATTAATAATAATAATGATGTTGGATGAATTGATAGCATTGCCATTACTAGATCAGGCCAATGGTATATCTAGCAGCCAGTTTTCTGTCCAACACAGTATCAACATGATATTTAACTGCCTTCCTTGACACCCATGTTCACGATTATGGATGAAGTATCCTACATCCCTAACCTGCCTTCTACTCCCCCACTATGAACTGCTGAAACCTGAATTCATCCAATCCTTCTTGACTTATCACGAACCGAACCTTCTGTGATAAACCAATTCCATATGGTTTCCACCTTCCAGGAAAGAAATGCTTTCTAGAACAGTTTTCTAAAAAAAAAAAAAAAAAAAAAAAAGCTACTAATTAATCTTGAAACACAGAGGTTTCAAGTCAGACAGAATATAATGTGTTTAACCGAATATTTCAACAGAGAAGAATGTGCTGGGGATCATGGAAAACTACATTTGCCCCATGGTTCTGTTTTTTCAATGTTGTCCAGGGTGTGAGGCTGTAGTGGTCCTATTAAAATTAATAGGTATATAAGCAGCTAACCTTGCTCCATACTGCCTCCCACCTAGAAGAAAACTAACCTTAAAGATTTAGGGGGTCTGTTTCAGCTAAATCTGACACATTCTTCAAGCTCATTTAAACTGGACTGAAAAAGTATTCATGTCCTTTAAAGAACTTAAAATTTTCACGGGAGCAAATTCCAGCCAAACTCTCTACCCAAGTTAGACACGTCTCAAGAATTAAAATATACACATTTTTGAAGGAGTCACTTTACTCAATTTCCAGCTTGCTACAGAAGGGGCCCCTATTTCCCTGTAAAGACTGATGTACAAAACCATTTCTTGAGTCCCAATCCCAAGACTGTGAACTCATTGTTGTGTAGGGATTGTCTCTATTTGTTGCCCAATTGTACTTTCCAAGCGCTTAATACAATGATCTGCACCCAGTAAACACAATAAATACGATTGAATGAATGAATAAATGAATATTCAAGTTGAATAAGTGGCAGAGATAAGAAGTGGGGCCTAATGGTAAAAGCGTACGCCTGGGAGTCAGAGAACCTGGGTTCTAGTCCTGGTTCTGCCAAATGATTGCTCCGTGACCTTAGGGAAGTTACTTGACTCAGTCACTGAGCTTCATGCAGACAGGACTGTGTCCAACCTAATTAATTTGTATCTACCTCAGCACTTTAAATAGTGTTTGACACATATAATAAGCACTTAAATACCATTAAAAAACAAAACGAAAGAACCCCTTACAACTGGGAGTTTTGAGCTCTAATGTTTGGCAACAGAGCAACCTGGACACTGCCCAGTTGCTTAATGGTGTTTACTGAAAGCCCTTAGAGGGAAACAAGTAGATTTTACACTCTGAAGCACTTAGTACAATGTTCTGCACACTGTACGCACTCAGTCAACACCACTGATTTATTTATTAATAATTTTTGCCAGAGAGCATGCCTACCAACTCCAATGTATTGTATTCTCTCAAGGCTTAGTACAGTGTTCTGCACCCAGAAAGCACTCAGTAATGATTGATTAAGCACTTATTATGGTGCTAATATAATATAATGTAATATAATATAATATAATGAGACGGTGTGCTTTGTGTAGGATGGGTCCAATATAATAATTTCCACTACACCCAATTTTGAGGAAAAGCTTGTGGAAATAAACCACAACACCTGTAGAAGTTTTCTCAACAGCCTGTAGGAAAGTCATTTTAAAAAGGACTGTATCAGAGTAATGATACTCTGCACTAACCCTCCAGTGTTTCTTCCAACTCCTAGGACACTAACGATACCAACTACCAGAACCTCCCAGGACATCAATGAAACCTCTACCTGAACAATATTTATGAATGTTGAAATCTAATTAATTTCAACTGCAATCCTCAAAAACAAACAAAAATTCCCTCATTTGAATTAGCCCCTCATTTGAATTAGCCCTGGTATTTAAGACTGTGGTTCGAAGCCAAATTGGTGAATAGAGTTAAAATTAGGCCTGGAGTTAAGATGGGGACTAAGATTAAGGTTAGGAGGTAGGGATAAGGGTTAGTTTTGTGGATGTGGGAATCATCAACAATTCAGCAGTAGATAATTTATTTATTGACCTTTAGAGGTTTAGTATTTGAGGATTTGTTCTGTGGCACAGAGACATTCTTTTCTAGATTGTTTTGCTTTTTCCATTAATGAAACATTGTGGGACATAATTTGTTCTTTGAAGTACCCATGAATAATTTCCAAAGTGAATGAACTTGCTTACGCAAAGAGGAGACCATGACACTCAGCCCACTTCATATCTGTATTCCCCCCACCTTCTTCAATCTTTCTGCATCTTGACTTTTTATTCTGGAAACATTTGAACCACTTCTTGAGAAAAAAAAACCATAAAATCCTCCCAATATGTTATTAAAGAACACTTTCACAAAAGGCTAGTCCAGCACTGTAATGCTTACTGATTTGTGAACCACTGCCACTTGTCTATCTTGATAAATTGGTTCACATAAAGGATAGTTCTGATAATGCACAGAGTACTTGGGATTTTGCTTGGTCAGGACAGGCATTATTTACACTGAAACACCTATGATCTCCAACTTTTGGGGAAAAAAAATATATTCACTTAGCAACTTTTTGCAGGCCCAGCAAAGCAGGTTAATCAGGGACAGACTATAGGCTTGCTTGCCAAGGTAGAAGTAGAGGCTGAGTATCCTGCATTCCTCAGATGCATTCAGGAGTGCACCTGGTGTGAATTAATTGGGTGAAGAGGTTTTGCTGGTGAATGGAAAAGAATTAGTGACAGAAGGTTTTATATTCTCTCCACCCAATTAAAATGAGATGGAAGCAGTCTGGCCAATGGTCCTATATTTGCTTAAAACATTCGGGTAAAGACATGGTCGAAGTAGGAAGTGAAGACAGGGGCAGAACATGTCCCTTCTTCTGAGGAAAATAAATGAAAATAAATGGCATTTTAGGCCACAGCATTTGTGTTCCTTGATTTGGCCAAGAGCTAACAGTGTTGCATCTTCATCTTCATTTTCATAAGCAATAGCAGAAAGCAAGGGGGAAAGCAGAATATTGTATTTATTATCATTATTATTATTATTATATTTGTTAAGTGCTTACTATGTGTCAAGGACTGTTGTAAGAACTGGGATAGATACCAGTTGATCAAGTGAGTCATAGTCCCTCTCCCACATGGGGCTCACAGTGTAGGAAGGAGAACAGGTATTGAATCCCTGTTTTACAGTTGAGGAAACTGAGGCACATGGATATTAAGCGACTTACCCAAGGACAGACAACAAGCAAGTGGCAGAGCCAGCAATGGAATCCAGGTCCTTCTGACTTTTATAAATCTGTTCAGGACATTTTTAGGAAGTTGAGTATTCTAAACAAATATCCCCATATAGCAACATGGACAAGTATTAATGAAATAATCAAACATTATTGTGAGGCATATTTCTGCCCTGAAAATCTGGGTCTCTGGATCTCCAGCAATCCCCTTCCCTATTCTCTTGATGTCCAGGAAAGGAGGACCACAAAATGGCCTCCCTCAAAATTAGTGAGCCAAAAGCCATCCAGCCTCTTATGAAGGAGGAAATGGAGAGTGTTTCTGGGAAAATCCATTTCAGAGCTCACAGGTTTTCTGACCATCGGGATTCCCTCTTCGTCAACAGGCAATGGAAAAAGCAGTACTTAGGAAGAACTGTTGCACACTTGTCTTGTCAGCCGGTGTATCTACTGAGCATTCAGTGTGTATGTGCTGCTGTTTTAGGCACTGTAGTAAATTAAAGTCTCCTAAATTTTAAACCTAAGGCTGCAGGTAACCTATATGGAGGCAACATGCACATGACTGAGTATAGACACATATAGATGGCATTGAAAATCTCCAAATAGCCTTTATGGGGCCACTGTCCTTCTTTCTCCTTGGAAAAAGCCAAAAAAAAAAAGAGGTAAGTAACCAAATTAAATGATACTCAGGAAGCATTTTGTCTCATTGCTCCCAGGGTAAGCTCTGAGGTCCATTTCAGAGGACTCGGGGCTTGGAGAAAGGCATTGCATTCATAAATTCCCAAGAAAGGATTATACTTTCCATTTGGTCAAGCTTGATACTGGAAAAAGGAAAAACGGTCCCTTCAACTTAAAAGACATCCACTTAGAGTTGCCAGTGAGAAAACTGGAAATGGCCTTTATGTGAGATGAGAACTGTGATAGGTGAGAAATGCAATCAGATCAGACCCATAGTTCTTTGGTGTAAAAGGCTCTGTGAGAACTTAAAGGAATTCCGTTTTGTCAAGAACTGACTCTAATTTCATGGGTTTGGGAGCTGATCATAGTGATCTTGATTGGCTTCCTTGGGGAGTTTGGTTTGAACTGAGAAGAAGTGGTTCTAAAGATTGTTTATTTTCATGAATATAAAATAGAGACAAGCTGCCTTGTATGCCAGCCCCATTTGCCAGAAGAAAATTTACACACAGCAGGGGTTCAGTAGTGGACCAAAATAAAAAGTCCAATCAGCCGTGACGGTCCACATAACATTTTTCCTAAGAAAACATGTCTCACAATGCTGGCCAACTCAATTTCCCCCTTTCCCTCCTTCATGTCTGTCTTTCTCTGCATTTCAATTTCCCTTTTGGAGTTTTTCCCCTCCTACCAATTTCACCTAGAAAGCTCAAGGACTTGTCAGTTGAAAAATTGAAGACATAGATTCAGTCACACTTTTAGCACCCAGACCAATATGTCCTTGGCCTGTAGTGCCACAACTGTATACTGCAGAGTGATACTGACCCAATAAGGAAGGAAAGATACATGTGTGTTTTCTAGAGTTTTAGCCCATTACAGATTTTGGAGATGTCATTTCCTAAAGATTTGTTTGACCAGCCATCTGGAAAATGTCAGCATGAATTATAAAAACACTATGAGCTTAGCACTTTTCCTTCAAAGGCTCCCCCCAAATTTTGCAAAAAGATATTATTTTCCAAATGGGGAAAGCCAAGGGTGGGAAAGCAAATTTTCCATTCCTACCTTGTACCAAAAGTTAGGGTTTGAATAAAGAATTGAATTCCAACTACCTTATCAATTAAGTTTCATTGACATTAGATTAGATTATTTCACTCACCATTTCAACTGCATTTGAAAGCTGTACTGCCTTGAATAAATTCATTGAGTACTTTGGAAGCCCCAAATCTATTGAGGGTATTTTTAGGAAGTGGACTATTCTAAACATATATCTATTTTGTAACAACATGTACATGTACTAATAAAATAATATAACATCTGGTAAGAAATATGTTTTGTCTTAAAACTCTTGGTCTCAGGTCCTTAGGAAATGGAATTTATCCCCAACTCTAGATAATACACACATAGGACTGCTTTTCATTTTATGAAATCATAATGATTATTAGATGGACACTGTTAGCAGTACAGTTAGAGTCAGGTGTATTTACACTGATCTTCCTGATTTTTGTTAATGAATTAATTCTCTAATATGCCCTCTATTTTGTCTATGAATTCCCTTTTACATATGTTTCATTTTTATAGGATGCCATTCTCAGCCTCAGTATGTTTTCAGGAGGCTATGGACACTTCTCCTTCGCTTCTTCTAATAGAAGACAAATTTCCCTGTAAAGATCCCATCTATATCAACAAAGCATATCACCTCTCTTCCAGACTGCATCTGGATTGTAGATTTGAATTTCAATGTAGGTTTCATCTTGTGACCTGAAATCCTATTTTTTTTTCTTTTTAATGGTATTTATTAAGAACTTACTATGTGCCAGGCACTGTTCTAAGCACTGGGGTAATTACAAGCTAATCAAGTTGGACACAATTCATGTCCCTCCTGGGGCTCACAATCCTAACTCCCATTTCACAGATGAAGTAACTGAAGCACAGAGAAGTAGCTTGCCCAAGGTCACATAACTCCTTCTGAGTCCCAAGCTCAGGCTCTAACCACTAGACAATGTTGCCTAGTGTACTTAACTAATGAATAGAGTTCACCATCCAGCATCTAGGCTGAGAGGAACTTAGACCTTCTAGCTTTCTGCAAAGAGATAAAAAGCAGTGACACCTTACTCTTCCTTTCCCCTTTCTTATTCCTCTCTTTACATTAATTACATATTCTTTGTTCCACCTCACCATCTTCTTATCCCCCACTCTATATTTACCTCCAATCCTCCTTCTGCTCCTGTGTGCTTTTTCCTCCATCTCCCTTCCTATTTTGCTCCTCTGCCCCATCCAGATGCTCCCCTCTCTGTCCCTCTTCCCCCTTTTTATCTCTTCCTTTCTGACCCATTTTCCCACTCATATACCGAAGTATGGATTAGGTCTAAAATATGCAGGAGCTTCAGGGGCTATATTACAGAGCCTTGAGCCAAGAGTGGGTTTTGGTAAAAGAAGTTAGGTGGAACCCTGGGAGCAGAAGCAGATTCAGGGAAGAGAGGTGGAGTACCCATAGTTATAAACACACTGGGTAGAACCATGATCAACACCTCCTCCTCTCGCCAACACAGGGACAGCAAGGGCATGGTACACACAGCTGGCTCCCTGATGAGTTGAAACCAGGATGTTCTTCCAATGGGAACTGGGGAACTCTAAGTGTCATCTGTTTCTAATCAACAATCAAGAGTATTTAGTGAGCACTTTGCATACAGTAAGCACTGTACCAAATGCTTGAGAAAAGTACAATAGAGTAAGTAGATATGATCTCTGCCCTAAAGGAATTTATAATCTAGCTGAAAGAGAAAGAAGAAATGTCAGAGAACCAGCCTGGGGCCTCAAAAATGAGCCTCATTTCACTGCAGAATGAACAAGAACAACTTACTAAGAAAAAGTCAAACTAAGTTGGGAGGGAGGTCCTTTACCCCTTCTGCACCGGCGTCACTCCTTGGCCATAGTGGTCTGTCCATTGTGGGAATTGCTAGGGAACTTGGGGACAGAAAAGCAAAAGGTTAAAAGAAAAATAGGAAAGGAAAAGACAGAGAGAAGCTGGGGATACAGAGGTCTAAAATAGTAAAGGTGGGTTTCTCATCAGGAGCAAGGAACTCAGGACTGCGGGTTGGTGTTGGGAGATGGGGAACAAGGAGGTCAGCAGGAGAGGGAAGGAGAAGGGGCTGGGGAAGGACAGGTCCAGCTGCAAGAGCAGACCAGAAAATCGGCAGAACAATCCTCTGACCTCTCCCCATCTTTCCCATCACTGTGGACAGCACTACCATCCTTCCCATCTCACAAGTCTGCAACCTCGATACTGCTCTCTCATTTACCCCACACATCCAGTCAGACACCAAAACCTGCCAGTTTTACCTTCACAACATCGCAAAGATCCACCCCTTCCTTTCCATCCAAACTGCTACCTTGCTGGTACAAGTTCTCGTAATATTCTGACTGAACTACTGCATCCTTTCTGATCTCCTATTCTCCCCTCTCTCCCCTCTTCAGTCTATACTTCACTCCACTGCCTGGATTCTCTTTTTGCAGAATCACTCTGGGCATGTCACTCCCCCCCTCAAAAATCTCCAGGGTTTGTCTGAAACCTTCTGGCTTCAAAGCTCTCCATCACCTTGCCCCCTCCTACCTCAACTCCCTTCTCTCCTTCTACAGACCAGCCCGCACACTCCGCTTCCCTGCCGCTAACCTCCTCACTGTCCCTTGTTCCTGCCTGTCCAGCTACCGGCCCCTGGCCCACATCCTACCTCTGACCTGGAATACCCTCCCTCCTCACATCTGCCAAACTAACTCTCTTCCCCACTTCAAAGTCCTATTGAAAGCTCACTTCCTCCAGGAGGCCTTCCCAGACTAAGCCCTCCCCTTCCCTCTGCTCCTTCTCCCCTCCCCATTGCCCCTACTCCCTTCCTCTGCACTACCCCCTTTCCTTCCCCACAGCACTTGTATATATTTGTACATATTTATTGGTCTCTTGTATTAATGATGTGCATTTATCAATGGTTCTATTTGTCTATTTTGGTGGTAGTGATGCCTATCTACTTGTTTTGTTTTGTTGTCTGTCTCCCCCTTTTAGACTGTGAGCCTGTTGTTGGGTAGGGATTGTCTCTATTTGTTGTCATATTGTATTTTCCAAGTGCATAGCACAGTGTTTTGCACACAGTAAGGGTTCAATAAATATGATCGAATGAATGAATAAATCCACCTCATCCTCAACATCATCAGCATCACTACAATCCACAGTGACAGTGTCATACTGGAACAGAGGGACCCAGGATTTTCCTCTGCCTTGGGTATCTGGTGAGCCAATCAATCATATTTATTCAGTGCTTTCTGTGTGCAGAGCACTAACTAAGAGCTTGGAAGAGTATACTGCTCACAGCAAGCTTACAGGCTAGAGGGGGAGACAGACATTAATAAAAATAAACTATGGACACATACATATTTGCTGTGGGGCTGAGGGAGGGGTGAATAAAGAGATAAAATCCAAGTCCAAGGGTGAGCCAAGTAGAGCACTCAATCAGCATCACCTCCCCTCCACCTCAGTGATTTCCTACTACAACCCATCCTGCACACTGCACTTCTCTAATGCTGACTTGCTCACTGTCCCTCAGTTTTGTTTGTCTCTCTGCTGAGGCCTTGCCCATGTCCTCCTTTAGACTTAGAACTCCTTTCCTCTTTATACATGACAGACCAATACTCTTCTTTCTTCAAAACCCTCCTAAAATCATACCTTGTTTGTTCATTCATTCATTCATTCATTCATTCAGTCCCATTTATTGAGCACTTCCTATGTGCTGGACACTGTACTAAGCACTTGGGAAAGTAAATACTGCAATAAAGAGAGACAATCCCTGCCCACAATAAGCTTACAATCTGGAGGGGGGTGGAGACAGACATCAATACCAGTAAACAGGCATCAGTATAAATAAGTAGATCTCCTTCAATAAGCCCTCATTTCCCCTACTCTCTTTGCCTTCTTGGTGGTCCTAACACTTGTATGTGTACTTTATAAGCACTTGATAGGCACCCCACCCTCAGCATCATAGCAATTACATATGTCCATGATTTACTTTAATGTCTGTCTTCCCCTCCAGACTGTAAGCTCCTGGTGATGAGGGGAACCTGTCTATCAATTCTATTGTATTATACTATCCCAAGCACTTAGAACAGAATTTGTACATAGTAATCACTCGATAAATACTATTGATCATTTGATTGATTCCAAATGGGGCTGCAGAAGTTTCCACCTGTCAGCTGGGACTCCACAACTGTTAACAATTTCCAGATGGGTAAGAGGAAGGGGATTGTGTGGGGATCTCACACCTACTCTAAGAAAGATCAACCCCAGCAGGGAGGGTCTCCAGCTTCTATGTCACTCCAGCAGCCCCCAATCATGGAGGAGAGTCCCCTAGGGGAAGATTCCTTTCTAGATTTTATCTTTTGAGGTTTTAACTTGATTACTTCTCACCAGACCACATAAGATGCAAATAATTATACAAAAATAATTATTTTTGCAACAACAGGTAAATATCACAAAGGCAAGAGATTCAACCCCATAAAAGCATCCTTTATGCTTCATCACTAATAATCATTTTATTTTGTATATGGTATTAAGTACTCTCAGGGTGCAAAACACTGAACTGAGCACAAGGGAATTATTATTAGTAGTAGTAATTACTATTATATCTGTTAATTGCTTACTATGTACCAGGCACTGTACTAAGCACTGGGATGGATACAGAAAATCAAGTTGGACGCAGTCCCTATCTCATGCGGTGTTCACACTCTCAATCCTCATTTTACAGATGAGGAAACTGAGGCACAGTGAAGTGAAGTTACTTGCCCAAGGTCACACAGCAGACAAATGGTAGAGCTGCAGTTAGAACCCATGACCTTCTGACTCCCAGGCATGTGCTCTATCCACTATATACCATGATGTAAAAGTAATGACATGAGCATTGGCCTTCAGGAGACCATGACAGTCCATGGAGATTACACCTAAGGTTGCCCTATTACTAGAGGTAGGGGGAAATGCTGAGAAGTTCCTAGAGCAGAAATCTGCTCCCTCCTCATAAGTCCCCTCAAAAGAGGAAATTAATTTGCACAGTCATCCATCAGTTCTCATGTGACATCAGCTGGACCTCAAGCAATTGTAAGGGAGGGTTTGGAAAAGCAGGAGGGATAGAGTAACTTCACATCTATTTAAGTACAATCAGCAAAAGTCTTCATGGGCATCACATGCAGAGCTGGTCTTCCACTGGGAATCCTGAGGGAAGGAGCCAGAGAATTAGAATAATCAAAATTCCCTGAAAAGACAGTGGTCAACAAGGTTGATGGTCCACAAGGACCCAAGGAACACTTGGTTTAAAATATGTTGCACACCTGATATTTATGTTTTTTTAATAAATCAATCATATATATATATCTATATCAAGTATATATAGATATATATAGATATAGATATATACACACTATATATATTTATATATAGATATATAGATATATATTTACACACACAGAACACTGCACTAAGCACTTAGGAAAGTACAAAGCAACAGAGTGGGTAGACACACCCCTTCCTCTCAGTGAGCAGCAGTTCATCTGCTTATAACCAGTATCTTTGTCTGTCCTGTGCATCTGGAACTCATGAGTCTTGGAGCTATTGCTTTTGGAGAAATTGGGGTTGTCTACCTTTTGCTTGGGAAGCAGGATGGGCTAATATGACCCTAAATGCTTTCCAGGAGGTGCAAATCTTGGGAATCATGGGATGATGGAAGCAAATTAAATATTATATTGGACAATTTAGGGGATACCCTTGCATGAAACTCTAAACTCGTTCCTACTTCAGGAATAAAAACCGATGAAGGTGTCTTGGGCCTGGAGATGTCTCTGGGGAAGCTGGTATTTAAAGGGGCTATTGTGGTACTTTCAATCAGAGAAGGTGCTACTTACTGTCTTTTATGATACAGCACAGTGGCTCAGCACAGAAAAAATGAGGGAAGGGGAGTCACACAGGGGAAGAAATAAATGGATAACTTCAACAAGAGAAGCAGCATGGCTCAGTGGAAAGAGCAGGGGCTTGGGAATCAGAGGTCATGGGTTCTGATCCCAACTCTGCCACTCATCAGCTGTGTGACTTTGGGCCAGTCACTTCACTTCTCTGGGCCTCAGTTACCTCATCTGTAAAATGGGGGTGAGGACTGTAAACCCCATGTGGGACAACCTGATTACCTTGTATCTACCCCAGCGCTTAGAACAGTGCTTGGCACATAGTAAGCACTTAACAAATGCCAACATTATTATTATTAATATCTCTCCAAAATCAGCAACTGAAAAACAATCACTCACTAAAAGGACAAGGAAATTCTCTTCTTGAATCTTACATCAGCCACACATTTCCCATTTTTGACATATTTTCCATGAATGCACCCTCTTTCCATGGATTGAATTTCCTCATCCCTTAAATCTACTAAACTTCCCTTCCCACCTTCAAAGTCCTCCTAAAACTAATTTCCTCCTCATGGAAAGATTCCTTAAATAATCCCTTCTAGACTGTGAGCCAACTGTCTGCCAACTCTAGTGTATAATACTCCCAAGTGCTTAGTGGAGGACTTTGAAAACAATAAGCACTCAATAAATACTACTGATGGATTCAGTAACTCCAATCTTCCCCATTGAATCATTGAATTAAGTATTATAAGCAAATACGTTTATTCCACTTACTTTTTTCACTCATTTATTACCTTTCTGCTTACTTTTATTGTTACCCATTGTATGTATGCTTTCTCTTTTAAAACTCCCTTGAATATACTACTTAGGTCTGAATGTCTCCCCTGTTAGATTGAAAACTCTTGAAGGGCAGGGATCATACCTTCTACTTTTATTGTAAGCTCTCAGGAACCTTGATTAGAGATTTATACAAATTAAGCACTAACATATTGTTGATGATGAGGATGATGATTTGCATTTCTTTCCACGTAAGTTAGCTTCATCTTGATCAAACTAACTGTACCCATTTGAGCCTTTCAAAACCTCAAATCAAGCTAAAACACTCCTTGGATATCAGATTTTTTTTTTTCTTGGAAGGGTTTTTTAAATTGGTTTTTGTTCTTTGTTTTTGTCTGTTCTTTAGTAGTGCTGTGATTAAGATAAATTGTTACTGAAAACATTCTATATTTATTTATGATACTTTATTAAAGAATGGGGAAATTATTTTTCAAAGTCATTTTCTATTTAAATAATGTAATTAATATATTTACACTAATACAATGCTTAAAGGCACATTTGCTAACTGTGTGCAGACTATGTTGCCATTTCCAGTCATTAACTATATCTAGGTTTTGTCCAATCCAGTTCAATTTTGTTCAAACCCACTGCATCAAAAAGCTTCTGAAAGCATAAGTGCATTATCATTTCACATTACCTCTGGTATGTTACTTCCTAACACATTTATGGCTGACCTTTTCCTATAAATCTCAGCTTCCTATTGCCACAACATTCATATCTGTCTAATTATGCTCCTTTCCATCTAACTAATCATTTGAGTCTTTTCTCACAAAGAGTTATGGATTATAATTCTTAAGTAGTGCTATGAAAAGAAACTGTAATGCAGGAGGTTAAGTGTGAATATTTATTAAAGAGATTTTGTGTATGACTAACTCTATGAAAATGTGTGGATAAAATAATAGTCCTTGAACTTTCACCTAGAATTCACATTGAATTGAGACAATATTCATAGAGACTCTTTTCTTCATTACTTTTCATTTTTGAGTGTCCCTATTTATTCATAGGTTCCAGAGGGAAGCAGCTTTTAGAAAATATAGCAAGAGAAACTGTAGTGGAATTTCTGCTCCAATTGAGAATACCAGAAATATGGTGATAAAATCTACCCTTTCCAATCTTACAGACCCAAAAGTATTTTATCTGTGATAAATATTTATTTTTTTAAGATGTACCAGTAAAGGAGCCTCCTGTCTGGATAAAAAATTCTCCTTACCTAGGTGTAATTTCTTAAATAATCCTTTATTTACAATATATTGCTAATTCCCATAATCTCTAATCTAGATCCTCATGAAATATCCTGAGACCAGCTCAATGTAGAAATAAAACGATGTGCAAAAGATGGGCATTCACCTGTAAAATAGGCTAATCATAAAACATATCATCTGAAATAGTCCCATGTCAATTAGTTCTGAAACAACTCTCTATAAATTATTCATCTCTTTCATTTGGTTAATCAATTCAATAACCATGATTCTTTCTTCAAGTAAACTTTGAATATTGCAACTTTCTAAATTTAGATGTTGGAAAGTAGTGGCTAATCCCTAATTACAGTTGGGGATTCCTATGTTCAGGCAGTAGTTAAAAGAAACTAGAGAAATGAATGACAAATGCTTGAAAATGTTGCCACAAGGATACAAGTGAATGAATGAATGGTAGGATTTTTCACATGCATAAATATGGTATTTAGTTACTGAGAAGAACACTGTTTCTTGAAAAAAAAGAAGGTTCATTTGTCTTGCTTTGGGAACAAATAGCCAATGTTCCACTGTAGATCAAACAGGGAAAGCCAGACCTGGAAGATAGTAATATTACTGTCTGGATATGTTTTCTTGGTATCTCTTCCTAAATAAGTTACATCTATTTTTAATAATGGACATTCTGAGGTAAACTTATTTTTGAACTTTAAAGTCACTCTCTTTTAATCTGTGATCTGATATCTTTACAAGGCATTGTTGTACTTTGGGTGAGTACTAGAGGGGTGCAGGGGATTGGGGGGCAGGGGGGTTGTTTCCTGTCTGACTATAGCTTGCAACCTCTCTTCGGCATTCAAACTGCTGAGGTTACAAGGGGTCCGACTACAGTCACGCAAAAATTACAATAATAAAACATGTAATAGGAACCAGGAACTTGGAACTCTCCAAGAGCGTGAACTTTTTACCTTCAAACATTGGCATTTTCCGTTTTTCCCAAGATGTCGATCTTTCTTTCTGTTAATCACCACCAGAGAAGTCTCATTCCTGGGGCCAATACTGACTCAAATTTCTACCTACACTGATACAAATTCACATTCCCAATCCAGTGAGCTTTGGATGGCTGCGGAAATGTTGAGTAAGCTAACTAAGAGAATAAATATGACGCTGCAGTTTAAGCTATAGATTTATCTTTTTTAAAAAATCTCACTTTATTGAGTGATTAGCATTTTACTATGTTTCTCCCTCTCTGAGTCCCTCCCTGCTGATATGCAAAAAATACTGTTGTCTTTCTCTTTGCAGGCATACCTTTTTTTGCTATATCCTCTGCATTTGCATGAATATTCTGAGACTTTATAAAGTAGAACGAACTGATCCCATTTTTCCTCAGGAACAGTGACTAGCTTGTCCCCCAGATCAATATCAAAAGAGGAGTGTGTATGACTATTTATTCATGTGTTGATTTATTGAAGTCACATCTCTTCCAAGAGGCCTTCTCTAACTAAGCCCTCCTCTTCTCTTCTCCCACTCCCTTCTGCGTTGCCTTGACCCCTTTATTTCCCCACCCCTCCCAGCCCCACAGCACTTACGTACATATCTGCAATTTTATTTATATTGATGTCTGTCTCCCCCTCTAATCTGTAAGCTCATTTTGGGCAGGGAATGCATCTGTCATATTGTTATATTGTACTCACCCAAGTGCTTAGTACAATCCTCTGCACAGAGTAAGCACTCAACAAATACGATTGACTGACTGACTGGCTAACTGTGACATTTGTTAAGAATTTACAGGAAGCAAAGCCCTTTTCTATGTCCTGAGGAAAGAAAGATATGCCCAATTTGGCTGTGACCTTAATTTCCACTACACATTTTAGTTAGAACATGGCTACAGTATTAGGGAGCAATCATCTCTTAACACAAGCACCTTTGGATACAAGACTTCATGGTGTGGTGTCAAATAAATGGGCTGTATGTATGCACGGAGTGTCATATGGTGTGTAAAATCACAATAATAATTCACATGGTATTTTGCAAGAATACAATTCCTGGGCTATAGGAGAACTGGGTGTGCAGGGATATTGATTTATCTATTCTCCTTGGCTCAGAGGGGACTCACAATCTAAAATGTGGAGTAGGACAGACTTATATGGAAAAAAAGGGCGAAATTCACTACCAGTAACTGAAGTTCACGTAAATACCATGCATATTGGTGAATATGAGCAACAGATAAAAATTTTAGCAGTGTGGCTTAAAATTTCAAAGTACAAAAGACCAGCTGCTTCTTTTACTTTTGGTTTTGGTAATACTAGAAATATGTCTTTCTTTTTAGATTTCCTCTTTCCTGTAAGAAAACAATTCCCCGAATGATTATCCTTCTTGCATCAGTCCCACCCAAACACACTAGGGCATATGACACTTTGTCAAAAACTTGGAATGCAATGGAAATGTTTCCAAGGGATTTAAATGTTCTTTCTTAGGACTGGATTGTTTCTAATAAACTTTAGTTGCAGAGCTTGGTACGTTTCTTTTTTACAGTACTTAAATGGTATTTTTTTAAAGTGCTTGCCACAGGCCAAGCACTATAGTAAACGTGGGGGTAGATGCAAGATAGTCAGATTGGACACCATCCCTGTTCCACATAAAGCTCACAGTCTGTGGAGGAGGAAGTAGGATTTAGTGCCCATTTTATGGATGAGGAAAATAACTTTCCTAAAGTCACACAGCAGGCAAGTGGTAGAGCCGGGATTAGAAGCCAGGCCCTCTAAATCCCAGGCCTGTGCCCTTTCCACTAGGGCATGTGGCTTCAGTTTGTATCTGATTTGTCCTTGTTTATTTTCTTCATCTTTTTCACACATAAAAAGATATTATGGGTTATGGATTAACAAATATAACAATTTTCATTGTTACCGTGCTTACAGCTATATTTTATATACTCCATCCCTCACACATCTCTTATTGAAGTGGCTGTAAATGATTGTCATTCTTATTATTAATCATAACAAAATAATGACAATAATAATAATTGTGACATCTGTTAAGGTTATGTGCAAAGTTATGTACTAAATGCTGGGACTGTTACAATATAATCAGATCAAACACAGTCCGTATCTCACATGGGGCTCACAGTCTGAGGGAAAGAGAAAAGGTATTTTATCCCCATTTTACAGTTGAGGTGATTGAGGCACAGAGAAATTAAGTGTCCTGCCCAAGGTCACACAGCAGGCAAGAAGTGGAGACAGATAAGAACCCAGGTCCTCTGATTCCCAGGATCATGTTCTATCCACTAGTCCAAGCTAAGCACTGCTAGACTGTAGGCTTTGTGAGGGCAAAGATCATTTCTTAATAATCATTTATTCTCTCCCAACAGTTGGTGCAGTGTTTTGCATACACTGTCTTGTCTTAGGTTGTTGAGTTGTCTCTGACCTACAGTGACTCCATGGACCTATCTCTTCCAGAACACCCACTCTCCATCTGTGATCATTCTGGTAGTGTATCCATAATTTTCTTAGTAAAAATATGGAAGTGGTTTACCATTGTCTTCTTCCTTGCAGTAACCTTGAGTTTCCACTCTCAGCTCTCTCCCATGCCACTGCTGCCCAGCACAGGTGAGTTTGGATTTATAGCAAATTGCCTTCCATTCGCTAGGCACTGCCCAATCTAGGCATGGAATGGGTATGCCTCTGCTTGACTTTCCCTCCTATAGCCGGGACCAGTAGAGTACTGGGAACTTTTCAGGTGAAATCCTGAGAGGAGTTGCATGAGTTAAGCTCACAATAATTGCTAATGATGTTGACAATGCTGATTATATCACTAAAATTAAGTTTCCTAAATTCCACATTCATTGTATACCCAGATCTCTATCACCTGATTAGATGTCTTCCATTCTCATTATGTAGAATTTATTCCAAACCTGATACCACACCTAGCAGGTGGTTCTGACACAGTATTGTCCTTTATTCAGACACATGCACATTGTTGGAAGAACCTTCCACAATTATTCTTCCAAATTCTAACCAGAAACAAGTGTACAATTAATTAAATTATTCAAAAAAATTAAAATTAAGCAGTTTCAATATCCCAGGTAACTCACTTTAGTGAATTTATATTTTCATAAATGATAGGTTTTCCTCTCCTAAATCATTCATCAGTTTCAACAAATGCCTCACCTAATTCTTCAGTTATTCTGTGTCATGTTGGATAAACATTTTAAAAACATTTAGTTTCAGTCTCTCAAGAGAAAATACTTAGCTGCATCTTGCTTGACACCACAAATCTAATCTATTTAAATACAATCATTTAAGGGGATTAGAGCAACTAGCTTCACAGAGTGAGAAGGTTAGGTTAGCTTGCAATAAATTGACAGTGTGTCCATTGCCTGAAGAGTAACTGGCATTTCCAAATTTGCTGTGCAAATTCCAATTAGGAAAGAGCTGTTTAAATCATCATTGTCATAAACTGCAGTTCATTTTACCTTACTGCAGTCCAGATAATTCATTCATTCATTCATTCAGTCAGTCATATTTAGTGAGCACTTACTGTGGGCTGAGCACTGTACTAAGTGCTTGGGAAAGTACAGTACAACAGCAAACAGTGACACTAAATTTGAACTGCATCCCTCTGGAAAAAAAAGAAATCTTGGTGCTATCTCTCCTCTCACCTATCATTTCTGTTCCCTGCATTTTTAAGAACTGAATATTCCCCTTGCTTGTCTCTGAGGAATTGTTTGGTTTTTCAATGCTATTTATATTTAAACCCACTGCACTGTTTGGAGACACTTCTGAAGAAGGAGCATGACAAAGTAGATCGAGCATGGGTTCTAATCCTGACTCTGCCACTTTGCTGTGTGACCTTGGGCAAGACACTTCACTTTTCTGGGCCTAAATTACCTCATCTGTAAAATGGGAATTGAGTCTGTAAATCCTACATAGGACAGGGACTGTGTCCAACACAATTTGCTTGTATCCACCCCACCGATTAGTACAGTGCCAGACACATAGTAAGCACTTAGTGCCTGGCACATAGTAAATCCTTAACAAATACCACAATTATTATTATTGTAATTATTATTTATTATTACCACCACCAACCTTGGAAGCCATGGATGTGAAAGCCACATCTCTGCAGTCTACACCTCTGCTGCCCTTCGTGTTGTATTCTCCCATGCACCTGCCTCAACAGAAGCTTTGATGGCTGAATCAGGCCCTGTCGTTCACTCTCCTGCTTCCCAGATCAGATATTTGGGCCTAAAGGGTCAGACAAGAGTGATAATAATAATGATAATTATTATTTTAATATTTGTTAAGTGCTTACTAGGTGCCAGGCACTATACTAAGCGCTGGGGAGTATACAAGTAAATTGGGTTGGACACAGTTCCTGTTCCACATGGAACTCATAGTCTTAGTCCCTATTTTTCAGATGAGGTAACTGAGGCCCAAAGCAGGTTAGTGACTTGCCTAAGGCCACACAGCAGGGAAGTGGCAGAACCAGGATTAGAACACAGGTGCATCTTATTCCCAGGCCTGTGTTTTAGCCACTAAGTCACACTGTTCCTCAAAGAACAGCCACTCTGATAGTAATTTTGTTTCTGAAACATTCTCTAGTTGCCCCAGCCCTGCTAGCTCATATTATCCCCACTAATAGTGGTTTGCATCCTTATGCCCTCTGTCATCCGTGTAAGCCTGCATGGAAATCTCACCCATCTTAAAACATTCCACATTCTCCCAACATGGGGAATGATGGGTTCAATATGTATGCACACTCAGTTATGACATAATGTGGGTTTTCAATACAGGTTTCAGCCTTACATCACATGCTAATCAGGGGGTGTTTGTCTGATAACATGAATGAGTCTGGCTAGAGTGCACCATTGTTTCAGAAAAAATGGCTTATGTGCATTTATGTGTTGTTAGAACAAAGCAGAAGTTGTGCTTAAAACATAAATTTCCAAAAACACAATCTTTGCATTGCAGGAGATTTAGAGGTAGAATAATGTAAGAACTTTCACCCAAGAAAGTTTTCTGTTTGGAGATTAACTGTATACGAGAAAAAACCCTGTAAGATTGAGCTATTTTCACGGATGATTCCTATTGTTTCTTGGTTAAACTAAAATACATATTGGGGATAAATCGAACAAAATATCATTCCATCATTGCTTCCTTTGTTCCCTATTCTAAACCTGCTTCCTTACACAGGGTCATACCCACTGTTTTAATGAATAGATGTGACACCTCATGACTCTTTTGGCTCTCCCAAAGCAGGCAACCCAGTTCTTATCAGGGCTACAGAGGAGATGAGGGTGAAAGGTTGATGATTATGCCAGAAATGAAAGAAAGAAAATTATAAATGAGATGCCTTGTTCACTGAAGCATGTCTCCTTCATATGGGCTAGAGGATTTTAGTTCATTAAAGAGAATGAAGGTCAGGTTTATCCAAGACAAACCTAGACAGTGGTAGGGTATGGAGCACTGCATATGCATGGCAAATCCCATTTTGGTGTCTTCATTTTGCAACCGACTAACTGCATGATGGCAGCAGACATGTCACTGAGCCTCTTTGTGCCAGGACCACAATCTCAGAGATGCTCATCCACCTTAAAAGGTGGTTTTGAGGATGAAGGAGATACAGTAATTTAAGAAAAGGAAAGCAATGATGCTATTATAATCATTCGATCAAGAAGGAAAATTGGTATTTTGTCAAAGGAAATTCTAGAAGCATAGGTCAATGAAGAGGGGGATAATATTTCCTTGCCACTAGACCTGCCCTTTCATTTATGAAATCATTTTACTCATTCTCTCCTTTTTGTGAGAATCCTAAGGAGCTGCAGGTTGCCACTGATGCATTTCTTGTTTGGTTACGAGTGGGTTTTTGCTTATTAACAAATGCATTTATAGAAGGCCTGTTCTATCCAACACACTTCATTTAGTATTAGGGAACATGAACTGCTGTGGGCAGGGAACGTATGCAATATTGTTATATTGTACTCTCCCAAAAGCTTAGTATAGTGCTCTGCACACAGTAAGTGCTCAATAAATACAATTGATTGATAACAAAAATAAAAGACGTGGTACCCACCTTGAGGACCATACAATCTAATTGGAGAGGCAAGAGAAAATAAATTGCCCAATATATATTAGGATAAAGAGTAGCAACTGAGATACAAATAAAAGCAGAAGTAAGCTATTACATTCAAAATATGAATATTCAAGGGTGGAAATTAAAAGAGTCATGTAAAGACAATTTCAAAAGATGTTCTAGGGAAGGAGGACTGCTGAGGTATGATCACAGGAGAAAGATCTATTAAGTGAGCAGTCATCAGGAGTGGAATTGGTCTACATGTACAGACGTTTGGGATACTAAGAGTCAGTCACTAAATCAGAGACATATGTTGGCTGAGTTCTACAAGCACATTAAAACAGTAAGGAGCTGCCTTGCCAACTCAAAATGTGGATGGAACACAATGTGTCAGTCACATATTGTTCTCTTCTGCCATATCACTAGCATGGATAAGATTTCATTTTTAGTAGCATTATCTTTGAAATTGAAGGAGGGGCTTTTTTTTGACAATATAATATCTCTCTTGCTTGGAAGCTTCGCTACCACTTTCCATAAAGAATTTGTGATTTTGAATGAAAAGCATCATCAATACCATTATAAAACAAAACAAAACAAAAAACTAGAAAAAGCACAAGGCCACACCACATTACACCTACCCATCTTCTGCATTACAGAGAATAACATAAGTATGTGCATTTATTGTCTCGGACAATAAGCTCTTAAATAGTAAAAACTCCACACTTTCTATGATCTATAAGGCCAACTACTCTGTGAGAACTCAGTAGATATCAATGACCTTCTACACATTCTTTGCTAAGCAATCAGGTGTGAACAATGATATCAGATCTTGGACTATTGTACTAAAATGATTGGGAAAGAGTTAATTTTCCAGACTTTTAACAATTTGAAGATAGAATTTGCTCCTTGGTCGACCTACTGGCATTTGTTAAATAAAGGGTTGAAGGCATTTGTGGAAAAACATTTAACTTAGGTTACAAAAACACATTTAGTTAACAAGATTTGCTTTTGCTTTGGTTTTTACCAGATTTCTGACTAGAACTATAATGAAGCCTGATAAGAAATATTTTTTTTATTAGTGACATGGATAGTAAAACTCTCAGCTGGTATGGCATTTGTGAATCAGTAAAACAACATACTTCGGATAACATGTTGAAGCCAAATAGCAAAAAGAAAAAAACACTTTAAAGCAACCTTGGGCAACTGTGAAAAACAATCTGTAATAACAGTTAAACATAACTGTCCTTTGGGGCCTTATATACTAATACATTAAAATAAATGGGTCACAAGCTTCCCAAATGTGGCTTGCTTCTATAAACCAAAGCTACCAAAATTGAAGTCATCTACCAAGAACCCAACTAACACATTTAAATGAACTGTAAAAGTGAGTCCTTCTCCTGGAAAATGAAGTGGAATGTGATGATATCTCTCCCTTCTTCCCTAACTTCCAGATCCCTGGGTGTCTGAAAGTGAAGAGGTGCTGGAGGAGGAGCCTGATAGGAACAACTCAATTCCCTCCCAGTTGAATCAAGAAACATCTTTAATTTGGACTTTCACAAGCACCAAGACTCTTTAGATCTTTCCAAAAGATCATGTTTCCTGCTGATGAAAGCTGCTGCATTAGCAACCCTGTAGATTGAGACTTTCCAATGTCACAGAAAAAGAGAGGCAGATGACAAAAATGTTAGGTCAACTTTATTTCATGGACAAATATTTCCAATTCAAGTTTGAAGGAAGTAATACAGTAATTGATTGATCTGCTTTTCCTGTAGTCCCACAGGTTGCTTAAGTAGAGACCTAGGTACTCAGCGGGGGGGGGGGGGGGGGGGGGGGGGCGGGGGGAATCAGTCAAAACCATTTACTGATTGAAGACGTCGCCCCACCAATACTATATCTTGTAAACAATTTAAAAATAACGTTTAAGTCATTAATTTATATTAGGCATTTACCAGCACCCAGTGTCCCCGTATGGTGTCCAGCCCATAGTAGGAGCTCAGTGAATGCTGTCAATGATTGATGACATTGAGGATGATCATTCTAGGATCAGATTCATCTGAGATAAGAACTGTTTCTTGTGCCTCAAGGGTAAGTGTTAGGCCATTAAGTCTGCCATCCTAAGTGAGATTTTTCAATGTCAAGTGGGAAAATACCAAACAAGCAGAACTCTCATCCCTATTAAATCAATTTGGATCATTTAGGAGGTTGTATCTCACTTTAAAACCACACAGATAAATGCAAACATTGTTTCCTCAAGTGTAGATCAAATGTAAGGAACCTTTTAGTTGATTGCCTTTACAAGGCAGTAAATAATGTCCTAGTGCTATTAGGACAGAGATAACACACCTCTGAAAATTGAGCAATTATGCCCTACTCACCAATAGAGCCCATGCACTTTCTCTTTGTCAGAGAAAAACGGGCATGAGGAATGTACGCCAAGCTATGCGAGGTTATGGGTCTCCATTAAAATCATTTTACATAAAACTTCAACTGGAGAATATAGTCATTAAATTCTTCAGAGCTGAAACATTTCTGACTCTAACCTAATCATGGTATATGTGAGGAAAGGCCAATTTTGCAGAGAAACACCAAAAGGCATGTAGAATGAAGTATTTGGAAAAGAAAAGGAGAAAAAGAAAAAGTCAAAAGACAAGAAAAAAACTGTATTTAACAGATGTCCAAGTGTACTACGTCAACTTTCTTGAAGTCTAATCTGTCCTCCTCCACACTCCAGTAGCTTTCCCTTCCTTTTGCACAATCAAGAAGAGGTTCTGAACTGTTTATGCATGCAGGAAAAAGAGTTCTATCTGAAAAGGATTAAGAAAATACAAACATTTTTGTGGAAGCAAAGTGTTTTCCAGAGACGAGAAAAACAGAGCCAGAGAGAATGTGAGAGTCAAGCAAAGAGGAAAGAAAAAAGGGAGAGAAGGTAGGTGCATAAAAACTGGATTGACTGCGGGAAATACAAACTGGATTGACTGGGGGAATGGCCTCACATTGACCCTCAGACCTACCGAGACTAGAGGAAATCTAGGACAGAGGCTCAGTCAGGCCAGGATAGGCATGTGACTGCACCACCACGAGCCACCCTCCTACAGTCAACCTGTGCCAGTCTCTTCATCAAGAGGGACAAGTGTGAGGCATCGCTGTGCACAAACTCATGTGGTGTAGAAGGAGATATCTCACCTCACCCCATTCCCGCCTCACATTAAAGCACTTAATCTTCACAATTCAACAATTCTACAACTTGCAGGGTAGTGGGGCTTAGTATGAGGAATGACTAGCATTATTCCAAACCACTGAAGTTGGTCAGTCAATCACATTTATTGAGTGCTTACTATATCCAAAGCACTGTACTAAACGCTTGGGAGAGACAACAGTATAGAACAGTATAACAGATATATTCCATGCCCACCTGAGCTTACAGCCTAGAGGATAAAGATGAACATGATATAGGAACACTGTATGGGAAACTGCTTCAATTCACTCAGAACAAAGAACACTTTGCCCCTCAGACCTTACATTCAAGCTATGTAACCCTGAGAGGTGTGATAAAGAATCATCCTCCTGGTTGCCTGGGAGCAGGTCTGCATAAATTATCCTGGCATAAGATGAGGAAAGCCCCAAGAGGACCTTAAGCTGCTTGTATCAGGGTAGAGAGGCCAGTGGAGGCTCCTAGTCCCCCTTCAGAATTGCCCCCTTGGGAGAGAATGGGTAGAGGCACTTGGGATTGCTCCAGCCTGGTATATGTCTCCACAAAACTGAGGATGGCTGCTAGAGGAAGCCACAGGCACTGCCTTGGCATCCTGAAATTCTTAAGTAGAAAGGAGACAGTTGGTATGGTATCAGAACTGGATTGGGGGCTAGAAAACCCTGGAAGAAATGGAAAATCCCAAAGAATGAAATTTAGGCCCGGGAGTCAGAAGGACCTGAGTTCTAATCCCAGCTTCACCACTTGTCTGTGTGTGAGCTTGGACAAGTCACTTCACTTCTCTGGGCCTAAGATACCCCATCTGTAAAACAGGGATTCAGACTGTGAGTCCTTTGTGGGACAGGGACTGTGTCCAACCTGATTAGCTTGTATCTAATTCCAGCGCTTAGAACAGTTCTTGACACATAGCAAGTCCTTCCAAAAATAGCATCATTATTTTGCTTATCGAGAGGGAGATGCCCTGAGGTAGCGGTGTTGAAATTCCACTGTGGGGCAATTTCGATGACTTTGGAAGTTGAATGTAATGTAACCTGAAAGCTCTGGGTGACTTTTACTTAACCTTCCTCTCTGAAAAGGGCATAGAAAAGTTTTAGGAAACGTTTTGCCCCAATATGTGGTTCTCAAACCAGAAAGAGATACATCAATGATTTCTGTTTGCCAGGGCCAGAGACGAAAAATGAAACTTAGAAACCTGCATTGGTGAGCACTGAAATTGAGAAACTAAACATTATTGTGCCAGTGGAAAAGATGAATGAATGAAATACAGAAACAGAGGTGTATGTTGAAAGGTGGCAATCATGTGGTGTTAGCATAAGTACACCTCTCACATCCTCTTCCAGTTTGCTTTCGTGCATATTGTGTAAGTTCTTTGTCGGCAGGAATCACAGTCATCAGCTCTGTTGTATTGCACTTTCCCAAGCATTTAGTACAGTGTTGTGTACACAAGAATCACTCAATAAATGCCACTGATTGACATGACCTCTGTTGCTGCAAAAATAATAATATGTGGTATTTGGTAAGCACTTACTATTTGCCAGGTACTGTGCTAAGTTCTGGAGTGGATACAACCAAATAGGGTTGGACACAGTCCCTGTCCCACATGGGACTCACAGTCTCCACTCCCATTTTACAGATGAGGTAACTGAGACCCAAAGAAGTGAAGTGACTTGACCCTAGGCCAAGCAGGGGACAAGTGTCAGAGCTGGGATTAGAACCCATGACTTTTTGACTTCTAAGCCTGTGCTCTATCCACTACGCCATGCTACTTTTAAAGTGAACAGAATCTGTTACCTGTGATTGCTATGTAACAATATGCAGAAGGGTACATAGCTAAGGGTCCTTTTTCATTAAATTTAAAAAAAAAATCTGAACATTAGATATCCCATCTCTCAAAAACCAGTAGATACTAGAAGCAGAGAAAATCATTTCATGTATCGATCCATGACTATGGTTACTTTGCAGAGAGGGTCCATTAGCAAATGCTATGAGATGTGCTTCTAAATCCGGGAATCCCGAAGAAGAGACTCTTCAAAGCTGACATGTAAATTGCCCTGAGTAAGGAAATGACAGCTGCATTTATTACTCCCATTATTAGCCAATTTGTCAGCCAGCATCAAAGAGGAACATTTATAGTGTAAACTAAAAGAAACGAAAGCACTCAGAAGAAGAAAGCCAGGGAGAGACAAATTGAAAAAATGAATTTATAATGTCTTCAAAACCCCAATTCTTAAACATAAAGGAAAGACTGCAACTTGTGAAGGGGAAGGAATATTGTACCTTTTGCAATGCTATTTATAGGTTGCTGAAGTGCATCTTTGTCGTTTTCCATATCACTTAATGGTATTTATTGAGTGCTTACTATGTCCAGTGATTATTGTGTGCATCCCTCCAGAAGCTCTTCTGCAATCATCTCTGTTAAAGATCAATTAAGTGTTTTTTTTATTTTAATAGCTAAATAAGTAAGCATATAAGAATTGTAGTTGTAATCTTTTATCCAAAACTGGATACCACAAAATAGAAGAATGAATTCAATTCCCGCCAGAGATTTAAAAGCTTTTAAATCCATAACAGCCAAATCCCGGAAACAACCCAGTTGCCCCACATGAAAGCGCAAAACCTTTTCCTTCTCCTCTTTATGATGAAGCTTGCTTCCATGAATGCTTACTTGCGCCTTGTTTTATCTGGCACTGATCCCTGAAGGAAAAAAAAATCAATCTTCAATTCCTTTTAATGTTTAGCACTAAATCCAGAAAGCAAAACAAAACATAGGAGTCTCACATTTATTATGGAACCCCTTTTATCTGGCTGGAGGGTAGCCTTCTAATCAAGGGAATGAATAAACAGTCATTTACTTACTTTCAGAGACAGCTCAATCTTCTTGAAGGCCAGGGGAACCAAAAAAGTCTTCAAATTTGTAAACCAAATCATTAGCAGCCTGTTAATTTAGCCTGGCAATTATTAAGATATAAAGGAGTTTGTATTACTATGTTTATTGATGGTCGTTATAGGTAAGAGCAAAGCTACTTTAGTTCCTTCCTTAGTGGAAAATAAAAATGTCTAATAACTGGCATTAAAGAGATTTCACTGTGGGGAGACAATTGTGTATCATTAGGATACTTAGCATTCTCTTGTGAGTACTGCATTGTTTCAGAGTTATCATCCACAAATCCAGGGGACGAGCCATCAAATCTCCTATTCTCAAGCTATATTATGGTATAATGGAAAAGAATAGCAATATAGGTTTACACTAATACATGCCAGATACTTGACAGATTATTGTCAAGTGCTGCCCTTTGTAATGAAATCTAAGGGTGTCTCTGTATTAGCTATTTGCCCTGCATTCACAGTCCCAACTCTAGGGTTGGGAGACAAAAGCATCTCACTGATGGTTTTGCCTGAACAATTTGTGGGGATTCTCTGGGGCCAGCCAGAGAAGCAGCAGAAAGACAGCAGGTAAAGAAGAGAAAAGTTCAACCTTGAAACTCCTCCAGTTAAGCTATGATGAGGCTGGATCTTTTTTTGCTCCCTGTCATGGCAGGTCCAAGATGTTTCCCACCCTGTTTGCATCTTAGAGCAGATATGATGATGACTGTGGTATTTCTTAAGCGCTTATTAGGTGTCGGGCACCATTCTAAGCACTGGGGTAGATACAAGGCAATCAGATTGGACACAATCCCTGTCCCACATGGGACCCATGATCTTATTCCCCATTTTACAGATTCATTCATTTATTCAATCATATTTATTGAGCACTTACTGTGTGCGAAGCACTGCACTAAGTGTTTGGGAGAGTACAATGTAACAACACATTCCTGCCCACAGTGAGCTCACAGTCTAGAGGGGGAGAGTGACATTGATATCAATCACTAGATAAATAGATGATTAAATAAATAAATAACAGATATATGCAGATATATACATAGATGCTATGGGGATGGGAGGGAATATGAATGAAGGAGCATGTAAGAGTGACATAAAAGGGATTGGGAGAAGAGGGGAGGAGGGCTTCATCAGGAAAGGCTTCTTGGAGGAGATGTGTCTTCAGTAAGACTTTGAAGTAAGGGAGAGCAATTATCTGTCTAATGACAGATCAGGTTTCTTCTGGGATCGGTGCCAGGTAAAACAAGATACAAGCAAGCAAGCTTCATCATAAAGATCAGAGGGAGAGGTTTTTGAGCTTCCATGAGGGGCAACTGGGTTGGTTCCGACACTTGAACTTGAGAAGCAGGTTGGTGTAGTGGAAAGAACATGGCTTGGAAGTCAGAGGTCGTGGGTTCTCATTCTGTCTCAGCCAATTGTCAGCTGTGTGACTTTAGGTAAGTCACTTCACTTCTCTGTGCCTCAGTTACCTCATCTGTAAAATGGGACAACTTGATTACCTTATATCTACCCCAGTGCTTTGAACAGTGCTTGGCACATAGTAAGCACATAGGAAATACCACTATTAATAGTATTATTATTACTTGGCTGTTTAAGTAAAAACTCTACTATGAGTCGACACTTTATCATGGCAGGAGAGTTTGCATATGTTGAGAAAGTTTAGAGCTAAGCCACCTAGGGCTACCCATAATGGAAAGGTCTAAGCCAAAGTGTCAGACCAAGTTGATTCACCTTGGGGGCAGCAGTGGGAAGCAGTGGCATGGGAAAGAGTTAAAGGCATAAAATCAAGTGACCAAAATGCTGATCAAAGACAACAGCAGAGACTCAAGTTTCTACTGCATGGAAGAAGGCAATGGTAAACCACTTCTGTAACTTTGCCAAGAAAACTCTATGGATGCACATATCAGAACTACTTTATGATAGAAGATGGAATATTCTGCAGAGGGTGTGACCATGGAGTTGCTATGGGTCAGAAATAACTGGATGACATTTGAAGAAGAAGCTGAGGCATAGGAAAGTTAAGTAATTTGCCCAAGGTTACATAGGAGACAAGTAGAAAAGCTGGGGTTAGAATTCATATCCTCTTACTCCCAGGCTTGTGGTCTTTCCACTAGGCCACCGTTACCTTCTCTGCTTGGGGAACTGCGGTGAACTCTTATTCCAGCAGTGATGGTAGCCAAGGAGATGCTCTTAATTATTTCCCTGGCTGAAGATCAAGGAACAAGTCTCTGTCCAAAGGTCTGATCTAGCTCTTTCCCTTCAATCTAGGAGGAAGAGGAAGACTGTATCTTTGTTTCTCTCCTCTAGGTATCTATCTTTCTCCTCTGATTCTCTGTCTCCAATCTGCCCTGTTGTGAATCTGAAGATTTTGTCTTTGTCTCAGAATGTCTCTTTATCTTCCTCTGGATCTTCTTCTCTGTCTCTCTTTTTATCATCCCCAAAAAACCAAACTCTAGAAATGTTGTGCCCTAGAATCCTTGTTTTGGAACCCTGCCCCAAGTGGGTCTTGCACTCAAGATTGGGCACGTATATCTGCATTGGTCTTCCAGAGCAACAGATGCTCAATTTCAATGTGATCTTGGGAGTGCCTGATAGTAGGATAATCTGTCTGATTAGATATGTAACCCTAGGCAACTAGTGTTGGGGCACACTTTTGTGAGGACAGGCACAAAATATTCAGAGAGCCTTTTCTTCCTACCCCACAAAGAAGATGAAGAAAAAAGACAGAGCAAGGGAGCACATCTCTATGTAGGGTCAAAAATGTCACAATGGCTAAGTCCATGAGCCACATTATTTTCCTTAGTGACAGTAGTAGCTGAACCATCATTATTTTAGTTCCTGTTACATTCCATAACCAAATATTTTTTTTGCCCCAAAAGATTCTCAGCTGCTTGAGCATGAGTAAAGGAACCAGGCAGAACTGGAAGTTGGACGCAGTTTGAAGCAGAGGGCCAGAGGTGCAAGAAACCCAAGGGCTCTGGATAGAGCTATGATCAATCTCTAGTGGCAGAATTAGTGGAATGTCAGGATGCTGAATAGTTCTAGTGACCCCAAAGAATGAATTGATTTATCAATCAGTGGTATTAAAATTGAGTGTTTACCATGACATGGCATTGTACTAAGCAGTTGGAAGAGTATAATGCAACAGATGTGGCAGATCAAGATCCCTACTCACAAAAGGCTTACAGTCTAGAGGGGAAGACAGACAATAAAATAAATTAGAGCCAGGGGAAATGACAGAGTATAAGGATATGTAAATTGTGTATTGGTTAAGCACTTACTGTGTGCCAGACACTATACTAAGCACTAGGATGGACACAAGCAAATTGGGTTAGACGCAGTTAGAGAACTGAGGCACAAAGAAGTGAAGTGACTTGTCCAAGGCCACACATCATCATATATTTGTGGCATTTTTCAAGCACTTACTATGTTCCAAGCCCTGTAATAAGCACTGGGGTAGAAGTGCTATGGGTTGTGGATGGATTAAAAATGAGGTGCTTAAGGGGTACAGACACAAGTGCATAGGTAACACAGAAAGGAGATCAAGTAAGGGTAATGAGGGCTTAGTCTGGTAGGCTTCTTGGAGGAAATGTGATTTTAATAAGGCTTTGAAGGTGAGGAGAGTGGCAGTTTGTCCAATAGGAAATGGGAGAGAATTCCAGGCCAGAGAATGATGTGGGCAAGGAATTGATGGCAATATAGATGAGACTGAGGTACAGGAAGTATGCTTGCATTAGAGAAGCAAATTGGATGAGCTACTCTTGTTTCTGGATACAGTTTAAGTGCTACCATGAAGCCAATGAGACTTTATGGATAGTGATCCTCTCATGCAAAGAATTCCTTAAAGATTGGCCATCTTAAAAAGAAGAAATGAAATCAAAGCAACTACCCCCTTTCTCAAGTGTACTAAGTCTGGCTTGGGTCCTGCTAGCAAAATGGAGGCAGGGCAGGGGGAGGAGGAGGAGGACCCCAGGTCAGGGTGGGCAGAAGGGGGTTCAGAGTAGCCACCCCGCTTTTCCTGGGGTATTCGCTTTTCCTCTTCCCCATCTAGTGACCCCAGACTCTGGATTCACTCCTCTCTTCTCTCTACCCACCCTTACAGCTCTGGTACATACCTGGGCTCTGATCTAAGACAAGCACAGGGGACCTGACTCAGCCAGCTACCCTTTCAGTCACAAACCAGCTTCTCTCCCTGGCATCCTGCAGTTTCTTCTTTGGCTACAGCAAGGGCATGGAGGGGCTAGTAATCAGAAGACCTGTGACACACAGTACCTTACAGATGTCATTCATTTATTCATTCAATTCAATCGTATTTATTGAGCACTTACTATGTGCAGAGCACTGTACTAAGCATTGGAAAGTACAATTCAGCAACAGAGACAATCTCTGCCCACAATGGGCTCACAGTCTAGAAACATCATTTCCAAAACAGCTCCCACCTCCGCGCTGACATTTAAGAATCCAGGCAGATTTTCCCACCAATCACAGACCCTGCCTGGGGGAACAAATCAGAGGAGACCATCTCATAAAGTAATGTTTTAACTGGTAGAATCCAAAGAACACAGGTCATCTGCAAGCTATGATTTGTTGTAAAGGTCATATGTTAGCAAGCTGCTAACTTTTTGAGTCCCTGATAAATCAGCCAATCAGTGGTATTTATTATTATTATTATTAATAATAATAATAATGACATTTGTTAAGCACTAATGATGTGACAGGCACTGTTCTAAGTGCTGGGGTAGATACAAGGTAATCAGGTTATCCCACGTGGAGCTCACAATTCTTAATCCCCACTTTAAAAATGAGGTAACTGAGGCACAGAGAAGTTAAGTGACTTCTCCAAAGTCACAGCTGTCAAGTGGCAGAGGCGGAATTAGAACGCATGACTTCTGACTCCCAAGCCTGTGCTCTTTCCACTGAGCCATGTTGATTCCTACTTACTGTATGCAGAACACAGTACTGAGTGCCTGGAAGAGAAAAATACAACAGAGTTGGCAGATACGTTCCCTGCCCATAACAAGCTCACAGAAGGGCTTAAACCCTTATAATGGCTCAAGGCATGAGCATATAATAGGTACTCAATCCATACCATTAACTGACTGATGGATTTTGTTTAATTTTATGGAGGAAAATAAATTCAATTCAATGGTTTTATCAGATAAATGATAATAATGATGAAGATCATGATGATGATAAAAAAAGAAAAGCAATATTGATTAAGCATCCTGCTAAGTGCTTAGGTATATATAAGATAATAAGATTGGACACAATCCCTGTAAAGGTGGAATTAGACCCAAGCATTCTGATTCCCTGCCCCATTTGTTATCCATTAAACCACACTACCTAGGATTTTAAAAAGCCTAAATAAAATAAACTTTCAACTTCTTCCTCTAAGTTTCAATCATTCTATGTTCCAACTTCTCTCTTATTTCTGGGTTTCTCTTTCTCTCTTTTTCTGTCACTATGAGTCTTTCTTGCCTAACCTCAGATAAAGTCTCAATATAGAGTTTTCTAAGGAAAAACAATCTTCAATATTCACTATTACTCAGAACAGAGCCACTTTCCTTGAAAGTAGAATGGAATTGGATCTCACAATACCATAGATTGAGTCATTTTATAAAATTGTAAATATTTAAAGGAAGCAAGCCGGAGTTGTAGAAACTTAACCTGAGGGCTGTACCTGTGTCATCTATGGAAGGATTTAGGGGTCTGAGAACAGTTTGGGCCTTTAGGGTAAATTCAGCTAAGGAAGGGTTGACTTTGATGATCTCATATCTATACCTAATGTTTTTATCAGTTAAGTATTTCACTCCTTCCTTTTCTTCCCAGAACCCAGAAAGTTGAGGAGGAATTTCTGAGAAATCAAACCAAAACCTTTTCCCCCGCTGCAATTTTATTTGTGTGGACAGTTGCTTTAAAATTTCTTCTGAGTAATCAGTTATTTCTACATTATTCCTCTCTAGATTTTGTTTTCTATTATTCTTATCTCAATTAATGACTGGCGGGATAGGCATATTCTCTGTGCCATTCATTTTAGATATATTCTGAAAACTGACATTAACATCTAACCTTAGCTGAAGTTTGAAAAATGTGACTGTAATTTTAAAGCTACTCTGTTCATGTAGAGTGGCATTTCCTTTTTGATGCAGGTCTAGAGACAGAAATCTTGGACCATGGCACAGAGCGAATTCTATTTTGGGAGATCACAAGGTTCTGAAAAAAAAAAAGGCTTTTTTGACTTGTGTTCTATGTTTATTGTACACTTTCTGCTTGAACTTTGGCAATCAAAGCTTTAGCAAGATTCAGCTAAATCATTCTGAAGTAACATTTCCATTCTGAAGCAACATTTAGCCATGCACAATAAGCACCTTGGGAGACACTTCTCAGAATCTCTCTGAGTGGATGAGCTCCACAATTTCTCTGGGTCCACAAGTTAAAGAAAAATTAAAACTCATAACAACACATTAGGAGTTTATCAAAGAAAGGACATCAAATATGTGTAATCAGAAAGTCATAGATTTGTTTCCAAATTTGAGCCACTTTTTTTCCTTTTTCAAAAACAAACAAAAAATTGTCCTGTTTCAAATAATATTTAAAAGTTTAAATTCAGACTAAAAAGAAACAGATGTTTTTATTTCTAATTCATCATTCCTTGGAATTTAGTCTTCTCTACAAATGCAACTTGAATATTTGGAATAGATAACTACACAATTTGTGTGAAATCCCACAACTAAGCAAAAAACAAGGATAAAGTTTGTTAATGAGGATATAACTACAATTTTTAATTCCAAAGTGTATTTTTAGAGCACTGGGGATGGAATTTAATTTGATATTTTGATTATTGATATTTTAATTAGATATTTTTATAAAAATAATATTGATAATGGCATCAAAGCCATTGGTAATGGTATAGAGAAGCAGCATGGCTCAGTGGATAGAGCATAGAGCATGGCTTGGGAGTCAGAGGTCATGGGTTCTAATCCCAGCTCCACCAGTTGTCAGCTGGGTGACTTTAGGCAAGCCATTTAACTTCTCTGTGTCTCAGTTACCTCATCTGCAAAATGACCATGACCATGAGCCCACATGGGGCAACTTGACTACTTTGTTAGCCCACAGTGCTTAGAACAGTGCTTGGCACATATTAATCTCTAAGCAAAATCTCCTCACTATTGGCTTCAAAGCTCTCCATCATCTCGTCCCCTCTTATTTCACCTCCCTTCTCCCCTTCTACAGCCCAGCCAGCATACTCTGCTTCTCTGCAGCTAACTTCCTCACTGTGCCTTGTTCTCGACTGTCCTGCTATCAACCCCTGGCCCAAGTCCTACTTCTGGCCTGGAATGCCCTCCCTCCTCACATCTGCCAAACTAGCACACTTCCCCCCTTCAAAGCCCTACTGAAAACTCACCTCCTCCAGGAGGTTTTCCTCTCCTCCTCTTCCCCTCCCCATCATCCCTATTCCCTCCCTCTGCCCTATCCTCCTCCCTGCCACCCAGCACTTGTGTATATTTGTAAATATTTATTATTTAATTTATTTCATTGAGGTGTATATATCTATAATTCCATTTACTTATATTGATGCTATTGATGCCTGTCTACTTGTTTTGTTTTGTTGTCTGTCTCTCTGCTTCTAGACCGTGAGCCTGTTGTTGGGTAGGGATTGTCTCCATTTGTTGTCGAATTGTACTTTTCAAGTGCTCAGTACAGTGTTCTGCATACTGTAAGTGCACAATAAATACGACTGAATGAATT
This sequence comes from Ornithorhynchus anatinus, assembly GCF_004115215.2. NCBI lineage: Eukaryota > Metazoa > Chordata > Mammalia > Monotremata > Ornithorhynchidae > Ornithorhynchus > Ornithorhynchus anatinus. Next base: position 47,468,439 of record NC_041728.1, on the reverse strand, counting down.
GAATGAATGAACAAATACCATTATTATTACTGAGGGCTTACCATTTGCCAAGCAGTATGTTAAAACCTGGGATATATACAGAATAATCAGATGGGATGCAGTACCTGTCACACAGGGCCTTCGGTCTAAGAGGAAGAGAGAACAGATATGTAATTCCCACTTTACAGATGATTCATCTGAGACACAGAGAAGTTAAGTGACTTTCCCCAGGTCAGAAATCAAGATTAGAACCCAGGACTCCTGACTTCCAATCCTGTGATCTAGGCTTCTCTTGACTAAGTAACTCTAAAGTCGCCAATATGCCAGGCTTATTGTTTTATATTAAATGCATCTCTCTTCCTTAGAAATTGTGGTGCAAGGACAATAATGATAACATCTACCTAATTCCAGAGTCTTTCTAGGAAAGTCTAGTCTGAAAACATAATTTGAAAACAAAACAAAATATAATTTACCATGGGGATAGTTTCTTGAAAAAAATGTTGACCACTAGTCAAAATAGGAATGTTTTAGATTTCCTGAAATCAATTAGACTCTTCAGTATTGAGTTTCCTGCTTTGTTCCATTCCTTCTTTTCCTATTATCTTCTTATCTTTTCTTTCTCTTCATTAATCTTATGCTTCTATTTAGTGGAGTAAAAGTGACCTGCTTAGTTCAGGCAGATGAATAGCCACTTAAGTCAGAGGCTCCATTACTGTTACATGATTGCATTGCACTGTCATATAACAGCAGTGCAATTTTGTTATATTGAACTCTTCCAAGGGCTTAGTACAGTGCTCTGCACCTAGTAAGTGCTTAATAAATACAATTGATTTATTGATCTCCATAAAATTTTCCCTGCTTCTTTCAGTCCCTCTTTCTACCAGACTGTTCTTTAGCTAGCCCATCTTTCCCAGCAGTATCTCATTCATTCTTTCAATAGTATTTATTGAGCACTCACTATATGCAGAGCACTGTACTAAGTCCTTGGAATGTACAGTTAGGCAACAAAGACAATCCCTGCTCAAAGACGGGCTTACAGTCTAAACGGGGGAGACAGCAAAGCAAAACAGAACAAAACAAAACAAGACAACATCATCAAGATAAGTAGAATCAAGGAGATATAAACCTCTTTAACAAAACACATAGGGTAATAAATAATATATACAAATGAGTGCAGTGCTGAGGGGAGGGGAAAGGTGAAGAGCAGAGGGTGGGAGGGGGGATGGTAGGGGAAGGGGAACAGAGGGAAAGCAGGGGCTCAGTCTGCAAAGACCTGCTGGAGCAGATCTCCCATATCCTCTCCAAATCCACCCCCTCCACTTGTGCCTCTGACTCCAACCCTTCACACCGTTTCAAAACATTTGCCTCTGCCTTTCTTCTCTCCATGACTGCAATCTTCAATCTATCATTTTCCAGTGTGGCTCCTTCTCCATTGTTTTGAAATATGCCCATGTAACTCCTCTCCTTAAAAAAACAAAAACAAAACACTTCCTTGACTCAAGACACCCTCAAGTCATCATCCATCTCTCTCCTATTATTCCTTTCCAAACTCCTTGAGAGAGTTGCCTCCAACTTCTTCTCTTCCAACTCTCTCCTTAATCCTCTACCATCTGGCTTCTGATCTCCCACTCACTCCATGTAACAGTACTCCCTAAAGTCACCACTGACCTCCCTTTTATCAGATCCAATGGCCTCTACTCCATCCTAATCCTCCTCAATCTCTGAGCTGCCTTCAAAACTACTGCCCAATCCCGTCTCCTGAAGCCATTACTTAACATTCCTGACACCACCTCATCAATCAGTCATACTTACTGTGTATAGAACACTGTACAGAGTTCTTGGAAGAGTACAACATAAAGTTGGCAGTCACTTCCAACAGTCCCACACCACACCTCACTGCAATTAGTCCACTCTCTGCACAGAGACCTCTCATCCCTTGATCCCTCCCCGCAATTGATCTCAGGCTGCCATGTCCCATTTGGACTCTCTGCCCAACATCCCCCTCTTGATGTACAAATCCATGATCTCAAACTCCACCCTCTCCCCTGACTTAAATTCCCTCATCCTCTTACTGTTCTCAATCTCACAATGCAAATATCCAACCCTGGATCAACTCTACAGAATGGGAGTACAGGTAACCCTGTTTCCTGGCTAGTTTTCCAGGAAACCTTTCCTGACTACCCTCTCATCTCCCAATGCTATTTTCCCTCCCTCTTCACCTCCTATGCACTTGGGTCTGTTCCTTTTAATCACTTTGATACTCATCCCACTCCCCACATCTCTCATCCCACAACTCCATCTTGTTCTCTGTCTCCCTCTCCCCAAGTGAGTGTCTCTAAATGATCATTTTGGGGGTTTTATAGCATTTTAAAGAGTTTACTATGTGCTGGGATAGATATGAGATAGTTGGACTGGATATGGTCCATATCCTACATAGGGCTCACAGTCTTTTTCTCCATTTTACAGATTAACTGAGGCACAGATAAGTCTAGTGACTTGCCCAAGGTCATACATCAGACAAGTGGTGGGGATGGGATTAGAATCCAGGTCCTCTGATTTCCAGGCCTGTGATCTTTCCACTAGTCCATGCTGCTATTCAGTTCTGGGTTACCTCCTGTTTTCAATCTACATTTACTCCCTTGAAAAGTTTATCCTCTCCCGCAGCTTCACCTGCCACCTTGACTTGGATATCTCCCACATCTACCTCAATAGTTCTGACCTCCCATCTGATCTGCACTTTTGAATTTCCACCTGACTCCAGGACTTCTCGAGGCACTACAAACTCAGCATGTTCAAAAATCAACTCCCTATCTTCTCTCCCAAAGTGCCTCCTCCATTTAGCCTTCCCATTACAGTTGACAACACCACCATCCTCCCCATCTCTCATGCATTCATCCAGTCACATATATTGAGAGCTTAGTGTGTGCAGAGCACTGTACTAAGCACTTGGAAAGTACACAGCAACAACTAGAGACAATCCCTATCCAACAACGGGCTCACAGTCTAGAAGGGGGGAGACAGACAGCAAAGCAAAACAGAATAAAACAAGTGAACAGGCATCAATAGCATCAATATAAATAAATAGAATTATAGATCTATACACATCATTAATGAAGAGAATAATGAATATGTATATATATGCACAGGTGTTGTGGGGTGGGGAGGGGGGGTAGAGTAGTGGGAGGGAGTCAGGACAGTGGGGAGGTAAGGAGGAGCAGAGGAAAAGGGAGCTTAGTCTTGAAAGACCTCCTGGATGAGGTGAGCTTTCAGTAGGACTTTGAAGGGGGCAAGTGTGTCTCAACCCCATAACCATGGCTTCATCTTTGATTTTTCCTTGATTTTAATCCCCTTATTCAGTCTGTAACCAAATCTTATTGAGTTTTCCTCTAAATAATTGGTTCCTTCCTCTCCATCCAAACTACCACCACCCAGATCCAGGAATCAGTCACATATCCAGAAGTTCTGTACATGTCTCCCCATGCCTAAAAAACTTCCGATTGTTACTCAACCCTCTTTGCATCAAGTAGAAATGACTGATCTTGGTCTTAGTGCCCACATTCTTCTCTCTCTCCATTACTTAATCTTGCATCAGGTAGAAACAAAATGATCTATGTCCTTAAGGCCATCATTCTTCTTTCTCTCCACTATATAATCTTGCTCGTCTCCAGTACATCCCTGCTCACATGCTTCAGTTCCCTCAAACCAAACTACTTATTTGTCGTCTAATATTTCCACTGCTGACTTATTGTGTGTGCCCTCTATCCTGACTGGAACTTCCTCCCCTTTCACTTCAGGATTACCACTGCTCTAACCATCTTCAAAGACCTTCTGAAATTACACCTCCTCCAGAAGGCCTTCCCAGATTAACCTTATATCTCTCTATCACATCTCCCACAACTGCCACTTAGGCACTTGGGTCATCACCCACCCACAAAGTACTTAGGTACATAATTTATAACTCTATTCTTTTCCCCTATCTGTAATTATTTTAAGGTCTTTCTTCCCCTGTAGATCATAAGTGCCTTCAGGGCAGGGATCAGGTTCTACTAATTCTATTATACTTGCCAAGCACTTAGGGTTGTGCTCTGTACATAATAAGCCCTCAATGATTCCATTTCTTGATTAACTGATTGATTGAACCCCTAAATACTGAACAGACCTCTCCTCCTATGTAGGATACCATTTAATGCTCTAAAGCATGAATCTATTTGATGATGTTTATAATATTTATCAGTTAATGATGGTGGATATATGAAAGTATAAATATTCCTCTATATGAAACTACTTTGAATAAACCCTGAAGTGAATTTTGGTAAAGTTGAAAAAAATCCTTCACTAGTTCCAAATAAACATTTTATAGATTGATAGTTGGATGATAAACAGCTAGCCAGGTATATGGACAGAACAACAGAGACAGAGAGATAGATGCTAGATAGACAGGTGGGTAGATACACAGATAAGTAGATAGACACTCTTGGGAGAGATCTGGTTATAAAAACCAACATAGATTCAACTAACCCAGACTTTATCATTCACTGACAAAATGGACCTGTGTGGTGATTGTGTGTTTACCGGTACACATTTTGTACTGTGCCTGTATGAAAAATAGGATTTGCTAAGAGTATAAATGATGACTATTTATGACTAATAAATCAATCAATCCATGTACTGAGTACCTATTATATGCAGAGCATTGTACTGTTTGGGAGAATAATCAATCAACCAATGAATCTATCATATTTATTGAGTGCTTACTGGGTGCAGAACACTGTACTAAGCACTCGGAAGAATACAATATAAAAGAGGTAGACACATTTCCTGCCCACAAGGAGTTTACAGTCTAGAGGACAATACAATAAATAATCAAGATTTCTGCCCTCAAGGAGCTTAAAACCTACTGGGATAGACAGATATTAAAATGAATTGCAGTTAGGAGAAGCAACAAAGTATAAGGATATTAGAGTTCAAACCCAGTACTAATAATAATTAGTACTTCCAAGTGTGAAATTTTGTCCATGTGCCTGTGTGTAGCTGCCAAGACTGACATGACTTACCCAAGTTCACCCAGCAGGCAAGTGGCAGAGCCAGGATTAGAACCCAGGTCCTTCTGACTCCCAGGCCTGTGATCTTTCCACTAGGCCACGCTGCTTCTCATTATACCTATGGAAACTACAGGCCTGTTGCCGGTCTCAAATGCTTGGGTATCTTTAGGGGCCTACAAGTTGCCCAAACAGTGGTCCAGGCCCACTTCAGAGCATGAGTTATGTTGGGGGTTTGGAACATGGATCTTCTTTTGGCTCTGGGATGGTACTGCTTCCTGGTAGGAACTATGACTCTGACTGGAATGATCTATTTATATGTCCCTGAATGGATGTTTATCTCTGTTCCCACCATGGCAGGCCCCTGGAGGTGGCTCCAGCTCAGAACAGGGTTTATGCTGGGAAATAATACTGCAACAGAACCAGGGTTGTCTAGTGCTGTCTCCATAGGCCACTGCAGCCAGACTGGGATCTTCTTCTTTTTTAAAAAAAATTTTATGCTATTTGTTAAAAGCTTACTATGAGTCAAACACTGGGGTAGATACAAATTAATTACAGGGATTATGTATACTAACTCCATTATATGGTTATATTTTTGTACTCTCTCAAGGACTTTGTTCAGGGCTTTGCACGTTGATTAAATGATTGATTGATTGGACACAGTCCCTCTCCTGAAAGGGGCTCACACTCTAAATAGGAGGGCTAACAGAAGAACTGAAACCCAGAGAAGGTAAACCACTTTCCCAAGATTACACAGTAAACAATTGTCAGAGCTGGGATTAGAACTCAGGTCCTCTGACTCCCAGGCTTGTGCTTTTCCACTAGGCCATGCTGCTTCCCTCATCTGTTTGCCTCTTCTGGTCTGAAACCACAGCATTTACCCCTGGAAAGAAACCTGAATCTACACTGGACCAACCCATATGGATGATGTAATTCCAACCGCAATGAGGATTTTCAACAATTGAAAATTGTTGAACTGGATATTTGGAAATGTTAACTGATAAGCGCAGATAATTTCTGCAAATCTTGTTATAGTTTAATCTCCCAAGTGCTTAGCACAGTGCCCTGCACATAGGAATTGTTCAATAAATGTTCAAGCTCCTCCCCTCACTTCCAGCCTGTATTACCCTTAGGGAATTCCTTTAACTATGAACCAACCTGACCTGTAGTAACGCTTCAATTTGCCACTTTTCCTTCCCCCAAGCCAGGTAGGAGCTCTGGGTCTATGGGAGTATGAACTGTCCTGAACTTCTGAGAAGGCCTAGATGTCCCCAAAAGCTAGTAAAATAATTGGGAAATCCCCCAGATATCAGGAGGCCAACATGGATTGTCATTTGTGGGGGCAGTTTCTGCTTTATACAACCTGCAGAGTTGAGTTGCCTGGTACCTTTAGATTCAATAATTTCATGATATTTTAATGACAATAATATCTCTTGGTCAAATACTATACTATGATTTTTAGATTAATTACAATATCCAGAAAGGAAGGCAATAAAACTCCAATTTAGTATTGGATGCAAATAATCCAGTGCAAGACAATGCTGTTCTGCATACTGAAAATATTGCTTTTTTCCAAAATGTGGTTATTAATTTTAGCTTCAATTTTGCATTGCATAAATTTATTTTAGCATTACTATTGACACATTTGACAGACCTGATATGTGTAAAAACTCTGACAGAAGTCAATGGGGATTTTTCATGCTTAGAGCTTTAAAGGCTCAAACCATGATTAATTAAAAAAAGAACCAAAAATATGAAACAAATCACATCAGAGATTTGATCAAATTCTTCAGGATTTGATCTCCTCTTGTTTTAAAACTGAGGCACTATATTTACAGTTCAAAATGATTCAGAACATGGAATGTCCTCACCTCTCTTTCCACACACCTCTAAAAGTCGACAGTTTTTTCAAAAAAAAAAAGACTTAAAAAAATGCTGAAGACATCTGTTAAACAGCTTTTATATTTTAAATTGATGAGCTATGCTAATCATTTGGACTGTTCATTTGTCTTTTAAAGGATTAATATGTTCAATGAAATTTATGAAGTAATCTCTTACACAGTAAATTATCTGAACTTGTAATTAATTTTAAAAAACCAACATTTTTTTCCAATTTGGGATATTTGTCCATATAATAAAATATTTGGAACCCATTTCAGAAATTCCTTCCATTACATTTCCTACCACTTGGGTGCTAAAAAGAAATGAACACTGTTCAATATAATTAGCACAGGCTTCTGTAGTTTCTGTATGCTGCAATGTATATTAACTAAAACATGGGTAAAATAAGAGCATTTCAGTACATTGTATTATCTCTTGTTTACTTGCTTTTTTCCAACAGCAAAATGAGAAGGTGATTTTTAACCCTAAATGAAGGGTAGAAGTAGACAGGATGTGCCTAAGGGAATCTATAAATGACATAATTTGGAGGATGCAGAAAAAGTTCCCATATTAAGAACTCTAACCTCCAAAATTTAAGTTAAAACAGAAATAAACACAGCCACACCAGTCCATCAATCTGACAAGGGGTTACCGATGTTTATTGTTTTTTTTCCCTTCAAAGATTTGATTGAAATGTTTTCATACATTTTAGAGTCCACCTAGTCTTTGCTTTATTATCCACGGTACAGTCAATCAGTTATTTCCCAAAAGACCTTTTTCTCATCCTCCAATCACATCCACTCTTTTCAGCCAGGTGTTTGAACTACTAACCTACTTTTCTGGAGAAACATTTGGAAAATACTTCTTTCTGGGACAAAACTTTGGCTTCGCTTAAAACAAGGAATACGGTTCCGAGAGATTTGTCACTGCATCTTCTCATGGGAGATTAATATTGGTGCTGGCCAGACCCTTGGCCAAGTTTATTACTAATAATAAATCACTGTTGGGCCACCCACTCCCTCTGTCCTCTCCATTTGTGAAGAATCTGAAGCAATCTTCCTTAGCAGTGCTGTCAAGATGCCCTGGATTTAATAGGCCTTGCTCCTCCTGCCTGATCCCCTGTGGGAACTCTCATTAATTTCATTGCATGGGAATGCACATTAGTCAGGAGTTTTTGAAAGGTTAGTTTTGAAAGGCCTGATTATTCATGGAATTATCTGCTATTACATATTTCTTCTAACATGATGAAAATGAGCAAATGGAAATGTGAGTAAACCAAAATCCTTTATATTGTTCCAGACCAAATAAACACCATTCTCCATGACTGTTCATAATAGGTAGAGAAGACACAACTTTTGAAATGAGTAACTGCACTCCTATTTAGTAATTCAAACCCTTTTCTTGGACCAAGAAAGGTGGGCACTGGCACCTTACCCTGATCATCAAAAACATCAATTTAGGCCTCTAACCACAAGTGACCATTCATATTTGGGAAACACACACACAGTGTCGGGGGAGGAACCAAGAGCAGATCTATTTTACTTTTCTAATCTTCTAAAAGAGTCTAAGCAGCCTAGTGCAGTGAGACTGGTTCAAAGCAAGGGTTTTGGGAACATGTGTGCTACATTCTATGACTGCACCTATATGGTTAATAGCTATGGATTCTTTCATCATCCAGCAAAACTCACACAGATAACCAAAAAACTTATGAAATAGAAAGGTTTTCTCCTAAGTATTCTGAATTAGCCAGGAGGACATCACCAGTTACCCTAGATAATGGAATTGTAACATTGTGCGTCTCTTTCTGACTTGGCAGTGCATTTTTGTTGAGCCCTAATTCCTGCCATTCCATCCTCCCCTATCAACCTGAGGAGAAAGTAGTAGTAATAATTATAGTACTAGGTAATAGTATTCATTAAGCACTTACTCTGTGCAAAGCACTAGAATACAAGCAAGAAAAAATTACATGGGAGAGTATTAGATGTGGTCCCTGGCCGTTCAGGTGCTTTCAATACAAGAGCTATAATTATGTAATTAGAATTTGTACACTTCAGGAATGTGTAGATCTGTGAAGATTTCCCTTCACATGTTGAAGTAGGGCTAAGTTATAATGACGAGCAAACTGGAAGCCTACACTCTCCTAGAGAAGAGGAGGGATTGTGTCAGTCGGCTCCACCTTACTTCCCCAAAATGAACATGGGGCGCTGCCATCCAGAAAGGAGTGGCTCTCTCCAAGCAAAGCTCTGTAAGGATCAAGATACAAGGAGGCAAAATAGAAAAATGACAGACCCTGCAAAAATTAAACATGACCACACCACAAAAGACAGCTCCCTCTGTAGACCATAAGCTCCTAATGTGCAGGGATCCTCTGCCAACTCTGTTGTACTGAACTTTCCCAAGACCTTATGTTAGTGTTCTGCACACAATAAGCACTCAATAAATATTACTGATTAACAGACTTCTTGAGTGCACAATATTCCAAGATAATGAGGACCCCATTGGCCTCTACAGCCTTGCATGCACATATAGGTTAATTTCACTGTCAGTGATCTCTTCTTTGAAAAAGAGGAACAGATCCCTTTCTCTCTCTATAAATCCCCAGGCAGAGTGAAGTCCCCAGAACCTGTGGCAGCCAGGGATGCAGCAGCAAAATATCTATTCTTGAGCAAGGATCTAGGCATAAGGCAGGAGTGGGGCAAATGCTGTAATAATAATAATAATAATAATAATATGTTTTAAGTACTTACTATGTGCCAGGCATTGATCTAAGTGCTGAAATAGTTTCAAGATCATCAAGTCAGACATGGTCCCTTTCCCTTGTGGGACTCACAGTCTAGGAGGAAGAACAGTTATTAAATCTCCATTATATAGATGAGCAAATGGAGACACAGAGAAGTTAAGTGACTTGCCCCAGGTCATACAGCTGGCAAATGGCAACCAGGTCCTGGGACTCTCAGGCCTGTGCACTTTCCACTCTGCCAGGTATGTCTGCATCATTCCCTTGTCCCTGCTGCCCTCAGGCTAAAGGAAGGGACTATTTTGGGAAATGATGGTATGTTTCTTCTCTCTGTATCTTTCCTTGCTGTGTCTCTCTTCTCTGTGTGCTTCTTTTCGTGGTCTCTTGCTCTTCTGGTTTCTGTCTTTCCTGACTTTTTGACCCCCAAATTCTTGAACACTAGCTCTGCTGCCAAAGAAGCTCTGTCCCTTAAAATTGACATTTCAAAAAAATAATGAATGGAACTATCTTCATTAATTGTATTTCTTTACATCCTATTTACTAATGGTATATTAGGCTGCTAATTAGTTTGCATAGACTGTATGGGCAATTTTCAATTGCTCCAAAGTGAGACTATGTATTATTGCATAACCCCTACCAGAATGAAGTTGAAACACATGCTGAAGTGCTGATGTTCAGCAGTAATAAAAATAATAATTATTATTATTATGGTATTTCTTAAGTGCTTACTATGTGCTGAGCACTGTACAAAGCTCTGGGGTAGATACAGGGTAATCAGATTGTCCCACATGGGGCTCACATTTTTTTATCCCGATTTTTACAGATGAGGTAACTGAGACACAGAGAAGTTAAGTGACTTGCCCAAGGTCACTCAGCAGACAAGTGGCAGAGCCAGGATTAGAATCCATGAACTCTGACTCCCAAGACTGTGTTCTTTCCACTAAGCCATGCTGCTTCTCTGATAAGGAATCCTTCAGCAATAAAGATAGCACAGTATTAGCATCTGGGACTTTGTTATGCAGAAGCCTCTAGTTGGGTAGTTCACCATTTATGGTAATGAACTGGAGAAAAGTTAGGCCGGCCGACCAGCTGGAAAGAGTATGGACCTAGGAGTCTGAGAAGTTGGGCTCTAATCCCGGCTCTGCCACTTGCCTGCTGTGTGACATTAGACTGTAAACCCGTCGATTAGACTATAAGCCTGTCAATGGGCAGGGATTGTCACTATCTGTTGCCGAATTGTACATTCCAAGCGTTTAGTACAGTGCTCTGCACATAATAAGCGCTCAATAAATGCTATTGAATGAAGTTGCTTTTCTTCTCTGTGCCTCAGGTTCCTCCTCTTTAAAATGGGAATTAAAATGCTAGCTCACCCTCCTATTTAGACAACTAGCCCCATGTGTGACTGATACTGCATCCAACCTGATAAACCCTAGCATTGGTTTTGGTGCTTGGGGCAAAGTAAGCACTTAAACACCACAATTATAACTAACGATTAACTTATAATTCAAACAGTGACCCAGCACTAAACGAGTCTTCTAAATGGAATTTATTAGTCATCTTACAGAAGCCAAATAGTAATGGGGAGTTGATGACAGCTTTCCTTGGAAAACTACATCAGGCTTTTTACTCTACAAGGGCAGGAGTACAATCCATATGGTGTCATAAGAAATCTGACTAATCTGGGTTCATGGGAGAGGAATGAGTGGAACATTTGTGGATGTGGCAGATATTCTCAAATGATCCCAGGCCCAGGAATTTGGTTTGAATATAAAGAGAGGGGAAAAAGAGAGAGAAAAGTCAAAGAAAAATTATTTCACATTCAAGTTTTAGGGAAGCAACAATTTATCTGAAGCTTGAGCACATATGCTTGGCCTTTATGTCATTTAAACAAGTGGAAGCAGCCAAACTCAGGAAACAACTGGAGGGACTGGAGAGGAGGAAGGGGGAACTCAGAGACAGAAAGAAGTGGACAAAGAAACAGGAGTCTCCATTTTCCAGGGTTATCTGTCAGTCCATAGAACCGGATCCATAGAACCTGCAAAAAATATTTAAATGTCTTTAATTAGGGATGACCACCTCACTGCCACAACAGCAGTTGAAATCCCACTTGCTTTTCACTAGTCTCGTAGGTGTGCTTCTTGGAATGCCTGTCAGCTTCCCTGCATGGAATCCTCCTCCCTGGGAAGGGAGGGGATAGATCTGTTTTTAAGAAGCAACGTAACCTGGACAGAGACCTGGGAAGCAGAGGATCTAGTTTCTAATCCCAATCTTCCTCAGGCTTGCTGTGTGACCATGGGCAGATCACTTCTTATCTTCTCTGAGCCTCAATTTCCTCATCTGTAAAATGGAATTCAATACCCATTCCCGCACATCTTTGACCGTGTCCAACCTGATTATCTTGTACCTATCCCAGTGCTTAGTATATAATGAGCATTTAATGAATACCATCATAGTTAACATCACCTAGACAATTTTTATTGTCCCCAGTGTCCTTGTCCCACCTCTTTCTGGCCTGTGTTTGCAAACTCTGCAGGGCTCTAACCGCTTGCTGAGCACTCAGCATCACCTAGTTCTAGATGCCACAACTGGTGTCCAACCAACACCTTTCACTAAACAAAATTATGTTAGTAAACAAGATGGAAAATCAGTAATTTGTTTTCATACTGCTTGTCAAAATCATTCTCAGCAGTTGGCTAACCTATTCCTCTCCTGAAGTTCTGCCAGAGACACTAATTGATTGAGTCCTTCTAGGGTTCTTAGGGCCAGTGTCATGGTCCCCTTGAAGGACACAATTTCCCCTAAGACTATAGGAAGTTTAATTCCTCAGGAAAAGGTTAGAAGAATATGTTTCCTATTGCCCCCTCAGCAACATTGGTTAGAGTTTTGTCTCCCAACAGACCTATATTCTTTCACCACCAAGGTCTGAGGCAGGAGTAAAAGTACAAAATTGTTTTTTTTCTGAAATGGCAAGCAGGTACTGGAGAAAGAAAGTTTGGGTGGTTGTCATCAAGGCCACAATCCCTGAAGTGGGAAGGTGGCCATTTCTCACTTCTTGTCTCCTTTTTGTCATTCCCTGTTTTCCTTTCCTTAAGCTGCCACTACTGTTACAATCTCAGGGATGCGAGGGGAAACAGACTCTCTTCCTGTCTTGACAAAACCAACACTTCTGGAGCAGAGCCAGAGGCTGGACCTTGGCCCAGGAAGGCTGCGCTGCTGGGAGAGCTGTGAGTTGGGTGGGGTTTGTAATACCAAGAGGGAGCAAGTTGTTTTACTGGTTTCACTCCATAGTAACCGCTACTCTTCCTCTCCTTCCCCCTTCCTGTCCCATTCTCCTTCCCTCCACACTTTCTCTCTTACTGGCTCTTTCCTCCCCACCTCCCTCTCTCCATCCCTCCCTACCTTCATCCCTTGCTGTGACCAGCTCAGAGTCTTGGTCTCCCTGCTCCCTCAGGTCTAATCCTGGAGCTGTGCAGTGAGTGTAGCAAGAACCCTGGTGGATGAGCAGATATAACAGTTTGTGGACAGGGGACAATGAAAGAAAATGGAAAAACTTGATTTCCACCACTCTAGTACAGGCTCTGGAGACATGCTGGCTCGCTGCCGGAACAGATGGAGCTGCTCCTGCTAATTGGCATGCTTTCTGGCATGCTGCAGCTTGGTCATGACACTGAGGTAATCGTGAGGGTTGGCACTGCATTGGGGCCTTGGCCTCTCTTTGGCACACATGGCAGTGTGGACCAGGCAGGCTCCTGTGCTGCCTTGGAGTCCCCAATCCCCATTGTTCAAGCTCCTTGAGGCCAGGCATCATGTTTACTATCTTACTGTACTCTCCCAAGAGATTAGTACACTACTCTGCATACAGTAAGCACACCATAAATACCACTGAGTGATTGATTCATTGATAGATGGTTCAGCTGAGCACTGGAAAAAATATGTGTTGACAGTGAAATAATTCAAATCAGAATGACTGTACCAGCATTTAGCATTTTTCTCAGTGCTCTATTCCTGACTAACTGCCTTACCTCCTACTCTGGTCTTGCCGGAATCCAGGGATTGTGTACCTGTCCTTCTTGGAACAGGATTAAAACCCAGGTCCTTCCAACTCTGAGACTTATGCTCTATCCACTGGGCCACGCTGCTTCTCCTGTGATTATTTCCCACAAATCAGTGTTCTCTACAAAGAAGAACTAAAAAAAATTATGCCATTGACAATAGATCATCACCTAACTTTCTATTTCATTTTATTTGCAAAATCACCATTAACCCAATTACTTTCATGAAGACTGTTCCCAAGATTCATTCAACATTCAGAATGAAAAGAACCTGAATGTTACTTTCTATTAGGAAAACCACTTCAAGTAAATTCAAGTGTGGTGACACTATAATTACTCTAATGTGCATATTGGGAGCTTATGGATTTTGATCCATATTCATGGGAAAATAATTTGAAGTATTTCACCAGACTTTTCTGTGTTCACATCAATGTCCCCTGTAGTTACACCATAATTTATTTTGTCTATAACATTAAAAACAATAGCATGCAAGTTCTATAACATACATGACATATTGCCAAAACATGCCGACCACTTATATTCCTTCTAAAATGTTAAAAACACAATCTTACAATCTTCCCAAGTGACTAAAATAATGAGCCAGATTCTCACAACGTTCAGGGCAAATAAAGTAGGTAACTGAAGTCGCGTTGGGAGAAAATTCTCCTTCTTGTTGTTACCTATCTTTTCTTCTCAATATGAGCTTTTGTCAACCTGCCATACAGCTTCCCTGCCTGATCACAACCTGACCCCTGAGAAAGTATCATGAGGAAGGAGGTGACAGATGCTCCTAGCAGAAGCATTGGAAGCAAAGGCGACTGGACCAGGCCCTCACCTACCCCGGCCATGACCAAAAAAGATGCATCCATTGGGATAAAGCACTAGAGTACAGGGATGTACCACAGCAGCTATCTTGGCTAAACCAACACAGACTTTAGCGACACTAGCTCTCCATTTCCCTCCCCGGCACTGTGTAGCCTTGCACTGTTCAGCTGGGGAGTCAGATGAGATGACTCAGCTCAAAGAAAGAAACAGGAGTGGTCAATATTACAAGTGGTTGGTTAATAGAGGAAACTTAATCATATACTTCTGGTTTACACTGATGTAGTCATGGAGATGAAGGGTCTACATTCTTCATTTTGAGTAGCAGGGCTCAGTAAAGATCTTATTAAAGTCTACTCAGTGTTATCTTTTCAAATTTGGTGTTTAAAGAGCTAAAATCATTCCATTCAGAGCAGGCAGAGAAGCCAATGACAGATAATAACAATGATAATATTATTATTAATAATACTTATTAAGCTCTTACTATGTGCTACACACTGCACTAAGTGCTGGGGTAGAGATAAGATAATCATGTTTGGTACAGTTGGTTTAAATCATGGTCTAAGACAGATGGTCTATTACATTGTGAATTAAACTGTGGGACCCAGATAAATAAGAGTTCCATTTAATAACAATGATAATAATAATAATAATGGCATTTGTTAAGCACTTACTATGTGCCAGGCATTGTACTAAGTGCTGGGGCAGATACAAGCAAATCAGGTTGGACACAGTCCCTGTCCCCTGTGGGGTTCACAGTCTCAATCCCCATTTTACAGGTGAGGGAACTGAGGCCCAGAGAAGTGAAGTGACTTGCCCAAGGTCACACATCAAACAAGTGGCAGAGCAAGGATTAGAATTCATGACCTCTTGACTCCCAGGCCTGTGCTCTATCCACCACACTATTATTCCAAGTCTTTCACCTCTGAATCCAAAATCCTTCTACAACACCACTCAAGGGCAAGCAATATTCACACTGTGTGAAGAGTTACACTGAGCGGAAGTTGTGAAGGGTCAGACTGTGGAAGTAACATGTCTGTGAACATTACCCTGTGACACACGGTCTTCAGCTAGCACTTAATTAATTCTCCAATGGATTCATCTGAACATCAGTATGGTATGATGATACAGAATCATTTTGGATAAGATGCCGCTGAGTCCAGATCCCTGTCCTTGTTCCTTATCTTGAGACTGGAGAAATCCTTAGTGTTTTGATCTTTCCTCCTGTATGATTTCAAACCAAGGATACATTTTTTCCAATCCTCAACTTGATTCCAGTTTGGTGATCACCTTCTACTAGCACCTAAATCCTAATAATAGTAACAGCTATGATATTTGTTAAGAGCTTTTTATGTTCCAAGAATTGTACATAGGCTCTAGGGGAAATTCATAATCACCAGATCAGATCCAGTCCATATCTCATTCGTGCCCCACAGTATATGACCATGGTTGGCACACTCTCATTCTCGATTTTAAAATGGATGATTAGACAGTAAGCTCAATGTGGGCAGGGAACATGTCTCCAACTCTGTTATACTGTACTCTCCCAAGGTTTTGTACAGTAGTCTGCACACCGGAAACACTCAATAAGTATGATTGACTGATTGATTTCACCTCTAATCTCTACAGTTATTGTAACTGAAGTCCACTGGTAATGTGGGATCTCAGTAGGGGAAGCATCCCTTCAAGTTTTATCTGGGGAAGAGCATTTAAAAACTTGCAGATTCTTCATTATTGTCAACACCATTTTGGATGCTTACCTGAAAAAAATGAGTTCAGTGTTGGTTACCTTAGGCTCAATTTGTTTGCTATTCATGGCATCCCAAATCCCAGGGCAAGAGATAGGAGACCAAAAAGCAGGACTACCTGTCCATCCAGTACTTTCTCCATTTAACTGCCTCAACTCAAATCCAATTCAATCCCCATTTTACAAACGAGGTAACTGAGGCACAGAAAAGTTAAGTGATTTGGCCAAGGTCACACAGCAGACAAGTGATAGAGCCAGGATGAGAACCTGGGTCCTCTGACTTTCCACTAGGCCACGGTGTGTCAATGAAACTGTGTTGTATCATCCCAAGCCGTTAATACAGTGCTCTGCATGTAGAGGAAGGATAGCGTAAGGAGTAAACTAAACTGAGAGGCCAATAGTTTCAGTTATTAACTAATGATAATAATGGTGTCAAGACCTTACTAGGTCCCAAACACTGACCCCACCCTAAGCCCAGAACTCCTAATCATAAAACTTCCTAGGGCCACCTAGGCATAATGGAATGTGCCATTGGTCCTTCGGAAAGATGCGGAGATCGGTTTTGGATCTGTTGCTCTTCGGGATGAACGAGACCCTGAAATAGTGAAAATCATTGGGTAGTCACTTGCTTCTTCTACCCAAAAAACAGATTTTTTCCCTTGCAATAACTCATTAAGACTATTACAGATGATGGGAAGACACTGACCTACTGCTTCAGGACATCTCTCTTTATACTGTATCATCTTCCAACAAAGCAGATTGAATACGTTAAACCTGCTTGAATTTCTGGAGGGGTGATCAAATTTCATGGGCTAGTGTCACCTGAAGGATAGTATTCAGAGGGGTTTTTTTTCCATTTTAGGTTACGGATCAGATAATCCTGCAGTTTCAATCACCGTGGGGTTTGTCGTCCGCTTGATTTGATGGTGTCACTGGGGAAAAGGTGACCAAGTAAAGCTTCCTAAAGTAGGGCCTCTGTTAAATCTCTTTTAGAAGAGCCCAAAGAAAATAAAAGAATTATTCCCTAATGACAAAGTTAAATCCTCCTGACATGTCTTTCAAGACTCTGAGGTAACCTCAGTCTTATTTGTGTATTATTTTCCACAGCTCATAGCTCTGTGGTCACCATCTGAAAAAGTACAACTGACTCTTGGCATTAGAGCTGAATCACTGGATCTTTCTGATATGGTGACTCACTCATTTTTCCCATTTCTCCCCCTTTCTTCCTTGGTGTGGATTACTGACTTCCATACTTTTTCTTTCCTTCAGAGTTCCCAAAGCTGTGTGATTGGAAATGTAGTTCTTCACATTGTGTGACAAAGGCAATCATACTCTGTTTAACGTGTATGTTAAATATTAGGAGTATGTTAATAGTTACGGTGTGTACTTTATTTGACTAGCAGGAAGCTGCATGGCCTAGTGGAAAGAGTACAGGTCTGGGAGTCTATGGCTCTGCCATTTGTCTACTGTGTGACCGGAGCAAGTTACTTAACTTTTCTGTGCCTCAGTTCCCTTATCTAAAGTAATGTGGACTCAACTGTTCTTCCTCCTACTTAGACTATGAGCCTCTTGTGGGAACTGATTATTCCCTCTGCTCCCTCTCTGCTCCCCCTGCACCTCCCCTCAGTTAAGTCCCCTTCCCCCCCTTTCCCTCTGCTCCTCCCCCTCTCCCTTCCCCTCCCCTCAGCACTGTGTTCATTTGTATATATTTTTATTACCCTATTTATTTTGTTAATGAGGTGTACAGCCCCTTGATTCTATTTATCGTGATTAAGTTGTCTTGTTTTTGTCCATCTGTCTCCCCCAGTTAAACTGTAAGCCCGTCAATGGGCAGGGATTGCCTCTATCTGTTGCCGAACTGTACATTCCAAGCCCTTAGTACAGTGCTCTGTATGTAGTAAGCGCTCCATAAATACTCTTGAATGAATGAATCTGTATCTACCTGAAGGCTAAGTACAGTTGCTTAAAAAATAGTTAACACTTAACAAATCCTATTATTAGTATTGCTATCATCATCATCACTATTATCATATTAATTTTCTACAGACACACCTTTCTTCAGATTGTGGAAAACTTAGTCCCAAACAATGAATAGTTTGTTCATATTTCTTTGAAGATGAGGACAATTTTTTGAGTTGATTTTAATTTTGAAGCCCAAATGCTTCCCATATCAGAGTGACAACTTCTTGGATCACTTTTGTAAAAGATTTTGAATTTCTTAGAACTAAAATGCAGAAATTAAGATAGAGCCAATTAGTTCCTTAAACTTACTTTTGAACATGCCCCAAGCTTTTATTTTAATTTTAAAATGATGATAAATCTGATTTTAATATTTGGGTGTCACATCTTCTGATTGTAAATCAATTATTTGCTGTTTCTGGAACTTTGTGATCCTATAATGAATTTTTCTAAATGTTTATTAAGGACCTAAGGATGTTATGACAGATCTTTCTGATACTTCCCAAGGTCAAACAGAACTCATATTCTGATATGTTATAAAAGTTCCTTATGCTATTCACATGCTGCCCTATGCAAACTGACTCTGTAAAGCTAATGTGTCTCAATTTTCTCTCTAGAGTTGTAATTAGATGCACTAGTATTTATTAGTTCCTTCCCATTCTCCTTCTCTCTTGCTCGTCATTTCCCCATAAACATTTTCAATAGACACTTTTGATAGCATGTTGTCAGAATCTCCTGATCTCCTGTATGGAATGTGATACAATCTTGGAAAATAAAAAGAAAGTTGTGTGTGTGTGTCTGGCATTGTCCAAAATTGTGTGCTATGAAATATGTTTTACTTTTTGGGAAATGTTCAGGAATGTAAACCTTGCATTATTGGAGAACTGAGTATATTAGAAATGGTTATTTATCCCAGGAAGAAATCAAGGGAAAAAAGCCCTTTCCTTTTCCATAACCATTTACCACATTAATTCAAATTCATTTTAGATCATTAACATGGCATCTACAAAATAAATACCCATATTTTGGAATGCAGTAGATGATGGCAGCCTTGTAAGTTCAAGTCCTTATTTTCGGCTCAGTATGTAGAAATTCATTTATCTTGGGTCACACAAAATGAATTTTCTGGTTTCAGGCCAATGAACATTTACTGACATCATAAAACCATTGCATAATCTGGCACCACTGTCAACGCCTGGTCTGGGGTGGTCCAGGGTGAACATAAAGGTTAAGACTGAGTTGCATTTGACGGAGATTCATTGGGAAAAGGGAGCAAAGAAAGATGGGAAGGAACGTGGAAAGTCCCTGTCTGCACTCTCTCTAGTTCTCCGGGCCCTCATGTTATGAGCCATGATGAATGAGGCAAAGGTTTGGTTCAGATAAAGGGCCCACATTTTGGATGCTTATCCGACATCTTCAGATTGCAAAACCGAACTGGAAATCTCTCAAGGACTTTAGTAAGACTGGCCCTGAGGAATGAATTGGAGGAAAAGACTTATAGATTTAAGAGCTATGAATCATCTGTGGCAAACAGTTTCCAGCAAGTTCAGCTGACATTGCTACTACACTTTCCAAGCAATTGTTCCAGAAACAACAGCAGCACGGCACAACCTTTCACAGATCAACGCTTAAACTTGCAGTTTGTCTTCAAGAACTAAACATTATGCTTGCTTATTTGTTTTGACTGCAAGAGGCACAGCACTTTATGTCTATAGAAATTTTATTCCCAAAATATGATGACAAGTATTAATAAGCCTATCTCTGACCCTGTGGACAACCCCCTTCTCCTGGAAAGACTATCCAACCTTGGCTTCACTGACGCTGACCTCTCCTGGTTCTCCTTCTATCTCTCTGGATGCTCTTCTAGTCTCTCCCATGGGCTTCTCCTCTGCTTCCCACCGTCTAACTGTGGGAGTGCCTCAAGGTTCAGTTCTGGGTCTCTTTATGTCATCCATCCACACCCAATCCCTCGGTTCCTCTGGCTTCAACTACCACTTCCAGGCAGATGATTCCCAAATCTCTATCTCCAGCCCTGACCTCCCTCTATTTGTCCAATCTCACATTTCCTCTTGCCCTTAGGGCAACACTGACACCTCAACCTGAACATGATCAAAACAGAACTCCTCATCTTCCCACCCAAACTCTGTCCTGCCTGTGGTTTTCCCAACACATAAGACAATGCCACCACCCTCCCTGTTTCATAAGCCCACAACCTTGGAATTATCCTCTATGCCTCTCTCTCATTCAACCCACATATTCAATCTGCCATCAAATCCAGTCAGTTCTACCGTTATATCACTAAAATTTGCCCTTTTATCTCCATCCAAACTGATACTATGCTGATTCAAGTGCATAGCTTATCATGCCTTGCCTTCTGTATCACCCTCCTTACTGACCTTTCCTGTCTCCCCACTCTAGTACATATTTTATTCTGCTGATCTGATCATTTTTCTAAAAAAAATTATTCATTCAGTCCATGTTTCCTCATTTCTCAAGAACCTCCTGTGCTTGCCCATCCGCCCCTGCATCAAACAGAAACTATCAACAGGTTTAAAAGACTTAGTCACCTTTCCACCTCCTCTCTTACCTCGCTGATTTGCTACTACACCCAGTTCGCACACTCTAATGCCAACCTACTCACTCTATTTTGATTATGTTTATCTTGCCACCAAACCCTGGTTTATGTCCTCTTTCTGGAGCTTCTTCTCCCTTCATATCCAAACAGACCAACATTATCTCCATCTCCAAAGCTTTATTAAAATCACATACCCCCCAAGAGGCCTTCTTCAACTAAGCCTTCATTTCCCCTCTTTTTTTATTGGCATATGTTAGGCGCTTACTATGTGCCGGGCACTGTTCTAAATGCTGGGGTAGATAAAAAAAAAAATCAGGTCAGACACAGTCCATGTCCCACATGGGGCTCAGAGTCTTAATCTCCATTTTATAAATGACGTCACTGAGACACAGAGAAGTTAAGTAACTTGCTGAAGGTCACATAGCAGACTAGTGGCAAAGGTAGGATTAGAACGCAAAGGTAGGATTAGAACCCAGGTCTTTTTGGCTCCCATGCCCATGTTTTGTCCACTAGACCCCTACTCCTTCTCCCTTCTGTGTCACTCTTTCACTTAGATCTCTCTTTAAGCCCTAGATTTTCACCCCTTGCTCAACTTTACAACACTTCTATACACATGTGTAATTTATGTTAATGTTTCCACATCAAACAGAAACTCTTTTATCATCAGCTTAAAGCACTCTATCACCTTGTCCCCTTCTTCCTATCTCACTACTCTCCTATTACAACCCAACCTGCACGTGCCTTTCCATGTCACCCTGACTTGCTCCTTTTATTCATCCCCCATCCCAGCCCCACAGCAGTTTATGGGGCTGTGTTCTCTCAAGTGTTCTGTACACAGTAAGTCCCTGTACCTCAATCTCTTCTATCTCATCATCAACCTCTTACCCAAGTCCTGCCTCTGGTCTGGAATGCCCTTCCACTTCACAGCCGACAATTACTCTCTTCTCACTTCAAAGCCAAGAGATCTTCCCTGACAAAGCCCTCTTTTTCTTTTCTTCCACTCCCTTCTGTGTCACCCTGACTTGCACCTTTTCGCAGCGTGGCTCAGTGGAAAGAGCTCGGGCTTGGGAGTCTGAGGTCATGGGTTCAAATCCCAGTTCTGCCACTTGCTGTGTGACTTTGGGCAAGTCACTCGACTTCTCTGTGCCTCAATTACCCCATCTGTAAAATGAGGATTAAGAACGTGAGCTCCACGTGGGACATCCTGATCACTTTGTATCCTCCCCAGCGCTTAGAACAGTGCTTTGCACATTGTAAGCACTTAACAAATGCCATTATTATTATTATTATTATCCCCCTCCCAGCTCCACAGCACTTACATACATCTTTGTATTGTAATTATATTAATATCCATCTCCCCCTTTATACTGTAAGCTCATTGTGGGCAAATTGTCTTCCCCAGTGGAAAATCCCCTTGACTGTCTGGGAGAGATTTATTTATCTAAGCCAATATTCCCTCTCTGAGGAAGGGAGGAATTAACACTCTTTAGCACTGTATACCACACTGATGTAAGCTGGACCTTCCCAAAGGTAAGAGGTTGGGGATGAGACAGAAGAGATTGAGGTACAGGTACTTACTGTGTACAGAGCACTTGAGAGAGTACAACATAATGTAACAGACACATTCCCTGCCCAAAGATTTACTTATCTAAGCCAATACTCGCTCTCTGAGGAAGGGAGGAATTAACATTCTTTAACAACTGTATACTACATTGATGTAAGCTGGACCTTCTCAAAGCTAGCCCCTGCTCACCTTGGCTGAAGTGTAAGTCTTCCCCCTTGGATGGGGCTATTCAGCAGTGCAGTCGCTGTGTGGCATATTCGCCAGTCACCACTGAAGCTCCGCTTCTCCTACCTCCAGTCAGTCATCCTCCTGTGTGAGGGGCTGATGCCTGTAACCATCCTGGGAAGAGAGGCTGTGTAAGTATGCATAACTGAGAAGCAGAGTGGCTTAGTGGCAAGAGCCCGGGCTTGGGAGTCAGAGGATGTGGGTTCTAATCCCGGGCACCGCTACTTGTCTGCTGCGTGATCTTGGTCAAGCCATTTAAATTCTCTGTGCCTCAGTTGCCTCATCTGTAAAATGGGGATTAAAACTGTGAGGCCCACATGGGACACCCTGATTTTCCTGTATCTACCCCTGTGCTTAGAACAGTGCTTGGCACATAGTAAGCACTTAACAAATATAATTATTATTCATTCATTCGTTCATCCATTCATTCAATCATATTCATTGAGTGCTTACTGTGTGCAGAGCACTGTATTAAGAGCTTGGAATGAGCACAATCCCTGATCAACAATGGACTCGCAGTCTAAACAGGGGAGACAGCTGTCAAAACAAAACAAGTAGTCAGGCATCAATACCATCAAGATAAATAGAATCATAGATATATATGCATCATTAATAGAGTAATAAATAATATATGCAAATATGACAAGTGTTGTGGGGAGGGGAAGGGGATAGAGTAGAGGGAGGGAGTTGGGGGAATAGGGATGGGAGAAGGGGCAGATGGAAAGGGAGGGCTCAGTCTGGAAAGGTCTTCTGGAGGAGATGAGCTCTCAGTAGGGATTTTAAGAGGGAAGAGAATTTGGCGGATGTGAAGAGGGAGGGCATTCCAGGTGAGTGGTAGGACGTGGGCCAGGGGTCGATGGCAGGAAAGGCAAGAACGAGGCAGAGTGAGGAAGTTAGTGGCAGAGAAGTTCCCTGCTTCTTTCTGAAATCTCTTTCCTCAATCAGTAATCTATTTCATCTATCAATCATTTGTACTTATTGAGCACTTACTGTGTACAAAGCCCCATACTAAGCACTTTAGGGAGTATAAAATAATGTATAAAATTCCCTGCCCAGACGTTTTGCTCCCTACTACCTTACCTCATGCACTATCTTATTAGAACCCTTTCCACACACCACTCTCCTTGAGTGCCAGCCTGTTCACTGGCCCTCAGTCTCATCTATCTCACTGTCAACCTCTTGCCCACATCCTGCCTCTGGTGTGGAACACCCTCCCTTTTTATATCTGATGGCCAATTCCTATCCCCACTTTAAAAGCCTTTATTCAGAGCACATCTACTCCAAGCGGGCTTCCCTCACTAAGTCCTCCTTTTCTCTTATCTCCCTCCCTTCTGCATCACCCTTGCACTTGGATTTGCATCCTTCATTCACCCTTCCCACAGTCTATAGCACAAAAGTACATTCATAAATATCCAGATTTTATTAATTTATTTATATTAATGCCTGTCTCCCCCTCTAGACTGTAAGCTTATTGTCGGCAAGGAACGTGTCTATTAAGCTTATCGTCGGCAAGGAATGTGTCTACCAACTCTGTTATATTGTACTCTCTCAAGCTCTAAGTACAGTGCTCTGCACACAGTAAGTGCTCAGTTGATTGATTGGTAGCTGATGCAATTATGAAGCCATTACAACAACAGTGAACAGAGGCACATGGAAGGGAAAGTGGGAAGATAAACCAGATTTAAGGGTTTACATTTCCAGATTATACAAACTTCCATGAATACACAAACTTCCACTAGCCCACATGTAAACTTTCATAAATACATACATTCTTGGGCCTGCCTATGTGTAGTTGTGTTTTATTATAAGGACAGAGAAGGTATATGTTCTAGAGATAGAAAATCACATCTGCTTTATCAGTCAGGAAGACGAGCCACAGGGGAGAAACTTAAAGCTCCTCCTCTTTTGAATGTCAAAGTTAGCCTCACTTGTTGATTGGTTTTCATCCACTTCCCAGGACATCTATTCTCAAATTGCAAAATTCCTTCTCAGGTCATTATGCAAGGTTGTTGTAGTGAGATCTTTCTCAAATCTGCACATGATGACCCTAGATTAGCCCCCTTTGGCTCCTATACAGAGTGATTTTATAAAACACTTGAATGTTTTCTTTATCTTCCAAGCTGCTTCCATGGTACGAGGATCTCCGTGGCTCAGTGGAAAGAGCACGGGCTTTGGAGTCAGGGCTCATGAGTTCGAATCGCAGCTCTGCCACTTGTCAGCTGTGTGACTGTGGGCAAGTCACTTAACTTCTCTGTGCCTCAGTTCCCTCATCTGTAAAATGGGGATTAAGACTGTGAGCCCCACGTGGGACAACCTGATTCCCCTGTGTCTACCCCAGCGCTTAGAACAGTGCTCGGCACATAGTAAGCGCTTAATAAATACCAACATCTCTTATGGACACATGGTTACATAAGCAGATGGAATGACTTTTTTGGGCTGATTTTAGTTTACCTCTATGAATCCTCCCACATTCCTGGAGGAAAGAGTCAGACAGAGAGCCAATCAGAGATCCTTAGGCGAAAATGCCCCCGATTAGACTGTAAGCCCATCATAGGGCAGGGACTGTCTTTATCTGTTACCGATTTGTACATTCCAAGCACTTAGTACAGTGCTCTGCACATAGTAAGCACTCAATAAATATTATTGAATGAATGAATGAATGTATGAAAAAATTGTCTTCACTGTGATATGATCCCCATATTCAAGTGATGAGTAGCTAGGAATTAAAATGTTTTTCCCTTGAAGTTGAGAGCTCTCTCCTGAAAGTGGCTATTACTTCTTTTACATCAGAAAATCACTGTTTCCTGCTGTCCTTGGTTTCTCTTAATCTTGTGCCAAATAAGGATATGCATCTGAACAATTAACAGAAGACAGAAAAATTATAGTTTAAATAACCTTCCCTCGAAAGTCAAATTTTAAATGTTAAAGAATAAGAAGCAGCATTGCCTATTGGATTGAGTACAAGTCTGGGAGTAAGAAGGACATATGTTCTAATCCTGGCTCCACCGATTGTTGGGTGACCTTGGGCAAGTCACTTCAGTTCACTGGGCCTCGGTTACTTCATCTACAAAATGGAGGTTAAGACTGTGAGTTCCATGTGGGAGAGGGACTGTGCCCATTTTGTTAACATATAATAATAATAATGTTGGTATTTGTTAAGCGCTTACTACGTGCCGAGCACTGTTCTAAGCGCTGGGGTAGACACAGGGGAATCAGGTTGTCCCACGTGGGGCTCACAGTCTTAATCCCCATTTTACAGATGAGGGAACTGAGGCACCGAGAAGTTAAGTGACTTGCCCAAAGTCACACAGCTGGCAAGTGGCAGAGCCGGGGTTCGAACCCATGACCTCTCACTCCAAAGCCCGTGCTCTTTCCAGTGAGCCACTCTGCTTCTAGAGCTTGGTACAACACCTGGTAAATAGTAAGCTTAACAAATACCATACATTTTTTTAAAAAAGTATATCCATTTAATGACTAGACCTCCTGTTTCACATCTACTGCAAAGTTAATAGCCATATTGTGTTGTGTACTCCCAAAGAATCTAGAGCAGAATCTTCTTAATTTCTAGGGTACATGCCCAGTCTATGTCCATAATCTTATCCTGAAGAATACAAAATCATTTCAGCCCACATTCCCAAAATGCAATGACAGAGAAGAAAAACAGAATGACTGATATCCGTAGACCATAGGGAATAATTTGTTGTGCACTATTGGTTTAGATTTGAGAATTTGATACACACACACACACATATAGTTATCTCATATATATATATATATACATATATATATATATATTGCAAATGTGAATTACAAATGTAGTAACTATGAGATTATAAAAGAACTCAACATGAGCAAGACTGAGCTCCTCATCTTCCCTCCCAAACCCGGTCCTCTCCCAGACTTCTATATCACCTTGGATGGCACGACCATCCTTCCCGTCTCTCGGGCCCGCAATCTCGGTGTCATCCTTGACTCGTCTCTCTCGTTCACCCCACACATCCTATCCGTTACCAAGACCTGCCGGTTTCACCTTTACAATATCGCCAAGATCCGCCCTTTCCTCTCCACCCAAATGGCTACCTTACTGCTACAGGCTCTCGTTATATCCCGGCTAGACTACTGTGTCAGCCTTCTCTCTGACCTCCCTTCCTCCTCTCTCGCCCCGCTCCAGTCTATTCTTTACTCCGCTGCCCGGCTCATCTTCCTGCAGAAACGATCTGGGCATGTCACTCCCCTTCTTAAACAACTCCAGTGGTTGCCTATCAACCTCCGCTCCAAACAAAAACTCCTCACTCTAGGCTTCAAGGCTCTACATCACCTTGCCTCTTCCTACCTCTCCTCCCTTCTCTCTTTCTACCACCCACCCCGCACGCTCCGCTCCTCTGCCGCCCACCTCCTCACCGTCCCTCGGTCTCGCCTATCCCGCCGTCGACCCCTGGGCCGCGTCCTCCCGCGGTCCTGGAACGCCCTCCCTCCTCACCTCTGCCAAACTGATTCTCTTTCCCTCTTCAAAACTCTACTTAAAACTCACCTCCTCCAAGAGGCCTTCCCAGACTGAACTCCTCTTCTCCCTCTACTCCCTCTGCCACCCCCCCTTTACCTCTCCGCAGCTAAACCCTCTTTTCCCCCTTTCCCTCTGCTCCTCCACCTCTCCCTTCCCATCCCCACAGCACTGTACTCATCCGCTCAACTGTATATATTTCCATTACCCTATTTATTTTGTTAATGAATTGTACATCGCCTTGATTCTATTTAGTTGCCTTTGTTTTTACGAGATGTTCTTCCCCTTGACTCTATTTATTGCCATTGTTCTCGTCTGTCCGTCTCCCCCGATTAGACTGTAAGCCCGTCAAACAGCAGGGACTGTCTCTATCTGTTGCCGACTTGTTCATTCCAAGCGCTTAGTACAGTGCTCTGCACATAGTAAGCGCTCAATAAATACTATTGAATGAATATTTCTCAACAGACTGAAGAACATTTTATCTGATAATTACTCCAGCACTGAGAAAAAGCTTTAAACACAGTGCTATTTTAGCAGAGCTGGAAAAGCCAAGGTAATGAAACAGTGATATGTTGGCTTGTAAATTTTTACAAAATGTTTAAGTTTCCCATTCAAAGACAGGGATGGCTAGAAATTATGTATGATTCCTTGAAAAGAGGATCACCCAAGTGACTATTTCTGGCTTTTCCTATTGGTTTCTGGTATCTTGACAATATGTGCTGTGGAACGACCACAAAATCAGTCAGTGAGTCAGTCAATCATATTTATTGAGGGCTTATTGTGTGCAGAGCATTGTACTAAGAACTTGGGAGAGACAATTTAACAATATTTCAGAGCACCCTTAAAGTGTCTGTGAAAGGGGCTCCTGTGAATTATTCCTGATGGGGGCAGTGACTTTGAGTCTATTTTTATTTATGAGAGCAGTGAGGTGGAGAATGTTAGAAAGCTGATGGTGAGATAGGACAGCTTACCCCCAGAACCCCTAGAGTCCTGTATGGTGCCTACAATCACACAATTCAGCCAGACACAAGCAAGAGGAAAATGATTCTTAGACAAGCTGATTTACAGAACTCTAATGGCAACAACATTCCACTAGTGCTGGTAATCAAAAGCAGGAAGGTTCAGTGCAAGCTCAGGGAATGATATTTGCAGAAATGCAGATCAAATACCTGGAAAAGAATATGCCCCAGTTAGGAAGCATTCCCAGGAAATCAGCTGCCATTTGGGATGCTTGCTTTCAAAATGGATTCACTTGTTTCACTCTGTCGGGTTTTCCATGGAGAACCAAGAAATCTCAAAAGAGAAGTAGAACGTTAATTCAGTGAAATGATTTTCGAGCTGAGGAATAGCAACTGGAATGTAAGAGTGCACATAAAGTTTGGACAAACTTAAGAAAGATGTGCACTTTCGAGACATTGCCAAAAGGATCATTAAAAGATCTAATCTTAAGTCAGACCTGGACATTCTCTCTCTCGCTCCTTTATCTCGCCCTCCTTTCACTCCATAAAAATATGTTAATGGAGACCCTTGTTCTGGTTCTCTACATTAAAGGAGTAGGAAAAAAAATGACTCCTTCACTTACACTTGCATATCTTTATCGGAACCTGTTTTTCATTTGGTATTTCATCCATGTCAGGATTTTTAACCTTTTGTTTGCTCCGCCTCATTATTCAGCCTATGGGATGGCTAGAGCCATTTTCTAATCATGGGAATCTTATCAAGTCGTATTTTTCATAGAATTTGAGAGGAACCAGAGCAGCACCCAATTGATCCACTATTACCCCCTTCCTGATGTGGGACTAAACACGTAAAACTGTCCCAAATTGTGCTTCCACCTTCCAGAAGTTCAGGAGCTGGCCGCTTGGTTGTGGTTCTTCTTTCAAAATGCAAAGCTGGCAGTCAGGAAGAAGTGAGAGCAGGATTTTCTACCTGTACTATAATGGGTTGTGGAAAAGAACAGTGGATCCAAAGAGTCTCTATCAGTGCATTCAAAAACAGACTAGGGGCAACATGACTCTACTTTCAACAAGATGGCACTGTCTTTCAGCCCACGATATTCTAAAATCAGTTTGGTGTTTTGAGAAGGATAAACAATTTTCTGTTAATCTCATACTTCCTTGATTTCAAACACCTTTCTAGAGTCTGGACAGTGACATGAATAGAAGGTGAAAAACCAGAGGCATGGAAATGATTATGGTGATACTTGTGATGTCTGTTTTCTCTGGCTTGAGTATCGTCTTATTTCAGTCAGCAAGAAGGCAACAGTCATTTCTTGCTCCATTCCTATTCATTTATAAGGTATGAATTCTATTGAAGATTCACTTATTTTAAGAGTTTATAATAGGCAGAGGGGAAAATAATGTGCTGTAAGAGATGGGGAGAGTATAAAAACAATTAACATCTCCATGTCTCAGTTTCCTTTTGGATCAAATGGATTCTATAAATTTATACTTGTAGAAGGTACAAAAAAAAGCTTACGATCATCAGTTCTAAGAAGAAGAAAGTGAAATGAATGGGGGGGGGTTTAAAATATGACATTCAAGTACATTATGTTTTGATTTCAAGAAAAAAAATGATATGAAAGGTACCCAACTGAGACCATGAACTCAAAACACTATTTGTTGATTTTGTTGGACAAGCCTAAGCACTAGAAAAGCTATCTTCTCCCAAACCGCCTGTAATGAGTGTCAGTGAACAACTGAATGGCTTCCCTTTCAGAAGCATGTGGCCATTGGCGACGCAGCAAAACTAACTTTTTTAAAATTTTTATTATATTGGTTATGTGTTTACTATGTGTCAGGCTCTGTACTAAGCACTGAAGTAGATACAATTTAATCAAGTTGGACACAGTCCAAATCCCCAAATGGGACTCACAGTATTAATCCCCATTTCACAGATGAGGTAACTGAGGCACAGAGAAGTTAAATGACTTGCCCAAAAATTACACTGCAGACAAGTGGTGGAGCCGAGATAATAATAATGGTGGTATTTGTTAAGCGCTTACTATGTGCAAAGCACTGTTCTAAGCGCTGGGGGATACAAGGTGATCACGTTGCCCCACACGGGGTTCACAGTTTTAATCCCCATTTTACAGATGAGGTAACTGAGGCCCAGAGAAGTTAAGTAACTTGCCCAAAGTCACACGGCTGGCAAGCGTCAGAGACGGGATTAGAACCCACGACCTCTCACTCCCAAGCCCAGGCTCTTTCCACTGAGCCAAGCTGCTTCTTGAGAACCCAGGTCCTTCTGACTCCCAGGCATGTGCTCTATCCAGTAGGCCACAATGCTTCTCATTAATTACTGTGATTACATTGTCAAGCAGAATATGTGAGCCACCTTTACCTAGTGGAAGGGCAAAGGCCCGGGTTCTAGTCCTGGCTTCACCACTCATCTGCTGAGTGACCTTGGGCAAGTCACTTAACTTCTTTATACTTCAGTTACCTCATCTGTAAAATGGGGATTGAAGACTGTGAGCCCCACCTGGGACATGGACTGTGTTCAACTTGCTTACCTTGTATGTACCCCAGAGCTTAGAACACTGCCTGGGACACAGTAAGTGCTTAATACTGGTGTTTTTTTTTAAAAAAAAAACTTGGACACCACCAGTTCTTCTCACCTTAAGGGCAGGGAACATGTCTACGAACTCTGATGCTGTTCTAGTCTCCCAAGCATTTAGTACAGTGCTCTGCACACAGTAAGCATTCAATAAATGTCACTGATTGATAGTAAGTACCTATTGATAAATGCCATTATTCTCGTTACTGGTCAATGATTGCCACCTCACCAGACTAAATTTAGGAACTCAGTACAATTAATTAATTAATTCAATAATATTTATTGAGCACTTGTGTGCAGTGCACTGTACTAAGCGCATGAGAGAATAAAATATAACAACAGACATATTCCCTGCTTACTGTGAACTTATAGTCTAGAGGGAGAGACAGACATGAATAAAGATAAATAAATTATAGATATGTATAGAAGTGCTGTGGGGCTGGGAGGGGGGATGAATAAAGGGAGAAAGTCAGGGTGACACAGAAGGGAGGGGGAGAAGAGGAAAGGGAGGCTTACTCAGAGAGGGCCTCTTGGAGAAGATGTGCCTTCTGTAAGGCTTTGAAGTTGGGGAGAGTAATTGCCATTTGAATTTGAGGAGGGATGGAGTTCCAAGCCAGAGGGAGGATGTTTCTGAGTGTTCAGTGGTGAGATAGATGAGATTGAGGTACAGTGAGAAGGTTAGCAGTAGAGGAGTGAAGTGTGCGGGCTGTGTTCTAGTAGTGGAATAGCGAGGTGCGGTAGGAGGAGGCAAATAGTCTCTCATCTCCAAACCACCCAGTGAACAAACAGCACTTGGAGCAGGACCAATTAATTGCCTAAAGGTGGGAAACAAATTGCCACTCCCTTCTCTTTAGTGATGACCGTGGAAAATAAATTGCCAATCCCTTTGCTTTAGTGATGGTCCTGATGCACGTGACTCTCTGTGTTACCACAGTTACACAGTATAATATAATGATGTCATACAAAATACAA
Organism: Ornithorhynchus anatinus; assembly: GCF_004115215.2. Classification (NCBI taxonomy): domain Eukaryota; kingdom Metazoa; phylum Chordata; class Mammalia; order Monotremata; family Ornithorhynchidae; genus Ornithorhynchus; species Ornithorhynchus anatinus. Next base: position 47,436,831 of record NC_041728.1, on the reverse strand, counting down.
AACAGAAGTTCACCCCAGTCCACACAAACCCATGACAGGGATATGTTAATAGAACCAATGATAAAGGCAAACTCTCATCATATCTTTAGCAAATCTCAAAATGCTTCTGAATAGAAAATCTTCACAGAGGCGAGAGGAGAGGCCACCCATAAGAAAGGCAGGTTGAATCCTCTCTGTGAAGGTCAAGGACTTGATGTTATGAATAAGATCACTGCTCAACCATCCAGACTGGAGATTGCCTCACCCCCTCTACTAACCATCCCATTACTCTCTGGCAGCCCCAACAGAAAATGTGCAGGAATTAAGGAGGGGCCAAAGATCAAGTTGAAAATTTTGCTACTTATTGGTAGAGCCCATTAAAAAGTTTTGGTCAGGGAGGTGGATGACAATCTTTCATTCATTCATTCAATAGTATTTATTGAGCCTATGTGCAGAGCACTGCACTAAGCACTTGGAATGTGCAATTCAGCAATAGATAGAAACAATCCCTGCTCAATAATGGGCTCACAGTCTAACCATTCTTAAAATGAAGTTATTGAATTACCTGCAAATTTCAATTTTCCTCACTCTTTCAATTGGACAGAACACATCTTTACTCATCTTTAAAGTCTTACTAAAATGATATCTCCTTCAAGAGGCTTTCTCTGACTAGCCTTAATTTCCCTAAGCATTTGCCCTCCCTTTCTGCATCACTTATACCTTTGTGTTTGAATTCCTTGGGCGCTTTGTTACCCCACCCTAACCCCACAGCACTTAGGTACATATCTGTATTATCTGTCTTTTCCCCTCTGTGTAATTTATTTTAGTGTCTGTCTCCATCTTCAGATATAACTCCTCGAGGGCAAGAATCATGCCTACCACCTCTTTCATACTACACTCTCTGAAGCATTCGGTACAATGCTCTGCATTCAGTAAGCAGTCATTAAATACCATTGATCAATTGATTCCTATGCCCCAGAAACATATGTAATCAACATGGCTGTGTTAATAATCTAAATTTTAAATTCCCATGCCTGTGAAGCCATTCTATTTAATAATTCAGAGACACTGTCAAGAATCAGAAAGGGTGAAGAATCAGAGAGTTCTTAAGATTTTCATTATATTTTGTTTCATGTTATAAAATAATCAGAAAATGAAAGTAGATACATTAAAGCCTACTCAAATGCAGACAAATGAAAAGAAAAAAAAAACCTCAAAACACTTCTTCAAGCATGCATGGAAACATCAACTGTTTCCATCACATGTGAAAGTACTGATTCTCACTGCACTGAAGCTCCCTGCTGTGTCTCCAAGAAGGACAAATATGCAATAAAAATGTTGACGTTCATACCCAGATAAAATGAATGATACCATAAAGATGACTCCAAAATGAATCACCTCAAACTCCCTTTAAATTCAATCTCCCATTTAGAAAATCCCCTTTTATAGGAGAAAACTCATCTTCAGTGTTAATTACTAAGTCCATACAGTAAGGATATTGGTTAATAGTAATTGTGATATTTGTTAAGCACTGACTATGTGGCAAGCACTGTACTAAGCACTTGGGTAGACAGGAGACAATTAGGTTCCACAATGGGCTCACAGTCAAATTAGGAAGAAGAGCAGATATTTAATTCCCATTTGCAGATGAGGGAACTGAAGCACAGAGAAGTTAAATAGGCTTACCCAAATCACATAGCAGGTATATGGTAGGGTCAGGATTAGAACCCAGGTCCTCTGACTCTCAGTCTGGTGCCTTTCCACTAAACCTCACTACCTCAACACACAGCTTCTGGTCAGTGATCAGAAATGTCTGCACAAACATTTGGCAATTCTAGTTAACAAACATCCATTTGGACAAGTTGGGAGGAGTGAGCCAGACCAGGAAATGCAGGAAGAATCAATCAATCAATGGTATTTATTGAACACTTCCTATGGGCAGAGAACTGAACTAGGAACTTGAGAGAATAACAGAATTTGAAGGCACGAGGATGCTAGCAGATCCAGTCTCATCACAACCAAGATTACTCCTGGTCGTCTTCCCTCTAGCTGCCCCTGGGTTGACCCTCTATTGCTGCTTTGGGTTGCCCAGCTCCCTTTCAAAGTTGCTTCCATCCCTCCCCTATCCCCATGCACAGATAGAATGATGAGACCATTAGTGACTAAAAAAAACAAAAACAAAAGACAATAAAAAAACAAATTAACAGATCATAAATATTATGTTCTTCAGCTTCCAAACATCATTTGGTCTACTGGACTGGTGATCCATCCAGAAGAAAGAACATGACTGTAGGGTTAAGAGACATGGATTTTAGTCTCAGCTTTGCAAAATGGGAATGCCAGATTGGGAGCTCACTGTGGACAGGGAATGTGTCTGTGTCTATTGTACTCACCCAAGCGCTTAGTACAGTGCTTTGCAAACAGAGGTGTTCCATAAATACTACTGAGTAAATGAATGATACTAGGTCATCAATGGCATATTATTGTGCTACTAGTAAACCACATGTGTGTAAAGCACTGTACTAAGCAGTGAGGTAGGTACAAGAGAAGCAGCATGGCCTTGTAGAAAGATATCTCTTCTCCCTCCCTCTTAGACTGTGAGCCTCATTTGGGATAAGCACTATATCCAATCTGATTACCTTGTATTCTACTCAGTGCTTAGCACACAGTAAGAGCTTAATAAATATGATGGTGTTGATGATGATGATGATGAAGAAGAGTGGTTCTGAACAAAGAATCACCTGGGGTGTTTAGTGAGATGAACAGGTCCAAGAGAAATCCTGAAAAAAACACCTTGCTTACACATGCAGTAAAGACCACAAATACCCAAGAATCAGCTTGTTGGGTTGTGGGTCTACAGGACAGTATCTGCCTTGTTCCAGGATCACCTGGACGTTAATTATTCATATCCCGATCACCTGAGGCTTACCCTTGGCAATTGTCCTGCCCTCCTGTTCACATTTTATTTTGTGGTTTCCCATAAGTTTGAGAAGCAGCGTGGCTCAGTGGAAAGAGCCTGGACTTGGGAGTCAGAGGTCATGGGTTCGAAGCCCAGCTCTGCCACTTATCAGCTGGGTGACGGTAGGGAAGTCACAACTTCTTTGTGCCTCAGTTACCTCATCTGTAAAATGGGTACTAACTGTGAGCCTCATGTGGGACAACCTGATTACCCTGTATCTACCCCAGCGCTTAGAACAGTGCTCTGCACATAGTAAGCGCTTAACAAATACCAGCATTATTATTATTATTATAAGCCCCAGCAGGAACACTCCTGGCAGGGATAAGAGAGGACAGGCAGAGCTGCACACCCACTGTGACTCAATCAAACCCCGTGTGCAGGCTCTCTCAGTCTGGAAAGATGAAGACCAAGGCCTGCCTGTCATTCCCAAAAAGAGACTGCACCCCAGCCAATAGGGTGATGCCCCACTGGCCATGTCACCAAATACCCTCTTCCACCCTTGGAAGGGTTCTCATTCCCATCTAGAGAACAAAGACCCATCAGTTAGATGGGAGGACTAGGCACAATCAGTTTAAAGAAGAGGAATATACTATATAGTTGTTCATACCGCAGGTACCCTGGAAACACGACTGTTGCAGGCCTCTAGTGAGGGCTCGAGGAGGGAGAGGGCAGTTTAAGAAAAGGTGTAGAACATCTTTCCCCTTTGCCAGCTGTGTGGATATTTCCCATTTTGTCCCTTCTAAACTCCCCAAAAGAGATCATGCCTCTGAAACAACTCCCATCCACCTGACTGACTTTGGTGTCCAGGTTACTCCCTTGAGATCTCGTTTTTCAAAGGTCTTTTCATTTTTTGCTTAAAATGTAGCCAATATTGATATACAAACTCAGCTGCAGAGAAGGTTGGCTGTTTTTCCCAGCTTGGGTACATTAATGAGTCTGGGGCAAGAGCACTTTGTCCCGCATTAACTCACCAAGAGGGTAGTCTCAGGATGGGGGATTCCCACCTTCTGGCAGTTGGGATCAGGTGGGTGTGACATGGATCTGACCACTTTCATCTCAAGAAAGTCACCCTGGGCAAGTCACTTCACATCTCTATACCCCACTTACCTCACCTGTAAAGTAGGGATGAAGACGATGAACCCCATGTGGGGTAGGGACTGTGTCTAACCTTATTAGCTTGTATCTACCTCAGCATTTAGTACAGTGCCTGGCACACATTAAGTGCTTAACAAATACCATAGAAAAAAAAGGACACAGAAGAGACTGTTGCCCTGAAAAACCTCAATTCTAAAACAGAGCACTTTAGGTTTCTGTTGAAGATTCCTGTTTTGTCACTTGCACTATTCCAAACAACCGTCGAGTTCATTGTTATGTAGCAATAGTTCTGTTGGCAGAGCCTGGTTTCCTTCAAGTATAGCTCCAAAGATACATTCTACTTAAATTTGGAGAACCCTCCTTACATAAACAACATTCCAGATCTACTTTGTTCTAACGATAGGTCGGTATGCACTAAGAACACGTTTGAAAGTTGCTTGGTCTAATTTACTAAACCCTGCTCTACTGTGGTAAACCAAGCTCAATTTCATAATGGAGACAGGGTGAGCCATGTTATTTTACCATGTGTTAGCAGCCACATAAAACCAGGGTTCGACTGTCACTGCCTTAGCCTAAAAGAAAAATAAAACAAAACAAAGAAAAATAAAAAACCTCTTCTCTGGCAAGGCAGTGAACTCATCTGGATGCAATTGTCAGCCTTAGATCTCTTGTGTACAGCATTTTACATCAAACTGAAACTTTGCCCCTCCACTTTACAGCTGGCCCCATGAACATTTTTTCCCAAGAAAACTATAAAGGTGGTAAAGTCATGAGATGACCTCTCCAGAGGTCAGCTGAGATTGTAGCTTTCCTATTAAAAGTGAATAGTTTGCTCCAATTGAAAAGACCTACTTTCCCACTGTAGCTATTTCGAAGTAGAGGAAGAAAATTTCTAGGCACCCTATGCTTCCATCCCAAATCTCATATGTGACAGACACACAGGCACAGACATATACAGACTGACAAAACCAGAAACAAAAACATAGAAAGAGACTGACAAATATACCTAGGCATGCATGTGTGCACACACACACCACTTTTACTGACAGGCACAGCTAGGTACACAAACACACAGACCCCAAAAATTGGCAGCTTTGGGTCTCTGTAGGGCAATCTATGTCTCCAACTCAATCTCCACATATCTTCATCTCCTCTCATTTTCATCTCTGTTTGTCTGTTTGTGTACCTATCCATCTTTGTGTGTGAGTTTCTGACCATCACTCTCTTTGTTTGCCTGTCTTTATCTGTGCATGCCTGACCATCTCTGTGTGTGTCTGCACATCCAACAGTGTCTTTTGTGCATATCTGACCATTTCTGGGTCTGTCTGTGCACATCTGAGTTTCTGTGCGTTTCATCTGCCTGTGTGTATCTGGTTGCCCTGCTCTATGTCTGTCTGCCCCCATCTGTGTATGTTCATCCTTGTCTGTATCTGTATGTCCCTGTCCCTCCTTGCCTGTCCCTGCCTTTCTGTCCTCATTTAGATCTACCTATCTCTGTGTCCAATGGTCTGTGTCTCTGCTTCTGTCTGCACCTGCCTGGGTCTATGCCTGCCTGCAATATTAATAATAATTACAATAATAATTGTGTTATTTGTTAAGCACTTACTATGTGCCAGGTACTGTATTAAGTGCTGGGGTGGATACAAGCAAATCGGCTGGACATGGTCCTTGTCCCAAATGGGGCTCTTAGTCAGATAAGGTAACTGAGGCACAGATAAAGTGACTTGCCCAAGACCACACAGCAGACAAGTGGTGGAGCCAGAATTAGAACCCATGACCTTCTGGCTCCCAGACCTGTGGTCTATCCACTACACCTTGCTGCTTCCCTGAGACACATGAACACACAGGCAGACACAGGGACAGATACACTGACAGACACAAAATGGCACACAGACCCATAGACATTTACACAGTCACACAATGATACAGACAGAAATATCAACCCAAAGACACATAGACTGAGATGACCAGACAGGACAGATATGAGCACAGTCACACAGATATACAAACAGAATCACCAAGGCAAAGAGAATCACAACAAACACCCAGCTAGATCACACACAGCTGCATGGACTCTCAAATATATGCATAGACACACTCAAGTACAGACTGACCTACAGACCAACCAGTTGATCCATAGATTGATAAGCACACACACAAAGCACACAGGCATCTGGACACACAGGCAAACTGAGAGAGTCACACTGAAAAACTAAACAGCCAGACAGGCACACAGCCTGACAGAAATGCAGCTTGACAGAAACACAGCCAGAACATATATATATATATATATATATATATGTATATATACAGAGAGACACACACACATACACCCAGCCAGATGTAAATCACACAGTCAGTGAACAGTGAAACAGTCTGACCGTTCCTGTGTCTCTGTACACTTGTCTTTCTCTCCATGTCAGATCTCCACATGTCTGTCCAGCTGAGTCGGTCTCTGGCTCTGTCTTGTCCTCTGTATGCCGATCACTGGGTCCACCTGTCCATTCATCTGTGTCCATCCATGTCCATGTCTGTCCCTGTCCATTGTCTGTGTCTATCTGTCCACCTATGTCCTGTCTGTCCATCTACCAGCCCGCACATATGTCCGTACATGCGGGTCTCTCCCCTCACATCTGTCTGTGACTGCATGCATGTGACTATCCATCAGCCCCCATCCACATCTAACCATTTCCATGTCCGTCTCTGTGCTGTCTTTGTCCACTAGTGACTCTGTGTGTCTACACCCTACCCTGTCTCTGTTTCTTGGTGTTTTTTGTCTCCACCTGCATCCCATTTTCTATAATGCATCTGCATTCTTCATCTGTGCCTATGTGTTTATGTCCATGCCTGTCTTACCACCTGTGTCTATCTGGTGTCCATCTGCATATGCCTGTCCAACTGTCATCCGTCTGTGTTGGTCCATCCATTCACCCATCTGTATGTCCATTTGCATCTGTTCACCTATGTCTGTTCATCCATCCAAATGTCTGTGTCCATCCCTCTGCCCATGAACATGCTCCCCTTCGCTAAGGTCTGTCTGTGGCTAGCTGTATGACTGAGATAGTCTGTCCATCTGCATCTATATGTCCCCTTCTCTATCTTTGTATCAGTTAGTGTCCACCTCTGTTTTCTCCCACAATTATGTCTACACCTGCCTGTGACCCTCTGCCTCTGTCTGCATCCACCCGTGTCTGTGTCCCCAACCCTGTCCATGTGCATTGGTCTGTGTTGCAGTGTGTCTGTTTGCATGTGTCTCTGTCTGTCCAGCTATGTCTGTACCTGGCTGCCTGACCCCATCCATCTGTGTCTATGACACACAGACAAACAAGCCATCTGAGTCTGTATGAGTCCATGTCCAGGGCCATCTCCAAGTCTGAGTCTGGGTCTGAGTCCAAATATGGATCCAGGTATGTCTCTCGGTCAGGGTCCATGCCCATTTAGGGGCCGGTGCCCATGTATGGGTTGATGTCTATATGGGGGTCTGTGACCAATGGGGGGGGGGGGCGGGGTCCATGACTGGGGCTTAGCTGGTCCGCCAGCCTGTCGTCATATTTGTCTGTCAGTTTCTGCATCTGTCTGTATGGCTGCCTGTCTACCTGAGTGTCTGAGTGTCTCTCTCTCTCTCTCTCTCTCTCTCTCTCTCTCTCTCTCTCTCTCACACACACACACACACACACACACACACAAAGGACAAACTAATAAAGAAGGCAGACAGAACACAGACAGGACCAACTGGGCAGATCAGAATTATTGGACTGGGCTGACTGACCAGAATGACAGACAGGACTGACTAGATGGAGAAACAGGACAGAATACATGGGACAGACAAAACAAATGGGACACACAGGACATATGGGACAATCAGTCCAGGCCAGACAGAACAGACCTATTAGATTTCCTCTCTAAACTCCTTGAGCAAGTGGCCCACACTAGTTAGTATAGTGGTGAGTATCCTCACCCGTCATGTGGGAGACCGGGGTTCGATTCCCCGACAGAGAGAAGTTCTTATGGGAAGCAGCGTGGCTCAGTGGAGAGAGCCCGGGCTTGGGAGTCAGAAGTCATGAGTTTGTATTCTGGTTCTGCCACTTATCAGCTGGGTGACTGCAGGCAAGTCACAACTTCACCGTGCCTCACTTACCTCATTTGTAAAATAGGGATTAAGACTCTGAGCCTCACGTGAGACAACCTGATTACCCTGTATCTACCCCAGCACTTAGAACAGTGCTCTGCACATAATAAGCACTTAACAAATACCAACATTATTATTATTAGTAGCAGTAGTTGTCTCCACTTCCTCTCCTCTACAACCTCCTGCAATCAGGATTTTTCCCCTGTACTTCAAGAAAACAACTTTCTTTAAGGTCACCAGTGTCTTACTTCTTGCCAAATCCAATTTCCTCTTCTCCATCCTAATCCTCTTTGACCGCTCAGCTGCCCTCCACACTGTGGACCATTCCCCTCTCCTGGAAATAGTATTTCACCTTGGCTTCACTAGTACTGTCCTCTCCTGGTTCTCCTCCTATCTCTGTTGCTGCTCCTTTGAAAACTCTTTCATGGGCACCTCCTCTGCTTCCCACTCTCTATCTGTGGGAGTCCCTCTAGGTTCAGTTCTAGGTTCCCTTCAGTTCTCCATCTACATTCACTCCCTTGGAGACTACATTTGTTCCCACAGCTTCAACTACCTTCACTTCACAGATGATTCCCCAATCTACTTCAGCTTTCACTCCTCTCATCTTCAGTTTCACATTTTCTCCTTCCTTCAGGTCATCTCTACTTGGATGTACTGCCGATATCCCAAACTTTACATGTACAAAACAGAATACCTGATCTTCCAGCACAAACCCTGTCCTCCATCTGACTTTCCTGTTAGTGTTGAAGGACACCACCACCATCTTCTCTGACTCACAAGTTTGTAACTTTGCAACATCTTCAACTCATCTCTCATTCAACTTGCACATTTGGTCTGCCATGAAATCCTGTCAATTCTGTATTCGCAACATCTCTAAAATTCACCTTTTCTTCTCCATCCAGACTGCTACTACATTTCCCCCCTTGACTACGGCATCAAGCTTCTTACTGACCTCTCTGCCTCCTGTATCTCCCCTCTCCAGTCCACACTTCACTTTGCTGTCCAAATAATTTTTTTGAAAAACCCTTCAGTTTGCATCTCCTCCCTCTGTTTGCATCAAACAGAAAATTTTTACCACTGATATTAAGGCACTCAATCAGCTCAGTCCCTCCTACCTTACCTCACTGATCGCCAACTACAACTCAATCTGCACACCAATTTCTGTTCCTCCAGCTCTCCTATCTCACCACTGATCCCTTGCCCACACTCTTTCTTAGGCCTGGAACTCCCTCCCACTGCATATCTGATAGTTCACCACTCTTGCTGTCTCCAAAACCCTCCCAGAATGGCATGTCCTCCAAGAAACTTCCCTGACCACTCATTTCCCTTACCAGCCCCCATCTCTGTGTCAACTGTTCACATGGTTGTGTAACCCTTAAGCAGTTGGATGCCCATCCCAGCTCCATAACACTTATGGACACATCCTTATACTCAACAATTTCCCCTATCTGTAATTTATTTAATGTCTGTCTTCCCCTGGAGACCATATCCTATTTGGGGCAGGGATTGTCTACCAACTCTGCTATATTGAAGTTTCCCAAGTACTTAGTATAGTGCTCTGCTTATAGTAAGAGCTCAATAAATACCACTGGTTGATTGATTGATATCAGTTCTTCATTATTCACTGATGGTGAAGTTCACTTGTGAGCATTTGTGTAGTCAGAAAGGCCAATGTGGCACCCTTTGCCCAACTGTATTTTATATTTCCAAATGATGTCACCTCCTTTTTAAATTGTACTTGTTAAGCACTTAGTATGTGCCTAGCTGGGGTAGACATAATTTAATCAGGTTTGACACAGTGCCTGTCCTGCCTGGGGCTCACAATCTGAATCCCCATTTTAAAAATGAGGTAAGTGAGGCACATATGAGTTGAGTGAATTGCCCAAGGTCACATAGCAGCAAGTGGAGGAGCTGGGATTCAAACTCAGAAGAACTCTTAGGACTATGTTTTATCCACTAGGCAACACTGCTTCTGCAATGGTCCTTCTTTCACCGTTCATGCTTAAGGTTTGCATTAAATTGGTATCTTGGCAAGCACTGATAGATTATGTGCCTAACTCCAATTCCACTACTCAGTTTATCCTGCCCCAAAATGGATACCATTCCACATTATTGACTCTTTATAACATTTCAAAAATAAATTTTAATCTAATAGCAAATTGGATATAAGAGTATTTTTTAAGGGTGCACTTGCATTTAGGACTACACTATCTTATTGCTTTTGGCACAGAGATGAGCAGTGACAATACAGAATAGTTTCTATTTCATTTGCTCTCTGTTTTCAAACTGTGTGAACCAGGGCTGCCTAGAACAGTGCTGCACTGGGTTTTTGTTTTTTGTTTTTTTTTAAAAAAAAAAAAACAAGTTCCAATGACAGCTATTCATTTATTCTTCAATCAGATGTGCATTTCCAAATTTCCCTAGGACCTACCAGTAAAGTTTAAGTGGCAATAAAACCAAACATTAAATGTAATATACTTAGAATACACTCTGAATATATTTATTTGAAAGAACAGTGTACCCAGTTCTATAGATAGCCAAGAATCTAGGCTTTTGCACAAAGAGAAATAATGCTATTTTTTTTTCTTTTTAGGCTTCCTTGACTTTTAAAATCAAGAATTCCATCAACATATCTGAGACATCAAGGAGCACTGTATGTTTTAATGGCCAAAAGTGAAGCAAACAAAATCCCCATTTGTTTGGAGTCCTGAGTTCAAGCTTTCTTTTTTTTTAATTGGCGCAAAGCATTTTCATTCCTCTACAGCCTTACTTTTTGTGTTTACTTAAAATATCCAAATGCTTTCATAATTGGGAAAGAATTGTCATTTATTTACAAAAAACAAGCAGTGCAAAATTGAGAGTCTCTAAGGATCTCCATTATAACCTCCTTTCTGATTAAGTTAGGGCTTCTGTACCATCACCCTTAATTACACTCTGTTATATATTTAGAACAATAGTTTTTATAATAAGAGAATTAAAAGCTTCACTGTAAATGAGCTGGATCCTGGTAAACATTTCCTAAGGAGTCATCCTTTGCCCAAAACTTTTCTATTCCAAGAAGGACTCAAGAATATTCATTCACAGTCTGGACTCAAAGATACATTTCCTTAAAAAATAATAAACAGAACTTATGATTTATACTCAAGGACAATTTGTTCTCCATAGTGTTCCAGACCCTTCTTAAAATATGTGGTCCAGTTCCAGCTCACCCTGGCCAATTGTGACAGCAAACCATCAGACATCAACTTGATTCACATAGTTTACAGACAAATCTATTTCACGTTTGGAAAGCAAACACAATATTTGTAGATACTCCTGCAATCTTGATGAATAGCAATTAGAAACTTTGGAAACTTAGAAACAGCAATTAGAAATATGGTTAATGGAAAGAGCCTGGAACTGTGAATCAGTAAACTAAGGATCTAGTCCCAGTTCTGCCAATGACCTGCTGGTTGATTTCGGTCAAGTCCCTTTACCTCTCTAGGACTCAGTTTCATCATCTGTAAAATGGGGATTGTTGGACTGTGGGAGAGTGACTGGTTCCAATCTGATTATCTTGTATTCTGTTGCCTTTCACTCTCCAAAGTGCTGTGTGTTCTGCTCATAACAAGCACTCAATAAATAAGATTGATAGATTGATCTACCCCAGGGCTCAGTATGCTGCCTGGGACATAATAAGTGCTTAACAAATACCTTAAAAAATATAACCTTGTTTCTGCTTCTGGGCTTGTTATGTAGTAAGGGCTTAATAAACACTATTATTCTTGCTACCATCCTGACTACGAAGATTGATTGCTAGGCAAGCATATAAATCAGGAAAATTACTAAAACAACGAAATAGTAAGGAGCAGTTTTACAGTAACTAAACTTGCTAATGAGTCTTTAAACTTATGGCATACAACTTTTCCCTTTTAGGAAAATACGGTCAAACCCTAGAAATAGCCAGGAACATTTTTTAAGAGTTTAGTACATTAGGAATGATTTCATGTAATTGGAGAATAAAGAGAGATGTGCTTGAATTAGCGTAGCAATTTCCTGCACTGAACTGAAACCTTGCTAATCAATTTTAAGTATCCAACTAATGCATTTATAGTAATCCAGCTCAAATGAATATTCTACCATTTTGGTTGAATTTTATATCCCTGCATGCAATTAAGTGACATTATTGACAGTGTTTTGAACCCGTAATTGGTGATTTGATATTGCAACTGGTGATTGCTTCCCGAGAACAATTCTCCTATAAACTCAGCAGGGTGAGTGCATTCCATGAATCCTTCACAGTTCTGCAGAATACAAGCTGAGGGCACCAAAGTAGCCAATAACTGAACTGATGAATCCCTGAAGCTTAGTTAACAAATTATTTAATTCCTGTTTCCAGGGATTTATCAGTTAACATTCTTGTTGGAAATATCCTCCTTTGCTCAACCATGTTGTAAATAGATAAAGTTTGTGGCCTCACTCAGTGTATCTAATGAAAGACTATATCCAAGAGAATCTTCAAAGAGAGGCAGCATGGCCTAGTGGAAAAATCATGGGTCTGGGGGTGGGGGGAGGTCACAGAGGACCTGGGTTATAACCCTGGTTCTACTTTCCTGCTGTGTTACCTAGGGCAGGTCACAACTTCTCTATGCCTCAGTTTCCTCAACAGTAAAATGGGTATTAAATAGCTGATTTCCACCTCTTACTGTGTGAGCCCCATGTGGGACAGGAAATGTGTCTAACCTAATTTTCCTGCTTCTAACCCAGCATAGAGTACAACCCTGGGTAGAAAGTAGGCACAAGCAAATGCTATATTTATCATCATTATCATCATGGGGTGAATGGAAATCCTAATCAGGGATTCTACCCATAGTCTCCAAATATTAGGAAATGTCCCAGCTTCCTGAAGCTATGCAATGCTGGGATAAAGTTATGAATGCCTTAGCATGACTAAAACTAGAATAAAACATTTGGAGAAAACATCGAAGATTGACCATACATCTAATTAACCCTTTCAGGATACAAGAGAGTGTTTGTGTGTGTGTGTGTGTGTGTGTGTTTTGATTTGATTCTTTTGTGCTCCTTTTTTGATTTTTAATTTGAACTGGACCTCCTTTTTAAACTGAAACAATGTAAGGTGTACTGGGTAACAAAGGAATAAGGGGTCTGTGGAACATATTCTTCTTTTTTTTAGCGAGGGCAATGATTTTTCATATCCTACCTATGCTACAGTAGCCATTGTGTCTTGGTTGGAGAATCATTTTGTTGGCATGTTTTAGAAGCTTCTTCCTCCTGAAAGAAGTGGCATCACTTCCCAACTGGATTTTCCTGAGAAAAGATAAGGCATTTGGAATATTATTTAGGTTATCAATTGATCAATCAATCGTATTTACTGAGCAATTACTGTGTGCTGAACACTGTACTAAGCCCTTGGAGGAGTACAGCAGAGTTGGTAGGCACATTCCCTATCCACGAAGCACATGAGTCCAGAAGGGGTGAAAGATGTTAGAGTACAATTTGAAGTTATTTATATATTATGTGTTATCTATTGCTGCTTTTATATTCAATATTTCTAAATTGACAAGTTTGATAAGTTTAAGATCTGAAATTACTGTACACCTATTTATGTTTGTGGTTTTAGGTGTTATAGATAGTGGCTTGCCTCTTCAGGATGCACACATGTGGAAACACATACAACATGATCTTAGACAAGACGGTAAGTTCCTTCAGGACAGGGTTCATGTCTACCCTCTCTTTTTTATTGTCCTCTCCCAAGTGCTTAGCACAGTGATCTGCACAGGTCTGCACACAGTGAGAGCTCAAAAATATTATAGATTTTATTGTGTCTTGAGGTGATTTCCAGAGAAAACCTAGTTTATGAATCAGGTTAACCAGACAAAAGCTTCATAAAGACCAGGATACCTAGAGACAAATTAAAAATGGTGACAATCACTGAAAACAGAGAACCATCAGTTTGCCTGGCCTATTAGCATATACATCTCCAACTTATCACGTCAGTTGCAATCTGAAGCATCTGTGCAAATTTGAATTATTATTATTACCATTGCTGTTGTGTTCGTTAAGCACTTACTAGGTGTCAAACACTGTCTTCTGTGTTGGGATAAATATAAGTTAATCAGGTCGGACACAGTCCCTGTCCCACATGGGGCTCACAATCTAAAAATGAGAGGGAGAACAGACACTGAATCCCCATTTTGCAGGTGATTCACTTGTCTAGTGGATAGAGCTTGAGACTGGGAGTCAGAAGGATCTGGGTTCTAATATTGGCTCTACCACTTGTCTGCTGTGTGACCTTAGGCAAGTCACTTAACTTCTCTGGGCCTCAGTTACCTCAGCTGCAAAATGGGGATCAAGACTGTGAGTCCCATGTGGGACAAAGACTGAGTCCAACCTGATTAATGTATATCTATCCCAGTGCTTGGTACAGTGCCTGGCTCACTGTAAGCACTTAACAAATACCACTGAAAAAATAAGCTTTGACATAACTTTATGGTATTTCTATTGTTTATTCTGACTTCAGACTCAGTTCTTCAGCTCACTATAAAGCAGCTGCTTATGTATCCTGCATAGATCATCTTCCATATCCAAGTCAGCATAAATGAGAAGCAAGAAATAAACATCCATTTACAGCTGCCCTGGGGACTTGCTGCTTTTCATGATCTTGTTGTTAGCACTATCTTTCATTCACCATTTGAGGTTTTTCACATGAGGATTTCTCATTTTCACAGATGTATTCACTCTGACCCCTCCTCGAACTATCCAAATGGCTGCTTAATTTGCATAAAACCAAAGTGACTGACCATTCATTCCAAGGCTTTACAACATTTGACTCCATCTTCCCTATCTGCTCCCTCCTCTCACTCCATCCCAGCTTAAACTTTTCATTTTTCCCAAGCAAATGACCTAGCTATTCTTCCCTCTCCCCAGTCCATTCTATAATACATGCCATTTCACACATCACCTTCTTAAAGCATTGCTCGGAAAATGTCACTTCACTCTTCAAAAAGGCTTTTGCTTCCCTTTTTCCTCCATGTCATGCAAACAATCTTCACCATCAGCTCTCCACCAAATCTGCCATTTCTGCATAGGCAGTCTTCACCGTCTGCTTGCTCAGTTGAATCTCTTAGTCCCTCCCAAATTAATTTAATTTTCTAACTAGACCTCTCAACTCTTACTTCTCTTCACTCATGCAATTCCCCTGGGTTGGAACTCACTCTCTCCCCAAATCAGCTAGCCACAGATTTCCCCATTTTCAAAGTCCTCTCCCCAACCTCCCAAATCACATCTCCTCCAGCCAGGATTAACTGTCCAATTAACTTCCCCAATTTACTGCCCAAACCCCAACTCCCCTAACTCCAATCCTACAGCCACCTCTACTATTTAGACATTCATTTATAACCATTCTCGGTCCTGTGTGTGTATTATCAGTTGTAGAGTCAGTTTTTTTTTGGATTACCCTTTTTGTATATGCCATACATTTATCTCCTCAGAAAAGTAAGCTGTGTGTGAACGTTATGGGTCTTACTAAGCTTATATTTGGTTACAGTTGTTCACACCCTTAGTTCTACTCATGGTTTTGTGTGTGTGTGTGTGTGTGTGTGTGTGTGCACGCGCGCTCACTTATTTTGACCATTCTTGTTTTAAATATTTTTATGTTTGCCTACACAGTTAGAATGTAAGCTCACTGTTGGCGGAAAAAGTGTCACTTCTTCATTCTGTACTTCCCAAGAGCTTAGTAGAAGTGGAAGCTCAATAAAAATTTCTCCCCTCTTCTACCTTCCACTGTTTTCAGTGGATGGCACTAAGTGACTGCTCAAATGTCACTACCACCACCATCTTCACCCATATGGAATGTCTTCCTCCACTCAGCTTCATCACACCACGTCCCTTTCCTCCCACAATCAATCAGTGGTATTTACTGTATGCAAAGCACTGTGCTAAGTATTTGGGAGAGTATAGTCTTGTCTATCTTGCCACCTACCTCTCACTCATGTCCTGCAACTGGCCTGGAATTCCCTCCCTCCTCATACTCTCCCCTCTTCAAGTCTTTATTGAAGGCACATGAGAAGCAGTGTGGTTTAGTGGAAAGAGCCCAGGCTTGGGAATTAGAGAACATGGGTTCTAATCCCAGCTTCACCACTTGTCTGCTGTGTGACCTTGGGTAAGTCACTTAACTTCTCTGTGCCTCAGTTAACTCATCTGTAAAATGGGGATTAAGACTGGGAGTCCCACACGGGACAACCTGATTATCTTGTATCTATCCCAGCACTTAGAACAGTGTTTGTCACATAGTAAACACTTGACAAATACCATAATTGTTATCTCCTCATTTCCTTTTCTTTGACTCCTTTCTGCATCACCCTGACTTGTTCCCTTTATTCAGTTCCTTGTCCAGCCCCAAATCACTTCATTATTTCAATTGTATTTATTAAGTGCTTACTGTGTGCAGAGTACTGTACTAAATGCTTGAGAGAATACAATATAACAATAAGCAGTCACATTTTCTGCCTACAGTGAGTTTACAGTCTAGAACACGTAGGTACATATCTGTAATTTATATATTTATATCAATGTCTGTTGCCCCTTCTAAAATGTAATCTCATTTTAGGCAGGCAATGTATGTGTTATAATGAACACCCCCAAGTGCTTAGTACAGTGCCTTGCACCCAGTAAGTGCTCAATAAATTCAAGTGACTGACTGACTACAGTACAAAAAAGTTAGTAGACACATTCCCTGCCCAAAAGGAGTTTATAGACTACTGTGAGCCAAACCCAATTTCAGAAGAGGAGGCTTAATCACAATAAATTGAATCCCTCACCCTCACATTGAGCCCAGGTTTAGTCCAAACTTCCAAAAGAATCCCTACATATCACCCAAAAGAAGCATGATGAAGACCCTGAAAAACATACTTCTGAACGGCAGTACTCAGTTTTCAAAGTACTTTTAAAAAATCCACTTACTCTTACCACCCCCAACCATGTGGGTAAAGACTGCTTCAGCCAATTCCACACCTCTAATTTAGTTCTCTGTTATTAATTTGTTACTGGTATATTGTGTTTCAGTGCAAATCTACTTTCTTCTCCATTAGGTTATCAAGGCAGTGATCAAAGCTTATATTTCTTCTGAAAATCCCCCTTCATGGTTTAGTGATGAAAGCATGGGCCTGGGAGTCAGAAGGACCTGGATTCTAATCCCTGATCCATCACTTGTCTGCTGTGTGACCTCGGGCAAGTCACTTCACTTCTCTGGGTCTCAGTTCCCTCATCTGTAAAATGGGGATTAACTGGGAAGGGAAAGGGTATGAGAAAGAGATCAGCTGAAGGAAAGAAGAGAACACGACAGTGAATAGACTATCTTGAGAGAGATAAAAAGGGGGGTCTGGGTTGCTGTGGGAAAAAAGAGTGGGTATGTAGCAGGGAGAAACTTGATTTATTGACTTGAAGTCCATGGTCAAGAATTTCTACTTAACATGGACAGGAATGGGTAGCTGGCTACTGGAAGGTTTTGAGGAGAGGGGTTATGAATGCTCAATAACATTTTAGAAAAATGAACCAAACTGCAGAATCTAGTATGGAATAGGCAGAAAAAAGACTGAAGTCAGGAAGACTGATGAGGAGGATGGATGCAGTAGATGAGGCAGGATATGGCCAGTGCCTGGGCTGGCGTGGTGGCTGTTTGAATGGAGAGGAAGGGAGAAATGTTGGAAATGTTGTGGAAGGAAAACTCCGAGGATTTGGTGATAGACTTACCATGGTGTTTGAAAGAGAGGGAGGAGTCAAGGATAATGTCAAAATTGCAGAGTTCAGACACAGGGAGGATGATGGTGTTCTCAAATCTGTTGGAAAAATAGTTGCAGTAAAGGTTTTGATAGGGAATATAAAGAGTTCGGTTTGGGATATGTTGAGCTGGAGTGTTAGCAGGACAATATGTAGTGATGTCATAGGATAGGAGGAGACACAAGATTGGGGAGGAGATAAATCAGGCATAGTGAGGTAGTTTTGGAAATTACTCATATAGACTTGATAGTTGAACTCATAGTTGTGGATAAACTCCCTCAGGGGGTCAGAGTAGAGTCAGAAGAGAAGCTGGAAGCAGTGTGGCCTAAAGGAAAGAACATGTACCTGAGAGTTATGAGACCTGGGTTCTAATATAGACTCTGCCATTGGTCTGCTGCATCACCTTGACCTTGGACAAGTCATTTCACTTCTCTGGGTCTCAGTTTCTTCATCTGTAAAATAGGGATTAAATTCTACTCCCTTCTACTAAGACTGTGAGTCCTATGTGGGACAGGGACTGTGTCCTATCTAAATATCTTGTACTTACCCCAGAGCTTAGAACAGTGCTTGACATATAATAAGCATTTAACAAGTATTGATTATCATCATCATTATGAGGGACCTACAGCAGAGCCTTGAGGACTGACTTTACATATAGGATACCATTCTAAAATAACTAGAGTGAGGAACAATGACCCTCCTTGAAACTAAGCATTCAAAATGGAATGAAAGAGATGTGCAACATGGTCAGAATACTAAAGAAAATTCTACCTTAAGATTTTGAATAACTGTAAAACTCTGAATAACCATGTCTACTGGCAAAGAAGCATGAAGCAGCATGGTGTAGTGGATAGAGCACAGGCCTGGGAGTCAGAAGGTCTTGGCTCCAACACTTGTCTGCTGTGTGACCCTGGGCAAGTCACTTCACTTCTCTGTGCCTCAATTATCTCATCTGTAAAATGGGGATTTTTACTGTGAGCCCCATGTGCGGACAGGGACTATGTCCAACCTGATGAACTTATATCTACTCCTGCTCACCCACAGGAAGCCAGTTTCAAAGATGTTCCTCACTTACCCAGCAACAGGAGAGAGTGGAAAAGTCCCCCCAGAAACATCAAGGGCTTGGTTCTGTTTGGAGAAGTTGGATGTTGGCTGTTGGAAAATCTGCTGGGATTTGGTGACAGACTTAACATGATGGTTGAAAGAGAAGGATAATATTAAAATAAATTAGTGCTATTTATTGAGTGATTATTGTGTACAGAGCACTGTATTTATCACTTGGGGGAAGTACAATACAGCAGAGCTGCAGAATTGATAAAATTGCAGAGTACAGAAACAGGAGCACTGATGGTCCAGGGAAATAAAGTTTTCTGAATTTCTTACCTTCAGTGCCCTCGCTGACCTTAGAGTCTTGTGTGTGACTTTGGGATAAAAAGAAAATGACATGATGCAGCAATGTAAAAAGGGATATCCACAGTAGGGCAAAAATGAGGTAGAGGAAAAGCATATGAAAGAGGCTGAGGAGGACTGATCAGAGAGTTAAGAGGAGAAGCAAGAGAGAACAGTTTCAGACAAAAAAAAAAAACACAAAACAGCACAGACTTGGCCCTGGTTGGAGAAGTTGGATGTTGGCTGTTCAAAATTTTGTGGAGGAAAATCTGCTGGGATTTTTAAAAGGGGGAAAAAAAAAATATCTGGAGAGGGTGAGCGGAAATTGGAGCAGTCATACCGGAAGATTTTGTTTTTGTCACCAAAGAAGTTGGTAAAGTCAACAGGGCAAGAGGGTTGTGTTCTGGGAACAGTGGAGTTCAGTGTTAGAATAATTGGTGGGAACAGTGGGCGTGGGAACTGATGAAAGATAAATTTTAATATGTAGGGCAAAAGAAACAGCAGAGTTATAGCCAATGTGGGGGAATTTGAGGTGGCAGAAGTTGGCCCGAAGCCTTGATTTACACTATTACACTATGCATCTTACGTGTAGGACCGAAGGAAGCAGAATGTGAAGGTTAGTCAGGCATAAACATTGGTGGCATGAGATCCATAGACTGACAAGGGGATAAAGGTGTTGAATTTGATGAAAAGGGTCATATTGAGGGCATGGATTTGTGCATCAGGGGAGGGTAAGTCTGGAAAGGTTTTCAAATGAGACAATCATCTGAAATAAGCTGGAAGTGGGCTACAGAGGTCTCTGTGAGCAGAAGGAAACATTTTGAAGAGAAAGAGTTTGTTGGGGAAAAGGCACGGAGAAGCTGTGCTTGGAAAACGGTATTTCGGAGTTCGTGAGACAATAAGTAATCCACTAACACAGTGACTTTCGATCTCATTAGCATTGACTGAATTTCCCCAGATGGCAATCAGTCAACCAATCGGTGGTATTTACTGAGTGCTTACTATGTGCAGAACACTGTACTAAGCATTTGGGAGAGTATAATACAACAAAATTTACAGACATGCTCCCTGCCCATGCGAGCTTAGAGTCTAGAGGGAGAGACAAACATTAATATGAATAAAAAAGTAATTTATAATACATAATTTAAAGAGATGTACATAAGTGCTGAGGGGTTGGGAGGGGGTGGGGCAAATATCACATGTCCAGAGTTCACAGATCCAAATGAATAGATGATGCAAAAGGGAGAGCGAGCCAGGGGAAAGAGGACTTAGGCAGGGAAGGCGTCTTGGAGAAGATGAGACCTTAGTAATGTATTGAAGATTGAGAAAGTGTGGTCTGGTATAGATGAAAAGGTAGGGACTTAGAGGCTAGTGGGAGGATATGAGAAAGGGGTCTATGGTGAGATAGACGAGATCAGGGCATGGTGAGTAAGTTGGTGCTAGAGGAGTGGAGCATGCAGTCTGGGCTGTAGTAAATCAGCGAGGTGAGGTAGGAGGGCGTGAGCTGACTGAGTGTTTTAAAGTCAATGGTAAGGAGTTTCTGTTTAATGTAGAGGTGAATGGGCAGAGGTTCTTGAGGAGTCAGGAGACATGGAGTGAATGTTTTTGTTTTGGAGTAAAGTATGTACTGGAATGGGGAGAGACAGGAGGCCGGGAAGTCAGAGAGGACACAGATGCAATTGTCAAGGTGGAATAGGATAAGTGCTTGGATTAGCCTGGTAGCATCTTGGATGGAGAGAAATGGGTGTATTCTAGCAATGTTGTGAAGGTAGTACTGATAGGATTTGGTGACAGATTGAATATGTTGGTGGAATGATAGAGATAAGTCAAGGGCAACTCCAAGGTTAAGGGCTTGTTAGAGAGGGAGAATAGCTGTGCTGTCTACAGCGATGGGGAAATACATGGGAAGGACAGAGTTTGGGAGGCCTATGTTCCCAATTATCTGAAAATCATAGCCTACCAAGCTGATGGAGATCTTTAAATTGGGCAAAGTAGCATCTCTCTGTGTCTCTCTTGTTCGTTCTTATCCATTCTCTGCCTGATTTGTTTTGAAACCAAAATGTTTTATGGAAAAATCCCACTATGAGCACACGTTATCAAGTTTACTCTTTCAAACATTGTCTATTAAACTAATTTTGCTGGTAAAGCTACAAGAGTTTTGGAATGATTAATAATGTGTTCTTAGGAATGGGGCTTAATTAGGTTTTAGTTGCTTTGAAACAAATATTCTTTCTGTACTTCTGTTCTCAGTTTCTTTTTTAAAGGTATTTGTTGGGTGTTCACCTTGTCAAGCACTGTTCTAAACCCTAGGGTACTTATAAGTCAATCAGGCAGGATATAATCAGACAAGCGTCAGAGCCAGGATTAGAACCGAGGTGCTTCTGACTTGCAGGCCCGTGCTCTATTCAGTAGGCCATGCTACTTCTCTGTGGGTGATGACTGTAGTCTTTGTTATTATTTTAGTAATAACACTCAGACACCTTCAAGTCTAACAGGAAGGATTAGTCCTATTTAGACTGGGAGCTCCTTTTGGGACAAGGAATGTGTCTAGTCTAATTTTTTTAATGGTATTTGTTAAGCGGTAACTATGTGGGAAGCTCTGTTGGGCATACTGAAATACTTGGATCTACCCCAGTGCTTCAATTCATGCTTGACACAAACTAAGTGGTTAACAAATACCATAACTCATATAAATTATTAAGAAGTGGAAATTATAGAGCTAGAACTGCTACAACTCCATGTTGGCTAAGCAAATGAACATGACTAGAATTCATTCATTCAACAGTATTTATTGAGCGCTTACTATGTGCACAGCACTGTACTAAGCGCTTGGGATGAACAAGTTGGCAACAGATAGAGACAGTCCCTGCCGTTTGACGGGCTTACAGTCTAATCGGGGGAGACGGACAGACAAGGACAACGGCAATAAATAGAGTCAAGGGGAAGAACATCTCGTAAAAACAATGGCAACTAAATAGAATCAAGGTGATGTACAATTCATTAACAAAATAAATAGAATAGGAAAGCAGCCATGGCCGAGTGGAAAGAGTGTGGGCCTAGGAGTCAGAAGACCTGGGTTCTAATCCTTAACTTATCTGTGCCTCAGTTACCTCATCTGTAAAATGGGAATTAAGACTGTGAGCCCCATGTGGGACAAGAACTGTGTACCTTTGATTCCTCTGTATCTGTCCCAGCACTTAGAACAGTGCCTCACACATAGTAAGCCCTTAACATATTCCATGAAAATAGAAAGTAAAATAAAGAGATGAGAACAAGTACTTGTGCAGGATAGGAACTCACCAAATCTCCCTAAGATTTCCAAGTATATTGCTTAGGTCTTGTTCAAGCTAATTGCAAACAGGTTGGTGACCAGCACATAGTAAGCATTTAACAAATACCTCTCCGCGTAGTCTCCGATTTCAACATTAGATGTTTTAGTTCAGCAGGCTATAATTCATTCCTCTAATCCAATTCTAATGATATTCCAAATACAGCCAGTTATCCTCAATACTTTCATGTTTGTCTCCCTCATTAAAGTACAGTCTTCTTATGGTCTGGGAACATGACACTTTGTTATTCTGTACTTCATATTTGCTTAGTACAGAACAATGCAGCAAGTGTATGCTTAATAAGTGCTGCCACAATAATTGCTACTACTTCTCCAGCCAGTTCCTTTCCACAGGTAGTCCCGGGCTCTGGAATTCTACGGGAACAGGAAAACACAAAAACTGGAAAGCAACCATGATTTGACCTCTCCCTACCAAGTTACTAAGAATTTTTTCCCAAAACTTTCTTTCTCAATGACCCAAAGATGTTTTTCCATCCATACCACTGCACATCAAATTAGCATTACCCATTAAATTCAGTGATGCTTATATTAACTGCTTACCAAGTCTAAAACACATTCATAGAGCTAATGATAATGCTTATCATTTGGCAAATGCTTTGAAGTGTTATGTATGATTAACTAATCTACTTAGACTGTGAGCACACTTATGGGATGCTTTGTTACTTTCTTTAGCTAACATTTTAGTATCTCCCTTATTCATGGCATCTCAATGTCAAGAGGAACAGGAATTTCTCTACTGGATGAGGCCATTTGCTCTTCCAGGCCAATTTCTGTGCCTAGCTTGGGCAATACCTTGGAGCCTGAGATGGTGCAAATTTGTTTTTAATATGCAAAAAAAAATTTCATTCACTCCACCTATCATTCAGGTGGAACCCCTTTACTCTATGATATGCGTTTCATTAATATTACAGGATTAGAGTAGTGTTTCAATTTTAAGCCCATATTTTCCATTGCTCTTATCTTTCTAAAAATTACTTTTTGAATTGAAATTTCTCACAGTTGACCTCACCCTGAGAAATTGTAGGTTCTATCTGAGTGACCTGAATGAGAATAAAAGGTACTTTGTCACCTCAACATTCTTCTACAGTGCTTTTATCTACTGGACAGATGACAAACAATGAAACCAATTGGTTTCACATTTAGAACAGGACAATTACTTTTTGGGGGACCATTTCTGAACCAGTTGGAATGTGGAAAAATGAGGTCATGAGAGTTCGAATATCCTGGGTTCAATTTTCTTGGCGTAGCAATCCCATTTCACATGCATCTTTCCCATTGGTTTCAAAGGCAGTACATCTGCAAAAAGAAGCAATATGGCCTAGTAGAAAGAACATAGGACTGGGAGTTAGAAGACCTGACTTCTAATCCCAGCTTCTCCACTGGGCAAGTGGTGATCTTGGGCAAGTCATTTCACTTCTCTGTGCCTCTGTTACCTCACTCGTAAAATGGAGCCAAAATACCATCTCTCTTCCCTCTTAAACTGTGAGCTCCATGTGGGACAGGGACTGTGTCTGATCTTTTAATATTTTGTCACTCCTAGTGTTTAGATCATTGCTTAACAAATATTATAATTATCATTATTATTATTAAGAACAGAGGAGCCAGGGGATTAATCTCCTTAGGAAACATGTGGAAAAGACTTGTTTCAATGATTTCCATGAAAAGCTCTGTATAAATTATTTGATTCCTGGTGGGAGCCAAGTATCCAATGTACTTCTGAGATGGAATATATCCTTCAGCCTCTATTTTCTTAGAGTATTTCCTCCACTAGAGGCTCTACTTGGACTGTGAGCTCCATGTGGGCAGGTACTGTGTATAACCTGATTAACTCATATCTACCACCATGCTTAATACAGTGCAAGGCACATAAGCACTTAATAAATACCACAATCATTACTATTACTCCACCTAGACTGTGCTTACCTGGAAGAAAACACAAGGATTAAATTGGTCAGATTTCATAGAATTGTATTTTTCTCTTCCAGTATAATAAGATAAATGTTATTTTTATATCTTCATGATACATGCAATGCAGGAGTTTATTGAAGGCTAAATCTTATCCTTTCATTGGTGAGACTGAAGAAGAGGAGTTCTAGAATCCTTGTTTTGCCACTAAAGTCTTGAACAACCACAAATTTTCTGATTTTGAGGCAGATAAGTTAGCATCCTTTTCACACACACTCAGTTCATTTTTTAAACCGAGAACTTAATTCCTTTTTCACATGGTCAATATTTTCTACTTAATAAAGCAGAATTCATCTTAGTTGGAAAAAAAAAGTTAGCATAACATAAGCCTGGCTACAAATCTGACTCTCCCTCAACATATTGAAGTGGGTAGATATGTTTTGTTTTGTTTTTGTAGTTTGGTTTTTCTGCAAAAGACCACATTAACTGGCAAATCCATAAATTGCACCTTGTTTGTTCTTCCAGTCTCATTTGTTATTTACCAATTCAAATGAAAAGTTATCAGCTCTGTTCTACAATCCGATAAGGACTTACTATTGTGGATTACACTATCATCCTCTGGCATGTGGCTGGTTGCCTATCCAAACAATTACCTAGATTACAACATTGTGATGCACAGTTAATAGCACAAGACTCGACAAGCACCCTTGCAGAACCAAGGGAAAATATGGCTTTTCCAATTAAACATTTGCCAACTAAGCAATTTGGCACAAATGCAAAACAATACATGTTTCAAGAGATCTCTGATTAAAATGCTCATTGCTAATAAGGCCAAAAGTATTTGAAATAAATCATACTAAGATGATAAAATACAGAGGGGTGTGCACATAAGGGATGAGGGAATGGTGGAATGTAATTATTTGGCAGAAAGAGTAGCAAATTCATCTCAATTGCCAGGATTTCCAACTGTAGACTATCTTGTATTTTTTTTTTCCTCCTAGCTGTAATGGAACAAAAATAAAATAGTCAGAAATGTCTTCCATGATAGCAAAGCACTCAGGTCTTTATATTAAATAACCTTAAATAAGAAGTCCCTGTCCCACAATAGGGCTCACTGTCTTAATCCTCATTTTACAGATAAGGGAATTGAGACACAAAGAAGTTCAGTGACTTGCCCAAAGTCACAGAGTGGACAAAACCTTCTGATTTCCAGGCCCATACTCTATCCACTAGGCTACACTGCTTCTCATCTGTTAACTGATGAGTTACCTAGGTAGGGGAATTCAGTGATGGCACCAGGTTCTGTTTCCTTGGTGTGGGATGATATATCTTCAGATTTATTATCAGTCCATAGTTTGGGTCAACTCAGCAAAATAACTTCACGGTCATCTTCAGATTTATTTTGGGGCTGAACTCTGCTTACTGTGTACCGATCTGAGTGACAGCTGCATACAGTCTCTTGATTGGGATGATTTTCTTAGAGGAGGCCCTGCAGACAGCTGCATTTCCTGGATTGGCCATGAAGGTGCCATCGTGATGTTTGTAAATCTTCCTGATTGACAGACAGCATTTCTGACTTTTTCCTCTGTTAGTCCTTTCTCCCAGTGTGCTGCCCTCCTGGGAGAACTCAGGGTAGATCCCAGAACCCAGACAGACTGGTGAAGAGTTAGGAGGTCAGGGGAAAAGAGGGAAGGGAGGCAACATGGCCTAGTGGAAAGAGCACGAGCCTGGTGTCAGAGGACCTGGATTCTAATCCCAGATCTGCCACTTGCCTGCTGTGACACCTTGAGTAAGTAACTTAACTTCTCTGTGATCTGCAAAATAGAGACTCATTACCTGTTCTCCCTCCTACTTAGACTGTAAGTCCTATTTGGGACCTAGTTATCTTGAATCTACCCAGAGTGTTTGGCCCATGGCAAGCACTTAACAAATAAAAATACCTTCCAGTAGCACAACCAGGCTTGCAGGACGGTTCATTCATTCAATCATATTTATTGAGCACTTACTATGTGCAGAGCACTGTACTAAGTGCTTGGAATGTACAAATTCAGCAACAGATTAAGACAATCCCTGCCCAACAACAGGCTCACTGTATAAACTAGGGAGACAGACAACAAAACAAGTAGTCTGGCATCAGTATCATCAAGATAAATAGAATCATATATACACATCATTAAAATAGAATAATAAATAATATATACAAATATGCACAAGTACTGTGGGGAGGGGAGGAGAAGCAGAGGGAAAGGGAGGGGTCAGTCTCAGTTGATAGGCAGGAGTTAAGATAGGTACTTGGTTTTATGGTCCAACTACCATACATTGGTATTCCCCACATACCCAGCTCACTACCATGCACCTGCACTTTGTGTTTCCCTTCTGGGTCTATGACATCCAGTACAGTCACCCTGAAGACCAAATGGCACTTCTGGCTCTCATCACTTAACTAGAGCCCATTTTCAGTGCATTCTGGTTCACTTTCACAAATGGAGCCTGGTCCACTAGGAAACACCTACAAGGAGGCAAGGTCAGTGACAAAATTGTCACTTGACTGGCCACAATCTTTTTCATAAACCATAACACAATACTAGAAATAAATGGACCCATTTTTCATCAGAATTCCTTTGTTAAAACACATGAATTCTCTGAATTTATTTTTTATTTCATCCTGAGGTTATTTTTTTCCTATGAAGATACATGATGAAGAAGGAAGAGGAATTTCAGTTATCCAAAAAGCTAAGCAACATTAACTACAAATAATCTCCCCCAAACCCCAGTCTCTGGGTAAATATGACAAAGGCATATCATTTCTCTTGAAATGCTGAAGTATCTACTTGTTTGTGAGTCTCTGCTTGTCTTTACACAGGGATGAAAAGGATTCTGAGTGGATGATAGGATTAACCAGGGAATGTTACTTGACAGAGATCAAACTCACTTTTCAAAACCCATTTGGGTGTAATGTTAAAATGACATATCTGGAAACTCAATCATAGCTTGTCTCTGGGTATGCCTGAATGACCATTTGACTAGGAAAGCACATGCAAATTTGAGTTTTTGATTTGGATAGGACTGTTTGGTTCTAAATTGTGTGGGACAGCAGAAGGCCAACATGAATGCCCTTCAAACAAAAGCATTTAAACTAAGCTATGAAAACAACTTAAGTATTTTGAAATGTCACAGATACAATTAACCAGTCTTTCTCTGTTAGATGCCACACTGATGATTTTCTCTCTCGGAAATTTGGAACTGCCAGCTCTGATTTGGTTTTCATCGTGACCATGGATATTTCTGCTTATTGTGGAACCTCCCCTTGCCCAAAGTAGGAAGTGCTCATTTATTAGCCAATTCATTTTGGGCTTGAAAGTATTTAAGCATCTAAATGGTGTGAACTCTGGAGTACGAGGATTGTGGTTAACTACATGAAGACAGAGAGAAGAGGCTGTAAAATGACACATTACTCAGTTACCATTAAACAAGCTTTGAAAACCAGCAAGACAATTATCATAATCATCGGTGGTATTTACTGGGAACTTACTGCATGCACAGAAATGTACCAAGCACTTGGGAGAGTATAATATCACAGAGTTGGTAGAGATGTTCCCTGCCCAGAACAAGCTTACACTCTAGAGAAGAAGAGCCATGAGAAGAGCCCTAGCCTTGAAATCAGAGGATTTAGTCACTAATCCCAGCTTTGACATTTGCCAGCTGTGGGTCCTTGGACAAGTCAGTTAACTTTTCTGTGTCTCAGTCTCCTTATGTAGGACAGGGAACAGGGACTATATATGACCTTCATGCACTGTATCTACCCCAGAGTTTAGTACAGTGCTTGACACATAGTAAGCACTTAAGAAATACCATGAAAAAAAAGGGTAAGGTGGAGCACTGAGAAACAAGGAAAGAAACCTGTAATTTTGAGTATGGGGGTCAAAATGGAGTAGCACTTTTAAGGGGTAAAAGACATGTTTTAAACAAATATCTGCTCAGCTCCAGGTCCTGGGGGAAAGTAAAGCCTCTGTTTCTAGAGGCAGCTGGAAAGACCCCAAACATCTCTGGAAACCAACAGGCCCATAGAGACACCATCCTTTTTTTTTCTTTTTTTTTTAAGTGGTATTTGTTAAGCACTTACTACATGCCAGGCACTCTACTAAGCACTGAGATAGATTCAAGCTAATCAGGTGGGACACAATCATGTACCACATGGAGCTCACAGTCTTAATCCTCTTTTCATAGATGAGGTAACCAAGGCATAGAGAAATTAAGTGATTTGCCCAAGGTCACAGGGCAGACATGGTAAAGCCGGGATTAAATCCCATGTCCTCTGACTCCCAGGCTGGTGCTCTTTTCATTAGGCCACATTGCTTCACCTGGACTCTGGGGGCCTCCGGAGGGAACACCTAGGTTCAGTACTAGACTAAGGGGAAATAACCAGTCTGAGAGCCCTGCTAGGATTCAGGGCTCACTTTATCTAAAGTGAGTGTGACAGTCTGATAATGTCACTAATTGTCTTGGTGACCTGTCAGGTTGCTTCACATCTCTGTGCCCTGTTTTCTCCAAATGAAAGTGAGAGTGACATACTTAGGCCTCTGACTCAGTTACAGACTATCACCAATCTGGAGTAGTGTGTCATCTAAAGGCCTAGTTACAGTCTTCCCTTTTAGATTATAGGGTCCTGCAGGCAGATAACACTGCTTGAACTTCTGTTTCATCTTAAGTGCCTAATGCAGGAACTGAATACTTTAAGTTATAATAATAATTATGGTTTTGGTTAAGCACTTACAAGTGAGGGCAGGGAACATGTCTAATTCTGTTGTATTATACCCTCCCATGTGCCTAGCATAGAGTTCTGCACATAATAAGCAGTCAATAAATACCACTGATTGCTGTGCCAAGACCTGTGCTAAGCCCTTGAGTAGATACAGGATAATCACATCAGACACAGTCCCCATCATATATGGAGCTCATAGTTTGAGGGAAGGAGAACAGATATTCAATCACCATTTTACAGATGAAAAAATGGATGCACAGAGATGTTAAGTAACTTGTGCAATGTCACACAGCAGGCAAGTGGTGGAGTCAGGATTAAAAATTCAGGGTTCCTGACTCCTAGCCCTATGCTCTATTCACTAGACCACACTGTTTCTCTTTAATGGTAAGTTCTGTTATGATAAAGAGGAGGATAGTGGGTGGAGAGCAGTGAAGCAGGTAGTAGTGCAGTCCCCTGACAATTGATGCCTCATCACTTGGCTGAGAATGTAGGGGAAAAATCAGATTGATTTCTTCTCTGGATGAGGAGAAATACAACACTCAGGGTCTGGGGAGGAGAATACGGGCATGATACATAGAGTGACCTAGTGGATAGAGTATGAGTTTGGGAATTAGAAGGCCCTGAATTCTAATCCCTACTCCATCACTTGTCTTCTGTGTGACCTTGGGCAAGTCACAACTTCTCTGTACCTCAGTTACCTTATCTATAAAATGGGGATTAAGACCGTGAAATCCATGTGGAACATAGACTGCTTCGAATCTAATTATCTTGTATCTACCCCAGTGTTTAGTACAGTGACTGGCACATAGTAAGTGCTTAAAGTAAGTACCATAAAAAAATGGCTCAATTATTTCAAGACTGAGTTCAAGGCAATTACTACTCAGCATAAGAAGTAAAAGAGCCATAAATACTATATGGGCAGCCGTAACTTAAGGAGTTTTGAGTCACAATGAACCATTAATTACAATACTTCCACATGTACACACAATTTCAGCTTTACAACACTTCAGTTCTGACTTCAACACTAGCCTCTTTTAAGGCACAAGGTCCTGGGGCTAGGGCTGTGTAGGGGTTGGGGGACAGGGGACTGCTGGAGGGAGAGGGGAGAGTGGGGACACAATTTGAACAGCCACTATAGTAGGTGGGGTGGAAGGGGTCAAATGAGAAAGGCTCAGGGAAGATAGGAGGATTGGCCCTTGGGTTCACATTACTTCATTGAAGATGATCATAATAATAATAATAATAATAATATATTAAGCACCTAGTATATGACAAGCACAGAACAAAGCACTATGAAAATACAAAATAAAGAGGCTCAACACAGTCCCTGTCCCACAAAGGGTTCACAGACTAGTCAACTACCAAATTGTGAAATCAATGTTACCACCTTTTTTTTTTTTAATGTACTTTTTCAGAGCTTACTATGTGCCAGGCACTGGCATATAAACAAGCTAATCAGGTTGGACTTAGTCTGTATCCCACATGGTGCTTGCAGTATTAATTCCCATTTCACAGATGAATTAACAGACACAGAGAAGGTGATTTGTCCAAGGTCACACAGCATACAAGTGGTAGAACCAAGATTAGAACCAAGGTCCTTCTCATTCCCAGGCCTACGTTCTATCCACTAAGCCATACTGCTTCTCATGAACATCTACCAATCAGGTAGTGTTGATTGAGAGCACAATTTGGGGCATTTTTGGTAAAATATATAGGTCAGACAAAATATGTGTGTATATAAATATAAATATACACACACACAATATATATTTTATAGATCTATACATACATATATAGACATCTTGTCTGATCTTGGGTTCAGGAACCAAACCCCTACTTACAACTGCTTTCCTTTGAGAAAAGTATTTCAGACTTGAATGTTTTGAAACTTTTGTCATGAATCGATTGTGTTCTAAATCCAAAGATTGCCTGTAATTTAATGGAAGATTCTCATCCAATTTGTATTTCAACTAGCTTATACAAAGTTTTTGTTGTATTTGTGATATTCACTTTGGCCATTGCCAATTGACTTACCTTGAAGAATAGAATTAAATAGATCAGTCTTGGTTTTGCTTCTCATTATTGGAAAACAATTTCCCTTTCGTTAAGTTATTTTTCAATTCATAAATATTAAAGAAAATTCTCCTCCCCTTAATTTACCAAAGCTTAAGGTTTGGGCAAATGTCTAATACTATTTTAAGCTAGAGTTACATTTCACTGCCTTCATTTACTATTTTGAATTTTGACTTACAGACTACAATTTGGAGAAAAATCTTGTAGATTTTTCCTGCAGAAAAAATTCACTTGATAAATTTTTGCAGCATCCTGCCACACTTCCCTGAAATTACTCATTTCTTCAGGTCATTATGTCAGACATAGTTTTTCTGTAGGACTTTTTTTCCCTTTTTACAACTGACTTTCAACTTTCACTTTTACTAGTTCACTTATTTTGTTGCCTAATTGAGAAAATACATCAGTAAATAGGAGTCCTAGCCTCTGGCTCTTCTATTTACATTTTTAAATTTTCTCCTAGCTTTTGTGGCAGACAGTTGAAAGAATATCTTTTTACATCTCATTTGAAGTTTAGAGCGAGTGAAAATTGCATCCTATAACAAAGAACCTGCTGTGAAGATAGCACAACACCAAAGAGAGTTTAAACAACTCAAATTCAATACTATAATTAAAGCAAGAGAAGGAGATAGAGGATGCCTCCGTTTTACTTTACAGATGTGAGCAATTATGCTTACGATTCTCATAAAATCTCCAATAGTCTAATTGCTAAGGTGTTTAATATGTTTTGCTTCCTAAAGAGGCAGAGTAAATGGAAAAATGATTCCAATCCAATGTGTTTGACAGGGCTGAGTTAATTTAATTTTCAGATATGTCACTTCATCTCCGGTAAAAAATACTGGTCTTTAACTAAGTCTTTTATTTGAACACCTTAGGGGTTATTTTTTTTCCCCAGTAACACAAATAATGATAATAATTGTTATATTTGTTTAGTGCCAGGCACTGTACAAAGCACTAAGCATAAGTGCTGTGGGCCTGGGCCACTGTCAAAGAGGTACATAGCCAAATGCAGAGTCGATGCCAAGGGGATGAGGGACAGGGGAAATAAAAGGTTCCATCTGGGAGATGTCCCCTGGAGGAGATGCGACTCTGGCAAGGTCTTGAAGGTGAGGAAAGTAGTGGACCACTGGACATATTGGGGGGAGGCCACCAGGCCCAAGTATTGGTGATGAGACAGATGAGAGAGAAAGTCATGGGATTGATTGGCATTAGAGGAAACTGTTTTTTTTTTTCCAGCTCTACATTTTGTCTAGGTTAAAACTGTAAAAATATATGTTATGTTACCAGGACTATTCTTCCAAAAGGTACCAAGTGTTTTCCATTAGGTGTTTCTCCAAACTGATTAGGTTAAATCTAAATCATCCTAAACAATGGTAGTGAAGCCTCCTACTTTGGAAAACTGTCCTAATCCAATAACTCATGTTTTGAGCACTAAGGAGGAATGCCTTGAATATCAATTTCTTGGGATGATTTCTCAGTTTCAAAATATTCATTTCTGGATGCAGGCTTATCTGTTGTTTCTGATGGATGATCCCATCCCTCAAGCATTAATTTTCTAGAAATTCAAGATCAATTTCCCTTTTCCTTGCTGTCATTCCATTTCCTCTTTGAGTGGATTTTCAATTGCAAACTTCTTTTTCCATGCTTTACTTAATGGAAAGGATCCAGCCATAATAAAGATGTGAAAACCTTAAGAAAAAAAAAAACTACTTCTCATGAGTTGCTAGGAAAAATCAAGCAACAGAATTTGAAAATTTTGACACTGCCCAGTGCTAACTTCTAAGGTTGGCACAAAAGCTAAATTGCTCTTCCTGTAATGAATGTTTTCTCTTCATAAGCTAAACAGTCTGAAGAGCACATGCAGATAAAGGCATGTTTCCACTGAGATAAAACAACATACCTCTTGCCCTCTTTTCTTCATTCACTTAGTAAAAGCACAAAAATAAAAAGTGAAAGCTTCATTCCAAAGACACTAAAAAGTAGCAAGAGAAAATGTCAGAGAAACCACAGCAGGAAGTGATTTATATTACATGTACCAGGCTCTAGTTCCATCAAGTGACATTGTTTGCAGAGTACATAGCACTAAATGAACAATATTATGCTTCCATATTATGTTCAGCATAGCTGGCAATAAATTAGGAACTAAATACACATATGGTGCTAGGCCTACTGTCTCTTACACTCTCTCTTCACACTTTCCTCTTTCCAGAATTCTACTCAATCATATTTATTGAGCACTTACTGTGTGCAGAGCACTGTACTAAGTGCTTGGAAAGTACAATACAGCAATAAAGAGAGACAACCGCTGCCCGTAATGGACTTACATTTTGGGGTTGGAGGGCGGGTTGGAGGGGAGGGGAGAGACAGATATCAAAACAAGTAAATAGGCATCAATATAAATAAGTAGAATTATAGATATATACATATATGCATAACTGCTGTGGGGCAGGGGTGGGAGAGCAAAGGGAGTGAGTGGACATGACGTGGAAGGGAGGGGGAGCTGAGGAAAAGGGGGCATAGTCTGGGAAGGCCTTTTGGAGGAGCTGCACATTCAGTAGGGCTTTGAAGGGGGAAAGAGTGATTGTTTGGCAGATTTGAGGAGGGAGAGCATTCCAGACCAGAGGTAGGATGTGGGCCAGGAGTCAGTGGCAAGATTGAGGCACAGTGAGAAGGTGAACACCAGAAGAAGAGTGTGTGCAGGCTGGGATATAGGAGAGAAGGGAGGTGAGGTAAGAAGGGTTGTGGAAGCAGCATGGCATAGTGGATAGAGCATGGGCCTGGGAAACAGAAGGTCATGGTTTTTAGTCCTGGCTCTGCCAGTTGTCTGCTGTGTGACCTTAGGTAAATAACTTTACTTATCTGTGCCTCAGTTTCCTCATCTCTAAAATGGGGAATAAGACTCTGAGCCCTATGCAGGACAGGGACTACATTCAACTTGGTTTGCTTGTATCCATTCCAGTACTTAATACAGTGCCTGGCACACAGTAAGCGCTTAAATACCACAATAGTAATAGTAAGAAGGGACAAGGTGATGGAGAGCTTTAAAGCTAATAGTGAGGAGTTTTTGTTTCATACAGAGGTTGATAGGCAACCACTGGAGATTTTTGTGGAGGGGTGTGACATGCCCTGAACATTTCTGTAGAAAGATAATCCAGGCAGTGGAATGAAGTATGGACTGAAATGGGGAGAGGGAGGAGGTTGGAGGTCAGAAAGGCGGCTGATGCAGTAATCCAATTGGGATAAGATGACAGATCATACTAACATGGTAGTGGGTTGGATGGAGAGGAAAGGGCAGATCTTGGCTATGTTGTTTGTGAACTATATTTGTCTTTCCTTGTCTCTATTTCTGAATTATATATACCCTTCATTTTCTTTAACCCATAATCCAGGAGAAAGATAGAGCCTGTTTATAAGATAAGGCCAAAATTTTAGGTCAGGTTGGGGAGACTTATTTTAGATGGTGAACTGGAATGGATGACTATATGACAGAGAAAAGGAAACAAATAACAACAAAAACAAAACAAAGAACAGGATATATCTATATACACCATACGCCAAGTATATCTATATACATATACGCCAAGAAGAAGAATGTTTTATCCTCTCTCCTCACCCATAAGAAGTCATCTTATGCCATGATAAAATAAATTTTGATGGTTCATATAATTGCCTTTGCATTCACAGCTACAACTGTTATTACAGGCCATAAAATTAGCTAGGCTTTAAAAATAATCCATTCGGAGGTTTTAACCTGATGACTTTTTCCATCAACAAAAGTTACATGTTGATTATGGCGATATTCTCCATCACCAAAAGTCACAAGTTGGCTATGGTGATATTTGCTCTAATTTTTTTATTTGATTGAATGATTCCATCTTGTAAAAGCAGGGTTACAAAAGGACAGGTTAGTCTTCAACTCTGATCATCATAGTTTCCAGTCTTTCACCCAGAACTTCAGAACTTCCTCCTCTCCACTCTTACTATTCCAATTCCTGACATCTCCTAGGTTTATGCAGAGGGTTTTTTTTTTTCTCTCAATTTAGCAACTTTCCTGAATTGAATCACAAAGTTACTCAACTTCACTTGGTAAATCATATTTTCTCTTCATATTTCAACTAAAATTGAAGAATCACTTCACCTTGGAAGTAAAACAAAGTAGCAATTTTACAGAACTATTATTCACAGTAGTCTGTTTTCCAATACCTTTGGGATAACTATAGTTAGGCCAAAAAGAACAGAAAGAAGGATGAACATGGTTCAGCATTTTTGGAACACCTACCTAGTCATAAAATCTTACACTAATAAAATAAACCAAGTGTTCTAGTCTATTATTCTATTTAGAATTGAGGATTATGGCACCCTTCAATCCAAACTTTGTCTAAACCATCCTAGGGAAGCATGATTTTTTTTTTAATACAAATAAACACAACTGTTCAACATTCACCCACCTTCATACTTCACTGAAAGACAATATCAGAAGCATACCTTGAAATGTACTAGGACTAGCAGTAATTCAAAGAAAAAACAGCCACAGCTACAATGCTTTGACAGTTACCGCCAGGCAACTCAAACAAAATTGAGCTAGGCATCTTACTGTTTATCTTGTAAAATCTTCTGAAATTCATTCATTCATATTTATTGAGCGCTTACTGTAATCAGAGCACTGTACTAAACACATGGAAAGTACAATTCAGCAACAGAGACAATTTCTCCCCACAGTGGGCTCACAGTCTAGAATGGTGGAAACAGACATCAAAACAAGTAAACAGGCATCAGTGACATTTATATATGAATAGAATTATAGATATATGCACATCAAAGCAAGTAAACAGGCATTAATTATAAATAAAATTATAGATATGTACATATATACACATATCGAGAAGCAGTGTGGCTCAATGGAAAGAGCCCGGGCTTGGGAGTCAGAGATCATAGGTTAGAATCCTGGCTCTGGCACTTGTCAGCTGTGTGACTGTGGGCAAGTCACTTCACTACTCTGCGCCTCAGTTCCTTCATCTGTAAAATGGGGATGAAGACTGTGAGCCTCACGTGGGACAATCACATTCCCCTGTATCTACCCCAGAGCTTAGAACAGTGCTCGGCACATAGTAAGCGCTTAACAAATACCAATGTTATTATTATTATTATTATTACACACAAATGCTGTGGGGCGGGGTGGGGGAATAGAACAAAGAGAGTGAGTCAGGGCTACGGGAAGGGAAAAGAGAGCTGAGAAAAAAAAGGGTCTTAGTCTGGGAAGGCCTCCTGGAGGAAGTGATCCTTCAGTGGGTTTTTGATCAAATCCCGGCTCTGCCACTTGTCAGCTGTGTGACTCTGGGCAAGTCACTTAACTTCTCTGTGCCTCAGTTACCTCATCTGTAAAATGGGGATGAAGACTGTGAGCCCCACGTGGGACAACCTGATTCCCCTGTGTCATCACCAGCGCTTAGAACAGTGCTCTGCACATAGTAAGCGCTTAACAAATACCAACATTATTATGGGGGGAATGTGACTGCAGGATTCGAGGAGGGAGGGCATTCCTGCCAGAGGGAAGATATG
Source organism: Ornithorhynchus anatinus (assembly GCF_004115215.2). NCBI lineage: Eukaryota > Metazoa > Chordata > Mammalia > Monotremata > Ornithorhynchidae > Ornithorhynchus > Ornithorhynchus anatinus. The sequence continues at coordinate 47,399,858 of NC_041728.1, read as the reverse complement.
GGCCAGGGGTTCATGGTAGGACAGGCGAGAAGGAGGCACAGTGAGGAGGTTAGTGCAAAGGAGTGGAGTGTGTGGGCTGGGATGAAAAAGGAGAGAAGGAAGGTGAGGTATGAGGGGGCAAGGTGATAGAGAGTTTTGATGCCTAGTGAGTTTTTGCTTCCTGAAAAGGTTGATAGGCAACCACTGGAGATTTTTTGAGGAGGGGAGTGACCTGCCCAGAATACTTCTATAGAAAGATAATCCGAGCAGCAGAGTGAAGTATAGACTGAAGTGGGGAGAGACAGGAGGTTGGGAGATCAGAAAGGAGCCTGATGCAGTAATCCAGATGGGATAGGATGAGAGATTATACTAACATGGGAGCAGTTTGGATGGAGAGCAAAGGGCGGAACCTGACAATGCTGTGAAGGTGAGATCGGCAAGTTTTGGTGATGGAAAAGTCAGGGAGAGGACAGGGTTTGGGATGGAAGATAAGGAGCTCAGCCTTGGACATGTTGAGTTTTAGGTGGCGGGAGTACATCCAACTAGAGATGTCCTGAAGGCAGAAGGAGATGTGACCCTGGAGGGAGGGATAACGGGGGAGGAGATGTAGATTTGGGTATCATCTGCATAGAGATTAGAGTTGAGGGTGTGGGAGTGAATAAGTTCACTAAGGGAGTGAGTATAGATGGGTAGTATATACTCATAAATAAAGAGTATAATTCTGAAATCACAGTTTAATTCAGTCTGGTGTCATGGGGATGAGACAGGGGAGGGAGCACTACCTTTATGCTCTAGCCTCTTCCAGTTCATTATTAGAACATTATTCACTGAGAAAAAAGAATGCTCATATCATAATAATGAAAGCACTCTACCTTGGAGCTGTGATGCCCTGTATTGATGGTATCTTTGATTTGGCTATTCAAGGTTGATATGTAGTTCAAATCCAGATTAGAAAATTATATCTGGGTTTTCTAAAATTCAGTTGAGAACACTGCATCTCATCTCCATGCCACCACTAACATTCGGGTAGAGCTGACAAAGACTGATCAGTGTTGTCAATTTGCCTTAATTTTTGACTAATTTAAACACAGAGGAAGGCACTTGTACACAAATGAGTGAGCAACATGAATGACATTTATCTTAATTTGTTTATACCTGTTAAGCAATCCCTTAATTTTCTCCATGACTAATGAATGCTACAGAAGAATTAAAGGGTGCTAAACATTTTAGAATGAAAAAGAAAGTAAACAGCGGAGCCTCCCCTTCCTACAGTGTTAGAAAGATAAATAGCTATCACAAAAAAATCAAAGGATATCAAAAACCACAAAAAAGGATATAGCAGATTGCGCAGAGAATGACACCAAATTGAGAGAACTTCCAAAACACCAGTATGGTGAAATTAAATGACTGTAAATATTGATCAGAAGGTGGGGAAAAAATCATCCTCTGTTACCCAATTCATTTTGCAAATTTGGTGCTGGTGAATAAAGGTCTTACAGGCTATAGGAGACCTACCATGGGTCTTTGCTTCCGATAACCAAACAGCCCCCTTGACAATCCTATGTTTTTTGTTTGTTTTCTTTTCTTTTCCCTGCCCTGCTGAGGCTACTCACCCTTCATTGCCTTGTGGAGACATGATCCGTGACCTCAAGGAATTTACAGTCTAACAGAGGACCTTACAGTTTAATCTGATTAAATTCGCAATGTTGATAAATAGGCATGCTGGGATTTGTGATATGGAACAATTGAGGACTAATGCTGTTCATAAATGATCTGGTCTTGATTCTTTTAGGTTTAGTCAATTAAGATAATGATGAGGATGGAATTTCACAACTGGAATGATGGATGGCTTCAAATCTTGTGATTTCAGGACTGAGAACCTCAACAGAGGAATTGATTATAGTTCTAGTGGCTTGCAAGCACTACCAACACCCTCTCATCCCTGACAGTCATTTTCATGCCAGGAGTATGGCACAAGTGAGTAGGGGTGTGGCACACTGAGAAATGTATGTACAGTCTTTGACCTGTTTAGCTAACTACAGGCAGAACCACTATGAAAACCTAGGGCCATTGCTTCTCAGAACAATACTCTTTCCAACGGACCACTAGCAGGGCTGATTTAATCAATATCATTACATGGAAATTGGATGATGTTAGTAGAATGTCAGGAGATTATTATACTTCCTAGAAACAATGGATTATTAATCAAAATGGTAAATGCACTGGTCTTTTGAAAATTGACTGCATCACTGTGGAAAGCACCAAATTCTCTGGAGAGCTTTATGAGCAACAGTTTTCACTTTGCTATTGTGGAAACAAAGAAATTCCAAAGAAGAAATCCAAGATGGGAAAAAAATGCAGACACTCAGAGGTTGAGCAATAAACTCAGAGATATGTTAATAAAACAACTGTGACCATTCAAGGAAAATACGTCTAAATGCATAATGACTGATTTAATGAAAAATAAGTCAGAGTTCCTCTTGAGAATAAACTTAAAAGATCTTTGCAGTGAGGTGATACTAATTTTTACTTAACTATGCTTTGAAGAACTTGTTCAGAGTTTAACTACTGGGAGTTTTGTGAGAAACATTTTTAAATGAACTTCCCAAAAGCCAAAGTAAAAAATGATCATTCAATCAATGGTGTTTACTGAGAACTGAGTACAAGCACTGGTCACACTACCTTGGGAGAGTATACCAGTGGCATGTGAAATGTTCCCTTCCCCAAAGAAATTTCCAATTTAGTCAGGGAGATGGGCAAAAATGATTTAAAACAGTGTTTTCCTGATAGTGCTAACTTATCTTACCTTGAAAAATGTGTTAAATAAAACTGATGGGCTTTTTTTTGAAACCAGAGTTGGGGGGATATATTTAATCAAACTGATCTGGCTTATCTAGCCTGGAAAAGTAAATTCACTAGCCTGGCTTTCGGGGGGGGGGGGGGGGGGAACCTCATGTGAAATCCCAAACTTCAGCAGACCTCTGGACAATGTTTCCTCTCTTATCATAGTGGAGAGATGGAAATTCTAGAATTCTCCAACTTCCTCTGTGGTTTCACTGAACCATGTGTGTTCCGGCTTTGGCCTTCTGAACAAAGCTAGGCAAAACCAAACCTGCCATAGAGGGCTATTTCCCAGGGATGGGGTCAGTCTGTGGAAGTCAGTCTTTCCAGGAGGCTGGAAAGAAAAGTTGTCATTATCAGTTAACCTACCTAGAAGAGCCTTGTTTGGACTGCAACCCATCTGGTGACGCTAACAGATTCTGTTTTATTTTAAGTTGGAAAATGCTCAAAGAGTTTTCCCAGTCACCCACTTAGAAAATTATTTGTGGGGGAAGGAAAAAAAATGGCAATTTTCTTGAAACTGGCCATGTATATCACTGCCTGGTGTGCTTGCCCCAAGTGAAATATAAGATGCACTATTTGACATCAGTGGAGAAGCCAAGATTTTCGACTTGGAGCTTTGCTTTCTTAGAATATTCCTAGCACTGAATTTCCCTCTAAGTTAGGTGTATTGGGAAGAACAATCACTCCCTTAGACCATGGACAGAACTATGTTGCACACACATATTTAAATCATTGCCGCATACACTGATATAGTGGCCGCTTCATGATCCTGGAGAGCAAATGAATTGGCACCAGCAAGTAAATCTGGGCTCTGGAAGAATTGGTCAGTGTTTTCAGAAGTTTAATCCGTATATGAGCAAGGAAGGGCAGGTAAGTAGAGGTGGGACTAAAGCAATTCCATTTGAACTCATTAATAAAAACTGCAATGAGACCATTTAAATAAATATCATTGTTTAGGGTTCAAAGTTTGGTTGAAGAACTCTACTATTTTAGGATGACATTACTCTTAACTGCATGCAAACAAAATGAACTATTCAATGAACTATTAAAGATCAATGCTGTATGTTCAGTACTTACCGCATGAAGGGCACTGAACTGAACACTTGGTAGAGTACAGTAGAGCTGGTGGACATGATCCCTGGCCACAAGGAATTTTCAATCTAGCAAGATCACAGTGGAGTTTACTATCAAGAGCATTTTAAAATTCAAACCTGTAGTGTACTATTTAAAACCGTCCAATTTATCCATTTAACATAGTCAAGTACCCTGGTGCCTACAGCTTAATTTTTTTCCAATAATAATAATAATAATAGTGATGGTATTTGTTAAGCACTTATGTGCCAGGCACTGTTCTAAGCACTAGGGTAGATACAAGGTAATCATGTTGTCCCACGTAGGGCTCACAGTCCTAATCCCCATTTTACAGATGAGGAAACTGAGGCATAAAGAAGGTAAGTGACTTGCCTAAAGTCACCCAACTGACAAGTGGCAGAGCCAGGATTAGAAACCATGACCTCTGACTCCTAAACCTATGTAGTTTCCACTAAGCCATGCTGCTTCTCAAAAAAAAAAAAACACAGCAAAAAACACCTTCCCAAGATGCTTTTCAAAGCTCCTCTAGGCCATCTCTCCCCAGCTCTGTATTTTGATTGGTCCAAAGCTCCTGCAATGAACATCAATCCTGTTTTAATATGAGACAACAATCTATTGGTATCTGTCTACAATTTTCCATTAATGAAAGGGGATCTGATTTAGCTTTTTCTTTAAAGGGATTAATAATAATAATATATAACAATAATGGTATAGCAATAATGACATTTAAGTGCTTACTATGTGCCAGTCACTGTTCTAAGTGTCGGGGTATTCATTCAATCTAATTTATTAAACTGTGCAGAGCATTGTGCTAAACTCTTGGGAAAGTACAATACAGCAATAAAGAGAGACAATTCCTGCCCACAGCAAGCTCACAGTCTAGAGGGAGGGAGGGAGACATCAATAAAAGTAAACAGACATAAATATAAATAAACAAAATTACAGATATATACATAGGTGATGTGGGGCAGGGAGGTGGGAAAAGAGCAAAGGGAGCTAGTCAGGGTGATGTGGCAGGGAGTGGGAGATGAAGGTAGATACTAGATAATCAGGTTTTCCCACATGGGGCACATGGTCTTAATCCCTATTTTACAGATGAGGTAACAGACACAGAGAAGTTAATCAGTTTGCCCAAGGTCAAACTCTTTCCATAAGTCATGCTTCTTCTCTTAGTAAATGGAATGTTTCCTGTTAAAAAAAAAAAAAAAACGCAAGGATCAGAAACCTCATATTTAGACCTGAAAGTTGATAAAGCCAAGATGATGATAAATTTCACTTCCCCATCAATATCCCTCAACCCAACTTCATGATAAACCCCTTCGTATCAGGAGAGATTGAATGCCAGCTTCGTTTATTAAAAATGTCCTTTTTGCTAAGTACCCATTATTATTTCTAAAAGGGTCACTTACATGGGGGGAAATCTGGATGGATGCAAACTAATTTCACAGAGGCCACCAAACAAGCATGAAACATAATTTGCTTTTTCTCACCTCTGAAGGGCTTGAATGGCTAATTTAGATGTGAAAGTCTCCATATCATATGACTCATTCCCTAAACCATCCAGTTCCCCCAAATGTGGTGCCTTACTGATGTTGTCACTGCAAGGCCAATTAAAAGCAATTGGTTCTATTACTCTAGAAATTAGGTTTTTTTTCCTGTAGTGGTAACTGAACATCCTTTTATAACTGTTGCTGTGAGACCTGATAATGTTTTATATCTTTATGCATTTTGGGGTTACACTCTTCCTCCTCTGTTCCGGCATCTGTATGTAAATGAATTCTGGACCTAAAGTGTGTATGACAGTTGAATGCCATGTGTTGGTCTTTAACTCTGTAATAAAGCTTATCCATGCTTTCTGAATGTCTCTGGCAGCTATCTTCATGTTCACTGTTCTCCAATCAGCATCTGCAAATGTAACCACTTAAATTTGATCCTACTGTCTGGATCAGTTATATAGATAAAAGGCAGCAGAGATCTGAGCCTTAACCCACATGGGGCCATCTTAATACTTCCCTCCAGAGTGGTCATGGTTCCTCTTACCAGAAATGTCTGTTTTTTGTTTCTTTCACTAGTTCTTTATCTACTCCCATGTCTTTTCCTGGATTCTTGCAAGCCTCTGTCCTAAGCAGGAACCAATTATAAAAGACTTAACCAAAGGTTTTCTAAAATTCAAACAGTCATAACATATGTACTGTCATATTTAAAACTATTGGTTTGGCTTCAGATTGGAAGGGATGTTAAATAGGCAGGATTTTTCCCTTACACTGTGCTCAACCTACCAATTCTCTCATCTTGTGTAAAAATGCTATTGTGCATCTAACTTACTTTTCAATTGTGATTTAAATATGTATGAGCACAATATATTATTTATCTGAAAGTACATACATTTTATATGTTGTCCACATGTATTCAGCAAAGTTGAGGATTCACGAAATTTCTGAACCTCATCATTGTCCCTACAATTCACTATTTGTGAGTTGGATTGTAGAAGAAATTCATATTATTTTGCAACTTAATTTAGGCATTACCTTGAAGTGTTAGTAGTAGAGGATAAACACCTCTGTGGTAAGCACCTGTGTGCAAAGAGCACTGCACTAAGCTTTGGAGAAAAAGATGCACAGATGAGAAATTGATTTGGAATCTAGGCCTCATGAAACTCAGTCTTTTTGAAGATTTATGAGCTTCCTACATGCTTAATCCCCATATATGCATTACTTTCAAAGCAATTAGTAATAATAAGTTGGTATTTTGTTAAGCACTTACTATGTGCCAAGCACTGTTCTAAGCGCTGAGGTAGACACAGGGGAATCAGGTTGTCCCACGTGGGGCTCACAGTCTTAATCCCCATTTTACAGATGAGATAACTGAGGCACCGAGAAGTAAAGTGACTTGCCCAAAGTCACACAGCTGACAAGTGGCCGAGCAGGGATTCGAACGCATGACTTCTGACTCCAAAGCCCGTGCTCTTTCCACTGAGCCACGCTGTACAGCTCCCTGCCCCCAAGTGCTCAATAAATACCATGAATGTACTGATTGACTGAATAATTACTCATGAAATTTTGGCAAAGAAACAATATTATGGCAACAGCTTGATTACTGGATTTAGCCAAGGCAATACAAAGTCAATGGGACTTTCTAAATGGAAGTCCATACGTTGAGATCCCCAAGTGTTCTGAAGTAGTTAAGAGAATGGCTCAAAAATTAGTGAATGCTCCTCAGAAGGATATGAAGGAGAATGTTGAGGGTCTGATTTTAAATAACTGGCATTTTAAATGCAAATAGACCTAATTAGGGAGGAGACAGTATTATTACTAATGTGGTATTCATTTAGTGCTTACTATGTGCTAATATTGTGCTATAGGCTGTTGTGTTAGCTAGAGGACCATCAGATGAGACAGAGCTCCTGCCCAACATGGGGTTCATAGTCTAAGGGGAAAAGGGAGAACAAGTATATAATGTCCTTTTTACAAGTGAGGAAATGAAGGCACAGAGAGGCTAAATGACTGGGAGTCAGAAGGACCTGGCTTCTAATTCCAGCTCTACCACGTGTCTGCTGTGTGACTTTGGGCAAGTCACTTAACTTCTCTGGGTCTCAGTTAACATCTGTAAAATGTGGAATAAGAATGTGAGACTCATTTGGAGCAGGGACTGTGCCCAATCCCGATCATCTATCACAGCTCTTAGAATGGTGCTTGGCACAATATAAGTGCTTAACAAGTACATTATTAATAAGGTCTCTGCCTCAGTTTCCTCATCTATAAAATGAGGATTTAAAACCTGTTCTCTTTTCCCCTTAATCTGTGAGAACCATGTAAGAAAGGGACTGGGTCTGACCTGAATAGCTTGTCTCTAACCTAGTACTTAGTATGCACTTAACAAGTACCAAAATTATTACCATCAATATTTCTTTTTTCCTACTTGGTATCTAAGACAATGTTAAACTAAAATGAAATGCTGAAGAGTTGTTGATGAAGCCCTGTTTGGGCAGGAATTATAGAAACCATGTTTGTAGGAGATGCCACATTTAAAATCTTGTATTTCTCATATTTTGAAGAATAAATTCAGGACTTTGGGATTAAGCTGTTGTGTCATAAACACATGAAAATTAACATGAAGATTTAGTTTCTGATGTTCACCTTTCACAGTCCTAACTGCCCAGGGATATAAACCCCTTACAAAAGGGGACATTTATTCAATTAGTGAATACATTGAGACCTTTCTGGCTGGGAACATGTCAGCCACCTCTGTTGCATTATGCTCTTCCAAGTTTTTAGAACAGTGGTCTGCACACACTGAATACTCAAATACCATTGATTGACTGATTAAGGACCATATTCTGTCTAGTCATTCCTAAGTGTCCTCTTCTTCTTCATTCACTCCTCCTTCACACCCCAGCAAACCACGGTAAAGTCTAACACTCTATGTACAAAGAGAGGGATTAACACAAAACTGATCATTTCCCTCTTTAAGGGGCTATCTTCTGTTCAGCATGTCACAAGCCCCCAGTTCATACCAACCAGGACCTTCCTGGACCAGGGGAGCCTCAGTGACACATAGGAGAGTTCAAACCACATCACTAATCACCAAGGTTACTGTGGAAAGCTTTTACTTAGTTTTACCAGCATGCAAGGGAGTGAAACATACACATACTCTCACTCACTCCACTCCAAAAAGGGTCCAATACCAGTCTACGGTCCAAGGAGCCCATTCTGCCAGGGCTTCTTCTTTCCGCTTCCAAATGCTGCTCTCAGCATGCTTCCTTCTTGCTTCTCCTTTGCATGCTTCTATACCAGTTGTTTCCCTCTGTACCTCCTGCAAACCTCAGTACTACTCCTAGATGACCCCCTCATGCTTCAAAATGAAGATCTTTTACCTGCCCTGGGTGTCACAGCTGTGGCTTCTCATAGCAGTCATTGATTAGTCCAGGCCTGTCTTCAGGGAGAATAGGGAGAGAGGTCAGACCTCCCTCCATGCTCCACCCCCATGGGCCAGCAAGCACCTGTTTCAGATAGAGTCCATCAGTGGCTTTGCAAAGTCTATTCCTTGTTGTTGTTCACAGGCTCCCAAGCAGTCATTGATAAGACAGCTTTTTTGTGGGCTCACCACACAGCACACAAATGCTTTGCTGTGATCCAACAAAAAATAATCTCCTCAAGGCGTGTAAATATTTCTCTCTCTCCAATATTTCCAAAAGTCAGAGATTCAGAAGCAACAATAGATGCTTGATGACTTATTTAGTTCTCTTGGTCTAGATTCTTATTCCCTGAGCACCCCGTGGATTTTTCCTATGGACACTTCTCCTTTTAAAAGTCAGCAGGACCCCGGGGCATGGAGAAGTCACCCAGTGTGCATAGGGGCAGATGGATGTTGTCTCTGCCTCTCTAGAGGACCAGGAGATGACTTTGGTGGTTGGGAGAAAATAAAAGTGCATTCTATAAATGTAAAGCAAGTTTTTAAAAAAATGAGATTCAAAAAACTTCTCAACTTTTTAGTATTGCATATCTTTACCTTTGCCCTTCCTGTTTCCAGCTGAGTCTCTAAGTGTTTAAAACTACTAAGAAAGTCTGTTGCGCTGATATCTCTGAATGGGACTGAAAACACAAATTATGACATAGGTAGTGCTACTCCTTAGTAGAGCAATCAATAAAATGACAATTACATAATGCAGTGGACTTGGTTTATGACAATTTTCAAGAGACCACAGATGGCAGAGAGATGATCAAGTGAACATACTTAAAAAGGATTTTGAAAAATGAATTTTAAGGCAGGCTGCTGCTGTGATTGGCCACTATTTTATATTCCTTGTAGAACATATATCTTATAACAAGAGTTAAGACTTCTGGTAGTATATGGTTTTTAATGTATAGTGCTGGTAAAATCATCTGTAAGTTTTAAACAGTGGTTCATTCTACTTTTAATAACTTGGTATTTATAAAGTATACAATTACAAATTCATTAAACTAAAATTAAATGTCCACTGGAGACACTTAATTTAAAATACTACAGATTTGGTTAGTTAATATCAACTACTTTCATACTTTCCAGTGAATGAGTAAGGAATCTAATTAGGAATTCAATCATCTATTCTAATCTAATCATGTAAGACTGTAAACTTGTTGCAGGCAGAGAATGTGCCAACCAGTTCTGTTATGCTGTTGTATTCTTTCAAACATATAGTGCAATGTTCTGAAAACACAAAGTATTAAATAAATGATTGACTTATTGATTAGAGTATATTCAAAATTTCTGGACAGTTTGCTTTTATCATGTAATCAAATTTACTTTCTTCCTTAATGTCTTTTGCTACCCTGGTCAGGCACCTGGGCAGTTGGTGCCTCTGATAATCCAGCAACTCCAAAATATCTCTGGCTTCACAACACAGATGCCTCAAACTCTAGCTTGAGTCTGAATACTAGAATTTGGAAACATTCAAGAAATGCTTTTCTTAATTTATGGTGTGTTTGCATGTAAGAATAACAATAATAATTGTGGTATTTGTTAAGTACTTACTATGTGCCAGGCACTGTACTGAACTTTGGGGTGGAAACAAGTAAATGGGATTGGACACAGTCCCTTGTGCATGTCGGGTTCACAGTCTCAATCCACATTTTACAGATGTGGTACTTGAGGCATAAAGAAGTAAAGTGACTTGTGCAAGGTCACACAGCAGACAAGTAGTGGGGCCAGGATAGAAGCCATGATCTATGACTCTCAGGCCCTTGCTCTATCCACTACATTGTGTAAATGGTCATTGTGATATCTCCAGTGTCTTAAATTCTGGATTTGGTAATAGGAAATAAATATGTCCTGATTTTCAGTTAAAGCCATATTAAGAAGTTCAGATTTGATTCCTTCTGTAGTAAAATATGTCTCCTAAAATGTATTTGCCCTTTACATGTGCCTTGGTACCTATAGGGTACCAAGACTGCTTTCTTAGTCATTCAGGGAGATATTACACAATATCTATTTTAAGAAATGGAATTAAACCTTCTCCCTAGCCTTCACATATTTTCTTCCACTTGCTGTAGCATTTTTCTAGATAATGTCCAAGGCATTATAACAAAAAATTTTAGAAATGAAGCCATTTTAGGATTTGAATGGCTTAACAGGCAAACTTCAGCGTATGAGTTCTTATGAATTTCTCCTTCCTATGTTTTTAAATGACCATCTCTCTTGAACTTACATCAAGTCTAACTTCACAACACTCGATTTTATGGCACTAACTCTGTCTACTGCCTGCAGAAGTACGCTGCTTCTTTCAAGTAAGTTGGATGTTTCTCACCTTTCGTACTGACTCCACTTCATCATCAGCAGATTGCAACTATGTTCTCTGCTCTCTCCTCAGCAACTCCCACTCCACTCTCTTTCCCTTCCTCAACAGCCTCCCAAACATTTCTCTGTAAATCAACCCCTGAGGACTCTTCCTCTCCTTTGCACATATGAGAATCAACATGGCATAGAGGGTAGAGCACGGTCCTAGGAGTCAGAAGGTCATGGGTTCTATTCCCAGCTCTGTCATTTGTCTGCTGTGTGACGTTGGGCAAGCCACTTTACTTCTCTGTACCCCATTTACCTCATCTGTAAAATGGGGTTTGAGACTATGAGCCCCATGTTGGACAGGGACTGTGTCCAAGCTGATTTGCTTATATTCACCCTGACAGTACAGTGCCTGCACATCATCAACGCTTAAGAAATATTACAATACTAATAATAATTATTATTGTTATTATCATCATTACGACGATGAACCCATGTCAATCAATCATATTTATTGAGTACTTGTTGAATGGCACTGTACTGAACACTTGGGAGAGTAGAACACAATATAGCAGTCACATTCCTTACACTCAGTAAGCTTACGGTCTAGAGGGGGAGACAGACATTAATATAAATAAATTTATTGCAGATGTGTACATGAATGCTCTAGGGATGAGGGGGAGATGAATAAAGGGAACAAATTAGGATGATGCAGAAGGGAGTGGGAGAAGAGGAAATGAGGACTTAGGGAAGGCCTCTTAGAGGAGATGTGCCTGCAATAAGGCTTTGAAGACGGGGAGAGTATTTGTCTGCCAGATATGAAAAGGAAGGGTGTTCCAGGCCCAAGGCAGCACATGAGCGAGAGGTATATGGCAAGATAGACAAGATCAAGGTACAGTGAGTAGGTTGGCATTAGAGGAGTGAAGTGTGCAGGCAGGGTTGTAGTAGGAAAGTAGTGAGGTGAGGTAGTAGGGGGCAAGGTGATTGAGTGCTCTAAAGGCAATGATAAGGAATTTATTTTTGATGCATAGGTGGATGGGCAATCACTGGAGGTTCTTGAGGAGTGGGGAAATGTGGACTGAATGTGTTTATAGAAAATTGATCCAGGTAGCAGAGTGAACTGTGGACTGAAGAGGCAAGAAACAGGAGGCAGGGAGGTCAGCAAGGGGGCTGATACTGTAATCAAGGAGGGATAGAATAAGTGCTTGTATTAACATGATAACGATATGGATGGAGAGGAAAACACAGATTTTAATAATGTTGTGAAGGTTGAACTGACAGGATTTAGTGTTGTAATGAATATGTGGGTTGAATGAGAGGGAAGAATCATGGATAACGTCAAGGTTATGGGCTTATGAGACAGAAAGGATGATGGTGCTGTGTACAGTGATGGAAAAGTCAGGGAGAGGACAGGGTTTGGGTGGAAAGATAAAGAGGTTTATTTTGGAAATGGTAAGTTTGAGGTAACAGCAGGACAACCAAGTAGAGATGTCTTGAAGGCAGGAAGAATTGAAAGATCAGGACTGGAGATGCAGATTTGGGTATCATCTGCATAGAGGTGGTAGTTTAAGCCATTGGAACAAATGAGTTTTCCAAGGTAGTGGGTGTAGATGGAAATAGAAGGGGGCCCAGAACTGAACCTTGAGGGACAACCACAGTTGGGAGGTAGAAGGGAAGTTCGCAAAAGAGACTGAGAAAGAGTGAGCACCCAGGGAGATAGGAGGAAAATCAGGAGAAGGCAGCATCAGTGAAGCTGAGGTTGGTTAATGTTTCCAAGAGGAGGAGACAGTCTATAATGTTGAAGCAGCTGAAGAGTCGAAAAGCATTAGGATGGAGTAGAGGCCACTAGATATGGCAAGAGGGAGATCATTTGTGACCTTTGAGAGAAATTTTTGTGGAGTGACAGAGATAGAAGCCAGAGTGGAGGGGGTCAAGCAAAGAAATGGAGGAGAGGAACTTGAGACAGCTGGTGTAAACAACTTGCTCAGGTGTTTGGAGAAGAATAGTAGGAGGGAGATGGTACTAAGGCATTGGTACTAAGTGCTTGGGATAGTACAATACAGTAGAGTTGGTAGACATGTTTTCTGCTCACAAGGAGCTTATGTCCCATCTCTCCTCTTGGACTACTGTCTTCCCCAGTGTAGACCTTTCTTTACTTTCCTAACAAGGACTTACCTAGAAGGTCTGGTCCCTTCCTGGACATGATCTCCCACAGTCTACCCTCGGTACTTACCACAGCCAGGGGCTGGAACTGTAGGTAGGGGTGGGATGGGAAGCAGATTGCCTCCACCCTGTCCTTGTCTCTCTCCCTCCCCCACTCCACCTGGCTGGGTCTAGTACCTGCCATTGCATCAGTCATAGCACAGGTGGACACTGCACTGCATTTTTTGTGCACTGGTTTTTAAACTCTGTCCATGATTTTTTCTCACTGTGATTGCTACTTACAATATGCATTTAGTACAGTGCTAAGTGCTAAGTACACTGCTCTGCACACACTAAGCACTGAATAAATCCCACTGATGATGTTCCATTAATGTAACTCTAGTACTCATCTATAATTTGCTGAGTTTAACAGTTCTAGGAAAAGTGGGAAAAATGGACTATTTCACCTTGTTTCAGAATGAATCTTTCATTTATAACATTATTTAAATGAGAAAGCTGGTACCAACTTGCACTGTTTTGAATTTAGACACTGTTTTGGGAAGGCATGTGTGCCTAAGTCAGAAGAGTGTACATGAGAAGAACAGAGTGTGCAGCAGGATAAGAGAGCATTCCAAACCGTAGGCTCAAGGATGTTTTCTATTCATTCTGCTGCAAAGCTGTGACCCCACTGAGGCCTGATTATAAGCATTCCAGCTATTCTTTCAGAGAAGTCTGACCAACATTTGCACAATATATTTCCCCATACCCTGAAATTAAAGAAATACAACTCAGATTGTGATACTCCATTGTCACCATACTCTGTCTTTCCATCTACCAAGAATCATTATTAATTATTCCTTTTATCCCTGACTCTCCTTAAATCCTCAGAGAGTCCAGGTAGCATAATCTGAAGGAGGCAGGTTCTTAGAGAGAGATCCCATATAGGACAAAGATATTAATGCAGTAAGGATTTGTTCTTAAGTGGCAACAATATAGAAAAGAATATAGGTCTCTCAGAAATGTCCATCTTCTGTACAATTCACACATATGGAAAGGATCTTACAATCAGTATTGGTGGGGGGATTAGAGAGAGAGAGAGAGAGAGAGAGACAAAGCCTGTAATTATTGAGCCCAAGAGCTATCCAGGAGGAAATCGCTATGCACTACTTGATTTCTGAAGGGGGAAATGCAGTTTCCACTTGCAAATTCTGACATTAAAGCTTTCTATCCCTGAGAGGTAGTTATTACTCTTGAATAATTGTGTGAGGGACACCTCAGTGGGTTCTTATATTCCTATTCCCCACTCCCTTTTGCCCCCACTATGAATGAGATCAAAGGCACTATTATTTTTGCTCACACCAGGAACCCTAACTAACATCAATACTTCTGCCTGATGACAGATTACATTTCAGACCTTTTCATTCCCTCCCCTGAGCTCTTTCCTGTGACCCCACTGCCATGTTCGGGTACTTAAAATAGAAGCAGCTTAGTAAAGAAGTTGGGATAAGAGGGAGCCTTGCTTGGTTGTCTAGGTGGATATTGCAGGACCAAATAAAAGAAAGGAGTTGTTTAGTTAGCAAGGTAGACCAGGATTACAGCCTTGATATCTTTCAATTGAGAATTTATGACATTTTTAATGGAAGTTCAATATGGGATCCCAGGTGCTTAGTTCAGTGCTCTGCACACAGTAAATGTTCAATAAATACTAGTGATGGAGTGAGTGACCATATTGTTCAACTTTCATTAACCTCTGGCTTGAAGGAATAGGAGGATTCTGGCTTTTTGAATTACAGTAATTCATTATTCTTCCAAAGCTCCAGAAGACCAATAGTTAATCTGCTGTTTGGTATAATTAAATGATTCTATGCTCCTGTTGGGAACAGTGATTAAGAGGCTAGTGTGAGCTTGGTTCTATTAGATGCTTCTGTAAAGCATATGGACTAATGATTCAATTTGCAAATTAGGAATGGATATTTTTTGAGGAGGAGGAGGAAGAAGAGACTGAGCTCACAAGGAGGCAAGCTGCTCCAAAGCCAAATGAGACAAACTTTCATGATCATTAGAAGCATATCAAATCCTCCACACAGGGTTTTCTTCAAAATGCAGCATTTGCAATAGGTGGGGCTGAACAAATGATATCAAGAGCAAAGAGTTTGCTGACAGTTTGACAAAAGTACATGAATCCTTTCCTGGACCAGAAAAGAGGTTAGGAGTAATACAGCCACAGCCAACAAGACCTTGGGGTATTACACAGCTATCTATATGTAGCTTTTACAGTGATGAATGAGGCCTCAGCAGAGGACTCACAAAGAGAGACGGGAAGAAATAGATTCCTCATCTGCCTCTCCATATCCCTCTCAGATCGAGAGAGGCAAGTGATTAGAAAAGAAGATTCTGAGCCATCTAATGAAACCCATCTGCTTTGACTTTTGACTGGAAGGGCCTTCAGAACCTTGAAGTCTTTTTGTTGTTGTTGTTTTTAATAAAAATTATCCCAAGGAAAAATGCTAATAAAAATGCAAGTTTTTACATTAAACAAAAATATTTCCATACATCTGAAAATCCTCACTTCTTCCCCAAAGCATTTATGTACATATTTTTAAACTCTAAGAGCCTTTTCCTACCTGTAATCTATTTTAATGCCTGTTTTACCCACCTGAATGTGAGCTCCTTAAGGGCATGGGTTATTATTATTATGTATTTTTTCAGGGCTTCCTATGTGTCACACACTGTTCTAAGCACTGGAATAAATACAAGTTAATCAGGTTAGACAAAGTCTCTGTCCTGCATGGTAAGTAGGATGGACAACAAGTTCTTAACCCACATTTTACACTTGAGGAAACAGAGGCACAGAGTATAATAATAATAATAATAATTGCTATTATTATTATTATTATGGCATTTATTAAAGCACTTACTATGTGCTAGGCACTGTACTAAGCACTGTAATAAGCAAATTAGGTTGGACACGGCTCCTGTCCCACACAGGGCTCACAATCTAATCCCCATTTTACAGATGAGATAGTTAACTGAGGCACAGAGAAGTAAAGTGACGTGCCTAAGGTCACACAACAGACAAATAGTGAAGCTGGGATTAGAACCCATGACACTTCTTACTCCCAGGCCCATGCTCTATCCTCTATACCATAAATGACTTCCCCAGTGTCACACAGCAAATCTGGGATTCAAACCCAGGTCCTCTGATCCCCAAGTCCATGCTCTTTTCACTAGGCATGCACAGAGTAAGTGCTCAAATGTGACTAAGATTTTGTTATATCCATTATTTGTGTTTGGGAAATATGAGAGGGTGAAGAGGCTAGATTAAGGCCCAAAACAGAGGAAGCTCAATGGTTTCCCAAGGCAAAAGCTTCACACTAACAGGTCATCTGGGATCAACACCTCCTTTTTCCCACGCTCCCCAGCCCCCACCCCAACACACACACAACTCTTTGCAGGTCTTTACTCCTCTCTGCCACACCACCTGGGCTACTTGCAGGCAACAGCAACTGAAACAGAGCCAAGCAGGGGTTGACAAGGATGGCTGTGCTGGTGATTCATCCCTAAACCATTAATCAACTAAAACATTCAGATTATGTCTCTCCAATCCTCAGAACCTCCAATGGCTGTACAACCACTTCTGCATCAAACAGAAACTCCTTACCATTGGCTTTAAAGCACTCAATTAACTTTCTCCATCCTACTTCTCCTCACTGATATCCTACATCTCTGTAGCCCAGCCCACGCACTCTGCTCCCTTGATGCTAACTCACTACTGTGCCCCAACCTCATCTATATTGGCACCAACCCCTTTCTCCCATCCCCTAGCCTGGAACTCCCTCCCCTTCCATATATAGCAAACCGCCACTCTCTCCATCTTCAAAAATTTTTCAAGGTCACATCTTCTCCAAACCTTCCCTAAATAAGCCCTCTTTTCCCCAGCTCGCTCTCCATTCTGCATCTTGCATGGAGTTAGATCTGTGACCTTTGAACATTTGATATTCACCCTACCACCAACCCTGCAACACTTATGTACATATCATTAAATTATATATTATAAACCACTTACTTATTCATATTAATGTCAGTCTCCTCTAGATAGTAAATTTGTTATAAGCAGGAAACATGTCTACTAATTGTGTTGTTTTGAACTTTCCCAAATTCCTAGTATAATGTTCTGAACATAGTAAGTGTTCAATAAATATGATTGATTGATTGATTGTGGTTTCCTACTGCAGGCAGCATAATTGGGAAGGTTGTTCCCTTTGCCACAAGGAAAGTTAGCCCAAGAAATGGTGAATGGGTGTAAACTGGGTGTAAATGGTGACTGGATTAAATAGATAAGCAGCAAGATTTAGTGGTCAGAGAACAGGCCTAGGAGTCAGAAGGATCTGGATTCTAATGCCAGTTCTGCCACTTGTTCGCTGTTTGTTCATTAATTCATTCATTCTGTCATACTTACTGAGTGCTTACTGTGTACAGAGCATTGTACTAAGTGCTTGGAAAGTACAATTCAGCAATAAAGAGAGACAATCCCTACTCATGTCGGCCTTACAGTCTAGAAGGGGAGAGGCAGACAGCAAAACAAATAAATAGCCATTAATGTAAATAAATATAATTATAGATATATGCACATCAAAACAAGTGAACAGGCAACAATATAAATAAATAGGATTATATATATACACAAGTGCTGTGGGGCAAGAAGTGGGGTAAAGCAAAGGGAACGAGTCAGGGCAATGCAGAGGAGAGGGGAACCTGAGGAAAAGGGGGGTTAAGTCTGGGAAGGCCTCTTGGAGGAGGTAAGCCTTAAGTAGGGCTTTGAAGGGGGGAAGTGTGAATGTTTGGCAGATTTGAGGAAGGCAGGCTTTCAAGGGCAGAGGTAGGATGTGGGCCAGGGTCGACAGCAGGACAGATGAAAATGAAGCACAGTGAGAAGATCAGCACCAGAGGAGTGGAGTGTGAGGGGTGGGATGTAGAAGGAGAGAAGGGAGGTGAGATAAGAAGGGACAAGGTGATGGAGAACTTTAAAGCCAATAGTGAGGAGTTTTTGTTTCATTCATTCATTCATTCATTCAATAGTATTTACTGAGCGCTTACTATGTGCAGAGCACTGTACTAAGCGCTTGGCATGTACAATTTGGCAACAGATAGAGACAACCCCTGCCCACTGTCGGGCTTACAGTCTAATCGGGGGATACAGACAGACAAAAACAATAGCAATAAATAGAATCAAGGGGATGTACATCTTATTAACAAAATAAATAGGGTAATAAAAATATATACAAATGAGCAGATGAGCACAGTGCTGAGGGGAGGGGAAGGGAGAGGAGGAGGAGCAGAGGTAAAGTGGGGGGAAAAGGGGCTTAGCTGAGGGGAGGTGAAGGGGGGGCAGAGAGGCAGCAGAGGAAGCAGAGGGAAAAGGGGAAGCTCAGTCTGGGAAGGCCTCTTGGAGGAGGTGAGCTCTCAGTAGGGCTTTGAAGAGGGGAAGAGAATTAGTTTGGCGGAAGTGAGGAAGGAGGGCATTCCAGGACAGCGGGAGGATGTGGGCCATGGTCGACAGCAGGATAGGCGAGAACAGGGGGCGGTGAGGAGGTAGGCGGCAGAGGAGTGGAGCGTGCGGGGTGGGCAGTGGAAAGAGAGGAGGGAGGAGAGGTAGGAGGGGGCCAGGTGATGGAGAGCCTTGAAGCCAAGAGTGAGGAGTTTTTGTTTCATGCGGAGGTTGATAGGCAACCACTGGAGGTTTTTAAGAAGGGGAGTGACATGCCCAGAGTGTTTCTGCAGGAAGATGAGCTGGGCAGCGGAATGAAGAATAGACTGGAGTGGGGAGAGACAAGAAGAAGGGAGATTAGAGAGAAGGCTGACACAATAATCCAGCCAGGATATTATGAGAGCCTGTACCAATAAGATAGCCATTTGGGTGGAGAGTAAAAGGCGGATCTTGGCAATATTATAAAGGTGAGACTGGCAGGTCTTGGTGACAGATTGGATGTGTGGGGTGAATGAGAGAGCTGAGTCAAGGATGACACCAAGGTTGTGGGCTTGAGAGATGGGAAGGATGGTCGTACCATCCACAGTGATAGGGAAGTCAGGAAGAGGACAGGGCTTGGGAGGGAAGATAAGGAGCTCAGTTTTGGACATGTTGAGTTTTAGGTGGTGGGCAGACATCCAGGTAGAGACGTCCTGGAGGCAGACGGAGATATGAGCCTGAAGGGAGGGGGAGAGGACAGGGGCAGAGATGTAGATTTGTGTGTCATCTGCATATAAATGATAGTTGAAGCCATGAGAGCCAATGAGTTCACCAAGGAAGTGAGTGTAGATGGAGAACAGAAGAGGGCCAAGAACTGACCCTTGAGGAACTCCTAGGATACAGGTTTATAAGCAACCATTGGAGATTTTTGAGGAGGGGGCTAACATGCCCAGAACATTTCTGTAGAAAAATAATCTGGGCAGCAGAATGATGCAGTAATCCAAATGGGATGGGATGAGTGATTGTACTAATGTGGTAGCAGTTTGGATGGAAAGGAAAGGGCAGATCTTGGTGATGTTGTGAAGATGAGACCAGCAGGCTGTGATGACAAATTGGATATGTGGGGTGAAAGAGAGAGCAGAATTAAGGATGACACCAAGGTTGCGGGCTTCTGAAATGGGAAGAATGATTATGCCGTCCACAGTGATGGGAAAGTCAGGGAGAGGACAGGGTTTGGGAGGGAAGATAAGGAGTTCTGTCTTAGACATGTTGAGTTTTATGTGGTGGGAGGGACATCCAGGTGGAGATAATCTGAAGGCAGGAGGAGATGCGAGCCTGGAGGGAGGGAGAGATGACAAGGGAGGAGATATAGAATTGGGTGTCATCTGCAGAGAGATGATAGTTGAAGCCATGGAAGTGAATGAGTTCTCCAAGGGAGTGAGTGTATTTGGAGAATAGAAGGGGACCAAGAACTGACTCTTGAGGGATCCCTATGGTTAGGGGATGGGAAGGGGATGAGGAGCCCCCATGAAGAAGACTGTGAATGAATGGCCAGAGAGATAAGAGGAGAACCAGGAGAGGACTGAGTCAGTGAAGCCAAGGTTGGATAACACTGTTGAGGACAAGGGTTTGATTCACAGTGTCGAAGACAGCTGAGAGGTCGAGGAGTATTAGGATGGAATAAGAGCCATTGGATTTGGCAAGAAGGAGGTCATTGGTGATCTTTGAGAGGGCAGTTTCAGTGGAGTAGATGGGGCGGTAGCCAGATTGGAGGGGGTCCAGGAGACATATGGAGGAGAGGAATTTAAGACAGCGAGTGTAGACAACTTACTCTAGGAGTTCGGAAAGGAAGGGTATGAGGGAAATTGTGTGACCGTGGGCAAATCACTTCACTTCTCTGTGCCTCAGTTCCCTACACTATAAAACTGAGATTAAGACTGTGACTCCTATGTGGGACATGGACTGTGTCCCACATGATTAACTTATATTTATCCCAGTTCTTAGTACAGTGCCTGGTACGAAGCAAGCACTTGACAATACCACAAAAAACCCAAATTACAAAAAACCTTTTTTTGTTTTTTTGTCCAAATATTAGCTGCTTGTGCTTAGTAAACTGACTGCAAAATCTGACAAAAGTCAGAGTTTTCTTAATCCAGAAGGCTTTAAAGACCCTAAAGGATGATGCCCCTTGGTTTTTTGGGGAGTGCATATAACCTACAGTTTTACTGTGACAGCTGGAAAATAAAAATGAACTCTGGGGAGTAGGTAGAAGGAGGTGGATACTCAACTTTTCTACCTCAAAAATGATCAATTTCAGGCTTGTTGTGCATTTAAGATGTTGGTTGAGCCTGCCTACTTTAGCTAAATTGATTTGTTCACTGCTTTTTCATCTGATGCAATTTATATCTGAAGTATATTCTGTATCTAACTGTAATGATAATCCTTTAAGGCAGGGACTCTGTCTTTGCATTATTACCATTTGGTACACTGACAGAAATGAAGAAGTAAATACATAATACAACATACATTTAAAAAAAAACAGAAAAGGAAGGAGAATAGTGGATTTGCAGGAGAATTAAAGCAATAATGTGTTCATTTAAAAATATATAATCTGCTAATTATTCAAATGATAACAGTAGAAATATTTTTTACTTGATCTTTATTAAGTTTTTGGTTTCAAATATTTATCATCAATGAACATAATTTGGCACCATGTTTTGTGAAATAAAACTGTAAAGGACCTTTAAAAGGGTTTCAGAGGAGACTCTGGAAATCTGGTATTTTTACATGACAGTGTTCATTCTTGAAAAATCCATCTTTAGTCTCTGAACTGATTTCCCTGAATATTTACTCTGAATGACCCATGGGTCTCATGAAAATTCAGTAGTTTGATCAACTGCAGAGAAATGTCTTTGCACATCTCTGCCATGCAACAATTTTATTTGTTGCCTATCCAGCAATATTTGATCCAAGAGACAAAAATCAAAATTTGACCCAAGGAGGAAATTTACCTTGTTCCTGCTAAACAATTCTTTTTTTTCTTTTCCAGGAAAGCAAATGTGGAAAAAGTCAAGATATAATTACAGGTCTTTTTTTTCCTTCAATATTTATTCTTCCTAGTGCCAGTTTTCCCAGGTATGAAACTTTTCCAGAGCATAGGGTTAGTCCACCTGGGACCTGATTCTAAATATCTCTGATATGCAGATGAATTACTCTCAGTTTTTAACCTCTATATTGAATGACAAAGCCAAGGTTGCAGTTAAATCTGCATGAACATTAGGACCTTGAGGGTTAGGGTTCACATCTGATTCAACTACTTCTGTGGTTGTAGAGAATGATGGGATGGGAGGAATACAGAGCTAGGATAGCTTTGCATTTTTTTCATTAAATGATTAACAAGTGATATAGGAGCAAATTCATTTATTCATTCAATCGTATTTATTGAGCGCTTACTGTGTGCAGAGCACTGTTAGAATGTACAATTCAGCAACAGAGACAATCCCAGACTAACAATGTGATCACAGTCTAAAAGGGGGAGACAGACAGCAAAACAAAACAAGTAGTCAGGCATCAATACCATCAAAATAGATAAATAGAATCATAGATATATACACATCATTAATAAAATAAAGTAATAATATATACAAATATACACAGTTGCTCTGGGACGGGGAAGGGGCTAGAGCAGAGGGAGGGATTAGGGGCAATGGGAAGGGGAGGAGGGGAAGAGGGAAATGGAGGGCTCATTCTGGAAGGCGTCCTGGAGGAGGTGAGTGCTCAGTAGGGCTTTGAAGAGGGGAAGAGAGTTAGTTTGGCTGATGATTTTTGAGTCAACAGCTCTGGGCATTTTTTTTTTTTAGTACATTACCGAATCACTGTCTATAACAAGTTTGTTGTTTAATAAAGTATATAAAAGGTGTTGCTCTTTCTGAGGATGCTATTAGCTTCTCAATGAATAACCATAAGGTTTTCTTTATAAAATTCCCTACCAGTTGCTTTGAGACTTTGCAGTAACTTGTTTCTTGAAGAAATGAAATGTTCTGTGGGCTCATCTCAAATTTTGAGCCATTTAATGTTTGCTAGAAAAAGACAAACAAAAACAATAACAAAAACTTGTATTTAAATCTGGCTAGAACAAACCTTCCCTTTGTATTGCAAAAATTCATATTAGGTGGGACAAATGTATTATTGGTTCATTCATAAATATATGAAAGATAGCCAGTTGGAAAAATTGCAGTTTCATCAAGTTCTATCAGATTGTGGTAGATGTGTTTTGTTTGGATTTTTCCCTCCATTTCAGGCCTATTCTTTTGAAGCAGTTGGATCTTTGTCCGCTTCAGCCAGTTAATGAAAATGAACTGCACTATGTGACACCCCAAACTTTCATTGCTGAATCTATTTAGTTAGACAGTATACGGTCATTCTTTTCCTAATCTCCTACTGATTTTCAATGCAAATACCAACCAGGCTCACTCTCGGCCACAGAATCTAGTTATTCACTTGACTGAAAAGCATGACAATGTTAATTCAGGGGATAAACTGGCATGCAAATCTCCAGAGCTTCAGCAAGCTAAAATTCAGCCACAGTATTAGCAAAACAAGATAGCAATTATACGAGAAATGAACTGAAGGGCTATTTTTCATATTTTATTTTTAAATTCTGAATCTTTACAGCAGGGAAAAACCAAACAGCCCATTCTTCCCTGTTAGCTGATCAAACGGAAGCCAAACCTCAAAACTGTACATTACCATAAGTATGTTTTACTGTGATTCACAATGAATAGTCCTAAACAAGAGACACTGTGAAGGGCAAGCAGTCTCTTGTTTATGTTTTTTTTTCCATTTTTATTACTGGTCTTATAGGTAAATAGGGTACACTGGATGCTATTAAAGAGAGACATTCTATCCAAGTATCTCTTCCATCTTTCTACAAACCCACTTTAGCTCTAAGCAGCCCAAATCCAGTCCTGATCTTATTAGACATAAAAGGAGGAGCAAAGGCCTAGGAAAACATGCCTAATCTCCTAGCATAATTGGAAGCTCCATTCTGTTTTCAGTTCAGATTTGATGAACTCCTTCCTTGGAAACATTAATGGACTCCTGAGCTAAGAAGTAACAATCAAAAATACTCATTGAGCATTTTATGCAGAGTACTGTACCAAAATCTTGGGAGAGAATAAGAGAGTAAGTAAACACAATCCCTGCCAGTCTCACTTAATTTGGGTTGTAGTTCTGCCAAAGGAGAATGGCAAATGCACCTACTATATTCTAACTGCCCATGACCACATTTGAGTTTAGAACAGAGCCATGGTGGTGCCGTGTCAAAAGACTTTAAGGAGTGAATATGCAAACAAATCCCATCAGCAATTTGAGAAGCAGAGGAGAGAGGATTCATGACAAACATGTCAAAGTAATCGGATACATTTGGTTGCCCAAAATGTGACCATACAAGAAAAAAACTACATGTTTAGGTAACTAAGAAAGAGGGGCACATCACCAAAAATCTTCCCTGAGAAAAGGTGGAAAGGAGTTAGAAGCAGAGAAACTGTCAACTAGTAACAATAATAATGATAATAGTAATAATAATAATTATTATTGTGACATTTGTTGAGCACTTACTATGTTTTGAGCATCATGCTAAGTGGAGAAGTAGATATAAGATAATCAGACACAATCCCTGTCCCACAAGTGTTTCACAGTGATAGGAGGGAAAACAGTTTTTTAAACCGTATTTTAGAGATAAGGAAACTGGGTCACAGAGAGGTTAAGCGACTTGCCAAAGTCACACAGCAGCAAGTGGGAGAATTGAAATAAGAACCCAGGTCTCCTGACAACAACTCTTGTGTCCTTTCTATTAGACCATACTGCTTTTCCAATTTTTGGACCTTTTAGCCAAGATTTTAAATGAGAAAATACTGAGGTTATTAAAACCAAGATTTGTGAGCTGCAATTAAAATCTGCTATTATTTATTTAACTGTTATGGGAAAGCAGAAGAATGGGACTGTTTAAGGGAAGATCAGATTATGGCTTTGAGATTATGAAAAAAGTGGGAGAATGGGAGAGAAATTTTTGCTTAAACACCATATTGAGTTCTAAAATACAGTGAGCTTTCACTATGTATTTTGTTAAGAGATTAAGGAACATTCGTTTTTACAGCTGTAAACTCACTGTGGGCAGGTAATTTGTTGGCTATACTGTTGTATTGTTTTCTCTCAAGTACTTAATACAGCTCCCTCTACACTGTAAACATTCAATAAATACGATTGATTGACAGCATGACTGGACATAGTGTGACATGGTGTCAAAATTAATATTTTGGCACATTTAAATGCAGCTACAGACATGGGCATGTTCTACATTGTGAGTTTTCAATAAGTACAGTTAAACAGGAGCACAGAGCTGTGTTGTAGAACCAACAAAATTAAGAAAAACCTCAGCCACTCATGGTATTGGAGATATTTTCCAGGTCAGCCTTGTTCCAGAATGAGGTAGCTAAAAATTGGGCCACAATATGAGGAAGGAATAATCAAAGCAGTCTTGTTAAATACGTAGGGCTCCATACATCTCTTTTCAATGAATAGGGGATGAGAGTGTATCTGCAATGACTTTCTTGAATATGTATCACTCTCAGGCAAGATTAGACATCAACATCAAACTGGACTTAAAAATCCCATTCCTGGCTGAATTAACACAGTAAGATGGCTATTACTTCCTCAACAGGGTCCTCTCAGAAAGGATATTTAGCACTATGGGGTTGAGATATATCTTGTCCTTCTTCAGCCTGTGTGTTTCTAAAAGGTCAAACTTTCTCTTTTTCTAGTAATTATGCTCCCTTGGATACTCCTCATTTGAATACTATTTCCCATCTTCCTGGTTCCCTGACTGCCTACCCTGGACTGCCTGCATCTCTTAGTCACAGTTCTGAGGGACGGGGATGGGCAAACCGCCACCGTGACTGACCTATCAAAAGAGAGATTACAGAATGTGAGTCTTGTTCTCCTTGCTCTTGTTCTAGCAGTCAATCATTTTGACAGTGACAGTCAGATGCTGTAACTGAACTATTTACTGAATCCTTATTATCTGTACCACAATTCAATTCTTCCAATGCCTTTGATATTTTCGTATGCATAGAATATGAAATGAGATCAAAAATAATAACTGTGATATTTGTTCAGCAGTTATTATGAACCAAACAACATGCTAAACGTCGGGGTAGATACATAATAATCAGATAAGACACATCCCCTGTCCCATATGGGGTTCACTATCTAAGAGAGAGAGAGAGGGAGAACAGGAATTTAGCTAGTCAGTTGTATTTATTGCCTGCTTACTGCATGCAGAGCACTGCACTAAGCACTTGGAAGAGTACAATATGATAAACAAGTTCCCTGCCCTAAATAAACTTACAGTCTGGGGTGTGGGGGGAGACAGACATTAATAAATAAAACAAACAAGTAAATTACAAATATGTACATAAGTGCCATTGGGCTGGGAGAGGGGAGGAATAAAAGGTGCAAGTCAGGGTTACACAGAAGGGAGTGGGAGAAGAGGAAAGGAGGACTAAGTCAGGGAAGTCCTCTTGGAGGAGATGTGCCATCAATAAGGTCTTGAAGCCGGGGAGAGTCATTGTCAGTAGGATTTGAGGGCGGGGGGGAAGGGTATTCCAGACCAGAGGCAAGGGTGAGGGGTCGGTGGTAAAATAGATGAGATTGAGGCACAGTGGGAAGGTTATCATTAGAGGAGAGAAATGTGTGGGCTGGATTGCGGTAGGAGAATAGAGAGGAGAAGTAGGAGGGAGCAAGGTGATTGACTGCTTTAAAGCCAATGTCGAGGAGTTCCTGTTTGATGTGGAGATGGATGGACAACCAATGGAGGTTCTTGAGGAATGGGGAAACAAGGTCTGAATGGTTTTGTAGGAAAATGATTTGGGCAGCAGAGTGAAATGTAAACTGCAGTGGGGAGAGACAGGATGAAAGGCAGACAGGAAGAAGACAGTAATCAATGAGGATAGGATAGCATAACCTGATAATTTTTTTTATCAACTCTTCTACTTAGTATAAGTGCTTGCCATATAGTAGGTTCATACTCATTGCTGCAGTCTCTAGGAGTAAATGTGGATGTGAGAGACAGGAGTAGGACAGATGATATTGCTTATGAGCAGCTTCTCCTTTCTGGACAAACTGACTCTCTCCATTTCATTCTCTAAAAATAAGAATGAAGCCTTCCTGACTGCAACATTATCTAGCTACACACCTTCAGCACCAAAATGAAAATCTGATAAAAGCAACCTCACTTCCTTCCACTCTATGTTTCTGCCTAACCAACAGCTAGGATGCATATACAATTCAGAGTAGGGGATGGAGCACTTCAACTGTATTCTCTTCCTTACTGTTTCAAATTTGGCTGGATATCCTGCAACTACTAATTCCTCTAATGAGCACAATGCACTGCGCAGTGTTCAAACTATATATTTGGCCATGAAAATACTTTTTTATTGCTAAACCACCTTTCGTCAACCCATAGCAATATATAAATACCACCTCAACAATCCTCTTGGTCACCTAGCAAGGTGGGCTGATAACAAGTATTATTACCTTCATTTCCAGAGGTCTTTGTTTTTTGTTTCTCTCATCTGGAACATAGAGTTTAGGATTCCTGACACTGGGGACTTTTATTCTAGTTTGTGCCCATTTTCCTCTAAAAAGATACAGTTATTTTTTACTTAAAAAAGTGTAATTCTTGAAAGTCTGGGATCACTCTGGCACAATTTCATATTGAAACAGTGTCTGTTGCCATCTTAAATTTCTATTATTTTCCTATTTTTGTCAATCAGAAAAATGTCAAACTTTCCAGAAAACAGGGCCCTCTGTATACATAAATCATTGCAAGTCTCTTATAGTTCTGACAACATTATTTGTGACCTGTAGTCCCTTTGTATATAATAACAATAATAAGAATAAGAGTAATGGTACTTATTAAGCATTTACTATGGGTTAAACACTCAGACAGACCAGAGGTAACTAGATTGAACACCATCACTGTCTCATATGATACTCCCAATTTATCTTATCCCCATTTTCAAAGGTGAGGAAATAGGCTTAACTAGGTTAGGTGACATGTTCAAGGCAACACAGCAGGCAAGCTATAGAGACAGGATTAGAACCTAGGTTTCCTGACTTCTAATCCCATGTTCTTGCCACCCTGACATTATGCCTCTCCACATGCAATAATCTCAAATCTTGAAATCTACCCAGGTTTAGTAATTTGTACCAAAGTGGAATCAGCAGGTCAAGAAGATACCGTTTTGTGATTCTAGGATGAATGTATTTTGCCTGATTTTTTGGATACAGGTTGAACCCATTTCAGTGGAATCTGCTCTCATTTGCCGTCTGGAGGTCTTGATGGTCCCAGGAGAAGCCTGAACCACAATCCAAGGAGTGTTTATTGAGTGGAATGGGAGTGTAGCATGGATTCCAAACAGCCATCTCCCTGGCAATTAAGACCATTGCTTTATGGGACTATGAACTGTACCCGGTTGGACTCATGCAGAAGCATCTGGGAGATGGGTAGGAAGAATGAGGAAATAACATTGGTAGAAAGTACAGGAGGAGAGACAAATAAAGTGGCATAGGGGTCACAGGCAGAAGTTTGAGAGTGAGCTTCTCCCGCTATAATGTGTTTGTTGTGGGCAGGAATGTTTCTGTTTATTGTTGTATAGTACTCTCCCAACCACTTTGTACAGTGCTGCACACACTGAAAGTGCTCAACAAATATGAATGAATGAGTGAATCTGAAAAACAGGCATTTTTAGGTGAGATAAAGGGTATCTTTGCTCCTCCAAATCTACCTTGCTATAAGCAACAAAGTGTGCTAATCTTCTAGGTCATTTCTCTCCTCTCCTCTCACCTCATTTCTTTATTTTGGATCTCCATGTTTTCTATACCATCTTTTCTGTTTTTATGGGAGGAAGGATAGACAGTGAAGGCCTTTCCTTCAAACAGAATAGAATAATCAGCCTTGGATTTGTAGGGAAATCTTTGATTTGAATACTTCATTTAGTATCATAAATTATCTTCTTTTGCCAGTTGGAAAACAATTAAATACAGGAGGATTCAAGGTGCACTCATATACACCCACCCATACTTCTGAAAGACCAGTAAACAGAATTCCAAACTGTGATTAGTATTAAAACTTGTAGAATTCATCAAGGTAGATGTGAGCTTCTTGTGGGCCTGGAAATGATACCCTATGTTTTCTCACAGATATCTAGTACAGTGTTCAGCACATTAAGGGCACAGTAAATAGGATAATTATAACTGGAATTGGGAAATAAGCCTTAAGGTGTGCAAGGTCTTGCACTAAAATGATTAAATCCATGATTATAGGGAGAAGTGGTGATAAGATCACAGAATAGGGCACTAAAATTGATTGTAGATCTGTCTGCCTACTAGTAGACATTTCTCCCACAGAACAGTCACTCCAACACACTCACACAGAGAGAACATTTCTCATCCTGTTGAGTTGGTTTATTTTCTTTTTTGAAGTGGAGAAAGGCCACTAAAGCTGATTTTAAGAGGTCTAGCATCAGGTACTCCGAAAAGTAATCTTTCATGGCTCTCTTGGCTCTTCGCATTTGCTGGCTGAGTCCAAAGCAAATTCCATGAATTTTGGAGGTTCCCATGGAACTTCAAAAATCCTTCAAAGGGCATTAAGCTGCAAGTTGCACATTAAAATATTTTTCTATCAAAATTACTCATTTTGTTCTCTTTCTCCATCTCCCTCTAATCCTGCTGACCAAAGTTGTTGAAGAAATTTCATTTTATGATAGCCATAGCTTTGTGTTTTCCAATATAAATTCTCCAGTATGGGCTAGTGGAAAAAGCCTGGGACAGAGTCAGAGGACTTGTGCTCTAATCCTGGCTCTGCCACTTGTCTCCTGTGTGACCTTGGACAAGTCACTCCACTTTTCTGTGCCTCAATTTCCTCATATGTAAAACAGGGATTAAGACTGTGAGCCCCATTGAGGGACATGGACTGTGTCCAAGCTGATTATCATGTATCTATTGCAATGCTTAGTACAGTGTCTGGTACACAGCAAGCACTTAACAAATACCAAAATTATTATTATCTGAAGGGTAAGAAATTAAATTTTTGGTTTCCAAAGACAAAACAATATACTTACCTTCAGATGAGGTAGCAAAATAATACCATCAAGACAGATAAGAAAACCAGTTTATCAATTAAATCTATGACCCTATCAGCCCTATAGCCAAAGAACATTTTCCTGCCCTTAAATCTATAGTTTAACATTTGCGACACTGAACTTGTGCTACAAAGGGGCCTCCAATTTGTTTGTCATAGAGTATTCCAGATCAGATTTAGAAATATTTGCCCCCTTCCTCTTCCCCTTCATTCATAACCATACCATTGTATAGTAGAGGGTGCTAGAAAGGCTGGGATGAAAATTCCCATTCTCTGTTTCTCTTGATTCTTGAAGAAAGAAAGAGCAGTAGACAAACATCAGGGTTGAGCTTCACTATTGTGTTCTGGGCAAAGGTGCTGGATCCTATCAGTTGTTTCTGGCATGATTCACAAATTTATTCAGATTATTTTTCTAGTAGAAAATCCCTCTGATCTAGTTTTTCACGGGGCAAATAAATCTAAGTGTCAGAGCCAAGGGTATGGTTGCAGGGGAAATGCCACAAAAAGAAGGAGAACATGTTTGGAACCATATGTCAATAACCCAACCCCAAGGCCCAACCAAGTAACTTAATACCAGCACAACCATTCAATTGCTTGAAAGCATTTTGGACTTTTCCACTCCCAGTCTGTTCTTCCCATATTATTGCTCCTTTGGGGTGCTCAGAATTCAGAACGTCCAGGGTTTAGGCAGGTTGGCAGTGAAGAAAAGGGGAGGAGTACAGAGAGTTTCCAGATCAAATGGATATCAGCTTTTGAGTGGACTCCGGAGCCATAGCAAATCCCAAAGAAGAAAAACAATCACCTCGCCAAAGTATCTTCATTTGCTTGGGCAGGCAATGTGTCTGTTGTATTGTATTCCCCAGAGCACTAAGTATAGTGCTCTGTACACAGAAAGCACCCAATAATTCTCATTGACTAACTGACTGACTGGGTTGCACCCAGGGGCTTTAAACTAATCCTGGATCAATACATCATTTTGAGAACATGAGGGTTCAAGATAGGACCATAGTGGCCCATAGCACAAGATTATCTTTTTCCTCTCTTATTACAACTATACATATTGGTAGTAAGCAGTATGGCCTAGTGAAGCAGTGTGGCATAATGGATAAAGAATGATTCTGGGAGTCAGAAGGTCATGAGTTCAAATCCCAGTTCCGCCACTTGTCAGCTGTGTGACCTTGGGCAAGTCACTTAACTTCTCTGTGCCTCAGTTACCTCACCTGTAAAATGGGGATTAAGACTGTGAGCCCTATGTGGGACAGGGACTGTGTCCAACCAAATTATCTTGTATTTACCCCAGTGCTTAGAACAATGTCTGGCATATTGTTAGTGTTTAACAAATATCATTATTGTTATAATTATTATTATTAGTCAATTTTAGAGGTTTTACTGGACCTACTGTGGTCTGTGGAAGAATCCCATTGTCATTTCTGCTTGCGCATGCATGTGTTGCATTGAGCACTGTGGGCTGCTCTGAGGATAGCAATTGATGACTCAGCTCTCTACCACACAAAATGTTTATAAATCTCACATGGTGCTTGCTTTGATCCCCATTACAGATCCAACCAATAAAGTTAAATGATTAGATTGCATCCAAAAAGACTGAAAGTGGAAAAAAGTTAAAAAAGACAATGGAAGAAATGATAGTATTTAATGAAAAGCGGTGTGGTCTAGTGGACAGAGCATGGGCCTGGGAGTCACAAGGACCTGAGTTCTAGTCCTGGGTCTGCCACTTAACTATGGTGTGACCTTGGGCTAGTCAGTCCACTTCTCTGTGCCTCAGCTACTTCATTTATGAAATGAGAATTAAAAATTTGAGCCCCATGCAGGACATGGACTGTGTCCAACTTGATTGCTCTATATGTATTCCAGTGCTTATAACACAACCTGGTATGTATATCTACAAGATAGATGAGATTGAGGTATAGAGTCATCAGCCTCTTCCTCCCACCCTCCTTTCTGCCTCAAAATCCCTCCCACTTTACAAGCAACAGATTACTTCTCTCTCCCATCTTCAACAGCCTTCTGCATCACCCACCCTAAACATTTGGGAAACTACCCCAGTGGTACATATCTTTAAATAAACGGTTCCACCCTAACTGTTATTTATTTTGTTGTCTGTCTCCTTAAATTTTAAGATCCTCGAGCACAGGGATCATAACCTCTAACTACAAACTCTATTATAATATCTCAAGCATTTAATACAGTACACAGTTTGGAGTAAGTGTCTAATCAATAATTCTGATTGATAGATTTGAAAACACTAGCTTTGTTTTTCACTCTGTTGCTTTAGGATCTCCAATATTGTACTCTCAGAACAGTAGTTAAGAAAAACTAAAAGCAAACAACATATCCGTAGATTTAATACTGAAGTGATGATTTTTGTACCCACTTCCTGAAATGGGTACAAGTGAAAAGTGAAAAGCATACAAGTGAAAAAAGTGTTATATAGTATTACAGCTTGTCACACATACTGTACTTTTCACTCCTATGTGAGTATTTATATTTCAGGTACTTTTCAGGAGTGCAGTACCTGAGAGTATTGGTCCATATGGACAAAATTTCTTAAAAAGGTATAGGAAGAAAATAAAGCTTCAATTTCTCATGTCATCTAGTAACTCCAGCATAAACATTTTACAGGCTAGTAAATACACCTCACAATACTTCTGTGTAACAATTTCAATAATAATAATGTTGGTATTTGTTAAGTGCTTACTATGTACCAAGCACTGTTCTAAGTGCTGGAGTAGACACAAGGGAATCAGGTTGTCCCACGTGGGGCTCACAAGCTTAATCGCCATTTTACAGATGAGGTAACTGAGGCACCGAGGAGTTAAGTGACTTGCCCAAAGTCACACAGCTGACAAATGGACGAGCCGGGATTTGAACCCATGACCTCTGACTCCAAAGCCCGTGGTCTTTCCATTGAGCCACGCAAAAGATAACCTGAAACTGAACTTGATTTCAAAAGGACAAACTCCATGGTTTGTCTAGTGTTTATTGTCACCCCCTTACCATTTATAAAGTTAGGACTAGAATCCAGGATAATGTCAAAAATAAACTTGGTTGGCATAAAATGTTTCAATTTTAGAAAATTTTGTCCATCTACTATAATGGACTCCAGGAAATGAGAGCTTTGGGAGGAAAGAATTCCTTCTTGATCTCAGTAGTGATTAGTTTACTCCCCAAACACAGCATTCAGTAAACCTATCTTAAGATAAGGTACATATACATATGTGCATATCTATTAAACATTATAAATTGCTGATCTATATTAATATCTGTCTCCCATACTAGATTATATGCCCATTGTGGGTAGGGAATGTGCCTATCAACTTTACTGTATTATACTCTCCCAAGGGCTTAGTAGAGTGTTCAGCACACAGTAAGCACTATTGAAGACATATCTACAGTCATGATTAATGCTCCTAAAATTATTTAGCCCTTTATGAGAACCTCAGTCAAAGCATGCATAGTGTCCTCCCTATTCTCTTCCATTCTAGATTGGCACTGCTGATGTGAACATTACAGATTTAAAAGACTAATTTACTAATAAAGTCAATTTATGCATCTTGATCAACCTGATGCCTTCATTCAAAGGGTTACAGATATCATGTAAATACAGTTGATTCTAGTAACACAGTCTGTTTTGGGCTGGGAAATAGTTTTTGCTCACTGCAGAATTGCTTATTTGGACAAACACCTTTTAGAGCAACTTGTAATCCTACTGTCAAGACAATAATCAAATTTTAAAGACTTTTTTTAAAAATTCAGTTTGGTTCTATAGTGATATCCAGTGAACGGGGGAAGACTATGGAAATTATTACCTTGGGTAATAATTAGTGGGGATTTGCAGGAATTTATGGATAAAAACCATTCATAATGGGTTACTACAGGGAAAGTGGGGGGTGCAGAAAGGAAAAGGCAGCTATGTTACATGTTGTATCCCTGAATATTAGAATCAATGTCCTGGAGGACAATAATTAGAAACTGCCATAATGGATAGACCACTGGGAGATCAAGTAATGCCATGTCTAATATTCCAAAGTACTAACATACTCTTCATCCATAATAGATTTCTATAACACAAATCCTTATGCACTGTATTCTGTCTTATTTCAGTTCAGCTCATAAGGGAACATTTGCGGGATGTAGTGGTACAATTCTATGTTTACTCAACCTATAACTATTTTATTGTAACCCTAATAAATGGGCATCAATCAGGGTTGATGTGTGCTTCACAATCTCATCTCCAGTAGTGACTGGATTCTGATGAAAACATGGCTAGTAAACCAGATGATCACCAGTGAGTAATTCAAAGTCATCATTCACTACCCTCCAGGAATTGACTTGAAATGACGACCTTAGAAATAGTTACCTTTCCCTGTTAGCTCATTTTTGCTTCAGCTTGTCTCTTGGCATCAATTTATGGGGGACTGGGACTTTTTTCTCTTTACTTGGCTAGGCATGCACTGAATGCCCAATAAATAGTTATTGTTGAGGTTAACTGAGGAGTAACGTGGCCTAGTGGAAAGAACATGGGCCTGGGATTTAGAGGACCTGGGTTCTAATTCTAGCTCCACCATTTGTCTGCTACATGACCTTGAACAAGTCACTTCACTTCTCTGTTCCTCAGTGAACTCATCTGTAAAATGGGAATTAAGACTGCGAACCCCACATGGGACATGGACTGTGTCCAACCTGATAAGCTCTTTATGGGCAGGGAAAGTGTCTGTTTATTGTTACTCTTCCAAGTTCTTAGTACAGTACTCTGCATACAGTAAGCACTCAATAAATATGATTGAATGAATGAATGATTGAGCTTGTATCCCCCTTTATACTGAAAGCTCATTTTGTTTTTTGGTTTTTTTGTTTGTTTTTAGGAATTTGTTAAGGGCTTACAATGTGCATGGCACTATTCTAAGTGCTGGGGTATATACAAGTTAATCAGGTTGGCCCAGTCTATGTCCTACATGGGGCTCACAGTCTTAATCTCCATTATACAGATGAGGTCACTGAGGCACAGAGAAGTGAAATAACTTGGCCAAGATTGCACAGCAGACAAGTATTGGAGCTGGGATTAGAACTAAGGTCTTTCTGACTCCCAGGTCCCTTCTCTATCCACTAGGCCATGCTCCTTCTCACTTTACTAAGTGATAGGGTCTATCCCAGAACCAGATACAGTGCCTGGAAGATATTAAGCACTCTACAAATACTAGTACATATCCAAAATGTATTTATTTATATGAATGCACTTCTCCCCTTCTAGACTGTAAGATCACTGTGGCCAAGGAAGGTATTTATTTTATTTTTGTGTTGTACTCTTCCAATCACCTAATACAAGACTCTCCAAACAGTAAGTACCCAATAAATATGATTGATTGAACAAAACAAAACAAAAACTCCACATTTTGAATGCTGAGAGTTCATCTTACTCCTTGCTAACTTTTGATATTTTATGTCATCAAATCATTTTTCAAAAGGAAAAAGAGCAGTTAAATGTTTGGCTATTCCATTCAATTCTATGGTTCAAGGCTGTGTGCAAAGCAGGCAATGAATGAAGAGCAGATTTCTCCATTCTGGTGCCAGTTCCTAAAGAGTTCACATTCCCACACATTTAGGTGAAGTGATCATTTAGCTTGAAGTACTTAGATCAAATGTGCATGTTTAACACCCCTCCTTAGAATCTCACTCTTTCACTTGAGCTGCAACTAAAGCCAGTATTAAAATGTTCATCTTCTCTGAATTTGCTACTAGAGTTCAGACCTACTGCCATAACATAAAAACAGAAAAATTAGCTTCAGAAATATGTCAGGATTGGCTTCCTAAGAACAAACTCAACTGCCTTTCCCACTGATTTTTTTTCTTCTTTTAAACAATGTGTTCTCCTCCATTTACTGAAATTCAAGTCAATAATATTTAATTATGAAGAACTGCAACACTGCTATGATCAGTGGCATTGTTTTCTCTGTTATGACCATGTGTAATACACTTTCCACTAAATGATATACCCAAGGCCTTCAGTTTCCTAGGAATATTGCGTTAGAGTAAATGAATTGCAGAATTGGGACATTTCATATCCTCTTGGCACTAATGGAGCAGAATATTTTTATAGTCAGAATATAAGTGACTTAGCAGTTGCAAGGTTTATGACAGAAATTGGACAGTTGAAAAAACATAGATTAATAAGGTAATTAGGCTTTGATTTTTTTCTGTAAAATGCCCACAAAATGCATAGTATTTACTTATGTTTCTCTTAAGATAAGGCAGATACTAGTAATCACAGTCATTTAATATAGCCTTTCATTATTTAGAATGAATGAATTTCTTTTTAAAAGTTAAATAAAACCCCAAAACTCACATAATTTATATAGACAAGAAATTCTATTACTATTTCACTTTATGGACTGCCCACTGAGTTCCTGACAATAAAAATTTATTTTCTGAGACTGCACTGTGAGGAGAGAACCCCCCCTTTTTTTCAAATATCCTCAAGTTAAAATCCATTTAGGTTTGGTTAACTTGCTCTCCGCTATGGATGTGTCAAAATAAATTATTAAAAGTGATGGGTAGAACAATAACTCAGTTTAACAATACAGACAATTGAATTAGTTCAGGCCCTAAATCCTCCCTTCACAGAACTGGGCCTGAGTTTTCCAATTAATTACCTCAACTTTTTTCAAAGTCTTATTGAAGGACTAATTGAAGATGTTTTCCAAGCTTTACTGAAGGCACATCTCCTCCAAGAGAACTTCCCTGAGTATCTTTCATTTCCTCTTCTCCCACTCCCTTTGTGTGTCGCTTTTGCACTTGGATTTGCTCCCTTTATTCAGTTTTCCCTAGCCCCCACAGCACTTACATACATATCACTAATTCATTAATATTCATATTAATAACTGTCTCTCTTTCTAGACTGTAAACTAATTGTGGGCAGGATATGTTTCTATCAACTCTAGTTTATTGCTATATTGCACTCTCCCAGGTGCTTAGTATAGTGCTCTGCATACAGTAAATGCTCAACAAATATTATTGATTGATTGCACTTTTTCTATGGCTTTCCTGGGCACACCCACTCTAAAATTTAGTTTCAAATTCCCTTTACATCTGTTGATTTCTGGCCCAGTTGAGAAACAAGGAGTATTAGAAATCAAATGTGATAGAATCAAGAAGCTAATTCAAGTCCTGCTCTTATTTGTATCATTCCATTTTTATATCCTTTAACAAACACAATGCATTTATCATGTCAATCAAGTTATTTCATTCATGATTTATAAAATAAATTACTTCATTTCTTATTCTCATAATATAGATTACACTGTTTCAGAGTCAGCTTCCTTATACTTTGCAGAAAAAGAATGGAGAAACGTCTGTTCCTTTAATCTACATTATATGTTTTAAAAGTACAATTTAATACTACTTTAAAAGAGAGATTGGAAATAAGGAACGGTTTGATGTGAATTGATTC
The DNA here is from genome assembly GCF_004115215.2 of Ornithorhynchus anatinus. Lineage (NCBI taxonomy): Eukaryota > Metazoa > Chordata > Mammalia > Monotremata > Ornithorhynchidae > Ornithorhynchus > Ornithorhynchus anatinus. The sequence goes on along the minus strand of NC_041728.1, from coordinate 47,362,409 downwards.
CATTAAACAGTGTATCTTAAGGGCAGGAATAAATTTCATTGGATGAAAGAACTCAGAAAGACAGGTTCCAAAGCTTTTTTTTTTTTTTTGGAAATATTTTCCATGTTGCATCATTTGGGAATTTAGAACAGACTGGGACAAAGACTGTGAAAAAGGACTTCAAAGTAGTCAATTTAAAATTTTCTGTTAAAACGTACTTTTTTCTCATGCATGGCTTTTGTATTCCATCTACTTATCTCATTGAGATTACCTGGTCAGTTGGTTAACTTTTGAAGTAAATATGATCATTACAGATTGTTTTCCAATTAGAAAGGGGAGATAAAAGTTAGAGCAAAGTCCAGACCTCCAAATGTTAAAGCAAAAAAGAACCCTCCACTTTACAGTTAGCCACTGAGCTGGTTATATGGGGCACATACCAAACTGAACTTCTTTTCCTTCTAAACTCACTCCTTTTCCTAATTATCACATCTTCTTGTCCCACCACTATCCTTCCTGTTCCAGAAGCCAAAAAACTTGTCATCATTCATAACTCCTCATTGTCTTTCAAGCCTCACATTCAAGGTACTGCTATATCCTTCCAGCCCTTCTTATAGACCTATTAATTAACGGTATCTATTGAGCACTTACTGTGTAGAGAGCACCATATTAAGTCCTTGGGAGAGTACAACAGGTATGACCCTAGCCCTCAAGTAGTTTCCTGCATCTACCCATTCCGCTAGCACCTTGGTCCAAGTCCTAGTCATATTGTGGCTAAATCATTTGATCAGGCTCCTCGCTGCTCTCCCTGCCTTCAGTCAAGTTTTTCCATGTCTAATCTATAAGTCGCTGCACAGGTTCTCTACTTAGAATTTTGCTCACCTCATATCTCCTCAAAACGCTTCTACGGTTTCCCATTTCCCTCCTCTTCAAATAAAGCCCCGTTACAATCAGCTTTCAAGACTCTGCATTAACTCTCCCCATTTAACACATCAGTCTTCACTCACTGCTCTCCAATCAATCATATTTATTGAGTGCCTACTGTGTGCACAACACTTTACTAAGTGTTTGCTAGCTTTTTTCATTCCACCATGTCATCCTTCCAGCTGTACTCTGATTTGAATGCTCATGCTTCCATCTCCTCAATCATGTTTGTCCACTGGCCAGTACTCTCTCCGCTACTCTGACTGAACAGCCCACAGTTCTTCCCAAATTCAGAGCCCTGAGAAAATCCCACTTCTTCCAATGGACTTTCTCTTATTAACTCCCAATACCTCAAATCACATCAGCCAAATATTACCTTTAGCATTAAAATTCTATCCTCCCTCTGCACTTATATAGGAAAGGTTTACTTTATTATAATAATAATGTTGGTATTTGTTAAGCGCTTACTATGTGCAGAGCACTGTTCTAAGCGCTGGGGTAGACACAGGGGAATCGGGTTGTCCCACGTGGGGCTCACAGTCTTAATCCCCATTTTACAGATGAGGTAACTGAGGCACAGAGAAGTTAAGTGACTTGCCCAAAATCACACAGCTGACAAGTGGCAGAGCTGGGATTTGAACTCATGACCTCTGACTCCAAAGTCCGTGCTTTTTCCACTGAGCCACGCTGCTTCTCAGTACTTTAGTGTACTTTCAACTATCTAATCTGAGTATGATATCTATAAATATTTTTGTAATCTTCTTGTGGGCAGAGAATGTGTTTCATTATTCCACTGTACTTTCCCAAATACTTAATACAGAGCATTGCATTATTAATACCAATAATAATAAAAATAGTTTTGGTATTTGTTAAGCACTTACCATGTGCCAGGCACTGTACTATGCGCTGGAGTGAATACAAGCAAATTGGGTTGGACAGAGTCCCTCTCCCACATGGGGCTCACACTCTTTATGTTACTATATTTTGATCTCGTCTTTCTCACTGCCAACCCCTCGCCTACTTTCTCCCTCTGACCAGAAGCACCCTACCTCTTCAAATCCAACAGACAATTATCTCTCCCCACTCCCAAAGCCTTACTGAAGCCATATCTTCTCCAAGAGAACTTCTCTGACTAAGCCTCCCTTTCCTCTTTTCCCACTCCTTTCTGCTTTCTTCTCCCAAGGCTGAATCCATCAAGCAAAGAGCAGCATGATATGAAGCATTACCTGAGTACCTTTAGGACACTGGGCAGGTATCAAAACTCAATTGTTAAAAGTTTTATAAAACTGCTCAGGGGACTGTCCAAGGATTCCAGGCATGTCAGCCACCTGATTAGCAGGCTGTATTCAGGCTCCTATCTCACCCTATGATCATGTGAGAGTTATCAAGACTCTGGGCAGCATCTGGAGACTGAGTCAAATCAAGAAGCACATGCAAGGGTAAAATCTCATCATGATTAAAATTTCTGCCCTCTCTTCATCAGTAATATTTATGGAGCATCTTTGCTGCACAGAGTACTTTATTAAGAACTTGGGAAAGCATCACAGAAGTCAGGGGCATCGGCCTTGCTCTTAAGACTTTACAATCTAACCACAAAACAAATACAATTATTTAAAGAGAGGAGGAAAAAATGAACAGAAAGATAGAGAGCTGATTAGTGTTTAGATTATATAAATGGTTATGTATAATTGGTGACCATTAGTGTGTTAGTATCATTGTGGTAGTTAGGAGAACTTGAGCTATAAAGAACAAAATTAATCTGGGAACACATCTTTAAAAGATGGGACTTGAGGAAAATTTGGAAAATGCGGAAAGTTATGCATATGTAAAGGGAGAGAGTCTCAAGCAGAGGGGAAGCCAGGCACAAGGGTGGGACTGTGAGGAGATTATTTTAAGAGGAAATAAATTATGGAATAGGGCATAGGAGATGACAAGGGAAGATAGATAAGGAGATAGCTTTGAAACCAGTGGGAAGGAAATATGCTTGGTGAACAGGGAAATGGAGAGCCACTGGAGGTTTGTAAATTTGTTGTGGGCAGGGAATGTGTCTGCTATAGTGTTGTGTTGTATTCTCCCAAATTCTTAGAAAAATAGTAATAAAAAAATTGTGGTATTTGTTAAGCACTTACTGTGTGCCAGGCACAGTAGTAAGCACTGGAATGGATACAAGCAAATCAGGGTGGACACAGTCCATGTCCCTCTTGGGGCTTAGTCTTAATCCCGATTTTACAGATGAGGGAACCTAGCCCCAGAGAAGTGAAGTGTCTGGCCCAAGGTCACACACCAGACAGCTAGTGGAGCCAGGATTAGAACCCAGGTCCTTCTGACTCCCATGCCCATGCTCTATCCAGTAGGTCGTGCTGTAAAGTGCTAGGCATACAGTAAGCACTCAATAAATATGAATGATTCATTGAGTATGGTTGGGGTGTAACTGAGCAAAGTCTACAGAACAAGATCTGGGCTGCAATACCTAAACAGTAAAGTAAAGAGGTTGGAGGCACAGAGACCAATGAATAGGTACAATAACTTAATCAAGAGAGGACGGAAAGCCTGAACCCAGGCACTGGTCATTTGGTCAGAAAGGAAGAGGCTGATCTGAAAAAACATTTTGTGGAGAAAGATCTGGCAGGATTTAGTAACAGACTCAGTATGAGTATCAAAAGATTGTGAAGAATCAAAGATAATCCCGAGGCTGTAGGTTGCTGGGCGAGGGAGCTTGGTGGTGTTGTAAGCAGCTGCAAGAAAGTTAGAAGTTAATTTAGGAGGGAAGATGAAGAGTTCAATTTTAGACATTTTCAGCTCAGGTTATCAGTGGAACATCCTTGTGGAGATATCCTAAAATCAAGAAGAAATACTTGTTTGATTAGTAGGACAGAGGATTAAGCTGATGAGGTGGATTTAAGGCTCATGCACATAAAGTTAGTGAGTTGATGAACCACCGAAGGGAAAGGGAAGAGTAGGGTACTCAGAATAGAGCTATCTGGGATAACCATTTTGCATCCATCTTCCCACTTCTCAAAAACCACCAGTGGCTGCCCATTCAGCTCCACAACAAAAGGACATTCCATTGCCTTGGATTTAAGACACTCAATCAGCTCTCCTCTCCTACCTAACCTTTCATTCAAACACACTGGACCTGAATGGGAGCTGGAATCTGGGGTTATAGCTAGATGGTCCAGTGGGATATGGTAAGGCAATTCTAGTAGAGAGATTTAAGAATATCTAAAGGTAGAGGGGAAGAGAAGCAGAATGGCCTAGAAGGTAGAACACAGACCTGAGAGTCAGAATGACCTGGTTTCTAATTTCTTGCTCTGCTACCTCTCTGCTGTGTGACCTTGGGAAGTCACAACTTCTCTGTGCCTCAATTCCCTCATCTATAAAATGTGGATTAAGACTGTGAGCCCATGTGGGACAGGGGCTGCATCCAACCTGATTAGCTTCTTTGCAGCACTTAGTACAGTGACTGGCACATAGTAAGCATTTAACAAATACCATGTAAAAGGAGTCAATTGAGAATATTATTAATTAATTAATAACACTGTGGTATTTGTTAAGCACAGTATTATGTATTAGGGAAGATACAATATAAAGCAGGTGAGACATAGTACCCATCCCAGGGCTCACAATCTCAGGGGGAGAGAAAATAGGTATCTTATCCAGTGTTTACAGCTGAGAACCCTGAGACACAGAGAAGTAAAGTGACTTATCCAAGGTCATACAACAATACAACTGGATTGGAATAAAATGAAGGACTCCTGACTCCCAGGCCTGGGCTCTTTCCACTAGGCCACACTGCAAATGAAGAGGTTGAAGGTGGCAGTAAGGGAGGAAAACACAATGGAAGCAGGAGTTTTAATGAGGTAAGAGAGCACAGGTGGAGGTCGCATCACCTCCTCCAAGAGACGTTCCCAGACTGAGCTCCTCTTCCCCCTCTACTCCCTCTGCCATCCCCCCTTTACCTCTCCGCAGCTAAAGCCTCATTTTCCCCTTTTCCCTCTGCTCCTCCACCTCTCCCTTCCCATCCCCACAGCACTGTACTCGTCCGCTCAACTGTATATATTTTCGTTACCCTATTTATTTTGTTAATGAATTGTACATCGCCTTGATTCTATTTAGTTGCCATTGTTTTTACGAGATGTTCTTCCCCTTGACGCTGTTTATTGCCATTGTTCTTGTCTGTCCGTCTCCCCCGATTAGACTGTAAGTCCGTCAAACGGCAGGGACTGTCTCTATCTGTTGCCGACTTGTTCATCCCAAGCGCTTAGTACAGTGCTCTGCACATAGTAAGCGCTCAATAAATACTATTGAATGAATGAATGAATAGTTGATTTCGAAAATGTCTACTGAAGCCATATCTTAACCTATTATTTTCCAGTCTTTTCAGGCTGATCTGTGATAGACTAGTGAAACTTTTCTCTGGACAGTCCCAGATAAAGGACTCTCAAAATGTTCATCATGTCCATGGTGTAATAGTCACTAACAATAAGATGGCATTTTTAACATGTGTTTTGGCCCCCAGGCAGATCTGAACCAAAACCAAATTTTTCTTAAAAAAAAAAAAAATTCAAATATACGCTTGCAGTGATGAATCTCAGTCAATGTGCAAAAGAAAAAAAGAGAAAAGGCTTATGTCTTGAGTTCTTGAAACCAAAAATAATTACCGTTTTTTTTCTTATAGAACTAGATTGTGCCAATTATGTATCACCAAACAACTTCATAATAATCATAATAATAATTAATTATGGCATTTGTTATGCACTTACTATGTGCCACACACTGTTCTAGGTGCTGGGGTAGTTACAAATTAATCAGGTTGTCCTACGTGGGGCTCACAGTCTTAATCCCTATTTTGCAGATGAGTTTAACTGAGGCACAGAGAAGTGAAGTGACTTGTTCAAGATCACACAGCAGACATGTGGCAAAGTCAGGATTAGAACCCATGTCCTCTGTCTCCCAGGCCGTGCTCTTTCCATTAAGTCATGCTGCTTCTCTATTATTCTTTAGTTGGGATTACTAGAGACTACTGTTATTTGTAGCCTGGTAGAATGGTTCTGATAGATGTCCCAATTGTCAAATTAAATTTGATTACCGAATGGCAAAGTCATATTAGCAAGTAAAAAAATCATATATTAAAACTGTTTGGGGGACAATTAGAAATATAAAATATAAGCACATTAGAAAGAGGGGTTCCAAATTAACTATGAATATATGATGGTGATAATCATGAGATAAAATATGACCCTTTGTATTCTTATCAAAATTAGCTCTCTATACCCTTTGTACCCTCCCAGGGTCGCACCTGAAGACTTTCCAGTACTCTATCAGTCTCGATGACAGGAGGGAGAGTCAAGCAGAGGCAAATCCATTCCATTCCTAGGTTGGGCAGTGGCTAGAGAGTGGAAGGCAATTTGCTACACATCAAAACTCCCCTGTGCTGGGCAGCAGTGGCATGGGAGAGAGTCAAGGGTGGAGACTCAAGTTAACTGTGAGGAAGGAGGCAGTGGTAAACCATTTCCATATTTTTACCAAGAAAACTCTATGGTTACATGACCAGAATGATTACAGATGGAGGGGGGACATTCTGGAAGATATATGCCCACGGTGTCGCTATGGGATGGAGACAATGTGACAGCATAAGACAAGATTACCCTTTGTGTTGTCCCTCTAATTAATAGTACTGAATTCAACATCCATTGTCAGAAACAGTGATATTGTGTCCTATGTTAGACTCAGTAAAGATAGAGGAGAATGTCACATGCATCAGTATCTAAACCAACAGGTTATATCCACCCCAGTGCTGGTTGAAGTGATTAAGAAAAATCACTAAATTGAGATGAGAATATAAAATCAGAATGTGCCTACTCAGTGTCAACTAATATATTCAAGTTTCCAAATCTTTCATTTATGTAATTAACCTCAATTCTATTTCCCTCAGATAACTGACCTTACTACAGATAATTTAGTTAGTTTTGTTTTTACATTGTTTTTAATCCAATTGTCATAGCAACTCTAGTTATTGCCATTTACCTTATCAGTTTCCCTTCTGCCAAGTCTGACCTTTTACATAAGCATAGAATCAGATAACTGTGAATGTCAATATATCTCAAAAGGTCTGACTTGTTTTTGTAGAGTAATTATGATTAGATCACTTTCTATTAAATTTACACCTAAGATACAACTATAATTTACACAGGTTGCACTATCTTCTGCTTTAATAGGGTAAATAGCTGTCAAATTTACAAAGATGTTAAAGTAGATTAGAAAAATCCTTGCAGCTCTGCTTAGCTTTGACAAAATATTCTTTCACTGTACAACTGCCTCTAACTCATTAGATAAGATTAGAAAAATGATCATTTCCATTTGAATGATGTGATCTTTGTGTTCTTTATTAAAAATACACAATGCATTTGAAATTTTACCATCATTTTTGAGTGCTTATTCATGGGATTCAAGGCATTGTTTACTTTTTTTTAATTCCGTCTCTATTTTTACATCTAGATGCTTTGAAATGTACTTGGATTGAACACATCTGCTGGAGGAGTTAGTTAGGGGCTCTGCAGCATTCTTCTCTTGTCTAAACCAGCCTACTGGCACTTTAATCGGGACTAAATAAGCCTGCTTGATTTCCTTTTGTCCTAGGAGGAGGAGAACTCCTGATTGCCCCTTTGGGAAATGGGCATGTTCCTCTATCTGCAGCAGGGAATTGGAGGCTCAAACGATTGAGAAAATTACTCTTGGTTCCAGCTGTACATTTTAGTCCAGAGTGGAGTGAAGAATGACAGGAAAATTCAGGGATTTGGTCAATAAAGCTGTACTTTGCTATGTCCCGTTACAATGTAGGGCATTAATAATAAGGATGGAGTTCTCTCCTATTTTCCTATGTGATTTTCAAAGAGAGGGAGAAAGAAAAGGAAATTTGAAGAGAGAGACATGGAATATAAAGGAAGAGAAATGAGAGGATATACAATTTGATTTTTAGGCCATTGATTTGATAAAGTAGAATGGATGCAGGTGAAAACTTTAGTCAGAAAATACTTAACATATGCAGCTTTATTTGATGCTGCTTTTTAGGCATATTTTGAAAAATATAGGTGGAATTCACAATCCACTTTATCCACTGACCCGTAACAACTTCAAGGAATCTGATGTATATTAACTGGAGAGTTGCTGTTTGAAGCAAGAAATAGAGTATCTAATTTTCAATCTCCATATTACTTAGGGTGCATAACAAATATTATCCACTTCAGACACTTAAGATATAATAAGCCCAAATGTCCATAGATAGAGAAAGTGATTCAGGACCACTTTTTTTGCCTAAAACTGTGAACAGCTAACAAAAGTCTATTGATTTCTTTTCCCACTGGCAGCATGATTTCTATATTCACAATTTTGAGGGGAAGGTATATGGCTTGATGTTATTCTTCAGTTGAATATATGACTTGGGAATTAACTCCTATTAAACAACAAAGAATCATTCCTAGCTATTTTAATATTTTGTCAAGTACACATTTTATGACATCCTTCTAGACCGTAATCTCACTGTTGGCAGAGAATGTGTCTGTTGTTGCATTTACTCTCCCAATCATAGTACAGTGCTTTGCACACAGTAAGCATTCAATAAATACAATTAAATGAATGAAAGAGGTATGAAAGCAACAAACCACAATGCTTAAAGTAGAAAAAAAAAACTTTCTAAGTGTAATGGTATTGGCTATGGCTGTGGTGAGTGGAGAGGGAGAGAAGGGATGTGGTGGTAGAGAGAAGTGTAGTGAGCAGCCTTTTTTTTGGTTGGGTGGGAGAGAGGGAGGCAGAAAGTAGCAGCCATTGTGAAGAGGTTGGGGAGAAAGCAAACAAGAGATTTCTCAGCCTGACTCTGGAGTCTGTAGAGTGATCTTTATCTGTCTTTATCCTCTTCCAACTTTGTAAATAGTCCATTACAGTGTAAGATCCTAGTGGTAGGGAATATACAACTTCTTCAATCTGTGCTTCCCAAGCCCCTAGTACAGTACAACATACAACACCAAATGGATACTCAGTATATAATGACTATGCTGAGATCATGACCAGGTGATGGCCTGCCAGCCTATCAATTAATCAATGGTATTTATTAAGCATTAACTGTGTGCAAAGTACTTGGGAGAGTACAATTCAATCAAGTTGGTAGACTACAAAATATACCTTTCCAGCCCTGACCTTTACTTTTCTTTGCAATCTCACATTTCCTCCTGCCATCAGGATATCTCTCTTCAGATGTCCTGCCTCATCTTTCCACCTAAACTCTGTCCTCCCCTGGACTTTCCTATCACTGTAAACAACAACACCATCCTCCCTGGCTCACAAACCCATATTCTTCGCATTATCCTCAATTCATCTCTCTCATTTAATGCATGCTTTCAATCTGTCACAAAAACTAGTAGGCTCTATCTTCACAAAATCTCTTGGATCTGCCCTTTCCAAACCACTTTGCTTATCTGAGCCCTTATTTCCTGCATTAACTACGCTATCAGCCTCATCACCAATCAGCATAGCATAGTGGATAGAGCCTGGGCCTGGGAGTCAGAAGGTCATGGGTTCTAATCCCAGCTCTGCCACTTGTCTACTGTGTGACCTTAGACAAATCACTTCACTTCTCTGTGCCTCAGGTACCTCATCTGTAAAATGGGGATTGAGACTGTGAGTTCCACATGGAACAGGGACTGTATCCAACCCAATTTACTTATATAGACCCCAGTGCTTAGTAGAGTGTCTGGCACATAGTAAGTGCTTAAATACCATAAGTATTATTATTATTCTGTCTCTCCTCTCTCCAGTTCCCTCTTCACTTTGTTGTCCAGATATTTTTTTTTTTCTGAAATGTTTTTTGTCCTTATCTTCCCAGTACTCAGAAACCTCCAATGGTAGTCCATCCACTTCTGTGTCAAACAGAAACTCCTTGCCATTAACTTTAATGGTAATCAATCACCTCTCTCCCTCATACCAATCCTGCTAATCTCCTACTACAACCCAACTAGCACATTCCATTCTTCTACCACCAACTTTCGCTCTGTACTTCAGTCTTGTCTATCCTGCCACTGACCCCTTGCCCATGCTCTCCCTTGCATCTACCCCTTTATTATTATTATTATTGTTTATTATTATATTTGTTAAGCATAAACCAGGTTATATACCAGGCACTGTACTAAGCACTGGGGTGGATACAAGCAAATTGGGTTGGACACAGTCCCTGTCCCATCTGGGGCTCAGAGACTCAATCTCCAGTTTACAGATGAGGTAACTGAGGCTCAGAGAAGTGAAGTGACTTGCCCAAGGTCACACAAGTCTGAAAGTGTTTTACTATTCCCACTTTCAAAAACAGAGAAGCAGCATTGCCTAATGGATAGAGAGCAGGCCTGGGAGACAGAAGGATGTAGGTTCTAATCCTGGATCTGCCATGTAGCTTCTGTGATCTTGTGTAAGTCACTTCACTTTTCTGGGCCTCAGTTACCTCATCTGTAAAGTTGGTTAAGACTGTGAGCCCCACGTGGAACAGGGACTGTGCTGATTCCAATTATCTTGTATCCACCCCTGCACTTAGTACAGTGCCTGGCATATAGTAAGCACTTAACAAATACCACAGTTATTGTTCAAACCACTCCTAAAATTTCATCTTTTCCAAGAGGCCTTCCCAGACAAAGCCCTTTATTTCCCCTATGTTCTCCCCGTTCTATTTTGACTATCAACATGGTTTTATGTCCCCTAAGCACTTTGATTCTCATTTCAGCTCCATAGCACTTATGCACATAGCCTTTTACTCTTCTATTTCTCCTATCTGTAATTTATTTTAACATTTGTCTCCCTTTTTAGATTGCAAGCCCCTTTTAGGCAGGTAATGTTTCTACCATCTCTACAATAATGTACTCTCCCAAGGCCTTAGTTCAGTGTTCTTTACATGGAAAGTGCTCAATAAGTATCACTGATATATTATTTGATAGACATGATCCTTGCCCTCTAAGAGCTTACAGCCTAGTCAGAAAAACAGATATTAAAATAAATTCCAGATAGGGAAAATGGCAGAGTATAGGGCTAGATACATAAATTATGTGGGTCAGCCAATGAAGAAAATAGTGGTCATGTGGCCCGGGGGTTCAGGGTGGACTAAAAATGGAAGAAGCAGGGCTTCAACTCATCCTCTTAAGGTTAGAGGCACTGATCTACAACTCCTACTACCCTGGAGTGGCTATTCCAAGGTTTTTCTTAAATACTGGACCCAAGTTCCATCCAGTTCTGACAGACCTCCAGCATTGACATGAACACAAAATAAACCAACGCTGGCCTCTAGTTTCCATTTGCTCTCTCTTGGCCAGCTTCTCTTGGATACTCTCTCAGGGAATTCCTCACTGGCTTTCCCACATCTGCTTTTTTAGGGACTTCCTTTGACAACCAGACCACTCTTCTATCTTACAAGTTCATTCATTCATTCAATAGTATTTATTGAGTGCTTACTATGTGCAGAGCACTGTACTAAGCGCTTGGGATGAACAAGTCGGCAACAGATAGAGACAGTCCCTGCCATTTGACGGGCTTACAGTCTAATCGGGGGAGACGGACAGACAAGAACAATGGCAATAAACAGCGTCAAGGGGAAGAACATCTCGTAAAAACAATGGCAACTAAATAGAATCAAGGCGATGTACAATTCATTAACAAAATAAATAAGGTAACGAAAATATATACAGTTGAGCGGACGAGTACAGTGCTGTGGGGATGGGAAGGGAGAGGTGGAGGAGCAGAGGGAAAAGGGGAAAATGAGGCTTTAGCTGCGGAGAGGGAAAGGGGGGATGGCAGAGGGAGTAGAGGGGGAAGAGGAGCTCAGTCTGGGAACGCCTCTTGGAGGAGGTGATTTTTAAGTAGGGTTTGGAAGAGGGAAAGAGAATCAGTTTGGCGGAGGTGAGGAGGGAGGGCGATCCAGGACCGCGGGAGGACGTGACCCAGGGGTCGACGGCGGGATAAGCGAGACCGAGGGACGGTGAGGAGGTGGGCGGCAGAGGAGCGGAGCGTGCGGGGTGGGCGGTAGAAAGAGAGAAGGGAGGAGAGGTAGGAAGGGGCAAGGTGATGGAGAGCCTTGAAGCCTAGAGTGAGAAGTTTTTGTTTGGAGCGGAGGTTGATAGGCAACCACTGGAGTTGTTTAAGAAGGGGAGTGACGTGCCCAGAGCGTTTCTGCAGGAAGATGAGCCGGGCAGCGGAGTGAAGAATAGACCGGAGCGGGGCGAGAGAGGAGGAAGGGAGGTCAGAGAGAAGGCTGACACAGTAGTCTAGCCGGGATATAACGAGAGCCCGTAACAGTAAGGTAGCCGTTTGGGTGGAGAGGAAAGGGCGGATCTTGGCGATATTGTAGAGGTGAAACCGGCAGGTCTTGGTAACGGATAGGACGTGTGGGGTGAACGAGAGGGACGAGTCAAGGATGACACCGAGATTGCGGGCCCGAGAGACGGGAAGGATGGTCGTGCCATCCACGGTGATAGAGAAGTCTGGGAGAGGACCGGGTTTGGGAGGGAAGATGAGGAGCTCAGTCTTGCTCATGTTGAGTTTTAGGTGGCGGGCCGACATCCAGGTGGAGACGTCCTGGAGGCAGGAGGAGATGCGAGCCTGAAGGGAGGGGGAGAGGACAGGGGCGGAGATGTAGATCTGCGTGTCATCTGCGTAGAGATGGTAGTCAAAGCCGTGAGAGCGAATGAGTTCACCGAGGGAGTGAGTGTAAATGGAGAACAGAAGAGGGCCAAGAACTGACCCTTGAGGAACTCCAACAGTTAAAGGATGGGAGGGGGAGGAGGCGCCAGCGAAGGAGACCGAGAATGACCGGCCAGAGAGGTAAGAGGAGAACCAGGAGAGGACAGAGTCCGTGAATCCAAGGTGAGATAAGGTATGGAGGAGGAGGGGATGGTCGATGGTGTCAAAGGCAGCAGAGAGGTCAAGGAGGATTAGAATGGAGTAGGAGCCATTGGATTTGGCAAGAAGGAGGTCATGGGTGACCTTAGAGAGAGCAGTCTCGGTAGAGTGGAGGGGACGGAAGCCAGATTGGAGGGGGTCTAGGAGAGAATGGGAGTTAAGGAATCTAGGCATCGATTGTAGACGACTCGTTCTAAGATTTTGGAAAGGAAGGGTAGTAGGGAGATAGGACGATAACTGGAGGGGGAAGTGGGGTCAAGAGCGGGTTTTTTTAGGATGGGGGAGACGTGGGCATGTTTGAAGGCAGAGGGGAAGGAGCCCTTGGAGATTGAGTGGTTAAAAATAGAAGTTAAGGAAGGTAGGAGGGCAGGGGCGATGGTTTTAAGAAGGTGAGAGGGAATGGGGTCCGAGGAGCAGGTGGAGGGGGTGGCACTTGCGAGGCGGGAGGAGATCTCCTCTGAGGATACTGCAGGGAAGGATGGGAAAGTAGGGGAGGGGGTTGGTGGGGGGGAGGGGAGAGGCGGAGGGGTGACTTTGGGGAGCTCAGACCTGATCGTGTTGATTTTCGTGAGGAAATAGGTGGCCAGATCACTGGGGGTGAGAGATGGGGGAGGGGGAGGAACAGGGGGCCTAAGGAGAGAGTTAAAGGTCCGGAACAATCGGTGGGGGTGACGGGCATGGGTGTCGATGAGGGAGGAGAAGAAGCTTTGCCTGGCGGAGGAGAGGGCAGAGTTAAGGCAGGAAAGGCTAAATTTGAAGTGTGTGAGGTCGGCTTGGTGCTTGGACTTTCGCCAGCAGCGCTCAGCAGCTCGAGCATAGGAGCGTAGGAGGCGAAAGGAGGAGGTGATCCAGGGCTGTGGGTTAGTGGAGCGAGAGCGGCGGAGGGAAAGGGGGGGGCGAGAGAATCGAGATGAGTAGAGAGGGTGGAGTTGAGAGCGGAGACCTGATCGTCGAGAGTGGGAAGAGAGGACAGGGCGGCAAGGTGAGGAGAGATGCTATTGGAAAGACGGATGGGATCAAGAGAGCGGAGGTCTCTGTGGGGCAGTAGTGAAGATTTGCAGGGGGAGGGAGTGTGAGAGATGAGGCAGGTGAGAAGGTTATGGTCAGAGAGAGGGATTTCAGATACAGGAAAAAGGTGTACACTGGATTGAATACTATCCTGAATAAGCAAAGAATGTTACATCTTCAAGCCAGAGTTTCCTGTTCAGTGTTTCAGTATGTCTATTCAGGAATAAATATTTAAAAATGTAGGTGATGGGCGCATCTATTCTTCTTCACTTGAATTAGTTCTTTCTGTTTCTCTTTGCAATTTCCCTCAGGTATAGGACAACATCAGCTGGGTTCTTCTCAAGGTTCTCTGCAAAATCAACTACTGTGCAAGATTCTAAGAATAATCCTGGGTCCATATTCTTATAATGTCAGTGATCATTATTTCAAGAACTGCTAATAATAATAATAAGGATAATAATAATAACTTGTAGTATGTTAAGTTTGACCACGTATCAAACATTGTTACTGAACATTGTGGTAGATGCAAGATAATTAGGTCGAACATGGTTCACATCTCACAGGGGGCTCACATTTTGTTCCTTTCAAGAGAAAGTGTGTGTGTATGTGTGTGTGTGTCTGTGCATGTTAAAAGGGCTTGGAGTAAGGCCTTGTGTCTTACACAAATTCCACATTGTTGGTAAGCTCATCTTGCTTCTGGCTGTCCCACAGCTGATCATTTTCACACAATGCTGTACTAACTCAATCCTATTAAGGTCTAGGGACTTGTAAAGAAAATACAATCTTCATTTATTGCTTAGTTATAGCCTCCCCATGCTGGGCATAATGTTGTCACAGTACAAATTATGTGTCGGGAATCAAATTTCACCAAAAGCAGTTTATAATGCAAAGTACAGAAGGGCTACATGGGGAACTTTACCTATTCAAGTTAATGTCTTCGTTCACGATCTACATGCATTCTTCCATTAGCTTGGGGGCCAGTATCTGTACCCCATTGGACATTATGAAATGACTAATTAATTCTCTGTCAAGGAAAGAACAGTAACAGATGGGCTAAGGAACTGGAGGAGAGGGCTTGGCGACCTTTGGGTGGGCTGTAATCACATCAGTGTTAAGGAAGAGACTTTCCTGCCTATTACTTCATTTTTATAGATTCACCTCATTATGACTCCCACAGGAACGAATGGCAATTTAAATCTATTGTATTTTACTTAATGAAAAACACGAAACTCAGAATTTGAATAGTGTATATAGAATTTGCTTACATTAGAATTCTAGGATGAGTAGAAGAGTCACCCTCTTCACAAATTACTTTTGGGTGTGTGAGGGCTCAAATTTAATATGTGGTGTCTTTGTCTTCAGAAGGAAATTGGACTATGTCTCTCTGGAGTTATACTGTCATTTCATCAGCAAAAATAACAGCCTGAAATGCAGCATGTGCCAGATGAGATCCAGGCTTTGGACTGTGTATGTCATATTTCATCATTAACTTTTCTTATCAGCACTCAATACTTAAGAAAATTTGTATGCATCCTAAAATTTGTATGCAGGCAGCAGAACAGGTGGCTAGGTAAAATGGTTATGATTACTCCTTTCTAATATCTAAGAATTTAATGAGAAAAGCAGTGTGACCAACTGGGTAGAGTCCAGGACTAAGAGTCTTTGGACCTGGGTTCTAATCTGAGCTCTGCCACTTACCTTCTGTATGACCTTGGGCATGTCAGAACTTCTCTGTGCCTCAGTTTCCTCAACTATAAAATGGAAGGTAAGTACCTGTTCTCCCTCCCCGTTAGCCTTTTAGACTGTGAAAATTTAGTGCAGTACTTGACACATAATAACTGCTTAACAAATACTAGTTTTTTAAAAAATAATTCCCTGTGTCACAAGTTAATGATAATAATAATGACTGCGGTATTTCTTCAGTGCTTACTATGTGCCAGGCATGTACTAAGTGCTGGAGTGGATACAAAGAAATAGGGATGGACAAAGTCCCTGTTCTGCTTGGGGCTCACAGTTTTAATCTCCATTTTATAGATGAGGTAACTGAGGCACAGAGATGTGAAGTGGATTGCCCAAGGCCACACAGCAGATGAGTGGGGGAGTCAAAATTAGAACCCATGGCCGTTTGATTCCCAAGAAGGTGCTTTAGCCACTATCCAATGAACATTTTCATCCCCAACACATGTATATTGGTGAATCTTGTAATAAACTCCTTCTAAAAATATCCATCTCTATATTGCTCCAATCTTAGATTTTTCTTCTGCTGTTATTACTCCCACACTGGTATTACCAAGAAAATAAAAGTAACTTTCTGACATAGGGAAATGCTACACAGAGAAGAAAGCAGTTAAATGTTAACTGCAAAGCTCTGCTGAAAGGCCATACTAGCAATACAGTGATTTACTTGAATTTTTCTCATGTACTCCTGTGTGGTCTCCCATGGAAGAGAATTTTCAGTGGGTTCTAAAACCTCCCACAATGTTGACTTTCACATCTGTGACACGTCCCAAGAAAAGTTATCATATTCAGACCATTTAGTGGAGCCTGAAGCTCAATTCCTTATAAAGTTGAACCCTAACATTAGTATTTATTGCCTAGAATAGAAATGCTTGGAAATTGCCAAGGAGCCTACATCACCCACCAAACTAGACCCAGGATTCCTACATGAAGAGCAGTAGCATCAACCCTAAAACAGGGCCAGATATACAATCCCCATGAAATTCCCCTTTAGTCAGTGAACAAGATTAAAGAAATTCCATTCCTGAAAATAGCGGTGCAGATGTAGCCACAAAGATGGACGTACTAACAAAGGCAAATATTGTTTGTCATTTCACAAACAGAGATTGACTAAATATAGCATTTGGGCTGAACACCCAAGTCGCCATGCAACCGCAAGAACCCCAGTGCCTTGATGAAGAGAACACCTCTGATGTTTAGCCAGGGTATATTTCTCAGTCCCCCAAACTGTAGGGAAATGGGAATGCAGGACTACTAGCAATATTCAGGAAGTCATCTGTTTAAAATTCTTTGAAATGAGAGAAAGGAGAAAGGAGAGCACTGTTTTTATTTCTCTTTAATTCTGTTTTTTGGCTGTTTAGTGGTTTAGGACTACATTTTCGTGGATTTAAATTTAGCTCATCCCCCATCTCTAATTTCCCTCCCTATTGCCTCACCCATGAATTTAGTCCCACCTCTAAGCACTTAGATACTCACCCCCTACCCCAGAAGCATTATGTGCATATCCTTGGGTTTGATTGCTTCCCCTACTGTAATTCATTTTAATGTCTGGCTACCCTATGTGACTGTAAGCTCTTCGGTGGATGGGATCAACTCTTCCCTTTTCCTGCTGTGTGAACAAACAAAAAGCTGCATTGTACACTCCAAAGTGCTTTGTTCAGTACTCTGTGTATAGTAGGTGCTAAAAACATTCTGATGATTGAATCAACACCTTTAGTGTTGACAGGATTTATGAAGTTGACTATAATGATATCATCCTCTTTCTTTAAACATAAATGCCTTTTTATGACCCACCCAAGCTTAGGTAGCTTAAACTTCACAAGGAGATCTGAAGTAATACAGATGAATAGTAAATCTTCTGTCTTTTCATTCCTTTAGTTTAATTCATCTACACAAATCTTATTTCTTAGATAAGGCTTCTTTCTCCTTAACTGTGATGCTTTTTCCGAGAAAAATAAAATGCATAATTTGAAAAAATCTTGGCAAAAATCTGGATTTCAGTCTGTGAGAGTTTTACTTTAAGTGCCTCAAATTGAGAAGGTAATATGATGGTGACAAACCTTTCTCTGGCATTGTGTAAGACTTAAAAAAGGTAAAATTACTGCAGATTCTGCCCGACTGCTCCAAAATCAACATTGGTAACTCTCTGGGATACAACTTCTTTCTTATACCTTTCACTTCCTGGAATCCTCTACATGTAGGTCAGTCTTTAAAGCTGAGAACTGGCAAACAATTGGAAAGCTTCTGGCCGCGACATCAAAATCTAACCAGTCAGATCCCAAATTGATTTTTTTTTAGTTCAACAATAACCTGAATTCACCATCTACACAGTGCACATTCACCAAGTACATTGAGAAGCAGTGTGGCCTAGTAGATAAAGCAAAGGCCTTAGAGACAGAAGGTCTTGAGTTCTAAATTTGGTTCTGTCTGCTATATGACCTTGGACTAGTCACTTCACTTCTCTTTGTCTCAATTCCCTCACCTGTTAAATGCAGATCAAACTGTTAAGTCCCAAGATGGACATGGACTGGACTATGTCTAACCTGATTAGTTTATATCTACTCCAGCACTTACTAAAGTACCTGGCACATAGCATCTAACAAATATTATAAGAAAAAAGAAAATGTGATTGTTCACTTCACACTCAACAGAGCACTGTGAAACTTGTCTTAATTGACACTATTCACAGGGACTGAATAGGACACTTGGGTATAGCAGAAGGGTAGCTGCCTCGGATGCAGACCCAAAAAAAAAAAAGCAAATCTCCCACTACTCCAATCAATCTATTAATCAATGACATTTATTGAGTGTTTACTATGTGTAGATCACTGTTCTAGTGCTTGGGAGAATACAATGCAATGAATGATCTTGCTTTGTTGATATAAATTGAAACTTGATCTCGGCACAGAAACATCCAGCTAAATGATGTTGTGTGCTCTTGATAGACCCTTACTGCTTACACTTTAGGTATGACCATTACACTCTATGGTCACCACGTGAAAATTTGAGGTGACATGATTTACAATTTAGCTATCAAAGTGATTAAATTGTTATACATTGTAGGTTTTAAGTAAAGCTCCAAATTTATTGGAATAGCATAACTAAGGAAATTTCTAAAAACAAAACAAAAAAAAATAAAAGTACCTTTGGTCAAATTTCCAACTTCAAATTTTAAAACTTTAGATTATTTTCTATATTGTATATCACCTTCTCAACTAAACAGTTGAAGATGGATCTGTAAGATGGGTTTTACAGCTTCTTCATTTTCTCACTGAAGGTATTAAATGGATTTTATATTCCTTATGGGAAGGCAGAGATTCATTTCTTCCTGACTTTTGGGTACATGTAACATATAGAACTATAAGATATGAATGTGATAATTATATGAGTATGCTATTCTACAGTAAATTCTGCCTTTCTAGGATTTACATTTTTTTTTTCCTTTTCTTTCTGGGTTGCCTTTCTTCCCTAAAGAACTAGTTATCATCCTCCTTTAACTGCTCAATCAAATGAAGCATGTTATCCCATTTTGGAGGATTTAGGTTGATAAAATTGATATTCATGAAAATTTTTTATCAGAAAAAACATTTTGATACCTGTATATTCATACAATGGAGTGCTCTGATTTGAACAGGTTTTAGGAAATGGACCTCTGTTGCATTAAAAGAGCATGAGGCCTTGTAAATGGCAAGGACAAGATGAAGAGAGGATTTTCAGTGCCACATTTGTCCTGCAGTTTCATCCATGTCTTCGGAATGTCTATTTTGAATATGAAAGATAGTTTTAGATCTACTTGAGAGGTGCTCTAAAGAAAAATGGAGAATGTCTCCTAAAACCAATAGTCACCCTTTTAAACTATATTGTCCCCAAAAGGATTCATATATGTTTCACTGAAATTCTAAGTTATTTGGAAATTGCATTTGTGAATTTAGAATGGGAGAAGCTGTATTTTTACCTACTACTGAAGGCTCATGCATGTAAAAGTGCTACTAACAGAATCAAATAATATGTATATTCACACTTTCATTATTTGAGAGATTCTCCTAGACCACAATATTTTCCCTATCAAACGAGAGCCATGAAAAGCAACTGAGATTATATTGCAGGCAATAGCATATTTGGTTATGGCTAGTATTTAGATCTAATTCTTCTCCCTCATGCTGATGATTGATGAGTTCAATTAAGAACAGTTTAAAAGTTTCTTAAAATGGGACTGTATCATGTGGGATCACTTACTCTTGATTGTGAATGCCTACTAGAAAGAATAAGAAGCAATGTTGCCTAGTGGATAAAGCAGAGGCTCGAGTATTAGAGGACCTGGTTTCTAAACCCAGCTCCACCAATTACCTGCTGTGTGACCTTGGGAAAGTCATTTAGCTTCTCTGTGCCTAAGTCTCCTTAAATACAAAATGGAGATTTCATAGCTGTTCTCTCTCCTACTTAGACTGTGAGCCCCAGGTGGGACAGGGTCTGTATTTAGCCTTATTAACTTGTATCTACCCCAGTTTTTAAAACAGTGCTTGACACATAGTAAGTGCTTAAATACTGCAAAAAAAGATTCTTGGTTGGACCTATAATAAGAAATAATGATAATGATAGTAATAATAATATTTATGGTACTTGTTTGGAGCTTACTATGTGCCAGGCACTGTACTAAGCCCTGGAGAGCATGCGAACAAACTGGGTTAGACATAGTCTCTGTCCCACATAGGGCTCACAATCTTATTCCCCATTTTACAGATGAGGTAACTGAGGCACAGAGAAGTGAAATGAAGTTGCCTAAGGTCACACAGCAGACATTAGAACCCATAATCTTCTGACTCCCAGGCCTGTGCTTTATTCACTATGCCAAGCTGCTAATCTCCCATGAAAAAACATCTGTGGAAAAACGTTTTGGGTATTGCATGAATTAAGAATAGTTGCTGTAGTTTAGTTCACTTGAAGACTTTGATAATAAATGTTGTAATATTGAGGTGTGAAAAACAAATTTATAAAACCATTACTGTGACACTTAGAAATAGCTTCATTTCCAAAACTTTTCCTAATCCTCACTGATGCAGGAGCAAAACATGGCCTGTGATTTCAAGTGGCCTAATTGAATTGCTCATAGATCTGATTAGAAGATGTTCCTTTTAAAGCCATGTGGGACACCCTGCAGTTGATCCACCATTTGTAAAAGTTCTCAATCAACAGTAAAGACCATGGATTTTTGTAATTTTCTTGAAAACAGAATCCTTAGCATTTGAGCAAAAAAAGAAGCTGCATTCCACTGCTAAGGGATAACTGATCAGCTCTCTGATGTTAGAGTAGACACCATATGGAATACTAATCCCAGCACCATACAAAGGGGCTAATGTGAA
Organism: Ornithorhynchus anatinus; assembly: GCF_004115215.2. NCBI lineage: Eukaryota > Metazoa > Chordata > Mammalia > Monotremata > Ornithorhynchidae > Ornithorhynchus > Ornithorhynchus anatinus. The sequence goes on along the minus strand of NC_041728.1, from coordinate 47,341,479 downwards.
TGGACCAATAGAAGGAGAATGTTCAGAGTGGGACATCCTCAGGGAGAAACCCAAATATGTACCCACTCTCCCATCTTTCATTTATAAAGAATTATACCTGCCACATTTTACACTATATTTCTCTTTTATTTGGTTCACAGGGAAACAAATTAGATATTCGTCAGCTGCCATCTCTGGCAGTATTAGTATTGTAGGTGTTTCTAGACTCAATACTCTGTGTGATATGTGACAAATTAAATCAGGGTTACTGTCATATTTGGGAGTGGGACAAGTCAATTAGCTTCTATGTAGATCTGTTTTCCCATCTGGAAATGGAGATAATGTTACATACTATTTCTTCTCAGGAGTGTCAGCAGGCCAAGTGTATTTGTTTGTAAAGAAATTTGAAATTCTTCCAGGAAATATGCCCTATAAGCATAGAATATTGTTTTTAAGAGGCTGACAAACTTTGAGACTTGTGAGTCTATCTACCCCTAAGTGTTTTTCCTTTGGTTTGATGTCAATAGAAATTTTGAATCTGAAAATGTTTCAAACTGTTCCTGGAGTTGTAAATCCTATGTGGGGAGCAGGGGTGGAGTGGCGGGGACTTCTGGCTGGAGACCTTCAATTGGATTAGGATTTATCTTCTCAATGTTAAAGGTCAGGCAGAAGAAAGATAGCTGGCATTCAAAGCCCATTCCCCAAAACTCATTTGGAATGTTCACTGCATTATAATGGAAAGAGATCATGTAGTGGACTGAGATATTGGAGAGATGAGCATGTATCGGGATAAATATGTGTATTCAGCTATGCACTGCAAAACGTCATTTAAGAAATCCAATTAATGAGATTTTTCTCTGATGTACTGCTAATTTTACACTCCTAATGACTTAAAAGGGCATTCTAAACACCTTCTTTATGATATCCTCTCTTCTATATCACCTAAATGTCAAGAATCTTTGGAATAGTCTTAAAGTGAGGACATTCTTGATAAATAATGCTATAGGTCAGGCCCTTTTCTGGTCCATTGGGTTAGTGTTCTGGGGAAGAAAAGAAGTTTAATAGGACTATGTTCTTTTAGTCATTCATAAAGGTGGGCAATAAATTTATGGTAATTATTCTTTGGGGAGCTGTAAAGAAACACCAGTGGAAAAAAATCATGCCACTGCAATACTGACACGTGTTTGGAGACATTCAGCCAAAGATAAATATTTCTTCCATACATAATTGACAGTTCAAATGAGTAGGATTCTTCACTGAGCTCTTTGTATGGGAAATCTTCAAAGCTTGAATTTTAATTCATCCTGATATTAATAATGATGAGATAGCTTCATGGAAAGGGTATGTTTATTAATCAAAAATGTTCATGCCAGATTTAGAGTTCACTTCTACATAGACTAGATAAATGAAATAATCTAATGACTAAGGAAAAATGAACCAAAGCACCATCATCTACAAAGCGTTCACTGTTGTCAACCACATGTGAATTCACCTAAAATTGATAAAACAAAGGACCTAAAACTTGACATGCTGATAAACCCTGTAAAAAGATTGTAATGTCTATATGCATGAGTGGCCACCACACTACTACTACTAATAATGATGGTATCTGTTAAGCACTTACTATGTACCAAGCACTGTTCTAAGCACTGAGGTAGATTCAAGGTAATCAGGTTGTCCCCATTTATCCCCATTTTAATCCCCATTAGTCCCCATTTTACAGATGAACTGAGGCACAGAGAAGTTAAGTGACTTGCCCAAAGTCACACAGCTGACAAGTGGCAGAGCCAGGATTAGAACCCATGACTCTGACTCCGAAGTCCGTGCTCTTTCCACTAAGTCACGCTAGTTCTCATGGAAAGCAACAGTGGGTACTGAGTTTGCTCTGCACCACAGCCCTGTAACTGTGCCTCTTAAGGTCCATGCCAGCCTCCCTAGGAGTGCCTGATGGATTTATGGGCAAGGATAGGTGGTGAAAAAATGAGTTCTGGTCATTCCAAACCCATTTTGAATGCCCTGCCCTCTGCCTCCCTGAACCAGAGGCACTGCCTCAGAGAGAAGGTTTCATCCATGGTAAAAAAGGTGGGGATAATAATGTTGGTATTTGTTAAGCGCTTACTATGTGCCGAGCACTGTTCTAAGCGCTGGGGTAGACACAGGGGAATCAGGTTGTCCCACGTGGGGCTCACAGTCTTAATCCCCATTTTACAGATGAGGGAACTGAGGCACAGAGAAGTTAAGTGACTTGCCCACAGTCACACAGCCGACAAGTGGCAGAGCTGGGATTCGAACTCATGAGCCCTGACTCCAAAGCCCGTGCTCTTTCCACTGAGCCACGGATGTGGGGTAGATTGTATGCAGCAGCAACCCATGAGATGTCCCTTCCAGAAAACTAAGCAGAGGGAAAGGATGGACCCATTGGGGGTTGGTGGGGCGGGGGTGGGGGAGGGGTTATCTCTAAGCCCAGATTTTGGCTCTGGAGCAGTCGGACCAGAGGGCAATGGGGAGCCAATGTGACCCTCCCCACATCGCCAAGCACTTCCCTCCCCATCATGGCTGGGATTGCAGGGGGTAGAGATTGAGGTGGAATGCAGCTATGGTGAGAGGAGGTCTGGGTGCTGCAGGGGTGGGGGAGGGGTTGTCTCTAAACCCGGATTTTGGCTCTGGAGCAGTCGGACCAGAAGGCAATGGGTAGCCAATGTGACCCTCCCCACATTGCCAAGCACTTCCCTCCCCATCACGGCTGGGATTGCAGGGGGCAGAGATGAGGGGGGGAATGCAGCTATGGTGAGAGGAGGTCTGGGTGCTGCCTTAGAGCCGTAGACCCAAGAAAGCTACCCTTTGGGACCTTAGCCCTCTGTCTCTCCCTGGTGGGGGGTTCAGCCATTCCCTCACCAAGAATAGATAGCAGAAGATAATAGTAGATGAACAGAGCTCTCAACTCAGCACTTTCTCTGGCCTGAAGGGGAAGCTCAGGCAAGATGAAAAAGCCTGGGCCTCAGTTTTCTTATCTTAGTTCTACCCAAGGATTAAAATGGCTGTGTGTAAGAGGAATGTGTTTCCTCCGCCATGGAGCTCAGAAAGCCAGGTATAATAAAATATGTACCTTTGTACTGCAGGAATGCCTGACCACCTAAAATAGTTCTGGAAAAAAATTACTACAGCCACAGTGGTTAGGACTGTAGTGATGTATGATGACAAACAACAGGACACTGAAGACACCAACATGGCTAAGCATGTAAGAGGAAAGCATTGTTGGCTATACAAAAACAATAAATGTTGCCATATTTAAAATTTTGAAATCTTATGTCATGAAAAATAATTTCTAGAAAACCACTTGAAAGTCAGTTCTATTCTTTCTTTTTTTTAATGGTATCTGTTATGTGTTTACTATGTGTCAGGCACTGTTCTAAGCACTGGGGTAGATAAAAGATAGTTTGAATACAGTCATGTCCCATGTGGGCTCGCAGTCTTAATCTCTATTTTAAAGGTGAGTAATTGAGGTACAGAGAAGTGTCTTGTCCAAGGTCAAACAGCAGATAAATGGTAGATCTGGAATTAGAACCAAGACAAGCCAGAACCTTGCTCTATCCACTAGGCAATGATGCATCTCTGTTTTGTAAAAATAATTACCAGTAGTTGGCATCCTCAAAATGGTCAATATGTTGTACTACTGTTTTATCACTATGTTGTATTGTAGTTTTATTGCTGCACAGTAAAGTTGATAGTTGTGAGGCCTTTACTAATGATCAAGTCATAGATTTTTTGAACCAGGTCCCCAAATCCCACCCCCCAAGTTAGATGAGGTCTTTCCACTACCCACCTCCCAAAATGCCCCACTCTAAACTAATAGTTGCTGAGCAAGCATGGTCATTTTGTCCCATCATCTGGTCACATAAGGTTGGTAGGCTCTCCCCGGTGAATTGTACTTGGGATTCGATCCAGCTTGACCTACAGTCACCTGCTCAGAATCAATCAATTGTTTCAATTGAGAGGTTACTGTGTGCAAAGCACTGTAGTAAGTGCTTGGGGGAGTATGATACAACAGAGTTAGTAGATACATACCTTGCCCACATCAAGCTTACAATGTAGAGGGGCAGCCTATTATGAGATTGCCAGAGAGGCAGCATGCTCCGATGGAGAGAGCATGGCACTGGGAGTCAGGAGACCTGGGTTCTAGTTCTAGCTCTGACATGGGCTTACATCTGGCCTAGTCAATTGACTGATCTGTGCCTCAATTTCCTCATCTGTGTAGTGGGGATAAGATTCCTGCATTCCCTACCTACTAATTAGGTTTTGAGATGCTACAGTGCAGGAACAGTGTATTATCTGATTAGCTTGCATCTATCTCAATGACACCACAGAGTCTGGCACATAGTAAGTGCTTAATAAATTCCACAATAGTGTTTACTAACTTTTATCCTATCTTTTCCTCAGATAACAGCGTGATCAGTGGAAAGAACCCGGGCTTGGGAATCAGAAGTCATGGGTTCTTATCCCAGCTCTGCCACTTGTCAGCAGTGTGACTTTGGGCAAGTCACTTGCCTTCTCTGTGCCTCAGTTTCTTCATCTGTAAAATTGGGATTAAGACTGTGAGCCCCACATGGGACAACCTGATCACCTTGTATCCCCCCAGCTCTTAGAACATTGCTTTGCACATAGTAAGCGCTTAACAAATAACATCATTATTATTATTATAACAATGCCATAGAACTGACATAGCATGACAAGTTGTTAATTTCATGCATAATTACTCTAATCAAAGAGGTACACTCCCAAAGTTCCAAACCTTGTCAAATGGCAATCACCATTAGAAAATGGCAAGTCACTAAGTGGCTAGTGCATTCACTTCTACTCTCTGAGCTCATTTACCTGGAAAATGGATGACTAAGTGTCCACCAACCTCCATATCAGGTGGCAAAAGTGAAGAAAAAACCCTGATAATGTAACAGAAAAATAATATTGAATACCCTGCCTCAGAGTTAAATGACTTTTTCCTTCTCAAACTTTTCTTGTGAGTTTATGGAGGGAGATCAAACAATCAGTGGTGTTTATTGAGCACTTACTGTGTGCAGGGCACTTCACTAAGCATTTGGGAGACTACAATATAATAATAATAATGATGATATTTGTTAAGCACTTACTATGTGCCAAGCACTGTTCTAAGTGCTGGGGTAGATACACGGTCATCAGGTTATCCCATATGGGGCTCACAGTCTTAATCCCGATTTTACAGATGAAGAAAGTGAGGCCCAGAGAAGTGAAATGACTTGCCCTAGGTCATACAGCAGACAAATGGCGGAGTTGGGATTAGAACCCATGACCTCTGACTCCCAAGCCTGGGCTCTTTCCACTAAGCCACGCTGCTTCTTAACAGAGTTGTTAGACATGTTCCCCACTCACAATGAGCTCACATTCCAGAGGATATAAAGATTGTACTTTATACCCTTTACCAAGCACTTAGTATAATACTCCTCATAAAATAAGTGCTCAATAAATACCATTGATTGATATGAAACTAAATATTTGTAACTTTAGCATTGGTTTCAAGTACCAAGGAATGAGATATTCTATGTTTCCATCACCATTAATAGCAGTGAGCAATAGTGTGTAGAGTACTGTATCAAGCAGTAGGTAAAGTATCAAAAAGATTTAGAAGACATAATCCCAGTCCTCGAGGAGATTACAGTCTAGAATTCTAAACTGTAAAATAAACTGCATCTAGGGGAACTAGTAGAGTATATAAACTATGATACTCATAGCACAGTGGAAAAAGCACAAACCTGGGAGTTAGGAGAACAGGGTTCCAATCCCAACTCCTTCACTCACTTGTTGTGGGATCTTCAGTGAGTCACTTAACTTTTGCATGCCTCAGTTTCCTCATCTGTCAAATGGGATTAAATAACTATTCTGTGAGTCCCATGTGGGACAGGGATTATGTCAAACCTGATTATCTTCTATCTACCCTAGTGCTTAGTATAATGCTTGGCATAGAGTGAGCACTTAACCAATATCACAATTATGGTCATTATTATGAATGTAACAATACAATGATGATGATGATGGTATTTATTAAGTGCTTACTATGTGCCAAGCACTGTTCTAAGCCCTGGGGAAGATACAAGGTAATCAGGTTGTTCCACATGGGGCTCACAGTCTTAATCCCCATTTTCCAGATGAGGTAACTGAGGCACAGAGAAGTTGAGTGACTTGCACAAAGTCACACAGCTGACAAGTGTCAGAGTCAGGATTAGAACCCATGAACTTTGACTCCCAAGCCCAGGCTCTTGCCACTGAGACATGCTGCTTCTCAGAGTCTCAGTGAGAATAATACATTGAGAAGCAGTGTGCCTAGTGGACAGAGTACAGGTCTGGAAGTCAGAAGGACCTGGGTTTTAGTACTGGCTCTGCCACTTGTCTGCTATGTGACGTTGGGAAAGTCACTTTAGGTATCTGTGCCTCAGTTACCTCCTCCATAATCCCCATATGGGGATTAAGACTGTGAATCACAACTGGGACATGGACTGTGTCCAACTTGATTACCTTGAATCTACTCCACTGCTTAGAACAGTTCCTGGCAGATAGTAAGTACTTAACAAATACCATAAAAAAAAATTAAGTACTAAAAAGGACATTGTGGTTGAGGAAAGCAGTGGACTGCCATATGTGAAGGGGGAGGGAGTTCTAGGCAGGTGGGAGGGCATGAGGAAAAGATTGGTGGGAGAGATGAGAATGAAGTATAATGCCTTGTTTAAACTGAGAACAATGATTGCCAGATGGCTTGCAATGGGAGAGAAGAGTGGATAAGCTCAAGGGAGAGAGGTGATCAAGTGTTCTTAACCAGTGGTCATGAGTTTCTGCTGGATAGCCATTGGAATTTTGAAGAATGAGCTGTTTGGGTCAGTTTGAGGAATGATTAAAGACATAATATGACTTTTATTTATTTAAAAATAGATGTTTAACAACATGAAAATGGAACACTTGGGTACTATAAAATTTCCCTGGGTCTGATCATGGGACTCTCTAAGAAAGAGCATAGACAATTTAGAAGATGGGCAATGGTATAGAACTGTCCTGTAGAAATATTTTGTCAAATTAAGCTTCCTTAGACCTGACTCGGGTCTGGGAAGCAATGTGACTTTGTGCACAGCCAGGGAGTGAAAGGATCTGGGTTCTAGTCCCAGCTATGACACTTATTTGCCTGCTATGTGATCTTGGGTATGTCACTTAACTTCTCTGTGCTTCAGTTACCTCATCTGTAAAATGGAGATTCAATTCTACTCCTTCCTACCTAGACTCTGAGCTGCATGTGGAACAAGGGCTTTGTCCAACCTGATTAACTTGTATCTGCTCCAGCACTTAGAAACAGTGTTTGGCACATAGTAAATGCTTAACAAGTACCACTACAACAAACAATAACAGAAAGGAGTAAGACCATGCATAAAAGTCTTTTTTAAATTATGGATTGGTGATTGGATTAGAATCCTAGAATCCTGTTACAGGAAATCCTTTACTGAAGACTTTGAATTATAAAAAGCAATACTTGGAATATTTCTAAGTTGACAGTCTCAAGACTGTAAACACATCTCTAGACTGTTAACTCTTTGTGGGCAGGAAACTCAACTGCCCACTCTGTTGTACTATACTCTCCTAAGCACTTACTACAGTGCTCTGCACCTACTAAGTGCTAAGTAAATACAACTGATTAACATTCTGCTTCAGTTTTTAAACACATCCTTTTTGACTTTACAGAACTAACCTTTATGGCACCAGTTCCACAACATGGCCAACAGGGTTAAAGCACACTGGAGACTTGGAGAAATGATTTAAAAATGGCTACAATTAGGTCAAGAAATGGGATACAAAATTTAAAGAAGGTGGGGGGGGGTGGAGCAGGAGAAGTCATGAAGGGGGGAAGGGTAAAAAGGGAAGGTTTTAGTCAATTGACAAGTGGAGTAAGCAGGGAGTGTCATACAGTCCATTTTACTTCAGAGAAGCAGCGTGGCGCAGTGGAAAGAGCACGGGCTTTGGAGTCAGGGCTCATGAGTTCGAATCCCAGCTCTGCCACTTGTCAGCTGTGTGACTGTGGGCAAGTCACTTAACTTCTCTGTGCCTCAGTTCCCTCATCTGTAAAATGGGGATTAAGACTGTGAGCCCCACGTGGGACAACCTGATTCCCCTGTGTCTACCCCAGCGCTTAGAACAGTGCTCTGCACATAGTAAGCGCTTAACAAATACAAACAAATACCAACATTAGCCACATTACTTATCTATAATTGACCAAGTACAAAATTCTGGATAATTTAATTAAAAATAAGATATCAATTTGGGTTAAGGAATCAATTTTCCACTTATACCATTACTAGTATGAGCAAATTAGTTCCATTTTGACTTAAAGAACAGTCTTTTGGGGAATCAATAGTCTTGTAGGTCTGAGGATTGCTTTCCTGTGATATGTCATCTTGGTAACCCGAAGGACAGCTACATATTGTATAACCGTGGTTCTACTGAGAACAAAACTATGATATAGAGTTATGTAAAGTTCTAGTAAACTCAGGCTGGATTGTGGATCCTAAAGTAGCAAAAAAGTCTCGAGGGTTCCAAATGTAGTGTCTTTTAAAGGAAGACAGATCAAGTGCTAAAACATGCTTAAATAAGATAGAAAACAATGTGTAAGGATCACATTGTGAATTACTATAATCTCCTTCAAATCTTCATTTTTAAAAACCCATTTTTTTCTGGGTAAAAGGCATCTGGAGCCTGTTACTTTTTATTTATGTTCTATGCTAACTAAAAATGGCTTAAATGAAAAGTATTTTGAAATTTACTTAAGGAAAAATAAAACTGGCCCTCAATTCGCATGCCAGGTTTTTGCCCAGAGCAAATTGTCCCGGCTGAGTCCTACATAGGATGGAAACACTGACGGCCCCTTTTATTCTGGAACTGCTATAATGATAACAGGTAAATACAATAGTTGGAACTAATGATAGGTAACGCTTTCCAGGTTTTGCTATTGCAAAACCTCATGACAAACAGCTTTGTGAGGTTTTGTAAAAAGTTCATTTGTGGGATAAAATGTCAATTTTCAGCCAATTTTCCAATTTAATTTTTAAGGGAGATTCTCTGTTTTTTCCTTCAAATTTGCCTCTGGAAGGAGCACAGCTGTTTGGCTAAACTTCCCATTCAAAAGAAGAAACATGACCTAGTGGAAAGAGCTCAGGACTGAGAGTCAGGGGACATGAGTTCCAATTCCAGCTCTAACATTTGCCTGCTCTGTGATTTGGGTAGGCCATTTAACTTATTTGTGCCTGTTTGTTCACCTGGAAAATGTAAAATGTGAATACCTGTTTGTCCCTTAGACTGCAAGCCCCAGGTGGGTCAGGGCCTGTGTCTGTTTTGATTATACTCTATCCACCCCAGTGCTTAGCACAGGGCTCAACCCACAGTAAGCACCTAAACACCACAAAATTATCATTATTAACAGAAAAAAGATACAAAATGGCTCATCAAATCAATTTATCAGTTTATCAGCATTTCTTGCCCGTGGTATCTGTTTTCTGTTTGATTCTGTTTGATTTTATATATCAGATCGACATTTAATGATTTTCCATTCAAAGATTCCCTCAGTGTTCTTTTGTGAATTTTGTATAGCTCCAGTAGCTTCCTCTTTTCTTCAACCACTCTGCACCTTGTGTTTTCTAGCTGTGACTGGAAGGGTATCAAATAATTACTTAGAAAAGTCAACAGTAACCCTCAGGAGGGGGAGTCAGAAAGCTACAGAAAGGTGGTGACCCATTGTTCAGATTCGTCTAGAGTATCCAGGTCTACAACCCAAAATCTCAGGCTGTATACAGGAAGGGGGGAGCTGTGGTAACAAATAAGATTAGGATAAAGTCAACAACCACTCAGGTGGGCTGGTGTCTCAAAGGGAAAGTGGTGTCCCTGTCTCCCTCTTGGAAGAGTCTCATGGTTTCTGGACTCCTGGGGGCCTACTGAAATGTCCTGAAATACCCCATCTCATGATATTCCCTCTAATCAACAGATAGGGCAACTCAAGGTCACTGTCCAAGGCTGTTGCAACACCCTGTGCCAACATTGCAGAATGGGCCTGTGAACTCTACAGATTCAATATCCACTCCATAATTTGGGGTGTGGCTAGTCTGTGGACAGGGAATGTGACTGCTTATTGTTATATTGTATTCTCTCAATAGCTTAGTGCAGTGCTCCTCACACAATAAGCACTCAATTTTGTTCTGCTGTCTCTCTCTCTTGGACTGTGAGCCCATTGTTGGGCAGAGATTGTCTCTATCTGTTCCCGAATGGTACATTCCAAGTGCTTAGTACAGTGCTCTGCACACAGTAAGCATTCAATTAATACGATTGAATGAATGACTGGGTTGGGGTTGAGGAGGGAGTGTGGGGTGTGTGTGTGTGTGTGTGTGTGTGTGTGTGTGTGTGTGTGTGTGTGTGTGTGCGCGCGCGCACATGCATATGTGTTGCTGGTTGGGGAGGAGAGGTCGGAAACTTCAGGTTGAATTTTATTACATTTACAATGTTATGATCTTGGCAGGAAGTTAGAAACGACCCTCAACAGACTGCATTTTGACATTTGGCTCTGTTTGCCTCTTACTTTTAGAGAATGGGAGCTCCTCAAGGGAACAGACCTCATATATGGGGGACTCTAAGCTGAAAATCCTGGCAGCAAAAGAAGCTCTAGTCCCTGAACATAAACTCCCAATCCTGGAGAACCCCTCTGAGGATGGCTAGTGAAAACCAGATCAATTGGGAATGGAAGAAATCAAATTTGATCATTAGTAAATCATCTGTATGTATCATATACCCAAAATATGTTGGCTGTGAAAAAATCTACGTGTGTTTGTGTGCGTGGGGGGGGGTGGGCACGCATGCATGTGTGCACACGCACACATGTGGGTGTATTTGTGCTTAGGGTGAGAAAAGGGTGGGAATCTAAAAACCCACAACAACTTCACAAACAATAGATCCTTAATCAAGAACAGATGCTTGGCCCACCAATGTGTAAGGCATTAAGAAGGGGGAAAGGGACACTGAATATTAGATTACAGTGAAGGAGGAAAAACCCTAAGAGCTTTTGGAAGAAAAAATCCCTAGAATAAATTTTCACTTTACTAATTATATATAAATGGGGATGTATGCATACTATATATTAAACTCTTTTGTAATATTTATTTGCCCATGGAATGTTTACCAAATTAAACCTATTGGATTTTTTAACCAATTGACACTTTTTTGCATCAGTTTAATGGAGACACTGCTTACTGGTCATTAAAGTGATTCAACCCTTATTTGAAGAATCAAAATCAGTCAATCAATAGTATTTATCAAGCGCTCACTGTGTGCAGAGAACTTTACTAAGTTCTTGGGAGAATACAATGTAACAGAATTGGTTTAAACATTCACTGCCCACAACAATTTTACAATCTACAGGGGGACAGAGACATTAATATAAATAAATTAGTTATCTACAGAAGTGCTGTGTGGCTGGATAGGGGTGAATAATAATAACAATAATAATGGTATTTGTTAAGTGCTTAACAATGCTTAACTGTGCACTGTGCCAGTCACCATACTAAGTGCTGAGGTGGATACAAGCAAATTAGGCTGGACACAGTTCCTGTCCCGTGTGGGGCTCAAAATCTCAATCTCCATTTTAAAGATGAGATAGCTGAGACACAGTGAAGTCAAGTAACCTTGGTCAGGTTACTGAAGTCAAGTAACCTGACCAAGGTCACTCAGCAGACAAGTGGTGGAGTTGGGTTTAGAACCCATGATCTTCTGATTCCCAGGCCCATATTCTACCCACTGTGCCATGCAAATCAGAGTGACATAGAAGGGAACGGGGGAGAAGAAAGGTGCTTAATCAGGGAAGGTCTCTTGGGGGAGCTGTGCCTTCAACAAGTCTTTGAAGGTGGGGAGAATAATTATCTGTCAGATATGAAGAGCAAGGGCATTCCAGGGCATTGGCTAGAGTTTGGCATCAAAATAGATAACCCTGAGGCACAGAGAGTAGGTTGGAATGAAAGGAGCAAAGTGTGAGGGCTGGTTGTAATAGAAGAACAGTAAGGTGAAGTAGGAAGGGGCTAGGTGATCATGTGCTTTAAAGCCTATGGTAAGGAGTTTCTGTTTGATGAGAGGGTGGATGGACAATCACTGGAAGTTCATGAGGAGTAGGGAAACATGGACTGAATGTTTTTTGTAGAAAAAAGATCCAGGCAGCAGAGCAAAGAATGAAATGGAGTGGGGAGAGACAGGAGACAGAGAAGTTAGCAAGGACACTAATAAGGTAATCAAGGAAGTATAGGACAATTGCTTGGATTAACATGGTAACAGTTTGTATGGAGAGGAAAAATCAGATTTTAGTGATGTTGTGAAGGCTGAACCTAAAGGATTTAGTGACAGATTGAATATTTAGGTTGAATGAAAGAAATGAGTGAAGAAGGATAATACCAAGGTTACGGACTTGGAGATTGGAAGGATGGTGGTACTATCTACAGTGATGAGAAAATCAGGTGGGAGAAAGGGTTTGGGTGGGATGATAAGAAGTTTGGTTTTGAACATGTTGTCATGGTGTCAGTGGGATGTACAAATAGAGATGTCTTGAAAAAAACCACTGGTGTAGTTTACATGGTAACATGGTAAAAGTAGATCTCTGGAAAATATTAATAACAACAGGTATACAATTTTAATCACAATGCATTATTTGACCTTTAATATGATTTTATCTCTGAATCATTTGATTGCAAGGCATTCTTTGGCTCCAACTGTGCATCCTTTTATTATGAAAAGCTAAAGTGTTAAAGATGAAACAAAACAGGATCTTGAATCCTGAAAGCAGTACAAAAGAAAAAGAGGTCACATTCACTGTGTTTCTTTCCATCTTGCAGCAACTGTGATAGCCTCATGAGTGCTCAGAAAAATACATGGTGGGAACACCAGAAGTCTGTTCTATTCTCCTACTCCTTGGAATGAGTAGTGCAGGAAAGAAGACAAAGGTGCTGGGACATCCAAGAATGGGATAAAAGAAAGAAACAAGTCCCAAGATGTTTTGACTCTACAACAGTGATATTTTTCATGGGCTCTAATCAGAGAAATCTGATAGGTCTCAAGGAGTGAGGCCAAACAGGGTGACCTAGTGGAAAGAACACAGATCTGGATTCAGAGGAGCCAGGTTCCAAACCCAGCTTTGGCAATTGCCCTCATTGTGGTCTGGGGAAAATCATTTAACTTCTCTGGGGTCCAGTTTCCTCATCCATAAAATGGGGATTCACTACCTTATCCCCACTCCCTCTCAGACTGTGAGCCTGATGAGGGACACAGACTGAGTGGGACATTATCCTATAACTACCCCAGGGAACAGTACAGTGCTTGACATACAACAAGCACTTTATATTTATTTTTGACTGAAACATTCCAAATAAGAGAAAAGGAGTCTTTTATTCCTCTGATTCCTGATTCTGAAAATAAAATTACCCCAGGATATTTTATAGATTAAAACTTTTTCTCATCATTTAGTTTAGCTATTTCCCTCAATTTCAAAAATCTCCATTTCTACTTTGAGAAAAAACTCAGCAACCCATGCTACTTAAATATGTTTCATGAAGACTACTATTTCAGTTGATTTATTATATACCTCATAAACTTTAAAAAATCATCCCTATTTAAACTCAATTAATCTTTTCAGTTTGATGAAGAATGGCTGAAGTTGCTAACAGGGTCACATTTTCCTCCTTTACTATTTCCTCCTTTTCATTCAGCTTTCATCTCTAAGACTAAGTTTCTTTAGACTTCTTATTCTCCTGTCTGGAAAATTTGACCTTACTGTTGTTTGGCTTTCCCATCATCCTTCTGAAATTTTCAGATGTGTATTTCTAAAATTCTAGCATATATTAGTAATAACAATAACAATAATAATAACAATCTGTGATATGTTTGTCAAGTACTCACTATATGCCAAACTCTGAACTAAGCAGTAGGTAATCAGGTTGGACACAACTCCTCTCCCTAAAACAAATCAAAATATTTTGGCAAAATGAAGTGGATAATTGTAAACCCTAAAAGGAAGGGATCCTGCAAACCAATTTTATTGTATTATATGCTCTGCATTTAGTACAGTGCTATATACACAGTAAGCACACAGTAAATTCAAAATGATTGATTGACTGGGTTGGAGGCAGGTTGCAGAGGTTTGTGGGGAAGAGTGGAGTAAGACAGGGCAGACGTGTGGGAAAACACTTTCAAAACAACGAGAACACTGAGATAAGCATTTGTGAGTGGGTGAGATTGGAATTTTATCTTCAATACAGTTGTCTTTTCAATGAAAACATCTAAAACTGAAACTAATTCAGACAGAGAACAAGAATACCTGCTGGCTCCCTACCAAAGTGGAGCTGAGATATTACATATGGTATTTTGTTCCTTGAAAGAAAGAACAGTTTGCCTCTTTAAATTTACAACAAGGGTCAGATTACATTCTTAAACAAGGATGGGCATACCTTTCTCTAGGCCAGGCCCCTGGGTGGGACTTCAAAAGTCTATTCCTGTTTAAAATCAAAATCTGCCTTGTGGTAACCTACTTCCCTACAGTCTGCAGTCTAGAGCATTGAAGCAGTGTTGTCTAGCAGAAAAAGCATGGGTTTAGGAGTCAGAGGACTTGAGTTCTAATCTAATTTTAGTCTCCCACTTGCCAGCTGTGCCACAGTAGGCAAGTCACTTAACTTCTCTCTGTGTCTGTTTCCTCAACTGCAAAATTGACATTTAATACCTATTCTCTCTACTAAGACTGTGAGCCCCATGCAGGACAAGAACTGTGACTTACCTGAATAACTTGTATCTACCCCATCTAACTTGTTTGGGGGAAGGGAGGTGGGGGTGCTGACTGACATCATCCTTTCTTCTGCATAATAATACCCGTCAAGTACTATAAGAGGAACTAGATAAAATGCCTGAGTCCATTTATGGTCATAGTAACTTTAAGAACTAACATCTAGAGGTCCCCTTTTTTCCATTCACACCCCAATTAACATCTGTCTTCCCTCTATGGATCTTGAGAAGCAGCATGGCTTAGTGGAAAGAGCATGGGCCTGGGAGTCAGAGGACATGGGTTCTAATCTCCCCTCTGCTTCTTGTCTGCTGTGTGACCTTGAGTCAGATGCTTAACTTCTCTGTGCCTCAGTTACCTCATCTGTAAAATGGGAATTAAGACTGTAAGCCCCACATGGGACGACCTGATTACCTTAGAACAGTGCTTGGCACATAGTAAACACTAAAATACCATAATTATAATTATTATCACCATTATTCCTTACTCATCTACTCATCTCTCTTATTGCCATTGAGACAGTACTAGAGAGAGCAGTCTCACCTGCCGATCCACTTACTGTCTAATTTCATTTTCTTCATATAAGGGGACTTCACCATCTATTTTTTTTCCACATACTAGGAGAGGGTCCTGAAATTTGGCATCATCTTATATATAGGGTCAGTTGGCCATATTAGGTGTCTGTAAGCAGCCACCAAAGTCCTTTCTTTGTTACCCCAAGAAAGCTTAGCAGAGACCCAAACGTGGAACATCTTGGCTTAAAAAACAAATTACCATTGTGAAAGTCCACCTTGGGTATTTATAACCATACTGAAGAGTCTATAAAGCAGCTTAGTCCAGGAATAGAGCCAGTACACAAATAGAAACCATTACAACATGAAGGAAATGATTTAATAATAGTAAGATCATCCTTTTGGGTTTTCTCACTGCTAACCTTCTAGATCCTCAGCCAGTGGGAAATTAACTACAAAAAAATTCTGAAAAGTTTATTGGAGAAGTTCCAGCAATTTCCTCCACTTTTCTATGTCCGAGCCTAACCACAAGAGTCTTTTGATACTTTAACCTGACATGAAAAAACAAAACAACAACAAAAAAGGTACATCCTTGGCTTGTCCTAATTCCAGAACACCAGAAGGAGTGCATGAACAATTGGTTGAAGGTTTATTTCTTGTCCCATATAAAATAATCTGATTTGTAAATTCTACAGAAACTGAGATTTTTGTTTCTTTTTAAATATCAAAAATGTGTCATTTCAGGGGAACTTCTACTGAGGATCTAAGATTCAAGTGGAGAGATTTATTAAAAAAAAGATTTAGGAATCTAAACTGATTTGCTTATTGCTCTAGCTTATTATGAGGAATCAATCCACAATAGTGATCACATAAATCTTGTCTTGTCTTATACTGTCAAATGATCTCTGATCCATAGCAACACCATGGGCACATCTCTCCCAGAATGCCCCACTTCCACCTGAAATCATTCTGGTAGTGTATCCAAAGAGTTTTCTTGGTAAAAATACAAAAGAGGTTTACCACTGCCTCCTTCCATACGGTAAACTTGAATCTACACCCTTGACTCTCTCCCATGCTGCTGCTGCCCAGCACAGGTGAGTTTTGACTTGTAGCAACTTGCCTTCCATTTGCTTTGCCCAAGCTAAGAATGGAATGGGTATGCCTCTGCTGACTTTTCCTCCGGTAGTTGAGACTGGTAGAGTACTGGAAACTCTCCAGGTGCAACCCTGAGAAGGATCACATAAATTTACCACACATAAATACCAATGGCATAAAAAAAAGCATATTGTAGCTTTGTCTATAAATGTTCACTCCATACTGGCCAACAAGTCATTTAATTTACATTTTTCTCTTGGAGATAGTTGATATGGCAGAATCTACAGATGTAGACACAGAGAAAATGAATGCTCACTACTAACCTTCTGAAAAATTCAGATGCTTTGATTTCACATTATTTCCACCAAAAATAATTTTAAACGCTGCCTTATTTGGTCAATATTAAGTACAAGTCACTTAAATTGATAGCAGAAAAATAGCAGAAACACAAAAAAATTTCTGGGCTGAAAATTGCCCCTAAGGTGTTAAACTGCCAATAATTCTATAGAATTCATATGAGTGCTTATACCTGGTAAATTAGGCATGCAGAATCTGTGACATAGCCTAGTCTACAGCATATAACAGACAAACAAGTCGATGAATGGCTAACATCACCCAAAAAATCCAGACTCAGCAAATCAACATTTCATTTTGCTCTGGCTTATAATAGTTATGTTAATCCAAAAACCTATCCATTAAGAAAAGAATAGACACAGAGACATTACATTTTAAGATCTTTGAAGGAAGGGATTGTTTCTCTTACTCAGTGACAGTTTCCCAGGCACTGAAACACCTGGAAAAGTACCTCAGAAACTGTACATCTTTAAAGTTTGTTAAATCACTTCTACATTTACTCTCCAAGTTTCACCCCACACCAGAGAGACCCATAACCACCACCAAAATTTCATAATGGTAACAGATAAAAACTGACAAAATTATATTCCCAGACTAGCACAGTGACCAGTGTATCAACATACAGAGAAGTAGAAAAGCCAATCAGGATGCCAATACAACCTTCCTCCAAGAGGCCTTCCCAGACTGAGCTTCCCCTTTTCCCTCTGCTTCTTCTGCTCCCTCTCTGCTCCTCCTCTGCCCTCTGCTCCCTCCCTCTTCCCCCCTTCACCTCCCCTAAGCTAAGTCCCCTTTCCCCCCTTTCCCTCGGCTCCTCCCCCTCTCCCTTCCCCTCCTCTCAGCACTGTGCTCATTTGTATATGTTTTTAATACCCTATTTATTTTATTAATGAGGTCTACTTCCCCTTGATTCTATTTATCATGATTATGTTGTCTTGTTTTTGTCCATCTGTCTCCCCACTTAGACTGTAAGCCCATCAGTGGTCAGGGATTGTCTCTATCTTTTGCTGATTTATACATTCCAAGCACTTAGTACAGTGCTCTGCACATAGTAAGCACTCAATAAATATGAATGAATGAATGAATGAATGAATGAATGAATGAATGAGACTGTCAGAGGATGGTAGCAGCATGGTACCAGGATCTAGACCAGTCAGTATAAAAGACTAAGGAGTTGTACTGTTGCCCAACCATCTTTACATCTGTGAGATGTGGATCCCACACAGGCATGAAATCTGGCTCCTTGAGCATTTCAATCAGCATTCAAGGAGCCATACTTAATATCAAATGGCAAGACAAGATCACAAACAATGAAATTCTAGAATATAATTAATCTCTTAGGATCAAAGCTACTATACTCTTTCCTCCCTGTCATCTTCAATTCCCCAAGGGCTTCTTCCCCATTGCTTTCAAATATGCTTGTGTATCCCCTATGCTAAAAAAAAACACTCTCTCTTGAGCCCTCATTTCCCTCCCCTTATCGCCCTATCTCCCTTCTAACATTCCTCTCCAGACACCTTGAATGAGTTAACTACATCTGCTGCCTCTATTTCTTCTCCTCCAATTCTCTCCTTTACTCTCTCCAACCTGGTTTACACCCCCTTCACTTCATGGAAACTGGCTTCCTAAGGACCTTTGTCCTAAATCTGATGTCCTCTATTCCATCCTAATCCTTCTTGACCTCTCAGCTGGGAGGTACATAGGAAGAGAATGAGAAGAAGCAGGATAACCCTACAGTTGCAATGTGGTGACTACTAATTGGGAGGCTTAAAGCAAGGAGGGTAGAGAAAGTATTTCAAGAACAAGCTAAAACTAAGTCTGAGACAGTATTGCATCCCAGCTGAAAACTGGACATTGGTTGCTGAGGACAGACATGCATGGTTCACTGCCATCAAGAAAGTGGCTGACGAAAAGCTAAGAAGAGAAAGACTAAGAGGAAAAAGCAAAAAACATCACCAGGAGCTCAAATTTCAAGCACACCTAGGAAGTGTAAGTGTGTGTGTGTGCGTGTGTGTGTCTGTGTGAACGCACATGAGCATGTGCACGCACGCGCGCATACACACACATACTCTACATAATTTGTCCTATGGGGAAGAAATCAGACGAAGACAGAGGAAGAAGACTCTCTTGGAGCCCAAGTCCATTATTTCTGTTCATGAATTATGGTAACTCACTTCATGAAGCCATTTTTAGTGAATTTGATGAGGAAGTAGTAACTGAAATACTAGCTAAAAAATCTTTATGGCCTCTACAAAGGTTTCAGAGAGGTTATGGAGAAGGAAAAGAGAAAAAAGGGAAAGAACATAGCCTAGTGGTTAGAACACGGGCCTAGGAGTCACAGGACCTGGGTTCTAGGCCCAGCTCTGCTACTTGTCTGCTGTGTGACCTTGGACAAGTCATTATTACCCTATTTATTTTGTTAATGAGGTGTACATCCCCTAGATTTTACTTACTGCAATTAAGTTGTCTTGTTTTTGTCTGTCTGTCTCCCCCGATTAGACTGTAAGCTCATCAGTGGGCAGGGATTGTCTCTATCTGTTGCTGAATTATACATTCCAAGTACTTAGTACAGTGCTCTGCACATAGTAAGTACTCAATAAATAATATTGAATGAATGAATGTAACTTTTCTGTGCTTCAGTTACCTCACCTGTAAAATGGGGATTAAAACTGTGAGCTCCATGTGGGGCATGGATTTTGTAACCTTGATTAGCTTAATAATGTTGGTATTTGTTAAGCATTTACTATGTGCAGAGCACTGTTCTAAGCGCTGGGGTAGACACAGGGGAATCAGGTTGTCCCACATGGGGCTCACAGTCTTAGACCCCATTTTACAGATGAGGTAACTGAGGCACAGAGAAGTTAAGTGACTTGCCACAGTCACACAGTTGACAAATGGCAGAGCTGGGATTCGAACTCATGACCTCTGACTCCGAAGCCCATGCTCTTTCCACTGAGCCACTCTGCTTCCCAGTAGCTTGTACCTACTGCAGCACTTAGTACACTGCCTGGAACCTAGCAAGCACTTAAATACTATTAAAAAATATAAATAAAAAGAAAGAGGTGGAGGAATTGGTGGGCTCTGCATCAGGCATAGAAGAACATGACATATTCACTTCATCTCCTCTTTGCTCCTGCTAGCAAAGGTCCTTCCTCCAATGTAATAATAATAATAATAATAATAATAGTACTTGTTAAGCACTTACTGGGTGTCAAGCACTGTTCTAAGCTTTAGGGTATATGCAAGTTAATCAAGTTGGACACAGTCCTTGTACCACATGGGGCTTAATCCCCATTTTATAGATGAGGTAACTGAAGCACAGAGAAGTTAAGTGAATTGTCCAAGGTCACAGAGCAGACATGTGGCAGAGATAGAATTAGAACCCAGGTCCATCTGGCTCCTAGGCCCATGTTCTATCCACTAAGGCACCCTCTAGTGCTTAGTATGGAGTGTTGCACTCTGTTGGCACTCACTAAATACCAATCATTGGTATTTATTGAGCACTACTATATGTAAAGCACTTTACTATGTGCTCGGGAGAGTACAGTACAATGGGGATAGTAGACACAATCTTCATCTATAAGGAGCTAATAGTTTACAGTGGGAGACAGACATTTAAATAAGTTATAGCTAGGGGAAATAGACTACAAGGATATTTTAAGGATATTGAGAAACAGTGTGGCCTAATAGAAAAAGCAAAGGCCTGGGAGTCGGAGGACTTTGGTTCTAATCTAAGCTCCACCATAATCCTGCTGTGTGACCCTGGTCATGTAGCTTTTTGTCCCTCAGTTTCTTCATCTGTAAAATGTGAATTGAAATTGTGAGCCCCATGTGTGAAAGAGACTGTGTCCAACTGGATAAATATGTATCTACCCCTGTGCTTAATATAGTGCCTGGCTCATACTGCTTAACAAATAATACAATTATGATTAACTCTCTTATATAGTAGTCTCTCAAGCACTTAGTACAGTGCTCTACACACAGAAAGCACTTATATACTATTGATTGATTAATTATAGTAAGTGCTTAAATAATAATAATGATTACAAGGCACAAGAGGCTGCAGGACACAAGACCAGGATCAGAAAGGAAAATGTCATGGGAAAAATCCATTTTGCTGTACAACCTGTTTTATGGAAACAGACAATCATAGAAAGCTTGAAAACCTTGTAGACCAGTTTCTTACTCCACAAAGTGAGAGGAGGATTAGTAATGAAATCAATACCCTAAAATGAGCAATGTCTACCCCCCTCCCCCAGTTCCCCTTAGGCTGTTATGCCAAATACAGGGAAGTGGTTGGGGTTGGGGGGAAATTTCCAATTCTTCCGGCCATCAAGAGCAATTTACAACGTTTACCCAAAGCAGCCCGAGGTCATGGATGGGGAAGACTGAAAAGAGTTGAAACAACTCAAACTTGCTGCCATTTTAAACTGCCAAACATGATCATCATTGGACCAGAGTAGTCACAGATGAACTTGTCAAGCTCTCACCTTTCATGCTGCAGGTCAGAGGTTAGGTTTCCCATGGGAGGGAGGCCAATTCAATCTTACGCATGAAACCATGCACGTGGCCCTGCAGAGCTCTGCACTTTGTGGCCCGGGCAACCTGCATTGGAGCCTGCTTGCCAGCCCTCCTGTTAACAATCATGCATTTGGCCATTTCTCTTTAATGTCCTAATTAAGCTTTCAAAATGCACACTACATTATGTAGTGTTTTGCTCCACTAGATTCTTTTTCTACAAGGAGGGCCTGAATAAAGCCTGGCATTGAGTTGCAAAAGTAACAATTCCTCTCCAGACATAATTTTTTTAAGAGAAAATGAAAAATTATGTTATAAAATTATACTTAGAGATTTCTTTATGTCTCAAGGAAAATTCAGACTACCTGAGTCTAAAATAGCAAAGGATCCTGAGAATAATCAGGTCCTCAGAATACATTTTGGTGTCAATTACATTTCAGGTCAATGGATTTGTGTGACTATTACTTTCACACACAGCTCTCCATATACCCCAATTTCTTCTCAGATTTGAGGTAGCAGTAATCAAAGTACAGCAACAAAGTATGTACAGCAACGAAGTATGCAACTGTGGCATTTACAAGAGAAGTGAAATTTAGGCCAAGGTCTGTGTTGTGGAGTTTTCAATCTGCCTGAATTACTGACAAATCAGGGAAGTAAGATTGATCAATCAGTGGTATTTATTGAATGTTTACAGTGAGTAGAGCATTGTACTAAGCACTTGGGAGAGTAAAATAAAGAGCATGCCTCACATTCTCTCCCTCTCCACTAATTTCCAAAGGGTTTTAATTTTTCACAAATCAAATACACTCTTTAGCCCTGAATTTTGAAGTGCTCTCCACTAATTTTGAAGAGTTGTTAACTTGTTTCCAGGTTTGCCTCTTCTTTTGCTCCTGAGTTGAATGCATTCACACAGATTTAGGACCCGAAGGATCCTGCCTTACAAGTAAAACTAACCACCAAAGCACATTGTATTTCCTTTTGATTTCACATATAATCTCAGTCAAAACCTGTTCAAGCTTCATTTTTTTCATCTTTTTTTTTTTTGTAATGCTGTCAATTATTTTTCAATTCAATTTGAATTAGGCATCTTGTTACTTCAAGTACTTCTGTCTATGTTGGGGACTAACATTCTAAACTGGTACTGGAAAATCTGAACAAAAGAAAAAAAAAACTTCTTTTGAAAAAAATTCCTTAAGGAAGGATTTACATTTTTAAGGTCTTTCTGTAGGGCTGTAATACCAACCTAGTTGTGACATTGTAAAAACAACAAAATACTAGACTGGACAGGTAAGAAGAAAACACACCTGATAAATTCCATTCTAGGTTTAAATAATTATTTCATTTAAATAAGCCATAAAAGTTTTTGACTAAGGAGTTTGGACTTAAAATATTCTCAGGAGATGTTTTTTCTAGCAGTAACTCTTTAAACTAGTCTGAAGTGGAGTTCTAAAAATCCTTTATTCCTTGACCATAAAATCACATTATAAAAATCATATTTCCATAGAAACTAGATTATACATTATAGAAGCCATATCCCTTATTTTTTCAGATTAAACACTAAAGTGAATAATTCGCATTCTTCAGATTCAAAGGAAAATGTTTTATCATACATGTTTTCTGTGAATGTGCAGACTTTAACACTTTTCCACATTTCCCTGGAATTCCCCCATTATTAATCCAGGATTATCCAAGATCTTGGTTACACCCTGTTAAAATGTTTTCACATTTTCAGCATGTTTCTCTCCTCTCCACTCTCTTGGGTCATTTCTACTCCCTTTTTCTCCTTGGTAGGTTTTCAGTTTGTGGACCAATCTTTGAGTTCATGCCTTCCCTGTCTCTGATTCTAGATTCGATGAGTATAGAGAGGATTTTATGAAACATTACCACTCAAGGAAGAATTCTCAATAATAGATTTGGTGAGCTGTGGAACATAACCTGCCCAATCAGAAACTTTGAAGGACTTAGTAAGTAAAGTAATTCTGCTTCAAATTTTTAAGTATTTAGTGCAGAGATTGTGGTGAATAATAATACTGACCATATGTGAACATTCCTAAATGGACTAAAGATGTATTTTTGGACACAAATTGGTTACGATAGGGTTATGATTTAACACTTTATTGTAGTTTGTAGGTCAAAAGCCTGTCCAATGCCCAACACTTTTTTTAATGGTACTTGTTATCAATCAATCGTATTTATTAAGCACTTATTTTGTGAAGAGCACTGTACTAAGCTAAAAGTGCTTACCATGTACCAAGTCCAGAAATGAAATCTGGGGTAGATATAAGATAATCAGGTTGGACACAGTCCCTGTCCCACAAGAGGCTCACAGTCTAAGTCATAGGGAAATGATTTAATTCCCTCAAGTAAGGTAACTGAGGCCCAGGGAAGTTAAGTGACTTGTCCAAGGTAACATAGCAGATAAGTGGCAGAATCAGTATTGAAACCCAGGTTTCAATTAGGCCACACTGCTATGCCTTGTGCTTTCTCCAAGCAAATCTTAGAGGGAAAATTTAATAACAACAGAAAATAACATTATTTCAACATCACATGAAGTGATGCACTAGTTGTGCTTTTAGTACTTAAAAAGGTAGTGCATAATAACTGTTACTTTAGGGCACCCACATAAAAAGGTGGAGGTAAAATGAAGAAACAAAAGACAAAACAGAAACACAAGAAAAAAATATTGCAGGTGGAAGTTTATCTTTTGATGCTAGTGGACTAGGACACAGAATCTATTAAGGGAAAAGTTTGTGGCACTAATGGCCCAAATTTGTGAAAGCAGTCAGTGAAAGCATTAGATAATAATAATAATAATGTTGGTATTTGTTAAGTGCTTACTATGTGCAGAGCACTGTTCTAAACGCTGGGGTAGACACAGGGGAATCAGGTTGTCCCACGTGGGGCTCACAGTCTTAATCCCCATTGTACAGATGAGGTAACTGAGGCACAGAGAAGTTAAGTGACTTGCCCACAGTCACAGAGCTGACAAGTGGCAGAGCCAGGATTTGAACCCATGACCTCTGACTCCAAAGCCCGTGCTCTTTCCACTGAGCAATGCTGCTTCTCTAGGTCAGTCAGGTTAGGTTAGGTCAGTCAGAGGCCAAAATAAAACTAGTCTCCAAACCAACTTGAGGTTATTCTCAAACTATAGTCTTCACCTAAAGCACAGGACAAGCACATTCTTTCCTCAAATCAATTACTGCTTTCAATTCCCACCTAGTGCAATCGCTCCCCTAGACGGGATTGGAATCCATCTCTGGACTGTCCCAAATTCAGAGGCTGTTCTATTTGTGTTCTATGCAAGCCATTTTAATTATTGAGATTAAGATCCAAATTTAGTGTCTATGAGAACCGGACTGTTGAAAGCAGAGGTTACAGAGGATGGCAGCATTAATAAGATACCGTGAAGCAACACCCAAAAAGGATGGGCTTGATAAAAAAGCAGAAAGTTTGGCTGGCTTGCTATCCTTCGGACCACCAGTCGTGCTGTTAGTTAAATAGTAAAAGCATTAGGAAAGAGGTCTGAGCTGAGTCAGACACAGGAGATGATTCATAGCTTTACTGCTAATCTGTTCCCTAATCACCCTAAACAGAATTTCACTTAGGCCATTTCCTGGCTTCTTTTCCTTTTTGACATTGAGATGCTATATGATTTTTATTTTCAAAAAAGTTGGCAACCCGAGCTCAGTCTGCTTCCTATGAAAGAAGCTGTTTTGAACATTCTTTTTTCCCTTCTAAGAATTTTGTAAACTACTGGCTGAGCTTTAGATCCATCTGTCATGAGTGAATACTGGTATAAGGTTTTTTTTTTCTTCCCTAAAACCACTCTGTTCTTTTTACTTTCTTGGATAAATATGTGTTGTTGTTGCTGTTTGGGGTGTTGGGTTTTTTTGCACTTGCCATTGTTTTTTTTCATTCCTTAATTTCCGGTAAATGCTATAGCCACATGTGCAAATCCTGTCAACACACAAATGTAGTGTTTCTACATATGCACGATGTTGTCCAATTCTTTGATGTGATAGAGCCAGGTTGAAAATATATGAGAGGGATGCTATTCTTCTAGTGGTACTGGGGTTTTGGTTAGATGAAAAACCTAGGGCATGACCCCACCTGCATTCATCCCAAGATTTTGTAGAAGCACTGACCCATGCAGTGATGAAAGAATCTAATTTGGAAAATGATAGTCCATTTCCATAAACCAAAGCAGGCTGTTTCCAACATCTAAAATGTAAGAATCCCCCTGTCCTGGTCTAAAATACTGCATACTTTGGTTATAAGCTGATAAATGCTTTAAAGCTATGGTTTTCTGAATTATGAAAAGATTAAAACACTGTTGGATGTACAAAGTGCTTTGGAATACAACTAAAACAGTGTGGCTCAGTGGAAAGAGCACAGGCTTTGGAGTCAGAGGTCATGAGTTCAAATCCCAGCTCTGCCACTTGTCAGCTGTGTGACTGTGGGCAAGTCACTTAACTTCTCTGTGCCTCAGTTCCCTCATCTGTAAAATGGGGATTAAGACAGTGAGCCCGACGTGGGACAACCTGATTCCCCCGTGTCTACCCCAGCGCTTAGAACAGTGCTCGGCACATAGTAAGCGCTTAACAAATACCAACATTATTATTAAAAGCTAAGTGCAAGATACCACGAAACATTCTTATTTCTAGGTCTCCCTATTACCTTCCTGCTTGAATCCAGGTAGAAGAACAGATACTTGGCAAGTCTGGAAATCACACTCAAACAGTATTTCAGCAAGCATGGCAACTTGCACAAATTATTGACAGGTGTAGAAAAGCTAATGTGAACTTACAGTAAGCAAAATCCCCCATCAGATGCTTTGATTCATCTGATAAGAGTGTTGTTAATATTTCTGATTCTCAGACGTGGTCTGTGTTCAAGGCTATGTGCCAAATGGACCAGGAAATTACTGGATGGCCCTAAATACGGAGAACAAAATTTTTTAAAAAAACCAAACAGAAACTTCCCAAATAACAACATGAAACAGCTGGCAATTTTTTCAGGGGTTTTTGCAATGTCCATGAGAAGCTTATAATAATAATAATAATGTTGGTATTTGTTAAGTGCTTACTATGTGCCGAGCACTGTTCTAAGCACTGGGGTAGACATGGGGGAATCAGGTTGTCCCACGTGGGGCTCACAGTCTTAATCCCCATTTTACAGATGAGGGAACTGAGGCACAGAGAAGTTAAGTGACTTGCCCACAGTCACACAGCCAAGTGGCAGAGCTGGGATTCAAACTCATGAGCCCTGATTCCAAAGCCCGTGCTCTTAAGCTTATATGTATAGAGTGTGACAGAGTGCTGCATAAAATACTGATATCGCCTGGTTTTACATTTCTGGTACTTGGAAGATAGGAGAGGGAAGGCTTGGCAACTTGATTACAGTTTTGAAACAAGTCATTTATCTTGGCCGAAAAAAACAACAAGGTGTCACTCTAACACTCATTCCACTAGCAAGCTGTGCAGACAATACTGAGTTAAAAAATGTCTCACAGAGTTGTAATCTTCAGAAGAAAATAAAAATCTTCTAATGAATGATCATTTCTCCGGTACCTAACAAGACAGTCACAGTTCATTTGAGATACTGTAAAAAAGAAACCTGGGGACAATTAGTTTGAAGAGTCTGGTGGTGAAATATCAGATCAACCATGTGGCCATTACAACTAGTGAAATTAATTTTAAAGACTTTCTTATGGAAAAAAGATCTCCA
Organism: Ornithorhynchus anatinus; assembly: GCF_004115215.2. Lineage (NCBI taxonomy): Eukaryota > Metazoa > Chordata > Mammalia > Monotremata > Ornithorhynchidae > Ornithorhynchus > Ornithorhynchus anatinus. The sequence goes on along the minus strand of NC_041728.1, from coordinate 47,314,440 downwards.
TCCTCACTGGGGCAGTAACATTCGGTTGACCTTCTGAAGCTTGATTCAAATGAGAAGGTTAGAAGTGAGCACTACCTCCCAGCCACCAAGCCCTGGGTTAGAGACCATGTGGAATTCCCATCTGTGTATTCTCTCCCAGTACTTAATACAGTGATCTCCACACACTTAAGCATTCAATAAATGCCATCACTACTATTAACTAGCCCTCCCTAGATACTAAGGTGTTGCACATATTGGCTCTTCTGGTTGGGTTAATGAAATGAAGACAGATCCAGTATGTTTTCTTTGCATATACTACTACTAATTATAATGATAGTATTTGTTAAGTGCTTACTATGTGCCAAGCACTGTTCATTCAATCGTATTCATTGAGCACTTACTGTGTGCAGAGCACTGTACTAAGTGCTTGGAAAGTGCAATTTGGCAACAGATAGAGACAATCCCTACCCAACAATGGGCTCACAGTCTAGAAGCGGGAGACGGACAACAAAGCAAAATAAGTAGACAGGCATCAATAGCATCAAAATAAATAGAATTATAGATATACGCACATCATTAATAAAATAAATAGAATAATAAATATGTACATATATACACAAGTGCTGTGGAGCAGAGACGGGGAAGAGCAGAGGGAGGGAGTAGGGGTGATGGGGAGGGGAGGAGGAGCATAGGAAAAGGGGGGCTCAGTCTGGGAAGGCCTCCTGGAGGAGGTGAGCTTTCACTAGGGCTTTGAAGGGTGGAAGTGAGCTAGTTTGGCAAACGTGAGGAGGGAGGGCATTCCAGGCCAGAGGTAGGATGTGGGCCAGAGGTCAATGGCGGGACAGGAGAGTATGAAGCACAGTGAGGAAGTTAGCAGCAGAGGAGCAGAGTGTGTAGGCTGAGCTGCAGAAGGAGAGAAGGGAGGTGAGGTAGGAGGGGGTAAGATGATGGAGAGCACTGCAGCCAATGTTGAGGAGTTTCTGCTTCTTGGGAAGGATGATAGGCAACTACTCAAGATTTTTGAGGAGGGGGTGACATGCCCACAGCATTTCTGTAGAAAGATAAGCTCAGTGAAGTACAGACTGAAATGGGGAGAGACAGGAGGATGGGAGATCAAAAAAGGAGGCTGATGCGATAATTCAGTTGGGATATGATGAGAAATTGTACCAGCAAGATAGCAATTTGGATAGAGAGGAAAGGGCAGATCTTGGTGATGTTGTGAAGGTGAAACTGGCAGGTTTTGGTGATGGATTGGATGTGTGGGGTGAATGAGAGAGCCGAGTCAAGGATAACACCAAGTTTTTGGGCTTGTGCAATGGGAAGGACGCTAGTTCTGTCCAAAGTGACAGGAAAGTGAGGGAGAGGACAGGGTTTGAGATGGAAAATATGGAGCTCGGTCTTGGACATGTTGAGTTTTAGGTGGCAGGCGGACAACCAGGTGGTGATGTCCTGAAGGCAGGTGGAGATATGAGCCTGGAGGGAGAGATGTAGAGCAACTGTTCTAAGTGCTGGGGTAAATACAGGGTAATCAGGTTGTGCCACGTGGCTTTCACAGTCTTAATCCCCATTTTACAAATGAGGGAAGTGAGGCCCAGAGAAGTTAAGTGACTTGCCCAAGGTCACACAGCAGACAAGTGGCAGAGATGGAATTAGAACCCATGACCTCTGACTCCCAAGCCTGTGCTCTTGCCATTAAGCCACACTATATCAGAATACATATAAACTAAGATTAGTAGATATTACTAATGCCTATATAAAGGCCTTAAAACAAACACAAATTGAAGCTATTAAATATTTCTTCTCACTGTTATACTCAACTGCCATTCTCCAAAGCAAACACACAATATCCTATACTCTGAGCCCTGTGTGGAACAGGGACTGTGTCCTTCTTATGTCATTGCTTATAATAGTGCTTAGAACATGGTAAGTGTTCTTTTTTAAAAGTATTTGTTAAGCACTTACTATGTGCCAGGCACTGTACTTAGCACGGGAGAAGGTTATCTACAAGCTACTATAGATAATGTGTCCCACATGGGGCTCACAGCATTAATCCCAATTTTACAGATGAGGTAATTGAGGCAGAGAGGAGTTAAGTGACTTGCCCAAGGTCACACTGCAAATAAGTGGCAGAGCTGGGATTAGTATTAATACTATTAGTATTAATGTGCTCTATCCACTAAGCCATGCTGAAGAAATCATTAAAGAAAAAGTCATGTGGTATAATTTTGCTTCTTGGATTCTTGAGATGAGAAATTGCTCCAAGTGGTCTCAGGGTGGGACTTCTGGAGTTGGTGACTTGTGTATTTTGTTACTAGGAAGTGGTGTTAGGCAGTCAGTCAGTCATGCTGTCAGTGGTATTTATTGAGCACATTCATTCATTCATTCATTCATTCATTCATATTTATGGAGTGCTTACTGTGTGCAGAGCCCTGTACTAAGCACTTGGAAAGTACAATTCAACAACAAAGAGACAGTCCTTGACTGTTATGGGTTCACAGTCTAGAAGAAGGCACTAAAAGTATTTTAGGTATTTAAAGCAGAGCACTTGGCTAAATACAGTAAAAGACTCAGATCCTGCTCTCAAGGAATTTACAATCTAATAGACCCACTCAGGCAGCTGCTCTTTATCCCCTTTAGAAAAATGATGATGATGATGATGATAATATTTATTAACTGCTTATGTGCTAAGCACTGTTCTAAGCACTGGGGTAGATACAAGTTAATGAGGTCAGACACAGTTTAAGTGGAAGGGAGAACAGGCATTGGATCCCCATCTTGTAGATGAGGAAAGTGAGGTACAGGGAAGTTAAATAACTTGACCAAGGTCACCCAGCAGAAAAATGTGGCAGAGCAGCGATTAGAACTCAGATCCTCCAACTGCCAGGTCTGTGCTCTTTCCACTAGGCCACACTGCTTCTCTACAACAAAAAAGAACAAAAAGTGGAGTTTATCCCATTAGCCTCCAAGCAAATGTCTCAATGCCCCGCTGTGGATAGCTCACATAGAATTACTTGTTAAAAATAACCTGTTTATTCATTCAATCATTTTTTTGAGTGCTTACTGTGTGCAGAGCACTGTACTAAACTTGTTGCCTACAGTGCTCAAAACGTTCCTCCATCTGTGCTTACATCATGTCACCAAATCTCTTGTGGTTCTGCTGTGTGTCCTTGTGATTGGTCCACAGTAGAAGAGAAGCTAGTTGAGGTCAGTTTAGTTTATGCATGGGACCAGGAATGTTTTTAGAAAGATATTACTCAAAATTTCTATGGGGTTAACCTAAATGTGAGGAGTAAGTGAACATCAGTAAGATTTACTGTGGGCTAATAAGGACAAGGTTTTTCAGCCTCATACCACTAGTCTCACATGGAAGATATCTTAGGAATCCTCTAGACTATAAGCTCATTATGAACAGGGAGTATGTCTAATAATAATAATAATGTTGGTATTTGTTAAGCACTTACTTGTGCAGAGCACTGTTCTAAGTGCTGGGGTAGATACAGGGTAATCAGGTTGTCCCACATGAGGCTCACAGATAATCCCCATTTTTACAGATGATGAGGCACAGAGAAGTTAAGTGATTTGCCCACAGTCACACAGCTGACAAGTGGCAGAGGTGGGATTCGAACTCATGACCTCTGGCTCCCAAGCCCAGGCTCTTTCCACTGAGCCACGCTGCTTCTCTAACTCTCTTCTAGTATACTCTTCCAAGAGTTTAATAATAATAATGATAATAACAATAACAACAACTTTGGTATTTGTTGAGTACTTACGGTGTTACTTACTGTCAGGCACTGTACTAAGTTCTGGAATGGATATAAGAAAATTGGGTTGGATGCAGTCCCTGTCCCACATGGGGCTTACAGACTCAATTCCCATTTTACAGAAGAGGAAACTGAGGCACAGAGAAATGAAGTGACTTGCCCAACATCACACAGCAGACACTAGGCAAAACTAGGATTAGAACCCACAATTTTCTGATGCCTAGGCCCGTGCTTTATCCACTTGCTCTGCACACATTAAGTGCTCAGTAAATACAATTGATCAATCAGTACTCACACCTGGTGATTTGATTGCATTTTGAATGTTTTTCAGTCCTATTCAAGGAATGACACCAGGGCAATGTCCAGAGGCCAGGTGGTGGTAGTAGTTGCAGTAGCATTTACTGAGTGCTTAGTTTGTGCATATCACTGTAAGGAGTGCTGATAAAGAGCACACAAGTGGGAAAAATATACAGGCCCTGCCCCTTGAGGGACTCACAATCTATAAAGCAGCACTCAGACATGCATTAAAGATTAAACTATACCTCCAAGCGACAACTCTCAGGTAAAGACAGTCAAAAGGATGGAAACTTACCTCAACCTCCCCCCGCCCCCCCCCCCCCCCAAATCTCCATTACAAACTCACTTTTTCAATCCTTCCATGCTGAAGTGTGACAAAAGGCATTTCTTGCAGATGACTTGTCGTTAACGGGCTAATGAAGTGCATTTCATTAGGTTGTTTAAGAAACAAGTGATTTCTTTCTTAAGTAGGTTTCCTTTTGTAGGTTCAGTTACTGCATTTTTTTTTTAACAAAGCTGCACAGGCTTCCCTGACACTTAATTGATAAGAGCATGCAGCTAGAAATTGTGAGCCCTGTAACTGGCTTGGCTTCTTCCTCAAGGAAGGCAGTTGTAACACTTTCTTTAACATCCTGTTGCCTCTTTCAGGGACAGAATGCAGAATGTATGGACTAATGGTTTGACCAAATAATATGCTTTCTCATATGTCTCTGTAAGCAGGAGATACAAGCAAGAGTGTTTGATGGGTGACTGCCACCATCCTTGCCCCTCCTACCGTGTCCTCACCCCCGTTATCACTATTTTGAAAAGATGTGAAAAGAGTTGTTAACCTCCCTCTGGCCTTCTGTTCTTTTCATCTGAAAGATGCAGACAACACTGCAATGCTGTCACCAACCAACCTCATGCAGCTATTGAGAGGATTAATTAGACAATGTTTGAGTCATCTTGAAGCAAAACATTCCAAAACTATGAACTCATATTATTATTACTATTAACCAGGGAGATAATCCCCAACCAGGCCTGCATTTCTGTGGTTGTGTCAGCAGGCCACACTTGGGAAAATGAATTTAAGTGCTGAGCGTATGACAGAGGCTCACATTCAGTGAAAGTTGAATTATTGAATCCTCTTTCAGCAACAGGATTAAACTCAAACAAGGTTACACTGTTGCTTATAGCCTGGATCTATGCTTTCAATGGCACCCATTCAGCTTTGATTAGTAAGAGCTGTAGCCCAAGCTCCTGCTAAAAGCCAACATTGTAATAGAAAAGATAGTTAGATGATGCCAGTTGCAAAAATAGCCAGATTAAAAAAAAACCCGAACTAGGAAACATTAAAACATTAAATCTCAAAAATTTACAGCCACTGAATCATGATACCTTAAATTGACATGCAAAGCTAAGAAGGTAGAGGATCAAGATTGTGTTGATAAAATAGGTATTTATGAAAAGAAGTAGAAAACAATTCCATTTTGAACCTTTTTTTCCACAAGGATATATGTACTCAAAATTATTTTTCCAGTCTGTTTGAAGCATAGGCTTTCAGTTGTGAAATATGTATTTCATCATTAAGTATAGAAGAGATCCCTCCCTGCTCTCCTTTTTATTTATGGTATTTGTTAAGCGCTATGTGCCAGGGATTGTACGAAGTGTTGGAGTAGATACAAGATAAACAGGTTGGACACAGTCCCTATCCCAAATAAAGCTCATGGGCTTAATCCCCATTTTACAGATAAGGTAACTGATGTACAGAGAAGATAAGTGACTTGAACAAGGGTCACATAGACAAATAACAGAGCAGGATTAGAATCCAGGTCTTCTGACTCCCTAGTCCATGCTCTTTCCTCCAGGTCATGCTACGTTTCCTTAATCTCTTAAACTGTGAGCCTTGTGCGGAAAATAACTGAATGTGAATTGGTTATCATATATCTATTCTACTGCTTAGCACAGTATTTCTAGAAAGTGCTGAATACCTACATTATTATTTTAGTATTATTCTATATCCCCCTCTAGACTGTAAACTCCTTGTGGGTAGAGAACACGACTACCAAATCTATTCATTCATTCAATAGTATTTATTGAGCACTTACTATGTGCAGAGCACTGTACTAAGCGCTTGGAATGAACAAGTCGGCAACAGATAGAGACAGTCCCTGCCGTTTGATGGGCTTACAGTCTAATCGGGGGAGATGGACAGACAAGAACAATGGCAATAAATAGAGTCAAGGGGAAGAACATCTCGTAAAAACAATGGCAACTAAATAGAATCAAGGCGATGTACATTTCATTAACAAAATAAATAAGGTAATGAAAATATATACAGTTGAGCGGACGAGTACAGTGCTGAGGGGATGGGAAGGGAGAGGGGGAGGAGCAGAGGGAAATGGGGGGAAAAGAGGGTTAAGCTGCAGAGAGGTGAAGGGGGGGTGGTAGAGGGAGTAGAGGGAGAAGAGGAGCTCAGTCTGGGAAGGCCTCTTGGAGGAGGTGAGTTTTAAGTAGGGTTTTGAAGAGGGGAAGAGAATCAGTTTGGCGGAGGTGAGGAGGGAGGGCGTTCCAGGACCGCGGGAGGACGTGGCCCAGGAGTCGACGGCGGGATAGGCGAGACCGAGGGACGGTGAGGAGGTGGGCGGCAGAGGAGCAGAGCGTGCGGGGTGGGTGGTAGAAAGAGAGAAGGGAGGAGAGGTAGGAAGGGGCAAGGTGATGGAGAGCCTTGAAGCCTAGAGTGAGGAGTTTTTGTTTGGAGCAGAGGTTGATAGGCAACCACTGGAGTTGTTTAAGAAGGGGAGTGACATGCCCAGATCGTTTCTGCAGGAAGATGAGCCGGGCAGTGGAGTGAAGAATAGACTGGAGCGGGGCGAGAGAGGAGGAAGGAGATCAGAGAGAAGGCTGACACAGTAGTCTAGCCGGGATATAACGAGAGCCCATAGCAGTAAGGTAGCCGTTTGGGTGGAGAGGAAAGGGCGGACCTTGGCGATATTGTAAAGGTGAAACCGGCAGGTCTTGGTAACGGATAGGATGTGTGAGGTGAACGAGAGAGACGAGTCAAGGATGACACCGAGATCGCGGGCCTGAGAGACGGGAAGGATGGTCGTGCCATCCACGGTGATAGAGAAGTCTGGGAGAGGACCGGGTTTGGGAGGGAAGATGAGGAGCTCAGTCTTGCTCATGTTGAGTATTAGGTGGCGGGCAGACATCCAGGTGGAGATGTCCTGGAGGCAGGAGGAGATGTGAGCCTGAAGGGAGGGGGAGAGGACAGGGGCGGAGATGTAGATCTGCGTGTCATCTGCGTAGAGATGGTAGTCAAAGCCGGGAGAGCGAATGAGTTCACCGAGGGAGTGAGTGTAAATGGAGAACAGAAGAGGGCCAAGAACTGACCCTTGAGGAACTCCAACAGTTAAAGGATGGGAGAGGGAGGAGGCTCCAGCGAAGGAGACCAAGAATGACCGGCCAGAGAGGTAAGAAAGAGCCTGGGCTTTGGAGTCAGAGGTCATGGGTTCGACTCCCATCTCTGCCACTTGTCAGCTGTGTGACTGTGGGCAAGTCACTTAACTTCTCTGGGCCTCAGATACCTCATCTGTAAAATTGGGATTAAAACTGTGAGCCCCACGTGGGACAAACTCCCCCCAGCGCTTAGAACAGTGCTTTGCACATAGTAAGCGCTTAACAAATACCACCATTATTAAGAAGAGAACCAGGAGAGGATGGAGTCCGTGAAGCCAAGGTAAGATAAGGTATGGAGGAGGAGGGGATGGTCAACAGTGTCAAAGGCAGCAGAGAGGTCAAGGAGGATTAGAATGGAGTAGGAGCCATTGGATTTGGTAAGAAGGAGGTCATGGGTGACCTTAGAGAGAGCAGTCTCGGTAGAGTGGAGGGGAGGAAGCCAGATTGGAGGGGGTCTAGGAGAGAATGGGAGTTAAGGAATTCTAAGCATCGATTGTAGATGACTCTAGGATTTTGGAAAGGAAGGGTAGTAGGGAGATAGGGCGATAACTGGAGGGGGAAGTGGGGTCAAGAGCGGGTTTTTTTAGAATGGGGGAGATGTAGGCATGTTTGAAGGCAGAGGGGAAGGAGCCATTGGAGATTGAGTGGTTAAAAATAGAAGTTAAGGAAGGGAGGAGGGCAGGGGTGACGGTTTTAATAAGGTGAGAGGGAATGGGGTCCGAGGCGCAGGTGGAGGGGGTGGCACTTGCGAGGAGGGAGGAGATCTCCTCTGAGGATACTGCAGGGAAGGATGGGAAAGTAGGGGAGGGGGTTGGTGGGGGGGAGGGGAGAGGCGGAGGGGTGACTTTGGGGAGCTCAGACCTGATTGTGTTGATTTTCGTGAGGAAATAGATGGCCAGATCATTGGGGGTGAGAGATGGGGGAGGGGGAGGAACAGGGGGCCTAAGGAGAGAGTTAAAGGTCCGGAACAATCGGCGGGGGTGACGGGCATGGGTGTCAATGAGGGAGGAGAAGAAGTTTTGCCTGGCGGAGGAGAGGGCAGATTTAAGGCAGGAAAGGATAAATTTGAAGTGTGTGAGGTCGGCTTGGTGCTTGAACCTTCGCCTGCAGCTCTCAGCAGCTCGAGCATAGGAGCGTAGGAGGTGGACAGAGGAGGTGATCCAGGGCTGTGGGTTAGTGGAGCGAGAGCGGCGGAGGGAAAGGGGGGCGAGAGAGTCGAGATGAGTAGAGAGGGTGGAGTTGAGAGCGGAGACCTGATCATCGAGAGTGGGAAGTGAGGACAGGGCGCCAAGGTGAGGAGAGTTGCTTTTGGAAAGACGGATGGGATCGAGAGAGCGGAGGTCTCTGTGGGGCAGTAGCGAAGATTTGCAGGGGGAGGGAGTGTGAGAGATGAGGCAGGTGAGAAGGTTTTGGTCAGAGAGAGGGATTTCAGAGTTGGTGAAGGAGGAGATAGTGCAGTGGTAGGAGATGACGAGATCGAGGGTGTGACTGAGTTGGTGAGTGGGCGCAGTATGGTGGAGGAGGAGGTCGGCAGAGTCGAGGAGGGATAGCAGGCAGGCGGCAGAGGAGTCATCGGGTACATCCATATGGATGTTGAAGTCTCCGAGTAGTGTACTCCCCCAAGCACTTATTACAGTGTTCTGCACAGAATGCATGCTCAATAAAAATCAATGATTGATTAATCATTTCACATTAAAACAGGATGGGTGAATAGAATAAAGATTTCTGTGTTGCCAATTGCTGCATACAGATGTGTCACTTAAAAACATTTTTCTCTTAGGCAGTTATGGAGACAAATTTCCCTTGAGACAGAAGAATGAGTTAGGAAATTTTTTTTCCAGTCCCTGAGAAAGGCTTCAATGTATCAAAATGTACCTAGTAGCACAAAAGAATTAATGAAGCTTCCAGGCTACAGCTAAATCCTGGGAGTTCGGCTCAATGTTTCTTTTGTAGTCAAAGTTTCCTGAACAATTGGAAAATAAGTGTGGCTTTTAATTTTGTTTGTTTTTTGGATTTTTTTGGCACATTTCACTTAACGGAATACACCACCTGTGCCCATTTGTATCCCTCTGCAACAGGTAAGAACTCCTCACTCTTGGCTCCAAGACTTTCCTCTAACTGACTCCATTTTACATGTTAACCATCGTCACCCACTATGCCCCAGCCCATTCTCTTTATGTTTGTTAAGTTTGCCTTCTAAATGTACATATCACTTGCTCACCCCCACATCCATTCCCTTGCCCACTGTGTTCCCCTATCTGGAATAATCACCCTCAATCCCCAAATATGACATACCACAGCTCTACCCACATTCAACGCTCTTCTAAATTCTCACCTCTTCCAATAAGCCCTCCCTTATTAGTTCCCAGCCCTTGTAGTCTTTCAAAACCAATCAAGCAATGCCACTGAGTGCTTACTGTGTGCAAAACACGCTTCTAAGCATTTAGGAGAGTTCAGTTGTAAAAATAATAATAATAATAATAATAATGGTGGTATTTGTTAAGCACTTACTATGTGCAAAGCACTGTTCTAAACACTGGGGGGACACAAGGTGATCAGGTTGTCCCACGTGGGGCTCATAATTTTAATCCCCATTTTACAGATGAGGTAACTGAGGCACAGAGAAGTTAAGTGACTTGCCCAAAGTCACATAGCTGGCAAGTGGCAGAGCAGGGATTAGAGCCCATGACCTCTGACTCCCATGCCCAGACTCATTCCAGTGAGCCACGCTGCAGTACAATAGAGTCATCAGCAATAGTGGTCATACTTACACCCACTCCTAACACTTTGTGTATATGTTCATTCATTTATGCACTCATATACTTTGAATACTCTATTCATAATTTTTGTTTTTAGGATTGTTTCTTCCTTTAAAGTATAGGCTACTTCTCAAGACTTAACAGAGTACACTGAACCCAGTAGGTACTGAGTAAATATAATTAGCACTAGTATTTAGCAGATGTGCTATTAGCAGTCCATAAAAGATGAGATAAAACATCAATAATTCCTTTTCTAGATATTTCCACTTAGCCTCATATTTGTTTATCACTTTTACTCTGGTAACTGATACACCATAAAATAAACACCATACACCCTTGGTTTACAGTGCCATGCCTGCAGAATAATTAGTCAACTAAGTTGGAGTTGCTTTGTTCTAAAATAACATCAGAAGAATACATGCAGAATTTAGAGAGGGAGAGTTATTCATCAACCCTTCAGGCGAAGAAATTTTGAGCCTAGCCAGAGCAAAATACAGTTACAACTGATCATTGATAATCATAAAAAAATGTTACAATGCAAATTAAAATATATAAATCAATAAATGTTAAAAATAATATATGACAAATATAAATGAAATATGATAAAAGTATAAAAAAGTATGACCTCTGGAGATGGTATTATAAAGCTGCTATCTAACTCTTAGGATTGATATGAAGGTTTTGAGGATTCAGGTACCTTTCAAAATCCTTCAGTATCACTTGGAGTGCTAGACTCTCAATTTAAAAATAAAACAAACAAAAAAAACACCATTACTTTATAATCTGTGTCATCTCCCCAGACACTGCAGAAACATACCACCCAGCACAACAAACAACCAAAGCTTATGGCCTATATTGCTTGATTCCTATACAGGCCTATGCCTGATCCACCAGGATGTTCTGGTTGCATCATATACATAAAATCAACTCACTCTGCCCCCTCAGCCAAGAGCTGATATAAAGACATCAACAATGAATGAGTTTCTAACCAGAATTTGTGTTCCCCACCCTATCCCAATCAAATAATGAAATAAGTTTTTCATTTTTTTATGGAGAAGCAATTTAAGTTAAAATGGATGATCAATTAAACAATTAATGGTAGTTATTGAGCATTTATTGCATGCAGAGCACTCTACTAAGCACTTGGGAAAGTGTAGTATAACAGACTTGGTAGATGCATTCCCTGCCCACAACAAACATTTAGGAGTTAATTATATCTTACTCCAGTGAGGACCTCATTGACTGTGATAATCTGATTGGTGTCTACCTACTGTAATGTACTTTTCCAAGAGCTTAGTATTCTGCACACAGTAAGCTTTCACTAAAATACTATCAATTGATTATCCAATTAATTATTGCAAAATGTTGAAACAAACAAAACTGTAGTTCCTCCACTACAGCTAAAATGTTGGGATTTAAATATCTTACTTCAAGTTTTGATAAAGTGGATTACTTTAAAAACATGAGTGAAAAACAACACCCTATTGGAATGAGTGGCTCAAAGGGATCCAAAAGAATTTAGGAGTTTGCCTCCTGCAAACTATTTTATGAAGAAAAGAAAACTGCTGTTCAAATTAACTTGGACAAAATCTTCCCTAAAGTAGACAAATACCCCACAAAAAACAACCAGTTGGCAGAATAAGCTTTACTCTCTCCTGAAAAAAAAAAACAAAAAAAGGAAAAAAAACAAAAATAAACATATTTGGTGTTGTTTGGTGAATAGCAGGTTTTTTGTGAGGTATCAGATATAGAACTTTCAGGACACTAATAGGAATCTCCATCACCGTGGATGGCACGACCATCCTTCCCGTCCCGCAGGCCCGCAATCTCGGTGTCATCCTTGACTCGTCCCTCTCATTCACCCCACACATCCTATCCGTTACCAAGACCTGCCGGTTTCACCTCTACAATATCGCCAAGATCCGCCCTTTCCTCTCCACCCAAACGGCTACCTTACTGTTACGGGCTCTCGTTATATCCCGGCTAGACTACTGTGTCAGCCTTCTCTCTGACCTCCCTTCCTCCTCTCTCGCCCCGCTCCGGTCTATTCTTCACTCCGCTGCCCGGCTCATCTTCCTGCAGAAACGATCTGGGCATGTCACTCCCCTTCTTAAACAACTCCAGTGGTTGCCTATCGACCTCCGCTCCAAACAAAAACTCCTCACTCTAGGCTTCAAGGCTCTCCATCACCTTGCCCCTTCCTACCTCTCCTCCCTTCTCTCTTTCTACCGCCCACCCCGCACGCTCCGCTCCTCTGCCGCCCACCTCCTCACCGTCCCTCGGTCTCGTCTATCCCGCCGTCGACCCCTGGGTCACGTCCTCCCGCGGTCCTGGAACGCCCTCCCTCCTCACCTCTGCCAAACTGATTCTCTTTCCCTCTTCAAAACCTTACTTAAAAATCACCTCCTCCAAGAGGCCTTCCCAGACTGAGCTCCTCTTCCCCCTCTACTCCCTCTGCCATCCCCCCTTTACCTCTCCGCAGCTAAAGCCTCATTTTCCCCTTTTCCCTCTGCTCCTCCACCTCTCCCTTCCCATCCCCACAGCACTGTACTCGTCCGCTCAACTGTATATATTTTCGTTACCCTATTTATTTTGTTAATGAATTGTACATCGCCTTGATTCTATTTAGTTGCCATTGTTTTTACGAGATGTTCTTCCCCTTGACGCTGTTTAGTGCCATTGTTCTTGTCTGTCCGTCTCCCCCGATTAGACTGTAAGCCCGTCAAACGGCAGGGACTGTATCTGTTGCCGACTTGTTCATCCCAAGCGCTTAGTACAGTACTCTGCACATAGTAAGCACTCAATAAATACTATAAATAAAGAAATAATAAACATCACTGAACATTTAGTGAAAATTTATAGAAGCCTATTTTACTCTACTTCATGGGGGACCATGTTCACATTGTCATTAGCTCGATTATATTCCTGTTTCCCAAGATTTCTTGTTCCACTTTTTGGCAGGATGTGTAAATTATGCCATAAACCAGTAAGTTCACATCTTGTAGTATTTGATCTTTTTTGTTTGTCTTCTCTCTACTTTATTCTCTGCCAAATTCACTCTTTGAAGATCAAACAAAACAAATTCTGGTGACTAAGAAAGACTGAACCCAATCCCATCTCAAAAATGTTAGAGAAATGATATAGCATTAAAAAATGTCACAAATCTGGTGGAGGAGGAACAATCACAATTCAAGTGTTAAACTGTGGGGCCCTAAACGATGAATAGTGAAAACTGTTTTCAAAAATAGATTAGCTCTAAGCAAGTTTCAAACCCACTTGATCATAGGTTCTAAGTTGTCAGAAAAACTAAGCATTTCTGAAGCTCAGGCACCTTCTGCTGTTGGCAATACTTGTCTTCATGACTCAAAGAAAATAAGACCAGAATGCTTCTTGGACCTAATGTAGTTCAGGAAAACCCCCACAAAAAACAATATTTTGATGAGTTAGGGCAAGTGTATCAGAAACAGATGGATTAAGTTTTCATTAAAATACTCCTGGATTTAAAAATTAAATCATTTCTGAACTTTTCTAAACTCTGAACACTGGAAAATCAGTTTGGGCCCAACTGAAAACGCCCCTGGGTTTTTCCACCTAGAGTAACTACCCAGTGTAACATGTACCCTTTGGTCTGGTTTTGAGTCAGAGAGATGGGTTTTGGGCCTCTTCTTTTATTCCTTTCCCAGTCCATCTGGGAGGCAATTTCAACCTGCTGCATTTATTTTGAGTGGCTGTGCATGTGTGGGAACCCACTCAGGAGGAAGACATCATTCCAAACTGCCGTGCCCACTAACCTCATTTCTTGAGGGGAAAAGAAAAAAACACAAAAAAACTAGAAATACAAAAAGGGAATACAATATTTACAATACAATTTATCAGGCTTCAGTGGGTCAATGGGTTTCAAGCTGTGCACTTGTGATTAACTTGTCCGACTGACATCTTAACCCCAAGACATAATACGACAGTGTCTCATCCCCTGCTTTCTCTGCCATTTGTGTTTTCATCTTTTCTCGGGTGATGGTAATTTGGTACAAATGTTTTGCTTTGTCTGGACAAAGTAGCAAAGAGAAGGGGAAGGAGGGTAACAAAAAGGAAAAGAAAATACGGTGGGAAGGAGGGGAGAAGGATCGGGGCTGAGCGCCTGTAATCAGAGAGGCAAATTAGCCACTGGAGGAGTCAAAGAGAGAAAGGACAGCTGTACAACACGGAAGTGCAAAGGCATTGCTATCTCATTAGGGCTTATTAGCTGCAAGGAAATGGAGTGTGAGAGAAAGGCATTGCCTCCAAGAAAAGAGGATGTCGATCATTTATTATTTAGAGTGCTAGAGTTTCACAGCATTTGTTAACCTTCCTTCTCCTACCCCAAAACCAAAAATAAAATTGCTCGAGTGTGGTTTTAATGCATTTCCACATTCACTTCATTTATGGGAGAGGTTCTGTGAAAGAAGACTGGGGATTGAGGTAAAGAAAAATCTACATTTCAAGGGATGAATTTCCAAGACCCACCATGAGATCTGAATGAAATCATTTTATTCAGTCAGGAGCAGTGTAAGAATCCAAGGAAAATGGTTATGGATAGACAGTGCTCCATAAGACCTAAAATCTTACATGAACCCGCTGCTAATAATCCACCTACTTGCATGGTTTGTGAAAAATGATGATGGAGTAGGCAAAGAGAAGCAGAGATTTTATCTGTATCCCCCATATGAGCTGGGAATTGAAATAAAATATCAAATTAATGAATCCATTTGAGAGTGTATGCCTACGACACTGTGAAAGCTCTTATGCCTTTCATGACTATACTTTCCAAATGAAAGGTTCACACATATTCATGGCTTCAGGAACTCTTGAGCAGTGTATATCTAGGGGAAAAGGCTTCAAATGTTTCATTCAGTTCATGCGTAATTCCACCCAAATTTCTTACTTGGACCAAATTGGAGAGCCTTCTGATAAGAGGCAGTAACATGAAAGCAATAAATCACAGGAGATTTCTGGAGGTTCCTAGCTTATGGGTTAGGATAATTTGCAGCGTGGCGCAGTGGAAAGAGCATGGGTTTTGGAGTCAGGGCTCATGAGTTCGAATCCCAGCTCTGCCACTTGTCAGCTGTGTGACTATGGGCAAGTCACTTAACTTCTCTGTGCCTCAGTTCCCTCATCTGTAAAATGGGGATGAAGACTGTGAGCCCCACGTGGGACAACCTGATTCCCCTGTGTTTACCCCAGTGCTTAGAACAGTGCTCTGCACATAGTAAGTGCTTAACAAATACCAACATTATTATTAATTTACAATGAAAAATTGTGATATTTAAAAAAGTAATTCAAAAAAGTTTGCAATTACTTTAGGGGTTCAGATCCTTTTATAAGCCAATATTTGCACTAGTGACAATTAAGAATGCAAATTGTATTTTCTTGGCCTCACTAAAGAGTAAGCTACAGCCATTTTGATTTAGCTGAAACCTTATTTTTCATTCCAATTCAAGGACAAGCTACACTGGATGGAGGTTTCTACTGTATCTTTTCTACTGGACTCTTCAATTCAAGCAGTAGCCCACAGGGTGACAACAATTCATTATTTCATTCCAATTATTTCATGCTAATGCATTTAATGAATAACTGTGTACCCTGCAGAAGAAAGTCTGTGTATGTGAAGTCAAATAACTAGAATGCATGGGTCCTGGTCTTAGTTTACAGATGGTAGGCATTCTGTGCCTGATCTTGTGCCCTCTGCCCTTTACAGATGAGTTTGGCATTAGAGGACTCTGCCACTCAGAACAAAAGTTCTCCCCCACTCTTAAATCAATCAATTGTATTTATTGAGCACTTACTATGTGCAGAGTACTGTACTAACTGCTAGGGAGAGTACAATACAATAGAATTAGCAGACACGTTCCCTGACTGTAACAAGCCTACAGTCTAGAGGGACAAGCTTATAACTTGAAGGTCCTACTGCTTAGGATGCCTCTGCCTACTTCAGCATGGGAAAGGATGAGGACTATGAAAGCAGGGGGGATCTTAGTCTCCAACACCACTTGCCATCCAGCATGGGGCCCAGTCATGCTCCACCTCAGCAGAGAAGAGGCACACTTGTCTCTCTACCTTCAAAGCCTTATTGAAGACACATCTCCTCCAAGAGGACTTCTCTAAGCCCTCCTCACCTCTCCTCCCCACTCCCTTCTGTGTCACCCTGACTTGCTCCTTTTATCCATCTCCCCTTCCCTGTCCTTTAGCACATATGTACAAATTTCGAATTTTCTTTATATTGTCTGTCTCCCACTCTAGACTGTAAACTTGTTGTGGGCAGGGAATGTGTCTGTGGTACTGCTCTATTGTACTCTCCCAAGTGCTTAGTACAGTGCTCTGTACACAGTAAGTGCTCAATAAATGCAAGTGATGACTGGCTGACTATACTTGGGGCTGGACCTGAGCCTTTTAAAACTGAATGGTTGCAGTGTCTGTGTGACATTTCTGACCAGGAACTTCTAAATAAATCAGTGGTACTTACTGAGTGTTTACTGTATGCTGAGGACTGTACTAAATGCTTGGAAGAGGGCAATACAATAGAGTTGCTAGACCCATTTCCTGTTCACAACAAACTTACAGTCTAGAGGGGGAAAACATAAGGATGTTTGTTAGTGGACTTTGGCTGGAGTTTACTAGACATGCTATGCTGTAACTTAGTGGCTAGATTGAAAACGGCCTTCTCTACCATGGGCGAGCTATCACTTGATATGGTCAAGAGGGCAAATCTGACAAGCTCCAATTTGGAAACCGTGTTCTCCTTCTAAGCAGCTTTGAAATGCTTCATCTTTCACTCAATTTTTGCTCATTCAGGTTACAGGCCTTGATGCTCCTTACAGTTGTGGGGTATTTCTATTGTGTATTTTGAAGTTTGTAATTTTTTGAATTGACCCTGTAATAAATTTGATCCAATTAATAAATGTGTGCCTAAAGAAACACAGTTAGTGCTTGCATATTTTCTTCTTCCTCAGGCCATTTGTCAAACCCAGAACAGAATGTTTCTACTCTTAGAGAGGAAGTTACCAGACTCAATCCATTCTTGCTACAGGTTAGAAAAATGGTCCTGTCACCACCATCTTTAACAGCCAGAATGAGTCATCTACATGTTCATACACATTTTGACCTGGTCATCGTTATCTGTGCACTTTAATAAGTGTGTCAAGTCCAAAACAGAAACACTATGGAGTAGGAAAAATAGTCATGATTCATTTTAAACTTCATATGATACTGGTTTAAAGCCATTAAAAATATAGAAAGTCTCCACCTAGACTATAAACTCCATGGGGGAAGGAATGGCATCTAGTGACTCTATTTAACTCTCCCAAGCACTTAGTACAATGACCTGCACATAATGAGCACTTGATAAATACTAAGTTAGGCTTAATGAAATTTAAAAAAATGAGCTTTATACCACCTATTGAACAATTTAATTCAGTCATGCATTCATTCAATCATATTTATTGAGCACTTACTGTGTGCAGAGATAAGTGCTTGGAAAGTATAATTCCACAACAAAGAGAGACAGTCCCCATCCACAATGGACTCACAGTCTAGAAGAGGGGAGGCAGACAACAAAACAAGTAAACAGGCATCAATAGTATCAGTATAAATAAATAGAATTATAGATATGTACATATATACACAAATGTAGTGTGGAGTGGAGGGAGGTAGAGCAAAGGGAACAAATTGGGGCAATGGAGGGGAAGCTGAGGAAAAAGGAGGGCTTAGTCTGGAAAGGCCCCCTGGAGGAGGTGAGCCTTCAGTAGGGCTTTGAAGGGGGCAAGTGTGATTGCTTGATGGATTTGAGAAGGGAGGGGATTCCAGACCAGGGGTAGGACGTGGGCCAGGGGTCGACGGCATGACAGGTGAGAACGAAGCACAGTCAGAAGGTAGCACCAGAGGAGTGGATTGTGCGGGCTGAGATGTAGAAGGAGAGAAGGGAGGTGAGGTAGGAGTGGGAGAGGTGAGGGAGTGTTTTGAAGCCAATAGTGAGGAGTTTTTGTCATATTTATTGAGTGTTTACTGTGTGCAGAGCACGGTACTAAGTGCTTGGAAAGTACAATTCAGCAATAAAGACAGACAATCCCTGCCCACAAAGGGCTTTGAGTCTTGAAGACTATAGTTTAGTAGTTTAATCTATTCATCGATTGTAGTTTTTTGTTAAGCACATATATGCACTAAACACTGTACTAAGCATTAGGGTAGATACAGGTCCCACATGGGGCTCACAGTCAAAGTAGGAGGAAGAATAGGTATTGAATCCTCAGTTTACTGACGAGAGAACTGAGGTCCAGAGAAATTAAATGACTTACCCAAGGCAACAAAGCAGGTATATGGCAGAGCTGGCATTAGAACCCAGGTCCCTGTCCGTCCACTAGACTACACTGCTGGGATGACCACTAGCATAGAGAATTTCATAGCCAGAAGCTTTCAACTAAATGAGTCCTCTTCCCTACCACTATCTAGGGATATTAGACAGCTAAAGGCCAGCTAATATAGTCTAGTATGACAAATCCTAAAAATCCAGGAAATGTTCAAGTTTGATTAACCTCGATTTGGATTCTCAACTGCACTTTCAGCTAAAAGGGAGCATATTGAATTGTGGTGATGTACACTTGGTGACTGGCTCTTCAGCAAACAGAATGCTGTATTCCATACCATCTGTAGCTTCCATGTGACAGTCCTAAATAGAATATAAAAGTAGTTTAATCTGAAAAAAAAGCAGGTGCCTTTAACCAACATTCCACATTTTTTTCAGTGAAAAATTCTGCCAGAAATGTTACTTCTACTCAACTATCCATCCAAAGTGATTTTGTAAGCCATAAAAATAGCATAGACTTACAGATGTTAGGTTTAAGAGGTAGGTTCTTTAAAATAACCCTGTAGATTATATCAAATATTATTAAGAATCATAAGGTTCATTTATATTTATATTGGATTTGATTTCTTAAAGTTTCACCAGTGTCGCCTATGAACAATAATGAGCAAATACCAGGACAAGTTTACCAATAACTAGGTTCTAGAATGTGGCAGTCTCATCAGTACAGAAATAAAGGTTCAAGATATAATTATGCCCACCAACTCTGGTGAAACCTATACCCTCTCTGTATCTATCAGCCTTCTCACAATCAGGGTCACTGGGCACAAGGAGACGAAGCAAGTGTGAATGGCTAAGAGCAACATCATGAAATTTTGGAAAAACAATTCAAGTGCATGGCCTGAGCTTGTTGTAAGCAGGGTACATGTCAGTCAATGCTGTCATATTGTACTGTACCAAGAGCATAGTACAGTGCTCCGCACATAGTAAGCACTCAATGAATAGGATTGATTGCCTGTTGGTGACAGGACATATGCTTCCATTCTTCACTTCTGGTGTCTGAGCAGTGCTCAACCTGAACAACTAAGGGCCAAAAAAAGTATGATACTGCATGTCCATAGGTATGCTGTGCAAGAAACTGTTAGTATCAAATTCACGCTTACACATTAGCAAAGTTGTCTTTGAACAAAACGACATAAATGAAGCAATAGTCACAGTATCATAGTTTTTCTGGGCCAGACGTGTGGAGGTCCTGAATTGTAAATTGAAAGGTGATACACACAAGGAGGAAGGGCAGAATAAACAATTTGAAGATACTGAAATACAATTTTGAGTAATGTGATATATCCATGAATTTGGGGAGATTGTTTGTGCATCGATTTTTTTTAATTTAACAGGTCAAAATAGAGAGTATGGCATCACCATTAGCATTATCTTTGAAAATCTAGGAAGAGGGGTACATAATATTATAGATTATAGGTGGTCACTAACCTTACATAAGAATATCACTAGCTAGAAGGCCATGGAGAAATTTGGAGTTGAAAACTAGATTTTGCTGGTCCAAGCCCATCTGGAGGTAGGTATAACATGCTCCAATACGTTAACATGTTTTTGAGTTCCAAACTTATGTTGTGAGTCCCATGTGGGACAGGAACTGTGTATCTGACTTGCCTATCTTGTAGCTACCCCTGCACTTAGTACAGTGCTTGACACATAGTCAGTGCTTAACAGATGCAGCATGGACAGAGAAGCAGTGTGGATCAGTGGAAAGAGCTCGGCCTTGGGAGTCAGAGTTTCCCACTAATCCCAGCTCCACCACTTGCCAGTTGTGTGACTTTGGGCAAGTCACTTAACTTCTTTGTGCCTCAGTTACCTCACCTGTAAAATGGGGATTAAAACTGTGAGGTCCACTTGGGACAACCTGATCACCTTGTATCCCCCCAGTGCTTAGAACAGTGCTTTGCACATAGTAAGCGCTTAACAAATACAACCATTATTATTATTATTATTCTGAATAAACCAAATTAAAGGTATAAAAGCACTGGTATCGCACAACTTTTATCAATCAATGGTGCTTATTGAGCATTTACTGTATGCAGAGCCCTGCACTAAATGCTTGGGAGAGTACAATACCACAGAGTTAGTAGACATGTGTCCTGCCCACAATGAGCTTACAGTGTAATAGCACTTATAGTCTACAAAAGGCATACAGTCTAGAGGGCTTTGTCGCTTTTGGATCTGAATCTGCCCATCATGTCAAATTTTCTCAGCAGTTATAATTGTCACTATGCAGCAGCAGAATTTCTTGAGTATCCACTTGGTGAGGCACTTTAATATCCACACTTCAATAACGCCTCCTAGGAGCAGCCACATCAAGACCATGCTTGTTGCAAAGCACTATAAAAGTTCACTAAGTAGTTTCTATCTAAGCAGTTGAAGTGAAGAAGCCACTCCCAGGGCAAGCTTGAAAAACTCAACATTACAACACCCTAGAACACAATTTGAAACAATGTGATATAGACTTGGAACATTGGGAAACAGCCACTGCTCTTAACCAAGCCGAAGTGCAACTACTGTGAGATGTCATTGATCGTTTGAGCAGAAGCATCTGACAGCCTCTGAGACAGAGACAAAATTCCCAATGTGGAAAATCTCTACAAGGACAAGCACTACAAATTGTGGCTACTGTGACAAATAGAATGGCCCTCTCCTACATAATCAGTGAAGGAAATGCTACTGTCACAAACTAGCCATTTTCATCACACAGAATACATCGGGTATGGCAGGCCCATTTCCAAAACTGAAGCCAAGCCATATGGCCGTGGATCTTTCCATAGTCTGCAGTTATGTGATGTTTCCTAGTGCCAGTTCCTAGTTGAGTTAGCTGAATTTTGGTAGTAAAGCAAGTCATCAAAACCAATAGTAGTGAACATATCATCATTTGGTATATTCTTCAAAGGGATCTAAGGATTTTTAGATGGTCAGTACTCTATAAGGACCCATTATGAATAGAATGCATCTTTGTTATTAACTTCCTCTACAATTTGCTAAGCATTTCTTCTTTAACAGCTTTCAAATTCATGTTCTTTTATTTCCTGAACTCCGTTTAAAGAAAATTGTTTTTGAATGTAGTGTTTTTCCAGTCCATTGCAAGTCTCTGCGAAAAAATGGAGACAATTATAACATGATTCTTAATTCTCTGTAGTCTTATGACTGACAAGTACCAGCCACTCTCCTCTATAGGAGATATTCTTCGGGTGGCAGAGTGTGGGTCAGTGGCAGATTTCACAGGCAGTTAGGTTGATGGCTTTGCAATTGCTTCCTGATCTGTCACTTGGCTGGCTGTTGATGGGCTTTGATGGGCTTTTCTGGTCCCTTAGGTGTAATTTTTCCTTGACTCCTCTTTGATCTAGAGGTAATGGGGCATTTTATCAATTTCACTGAATGAGTCTTGATCAGATTCTTCAGTCCATCGACATTCCAGATGAATGGTCAGGGAGGGGAAGAAAGGAGGTTATGCAAGGGTCTTCTTTCCCTATGCCCATATATGCTGTATATCCTGACCTGCTTAATGCATACCAGGTGGTTAAATTCTGATACTTAGGTCTGAGAGGAAGTTTTAAGTAGCCCAGCAATGCTCAATTAACTCAATTTAGAATAAGAATTGCCACATCAAAAGTAAGGTGAAAAATACATTTCCAGGGGGAATGGTGTGACTCTGCCTTGGGTGATTTTTGTGACTTCTGTTATTGTGGAGGCATCCTGTAAGGGTATGGGTGTACTCTGCAGTGAAAGTCCACAACCTCCCTTCTATAAATTTATCGAGGGAGAGAGCAGAACCACCTCTATGATGGAATGCATAATCCTGGAAAGGGATAGGAACCCGAAGGAATATAAGATTATGGGGAAAAATAACTCCTCCCTGCACCTGAGTTACTAAATATCCAGTTTTCATTTAGATGAAAGCAGGGAAAAAACAATGGCAGGGACCAGGAAAAGTGGTCATCAACTTCATTAATCTTATTCCACATTAGGTGTGTGTTGGGGGGCAGATTGGTTTAGCTTTGCTCACTGAAGTAAATTACCATTTTGCTTCATTGGCATAAACAATTAGAATTACCCCCATGTTTGGCTAACAAACAAAAAACTTAAAATTGATGGGTATACTTAATGAGAAATACAGCAACCATGTTCCTGCATAGTAAAGAATTATTATTAATCTTGAAGAATTAGTTAAAGCATGTAAAACTCATAGAATCAACACCTATTTCAGGATACCCTAACTCCAAATACCCCAAACTACCATCTGACAATGTTTCTTCTTTGCAGTCTTCAATCATCTCTGCACAGCAATGATTTTCTCCTGGGTTACATGGGGCTGGTCTTTAGGGGCTTTTCTGAATATGAAGCACTCCACTGGAACAGTGCAGCTCAAGTTCAAACATTACATAAAAATTAAAAATAAATGTCAAAATAAATCCATTTACAAAACATATTTTCTTATCAGAACGATGTCAATAGGGAGAATCATGACCCAGCCACATCTTGTTTTTACTTTCACTCCTGTGTATTTATAGATGTTATTCTCGCAAAACCTCTGCTCAGAATTGTTTTTATTTTTCTGTCAGAAGCTGGGTATATGCTCATTTGTGACAAATTAAATTCTTCACCAATAAGAGTATGCTAACATGGGTGTTTTTTTTCTCTTTAGAAAATAACAAAACCTGGATCTCACTGAGGCTTTAAGGGAATTTGGGAGATGCCGTTAATTTACCAGAGGGGAAAATGATTATAAGAGCCAATCAGTAGTTTGTGGAGGGAATATTCCATCAGGTTTGAAGGAATCTGCTTACTTTTGTAACACTAGGGAAGGGTTTGATCTACATTTGGACAACAGGAGAATTTCTACTGAGTCAGAGAGGGAAGAAGAGTGGACATTAAGTTATATCCCTTTATCTCTAGGCCTGTCACAATGCAATGTACAAACTGGGACCATCCCACTCTTAATGCTGTAAATCCAAAAGACAACCAACACTGAGTGAAGGGTTGGAAGAACAGTGGGATGGAGACCATTCAAGAGCAGGTGGGTCCAATAACAGAGAGCAAACAGACCAACCTGGAGAGTTCCACACAATTCCTGGCAGACTGAGGAGATGGATAGGGTTTCAAATAACTTCCAGACCCTCCTAATTAATGAGAAGCTCAAATTCTTAAAGCCTGATTAAATGAAGGTCTCAGAGTCATTAAAGGGAGTTGGAAAGAGGGTAATGGAAATCACCATTTCACAATTTTTGTCAAGCTGGAGAAGCACAATGGTCTAGTGGAAAGAATATGCGCCGGGGAGTCAGAGGACTTGGGTTCTAATCTTGACTCTCTCAACTGCTTGCTGTGTGACCTTAAGCAAGTCACTTAATTTTTCTGTGCCTCAGTTCTCCTGCTCTCCTTTCTATTCAGACTGCGGGACAGGGACTATGTCCAACCTAACTTGCATATACCGCAGCGCTTAGAACAGTGTTTGACACATTCCAAGTGTTCAACCAATACCATAGTAAAACATATTGGCATACTTACCTAGCATATGTATTAGTTTAGATAGGGAGCAGAAGCAGAGGAGATCAAGTGACCATAGTGAGAGATGGTTGGAGAGAGTTGGGGAGCTGAGATAAGTGAAAGGAGATCAAACTGGGCAAAAGGAGAGTTAGAAATGGTGGATTGGATAGAAGAGGAGAACCTTTGGGAAGCAGCATAGCCTACTGGTTAAAGTATGGGCTTGGGAGCCAGAGGACCTTGGTTCTAATTCCAGATTTGACACTTGCCTTCTGTGTGACCTTGGGCAACTTATTTTACTTTTCTGTGCCTTACTACAACTACAAAATGTGGTTTAAATACTACTACCCCCTCCTACTTAGACTGTGAGCCCCATGAGTGACAGGGACTACCTCCATCCTGATTAACTTGTACCTACCCCATTACATGGAACAGTGCTTGACATTTAATAAGCACTTGACCAATACCATTAAACACAACCACACTCAGGTGCACGTGCACATAGGCCATTCATCCAGGCACCTTGAGCTGGAGAGAAACAGCTTTCTCCAAAGTTATAAATATTTTACTGAACTAGGTCATTTTCCATGCTCCACTGAATCAATATTCTAATAATAATAATTATGTTATTTGTTAAGTACTTAATATATGCCATGCTGGAGTAGAGACAAGCTAATCAGGTTGCCCCACATGGGGCTTACAGTCTCAATCCCCATGTTACAGATGAGGTAACTGAAGCACAAAGAAGTGAAGTGATTTGGCCAAGGTCACACAATAGCCAAGTAAGGAACCCAAGCAAGCTTTGTAAACTATCTTAGTTCCAGGTTTTACCACACAGATTGCAGGTGTAATTCATGTGGCATTTTGTGAAAGCTAGTCTACCAGGGTTTAGGGTCCAGGACCTAGGCAACAGTTCAAGACCCCCTCAGTTCCCAAAATCACTGAGGAATTTTTAGACATCGAAACTGAGATTCATACAAAGGGAGAGGAAGAGAGAAAGATAAGCTAAATCCAAAAGGTTGCTTGCTTTTATTTTACTAACTAAACTAGCTTCAGTAAATACATAGACTTCACTGAACACCCAAGCTACTAGAGGTAGGAGAGTATGAATCAGAGCTTGAAAACTAAGAACAGAACTCCCACCCTTGCTAATTAGCTAAACTCCTCTAAGCTTTCTTGGCCGAGATCCTATAGGCTAAGTTTTTATTGGCTGATCTTATCTCCTTCCCAAAACTACCAGTCTCTCCGACTTGTGCAGAAGGTTTGTCCTTCAGGATCTTGGAAGGAGAAAATAGGAGAGATAAGCTCTCTACAGTTCTTTCAGGACGTTTTAGTTACAGGTCCATTTCCATTAGGCCCCTAAATATTTCACATATGGGTTCTGCCTGCCATTACTTTGACAGTATTACCTATTCTTGCTGTCAAGAGGAAGTTCAACATTGCCTAAATTGCTACCTTTCAATATGCTTAAGTAAGGATCACTAGAAAGCCCACTAGTACCTGGGCAGACCCAACCTAAACCAGATAGCATCTCGTTGTGCAGACTTATATGAATTCTAAATGGGCAGTGAATTCCCTATCCCAATGTCTCTTTGGGGAACTCTGAGAAACCCTACTGCAAGCTTGTTGTGGGCAGGGATTATTTCTCTTTATTGTTGTATTGTGTTTCCCTAGTGTTTAGTACAGTGCTCTGTACACAGTAAGCACTCAATAAATATAATTGAATGAATGAATGAAATATGGATCCTCTGACCACTTTATAGCTTTCCAGCATAAACATAATTTATATAGAGATTAGAGAAGGCAAAATGGACAGAATGGCTATACTAGCTAGGAACTATAGCAAGAATACACCTATGAGCCATGTTCTACCCTGTTCTTACTATAAAATAATAATAGACTGTAAGGTCTAGACTATAAGTTCGTTGTGGGCCAGGAATGTGCCTGTTTATTGTTGTATTGTACTCTCCAAAGTGCTTAGTACAGTGCTCTGCACACAGTAAGTGCTCAATAAATAGGATTCAATGTATAAATAAAATGGTCCAGTTGTGAAAGGGTTTTTCCTAAGAGACTGACTGACTACACCTCAGTTTGGTGACCTTTTCCATCCGTAACGGAAGGCCAATGACCCTACAATCTAACATGTCACATTGGGTGGAGACTTAGGCCCTATGTGGCATACTCTGATTATACCCCTGGTAACATAATACTAATTAATTTAAAGAGGAAAAAAATGATTTTAAAGGGATACCACATGTCAGCCAATAAACTATCCACACATTTACACAGTGAGCAAGCATCTTTTGCCTGCTGGTGTCTCAAGTTATTTCAGGGTATTTTGGCATCTCTCATTCCAGACCAAATTTCAAGGCCCAGCAGATACCATGAGCTTCAGGGTCTGGACAAAGAGGTCTTTCAAGTTTCATATCATCTTTAGATTTCCCTGCACCAGCTGTGAAAATCAATTAGCCCTGGTGGAAACTGAGCTGCTCTATGTTCTCAATAATGAAAAAGACCCACTGCACACTGGCAATTTTCTCTGTCCTTAGTAAGACGGATGGTGCCTTTGACTCTCTCTCTCTGCTTCACAGAATTGCCTTTCACTTATGTTTTGAAAGTTACCAGACATGCCGGATAGATTAACGCAGAAGATTCTTTGGAACGGCAGGAAAATTCCACCGTAGCACACCAATGACATTTGTGAGTCTCTGAGCTGGTATGCAGCCATCAGACAGTCAAAACAAACAACACCTAAATATATACCAGAAGCAAACTAACCCCTCTTCCCTGCCTTTTGATAAAAATGAAAAAGTCTGATAGCTCCTCTTAAATTAAAAAGATACACTTTTTTTAAAGATAACTCGAGTACAACTATGCTGAACAGTCTCTAAGCTTTCTTCTTTGAATACAGAATAAAGACTTTTGATACCTGGCTTTTTGATATGTTTTAGGACAACACTGTCCAGGACCAGTGTACAGGATCCAGATAGCATGATCTATTACAGTAATTAATAATAATAATAATGATAGTATTTGTAAGCACTTATTAAATGCCAGGCACTGTACTAAATGCTGGGATGGATACAAGTACAGTGGATTGGACGTAGTCTCTGTCCCACATAGGTTTCACAGTCTCAATCCCCATTTTATAGATGAGGTAACTGAGGCACAGGGAAGTGAAGTCTCTTACATAAGGCCCTACAGCAGATGGGTGGCAGAGCCGGGATTTGAATCCATGACCTAACTCCCAGGCCCATGCTCTACCCCCTAGAAAGAGTGACCCTTCATTTGCCAAAATAACCATTATCAACAGCATTATTACCAGAGTAGAGCCTTCATTCTTTATCAAATGTTCTTTAGTATTGCTTCATATAACAGTATAAGATCCTGTCCCCCGATCCTAAACTAGATGTGCAAATGCTGGATTAATAGAAATATAGACTTTTAGATCTGAAAAAGGTCTCAAAAGATCCAACCACAACCACATTTATCCATATGAAGCTCAAATAAACAATCTAAGTCAAATGGATGCCTACCCTGTTTATTAAAAATTTGAACAGATCCTCATGGAAAAATTCAACACCTTTTGCTCAGAAATCCTATGTTAAAGTCAAACACTTCCTGTTGCAATTAAACTGCACATTTTTCTCTTGTGCATCCTTACTGTAGATAAAAATAGTGGATCCCAAATCAGAATAATGCAATCCTTCATGTAACCTTGATTTTTTTTTTTTTTTGGTTCTTTTCTAAAGAGTAGAATGAGGATGAGTATACCCTTTTTTTTTTCAGGGTATTAGAAAATCACTTGGTAGGTATCAGGCACTGTACTAAGTACTGGGATAGACATAGTCTATGTCCCACATGGGGCTCACAGTCTTAATTTCCATTTTTACAGATGAGGTAACTGAAGCACAGAGAAGTTAAGTGATTTGTTCAAGGTCACACAGCAGACAAGTGGTGGAATTGGGATTGGAATCCAGTTCTTTTTTACTTCCTGGTCCAGGTACTATCCTCTAGGCCATGATACCTGCATGTTACCCTTCATTAAATAATTGGGAGTTGGTTCTGAAGCACCATACCTAGCACTTTATAGTTCCAATTGCATGTCTGTTACCTGGAAAAGATTAATTGAGTTTGTTTATTTATGGATCAATTAATTACCGATATTTATTGAGCACTTACTGTGTGCAGAATATTATCTCAGTGCTTGGGAAAATATTCCATTCATTCACTCATTCAATAGTATTTATTGAGCACTTACTATGTGCAGAGCACTGTACTAAGCACTTGGAATGTAAATTTGGCAACGGATAGAGACAATCCCTGCCCAATAACAGGCTCACAGTCTAAATGGGGGAGAGATATAGCAAAGCAAAACAGAACAAAACAAAACATCATCATTAAGATAAATGGAATCATGGAGATACACACCTCATTAACAAACTAAATAGGATAATATATAATATATACAAATATGCACAGTACTGAGGGGAGGGGAAGAGGGAAGAGCAGAGGGCAAGAGAGGGGGGAATGGGGAGGGGAGGAGGAGCAGAGGGAAAGGGGGGGCTTAGTCTGGGAAGGCCTCCTGGAGGATGTGAGCTGTCAGTAGGGCTTTGAAGAGGGGAAGAGAGTTAGTTTGGCGGATGTGAGGAGGGAGGGCATTCCAGGACAGTGGTAGGACGTGGGCTAGGGGATGATGGGGGGACAGGCGCTAACAGGGGACTGTGAGGAGGTGAGCGGCAGAGGAGCGGAGTGTATGGGGTGGGCAGTAGAAAGGGAGAAGGGAGGTGAAGTAAGAGGGAGCAAGGGGATGGAAAGTTTTGAAGCCAAGAGTGAGGAGTTTTTGTTTTGTGTGAAGTTTGATAAGCAACCACTGGAGGTTTTTGAGGAGGGGACTGACATGCCCAGAGCGTTTCTGAAGGAAGATAATCCGGGCAACGGAATGGAGAATAGACTGGAATGAGGAGAAACAGGAGGAAAGGAGATCAGAGAGGAGGCTAACACAATAATCCAGTTGGGATATTGGGAGAGCTTGTACCACTATGGTAGCAGTTTGGATAGAGAGGAAAGGGCAGATCTTGGCAATATTTTGAAGGTGAGGTCGGCAGGTGTTGGTGATGGATTGGATGTGTGGGGTGAATGAGAGAACAGAGTCAAGGATGACATCAAGGTTGCGGGATTGTGAAGCGGGAAGGATGGTAGTTCCATCCACAGTGACAAGGAAGTCAGGGAGAGGACAGGGTTTGGGAGGGAAGATAAGGAGCTCAGTTTTAGACATGTTGAGTTTTAGGCAGCGGGCAGACATCCAGGTGGAGACGTCCTGGAGGCAGGAGGAGATAAGAGCCTGGAGGGAGGGGGAGACAACAGGGGAGGAGATGTAGATTTGTGTGTCATCTGCATAGAGATGATAGTTAAAGCCATGGGAGCAAATTAATTAATTCATTCATTCAATAGTATTTATTGAGCGCTTACTATGTGCAGAGCACTGTACTAAGCGCTTGGGATGAACAAGTCGGCAACAGATAGAGACAGTCCCTGCCGTTTGACGGGCTTACAGTCTAATCGGGGGAGACGGACAGACAAGAACAATGGCACTAAACAGCGTCAAGGGGAAGAACATCTCGTAAAAACAATGGCAACTAAATAGAATCAAGGCGATGTACAATTCATTAACAAAATAAATAGGGTAACGAAAATATATACAGTTGAGCGGACGAGTACAGTGCTGTGGGGATGGGAAGGGAGAGGTGGAGGAGCAGAGGGAAAAGGGGAAAATGAGGCTTTAGCTGCGGAGAGGTAAAGGGGGGATGGCAGAGGGAGTAGAGGGGGAAGAGGAGCTCAGTCTGGGAACACCTCTTGGAGGAGGTGATTTTTAAGTAAGGTTTTGAAGAGGGAAAGAGAATCAGTTTGGCGGAGGTGAGGAGGGAGGGCGTTCCAGGACCGTGGGAGGACGTGACCCAGGGGTCGACGGCGGGATAGGCGAGACCGAGGGACGGTGAGGAGGTGGGCGGCAGAGGAGCGGAGCGTGCGGGGTGGGCGGTAGAAAGAGAGAAGGGAGGAGA
The DNA here is from genome assembly GCF_004115215.2 of Ornithorhynchus anatinus. Taxonomy (NCBI): domain Eukaryota; kingdom Metazoa; phylum Chordata; class Mammalia; order Monotremata; family Ornithorhynchidae; genus Ornithorhynchus; species Ornithorhynchus anatinus. The sequence goes on along the minus strand of NC_041728.1, from coordinate 47,284,265 downwards.
GGTAGGAAGGGGCAAGGTGATGGAGAGCCTTGAAGCCTAGAGTGAGGAGTTTTTGTTTGGAGCGGAGGTCGATAGGCAACCACTGGAGTTGTTTAAGAAGGGGAGTGACATGCCCAGATCGTTTCTGCAGGAAGATGAGCCGGGCAGTGGAGTGAAGAATAGACCGGAGCGGGGCGAGAGAGGAGGAAGGGAGGTCAGAGAGAAGGCTGACACAGTAGTCTAGCCAGGATATAAAGAGAGCCCGTAGCAGTAAGGTAGCCGTTTGGGTGGAGAGGAAAGGGAGGATCTTGGCAATATTGTAGAGGTGAAACCGGCAGGTCTTGGTAACGGATAGGATGTGTGGGGTGAACGAGAGGGACGAGTCAAGGATGACACCGAGATTGCGGGCCTGCGGGACGGGAAGGATGGTAGTGCCATCCACGGTGATAGAGAAGTCTGGGAGCGGACCGGGTTTGGGAGGGAAGATGAGGAGCTCAGTCTTGCTCATGTTGAGTTTTAGGTGGCGGGCCGACATCCAGGTGGAGACGTCCCGGAGGCAGGAGGAGATGCGAGCCTGAAGGGAGGGGGAGAGGACAGGGGCGGAGATGTAGATCTGCGTGACATCTGCGTAGAGATGGTAATCAAAGCCACGATGAGTTCACCGAGGGAGTGAGTGTAAATGGAGAACAGAAGAGGGCCAAGAACTGACCCTTGAGGAACTCCAACAGTTAAAGGATGGGAGGGGGAGGAGGCTCCAGCGTAGGAGACCGAGAATGATCGGCCAGAGAGGTAAGAGGAGAACCAGGAGAGGACAGAGTCCGTGAAGCCAAGGTGAGATAAGGTATGGAGGAGGAGGGGATGGTCGACAGTGTCAAAGGCAGCAGAGAGGTCAAGGAGGATCAGAATGGAGTAGGAGCCATTGGATTTGGCAAGAAGGAGGTCATGGGTGACTTTAGAGAGAGCAGTCTCGGTAGAGTGGAGGGGACGGAAGCCAGATTGGAGGGGGTCTAGGAGAGAATGGGAGTTAAGGAATTCTAGGCATCGATCGTAGATGACTCGTTCTAGGATTTTGGAAAGGAAGGGTAGTAGGGAGATAGGACGATAACTGGAGGGGGGAGTGGGGTCAAGAGCGGGTTTTTTTTAGGATGGGGGAGACGTGGGCATGTTTGAAGGCAGAGGGGAAGGAGCCCTTGGAGATTGAGTGGTTAAAAATAGAAGTTAAGGAAGGGAGGAGGGCAGGGGCGATGGTTTTAAGAAGGTGAGAGGGAATGGGGTCCGAGGCGCAGGTGGAGGGGGTGGCACTTGCGAGGAGGGAGGAGATCTCCTCTGAGGATACTGCAGGGAAGGATGGGAAAGTAGGGGAGGGGGTCGGTAGGGGGGAGGGGAGAGGCGGAGGGGTGACTTTGGGGAGCTCAGACCTGATCGTGTTGATTTTCGTGAGGAAATAGATGGCCAGATCATTGGGGGTGAGAGATGGGGGAGGGGGAGGAACAGGGGGCCTAAGGAGAGAGTTAAAGGTCCGGAACAATCGGCGGGGGTGACGGGCATGGGTGTCGATGAGGGAGGAGAAGAAGCTTTGCCTGGCGGAGGAGAGGGCAGAGTTAAGGCAGGAAAGGATAAATTTGAAGTGTGTGAGGTTGGCTTGGTGCTTGGACTTTCGCCAGCAGCGCTCAGCAGCTCGAGCATAGGAGCGTAGGAGGTGGACAGAGGAGGTAATCCAGGGCTGTGGGTTAGTGGAGCGAGAGCGGCGGAGGGAAAGGGGGGCGAGAGAGTCGAGATGAGTAGAGAGGGTGGAGTTGAGAGCGGAGACCTGATCATCGAGAGTGGGAAGTGAGGACAGGGCGCCAAGGTGAGGAGAGTTGCTTTTGGAAAGACGGATGGGATCGAGAGAGCGGAGGTCTCTGTGGGGCAGTAGCGAAGATTTGCAGGGGGAGGGAGTGTGAGAGATGAGGCAGGTGAGAAGGTTATGGTCAGAGAGAGGGATTTCAGAGTTGGTGAGGGAGGAGATAGTGCAGCGGTAGGAGATGACAAGATCGAGGGTGTGACCGAGTCGGTGAGTGGGCGCAGTATGGTGGAGGAGGAGGTCGGCAGAGTCGAGGAGGGATAGCAGGTGGGCGGCAGAGGAGTCGTCGGGTACATCTGTATGGATGTTGAAGTCTCCAAGGATCAGAGTGGGCAGAGAGAAGGAGAGAAGGAAGGTGAGAAAGGGGTCAAGGTGGTTGAAGAAGTCGGAGGTGGGACCGGGAGTTGGGTGAACAAATGAGTTCACCAAGGGAGTGTGTATAGATGGAGAACAAAAGAGGGCCAAGAACTGATCCTTGAGAAACCCCTACAATTAGTGGAATGGAGGGAGAGGAGAAGCCCACCAAGGAGACCGAGAATGAACGGCCAGAGAGATGAGGAGAACCAAGAGAGGACAGAGTCCGTGAAACCAAGGTGAGATGAAGCGTGGAGGAGAAGGGGATGGTCGACAGTGTCAAAGGCAGCTGAGAGGTGGAGAAAGATTAGGATAGAGTAGGAGCCATTGGATTTGGCAAGAAGGAGGTCATTGGTGACCATTGAGAGGGCAGTTTCGGTGGAGTGGAGGAGACGGAAGCCAGATTGGAGGGGGTCCAGGAGAGACTTTGAGTTGCGGAATTCAAGGCAGCGAGTGTAGATGACTCGTTCTAGGAGTTTGGAAAGTAAGGGTAGGAGGGAGATAGGAAGATGTCTGGAAGGGAAAGTAGGATCAAGAAAGGGTTTTTTTAGGATGGGGGAGACATGGGCATGTTTGAAAATATAAGAGTTGGAAATCACAATCCCCATCCACAGTGAGCTCACAGTATATAATGGTAGATAGACAATGAATTACAGAGAGGAGAAATAATAGGATATAAAAGTATTTACTGAAGTGCTGAGTGGCTGGGGTGAGTATTGAAGTGCTTAAGTACAAGTGCACAGTTGATCAGGAAGGGAGAGCAGATAGGGGAAATGAAGGCATAGCCAGAGAAGGCCCCTTGGAAGAGATGTGATTTTTAGGGGGATTTTCTAAGTGGGAAGAGTTCCAGGACCAAGGGAGGATTTGGGCAAAGGGTCAATGGAGGAAAAGACAAGATTGAGTACTGAAAATAGGTTGCTATTAAAGGAGTTTAGAGAAAGAGTTGGGCTCTAAAGGGAGATAAGCAAGATAAGGTAGGAGGGAGGAAGCTGATTGAGTGCCTTAAGTCAATAGCAAGCAGTTTGATGTGGAGTTGGATGGACAACCACTGGAAGTTCTAGAGGGGTGGGGAGATATGGACCAAATGTGTGTGTGTATATATCTATATCTATAGATAGATATATAGATATATTCATTATATACATTCATTCAAATATTTTGAATGAAAATATATATTTTCAGTATAAATATCTATATTTATATAGATATATAGCTAGATCTATTTTACAGATAATTCTCACTGTACGAGGCATTGTGGGGGGTGGTATTTTGAGATCAATTTAAGATATGCTCCCTACTTTCTAAGAGTTTATGTTCTAATAGAACAGCACGGGTGCCAACTTCAGATTGGGAAGAAGTGAACATCTTTTTGCCACTCCCCGAGAATGGTGCTCTGCTCTCTTCTCATATTTGTTAGGATGCCGGAACTTCCTCCCCATTCATACCTGACAGTCCACCACTAACCATTCTTCTCAGCCCTATTAAAACCCATATCTTCCAAGAAACATTCCTGGTTCCCAAGAAGCCTCCCCTCCTTTATTCTTCTTCCTCTCTGCTTTGCTTGTGCACATGGGTCCACATCTTCTGTGTACTGTGATACTCAGACCCATAGCACATATGCACATATTCCTATATTCCGTTGGAACATGTCTATCAACTTAGTTTTATTGTACTCTCCCAGGCACTTGTACAGTTCTCTGAACACAGTAAATGTTCAGTAAATGATATTAATTAATCCACTGCTTCCCCTATCTGTAATTTATTTTAGAGTTAGTCTCTCCCCCTATAGTGCAACCTGCTTGAGGGCAGGGATGATGTCTACCAACTCCATTGTACTCTCCAAAGAACTTAATACAGTTCTTTGCACAAAGAAAGGGTGAAAAAGCAAAAACAAAAACTTCTGATGGACTGATTTATGAAGGGGAGACCTTTGGCATGGCCAAAGTAGAAGAACCAAGATGACATGACTACTTTCAACAAACCCTGGTATAGCAAAGCTCTCAATAGTCCTGGATCTCTCCTGGTCCTAACTATAGCTGGTACCAAACCCACCTCAGGCTCCAGCTCTAGCTGAAGTTGGGATCACTTCCATAGCTGAACTCTCTGTCAATAATAATGATAACGGTATTTGTTAAGCACTTACTATGTGCCAAGCACTGTTCTAAGCACTAGGGTAGATACAAGGTAATCAGGTTGTCCCACATGGGGCTCACAGTCTTAATCCCCAATTTACAGATGAGAGAACTGAAGCACAGAGAAGTTAAGTAACTTGCCCAAAGTCATACACCTGATAAGTGGCAGATCCGGGATTAGAACACAAGACTTCTGACTCCAAATCCCGGGCTCTTTTCACTAAGCCGTGCTGCTACACTTCACTCCTCCACTTACCCTCTTTCTTACTTTCAGTCAATCTTCTTTCTCCTCTCTCCTTCAAGTCACTTTGTTTGGAGGTACTTGCTGCCATCTCTCTGATCTCTGGAGCTATAGTCTCCTGGACTCTCCTTTTCATTCTTCCCGGACTTCTCAGTCCACCACTTGACTACTTGTTTTGTTTTGTTGTCTTTCTCCCCCATTTAGACTGTGAGCCTGTTGTTGGGTAGGGATAGTCTCTATCTGTTGCTGAATTGTGGATTCCAAGCGCTTAGTACAGTTCTTTGCACATAGTATGTGCTGAATAAATATGATTGAATGAATTGAATGAATGAATGAATCTGGGTGGTTCTCTAGAAGATACGATGACAGTCGAGCTGACTAATTTCACTTCATAGAGAAATAGCTGTCAGTTGAAGTAGCATGGCCTAGAGGAAAGAGCACAGGGATGGGAGTCATGAAACCTGAGTTCTAATCTCGGCTCTAACACTTGTCCATTGTATGACCTTGAGCAAGTCATTCAACTCCTCTATGCCTTAGTTTCCTCATCTGTAAAACTGGGATTAAATCCTATTTCCTCCTACTTAGACTGTAAGCTCTTTGTTGATAGGGAGCATGTCTATCATCTATGTATTCTCCCAAGGGCTTAGTACAGTGTTGTACAGACAGAAAGTACTCAATAATATGATTGATCGGACTATGAGTACCATGTGTGACAGGGACCGTGTCTAACCTGATTATCTTGAATCTACCTCAGTCCTTAATATACATTAAATGAGCTTAAAAAGTATCATAAGAAGAAACAAAACAGTTTCCTCTCTGGGTCATTCTTTCCTTACCTCTTACCTGCTTCCCATCTGTCCCCACACTTAGCATGGAAGTTGGCACATAAGATGGGAAAGATGCATCTTCAACACAAAAACTGTACATAACTTAAGCTTGTTGTGGGCAGAGAACATATCTACCAACTACGTTGTATTGTACTCTCCCAAAACACGTTATAGTGCTCTGCACACAGTAAGCACTCAATAAATACAATTGATTGATTGATAAACATACAGTATTTTTAAGAGTACTCAGGGTTACGTGTCTGATCTGGGATCTGGGTAGTTGGGAAGCTTGTACGGTCAGGGAGATGGCATTTAGCTCGTGCCTTGAAGGAGACAAATATAATAATAATGATTACTGGAAATTTTTAAGGACTTACCATGTGTCAGCAACTTACTAAGATTTAGGTGGTTTTAAGCAAATCAGGTAGGTCAGAGTCCCTCTTCCATATAGGGCTCACAGTCTTAATCTCATTTTACAGATGAGGTAATTGAGGCACATAAAAGTTAAGTGACTTGTCCAAGGTCACACAGCAGCCAAGTTACATAACGAGGAGTATAACCTAGGTCCTTTTAATTTCCAGGCTCAGGTTCTATCCAGTAGGCCATATTGCTCTAATATGAAGCTTACATTATGAAAGAACTCCACATAATAATAATAATAATGTTATTTGTTAAGCATTTACAAATGTGCCAAGTACTGTACTAAGCACTGAAGTAGGGACAAGGCCCCCATGGACCTCACAATTTAATTAGGAAGGATAGCCGATATTGAATTGCCATTGTGCAGATGAAGGAACAGAGAACAGAGAAGTTAAGTGACTTGCTTAAGTCTTAAGTTAAGTTAGCTGCTTAAGTTGTCACACGGCAGCTAAGTGGCAGAACCCAGAATAAAATACAGGTCCTCTGACGACCAGGCTCGTGATTACCAGGGTTTCCACTAGCCCATTCTACTTCCCTAAGCACATGGAAGAAATTCAGTTTTACAGTGCACACACCTCTGTTGTTTCTCACATACATGCACACACACGCACACACACACACACACCCCACACAATGGCACAACTGTTCCCTTCTGATATCACATCCCACTTTCTCCACATAGCAGCAAATTGTTGGAAAAAGATTGTCTAATTTCCTAACAACTGCCGATCCAAAATGCATAGTGAAAACACACATTAAGAAGGACTGTAATTTGGGGGAGTAGAAAGTAGTGGACAACAAGCCAGATGTGTTCTAGGGATTATTAGAACTTCAATTCTATACAATTACTTATTTATTGGTACTATCCCCACAATTATCCACAGCTCAAAAATGCAAGGGCTTTGGTTTTGTCATTACCAAACCACCTGAGTTATTCTCAGAAAGAGGGCAATCATCACTCTGGTCTTTCAGGTATAATGTTTTTAAGAGAGAAGACATCAATGGGCTGGTTGGATTGTGGGTCATCAGCAACATCATCACTCATATTAAGTGTTTGCCTACTGTGTACAGAGTAGTCTATTAAGTCCTCGGGAGTGCACAGTAAAAGGAATGTAGAGTAGAAAAAGGAGTAGTAATGGCTTAAATGTCTATTGATTGAACATACTGCACTCTATTAGGTACTTTGGAGATACTCAAGCACAAGGTACATTTCCTGTATGTGGATGGTTTACACCCTGGGGGGCTTATACTCCAAGGGATAATATGAGTAAATGTACAATACATAAACTGCTATGGGCTACTTGATCAATATAAATTTTAAAGATGACTCTTGAGTGTCACAGCCTGGGAAGGTGGGAATGAATAGAGGAATACTTTCCAGGTGAGATGGGCTTTCAGGATGACTTTAAAGATGCAGAGAGCTGAGGCCTGGTGGATTTAAATAGGGAGGGAGAGAGGAAGGTCCAGGCCAAAGAAACCTTGCAATCAGGGGCCCAGATATCAAAGCTAAAAGATTCTAGAGCAAGGAACAGCAAGAAGGTTATCTTGGACTTGACCTAGTTGTGGCATTCTCAAGTTTTAAATAAGTCTATACCAATTCACACTATCTTCCTGGGGCGGTCTCCTTCAGCAATTGTCTGGTTATAGTATTGCAAGTTCAATGTCACCTTTTCTTTCATTCATTCAATCATATTTATTGAGCATTTACTGTGTGCAGAGCACTGTACAAGCACTTGTAAAGCACACTGCAGCCATATAGTAGAGAAAATTCCTACCCAACAACAGGCTAACAGTCTAGAAGGGGGGAGACAGACATCAAAACAATAACAGGCATCAATTGCATCAATATAAATAAATAGAATTATAGATATATACGCATCATTAATAAAATGAACAGAATACTAAATGCGTACATATATACACAAGTACTGTGGGGCAGGGAAGAGAAGCACTCCAATTCAACTTAAAGACAAGAGAGACCACGTCTCCTTCTTGGCTCTGGCCAGAACACAAAGCTTGAAACTTCATCTATGGTAAGACACATTCCACAACATGCAGGCCACCAATTTATTTTCCCAAAGGTGATTTTGCAATCATAAATGTTACAGCATTAGTAAATAGGACTATATCATAACAAGTAACAAGAAAACCTAGAAGCAGGCATTAGGGTATTTAATCCTTTGGAAAACATTCCCCTTATCAAGTACAAGCAAGTTACTTGCATCTGCAACTCAGACCCAGAACATCAGAAATGCAAGAAGTGTTGATAATAAGAATGGTATTTATTAAACACTGTAGTAAGTGATGGGTTGAACAAAACCTAAACTAATTCCACCGTGGTCCCGCTCTCACAAGAGAAGCATAATGGCAGTGGTTGGTCAACAGACCCAGCAACTAGGAGCGAAGAACAAGTGCAACATAAGAAAATTCAAGAGTCATTAGGTAGGATTGAAAAAAAAAAGATTTTTGTGATTCATCAGCTCTTCTGTGGGCAACTTTCAAAGATACTAGCAGGAGTAGTTTCATTCTCCCTACCTCCAGTATTTTATTCAAGTCACTGACACAATCAGCAATAGAATACATGGCTTCACATCAATAGCATGGCCAGTGGAAAGAGCATGGGCCTGGGTTCTAATCCCAGCTCTGCCAATTGCTTACTGTGTGACCTTAGGTAAGACACTTAACTTCCCTGTGCCTCAGTTACCTCATCTGTAAAATGGGGATTTAATTTATGTTCTCCCCGCTACTTCCACTGGGCGCCCCATGTGGAACATGGACTGTGTTCAAACAGATCATCTTAAATTAACTCAACTGCTTAGAACAGTGTTTGACACATAGTAAACACTTAAATACCAAGATTTTAAAAACAAATAAAAAAGCTTATCCTATTGTTACAATACCCACATTTGGGCCAAGGGAAAAAGACTCAAATTTAGGGATTTATGCTGACTCAATATTTTTTCTGCCACACTATTTTTTACTGTTACATTTGCATCGTTTCTTTTTTAAAAAAAGGAAATAAAACTCCCTGAAGGATGTTTTCTTAAGCAATGACCAATTGGGAAGCTTTCATTTCCTTCTAATCAATCTATCATCTAGATAAATGAAAGCAGAGGACTGAGAAGGAGTGAGATTCCATATACAAGGTATAAGGCTACTGAAATGCTACATGAACTCTAGTTTTGGGTACTCAATTTTGGCTTCTCTTACAAATTATTACATTTTTCAGCTTTAGGGAAATTCAACTCACCAAATAAAAGCAAATTTATCACTCCTTGAAACTGCAGAAGACCCCCAAGACAGAATGATTACCAAAAAGATTGAATTTAAATAAAAGTAATTAGTTTTCCCTTATTTTTTAATTCACTTACCTCTGCAAAGAAATCCTCCTGGAGTTTTGAAACTCATCAGTGATTACCCCCGGAGGTTAGCCAATAATAGGAGAATAAATACACCATTAACCAATTATACATAATGACTTCAAGAAATGCCAATAGTGGTACCGTTCAGGTGATTTATAAGGCTTTCCTCAAGCAACCAACTCACAGTTCAGTTTGTAGAAAAAGGCATTACAAATATGCAAGATTTATGGGGGATTGGAATTCATCTTCTAGATGAGCTAGTAAACACTTTTATTTTTTACCTACTGTAAAGTGCATACTTTCAATTGTGTCATGTGAAGACTCAGATCTCCAAATACTTTAAGACACTTCCCTACGGTAAACTAAAAGTGACCCTTCTCTGATTCATATTTATGATTTTCTGGGATTTGCAATATTGAGCTGAAAGTCTTTCAACTACTTAAAGCAGTTTTTTTTTTTCTTATTACCTTTCAGCAAGGTGCACAGACTGAGTAAACTCATGGTGAGCTATAAAGGGTAAGCTTTGGTGCCTAGGTTGCTTGCCTTTGAACTATAAAACACCAAATATTGTTGTCAGAGTAAATTTCCCAATAGACCCTGTACACCTCAAACTAGGCTGTAAATGTTTGGGGGCAAATAGTGGTTTTTCAGGAAAAAAATTAAAATGTGATAAAATGGTATGAATATTTTTACTGCAATTAACCTCTATAAATTATATGAACACACTGCAACTCGTACATATATTACACATTGTGTGGGTTTATCCCCATAAACCCAACACATTAAAATCGTCACCAAGGTAATTTATTGAATGGCTACTATATACAGAGCATTCACTCTACTAAGTACATGGGAGAGTATAACAGAGGTGGCAGATGTTTTCTGAGTGTGTATGTTCTCATTCTCGCTCTCTCTCTCCCCCCATAATATGTGTGTGTGCATGTATGTATATACACATATGTATGTGTATCTATATCTATTTATATATATTTATCTTCATGAAACGTGTGTTAGGAGAAACAGTGGAGTTACAGTGCTCTGCACACAGTAATTGCTCCATAAATACAATTGATTGATTAATTAGCATAGAAGTTAGGCTCACCTTATCATGGTTACTCCAGATGGGATGCATTAAAAAAAAAGTGACAGCAGGATACCTAAATAACTGTCTGTTGAAGAGGTGAACCTGAGAAAGTGAAAGCAAGGAGGGTAAAGGAAACATTTTTAGGACATGCTAAAAGCAAGCTTCAGAAAAGCTTCAGAGAAGCAGCATAGCTCAGTGGAAAGAGCCCTGGCTTGGGAGTCACAGGTCATGGGTTCTAATCCCTGATCTGCTGCTTGCCAGCTGTGTGACTTTGGGCAAGTCACTTAACTTCTCTGTGCCTCAGTTCCCTCATCTGTAAAATGGGGATGGAGACTGTGAGCCCACGTGGGACAACCTGATCACCTTGTATCCCCCAGCTCTTAGAACAGTGCTTTGCCCAGAGCCTGGCCTGGATGTCAGAGGGCTAATACCAGCTCCGCTACTTGTCCTCTGTGTGACTCTGGAAAAGTCACTTAACTTCTCAGTGCCTCAATTAAATCATGGCAGGAATTAAATCACAAATGGGTTCTGTTGGGGATCAAGCCAGTTGGAGAGTGGAAAGAGGTTAGAGACAAAGCTTCTAACCAACAGCAGCAATTTTCAGTAGCATTTATTTAACACCTGACCTCAGTATGGTAAAAGCTAAAAGATGCAATCCTTGCCCTGAAGAAGCTTATATTCTAGCTTTTCCACACTCCAAAGTAGTCACAGGACCAAAAGAAGTATTTTAAGAGACCTTCTTCTATGTACTGTGAAATCCAGTTAAATATTTTGTGAATGCTAGGACAGTAATAAAGCATTAGTTCATTCAAAAAGCAGTAGGTGATCATTACTACCAACATATAGTCAAATAATGTTATTACAGATGTAATCATTATTATGAGACAGTTTGAAGGTTTTTTTTTAATAACAAACACTAATTTCAGTTGTTGCAACAGAAGATCATAGAATTGATGATGTTAATCTTGTTATTAAATATAATGCTTTCATGTGAAGCAAGTCTGCTCTCGGAGACATTGTATTCTTCGGAGTACTATGAAGTATATTTTAGCTTGATACCTGAGTCATGCTGGTAAAAGAAGATTGATAGTTATCGCTCCCACGGCTTCAACTCTCATCTCTATGCAGATGACACACAAATCTACATCTCTGCCCCTGTCCTCTCCCCATTTCTGCAGGCTCGTATTTCCTCCTGCCTCCAGGACGTCTCCACCTGGATGTCTGCCCACCACCTAAAACTCAACATGTCCAAAACTGACCTTCTTATCTTCCCTCCCAAGCTCTGTCCTCTTCCTGACTTCACTACCACTGTGGATGGTACGACTATCCTTCAATAATATTTATTGAGCACTTACTATGTGCAGAGCACTGTACTAAGTGCTTGGAATGAACAAGTCGGCAACAGATAGAGATAGTCCCTGCGTTTGACGAGCTTACAGACCATCCTCCCCGTCTCTCAAGCCCACAACCTTGGTGTCATCCTTGACTCAGCTCTCTCATTCACCCCACACATCCAATTCATCACCAAGACCTGCCGGTCCCACCTTTATAATATCGCCAAGATCCGTCTTTTCCCCTCCACCCAAACGGCTATCTTACTGGTACAGGCTCTCATAATATTCCGGCTGGATTATTGTGTCAGCCTTCTCTCTGATCTCCCTTCCTTCTGTCTCTCCCCACTACAGTCTATTCATCATTCCACTGCCTGGTTCATCTTCCTGCAGAAACACTCTGGGCATGTCACTCCACTTCTTAAAAGCTCCAGTGGTTGCCTATCAACCTCTGCACGAAACAGAAACTTCTCACTCTAGGCTTCAAGGCTCTCCATCACCTTGCCCCCTCCTACCTCTCCTCCCTTCTCTTTATCTACTGCCCACTCCATACATTCCGCTCCTTTGCCGCTCACCTCATCGTCCCCCGTTCACATCTATCCCGCCGTCGACCCCTGGCCCACGTCTTGCTGCTGTCCTGGAATGTCCTCCCTCCTCACCTCTGCCAAACTCTCTTCCTCTCTTCAAAGCCCTACTGAGAGCTCACCTCCTCCAGGAGGCCTTCCCAGACTGAGCTTCCCCTTTTCCCTCTGCTCCCTCTGCTGCCTCTCTGCCTCCCCCTTCACCTTCCCTCAGCTAAACTCCCTTTCCCCTCATTTCCCTCTGCTCCTCCCCCTCTCCCTTCCCCTCCCCTCAGCACTGTGCTCATCTGCTCATTTGTATATATTTTTATTACTCTATTTATTTTGTTAATGAGAGGTGCATCCCCTTGATTCTATTTATTGCTATTGCTTTTGTCTGTCTGTCTCCCCCGTTTAGACTGTAAGCCCGTCAATGGGCAGGGATTGTCTCTATCTGTTGCCGAATTGTACATTCCAAGTGCTTAGTACAGTGGTCTGCACATAGTAAGCGCTCAATAAATACTACTGAATGAATGAATGAATCTGAAAATGATATTGGTGTTACAGTTACAATGGGTTATTTTTGACTGTTACTGGTATTTATTAAGTGCTTAATATATGCTAAGCACTGTCCCAAGTGCTAGGATAGATAAAAGATTATCAGGTTGGACACAGTCCTTGTCCTACATAGAGCTCACAGTCTAAGTAGGAGGGAGTAAGATTTAATCCCCATTTTAGAATGAGGAAACTAAGGTACAGAAAAGTGACTTCCCCAAGGTTATACAGCAGCAAGTGGCAGAGCCAGAATTAGAACCCACATCCTCTGATTCCCAGGCCTGGGTTCTTTCCACTAGAGCACACTGCTGCTTTTGCAGTTAGCATGAGGTTATGTAACTCAGATTTTCACTCAATAAATATGATTGATTTATTTTTAACAATTTTCCTAAAGACATATCGGGAACTGGCTTGAAAGTGCGCAGATTTACATTTGTTTAGATATGCATTTCCTCTATTATTTTTAGTTTATGGAATTGTTTCCTTCCCACTGAATTCCCCAGTAGGCACTTCCACCAATTTAAAATATTCATTCAATTACCAAAAGTAACAGAGCAGCAGATGCAACTTCACATTAAAGTGGCCTCCTAGAAAGGAACACAGTGAAGGTCAGCAGATAAGCATTCATTTACACCAGAGTAGTAAGTAATTCTACAAAACAACCATTGGTACAAATGGTCTACCTCTAGTCCCTTGAATTTAGAGTTTTGGGGTGATCATCAGGAACCCATTAGCTGATTTCAATTATTGTAATAATGTAGGGGGAATAGAGGCCATTTCTAAAATATCTAGGACACAAAACATTTAGGGTGACAATTTGAGTTTTCTAGGGAAGCAAATACAAACTGATAAAATGATAAAGTGCACCACTCACGGTTAGCAGAAATCAACAGAAACTAGAATGCACAACATTCTATTTTCACATTTCTTTCTTCTAGAAGTAAAGTAATGCATGTCTCCCACAGGTCCTCTGCTTACTGCACTCAAATCAGTTAGTCTTCCAATTAGGGATCAAAAATAGGTTAAGAATTCCAGAGTGAACTGGCACATTTTGTTTTTCAAGCTCTTACACTTCCTCACAAAGTAGAACTTACTTCCAAGGGAAAAGGTATAAATAAAAATTCAAAGGCCTAGTCATCAGCACATTTTTCCCCCCACAACAAAATTTGCATCTTGTAAATGTAAATTAATGAGCAAAAATAGACTAAAATCTCTCTAGAAATACTTATCAATTAAAAAAAGAAAAAAAGTGCATGGTTTAGGGGAACTTTAATGCCTGGGAATTATCCAAGATATTCAGTAACTCCACATTCAGCCAGATCTACCTAACCTTGTAGTTCTGTTTTATCTTAACACTTTCAGAAAAGTTTCCCTTTGTTTTTGCTTCCCTTTCTAATGGTACATCCATGACAAAATAAGAATAGCAGTGATGAGCTATGCTTTGTAGGCACTTTGCTGGGGTTCCTCTGCTGAAAACACCAAGTTCAAAAAAAAACCAAAAACAAAAAACAAGGTCCATGGACACCCAAATTACACAAAAGGAAGAAGAACAATCTTGTTTGTACTCTTGAAGTTTCCTACTAGGTTGTGAAAGCTTTGCCTGAACAACGAAGAGGAAATTTCAAGAGTAGGAAACATAGTTCTGACTAAAGAGGTCAGACTAGTGTCATGAAACCTTCATAGTTTCACGTATTATTCCTAGCAAATGAATTAGTCCAGCAATTTAACATCAATAACATGCAAAATGGGTGGATATCTTCCTTAATTTTGTGGCTTGGCATGACTATGCACATGTATACCCCCCAGGCATTCAACAAACCCAGAGGAAACCCCCTAAAAAATACTGGTACATTTTAATGCAGGCATCTTTGCCACATTGATTTTGTTGTGAAAAACACTAAATGCAACCGTCTTGCATTATCATGGTTTGATTCGTATATTACTGGTAGAGGGGAACTTGCAACATATATTCCACTAAAAGAAGGGAAGAAACAGAAGCAGGAATTGCCATTTGATTTTTAAATAATATGTAGTAACCTTTATGAAGAACAGGTTGTTTGAAGAAGGAGTAAAAATATTTATTAAGCACTTACTGTGTGTAGAGCTGAGAGTGGGTACACAGGTTGGAATTAGACATGGTCCCTGTCTCTCAGGAGGTTTGTAGCCTAAAGAACACAAGAAGGAGAATGATTTGCACACCACTGATGGACATATCTGTAATTTACTTATGTATATTAATGTTTGTCTCCCCATCTAGACTGTAAGCTCAGGATGGGCAGGAAAGTGTCTGTTAAACTATATTCTCCCAAGAACTTGAGACAGTGCTCTGCACCCAGTAAGCACTCAGCATATATGGCTGTTTTAAAATGTAGACCTACAGCACTATACCTTTAAGATTAATGTATGATTGGTGGTGATTTCTTCCCACTTAGTTTCAAGAATGAGCTGTTAGTAAGAATTGCAGCACAGTGGGTTTAGGTTAGACATAAGAAAAGCTTCCTGAAATCATAACTGGATACAACTCTGCTGTGGAATCTTCATATCTGGATGTGGTAAAGAATAGTTCATCAATTAATTACAACTTTGCCTACAAACGGCTATGTAGGGTACTGTCCTTTCTAGGATAGCCTTAAGCACGAAATTAGAAAATATGTGCTGGATTTCTCATGTAAAAATATTCTACAAAAGATGAACCTGAACTTTTGGATCTTCATATGACAATCATCTGAAAATAATACTACACTTCTTTTGGAGAAAGAAGTTTAAACTTGATCTAAACTACTTTGGAAATTGTGAAGAAGCAAATCACAAATGATCAGAAATCACAAGTGATTATTTATTTTCTCTCTCTCTCTTTTTTTTCTAGTCGTATTTGTTAAGTGCATATTATGTGCCAGGAACTGTAATAAGCACTGGGGGAAATACAAAGCAAACTAATTAGGTTGGGCACGGTACAAATCCCACAAGGGGCTCAGCCTTAATTTATATTTTACAGATGAGGTAACTGAGGCACAGAGAAATGAAGTGACTTGCCCAAGGTCACACTGCTGACAACCTAGATTGTAACCCAAGTTCTTCTCTCCTCTATTCATTGCTAAATGTGCATATAGGTTGAATAAGAATATGTACATTGGGAATCCTAAAAGAAGTGTTTTTAAAAAGCCTTGTGATAGTCTGAAACCATCTTTAAAATAATGCTATCTTCTATCTCTTGTGGAATGAGTACTGCATGTTCTTGTTTGTGTCTGGATATAGCAGAAAGCATGCAGTTTGCTAGGGCTAAATAGGAATCCCACATGTTTTTAGAAATGATGGAACAAAAGTGCTTTAACAAATTGCATTTTAAAAGCCAACTTAATATAGTGTCTAAAGAGTCCTGCTCATTGCTTCACTTGAAAAACTCGACATCTTTCAGTTTTTACTGACAATGTCATTTTTTGTGTTGTGTTACCTATTATAATATTATTTCCTTCTAGAGATTAATATGTATTTCTTTCTTTAATCAAATTATAATCAGAAGAAATTAATTACAGAATAGATTTTAGAATGAGGTCTCCATTCTTTTTTCTTTTCTAATTCAATCTAAATTTTGCTTAAATGATGAGGAAAATAAAAGCTGAGTCCAGATGAGAATTACTTTGGAAGAATTGACAGTAAAAACATGGAAAATGTGTACCAGCAGCCTCCACATTCTTCATATATTCGCTCTTAAATCCATCACCAGAACCTACACATGCACGACTTGTTTAAAAAAAATTACTCCATTGAAGAGAAATAGGAACACACACCTAAAAGTAAACCTCATTTTTTAAAAAATGAGATTTGTTAAGTACTTACTATGTGCCAAGCATTATACTAAGCACTGGGGTAGATACAAGTTGGGTTGGACACAGTCCATGTCCCAGATGGGGCTCACAATCTTAATCCCCATTTTATAGATCAGGTAATTTAGGTACAGAGAAGTTAAGTGACTTGTTCAAGATCACACATCAGACATGTGATGGAGTCAGGATTAGTACCCGAGTCCCTCTGACTCCCAGGCTCTATCCACTAGGCAACACTGCTTCTCTCTCTCTTTTTTTAAAATATCTGTCATTTATGTGGCAGAGAATGTGATTTAACATACCAACATCCCTAACATGCAATAATCTTAAATTTGAACATTATTACTTACTATTAAACACATTGTTAAAATAGTGTACAATATCATGAGTTACAGCCATCCCACAATACAATCTTTCTACTAAAATTATGACCTGCATGGTTTGATACCTTAGCCCATATCTAAGTCTGATAACCAGCTGTTCTTGCTGAGAACTATGGTTAAGTAAATATTTTCTTGCTCCTTTCCCTCTTGCTGAGATTAAGCAATCAGCCATGAGTGGATTTTAGAGAAAGTGACGCCCTGATTTGGTGTTGGATTTTCATGGGATAGAACAACCTGGGTCAGAGAACCAGAAACATTGTTGAACTAGAGAGGCAACATAATTTAGAAATGGATGATGTTGATGACAAGGGCTACCCTATATCTCATGTGAAGGAATTCAGTGACTTCATTGCAACTCACGTGGAGAAATCATTCAATGACTTCACTGCATCTCACATGGATGATTCATTCAACAAGTACCTCATCAAAAGTCAACAAAAGGGATGAAGAAGTTATGTCATTTACACCACAAGATAAAATGGTCAGATTATTATATCTCACATTGACACATGAAAAAACAGATTAATTATACACACAACCGAAGAAGACTTAAAGGGGATATGAGTGCAAAAGTGAGCAGAGAAGTTCAGGAGATGACTTGTGACAAAGTGCTTTAATCAATCATTAGGATATGCTGAGAATTTAGTCTGTACAGAGCTCTGTACTAAGTGCTTGAACAAATGCAATCCAAAGAGCTTCTAATGAACCTAAAATGGACAAAATTTTCAAAGTTGAAAAACCACTACCAGTCAGAAAAGCATGCTTCTATTTCTTCTGCTACCTGCAAATATTACCAAATTATGTATTCCTGTGAAATTATGTTTTGAATTGTATTAGTCAATCAGTTACACTTATTAAACATTTACTGTATGCAGGGGACAATACTAACAGGTTGGGAGCGTACAGTATGACCAAGTAAGTTACTTGTGCATTTAAAACAATAATTAAAATCAGATTGTTAATGAAATAAGAAGAACAAAATATCTCAGAAGACATGACAGGAGCAGATCACTGATCTCCAAGAACCCAGATGTGGATAAATGCAAAACCTGCATCAAAAATCTGTTCTTAGGCAGTATTAATTGACATATTTTTTGACACTGCATGTATCCATTAAACCATACCACAATCACAGTGATCTAACTATACTCTTCAATAAATAATTTAAAGTTTCAGGTAATCAATCTTATTTATGGAGCACTTTACAATATGAATAAAATCTTTCGAGGGTCAGGCTAACAACACAGCAGCAAACTATTCAGCCAAACCTATTTTTATGCATCAGTATTAGCTAGAACACACTCTAATTTTGAAAGACCAAATTGCCTGCATTATATTGTTCACTACCAAGAATGCATTAAAATTAATGGGCAAACAGTGCTTTATTTTCCAGAGAATATTAAAGAGTCAAACAGTGGCACAATAGGCTGAAATTATCTGTAAGCAATGAGAAATGAGAGAAATGATCATCGGGTTATATTCCAAATAAATTATTTCACAGTTAATTATATCTAAAAAGAGCTCATGGTATAATTTGAATGGAAACTAGTTCCATAGAACTATACTGATATGTATTTCCTTTACTATTTAAAAAATGCTTCTCATATGGTCACTTCCAATGTTATTAAATTATTCAGTTAAAACTCTTCCCACAAAATTCCTCTTGCGTTAAGATATCTCCATTCATTCAATTTGGACCAATATTAGATGGCTTTGACAGAGACAATATGCATAGCAACCTCTCTCTCAAATTTACTTTTTAGCTGCAAAAATCTGTACCATTTTGTTGAATAGATTTGATGACAATGGAGAAAAGATGCAATTTGTTGGCTGGAAAACATTTCTATCTTTTCCAGTTTAACTGCAAACAGCAGACCATTCCTTTGTCAGAGTCATACTGCAAAGATATTTCTAGAAACTGTAACAAAGATTATAATAAGGAGCTGAAGTTCAAATTGTCTTCATTTTAGATTATAGAGCACGGCATTTGAAATGCTCAGTAGAAAAAAATAACACCCCATAATACCCTCCAGGCATCCTATTTATGCTCCCACAGTAGTAATTAACACTACCGTGGTGGCTTTTCCTCACATCACTCCTGTGGTAACTTAAGAACAGTGTTGAGATAACTTTTTTTTCATTTGTTTTGGGTTCCTTAAATACTAAACAAGTTTTCTTGTGCTAAAAAACCCCCCAAATTTTAACAAAACTTTTCCATATTGCATCATGTTTTTTTTTAAGGTTATGGGAACATTAACTCCTATGTTTACGATCTACTTATGTTTTAAATCACTAAACATTAATTTCAAGAGCTACTGGATTTCACAGGTGCTTTATACATGTTGTAAGCTAATTTTTAAAGCCAGCCTTTCCCCTAAAGAGAATTCAGTTCCACTTTAAAAACCAGAAAGACTGATTCTGGTTCAATGCTATAAAAATACTTTGCACTATAATAATTGATTAAAAATAAAGCCTTGCTAATTCTATTTCAATCTTACCTTTTACCAGCATACATTACAGGAGACACTTTTTGATATTTCTCTTTCTTCTTAAAGCTTTTTTCACCTTAATTTTAGGTTAAGGCTATACACAAAATTTCATCTATCCCTAACAAAAGTCACATATAAAACACAAAGTGATTGATCCTTAAATGTATGGAAATACACTATGTTATTCTCTTGGATTTTTTTTTTCCATTTTAAAGGCATAAGTGTCTGGAGGAATGAAAGTGAGTAGTAAGTCAGGGTTAGTGAAGAGAATTGTTTTCTGTTCACTGGGTTAGGTGCTTCCCTTAAATTCCTCAGTGATAAATTATTTGGGAAATAAAGTCCTGCTTCCAATGCCTCCCCAGAGACTTTTGAACTGAATAATACAGAGCTCTGATTAGATAATTGTGTATTTCACAATAATTAGCTACCCTAACCACATCCGTGAGGAAGGACGGTGTTATTCCCACTTTTGGGACTGAAGAAACAAAGACACAAAGAATTGGGTAAATCCAGAATTCCTGCCACCTACACCTGTGTTAAGTGTCACTGCCACATTTTTCAGCTCCTTCGGGTAACTTAAAAACTCCTGACTACTACCTTAAATATCATGTTCCAATGATTCACAGTCAAAACCAAGACTTGTGTCAATTTTATTCATCAGGTACACCTTGTCTCACAAGCTACTGAGGGAGTCTGCCAAAGTATGACATGTCTTATACTAGGATTTGTGTTCCTCACTTGGCCCCAAAGCCTTTATACTAATGTCTAGATTGTAAACTTGGTGTAGACAGGGAAATTGGCCCACCAAACTTTACGTGGTACTTTCCCCAGTGCTTAGTATAGTGCTCTACCTACAGTAAGTGTTCAATAAACCACAGATTGATGGATTTTCTTGCCCTGTTCTTCCACCTACTCAGCAATGGGAAGGGGAACCACAGTGCATGATCTTGTGGAGGGTTCCTCCTGTTGTGTTATATAGGGGAGAGAAGACTTCCTCCACCTTGGCACCAGAGACACTTAGTACCATCATTGCTCAGCTCACATCAATCTCCAAGTGGGAGTGTACTTAGTATAGTGCTCTGCACACAGTTAGTGCTCAATAAATATGACTGAATAAATGAATTAGTGTGCAAACATGGGGCCAAGGATGTGATGAAAGTGAACCTGTCACCCATGCTGCTCTGATCCAGTCCAATTATACCTTTCAGCATCCTAGTTATCTATTTCTTCCAGATGTCATCAGTAGTCTATAGGGTCCTGATGCCCTGAGCTCTCCGGGTAGTTGGGACCCTCTCAAGTAACCTCGCATATAATGCAAGCTAGTCTCTGTGCTTCAGGATACTTGAGGGAGGACTAGAGCTAAGGTGGTTTTCTGGAAATGCTTCATTCCATATGACTTGTCAGAACCAATGTTGTTGGCTAAAACAGTTGCGGGCTTCCTTCTCATCTTCACTCCTCCCAACACCCTAGGTTCCCCCTAAACCTATGTTGAGTTAAAGATTCCTAGACTGCTATACTCTGGGAAGGATGGGAGCTAATAAGAGGACAAGGAATATTCATATTGGTTCAAAATAATGGTCCATTCATTCAATCGTATTTATTGAGCACTTACTATGTGCAGAGCACTGTACTAAGCACTTGGCAAGTATAATTCAGCAATAAAGAGATACAATCCTTGCCCACACTGGGCTTACAGTCCATTCAATGTACAGACCATCACTTAGTCTCCAATGGTGGGACTAAATGATGCTTGGAGAAATAATACATTTTTAGCAGGGATGTACTTACTACAGGATGGACCAACTCTGAAATTCTTTTAAGGAGAGATTCCCATTGGCTGGTGGATGGAATAAAAAAAAATCTGTAAGTTTAGAGATAGACATAGTACACACTAACCCTCACATATAACATCCCTCATGGATTTTCTAACATTACACACTGTCACTCCAATAATCCATTAGTTTTATGTGCAAGGTGAAAAAAGCTGAACCTTCATAATGGGTAGGACTAGAAAAAGATTGACAGGATGCTACTAAAAGTAAACAAGAAACAAATGGACAAACTAGAGAAAATGAGGATATGAAAATGAAGTACTGGAGGATTCATAGTGGAGGAAGAAACATGGAAGGAACAGTTAATTTTGTGAGAGTTAGTTAGCATACACTGGGAAGTGAGGGATATATGGGGGTGTGTTCAAGAAGTCAAGCATATGCTAAGGGCCCAGGTAAGTGGGAAATCAGTTCAGTTGTGTATGTATGTGTGTGTGTGTGTGTGTGTGCATGAAAGAGAGAGAGAGAGAGAAAATGCTGATTAATTTATTAATGCAAGTAATTGGATACTGCATTTCCCTATGCTTTAGTGGAGTTGGATGGGTTTTTAGCTTCAGGAAATAACTGTCTGGCTGGAGATGCACTATTAATCCAGAAATAAACAATGACAATAACGTATTGTGATCACTACAGTCGTCCATATGACATTTAGTGCAATGAATTTTAAAGTTTTGGTGATCCCCACTGCATGTCTTCATTCGGGTATCATCTATAATTGGGAGTTCCAACCTCTTGAAAATCCTACACAGTGACCTGACATAAACTTTTGTCCGGCCTCCTACAAGGAGATGGTTCAATCTCACAAACTGCAATGAAGTAAAAGTATGGAGAATTAAATCCACAGATAAATGAAAAACCTTATTTTAACCAATAATGCCATCAATCCTCATTGTGTGCAAACCAAAGCTACTAAAAATTAGACACCCAGATAGGCTACAACTGGAGAGGTTATATAAATATACCCCACCTCTAGCCTCAGATTATTGTTGTTGCATGATTCTCATAGTTGCAGAGACGAGGCAACAACCTTTTTTTTTGTTATTTTCTATCAAGGACCCCTTCGATTCTCTTCCAGTACCTACTCTTATCTATAATCTGGCAAGGGTGCCAACAAGCAGCGTGGCTCCACATGACCAAGTGGGGAAAGAAAATGTAGAAGGAAAGGGATGTAATAATCACTGAATAGAGAGGTGGCAATACATAGTGACACAGTAAAAAGAATAGCGAGAAGCAGGGTATTCTAATGGAAGAGCATGAGCCTGGGAGTCAGAGCACTTGGATTCATTCATTCATTCAATAGTATTTATTGAGCGCTTACTATGTGCAGAGCACTGTACTAAGCGCTTGAGATGAACAAGTTGGCAACAGATAGAGACAGTCCCTGCCGTTTGACGGGCTTACAGTCTAATCGGGGGAGATGGACAGACAAGAACAATGGCAATAAATAGAGTCAAGGGGAAGAACATCTCTTAAAAACAATGGCAACTAAATAGAATCAAGGATTCTAATCCCATTTCCACCACTTATATATGGTGACACCCTGGGCAAGTCACTAAATGTCTCCGTGCTTCAAATACTTAATCTGTAAAATGTGGATTAAGAGCATGAGCCTCATGTGGGACATGGACTGTGTCCAAAGTGATAATTTGTATCTACCTCACCCTTATTACAGTGCCTGGCTCATCGTAAGCTCTTATATACTACATATAAATAAACAAGAGAGCGAGAGAGAGGGTATCAATCCGCCTCTTAGAATTTCCTTCATTTTTTATTGGAAAGAATTATAAAGATTGTTCTCCTTTTGGGGAAAACTAATCTATTTTTCACTGAGATATATTTGTAATTAAATCGGAACATTATTTCCAAGCAGCTGTTGAATGTCAAAGAACTCTGTGAGTCTTACTTTAAAACAGAGATTCACATGTAAGGCATAAATGAATCTAAACACCAAGCAGTTTTCAAATATTACATGTCTGAACTTGCATAGATTATAGCAGCTTGCATCAACTTCTCAGTCTAGGCTTCAAAGGTCTCCATCACCTTGCCCTCTCCTACCTTACCTCCCTTCTCTCTTTCTACTGCCCACCACATACATTCTGCTCCTCTGCCGCTCACCTCCTCACTGTCCCCTGTTCACGCCTATCCCGCCGTCGACCCCTGGCCTACGTCCTGCCACTGTCTTAGAATGCCCTCCCTCCTCACCTCTGCCAAACTAACTCTCTTCCCCTCTTCAAAGCCCTACTGAGAGCTCACCTCTTCCTGGAGGCCTTCCCAGACTTAGCTCCCCTTTCCCTCTGCTCCCCCTGCCCCCCCCACCTTCAGATCTTCTCCCTTCCCCCTCCCCTCAGCATTGTGCTCATTTGTATATATTATTTATTACCTTATTTATTTTGTTAATGAGGAATATATCTCCTTGATTCTTTTCATCTTGATGATGTTGTCTTGTTGTTTTGTTCTGTTTTTCTGTGCTGTTTGTCTCCCAGTTTAGACTGTGAGAGTATCACCAGGCAGGGATTGTCTCTATCTGTTGCCAAATTGTACATTCCAAGTGCTTAGTACAGTGCACTGCACATAGTAAGTGCTCAATAAATACTCTTGAATGAATGAATGAATGAATTCACAAGCTTTCTCTAGTGGTGCTTGGACATGATCCCTTCTAATTCTGCTTTCCATCTTTAGCAATTTAAACAATCCTGAAAGACTAAAAATACAAAATTTTAAGGAAATATTTTCCAGTGATCCTTTTGAATTTCTAGTGTACTTTTTATAATTGCAGGGTTAATTAAAATAATTTAATCCATTATTCATCAGAATGAATATTCTATGAAAACAAGTTTTTGCCTATTTTCCCTCAAAACAAGCTTAAATCAATGGAGATTAAGGAAAACAACAATATTATAGTCTAAGCATTGAAATATAATTTGGTTCTCCTCCCAAGATCACAAAATGTAATTTCCTGCCTATCCCCATCCCTCTTCTAAATCATCCTTGCACTTTGAGTTCACAACCCAAAGGAAAAAAATCCAAGTTTCTTACTCTACAATGAGCATTTGTAAAACAAAGAGGTGGTTACTTCTCAGCTTTCTCAAGGTTGGCCTAAAAGTGTTCATATCTAGGGAATCCAGCAATGGCACTTATGGATTCTAGACCTCCAGATACACAAAGTCACATGACATTCCATATGATTAGTGTTACTCCAGACATGCATTGTGATGGCATAATGTCAAATGACATATTTTGACATGTGACCCAAACCTAGTTTCTCCAAGGGTGAATCCTTGGCCCCCATACACATCTGCTGATGGTGCCTTGTGTCCCCCTACCTGCTCACTAGGAACACAGGCACTGTTTCTGAGCTGTCAGACTCTGGGATGAACGTACCAGACATAAAGTTGTCAAGTGCCACATCAGTGCAGGGAACAGATCAGTGGATCACTTGTATTCATTGAGCACTTACTGTGTGGAGAACATGGTACTAAGCACTTAAAAAAGTACAGTGTAACAGAGTTGGTAGACACATTCCCCGCCCACAACAAACTTAAAGTATAGAAGGGATCATCTGAACAGTAGATTAGCTGATTTTAACACCACACTAATGGTCACCCTAGTTATAATCCTCTTTAGCTTTTTCCTCCCCTCGCCTGAAATGCATGGCTAACCAGTTGTCCAGCAAGATCTACTGGTTCTCCTTGGTTTCTCAGGTTCCCAAGTCAGGGTTGGTCTTGGCTCTGGGGAACCTCTGTTCAGGGATGCTAACTATTCAGTGAAGCTTTGAGAGCCTTAGTTCCAGATCTCCAGCTCTGTCATTCACCGTTTCCTTCTTTTATTCATTCAATAGTATTTATTGAGCGCTTACTATGTGCAGAGCACTGTACTAAGCTCTTGGAATGTACAAACCAGCAACAGATAGAGGCAGTCCCCGCCCTTTGACGGGCTTACAGTCTAATCGGGGGAGACAGGCAGACAAGAACAATGGCAATAAATAGAGTCAAAGGGAAGAACATCTCATAAAAACAATGGCAAATAAATAGAATCAGGGTGATGTACATCTCATTAAACAAAATAAACAAAATAAATAGGGTTATGAAGATATATACAGTTGAGCAGATGAGTACAGTGCTGAGGGGGTGGGACGGGAGAGGGGGAGGAGAGGGAAAGGGGGGAGAAGATGTTTTAGCTGTGGAGAGGTGAAGGGGGAGGGTTGAGGGAGCAGAGGGAAAAAGGGGGAGCTCAATCTGGGAAGGCCTCTTGGAGGAGGTGAGATTTAAGTAGGGATTTGAAGAGGGGAAGAGAATTAGATTGACGGAGGTGAGGAGGGAGGGCATTCCAGGACCACAGGAGGACGTGGCCCTGGGGTCGACGGCGGGATAGGCGAGACCGAGGGACAGTGAGGAGGTGGGTGGCAGAGGAGCGGGAGCGTGTGGAGTGGGCAGTAGAAAGAGAAAAGGGAGGAGAGGTAGGAAGGGGCAAGATGATAGAGAGCCTTGAAGCCTAGAGTGAGGAGTTTCTTTTTTGAGCGGAGGTTGATAGGCAACCATTGGAGGTGTTTAAGAAGAGGAGTGACATGTCCAGAACATTGTTGCAGGAAGATGAACCGGGCAGCAGAGTGAAGAATAGACTGGAGTGGGGAGAGAGAGGAGGAAGGGAGATCAGAGAGAAGGCTGACACAGTAGTCTAGCCGGGATATAACGAGAGCCCGTAGCAGTAAGGTAGCCATTTGGGTGGAGAGGAAAGGGCGGATCTTGGCGATATTGTAAAGGTAAGACCAGCAGGTCTTGGTAACGGATCGGATGTGTGGGGTGAATGAGAGACATGAGTCAATCCACTGCTTGAAAATCAACTGATCAGAAGACAGGTTGATGTTTTGAAGAGGAGATTCAAGGCAACAGTGATGTTTTGAAAAGCAATGTGGCCTAGAGGAAAGAGCCCAGGGCTGGGAGTCTGAGGACCTGGGTTCTCATCTTATCTCTGCCACATCTCCTGTGTGGCCTTGCCAAGTCACTTAACTTCTCTGTACTGAAATTTCCTTACCTGTTAAATGGGAATTAAATATTTATTCTCTCTCATACACAATTTGAGAGCCCCATGTGGGACAGAGACTGTGTCTGATCTACTCCAGGATTTAACAGTGCTTGGTATGTACTTTAGCGTGGCTCAGTGGAAAGAGCCCGGGCTTGGGAGTCAGAGGTCATGGGTTCGAATCTCGGCTCTGCCACTTGTCAGCTGTGTGACTGTGGGCAAGTCACTTCACTTCTCTGGGCCTCAGTTCCCTCATCTGTAAAATAGGGATTAACTGTGAGCCTCATGTGGGACAATCTGATGACCCTGGATCTACCCCAGCGCTTAGAACAGTGCTCGGCACATAGTAAGCGCTTAACAAATACCAACATTATTATTATTAAATACCACAATTATTACTACTACTAAGGCACACAATCATTTTTGACATTCTTAGGATGGTGGAACTTGTCATCCTGGGACCAGGCAACTAGTTATCTAGAAACCAATAGAAATCTGGCCTTCGTTATTTCTCACACTACTCTGTATATATATTTGTTGAGCACTTACTGCATGCAGGACACTGGACTAGGTATTTGGGAGAGTACAAGGCAACAATATAACAGACATACTCCCTGCTATTTTATAGATGAGGCAATTGAGGCAAAGTGACTTTCCCACGGTTACACAGCAGACAAGTGGCAAAGCTGAGATTAGAACCCTGGTCCTTTGACTCCCAGGCCCTCTGACTCTCAGGCCCATGCTCTTCTCCCTAAGTCTGGTATATTCTGAAGATATATGGGTCAGTTAATTATGTTCAGGGTTTTGTTCTTGATCAAATGCTAACTATATAAACACTCTTGCTGGATCCTAAAGATTGCTACTGCTAATTACTATGAATAGGGTGTATATTTATGAAATACTTAGTAGAAGTAATAATGCCTAAGCTAATCCTCATTTCAGTCATATTT
The DNA here is from genome assembly GCF_004115215.2 of Ornithorhynchus anatinus. Lineage (NCBI taxonomy): Eukaryota > Metazoa > Chordata > Mammalia > Monotremata > Ornithorhynchidae > Ornithorhynchus > Ornithorhynchus anatinus. The sequence goes on along the minus strand of NC_041728.1, from coordinate 47,257,083 downwards.
ATTAAGTTCTTACTATGTGCAGAACACCACACTAAGCACTTGGGGGATTACAATGTAACAATGGTGGTATACACATTCCCTGATCACAATGAGCTCACTGTCAAGAGGGGGAGACAGACATTAATATGAAGAATTTTCACAATTGCAATTGTGAAAATGATCCTAAAAAGATACTTTCCCTAAGAGTACAAATGATGGAAAGAAAAATGTATTTTACACTGCACTTGTGTAAAAGTTGTCCTTGGCTACATAGAAAGGCTTAACATTTGTTACTGCTCTCACTCATCTTTATACTCTGATCTACTACCCATAGGGTCTGGTCATGACTCCTCTGATTACTGCAATCCTGTGGCCAGTTTATTACAGGTGTCTTTCAAGAGATCACACCTACACCTGACTATTTGGTCCAGGATATCTTTGTAATGTGGGCAGGGCCCATGTCTACCAATGCTGTTTTATTGTACTCTTCCAAGTGCTTACTACAGAACTCTGCACACAATAAGCTCTCAATAAATACCATTGTTTGGTTGATTGGTTGAATGAGATAGTTTCTTGGGCTCTGCCTCATCATCAATTCTTCTAATTTACTTACCTAACAAAACATGGATGCAACAGGCATTGTTTCAATGCTGATAAATTGGTGTGGGATTTATGATAATCTGCTAGACTGTAAATCCTTAAGGGTATAATTCCTATCAACTCTTGTAATTTTTAGTACAGTGCCTGGCACATAGAAAGTACTTAACAAATATTATTTAAAAAAAATAGAATTCTCCTTAAAGCTTAATAGAGTGTTGTGCACAAAATAAAGCACCCAATACCACTGGAACCCCCAGGCCTCTAATGCTGTTAACTATGGCAGAGGAAAATACCAATAGGTTGCTTAGCCTAGCAGAGTATTTCTCTGTTCATGAGATTTAAACTACAGTTTAAAATGTTCAGGTTATAATTGTTACTCATTATTAATGCCAGATTTAAATTGTACAATTGATGTAGTTTTATTTAAAGCTTGTCATGGATGCTTTTACTCTAGACCAACTTTAATTTTAGATTTTTCAAGAAGTGAAGCACTTCTTAGTATTTTCAGTGGCTAATCAAGATTCAGAAGCCAAACTACAGTTTGAATGGTCAATGTTCATAGCCAATTTCCCAAAACTGCCTAAAATCTAGCCCTTAATAACTCATTTGTGATGATATTGGGAAATATAATTCAGTTAATCAGGCAGTTGCAGAAGAATGTAACATAATATACATAACAAAATCTGGGTTCAGAATATAACAACTGCTGGAAAACATGTGACAGTCACATTTTGATATAAAACCTTTTTTTATTTACATAATTGGAAAATGGTGATGTGTACTTATTATCTATGTTTCTTCCCAAAATTACTGTGTAGATTAAAACCTAGAAAGGTTTAAAATGCCACACATATATATCATATATCTACTGGGTGACATGGCCCAATGGAAATAGAAAGTCATTTAACCACTCTGGGCCTCTGTGTCCTCCTTAGTAAAATGGGGATAAAATACTTGTTCTCCCTCCCTCTGAAACTTTGAGCCCCATTATTACCAAGGGCACCACCTTTTCATTTTGAGTGTGGCAGTAAACTTTGAGGGGTTGAAGCATTGGAGGCAGGGTTTTGAGGGAGCAGGGAAGGACGATGTGAAAGTTGGGGGAGGTGAACACAAGGAATGGAAAAGGGAAGACAAGTGAAGGAGGAAAAAAAGGAAAGGTGCAAAAGGAAGAGAACATTCTTTCTCCACCTCCCCTATGTGGTCAGGGATTGTATCTGTTTATTGCTATGTTGTACTCTCCCAAGCATTTAGTTCAATGCTCTGCACACAGTAAGCATTCTATAAGTATGATTGAATTGACACATAGAAAGCATTTAACAAATAGAATCACCACTATTATTATCATTATTAACATACACACACAATGGAGAAGAAGCATGGCCTAGTGGAAGGAGCAAGGCCCTGGGGGGTCAGAGGGCCTGAGTTCTAATTCCGAGTCTGCAATACATCTGCTGTGTGAACTTGGGCAAATGACAACTTCTCTGGGGGTCAGGTTCCTTATGTGAAATGGAAATTCAAATTTTTAGACTGTAAGCCTCCTGTGGGCCAGGGTTGTGTCTAACAGTTAACTTGTACCTACCGCAGTCTGTCAAGCACACTTGACACACAGTACTTAAAAGATACAGTAATTATATGATTATAATGCTACCAATATTTTGTAGGAGAGTTTATCAGTACAGAAAGTCTATGTAATCTCTTACAGCAAGTGTCTAAAATAATCAATTACTGTACAGTTACTGTGCACAACTTACTGTATGCAGAACACTGTATTAAGCTCTTCGGAGAGTACAGTATTAAAGAGTTGGTGGTTACTTTTTTTGGCCACAAGAGCTCACAGCCTATAGGGGAAGAGAGGAATTACAATAACTTACCGTTAGGATAAATGGCAGGGTATAAGGATAAATATGTAAGTGCTGGACCCTGAGTGAGTGATGGATAACAAGTTCTTAAAGGGTACAGATCCACGAGCATAAGTGAGGTGGAAGGGAGTGGTGAGGGAAATGAGGGCTTAGTCAGAGAAGACATCTAGAAGGAGATAAGATTTTAGGGTGATTTTAAGTTGGGGAGAGTGGAGGTATGTCACAAATGAAGAGGGTTGGTGGTTGGGTAGAAGAGACTGAGGTGAATAGATTGACATTAGGTGCATTCAGGCAATCATATTTGAGTGCTTACCATATGCACAGCTTTGTCCTAAGCACTTGGGAGAATACAAAATAGTAATAAATAAACATTCCCTGCTGGCAATAAACTTAGAGTCTAGAGGGGGAGATAACCATGAACATAAATAAATTACAGATATGTACATAAGTGCTGTAGGGATGGGAGGGGAGATGGGTAAAGAGAGCAAGTCAGGGTGTTGCAGAAGGGAATGGAAGAAGAGGAAAGGAGGGCTTAGTGAGGGAAGGCCTCTTGCAGGAGATGTGCCTTCAATAAGGCTTTAAAGTGGAGGAAAGTAATTTTCTGTCAGAATTGAGGAGGGAGGTCATTCCAGGCCAGAGGCATGATGTGGGTAAGAGGTCCACAGGGAGATAGACAAGACTTAGGTACAGTGAGAAGGTTAGCATTAGAGGAACAAAGTGCGTGGGCTGGGTTGTAGTAGGAGAGCAGCACAGTGAGGTAGGAGGCATCAAGGAGATTGAGGGCTTGGAAGCCAATGGTGAGGTATTTTTGTTTGATGAGCAGGCAGATGGGCAACCACTGGAGGTACTTAAGGAGTTGGGGAACATGTCCTGAACATTTCTGTAGAAAAGTGATCAGGGCAGCAGAGTGAAATATGGACTGGAGTGGGGAGACACCAGAGGCTGGGAGGTCAGCAAGAAGACTGACACAATAATCAAGGTGGGATAGGATAAGTGCTTGTATTAACATGGTATCAGTTTGGTTAGAGAGGAAAGGGCAGATTTTAGTGATGTTGTGAAGGTGGAACCAACAGGATTTAGTGATGATTATGTGGATTGAATGAGAGAGAGGAGTCTATGATAATGCCAAGATTTTGGGTTGGTGAGACAGGAAGGATGGCGATGCTGTCTACAGTGATGGGAAAGTAAAGGGAGGACAGGGTTTGGGCGTGAAGATATGCTTCAGGGGAACAGGGACCATCCAAGTAGAGATGTCTTGAAGGCAGGAAAAAATGCAAGACTGCAAAAAAGGAGAGAGATCAGGGCTAGAGATGTAAATGTGGGCATCATCCACTTAGAGGTGGTACTTGAAGCCATGGGAGTGGATAAATTCTCCAAGTGAGTGGGTGTAGGTGGAGAATAGAAGGAGACCCAGACTGAACCTGGGAGGCACCTCCACAATTAGGGGGTGAGAGGCAGAGGAGGAGCTCACAAAAAGATATTGAGAAAGGAGCCTACAGAAGGTAAGCGGAAACCCAGGAGAGGTTAGTGTCAGTGAAACTGAGGTTGGAAAACCCAATAGAGGTTTTTGAGGAATGGAGAGATATTCATTGCACTGATTTTTTTAAAGAAAATTGGTCTGGGTAACAGAGTGAAGTATAGACTGGAGTGGGGAGAGACAGCAGACAGGGAGGTCAGCAAAGGAGGATTATGCAGTACTCAAGTTAGTGTATGGTGAGTGTGTGGAATCAAGTGTGTAGTGGTTTGCATGGGGAGGAAGTGTGGATTCCTAGAGATGTTATAAAGGTAGAGCTGAGAAGAATTTTGTGAGATTGGACTGTGAGAAATATTGAGTCAAGGACAATGTGAGGCAGGGAGGATGTGGTGTTGTCTATAGTGTCAGGAAAGTTTGAATGGAAATGAGGAGTTCTGTTCTGGATATAAAAGTGTTGAAGTGTTGGTGCGGACATTCAAGAAAGAGCATCCTAAAGGCAGGAGGATATAAATAAAAGACTGCAGAGAAGGAAAAAAGGTAGATATGGAAATCACCTACATAGAGATGGTAGTTGAGGCCATACTACATTCCTCTGATACAAACCTTTCCCACAGTTCTTCAATCTTTGTCCTTATCACTTGCCAACTCCTCAGTCCACATCCTGCTTCTGTCCTGGAATGCCTTCCCTCCCTCAAATCTGACAATTATTATCCCTCCTCTTCAAAGCCTTAGTGAAGGCACATCTTCTCCAAAAGGCCTTTGCTGACTAAGCCTTCCTTTCCTCTTCTCCCACTCCCTTCAGTATTGCCCTGCTTATTACCTTCCCTTTCTTCTTCCTCCCAGTCCCAAATTTATGTACACATCTTCAATTTATTTATATTAATGCCTGCCGTCCCCCTTTGGACCGTAAGCTCGTTGTGGGCAGGCATGCATCTTATTATTATATCAAACTCTTCCAAGTTTTAATAAAGTGCTCTGCACACAGTAAGTGCTCAATACATACGATTGAATGAGTTCTCCAAGAGATTGGGGTGTAGATGAAGAATAAAAGGGGACCTCAAACTGAGCTTTTAGGGATCCCACAGTTAGAGGTGGGAGGCAAAGGATCCTGAGAAAGAGAACAAGAAGGAATGGCCAGAGGGATTGGAAGAGAACTAGAAGGGGATAGGTGTCAGTGGAAGCCAAGATGAGATAATGTGTCCAGAAGAGTGGTAGATAGAGAAAGACGGACCACAATGTTGAAGGCAGCTGAAAGTTCAAGGAGGATTAGGATGGAGTACAGGCTATTAGATTGGCAAGATGGAGGTCACTGGTAACCTTAGAAAAAGCTATTTTTGTGGCGTGAAAGAGGTGAAGCCAGGAAGCAAGGAAGAGAGATAAGTGAAGGTGAGGCAGGAAGAGAATAGGAAGGGGAGATTTTAGGGAGATCAAGCCTAATGATTTCAATTTTGTCGAAGAAGTAGGGGATGTGGGATGCAGGGGAACAGGAGGTTTGAGGAGGGAGCTGAGAGTCTGAAATAGCTAGCATGGGAGTCTATAAGGATGGAGAAATATTTCTCTGGATGGAAAGATTGGAAGAGTTAAAGCAGTTGAGGATTATTTGATATGAATAAGGTTGGTCTGGATAGATGAATCCAAGATATTAGAAAAGACTTATCAAAAGTAATTACTCTTGAAGCTATCATTATAACTAACCACAAAAGTAGACCTAATATGATTATGGTCAAATCAAAGCTTGGCCAAACTGATGAAGCCGCTCAACCAATGTTGCGGTTCTTGTAGTCCAATATAAGTTGCTTTTCATCATTCTAATGGTTTTCTATGTTTCTTAACTTGTGAAAAAATTCATGACTTTCCTCGTATATGACATTAACACTAAGCAAATTTTGTAAACTCCATTTCTATCAATCCCTGTCTTGTCCCTCTGGAATTAATGATTGCATATTTTTGCATGAATTTCTCTGATGATACAGTAGTTTTTCATGTTTTCATTTCATTTCATTTGTTTTTGTGCTTGCAAAGGAATAGAATGTTTAATATGTTATTGTTCTGGGATTAGAAACCTTATTTGAATTTTTATTACCTTGAATGTCAAGACAACTAAACCAGAAATGGACAAAAACTTTCTAAATGTATTAGAGTTATCTGCTGTTTCTGCCCAAACTCATTTCAGATAAAAATAAGAATGTACCCCCAAACTTTTTTCCCAAGACTAGAAAACATTGTAGAGATTTAGTTTTCCATTTGAACTGATTTTGTTCACTTAAATTCTGTTTTAGAGATTGGCGAATACCATGAGAATGTAATATCTTCGGCTATGAGATTGTCCAGTTTAATTGTGTAGACTAAAGAAGTTCATGTAATTCAGATAAGACTGAGATAAATGTTCCCAATTTAGAGAGGGATTATGACTGGGAGGCTAGAGTGGTGGATTAGGTAGCAGATCCCTTGGATTCTAATTTAGCTTCACTACTAACCAGTGGTATGACTTGGAAAAGCAATTTAACTTTTTTATTTCATCTGTGAATGGGTCCTTTCTCCTGTCCTGTGAATCACGTTATGTGAGATAGATTCAGGAACAGGGATGTTGCATAATTTCCTCTCAAATTAAAAACAAAGATCAACCATACCTTTTAGGATCTTGGGTTCCTCAGGTAAATATTAAACAGTACAAAACCAACAAAAAAACCCTTAAAATAGTGCAGAATGTTCCGTAATCACCGATAATGGAATCTTTACTTATGCTAGATGTTATTTCAGTAATGAACCATAAATGCCATCCAAATTTTCTATACACAGTTCACAAGGTAAGCAATTCTCTAACAACAAATGTGCCCCTCACAATCTGTCATATATAAGCAATAATGGCATTTCCTTTTGTACTCGCAACTACTTAGTTAACACTGAGCACTCATTAGACCCCTCAATAAACATCATTGATGGATTGATCAGTAAAAAATTTGTGGTCATCTAAACACATAACATTCGTGTCTTAAAGCTTGGTTCCTTTTCAGTGCGTCACACTTGAGAGTCCCACACCCCTCTTTCTCTAAAAGGAAAAGTAAAGATGTGAATGTGGTCATGGCACTATCAGTCTGTACATTTAGAGCTAAGAGGACTCACCAAACAGTGTCATTCTAAAATGATTCCTGTCAAGGCAGACAATTAACTATAGCATTTATTAAGTGCCTTACTGTTGACACAACACCTGTATAACACCTGGGAGAGTACAACTAATGTGATCCTTGCCTTTAAGGAATTTTCAATCTAACAGTTTGTTAAAGGCAGAGAATTAATTATCAGTAGGAGGGAAATGGATAAATAGGATGCTGCAAGCTTCCTATATTTGTTTCTTCACGTTTTGGTGGAGAGAAACTCATCTTTCCCTTGCCCATTTTGTCCTGTTTTTCATGTTGCATAGTATCAAGAATCCAGAACAAACTGATGCATAGCAAACGAAATCCTGGTCCAGTCTGCACTTCAGAAATAATCAGTTTACTCTCACTGCTTAACAGCTGGACTATTCATTGGTTAAATATTTCAACAACCCCCAACTACAGTTTTTACTGTGCTCAAATTTAACCCCATTAAGCATACCAAATCTAGGATTCATTTGGAAGCTTTGTAATGTTAAATACTCAAACTGCTTTTCCCTTGAAAAAGTAATATACAATACTTTGTCTATCTTAGTGTACTTTTTGGAATTTTCATCCCAGATCTTCTCATCTCCAGCTGACTCTGAAGCTGTTCCCAAGGATTATCCTTAGAAGACTCACACTGAGCCCCTTTCACACTATGGACCATATAAACTCACCAACGCTCATTAATGTCTATATTACCTTTCATCACTCAATTTCTTAAACCCATGGAAAATGTTAAGGTGCCATGAAATCGTGGTCCCAGGGTGGACTGAATGCAAATATGATCCAGTAAAACTTGCATTAAGATTCTCCCTTTGAGAAGTAACTCTCTGCAAACCGACAATTCTAAGTCTTGTCCAACCATTAACTACATAATCACCTTGCCAAAGACATCTAAACATTTATTTTTATTATTTAAAAAAGAAAAGCAGGTTTAACAAGAGATGAGAGGGTTGAAAGTTTCGGAAGGGGGGAGAGAGAGAGAGAGAGGAGAGTGTGTTAGATGTTTAAAATTTACTTAAAGAACACAGCAGATCCGATATAGCTAAAATATTTTTGTCAATACTGTGTCTATGGTAAAGTCATAATAATATGAAGTTAAAATCATCTAAAATTACTACAAACCACACTTTCTTTAGGTGAACTATAGTTCCCCTCTCTGGTTTGGGCGAGCTTTGAACTATTTCAGTGTAATTTGCCCCTTAATTTTGGGAAAATACATAACAAATTATACTGTGAGCCCTATATGGGGACAGGGCCAATGTCCAACTGAATTATCTACCCCAGGGCTTAGAACACTGCTTGACACAGAGTATGGTTGCTTAACAAATATGATATTGGGGAAAAAGGACAGTAAAAATTAGTCTTCTAATCTGCCTTGCGGGTCATCATTTCATTTACCTGATACCTGTGCCAAATGAAAAAGATAATTTAAATCAATTAAACATTTACCTTAAGAAAACCTGTCTCTGGTGCAGAGCAGCTGAGTGGATTTGAAAACAAAAAAAGAAGGAAAGGAAAAAAGGAGCAGTGATTTTCCAAGTATGAAGTACCAATAGATATTGTGAAAATTTGGCACCAAAGCCATTTTTTTACAATTATTTTGATTACCAATATGATAAGTGACCTCTAGATTGATTTTGATTATAAAATTTAATTTCTCTCCATTCTATGGAGTAGCTGGTGACACAGGGTGGGGTGACTGAAAAGTCCTGAGTGTACTGCCATCCCTGGGCAAATAGGAGTTTCTTAGGTTACGCCTTCATAAGTTCCCACAATGACCTTTGGACTTGCCCTGCCCCTTTGACCCTTCTAATATCAGTTCTGACTTCATATTCTGCCTTTTCCAACCCATAATCACCAAGAAGTGCAGGAAGACTGCAAAGAGCAAAGAGGTCCATGTGCTCTACAGAGAGTATCAGTCAATTGACTGCATTTGGTAAAGAGCTTATTGTGTGAAGATCACTGTACTAAGTGGTTTGGGACAGTACACTATAACAGAGTTGGTAGACACACTCCCTTTCCGCAAGGAGTTACAGTCTCAAGTATGATCAATGATCCATGTTCTGAGCCCCCCGAAAAGTCTTGCCTTATCCTGTGCCTTCTTGAAGCCTTAAACATGTACATCAGCTACTGTCAGAGTTGCCCCATTTGCCCCCAAGTGGATTTGTCCATTATAGGCTGATAAACAGAAAAGTCTTGTGTTCTGGAAAAGCACATATACATTAACATTTTTCAGCAAGGCTATGACTATATATCGTACACTAGTAATATAGTAAAAAAAGAATTCCTAGCCCACACTATAAATATATCCATCCATTTATCTTGACCTGGACTAGTTTCTAAAATTGTAAAGCCCTTCACAAGACAAATGGATGGATATTTGCACACATCTATCTTCACGCTCAGCCCTCTTATTCTCAGATTTAGAAATTCTAGCACTGCAGCAGCTAGAAGAGTTGAGAAAACAAAATGCTAATGCTAATGACAGGCTTCTCAGAATCCAGCTCCCAGGTGGTGGTGCAGAGAAAAGAAAGGGAGTGCTTACTGTTTGGAAAGTACTGTAACTAAATGCTTGGGAGAGTAATACTACAACAGAGTTGGTAAGCACACTTCCCTGCCCACTACAAGCTTACTGTCTGGAGGGGGAAACAGATATTTTTATAAATAAATTATTAGATATGTACAAAGGTGCTGTGAGGATAGGGAGGTAGGGGGCAAATACCCAAATGCCCAAAAGGCATAGATATAGTGCATAGATGATACAGAAGGGGAGGAAGCCAGGAAAAAGAGGGTTTAGTCAGGAAAGGCCTCTGGAGGAGATTGAATAATGGTATTTAAGGTATTTATTAAGCATGTACTAGAAGCAGTACGTGTAGTGGATAGGAGCACAGGCCCTGAGGAGTCAGAAAGGTTATGGTTTTCATCCTGACTCTGCATCATCCTGCTGTATGACCTTGGGCAAGTCACTTCATCTCTCTGTGCCTCTGTGCCTAAAGAAAAAAATGAAATACTTATGTGGAAACACATCTAAAACCCTTACAGTTGTTCGGAGTAGTTTATGCATTTATTTTCAACTTTCAAAAAGTATTTCACAATCAGGGGCTGAATTTCAATATAAAACATATTGTCTCTCTTTATAGTCGATAATATAGATCTCATACTAAAGTCTGTATTCAATAGAATGTATGTATATGTTTAATACATATCAATACCCCAGCTGGATTTAGGGTGTGGCAACCTCTCCGGCTGTTTTTTTCAACAAAACCTTAAACAGATTGCCAACCGATGTTCTTCCCCTTAATTTTCAAACTCACGTGAATTTGAAGCAAAGTGTATTCCAAATGTTTGCTTCATTTACACATAACTTATCAAATGTTTTTCAAAACTATTGACATTCACTAGACTTGTGAGTTCTTTTCAGAATCTTTTTATTTCTTTGAACTCTGATAAACAGCCTTTGCCAGCTAAATAATTGGTGGTATTTGTTAAGCACTTATATATGCCAACCACTGTTTCTAAATGCTGGGAACTACAGTTCCCATCCCATGAAGGTTCTGGTTGATTCTGACTGATTCCAAACTGTCAGAAATCATGGATTTCAAGTTAGCTGTAAAATATTTACGATCATGTTAATCTCACCCTACATTTGTATAAATCTCTCTATAAGGACATATATGGAGGGTTAACTATGTGTATATATCTAATGCTGTATATCAAAAAGAAAGATGGCCAAAATCCTCATGTATTCAATTTGCAATTAAGAACAAGACAAATTCATATTTTGGCATCCACCATTTCATTCTTGCCTGGCTCGCAGGTGTTCCAATGCATTCAAATTCTTGTGGTCTTGGCATATTTTCAGGGTAGAAGGAATTACTGTTTTGGTGCTATTGAAAGTATATAAAAAAGTAATTAACATTCCAGTTTAACAGTGCTTTGGACAGTACAAACTTTATGATTTTTATTTAATGTGTGCTTTTGTACATTGTAATGGTTTTAAGAGCTAAATGTAAAAGGACCTGTGGTACCTCTGTGATAATCAGAGGACAGTCTTTGTATTTTTTGCATTTGATTATTATTCTGTGTAGTGTTCTGCTTTGTTTCAGGCAAATAGCTGTCTTTTCTGTATCTTCCTGTTCTTTTTACTAATCTTTCCTTCCTCCTTGGTCTTTTTAGATTTAAGAAAACAAGAGAAACTCCAGAAATAATTGGGGAAAAATTACAGACTCCTTTTGTGATAAATGTGTATATAAATCTTCTGTGCTTTAGAACATTCTTATTTTTGTCTTTAGTATATTATATATTAGCTAACTCCTTACGGGCAGATAATTATGTACCATTTCTAAACCTACATTAAATTCAATAAGCCAAATTTTATTTCAGTCACCACCTAGAATTTTTCATAACAGAAATCTCCCAGAATTAGAAAACAAATGGTTCTAACCCATAGTAAGAAAGAAAAAAAATTCTTAATGTTGCTCAGTGGGACTTTTATTATGAACACCTGGGAAGCACAAGAATGCATTTTCTGCTTAATGTTATCCAGAAGAGCATTATTTTAATAGTAGTACTACTAATATAAGTATCTTTCTAGACATAGGCCACCTCAGTAATATGTAGAATGAGAAAAATGAATGATTTTAACAAGACATATGAAAGGAATAAAAGAGGATTCTGCCCTAGTACTTTGAAGGTCTATAAAACTTAGATTAACCACATGAGCTACTACATGGTCCACAATTGAAAAGGAATCAAGAGAGTAAATTAAAGGATCTAAATACACAAATAAGATTTACACTAATGAACCATCACCCCCATCTACCCAAACCCTCCATCCCATAAATATAAATCATCAAGGGGTAGAGCTTACTCATGGAAGTGCCAGCTTCAAATAGCTTTCTCACTCACTGAGTCAGGTAGAAAAGAAAAATTCTTTCTCACTTTTGTCAAAGGCAGATGAAAGCTCTGTTTAGGACCATGCCCCATTCAGGTGCAAAGAGGTCAGGATTTTCTTCTTCTCCAACTTCCTAGCCAATCTGTAGAAGGATCTTTTGGGAAGCAGTGTGGCCAGTTGATAGAGCACAGGTCAGGGAGTCAAAAGGACCTGGGTTCTAATTCTCTCTCGTCAACTTGTCTGCTGTGTGAGCTTGGTCAAGTCACTTCACTTCTCTGTGCCTCAGTTACCTCATTAGTAAAATGGACGTTAAGACAGAGCCCCATGTGGGACATGGAGTATGTCCAACTTGACTAACTTGTATCTTCCCCAGTGCTATTACATGACCTGCCACATAGTAAACACATAATAAATGCTATAAAAAACAAAGCTGGAAAAAGCCAAGACCTTAGGCTGACCGTAATGCAGCATAACCAATATAGTAGTAGTATTTTTTGAGCTTCCATTGAGAACAGTGTACTGTATTAACTGCTTTGGAAAGAAAAGCAGTAGCAAAAGACATGTTTTCTGCCCACCAGGAGCTTATTTTCTAAACGAATTACACATTAATCCACACTTTAATGTATGATATCCACAAGTCAAGTAATAAGGGGAGAGGCAGTATAATCCACTCAGGGATCAATTCAGCCTTTAATTTTGTCTCAAAGGACACCCCTATTGTTGATTGACAAAGGTTTAGTTTTGAGCATACTTTAAAAGGATGCACAATTGGAATGAAGATCACCCATGAAGATGGTCAGTGGTTTAAGGATCATGAGAAGTTACATTAAGTAGTATTTCACAGAGTCTGGAATTGGGCCATTTCTTGAATGAAGAAATTGAAGATGCTCATCAGATCTGAAGGTGATCACTAAACTGGATGAGGTTACTTAAAAAAGTAACAAGAGGCAGTGTGGCCAAATGGATAGAGCACAGACCTGGGACTCAGATGGACCTGGGTTCTATTACCAGGTCACTCACTTGTTTGCCATGTGATCTTGGGAAAGCTATTTAAATTCTCTATGCTCATTTACCTCATCTGTAAAATGGGGATCAAGACTGTGAGCCCCATGAGAGGCATATACTGTGTCCAACCTGATTAGCCTGCACTTATCCCAGCATTTGGTATAGTGCTTTGCATACATTAAACGTTTAACAAATGCCATAAAAAAATGAAAGATTTTTGTCACTTGAAAAAGGGTAAAGGAGAAGTGGAGAGGATTTAGGGAAAAGCAACAGCACTGAAGTGGTTGGAAAATTAGTAAAGGCATTAGGGTTTATGTATATAGAGAAAACCTGACTATGGAGTTGTGAGGAAATTATTAACTCTCTCATTTATAAAGGGTTTTATGGGTTAGTTCTCCATGTCAAAATAAGGATAAAAGAAAATGAAATGTATTTAAAGGAAGAAAAGTTTTGATTCACAAAGCTGCCTGCAGAGATGGAGATCTCTCTGCCAAACTGCCGCAGCCAAGCTAGACCATTTAACATGAACCACTACCTTACCATTCAACCTCCAGGACACAGATTTTTCCTCTTGAACTGCTGTGGCTAAGAGGCCAATGCTTCATTTTCCCAGTTCTTTCAGGCAGGCCTAAACCAAGGGTGGAGAACACAGAACAGGTGTGGCTAACTGATGCCCCTGTGACAAGGACCCTGATCAACCCAGCCCTCTGTTTACCCCTAAACATTAGCCTCTTCACTCTCAAGGATCCAATAATCCACGTTCAATTCAGGAATTAATCATAGAACCACAGGATTAAGCAGTTATCCCTATAGACAATTCACTATTAGCTCTTAAACTTCTCTGGCCCCATCCTATCCCATCTCTGTCCTCCCTTCCCGGCACCCCTTTCTCCCTTCCATCCAACCCCCACCACTCCTTCTTCTGTCCTTATCCGTATTATCCCAGTCTACTGCCTCCCCACTTCCCTTCTCCCCACCACATCTGCCCAATCAACTTACTCTTTTGTTTCTCCTTCTATGTCTCTGGCCGCTCATTCTCAATATCTTTTGGAGGCTGCTCCTCTGCCTCTCCCACTCTAATTGTGGTGGTCTCTTAAGGCTCAGTTCTGGATCTATTTCTACTCTCCATCTATACCTACTCCCTCGGAGAGCTCATTCACTCCCAGAGCTTCAACTACCAACTCTTTGGGGATGTTTTCCAAATCTAAATCTCCAAGTCTGATCTCTCTCCTTCACTGCAGTCTAGTATTTCCTCCCGCCTTTAGGACACTTCTACTTGGATGTCCCACCATTACCTCAAACTTAACTAGCACAAAACTGAACTCATCTTCCCACTTACACTCTGTCCTTCCCCTGACACTTCCCAACACTGTAGAGAGCACCACCATCTCCCCAAACTCACAAGCTCATAACTTTGACATTATCTTCGATTAATTTTTCATCTGACCCACATCTTAAATCTGCCACCAAATCCTGTTGGTTCTACCTTCACAGAATTGCCAAAATATGCCTTTTTCTTTTCATCCAAACAGAATGGCCTAGTGGAAGGAGTATGGGCTTGGGAGTCAGAGGACCTGGCACTTACCTCTTGTAAGACCTTGGACAAGTCAATTAACTTTTCTGTGCCTCAGTTCCCTCATCTGCAAAATTGGGATTCAATATCTGTTCTCCATCCTACTTAGAATGTGAGCACAATATAGGAACTGATTATCTTGTATTTACCCCAGTTCTTACTACAGTACTTGACACATAGTAAGCACTTAATACCACAATCATTATTATTATGCTACTCTGCTGATGTAAGCACTTATCCTTTCCCTTTTTTGGCTACTGCATCAGTGTTCTTGCTGACATTCCTGTCTCTTGCCCCTCCTCACTCTGGTTCAAACTTCACTCTGCTGCCCAGATGATTTTCCTAAAAAAAAAAAAAAATTCAGTCTATGTTTTCCCACACCTCAAGAACCTCCAGTGGGTTGCTCATCCACCTCCTTGCTCATCCACCTCCTCATCAAACAGAAATTCTTTATCATTGGCTTTACAGCACCAGAACACATTGCTCCTTCCCATTTTACTCCCTGCTCCCTGATTTCCCTATACATTGCTCCCTGATTTCCTACTATAATCCAGCACACTCCCTTCGGTCCTCTAATGCCTACCTACTCATTGTACCCCTATTTTATCTATCTCACTGCAGAGCTCTTGCCCACATCCTGCCTCTGTCCTGGAATTCTCTCCCCCTTTATGTCCAACACACCATCATTCTTCCATCCTTAAAAGACTTATTCAAAGGCCTTTCTCATCTAACCCCTCCTTTCCTCTACTCCTTCACCCTACTTCATCACTCTTGGATTTGTACTTATTCACCATAGCATCTATGTACATATCCATAATTTATTTTAATGTCTGTCTCCTCTTCTAGACTGTAAGCTCCTCAATGGCAGGGAACATGTCTACTAACTCTTATACCATGCTCTCCCATGCAGTTAATGCAGTGCTCTGAACAGAATCAGTGTTCAATAAATGTGACTGATTGATTCAACATGAAAAATGGCTCTACTTTCAGGGTAATAAAGCCCCTAAATAGACTTCCAAGGGGATGACATAGGGTCTCCCCATTCATAGAAATAAAAAGAAACAAAGACACTCTTCTTGTCTGCATGGTTTAACCTATGATGGGGAAGAAATTGGACCAGGTGATCCTTCCAGCTGTATAAATCTAGGATATTCTCTCCAGCACTTAGAAGTAGTGTTCTGCACATAAAAATCATTGATTGATTGATTGATTCTTGATTCCTCAAGTAATTAACAGTTAAATATAAAATGCATTCATACAAATATCCTTCTATATATGTATCACAGCAATCAGCACCTTATGAAAGGGTCACATGAAATGTATAACTGCAAACAGAATTGAGAAAAATAGCTGAGTCAAACTGTTCAATTAGGTGAGAAAAAATTATAGTTACTTAGTACTCTTAAAGGCTTTGACTGCAAGACTGATTAGAATTCTGCAAATGGTCCATATATATGTAAAGACATTTTAATTATGAATACAATTTTGTCCCTTACTTAATATGGGTAGAAATAACACATATCTTAAGACTATCCTGTCCTTTCTGAAGTCCAGATGGAAAAGCATGTACATAACACATATCTTAAGAATCCTGGTCCTTTCTGAAGTCCAGATGGAAAAGCATGTATGGAAAAAAAAGAGATTCTGTTTTTTGTGAGACAGTCTTTTTAAAAAAAAGTTTTAAGGCTCTCTGGGGAAAATTTATTCAAATGACACTTTTACTCATCTCCCTTGTCCAGTCTGTCAGCTGAAGTCATTAAGTTGACCTACACAGAAGGAAGTGAAAGACCAATACAAACTTAAGGGATTTACATGTGACCAACATTCTTAAATAAATAATGCCAGTAAAAACTAGGAGTAGAAAAAGGACACAACTCTCAGTGGAATCTGTGTCTATAGGAAAAGAACTATCCAGTGGAAAAATCATTTTTAGCTCCTAATCTGCATGGACAAGTCTAAAGTTAAGCACCAAGGTGACATTAGCTGTATTTCTTGTGCAGACAGGACTGTCTACATACCACTAATCCTGCCTTCAAGCCTGCCCAGGAAAACCTGACATCTTCACATTTGCTGGATTGACAACTCCATTTAAAGTTTCCCCACCCTTCTCCCTTCCTCCTTTCCAACCCCCACCCCACCTTGGCATTGACCCTTCGCTACCTCAAGTGGTTCCTTGTGTTCATCCGTTGGCTAAATGAAAGAGAAAGTGAAGACTCACCAGGGTACCAGCAGTTAATTGGGTAGTAGTTGTGATGTTTATTAAGCTCTTACTATGTGCCAGGCACTGTACTCAATGCTGGGGCAGATACAAGATAATCTTGTTGGACACAGTCCCTGCCCGCAGTGAGGCTCACAGTCTTTATCCCACTTTATAGATGTGGTAACCTAAGCACAGAGAAGTTAAGTTCACACAACAGACAAGTGGCAGGGCCATTAGAACTCAGGTCCTTCTGATTGCCAGCCCTGTGCTCTAAACACTAGGCCACATTGTTTCTCAACCAATGAGGAAAAACATTCATGAAAAGGAACTCTGTCTTTAGAACCTTAACTTATATTGTTTCAGGCTTTCGCACAGTACTTCATGTCAGAATGCAAAAGACCAAAATTCTCTATGGTGAACCAGTTAATGAGGCATAATGTTACTGCAGCAAAATTATTCTATCTGCCTTTAGGTTTACCCCATGCAGGCACAATTTCTTTGCCAAAGTGAATTATTTCCCAAACAATCCATATGAATGAATCTGGGAAAAAGCCTATAAAACAGGAAAATGGAAAAACAGACCAAACATAAAATAATTCTCACCCTGCTGAATTGGCTCCAGGAGTGTGAGGGAGGACTTGCAGTGAAAGGAGCATGATCACGCTTGAAATCAATAGTTCACAGCTGCATTGAACTGATCCCATAAAGAGAACTGTGGTATTCCAATGATGATGAGTTAGTGCAAGTGCAGAAAAGCCAAAATTAGCCAGTAGCTGAAAGGGAAAAGGGGTTGGAGGTGCTGGCATCTTGAAAACAGAAGGCCTGGCAAGGAAGAAAAAGCCAAAAGCAAGTTGCCAACCTACTCCTCTTTTCAATATCTCTGTATCCACGGGGCCAGTGGACATGCCATACTATCCCTCAGTCCCCATTGTTTCAAAGAGTGAAAATTTTTTTTGGTACACACCATTCATTTCAGTGCTCAAAAAATGGGGAATCTGAAAACCTCCCTTTCACTTAGCTTACATATCCATTTAAATCATATTTGAGAGCCGATTTTTAAACAGAGCCAGCTGTATCCTGAAATCCCAGTCATTATTATAGAGTTATTTATTTTAGTAATTTGCTTTAATGTGGTTTAATTTTGAACTTTCTAGTAAAAGCTAGACTTGGTCAGGCTCAAAATATAAAAATAAAACACTCTTTCAGGCATATTTAATTTCTGTGGTCTATTTCTATGCCTCTACTGAAGGACATGGGGGCTTAATGAAAGGGAAAATGTTGGGGGGGGGAAGGCTGAGGCAAATGGTGGGAGCAGTGATGATTCCTCACACCCACTCGTTGCAGTCATTAATTTCTAAGTTTTGGCCAGAGCTGTGCTGCCTTGGACAATTAAGTTGTCAGTTCCTTCCCTCTTTCTCCTCACCTCCTCACTGTTTCTCTCCTAAGACCCCCCCCCATTCTTCATTCCAGAGAACACCTCTCTCTTCTCCCATACATTTTTACATTCACTTTGATTTAATAAATCAATCAAATAATTACATTTATTGAGCACTTACTCTGTGCAGATCACTGTGTTAAGCATGTGGGAGCACACAGTATGACAATATAACAGAGTTGACAGACATGTTCTTTTCCCACAATAAGCTTAAAGTCTATCCCAACACCCTGTTCCCCACAATGTAGTTTTTTGTTTGTTTGTTTTTTCCAGTGCGAAACTCCCTGGGACAAATTCCATGCTCTCCCATTGTTAGGATGGGAATGAAATCTGACTCAAAGATTGGTAAATTTGTGAATGTTGGATACCTCAAACCTTTCTAAAGTTATTTAAATTACTGCTTCCTCAAACGCAAGATTTAACATCTTGATTAGAATAACTGAGCTATAAACAAGTCACATAAATTTCCAATAAATGGCAAATGTTAGTTTGTGGGTGTGTTGATTATGCCACAACAAAGATTTCTCTTTTAAGTTTTCCAAACATCAAGCAGAGTATGTGGATATCAATTATATAAAGAAGAAGGCTACTCCAGACCTCTCCTGGCAGAGAAGTAGTGGAGACAGGATTGGAGCCTGGATCCTCTCACTCCCAGGCCTGTTCTCTTTCCATATTTTCATTACCCTATTTATTTTGTTAATGAAATGTACATCGCCTTGATTCTATTTAATTGCCATTGTTTTTACGAGATGCCCTTCCCCTTGACTCTATTTATTGCCATTGTTCTTGTCTGTCTGTCTCCCCCGATTAGACTGTAAGCCCGTCAAACGACTGTCTCTATCTGTTGCCGACTTGTTCATTCCAAGCGCTTAGTATAGTGCTCTGCACATAGTAAGTGCTCAATAAATACTATTGAATGAATGAATGAATTTCCTTTAGGCAATACTGCTTCTTTTCTTGGTCCTAGGATAACACAGTTCAAAATAATATTAACTGAAATAAGACTGGTAGCAGGGTTGGGGTTGTGGCAGTGTCAAGGCACTGAAAGGAAGTTTTAGCAAAATGCCTTATGTACATATGATAGCATTTAATAGCAATCCAATGCATATATGTCAGAGCTAACTATAAACAAATACTGTCAATGATAAGACATTCCATTTATTTTGTTTAGAATGTCTGTATTTTGAGCTTAGGTCTCTATACTTGGGAAATCTAAACCTGTAACAAATATTGTAAATGAAAGAAGTAAATGCAGGAAGGCAAGGCTGGTTTAAATAAACCCACACTGGGTAAATAAACCAAATCTAGTTCTGCCCAAATGGAATTCTGCTGAAGAAATCACATTTAATTATTGCTAACTCTAAGACCAATGAGAAAAATAGATTAGCAATAAAATGAGCAGTCTGATTTTTTAAAAATAAATCTACTTACTAGATTTTGAAGACTAATATGCTATCAACTACTGAACCAAATTCTGAAACTATTCCCTGTATATGCCAGTCACAATTGGAAGCTACTTTTACTCTTTCAAGCCACTAGGGGGATTATATAGTGTACCCAAATTGTAAATTATTCAAATTATCTGAAAGAGTTAATCCAGCTTCGAATGGTACCTAATTTATCCCCAAGGAAATAACTGACTCCTTGGAAGCATCACCCCCACTTAATATGGAATTTTTGCTTTTTTTTGGCATTTTACATACAATATTTTTGTTTAACTAATTACTATATGTTTTATTCCTCTTGTACTTGCCCTTGTTAAAAAAATCAGATCTTAAATTGAAAAGAGAAAACATGCATTACAATATGAGTTTTTATGTTGAATTGTGAAAAAACAAAAAACTCAAAGGAAATGCAGACAGTTACAATGTTTACATATAAATTGGGCATGATGCAGATGTGTTAGCAGATGTGTTTGGTCTCTATGAGAAGCCTAAATTTTTAAAACTTGATTCCAGAAAACAATAGAACACAGTGAGCCACCCATTCTCATACTATTAAGGGCTTAATTTTGCAAATGTAATATTGTCTTTCTTTCTGAAATATTTTCATTTAAATCCACTCTGTATTTTGTCTTCTCCATTCTGTCTTCATCAGATGTTCTTAACAATTAAAAAAAAAGGATTTCACTCATGCTCCTACAGTTTTCATTTTGAAATGACTAGCAACATCATCAGAAGTTTTTTTTCATTTTCTTAGTATTCTAAATTTTGCCAAACTATGTCTCTTTATATAGACGGTTTCATCTCCATAGTGGTATTTATGGTGTTCTGCAGTTTTTTATGGATTATGAACTTGCTACATTTCTCTGCAATTCTGAGTTTCTCAGGTGTTGTATGCTGGCAATATGTTGTGTACTTTTCAATGGAACAAATGCATAAAGCACTTATATATATTTCAAAAAGGATTTGGGATTTCATGATCTTGGAGAGAGACCAAAATTGAAGCCAGAATAGCACTTAGCTCTGATGTCTTAGCATTCATTTTGATATACATCACCAAACAGTTACACAATTGACCTCTGCTCAGAGAAGAGAACGGCTTCCTTTGTACTAGAATAAGCTCATTGTATATGGTGGAAATTTCACCTTTCGGTATGTGTCTGGGCACAGTGTATTACAGAACAATTACAGATGAAATCAGACAGATGTGCAATTGCTTCCCATTTCTCACTCCAAACTCAATCCTATTTTCATGTAAATAAGGACTGTTTGATCAAAAGAAGTCACTGCAGCTTCCTTATGTCTATGAATTCCCAAAGTAGTGAGTCACTGCCTATGTATCTAGCCAAACATCGATCAATCAATTGCATTCATTTAGTGCCTACTGAGTGTAGAACACTGTATTAAGCATTTGGGAGAGTACAGTGTAGCTGAGTTGGTAGACAGGTTCCCTGCCCACATTGAGCTGACAGTATAGAGGACTGTTCTACTGTGATTTAGACACATTTATAACTCAAGCAGAACCACCAAATATGTACTTGGTGATTCTAGACTGCAAGCTCACTGTGGGCAGGAAATGTGTCTACTAAATCTATTGTAATTTACTCTCCCAAGCACTTAGTACAGTGCTCTACACACAACAAAATGCTCAATAAATATGATTGATTGATTGATGCACCTCTCAAAATATGGAATATTATACTAACCTAGAATTGATCATGCAGATTTGTTGTTTCATATATTTTTTCCACCTCTGGTTCACTAACTAATCCATCCTTCTTTAAAATTTAAAGAACCCGTTTGGCTAGAGACATTCTATTCATTGTCCGACTACTGTACATGATGAAACTGTTTCCTCTACATTATTTCCTGAATTTGCTTTAAAAAGTTGGGACCTCCAAAAAGGACCACTACTCTCCCCTTATTCAAGACCCTACTGAAATAATCTTTCTTCCAGGAAGTCTTCCCTGACTAACCTCTCACCTCCCCATCTTATTCACCCTCCCTCAGTATCACCCAAGTATTTATGTCCATTACCCCTAAGCACTTTGATACTCACCCCAGCCCCACCATAGTAAATATACACAGGCTCTGTTACCTCCTCTATCAGTAATTCATTTGATTGTCTGTTTCTTCCAGTAGACTGTAAATTCCTTCTGAGCATGGATCATGACTGCCAACTCTATTCCTCACCCAAGTGCTAAGTACAGTGATCTGATTAATTGCTTAATGAGTTGAGTCAACATTTATCCAGAGTGAATCCCGCCCCCCCAAAAATACAGTACAAAAATGATTCTTATTCCACCAGTCACTAGATTATTTTCATGCAGCAATATTTGAGAGACCACAGACAGTAGAGTAATTAGTTAAATCTTGAAACTAGCAAAATGCTAAACAAAAATATTCTAACCAAGGATTAACTGAAATAGTATGAAAGCAGAGTGGCATAGTGGCTAGAGGGTGGGCCTGGGAGTCAGAAGGACCTGGGTTCTAATCCCAGATCTGCCACTTGTCTGCTGTGTATTCATCCTATCATCAGCCCCATTGTATTTATTTACTCATCTGTAAAGTATTTTATATATATATTAATGTCAGTCATCCCTGCTAATTTATAAGCTCACTGTAGGCAGGGAATGTGTCTGTTTATTGTTATTCTGTGCTCACCCAAGTGCTAAGTACAGTGCTCAGTATATAGTAAGTGCTCTATAAATGTGATTGTATGAATGAATGAATGAACTCTGTAATACTGTACACTCCCAAAAGTTTAATATGGTGCTCTGCACACAGTAAGTGCTCAATAAATATGATTGATTAATTGATGGTTTATTGGGGCACATCTGAAACAAGGCCAAATTTGCCCACTGCTAGAGTAGAGACTACAAGAGACACTGCTTCATAAATGTAGTCTGGGATCATAGGAACTCTCAGAGAAATCTACAAGTCCATGCATCTGCAGCACCAAGAATTAAGACACATAAAAATCTATTTTGTCTTTAAAGGATTCCCAAATAGGAAATTTTACGACCTTTCTTAAGAACCCATTTCTAGAGTCTAATCTTCTGTCAGGAAATTAATGTTCATCAACTAGACTGCAGCATGTCATAGTGATGAGGCATGGTCCTGGGAGTCAGAAGGTCACGGATTCTAATCCAGGTTCTGCCACTTGTCTGCTGTGTGACCTTGGGCAAGTCACTTCATTTCTCTGTGACTCAGTTACCTCATCTGTAAATTGGGGATTGAGACTGTAACAAAAAAATAAGACTTGCTTGTATTCACCCCAGTGCTTAGTACAGTGCCTAGCACATAGTAAGCATTTTACAAATACCGTAAATTTTATTACTGTAATCATTAGACTGTAAACTCTTTGAAGGTATGAATCAGTGGTATTTGTTAATTATTATTTAGTGGTATTTACTCACCTCTCCCTCAGCCCCACAGCACCTTTGTAGATATCCATAATTGTTTATTTGTACTAATGATTGTCTTCTCCTCTGGACTGTAAACTCATTGTGAACAGGGAACATCTCTACCAACTCTTTTATATTATATTATCCCAAGGTCTCAGTATAGTATAAAATTATTGATTGATCAAATATTTATTTTTTGCAGAGCACAGTACTAACCATTTAGGAGAGTATAGTATACTAGAGTTGAAGGTAAGGACTATATTTCTACTTTTAGTATAAGTTACCTTATGGCTTGTACATAAATGATCTTCACACAGTAGATCACTATAAATACAGATGATGATAATGATGATATCCCAAATCAGCTTAGTCAATTCAACTTCATCCTCATCTTCTGTAGGATAATTAATCAGAAACATGAAAAAAATGACTGTGTCTACACCTTATCTTCTGTAGACTAAACAATTCCCGTCCCTTTTTTTAATAGATTCACTTTCTTAATTTTTTTCCCTCCAAATCTTTGTGGAATCTAGCACTAGCTATTTTATCCTAGCATCACCCTGATTAGTGTTAATTAACTTAGTAATAAGATTGTAAGGAAGCTTGGGAAGATATATATTCTCCTCCCACCCCTACTCCATCAGAGCTAAACCCAAAACATTCTAGGGAGTGGGTTTCCTACATTATTTCTAAAGATGTCAAGGTATGGAGAGAATTCAAGTCATTTCAAGGAGCTCAGTTCAGAGATTAACAACTATTCCTGATTAGAAGTTTTCCTAATACTGTATTTACTCTTCCTCGTGGTTTGCTTAGTATCAAACTGTGACTAGCACTGAAAAAAGATCTTGAAATGATTTTATGCTAGAGAAGGGGTGGTAATATTCTTCCCTCTAAAAACAATATCCTTTTTCTTGTTTTTTACTATTATTCTTTTTATTTTGCATAGTTTTCTCTGTAACAGCTAGGCAGCCCTTTTTTATCCCAAAGTTGACTGTATTTCAGGAGCTGGTGGAATGATGGTCGTATAATGAAATGGTGCTTGAATATCAGATTTTAACAAGACCATCTTAAAATTTTCAAAGACAGTTTATAAGCCCAACAAATAGTAACTTAACATAGTAAGGCTTTAAATCACTATGTGTTTCCTTTCAGAGAAAATATTTTGTATAAATATTAGATATTAGTATCACACTGCCACCCAGAAGAGAAATCTCCTTTGAAATGGAACTGATTTAATCATCAGACAATGGTTCCCTTGATATGATCTCTCCAGGGGTCTGTACAATACTTGTACAGCATTGTAACTCTTACACAACTGTCACTTTTCTATGCTTAAATCAAATACCAGGATAACCTCCAGGAACCCAGTACAATAGAGCAACAAATGCTGCCACAGATTATTTTCACCTTGGCATGGTTTACAAGCAACAAACCACAAAGGCACTAAAATAATCCTATACTCTTAGTGTGAATTTCTCCTAATTCAAGGCATGCACTGCATCCAGAAGTATGATTCATCTGAGATAAAAATTTCAAAGTCTCAAACACAGACACTGATTCCATTTTTGAATGTGTTGATATTCTTATAATATGAATGATAATTACATACAATTATTGTAAAGGTGTTTGTTAATAAAAACAATAATAATGATAAGGCTAATATTCTCATCACATGTTCTCAAAGAGCCCGTATTGAACCATGAGAGGTTGGGGAGGAAAGAAAAATAGAAGTAATAATTCTTAGTAAGTGCTTCCCCCCTCACCTCATCTTTATTTACCATGGGAAGCAGGGTTCTATCGATCTACATTTATAACAAGTTAGAAGAGAGCAGCCTGACACCAACAGTCACATATATGGCGGTTATCTTTCTTTCCACTGAGTATCCAAATGGCAGTATAAGCCCTCCAGTTTTAGCTCTGTGAAACGAGTAGGGAAAAGAATATCATTCTTCACAAAATCGATGAGGATGTCCTTCCCCAGCCTTTGTATGGAGATTGAAGACAGAATGTTAGTCAGGTTACCCCTGGTCTGATCTGCCCAGACCTGTTCTCCCCATCCCCCAGAATCAATGTGGCTGTGAGTCTTGTCAACAGCAGAGACATTTTCAGGTTTTGATTGCCCTGGGGACAGTTATAAGCTACTAGATCTCTTCCTTCCTTTGACCCCTAACTGCTGCTCACTACCTTAAATGCATACTCCCTGCTTCATCCATGTCACTCAGTGGCCCATGGGCCTGGGAGTCAGGAAGCATGGGTTTTAATCCAGGCTCTGTCATTGGTCCTCTAGGTGACCTTGGGTAAAGTCACTTAATTTTGTTCTTCAGTCTCCTCATCTGTAAAATGGGAATTAAATCAGTCAACCATATTTATTGAGTGCATACAATGTGCAGAGCTCTGTACTCTTTACTCTTGGGAGAATAAAGAGAATTAGCAGACACATAGCCTGCCCATAACAAGCATACAGTCTAGAGGGGGAGACAGACATTGATATGAATAAGTAATTTGCAATATATGATTTAAGATATGTGCATAGTGCTGTGGGGTTGGGGGTGGGGTAAATATCAAATGTCTAAAGATCACAGATCTAAGTGCATAGATGATGCAGAATGGAGAGAAAGCCAGGGAGAGATGGCTTAATCTTACTCGGACTGTTCCTTTCCAGTCTGGAGATCATCCCATTTCCTCTAGGATCTATTCCATAATTAACTCCCAAATTGTATTAACCCAAAAGCCACCTTTAGCTCTTGCAAATTAAACTCATTCACAGCAATGATGTATATTTAATTGCACATTAGATTACTTGTTTTTATTCTGATATTTCTTCCTGGCATATAGCCCTAGTACCTATGTTATCCGTGTCATTCCTCTTGCTCCCAGTATTTGTAAGAAATGTTGTAGGTCTTTCTCCTTTTGGATTGTAAACTCCTTGTAGACAGAGAATGTGTACTCTGTTACTGGATAACTTTTGCACAGCTAAGTTTTTTGTTTTTTAATGGTTTCTGTTAGGTGCATACTATGATTAAAACACTGTCTCACTACTAGAGTGGATAAAAGTTAATAAGATTGGAAACAGTCCATAGTCAATGTCTCACATCAGGCTCACAGTCTAGGAGGAGGGAGAACAGGAGAACTGAAGCACAGAGAAGTTAAGTGATTTTTCCAAGGTCACACAGTAAGCAATTGACAGGACCAGAATAGAACACAGGTCCTCTGACTTTCAGGCCTGTGCTCTAGCCAATCAGTGGTATTTATTGAGCACTTACTATGTATAGAACACTGTACTAAATGCTTGTAGAGTACCATACAACCAAATTAGCAGACACATTCCCTTCTCATAATGAGTTTCAGTTGAGGGAACTAGGTCATGCTGCTTAGTTCACCTGCTTAATACTATTGGTTAGATGGAAAAAAAAAAACCCAATTATGCTTGTTTCTATCTGCACGTTATAGTAAAGACCCAGAATTATGGGCAAGACTCTAAATTTCAGAACTTATCCAAGGCTCTTAAAGCTGGAACACTTTCAAAAGAAGACCTTTACAGGTGGCACCTTGATGAATTGATTTGGGTTTGTGCTTCTGAGATGTAGCCTATCAGTCCATGTTGACTCAAATTAAATTGGAAACCATTCGTTACAGAAAATGTGCCAAGCTGGAGGGTAGGAAAGTGAAATCTAACCTCCCCGGATAGCTCCCCATCCATTTTTTCCCACCCAAGAAGAAACAGAAAAATAACTCATGGGATGGCAGCTTCTTTAGTGGAAAAGATATTTTAATCTTCTTCTACACGTTCTCCAAGAGGTGTTTTTCTATTCCCCTCTGCCTCCAGCCTCTTCCCTCTCCAGTCCACAGTGTTGTTGTTCTTGTTGTTGTTTTAAATGGTATTTGCTACATGCTTACTATGTGACAGGCACTGTGGTAAGTGCTGGGATAAATACAAGATAATCAGATTCAACACAGTTCATGTCCCACAAGGGGGTCATGGTCTTAATTCCCATTTTACAGATGAGGAAACTGAGGAGTTAAGTGACTTTCACAAACTCATACAGCAGACAGATGGGGGAGCTGGGACTAGACCCAAGGTCCTCTGATGCCCAGGTCCATCATCTTTTCACCAGACCACACTGCTTCTCACTTCACTTCACTCTGATGCCAGATCATTTGTCTCAATCAATGTTTTGCATATTTCCCAAATCTTCAAAATTCTCCAGTGGTTTGCCATTCCTCATCATATCAGTAAGAAACCTCTCTCAGGTCTCTTCAGTGCCTGCCTGTCAACTCACTGAGCCTTGTATTCCCTTTCATTATGGATCTCTTGCTTTCTGCCCTGCCAGGAACTCCCTCCCTATATACATATGGAAGGCCACTGCTCTTCCCAACTCCAAATCCCTTCTGGAATGACATCTCTCCAGTAGGACTTTCCTGATTAATCTCAGATTGTTCCATTCAATTTACCTTCACTTCCATTTCTGAATATCTGCATCACTGAGGCATTCACTCCTCCCTGCACTGCCACCAACCCCATATCTATCTTTATACTCTGATGTTTCTTCATGTCTATGATTCATTTTATTGCCTTTCTCCTGCTAGAATGTAAGTAACCTCCTTGAGGGCATGGACTGTGTCTACTAATTCTATTATGATGTACTTTTCCAAGCACTTACTACAACATTCAGCACACATTAAGCACTCAGTAAAATATTGTGAATTAATTGATTACCACTCAACAGACATTTGTGTCTGGTAAATAATGATTCTCTGCCTTTGAGAGCATGAATGTGTGTTTTACTTCTGGTATACTCTCCCACATACTTAGAATAGTGCTCAATAGTCCTCATTAAATGCTGTTGATTGATTGTAAGCTTGCTATGGGCAGGGACCATGTCTACCAACTCTGTTGTACTGTAGCACCCCAAGTGCTTAGGAGAGTTCTCTGCACATGGTAGACAACTAATAAGTGCCATTGGCGGTGATGGTTGATACTTAAAAGATGGAGGAAATGGCAGATAATCTTAACTAAAATAATTAACACACATCCTCAAGAGATTCAAATTATTGATGTTTACAAAAAGCAAAACCAACCTACCTGCAGGATCAATTATTGAAAAATCTTGGTCGACAAATCATCAGCTTTGCCCTTTAGAGTCAACTCCTTTTGAGCCCAGCTGTTCTAGAATGTAGAGTCTACTGATTGAAGACCTTATTGTATGACTGACAACCCCAGGCCCCAGGCTGTGGAGTGATGTTGGCTTCTTATGACAGTAAAGACCCTCCATGGCAGACAAGGTAATTCTAATCTAACCTCAGTTGATGTCACAAGAGTGCCTGCCATTGCCACAATAAATGGAGCAGATGGTCTAACTTTAGCCCATTTTCTGCCTGAATATCAGGATCCATTGATGAACACAGAACTGGCTGCAGGCCCAAGATAGATAATAATGTAGAACCACAGTAAGTGCAAATGAGCCCAAGTGATTCTAGGCTATGGAATGGTTGCCAATCCAGGGACTCTCTGGACACAGCCTATGGCCCATCCAAAGAAAGGAATCATTCTTATGGGATGCTAAGGGATGGGGCTCCAATTGCTCACCCTCAATTTCATTTTCTGAATCCAGGGAATTTTTGATGATGATGGTGGTGATAATTATCATTACTGTATTGTGTGTTTAATGTGTGCCAAGCACTGTGGTAAAAACGAGACAGTAGATTAGCCAGAGTTCCTATTCCATAGAGGGATCAAAGTCTAAGGGAATGGGGAAATGTATTTTTAGTCTCCAGATTTCCAGAAGAGAGAATTAGGCCCAGGGAAGTTAAGTGACTTATACAAGGTCACACAGCAGGCAAGTGGAGGGGCTAGGCATAGAACACAGGTCCCCTCATTTTCAGGTCTATTCTCTTTCCACTAAGCAGTGCTATATTTTGAGTATTCTCAATATTTTAACCCCAACTAACTAAATGAATAACTACTACTTTAATTTCTAGCTTGGGCAATGACCAAGATAGTAAAATTCAAAGTGAACAATAGGTTAACATTTCTCCTTACTTTCCGGGAAATCAGAAAGGTTTATTCTTTCTCCTCCTGTTCTTTCTCCCTTTATCTTTCCCACATAGACCCACCCTTCCAACTCATTTGGAAACACATTTACTTAAAACAATGGTGATAAAAGTGTTTGAAAAGTCTCAGTTTGGACATATTCCTGAATCCCAGAGGTGATTCAGTTCCACCATTCTTCTAAATTGGTTTTCCTAACAAGCCTATTCTGTTGTTAAGGAGGAAGGAGTTAACCTCAGATTAGACTTCTCCATTTAACAAATTCCTCCACCGTTGCCCCCGAGGTACACCATAAAACAGAATTTTCAGGTTACCTGTTCTTCCGCTCTTCCCTTTGATTCTAATAATTTCACTAAAGGTCTCTGGGTTCTCTCGAAACAAGATACCTTCCTGTTGAAAGTTTCTGCAATATTTCTGTCTATAGACAATAAATCTACTTACACAAACCTAGTTGTTAGCTACAGAGCTGTTCACAGAATTAAAAGAAAAAAAGGGTCTGTTTTTACTAATCATCATTATTCCATAAAAATGTCAACCTGTCTCCCCACCCCCCAATCCCATATGCACTTTATCACAATCTTCTGCCTTTCATCAAATGAGGCCCCAGCTCTGCTTGTCCTTTTGGCCCAGCAGAAGTCAACCAAGTTCAGGGATAGGTTGTAGTGGGGCAGAAAGAGAGAGAGAGGGAGAAAGAAACAGAGAGGGAAAGAAAGAGAAGGGGGGAAGGAGAGGGAGAGAAAGAGAGAGAAAGCAGTCTGCCTTTTATCCCATTTTGGCAAGTATACTACTAGAACTGATTTTTCACAGGAGTGATTTTGCAAGAACAGAAACCTAGAGCAGTTGCCTCTTTTTCATCACTCCCCAAGTGCCATGGGAAATGGACGGGGCCTGCAAGAGATTGGCTGTAGAGGTTGGGGTGGGGCCAACTACTGACTGACTGATCATGTTCTCCGCTAGGAAGGAAAGAAGGAAAGCGTCTTGAAACAATCTTGGAGTTTCTAAGGTCAGAGTTCACCTATGGAAATGGCCAAGCCTTCAGAGCATATTCTGAAACAATAAGAAGGGAATAATTCTGGATGTGATTAGGAGTTGGGATTCAAGTCCTGCACTTTTTTGAAAATCTCAAAGGGCCTCCTACAGTAGTCCTTGTTCCTTTATCTCTATTTTTCTACTAATGACCTCTTTTCAAACCAGGCAGGGAGTTGAAAGCATTTCATTTTTTTCTGAACAGAGAGTGCACATCTACCCTCTAGGAGTTTACACTAGTTCTGAGCTTCTCAGGAATATTCATATAGACCAGTTCCTCCCTATAAAATTTTGGCATAACTGAAGTAGAAATGGCATGTACAGAGTGTGTTGTGTGTTTGTATGGTGTATGGGTGCGTACATTGTATAGATACACACAGGCTCATGTTCATCTCTCTTGTTCCTGCAATTTTATTAAGATGATTTAGATTGGCCCTTACAATCACCACCAGCCAATTTGAAGCTGGCAAAAATCAATCCAATTTTACTTGGGCTAAAGACTGATGTTCTGAAACCAAAAGAGAGTCATCTGTCCCTGAGGCAATGTTATCTTGAAATTATAGCTGGGGAGATGACGCCAAGTGAGTTTCCAACCAATAGCACGTTCCCAAAGGGAACCAACCCCATTTTGCCTTTCAAGCCTGTAACTTTATATTAACGATTCAGACCAGTTGCTCCACTTTAGGCCCACTGAGGGTGGGAATGATGGAACAAAATTGAAGGAAGATTATAATGATAATTATGTTCTGCCCAGAGTTTCATTCAACAGGGAGCCATTTTTTAGATACTAATTCACCACAAAGAATCACGTAGTTTTACCCTGCTACGATTCTGAGTCTTGAGAGCATCCCAAATGCATTTCAACAAGCAATCACCCATGAAAAAGAGCCCTTCTCCCTAATTTCACTGGTCTGCAACCATCACCATTTGGCCCACGTGGGGGCTCAGCTCAGTGGAGAGAGCCCAGGTTTGGGAGTCAGAGGTCAATGCGTTCAAATCCCGGCTCTGCCACTTATCAGCTGTATAACTGTGGGCAGGTCACTCCACTTCTCTGTGCCTCAATTACCTCATCTGCAAAAATGGGGATTAAGACTGTGAGCCTTCATGTGGACTACCTGATTACCCTGTATCTAACCCAGTGCTTAGAACAGTGCTCTGCACATAGTAAGCGCTTAACAAATACCACCATTATTGTTATTCCTTCCTTTCTCACCATATACCGATAAACCCAGTAAAGGGTTCCAAGGATTCTATTTCTCATTGACAGCTTGTGCAAAGGTTGATTCAGTTACTTTGGAAAAACTACCTGAAATGAATGGCTAATTAAGGCAGTGGGAAAAGGACTGTCAGTAGCTGCCAGACTCCAAATACAATGTACAAAGGAAAAACCTTTTTTTTGAACCTTAGGTCAGTGGAATAATAAGCACCAGTGATACCCTAAATAAGCACTAGTGGGATCATTATTTTCAAGAAAAAATGACCATTCTCAAATGTTTTCAGTGCCAAATTGATTTGGAAAGTCCTAATTTAGATAAAAAGGACTGAATTGATACTTCCAGGTGGATACATGGAAAATAACCATATAAAATACTGGGAAGATCTCTACATGAACTCTCTCCATAAAACAGATTAAAAACTTGATCTGCTAACAAGGTAGGTGCCTTGAATTGAGTAGCAAATGAGATGTAAATGTTTAATGAACTAGGCAATTTCCATACTACCAGGTCTTGAGGTAGGTGTAAATTTCCTTATCAGTTATGTCATGTGTGTCCTAGATACATTAGAATTATAGTAAAGTGAATGGTTAGTGAATCACCACTGAAATGGACCCTTGTAGCTTTATGTATATTTTTTCCTCAATTAGTTAATTCTTCAATCTCTCTAAACATCCCTCCTTAGTCTTATCAATGATTGATATTTATTGAGCGCTTACTGTGTGCAGAGCACTGTACTAATTACTTGGGATAATACCATTTAACAGTTGGTAGATATGTTCCCTGCCCACAGTGAGCTTACAGTTTAAAGAGAGAAGTTTACAGTCTCATTTGTTGTCTCAGGTTCCATCTGTCAGCCACTTACTGTAGGTCTCACATTAGGTTCTGTCTGGACCCCTTGGCTTTCCTGACTATTACTAATGAAAATAATAAATTTAAGGGTTTACTATGTTCCAAACACCGTCCCGTCACTGTGGAAGGCACTACCATCCTTCCTGTATCACAAGCCCGCAAGCTTGGTGTCATCCTTGACTGCTCTCTCATTCATCCCACACATCCAGTCCGTCACCAAAACCTGCCACTCTGATCTTCACAGCATCACCAAGATCCGCCCTTTCCTCTCCATCCAAACTGCTACCTTGTTAGTACAATCATTCATCATATCCCAACTGGATTACTGCATCGGTATCTTGTCTGATCTCCCAACTTCCTGTCTCTCCCCACTTCAGGCTACACTTCACTCTGCTGCCCCTATTATCTTTCTACAGAAACGCTCTGGGCATGTCACACCTTTCCTCAAAAATCACCAGTGGTTGCCTATCAACCTTCAAATGAAGCAAAAACTCCTCACTATTGGCTTCAAAGCTCTCCATCACCTTGCCCCCTCCTATCTCACCTCCCTTCTCTCCTACAGCTCAGCCCGCACACTCTGATCCTCTGTCGCTAACTTCCTCACTGTGCCTCATTCTCGCTTGTCCTGCTGTTGACCCTGGGCCACATCCTACCTCTGTCCTGGAATGCCCTCCCTCCTCACATCCGCTAAACTAGATCACTTCCCCCCTTCAAAGCCCTACTGAAAGCTCACCTCTTCCAGGAGGCATTGCCAGACTGAGCTCCACTTTTCCTCTGCTCCTTCTCCCCTCCTCAACACCCCTACTCCCTCCCTCTGCTCTACCCCCCTCCCAACCCAACAGCACTTGTTGATATATGTAGACATTTATTATTCTATTTATTTTCTGAATGTGTATATATCTACAATACTATTTATTTATTTTGATGCTATTGATGCCTTTCTATTTTTCTGTTTTGTTGTCTGTTCCCCCCTTCTAGACTGGGAGCCTGTTGTTGGATAGTGATTGTCTCTATAGATTGCTGAATTATACTTTCCAAGTGCTTAGTAAAGTGCACTGCACACAGTAAGCACTCAATAAATATGAATGAATGAATGAATACTAAGCACTGAGGTGGATACAAGCAAATCAAGTTAGACACAGTCCCTCTCCCAGGTGGAGCTCATAGTCTCAAATCTCATTTTACAGTTTAAATAACTGAGGATCAGAGAAGTGAAGTGACTTGCCCAAGGTCACAAACAGATAAGTGGCAGAGCCAGGATTAGAACCTATGGCCTTCTGACTCCCAGGCCCATGCTCTATCCACTATATCATGCTGCTTCTCCTACTAACTCCTTATTCTTCCAACTCACTGTCTTGGAAAATTCAACAGCTCACCAAGCATCAGTTTCTACCTTTAAACTGATGATATCCTAATCTATTTCTCCACTCCTAAACACAACAGAGATCTCAAAAATTGTACTTTATACCACAGTATCTCCAGATCTCTGTTTGAATTTTAATCCAACAGAGAAAATTCACTTAGAATGTGGTGAAGCAACCAAATGTTTGCTCTGCTTTCTGGCAGATTAATAATAGTAATAATAATAATTCTGGTATTTGTTAAATTCTTACTATGTGCCAAACACAGTTCCAAGCAATGGGGTAGATACATGGTAACCAGGTTGTCCTACATGGGACTCACAGTTTTAATCCCATTTTACAAATGAGGTAACTGTGGCACAGAGAGGTTAAGTGGCTTGCCCAAGTTCACACAACTGACAAGTGGAAGAGCTGGGATTAGAACCTGCATCCTCTGTCTCCCAAGCCTGTGCTCTTTCCACTAAACAACACTCCTTCTCTAACCAGATTAGCACTTGGATCTTTGTCAGCATCTATCTGCTCAACCATTCTTCCAGTTGAAACATAACTGAAATCCTTAAGGGAAATCTTCTTGGATGCTTTGGTTTAAACATCAAATATAATGATAATAATAATAATGTGATGTTGGATGTAAAGTTCCTGGTGGTCAGAGAGTCAGAAGGACTTGGGTTTTAATTCCACCTCCACTGCATTTCTACTGTGTGACCCTGGTCAAGTCATTTAACTTCTTTCTGCCTCAGCTACCTCATTTTACTATAAAATTGGATTTAAGACTGTGAGACCCATGTGGGGATATGGACTATATCCATCTAGAATTATTTGTTTGTTCGTTTAAATTGTATTTGTAAAGCACTTACTCCTCTGCTTGTGACCTAAAAGGTCGGGCACATAGTTAGCACTTAGTAAATACCATTAAAAAAAATCAAGTTCCAATTTTGATTATGTATAGCATGTTTATTATTATGTTGCTCCTGACACACTACCCTGTCATGAGTTGATTATTCAGAGTGAGCAGATGATAACAGTGACTTACTATGATAAAAGAAAAAGAATGACCTAAAAGTCAAGTCACTACTCTAAGGATATTCTAGACAATTAAGAACATTTATAAACCTAGCAGCATTTTCTGGGTTTCCTTCTGTAGTTTTTCAAGCTTATACTTCCCTTGACCCTTTCTGCAAATGAAAGAATGGAAATGTCCCTACAGATTTCTATTGAACAAACAAAGGTACTTGAGGAGAAGGACATATGTGGATTCACTTCCAAAACTTCATGTATTAATTTGATATTTGAAACCTACTAAATGGAAAAAAATTTAAAAATTCGGCAGTAGGTATTGCAGAAGCTGTGGTGTATCTAACACATGAATTCACCTACTGGACAAATATATGGTATTATTGGAAAATTGCTAAATGTGTGGAGGTCAGTATAGAATAAACAGTGTATAGATTCAAAGAGATCCATATCGCATAATTGAGTTAATGTCAAAGGAAGATTTTTTTTTAATACTCTTTTCTTTTTTATTAGAGCTGTTCATGAATTCCTGCATCCCCTCCCCACAGCATTTGTATATATTTATACATATTTATTGCTCTATTTATTTTATTAATGATGTGCATTTATCTATGGTACTATTTATCTATTTTGATGGTATTGATACCTGTCTACTTGTTTTGTTTTGTTGTTTATGAGTCTTCTTGACTGTGGGACTGTTGTTGGGTAGGGATTGTATCTGTTGCTGAATTGCAATTTCCAAGCACTTAGTAAAGTGCTCTGCACACAGTAAGTACTCAATAAATACAACTGAATGAAGGAATAAATGAAAACAATAGCCTTACGTTTAAGAATGTATAATAAATAAATCAAGCAATTTGTTATAAATTTAGCCAAATCCCAACATTGAGGACTAGTAGATAGAGAACAGGCCTGGAAATCAGAAGGACCTGGGTTCAAAACCTGCCTCTTCCATGTGTTGGCTATGTGACCTTGGGGAAGTCATTTCACTTGCTCTGTGCCTCAGTTACATCATCTGTAAAATCCAGAATAAGTCTGTGAGCCCCATGTGGGACAGGGACTGTCTAATCCAAATAGCTTGTGTCCATGACAGTGCTTAGTCCAGTGCCTGGAACATAATAAGTGCTTAACAAATACCATAGCTACATTTACATGTGATACACGTCTGTTTTTTAAACTGTAGAAAGAGATGGGAGGGGAGGGAACCCAAGTGTATCACATGTAAATGTAGCTATGGTATTTGTTAAGCACTTATTATGTTCCAGGCACTGGACTAAGCACTGTCATGGACACAAGCTATTTGGATTAGACAGTCCCTGTCCCCCATGGGGCTCACAGACTTAATCTGGATTTTACAGATGATGTAACTGAGGCACAGAGCAAGTGAAATGACTTCCCCAAGGTCACATAGCCGACACATGGAAGAGGCAGGTTTTGGGTATCACTGGGGTAATGAAAGAAGCCTGAGGCAGGGAAGAAATTCTTTGCTTCTGTGGTTTTCATAGTAGCTCCAGGGCACCAATGAACTTGGTGAAGTGAGCGATACTGGGATCAAATAATTTGGGCAAAATTGAAGATTATGCTCTTGGAAGGAGAATTTAACATGTAAATGAATTGAAAAACAGTGAGGAATCTTAGATAACTTCAAGGATATACTATTCTGGGGTGGGGGTAATCTAGTGTCATCCAGTGTCCGGGAGATCCCCCACCCCTATCTCTAATTTACTTGAATGTCTGCCTTCTCCTGTCTTCTGTAAATTCCTTGTGGATCCTGGCTACTAGCTCTATTTGTATTGTACTTTCCTGAGTGCTTAGTACAGTGCTCTGCACACAATGAATGCTCAGTAAACACCACACTGATTGGTGGATTATCAGTAGAGATGGGAGAGCAAAGAGAAGAAGCTATTTATCAAAATTTATCTCAGATTTAATTTGGGCTTGTAGATGGGTTATAAACAATAGTCCTTATAGACCAGTTAAATCTTCTCCTGAACCATCTAACAATATATTCACTGATTACCCACATCATTTCTAATTTTCTTTTAAAATAGTATGTAAAACACGGCAGCAGAAGAAAGAAAAGCTGGGTGTTGTTGCGCTAGAGAAGTGGGAAGGGAAGTTCTTAAGTCTGGAAGCCTTGATGGTCTGACTGTGGAGTTATTTGCATAACAATGGGACCAGGATGTTTCCCAGAATTCTCCCCACTATTTCCACCACTGCCAAGGATTACCAGTTCTCCATTACTGACTTATCAATGGCCTTATTTGAAAAAAATTTATTGCTAATTTTCCTATCCAATGACCCATCTGCTAGCAGGCATTTCTGAGACATACATTTCCCCCATTTTTGGAAAACACAGCTGCAAAAGACTGGAAGATGAGAAAAAGGCATTAACTGCAGCCCTGGGGAGTTGGTCCAATTCAAGACTTAATTGTCATTGCAGTAGAGTGCATTTAGAGGGTCAATTCATTCATAAAGAATCTTTTTGTTTCTGTATTTTCATCAATAGTTGCATTGTACCTGAGTTTAAATATAAACAGTGCAGCTAGTTATATAAAAGCAGAATAAGATTTCCCTTTGCAAGAACCCCAGAAAGAAAATAAACCCCTCCCTCAGAGTGAGAAAGGAAAAACTCTCTTTTACTCAAATCACATTCATATCTGAAATTTTGATGGCTTAAGTCAGAACTACAGGTTGAGCACTTCTGGCTCAAAAACCTCTGTGGGAAATAGAATAAAAAAGTACTGAAGGATCAGGTCCCCTTCCACATATAGTTGCAGTCAATATTAGTAGCAAAGCGGTTTTTAAGGGTCTAATTAAACTAACAAGTACCAGGCAATGCAAATTTATGGTTATCATGTCCAATTCTATCCATGTTGTTCAGTCAGCGCCAGGCATAGCTTCCAAACACCTTTTATTATGGAAATCTCACTAATATTTCTGAGAAACTGGTCATCATCAAGACAAACTGGTAGACAAGGAAATAGGCAGGTCATGCTCTAACCTAACTAGTGTTGACTCATTTGCACTTGATATTCACCCCACTGGCAGCCCCATAGCACTTATGTACATATCCATAATTTAATTGTCTTAATGCCTGTCTTCCCCCTCTAGTCATAATCTCCTTCGGGGAAGGAAATGTGTCTACTAACTTTGTTGTATTGCTCTTATCCCAAGCACTTAATACAGTGCCTTGTACACAGTAAGCACTCCATAAATATCACTGATCACCCATCTTAAAAATCCTGGGTAATACAGATAGGCCCACATATATGGGGGCTGCATCAGGAAAACATTTATGTTGTCTGAATTTAACAGTAAAAATATCTGTTTTAGCCATGACACTGCACTGTTCCTAGCAAACACTATGTATACTTATGGTATTTGTTTACTATGTTCCAGGCACTATGCTAAATGCTGGGGTGGATACAAGCTAATCAGGTTAGACTCAGCCCATGTCCTGTGTGGGCCTTACAGTCTCAATTTCCATTTTACAGTTGAGGTAACTGAGGTACAGAGAAGTAGAGTGACTTACCCAATGTCTCACAGCAGATGAGTGGCAGAGCTGGGATTAGAACTCAGGTCCTTCTGACTCCCAGGCTCGTGTTCTATCCACTAGACCACACTGCTTCTCCAGGAACTTAGAATCTAGTAAACACACATCCAGGGAGAGTTTTGTAAAATAGTAGGAAACTAGAAACTATAGGTCTGGAAGCCAAAGGGTCTAGGTTCTAGTCCTAGCTCTGCCACTGACCAGCTATGTCATCTGAGGCAAATCATTTAGACTATGGGCCAATTTTCTTCATCTGTCAAATGAGAATGATAATAACTGCCTCTTCTTACCCTCAGAGATGATGTGAAGATATACAGAAAATGCTTCCCAGATCATTTTTCTAAATAAAACAATTTTCAAAAGCCTCCAATGATTACCTAGCCATCTTTGCAACCATCAGAAACTCTTTACCATCAGCTTAAAGGCAGTCAGTCAGCTCTCCCACTTCTACCTCACCTCACTAATCTCCTACTACAGTCTAGTCTGTACACTTTACTCCTCTAATTCTTACTATTCCTCAATCTCATTCCATTCACCTTCAACCTTTGCTGATGTCTTCCCTCCTTCCTGGAATTTCCTCCCCCTTCATATCTAACCACCAACCTTAACATATCTAACCAACCAACACTGTCAAAGTCCTATTAAAGTAATGTCTCCTTCAAGAGACCTAACTTAACTATGCTCTCACTTTTCCACCTTATTTACTCTCTCTTCTGTGTCATCTATTGATGGGTCTCTACCTTGATACCATCCTCTCCCCCATTGCATTTATGCATATATACTTACATTCAGCTGCTTACCCTAACTGTAACTTATTTTAACATTTGTCCCTCTCACTAGATTGTAAGGTCCTTGTGGGAAAAGAGTGTGCCAACCCACTCTATTGTTGTGTACTCTCAAATGCACTTTTTACTTAGTGCTCTGCACATAGTAAGCCCTCAATAAATACCACTGATTAATTGAGTGCTTTGGAAAAAGAATGCTCCATAAATTCAAGGTATTAGCTAAACACATACCGCTGAAGACATCTCTGAGATTATCTCAGTTTTGTAAAATCTTATTTCCTTGTCTCTTCACCTTGCTGCTCTCTTAGGGACCAAAGGGACTACAGGAACTTTAAACTGGGATAGTCATGGGTCTCTTCAATGCTTGGACACTTAGCAAACAGAAATAGTTACAAACTCCTAGAAAAGGCAGCATAGTTTGTCTTGCCTCTTCCTCCTATTTAAAAGCCACTCATGCCAAGGTTTTGCAGGAAGTTTTGACTTTTTAACATACATCCAACTCCAATTACCTCCTTCAATCAATATCATTATTGAACTCCCCTGTATGACTACTTTTCTGAAACTGGAGGAAGGAGAAAGAAGCAGCAGTGTTGTCTAGTGGGTAGAGCACAGGCCTGGAAGTATGCTGTGTGACTTCAATTCTGCAAGTCAATTCAATTCTCTGTGCCTCAGTTACCTCATCTGTAAAATGGGGATTAAGACTATGAGCCCATTGTGGGACAAGGACTGTCTCCAACCTTATTAGCTTGTCTCTACCCAGCACTAAGTAGAGTTCCTGGCACATGATAGGTACTTACATACCTTTAAAAAAAACCAACAGACACTAAACCATAAACCTCAGCCACAGTGATAAGTGATGGGATGAGTCAGGGCACACACTAGGTATGAATCCACGAATCTGACTAGGCCCAGAGTGAGTTGTGTTGACAACTCGAATATGTTAGAATTGGCTGTAAATTGGCAGAGGGGGATGACAGCAGAAATCAAACAAAGGATAAAGGGGGCTCATTAGGAAACATTTCTGATATAAGCCTGTGACCACGACCTCTCCAATATTAGATTAAACACCACGACCTCTCCAATATTAGAAGAATAACCCAGCTATGGAAAACAAACAATCTCTTAGCAGTCTCTAGGACTGGGAATCAGGAGATGCCAGTTTGGCACCCAACTCTATCACTGGCCTTCTGTGTAAACATTTTTCTTTGCCTAAATGCCCTCATCTCCCTATCTCTTAGACTGTGAGTCCCATACAAGATGAGGACTGGATCTGAACTGAATAATGATGGTTAAAAATTTTGTAAATAATAATTAGAGTTCCCCTCCTTCAAGCACTCTAGAAATCATTAGGGATGGCATACGCTTGCATTCCAATGGCAGTACCTCTGGTGGCTTATGGCTCCTCCCAACATGCTGACTCAGATCCTCTGTTGCAGCCTGGGGATTGTCCATATTGTTCTCTGACTGAGGGAAGTTAAAGGGACAAACCAAAACATATTGTAATTGGCAGAGTAATTCAAAAAATCCCAATCATGTTGGCTCAGAATGAGAAGGTGGGTAAATGTCAATATGTCAGCAGATTTTATTGAATCACACTGAGATGAGATCTGCCTCAACATGATATATGAGAAATCATTCAGGAAAAGGAAAAGGGCTTTTTTAAGCTCTAGAAATTTAATTTGTCTGCAGAAAAATGCCTGATCCACATCTGGTTTAGCAGGAGTGAGCATCAGCAATGGCAGCAATGTTGGATGATATTAGCAATTCAAATTCAAGTATCAGATTAGAGTTGCATTGGAATCATTCATTAGCACGTGACCTCAGGCTCCAACTTTCCCAGTGAAACTTCCCATCATTTTCAGTCCATACTGCTTTTATTGTGTGTCCTGGGCCAGGAAGAGGGAAAGAGGCTGTGTGGTATGTGCAGAGAGAGGGGGGCATTGAGAAGGTGGTAGGAGGGAAAGTGGGGATAAGGAAGTGGCAGTAGCAAAGAGAAAAATGCATCTAATGTGAATGTCTAGAGGATAATATTAAAATGTTTTTAATGTTCAACCATAATTGTTGTATTATTTACAATATCAAAATTCAATGCAATCCCAGATCTGATAGAACATTCTAAAACCGGATCTTCACAGACAGCCTATTCTCATGACATCAACACTTGGAAGAAACATGGGTTCTCATCTTTGTTAACTTTGCTCCCCAATCTCCCTGTTGTTGTTTTTTTCAGCTTCTTTCATGACCTAGATTTCTCTCATTAACTGCTTCTGGGAAACAGAAGTGAAACCTAAAGTGACAACATTTTATGGAATTCAGAAGTGGGCAGTGGGCAACATCAGAAGGCAAGAAAGGAAGAGAAGGATAAACGGAGACTCAGATAGGCAGATACAGATGCACATCACAGAAAGACAGTATGCAATCATCTCCTCTAGAAAGCTGTTTCCAAATAATCTCCCATCTCCCCACCATGCACTTAATGTTACCTCCTAAGCACTTAACTACTAATCCCACCCTCACCCAAAACATTTATTTATAAAAAAAAGTATTTATAAAAAAAATTAATTGTAAGGTCTTTCTCCCCTACTAGATTGTAAGCTCCCTGAGAGTAGAGATAACTACCTCTGCTATTATACCCTTCCAAATGATTAGTTCAGTGCTCTGCATACATAATTTGTTCAATAAATACCATTGATTGGTTTGATTGGTGGGAAGGAGAGAGAATGATAGTAACAATAAGAATATATATATATATATTCATTCATTCATTCATTCAATAGTATTTATTGAGCGCTTACTATGTGCAGAGCACTGTACTAAGCGCTTGGGATGAACAAGTCGGCAACAGATAGAGACAGTCCCTGCCGTTTGACGGGCTTACAGTCTAATCGGGGGAGACGGACAGACAAGAACAATGGCACTAAACAGCGTCAAGGGGAAGAACATCTCGTAAAAACAATGGCAACTAAATAGAATCGAGGCGATGTACAATTCATTAACAAAATAAATAGGGTAACGAAAATATATACAGTTGAGCGGACGAATACAGTGCTGTGGGGATGGGAAGGGAGAGGTGGAGGAGCAGAGGGAAAAGGGGAAAATGAGGCTTTAGCTGCGGAGAGGTAAAGGGGGGATGGCAGAGGGAGTAGAGGGGGAAGAGGAGCTCAGTCTGGGAAGGCCTCTTGGAGGAGGTGATTTTTAAGTAAGGTTTTGAAGAGGGAAAGAGAATCAGTTTGGCGGAGGTGAGGAGGGAGGGCGTTCCAGGACCGCGGGAGGACGTGACCCAGGGGTCGACGGCGGGATAGGCGAGACCGAGGGACGGCGAGGAGGTGGGCGGCAGAGGAGCGGAGCGTGCGGGGTGGGCGGTAGAAAGAGAGAAGGGAGGAGAGGTAGGAAGGGGCAAGGTGATGGAGAGCCTTGAAGCCTAGAGTGAGGAGTTTTTGTTTGGAGCGGAGGTCGATAGGCAACCACTGGAGTTGTTTAAGAAGGGGAGTGACATGCCCAGATCGTTTCTGCAGGAAGATGAGCCGGGCAGCGGAGTGAAGAATATATGTATTTTTATGGTATTTGTTAAACATTTCCTATGTGCCAGGCACTGTACTAAGTGTTGGAGTACATACAAGATAGGTTGGATGCAATCCATGGGGTTCACATTATTAATCCTCATTTTACAGATGAGGTAACTAGGGCACAGAGAAGTGAAGTTACTTTTACAAGGTCACACAGCAGACATGTGGCAGAGCTGGGATGAGAACGCACGTCCTTTTAACTCCCAGGTCTGGGCCCTATCCACTTTTCCATGATGCTGATTTGTTAAGTCCTTACTATGTGCCAAACACTATGTGAAGTACCACGAAGAGTTAACAGAACACTTATCCACATACTCTTGTACCTGTGAAGCAGCATGGCCTAATCAAAGGAACATGATCCTACAAATCAGAGCACCTGGGTTTATTCCTGACTCTGCCATTTGCTTGCTGTGTGACTTGGGCAAATCACTTAGCTTCTCTGAGCCTTAGTTTTCTCCTCTGTAAACTGGAGATTAAATACGTGTTCTCCCTCCTGGACTGTGAACCCCATTTGGTATAAGTACTGTGTCCAATCTGATTCTCTTCTATCTACCCCAGAAATTAGAATAGTACTTGGCACACAGTAAGCGCTAAACAAATACCACATTCGGTATACACACTGATCTACCTGCACACCCAAACAGGATATCTGATATGATGCAAGTACCCAGAGAAAGTAGCAGGCATGTTTGCCCTCCTAGACCCACTTGTCAAGATCTGCTGCTGTCACCCTGATACTCACCACTGTGCCAAGTACTTGAATGGCACAGTTAGCTTCTGGTCTCCAGAAAGGCCTGGACAGCCTGAAAGTGTCTCCCAATATCATAGCCCTCCCCCGAGCACAAGCACAGCAGGAAGAGGAACGAATTATCATCCCTTTCTCTCTTCTCCACTGACCGTCTGCAGCCTCCCACTGTGCTGCTCATTGCTACTGCTGGCATAGCTGCAGTGGTGGTTGTCACCACCCCAGCAGAATGCAGGTTCACTCCCCCAACCCCAAGACTGTTTCCTGGAAATCAAGCCTGACCCAAGGAACATGAGCGCATTAATCAAATCTATCCAAGTAACACCAGTGAAGGCCATTCTGAGTCA
The DNA here is from genome assembly GCF_004115215.2 of Ornithorhynchus anatinus. NCBI lineage: Eukaryota > Metazoa > Chordata > Mammalia > Monotremata > Ornithorhynchidae > Ornithorhynchus > Ornithorhynchus anatinus. Next base: position 47,213,560 of record NC_041728.1, on the reverse strand, counting down.
GTGAAACAAATGAGGCATTTCAGTATTAGGGCCAAGCATGGAAAACTGGCCAGGAGGTAATATGACACTTGCCTCCAGCCGTCACCTCAATTCCTCCAGATGTGTTCTTGCAAATGAAGTTGCTGTGTTCTTGGGGCCACGATTTACACAAGCATAGGTCAGTTTTGAGAAGCTGAGTGGTCTAGTGGATATAGCATAGGTCTGGGAGTCAGAAGACCTGGGTTCTAATTCCAGCTCCACCTCATGTCTGCTGTGCAACCTTGGGAGAGTCACTTAACTTATCTGTGCCTCTGTACCTCATCTTCCAAAAGGGGATTAAGACTGTGAGCCTATGTAGGACAGGGCTATGTCTGATTTGATTCAATTATATTCAATATATATGTCTGCTGTGTGACTTTGGGCAAGTTACTTCACTTCTCTGTGCCTCAGTTACCTCATCTGTAAAATGACGATTAAGATTGTGAGTCCCACGTGGGACTGTGACCAACTCAATTTTCTTGTATCCACCCCAGTGCTTAGTAAAGTACCTGGCATATGGGAAGCACTTAAATTCCATAATAATAATAATTATTAATTAGTATATATTGGAAGCTCCTTCCTGATTGCAATGTGGGTACATTATGGGAAGTGAGGTGTGACATTGTACAAGATTTTGTGCACAAGGAAAGAATGAGTAAGGAATATATCTGGAAAGTCCAGTGTCTCCAGTACAATAATAATTGTGGTATTTATTAAGAACATACTAGTTACCAAGCAATATACCAAGTATGGGGGTAGATACAAGATAATCAGGTCAAATGTGGTCCCTGTCTAATTTGGGGCCCAGAGTCTAAGGAAGAGGGAGAACTGGCATTGAATCCCCATTTTAAAGATGATGAAACAGAGGCAGAGAGGCATTAAGTGTTTTTCCCAAGGTCACCCAGCAGGCAAGTAAGTGGCAGAGTTGGGGTTAGAACCTAGATCCCATGAGGGCCGGGCCTGTGCTCTTTTCACTAGGCCTCCTCAACCTCTCAGCTGCTTTTGACACGGTTGACTATACCCTTCTCCTCCACACCTTATCTCACCTTGGCTTCACGCACTCCGTCCTCTCCTAGTTCTCCTCTTATCTCTCTGGCCACTCATTCTCGGTCTCCTTCGCAGGCTCCTCCTCCCCCTCCCATCCTCTAACTGTTGGGGTTCCTCAAGGGTCAGTTCTTGGCCCTCTCTGTTCTCCATATACACTCACTCCCTCGGTGAACTCAACCACTCCCATGGCTTCAACTAACATCTCTATGCAGATGACACACAGATCTACATCTCTGCCCCTGTCCTCTCCCCTTCCCTTCAGGCTCGAATCTCCTCCTGCCTCCAAGACGTCTCTACCTGGATGTCTGCCCACCACCTAAAACTTAACATGTCCAAAACTGAGCTCCTCATCTTCCCTCCCAAGCCCTGTCCTCTTCCTGACTACCCTATCACTGTGGATGGTACGACCATTCTTCCCATCTCCTAGACCCCCTCCAATCTGGCTTCCGTCCCCTCCACTCTACCGAGACTGCTCTCTCTAAGGTCACCCATGACCTCCTTCTTGCCAAATCCAATGGCTCCTACTCCATTCTAATCCTCCTTGACCTCTCTGCTGCCTTTGACACTGTCGACCATCCCCTCCTCCTCCATACCTTATCTCACCTTGGCTTCACGGACTCTGTCCTCTCCTGGTTCTCCTCTTACCTCTCTGGCCGGTCATTCTCGGTCTCCTTCGCTGGAGCCTCCTCCCCCTCCCATCCTTTAACTGTTGGAGTTCCTCAAGGGTCAGTTCTTGGCCCTCTTCTGTTCTCCATTTACACTTACTCCCTCGGTGAGCTCATTCGCTCTCACGGCTTTGACTACCATCTCTACGCAGATGACACACAGATCTACATCTCCGCCCCTGTCCTCTCCCCCTCCCTTCAGGCTCGCATCTCCTCCTGCCTCCAGGACGTCTCCACCTGGATGTCTGCCCGCCACCTAAAACTCAACATGAGCAAGACTGAGCTCCTCATCTTCCCTCCCAAACCCGGTCCTCCCCCAGACTTCTCTATCACCGTGGATGGCACGACCATCCTTCCCATCTCTCAGGCCCGCAATCTCGGTGTCATCCTTGACTCGTCTCTCTCGTTCACCCCACACATCCTATCCGTTACCAAGACCTGCCGGTTTCACCTCTACAATATCGCCAAGATCCTCCCTTTCCTCTCCACCCAAACGGCTGCCTTACTGTTACAGGCTCTCGTTATATCCCGGCTAGACTACTGTGTCAGCCTTCTCTCTGACCTCCCTTCCTCCTCTCTCGCCCCGCTCCAGTCTATTCTTGACTCCGCTGCCCGGCTTATCTTCCTGCAGAAACCATCTGGGCATGTCACTCCCCTTCTTAAACACCTCCAGTGGTTGCCTATCAACCTCTGCTCCAAACAAAAACTCCTCACTCTAGGCTTCAAGGCTCTACATCACCTTGCCCCTTCCTACCTCTCCTCCCTTCTCTCTTTCTACCACCCACCCCGCACGCTCCGCTCCTCCTCCACCCACCTCCTCACCGTCCCTCGGTCTCGCCTATCCCGCCGTCGACCCCTGGGCCACGTCCTCCCGCGGTCCTGGAACGCCCTCCCTCCTCACCTCCGCCAAACTGATTCTCTTCCCCTCTTCAAAACCCTACTTAAAACTCACCTCCTCCAAGAGGCCTTCCCAGACTGAGCTCCTCTTCTCCCTCTACTCCCTCTGCCACCCCCCCTTTACCTCTCCACAGCTAAACCCCCTTTTTCCCCTTTTCCCTCTGCTCCTCCACCTCTCCCTTCCCATCCCCACAACACTGTACTCGTCCGCTCAACTGTATATATTTTCATTACCCTATTAATTTTGTTAATGAATTGTACATCGCCCTGATTCTATTTAGTTGCCATTGTTTTTACGAGATGTTCTTCCCCTTGACTCTATTTATTGCCATCGTTCTTGTCTGTCCATCTCCCCTGATTAGACTGTAAGCCCGTCAAATGACAGGGACTGTCTCTATCTGTTGCCGACTTGTTCATCCCAAGCGCTTAGTACAGTGCTCTGCACATAGTAAGCGCTCAATAAATACTATTGAATGAATGAATGAATGAAAAGGCCCGCAACCTCAGTATCATCTTTCACTCAGCTCTCTCATTCACCCCACACATCCAGTCCGTCACCAAAACCTGCCGGTCTCACCTTTATAATATCGCCAAGATCCATCCTTTCCTCTCCACCTAAACGGTTATCTTACTGTTACAGGGTCTCATCCTCGCTGGATTATTGTGTCAGCCTTCTCTTTGATCTCCCCTCCTCCTATCTCTCTCTGCTCCAGTCTATTCTTCACTCTGCTGCATGGCTCATCTTCCTGCAGAAACGCTCTGGGTATGCCACTCCCCTTCTTAAAAACCTCCAGTGGTTGCCTATCAACCTCCGCACGAAACTAAAACCTCTCACTCTAGTCTTCAAGGCTTTCCATCACCTTGCCCCCTCCTACCTCTCCTCCCTTCTCTCTTTCTACTGCCCACCCCGCACGCTCCGCTCCTCTGCCTCCCATCCCCTCACTGTCCCCCGTTCTCGCCTATCCCACCATCGACTCCTGGGCCATGTCCTACCGCGGTCCTGGAATGCCCTGCCTCCTCACCTCTGCCAAACTAATTCTCTTCCCCTCTTCAAAACCCCACTTAAAGCTCACCTCCTCCAAGAGGCCTTCCAGACTGAGCTCCCTCTTTTCCCTCTGCTCCCTCTGCACCCCCTCTACCCCCACCTTCACCTCTCCTCAGCTAAGCCCTCTTTACCCCCCTTTCCCTCTGCTCCTCCCCCCTCCCTTCCCCTTCCCCTCAGCACTGTAGTCTTCCGCTCAACTGTATATATTTTCATTACCTTGTTTATTTTGTTAATGAGATTTACATCACCTTGATTCTATTTATTTGCTACTGTTTTAATGAGATGTTCATCCCCTGGAATCTATTCATTGCTATTGTTTTTGTCTGTCTGTCTCCCCCAATTAGACTGTAAGCCCATCAAAGGGCAGGGACTGTCTCTATCTGTTACCAATTTGTACATTCCAAGCTCTTAGTACAGTGCTCTGCACATAGTAAACGCTCAATAAATACTATTGAATGAATGAATGAATTACTACTTCTCATTCATTCATTCATTCATTCAATCAGTCGTATTTATTGAGCGCTTACTGTGTGCAGAGCACTGTACTAAATGCTTGGAAAGTACAATTCAGCAATGAAGAGAAACAATCCCTGCCCACACCAGATTTACAGTCTAGAAGGGGGGAGACAGACATCAAAACAAGTAAACAGATGCGTAGAATTATAGATGCCATGACACACTGAAAGTGAGGCTCTAAAACTGAAGAAGATTTGTCCCTCTGGATGGGTCTCGAACACATGATGCCATTAAGTATAAATTATGTTAGAGACCTAGCATTAAAAGAAATGCCTAATGCCAATAATATGTCTCTGAAGGAGGCATGCTGGCGACATTCTGTATCAATCTCTTTTTGTGTCTGTCCCTATAATCCACAGCTAATGCAAAAGCAGATATCAGCCTACTCTTTTCAGCTTACACATATGTCAAGTATTTCAGGTCACACCTGTCAACATTAGTATGAAATATCTATTTATGATTATATTGGGGAGATATGGATTAAAATCCTCCTGGCAAAAAGAAAAGATTATCGCTGAGTAGTGTTACTGAAAAACTACATGCCCTCCAGAACAAATATACTTTATGGTTCCCTCAGTAACCGTGATATAAGATTTTTTTTTTAAGTTCACCCAGGCAAGATAACATAAGATCATTATGCTTCTTTGAGTATAACAGACTTATTCCTTCCCTTTCTAATGTTAAAAATCCCAAAATTTAAATATAAATTTTTTTCCCCTTTAAAAAACAAATCATTCAGCACAAATTGCTAATTTATAGCTTGTTCTCTTTAACAGTAGCTGTAACACTGAATTCTTGCAAGATACAATAGTAAAATTATAAGGAATCAATCAATTAATGGTATTCATTGAGCACTTATCATGTGTAGAGCCCTATACTTAACACAACAGAGTTGGCAGTCACACTCACTGAACACAAGTTTACAGTCTAGAGAATGAAAGGTGCTTCAGGTATCTCAAGTGAACTTCCTTCAACTAGTTCTGCTGGAACCTATTTGGGAATAAATTAGGCAGGCTCACAAATAAATGCAAAAAAAGTAGCTTTTCCTCTAGGAGAAAATTGAAGCATATATAAAATAGTGTTGTTTACTATTATCAAGAAAATAGCAGGAGTCAACGGCGAAAGTGGGTGAATAGCTACCTATGTGGCTGACAAACCTGTCTTTTAAGAGTATAAAGATAATCAGCTGCCAATTTTGAAATTATTTTTAACCTTTCAGAAAGTGGATTTTTTTTCCTTCAGAATTATTTTATTTTGTTGGGAGATGAAACAGTCTGTATATTATCCTGAATTCACGTAAATTACATTTCCAGTGAAGTGCTACAGAATGTGTTGAAATGAGGGGATTTCTTTCAAGCTCTCACATTTAGAAGTCATCATACACCTAAACTGAACATCCCCTTACGTTGGTGCATGTCATGTAGATCACAATTCCTAGAAGAGGACTGTGGGAGAATCTGTCCCTTTTACCCTCACCCATGCACCCCTTCCCCCATAAACCACCCCCAACATCACCCCCATGTCGCAAGAGTCACATCTGGATCTCCCCTTGGCAGTCCCACCTGACTGGAGTCATATCTGGAAGTTCAAAGGCAGCAATCCCAGAACCAGGGTGGTCTAGGGGAAAAAACATATGTCTGGTTGTCAGGAGACCAGGATTCTATTCCCAGCTCCATTATTTGGCTGCTAGATGACCTTGTGCAAGCCACTTAACTTCGCTGTGCCTCAGTTTAGTCATCTGTAAAATGATTCAATACCTGTCCTCCTTCCTACTTAACCTGTGAGCCCCATGTGAGACAGGGACTCTGTCCAACCTGATTAACTTGTATCTATTCCAGTGCTTAGTAGAGTCTTTGCACATAATATGTGATTAACAAATATTATTGTTTCATCAATAATTACTATTATTGATTGAATATTTCTAGTGTGCAGAGCATGGTACCAAGCACTTGGAAGAATACAATAGAATTGCTGGACACAATCCCAGTTCTCAAAGAGTTTACAATCTCCTCCTCAACTGCTATAACACTGACTTCTCTGTTCAGAAACACTACTTCTCTTCCCTTACTAGCTTTTCTGACTACTGCCCCCCAGTAGCAATGGTCTTTGTTAAGCGATTATGTATCAAGCACTGTATTAAGCACCGGCTTAGAGGTGATACAACACATATTCATGTAAACGTTTATATGAAAGCAGCATGGCCTAGTGGAATTAAACACCAGTACTCTCTCCTACTTAGACTGTGAGGTCCATAAGGGACAGGAACTCAGTCTGACCTAATTATCTTGTATCTGCCCCAGCCCTTAGTACAGTGCATGAGCTGCCTTGCTTACTTTCCTGCCTCCAATTTCTCCTTTTCTCTGCCTAGACTTTGCTCAGATGCCCAGAACAACTTTCTAAAACAATCTAGACATCTCTCCACTTCTCCAAAACCTCCAATGGTTTCCTATTACTCCCTTTATCTACCAGAAACTCCTGGCCATAACCTTTAAGCACTTAATAAATTATCTCCCTCCTATATAACCAACCTCTTCTCCCTCAGCACCCCAGATCAAGTGCTTCATTCAGGCTAAATTATTCATTGTGGTTTCTTCTCTACTCTCTCACCCCTTTTTTTCACATCCTGCTTCCTGCCTGGAATCTTTCTCACATTCACATCCAGCAGACCATTGCTAACCCCAACTTTGAAGTCCTTCTAATAATTATGGTATTTGTTAAATGCTTATTATGTGCCAAGCACTGTACTAAACACTGGGTAGATACAGGTAATCACAGTCTAAAACCACATCTCTTCTAGGAAGCATTACCCAATTAATTTTTCATCTCCCTGCATTGTGTATGTGCACGTGTGTATGTGTGTATTTTCGATAAATGCTGTAGATTTATCTATTGACTAAACTGAATTGATGATTACCTGAAGAGTAAATATGACATTCTCTGATAATCAAGTAACAGCCAGTTTAACACTCACATTTGCAAATGTTCTCCATATAAACTGGCCTATTTCTGCCTTATTTAGCATTGCCTACCTCAAATTGTAAGTGGTTACCAGCATGTATTTTAAGATTTAAGATTTATCATATATCATCTTCACTGGGACATAACAAGGTATTGTAGCAAAAAAAAGTTTTTTTCAGCATTCACTGTGGAGCTACTGAATGTTCTGTGCAATACTTCAGGTTTCTTCAGACTTTCCCCTTAGTACTGATTTTGATTTGCCTTTCTTTGTGTGTATTCCCCAAATTATGCTTAACTTTCTAATGCAATTCTGTCAGTAATTGTTAGGTTTATGGATGTCCCTCTAAAATCCACTGATTAATTTTCTTTATATTCTCCTCCCTGGTTTAAAAATATTTCCTTTCCTGCATTTAAAAATGGTGGATAGCCACCTCTTCCATAGGAATAAAGATCTGCCATATAATACTAGTGGTATGTGTGCATAGCAAGAGAAGGAAACATTTTCAAATATTAAATAAAATTAAAAAGAGTGATATAGAGAACTTGACCACTTTAAAGGACAAATGCTATCTTGAATCCCAATTCCAATGCATTCCCTGGATTTGATGTTCCTTCTTCCTATTAATCAATCAATCAATCAATCAATCATATTTATTGAGTATTTACTGTGTGCAGAGAACTGTACTAAACACTTGGGAAAATAAAGTATAACAGAATTGCTAGAAATGTTCCTGCTAGACATGTTCTCTTCCCCCACAACAAGCTTACAGTATAGAGGGGCAGACAGACATTAAAATGAATTACAGATTTGTACAACAAGTGCCGTGGGGCTGAATGTGGGATGGAAAACAGGTACAAATCCAAACTCAAGGATGACACAGAAGAGAGAGTAGGGAAGATGAAGGCTTAGTCATAGAAATCCTCTTGGAGGAGATGGGATTTTAATAAGGCTTTAAAGGTAGGGAAAGTGAGTGCTGGAAAGACTCCAAGCTCTTCTCTTATGGACTGAAAACACCTAAAGGGCTGACATCTTGTCTACTATTTCAATTGTATGTTCCCAACTATTTACCTTTAAAGGCTTATTGAAGGCCCAGCTCCTTCAAGAGGTCTTCCCTGACTAATCCCACATTTCCTCTTCTCCTACTCCCTTCTGCATCAGTCTTGCACATGGATTTGCTCCCTTTATTCACCCCTTCCTCGGCCACATAGCACTTTTATGTTCATATCCGTAATTTAATTATTTATATTAATGCCTGTCTCCCCCTCTAGACTGTAGACTCATTGTGAGCAGGGAATGTGTTTACAACTGTACTATATTATACTCTTCCGAACACTTATTAATAATGATAATTGTGATATTTGTTAAGCGCTGTGTGTTAGGCACTGTACTAAGTGCTGGGGTGGATACAAACAAATCGGGTTGGACACAGTCCCTGTCCCGTGTGGGGCTCATAGTCTCAACCCCCATTTTACAAATGAGGTAACTGAGGCCCAGAGAAGTGAAGTGACTTGTCCAAAGTCACACAGCAGACAAGTGGCAGAGGAGGGATTAGAACCCATTACCTTCTGACTCATAGGTCCATGGTCTCTCCATGACACCTTGCTGAATCTCATATGTACACAAGAGAGGAAGCGTCCACTGAATCGGATGGGTATAACAGAGCAAGAGTTTCCCTTAGCACGGGCTTTTGTAAGAACAACACCAGCATAGGAGAACTAGGATTTTAGACTGAGGAAACACTCAATATCTTACAATAAAGAAGTTAGCTTACTTTAACCATGAGCATGTTCATAGCATTACAACTAATCTGCACGTAGCTGATTTTTATTTAAAAAAAAAGAGATGCCTTGACATTATTTTTGAGGAGAAAGGAAAAGCTTATTAAAAAAATAAGGGCTTAAATTTCTGGAAATAACATGTTCCTGTTCTTAAAATTAGTACTTGTGGTAGGTTGTTATTCATTTGCCTGTTTTCTTTGTTTATATTCTTTTTAGACTTGTGTCAATTCTATGTTACTATGAGGGAAAGTTATCTGAATAAAGAAGGGTGAATTTTTTAATCTTCATTAAATAATTGGGAGAGAAGAATGAATAAAAATTTCAGGAAGATGATCACAAAGGCCCTCTATGGAATTCACATTTGTGTTCAGAATTTGGTTTCCACATCTAATCAAACATACAAAACTTGCAACTACAAACAATCACAGTGACCACAAAATTAAAGCAAAATGGCATGCAGGCAAATGAAAGTGTTCAACTGTACTTTCTTTGTTTTCAATTAAACTTAACTGGTTGTGAAGGAAAGGATAATGTCTTCCCATTTTCTTCCATTTCAGCTGCATTTGAAAAAAGTACAAATGTAGATTCTTTAAAAAAAACTGAATTGTTCACTTATTCACCTCTTGTGAACTCAAATTTCATCCCCTTAAAAATATTTCCTTAGATTTTCATTTATTTATTTATTTATTTATTTATTTATTTATTTATTTATTTATTTTTGGATGAGGTTGTGGATTGATAGCTGAGAATAGGTTGGAAAAGGAAGACACACACACACACATATTAATGCTTGCACACACCTGAGGATCAGTGCAAGGGCAAGGACTTATTTTTACCTCATTGCCAATAAATTAATAGTATTGCTTTTGATGGCTTAGTATAGCATTCTGCAAACATTTAGGAGAGGTAAGTAGTAGTGGAAAGAAAAAAATAGTTTACTATCTTAAAGGGTGACAGACACCTCAAAAAAGGGGGGAAGAAGAGACCAGAAAGAAAGGTATGTGGAAGAATGATCATCTCTGCTTTAAAGCACATCTCCTCCAAGAGGTTTTCCCCTACTAAGTCCTTATTTTCTCTGTTCCCACTTCCTTCTGCATCGTCCCTCCCTCAGTCCTACTGCATATCTGTACTCTATTTGTATTAATATGTGTCTTCCCCTCTAGACTGTAAGCTCTCTGTGGGCATGCAACATGTCCACCGATTCTGTTATATTATTCCAAGGGCTTAGTACAATGTTCTTCACACAGTAAGCACTCAATAAATGATTGATTGATTGATGAAAGGAATGTCTGATAACCAGGCCGTGCAGTTAAGCCATTCAGGTACTCTGCTTGAGAAATGGGGTTAATGCTAAATCAAAGGTATTTATTGAGTGTTTACTGTGTGAAGAGCACTGTACTAAGTGTTTGGGAGAGTACAATATAACAGAGTTGGTAGACACATTCTCAGAACACAGGGGAGCTTACAATCTAAAGGGGAAGACTGACATTAAAATAAATTACGGCTGCATACATCATAACGAAACACTTAACTCACACTAACTTCCTTTTTACCCTAGATATAGCTTGAAGAAAGATAAATACATTACCTCATGCAAATATTTCTAGCTGCATTTCCAGAACAGGCAGGCCCTTCCAGCTAACCAGCCCACTTAACTGCCATTTTCAAACTAAGCTGCTTTCCTCTACTCAGGCAGTAGAGCACATCTTCATCTTTGAGATGGGTAGAGCTTTTCATCCCATTGGCCTAGAAACCAGTCCCCACTCACAATATTACACTGACCCTAAGTTTGGCATTTGGGCAGGCCTGAGCAAGCCTGTAAACTTGTTCTCTAGCAGGCAAGTCAAGAACAAGATCCACTGTGATGACCTTAGGGGGAATGAAGAACATACAGTAGGATGGAGTGGGAGAAAAAGATGCATATGTGATGGAGGCTTATGGAATGTCTTAAAACCAATACCAGGATTTTCTGCTTTCAAGGCAAGGAATTACCTGAGAGATCTACAGTGAGACATTAAGGAAACTTAAAAACCCACATACGAAAATTCATTCTTCTATACAGCAGAGTGACTGAACCTGGAAAGCAAATGTCATCCTCACACCAATATGTGCACTTGGTTTTCATCTTCTCCAAATACTGTCTAGTCACTTCCGACCCATAGCGATTCCATGGACATCACCTCTTCAGAACACCCCATCTTCTGTCATAAAGTCATTCTGTGTGTCTGTAGAGCTTTCTTGATAAAGACACAGAAGTGGTTTACCATTGCCTTCTTCCGCACAGTAAAAACTTGAGTCTCTGTTGTTGTCTTTGATGAACGTTTTGATCACTTGATCATCTGCCTTTGACTCTTTCCCATGCTGCTACTGTCCAGCACAGGTGACTCGTCTTGGTAGGCAATTCCGAACTTTGACCCTCACACCCTCACATGATCCTCTCTGCCTCGCTAAAAGATGGCTCATACGGACAGTATTTTGAGTGCTCTGAAGGAGTTTCATAACTGAGGATGATGTGACAACAAGTATACCATACCTGATTTAACACTTGCAGAACATACTGGAGTGGAAGAAGACTGGGTCTTCCATGGTGTATGAATTCATATTCAAAGGACTCGTTCGTTTTCATAGGAATTACCTTGAGTTAGAAAACAGTTCAGAAGCATATGTTTCCCTAAGTCTCTGGACTGGAATGTTGTTGGAAAACTAGGGCTTATCCATTCCAAAACATGAACTCATTTGGAAGCAGGATGGCAGGGTGTTGGAAGAAACAGTCCATGCTCATGACAGAGTGCTTCAGCTTCAGTTTTTCTCAACACAAGGTTTTCTGAGAAGGCAACATGAGAAGCAGCATGGTGTAATGGATAGAGCATGAGTCTGGGAGTCAGAAAGTCATGGGTTCTAATCTGGAATCCATCATTTGTCTGTTCTGTGACCTTAGGCAAGTCATTTCACTTCTCTGTACCTCAGTTACCTCATCTGTAAAATGGGGATTGAGATTTTAAGCCCCATGTGGGACAAGAACTGTGTCCAACCCAATTTGATTGTATTCACCCTAGTACTTAGTACAGTGCCTGGCACATAGTAATTTCTTAACAAAACCATAATTATTATCATTATTATGGCACTCACATTTTTGGAAAACTTGGTGTTCATAAAGACACTCAGAAGATTAAACTGTGTAACACTAGCAGCAACACTCTTTCACTAAGTTTTCCTCAAACCTTGTCTTGTAAATGGCTTATTGTTTACTGATGCTCCCTCGACCCAGCCATTCCTTCATCTTTCCTGTATTTTCCACATCAATAGAAGCAACATCGGCAGTGAAACAGTATTCTTCAGGAACGCATCCCTTTGAAAACCAAACAAAACGGTAATTGGAGGAAGAGGTAGCACAAGACATTTCTATTAGATCCACTAAGTAAATCTCATCCAACCCCTCATGATTTCCCTTTTGTCCCTGGCATATGAGATGGTACTTTTTAATGACTAAATCAAACAATTCTTGAAAGGATTTTTTTTTAAAAGCTGGGGAAAAAATTGTAAAGCTGAAGCCTTTCTTTATCAAATCAGCTAATAAAACTTTCCTATAGAATGACAAGTATACATTAATATAAACACATTTCTAAAGACAACAAGAATAGGCTAAAGTGATACTCAGTATCTAAGTACAAATTGACATTTGCAAACATTGTGAAAATGAATAATGATTGTTCTGCCACCTGCCTAATCTTTAGGAAGACAACTGTCAACCTTTATCCTTATGTAGATATGATCAGTAGTCTAGGTAGATATTTGTGGTCTCTAGTTCTTCATGATACTTACATTTGGCCTTCCACATATTTAAATTTTCAGGAATTAAAGTAATATTAAAAAGTATTAATAATAACATAGCTAACCCCTTAATCCACCTTCCTCTTTTCCCCATCTTGTCTTCCGTTACTTGCAAATAATAATTCTGGTAGTTTTTTTAAGCCCTTTCTATGTGTCAAGCAATGTTCTAAGTACTGGGGAAGATACAAAATGCAAAGTAACATTAAACAATGCTTGATAGAAGTCCTTGATTCATTTTGAGTTTTTTTAAATAGTATTAAGCCTTTTTTGAAACATATACTAATGCTAACTTTGATTAAAAAATGTCTTCTGGTAATTTAATCTTTGTTCATAATTTGTCTCTTCAGAGACCATCAACATGGAAAAACTTGTCATGTCTATTGTGGTACATCTACCTCTTCCAGTAATGGGATTATTTAAATTGGATCTCTTATGTCATTCTTTCCCAGTAGGTTTATACAAAACTATTGACTTGTTGGCTTTACCATTGTGTGTGTGTGTGTGTGTGTGTGTGTGTGTGTGTGTGTGGACATGCACACATGTGTCTTAAACTTCCAGTGTCTGAGTCAGGGCTCATTTAATGCACTGGATGATAGCAATTGATAATTATGGTATTTGTTAAGTGCTTCCAATGTGCCAAGCACTGTTCTAAGCACCAGGGTAGTTACAAGATAATCAGGTTGGACCCAGTCCCTGTGCCACACTGGGCTCATAGTTGCCATCCCTATTTTACAGATGAGGTAACTGAGGCACAGAGAAGTTAAGTGACTCACCCAAGGTCACATAGCAGACAAGTTGCAGATCATGGGCAATGGAAGCCAGAAGAAACCAGACTAACTACCCATCTCCTTCCCTCTTGGAGGGTGTGTGTTAGTCATTTTCCTTCTCATTCCCACCGGGCACTGCTAGCTTAGACCAACAGCATTAACAGAGGTTAGAATGGAGAAGGGAAATGAGGGTGAAGTGAGTAAGGAGAGAAGGACTGCTCTCCTCAGTGGGCTTCTCATGATTGGTGGATCCTGGGCAATTGTCCATTTTACCTAATGGCTAAAGCAGCCCTAACCAGAATCCAATAAATCACTGTTTATTTGGGCTACAACTGCAGCACCCCTTGCACATTATTCTTCAAATAAAATTAAGAGCAAGTCAACTTTTCAACTGATCATAAACTACACAGACGATTCAAAACTAGATTGGAAAGCTATACTGCTAAAGTCAGAGAGTGTATGTGGACAAGCCCTTATCCTATCATTTTGCAATGCATTGTATTCTTGATTTCCAGGTTTACTCTTTTCAACAGGTAGCCATCTCTTCCCTGTACTGAATTATATATGCTTTCATTTATTTTGCACATTTCTACTTCACAAAAATGCCACCTTTGTCCTGTTTAAACAATGAATCATCTTCATCAATTCTGAGTGAACTGCCTCCTTAGAATCCTTGAATGTCCAGTCATTTCACATCAGACACATCTCATTGAAAGTGTAACCCCTAATCTGTATTTGTTACTGTGTTTACAATACATTTTCATCATATTTTCCCTTGAATTAGTCCCGTGCTTAGGTTGTTTCCCCACTATTATTGTTGATGGGTTTATATTACCTGAATTAAGCAATAAACAGATACCCTATGAAAATTTTAGCTTTCAATTCTAGAATTAGAGTGAGTTGGAGAGAAAATTTAAATTTTCTTAGGGAAAAATACTTTCATTTGACTTGTCTGAAAAGTGGTTACACATATGTAACTCTAATTGTGAGTGGACATTACTGTCATAAACAATAGGCTGGAGAATTGAATTTTTAAAAACAGCTTTCTTACTAAAGACTTTATAGACATTGGAAAGAAAAGATGTTAATGATACCTTCTCCATATTCAAATGAGCTAACACTGGCCCTTACACCTGCAGCAAAGCAGTAACATGGATGCAATTCCAGCAAAGCAGTTACACGGACGCAGTTCCCAATAACCAGAAAGCAAAGTCAGAAGGGTGAAGCCTTCAAAGGTGATTTAAAAAAAAAAATCAATTATTTGTTAGAAATGTGGATTAAGAAAGTATATACTCTTTGATTACTCTGAGAGAAAAAGTGTCTTTAAAATGTCTGCTTATATATAATTACCCACAAAAACTACATTAAAAGAGCATTACAGCTGTTACAGGAAATTCACAGTTCAGGGTGAAATACACCATATGTCCTCCAATACCTACACACAACAGGGTGCTTTAAGAAAGCCATTAAGCTGACTCCCTGTTGTGCCTAGGTACTGGACGACATATGGTACCTTTCACCCTTGACTAACATTTCCTTCCTTTCATTGTTTCCTGTAGCAACTTTAACGTCTTCTGAACATAGTTCTTCAGTCTGACAACATATAGGCAGCACTTTCTGGAAAGAGCTTGCCTACAAGTCTAACAGAAGTATTATACCGTATTTAGCAATCTGTAGGACTAACTAAACTGGGAACAAATTAAACATATGATGCCACTACTGCAGTGTGTGGGCTGCAAAATGGAACAAGGAGTTATCTTCCAAAGTAGAAGAAAATGAAAATAGATATTTGAAGGAAGCGTGGTGAACCATGCGGCCTACTTCAGAGAAGAATCACAGGGGACAGAGCATTATACAACACCAACAATCTCTGGGTCTGTTTACAACACACCTCCATTTTGATCTTCATTTCACTGTCAAGATCTTTAAAAACCTGCCCTTTTGCTTTCATTTTACCATACATGTTTTAGCTTCAGAGAATGAAGGGAAAGGGAAAGGTGATGTAAGAAGTCTAGTGATATGCATTTTGATCACATTTACTTAGTAATTGGAATGGTTTTCTGTGAAGGTCTAGGGTAGTACAGAGTATTGGATCAACCTGTGCTGATAATCTATCCAAATTCAGAAGAAGCCTAGCCAAAGTGAGGAAATGAAGAATGTCCAGAGGAAGCAATTAAGAGACCTCCACAGTAACTACTTCCAGCCCAAGAGGCCAGTTAGCTCTCTGCTTTCATGCCTTGTTCCTTGGTGAGATGCCTTAGGAAAAAGGGAAATAAAGAAGAAACTTTCTCCATCTCAAGACTGTTTTCAAATGCAAATTCTAAAGCCTCTCAGAATCTTGAGCTTTGGAAACAAAATAAAAAATTAAAACAAGGTACCTAATGAACATATTTTGCCCATTTTCTTGCACTCAGTCATCCAGTTCATTTCTTGAAAAAAAAAAGAAGTCAGACAAATGTTGAGAATCACTTTTTGAATTTTGAAAAAAAGTTAGGCAAGTGGGGTAAAAGAAACAAGACAAACAGGATTGAACCAAAGATTTTAGATTCTCTATATAACAAGTTAAAGTGGCTGGTTCTAAAACAACTAGAAGCAGCATGACCTAGTGGAAAAAGCAGAGACCTGGGAGGCAGAAGACCTGGGTTCTAATCCCAGATCTGCCATTCATCTGCTGGGTGACCTTGGGCAAGTCACTTCACTTCTCTGTGTCTCAGTTACCTCATCTGGGGATTTAGATTGTGAGGTTTATGTGAGACAGGGTCTGTGTCCAACTAAATTATCCTGCATCTATCCCAGCACTTCGTACACTGACTGGCCAAGTAGTAAATTCTTAAAAAAAACACATTAAAAAAAAGAAAGCCAAAAAACACTACTGTTGGGCAGGATTGAATAGATCCATATTAGTAGACATTAGTTGTATTAGTAAATCAAATAGCACTTGGAGAAGCAGTGTGGCACAGTGGAAAGAGCACGGGCTTTGGAGTCAGGGCTCATGAGTTCGAATCCCAGCTCTGCCACTTGTCGGCTGTGTGACTGTGGGCAAGTCACTTAACTTCTCTGTGCCTCAGTTCCCTCATCTGAAAAATGGGGATTAAGACTGTGAGCCCCACGTGGGACAACCTGATTCCCCTATGTCTACCCCAGCGCTTGGAACAGTGCTCGGCACATAGTAAGCGCTTAACAAATGCCAACATTAACATTAATTAATTACAACCATTTCCTCTACTGTTTAATCATATAATTTTAACTTTTATAGGCAATATATGAAGTTTACAATACAAGAGGCAATGCATTGTTCTCTGTAGTGCAAAAGAGGGCTACATTTAGTTCTGTTCAGGTAACATATGCCCTCTTAATTACCTAAAGCATTAAGTAACTTACCAGAAAGGTTGGAACCATATGGCCCACTAGAGTCAGAAATTAGAAAACAAAAGAAATAAAGACTAACAAGGATGAGATTTCTAAGCATCCTAATTGAATTTATCTATTGTGTGAAGTGGAATTGCTTTTGTAGTCCCTGGAGAAAGAACAGGATTCTATATCCAAACCCTTATAACAAATCTTCGGACCTCTCATTCCACTTGAAAGAACACTAATGATCCTTTTGCAGATTGAGGATGATAAATCAACTACCTGTGACTTCTTCTCGGTCACTGGATGTCTAAGAATTAAAAAGGAAGGGTGCTGTGTCAATTTAAGGCTGCTGAACTCCCTGCTTCCTATCTCTCCCCATTCTAGTCCACACTTCACTCTGCTGCCCAGATCATTTCTCTCCATAAATGTTCAGTCCATATTTCCCCACTCCTCAAGAACCTCCACTGTTCATACCTCATACAGAAATTCCTCACCATCAGCTTTAAAGCATTCAATCACCTTGTCCCCTCCTATTTATCTTACTGGTCTCCTATTACAACCCAGCTTGCACACTTCACTCCTCTAATGCCAACCTACTCACTGTACCTCAATCTCATCCGTTTCACTGCCAGCCTCTCACGCACACCCTAACTCTGGCCTGAAATACCTTCCCTCTTCAAATATGATGGACAACTGCTCTCACACTTTCAAAGCCTTTCTGAAGGCATATCTCCTCCAAGAGGCCTTCTTGACTAAGGCTTCTTTTCCTTTTCTCCCACTGTCTTCTGCATTGCCCTGATTTTCTCCATTTATTTACCCAACCCCCTGAACCCCAACACACTGAAGTTCATATCCATAATTTATTTATATTAATGTCTGTCTCTCCTTCTGGACTGTAGTAAGGTCACTGTGGGCTGGGAATATGTCTGTGATATTCTTATACTGCACTCTCTCAAGGCTTAGTACAGTGCCCTGCACACAGTATTGTGCTCCATAAATATGATTGATTGATGGGTCAGCCCAGAGTGGAAGGTTACACGTCAGAATCATTTATTCATTCCAGCAGAGAGTCATGGGGGAGAGGACTTCCCTGACAGTGGAATCTATTCTAATAGCGTATTTACCTAGTGGATAAAGCATGGGCCTGGGAGTCAGAAGGTCATAGGTTCTAATCTTGGCTCTACCACTTGTCTGCTGTGTGGCCTTGGCCAAATCATTTTACTTCTCTGTGCCTCAGTTACCTAATCTGTAAAATAGGGATTAAGATCGTGAACACCATGTGGGACTGTGTCCTATTTGATTACCTAGTATCTACCTCAGTGCTTAGAACAGTGCTTCGCACATAATAAGTGCCTAACACATACTATAATAATAATTATTTGCCCTATCAATTAAATTTGTCTTATTAGGAAATTTCTTCTCAGACTCTTGAGTGGAGGATAGTGTAGCATGACCATAAAGTGTTTAAAGACTTACCTGAGACAAAAGAAGCTACATGAATTGCTAGCAACATTATTTTAGGCTAGAAAATTTATCCTGGAATAGTATTTGCCAGACTTCTGTAATGTTACATTTAAAATTTTTATTTTACATTTTAAATTTTTATTGATTGGCTACAGAAGTTCACCTTCTCCTGGAGCTTCTTAAAAGAATCAGTAAGAACCATATAAAGTCATGTTTCCCAACAGAAATCAGAGTGAGGGCCAAAGGATTGTTACCAAAAAGTAGTTAGTTGTCCTCTCTTGTCCTCATAGAAAGCTATAAACTAACAAGCAACTTAAGGTATGCTGATTTGCAGTCATTTGAAGAAGGCATGCTGTCTAGTTGAAGAAAGGATGCTGGAAGATCCACCTGTAAATCAATTATTAATGCTTATTGAGGACTTTCTGAGTGCAGAGCACTGCATTAAGTGCCTGCGTGAGTACAATAACAGAGCTGGTAGACATGTTCCCTGCCCACAATGAGCTTACAGTCTAAAGGAGAAGAGAGACATTAATGTAAATAAATTATGGCTATGTTTGTAAGTGTTGTGTGGCTTTGGAAGGGGTGACTAAAAGGTGCAAATACAAGTGCTAGTGGACTGGAGAGGGAGAAGGAGAAGAGGAAATGAGGGCTTAGTAGGGTAAGACTTCTTAGAGGAAATGTGATTTGAATAAGGTTTTGAAGGTGGTGAGAGTGAAATCCTGTGGGATATGTAGAGGGAGGCATTCCAGGACAGAGGCAGGACATTGGCAACAAGTTGGCAGAGAGATAGATGAAATAGAAGCACAATGGATAGGCTGGCACTAGAGGAGAGAAGTGTGAAGATTGGAATCTGTTAGGAAACCAGTGAAGAAAGGCAAGAGGGGGCAAGGTGACTGAGTGCTTTAAAGCCAAAGGTAAGGAGTTTTTGTTGATGCTGAGGTAGATGGGAAATAACTGGGCATTCTTGAGCAGTGGAGTAACTTGAACTGAACGTTTTTTGTAGGAAAATGATTGGAGCAGCAGAGTAAAGTATGGACTGGAGTGGGAAGAGACAGGAGGCAGGCAGGTCAGCAAGGAGGCTGGTACAATAATGAAAGCTGGGTAGGATAAGTGCTTAAATTAAGGTGGTAGCAGCAATGTTACGAAAGTTGAACTGACAGGATTTAGGGACATACTGAATATGTGGATTAAATGAGAGAGATGAGTCAAAGGTTTCACCAAGGTTACCAACTTGTGAGACCAGAAGGATGGTGGTGAGATCTACAGTGATGGGAAAGACAAGAGAGGTCAGGGTTTGGGTGGGAAGGAGTTCTGTTTCAGACATGTTAAATTGTCAGTCAGCAGGAAATCCAAGTAGAGATGTCCTGAAAGCAGGAGAAAATATGAAATGGCAGAGAAAGAGAGAGATCAGTGCTGGAGAGGTATATTTGGGAATCATCCACAAAGAGGTGGTTGCGAATGAGTTCTCCAGGGTTGTGGAAGTAGCTGGAGAATAGAAGGGAACCCAGACCTGAACCTTGAGGGACTCCCACTGTTAGGAGGTAGGAGTCAGAGGAGGCGCTCATGAAAGAGACAGAGACTGAAGGTAAAAAAAAAATGCTTTTGCATCTCTAGGAATGTATTCCATCTCTATAGGCTTTGAGCATCATCAATTGTTCTGAAAATGGTCACCCAAAAAATGACTGTTTTTAGACGGCTTTTCCCTAGAAGCACATATCCAATAGCATACACAAATGACTGAAATGAGAAACTGAAAGCAAGAGAGGAAATGCTTTAAAAATATGATAAAACAAAGCCTCAGAAAATGTTTGCAGCCCACATGAAAACTGGGAGTCATTTCAATGTCAATAGTATTTCCTGAGTATTCACTTGTTGCTGTGCACTGTGCTAAGCACTTGGGAGAGTACAGTGCAACAGAGATAGAAGACATGATCCATCATAATGAGGACCTTACAAGGATAACACTACATGACTCCGCCACCAGCAAGGAGTGGCTCTCTTTAAGTAATAGTAATAATAGTTTTGTATGAAATAAGAGGCAAGAAGGCACAAGAGCTAGCAGTGCCAGACACTGTAAGCATTAACCATAACAAGCACTGTGGCCTAGTGAAAACAGCACGGGCCTGGGAGTCCATAGGTTC
This sequence comes from Ornithorhynchus anatinus, assembly GCF_004115215.2. Taxonomy (NCBI): domain Eukaryota; kingdom Metazoa; phylum Chordata; class Mammalia; order Monotremata; family Ornithorhynchidae; genus Ornithorhynchus; species Ornithorhynchus anatinus. The sequence continues at coordinate 47,193,078 of NC_041728.1, read as the reverse complement.
TAATCCTGGTTCCACTATTAGTCTGCTAGGTGATATTAAGAAAGTCACTTAACTTTTCTTTGCCTCAGTTCCTTCATATGAAACATGGGGATTCAATATCTGTTTGCCCTCCAATTGTGAACCTGATGTGGGATCTGATTATCTTATATCTACCCCAATGCTTAGTACAGAGCTTGACACATAATAATGGCTTAAATATTATCATTATCATTAATTTTACAATATAACAAAAAGAGACAGCTTTTTATGTGCACAATGTGACTGGGCTTGTGGTCCCATCTTGGCCTTTACAGCCACACACACACGCACACACACACACACACCATGGGAAGAAAAGCTGAGTGATATTAGGTGCTATATCTCTATCCATGAGGAAGAATGCCCAAGGAGCACAACCAGTGGCACTGTGCCTCAGAGTACTTAGGTGTCAATCTCTAAAATCCCACCTGCTCCAAGAGACCTTTCCTAACTAAGCTCTCATTCCCTCCACTTCCTCTCCCTTCTGCATCACTCTTGCGCTTGGGTTGTTTCGTCAGCCCCACAGTACTTATGTGCATGTCTGTAATTTATTTATTTATAATGGTGTCCGACTTCCCCTTTAGTCTGCAACCCCTTGAGGGCAGGGAATGTCTATATCAACTCTGTTATAGCATACTCTCCCAAGGGCTTAGTACAGTGCCCTACACAAAGTAAGCATTCAATAAATAATGTGATTGATTGATTGATTGATTGAACACTGGCCTAGACTGTAAGCTCTTCAAGGGTGGGGATAATACCTACCAACTCTACTGTACTTTCCAAAGTGATTAGTAGAGAACTCAGAGTACAAAATCAACACTTACTACCATTCATTGATTGGAAAGGCCACTGATGCAGTTTGGTCACTTGGTCTCACATAGTATGGATGGTTCTTATGGTTTTAGGAATTATAAGAACAGGATTGTAAGCTCCTGCATGGCAGGGGTCATGTCTACCTATTTTATTGTATTGTACTCTCCCAAGCATGTAGCATAGTGTGCTGCACTCAGTAAGCTCTTAATTCCTTGTGCAGCAATAGAACCTAAAACAAAATAAGTCTGTACCTGGAAAATTGAATTTGAAATTTTAATATTGATCTGAAAATACAGGCAAAGAATGACCTAGTGGAAAGAGAAAAGGAGTCAGGAAACTTGGGTTCTAAACTTGGCTATGCCACTTGTCTGCTCTGTGATTTTGGGCAAGTCACTCTCCTTTTCTGTTCCTAAGTATCCTTATCTAAGAAAATGGAGTTAAGATATCTCTTCATTCATTCATTCATTCATTCATTCATTCATTCATTCATTCATTCATTCAAACATACGTATTTATTGAGCGCTTACTGTTCTTTCACCCCATGAAACTGTGAGCCCCACATGGGTCAGAGACTGTAGCAGATCAGTTTATGTGCTACCTACCCCAACTCTTATCACAATCCTTGCCTAATCCTCCTTGACCTCTCTGCTGCCTTTGACACTGTCGACCATCCCCTCCTCCTCCATACCTTATCTCACCTTGGCTTCACGGGCTCTGTCCTCTCCTGGTTCTCCTCTTACCTCTCTGGCCGGTCATTCTCGGTCTCCTTCGCTGGAGCCTCCTCCCCCTCCCATCCTTTAACTGTTGGAGTTCCTCAAGGGTCAGTTCTTGGCCCTCTTCTGTTCTCCATTTACACTCACTCCCTCGGTGAACTCATTCACTCTCACGGCTTTGACTACCATCTCTACGCAGATGACACGCAGATCTACATCTCCATCCCGTCCTCTCCCCCTCCCTTCAGGCTCGCATCTCCTCCTGCCTCCAGGACGTCTCCACCTGGATGTCGGCCCGCCACCTAAAATTCAACATGAGCAAGACTGAGCTCCTCATCTTCCCTCCCAAATCCGGTCCTCTCCCAGACTTCTCTATCACCATGGATGTCACGACCATCCTTCCCGTCTCTCAGGCCCGCAATCTCGGTGTCATCCTTGACTCGTCTCTCTCGTTCACCCCACACATCCTATCCGTTACCAAGACCTGCCGGTTTCACCTCTACAATATCGCCATGATCCGCCCTTTCCTCTCCACCCAAACGGCTACCTTACTGTTACAGGCTCTCGTTATATCCCGGCTAGACTACTGTGTCAGCCTTCTCTCTGACCTCCCTTCCTCCTCTCTCGCCCCGCTCCAGTCTATTCTTGACTCCGCTGCCCGGCTTATCTTCCTGCAGAAACCATCTGGGCATGTCACTCCCCTTCTTAAACACCTCCAGTGGTTGCCTATCAACCTCTGCTCCAAACAAAAACTCCTCACTCTAGGCTTCAAGGCTCTACATCACCTTGCCCCTTCCTACCTCTCCTCCCTTCTCTCTTTCTACCACCCACCCCGCACACTCCGCTCCTCCTCCGCCCACCTCCTCACCGTCCCTCGGTCTCGCCTATCCCGCCGTCGACCCCTGGGCCACGTCCTCCCGCGGTCCTGGAACGCCCTCCCTCCTCACCTCCGCCAAACTGATTCTCTTCCCCTCTTCAAAACCCTACTTAAAACTCACCTCCTCCAAGAGGCCTTCCCAGACTGAGCTCCTCTTCTCCCTCTACTCCCTCTGCCACCCCCCCTTTACCTCTCCACAGCTAAACCTCCTTTTTCCCCTTTTCCCTCTGCTCCTCCACCTCTCCCTTCCCATCCCCACAGCACTGTACTCGTCCGCTCAACTGTATATATTTCCATTACCCTATTAATTTTGTTAATGAATTGTACATCGCCCTGATTCTATTTAGTTGCCCTTGTTTTTACGAGATGTTCTTCCCCTTGACTCTATTTATTGCCATTGTTCTTGTCTGTCCATCTCCCCCGATTAGACTGTAAGCCCATCAAACGACAGGGACTGTCTCTATCTGTTGCTGACTTGTTCATCCCAAGCGCTTAGTACAGTGCTCTGCACATAGTAAGCACTCAATAAATACTATTCAATGAATGAATGAATGAATGAATGAATGAGTTCTTATGAAATATGACGATTATATACAGCAACTCTATTTACAATGGAATAATAGTTCTTAATAAACTGCTTTAGATTTATAACACTGGAACATCATAATAGAGTTCCTCTTGCAAGATATATAGAATTGCTAGTCAAAGAAGAATAAATGAGAGTTCAAGGGAAATTTCTATTTTGACATAATCATTACTTAAGAGTCTGAATTTCCCCCCAAAATATGTGGTTAGGATGACTCACAATACTCTTCCCTGTATTAGACTAGTACATCTACACATTTAAAAGATGTTAAATTTGCCCATATCTCCATTCAAGAAATTTTCATGCAGGGTTGTAAAGGAGTAGCAACCACCATGCCTTGAATTGAGTTGGTAATTAATCAATGGTATTTATTGAGTGCCTACTAAGTGCAAAACAGAAGATCATGTGTTCTAATCCTGCCTCCACCACTTGTCTGTGGTGTGACCTTGGGCAAATCATTTCACTGCTCTGTGCCAGTGTTACCTCATCAGTAAAATGGGGATTGAGACTGAGCTCCATATGGGACAGGAACTGTGTCCAATTGGATTTGCTTGTGTCCATCCCAGTGCTTAATACAGTGCCTGGCACATAGTAAGCACTTAAAAAATACCAAATACCACTATTGTCATTATTATTATTATTATTATTATTGCTATTAAGTGCTTGAGAGAGTATCATACAATGGAATAGGTAGACATGTAAGTGAGAAATATTAAAATTTAAAGTCCCCAAAATTAACCCTGGCTTTTATTTTGATAATTACATTCCACATGAGACTTTTGAGAACTCAGTAAATATTAAATGTGAAGAGAAAACTATTATAAAAAAGCAAGCTTTAGCTTGAGTTACGAAACCATCTCATTCATTCAATCAGTGTTATTTTTTGAACACTTACTGTGTGCAGAACACTGTACTAAGCACTTGGGAGAGAGTACAATAGAACAGAATTGGTAGACATGTTTCCTGCCCACAAGGAGCTTAGGCTAAAGAGGGGGAAACAGACATTAATACAAACCATGGATATATGCATAAGTAATAATAATAATGATAATGATATTTGTTAAGCACTTACTGTGTGCTGGGTACTGTACTAAGTTTTGGGATGGATACAAGCAAATCAGGTTGGAAACAATCCCTGTTCCATAGGGGACTCCCAGTCTAGGGGACTAGGACTAGGGGAAATGAGGGCTTAGTTGCAAAGGCCTTTTGGAGGAGAATGTGATTTGAGTAAGTCTTTAAAGAATGGGAGACTGGTGGTCTGTCAAATATGAAGGGGGAGGACTTTCCATCCAGAGAGAGGACATGAGCAAGGGGTTGGCAGTGAAATAGCTGAGATTGAGATTCAGTTAGTAGGTTGGTGTTAGAGGAGTAAAGTGTGAAGACTGGGTTGTAGTAGGAAATCATGAGGTAAGGTCATTGTGGATATTCTATTTCTCAATACCAGGCACCTAGTCAAATACTGACTACTAGAAAAAACTCTTTTCAAATAAGATTAGAGTGCCCAGAGTATAAAAATTAAAATGACACTTTACATCCTAAGATGCATTTCACTTATATAGTGCCATCTGTTTCAATAAATATTAACCCATCAGTCAGATGGGAAAATTGTAATATAAAAAGGTTAAGTGAATGATGCAAAAAGACTTGGGGAAAATGGAGGAACCAATATGCTTGGCTTCAAAATTAACTTACACCTTCAAAAGCATATTGGTGCATCATCACTGTCCATTGGATACGGGGAGAGAGGGATAAAGACAATGTGAGCAAATAATTCCAACTTTACTCATTTCATGTTTCTTTGCAGACAACATTTACAAGAGTTTAAGGTGAATTTCAGTATATTTCTCTGGCACCATTTCCTCTGTAGAGAGGAAAAAGCTGGAAACTTCCCCTGATTTCCCTGGAGCCTCACTATCATGATGACCTCCTGATTGAACAGGGACAAGCAAAAATTTCCATTAAGAGTGTGTCCTTGTTAATGACAATTGTTCTGTTAACCTAGCAGCCTTTTTGACAACGCCCTGACAGGAGTTCTCCATACAGAAAACAGGATACTAGAAAGAAGCTAAGGGGGCACAGGATAGGAGAGACTTGCTAATCCATGACTCCCTTGACAATGAATGGCATTTGGGAAACTTCTGACACCCTGACAATTTCCAGGGTCTTCTCCAACGTGAGTGCCTATAGAGGCAACCATGGGGTTAAAAGGAAACCCAATTCAGTGAATCTGCTACATAGAATTTGGTGGTTGCTGTAGGCTTGCCTCCTTTAAATGACACCTCACGTGAGTAGCTACCAAATGTGGGTACTGTTCTGCATATTTGGCTTCCTGACTTAATGGCAATCTCATTACTAATCTATTAAGACTGTCCCCTGTTCTCTGTTTCAAGTTGTAAGATGCTCTTGTAATGTCCTGTGTTATTTTTTTTTAACTTCTGCTGGCTGTAGCAGATTAAGTTATTCAAATTAGTATTAAGATAATTTGTTTTATGAAGTTCAGTTGTTTTAAGAATGTGTCTGTTTACTGTTATATTGTACTCTCCCAAGCTCTTAGTACAGTGGTCAACACACAGTAAGTACTCAATAAATATGATTGAACAAATGAATGAATGAATTTTGCACCACACTCTGAATTACTGGTTCCCAGTTAATTACTGGTTGCCAGTTACAATCAGGGGTATATTACAAAAAATAATTTATTAATAAGAAAGGTTTGAGTTTCACTTTGAAGCTTTCCTATGAAGTGCTCAGAATGTCTTATGAATCCTCAAAATAGGTCATATATTAATGTTTGCTATCTAACCTCCCAAGACTGTACTAGAAGTAATCTCACTAACAACACAAATCCTGCCAAGGGAAGCTTCAATTGCAACATTCAGAATCATCAAACCGTATGTTTGCAATGTGCTTTGAACTTCTCACAGTAAATTATACAAAATATTATAACTCCACAAATGCTTTCACAACAGTGTCATCCCAACCACAGGCTGCACCTAGGTTTTATATTTGCTGTTCTCATAAATTTTGCTGCTTGTACTTAAACCCGAAATGTGATGTGTTACATTTAAAATCATCAAACCATTAAAATTGCCTTGAGATATACATAGGCTGATAATTAAGGGAAAAATGAGTTAAGAAATTTTCACTGAATTGTGCCACATGTAAAAGTTATAAAAAAAAGAAAAAAAATTAAAGAATGAACAAATCCTGAAACATATTTTCACTCTCAGTTCTGGTCATTGAGACTCTTCCATGTTATCTATAAAGTGTGTATGTCAGGATCACATAAATTGAACAGATAAAGTTCCTGAAGAATAACTGAACTGAGTGAGTCAAGAACAGATTTGAATAAAATCTAAGTGACCATGGCAGTGGACTGCACTTAGGGTCCATTAGAATGGTTTATTTTTATTTATTTTTCTTTTATGTTTCGGTTTGGCAAAACTCAAAACAAATTCTGCCAAGTAATTTAGCCCATAATTTTAAGCCCATACGTATTTTAAGGAAAATTGAGTGCGTATGTTTCTGATACATTTACACTTAACTCATCACTTTTTTCCTCAGAGTTAATGTTCAAGACATTTTCTGGGACTTTATGAGCCTTTTCTTTAGGACAAGGAAGCCATGCTCTGCCAGCTGCCAATGAACTTGAAAACCAAATGTCTTGAATTCAGTTCAAAATTTCAACTACATACAGCTTAAATGAATTTGAACATGGTGCAATGTGGACTTTCAGGTTTTTACAAGCGTTATTTACCCTTGTTCATTTATTTCTGGGCTATCAAACTCTAGACTCCTTGTCATGTGTGATATTAAATATTGGATAGCTGCTACCCCTTTTTAGAGACACTGGAGTTGAAGATTAATGCATGTCATTGAAGCATACAGAGAAGCAGCATGGCTTAGTGGAAAGAGCCTGGGCTTGGGAGTCAGAGGTCATGAGTTCTAATCCTGATCTGCCACTTATCAGCTGTGACTTTGGGCAACTCACTTTACTTCTCTGTGCCTCAGTTACTTCATCTGTAAAATGGGGATTTAGATTGAGCCCCAAATGGGACAATCTCATTACCTTGTATCTACCCTAGTTCTTAAACAGTACTTGGCACATAGTATGTGCTTAACAAATACCATCATTATTGTCATATAATTCATAATAATTATGTTATTTATGAAGGGCTTATTGTGTGTTAAACACTATTCTAGATGATCACTCTCCCCACTTCCAAAACCTTATTAAAGGCACATTTCAACCAAGCAGTCTTTTCTGACTAAAGTCTCCTTTCCACTTCCCCCTCTCCCTTCTACATCACCCTGGTACTTGAATTTGCTCCTTTTATATGCCCCTCCCTCAGTCCTATAGCATTCATGTACATATCCATAATTTATTTACTTGTGTTAATGTCTTTCTCCCCTTCTAGACTGTAAGCTTGATATGAAGGGGGGACATGCCTGACAACTTGGTTATATTGTACTCCCTCAAATGTTTAATACAGTGCTCTCTGTACACAATAACTACTTAGTAAATATAATTCAATGATTGATTCTAAGTGAGGGGTAGATACAAGTTTATCAGTTAATCAAGTCTGACACAGTCATTGTCCCACTTGGTGCTTGCAGTGTATATAGGAGGGAGAATAGGTTTTCAATCCCAATTTAATAGTTGAGGAAACTGAGGCAGAGAAATGGTAAGTGAATTGATCAAAGTCACATAGAAGGCAAATGGCAGAACTGGGATGAGAACCTATGTCCTCTGACTTCCAAGTCCATACTCTTTCCACTAGGCCACACTTAGTTATGGTCTTGACAATACCCTGCACCTTCTCCTCAAAAAGTCACACCTTCCTCTCAACAAAACTGTCACTCAACTCACATAGATAAGAACTCTATCTTGTTTTCAAAAATCTGCAGATTTCACAACATTCTCTAGGCGTGCACTCAACTGTCTCACAGCTTCCTCACAAACAGCGTTTATCCTAGGTTTAAATAAATCTTTGTTCATGCTCTGGCCTCAGTGGAAATTTAAAACAGCTGTGATACGCCCCATCCAAAGAAGATTTCTTAGATACTTTATGAAAACCTCACCTATTGTGGTCTGCAAAGGTAACTCTAAAATCAGCCTTCTCCATATGAATGCACAGCATGATGAAAATACCCAGGGATTCAGAGTCGGAAAGAAAGTTAATAAAACATCTCATGCTATTGTAACTTTCAAAACATCTCAACTCCAGTTCCTAATGAGATTACAGGACAGGTAGCAGTATGTGAATAGACTAGCACCTTTGCCACCTTGATAGTGTATGTTATTGGCAGATGGACAAAATGAGGGTGATGAAATCAGTCTTAAGCTAATCTGATAGCCTAGAGAAGTAAAGACTTACCAAAGTAAAGACTTCCCTCTAGACTGTAAGTTTGTTGTGGGCAGGGAATGCATCCACCAACTCTGTTATAGTATTCCCCTAAGCATTTAGTACAGTGCTCTGCACACAGAATACTCTCAATAAATACCATTAATTGAAAGGTAGTTTACAAACCTCTAGACTCTAAATCCTTGTGGTCAGGGAATATATCCTTTAACTCCATTATATTGTACCCTCCCAAGCACTTAGTAAAGTGCTCAGCACATAGTAAGTGCTCAATAAATCCCAGTGATCTAATGGTGAGTTTATTGTCCTCTAGACTGTAAGCTCTCAGGAAATATGTCTACTAACCCTATTGTATTGTAGTCTCCCAAACACTTAGTAAAGTGCTCAGCATACAGATTGAATGACCATAACTGGGAGATCTAGACCTAGTTCACATTTGTCTGCTAGACAGTTGCTCATCTATAAAACAGATCCAAGGCAGGAACCCAAAGAGCAAGGTCAGTTATCATCATCATCATCAATAGTTCGTCTATCAAGATTTCTATACTAGGTGCCTGAAAATGTACACCAGATTAAAAAGACAGTCTTTCACTGATCAATCCCAGCTACCACTACTACCATCACCCTACTTCACATCTTCACTACCTTATCTACCTCTAGGGGCTACCTCTTTTTCTTTACTGGTTTTAAGGCACTTCATCACTGTTTCCCTTTTAGCTATCAGCTCCCTTCTACCACCATACCCAGTCACCACTGTTGGCTTTTCTCAAACTCACCTTTTTAACTGTTTTTTAAATACAGCTCTTCTGTCTGTGACCCATTCTTCACATTTTTCTCCCCAGATAGAATTCCCTTCCCCATCAGATCAAGTCCTTTGTCACCTTCATAGCCCCCTTACAGATCTCCCACCTACAAGAGACATTCCCTATTTAATCTCCTCGTTACATGTCATATCTCCTCACAAGTCACCTTAGCCCTAATTTTGTTCACTGTTCTTATATTTTTTCTATGCATTTTGGCTAGTATGTTGCTAGGGAATTTAGGGGATGTTTGACAGCATGAGCCTGTGTGAAGATAACACACTTTGCTGTTGAAAGACTTGATGCACATGTGCATGTATGGTACTGTATATAGTGAGTCATAAGACACAAATTTTCATGAATAAAGGTTTTGCAACAATGCAATCACTGATTTATTGGAGAACTAGGTTGTGATCAGGGTTTATGGCAACCAACTATGTTGCATTATACTACACCAAGCTCCCATAATTTTGTCTATCAATTGAATCTCAGCATTCTTAATTTTTTTTCTATTCTATGTTGCAAGAATTTATGTCCATATGTGTTTTTAGATTGAAAATCCATCAAGGAAAAGTATCATGCTTTTTTTTTTTGTTTTGTGATATTTGTTAAGAGCTTACTATGTGCCAGGCACTGTACTAAGTGCTGGGGTAGATACAGGGTAATCAGATCCCTAATTTAAGATGGAGAGGCACAGAGAAGTTAACTGACTTATACACAGTTGCACAGCACAGAAGGGACAGAGCCAGGATTGAAACCCAGATTCTCTGGCTTCCAAGCTCCTTCTCTTTTTACTAGGTTACACTGCTTCTTTTGTCTTCTTCTGTATTGATTAAGAGCCAGGTAGTGCTCTACATCCAAGATTGCTTCCTTTCTAGTTTGAAGATGGAGGTTTATTCATTGTCTATTCACATGTCCCATTACATTTATTATACCTTTTTAATGTGGAATAATTTCCTCCTACCTGTAATTTATTTTAGTGTCCATATAAACTCTGTGATGGCAGGCATTCTGTCTATAACTCTATGTACTCTTCTGAGTGCTTATGCCAGTGTTCTGCACAGTGAGTGGTCAGAAAATACTATTGATTGATTGTCATCTTCTACTGTCTGCTCCTTTGAACATTGTTTGCAGCATTGTTTGGTCATGTCTTTAAAGCATTCTACCCCTTCTTCAGTTTCCCTGCTTTTGTTCAATATGCTGTGCCTTTGTGGGTAACCTGCTGCCATCCATTCAAGCAACTGACCAAAAAAAAAAATCAGTGGTATTTGAGCACCTACTCTCATTTAGGTACACTTGCACATAGGTGGCTGTTGAGGATAATGCTTCCAAGAAGAAAGTTCTGGAAGAGAGAGAGAGAGAGAGATACAGAGAGAGAGAGAGAAAGGGGGAAAGAGAAAGGTGAGAAAGGCGAGCAAGGGAGAGCAAGATAGGGAGAGAGAAAGGGCAAAAGGGAGGGGGTGGGGGGTGAGAAAGAAACACACACACTGAGACAGGCTGTTTTTCCACAGTCCCTTGGGAGTAATGTCCTCCCTTCAACTTAGACAGTGTTCCCCATATGGAGCAGGGATTATGTCCACCCTGATCATCTTATATCTACCCAAATTCTTAAAACAGTACTTGAGATATATTAAATGCTTAATAATCACCATAATTAATGTAGTGAGTAGTAAGTATATGTGGGACAAAGTCTACACTGGGAGGGTAAATTCCAATTCTGATCAGAGAAGGAAGAATGACGAAGATAAACTTGAGATCCAGACTAGTTTTCACTGACCTAAACTCTGACCAAACACTAGAACGTAAAGGTTTTCAAGGATTTGTGGATGTGTCAATCAAAATGATTTATCTTGGATTTGTTTACCATTTCACCTAGAGTATTACAGGATGGGAACCAGAAAAACCAAAATATCTCTGGAAAGAAGTTAGCATTGTTTTACATGAGCCATTTAGGAGCCACCCAAGAACACAGTCTCCCAGGAATCCAGGCCACAGGACCTGACGTTTTGTACCTCAAATATATTTTTTCAAAGGATCCTTACAGATGATGACAAAAAGAACTGAATACATCCTCTTTGTGCTTGGTTAAAAGAAGATTGCCTCTATTTGCACTATTAAGAAAGTTTAGAGCTTGGATTTTTTTGTTTGTTTTCAACCACTGATTCTTTCCCTTGCAGGCATATGCAGATACGTGTGTGTGCATGTGTATACATAACAATTTATTGAGTGCTTGGTGTGTGCAAAATACTGTACTAGATGCTTGAGAAAGTACAATAAAACAGAGTTGGGAGATGTGTTCCCTGATAACAAGATTTAATCTAAAGTCTTCATACCAAAAGCAATTAAAAGATTAAATAGGTCATGTTTAAGTTTGATATCTATCAGCCTAGACAGATAGATATACAAATAGATATATGGATACAGACACAAATATAGATATGTACACACACATCTATATTAGGAGAACGTTTGCTGCTGGGCTGACTTATATATATATATATATATATATATATTTGGAGCCTACGCCTTTTGTACCCTGACTAAAAGTGGCATTTCTACTTGGAGAATCTTCTTTCAAAAGGATAATGTTTCAAGTAATCATTTAATCAATGTTTCCCCCAAGTGTTGTACCTTTTACTGTTACAAGGAAAGGTCTTTTGATCTACTGTTTCTGACTGGGTAATTATCCCCTTCATTTTCTAATGAGGCCTGTGTTCCTCCATTAGGAACCCAAATGATGCTTCAAGTTTACCATTCTGTTGATTCAATTTTACAAGTCCCAACACTTCCGCCTAACACCTTTGTAAAGACTCAAGCTCCATAAGTGAGATCAATAGTATTCTATGCTCTTGTCTCTCTAGTGGAAACAACACTTTCTTTCAGAAGGGTTTGCTGCATATGTGCTCTGCATACAGTAAGTGCTTAATACATACCACTGATGGATTATTTAGCAATGATGGTATTTGTTAAGCACTTACTATGTGTGAAGCACTGTTCTAAGCACTGGGGTATATATAAGCTAATCAGGTTGGACACAGCCCATGTCCCACATGGGGTTCACAGTCTTAATCCCCATTTTACAGATTATGTAATTGAAGCACAGAGAACTTGCCCACTGTCACATAAGCTGACAAGTGGCAGAGCCAGAATTGGAACTCAGGTCTTTCTGACTCCCAGGCCCATCCTCTATCCACTAGGCCATGCTGCTTCCCTAAAAATGATGTGGAGCTGAATGAGCACACCCTGGAACCTGGGTTCTAGTTGGAATTCTGACTAATGGGAGGGAAAGAAACTGTAGGTGTACTTGACTCTGTGCTGCACCCTTGCTGTCTTATTCACTGGTTATACTTTGTTCCCTAACTAGAACATAACTGACAGGACTGAGAGAGGGTGGAGTGGCACCATGCAAGCCACCAGAATTGTAATATATCATTCTGAACATGTTCTGGTTCCTGAAACTTCGGGACTGAGGGTCATCTGGTGTTCCTCAACAGAGAGTCCATCATCATTACCAGACATTTTTAAAAAAGATGCTACTGATGACAAATGCATATTTGCATCATATGAGTGTATATATCTGGCTGATAGGAGAGTCCATTTCACACTGTGTGCATTAGAGATAGCTCCATGTTGTACTGATGTGTTTACTTCATCTTGTATAAGGCCTGATCTTTTTTTAAGATTGCCTCTTTGCTATTTCTCTCCTCAAATAATATTAATTATAATGGCATTTGTTAAGTGCTCATTATGCACCAAGTACTGTTCTAAGCACTCGGGTGGATACAAGGTTATTAGGTTGGACACAGTGCTTATCCAACACGGGGCTCACAGTCTAGGTAGGAAGGAGTAGGATTTAATACCCATTTTACAGATGAGGACTCTGAGACACAGGGGAGTTACATGATTTTCCCAAGGTCACACAGCAAACCCACCATTTTTTCTTAAATGTAGATAGTGAGTCATGAGTGGTGGTCACGTGGCTCGGTGGAAAGAGCACGGGCTTTGCAGTCAGAGGTCATAGGTTCAAATCCCGGCTCGGTCACTTGTTAGCTGTGTGACTTTGGGCAAGTCACTTAACTTCTTGGTGCCTCAGTTACCTCATCTGTAAAATGGGGATTAAGACTGTGAGCCCCACATGGGACAACCTGATTCCCCTGTGTCTACCCCAGTGCTTAGAACAGTGCTCGGCACATAGTAAGCGCTTAACAAATACCAACATTATTATTATTATTAGTGACTGCATTCTTTAAATCAATCAACCTCTCTTCTGACTGCTACACAACAAGATGGTTTGTTTCGGGTGGTCATTTTCTAACAATTTATTTCTATTTTACCTTGAGACTGGGAATTACCAAAAATGACAAAGATATTTGTTAGCTTTATTCATAAGGCATGTTCCAAGAATTATAGTGAACACAGGGGTAATTAAAAGATAGTCAGATCACACATCTGGGTAGATACAAGATAATCAGATCAGACACAGTCCCTGTCCCACGGGGGGTTCACAGTCTATGGAAGAGGGTGAACAAGTATTTCATATCCATTTTACAAATGAGGTAATTGAGGCACAGAAAAGTAAAGTGACTTTTTTAAAAAATGGTATTTGTTAAGCACTTACTATGTGCTCAGTACTAAGCACTGAGGTAGATATAAATTAATCAGACTGAACACAGTTCCTGTCACACATCAAGCTCATAGTCTTAATCCACATTTTACATATGAAGTAACTGAGGCACAGAAAAGTTAAGTGACTTACCCAGGGACATAAAGCAGACAAGTAGCAGAATCAGAATTAGAATACAGGTTCTTCTGACTCTCAGACCTATAGTCTGTCCACTAGGCCTCACTCCTTCTCGACTTGGCCAAGGACACAGCTGGCAAGTGGTGGATCCAGAATTACAAAGCAGTTTCTCTGACTCCCAGGCCTGCACTCTTTCCAGTAGATTTTTAAAGGCAGTTGTGCCTTATCGACTAACTCTGTTGTACTGTAGTCCTCCAAACTCTTACTACAGTGCTCTGCACACAGTAAGCATTAAATAAATACCACTGATTGATTGAATGTCCTCCATGCTTATGTGTATCCCCTTTCAGTGCTTCAAATGGCAGCTGTTTGTGACCCTACAATCGTTCCTTCTTCTCACACATTCCACTCAATAAAACTCAATGGTCGTAAACAGGGGTCTAATGCCAGTGAGTTGATGGCATTTTCGGTACTCGTTATTGGAAATTTGGTCCCCCTATTCGATGTTGAAACTGTTGAAGAAACTGGATGTGTTTCTACCAGTGGCACAGGTCTCTGTATAAATAAGGTTGGACACACCACTACGACTTTATAGATCTTCACCTTAGTGAGAGATTTGATGCCCTGTTGGTGCCAAATTCTTGTCTGCCAATCACATAAAACCTACACTGAACCAGGACCCACTGATAAGGAAGTTTGGATATCACTACAACTTTATAGCCCTTCAATTTTAGTGTGAAATGGATACCCTGTTGGTGCCAATCTCTGTCTGCCAATCACATAAAACCTACACTGAACTTTCTGATTCCATTTTACACTTTGCCTATGAATTAATGGACACTATATTGCTTGGAGAGTAGAATTCAGGACAACATTAAGTTTTATGTTCCCAATGAAAATCTTTGGTTATGGTGTGTTTGGTTATGGTTTTCCAGATGTGGGGGATGTAGCTTGGTCTTATGGAAAAAGCCCAGGACTGAAAATTAGTCAGTTCAGGTTCTTGTCTCAGGACTGCTGCCTTGCTTCTGTGGGACCTGGGGCAAGTCCCTTAACTTCTGTATTACTCAGTTTCTTGCTCTGTAAAATGTGGATGAAAGTTCCTGGTCTCCCTTCCTCTTAGGCTGGGAACCCCATGTGGGACAGGGATTGTTTCCAGTCATATAATCCTGTATCTAACCCAGCACTTGGCACATGGTGAGCACTTAATAAATAACATATTATTATCATAGCCTTGGTTTTCTGCAAGTTTATCATTGGTCTATGGCTCTAGATCAACTTCATAATCATCTCCATGACTTGTATGTGTGCCTGAAAATCACAGTTATCAACATATTTACTGGATGACTATCTCAAGACTTACAGAGGTCTTTCAAAGCCAGATGAGTTGGAAGGATTTCTTGGTGGATCAAAACCGACCATGACTCGTACTTCCACATCCAAGCATGGTGGAGGATAATAGGTTGAATAGTTCTGAGCCCAACACAAAAACCTACTTTATTTCAGTGGTAATGGTGGAAAGTCAGCTCCTTTTTGACTGTTCTATTGCTAAGGAACCTAAGGATTATTTTCCAGAGCCCAAGTGGTCTTTGAATATTGTAGATAACTGACCTCATAACTAACCAGCTCTACCACTTGTCAGCTGTGTGACTGTGGGCAAGTCACTTAACTTCTCTGGGCTTCAGTTACCTCATCTGTAAAATGGGGATTAACTGTGAGCCTCACATGGGACAACATGATTACCCTGTATCTACCCCAGCGCTTAGAACAGTGATCTGCACATAGTAAGCGCTTAACAAATACCAAAAAATACCAACATTATTATCATCAGGAGCAGCAGTAGCAGCAGCAGGGACATTTATTGACCTTCTGTGTCAAACACTTTTCTAGAAGCTCAGAAAATACAACACATCAAACAGTCATGATCCCTGCCTTGAGCAACTTGAAATTTAGCCACTATACTATTGTTCCTTTATCAGCTTTATCCAGTCTTTCTCTGAGAGTGGCAGTATGTTTCTAGGAATAATAGTATAGTGACTAGATTGATCCAGAGAAAGTTCGATAAAACACTGAAATAACCCTGTGGTGGCACTGCTTAGGTTCTAAAATTCTCCTGTACTTGACTTAGGCAAAAGTGCAAAGTTTCCCAATCTAAGAGACATCAGCTTTCATATTAAAATTTAATTGAAACATGCAGAAGTTTTTGAAGACCATGAATTAATCAATGGTATTTATTTAATGCCTACTATATGCTGAGCACTCTACTAAGCTCTTGGAAGAGAACATTTCCATAGAGTTAGGAGTTTACAAACTAGTGCCAAGACAATAAAAGATAGTTTATTTAGGGGATGATAGGGGTCATACTTTCCATTACCTTGACTGCTAGCTGCCTTAATTTCTGTAGACTCTAAAAAATGCTTTGTCTTTGAACCTCCCATAACTGTGGTATATCTTGGGAGACAGGAGGGAACATAGTGCTGTCTCTCTGGCTCCTGAATGTGTACTGTGTCTCTTTTCTGCCTTTTTCTTTGTCTCTGCCCCTACTCGGACAATTATTGTTGGAATGTCCTAGACTGAAGGCTCTTCAGGGGCAGTGATCACATCTACTAACTCTATTGTATTGTATTTTTTCCAGTGCATAGTACAGTGTTCTGCACATAGTAAGTTCTCAATAAGTACTACTGATTGACTGAATGCACTTTTCCTGACCTCTTTGCCTCATGACAGGCTGTAAGGAATGTGCTGCATTTTTTATTTAGAACAACTTGATCCCAGAAACAATGAGAATCAAGAATTCTAAAGATAATTCATGGGGGCAAAAGCCCATTTTTTTGGTCCTAAAAATTATTAAAAGATTATTGCTGTTATCCTCCATTAGGCAGGGTAAAGCTAGGACAAGACTGTCGACTTGAATTTCACGCTAGGCACTACATTGTAAGTCACATAACTACGGATCATTCTGGAACTTTTCCCCAACAAATCCACTTCAATTTTTAATTATATCCTTTGGTTCCCTATTCCTAGGTCTAAACCAAACAATACATATATATATATACACATTGATAGATAGAGATATGCATATCTATAAAGTTAGAGATATATGGATAGAGATATAAATATCTATATAGATATATTATATTTATATATTAAATCATGAATTTACTTAATCCATGACATATGCTATTATCAAAAAGCAAGATTTGCCTCCAACTGAATTCATAATTCATATAGTTTTTGCCCCCTAATTAGGTGCTAGCCTATGAGTCAATCCTCATGTAGCAGTAAGTGGAGGCATTTGACAAGATTACTTTGTGCTCTCTTTTCCTGCTATTTTTCCTATTTTTCCTATGCTACACACACACAAGATGGATTTGTAGAAGTCATATTTCAATCCCACTCCTCTTTGTTAGAAAGAAAACATTATTTTAGAGTAAGTGCAAATTTCCCATAATAATCCTTCCATGTATATTTTTATATAGTTTTACATATATATCATATTTTAATTAAAATAAAAATTGAATAAGATAATAGTGTTTCAGGAAAGGTGCACATACTAAAGAATATCATCAGTTGATAAGTGATTTTTGTTTTAGAGATTATTCTTTTCTCTATGCTAAAACTCTCTTGGATGTCTATTCTTTAAAGTTTATAGGGAGAAATGACTATCATTCCCACTTCTGATTCTTAATCCTGCATATTTTCTTGTTTCCTTTTTCTTTTGTTATGGCAATTAGCTCTCTGGTGCCATTACACTAAGTGGTACTTAATAACAGTAGTAAGAAAGCAAGGTTTGCTCAGTGGTCCCCATGTGTACTCAGTGGTTCAAGATTACCCTAATTCCCTCTTTCCTTTTCTTCTTTTTTTTTTTTTAATTTTCCTTTAAGGACAACAATTCTAAAGGCTGAACTCTGTCTACACTGGTGAAAGTTGATTTGCCCTGTTGATTGCTACAGCAGTTCTGTTCTTCATTGATTAGTAGTTCTCCAGAATAAATTTACCAGCAAGATACAGATGAACCAAACTATTAATGCTTCTGAAGAGTGGCTGACACTTAGGAAGGTGTGGTGGTTAGAGGTGGATTGATTTCCTTTCAGGAAGCTGCATTACACTGAAAAAGATAGGATAGATTGCTACTTTTAAAACACTCTGAGAGGTGCAAATACTAATTTTGATTGTTATTTTATGTATATTTGTTGAATAGGTATGTTTTATATATTTAGCCTAGTGTGTCCTGTATAACATAAATTTTCTCCAAGAGATTAACTATCATTATGTAAACTCATGGTCAAATATCCAGTAATCCTGTGTTTGTCCTGTAGTTAATAGACAGGAAGGATCTCCTATTCTTTTTTATGGTATTTGTTAAGTGCTTACTAGGTGTCAAGCATGGTTCTAAGCCCTGGGGTGGATACAAGTTAATCAGCCCAGTTACATTCCCTCTCCCATGTAGGGCCCACAGTCAAGTAGGAAATAGAACAGATATTGAATTCCCAGTTTGCAGTTGAGAAAACTGAGGCACAGAGAAGTTAAGTGACTTGCCCAAGGTCACACAGCAGGCAATTGGTGAAACTGGGTTACCAAGCCTGTGCTTTATCCACTAGGCTACGCTGCTTCCCCTGTTTCTTTTTATTCTCCTATCTTACTCTCATATTTGTGTGAAAAAGAGGTTGGAAAGAGAAGAGTAAAAGAAGACAAAAGAAAAAGTACTTTTGCATTAAAGGCCCTAAAACACATCCTTGCATAGCTACTACATGATGTCACCAACCTTGAGTTAACAAGCAAAATTAATGTTTGAAATGGAAACAAAACTTGTGACAGTGAATAACTTAAGTTCTTGACTTTCCCAATAATATATGATTTGGATTTTTCTGTCACAATGCAGACTATTCATTTATTGAGGAATTAGAAAATAAGTAAGAGAAAAAAATCTCTCATGAATGTTTGCAAGAATTATGCTTTATATCAACGGTTCTGTATAATATAGACAAGAGTCTGTAATAGTAATTTCTCCCTTTATCCGCAGCTTAATCTTTTGGTTGGTCTATTAAAAACAAATTGATTTTTCATTCCTCCCACCTTCCAACCTATGAATATTTTAGGCATGTATGGTAGAAAAACATTAATGATATAGGCAGTGAGTTCCACTAAATGAGAGAGATTTCTGTCAGTGTGATGGTATAGTATTTGGCCAGAGCTACACAATTTAATAATCAGAATAAAATGTGCAAAAACAGAGATTACCTTCATTTGAATTACCTGATTAATTTCCCCCTTTTTTTGTAGGGTATAACTGTGATAAACATGTTGGTACAGAAGATGGATTGTGGAGAGGAGGGAGTTGATGACTGTGGTCTGGCAACACCTAGGAAGCAGAATTGAGGTAGGAAATTCTGAAGTTCATAATGATCAACAAAGAAGCAATGGCAATTAGAAAAGGTAGGGACCAGAGCTACATTAAAGAAATCCCCAGGTCCCCCAGGGGTAATAGCTGCTCCATCTGCTACTACTGGTGTGGGGACAAAATACTGTCAAGTAACAAAGTAGCTTTCTTAATCCTATAGTATAGAACTATGCCCAAAGGCAGTAGTTCCATTTCTCTAATCAAGGGATTTATTTTTTGAATAGTTAGATAAAAAATAAGTATACACAAATATATAAATAATGATAATTGCAAATGATAATACACTTGAGTCCCTGTTGACTGCAATACTGCTATAAAATGGAATATAAGGAAAAAAACACAATTAGAGTAAGATTTTAAAACTTATATAGGAGCTCAGCTAACTAGGAGAACCAGGTTCTAGTCCTAGCTCTGCAAGTAAAGGAATGGCTTCCGGGGCCTTGCCTTCAGTGGTGAGCATTTTCAGGCAAAAAACCATATAAAGTGTTCCCCGAGATGGACAGGGAGGATAGGAATACTAAGAGCTGGATATCATGGAGTTACAGATGATGGTGACTTCTAAAATGATCTCCTGCTAGATTATAGCATTATGCCAGACTATCAGAACTACTCAATGGTCTCTTATTATCCCAAGTGCTGAATACAGTGTTCTGCACATAGTAAGCACTTAAAAAATATCGTTGATTGATTGGGCTAAAAAATGGATCCTGCTAAAAAAGAAAAACAAGGTTTGGTGTATAATAATCAATAAAAATAATGTTCTTTGTTAAGCATTTACATTTACTATATGTCAGGCATTGTTCTATGTGCTAGGGACTTGTCTTATGCTATCAAGTCATCTCCAACCTATAGTATCTCTCTCCCAGAACATCTCACTTGCATCTGCAATTGTTCTGGTAGTAGTTCCACAGAGTTTTCTTGCTGAAAATATGTAAGTGATTTACTATTGACATCTTCCGCACAGTAAAGCTGATATAATAATAATAATGTTGGTATTTGTTAAGCGCTTACTATGTGCTGAGCACTGTTCTAAGTGCTGGGCACTGTTCTAAGCCTCTCCCATGCGGGTGCTGCCCAGCACAGGTGAGTTATGACTGTAACAGATTGCCTTCCACTTGCTAGCCACTGCCCAAGCTAGGAATGAGATGGGTATCGAGTACTGGAAATTCTCCATTTGTGATTCTCCATTTGTGATATATTTGGGATATATTGGGGTTGATATAAGATAATCAGGTCAGACACAAACCCTGTCCTATATGGAACTCACAGGCTAAGTAGATGGAAGAACAGGTATTGAATCCCAAATTTACAAATAAGGAACCTGAAGCACAGTGAAGTAAAATGACTTGCCCAAAATCTTACAGCAGGTAAGGGGCCAAGTGAAGATTAGAATCTAGGTCATTTGACTCCCAGGTCCATGCTTTTTCCATTAGACCATGCCAATATATAGTGTTACCCAGGGTAAAGTGACCTCAACAGGAAAGGGGAATTAGGTTCAAAAGGACTAGAAGTGGTGGGACCTATCCCATTAAGGCTATAGAATGTCAAGTAGAAGGCAGATTGTGAAAAGGGGTTCAGGTGAAAAGCCAGGAATCCAGATAAGCTGCAATGGCAGGAGGGGTGTGAGACGACAGGCCCCGAGTGCAAAATTAGTGGAAGACTCAGCTGTTGTGGAGATGATACTGATCACAAGAAGCCTCTGACTTGGGAAGTGTGGATTGCAAGCATCTATTTGAAACCAGTAGACCACGTGGCAGCGTGCCGCAAGGATGGCATAGGATCATGGAAAATACTCAGCCACCTTCTGGACAATAATAGCGGGATCATTCAACTGAAATTAAATATTCTTACCTTAATGTGGTGGTGGGGGAGGTTGGGTTGAGAGGCTCTATTTGTAGAGCACACAAAGTAGTGGACTGGAGCAAAAAAAAACTTCAATGCTGAATTAAACAACATGGCTCTAATTTTTCAGCTGAAAAAGAGATGCTGCAGAGGAACATTTCAGGAGTTGGGGTAACCAAGACTCATGGAATGGAAGGGGGTTGACCCATAACATACTGTGCTGTCCCTAATGATAATAGCATCATAGTAATAATAATAGCATTTATTAAGTGCCTATTAAAAGCCAAGCACTGTGCAAAAACACTGGGATAGATACAGAGTGAACAAATTGGACACAGTCCCTGCCCTACATAGGACTCAATGTCTACTAGGGAGAGAGAACTGGTATTTTATTCAATTTCACAGATGAGAAAATTGAGGCATAGTGAAATTAAATAACTTGGTCAACTGATTCCCAGTCCTATAATAATAATAATAATGATGATGGCATTTGTTAATCGCTTACTATGTGCAAAGCACTGTTCTAAGCGCTGGGGGCGATATAAGGTGATCAGGTTGTTCCACGTGGGGCTCACAGTCTTCATCCCTATTTTACAGATAGGTAACTGAGGCACAAAGAAATGAAGTCACTTGCCCAAAGTCACCCAGCTGACAAGTGGCAGAGCCAGAATTTGAACCCATGACCTCTGACTTCCAAGCCCGGGCTCTTTCCACTAAGCCACGCTGCAAGCACTTAATAAAAAATTGTGTATTTATCACCTTGACTTGCTCCTTTTATTCATCACATAGCTGCTTCTATGCTCTTTCCTCTAGGCCACCTGATTTTCTAAATACCTTATGACCTTGCTGTGGCACTAGTTTGTTACATTCCTTTGCTCCAGAGGGAAAAACAACTCACAACTCCCAGGAACAAGAGAGTGTAAGTGATGCTCAGTAACCCGCTTGCACTCATACATTCTTCTACACAAACTCTGGATCCTGAAATCTTAGGATGAAGCTCAATGACTAAGCCCTCATTTCTGCTTCTTCCACTCCCTTACATGTTGCCCTTACACTCAGATTTTCACTCTTTATTCACACCACCCTCAACCCCCACCACTTACATGCAAATCTATAATTTGTTTATTTATATTAATGTCTGACTCCCCCTCTAGCCTGTAAGCACATTGTGGGCACGGAACATATCTAAAAACTCTGTTGGATTGTACTCTTCCAAGCACTTAGCACAGTGTTCTGCACGTGGGAAGTACTCAATAAATATGATTGATTAACTATCCTTCTCAACATGAGACTCCATCATGTTACTGTTACCTCTGTTCTTACTGAAGATGTATTATTCATGCACGAACATCTAAAAGCAACATAATTTGTTTATAATTGTTTTTGTAAGGAATAGGGAGATGCATGTCATAAGCACTGAAAGCAGTCCAAAGTGAAATATGAAGTCACTGTGGAGAACACTGTCATCCTTCATGTCTCACAAGTCTCCAACATTGACATTATCCTTGACTCATCACTATCCTTCATTGCTCCACATTCAGTTAGCTACTAAATCTAATTGATTCTACCTCCACAATATCTCCAGATTTTGGTATTTTTCCACCCAAACTGTTACCCCCGGTTCAAACGCTTTCATAAACCATTTCAACTACGGCATCACCTGCCTCACTGACCTCCCTGCCTCTTGCCTCTCCTCTTTCCAATCCACAGTCTACTGTCCGTATCATTTTTTCTAAAAAAAAAAATGTTTTGCACACATCTCCCCACTCCTCAAGTACTTCCAATGCTTGCTTGTCCATCTCCACATCAAGCATAAATTCCATCGGATTCAAGGCACTCAGTCACCTCCCTCCCATTTGCTTATCGTCACTTCTCTCCCTCTTCAACCCAGCCCATACATTTTCCTCCTCTATTACCAAGCTACTCATTCTCCTGTCCTCTGATAATTCTGTTGTATTGTACTCTCCCAAGTGCTTAATACAACACTCTTGCACATAGTAAGTGCACATAATAAGTGCTCAATGCCTTACCTGCCATCAATCCTTTGCTCATATCCTCCCTCCTGTCTGGATTTCTCTCCCATGACATATGCAGTAGAGCAGCCTACTGCCCACCTTCATTCTCAATGATACCTCCATAGCACTTAAATATAGTTTTACTTGAATGCTTCCCTTATCTGTAATTGATTTTAATGTCTTTTAAAACTTACTAGTCTGTAAGTTCCTTGTGGAAAGGGATTGTGTCTACCAACTGTACTGTGCTCTCCCAAGTGCTTAGGACTGTGCTCTGCACCAAATAAGCACTCAATCAGCATCACTGACTTATTGATGAATAAGAAATATTCATTATAGAGAGATGTAGAGAAAAGAGGAAAAATAGAATAAGAGGATAGACTCAGAGAGAGGGCAGGAAGAGAAAGGCTGAGAAAAAGGGAGGTAGCATATCCTACAGGAAAAAGCAAAGGACAGTAAGGAAACACAGTTTTCCTGCTGTGTGACCTTGTCCAGGTCATTTAGTCATTCTGTTCTTTAAGTTGCTCATCTATAAAATGAAGATAAAATAACTGTTGCCCTTCCCTCTCAAACTGTGAACCCTGTATGGGATAGAGATTGGGTCCAATCTGATTTTCTTGTATCTGCCACATTGTCTGTTCACTCTGAGAGCTTATACCATTATTAATATGGAGAATGAAGACAGTGAAGGGGGAGGGAATGATTAAGAGAAGGAAAGAATGAGAGAGATGCAGAAGAAGGAGAGGAGGGAGAGAGGGAAAAAAGTGACTAGGAGCAAAAGGAAAGAAGAACAGAAAGAGAAAAGAAGAGTGAGATGAGCATAAATCCAAAGTGACTATTAGCATGTAACAAAGGTCATATATCAACATATTTATAATATATAGTGGCAAGCTAAACAAAGTGAATAATTTAAAAATACTGACAATATTGAACCTATTGTAGACTGAGTTACCCTGTCTGACAAACTAGATGATGCACTGCTAGATCAAAGTTGTTTAGGATGGAGGAAGAAAGAATAAAGTTTTAAAGAGGACACAGAATTGTGAAGTGTGGTGTATATATATATATGTACTGAGCCTGGAACAAAGATATATGAGGACAAATGGTCTGAACCAATTTTACCGATGACTTTCAGAAGACAATCTGAGTTTATTTATTTTGGCTGCTATAGAAGAAACAAGGCTTAGGCACATATAGACTTATCACAGATGGCAGCAGAAAGCATCTGTTTGCTGAAATATTTTTGTAGTCACACTAAGGAATGTTATCTACATATTTGAAAGTGTAAAGTCATTGTATATCCCCATGTTACTTTGTACACTTTTGTGGTATTGATTGTGGTTTGGTTCTTCACTTGGTTTTTCTGGACAAACCTCTTCTAACATTACTGGTATGAAGAGTGAAAGCAGTGAGCAAGATGAATTCAGGGAATTTCCAGACTGTTCCCCATGTTCTAGATGCTGCCGACCAGGTAAAACACATCAGACAGTGGAGCAGACAGGTAAGCTAAGCAGAGTTCTGGAGAAGGGGAAACGGAGACGACTGGAGGGAGGAGGGTATTAGAAGCAGCATGACTTTGTTGATAGAGCATAGGCCTGGGAGTCAGAAGGACTGGGTTCTAATCCCAGCCCTGCCACTTGCTTTCTGTGTGACCTTGGGCAAGTCACTTCACTTCTTTGTGCCTCAGTTCCCTCATCTGTAAAATGGGGTTTAAGACTGTGAGTCCCAAGTGGGACAGGGACTGCATGGAGCCTGATTATCTTGTAGCTTCCTCAGAGTAAGCTACACTGCCTAACACAAAGTGAACACTTAACAAATACCAAAAAAATTGATAAATCTCTGCCACTGCCTTCCATTGCTCTCCACCATCAGCGTTTATGCTTTAAAATTAATGAACCAAATGAAACGTGACACTCCAGTGCTATAGCTGGTGCCATGCTGTTCTTTGAAATTTAGGGACATAGATACCTATGACTGGCAAATTTCTCAAGGTTGATCATTTTAGAAATGGCTTTGCGAGGTGATTATCCCCTTTGTCAAATCTACTTATGCTTGATTTTGGCAATCATAGTGAAGATGGGGTGAGGCAGTGGGGAGGAGGCAGAATGGGACAGGGACTTACCACTCCTTTTCCTCTACATCTCAAGAGACCACCCACCTATATGCTCCCAATTTTTGTGGGAAGAGGATTCTGCCTCCTTTACCACAGGGCCACCTCTCCCCTAACCCCTGTTTTCCCAGATATCACCCCTATCCCCAAGTTGTCCAGAAGTGGGAAGCCTGGGTCCTGAGTGAATGTGGCTCAGGTCAAATTCATCTTCCCAGTTGCCTGTGTCTAACAAAAATCTCCAGTCCTTAAACAGTACTGGAGAATATTTTCTATTTTCCCTCCTACTCATTTGCAGTTTATGTGGGGCTCTGTATTGTGTACAAAGGTATTAAAATTCTACCCTGTTTGTAAAGGGAGGAAAGGACTGCTTTTGCCTTCCACCTTTGTACTTTCTGTAGCATCTGCTGACCCCATTACCTGACTTCTCCCTTCAGAAACCTACCAAGTTTCTGATATTCCTTCTGCTTTTTTTTTTTTTGGCAGTCCTGTGAAAAGATCATGGAATTAGTCATCAGAAAACATGGGAAAATGAGAGTGCCTGCTGCCATGAGAAGCAGGATTCAGTGAGTGCTGAATATGATGGAAGATGGACTGGAAATGAAGTCCTGATACTTGTGTCTGGGGGAGGAAGCTTAGCGGGTGGTTTATGGGGACACTGACTGTGAAGACTAGGAGAGATGAGGAGGAACTGCTGAGGGCCTAGAAAATGTAGTCCCCCTACCCCTTATTCCCTGGGCTTGGAAGCTACTCTCCAACACTTAACCAAAGGGGATTGTGTCACTGATGCAACACTGGGACTCCCATCTGGCAGACCACTGCTTTCCCAAACATTAAAGCCCTTCTGAAACCACATCTTGTCCAGCAGGACTTCTCTGTTTGATTTCTAATCTTCTTACTCCCCCAATTGTCATATCAGCACTACCTCACCTATGAAATACTCCCCAACTCCTCCTGTTACATTTCTGTACCTATGTTTATAGTCAGTTGCTTCCGCTAGCAATGATTTATTTTAGTGCCCATCTCCCCTGGTAGATTGAGGGAAAAGATCTTGGCTACTAACTTTTATGGCCCTATCCTGTGTGCTTAATATAGTATTCTGAGTATATTAAGTTCTCAGTAATTCCAAACCCAGCTCCACCACTTGTTTGCTGTATAGTCTTGGGCAAATCACTTCACTTCACTGTGCCTCAGTCACCTCACCTGTAAAATAGAGATTGAGACTACGAGACCCATGTGGGACAGGGACTGTGTCCAGCCCAATTTGCTTGTATGCACCCCAGTGCTTAGTACATTGCCTGGCACATATTAAGTGCTAAAACAAATACCACTATTATTATTAATAATAATAATAATGATTGATTATCTATGCCTCCCATTTGGAGGAGTCTGATCATATTAGCATATTAGCCAGTGTACATACCTCTTAGGATTGGGGGTGTTCATGTTCTTGGCTTCCCCCCATTGTAAAGACATTCTTTTTCTGTTTATGTGCATGGAGGTCCAGGCTCTGAGTCCAGTACAGAAGTCATGTAAAGTAACTATTTTTCACTCATAATTATCCCTGAGGAAGCAATCCTTTGGGAAAAGACCTGAAATTAGCCTTAACAAAGGAAAGGAAGAAGATCATAATGTGTCCTGAGAAAATGAGATTCAGGTCACAATTCCCTGAGGAACTAATTATCATGAATCATTCTTTTCCTTTGCATACAGAACTCTTTCCCTTCTCCCATTCACACTTATGCTTGACTCCAGAAGGGTGGGGAGGTGAGGGGAAATCATCCCAGCCACTAGAGGTGAGATCAGACAACAAGGATCTGAGCTAAGGGAAAGACTCTGCTAGTTTCTGCTGGCCCCAGGAGAACTGAGCTCAGGCTTAGGTTGCTTCTGCCTCTCGGAGAGAGCACATACTATCACAGTCAGTGAGCATCACCCAGACCAGTGCCCAAGGTGTGTTGGGCCAAGACCTCACTTTCTGCTGCCCTGGACCAGTGTCAGGGCTAACAGGGCCCATGGAGATAATTCCCAGACTTGCACCTCCACTTAAGGACACTTCAGAGAATCCTCATAACAGTCCATATCTCCTGGGTATAGGGGAGAGGAGAAGAGAGGAGAAGAATAGAATTGAAAAGTTGAAGACTGTAGCCACAGGCACTCAAAGAAAAAAGCCTTAGACAGTGAAACCCAGGAATCTTGATCTTAGAAGGCTTCATGCTTCCTTTTACTTGATTTACATTTTTGCATGGTTTTGGAACCATTTTCAGATCAAATAAAATTTTATTACCACTGCATGCACTGAGTGCCTACACTGAACTACTTAACTGCTATGGTTATTTATTATATCATAGCACTTTATAGTTAAGAAAGATTTGAGCTAAACACCTCCCCCCGGCCTTAACAGTATCGGATGTGTGACCTTTTCTCTAAATTGTTTACAATCAGTAATGATAAAATCCAAGACAAATGTTGTATCCAGAGCTTGATAGATAACTTGGTACCATTTATATTAATGTTGTTGGGATATAGCAGAGATGAATTACTCTACTGAGGAAAGAGATAAACACCATCTTAAGGATCAGAGAGTCATGGTAGAATGTCCTGAGATTCAAATCCTTGGAAGAATAAATCTCTCATTCTGAGACTAAAGCTTTATTCCAAAATGTTAAAGGTACACCCCAAAAGAGATTCTTAGAGTAAAACCAAAGAGGCTTTACAAAATGGGTTTTTGCTTCAGTGGCTTTGACCAGATTGAATTTTTCTTCCTTGTCTAATACAAGGGGTATTATTGAGCAACCTTAAAAAAAAGATCCTGACTCCACTCCCACGTGGACAAAAAGAGACTTCGGAATAATAATAACTGTGGCATTCGTTAAGCACTTACTATGTGCCACAGATTGTACTAAACTCTGGGGTGGATATACATGAATTGGGTTGGATATAGTCCTTGCCACACATGGGGCTCACAGCCTCAATCCCCATTTTACAGATCAAGTAACTGAGGCACACAGAAGTGAAATGACTCGTCCAAGATTACAGAGCAGAGAAGTGGTGGAGTGAGATTATAACCCAGGTCCTTCTGATTCCTAGGCCTGGGCTCTATCCACTAGACAACTCTGCTTCTCTAGGAAATTCTGGAATGGCCTAGGTTTAACTCAAGGCCATTTTGGGGGATCCCAAGTCTGTACCACCTCATATCCTTGAGACTTTGGAGAACCAGAATCTATTTTATGATCCTACATAAAGAAAGATGAGCAGTAATCCCTGAACCAGGCTCCCGACCTTTGACCACAAAGGAAAGCAGGGGCAGAACAGAGGCTTCTGTGACCTTGTGGGACTTGGTGAACCAGTGCTTTACACCAGCATCCCGAGACAGCCCAGTGGGTCTTCCCAGGGTGCAATAAGAGTCAATGTTATCTAGCCAGCTGGTCTTCTTGTGTCTGTGTTCCACTTCCTTGTCTGCTGTCACATGGAGAGGCAGCCTGGCCTAGTGGAAAAGACAAAGGCCTGGGAGTCTAAACTTGGCTCCACCACCTGTCTGCTGTGAGACCTTTGGTAAGTCATGTAACTTTTCTGTGCCTCAGTGATTTCATCTCTAAAGTGGGGATTAAAACTGTGAGCCTCCATGTCGGACAGGAACTGTGTCAACCTGATTAGTTTGCATGTACCCAAGAACTTGAAACAATGCCAGGCACATAGTAAGCACTTGGAAATACCATTAAAAATTTTGTGAGTCATTGGTCTGTCTAGATAACAGACTTCTGAAACCACAACCAACTATAGGTTGCCAATAGAACTTTTTGGTTGCTTCCTGGTTTCCCTAGTTTACAATCCCTTAGTTTTCTTTTGAAGTATTCTCACACCAGAGTGGCTCATTCAACAAAGTAGTTTTCAATCATTGGTATATTTCTTGGGTATGGACCTCTAGGATGCAATCATCTGCACACAGTACTGCGGAAATACTGGTCTGCAGCCCTGTTGATGCCATCTGTTGAGTTAGAAGAATTTCCCTGACGAGTGGGGAATATACACATTTAATGTATTTGTTAAGTGCTTTCTTTTAGCCAGGCACTGTTCTAAGCACTGGGCAAGATATAAGATAATCAGGGTGGATACAGCCAATATCCCAGATGGGGCTCACAGTCATAATCCCCATTTTACAGATGAGGTAACTGAGGTTTGGAAAAATTAAGTGACTTGCCAAGGTAACGCAAAAGACAAGTGGTGGAGCAGAGATTAGAAACCAGGACCTTCTGACTCCCAGGTCCACTCTCTATTCATTAGGCCAAGCTGCTTCTGATGAGCAGGATCAGGTCCACTGCTTTCCTCTTTTAATACACTAGCAATGGAGAAAGTATTGAACAGGGCATCCCCAGCAAGGACACAGGTGAATGAGGTAGACTCAGAACTTTAAACTTTTCAGAGAAGATAAATTTACTAGACACTTTGCAAAATGTAGATTTGTTGATGATGTCAAGTGCTTTTGTAAGGTCTGTGAGGGTCAGTAGAACACATGATACTATAATTGTTTCTGAGTGAAAGATATGAGGTAACGCACAGGCAATAACACAGATAATTGAGTTGATTTTCAGTAATGGTTATAGTTTGTGCAGAGTTATTCCTTATTTATTTATATTGATGTCTGTCTCCCCCCTCTAGAATCTCACTGTGGGAAGGGAATGTGTCCACCAACTCTGTTGTATTGTACTCTCTGAAGTGCTTAGTATAGTGTTTTGCACACAATAAGGGCTCAATAGATATGATTATTTTCCCCATTCTTCTAGAAGTCAACAGAATATATAGCAAGATGGTAAGGGTGTGGGTGCAATTTGTGGCCTTTCTCCCTATAGACTGTTCTCCCCATTTAGACTGTGAGTTCAGTGTGGGCAGGGAAAGTGTCTACCAACTCTGTTATATTGTACTCTCCCAAACGTTTAGCACAGTGCTCTGCAAGCAGTAAATGTTCAATAAATATGATTGATTGATTAGAACAGCCTATTTCTGAGCTCCCTCTCAGTAGCAGACTCCGCTCTGCACTCATTCCATTTGTACACTCCTTTGTATGAGACAGTCACGTCCACTATGCCAACTGTTAGAATAGTTACCCTTCATTTTTAAGAAAAATGCTACTGATGGTGAACTTCACCTATGAGGGTATGAGTATCAGGGAAGACCAAAGTAAGCAGCGTGGCTCAGTGGAAAGAGCCTGGGCTTGGGAGTCAGTGGTCATGGGTTCGAATTCTAGCTCTGCCACTTGGCAGCTATGTGACTGTGGGCAAGTCACTTAACTTCTCTGTGCCTGAATTACCTCATCTGTAAAATGGGGATTAACTGTGAGCCCCACGTGGGACAACCTAATCACCCTGTATCTACCCCAGCGCTTATAATAGTGCTCTGCACATAGTAAGTGCTTAACAAATACCAACATTATTATTATTATTTGCAGTCCCAACTGCACTGTGTACACATGAAACCTGGTCCCCATTGCCTTGTCTTATTTGTTGCTTTCAGTACCTATGGGTTTAGCGTGGCTCAGTGGAAAGAGCACGGGCTTTGGAGTCAGAGGTCATGAGTTCGAATCCCACTCTGCCACTTGTCAGCTGTGTGACTGTGGGCAAGTCACTTCACTTCTCTGTGCCTCAGTTACCTCATCTGTAAAATGGGGATTAAGACTGTGAGCCCCATGTGCGACAACCTGATTCCCCTGTGTCTACCCCAGCGCTTAGAACATTGCTCTGCACATAGTAAGCGCTTAACAAATAATAATAATAATAATAATAATAATGTTGGTATTTGTTAAGCGCTTACTATGTGCCGAGCACTGTTCTAAGCGCTGGGGTAGACATAGGGGAATCAGGTTGTCCCACGTGGGGCTCACAGTCTTAATCGCCATTTTACAGATGAGGGAACTGAGGCACAGAGAAGTTAAGTGACTTGCCCACAGTCACACAGCCGACAAGTGGCAGAGCTGGGATTCGAACTCATGAGCCCTGACTCCAAAGCCCGTGCTCTTTCCACTGTGCCACGCTGCTTCTCTAATACCAACATTATTATTTTTTCCACTTTTGCTTCAACCTCACAATTCCCTGGAAGCCAATAATGAGAAATAGTCCACCTTTAATTTCAGTTTATCAGACTGGGTTATCTGCCCAATTGTCTCCAGTTTCTAGTAGAGGCACCATGTGGCCTGAATGTGTATATATTAGATATAGCCTTCCTGCTTGTCCAGTGGACAAGTATCTCTCTGGGAATCAGAAGACATAGGTTATAGTCTGTGATCAGCTGATTACAAGATGACATGGACCAAGACTGCACAGGCATTTCACAATCAATCAGTGGTATTTATTGAGCAGTTATTGTGTGCAACCACTTCCTAAGCATTCAGGAGAGACAGTACCACAGAGTTGGTAAACCTGATCACAACCCACAAGGAGCTCAGAGTATGAGGGGGAAATACATATTAAAATAAATTACAAATATGTACAAAACTGCTGTGTGGATGAGGCAGGGGTGACTATTAAATACAATGTGGTAGGTCCCTCCCCATGTATTTGTTCAATGCATTCTATGTCCCAGAGGAAACAAAACTGGCAGGGAGAAAGTGTAGTAGTGATGTTCCTGCCTCTCTAACACTACAATCAGATCCTCTGTACAGTCTCTTGGTCCTCAAGTATTAAGACTAAGATTAGTCTACAGTTCTTGATGAAAAACTTTAGTCCACAAGAGACAGAGTGAGGAACCAATCATTGTCAAAAGAGAAAACTGTGAGGTAGAAGGTGTAAAAAAAAATTTTAAATTAAAAAACAAAAAACTTAAAACCCTGGGAAACCAAAGCTCATACAGTGTTCCTTGTAACTTTTTTCAGAATGTATCTCAGAAGAACTGGCTGAAAGAGTATCGGCAAAGAGCAATGATTTAAATAGGTGATGTAGTCTTTGAGGGGGAGGTGAGAGTAGGAGCCTTTCAGATTTGTGTTAATGACACTTTAAGTGGGAGTATAAAGTACACTGATGAAATTTTGCAGCTGAAGCTCAAGTGAGAGCATTAGTTAAGGCAGAAACAAGAGTTAAGGCATAACAAAAATGGAACCAGAGATGTTAGAAACTTGGAGGAAAGTAACCAAAAGAGATGCCAACTTTCACAGTAGGATGAAGTCTATGAGTAATAATTACTATCACTAATAATAGTGGTACTTGTTAAGCATTTACTATGTACCAGGCACTATACTAAGCACTATTGTAAGCATAAGCAAATCAAGTTGGACACAGTCCCTGTCCCACATGGGGCTCCCAGCCTTAATTCTTGATTCTATTTATTGAGATTAAGTTGTCTTGTTTTTGTCCGTCTGTCTCCCCCGATTAGACTGTAAGCCTGTCAGTGGGCAGGGATTGACTCTATATGTTACCGAATTGTACGTTCTAAGCACTTAGTACAATGCTCTGCACATAGTAAGCGCTCAATAAATACTATTGAATGAATGAATTATTATTTTACAGATGAGGTAACTGAGGTACAGAGAAGTGAAGTGATTTGCCCAGGATCACACAGCAGACAGGTGGTGGAGCCAGAAATAGAACCCAGTACCTTCTGAATGCCAGTTTCATCCTCTATCCACTATGCCATGCTGTTTCTAAGTGCTAATGATAATAATTGTTCCATTTGTTAAGCAGACACCATATGCCGAGCACTTTGCTTAGGGTTAGTGTATATGCAGGATAATCAATTTGAAATACATCCTTGACTGACATGGGCCTCAGAATCTAAGGGAGGAAGAAGAACAGGCATTTTGGCCCTATTTTACAGATGAGAAACTGAGGCCTAGAGACAAAGTGACTTGCTTGAAGTCATATAGCTGTCAAGTGGAAAATCCAGGACGAGAACCCAGGTCTTCCCCCTGACTCCCAAGCTAGTGCTCCTGCCACTATATCACAGTGCTTCCCTTATTGATCATGGAGTATGCACAGGACACTAGAAGCTGGAGAAGCAACATGGTTAAGTGGAAAGATCAACATCCTGGCAAACCGAAGGTCCTGTTGAAGCTATACCACTTTCCTGTGTGTCATCTTGAGTACGTCATATAACCTATGTCCAATTCCCTGATTTGTAAAGTTAGAATTAAAAAACTTTTGTCTCTCCCCTTGAGCCTGTGAAGTCCATGAGGACAGAGCCTGTATTTGATCTGATTGTCCTATATTTACTGCAGCACTTAAAATATTACTATTATTATTATTATTGCTATTATTATTAATAGGGAGGCCAGAGAAGCTGACACAATACTCCCACTGGGAATGACAAATGCCTGGACCAGCATAGTGGCCAGTCAGATGGATAGGAAGCATTATGACCTATTGGTAAGGACATGGGCCTGGGAGTCAGAGGACCTGGGTTCTTATCCCAGCTCTGTCACTTAACTGTTGTGTGACCTTGGGCATGTCACTTAACTTTTCTTTGCTTTATATTTTTCATCTTTAAAATGGGGATTCAATATCTGTTTTCCCTCTTACTTAAACTGTGAACCCATGTGGTACTTGATTATCTTGGACCTATGCTACTACATAGTGCAGTGGTTGGTACACAGTAACTACTTAAGAAATATCACAGTTATTATTATTATTATAGGAAGGTACAGATCTTGAACATGTTGCAGATGAAAAGCAAATATGATTTGGTGACAGACTGAATTTGGGGATTGACAGAGATGGAAGAGTTAAGTTATAAGGCAAGCAATAAAAAAGCAAGGCCTGGGAACCAGAGAAAGTATACCACAGAACCACAGCAGCCATTACATTAGTTGTGAAATTCCAATTTGATACAATCACCTAAAATGGTAAACAATTTTTAGACTGGATCAAAATACTGATGAGATCAAATTTAGTTTGTTACAGCCAAATAAATGACTTCTCAGAAACATCTACATGGAGAAATCAGCTTCTCGGAATAGCAGAGAGACTGGGGACTGTTCTTTGTTGTCAATAGGGTAACAATGTACACGCACACACTCAAATTGAATCTATATGGCATTATATTGGAGATGAAACTATTGGTTTAAACTTAAGCCTAGAAAAATTTATTTTGAACACCAGGTACAAATCCCTTGTGAGGAAAATTGAATTACTCTATTGTAACATATTTTATTCTCAGCCTCATTTGTACCAATGGGAAATAACAAAGCGACATCATCTTCATACACAAAGAAATATGTTTTTCTCATTTTTAACTCTTATCTAACATTAGCAATACACTGAAGGGGGACACTGAACAGAAATTTAGACATGCTTCCTCCCCAGTAGAGTTACAACCTATGCAGAATAGAGGAATTAGGTATTAGGCAATAACTTCTCACTGGAAAATTCTGGGGCTCCCTGCAAGTCCAATATGCTTGGATAAAAAGAAGGAGGTAAAAGCTGTGTGGCTTAGAGGGTAGACACAGGGTTAGGAGTCACAGGGTTCTAATCCCAGATCCCTCAAATCAAGATGCGTAACCTTGGGCAAGTCACTCAACTTCTCTGCACCTCAGTTACCTCATCTGTAAAATGGGGATGAAGACTGTGAGACCCAAGTGGGACAGGGACTGTGTACAACCTAATTAACCTGTATCTACCCAGTGCTTAGTAAGTGCTTGGCACAAAGCACTTGACAGATACCACATAGTATATATATATACTATGTGGTATTTATTATATACATATAAAATAAATATAATACATAGATCATTCCTATTCCTTAAATATGTATCATGTATAAATATGTATTATATAAATATGTATACATATATACATGTATATATAAATATGTATTATATATGTAAATATATATAATAAATATAATACATAGATAATTCCTCTTCCTTAAATACATATTTAAGGAAGAGGAATTATCTATGTATATAAATGTCTTTAATTATAACTTTATGTATTCCACATTTTAAAGGATCAAAATTTTGATTGACAATCTGGAGAGCAGATTTAACACCACATATTTTTAAGAGAAAGAAGTGAGTATATTGAGGAGAACTCAATAAACCAGGAAGCTATGCTTTCAGCTTTCCAGTGAGGCAGAAAATGCAACAATTCCTTGTTCAAATCCATATTCCTTCAGATCAAGGAACTAGGGAATGGAAGACAATTGATTGGAAATGGAAAGAGAATAAATGATATTGATCAAAGCATGGCCACTGAATATATTTTTTATGAAACCTGGAAGTACAATTGCTCATTTTGGAGGATACAGTTTTTAATCTTTTTTTTTTTTAAATGTTCTGAGGTCCTGATAAGAGCTCAGATTAACATAGCTGAGTTTAGGCTACCAGAGATAGGAAACATTTTGCCAGCGGGAATAGGCTGAGAAAGGGGGTGAAAGAGGAAAGTTACCCTTATGTTTGTTTTTCTAGGCATTTTAATATTCTTGATTAAAAGTCATCTGGTTAGGAGTTTTATTCACTTTTCTAAACAACTGCAGAACATATCTTCACTCATTTTCATATGAATTGCTGACAAGGGACAGACTGGTAGGTCTTTGATTTTTCTGGCTGAAATAATAATAATGATTATAATAATAATTGTGGTATTCTTTAAGTGCTTACTATGTTCCAGACACTGTTCTAAGTACTGGGGGTGGATACAAGCAAATCAAGTTGGACACGGTCCCTGTCCCACGTGGAGCTCACAGTCTCAATCCCCATTTTATTGATGAGCTAACTGAGGCACAGACAAGTGAGGTGACTTACCCCAGGTCACAAAGCCAATAAGTGGCAGATCAGGATTAGAACCCATGACTTTCTGATTCCCACACCCATGTTCTATCTACTATTCCATACTGCTTCTCTAAGGAAGCCTGCACACAGAGAACCGTTCTGAAAGAAGCCGGGCTTGAAATTGATGTATATCAGTGATTTTAATTTGAAACTTCCACTCTTTTCATTCAAATAGGCTAGCCTAGAAATGGAGGATTGCATGTGTATGCATTTTTCTCACTAATACCCTGCTTCTGTTTATATTAACCCTATAGTGTATTTGCCCAAAAGGTATATGCTGGTGCTTTCCAGTATCTATACTAGAGGACAGCAGGACTCTAGTGGTATTTCTTGGCAGTAGACTAGCCACTACCATAATTCATTTATTTATATTAATGTCAGTTTCCTCCTCTAGACTGTGAGCTCATTATGGGCAGGGAATATGTCTACTAATTTTGTTGTATTGCACTCTGCCAAGCGCTTAGTACTGGGATCCAGACACAGTAAGTAGTCAATAAATATGACTGACCTACTGATACCACTTCCACTTGTTTCAGGAAACTGCTGTCCCTGATTCTTGGTTATTCCAAGACTTCTCGCACACATTCTAGTTGATCAACAATGGGACGTTCTTTATAATGATAATCATTATGATATTTGTGAAGTACCTACTATATGCCAAACACTATTCTAAGTGCTGGGGTAGATCTTCTTCAAATGCAAGTTGTTCCTAATTCATAGTGACTCAATGGACACACCCTCTCCAGAGCAACCCATCTTCTGCCATAAAGTCATGCTGGCATGTATATTCATAGAGTTTTCTTGGTAAAAGTACAGCAGAGGTTTACCACTGTCTTCTTCCACGCAGTAAAAACTTGAGTCTCTAGCATTATCTTTTATCAAAGTTTTTGATCACTTGATCATTCACCTTTGACTCTGTTCCATGCCACTTTTGCCCAGCACAGGTGAATCGGCTTTGTCTGATGCTTCGGCTTAGACCTTTCCATTATGGGTTACCATACAGAGAGAGTATCTCTCACTAGCGTAGCTCTAAGCTTCATTAGAATAGACAAACTCTCCAACCATAAGGAGTTGATTCATAGCAAAGAATATTTAATTCAGTTGGAAACTGTCCTCATCCCACATGAGGCTCAGGAATAAGTATGATGTTTACTATTTCCCAAAACTTTATATTCTTCAATGTGGTCTATAAATAAACACATCGCTAAGATCTAGGTTAAAGAATGGATGTGTAAGGAGCGAGATATCAGAAAAGACAGCATGTAAGTGACTATGTAGGGTTGCATCGGCAGAACAATCTCATCCCTGGCAGGTGTTAGAGTCACAAGGGATTAGTAGGAGTGAGAAGTGAGCAGCTTTCTGTGAATTTTATCATAAAGTAAAACTTATTTCCTAGGAACTTTCCCATGAGCTTCCCAAAAGAGGCTGTTGAATGGGAAAATCCCCAGGAAAAACTGTCATTAAAAACGGTAAAAAAAAAAAAGATTTGCCCTTGTCTTGGTCCTCTCCTGTTTTTGTACTGTGGCTCTGCTACCGGAGGATGGTGAAGAGCTCTCCAATCCTCAGTGATTATTATGCCAGTGTATTACCTTCAGAAGTGGTTTTGCATCACCTAGCCCAAGCTATGTTTTGCAAGAAGCTGCAGATCCCCAAATGCTGTGGGAACATTTCCTGTATGATGCTTTGTACAATCTTTCCATCATTTTCTCTTATCAGTGTCATTATTGCATTCAACAGAAGGTTATAATGATGATGTCTAAGGTTAGTGTTCAAACGATTTGTGGATATCAACATCATGACTTTTTTTAATGAGGTATTAAACCAAATATCTATTCTATAAATCACCCTTGACATTAACAAATCATTTAGCTAGGCAGTGACTCTCAGGTATTTTTTTATTAGTAGTAATGGTAAAGGTATTCACTGAGCACCAATAGGACAAAGCACAATACCAGGCTAAATTTGGGGGCTTTTTTTTTTTTAAAGGAAGTTGTGCAACTGATATCTCAAAGTTGTTTTTTTTTTAACCTCAGAAATATATTCCAAATGGTCAAATATAAGAATACAACATCTCTCAGAGTATAACAATCAAAAAGGGAACTGCAAAAGAGTTAAGAAAATGCGGGCTAGATATTAGGGAAAAAATATCATGAAGAGTTCAATTAGACAGTGACATAACCTCCCAAAGGGAAGGGTGAAAAAGCCTCTCAACTGACATTGAAAAGCATTCAAGGATCTACTATGTAGCTAGAAATCATCTGGCACAGCAGGGGGTTCATGGAATACTAACTGATATGTCATTCTTTTTTTCCTCTGATGCCTTCAATTCCTAAGAAAATCAGAGGAGACTGAAGATGATTTGCATTATAGATTTTGAGCTAATATAATTTCCATGTATTATCTCACCCACATATTTTCCTTGATATTTGTAGAAATGAGTGAAAAATTAGAAAACACGAAACTCATCAAAGTTCATTAACTCAAAGTTGGTAGGAGTCTCTATTTTAGTTTCATTAGATGGAGGCTTTGACATTGTCCAAGAGACATAGTGGTAGAAATAGTAGTAGTAGTAATAATATGTATTGAGTACCCTTTGGATACTATACGCTGGGATGAATGCTTAGGAATGCATAACAGAAGCAAGAGATGTTTTCCCTGCCCAAAGTGAGCATACACTATAGTGAGGGAGTTAGACAGAGTGACCAGAATAAATGAGTATATAGTGAAATACACACAAGTGCTGAATATGAATAAATAAATATGTGCTAAAGATGATACTGGGTTCATACAATTCAAGGTGCTGGGAAGTAACTGTGAAAGGCTCATTGAAGGATATGGGATTCTTTGAGAGCTTTGGAGGATGGGGAGAGTTATATTTTGCCAAATTTGGATAAGGGATGGAGTTCCAGCCTGGGGAAATAGTCCGAAGAAAAAGTCTGAGAGACTCAAGTAGAAAGCAGAAGTAACTTCATTGTGGTAGTAGTTAATAATAATGTAATAATGTTGGTATTTTCTAAGCACTTATTATGTGAGGAGCACTGTTCTAAGCGCTGGGGGGCACGGTACAAGGTAATCAGGTTGGCCCACGAGAGGTTCACAGTCTTCATCCCCATTTTACAGATGAGAGAACTGAGGCACAGAGAAGTTAAGTGACTTGCCCACAGTCACACAGCTGACAAGTGGCAGAGCTGGGATTAGAACCCATGACGTCTGATTCCCAAGCCCATGTTCTTTCCACTGAGCCACGCTGCTTCTCTATGTAGACTCTCTACATAATAAGTGTAACACACTGCACTAAGCACTGAGAAATTACAGCAGAAGCAAAACACATTTCTTTCCCATGAGGAGTTTATAATCTAGTGGAGGAAATGCACAGGCAAAATTATTTTCAAATAATGGAAGCAGTAAGAAGAACAAGGATCAGATAGGAGACAGAATGAATAGACTATGATAAGATATCACAATGTGAGAATTGAATACACAACTGAAAATACACACAGACACACACACACACACACTCACAAACACAAACATATGCAACTGAGAATGACTATTAAAGAGAATATGAAGTCAAATCAGACTTTTTTCTAGAACTCAACTACACTCTTATAGCAATAGGGTTTTTTTTATCACATTTAAAGCTTCCTCTACAGTAGCTGCTAAGTACAATTCATCCCTATTTGTAATATATCCCCTTACATGGGAATTCCACACATATACTTAATGCCTATTTAATTTTTCATGATAAAGAAAAGACTCAGTCAAGCTGTCATCTGGACAAGCACAGATTTGTATTCTCATGTGGCTCTTACTTGAATTAAAAGAGAGTCTACAAAGACTATTAGAAACAGGCAGAAATAGGGAAATATGACCCTCTGGAAACTTGTGCAATTGAGGCATCTGACCCAGTGCCAGATGGACTGTCTTTGAATAGGACCAAACCAATGGGCAATTGAAAAGTTGTGTTGAAGCCATATAAGTACAAATGACCTAACAAAACCACATATATTTAGCGGGATACAATAAGAGGATTTAACTTGTTTTTTTTTCTAATTTTATAAAATTCAGCACAGTAGACATCAAAAGCACTAGATTGAATAAGACATTTTTACTGGAATTTTACTACTTCTGAACAAATACCTTATTAACAACTCATTTTTAGGGATGCTAGCATCTCTCTGTTGCCATTTGATCCTGACAGTTGCCTGTGTGGATTCTGAGGATTTTTTGGATGTTTCCCCAGCGCTGAAGAATATGAAAGTCAGATTGGTCTGACAATGGACAAAATTCCTGGCCATACTGGAGATAAGACTAATTCATGATTCCCCTAATATTAGTCCTGTCCACACAGAGCAATTACTTCTTTCTAACATTAGACTCCCCCTTGCAGATCTGTACAAAAACTGTAATTATCAAGCTAAAAATTAGTCTTGGACAGATTTATTTTTGTCCGATATTTGTAATGTAGTAACTAGGACATAAGAGGCAGCTAGTAGCATTTGGCTGACCCTATAATCAATCAATACTATTTATTCAACATCCTCCTGTGGGCAGAATACCATACTAAGCACTTGGAAGAGTGCAGTATAATCAGTATCTATGACCCTTGCTGTCATTCACCCATTCATTCATTCAATCATATTTATTGAGCACTTACCATGTGCAGAGCACTGTACTAAACACTTGGAAAGTACAATTTGGCAACAAATAGAGACAGTCAATACCTGACAAGGGGCTCACACATGAATCTTACACTCTAACCAGGAAGACAGATACTAAAATAAATTACAGGTACAGATATGTTGGCTTGAGAGTATCAAACATGGCTATCTTGAATGTAGTGGGAGAAAAAACAAGGATAAGTTGGAAAGAGAGAGACCTAATGCAGTTCTCTGGGAAGCAGTGTGGCCTACTGGAAAGAGTAAGGGCCTGGAAGGCCCTGGGTTCTAATCCCAGCTCTGCTAATTGTGTGACCTTGGCCAATATACTTAACCTCTCTGTTTCTTAATGTGGTAGCAGTTTGGATGGAGAGGAAAGGCAGGATTTAAGCAATGCTTAATACATTGCTCGATTGTATGTAGCAAGGCAGTCCGTCATCAGTGGTATTCATTGAGCACTTCTGTGTACAGAGCACTGTACTGTGTTCTTGGGAAAGTCTTGGTAGACTCGTTCCCTACCCACAATGAGTTTACAGTCTAGAGGGGAAGACAGACATTAATGTACTACAGTGTTGTGGATTCCTCATGGATTCTGAAGGCGCTGTCTTCCTAAAGTTAATAATCATCTTCCATGGTACCAAAATAGACAGTGGACAGTTTCAGTGGAACTTTCTTAGGGAATGTTATCATTTTGAGTTCCCAAATAATAACCAGAATTAGTGCTAGTTATCCCAACATGCCAGAACCTCTACATTCACCCTCAAACACAAATCATTTCCTCAGTTTGTGACCATCATGGCATTCTTCTTCGTGTCCTGCTGCACTTTCTATCGCACAAGCAAAATTAATTCCCTTCTTCAACTATAAGTATGGTTCAACTTCATTTATTTAGCTCAAAACATTTCTCATCTCATTTTATTGTGGGAGTTTGCAAAGGATAGAACCAACAACCATGGAAAAGAAAAAAATGTCCAACTCTAATAATAATAATAATGTTGGTATTTGTTAAGCGCTTACTATGTGCCGAGCACTGTTCTAAGTGCTAGGGTAGACATAGGGGAAACTCTAATGTTTCTCAATTTTTTAAAAGTCAGTCTCTTAAACACAGTGGGCTGGATGCTTTTGAATAGCAATTTATCTGCAAAGTTCTACAAACTAGTACATATTTCATTTCCCCTAAGAAGGCAGTTATATAGCCAGGTGGGGAATTTCAGGAAAATCACTGAGTGAGATTACTCATGTAGTTTGGTGCAGACAGTGTTGGCTCAAGCAGCTCACAGAATGTCCTTAACTTTTTTACACCAGTGCAATGGCTTTGAGCCAAAGAGTCACCCAGAATCAGGTAGGAGGGAGGTACGGAAGAACCAGTAATAATAACTGTGATATGTGTGAAGTACTTACTATGTGTCAAAAACTGTTCTAAGTGCTGAGAAAGATACAAGATAATCAGGCCAGACACAGTCCCTGTCCCATTCAGGGCTCTTAATCTAAGTAGGAAAGAGAACAAGTATTGAAACCCCATTTCATAAATAAGGTAACTGAGGCACAGGTTAACTATGAGACTTGCCTAAAGTCACACAGCAGGCCCATGGGGCATCCAGGATTAGAACCCAGGTCATCTGACTCCAGTATAGTTGAAAATGTTTGCTTCATATTGACATGGCTTCAAATTTCAGCACAGCAAAAGGGAGAATTTTCAGAGAAATAGTTCCAAATGATGACCAGGCCAAGAACTTAGATATTTCAATTAAAAGGAAAAAAACAAAAACAACAAAAACCTGCTATTCTCATTTAACATACTTGATTCAATTCACTTCTAAGCATGTGTTAGCAATATGGACTCCCAAACTTAGAAAATCATAGCCAAGTACATTTAAACTGCTTTTGCTAAATCCTTGCCACCTCTGGATAGCATTGGATATGCTTAGTCTGAGACTGCCATGTCTCCAAACATCTGCTTCAATTATAAAGCTGAGAAGGGAAATTTAGAGTGGTTCTGGTAATAAGCAGAACGTAGATATTTACAGAAACAGGAACCAAATGATCAAGTGATTAGGTTTCTGTTCTCATCAGTTAGTTTCAGATCATTTAACCAACATTCAATCTTTCTAGGCTCCACGATAGAGTTCTCAATATGCCCTATAAATCCTTGTATTGATTGGCACACTTTAGAAGTATTGCGATTTTTCAGGTAGAAA
This sequence comes from Ornithorhynchus anatinus, assembly GCF_004115215.2. Classification (NCBI taxonomy): domain Eukaryota; kingdom Metazoa; phylum Chordata; class Mammalia; order Monotremata; family Ornithorhynchidae; genus Ornithorhynchus; species Ornithorhynchus anatinus. Next base: position 47,150,202 of record NC_041728.1, on the reverse strand, counting down.
ATATGAAATAATTTAACACTTCAATATTCCTATTACAAGATATTTTCACATTGTTTTCCATTCTGCCTCACAAGTTACAAAAGTGGGGAAAGGCTAGCTGGACTCAAAGGACCAGTAGCCCTAAAGACTGCACTGCATGACTGACTGCAGTGGCCTGAAATATTCAACTCAGCTGTGTATGGCCTATACAACAGAGGGTACATTGTTTTGATTTAATTCATTTTAACAATTAGAGATGGAAGAAAAATGAAGAATGGAGTCCAATATCTACCAATGGTATTTATTGAATATCTCCCATTTGAAGACAGCATGGTACTAAGCACTTTGGAGAGGACAATAGATTTGGTAGACATGATCTCTGCCTGCAATGAATTTATAATCTAGAGAGGGAGACAGACATTAAAATAAATCACAGCTAGGTGAAATGGCAAAGTATGAGAATATGTATACAAGTGCTGTGGGGCTAAAGTTGCAGGGGGGAAATCAAAGCATTTAAAAGGAAAGATCCAAGTGCAAAAATAACACATAAGAGAGGTTAGTCAGGGAAGACTTCTTGAAGGAGTTTGACTTCAGTAGGCCTTTGAAGATGGGGAGAGTGGTGGTCTATCAGTTATGAAATGGGGGGAGTTCCCGGCAGGAAGGAGGGAGTGAGCAAGAGGTTGATGGTAAGAGAGAGAAGGTGGAGGTACAGTGAATAGGTTCATATTAGCTGAGTGAAGTGTACAGACTGGTTTATAGTAGAAGATGAACTAGGTATGAAGGGGAGAGCTGATTGAATGCCTTAAATCTCCCTATCCCCCCACCACTCCAAAAAAAAAACCCCAAAACTTGGTTTTGTATAGTATTTTTATTCCCATAGCATTTTCACATTACCTAACTCATTTGTACCTTCACAAAAACCCATAACCCTATAAGGTAGGTAGAAAGGAAGGTAATAGTTTCCCCATTTTGCAGATAAGGAAACTGAGGTACCAGAAGGTTAAAAGAGAGGTTAAATGACTTGCTCTCTGTCACACATAACATCTTGGTGGTAGAGATCAGACTCAAATAATTCTCAATACACTAAGCTCATTGTGGCAGGGACCATGTCTACCAACTCTGTTATACTGTCATATAGTACTCTCCCAAGTGTTTAGTAGAGTGTTCTGCACAAAGTATGTTCTCAATAAATATGATTGATTGAGCGTGTGTCTCCCAGCTTCGAGAAAAGTTTCCTTCAATTACTCCATGCTGCTTTCTGAATATAAAACACCAGCTGAGAGAAAAGACGTGTGGCAACCAAATTATTGTCATAGATTTATGATGATGTCATAAATGTCTTTGCTCAAAGTAAACAGACACTGAAATATATTGCAGATAGGAAGAATAAAGATACATACAAGTGTCATCAGGGGTGGGAGGGATGAATACCTAAGTTTCTGTCTGAAATGGGGAGGAAATGGTAACCTATGAAGATTCTTAAGGAATGGGGATACCTGTTTAGAACAATAATTCTAGTAGTAGGACTAGCAAGAGGAGAGTCTGGAGGATAGGAGGCAGAGAGACCTGAGGAGGCTGATGCAGCATTCTTGCCTATATTAGCAGGCTGGCAATTGGGATGGAGAGAAAGGAACAGATCTTGGAAATATTATGGAGGAACAACCAATAGGATTTAGGGACAGATTGAAAAATGGAACTAAAAAGTGGGTGACCTCAAGGATAGGCTTCAGAGTTGGGAAGGGTGGCAGTAGTGTGAAAGTGATAGGAAAGTTAGGTGGAGGAGAGGACTTGGAAGGAAGGATGAGGAGTTCAATTTAAATGTATTGAGGATTATATGTGAGCAGGATGCCTATGCAGTGATATCCTGGAGGCAAGAGGAAATTAAATATCTGGACACTGTTGGCTGATACCACCTAAACACGATGAATATGCAACTATATATATATTTAAATAAACAGTAATTCACAAAATAATTCCCTCTGGTTTAAAAGAGTGAATGCACTTCCTTCAGCATATAAATTGCTAATCAGATAATTATAATAATAATAAAAACTCCATTCTTGATCATTTTTCTGAAAAAATGTTCAGTCCTTGTTTCCCCACTCCTCAAGAACTGCTGCTGGAACTCATGCATTTCCACATCAGATAGAAACTCCTTACCATCAGTTATAAAGCACTTAGTCAAGTTGCCCCCTCCTACCTAACCTCACTGATCACCTACAACAACCCAGCCCACACAGTTAGCTCCTCTATTGCCAACCTACTCACTGTACCTTGATCATGTCTAACCACCAATCCCCTCACTCACATCCTGCCTCTGGTTTGGAACTCCCTCCCTCCTCATATCCAGGATATGCTTACTCTCCCTGGCTTTAAAGCTTTATTAAATGCAAATTTTCCCCAAGAGGTCTTCCCTAAGCCTTCCTTTCCTCTTCTCCCACTCCCTTCTACATAACCCTTTTATTAGGATTTGCATCCTTTATTCACCCCTCGCACAGCTCCATAGGACATATGTATATATACATAATTTAATTTATTAATGTCTATTAATGTCTATTTCCCCCTCTAAACTGTAAGCTCACTGTGGGCAGGGAACATGTCTAACACTCACTTATATTGTACTCCCCCAAGCATTTAGTACAGTTCTTTGCACACAGTAAGAACTAAATGTAATTGATTGATTAGTTGATTGATTGAATCTTCTTGAGAAATAAAACACAGGATTTCCAATTTTTTTTGAAGACTCTGGAAGGTTAGAAGTAATTTCAACTTTAAAAATTCAAAGAACCTAGTGGCCAAAGTACAAACCTGGGGAAAGGAGACTTTAAGGAGACTTGCCTTGTCCTTCACTGATTCCACTGGAAAGTGAGGGAGCCTCTGATTGACCTAGATGGTTCTTTTGATGAAGTATCACCTCATATTGCTGTCCCTAGCTTTGCAACCCATTGCTTCTCATATTTCCCAGTTTGTGAAGTTGATACTTGAAAGATTCTTTAGGAGCACATTCACTTTACATATTTAAAAGGCTAAAACTCCAGGCATTTAGATAGAGGGTCTATGTTTTTATCAACAGATGGCTTCTGAACATTATCAAGTATAGCATTTAAATAGAATTCAACAGAATTCAAATTGAGGACACTACAAAACAAAAAAAATTCTCATTTCTCTATGGCTGATTTGTGTGTGTTCTCTGAATGTACTTTTGGGGATATTTACATTAATGAACTGGAATAATTGAGAGACCATTCCTTCATTTGAAGCTAACTTGCAGGTGACCACAAATTGATTATATTCCAATGTGCAATCATTCTGGCAATTCTTGAAATTAGCAGTTGCAACATGCTCATGGACCTTAATAACACCAGGTCCTTCTGAGTGCCTAATTTGTATGAAGAGTTCTTATTTCACTAGGCAACCAAAGGACTAGTGCCATTGTGGAAGCTAGAGTACACAATATAAGACAGGTGGGCTGGAATGGAGATAAGCATACACTCTGAAATGCCTTTGGTAATTAGCTCCTGAACGGTGTAAAAAAATTCATGATGAATTCTAATTTGATTCCAAATTATTCTTTTCAATGGTAATGTGTTATATTTTAGCACATTCTCAAATGCATACCTGCCCACTAAAGCCCTATTTCCTAAATAAGTGGGAAACAGCATGGTCTAGTGGAAAGAACATGTGCTGGGTGTCAGAGGACCTGGGTTCTAATCCCAGGTCTATTACTTAAATTATCTGTGTCTCAGTTTCCTCAACTATAACTGTAGAATGGGAATTAAATACTTGTTCTCCCTCCTAGACCATGAGTTCTGTGTTGAACAGGGGGTTTGTCCAACCTGATTAATTTGTTTCTATCTACCCCAATGCTTAGAACAGTGCTTGACACATAGCAAGGGCTTGACAAATAGCATAATAATAATAATGAAAATCTTATAACTAAAAATGAATTCTACTATTTAAGGTGAGATAATACCTACTGAGCCATGCTGGAGAAGCAGCGTGGCTCAGTGGAAAGAGCACGGGCTTGGGAGTCAGAGGTCATGAGTTCGAATCCCAGCTCTGCCACTTGTCAGCTGTGTTACTGTGGGCAAGTCACTTCACTTGTCTGTGCCTCAGTTACCTCATCAGTAAAATGGGGATTAACTGTGAGCCTCACGTGGGACAACCTGATTACCCTGTATCTATCCCAGTGCTTAGAACAGTGCTCAGCACAAAGTAAGCGATTAACAAATACCAACATTATTATAATATCCATAACCTGGGTGAAGCCTTGAAATATGATTCACTTTATGGAATGTGGGCAATAATGGAGAAAAAAATGAATTTGCTTGAAAATAAAATGTCAAGGCATCATGGAAACTAATATTTCAAACATGGTGAGTCAGTTAATGATACACAAATAATTGGAAGCAAATACTTTTGCAGGGAATAAGCCAGTGAATGTTCATGAAGAGTGTCACTTTCAACAGTCTTAACTTCGAAACCAAATATTACTAGTCCTCTAGACTGTAAGCTTGTTAAGGGCAGCAAACGTTTCTGCTAATTCTGTTGTACTGTACTCTCTCAGGATCTTAGTACAGTGCTCTGCATACATAAGTACCCAATAAATAGTGAAATATTCAAATTAAATCAGCGAAACCTTAAAAGAAAATATTTCAATTCACACCCATTATCTTATCCATAATTCACTTTAATGTCTGTTTATGCTTATAGACTGTAAGCTCCTTATGGATAGGGATCACATCTACTAACACTGTTGTATTGCTCTTTCCTAAGTGCTTATATGTACAGTGCTCTGCACATAGTGAACGCACAATAAATACTATTGATTGGTTGATTATAATTGGTATACAAAATGGAAAAATGCTTAAAAATACATCTGATGACAAAACATAACCCTACTGCAATTGCATTAGGGACTGGAATATTAAAGTGAAAACAATAATTTATTTTGATTGTTGATCTTGAGAAAATTCTAAATGAAGTTTTGTATGCCCACCAGTTTGTCGGGGAGGGAATTCAGAGCAGTGTTAACATAAATACCATGCACTGGAGAAAATACAGTCAACCTAATGCCTATCCCTCAAATTTTCTCTCCCAAATAAATTAGATTTAGACATACAAATCATTTACTTACAACTCTGAATTTTATTTTTTTTTTTACAAATAGAGTTGTAGTGCATTTTGCACATCTCATTGTCATAATATTTGCAAAGTGTTTCTGAGCCAGATTTCCCTCATGCAATTTCAAGCTTAATTTAGCCCATCTTACCAACAGACATAATAGAACAATATCATAACTGATAGTAAAACACAGAAGGGAGTGAAACTCTTGTTTTGAGACCATAAGTTTATCTAAGCAAATTTACTGTGGCTTTTGTGGCACATTGTTGTAGCTTTAATTATGAGATAATGGAAGATGCACACAACCAGATCACCCATTCATTTCTCTTTAATTTCCTTATAAGGCTGAAAAATTAACATTTATAATTAAGCATTAACCACTTTATTGCTTTCTGTCCTCACTTTTAATTCTGGAATCCATTCTTCTTGATCTTGTGTTTAAATAATTTTCTCCAATTTCTGAACAACCACAGAAATAAAGACACACATACACCTTGGTCTCTTTAGTTAATACTGGGACAGACTTTTCCTTCTTGATTTGAAATGTCATCTGCTCAGTAATTCTCAGGGAGCTGGATGGAATAAAGTCAATGAATGCTCAAAGTGCAAGGAAAAATGAAAATTAGGTCACGTTGCTGGGTCAAGCAGAAACCAAATTTTAAATATCCATCTTCCTTTAGGTGGGAGCTGGAAATCAGTAATCCTTTTCCCTTTTAATTGAAAATGGGGTTTTAAAAACATATCCTATTTCTAACTATCTCTGTCTGATCAAATAATTGCTTTCAGGCTCCAGGTCAACTTTGATCTGATCTCACGGTGGAAGTTTATGAGCTCAAAATCTTACAGTTATGAAGATATTTGCAGAGGCAAACAGTGTTGTTCTAATTTAACATTCCATGTTGGTTATGATTTTATTGAATAAATATATTTTATTCATTCCAGGGACAACTTGAGATTCAGGAGGGTTGATAGAAATGTGATTTTCCTTCTCACCCTCCTTACATTGCCCTGCACCCAATCCATCCATGGGAGATCTCCTTGGTATTATCATGAGAACAATACTGCCTTTCATATTGAGCCACTCATTGTGTAGCAACTCTGCTTTCCTTTTATGGTTGGGATGTGAACTTGGCTGACTATCCAGAGAGTATATACTGTACCTTGTCAGAATGCTTATTAAGGAGGCTGGAACTTGGCTCAAAAAGACCTGAGAAGAATACTTCTGAGTTTCACCAGCTCCCTAACACAATTCCTCTGGACTCCCCTTAAAAGAGAGCCCAGGTGAACCAAGTATTGTACTAGTTTGCACTTAAGGCAGGAGGGGGAAATGTGCATTGTGATGAAGTGCTTTTAGCATTTCACAGTTTAACATAATTGGATTCTAATGGGAGCTTTCTGTCAAGAAGTCTTTTCAGTCAAGAGTCCTCTCAAAGACCTTGGTTTCACTTACATCTCTTTTCTGAAGTCAGATTTTTTTTTAATAACAAATGATGTCCCTGGGGAAAATTAAATGATACATTGACAATCTAGGAATACAACTAGGGCACTATTGTAACTGTCATTTTACATTTTAATGGAATATTTATTTTCTTTAACAGTGTTTTCAATTGGGTGTCCAGTAAACTAAAGAATAGTGATTCACTGCATCCCTAGATTTTCCTGTAGTTAAAATAAAATTAAAATTTGGACATAGGATAGGTGAATGCTAGTCTTGTGTGTAAATGAACGAAACAACAAAATTGTCCTTTAGTGGAAGAGAAATGGTTAAGTAAGGTAAATGCACATATTGGTTGGGGTTGGATAGAGAGCAAGGACCCTGGAAGTTCTGAATTATTTTCTTGGTTTTGCCACTTTCATACTGTGTGGCCATAAGCAAGTTCCATTTAGCTTCCAAGAATCTCCTCATTTTTCCTCAATGTAAAATGGGATAATAATTTTGAAGGGGTGTAGACTATTGGTTATGAATAACTAAATATGACTCCTATAAAAGTTCATTCATTCAATAGTATTTATTGAGCACTTACTATGTGCAGAGCACTGTACTAAGCGCTTGGAATGTACAATTTGGCAACAGATAGAAACAATCCCTGCCCAATAACGGGTTCACAGTCTAATCGGGGGAGACAGAAGAGCAACACAGAACAAAACAAAAACAAGACAACATTATCATGACAAAAAGAATCAAGGAGATGTACACCTCATTAACAAAATAAATAGGTTAATAAATAACATATACAAATGAGCACAATGCTGAAGGGAGGGGAAGGGGGAAGGGAAGGAGCAGAGGACGGGGTGGGGTGGGGAGGGGAGGAGGGGGGAGCAGAGGGAAAGGGGGCTCAGCAGAGGGGAGGGGAAGGGGGAAGGGGAGGAGCAGAGGGTGGAGGGGGAGCAGAGGGAAAAGGGGGAAGCTCAGTCTGGGAAGGCCTCTTGGAGGAGGTGAGCTCTCAGTAGGACTTTGAAGAGGGAAGAAACTTAGTTTGGTGGACGTGAGGAGAGAGGGTATTTCAAGACAGCTGTAGGACATGGGCCAGTGGTCGACGGCGGGATAGGCATGAACAGGGGACAGTGAGGAGGTGAGCGGCAGAGGAGCGGAGTGTATGGGGTGGGAAGTAGAAAGAGAAAAGGGAGGTGAGGTAAGAGGGGGCAAGATGATGGAAAGTTTGAAGCCAAACTTTGAAGTTGAGCCTTTGGCCAATAAAATTTCATATATGCCATACTTAGAATAAAAAGTTATTTATTATTCTCTTTCTTCTGAGCAAATAATAAGTCGTGAAATGAAATCACCTGATAATAACTTCAAATAAGCTACTTTCCTCTCATTGCTAAAGCTATTATTAATCTTTTGTGTAAAAAAAATAATATTTTTACCCTTATTCACCTTACAAATAGCTCCTCAACCTACAGTTCAGAAAACCAGAAGGATACTGAGGGTCTTTTTCATTAATTATTCCTTTTTCTAAATTTAAATGCAAATTTTTTAATAAAAGGAAAAAGAAAAGGAAAAGATTGGTAAAATACAATCCACTGTCATTACCATTGGATTAGTAGTTAGAATTTCAATTTAAGCCAAATTACGTATATTTATTATTTTACATTTTACTTTTTCCAAAAGATATGTTACCTTGACTTTCAACAGTATTGTCTTTCCTTATTCTCAGACTGTATAGGACAGAGATCAGCACACACATTTCATATATATATATTATGACAAGTAATTGTATTAACTTCTGATCTTTAGCTTAACACCCCTGAATACCACACACAGCCCAATTTCTGAACAATGGCTTATCTATGTGTCATATTTTTGTGCATAGTAGCAACAAATCTACATATTGTTTTTTTTTTTTAAGGTGATTTTATGATCCCACTGAGAAAGACCTTCATGGGTAAGGAGGGTAAGGAGTACTTAACATCAACAACAACAGCAAAAAAGACAATAACAGGCTATGAGAACTGAAAAAAAAAAAAGAAAAAAGGTACTTGCTGAACACTTTCTATGTATCAATCACTGTACTGTAGTGTTGAGATAGACAAAAGGCAAGTAGGTCGGACTCAATCTCTCTCCTCATGGGGACCACAGTCTAAATAGAAGGAAGAGCAGGTATTGAATGCTCATTTTACAGATGAGGATACTGAGGCACAGAGAAGTTAAGCAACTTCTCCAAGGTCACACAGCAAAGGAACTTGTGGAGTTAGGATTAGAATCCAAGTCATCTGACTCCCAGGCCCATGTTCGTTCCACTAGACTATGCTAAATAATTGCTTTCTTCCACAAAGTGTAATGAGGAATCTTCAAGAGCTACACTGAAGATTACATATTCCATTGATAGTATAGTATTATTATTATTACTGTATTAATGCCTCATCTATAGTCAATTAGGAACCAACCTTCTTTTCTTTTAACTCTGCACCTTCTTTTCTTTCAACTCTGATGATTGACACAACCCTTACATTGCCCATCACTTCAGAAATTGTTGTGAGGAAAAGAACATAAAATGTCAGTAAATAAGACAACTGAGTTAGGGGCCAAGATTTTTCTTTAGAGGAAATGTTATACATTATGTCTTTTTTTTCAAATATTAAATTTCCTTATTTAAAGAATTAAAGCTCAATCTTTTTCCTCAAACTATATACAGGATTCTCCTCATCACAATGTTTTGCAGCTTGACAGAAAGCAGAGTGACATGTTATGGTTCAACATCTCAGCTGAAGAGTGAAGTTGTGCTTATCCCAGTAGTAAAGTGATGGGAATCAGCCCATTATTTTAAGACACTTGAAACTAGAACTTTTTAATAATCAGTAAACTTAAAGAATATGTCTTCAGATCCACATTTTTCATAATGAAAACTAATGCTTTGAGAACACTTTGATAATCACCTAAATAAGGAACAACATAGTCTACCTGACACCACTAATAACTTTGTTTCCATTTGACTTCAAGTGAGCTCATATCAGGAACTTGAGACTATCCTCATTTCAATCTCTACTTCATTTATAGATCATCTCTAGTTGGTTCAGGAGGAATTTACTAGAAATGCTTAATGGATTACCACACATTGGCTTTTTTGCTAACCTAAGGAACAGTCAGGTCACAGCCATAATAATCCATCATTTCAAAATTCCAAACACAATTCTTTCTGAATAGCTTCTTTCTGAATATTTCCATCCTACTTTATGAGGAATTAATGCACTGATTTCTTCATAAAAACTACTTTACACTTAAATGAGGGACACAACTTTTTCCGAGAAAGCCATAGATTTATGACTTTGCATGTTACTGATATTTTTTTTCTTTATTTTACATGTCAAATTGTGCAGGGTTGAATTGGTACTTGAGGAAATTTCTTCAAATTAGAACCCAAACTCTTACAGGAAAATATTTTGATCATTTAACTAACTGGTTGCTTTCTCTGAATTCTATCAGTGGTACTTATTGAGTGCTTACTATGTGCAGAACACTGTACTAAGAGTGTGGGAGAGTACAACAGAATTAGCAGACATATTCCCTGCCCATAACAACCTTACAGCCTAGATGACTAGCAATTAATAAATGCTTAACAAATTTTCAATTGTATTTTTTGAGTGCTTACTGTGTACATACCACTATTCTAAGTGCTTGGAAGAGTGTTTGGACAACAAACAGAAACATTCCTGTCCACAATGAGCCTATGCTTTAAATAAATGCCAACAGCAAGAGGATTCTAATGCCTGAGCATGTGAAATTGTAAAATTTCTACCATATCAAATTAACTCATTTGGAAAAAGAAAAAAAAGTGTCTTTCTTTAATCTCTTTCATTTTGATGGATTCCACTGACTTATCTCTTGTCCATGCCAAAGGACTGAAATTAATCTTTCTCTGAGTGGAAGGCAAATACTGTGTGTATGAATTGTTGTGAAGTAAGCAAGAAAATTAATCAACACTGCCCTACATCTGATCAGAAATAATCCATCACAGGTTCACTTCCAGATTAATCTATTTTCCCATCAAGTTTAAAAGCTTGTGTCACATCTTGATTAGTCGTGCCTTTTATGTTCAGTGCTCTACAGTGGCTAGAAAACTTGGTTGGCCAAATATTATGAGCTCATTATACTCAATTACAAGAACGCTTTTATTTTCCTGATACATCATAGTCACTAATGGAAATGTGTTACTGACTGAATTACTGCTGAATCACCAGTAAATTGACAAATGTTTAAAATACTTGTAGTGGTCATAAGGAAACTACATTCCCATTACCCCCTCGGCACTTAAGCAGCCATTCACAAGAACGAATGAGATCATGAAATTATACATTTGCTTACTTAAGCCTGAGAGTTTAAGGTTGGTCAATCACAGGTAATAACTTTAAATGAGTACAATTATCATACAGATTCAAATCTGTATACCAGAGATGAAAAATTCAAAATCACTCATACTCACCATTTCTCAGTTTGGATAGTTTTCTAAGGGAGCTATATCACTCTGGTCATGAAACTGACAATTATTCACTGACACTAGCACATGGTACTAGCACAATACTAGTCAATGATGCCATGAAACTTCTTCCTTTAGAAACAGATTTAAAATTTCATTTTTAATTATTTTTAAATTAGTACAGGGTAAACACATTGCATAATTGGTACTTGAAACAATTCTGGAGGACAAACATTTTGATGCTTTGCTCAATTAAAGTTACAAATAAATTATTTTAGATATTGTCAGAAGCTTTTTTTGAAAGGCAGCTCTTGCAGAGGGGTTATTTTTGGGTCAAAGTCTCAGCCCTGCAGGAGATGGATTAGGACATGCAAGTCTAGTGCTTTGACACATTTAGTCAACAATAGTGATAGACTTGTCAATGACATTAATTTCAAATGTCAATGTTTTGGATAGAAATCATAATAAAATGTATTTTATTTATTTCCTGACATTCCTTTTTTCAAGACAATTACATGTCTCCCCCCATATATCTATGAACCTATAGATATAGACATATAGGAAGGGAGAGAGTTATGTAATTGTATTTAGAAGAAAATTATATAAATGAATTGTATGTATATATATACAATATATATATACACAGAAATATTTATCCCAAATGCATTAAGAAGATCTCTGTGATCTCAGCAATGATGCAGAGGATAGCTGTGTAATACACTACAAAAATACTGAAAAAACATGCCTAATCAAATTAATTAATGGGAGGCAAGATAGACAGGATTGAGTTACAGTGAGTAGGTTAACAATAGAGTAGCCAAGTGTACAGGCTGGGTTGTAGTAGAAGAGCAGTGAGGAGAGGCAGCATGGGGGAAAGGTGACAGTGCTTTAAAGCCAAAGGTGAGTAGTTTCTGCTTGATGCAGAGATGAATTGGCAACCACTAGAAGCTCTTGAGGAGTGGGGAAACATGGACTGAATGGTTTTGTAGACAAATAATCTGGAGAGCAGAGTGAAATATGGATTGAAGTGGAAAGATACAGGAGGTAGGGAGATGAGCAAGAAGGCTGATAGAGTAATCAAGACAGGATCAGGTAAAACAAGGTCAAGTCCAGGATTGGATTAGAATGGTAGCAGTTGAAAGGAGAGGAACGGGAAAGATTTTAGCAATGCTGTGAAGCTTGATAAAACAGGATTTAATGACAGATTAAAATTTGTGTTTTCCCTCTTTCATTCTGTCAGCAAATCCTGTCAGTTCTTTATTCGTGATATCTCCAGAATTCAGCCCTTCATCTCTAATCAAACTGACAGCACAATGGTCCAAGCACTTCTGTCACTCTCCAACTATTACCTCAGTCTCCCTGCAAACCAATCTACCTCCAGTCTCTCCCCTCTCCAGTATATTTTTTATTCTTTTTGGATTTTTTTAGTATTATGTTGCATATTTCCCCAGTCCTCAAATCCTTCACTATATGTCTATTCTTCTCAGCAGCATGCTGGAATTCCTGACAACTGGCTTTAAGGAACTTAATAAATTACTTACTGATTCATGTTAATGTTTGTCTCCCCATCTATACTGTAAAATTCTCATGGGCAGGGAATGTGTCCGCTAATTCTGATGCACTCTTCCCAGAACTTAATGCAGTGCTCTGCTCATAGTAATCGCACAATAAATGATAATCAACTCTTCCTTTACTAATCATCCTTGTTCCTCTGTCCTTTACAACTTTTCCTCTCAAATCAATTTATTCATGGTGTCTCATTCTCATCTCTTGGCCTGCCAACATTTAATCATGTCTTCCCTTCTCCCTGGAGCTCCCTCCCTATTCACAACCAGTAGACTAATTCTCTCCCTGTGTCTCCTACAGGGATGCAATTTGGCCAAGATTCATTTGGTTGTTTTACAAGTTTGTTTGGGTGGTCCATCAGTTCTACCAATCTCAAAGCAATCCAGCATGGTTTTCAATTCAGCATGGAGCCTCCTGGCCCTGCCAGTCAATATGGTATAATCTGGTGCTGGCCTGGTGCTGGCTGAACTCAGGCCAGCTGTGCACATCAGGGTTATGGGTTCATTCAGAAAAGGGAAAAGAAAAGTCAAACCCAGTTTGCGTTTGTCTGTTTTCCAAATAAAAAAACCAACCAACAAAAAAACCCCAAACATGATCAGGTGGAGAACCTGGCTTTCCTGCTTTCCCCACTCCGGCCTTTGATGTGGTGGAAACCATCTGGGTGCAAACACAGCCCTCCACCTCCTCTCCCTCCTCAGGTCCAGCTGTGGAAGCCAGGCACATGTACTCCCTCACCCCCACAGGCTTGGGTTTCAGAGGAAACCACAGAGGCAACATTCATTCATTTAATCATATTTATTGAGTGCTTACTGTGTGCAAAGCAAGTACTAAGCCCTTGAGAGAGTACAGTATAACAACCAACAGAAACATTCCCTCCCCACAATGAGCTCACAGTCTAGAGCAGGAGACAGCCCCTTTAGACAGTCCATTCCTTATGCCTGAATCCCTTCCCCTTACGGAGCTTTCCAGAAAGTCTTTTTTTTAAAAAAAAATGGTATTTGTTAAGCACTTACTATGTGCCAGGCACTGTTCTAAGCACTGGTGTAGGTACAGCTTGATCGAGCTGGACGTAATCAATATCCCAATTGGAGCTCATAGTTTTAATCCCCATTTTTCATATGATCATATTTATTGAGCACTTACTGTGTGCACAGCAGTCAGATTAGTTAAAAGGCACAGAGTAGTGACTTGCCCAAGGTCACATAGTAGGCAAGTGGCTAAGCTGGGAGTTGAACCCAAGCCCTTTTGATTCCCAGGCCCATGGTCTAGCCACTAGATAACGCCACTTCTTCCCTGAGCATGCCCTGCTCAGAAGATCAACTTGGTAATTTAAACTATGAGAACTCTAGAAGTGGCATGTCCTAGTGGAAAGAGCACAGACTTGGGGGTGAGAAGACCTGGGTTCTAATCTCAGCTCTGCCATATATTTCCTGTATGACCTTGGGCAAGTCATTTAACTTCTCTGTGCCTCATTTCTCCTATTCTCTCCGACTTACACTGTAAACCACATGTGGGACATGCACTTGTATCTACTCCAGTATTTAGAAAAATGTTTAATACATAGTAAGTGCTTAAGGAATACCATGAAAAAATGTGGCTAGGTGGAAAGAGTCTGGGCTTCGGAGTCAGAGATCATGGGTTCAACTCCCAGCTCTGCCACTTGTCAGCTGTGTGACTGTGACTGTGGGCAAGTCACTTCACTTCTCTGTGCCTCAGTTCCCTCATCTGTAAAATGGGGAATAACTGTGAGCCTCACGTGGGGAATAACTGTGAGCCTGATTACCCTGTATCTCCCCCAGTGCTTAGAACAGTGCTCGACACACAGTAAGTGCTTAACAAATACTAACATTATTATTAATAGCCACACTGCTTCTCAGTGAACTGGCTTTTCCTGAACCTTTGTCTTCTCCTGGGTTCTGCCAAATATATATAAGGCATATTGCTCTCTCCCTCTCTCTCTCTCTCTCTCTCTCTCTCTCTCTCTCCCTCACACACACACACACAAACACCCTCACACACACACCCACAGCCCACATCCCCATCTCTTCCCTTTCATCCAAATAGGGGTGAGCATAAGGTAGTGAAGAAGCAGCGTGGCTCAGTGGAAAGAGCACGGGCTTTGGAGTCAGGGCTCATGAGTTCGAATCCCAGCTCTGCCACTTGTCGGCTGTGTGACTCTGGGCAAGTCACTTAACTTCTCTGTGCCTCAGTTCCCTCATCTGTAAAATGGGGATTAAGACTGTGAGCCCCACGTGGGACAACCTGATTCCCCTATGTCTACCCCAGCGCTTAGAACAGTGCTCGGCACATAGTAAGCGCTTAACAAATACCAACATTATTACATTATTATTAGTGAGGAAAAAATGATTCAGTCATGAGTCTCTTTTTTTATTTTTTAATTACAATGATCTGAATGAGGTCATTATCTTAACTTAGCTTATACCTGTTGTGGACAAGCACTTCCCATCAGTAAGTTACAGAATTTCATCTAAGAGAAATCCCCAAGTAAGGAAAGAACTTTCCTGTCCTCTCCAATATAGATACTAATCTAAGAATGACAACTACTTTTCCCCACTTCAAAGTCTTATTGCAGGCACATCTCCTCCAAGAGGCCTTTCCTGACTAGCCTTTCTTTTCTTTTCTTCAACTCCCTTCTGTATCACTCTGATTTGTTCCTATAATTCATCTCCCTCCCAGCCCCACAGTACTTATGTACATAATTAAAATGACTTACTTACATTAATGTCTGGCTCCCCCTCTAGACTATAAACTCACTGTGGGCAGGGAATGTGCTTGTTTATTATATTGCATTCTCCCAAGCCCTTAGTATCTTCACACAGTAAGCACTCAATTAATACAGTTGAATAGGTCAACAATGCAGTTTACTGGCTCAACTTTACACTGGTGTAGGGACCAGTGGACTCCATCTTGCAGAGCCAAAACCATTGTCCCCTAGTCCCCTTTATACCCTCCAACAGATCTTTGCCCCTCCCTTGGTTCTTCCCTGAATGTGGTCCTCCTCACTTACAATAATAATGGTGGTATTTGTTATTAAGCGCTTACTATGTGCTGAGCGCTGATGGCAACTTGGGTCATCCAGGGTATTACTGAGGTGTAGCTGCATGGTTTGGGGTGTCCCCTGTTTGGGAGTCTGCACAGTGCTTTCAAAAGGGTCATGGAGATTTACGTTCAGCTACTATGTCTTTCTTGAGCTGATCGGGGTGGAGTGCTTCCATACCTCTTCAATACTGCCAATATCAATTGCTTTCCTGGTGATGATGGGATTATCTATTTGTTGTATCTTTATCCCAATCCCGATCTCATCCTCCTCCTTGTGTTCTATTATTATGTCACTCCTGGTATCTGCTTTTTTGAGATACTGCCAGAAACTGCCTGCTCCACCCCATTTTCCTGCACCTTCTGGTATTCACCATACAAAGTTTGAGCACCCCAAAATCGGCCATAGGACCCCTCAACCCCAATCCCTGGCCTTCAAAACGGTGCCTATGACACAATCACAAAGAGATTTAAAATAATAGATTTGGAAGAGACTTTGAGCAATGATTTTGTCCAGTCCACAACTCCTAAGATCAGTGGTGCATCTCCGCCCCTGTCCTCTCCCCCTCCCTTCAGGCTCGCATCTCCTCCTGCCTCCGGGACGTCTCCACCTGGATGTCGGCCCGCCACCTAAAACTCAACATGAGCAAGACTGAGCTCCTCATCTTCCCTCCCAAACCCGGTCCTCTCCCAGACTTCTCTATCACCGTGGATGGCACGACCATCCTTCCCGTCCCGCAGGCCCGCAATCTCGGTGTCATCCTTGACTCGTCCCTCTCGTTCACCCCACACATCCTATCCGTTACCAAGACCTGCCGGTTTCACCTCTACAATATCGCCAAGATCCGCCCTTTCCTCTCCACCCAAACGGCTACCTTACTATTACGGGCTCTCGTTATATCCCGGCTAGACTACTGTGTCAGCCTTCTCTCTGACCTCCCTTCCTCCTCTCTCGCCCCGCTCCGGTCTATTCTTCACTCTGCTGCCCGGCTCATCTTCCTGCAGAAACGATCTGGGCATGTCACTCCCCTTCTTAAACAACTCCAGTGGTTGCCTATCGACCTCCGCTCCAAACAAAAACTCCTCACTCTAGGCTTCAAGGCTCTCCATCACCTTGCCCCTTCCTACCTCTCCTCCCTTCTCTCTTTCTACCGCCCACCCCGCACGCTCCGCTCCTCTGCCGCCCACCTCCTCGCCGTCCCTCGGTCTCACCTATCCCGCCGTCGACCCCTGGGTCACGTCCTCCCGCGGTCCTGGAACGCCCTCCCTCCTCACCTCTGCCAAACTGATTCTCTTTCCCTCTTCAAAACCTTACTTAAAAATCACCTCCTCCAAGAGGCGTTCCCAGACTGAGCTCCTCTTCCCCCTCTACTCCCTCTGCCATCCCCCCTTTACCTCTCCGCAGCTAAAGCCTCATTTTCCCCTTTTCCCTCTGCTCCTCCACCTCTCCCTTCCCATCCCCACAGCACTGTACTCGTCCGCTCAACTGTATATATTTTCGTTACCCTATTTATTTTGTTAATGAATTGTACATCGCCTTGATTCTATTTAGTTGCCATTGTTTTTACGAGATGTTCTTCCCCTTGACGCTGTTTAGTGCCATTGTTCTTGTCTGTCCGTCTCCCCCGATTAGACTGTAAGCCCGTCAAACGGCAGGGACTGTCTCTATCTGTTGCCGACTTGTTCATCCCAAGCGCTTAGTACAGTGCTCTGCACATAGTAAGCGCTCAATAAATACTATTGAATGAATGAATGAATGGTGAACAACTATGAGTTTTATATTATTCTTACAAAACCTGAGGGATAGGTACTCCTTTACTTCCCTTAGTAACCTCCTCCAGTGTTTACTGCTTGCTACTAAAGAAGATTTTCAGTCATTTTAAAGTCTATTGATTGCCTTGATTTAACCCCATTTCTTTTTATTTAGTCATCTCTGGATAAAGAGGACAAACCTTAGCATTCTCCATATAAAAAAGCTTCATAGGCCTGATGGTAGTTACCAAGACCACTTTAACTTTTTCCTCCTCGGCCTAAACTTCAATTTCTTTTCTTTTCTTATAGGAAATCCATTTCCTCAGATACATGTATTTATGTTCTGGTTTTGTGTATGAATGACAATGCAGTTATGCATGACTACAATCAGTGCTAAAAGTTGCTGTTTAACTTTGTTGTCGTGTAGAGTTGTTACTCTTTAAGTGTGTAAGGCACAAAATTACTGTACCTTTGAGTATAGAGATCCTCATTTTTGTACTCTATATTTCATTTTAATTTACATTTGCTTTTCAAGCAAGAGTTTTATAAATTAAACTACTCCTTGAGATTTTCTTTACAATTTTGGTTTCCTGAGACTATTTTTTGACTTTTAGAAATCTCCATAAAATCATTTCACATCATCCTCCATGAAACCCATTCATTTATAACAAATGGCATTTGTAGTCTCCAAATTAGAAATATCAAAACTGAACTTTTTTGAACAGTCATTGACTTTTTTTTTTACCAAAAGCACATTCTTTGTTGATGCTATAAGTGATTTCACTTAGTAGAAATGTTGTGCCTGAATTTTCACTAGATATACATAATATTTATACACCCTCATAACTTGTCTTTTTAACTGGAAAACCTATATCTGAAATTGTGCATTTCCAGCAAATAGCAAATCACTGTTAAATGAATAAATACAATGTCTCAGGCACCAATTGATTATTCTGAAAGTGCAATTAAATTCCATTGGGAAAAAGTGAAACAAAGTCCAAAGTAAGACATTAAGTTTTTTTCTTTGTTTTATATTATATTAGATTGTGTTTCACCTTTTTATCAAAAAAAATCCATAAATCAAATGATTAGGTAATTATTCATTGTCTAATTTGTGCATATTCAATGTATTGAATATAACTTTATAAAGTCCCTACTTTCCTCATGATAAAGGCATCATTCCAAAAGTTAAATTTTCATTAACAAAACAGACTGAGTGTGTAGATGTTTTATGTTAGCTTTCTTTGATGGATCAAATTCAGTTAATTTATCCAAGAGCAAAAATAGGAAAGAAAGTTCTTCTATTGGGCTTCCTAACTATAAACAACTCAATGTTTAATTAAGCACACCAAGATGAGAAATTACAATTCAAGGGTGTGAGAAAGGTGTTGGGTTACAGGAAGACAGAAAGAAAAGAAATCCAAGTTCCACAGGAAAAGATCCATAAAATTCTTAAGGCTCATTCAGAAATGGTAGGGAAAGCATAAAGAAGGGTCAGATTCATTTATTTTGTTGAAATATATAAAAGATTGGTGAGTGAATTGACCCTAATGCTTAATTACACTCTAAAAGATGATGAAAAAAACTTGGTGGGGGGAAGAGGCAGGAAAGAAGAGGTAAAAGGAAGTGGTATTAGGGAGTTGCTAGTGTGCTTTTTTTTAATCTTTCAGTTTAAAGAATATGTTAGATTACCACTGGTGTTACTAGATTCTGAAGAGCATGTATGGGGGTGGTGGTGAGAGAGACAGAGAATCAGATAGGAGGTAGAGATAGAGATAAGCAGAAAGAACAAAATATCTGCCCTATTCAACTACACCAGTCATGATGTGTAGGAAATAGAACAAAATAGTAGAAGGAGGTAGATGGAAAGAGACTGAAGGAAAAATGAATAAGGAACTTCTCAGGTAAACACACATATACTGATCTATTCACTACTGGCCAGGTTTTAGCCACTTCCAGGGCCTGAAACTGAAAGTGTTTTTGATGTGTACCAGCAGAGGACCTATTAGAGGAAAACCACACTGGTTTTAATCCAAAACTCTGGGGAGAGATAGATTGGGTTTCTACCAGTTGGAATATAAAATTAAGCAACACAAAGACATCATGAAACCCAAGCAGAAGCTATATGGAAGGATAATTTATTGCCCAGAGTTAGTAGCAGCTAATCAACTCTGATGAACTTTCATCAGCCCTACAATGTTCCTGCAATCCCCCTGCCTAGAGTCCCCAGTGCCTCTTGCAAGTCTTCAGCTCCTTTCTATGAACTCCCAATGCCTTCACTTCTTCCCTCCCCAAATCCCAAAGTCTGCAAATTTCCTGAAAACTATAGATGCCAAAAAATGCAACTTCCTCAAGGGCATTCTTACTCTTCACAATGTTCTCCTCTCCTGGCATCTACTTTCTTCTCCTCAGTTGTTTTCCAGATTGCACACTCTTAAATTAGTCCCTTTTCTTGAACCTTGAACACCATTGTCTCTCTTCCCCTATATTGCAATCTTAAATGATTCCAATATCTTTCATTCCTACCACATTGTACGGCTATTGCTCCTCCTCTGATTCCTATCTAAACTCTTTAAATGGGTTATGTACACTCATTGCTTCCACTTCCTTTCTATCTCTTCTTGGTTCTGCACAAGCTGGAGTCTTCCTTCTTTACTGATACTACCCACACCAAATACACTGCTGGCTTCCACCTGTGAAGATGCTGTGATGTTTTCACTGTCCTGAAGTTGACCTCCACTATTATTAACACCAATGACCATTACTTCTCCTTAAAAACCCTTTCTGATTTTGGTTTTCTGATTTAAAAAAAACAAAAACCTCTCATAATTCTTATATTACCTTTTCAACCTGTCTACATTTTCCTTTCCTTGCTTGTGATCATCTCCTCACCTTTGAACTATGAATGTACTATGAGATTCATTTTTGGGTCATCTGGTGTCATATTTACTTTCTCAGAGAGTTTATCTCCTCTCTTTATTACAATTATAACATCTATGCAGTCTTTTCAAACACACACACATGCTTGGATATTATCTCACTGCGAGTAAGATCATCTTTGCAGGGTAGAACTTGCCAAATGTTTCCCCTTGGGCAACTTCTCGATGACTCAGTTTCCTCATCTGTAAAACAGGGATTAAGTACTTATCTTCCCTTCCCTTTACACTATGAGCAATGTGAGGGTTAACATGGGGTCTGGCTAGAGCAAATAATAATAAGTAGATTAGTATTACAGGAACAACATGGGCAGGCTTGGTTGCAGTGGGAGAGAAACAATCATAATTAAGGGGAAGAGAGGTGATTGAATGACTTGAATCCAATAATTAGGAGTTTCTGCTTGAATCAGAGATGGATAGGCAAACATTGGAGGTATATGAGGAACTGGAGAATCAATATTATTATTATTTTTGTTAAGCACTTACCCTGTGTCAAGCATTGTCATACATACTAGGAGA
The DNA here is from genome assembly GCF_004115215.2 of Ornithorhynchus anatinus. Taxonomy (NCBI): domain Eukaryota; kingdom Metazoa; phylum Chordata; class Mammalia; order Monotremata; family Ornithorhynchidae; genus Ornithorhynchus; species Ornithorhynchus anatinus. The sequence continues at coordinate 47,129,354 of NC_041728.1, read as the reverse complement.
GATACTAGTTAGTCAAGATGGAAACGATCCTTGTCCCACAAGGGACTCACAGTCCAAAGGGGATGTGTGCAGAATAATTTCTCAGAAAAATCATCTGGGCAGCAGAGTGAACTAAGAACTGGAGAGGGAGAGGCTAGAGTCATGGTGGTCAGAGATTAAGAACGTGAGCCGCACAGGGGGAAATGGACTGCATTAAAATTAATTAGCTTATCTACCTTAGTGCTTAGAATGATGCCCGGTCCATAGTGAGTGCTTAACAAATACTATAAAAAGGAGGGTAAAAATAATGAATATGTAAATATACGTAGGTGATGGGTTGATGTTATTTGAATGTCAGGAGTTAATCAGGAAAGGTTTTTGGAAGAGGTGGGATTTATGTGAGACATATGTTGACGGAGACTTTGACCAATTGAGTTATCTTGGATAGAGCCCAGGACTTAGCACACAGAACTCCAAATAAATGTCATTACCATTATCAGTTTTACTCCACTTTCCACTTAGATGAGATTTATTTTCCCTCAACAATGGTGTTTCCATCACTTTTTTTTTGAAAATAAAAAGAATTTATGGTCACCTAAATGAAAAAAATGATGACACTCCTTGAATGTGGGGACTTTTTTTATGTGCTTTATTGGAGTTAATTTTATTATCCCTACAAATTTGTATAGAGCATACCATTAAATTGAAACAATTTTATTTTTAATTATCAAAATTATGTCAAACTCTAATAGTCTAGAAATGCTAAAATGTATAGGATCATTGCCCCGCAAAATACACTGAATGTAGATTTGCGTTAGCTTTTAGAAATTGACTATTACAGCCTGTGATTTTTTTGATTAGTGTTAAAATACAATATTTTGTACACCATCCTAAATTCAAAATCATACTCTCCTCATTTCATCAGAAGCATTTTAAAATACATTGTAACCTACCTTACTCTATTTTCACTTTACTGGATATTTCTTCTCTACTTTTCTTTTCTCCTCCTTTACCCATGTATTGCTCACCGTTCAGTTTTTCCCTTTCTATTTTTGTTCCAATTTTAATATTTTTCAATCATCCAGATATATATGAATATATTAAGTGGACTTTTTCCATGCCATTTCCTTAAAAATCTATGGAAACAGCTGGTGAGACTTTGCACTTTGCCTTCCATTCTAGCACTTCTGCCTTTGAGTATTTTTGCATACTGAACTGCATATTGCGCTTCAATGAACGAATATTACTTAACTCACTAAATATTGGTTGTATAGATTATATTTAATACCCACAGGCTTGAACACATCATCCTGGCAAGAGACAATATTCCAACTGACTTCAGTGGCAAATTAGTTGTCAAAATATTATTGAATCGGACTCTACTGTAGGGAGGTTTCTTGTCCTTAAAAATGCTGTGGAAAAGTTAAAAGAGCAAAGAGATAAAGTGGCTCATGAATATGAAGACTTGGTATTCAAATACCAAATCATTTCATCAACATATTTATAATTTCCTTTTTATCACTAACTTTGGGAGTGATAACTGGTTTGTGACTATTCATTTTTCATGTAATTTAGAATTATGATTGGATGGCCTTAATGTAGAACTTCCTTGGGTTGAAATATAATGATTTCAATTACACCCTAAATTAATCAATGTTTGCTACCATGATTCTGGATTCTTCTGTAGTTCTCTTCTGTAGAAAGTAGCAAACTAAATTTAGTAAATGTTTTTGACTGATTGGAACTACAAAACAACTGTGACTAAAATCCACATACACTAAAAGTAGTGGTACTTCTGACCCTGAATCCAGGGAAAATGGGTTCTGATTATTGTAATGTACATCAGTGTCTCTACTGAAATTGTTCATATGTTTACATATAAATATTTTACAAAGTGCAAGCTGCAATTTTTGCAACAGCTGTGTGCAGTAATGGTAGCCAAGAACATAAATCTAAAAGCAATATATCTCTAAAACAATAGTACCTCCCAAAGGCAATTAAGTCTGAAACTAACACCTGGGTCTAATGGGAATAATACTGAATCAGGTAAACTTTTATATAGTATCATTCTAGCTAAATTGAAGCACATGTTAGATAACTTGCCACAACTCATCAATTATCTTAAACATTTTTTTTCTATCACCCTGATTCTCATTGTGCTGCTGTAGTCTTCAAACCTGTTCAGCTCCAGAATAGCAGTCATTTTGTAGGTTTACAGCTTCCCAATGCCCTCTCCCTAGCCCATTTTATTTCATCTTTATCCTTTTTACATTCCTTTTGTCCTTTTTCCTGCTCCCCACACCCTTCCCTTTCCTCTCTCCTCTACCTGGCCTCCCTCTTCACTTTATTTCTTTTGTTCTTTTCATCCTACGTTTCTCATCAGTCATAACCTTCTGGTCTTTTCCCATTCTACTTCCCTTCTCCTCTTTCTCCTACATACCCTTCTCATCCTCTTCATCCTGCTCTACTCATCTTATCACCCTTCTCACTCCCCTCCTTTCTTCCCACCCTGTCCCCTAACCGTTGACATCTATGGTATTCATTTAGCATCCTCTAGATTGTAAACTCACTGAGGGCAGGGAATATGTCTGTTACTATTAATTATATATAATAAGTATTATAAAATATTAATATACAATCATTATGGTATTTGTTACAGAGCTTAGTATAGTGCCCTGCACAGTAAACACTCAATAAATGTGATTTATTAATTTGCTGAGTGTGAGCACTTTTTTATGGTATGTGTTAAGTGCTTATAATGTGCCAGGCATTGTACTAAGGACTGGGGTAGATACAAGCTAAACAGGAGGGGCATAGGCCATGTCCCACAAGGGCTCACAGCCTTAATCCCCATTTTACAGATGAGCTAACTGACATAAAAAGAAGTTAAGTGATTTGCCCAAGATTACACAGCAGACAAGTGGCTGACTGGTCCTTTTGACTCCAGGCTCATGCTCTATCCAGTAGGCCACAGTGCACTGTGTTGTTTGGGAGTACAATAGAATAAAATGGACAGGCACAATACTCACCCTCAAGAAACTTACAGTCCTTCCTTTCTATTTTCTTCATTGCTTTCTTTTTCTTACATCTCTCCTCAAATATAATGTGAGTATGTATATTTATGCTATACAGCTACTTATCAGTCTATTACCTACCTAGTTGTATATCCAGCCATATATGTAATTGTGTAGAGACGAATTGTCTTACTCTGCGTGATGGAATTTGGCTTCTGCAGTTTGACTCAATATAGTACATTTCCTCAAAACCTGACCAAACAGAAAGTCCAAGAAGAGAGAGACAGAAGACTAGTTCACTGCTGGGAAATAGGGAATGTAAATTTATCTCATGGATACAAACATGAATAGACATTTGCAGAGTAAACCAGATTTTTTTCAGGGTTCATATACATGATTTTTGGTAAAGTGCCAGAGCTCTGCCTAGTTTTCAACAGTAAGTAGAGAGTTTATGCTATTAGTATGTATTTGATGGAAAAAATTCAGTCTCTCCATTCTGTAGGTTTTTGAATTTTTGTTTGTTTTTTTTTTCCTCCCCTAAAACAGATACCTGGCTCTTGCTACTCTAACCAATTTGGATGTATTCTTCACCTGGCTGCTGATTAATACTGTGGACAATTAAGTAATCAGCTCTCCAAATGAACAATTGATTGCAGGGGGCAAGTAATAAATGGCCAACTTACACAGCATTTTATCACAATCTAGAGCCCAACTTTGTCCTCCAAGTTCCCGTAACAGAAACCAAGTAACTATTAGCCATAAATCAACACCATCAGTCATTTAACACTTGACCTTAAGAGCAAGACAGATTTCCCTTAAAGAAATCAAGCTGGGTTCCTGTGCTCCCAGCATATATTAATAAATATAACATTTCATCGGTAGATTTTCAAATATTGCAGCTGATAAATTAGTTAGTTCAGGTTAAGCACATTAAAATGTAGTCATTATCCTGATTAGAATTGATGAACCCATAGGAAGGAATGGGTCAGAATCCTTAAAATATTTTTAGGACAACCACAAGCCTTTACAACTCTCTGTTAGACTATGGTTTGCAAGAAACACTGGAGTCTCAAATCTTGGGCTAATTCAGAAGAGCATCACTGCACATTTTGTCAATGACAAAAAAAAATGTAACCAAGACATTAAATTACAAAATCTAAAATGTTACCTTAAATGCCTTATTATTATAGTCATAGAGTAATAGTCCAAAACAATATTTCATAGGCTATAAGGGCATGGGGTAAGACAATGAAAATATTAATGATAATATCTCTTAAGCACTTACATTCTACTAAGCACTGGGGTGGATACAAGATAATCAGGTCAGATGCGGTCCCTGTCCCATACGGTGCTCCCATGTAGAAGGAAAATGTATTGAAACCCCATTTAACAGATGAAGAATGTGAGGCAAGGCCAAGTAAAGGGAATTGCTTAAGGTCACACAGTAGATCAGTGATAGAGTGGGGATTAGAACCCAGGTCTCTCGACTCTTAAGGCCCGTACTCTTTTTACTAGGCTATCTTTTGGGGGGTTCTTTTGTGTATTTCTTCTATCTTTCTGCATGTTATTTGCTCTCTTTCTTCCACATAATCCTTTCACCTTGCTAGTTTGACTCACCTGATACTTTGACTTTCTCTAACCTTCAGAGTCTTAGCTGAAGAAAAGAGATGGTGCTACGTTAGATATTTTCTCTGAAAAACAAAATAACCAGGAGGATGGGCCATAAGGTGCAGTGAGCAGATTATGCCAAATTTATCCAGTCATTTGGTCATATCCTTGAGGTATTTAAGATCCAGTCTATTTTTGACAATCAATGATGTCCGAGAGCTTGCATCTAGATTAGAGTAACTAGGGTTCAATATACTCCTGGTTAGAATTTAGTGTGTGCCAGCAACTAGTAAATATTAAACAATGATGAAAACATACCATGGTAATGAAAAAGAAGAAAGCTGGACTAGAATCAGTCAATCATACAATCATATTTATTGAGTGCTTACTGTGTGCAGAGCACTGTACTAAGTACTTCTTGTCTCTGGCCTCCATAGTCCCAGTGGCTGAATCTGATCCAATCCAATAGGAGGAGAGAAGAGGGCTAATCAATCAATCAGTGATATTTATTAAATTCTTACTCTGGGCAGAGCACTAAGTACTAAAGAGAGTACAGTGCAACAGAGTTGATAATGCTTCCTGCCTCCAACAAGCTTACAGTCTAGAGGATGACACAATGGCGGCAGCTGGAGAAATACTGACCACTGTCTTTAAGACACTCAAACACCTCTCTTCCCTCTACTTATCCATATTCCCCTTCCACTACAACCCAGCTGGCAACGGGGAAGCAGCGTGGCTCAGTGGAAAGAGCCCGGGCTTTGGAGTCAGAGGTCATGAGTTCAAATCCCGGCTCTGCCACTTGCCAGCTGTGTGACTGTGGGCAAGTCGCTTCACTTCTCTGTGCCTCAGTTCCCTCATCTGTAAAATGGGGATGAAGACTGTGAGCCCCACGTGGGACGACCTGATTCCCCTGTGTCTACCCCAGCGCTTAGAACAGTGCTCGGCACATAGTAAGCGCTTAACAAATACCATCATTATTAACTTTTGCTCCTTTCATGCCAAGTTACGCATAGGGCTTTGTTCATGTCTGTCTCTGAAATGAACCCCTTGCTCACCCTCATTTTTGCCCTTTGCCTCTCCCAATTCACTTCCAGCAGACTACTGCTCTCCCAATATTCCTGGATATTCTAAAGTTGAATCTCCCCCCCAGGCCTTCCATGATTACTTTCTCATTCTGCTATCTTATCCCTCCACCACTCTTTTGCAACTTCAGCCCTTTCACAACACTTAAACACTTGGATATTCACATCCCTCTTCTACTTTTATGAACATATCTTTATTCTCTATTGTTTTCTACTTCTGTCATTTATTTCAGGGTCAGTCTCTCCTGCTAGATTGTATGCTCTTTAAGGACAGAGACCATGTCTACTTATTCTATTGTACTCTCGCAAGAGTTTAGTAGAGTGATCTGTAAAGGCTAAATGGTCAATAAATGAGGTTGATTGATTGATTTGGATTAGATTGTAAACTCGTCACTGGGCAGGGATTGTCTATATCTGTTGCCACATTGTACTTTCCAAGTGCTTAGTACAGTGCTCTGCAGAGTAAGGGCTCAATAAATACTCTTGAATGAATGAATTACTGCTACTTGCACAGTCGACCAAAAAAATCCTGTTTCTTAATTCCACATGATTAGGCTTATTAGGTGACTTCCTCTGTTAATTCCTGATGAAAACTTCATTCTAGGTTTTATTCGTGTTCTTGAGGTGAGCCTAGGAAAATGTACAATTCTCTGAGAATAATCTACTTATCCACTCAGGGCACCAAAATATTATTTGATGTCACCTCTTTCATAGTATTAGGGTCAAGGAATATTATTCCCCTCAGCAAAATGTATTACCTCTCAAATATTAAAGATGAACAATAAGACAGGCTGAAAAAGACCACTTTCAGAACATGTGTCATCAAGAATCATTAGTGGAGGAAATATTCATATTCAACAATACACGCACACACATGCCCCCCCAAAAAACACCTCTCTAAAATATGCAGACAAAAACATCAGCCCACTGCTTATTGTTTCTTCTCTCTAACTTCAAACCAGAGTAAACCTAGGACTTTTATGGAACAGAAATACTGCAAATGAGTAGAGCAAAAAATCAAAATACAACTTTCTGCACTTAAAAAGCATACTGTATATTGGAAAACTCATGGCCTCTGTTTGAAAGGTTAGAAAACTAGAAAAAAGATGACATACATCTTCTGATTTTCATAGAGCAGGTCATAAAGGGTCTCAAAATCTTAGTGCAAAAATAATTCAAATTAGCATTCTCATCACAAAAGAAAAGCTATCAGTAATAGGACAGATAATATCAACAATATTTACTGAACACCCGCTTGTGATTTAGGGGATTGGGGAATAAAGGAAAGGAAATGAGATATGTAATTCCTTACCTCAGGGAACTGAAAAGAAGATCATCTCCCCACCCTTCAGAAAATTAGTAGTAGTAGTAGTATTTATTATCATTAATTACTATTATTGTACTTGTTAAGCACTTACTATGCTGCTTTCAGAGAAGCAGCAAGGCACAGTGCTTAGGGAATGGGCCTGGGAATCAGAAGGTCCTGTGTTCTAATCCTGACTCGACACTTCAATGCTGTATGACCTTGAACAAGTCATTTCACTTCACTTTGTCTCAGTTACCTCATCTGTAAAATAGTGAGACTGTGAGCCCAACATGGGACAGGGACTGTGTGTGACTCAGTTGGCTTGTTTCCACCCCAACACTTAGTATAGTGCCTGGAACATAGTAAGTGCTTAACAAATACCATCATTATTATGTGCCAAGTACTCGTCTAAGTATCGGAATTAATACAAATTAATCAGATTGGACACAGTCCAATCCCATTTGGACACAAGCTCACACATTAATTCCATTTTACAGATGAGGTAACTGAGGCCCAGAGAAGTGAAGTGACTTGCCCAAGATCACACAAACATGTGGCAGAGCAGGGACTAGAACACAGGTCTGAACCCCACCTTTCCAGTAGCAGGACTGGACCCTTCACCGTTCTATTAATGAGTTATAAAAAAAGACAGTGAAGAGTAATGATGAATAACTATGAGTCATATATGGCTGACATGCCCTGTAAAACAGTTCAGAGATTGGTGTTATGTTCAGACTGACTTTAAAATTTAGGCACTTATTTCAAAAGTAAAGGTGGCTTGTGCTGGGGAAAGGCAGACCATGGAGTAATTTCAACAGAATCTAGGATCGGGAGAAAACAAATAAAATTCATTTATTTTTAAATAATTCAAAGGACATAGTTGGAGACTCATATGAAGAAAGGGTATTACAAATAGGGATTAGAAAACAACATAACAAAGAGAAGTGATGTTTGTCTTGGTAAAGTGCAAACTAATATATGTGAGGCAAAAGAATCAGAAATTCGAGTAATAACTGAGTTGGAGAAACCTGTAAAGAAATAATTGAAAATACAAAAAAAGAAAAACAGAGTGAATCTAAGAAGAAAATAGCGGGTCACAATTCACATCACTTGTGTCTCAATATTTGGTATTACCAAGCATGATCACTGGCTGCCTTAACCTGCATGTTTCAACAAACAACTGCTTGGATGCCCCCTTCCCAGCTCACATTTCTGAAACATCAATTCACCTCCTCATAACTCAAATTTTCCCTATATGCCCTCCCTTCTGCATCACTTAGGTATGTGGATCTGTACTCCTTAAGCACTTAATATGATGTTCTTTTGTTTTGTCCTGTTTTGCTTTGCTGCCTGTCTCCCCCGTTTAGACTGTGAGCCCGTTATTGGGCAGGGATTGTCTCTATCTGTTGATGAATTGTACATTCTAAGTGCTTTGTACAGTGCTCTACACTTAGTAAGTGCTCAATAAATACTATTGAATGAATGAATGAATTCACCCACCCTCATAGGACTTGTACCCGGCCATTTTCCCTATCCATAATTTATTTTAATGTCTGTCTCCCCTTTTACTTAGTAAGCTCATTCTGGGGAGGGAGGAAGTCTAACAACTCCACTGTACTGTACTCTATCAAGTGGTTTGTACAGTGCTCTGCAAACAGTAAGGGTTAATAAATACTATTGATTAATTGACTGATACATTTTGTCCCATCCTCTAGTCTCCCAGCCAGGATGTTCCCTGAAGTTGGGGATGCTTTTCTTTAAGAAATAATTCAGAGATCTGTTTCTGAACATTATTTGATAATGAGTGCCTCTTTTAGAAACCATTCCAAGTCAAAGCAGTTATGATTACTCCAGTAGTTCTGATTACCCTCCTTATTCCAGAATATTTAAGGGGCCTTTAAGATTCAGTGTCTTTAATGGTCTCAGAGATCACAGCATTTTTCTGACTTCAAGCAGAAAGCAAAACTCAACTACTAAGTTCTTTTTCTTCTGCTCAAGATAATGATTTTGAAGGGATTACCCATTCCATTACAGGAAGTCTTTTTATTGAACAGTTTTGTTAAAGATCATCACTGTTCTAGTCAATACAAAATCAGAAGATATTCCATGTTCCTCTTAACTGGCATAAATGTGGAGAGTTTCAAAACAAGAATTAATGAAATATACAAAGAAAGTGAAAATGTCTTGCTCAAAGAGTATTATTAGTTTTAACATTAATAGTACCCTCAAGAATATAGAAGAAAGTACGAGGTTTGACCACTAACAACCTGCAAGGGGTACTCAGAGTACTGGCATAAACAAAAGAAGCAGGGAGTGTATAACTGGCAGAGATGCTTAGCATTCACATTGACTGATGCCCACCATTCATGGAACACTGTGAATGTCATTGCCACCCAGCCCAGCTCAACAGAAATCATTTCCTAACAATGATTACATTTTTCTCCCACACTCGGTGGTTTCTGGGGATTGGAAAAATATATTTTTAGAAGCAGTGACAATCAGGGGTCAATAATCACTGAAGTGCCTTAGTGATTTAAAAACACACAAAACAAACAAAAAATGCATATTTCATTTATTTAATGAAAATCATATTTTTAATGTTCAAAGAGAAATGTAAGTCCAAATGATTGCTATCAAAGATATAGAAAGGGTTTCTTCAATCATTCCTGCATATTCAATCCTACTTAGATCTGAGTAAATAGGGAAAAGGGAAATAAAGGATTTCTCAAGGAGTCCATGGGCCAGAGGGTTGGTGATGGAGGGCTAGGGGTGGAATGGTGACTGGATCACATGCCTGACAACAACTCAAGGTCACCAGGTCAAATTCCATTCAGATCCCTCAAAACTGAAAAGCAGAAACACCAGACTGCTGTCTGATAACTTGTAGAGAATGGGCGTGCTATGTCAATGCAGTTCTCACTGAACTGTCTCTGTATACACTGATTTAAGGCTAGGTGTTTTCCAAAAGGATGTCAAGAAATCTGTGAGAAAGCAAGTGATTCTTGACAATAAGGTGTATAACTTTGATTTCTTTACAGAAGCTTCCTCCAGAATGGAATGAAAAGTGTTTTGTTGGGGTAGGGAAATATTGACTTCCTGGGAATGGTCCACAGATCATGTGGAGGCTTTTAGATTTATAGAGTTGTAGCCTAAAATTCATTGTGAGGTGGTGGACTCTGCCTTATGCTAAGTTATTTCTATTTTCAGAATCATCAGCATTCTGATAAAGCTGTTTGATTATTTGTATAGATCTCAAGTGCACTAGAGTTGGAAGTAAGATTACAGGGCCTTATTTCCTTTTTAGATTTTTAGACCTTTAAGTAATGACTTGGAAAACATCTTCGCTTGCATCTTCCTCTAGTTTGTCATTATTTTAGGTTTCAGAGGGTTTTTCTTCTCCTCCCCCCCTTCACTATTGTTCCTCTAAACTACAAGACCATCTGTTCGCTTGGCAGATGTGAGTTCTATAATTGTTGTCATTCTTAGCATAGTGCAAACCACGCACAATCCAGAGGACGAGAAGTACTACATTCATGAGTTAGCCAAATGTATATTGTTGTCAAAATTACTTGTCAAAACGTCAAGAGGAATGATATTTGATTTTCTAAACACTGCATACATTTACAAGGATTAAAATGTGAGGGCTCTGTTATGCAGATACTTATGTAATGCATCTCTAAGATTTTTGACAATTTTCAAGTAAATGGCATGGACTTTTACAGTCTCAGGGTTGCACTGTTAAAAGCAAGTGCAGGAGTTGGTTACAAAATCCTTTATTCCACCGATGAATTGAAGTTTGCTTAAACATAAGCTCCGTAACCTATGAGGAGACTGAAATGCTGTATACAGCCAGAGTATAGACACAGAATGGCAACAGTGCAATACTTACCCCATAAGCCAACACACAGCAGGCATTTTCAAACTGAACAATACATTTTGTTAGGATTTGGATGAAATAGACAATTGGGAGGGTGGGGGGTGTGGCAGTAGGGGAGAAAGTATCTTTTATTGTCTCCCTCCATAACCAGGGTGAGAAGTACAGCCCTAACAATGGATGTTCAAATACTCGGATGTTACAGAATGAAGCTATTACCCCTTAAGCAACTGAGTGGCAGATGCCCTGAGCCCCCTATTTGTATAGGACTTTTGATGATTTTTTTTTCCACAAGGTTTCTTCCCCACTGCTTTCAAACTGCCCGTGTCCCCCCATCCTAAAAAAGACTCTCCCTTAACCCCAAGGCTTCCTCCAGTTATCACCCCATCTTCCTCCCACCATTCCTCTCCAAACTCCTTGAGTGAGTTGTCTACACCTGCTGTCTCAAATTCCTCTCATGACGGGGCAGGGGAGAGAGTATCTTTTGTTATCTCCCTCCATATTCAGGGTGAAAAGTACAGCCCTAAGAATGGATGTTCAAACACTCTGGATGTTACAGAATGATGCTATTATCCCTTAAGCAATTGAGTGGCAGATGTCCCGACTGGATTACTGTGTCAGCCTTCTCTCTGATCTCTCTTCCTCCTGTCTCTCCCCACTCCAGTCTATTCTTCATTCCACTGCCCGGATCATCTTCCTACAGAAACGTTCTGGACATGTCACTCCCTTCCTCAAAAACCTCCAGTGGTTGCCTATCAACCTCCACATGAAACAAAAACTCCTCACTCTTGGCTTCAAAACTCTCCATCACCTTGCCCCCTCCTACTTCACCTCCCTTCTTTCTTTCTACTGCCCAACCCATACACGCTACTCCTCTGCTGTTCACCTCCTCACTGTTCCCCGTTGATGCCTATGCCACCGACGGCCCCTGGCCCACGTCCTACTGCTGTCCTGGAATGCCCTCTCTCCTCATCTCCACCAAACTAACTCTCTTCCCCTCTTTAAAGCCCTACTGAGACCTCACCTCCTCCAAGAGGCCTTCCCAGACTGAGCTAGCCCCTTTTCCCTCTGCTCCCCCTCTCCCTCCCCCCAACCGTTTGCTCCTCCCCCTTCCCCTTTCCCTTCCCATTTTCCTCTGCTCCTCCTTCTCTCCCTTCCCCTCACCTCAGCACTGTGTTCAATTGTATATATTTTTATTACCCTATTTATTTTGTTAATAAGATGTACATCCCCTTGAATGTATTTATCATGATAATGTTGTCTTGCTTTTGTTTCGTTCTGTTTTCCTCTGCCGTCTGTCTCCCCCTATTAGACAGTCAGCCCGTCATTGGGCAGGGATTGTCTCTATCTGTTGCCAAATTGTACAGTCCAAGCGCTTAGAAGAGTGCTCTGCACATAGTAAGCGCTCAATAAATACTATTGAATGAATGTCCTGAGCCCGTTATTTGTACAGGACTTTTGATTAATTTTCTTTTTTTCATTGTCACAAGGCTTCTTCCCTACTGCTTTCCAACATGCCCATGTCCCTCCTATCCTAAAAAACCCCTCTCCCTTAACCCCAAGGATTCCTCCAGTTATCACCCCATCTTCCTACTACCATTCCTCTCCAAATTCCTTGAGTGAGTTGTCTACACCTGCTGTCTCAAAATCCTCTCCTCCAATTCTCTCCTTGACCCCCTCCAATCTGGTATCTTTCCCCTCAACTCCACAAAAAATGCCTTCTCAGAGGTCACCAATGATCTTCTCCTTGCAAATCCCATGGCCTCTACTCCATTCTAATCCTTCTCAACCTCTCAGCTGTCTTTGACACTCTCGACCACCCCCTTCTCCTGGAAACATTACCCAACCTTGGCTTCACTGACACTCTCCTCTCCTGGTTCTCCTCTTAAATATCTGGCCATTCATTCTTAGTCTCCTTTATAGGCTCCTCCTTTGCCTCCCACCCCCTAATTGTGGGGATTCCTCAAGCTTCAGTTCTGAGTCGCCTTCTATTCTCCATCTATGCCCACTCCCTTGGAGAACTCTTTCACTCCCATGGCTTCAACTCCACTTCTATGTGGATTATACTCAAATCTACATCTCTAACCCTGTTCTCTCTCCCTCTTTTCAGTCTCATGATTCCTCTTGCCTTCAAGACATCTTTATTTGGATGTCCTCCTGTCAACTCAAGCTTAACATGTCCAAAAGAGAATTCCTTATCTTCCCAACCAAACCCTGTCCTCCCATGACTTTCCTATCACTGTAGATAGCACCACCATCCTTCCTGTCTCACAAGCCTGTAACCTTGACATTATCCTTGATTCTCTCATTTAACCCACATATTCAATCCATTTCTAAATCCTGTCAGTCCCACCTTCACAACATCACTGAAATCCTCCATTTCTTCTCCATCCAAACTGCTACTACATTAATAGAAATGCTCATCCTATCCTACCTGGATTACAGCATCGGTATCTTTGCTGACCTCCCAGCTTTCTGCCTCTCCCCACTCCAATCCTTACTTCACTCTACTGCCCAGATCATTTTTCTACAAAAACACTCAGGACATGTCACCCTACTTCTCAAGAAACTCCAGTGGTTATCCTTCCACTTCCGCATCATAGACACAGTTCCTGTCCCACACAGGGCTCATTGTCTTAATTCACATTTTACAGATGAGGTAACTGGGGGACAGTGAAGTGAAGTAACTTGCCCAAGGCCACTCAGCAGAAAAGTGGTGGAGCAGGAATTAGAACTCATGACCTCTGACTTCCAGGCCCGTGCTCTTGCATCTATGCCTTGCTCTTCTGTCCATAATGGTATGTTAAGCACTTACTATGTGCCAGACACTGTATTAAGTAGAATGGATACAAGCAAAATGGGTTGGACACAGTCCCTGTCCCACATAGTCTTAATTTCCATTTTACATATAAGGTAACTGAGGCACAGAGAAATGAAATGACTTGCCTATGGCCACACAGCGGACATGTGGTGGAACCAGGATTAGAACCTATAACCAGGAGTTCAGGAGACTCTCAGGCCTGTTCTCTAGCCACTATGCCATGCTCTTATCTCCATAATGATATTTGTTAAGTGCTTACTATGTGTCATGTGTTGTACTAAGTGGAGTGAATATAAGCAAATTGGATGGACACAGTCCCTGTCCTGCATAGAGCTCACAGTCTTAATCCCCATTTTACAGATGAGATAATGGAGGCAAAGAAAAGTGAAGTGACTTGTCTAAGGCCACACAGCAGACACGTGGTGGAGCTGGGATTATAACCCATGATGTTTTGACTCCCAGGCCTGTGCTCTATTCACTACACCTTGCTGCTTCTATAACTAGAAAGACATACATCTATAAATGATATTTAATATTTTGAAGCTTTAAAGTGAAAATACTCACCTTGCTTGGGCTTGCAGAAACAAGGCAGCAGGTCCACAGTGAGCCCTTTATTTTTCAACATTCTGATTGGACCTAGATACTTTAAAATCAAAAGCAGATGCCTACAGGTCCTGGTGTTTCTCCTTTGCCCCAGTCCTCCCTCTGCCTCAATCCCAGTGTATTGCTGGCTCAGGGGACTGATCTGAAGCAATCAGAGCATTCAGTAGAGTAAGATAGGGAGATCTGGGGAAGGTGGAAGAGCCTATGGTGACTCTCTCTCAATAGTTGGTCCTGCTCTCTCAGGCTTCCTAATGCAGAAATAAAGGTAAACCAGATGCCCTTTTGAAACTCAAGCACTCCTAAGATTAGTTTGGGAAACTGGGTGAGTCACTGAATATAAAGACAAAACATGAGAAGCAGTGTGGCTCTGTGGAAAGAGCACAGGCTTGGGAGAAGAAGGTCCTGTGTTCTAATTCTGCCTCCACCACTTGCCAGCTGTGTGACTTTGGGTAAGTCACTCAACTTCGCTGTGCCTCAGTTACCCCATCTGTAAAATGGGGATTAAGACTGCAAGCCCCAAGTGGAACAACCTGACTACCTTATATCTACCCCCGCACTTAGAACAGTGTTTGGCACATAGTAAGTGCCTAACAAATACCATAATTATTATTATTTTTCCCTGGACCTCAGTTACCTTATTTGTAAAATGGAGATTAAGACTGTGAGCTCCACGAGGGACAACCTGATTACCTTGTATCTTCCCCAGAGCTTAGAACAGTGCTTGGCACATAGTAAGCACTTAACAAATGCCATCATTATTACTATTACAAATGGGTGCGACAAGCATAAGCAGATGAGCATCCATTTTTGTTTTTATCCAAACTTCCTATAAAATGATCCACATCAGCTTTGGACAACTGCCACTGAAACAGTCATCTTCCAACTTGACTCATATTTTTTAGAGTTCTCATGATTTCTAAAAGGTAACTTCTTATCTGTCCCCTAAACCCACTTCTCCTAATTTTCCCTTCACAGTTAACAACATTACCATCCTCTCTGGGCCAGATGCCCCCACTGGGTGAGTCAAAGCAATGGCTGAGTCAACTGTAGGCAGACTTTGGGAGAGATAGGTTTTTAGTCATATCTGTCATTTCAATCGCATGTTTAAACTGGAGAGAATCCACTAGAAATATATCTCTCCAAATCACAAGCATCTCCACCTGCCATTTCAACACTGTGAATTACTCAATGCCTTACTTCTTCCAGGCCCACCTGTCATTAGATCATTCAGAACACCTGATAGTAAAGAGAGAAAAATGCATAATTCCTCAGAAAGAGTCCTATGCTTAAGAACAAACTAGACTTAGTGTGTAAACATAAGAAATGACTTTATTTTTATTAATGCAGTAAAGAAAAATGGTACCAGTCCAGTGACTGATAATTTCAACTTTAAAAGAACTCTGGACAAAGTTTCCCTTGAATACACTTCTCAGGAAAGCTTTACTGCATATTATATCTTTTTACAATTTTTTTAATCTTTTAAAAGGTTTAAAAGGTTATAGATGGGAAACATATTCCTTAAGAACGGGACCAAATAATTGTCCTTCGCAGTTAAACTGTTCGGAAGGATTATAGCTAAATTTGTGTGTGGGCGGTGCCTGCAATATTTTAATGATAAAATAAATCATTCACACCTACAACTTTGCCACCAGAAAGCATGTCAAAACTTTCCTTCCTCTCTCAATGAATTCTTAACAGATTTCTCTATAATAAAGTGATCTTCAAAAACTGCCAAATAACTTCTAAAAATTGGCACTTGTATTTAAGTCATGGATTCTAATGCACATTCCAATTAGAGAAATTTGATCGGGCAGCAATTTCTTAATTCTTTTTTTAAAGATGAACAGATCTGTGAGGCTCTTGTGTTTGAACCTGAACTTCAATAGAGTGAACTTCAAAAACCCAGTCCATGAAAACCTGGTTTACTAGGGTGATCAGACAAAGGTACTTGTGGGCCCAGATAATCAGTGCTGTCATATTAGATGAATCCATATTGCAAAAGGAGATTTTTTTTTCACTCCTACCCTACGTCTGGATTCCTGGTGGCTGATTCCATGGAAGGACTTTGAATTTACTACATCAAACATGTTATTGGAAGCCAGTATGGCTCCAACATCCATAATGTGTCCTCCTCCTCCTCTTCCCCCTGTTCTTCTTAATCCCCATCTTCTTCCCTTTTCTCTTCATACATTTCTTCATCTTTCTTCTCTCCATCATATTTTTTCTAGATTTGAAATAAAAAATAAAAAAGTATTAGTCTAGGAATCAGGAAAATGGATCTTAATCCAGCTCTAATTTAACCACTGTGTGCCTCAATTTCATTATCTATGAAATGGGGAAAATAAAATACTACCCACTTTTCCATAAAAAAAAAAGAACTACTTGAAACAACTGAGCAGGAGCTTCCTTTCATAAACAAATTCAATTGAATATCAATAGTATACCATAAATTATTTTATTCAAAAAGCTAGTAATTCATAATAATAGTACTGAGTGTCCTCTTGGGGTGGTTCACTGTGCTAGATGCTTAGAAAATACCAAGTGACAAGTTCCTTGCCCATAAAGATCTAACACTATCATTTTCAGGGAGATGATCTGAGCAGCAATATGAAGTATGGATTGAAGGGTAGAGAGACTAGAAGTTGGGAATACAGCAAGAGAATGATGCTAAGTCTAGCTATAGCAAGACCAGAGCTGGTTCCATGTTGACAGCAGTGTTAGTGGAGAGAAAGGGGGCAGTTCTGGCAAAATCTTTTTTATCTTTAAGGTTCTCATTCCCTTTTTTAATATAAAGGAAAACACAGAATTCCAAATTCATGTAACTGCAAAATATGTTAATATGATTCTAAGCAACTATTTAAGATACTTTATTCTGGTGTGCCTGTATGAAATTTTCAAAAATTTCTTAATAAGACTGATGAAAGTTCTTATGAGGTAACAGTTGCTAAGGTAACTCTGCTTTTTCATTAATAACTGATCACACTGGTAGTAACATGAGTCTTTGGGGTATTCAGGATCTGATCTAACCTACTCATTTTCCAGACTTTGTTTATATCCAACTCCTAATGTTCAAGTTCCTGTCCTTGTGTCAGCTAACCTCACCCTTCCTCCTAACTATATGCACTCTTGTTTTCAATGAATAAGGGTTTGATTGTGCATTAATTAAGCTATCTTATTTTACCCTTAAAGTAAATTACAATGAAATGGCATTTCCTACCAAAGAAAAATAATATCATAATGACACAAACTTGACACTTCATAGTACTTTAACCTGACAATCTCAACACACTTGGCAAACAGCAACTAATTAACTCTCACAACATACCTGTCAGTAAACGTTGATTATACTAATTTTACAAATGAAAAGTTAGAAAGTAATAGGATTTAGCCAATGTTACACAGAAAGGTGGTGGCATACTGGAAGCATAACTACAACTTCAGATGGAGAAATACCCACTGTCGTGGGAAGCTTAAATGCCTTTCAGAGAATTGCTTTATGACATCCAGGTGTAATTCGTAGCCCAAGTTATGCTGTGGTAAGAGAACCAGAAAATCCACGAGCACATCTTGTCAAGGATACCACCACCATCAATAGGCAGACAAGTTAAATGTTAACTAGTGAAATATGGGAAGCATAAATACAATGACAGCTGAGTCCTGGCTGCCCTAGGAACACAGTCTAGCTGTTAGAAAGCAGAACACTGAATGAACTCTAATGACGTCTATCATCGATAGCGCTGACTAAATCACATTCTCATCTAAGGACTCCCACCTGCTACACTATTAGTATGCAATCAAGCATGTGGGAGACCGTGAAGATAGCTATGCAAAAACTCCATCTCTTTCCTCTGTATCTCAACAGTCTAAATTCACTTAATTCTTTAGATCAAAGTCACAGAGTTTAAGCCATTTATTTCCCATGGGAGACTGAGTACATGGCTGAATAATTTTGGCAGAAGCAGACAATCTCTTTAACACTTACATTTCTAAAGATGACCATTTTGAATTATTTTCCAAAGATCTAACATTCACATTCTTATTTTTCTTCAAACTTCTTTCTTATTTTATGTAGTCTGACAAAAGGTTAGATCACTGTTTCTTTGTACTCATGGCTTAATTGTAAGTTATGACAATAGAAAGCACATTGTATGAAGATAAAGATATATGTATCCTGGTTTATCTAAAGATACATTGATTTTTCTCCATGGTATTATCAAATAATGTAACAATCACATATTACAAAATAGATTATAATTACCTACTTGTCTTATGGCACTGAGTCGTCTCCAACCCATAGCCATGTCATAGAAACATCTTTCCCAAAACACCCCACCTCCATCAGCAATCGTGCTGGTAGTGTATCCATAGAGTTTTCTTGGTAAAAATACAGAAATAGTTTACCATTAACTCCTTCTACACAGTCAACTTGAGTCTCTTCCCTCGACTCTCCACCTTCCCTCTGCAGCCCAGTACAGGTAAGTTTTGACTTGTAGCAGACTGCCTTTCACTCACCAGCAACAGCCCAAGCTAGGAATGGAATGGAAATGCCTCTTCTTGACTCTCCCTCCCATAGTCGAGTACTGGAAATTCTCCAGGTGTGACCCTGAGAGGGCCATTACCTATTTACATGTTACATAATATTACATGAGCACAAGGAAAGAATGATAATAGTGAAGATAATTTTCTGGTGCCAATGAGCAACAAATTGGTTAGCACCGGCATGTTTCATCAGCATTTTCAGTGGTATTTACTGGATGTTTACTGTGTGCAGAGAACTGTACTGAGTGCTTGGGTAAGTAAAAAACATATTTGTACTCATCTTCAGCTTTTACATATGTACAAAAGCATATATTTAAATGTCCAATCAGTTATTTACTCAGCTATTTCATTCCAACACACTTACCTGTGACATTGGTGAAGCAGCGCGACCAGTGGAAAGACCATGGGCCTGGGAGTCGGAGACCTGGGTTCTAATTCTGATTCTGCCACTTACCTAAGTGTCCTGAGGCATGTCACTTAACTTCTCTGTTCCTCAGTTTTCTTACCTGTAAAATGAGAATGCAATACCTGCTCTCTTTCTTCCTTATACTGTGAGTCTTGTGTGAGGCAGGGAGTGTATGCAAATTGATTATCTTGTTTCACCCCAGCACTAGTACAGTGTTTGACACATTTACTATTATTATTATACTACTGTTCCTCATCCGACTCCCTCTATTTGTAACTATTTTATGTCTTCCTGATTCCCTCTTTAGATTGTAAGCTTCCAGCAGGCAGAAGCCAATTCTTTGCTACTGGTGTACTCTACCAATCACTTAGTAAGGTGCTTTGTATACAGCTGGTACTTATTAAATCCTAGACTGAGAACCTATTTGTGGTGAGGTCCCTGGTTCGGTGTCCACCTTTTTAAATCCGATTATGCAGATGTGTGTGGAATCTGAAAGAAATAACTCCAGGTTTCTGGGGGCTATTAACAGCGGCCCTAAATTTGGAATAAAGTAGATGGCTAGATTTCATGATTTCACCAGCTTTGCTCTTGTTAACTGTCAAAAGAAAAAAGTGAGGAAGCATGAAGGAAAACCTTGTTTAAAAATAGTAAAGTTCATTTTGTGTAGTGATAAATTGAAGATATGTCATCTGTTACTAATCTTAATCAGTTTTCCTTTTTTCTATTGATAATCTATCTCTACCTTCCTGTCACCTGAGATGCAAAGGCATCTGTTAACTACCTGCCTAACTGGAGGTAGGATCTGCTACTTCAATGATAGTATGACTGAATGAGAGACATGTGTGACAAAAGGTAAATGCCGAAACATTTAAATGCAAGGAAAACCTATTGGGATGCAATTAAAAGTGTCTTTAAATGTTTAACAAGCAAAAAAAATCCCCTTCAAGTATATTCTAGCCACGTTTGTAAATGTTTCATGGAGACTCCATATTCATTATTTACTCTAAGACTTTTTCATCCTATATTAATAGTTTGGAAATTGGAATTTAGATCAGAAGCGTGCACTTCTGAAAAGACATGATGCACTATGAACTGTAAGAAAGTGAAAACAACTCATAGTAACACAAGAATATTTAGCTTATGTTTTCCTGAGTTGTATATATATGCATTAGGGTTACCCATTAACATTATTTTAAGAGACATCATTAAGAAAAAAATCACATTTTAGGCAATAATTAGCCCAGTTCCTATTTGAGGAAAATGATAGAATGGTCTCCCCTACTTACAGGAAACTGGAAAGTGTTAAAAAAAAATCTGGATCCTACTATGATGTCATATTTTCCTTGAAGAAGAGGAAGGAGAGCTATTTTCCCCAAAATGGAGTTAGCTCCCCTTTCTAAAGTCCTGGGCAAACTAAAAGATACAGAGAATACTTTTAGGGGAAGGAAAGGAAAGCACTCATAATTTAAGGTCGAGGTTGTCAGTTTGCTCAGAAATATACAGCTCTTAATAAATTGTAAATCAAAGGGACTTTGCAGCCAAAGAAGGTAGGTAAGATTAACCTTTCACCTCTATGAGCCATGGAGATGAATCCAACTTAGGTCAAGGTGAAGGAAGACTTGCGGTTTCACTTCATTCTCCAGGGGCCATTTGTCTCTGACAGAACTACATTACCCTCCAGTTCAGTTAAAGTTGGCTTTCAACTTGAGGTTAAAGGTATTAAAGGGATTCTTTTTGTTAATGTTCTGGATTCTACTCATCTATAAATTCACATGAAGGCCCAAGAACTCTTGGAATGCATTGGGAAAATAATTTGACATTTCCTTTTGGGAACTAGAAAAATAATAAGCAAAATTGGAACACACTTGTAAATCTCTCTACAAAGTGTGGGTAGATCAATCAAAAATAAGGCCTATCTAAAACTGGATTGAATTGCTTGGGTGAACCTACAGATGAATTGCTGTTTTTGCTTATGGGTAAAATCAGCTTTCTTATAATTTCCCCCTATTCCTTTATAAGGACACTAGTGCAAATGGATTGGTGAGTTTCATTCCCTAAAAACAAGTATTTTTAGGGAAAGACAATTAGCTATCTATTTGGTTTTAGTCTTTTTGGAAGAAAAGAAGCATATCTCTTTCAGTCTCAATCTCAGTGACATCATCAAAGCTCAAATACTTATTAACAATAACTCTCAGAAAAGTGGCCGATTAGTGCTAATTACTATGATTTTATTTATGATCGATAGAGGTTCCCACTAGTTTCTACACTAAGGCTACCCATTAATTTCTCATAAACCTCTAAACAGCAGAAAGATGCTGATTCAGATTCAAACTAGTGGCATACAGATGAAGAGTTTCATTAATCCTTGTCTTCAGTCATCCCAAACAATCCTTTTTTAAACAATGTTTTTCAGGTGAAAAAGTGTCCTGTTCAGTTATCTAGAGGTTTGCTGATCAGATGTGGTCTTCACTAAAAAGGTAAGAAGAGAAAACTAGCTCCTCTACCAGTAAGCTTGTTGTGGGCAGGCAACATGTCTAACAACTCCACTGTATTGTATTCTCCCAAGGACTTACAACAGTGCTCTGCACATAGTAAGCACTCAATAAATATTGATGATGATGATGTGTATACATATCAATTCAGTGTTGCACAAAATGTACTTTAAGCAATTTGGAAGGAGGAATGGAAATTCTTGAGGGGACAGTGGTGATGGTATTTTAGAGCTTAAGGCAACTATTTGGATTGGAAAACAAGAAATTATGGGCATACATAGATTCAGGACTTGGGCAATATGAAGAGAACTGAATGCGTAATGGGAGGAGCGGGGTAAAGTGAAGGGCCCTGGAGGGGGTGGGGGAAACTTTCTTTTGAATGATATTTGTTAATCAATCAATCATATTTATTGAGCATTTACTATAATAATAATTATGGTATTTATTAAGCACTTACTTTGCACTGAACACTGTTTTAAGTGCTGATGTGCAAAACACTGTGCTAATACAACAGAATGAGCAGACATGGTCTCTGCCCATAATGCGCTTTCTAGCATTTACTATGTGCCAGGCACTATTCTAAGTGCTCAGGCAGATACAAGACAATCAGAATGGACACCGTCCGCATTCTAAATGTGGCTTACAATCTGAATCTCCATTTTACAGGTAAGGTGACAGACACGTGTAGTGACTTTCCTGAAGTCTGTTGTATTTTACTCTCCCAAGCAGACAAGTGACAGATCTGAGATTAGAACTCAGGTCCTTCTGATTCTCAGTCTTGTACTCTATTCACCAGATCATGCTGCTGTTTGAATGCAGAGGTGACATCCTGCCCTAGGCTAGAGAGGTGGTAACATCTCAACATATACCTTGCCCCCAGAGTAGTTCTGCTTCCCAGAAAGAACATGGGTAATAATAGTTGTAGCATTTAGTAAGCAATTACTATGGGTGAAGCACTGCAGAAGGTACAAGATAGGGTTTGGACACAGTCCCTGACTCAAATGGGTCTCAAAGCCAAGGTAGGATGGAGAACTGTTATTTAGTTAAATGTGGATCTCGTCAGAGCAGTCTGGGTAGCAGGCATGGGTGCTGTGGTAGAGCTGAGGAGGTCTTATATTACTACAACCCTAGTGGACTGGTTATAATCCATACCTCCTAAGTCTTCAAAAATACCCAATGGTTGACGACATGCTGTCACCAACAAAAACTCCATACCATTAAGGCCCTCAATCAACTCTCCCTAACCTATATAACCTTGTTGACTTCCTGCTACAACCCAATCCACTCATTCTGCTCTTCTAACACCAACCTACTTGCTGTACCTCTCTCTTGCCTATCCTGTATTCTCCCTCAGGCCTAGAACTCCTACTCCTCTCACATCTGACAGTCCACCACTCTGCCCACCTTGAAATCCTCCTAAAATCACATCTCCTCCAGGTGGCCTTCCCAAATTAGGCCCTTTATTTCTCCTATCCACCCTACCTGCCCGAATCAACTATGCCCTAATCTGTGTACCCCTTAAGCACTGTGATACTCACCTGTATTCCACAGCACATATGGATATATCCCTATACTTTATTTCACCCATATGTGGTTTATTTTAATTTCTTCTCCATGCCCCCCAATCCCCGACTGTCCCCTGTAGACTATAAGCTCCCTGTGGGTAGGGATCATGTCTACCAACTCTTCTGTGGTGTACTCTGCCAAATTCTTAGAACAGTGCTCTGCACACAGCTCTCAATAAATAGCATTGAGTGATGGATTGGTCTGCTCTGTTAAGGCTGGCATTTCTGTCCATCCTCTCAGCATCAGAACAATGCTGCTTCTCAGCAGAAACATTGAATCCAGGCCAGGGGCTGAGGTAGCAATGGCCAACTTCATGAGATCACTACCCTAGTCTCTCACAGACTTTCCTCCAAGTCATCATACGAAAAAGGAATGAGGCTCTGTCTGCTCCAAAAACACCCTCCTAGCCTTTGGGACTTCTTGTGATTTTAAGCAGGGCAAACTGAAGACATCCTTTTTAGTAGAGACATGATTTGGAGAAAGAGTTCACAAGACTAAGTGGTTAGAGAACAAGTAGAGATAGCTGGTATAAATGAAGGTCTTGCTGGAATGCTTCTCACCTAATCCAAATTTTCCAGCTCCTGTGAAGAACTGCTGAGCCTGGATAAAAAGCTGAACTTGGTGGGTGGGGAGGGATGAATCGTTCTTCTGAACTTGAGGACCAAAAAGTTTTACAAAAGGCTTATGATTCACTCTCCATAGAGTAGGAAAATGTCTTAAAATCTATGTAAATTTAAAGAGCTCCCTTTATCTGATCTATTTCAGAGCATTTTAATAGCAATTCAAAATACATCCCTGATGTATTTATGTTGGATAACAGGTGGATGACATTAAGAGTCAGTTACTGAATTTCACCATATATTAGCTTTCCAATACACTCTTCTAATTTGAATTCACTTTTACAGGGTGGACACTTATTTTTCTGTGTCCTATCAAACTAATTATTCATCAATACCTGTATTTAAGAAAAAAAGTTCAGGCTGGCCATGATGCATTTATCCTACTTTAAGGATTTGCACCCTTGATAAGATTTCATTTAAAGCAAAGATTAAGCCATATGTTGCGTTAGTCAATGATATTTTCATTTGCATATGCCCATCTCCTATAGAGGAAAACTAGGAAATCAGTAGAGTGGGTGGTACTTAACAATTCAATGACTATCCAGATGGATACTCACCAAATTTATCGAGATTTCAAGTAAAGGCTAAATGAAGCCAAATGTATGCTGTCCCTTGAAGTGTGGGACAGCACCATTCAGAACCTTACTTACTAGCCTAAGTCCTTCTTGGCTTTCCCAGATCACTCAGAGGAGAGATTTTGGAAAAGTCAAAATGATCTTGGGCCCAGAGTGAGAGGCATTTTTAGCAAGGAGAGACACTGTTTTTGTCTTCAAGGGGCTACAGTCAATCATAAATCAAAGATATTTACTGTGTGGTTACTATATGCCGAGCACAGTACTGTTTGGGAGAGTACAATATAAGAGAGTGGTAGACAACAACCCTGCCCATAATCAAACTGGTCATATTTGTTAAGTGCTTACTGTACTAAGTGCTTGGAACAGTACAATATAACACTATCACAGAAATGGTAGACACGTTCCCTGCCTGCAACAGTTTACTGTCTAGAGGTTAAATTATAGGTGTGTGCATAAGTGCTGTGGGATTTTACATTTTACAGGTGAGGTAACTGTGGCTCACAGAAGTTAAGTGATGATGATTGGTGGTATTTGTTAAGCGCTTACTATGTGCAAAGCACTGTTCTAAGCGCTGGGGGATACAATGTGATCAGGTTGTCCCACGTGGGGCTCACAGTTTTAATCCCCATTTTACAGATGAGGTAACTGAGGCACAGAGAAGTTAAGTGACTTGCCCAAGGTCACCCAGAAGCAAAGAAATAGCGGAGGCTGGTTTAGAATTCAGATCCTTTTGACTCCTGGGCTCTATCCACTAGACCACACTGCTTCTCTAAGGAGTTTAAAGTCTAGAAGTAGAGGCAGACAATAATAGAAATACAGCTAGAGGAAATGGCTGGGTAAAAAAGATATGTCCTTAAGTGCTGGGGGAGCTGAAGGTGAGGTGAATATCAAGTGTTTAAACGGTACAACTCTAAGTGCATTGGCAATAAAGAAAGGAGTAGTAGGAGAAATGAGAGCTTTATAGGGGAAGGCCACTTGAAGAAGATGTGATTTTAGTAGGGATATGAGGAGGGAGGGAGTTACAGGACAGAGAAAGGACACGGGACAGCGGCAAGATAGACAAGATTGAGGTACAGAATAGTTTGATGATAGAGGAGCAAAGTATGTGGTCTGAGTTGTAGTAGGAGATTAGTGAGGCAATCCAGGAAGGAGAGGGTACCCCAGAGTCAATGGTAAGGACATTCTCTTTGAATCGGAGATGGATGAGCAACCACTGGAGGTTTTTGAAGCAGAAAAGCAGTGACGGGGAGGCAGAAGCCCTGATAGAAGAATAGACCATCTTGAGCTAACAGTCTGTGTGACTGTTTTTTGTGACTTTATTTTTAACGATATTTGTTAAGCAATTCCTAAATGGCAGGGACTTTACTAAAAGTGATGTGGCTCAGTGGAAAGAGCTCGGGCTTGGGAGTCAGAGGTCATGAGTTCGAATCCTGACTCTGCCACTTGGCAGCTGTGTGACTGTGGGCAAGTCACTTCACTTCTCTGTACCTCAGTTACCTCATCTGTAAAATGGGGATTAACTGTGAACCTCACAACCTGATTACCCTGTATCTACTCCAGTGCTTAGAACAGTGCTCTGCACATAATAAGCACATAACAAATACCAACATAATTAAGTGCTGAGGTATTTAAAATATCAGGTTGGACACACGAGGCTCATGGTCTTAAGTCCCATTTTACAACTGAGGTATAGAGAGGTTAAGTGACTTGCCCAAGGTTACCCAGAAGATAAGTGTCAGATAAATGGTGGAGCCTTTTGACTCCCAATCTGTGCTCTATCCACTAGTCTTCTCAGTTATACTTATTTGGCCCCCACCATACATTCCAGGCCTTTTATTTCCAAAAAGAAAAAAAAATCTTGGAAAGCTGCTTACAGAGCAAGATTTTGTTGACACTCCATCATATGAATAAGCCAGCATGGGCTATTGAAAAGAAGAATTCTCTATCAGTGTCTAGAGATAATTCCCTCAGTGAAAATCTGTTCTCTATTCTTAGGTGCCCTGATGATCAGTTCCTTATGAAAATATGTCTTGAAGAGGATCTTAAAGCATAATTTTATAAAATGAAAGTCAAGTCAGCTAAAGTTATGAGATAAAATATATCCTTTTGTGAAGTTGTGGTATTTAGACACTACAGAACCACATCTCAGACCCACACACCTCCATCCCTAATGAAGATAGTTGGAGGACATTATTCTTTAGAAATACAATACACTAATGTCAACCTACTTACTGTACCTCAATTTCATCTATTTTGCAACAGACCTCTCACCTCTGGCCTGCAATATTCTACCCCTTCATAACCAACAATCACTCTCCTTACCGTCAAAGCCTTATTGAAGGCACATCTCCTTCCAAGAGGACTTACCTAACTCTTCATTTCCTCTTCTCCTACTTCCTTTTGAATCACCCTTGCACTGGGATTTGCTCCCTTAATTCACCCCTCCTTCAGTCCCACAGGACTTACGTACGTAGCCATAGTTTATTTATATTAATCCCTGTCCCTATAAGCTCTAGACTATAAACTCTTTGTGGGCAGGAAACGTGTCTACCACCTCTGTTACACTGTACTCTTCCAAATGTTTAGTACAGCACTCAGAACACAGTAAGTGCTCAATAAATACAATTGATTGGTTGATTATAGGCATTCTATTTGGGAGTTTGTTATGCAATTGGCAAACATAATTTAGAGAAAGAGAGAGAAGCATAATTTCTTCAAAGAGTACTTGTACCAACTCTGAAATTCCTCTATCCAACCACAACCGCTCTCCTACATACTCCTCACCTTGAAAATCTGTGCTGTTCTACCACAGAAACCTCCAATCTTTTGATCCCATCTAATTTTCTAAAGACATAATGGCCCATTTAGTCTCCATACCCAAACCTCCCTTCACTTTATAACCAAATTGTCACCCTCAACACCACCTTCTCTATTGAACTCAACTCACTTGCTCAGGGTAGGGACCCTTCACTTATCTCACACCACTAACCCACAGCCCTGGATCACCTCCACAGTCTACTCATTATGCTTCTTTGCACAAGCCACTCTCTCATCCATCTAGCAACATTATTTCTCCATCCTTATTGATTCCCATGCTCATTGCCCCTACCAGTTCTTTCAGACATTTAACTCCATCCTCAAACCCCCTGCTTCCTACCACACTCCCTCCATCAGTGGGTCTAAATCACCTGGCCAAGTCCTGTATTGAGAAAAATGAAGCCATCAGGCCTGATATCCCTAAAAGGTCCCCTGCTCCTCTCCAGTCCTTTCCTCTTCCTTCTCCTTCTTCGACTCTCCCATCTTTCCCAACAGTAGTCCAAAAGGACATTGCCCATCTCCTTTCAAAATCCACGTCATCTAACTGCACCTCTGACCCTAACTCTTCGCTCCTTATCAAAACACTAGCCTCCTCCTTTTTTTCCTCCGTGCCATTTTCAAATGGTCACTCTCCAATGGCTTCTTCCCCACTGCTTTCAAGTATGCCTATGTTTCCCTTTTCTAAAAAAAACCAAAAAACCTTCCTTGACCACACGGCTCCCTCCAGGTATTGCCCCATCTCCCTCCTACCCCTTCTCTTCAAACTCCTTGAATGAGTTGTCTACATGCACTGACTCTACTTCCTTTCCCCAATTCTACCCTTGACCTCCTCCAATCTGGATTCTGCCCCCTTCACTCAAACAAAACAGCCCTCTGTAAAGTCACAAAAGATCTCCTTCTTGCCAAATCCAGTGGCCTTTACTCCATCCTAATTCTCCTCAAACTACCAGCTGCTTTCAACACTGTCAACCACCCTTTCTACTGCAAATTTCATCCAACCTTGGTTTCACTGACACTGTCCTCCCTTGACTCCCCTCCTATCTCTCTGGCCGCTTATTCTCAGTCTTTTTCATGGGTTCCTCCTCAGCTTCCCACTCCCTAACTATGGGTTTCCCTCAAGCTTCAGAATCGGATCCCCTTCTATTCTCATTCACTCATTCAATCATATTTGAGTGCTTATTGTGTGCAAAGCACTGTACTAAGTGCTTAGGAGGGTACAATCAAACAAGAGACACATTTCCTACCCACAGTGAGCTCACGGTCTACAGGGGGAAACAGACATTAATCTACATAAATAAATAAATGAAGTGCATCGGGGCTGGGAGGGGGGATGGATGAAAGGAACAAGTCAGAGTGACATATATGGGAGTGGGCGATGGAGAGGAGGGCTTCATCAGGGAAGGCTTCTTAGAGGACCCTCCTTTGGAAAACTCATCACTTCTATGTCTTCAACGTTCAAATCTACCTATCCAGACCTACAGATCGATCTCTTTCTCTGTAGGCTCATATTATCTCCTGCCTTCAGGACCTCTCTCCTTGGATGTCCTACCAACACCTCAAACTTAGCATGGCCAAAACAGTACTCTTTGTATTTCCAACCATAGCCTGTCTTCCCTGTGATTTTTCCAAATCTGTAGACATTACCAGTAAGTTTGGTATTGTCCTCAACTTATCTCTCTCATTCCACCCACAGATTCAATTTGTCAACATATCCTATAATGCTACAATCCAAGCATTTATCCTACCTTGCCTTGATTACTGAATCAGTCCCCTTGTTGACCTTCTTCCCTCCAGTGTCCCCCCACTTCAATCCATACTTCATTCTGCTACCCAGATAATTTTTTTCTAAAAAACTATTCAGTCCATGCTTTGCCACTCCTCAAGAATCTCCAATGGTTGCCCATGCACTCTGCATCAAACAGAAACCACTTACCATTGGCTTTAAATCACTCAATCACCTTGCCCCCTTCTACCTTCCTTTATTTCTCACTACAACCCAGACTACACACTTTACTCTTCTAATGTCAAACTAATCACTGTACCTCGATCTCATCTATCTTGCTGACTTCTCATCTATGACTTGCCTCTGGCCTGAAACTCCCTTCCTCTTCATAACCAGGAGACAGTCAATTTCCCCAATTCCAATGCCTTATTGAAAGCACATTTCCTCAAAGAGACCTTCCAACTAAGTCCTTATTTCCTCGTCTTTCATTCACCTTCTGTGTCACCTTTGCATTTGTATTTGCATGTTTTTTGCACTCCTTCCTCAGCCCCTCAACACTTATTTACATAGCCATAATTTATTTTATTATATTAATGTCTGTCTCCCTGACTAGACTGTAAGCTTGTTGTGGGTAGGGAATATGTCTATCAACTCTGTTACACTATACTTTCAAGTGTTTTTTTAAATGGTATTTGTTAAGTGCTTACTACATTCTAGACACTGTGCTAAGCACTGGAGTAGATACAAGCTAATCAGGTTGGACACGGTTCTTGTCCCATGTGGGTCTTTAGGTCTGAATCCCATTTTAGAGATGACACAGAGACACAGAGAAGTTAGGTGAATTGCCCAAGGTCACACAGTACACACATGACAGAGCCAGAATTAGAACCCAGGTCCTTCGGACTCCCAGACCATGCTCTATCCATTAGGTCACACTGCTTAGTACAGTGCTCTGCTTAGAATAAGGACTCAATAAATAGGATCAATTGATATTAAGCTGGAGCAGCAGAAAAACAAGAGTGGATTGGGAGTCCAAGGTTTTCGTATAAAAGTTAGAGAATTGGGAGATATTTTGTCCCCACAGACTGGAGAATTGTGGTTATTGGGTTTTGTGGTGGCCTCAAAGAAAGGGCAGGTGAGAGTTATAAGGGCACAGAAGTAAGGATACCATGTTTGCGGTTGATTACTGAGGTTTTATTGTGTGATGTAATCTTCAGTTGTAACTCTAGGGTGAAACAGGCTGCAATTCAATAAAGCCTTCCTGGATTCCACTGTTTCCAATATCCACTGACCCAGGGAACAGGTCCCTGATCCTGGAAGTAATCTACCATGTTCTATATTGGTGAAATTAATTGGAAATTTTAAGCATAGGTAAAGAAACCATTTTGTAGATTTTTCACCATACCTATTGCTTTGACCAAGATTTGTTTACTTCACCAGTGAGATAGACATTTCAGAAATATATTGTTTCCATGTGAATATTACATTTTTCTGCATTTGCTGAATGAGACAAAAAATAAAAAAAACTAAAATGAGCTGTGTTTAAACATCTGCATTTCTATGTATTGATGTACTGTGAATGGTAGGTTGTGTACTTACTGCTAGCCAACTTTAATTTCCTCTGACCTTAGGTAGTCCTCTTTTAGATAAGTAAAAGATGCAAGTTATAAAATCACTTATAATCCTCTACTGGATAAATTGTCATCGAGCTTTGAGCAAGCTCTTGCTTACATGAATTTGACAGAGGCTCCCAAGGTAAAGTTCCTGCATTTCAGGAGAATGTGGAATTTGTGAATACCGACTGTGTATTTGAAGCATCCTTGATTTCTTGGTATGCATCACTTGTAGTTACTTTGAATCAGTAGCTATTAGGTTTATACTGTGTGTTCTTTCATTTTTTGTCAGCCAAGATATAATAATAATACTAATAATTATTGTGGCATTAAGCACACTATATCTTAGGAATTCTAAGTGCTAGGGTGGATACAAGCAAATCAGGTTGAACAAAGTCCCTGTCCCACATGAGACTCAAAATCTTAATCCCCATTTTACAGATGAGGTAACTGAGGCCCAGAGAAGTGAAATGACTTGCCCTAGGTCACACAGCAGATTTATGGCAGATCTGAGATTAAAACCCAGATCCTTCTGACTCCCAGGCCCCTGCTCTATCCACTAGGTCACAGTGCTTAGTACAGCACTTTACATATGATAAGGGTTCAACAAATATGATCGGCTGATTGATTGATAGTATACTGGAGCAGCAGAAACTAAAGATGGGATTGGAAGTCAAAGGATAAAGGCTTACATATAAAAGTTAGTGAATTAGGAGATTCATGGTCCCCACTGAGACTTAACAGTATGAGTTTTCTGAACTTTTTCAAAGAATGGATTAAATAACTTATTTTTTAAGGTTGCAGAAAAAAAAACTAATAATATTTTGGGTGGGACTCTCCTTCTTCCAGAAGCAGATGGACCAGCTGGCCTTAAGAGTCTTATCTAGTTCAAACATGAATAGGGGAAAGAAAAAAAAAGAAGATTGTTCTCGCATAAAGTCTTCTTTCCAATGAACCAAATGTTCCATCTGTCCCACTTATACTTAGAGAAGGGGCCTTATAACCCCTGGGCCTGGGAGGGTAAAGAAGAGAAAGATGGGAAAAAGGAAGTCACCTTTAGTAACAAATTTATTGTAAGTTCAGCGAAGACACAGACCATTAGTTTTTCCTCCATCACACTCTCACAAGCCATTAGTACAAGTCTCTGCATATGGGGTAGTTCTCAATACGTACTCTCGTTTGAATTGATTTCTAATCTATTACACCTAACTTAAACCTATTTATGAAAGTTACTGTACACAGAACTTTAAAGAGAAAAGAACCTGCAGTCTGCAGTCTGCTAGCTGTAGATGAAAAAAAAAGAAATGGTTTCCATACTTTTATAACCGAGTAGGAAAATTGAAAATAAGCATAAAAGAGGGTGGTGATGGGATATTAAAGCTATGATTCCCCTATGTTTTAAGGGAAATAGAAAAGAGGGAAGTGACATGATGATCATCACATTGTACCAAAAGTGGGAAATGGTATTTATCTTTTAAATGCCCATGATAAAAGTAATCTAGTCAAAACTTACTAAAATCAACTCCTCCAAAAAGTCTTGGCTAAGTAACCTCTCATCTCTCAATCAATCAATGGTATTTAGAGCTTGGGTGAGTACAACAGTGTTGTGCTACATGGTTCCTACCAATGATGAGCTTACACTCTAGAGGGGGAGAAAGGCATTAATATACATAAATAATTGATCATCTATATAAATTTCCACTCTACTTTCCCTCCCTTCTGGGTCACCTAAGCATTTGGGTAGGTAGACTTTAAGCAGTGGTTCTTTCCCTACTCCATATTACCCTGAAGCACTTTGAAACTCATCTCACCCCCCAAAGTACTTTTGTTCAAATCTTTCAACTCTGCTGCTTTCGCTATTTATATTTTATTTTAACATCTACTTCCCCAACTAGATTGTAAGCTATTTGAAGACAGGGATCATGTCTAACTCCATTGTATTCTCCCATGCACTTGGTACATACAGTGGTACCGTAAGTTCTCAATAAATACCAATGACTGATTGATTTGAGAGTTAAGTATTTGTTACATTTGGATTAAGAATGAAGAAGTGTTTTCTAACCACAAACACATGGCTTCACATTTGTCTATCCTCAAAGAAGGGACCTCAGATTAGGAAGCTACACCAAACCTAAACAAAGCCACATTTGATAAAATCCATAGCCAGTGGTTTGTAATTTTTCCACTATGTATACTGTTTTTAAACAATTCAGAATGGATCGGTTAACAGAATGCATAATATTTTCTTGGTCTTCAGATACAGTATTTGAGGATGTAGAAACATTACGAGCTGAAGGCCATGATTCCCAATTAAAATATAATAAATGCATATAACAATTTGCTTGGAATAGATTCAATTGCTTAAAACAATAATAATGGGTATAAAACTAAGATCCAGGATGCATTATTAATTCATAAAATCTGTTTCCAAATCCACTCTAGTATTTCATTTGAATGTGGGTGGCCCATTCTCCTTCAAATTCCTTTATAAAAATTCAAGGAAATAAATGGATCTAAATCCTTCCCACCAATAAAATGTAGGATCTGCCAATTTCAGAAAATTCATTCCAAACTTGCCACTCACTGCTTTATCTCCACTAACAGAATGAAAAAAACATTTTTAACTGAAACTGAAGCTTTGACATTTTATATTATTACTCCAATCACTTCAGTGAAAATTGATTCAATCAATGTCATTTACTGAGTGCTTACTGTGTGCAAAGCACTGTACTAAGAATTGGGGAAACTACAATACTATAGAGCTTACAGTCTAGTGGGATAGTTTACAATCTAGTCTTGCCCTATTCTCATCTATCTCTCCCCAAACCCCTTTCCCACATTCTCCTTTTAGCCTGGAATTGCCTCCCCCTTCATATAGACTAGACCACCACTCTCCCTCCTTCAAAGCCTTGTAATGATGATGATGGTAATAATAATAATAACTGTGGTATTTGTTAACCTTTTACTACATGCCAGGCACTCTAAATGCTGGAGTAGATGTAAGGAAATTAAGTTGGAAACAATCAAGGTCATATCTCCAATAAGGGCTGTTCCTCTTTTCTCTGGCTCCTTCTCACTTCTGCATCATCTATGTATTTGGATAATAATGGTAATAATGGTATTTTTTAAGCACTTACTATGTGCCAGGCACTGTATTAAGCACTGGGGAGGACACAGGCAAATGGAATTGGACACAGTAACTGTCCCATGTGGAGCTCAAAGTCTCAATCCCTATTTTACAGATGAGGTAATTGAGGCACAAAGAAGAGAAGTGACTTCCCCAGGGTCACACAGCATACATGTGGCAAAGTCCAGATTAGAACCCATGACCTTCTGACTCCCAGGCCAGTGCTCTATCGTACCATGTTTGGTATTTATCCCACCCTGAGAATCACAGCACTTATGTACATATCTTTAAATTATACATTTATATTAATGTCCATCTCTCTCTCTAGACTGTGTTTTTTGTGGGCAGGGCACTTGTCTACCAGCTCTCTTGTTGTACTGTATTCCCCTAAGCACTCTGTGATCTGCTTGCACTAAGCACTCAATAAATATGACTGATTAACTGATTGATCAACTTTTTTCACTGTACCCTTCCTTTCTAATTCTGCTTATTACTCTCCCTTACAAAAAACCTGAACCACTATGCTTGGCATCTCAGCATTATTATATGAAAATATTTGAATGATATTTTGTCAACTGATCAGTGGTACTGATAGAGTACTTTCTGAGTGTGACACACTGTACTAAGCCATTGGGAGACTACACCAGTAGCAAGACACATAATTCCCCAACTTCAAAGAACTCACAATCTAAACGGGGAGAAAGATTTTAAAAAGATATGTAAATGTTATGCACAGGAGGATCTAATAGGAAGTAATGCTAATGTATCAGAATGAGACACCAGAAAAAGTGAATGCATAAATGAAAATCCCAAGGAAAATATACACAGAGACATAAGGAGTTGAGGATTAGAATAAAATTAAATACATAAAAGTATTAAGGGAGCCTGTTAAATTTATGTTACTAGGGTGTTGGACATTATTTGGGGAAAACCTCCTGAATGAGTTGGAATTTTAGGATAGGGCAAGATGTGGTCTTATCAATATTAAGGTGAGGGAATCCTACAAATGATGCAACAATATGAACGAGCGAGGGAGGCACAAGACTCAAAGGGGAGATAGAGTTACAAGGTGAGTTTAGGAGAAATGAGAAGTGAGCTAGGGGATACTGGATAAAGAGAAGCAATATATAAAATGGAGAGATTTGGTGAACAATAACCTTCAAGACATAGTTGTTGATGGTAGAGTATTAATCAGTGTATTAAGTCAATCATTGGTGAGTTGTGCTTTCAATATTCACAAATAAGAAACCTTGAAATAAGTCATTTTTATTAAGCTTGCATAATTGTTTCTCAACACAAAGTTCAACCCTAACCAAAAAACACTACCCAGAACAGAACAAAAATTAATAAATGATGGAAAGTTGGTATTTTAAAAATATTCTGCAAACACAAATTCTGCAATTTGAACAAATTGTTCCCATCACAAACTCAAAGTCATAATCATCAAGGCACAAAAGAAGCTATTTTTGCCCTTGGCTCCCACACATGCAGCTACATAGAGGAAAAAAAAAAGATGAAAAGGACAGTGGGAGAGATGCTTCAAATCTGCTTACTTCTCTTCTTAGTTCAGACTTCAAATCAAGAAAATGGAATGTGGCTTATTTTGCAGAAGGATCAAAAACAGCTCATATATAGCTGTCTCTGTAGCACATGTATTTCAGCCTGCTTTCTTCTAGGAAGCAAGCAGTTAGATTTTAAGGCAACCGAGACCAGATGTTGGCAAATAATAGACCCTCCCACATGACCATTAGAGACAAGAGAGGATATTTCACCAACAAAAGACATTATTTTAAAATGTATAAAACAAATTATAAGATTGAACCATCCATTGCAAACAAAAAACATTGAGACTCTTAAGAAAAGGTATGTATCATCTTTATGTCACATATGTGCATACTATCAATAGGTTAAGGTGAATGGAATTGTCAGGGAGTTCAGCTGATCCCACGCAGCAGAGTGCTAGTCCATTCAAGGAATAATTTTGAAAGAGGTTTAGAATAGTTATCTGACCAACTAGAAGGCAGCTATGGAGAGCATAAAAAAAGAAAACAAAACTTTTCAATGGTGGAAGGAAGTGATACTAAGGAAAAGGATGGGAGAATAGAGTGAAGGCAGATAAGGGGTAATGGAAATAAAGAAATAAGAAGGTGAAGTCCAGGTATTTTCCCAATTAAAGTGAGAGACCAAGAGTGAGGCATCTATAGGGTGCTGATTTATTCATTTTTTCATTCATTCAATTGTATTTATTGAGTGCTTACTGTGTGTAGAGCACTGTACTAAGAGTTTGGAAATGCAATTCAGCAATAAAGAGTGACAATCCCTGCCTACAATGGGCTCACAGTCTAGAGCAGGTGGGGGAGACAGACATCAATACAAGTAAACTGGAATCAATATAAATAGATTATAATAATAATAATGGTGGTATTTGTTAAGTGCTTACTATGTGCAAAGCACTGTCCTAAGCGCTGGGGGGATACAAGGTGATCAGGTTGTCCCATGTGGGGCTCACAGTTTTAATCCCCATTTTACAGATGAGGTAACTGAGGCACAGAGAAGTTAAGTGACTTGCCCAAAGTCACACAGCTGACAAGCAGCGGAGCCAGGATTAGAACCCATGACCTCTGACTCCCAAGAGGGTCTTTCCATGGAGCTACGCTGCTTCTCTATATAGATATAGATATATAGTTATATGCATATATACAAAAGTGCTTTGGGGCAGAGAGAAGGGGAAAGAGAAAAGGGAGTGAGTTGTGATAATACAGAAGAGAGTGGGAGCTGAGGAAAATCAGGGCTTCGTCTGGGAAGGCCTCTTGGAGGAGGTGCACCTTCAATAGGGTTTTGAAGGGAGGAAGAGTGATTGTTTGGCAGATTTGAGGAGGGAGGGCATTACAGACCAGAGGTAGGACATGGGCCAGGGCTCGGTGGTGAGACAGGGAAGGTTGAGGCACAGTGAGAAGGTTAGCACCAGAGAGGCAGACTGTGCAAGTGGGGATGTAGAAGGAGACAAGGGAGGTTAGGTGGAAGGGAACAAGGTGATGGAGAGTTGTTAAAGTCAATAGTGAGGAGATTTTGTTTGATAAGGAAGTGGATGGGTAACCACTGGAGATTATTGAGGAGGGCAGTGACATGCTCTGAACACTTCTATAGAAAGATCATTTGGGCAACAGAGAGGAGAATGGACTGAAGTAAGGAGAGGCAGAAAGTTGAGAGGTCAGAAAGGAAGCTGGTGCAGTAATCCAGTCGGGATACAATGAATGACAACTGATGACCTAATGGAGTTCAGGGACTAACTTCCAGTGGGCCTCTGACCACTATTCAACATTACCCAAACCCTCATTCATGGGCCAATGGGAAAGTTGTCTGTTAGCTCTGTATGGTGGGGGCAGGGAAGGGAGAGAATCAATCAATCAATCATGATTATCCAGTGCTTACTATATGAGAGTACTATACAACAGAATTAACAGACTCATTCCCTGCCCTTAATGAGCTTACAGTCTAGAGAAAGAAGGCTAAGGCAGGATGAGAATTGAGGGGAGGAGCTGACTTCAAGTAATGGTAGGACTCTGATCATATCTCGTGGCCTAGATTTACGTAGCACTGGCATAATGCCAAATGTCCAAATGACGGGCCACAGTTTTTTCCTCTGCCTTTTGAAGATTCAATCTCAGACAACAGATGAACTGGGGCCAAGAATCCCACCCCTTGGTGAACACTAAAGGCTCCAATCAGGATGTCAGGGATTCAACAATTACTCGATCAATCTGGGATGGATGAAAAGTCTTGAGAGCAGCAGTCATGGCTTCTCACATGATCATGGTGCCTTTAGTGGGAATGGAAACCTGACACTAAAATCAATCCATCCTGCCCCTAAGAGGGTGGGGATATAGTCAATGATGGGTCAACCTGCATCATTCATTCATTCAATAACACTTAATGAGTACAGAGCAC
The DNA here is from genome assembly GCF_004115215.2 of Ornithorhynchus anatinus. Lineage (NCBI taxonomy): Eukaryota > Metazoa > Chordata > Mammalia > Monotremata > Ornithorhynchidae > Ornithorhynchus > Ornithorhynchus anatinus. The sequence continues at coordinate 47,091,641 of NC_041728.1, read as the reverse complement.
TGTACTAACCATTTGGAAGAGTACAATACGACAATAAATGAACACATTCTCTTACCACAATGGGTTCACAGTCTAGAAAGAGCTTACATTATGTCCTTCATCCCAGGAGAGCATTGAAGGGAAACTCCAAGAAGGTTTGTCAATCACAGGCATATTTCAGAATAAGTTCAGAGATGAACAAACATTTCGTTCTCAACAGGAATTTAGAAGGTTCATTGAAAAAACTGTGTCTCCTTACTTTAAGGTATTCAGGGTTCTTTTAGACATATTTTTGATCCCTACCAGTTATTTTCCATTTCCAATTCTTGGGGGCCCCACAAAGCCAATGTTAGTTTCCACAGAGCATCCCTATCTACAGTGCATCTCCTTTTCACATTGCTCAATGGGCAAAAAGTAGCAGAAAGAACACGAGCCTGGAAATCAGAGTATCTAGGTTCTAATTCAGGGTCTTCCATTGTTTGTTGTGTGACCTTGGGCAAGTCACTTAACTTCTCTACCCCTTGGTTAGCTCATCTGTAAAATAGGGACTAAGACCATGAATCCTACGTGGGACATAGACTGTGTCTCTGTGTCTCAGTTAACTTACCTATAAAATGAAGATTAAGACTTTGAGTGCCATGTGCGACATGGACTGCGTCAAACCTGATTATCTTTTATCTAAGCCAGTGCTAGGTACAGTGTCTAACACGTAGTAAGCACTTAACAAATACCCACTTAATGAATACCTTAAAAAAAAGGTATTATGGTCTCTACAAAAGGGCAGAAACAAGTTTCCCATCCACAAATGAAAATCTCCCTAGGGTTTGTTCACAGGTCAAATTTCTAAATTTTAACAAATGGGGTCCCCAGGTAAAACCTCCTTTCCAAATATAAAATGTATTAAAATCCCTGCTAATGCTAAATTAAATAGATCAACTTTTAGTGCAGTGTTAGCCAAACTTCAAATAATCTAGCCAGTGATGCAGTAAAACGGATCTGGATCTCTAAATGAATTTTCTCTGGTAACTTCAGGTTAGAAAGTATAGTATCAAGTGGGTGTTCAAGAAATGTTACTGCTACTAGTAACCATGCCCAACACAAGACACGCCTCATCATATATAATTAAAACTTCAAAAGCTTGAGGGTCTAGTATGTATAGAGAAACATGATATAATACCATTCACACCCATTATTGATCTATCACAAATTCAGCCTCAAGTTCCTTTAATCTCACTTCCTAAGGCCAGGCAAAACATCTGCCGAATAGTTTTCCTTTAGTTAAATGTGCTTTCCTCCAAAAAACTCAGAATATGTGATCATTATGGTTGAAGATACTGCATAATAGTCAAGATAATAATAATAATAATAATGGTATTTGTTAAGTGCTTACTATGTGCAAAGCACTGTCCTAATATTCACAATATTGACCAGACACTACAAAACTATTTCTCAACCAAATGTCAACAATCTCATTTTCTGACTGCAAGTGACCCCATCACAGAGACACTAAATTCCTGGATGATATCAAAAGGCATTTCCATCATCTGGACATCATGACACTTTTCAGTCAGGCAATTGCATATTTTCGATTAGCTTTAACTTTTTATTATTGCCAGAAGTTTTTGTGACTGGGGATCAAATTACATTCTTAAGTGTCTACCCCAAATCCTTGCTTAGTTTAAAAACTAATATACCTACACACTTTTTTTTACAACAAGCAGTGCTCTGGATCTGAGATATGCCTCTGGGGTATAATAGCCAAATCACATAACCAAGTTTTAAGCTGCAAGTAGATGATTTATGCAGACAACTTCAATGAGCAGTAGAAACAATCTGTTCAACAATTACCTTTGTTTAGCTTTATTTGTCATCTGAATTCTGTGTCTGTTGGTTCACTTAGTGTTGAGAAGCAAATGGGGAATTTACCAAGCTACCTTTTTTTGTCTTATGCTGTTGACTCGTCTCCAACCCATAGCGATGCCATTGACAAATCTCTCCCAGAACACCCCACCATCTGCAATTGGTAGTGTATTCATAGAGTTTTCTTGGTAAAAATATGGAAGTGGTTTACCATTGCCTCCTTCCACGCAGTAAACTTGATTATCCTCCCTCAACTCTCTCCCATGCCACTGCTGCCCAGCACATGTGAGTTTTGACTTTAGCAGATTGTCTTCCACTTGGTAGCCACTGCCCAAGCTAGGAATGGAATGCATGTAATAATTATGATATTTGTCAAGTGCTATGTGTCAAGCACTGTTCTAAGCTCTAGGGTACATAGAAAGTAATAAGGTTGTCTCAAGTGGGGCTCACAGCCTTAATCCTCATTTTATGGATGAGGTAACTGAGGCACAGAGAAGTTAAATGATTTACCCAAAGTCGCACAGCTAATAAGAGGTGGAGCTGGGATTAGCATCCATGACCTCTGACTCCCAAACCCGTGCTCTTGCTACTAAGCCATGCTACTTCTCTATGTAGTTGAGACTGGTAGAGTCCTGGAAACTCTCCAGGTGTGACCCTGAGAAGGGACCTTCTTTATTCCAAACCTTAATCCCCATGTGACGATCTTCTTTTTTTCTCTAAAAAAATAACAAGTCTTCCTTGTGACCATTTGCCATTTTGATTATACCAGATGATGGTAAACATGTTTTCTTAGTACTGATATGCATATGCAATGAACTATCTTCATGTTCTCCTGCTGTGAAGAGTGCACATTTAGCAAGGTTACCTGAATGAAATACTTGGAATAAGAAGGAGATTATTCATAGATTAATCTAAATCTAAACCAAAGGATTTAGTCATGCTCTGGTAGAGAAATAGCCTCAAAAATATTATATCATGGTTTTTGGTAGCTGTACTAATTTCCTAAATGTTGTTAATGATGCATTCTGCACCTTCCACAATAGTTTTGCTCAAAACCAAGGAGGCAATCCACTTTGCCTGCATATTTTCATGAAAAGCAAATCTAATGAATAGCCTTGTTAAATCTCAAACATGGAATGTATAAGCATACTTAACATAATTTAAAAAAAGAGTAACTTAGGTATGTTCAAAACATCATCAAATCACAAATTATCTAGCCTCTGTTAATAAGTAAATGGATAATTGTCTTCCCATTTATATAAATGTTTTAATGGAAAATGTATTCAAGGAAAAATAAGTGATAACTCAGATGGAACTCTTTAAAGTGGCCATATTTACAGAGTGAGCACTTTATGGCATTTTGTTAAAAAATTTAGACAGATTTTATAATGATAACATTACATTCATTTCTGCTCATAGCCCGAAAAATATACGTAGAATTCAGTTGTTTTATTCAATTGTATTTACTGAGCACTTACTGTTTGCAAAGCACTGTACTAAGTGCTTTGGAGAATACAATATAACAGACACATTCCGGCCAACCAGTAGCTCACAGTCTAGAGGGGGAGACAGACATTAATATAAATAAATAAATTACAGATACATACAGATATATACATATGTGCTATGGGGATGGGAGGGACGATGAATAAAGGAGCAAGTAAGAGTGGCACAGAAGGGAGTGAGAGAAGAGGACAGGAGGGCTTAGTGAGGGAAGTCTTCTTAGAGGAGATATTTTACCCACATACATGCTTTGACCAATGCTGATATTCACAGCAATGGGGAAACTGTGACTTAAAAATTATAAACTATACATGAAAGCAACTAAAAGGATAGTTTAAGCATGTTACTTAAGCATGGTCAAGCTAAAGAGAGTAAAATACACAAAATATACACATTAAAAGGAGATACAATTATACCCATTTCATGAATTAGGAAACTGAGGTACAAATAATATTTAAATTGTTCATTCATGAATTAGTGGTGGGTCACAGTATTAACTCCAGGATACTCAATGTAATGATCTACTGTTATTTTCACCAGAAAGTATATTGACTCACATGTTCCTCTTCTCTCTGTCTCTCTCTCTCCAGCAGTACTGAGCAGCCACTTGGAATGGTGCACTATATTTAGTGCTTGGAAAGGGATGCATTCCCTTCCTTCAAGAAACTTACATTTTAATTGGGGTGCCAACAATAAAAGTATTTAAAGCTAGAGTGGCCACTTCTCACTCCCACATATAAAAATGATACTAGGTCTACACTTCATAATCAGTTAACAATTAAAAATAACATCAGTTTTTCCTCCTACATGCCTGAACCACTTTATTTCATCTGCACTGGAATGTCTCTTCTCCACTATGAAATTGAAGGTGAAAATAGACCCAGATTTGGTTTTAAGGCTGTAATATCTAGAGTTTTGTAGATGGTATTACATAAAGCTCATTTATTGCCTTTTGAAAAACATGGTGATGAATGCAATCCAAATGCCAACCAAATCCAGAAATGATTTTTGCTTGCAGATTCCTCATGGCTGAAAGTTTCTGCTAAGAACTGAAATATTTTAAAAGATTTATTTAAGTAGAGGCTTGGAATCCCTGTGAAAGGATCAGATACCTCTGTTCTTTACAAACTGGACTAGTTCCTTAGGATTGAGATGGGCTAAGTATTTTTAACAACAATGTTGTGATCTTTTAATCATTTTAATTCATCAAGAGTTCATTTGTTTGCTTATTTGAAGTCTATACTAGCATACAATACTTTGTTCTAGGGACCCAGTGTGATTTGAATTCTGACCTGGATCCTAGACTTGTTCTTGGAAATTGCAAGGTCCACTGTCTCTGGACAACTATTACCCCTCCACATCAATCAATCAATCAATCGGTGGCAGGTACTGAGCATTTACGGTGTGCAAAGCACTGTAGGATGCACTTGGGAGAGTACAATACCTCTCAGAGTTGATGGACATTTTCCCACATGGAGCTTACAGTCTAGGGGAGGGAACAGACACTAAAACAAATTAGAGATATATATCCAAGCATTGTGGGGTTGAAGGTGAGGTGAACATCAAATGCATAAAGGGTGCATCTAAGTGCATAGGCAGTGCAGAAGAGATGGGAGTAGAGGGCATGAGGGCTTAATAGGGTAAAGCCTTTTGGAGGAGATATGATTTTAATAAGGCTTCATAGGTGGGGAGAGTAATGGTCAGTCTTATATGAAGGGGGTGGGAATTTTAGGCCAGAGGGAGGGTGTGGGCAAGGCGTAGACAAGTAGGTTGGCATTAGGAGAGCGTAGTGTGTGGGCTGGGTTGTAGCAGGAAATCATCAAAATAAGTTATTCATTCATTTATTCATTCATTCAATCATATTTATTGAGCACTTACTATGTGCAGATCACTGTATTAAGTGCTTGGGAAAGTATAATACAACAACAAACAGTGACATTTCCTGTCCACAGTGAGCTTACAGTTTAGAGTTGAGAGACAGACATCAATGCAAATAAATAAAATTACAGGTATATACAAAAGTGTTGTGGGGCTGGGACGGGGGAAGAGCAAAAGAAGCAAGTCAGGATGATGCAGAAGGGAGTGGGAGATGAAGTCAGACTTAGTCTGGGAAGCCCTCTTGAAGGAGATATGCCTTCAATAAGGCTTTGAAGTTGGGGAGAGTAATTATGTGTTGGATTTGAGGAGGGAGGATGGTCCAGGCCAAAGGCGGGACATGGACGAGGGATCAGCAGCAAGCAAGTGAGGCACAGTGAGAAGGTTAGTATTAGAGGAATGAAGTGACCAGGGTGGGTTGTAGAAGGAGAGAAGAGAAGTGAGGTAGGAGGGGCAAGGTGATGGAGTGCTTTAAAGCCAATGGTGAGGAGTTTTTGTTCAATATGGAGGTGGATGGGTAACTACTGTAGTGTGAGGAGTGGAGTGACATGTCCTGCATGTTTTTGTAGAAAAATGACTCAGACAGCAAAGTGAAATATGGACTAGAGTGGACTATAGACAGGAGGCTGGGAGGTCAACAAGGAGGCTGATGCAGTAATCCAGGCAGAATAGGATGAGTGATTGTATTAATGAGTTAGCAGTTTGGATGGAGAGGAAAGGGTAGCGGTTAGCAATGTTGTGAAAATGGTACGAATAGGATTTGGTGACAGATTGAATATGTGGGTTGAATGACAGAGAGTAGTCAAGGATAAGGCCAAGGTTATGGGCTTGTGAGACAAGAAGGATGGTGATGCTGTCTACAGTGATAAGAAAGTCAGGGGGAATACAGGGTTTGGGTGGAAAGATAAGAAAATCTGTTTTGGAGATGTAGATCTGTTTTGGAGGGGAAGAGCTGATTAAGGTCTTTAAAACGGACAGTAAGGAGTTTCTGTTTGATACAGTGATAATAGTAATGATGATGGCATTTGTTAAGCACTTACTATGTGCAGAGCACTGTTCTAAGCGCTGGGGAGGATACAAGGTGATCAGGTTGTCCCACGTGGGGGTCACAGTCTTAAATCCCATTTTACAGATAGAGTAACTGAGACACAGAGAAGTGAAGTGACTTGCCCAAAGTCACACAGCTGACAAGTGGCTGAGCTGGGATTTGAACCCATGACCTCTGACTCCCAAGACCGTGCTATTTCCACTGAGCCACACTGCTTCAATGTTGCTGGTTGCTCAACCAATGATGGTTGAGCAACCACAGAAAGTTCTTGAGGAATGGGGAGACATGGACCTAACTTGTTTTTTTTTTAAGAAAAAAATGATCCTGTCAGCCAAGTAAAGTATGGACTATAATTGGGAGAGTTAAAAGGCAGGGAGGTCAGCGGTGAAATGGTTGATGCAGTAGTCAAGGTGGGATATGATCATCAATCATATTGATTGCTTGCTGTGTGCTTAGCACTGTGCTTAACACTTGAGAGACTGCAATATGAGAATGAGACATTCCCTGGTCACAATGATAAATGCTTGAATTATTTATAACAACTATCATATATCTACTTATTACTTTGAAATTTGATCTTAATACTAATAAGCATAGTGCTTGTTAAATGCTTACTATGAGGCAGGCACTGTTCTAAGCACTGGGGTAGATATGAGATCATCACGTATTACAGCAAATAAATGAAAAAGGACCAAAATTTAGGAAAGTAATCTGTAGTAGGAGGAAACACCCTAAGTGCAACTTCATGTCAGGCAGCCAACATTCCCAAGCAAAACGAGGGCCCCAGGCAAAACATTCTGTTCAAAACACTGGCCAGATTTTTTCTGTTTTACATAATTCTCATTCATCCTTACCATTTTTTCCTATGGCAACATATTGGTCAATCTCTTTGCTCCATATAAATAATTCACACCATCATTGAGCAGAGGCAATCCACTGGGAGGGAATTGTTGCATTGCATCTCAACTGCAAATAAACAGAACAAGGAACAGTTATTTTTAGGAATGGATGATGGATATGGGGTTGACTGATGAGTCTCGGTCCTGAGACTTCAGTCTGAGAACCTATGCAAAGAAATTGGTTATAGATGGTAAATTCTGTATCCAAATGGAAAGAGAACAGCCTGGGAGACAGAGGATCTGGGTTCTAAGCCCAGATCTGCTCTATGACTGCTGTTTGACCTTGGGCAAGTCATTTTAGTGAGCCCCAATTTCCTCATCTGTAAAATGGAGATTTAATCACTATTCCCTTTTAATTAGAATGTGAGTTCCATATGGGGACAAGGACGGTGTCCAACCTGACAAACTTGTATCTACCCCAGCACTTAGAGCAGCGCATGACATGTAGTAAATGCTTAACAAATACCAAAATTATTAATTACTGCTGTTACTAATAGAAAGAGCACGGGATTGGGAATCAGAAGACTTGGGTTCTATCTAATCCCAGTTTTGCCACTTTGTCTGTTGTGTGTTTTTCAGCACTTCTTGGTCCTGAATTATACAGCTTCCATATTTACAGTGGCCAAATCAAACTGACACCATGTACTTTTCAAGACATATGAAGGTGGAGCTTAAGATTCTCATTTTCAAAGAAAGATTTTTACAGTAAAGGTGATATATCCTCCATATAAATAGATAATTAATATGTTTTAATAACAAAGTATCTAAATACTTTTCAACTTGATACTTCCTCTTTTTTTCCCCTACTCCCGAAATCCACTTTCGATTAACTATTAAATTGATCTATTCATTTCCAGGTGATTTAAATCATTTTAATCCCTCCCCCACATAGGATTCAATTATAGTTTTAAATTAGTTAGAACAAGTGTGAATCTTTCCAATTATTATGCTTTCTAAAAAGAAATCTCAAATTTCTCATTCGATCATAAAAAAGATTTGTTTAAATGATAAGGAAGAAGGGTCTAGTGGGTAGTATTAAGGCTAACTTTGCTCAAGTTGAGAAGCATGACTTAGTAATCAATCAATCATTTTTATTGAGAACTTACTATGTGTAGAATGCTAAGTGCCTGGGAGAGTACAATATAACAGAGTTGATAGATATGTTCCTTGCATACAACAAGCTTACAGGCTAGAGGGGATGACAGATCTTGTGATAAATAAATTGAAGTTTGTATAAGCGCTGCAGAGCTGAGGGAGGGGTAAACATAGGGAGCAAATCCAAGTGCCAGGGCAATACAGAAGGGAATGGGAGAAGAGGAAATGAGGGCTGAGTTAGGAAAAAACTCTTGGAGGAGAGGTGACTTCAATTAGGCTTTGAAGGTGGGGGGAAATAATTGTCAGATATGAAGAGGGAGGAAACTCCAGGCCAGAAGCAGAACATGACTGAGTAGTCGGTGACCAGATAGATGTGACTGGGTATAATGAGTAGTTTGGCTTTAGAGGAGCAAAGTGTGAGGGTTGGGTTATAGTAGGAGAGTAGAAAAAGCCCATGTTGGGGTTGCAGGACCTGAGATTTAATCCCACCACTGTTACTTTCCCACTGTGTGACCTTGGGTAGGTCACAACTTCTCTGGGCCTCAATTTCCTCATCTGTTAAAACAGGGGAAGGATTCATCCCTGATCTCCCTCCCCTACTAGCCATACCACACTGATCAAATAATCTTATCTCTCTCCCGAACTTACTACAGTGTTTACAGTTCAGCACATAGCATGTACTTGATAAATACCACAATTATTATGTCAGGGACTCATAACACTTCAGAAGTTGTACCTGCCAAAGGAGAGGCTGTCCATGGCTGCTTTGATTCCCTCTTGTGTTCCTCTCTCGATCAAATTTCTATTGTGGTTTGCTGCACGGGGATCTCAACATTCAGTCACAAATCAGAGTGTTGAGGAGAAAACCTATATAAAAGATTATGGTTTCCAGTTCTGGCTTTGCAAATAGAGGGTCGGGTTGCTGGGACTTTGCCATCAGTAGAACAATAACTGATGATATTCCAAAGGATAGACAGCCCAAACTGCTGAAATCATGAAAGAAAACAGGCTATCACGGACAGGGGAAACAATAGGGGCTACCAAGGCACTCCTCATTGAGATACAGGGCTACACGACAGCATCAACAATAGGCAGTGGTCATTTTGGTTGACACTGATCGCTCTTATTATATGTGTACACTTCACAGTGAGCTGCACCTCTGACTACTTGGTCTTGGTTCTCTGTGCAGGAACCCATCTACCAAGTCCACTGTGTTGTACTCTCCCAAGTACAGTGTTCTCTGCCCACAGTATGTGCTCAATAAATACGATTGATAGCTAGCAGGGACAAGGAAGTGCAAGTGGTGGTGTAGAACCCACTATCACTAACAATTGTTTCATTTATGTTGTCATTTCTGAAGCCTCAGGGACTGAGGCTCATCCATCAGTCTCTACAGGAGACCCTTAACTCTTAAGGTAACATCTTCTTCATGAAGCCTTCCCTGATAAAGTCCTCTTGTCTTAGGCTCACTCTCCCTTCTGCATCATCTATGTACTTGGATCTGTAACCCTTGGACATTTGATATTCACTTCACCTTCACCTCCACAGCACTTATGTACATATCTTTAATTTTTTTCTTATAAATTGTTTATTCATGTTAATTCCTGTCTCCCCCTCTAGAATAAGCTTGTTATGGGCAGGTAATGTGTCTGCTTAGTGTCTTGTATTCTTTCAAACACTTAAACAGGGTTCTGCACAGAGTAAGCACTCAATAAATACTATCAATTGATTGTTCATTGACATTCGAGTAGGGAATTTAGCAGAGAAGAAGGACAGAAAAGAAGAGGGGTGGATTATCAGTAACAAAATTGGAGGGATTTTGTTTTTACTTCCTGTTGCCCCAATACCTCTGATCGTACACATACAGACACAGTAAAAATTAGAAGGCATCAATGTTTCAGTGGATGGATTTCACTAAACAAATGAAAAGGAGTCGTTCATTTCTGAGAATCCACAATCTTACCCATCTCTATGAGATTTGGTAAGCAACATGAATCATCTATTAGCTCACCTATAACTCTTTTCTCAGCAAAGTGTTAGGAAACAGATTCTATGAACAAATGACCTGGATTCCCCTTCAGTATCTTCAGATCTACTGGACTGAATGAAGTCAAAGAGTTGGAAATCTCAAACATATTCTAGACTATGACAGCTTTTCCTGCATTTAATTTCATACAATTGAAGTTAAGTACCCACCAAGATAAGGCAGAAGTTAATATTTGTAAAGTGGTGTAAGACTCAATTTTGAGACGTTATCATCATTTATTTACTACCCTCCCCTTCACCTATGCACACACACACACACACACACACACATACACACACACTACAACACACTCTCTGGTCTCTTATATGGCAGTCTTCCTTTTTCAAGTCATAATTAGAGGACTATAGGATTAAGAACCTACAGAATGTATCTGTGTTTACTTTGACTCCAACACTGTTTTGCATATACCAGTTAGGCTACTTAGTTTTAGCAGTCACATTTCAACTATACAGCATCTTAAGACCTTAACAGTGCTAATTCATTCAAATTGACAAATTCTAATTCAGTCCTTTGGGACAGAACAGAGCTTTGTAAGCAGCAGTTTCCCTTATAGTTTTTCATCATATTGTTCTTTCTTCCTGGGGTCAGAAGGAGTGATAGCTCTTTAAAAAAAAAGAAAAAATAAATCATTGTACTATGATGACGATGATGGTATTTTTTAAGCACTTACTATGTTCCAACCGTTGTTCTAAGCTCTGGGGTAGATATAAGGTCATCAGATTGTCCCACGTGGGGCTCACAGTCTTAATTCCCATTTTACAGATGAGGTAACTGAGGCACAGAGAAGAAGTGACTTTCCTAAGGTCATATAGCTGACAAGTGGTGGAGCTGGAATTAGAATCCATGACCTCTGACTCCCATGCCCATGCTCCTTCTATTAAACCAAGCTGATTCTCTAATGTAAAGCCTTGGGGTGACCCTGTCAGAACCCATCAATAGTACTGTTTGAAGAGCACTGTACTAAGCACTTGGGAGAGTACAGTAAAACAGAATGGATGGACACATTCTTTACCCACAAGGAGCTTACAGTCCAGAAGGAGAGGTAGACATTAATATAAAATTTTGCACATAGTGTGTTGGGGCTGGGATTGCGGTGAGTAGCAAGTGCTCAAAAGGCGTTACTCCAATGCAAAAGTGACACAGAAGGGAAAGGGGATTAGGGGGAATAAGACCTTATTCAGAGAAGATCATTCTGAGGGGATGCAATTTTAATAATGCTTTGCAGGTGGGGAAAGTGATGGTCAGTTGTATATGGAGAGGAAGGGAGTTCCAGATCAGAGGAGGATGTGGGAAAGGGGACGATAGAAGGAATTCATAAATTAGCATTCCAAACAGTGACACTGTAGTCCAGAAAATACACAGGTTCCCAGAAGATTCACTTCAGTGTTTTTAACATTTATTATTAGCACCTCCTAATCCCATGAAAATGGCATACTAATTCTCTTCCTTCCCCTAGGAGATTTTCCTATTGAAGATCAGTTATGTGTCTATTCTTTTAGGTTGTCTTGGATTGTAAAATTCTAAAATGCTTCCAATCAAAGGTGTTGACTTTTGCTGCATTGTTAAACATTTACAACCTCTACATTTCTTTTCATAAGTTTTCAAGAAATTTCACCAGAAATTTAAATGGCATTTTGTGAACCTCTAACATTCATCCAAACACCTCTAAATTATTTTATGTTCCTTTGAATTCATGAGATCTGTGAAACTGATGTCTTTATAGCTTGCAATATTCATGTTCTACTTTGAAAAACAAGAATATTTTTTCTTGTAAAATTTCATCTTTTTGCCTGATAGATTTTTTTATAGATTCAAAAAATGGGAGAGGTGAACCAATGTGAGAAATACACCAATCAATCCATTTTAATATTTAATATTTAATTAAGCCTCCTGGGTAAAGAGCATTACACTAAATACTTACAAAAGTGCATTGAGTAGTAGACACAGTTCACAGAAAAAAATTGTGATTTATGACTAAAATGCTCCCTTATGGCATGTCTTAGTGTTTCTGTTTTCTGTTTTAAAATAATTTAAATTCTCTCAACAGTAATGTAACTTTAAAAAGTGGGTGAAAAACAATTAACTTCCATATATTCTCTAGAAATCTTTTCAATAGTAGGAGACTAAAAGCCTAGCTCTTGGATAGGCAAGACTTCAAATATATCCAAGTCACAGTTAGTAAGAGAACAATAGTTAATACTCTAATGAAAGGGAATTCGCACCTGTTCTGGAATTTTAGTTCCCATAGGTTTTCCCTAATGATTGTTTTCCACTACCACTACCTGCAAGGACTTGTGTAATTTGAAGAGCTAAATGAGATGAAAATATCTCCTTCCGGACTCTCACTATGTTATTAACACCTGAGGATTTCTGCAGGAGCAATGAAGCACCTTAAATCTGCCCAAATTCACAGAGAATCTAACAAAGTGTTTTAAAAAGCACACACAAAAGAAAGAAATGGAAAATAAATCTCAAGAGCTACAGATGATTTGTTTCTGAGAGACTGGGGAACTGGAAGGTTAAATACATCTCCAAACTTGTTTGAAAAGGTATACCTGACAATAGTTTCCTTCATATCTTCAAGATTAGATCGATCCAGGTTAGTTAGCAGTATACCCTATAATTTACAACAGTTGTCTTTAATGGGGCCATTGAGGTAGTAGAAATATATGCAGACATAGGAGGTGGGAAGAACGGAAGTGGTTTTCTAATAGAAAACAGAGGTTCATAAATGGGACTTGGGATGACAGAGAAGGCTTGAGTGAAAATTAGCATACCAGTCATGACTATTGAAACATTGCTTTTCTTCAGCAGTTTTCATTAAATGGAATACTAAATGGCAATTACTGAGGTACAATAGGTACATTCAGTCTTTGACAACCTCTAACCTCTTTCCTAAAAGAGCTTTTATACATAAGTTATTTTGAATCATGTAATGTCTTTGTCACATGAGACAATTGTACCACACGATTCCAACCAACATGGCACAATCAACTATTCTCTGAAAACATCAATTATGTTCAGGAACATAATTTAAGACATCCTTAAAACTCCATGCCAAGGAGAGAGAGAGAGAAAGAGAGAGAGAGTGTGTGTGTGTGTGCGCGCGTGTTGTGTGTGTTTATGTGTGTGAATGAGAGAGAGCAAGAGAGAGAAAGCAATCAAGTGGGAGGAATGAAGGAGGGAGAAAGGAATCAATGGGTTAATCCATCAATGACCTTTATTGAGTGTTTACTATGTGCAGAGTACTATACTAAACACTTGGGAGAGTACAATATAACACACTTCACAGATATGCTCTCTGTCCTACAAGGAGCTTATAGTGTAGAGCAGGACATACGTACATTAGTACTATAGGGCTGAGGGCAAGGTGAATATCAAATGCTTAAAGGTACAGATACAAGTGCAAGGGCGATACAATTGAGGTACAGTGTGCAGGTTAGAATTAGAAGAGCCAAGTGAGTGTGCTGGGTTATAGTAGGAAATCGGTGTGGTAAGGTAAGAGAGGGTAAGGTGATTAACTGATTTTAAGCCTATGGTAATGAGTTTCTGTTTGATAACAAGGAAGATGGGCAACCACTGGAGTTTCTTGAAGAGTGAGGTAACATGAACTGAGGATCTTTTTGTTGTTGCTGTTGTTGGTTTTTTTTTTTTAGATAAATGATCTAGGCAGCAGAGTTTTGAGTATGGACTGGAGTAGGAAGAGGCAAGAGACAAGGAGATCAAGTTGTTGGAAGTTGATGCAGTAGTCAAGGTGGGATAGGTTAAGTGCTTGGATCATGGATCAGCCTATTGGATGGAGAGGAACAGGTAGTTTTTATGAAGAGAAAAAGGGAAGGAAGGAAGGGGAGGAAGAAAGAGAAAGGTAGGAAAGTAGAAAACATGGGTATGACCATGCTCATATAAATGTTTATAACAATGAAGAGATTCTGAGCCTAAGAAGGTGTAGTTGTTGTTCATGTTACAAATAAAAATGCAAAACATTTGTTTTTAACATAAAAAAGTCTTACCCAAGGAGAAAAAAAGATTGTGAACAATAGACAAATAGAAGCTTTGTGATATTAGAAAGGGCATCAATTCCAATGTTCTTCCAAGTGTCATTTTCCCGAAATTGTGGAAAGTTATATTGGGTCTAACACAGTGTAACTATGTTCCTACAAACTTATTGTGAGAGCTTCATTGTTTTATCAGTCATTCAGCCAATAATATTTGAAAACTATTTTGCCATAATTTGGATTTCTTATGCTCAACCCCCAGAAAGTGAATGACAAATTATGACAATTATCCATCTTACTGAATCCATATTATGAATTCTAGTGACCAGGCTTTCTGGAACCTTTCCTTCACTGTCTCAATCAGTACCAGACACAATGCTCTTATGAGAAAACTAGGTCTTGTTCTTTTCCAACCATTCCTGTGAATTTTGCCCACATAAGTAACTGCAATAAAATATGATAAAAGAGACCTAGTAACTGAATTAGGGCTTGAGATATGGGGTTAGATAGCAAATGTAAATAGTAATATCATCATTGAGGTTGCAAGTGTTGGTAAGAGGTATTTTTCAATTCCATTTTATATTTTGAAAAAAAAAAGCATGCTAATTTTCGATGAAGTCAGTCTGCTTTTCCACTAGAGAATGTCACCCATGACATTTCCGTAATTTATTGCCATGTATTTACTTTTCTATCAGAAAAGGTCTGTTCATCCTCACTACATAGTCTCTGATCTGTAACAATATACCACACTGCTCACTTATGCCTTTCAAGGATGGTTGGAGTAGAAGTACCTGTGCATAAACTGGAAATGCTTCATTGGAGAGAATCAGTAAAATATTGAAATTGAACCAGCAGTTAAAGACTAGGGAATGCAGTTGTTCCTGATGAGATGGAGGTTAGGAGAAAGATGAAAATAAGTATAAAAATATTAAGCAAGTACATATTAAACAAAATAATTTGAAAAAGAATAGAGCTAGCATGGGGAAAAACAGCTTCACAGGTAAATGGCTTATAAAGAAAAATACACTTTCATAATAGTAGACAAATTCTGTCTAGATCCCTATCTCCTGAACATTTGTAATTTTTGCAACAATGTTTCAGTGAACTAAGCCATATAGTATTCACTTAAAAGACAATTGTGTTTCATATACTACTGTATTATTTTTCTAACAAAAATAAGCTTTAATGAGTTATGTGGTGGGCTAAATATATAACTTAACTAGTACCACAATTTAAAAATATTTCCTAAAGATTGTCAATTCTAAAAGCAATTATATTTATTCTATTTCTGCAGTAATTAAACCTTAACATTTTCAATTTTTCATTAACATTTTAAGACACTAAATATAACTAATAGAAATAAATGTTTTGTGTGTGTGTGAAAATGGAGGAAGTAAATCATGCTTTTAAGAAGTGCCATATTGACAGCACCAAAATTATAATCTACATTTTGTGCAAAATACAAGGAAAATTTCAGACAGTAATAAAATCAGCTGTTGTACATCGTTAGTGTGTTTGAACTATATTGTGGTTTGAATACTTATATTTATTCAGCATATTCCCAAGATGAAACAAAATCTAAATCTCTCCTAGGGAGCTAATGTATAATAATGACTATGAATCTTTGTTTACTATTAAGCTTTGTTTTGTGGTTTTCTCAATGCTTAATCCAATGTACTGCATCCAGTGGACACAATAAATATTACTCGTATTGAAGCCACAAATATACATATTTGTGGTAGATGTCAATGGGTCCAAACCTTGAGATAGGTAAATTTTCCCTACATAGGATGACCAAGGATTGTCAAAATTGAAATGGCTATAAGCATTTCTTTTGAATTCAAAATATTTCATAGAACCAATCTGCAAAAAATTCACCCACATCCAACCTGTTTAGTTGCACCTCAATCTGTCAATGGTATTTTTTGAGCACTGAGCTTTATCTAATTAGGAACACTATTCAAGACATTTGGAATGCTTTCAAAGAAGGAAGAGTTTGGTTCCTTGACCTCAAAGAGTTTCCAATCTGGTACGGAAGACAGGCATACACAAAAAGACACACTTCTTTGTAGGTATTTGCTCTAACTCCACAAAGAGGTATTGAATACAAACTTCAGGCAGGTCATAGATTTACCTAAAATAATCCCTATGCACCACATCTGGTCCACATCTATTATGATAGAATAAAGAAACTAGTAGCTGTCACTAAACACAGAATTATATAACCAAACCATTTTTCTCTTGGCCTATAAGGATGAAGACCTACATAGAAAACCTCAGATTAGCTACCCTAGCTAAACAAGGATTCTGGGTAAGAGAGAGAAATGGAACAGGAGAAGAGAGAGGAGAAGATGTCCTAATGGAAAGAGCACAGGCTTGTAAATTAGGAGGTTCTCCCACTTGTCTACTGTGTGACCTTGGGTAAGTACTTTGACTTTTCTGTGACGGAGAGCCCTCATCTTCAACCTGGGGAGTATATGTCAGTTCTCCCTACCTCTCAGACTGTTGAGTCACAGATGGGCAGAGACTGTTCCAACCTGATTACCTTGTACATTCCAGCACTTAGCAGAGTACTTGATTCATAGTAAATGCTTAAATATCACAATTATTATATTTGTTTGGGGAGATACTAATGTCAGACTGAAAAAAAATAAAATTTCCGAATCCACATACATCTGAACAACTCTAACAATACTCCATACTCAGCCAAAATTAAGAGGATTACTTATGATTTCATTATAACTCCATGCAAGACTCAAAAGCTGATGATGATAAAGCATTTTACCCCTGAGATTGCATTCTCATTGTGCTGAGCAGTGTGACCTCGTGGAAAGAGCACAGACCCAAGAGTCAGAGGACCTGAGTCCTAATCCTCTTAATTCTTAAGAGAAGCAGCATGGCTCAGTGGAAAAAGCACGGGCTTGGGAGTCAGAGTTCAGGGGTTCAAATCCTGGCTCTGCCATTTGTCAACTCTGTGACTGTGGGCAAGTCACTTCACTTCTCTGGGCCTCAGTTACCTCATCTGTAAAATGGGGATTAAGACTTTGAGCCTCACGTGCGACAACCTGATATACTCTGTATCTGCCCCAGCACTTAGAACAGTGCTCTGCACATAGCGCTTAACAAATACTAACATTATTAATCCCGAGTCTGCCACAGGTCTGCTGTATGAACGTGGCAAGTCACTTAATTTTTTGGCCCCCAGATATCTGTAAAATGGGGATTAAATCCTATTCCTTCCTACTTAAACTGTGAGCCCCATGTTGGGGCATAGATTATTAATTATTTGTCTGATAAAATCTGATTAATTTTTTGTCTACCCCAGTTCTTAGAACAGTGATTGCCTCACAGTAAGTGCTTAGCAAGTACCATAACTATTGTTCGCCATGTACCTCTCATTCCTTCATTCAGTTATATTTATTTTTATTGAGCACTTGGTGCAGAGCACTGTACTAAGCACTTGGGAGAGTACAATAAAACAATAAACAGACATTCACTGACCACAGTGATCTTACAGTCTAGATGGGGGGGGACAGACATCAATGCAAATAGATTACAGATATGTACACAAGTGCTGTGGGTGTGGAGGGAAGCAGAACGAAGGGAGCAAGTCAGAGCAATACAAAAGGAAGGGGGAGAAGAAGAAAAGGGACCTTAGTCTGGGATGACCTCTTGGAAGTGATGTGCCTTCAATAATCTCCTCATTGGTGTATAAATTCTCCTAATTGACAAATATTTACTGTAAGGGAGACTGAAATATGGGGACGTCAGGGAATTGTTGGTAAAGAAAAGAGTGAGAGAGAGGCAGGGCTCTAAACCATGAATGGGGCAACTCCTCCCTTGAGATGAGCTCCTTGTGGGCAAGAAACATGTCTAGGAACTCTGTTGTATTATATTCACCCAAGCACTTAGTACAGTGCTTTGTACATAGTAAGGACTCAGTAAATATCATTGATAATAATGATTGCATGAACTACACATACCCACTATCTCTCAGGAAACTGTACCAGAATAAGCCAAAAAAAAAAAAAGATCTGAATACTGAACTGTCTCGAGGTAGAATTAAGATTTGTGGATTTCATTTTCTAATTTTTAATAATAGATGATATTTGTAATATGCATTCATTTTCTTTCAGATTTTATTTAAATACACCTTAACAAAAATATAATCCTTCTATTTTCACAGAATTATCATTAAAATATGAGACCAGAAACACAAATCTTTTGTTCTTCATAAAAATATGACAATTGTCATGGTTTTGAACAATGTGGCTCAAATCTGGATTAGTGGTTTCAATTTTTTTCATAAAGAATATCTAGCAGTGGTCCATGGAGAAAACTATGATATATATGCAGAGCTTTCAGTCATCAGACTAGTTAGTTGTGAAGATTTCTAAAAACTTTCGTTTCCCAACTTGGGTCTCACTATTCAAGTGACACTGCACTGCATCCCTCAAGGTCCAGTTCTGGTCCCCTTCTATTCTCCATCTACACTCGGTCCCTTGGATCTTTTCCCCTGTTCTCTCCCCCTCCCCTCAGTCTCGTACCTCCTCCTGCTCCCAGGACGGCTACACCTGGATGTCTGCCCACCACCTAAAACTCAAAATGTCTAAAACTGAGATCCTTATCTTCCCTCCCAAACCCTGTCCTCTCCCTGACTTCCCTGTCACTGTGGACTGCACTACCATCCTTCCTGTCTTACAGGCCCGCAACCTTGGTGTCATCCTTGACTCTGCTCTCTCATTCACTTCACACATCCACTCTGTCACCAAAACCTGCCAGTCTCACCTTCACAATATCACCAAGATCCGCCCTTCCTCTCCATCCAAACTGCTACCATGCTGGTACTAGCTCCCATATTATCCCAACTGGATTACTGTGTTATCCTCCTCTCTGATCTCCCTTCCTCCTATCTCTCCCCACTCCAGTCTATTCTTCATTCCACTGCCCGGGCTCATCTTCTGTCAGAAACACACTGGGCATGTCACTCCCTTCCTCAAAAACCTCCAGTGGTTGCCTATCAACCTTCACACTAAACAAAAACTCCTCACTCTCCATCACCTTGATCCTCCTACCTCACCTCCCTTCTCTCTTTCTACTGCTCACCCTATACACTCTGCTCCTCTGCCGCTCAATTCCTCACTGTGCGCCGTTCACTCCTGTCCCGTCATTGACCCCTGGCCCACATCCTACTGCTGTCCTGGAATGCCCTCCTTCCTCACATCCGCCAAACTCTCTTCCCCTCTTGAAAGCCCTACTGAGAGCTCACTGTTTCCAGGAGGCCTTCCCAAACCGATCCTCCTTTCCCCCTGCTCCTCCTCCCCTCCCTTAACCCCCACCCATACTCTTCTCTTCCCCCTTCTCCTCCCCTCAGCACTGTGCATATTTGTATATATTATTTATTTCCCTATTTATTTTGTTAATGAGATGTATATCTCCATGATTCTATTTATCTTGATGAGGTTCTTCTGTTTTATTCTGTTTTGCTTTGCTGTCTGTCTCCCCCATTAAACTGTGAGCCGGTTATTGGGCGGGGATTGTCTCTATCTGTTACCGAAATGTACATTCCAAGCCCTTAGTACAGTGCTCTGCACATAGTAAGCACTCAGTAAATACTATTGAATGATTGAACTCCCATGGCTTCAACAAACATTTATTTGTATAATACCAAAGTCTATATCTCCAGCCCTGATTTCTCTCCCTCTCTGCAGTCTCACATTTCCCATTCCCTTCAAGACATCTCTACTTGGGTGGCCTCCCTTCATCTCAAGGTTAACATGTCCCAAACTGAACTCCTTATCTTCCCACCCAAACTCTGACCTCCCCATGACTTTCCTATCACTGTAGATGGCACCACTATCCTTTCTGTCTCACAAGCCTGTAACATTTGTGTTATCCTTTATTCCTCTCCCTCATTCAGCCCACATATTCAATCGATCATTAAATCCTGTTGGTCCCACCTTCATAACATTGCTAAAATCCACCCTTTCGTCTCTATCCAAACTGCTACCATGTTAATCCAATCACTCATCCTACCCCAACTGGATTATTTCATCAGACTTCTGACTTCCCAGCTCCCTGTCTCTCCCCACTCCAGTCCATACTTCACTGTGCTGCCCCAGATCATATTCCTACAAAAAACATTCAAAACACGTCACCAGCAGTTGCACCTTAACCTCTGCATCAAACAGAATCTCCTCACCAAAGGCTTTAAAGCATTCTATCACCTTGACCCCACCTCACCTCGCTTCTCTCCTTCTACAACCCAACCCACTCACTCTGCTCTGCTGGTGCTGACCTTCTTACTTTGCCTCAATCTTGCCTGTCTTGCCACCAACCCCTGGCCCACTTCCTGCCCCTGGCCTAGAGCGTCTGCCTTCTTCAAATCCGGAAAACAATTACTCTTCCCCACTTCAAAGTCTTATTATAGGCATATCTCCTTCAAGAGGCCATCCCAGAATAAGTCCCCGCTTTCCTCTTTTCCCATTCCCTTCTGCATCACTCAGACCTGCTCCCTTTTTTCTTCCCCCCCTTCTCAGTCCCACAGCACTTATGTACATATCTGTAATTCATTTGCATTAATGTCTCCCCTCTAGATTGTAAGCTCACTGTGGGCAGGGATTGGGTGTGTTTCTTGTTGTATTGTACTTTCCCAAGCACTTAGTACAGTGTTCTGCACATAGTAAGTGTTCAGTAAATATGATTGCATGAATGAATGAATAGGAAAACCTATTTGGAAGTAGCTAATGAGAGGTGTTTCTCAAGGGTTTCGCATCTTGAGATTGTTCAAAAATGTCGTTTTGACTGGATGGACCATCTTTAGCTCTGAGATCCAGAAAATACCTGATTCCAAGTTTGAGAGTAGCATTAAGATATAGTTCAACCAAATATATCATTCGGAAAAGTTTCAAATGTTCCATTTAAACTGAAGCAGCTGTGGAATACAACAGCAATTTCACTGGCTCCTAAATATAACCATCTTCAGGGATACTTAGCTTTACCAGGGATAGAGTGAACAGTGCTCTGGGACTTTCCATAAGGACAAAAAAAAAGTTTTCTGATTCCTTCCAGGATTGAGAAAATTTCCCACTAGTAATTTAGTCCTACATGTAGCAATGTGGTTTAGTGGAAAAAGCACAGGCCTAGATGTCAGAGGTTCTGGGTCCTGATCCTGGCTATGCCACCTGCTTGCCATGTGACCTTGGGCAAGTCATTAACTTATGTGCTGCAGTTTCCTCTCAACTGTAAAATGGGGATTCAATACCTCTTTCCCTCCTACTTATACTGTGTGCCCCAAGTGGGATTGGTTAACATGTACCTACCCTACTATTAAGTACAATACTTGATACATAGTAAGTACTAAACAAATAGAACAATAATACTACTATTAATAATAAAAAATATTAAGCCCAAACCACCATGAACATTAAATAGGAAAGAATGAGAACTTTGAAAGTTTAAAGAACCAGTTGGGCTTGACCATATCTATGTTCAATGAAGATAGTTAACACAGACTTGATAAGGATAATGAACTAGAAAGTCAGCATTACCTAATGGATAGAGCACTGGCCTGGGAATCAAAAGGATCTGGCTCTTAATTCTGTCTCTGCCACTTGTTTGCTGTGTGATGCTGCGCAAGAGTTCATAGCCAAATGCATAGTCAATGCCGAGGGTGAGGGGCAGAGAGGAGAAATGAAGATTTAGTCAGGGTAGACCTCTTGGAGATATTTCTTTGGGGAGGGTTTTAAAGGTACAAAGAGTGGGAAACTGTTGGCTATGAAGCAGACAAGAGTTCCCAGCCTGAAGAGGATGTGGACAAGGGGTTGGCAACAAGATAGATGAGATCAAGGAACAGAGAGTAGGTTGACTTTAGAGAAGCAGAGTGAGCAGAGGAGAGTGAGGGGATTAGGTTAAACTAGGAGACTGGTGAGGTAGAGTTGGAGGAAGAGAGATTATAAGGTGATTTAAAACTGATGGCAAGGAGTTTCTGTTTGATGGGGGCATGTGTGGGCAACTACAGGAGGGTTTTGAGGAATAGGGAGATATGGACTTTTTTTTTCTTTTTAAAGAAATGTGATTCAAGCAGCAGAGTGATTTATGGACTGGAGAGGTTTAGACTTTGAGCCCGTTATTGGGCAGGGATTGTCTCTATCTGTTGCCGAATTGTACATTCCAAGAGCTTAATACAGTGCTCTGCACATAGTAAGCGCTCAATAAATACTACTGAATGAAAAGACAGGAGGTAGGAAGGTCAGTAAAGTGCCTAATGTAGTGGTCAAGGTGGGAAATAAGTGCTTGGATGGAAGCAGTTTGGATGGAGTGGAAAGGGTGTATTCTAAAGATATTGTGTAGGTACTAGATTTTGTAATAATAATAATAATTGTGGCATTTTTTAAGAGCTTACTGGGTGCCAGGTACTGTACTAAGCACTGGGGTAGATAAAAGCAAATCGGGTTGGACACAGTCCCTGTCCCACTTACGGCTCCCAGTCTCAGTCCCCATTTTACAAATGAGATAACTGAGACTCAGAGAAGTGAAGTAACTTGCCTAAGGTGACAGCAGAAGAGTGGTGAAGCCAGGATTAGAACCTACGACTTTCTGATTCCCAGGCCTGTGCTCTATCCACTATGCCACGCTGCTTCTCATTACTCTTGTGGGTTGAATGAGAGAAATGAGGTGAGAATAATGCTAAGAGGATGGATTTGAGAGACAGAGAGGACAGTGGTGTTGTCTATGGTAGCAGGGAAGTTGTGGGGAGAACGGGCTTTGGGTGGGAAGGTAATGAATTCTGAGGCAGATAAATTGCCTTCATCTCTCAGATCCTGGACCCTAAAATCTGAGCTAAACTGCCAGGTCCCAGGAGATTAGTTGAAAGAATGAGGCTGGTGCTGGGCTAATCATCACAAAAATAAATTGAAATATTGATTCAATTTAAATATCGATTCTAATAACAGTAATCCCCAAAATATCCATTTCTGGTAGGTTGGATACTAATTAAATCAGGAGACCTAAAGCCTAATAAGAAAATGATATTATGAAACGTCTGATGCATTAGATGAGTCCAAGAAGTAGGATCTCCTCTAAAATGTACTTAATTCTTAGAATTCCCAATAGGTGTACCTGAGCAACTGTAACTTAATGATATTAAATAGAACCCTAAAATGATGTTCAGCATAAGGTCCTATAATACTGGCATAGGGTAATTTGAATTATTTTCAAGAGAGGAAGAAAAGGTCTTGATAAATGAACGATGCCAAACAGAAAAATACTAGATTGAATTGAGGGGAAGAGGGGAGCAGGCAGCAAGAAAGGAATATTAACCTTTCAAAACTGCTGTAAACAATCAAAACTAAAAATGAAAACATAACATAAAAGGAAAAATTGGCAGAAGCCGTCCACCTTGTTTACAAATTTTTGGCGCTATAAAGCCTCACTCCCTATTGATGTGTTTAAGACTTCCCATTTTTAAAATTATAGTGTGTGACTTTCTATGTTTCTGATTTGATCCAAAGTGATTGGATTTAAAACAGCGCCAGTGTGTGTGTTGTGGGGTGGGGGTGGGGACTGGAAGGAAAAAAGAGTAGTACCTCAGTCTTCGGTGCTCCAGAAAAAAACTTCAAAAGAATTAAGAAAATGAAACAGTCAGAAAAGCATTTATCATACATTTGTTGTGGTATTTACTTGGCATTTTAAAAATGTTCTCTTGATGTGACATCTATTTTGCACATATGGGTTATTTTATGATTAACACACAATGAAATGGTTAGAAGGGTAATAACATTTCAAGAGCAGGCATGTGAAAATTAATCTATCTTTCCAAATAAATCTATACTTTTAATAAATTCAGACTTTTTTCTAATTCCCAGGCCAGTACTGTAACTTAAGTTCATATGCCTTTTCCCCCATATGTTGCATATTCACAAATGAATGTAGTGTGAATTATTCAATTTCTATATTGATAGAAAAAATACTTTCTTAATGAATACCGGGCTATTCTTAGATAAAAGCACTACTTTCTTTAATGCTATTGCATTAAAGTACAGAAGAAGCATCTTGAACATGGTTTGATGAGTGGCTTTTTCTGTTAGATGTGCACCAAATGTCCTAACTTGTAGGTTCAAGTAACAGTTGAAGCTTGAGTCTAGAGTTAATTCATTGTGAATTTTAATCTTAGATCTGCTGCCCACAGACAAGACAAGGGCCATATGTTGATCTAGTGGAAAGAGTCTGGTTGTAGAAATCCAGACTCCTGGGTTGCAGTGGGCCTGCTGGGTTTATTCAATTGGGGATGGAGGTTTCTGACTGAAGCTTCCTACTGTGTTCTATGAGGTGGGTCGGCCCAGCAGGTATATATGAAAATTGAAGCACAGTAGAAAAATAACTAGTGTAGGTGGCATAGGCCACAATAGCTACCAAGGCAGCGACTTCCCCAATTACAGCATTATAAACAGCAACATCCCTAGGCTGAAGCCACTTCAGTCAATCAAACAGTTGATTAATGGTATTTATTAACTGCATACTGTATGCAGAGCACCATACTAAGCACTAGGGAGAGAACAATACAACAGAGTTGGTAGACATATTCTCTGCCTAAAGTGACCTTACAGTCTAGGACACTAAGCTATAGATTGGTCTGCAAATCTTCTTGCAAAACACTTTCATGTGGACTTCATTAGGTGCTGAACCTCTGCCCACCCAATAATAGTAATGATGATGATAATTGTGGTATCTGTTGAGTGCTTGCAATGTGCACTGACGTAGATAAAGGATAATCAAGTAAGACACCATCCCTGATCCACGTAGAGCTTACATTCTAAGGAGGAAGGTGAACAGACATATAATTCCCATTATACAGATGAGGAAATTGAGATACAGAGAATTTAAATGACATGCCCAAAGGTCACACCATAAGCAAGAAGAGGAGCCTGGATTAGAATCCATATCTCCTGACTTCGAGTTTTGTGCTCTACCCTCATCCTCCCCTGACATTTCTTAAGAGGATATCTCCCATCTCCTTTGGAAATTTACCCATTCTATCTGACCCACAGACCTCGCCCTTTTTCACCTTATTATTATTATTTCACCCTTGCCTCATCTATTCTATTCTTCCCAAATTGACCACTACCTTCAACTGCTCAATGTCCAATGGATGTTTGTCTCTTTCAAACATGCCCACACATCTCCTATCCTTTTAAAAAAAAAATCTTGACCCATTGTGCCCTTCAATTATTGTCTATCTCTCTCATGCAATTTTTTTCCAAACTTCTCAGGTGAGTGTTTTCATACCCCCCAACCTCCACTTCCTATCCTCCCATTCTAGACCCTAAATCCCTTCAATCTAGCTTCTGCCCTCTTCATTCCACTGAAACTGCTCTCCTTTCCAAGATCATCAATGACATCTTTCATGTCAAATCCAACGCTCTACTTCATCCTCCTCTGACATTTCAGTTGTCTCTGACCTTGTGGATCACACCCTTTCCCTGGAAACACTATCAAACCTTGTTATACTGTTCTCTATCTTCATAGCTCTCTGACTCCACCTTCTAAATCTCTTTCAACAGTTTCTTCTCTGCCTTACAGTCCCAAATTGTGGAAGTTCGCCAAGGCTCAGTTCTGGGTCCTCTTCTATTCTCTCCCTACACCCACTCTCTTTGGAAGCTCAATTGCTCCCACAGATTCAACTACTATCTTGAAGAAGAAGACTACCATACATAACTCTCCAGCCATGATCTCCCCCTTTCTTTTCTGTCTCACAGTTTCTCTTGCTTTGGAGAATCCCTACTTGGATGTACCACTGAAATTTCAAACTTCACATGACCAAGACAGACCTACTCATCTCCCCACCAAAACTATCTGCCCCAACAACTTTTCCCATTATTATTGAAAATGCCACCACCA
Source organism: Ornithorhynchus anatinus (assembly GCF_004115215.2). Classification (NCBI taxonomy): domain Eukaryota; kingdom Metazoa; phylum Chordata; class Mammalia; order Monotremata; family Ornithorhynchidae; genus Ornithorhynchus; species Ornithorhynchus anatinus. Next base: position 47,065,442 of record NC_041728.1, on the reverse strand, counting down.
TCCTTGTCTCATAGGCTCACAACCTTGGCTTTATCTTCGACTCATCTTTTTCATTCCACCCACATATTCAATCTGTAAACAGATTTACCTCCACATCTCTAGAATTCAATGCTTCCTCTACACTCAAACTGCTGCCACACTAATCCAAGCACTTATCCTACCCTACCTCAACTACTACAATAGCCTCCTCAATGACCTTCTTGCCTCCAACCTCTTCCCTTTCCAATCTATGCTTCACTCTGCAAAAATTGTTCTGTGAATGTCTCCCCACTCCTCAAGAACTTGCAGTGATTACCCATCCACCTCTGCAATAAACAGAAACTCTTTACCATTGGCTTTAAAATACTCAATCTGCTTGTCACCTCCTACCTCACCGCACTCATTTCCTACTACAGCCCAACTCGCACATTCTGCTCCTCTGGTGCCATGTTACTCACTGTACCCCTATCTCATCTATCTTGTCATTCACCTCTTTCCCACATCTTCTCCCTAGCCTAGAAGTCTCTTCCCCTCCATATACACCAGACCATCACTCTATCCACCTTCAAAGCAACACTAAGGTCACACCTCTTCTCGGTGTCACCCTTGACTCGTCCCTCTCGTTCACCCCACACATCCTATCCGTTACCAAGACCTGCCGGTTTCACCTCTACAATATCGCCAAGATCCGCCCTTTCCTCTCCACCCAAACGGCTACCTTACTATTACGGGCTCTCGTTATATCCTGGCTAGACTACTGTGTCAGCCTTCTCTCTGACCTCCCTTCCTCCTCTCTCGCCCCGCTCCGGTCTATTCTTCACTCCGCTGCCCGGCTCATCTTCCTGCAGAAACGATCTGGGCATGTCACTCCCCTTCTTAAATAACTCCAGTGGTTGCCTATCGACCTCCGCTCCAAACAAAAACTCCTCACTCTGGGCTTCAAGGCTCTCCATCACCTTGCCCCTTCCTACCTCTCCTCCCTTCTCTCTTTCTACCGCCCACCCCGCACGCTCCGCTCCTCTGCCGCCCACCTCCTCACCGTCCCTCGGTCTCGCCTATCCCGCCGTCGACCCCTGGGTCACGTCCTCCCGCGGTCCTGGAATGCCCTCCCTCCTCACCTCCGCCAAACTGATTCTCTTTCCCTCTTCAAAACCCTATTTAAAAATCACCTCCTCCAAGAGGCCTTCCCAGACTGAGCTCCTCGTCCCCCTCTACTCCCTCTGCCATCCCCCCTTTACCTCTCCGCAGCTAAAGCCTCATTTTCCCCTTTTCCCTCTGCTCCTCCACCTCTCCCTTCCCACCCCCACAGCACTGTACTCATCCGCTCAACTGTATATATTTTCATTACCCTATTTATTTTGTTAATGAATTGTACATCGCCTTGATTCTATTTATTTATTATTCTAAATTTATATATATTTATAAATTATTATAAATTTATTTATGATTCTATTTATTTATTCTTGATGCCATTGTTTTTACGAGATGTTCTTCCCCTTGACGCTGTTTAGTGCCATTGTTCTTGTCTGTCCGTCTCCCCCGATTAGACTGTAAGCCCGTCAAACGGCAGGGACTGTCTCTATCTGTTGCCGACTTGTTCATCCCAAGCGCTTAGTACAGTGCTCTGCACATAGTAAGCGCTCAATAAATACTATTGAATGAATGAATGAATGAACCTCTTCCAAGAAGCCTTCCCTAATTAAGCATTATTTACCCCTGCTCACTCTCCCTGCTTCTGCTTCACCTGTGCACTTCAATCTGTAAATCTAGACACTTGGAATTTGCTCTATCTACCCCCAACCTTACAGCCCTTAAGTACATATCTTTAAATTAATTATAAATTACTCATTTATTCATATTAATGTCTGTCTTCCCCTCCAAGCTGTGAGCTCATTGTGGGCAGGTAACAAGTCTACTAATTCTGTTGTACTCTCCCAAGTTCTTGGTGCAGTTCTTTGCAAGTAGTAAGAGCTCAATAAATGCAGGTGATTATTAAGAAACATGTCCACCAAGTGTATTATCTCTTAAAGGCTTAGATCAGTGCTCTGCACTTAGTAAGCACTCAATAAATACTTATGATTCATTGATTATCCAGTAGGCTACACTGCTCCTCCCCTCATGCACTCAAAGATCCAACAGAAAAAAGACTGACAGGAATGAGAGTGGGTGAATGGCACAGCACAAGCCAATAGCACTATAATCAATTGCTTCTTTCAGGTACACATTCCTGAAGTCTCAGACTTTAGGCTTGTCCACTGTTTCTGACGGGAAACAACACACTGAAGGAGAAGGTAATAGTCAACTTCAACAAATCCTCATTGTTCCAAACTTTAAAAAGGTTAAACTTTAAATATGAACCTATTACCAAGCTAATTTGCTAACTGACACTACCCTTCTAACAGTCATGGCATTTTCTGAGTTGTGATGACTGACATCAATTCAATAATAATAATAATAATTATGGTATTTATTAAGGGCTTATTATGTGCCAGGCACTGTACGAAGTGCTGGGGTGGATACAAGTAAATGAGGTTGGACAGACTGTCTCACATGGGGCTCACAGTCTCAATCCCCATTTTACAGATGAGGTAACTGAGGCACAGAGAAGTTAAGTGACTTGCCCACCGTCACACAGCAGACAAGTGGTGGATCTGGGATTAGAACCCATGACCACTGATTCCCAGGACCCTGCTCCATCCACTATGCCAGGCTATTTCCAACTGGATAATACAAACTTTAAAGCAGTCATTCAACATCTACTTGGAGCAGAGCACAGTACTAAGCACTTGGAAGAGTTCAGTAGATTCACTCTATCAGTATTATTAATTGTGCATCCACTATGTGAAGAGAAGGAGTTTGGCATAGTGGAGAGAGCTTGGGCCTGGAAGTCAGAAGCTCATGGGTTCTAATCTCAGCTCCACCACTTGTCTGCTTTCTGACCTTGGACAAATCACTTCACTTCTCTGTACCTCAGTTATTTCATCTGTAAAATGGAGGTTGAGTCTGGGAGTCTCAGGTGAGACAGAAGCTGTGTCCAATTTGATTTGCTTGCATAATAATAATACTAATGGTGGTATTTGTTAAGTGCTTACTATGTGCCAAGCACTCTAAGGGCTGGGGTGGATACAAGAAAATTGGGTTGGACACAGTCGCTGTCCTGCTTGGGCTCATAGTCTTAATCCCCATTTTGCCGATGAGGTAACTGAGGCACAGAGAACTGAAATGACTATCCCAAGGCCACACAGCAGACAACTTGTGGAGTTGGAATTAGAATTCATGACCTTCTGACTCCCAAGCCCAAGCTCTACCCACTACACCATGCTGCTTCTTGTATTCACCCCAGTCCTTAGTATAGTTCCTGGAACAAAGTAAGTGCTTAACAAATACCACAATTATTACTATTATTGTTATTATTGTTGTACTAAGGATCTGGAAGTGTATGATAAAATTGTGATATAAGAATATTGTCCTAATAAGATTGTGGTCTAGTGGAAAAGACACAGGCCTGGTGTCAGGACATTTGGGTTTTAGTCCTGGTTCTATGGCTTGCAGGTTGTGTGGCTCTTGGTAGGTCATTAAACTTCTCTGTATCTCAGAGAAAACATATATATTAGTAGCTGTTGTTGTTGTGGGGGAGATGTGGGGAGAGAACCCATGAGTCAAAAGGACCATGAGTGTTTTAGATAACCGTTTTGAAAGGTTTCAGGTCACCAACGTACCCTCACCTAGAAAAATATCACTCCTGGAAACACACTTTATCTTTTTGAGGTCCTTATATACATTAAGTCTATTATGTGTAGCATCAAATAAGAATTATTCTAAACAGTGTGTTGACTAAATTATTATTTCCTGGCTTAGAGTGAAAGATTTGAAAAAGGTCATTAAGGCGTAGTAGTCCTTTAATTCCGTAGTTCCTACAAAATGATAATACCAGTAGGTAGTTAACATTGGATGATATGGGTATGGATTCCCCATATAATATACTGCACATTTTTCAAGTTAAGAAAAAATGTCTCTGGCCAAATATGCACTTTGATTGGTGACAAACCACCTAAAATGGAAAATAGAAGGAAGGAGGAGGGCCACAAGCCTTTGGTTGTGCACAAATTAGCCTAGAAAGTTGGATGGAGGGCTGTTTCTCTCCAACCTCACTAAAAATAAATAATGCTTGCTCTCTTCAAATTCACTGAGTAATGGCCATTCTCCAACTATGTATGTGTGAACAGCAAGGAAAATACTGCTCCAGGAAAGCTTCTCCTACAGTAACTTAAGGAGACTACTTCAGTAAATAACCACATGGAAAGTCCCTAAGCAAAGGACTAATAGGCTACTATTACGTGTGTATATATATATGTTCTACTCCTTCTCAGGAGGCATAAAGCTGGGGTCAGTCTTGCTAGTGAGTGGGTCCATTGGTTGGATCACCCAACAGTGAGAGATGAGGCTCTGATGAGAATGAAATATGTTCCCTTTGATCGTGGTGGGAAGAAGGGAGGGCAGAAAGGAGGGAACCATCCCATTTATCATGTATTTAAGATGAAGACATTAATCACAATAGCACCAGGCTTCATTGAGTGAAAGCTATGGACCAGGAAACATACGGAAACAGTTTCAGGTAAGTACATTTTTCTTGCAATTCTCCACATTCAAAATCCAAACATTGTCCTATCCAGTGCACCTCGTATATTTCTAACCCAACATCTCCATTTGTGTTTCCCAGCACTGCAGTTAAAATGAAATATTACCTCACACTGAGTGATGTTTAAGGGACTCTTTGTGAAATATTCAGGCAGCTGTGGGCTTTCTAGAATAGTGATCAAAAAATTGGTCCTGGGGGAATAAATTCAACCCAAAAATAAAACCTCTAAATCCAGATATTTCATGACCTACTGCTACCCTGAACACTTAATGTCATGATGTGAACCCACAACGATTCAGGGTTATGCAATCAAAGTTTGGTTCCATTTTGTACATGATTTAGCATTATGTTTTATATGCAATGTTCAAAACTAAAATAGGATTTCACAAGCAGAGAATCCTTTAAATTTCCATAAAATAACTTCCAACAACTCTCAAAATGAACATCAAGATTAAAAAGCACCATATCCACAAACAATTTCAAAATATGTGATAAACTTTCATCAATATAATCAATCATGGCAGGATAGCATTTTAACTATGTTTATGTATCTTTTGTAGTACATTACACACAATATTTTGGCTTATTCCTGTCTCTTAAATCAAAGTGTATTTTAATCCATGAACATAATCTGTAATAAAAGGATATAAATACCCTGCAAAGGATTTGTTAATTTATCAGTTTCTAACGGAAGAGGAGCTAGAAGTAAAATGTTATTTGACTTTCCTCACGTGCTCCTTTCTAGTAAGTGCCACAATAGTCATCTGGCTGATTTCAGGGACACTCTAGCCAACTGCTGAACATGGTAAATTGCATAGCTCTCTAGTCCAGGAGTTGTCTTCCCCAACGCAATTTTCATGATGTGATTTTCTAGTCCCTCTGGTAGCGATTCAGTTCAACATTCACACCAGTAGTATCACTGGACAACATCAAGTGAGGTTGCTAGATACACAATCAGGAAAGTACATTAGGAGACAATAATCTTTGCATGTGTGCATGTGTATTGTGTGCCTGTCCTTTTTTACTGAATGCACATGGATGCCTTCTGCTTCAAACATGCTTTCTTCTGTCATCTGCTCCCTGTTGACAGGACTGATATTTTATGTCATGTCTTGTAAGAGCTGTATACTCAGCTATCTCTTCTCTTTCTCACCTTTCCCCGGATTCGATTCCTGCTACCCTCAGCAGAAGTGAAGGGAAAGTGAGGAAGAAGGAATAGCTACTAGCTGCTGACCCTAGAGCCCTGCTAAGGACAACCTACACTCCAGGACCTTCTCCTCTGCCACTCTGCCTGCTTTCACTCCAAAATAGTCCTTTTGGAGCTCAGTTTACCCCACAGCTGCCTGAACTCGAACTTCCACTTCCTGTTTCTGGGTCAACAGAGAATAGCTGGTAGCTATTCTGCTCCATTCAAACTGTTGTGAGGGAATGATGCCTAGTATATCATTCCCCACTTCAAGTGAACCCAGAGAACTGTGCTTTTTGTTTTTGTGGGGTTTTTTCTGGGGGAGGGAGGAGCGACAGTGGAGTAGTCTGCCCTCCCTCTAGCTCCCTGGACAATCAGAATTAGTAGTTAGGGTGTTTATTAATGGCTGTGGTATTTGTTGAGCACTTACTGTGTCAAGCACAGTAGGAAGAGCCGGGGTAGATACAAGATAATCAGGTTCTGCATGGAGATCACAGTTTGAATGGGAGAGAGAATGGAAATTGAATCCCCATTTTGCAAATGAAGGAACTGAAGCACAGAGAAGTTAAATGTCTTATCCAAGTTCATATAGCACATAAGGGGCGGAGCCATGATTAGAGCCCAAGGTCTCTGATTGCTAGGTATGTGGTCTTTCTACTAGGTTATGCTTTTTCTCCACACTGTCCCCTGGGTATTATGCACTCACTGAACTAAGCACAGACCTGAGACCCAGCATATGCTCTGAGCCCCTGTCCTGAGGACAAATGATCAGTCAATCGTATTTATATAGCTTTTACTGTGTGCAGAGCACTATACTAAGCACTTGGGAGAGTACAGTATAAGAGCAGACAGACATATTTCCTACCTTCAACACGTTTAAGCCCAGAAATGATACTTACCAGAAGCCTGGAGCTGGTTGGTTTCCATGCCTGATGAAACTAAGGTCATTGCGATATAATTCATTTTTGCTTCAAAAATGCCTATGTCACAACTTGATTTTTTTAGGGTCTGACTTTTTAGCATGTGTGTGTGTGTATGAAAGAGAGAGAGAATCATACATGCACACATATCATCTTTTCTACATTTCAACAGTCAAGAGAGCTCTGGGAGATAGAGGTTTTAAGAAAGTCTTAACTTTCCTATTTTGTGTGCAGTGACCCTCTTCATCACAGAACAGGAAAAAGAATGACCACCCTTCCCAAATGAGTGTTTTTCTTCTTCCCTGAACAAGTCACCCAGGTATAAAGCTAAAATCATTTCTAACAGAGACCCATGTGTCTTGAATTTTTAAACAATACACAGATTTGCATGCACGTGTACACACACCCATACACACACACACACACACATACACACTCTTTCTCTCTCTCCTACTTCTCCCCCACCCCCAGGCCAATTTTCCTGGTCTCATCCAGCATAGCAAGGATGCTTGGAGCCAAACACGGCAGCTGGTTAATCCAAGTTTCAAATGAAACTCATTGCAAACATTTGCAGCCGTAAACTCGTCAGGTTTGATCAATGATGGTCTTTTCCTGCATAATTTTAAGCATTCTGGACAAGTGCTGGGAATACTTCAGGCTTGGGGTATGGTTTCACTTAGGAATTTGGAAGGAGTGGGGTGGCTGGAGAGGCAACTCAGGCATGATTGAAGATTTCCATGGAGAAAACAGCAAAAGGTGTAGTGTAGAGTAAAACAAAGAGAGATTTACAGCATGTGCTTTGTGTCTAAGTGGTTGTTACTGTGAATGGCAGAAAGAACATACCATTTTTGTTATATAATTCCCAACAAGCATATCAACCACACCCCTAGACGTCTCAGTGTTTTTATTTCTGACAAATTCATACTTCCTTTCTCAGATTTAACCTACTTGACTTGGTAATGCCTGGGAGATCATATAGTGCTGATCTTCAAGAGGGTTTTTTAAGAGGTTTTTTTAGAGTCCTTATTGCACAGTAGCTACCATGTCCCTACTTTCTGAATCACAGACTAGATGGTTTTACTGAAAAAATTACTATACTGAGTAACCAAACCTAAACCACACATGTAAATCACTCACCCAAATAGAAATATCAACTTCATGGCCTTACTAACAACATTAGTACAGGTACCCATATGTCTGTCAGGAGTCAGTTGCAGTACTCTCTTTTTGGGGTGGGAGGGGAGTTTTTTAAACATTTCCCCCTCCACCTCCCGCATACACACATTCCTCCTGTCAGCACATTGGTTGCACCCTACCCTTGTCCTTTGGGGCATAGTGGCACGAGCTAAAGCAGAAGAAGGAAGGTTAGGGCAAGTGTGGAAAGGGGAGAGAAAACTGGAAAATATGGGGGTGCCGTAGGCTTTATAGGATGGACATAATTTACCTCGAAAAGCTTGGCATCAGCAGTAGTGTCTTCTGTTCCAATCACCTGATTAAAGCAACTGTCCCCTACCCATGTCTTAACATTATTAGCTTTCTATAGAGTCAGGCACGTATATTGGGCTAGGATAAAGTGCAATTATGCAAATGTCTAACCAAGTGAAAGCGCCTACTTCAAGATGTAGACTATTTTAGAAGGGATTCTGTGAAACAAAGGCATTGAGGAAGCCCTAAAGCTTCAAAAGCTAGCCCTCCCTCAGATCATTAAAAGGCATAGGAACTGGTCCTCGGTGATTATCATATCAAGTAGAGATTTGGAGTACTTTCCTCTTTCCACAAATATGTCTTCAGGGAAGAAAATCAGATCAGTAAACATGAGGGGTTCTACTGACATCAATAACTTAACCAAAATAAACTTGAGTTTGGTTTATCTTTGGGTCTCTACTTGTATCTATTTATTTGAAGACAAAATATAGATACTGTGCTTATCTTTCAAAAATGGTTCTAAATTTGCATGAAAATTTAGCTTACCCCTTTTCCCGAATTAATTTGTTGATGGTCCCAAAGAGTGCATTTTACAAGCAGAATAGAGTCCCAAAATATTGATACTGCATTTTTGTTTTTCTGAGACAGGATGGAGGGACACTGTCCCATGCTTAAAATGTCATCTGAACAGATACGTGTTGGACACATGGATAAAAGTATTTTTTTTTTTGGTTGTAAATCGATCACCAAATGTTTATTGAACAAAGTGTACTGAACCTTGTGTGGATTTGTAATTCAAATAGAAGACACGGTGTGTGCCATCAAGGAACTCATGAAATGAGGGAGACAGACAAAGTGTAGAAAGATATATATATATATATATACACACACACACGTACATATATATACATATGAGAGAGAGAGAAAATATTGTGTGGTTAAAATGTTATAATGGCTATGATTTGGTAGAAATGTAGGGAAATAACATTCCAGAGAATGGCAAGGGCACATCTGGAGTAAGGATTCATTTCAGTGTCAGATGTATTTGCATGAACAGTCGTAGGATAACCATGAAGAGATTTAACTGTACTCTCCCAAATGCTAAGTAGAATGCTCTGCACACAGTAAGCACTCATTATGTGCCAAGCATTGTATTAGATGCTGAGGTAGATAAAACATATGCTGATTTCACCCAGCCTCTGTGGCATGTGAGGCTAACAGTTTAAAGGAGAGAGCCCCCATTTCACAGATGAGTTCATTCAATAGTATTTATTCATTCAATAGTATTTATTGAGCGCTTACTATGTGCAGAGCACTGTACTAAGCGCTTGGGATGAACAAGTCGGCAACAGATAGAGACAGTCCCTGCCGTTTGACGGGCTTACAGTCTAATCGGGGGAGACGGACAGACAAGAACAATGGCACTAAACAGCGTCAAGGGGAAGAACATCTCATAAAAACAATGGCAACTAAATAGAATCAAGGCGATGTACAATTCATTAACAAAATAAATAGGGTAACAAAAATATATACAGTTGAGCGGACGGGTACAGTGCTGTGGGGATGGGAAGGGAGAGGTGGAGGAGCAGAGGGAAAAGGGGAAAATGAGGCTTTAGCTGCGGAGAGGTAAAGGGGGGATGGCAGAGGGAGTAGAGGGGGAAGAGGAGCTCAGTCTGGGAACGCCTCTTGGAGGAGGTGATTTTTAAGTAAGGTTTTGAAGAGGGAAAGAGAATCAGTTTGGCGGAGGTGAGGAGGGAGGGCGTTCCAGGACCGCGGGAGGACGTGACCCAGGGGTCGACGGCGGGATAGGCGAGACCGAGGGACGGCGAGGAGGTGGGCGGCAGAGGAGCGGAGCGTGCGGGGTGGGCGGTAGAAAGAGAGAAGGGAGGAGAGGTAGGAAGGGGCAAGGTGATGGAGAGCCTTGAAGCCTAGAGTGAGGAGTTTTTGTTTGGAGCGGAGGTCGATAGGCAACCACTGGAGTTGTTTAAGAAGGGGAGTGACATGCCCAGATCGTTTCTGCAGGAAGATGAGCCGGGCAGCGGAGTGAAGAATAGACCGGAGCGGGGCGAGAGAGGAGGAAGGTAGGTCAACGAGAAGGCTGACACAGTAGTCTAGCCGGGATATAACGGGAGCCCGTAATAGTAAGGTAGCCGTTTGGGTGGAGAGGAAAGGGCGGATCTTGGCGATATTGTAGAGGTGAAACCGGCAGGTCTTGGTAACGGATAGGATGTGTGGGGTGAACGAGAGGGACGAGTCAAGGATGACACCGAGATTGCGGGCCTGCGGGACGGGAAGGATGGTCGTGCCATCCACGGTGATAGAGAAGTCTGGGAGCGGACCGGGTTTGGGAGGGAAGATGAGGAGCTCAGTCTTGCTCATGTTGAGTTTTAGGTGGCGGGCCGACAACCAGGTGGAGACGTCCTGGAGGCAGGAGGAGATGCGAGCCTGAAGGGAGGGGGAGAGGACAGGGGCGGAGATGTAGATCTGCGTGTCATCTGCGTAGAGATGGTAGTCAAAGCCGTGAGAGCGGATGAGTTCACCGAGGGAGTGAGTGTAAATGGAGAACAGAAGAGGGCCAAGAACTGACCCTTGAGGAACTCCAACAGTTAAAGGATGGGAGGGGGAGGACAAAGAGATTAACTGAATTGTCCATGCAGGCAAGTAGTGGACCTGGGAATAGAATCCAGGTCTCCTGACTACCAGATCTATATTATTTCCAGTAGGGCACACTCCTTACTGTGTCTAATCACCAAATGAGTTCATTGTGTTGTTAAAGTGCTAGTGTTGCCCTTTCTGGAAGAGAGTTATGTAACAAATGAGGGCCCATTATCATTTCACTGCTAAGGGATTTACAGGTTGGCTGTGCATTATAAGGCCTTTGTGGTAGAAACCACAGCATTATTTCTGTTAGAAAATCTCACTTTCCTTTTTTTCAGAACAAACATATGCAAAAGGTCAGAGACCATTTCAGCAGTATCACACCAGCAAAATATGATAGAAGATTTTTTTTTCAGGTCATGTGTAAGGCTTTCTTCTTAGTAAAAGAGCACCACATGCTCAGGACAATTAACTCAATCCATGGCCTGAATCTCTTGTCTGAGATCTCATCCTTGACTGATCACTTAACATACCTTGTTTCAGAAGGTATGTTCAGGTCTCACTGGAATGTTTAATCTATACAATATGAAATTTCAAGTGGGATACACTCACTTTACTTTTGAAGATAGCTTAATATCTTCTACCTCAAAATATCAAGGCCAGGGAGGATCCAATGGACTTTATCTTTTTAGGGTGTGTGTTGAAGTAGAGAAGCAGTCTGGCCTACTAGATAGAGCTCAGCTCTGGGAATCAGAAGAACCTTGGTTCCAATCTCATCTCTGCCATTTGTCTGCTGTGTGACTTTGGGCAAGTCTTTTAACTTCTCTATGCCTTAATTACCTAATCTGTAAAATGGAGACTGACTGTGAGCCCCATGTGGCACATAGACTGGGTCCAACCTAATGAGCTTGTATCTACCCCAGCACTTAGGACAGTGTCTGTCACAGAGTAAGCACTTAATAAGTATCATTAAAAACAAAACCAAAAAAAAGAAATAAGTGTGTCGTTTGCTTGCTCAAATAGGAATTGTTCTGGGGGTGAGGAATACTAGTCATTAGATCCTTTGGTCATAGAATCACATGGTCAAAGAGTCACTTTGGTAAAAGAGTCACTTCAGTCAAAGAGACACAAACACAGTTGGTATTGGACTGGTAGTGTAATAATAATGGTGGTATTTGTTAAGTGTTTACTATGTGCAAAGCACTGTTCTAAGCGCTGGGGGAGATACAAGGTAATCAGGTTGTCCCATGTGGGGCTCACAGTCTTAATCTCCATTTTACAGATGAGGGAACTGAGGCCCAGAGAAGTTAAGTTGCCTACCCAAAGTCACACAACTGACAAGTGGGGGAGCCAGGATTAGAACCCATGACCTCTGACTCCCAAGCCCGGGCTCTTTCCACTGAGCGACTCTGCTTCTACAAGTGTCAAAGTGTCGAAAGAAGACTTTGGCTGATGTTCAGAACACAGTACATTTGGGACTGTAATATTAAGTATTACAAGTATGTCTTGTAATTATTTTGGTTTTCATTTGTGGACACATTGACAACAAAAAAGCAACACCATTAGGTCGGACTGAACCAGTGTTTGCATTTTTGCTATTCTAACTCTCTTTCTGCCCTGTGTCAGTTCTGCTCAGATGGGTCTGGTGATATAGCACTTCTTGACTAATGGAGAGCCAAGAAATTTGGCCACAGCAATCAAAGTGGCAGTGCCTATGGCTTTCTCTAGTTCCCACTGTTCAGGGAGATGAGGTGTGTGTTATTTTTCCCTCAGGTACTACCATCCCGAAGGTCTTGATAGCCATGTTTTACCACTTTGACAGCTCCCTCCTCATCCTATTCAAACCTTCTCTTCTCCTCTTTAATCAATGCAGTGATGATCTCTAGAACTTATCTAATACCTAATTCCACTTGGCAGTCAGTAGAACACAACCTGAATGTCCTACTCTCAACCTGTTCAGAACTTGTTTAAAATTACCTCCTTGGGGTCTTTGAATAACAATAGACTAGGGTGGTCTGGTTATTGCAAAGAACAAGTAACAAAATAGACAAAATGGCCTTTCTAAAGAGTTTCTTGGGTCATGGAAAAAAATGTATCCAAATAGGAGATTGGATTTGCCCTATGCTACATAATTGCATCTCAACATATATTTTCAGAGAGATTTTCTCAGGGCATAAATTGCTTTCCAGGAGTAAGCACTTTGGGAGCTGTATGAACTATTTCTCAGCATTAGTACAACACACTTCAGTAGTAATTTAATAAATGGATCCTAATGGAGAAAGTCTCAGCTATTTTTGCTACTGTTGACCTCTTCCATTTCTTAGGAATGCTCTCCGGCCTTTATTTCCATGACAGGATAATGCTACTGCATCGGGTCCTGCATCTCAGACTGGAACTTCTCATTGTGCTTTTTAATATCTTCTTCATCCTTAACTTAACTACTAGTGTCCCAGAAGACTTTGTTTTGAGTGCTCTTTTCCTCTCACTCTACCTTCATGCTTTTCTCCTTTCAAGTCAACCTACTCACTGTGCCTTGTTCTCATCACTTTCATGGTCAACTTCTAGCTCATGCCCTGCCTTCTACCTGGGACTCTGCCCCCCCCTCACAACAAGCAAACTACTATTCTCCCTATCTTCAAAGCCCTCCTAAAATTATATCTCCTCCAAGAGGACTTTACTTGTATTTTTCCAATCACTACTGCCACTTGGGCATTTGAGAAGCAGCATTACCTAGTGGAAAAAGTACAGGCTTGGGAGCCGGAGGATCTTGGTCATTCATTCATTCATTCATATTTATTAAGCGCTTACTGTGTGCAAAGCACTGTACTAAGATCTTGGGAAAGTACAATACAACAATAAAGACTGACAATCCCTGTCCACACAAGCTCACATTATCCTAATCGCAGCTCTACCACTTAGTTTTTGATTGATCTTGCAAGTCACTTAACTTCTCTTTGCCCCAGTTACCTCATCAGCAAAATGGGGATTCAATATCTGTTCTCCCTCTCCAGCTCTTCCAGGGTCAGGATCCATATCTAATTCTAATCCATATCTAAAAGCCTGTGTACTTTTTCCCCTCATTTAGAGGGTTACTAGACTGTGAGACTCTTGTGGGATCCGATTATCTTGTGTCCAACCTAGTACTTAGTACAGTGCTTGGCACATATTGTTTGGCACATAGTAAGTGCTTAACAAATACCACAATTATTTAAGTGGTATTAAGTCACCTACAAACACACAGGTACTCACCCCAAATTTTTATTTCCATTAGGTGATGTTGCCTATATAGTAAAATTGAGCAATTCCAGAACAGTAGCAAAAGATATGACTAGATAGCAATGTAGTAAGTCTTAAACCAGAATCAAAGGGGAGCAGACAATTACATATTTAACTTCCTGTCACCCGTGTCTATAATCAAAAGGACAATAAAAGACAACAAGACAGAAAGAAGAAAAAAAAGGTTAACCAGTTGGTCTGTGCCTTTGATTTAAATTTAATTTACACATATCATGGGATATATTTCTCTTGCCTACATTTAACCTAGAACTTGACCTAGATCTTTTGAAAACCATTCATTAGGGGAGATCCAAGCAACCATCTGGATGTGCAATGCCTGGTTTTGAGACTGCATTCCCAGGTTTTCCTCAAATAACCTCTAGACAGACTGGAGAAGGGATTTAGGTTGCTAAAATGATGCCTGGACTATACCATCTTTTTCCTTCCTTCTTTCTGTGAATTATATTTTCTCACTTGTTTGGCAGCTCAAAATTTGGGAACAAAGCCAACCACTCATCTGTCCAGGGGTGGGGGCCACTGGCACACAGACCTGCTAATTAGTACCAGTCAGCTGTAACAACCGTGGTATTTGGTTAAGTTCTTACTATGTGCCAAGTACTATGCTAAGTGCTGAGGTAAATACAAGACAATTAGAACAGAAACAATGCCGTTACATATTAGTCTCACAGTCTGAGGGGAACAGTTAAACCCTATTTTACATGTGAGGAATCTGAGGCACAGAGATATTTAGTGACATGTCCAAGACTATACAAGCAGGCAAGTAGCAATATAGTTTAGAACACAGGTCCTGTGACACCCAGGATACTGTTTTTTCCACTGCCATTCTGCCTGATGCTCAGTGTGGCTCAAATGGTCTTAGCAAGTCTCCCCTCACCCTCCCCCTACCATCCCCACCATTTCCTCCTCCTTTTGCTTTCCACAATTTTCAGATATTTTCTCTCAGGTGGGGAAATTTATTTTAGAGCTACTAGAAAAAAAAAATAATCCTCATCATAGAGGAGATAGAATATGCTAGGATATTACGAAAGAAAGAGAAAGAATGATCAGTATACACTGTTCACTTTTCAAGTGTTAAATACTCATAGCTTCTTACTGAAATTATTTATCTCTATGTGAACTATTGCTATATGCCATAAGGTAATGGTTTTATATTTGTAGCACAACAAATATCATTTACAAGTGTGAATTATCAAACATATTGTATGCTATGATAAAATTGATTTATTCCCCCACAAATTATCTAGAGCATAAGACCAGTATTGTGATACCAAAATGTCAGTTTCTTTAACAACCTAAAAAGTAACTTTTCAGCTCATGAAACCTAGGCTTACTAGAAACTACTTCTCTTGGGTCCTCATAAGTACATGATCAGTTTCAATGGAAATTACTTTAGAGAATGTATTATGCAAATAAAAACTTACTTAGCACCTAAACTGTCTGTAGGTGAGCAGGAAGATGTTAAGATCAGAAACCAAGGTCAGCCAGCACAATAAAGTAAAATGCAACTACTTTTGCTAGGCAAATGCAAATGAGAGAGATGATATGTTCATTCTTGCTGTACTAAATTCTCCTGGGATTTTGTTAGCTGGGTGTTAAATCCAGTAAAATTAGAACAATCTTCTGCTTCTCTGTTGAAATATTTATGGGCAGTTTAGCTAGCCAACTAAAGTTTAGTTCATTCATAAATGACGCCTGCAGTGATGCTCACAGCCACCATATACAAGCTCAGTTTAAAAGTTTAATGTTGACTAAGCATGATCATAGAAAAATGGTCTCAAATGGGGGAAAAAAAAGAAATACTGGGCAAGTTTAGTGTATATCAGGTGAGGGTATAAAAAAGAGAGAGGGAGAATATGAGGGTGAGAGGCAGAGTGGCAGAGGCAGAGGGAAAGAGGGAAAAAGAGCTCATGCAAGAAGGCTGCATCTTCAAGTTGACTGAAGCAAGCTGGCCTAGCGGAAAGAGCATTAGCCTGGGAGTCAGAGGACCTGAGTTCTAATTCTGGGTCTGCCAGTTGCCTCTTGTGTGACCTTGGGCAAGGAACTTAAATTCTCTGTGCCTCAGTTTCCTCAACTGTAAAATGGTAATTCAAAACCTGTTCTCCCCTCTACTTAAAATGTGAGCCCCATGTGGGACAAGGATTTTGTCCAACCTGATTAACTTGCACCTACCCCAGCATTTAGAACAGTGCTTGACACATACTAACTAGTTAACAAACACCAGAATTAACTTAATTTAACAATACTTCTGGTAGGAAGCCTCAGAAAATATTTAACACATTTTTCATTTTGATATATGCTCCCGAGTATAACAGTAACCTATTATTGAATACTCACTGTTTTCCTCACAACAGTCACTTAACTTTTCTGTGCCTCAGTGACCTCATCTATAAAATGGGGATTAAGACTGTGAGCCCCACATGGGACAACCTGATTCCCCTGTGTCTACCCTAGCGCTTAGAACAGTGCTCTGCACACAGTAATCGCTTAACAAATACTAACATTATTATTGATGTTCAAGGGGAACAGGGCCTAGGCACAGAGAGATATATCCCCAGGGCTTCTGCTACTGGGAGGGAGGAGGTTCTGTTAACTTTGATTTAGTCAAGGTCACTGTCATTATGATTCTTATCTTTATTGGGTGTCAGTCCAATCAACCAATCATTGGTATTTACTGAGCACTTACATTGTGCAGAGCTAGCTATTAGCTTAAATAAAACTTAGCAGGAATGTAAAATAAATGAAACATTATTTTAAGTAATCATTTTGGAGTGAATTTTGATCCCAGGAAGTGTAATCTTTCTCATTTCTTGGCAAGGGCAGTGGCTTTCATGGCCAAAATAATGAGAGTTAACTTTCCCTAAAATAAACAAACAAACAAAAATCTCACCTGCGTGAAACTGAAAAATAATTACTAATGGACGAATTCCCTTCTCAGATTTGTATCAGATATTGCATATCAAGCCTTAATATAGTTAACACTATGAATTTACATGATCAAACATAACCAATGTGAAATTTGGAATCATAACAGTTGACTGTTAGAATATGACATAAACAAATGTCCCCACTGATATCCTTGATCCACATCTTTTTATATGTCAATTTGGGCCACAGTTGAGCCCAGACAATATAGTACATCTAACTTGTTGACGAGATTTAAGTACTTACAAAGCACTGGCAACAGAAGCTTTGTTTAAACAAGCTCTAAAATCAGGATGAACTCTGTTTTGCTTACCGGAAGGGTAACAAATGCCCAGTACAGCTCTGCAGCAGCATTGAGAGGGTCTGTATATGGCCAGGGCATGAACATACATAGATGGTTTAGCAAGTATACATTGCAAAACTGGAGTATAAATTGCAAATGTTGATAATGCTGAAAAGAATTTAATTTCAACAACGCTGTTATGGAAAAGCACAAAAGTAAGAGTCCTACAATGAAGAGGAATATAGTTGGCTCAGTGATTTTCAAATTCAGTAGTGGATATTTAGGTGGAACTGATACACAGAGCAATTTTATGATTGCAGAACTAGTCCAATCCCTGCGAGGTCAGTGTTGACCCAAAATAATGCTCACTGGGAAGACTGGGGGTAGGGTGTGGACATTTTAAGGGTGCAGGGAGAACTGTTCCCTAATTCCTCCCCATTTTCTGAATCAGAGGCCCCAGAACAATCCATTCAGTTGGCTGGTCCCTTTGACACAGCTCTGCTAGTGGAACAGACTTCTGACGTGTTTGGTGGGGCTAGGGGTTGGCCCAAATCAGATCAGCCCACCACAATCCCAAGAAATTCCCAGTGTTGGTGGTGCTGTGGGTAATGATGCAGCCACATCATTTTCCCATTTGGTGTTTTTCAGACTCAGACCATACCCTTACTCAGTCTGGGCACAGCAAGTGTTAGTTAAGCATTCTGTTTGAGGCTAAACTCACATACAATTGTGTCAAAGAGAGATTTTTCTATTTTAAAACTATGAGAAAAATCAGGATCAAAATCCATGGTACTTTAATTCACCACCCCACACATCTGCTCTGGACATTACTCTCATGAAGGACATAAACTGAACATTTCAAAATGGCCCTTCAGAAAAAAAAAATATTAAAGGCATTTTCAGGGTTAAACTATGTGCTATATAATACAATACATATGGTGTATAATAATGATGCTTTTAGTCCAACAGCCTATTAATAAGGTCAGATTTATAGTGGTATTTCAGGGGCCACAAAATTGGGAAGGTGGGAGTAGCACAGCCTAGTGAAAAGAACACAGACCTGGGAGTCAGAGGACCTGGGTTCTAATCCTAGCTCTTCCAAATGCTTGCTGTGAAATCTTGGGCAAGCATATTAATATAACTGGGCATCAGTTTCCACAACTGTAAAATGGGGATTAAATCTGATTCCCACCTACTTAATAAATGCAGTTGAATTGAATATGAGGACATAATAAATAGACAGGTCGACAAGCCCGAGGCTCTTCCCCCAGACTGAACCGTTCCTCCCTAAACTTGTGTCCTCATTTCCCCCTCCGCCCCCCGACCCAAACTAAGCATTGTGGTTTCCCTCCCCTCCCTTATTCCCTCCCTGCCTCAGCCATTTTGAAAGGAAGAGGGAGGAATAAAGAACCGGGGGGGGCAAGAGGGGCCTGGGGCTTCTCCTCAGATGCTAACCCCCACCCAATTCATTTATTCATTCACTCCATTGTATTTATTGAGCACTTACTCTGTGCCAAACAGCACGGTGTAGTGGTTAGAGCACGGGCCTGGGAGTCAGAAGGTCATGGGTTCTAATTCCAGCTCTGCCACTTGTCTGCTGTGTGACCTTGGGTGAGTCACATCACTTCTCTGGGCCTCAGTTCCCTGATCTGGAAAATGATGTTCCCCTCAGGGGACAGGGACTGTATCCAACCCCATTTGCTTGTATCCACCCCAGTGCTTAGTAGAGTGCCTGGCACATAGGAAGCACTTAACAAATGCCATTTTGTTTATCATTAATAAAGCACTGTATTAAGTGCTTGGGTATTGTACTTTCCCAAGTGCTTAGTATAGTGAGAAGGAGCGTGGCTCAGTGGAAAGAACCCGGGCTTGGGAGTCAGAGGTCATGGGTTCAAAACCCAGCTCTGCCACTTGGCAGGTGTGGGACTTTGGGCAAGTCACCTCACTTCTCTGTGCCTCAGTTACCTCATCTGTCAAATGGGGATTAAAACTGTGAGCCCCACGTGGGACAACCTGATCACCTTGTATCCCCCAGCGCTTAGAACTATGCTTGACACATAGTAAGCGCTTTACAAACAAATACCGTCATTATTATAGTGTTCTGCACACAGTAAGTGCTCAATAAATACAACTGAATGAATGACAGTACAAAATAACAATAAACAAGTGCAGTCCTTGCCCACAAATCTTTCCCCAGGCCCCCACTTTCATCTTTGTTATCATCATCAACTGAGGTCGCAGAAGGCCCGGCGCTGGAGCAGACAGAAGGGAATAAATACAGCCTCTTGCCCTCAAAGAGCTTGCAATTAATTTCATTTATTATTATTTTTATTAATTATAGTAATAATAACTGTAATAATAATAATAATGCTATCAAGGGGATGGACACCTCATTAACAAAATAAATAGGGTAATAAAAATATATACAAATGAGCACAGGCATTGCATCTCCACTGTAGAGATGAGGTAACAGGCACAGAGAAGATAAAGTGATTTGCCCAAGGTTTCACGGTAGGCACGAGGTAGAACAGGGATTAGAAAATTTTTATTCATTCATTAAATTAATAAAATATTTATCTTACTAATGAAGTGTATATGTCTATAATTCTAGTTATTGATATTGATGCTATCAATGCCCGTCTATGTTTTCTTTTGTTTTGTTATCTGTCCCCCACCCCTTCTAGACTGTGAGCCCGCTGTTGGGTAGGGATGGTCTCTCTCTCTTGCCGAAGTGTACTTTCCAAGCACTTAGTCCAGTGCTCTGCGCACAGTACATGCTCAATCGATACAATTGAATGAACACAGGTCCTCCGACTCCCAGGCCTCTGTCCCACTAGGCACACCACTCCACTACTGTGACAGAATGTGGTTTGAAAAAATGGAGATACAAATTAGAAAAATGAAAGGAATTAAGGAATTAAATAATGAACAGATGAGCACGATAGGAGAAGAGGTAGAAGCTAATCAGGGAATGCCTCCTGGCGGAGGTGACTTTTCAGGAGGCTTTCCTGGAGGAATGGGTGTGGAGTGATGGAGAGATGCCATCTAGACTATAAGCTCTTTATGAGTGAGGAATGGGTCTGCTAATTAATAATGATTATGGTATTTAAAGGCTTATTTTGTACTAAGCACTGTGTGCCAAGGGCTGAATCTGTTGTACTCTCCCAAGTGCTCTGTGATAATGATGGCATTTATTAAGTCCTACCACGTGCCAGGCACTGCACTAAGCGCTGGGGTGGGTGCAAGCAAATCAAGTTTGACTTGGTCTCCATCCCACGTGGAGTTCACAGTCTCAAATCCCCATTTTCCAGATGAGGGAACTGAGGCCCAGAGAAGTGTAGTGGTTGGCCCAAGGTCATACAGCAGACAAGAGAAGCAGCGTGGCTTAGTGGAAAAAGCCCAGGCTTGGGAGTCAGAGGTCGTGAGTTCTAATCCTGTCTCTGCCACATGTTAGCTGTGTGACTCTGGGCAAGTCCCTTCACTTCTCTGTGCCTCAGTTACCCCATCTGCAAAATGAGGATAAAGACTGAGAGCCCCCTATGGGACAACCTGATAACCTTGCATCTATCCCAGCACTTAGAACAGTGCTTGGCACATAGCCCTTAATAGATACCATCATCATTATTATGATTATTAAGTGGCGGAGTCGGGGTTAGAACCTATGACCTATTGAATCCTAGGCCCGTGCTCTCTCCTCTACCCTAAGAACAGTGTGCTGCACATAGTAAGCGCTCAATAAAGACCACTGATGGATTGATCGACTCTGGAAAGGGCGTGAGCTGCCGTTCGGAGGCAGGGGAATGGCGAGCAAGGTTCATCGGAGGAGCCTCGCCTCAAGGAAGTGATGATCCTGAAGGGCTGGATTGGAAGTGGGGAGCAGATTGTCAAGGCGGAGGCAGCTGGTAGGAAGTTGTGAAGATGCTAATTAATTTTTGCTTTATCCGAAGAAAAATGGATAGCCACAGGAGTAATTATTTGATTTTCACCCGGCTCCACCTCTTTTCCTCCCTGCCGTATGGCTGCTTGCTCCCCTTCTCTAGCAGCATGGTCTAGTGGGTAATAATAATGTTGGCATTTGTTAAGTGCTTACTATGTGCCAAGCACTGTTCTAAGCACTGGGGTAGATACAAGGTCATCAGGTTGTCCCACGTGGGGCTCACAGCCTTCATCCCCATTTTACAGATGAGGTAACTGAGGCCCAGAGAAGTGAAGTGACTCGCCCAAAGTCACACAGCAGACAGGCGGCAGAGCCGGGATTTGAACCCATGACCTCTGACTCCTAAGCCCGGGCTCTTGCCACTAAGCCACGGTGCTTCTCTTAAGAGTAGTTTCTTAGTGGGTGGAGCCCGGACCTGGGAGTCAGAAAGTCATGGGTTCTAATCCTGCCTCTGCCACTTGTCTGCTGCTTAGTACAGTGCTCTGCACAAAGTCAGCACTCAATAAATAAGACTGAATGAATGAATGCTGCTGTGACCTTGGGCAAGTCACTTCACTTCTCTGGGCCTCTGTGACCTCCCTGTAAAATGGGGATGAAGACTGGGTCCTTCATGGGAAAACCTGATGACCTTGTGTTTACTCCAGCACTTAGGACAATGCATGGCACGTAGTAAGCACTTAATTAATATCATGATGATAATAATAATAATAAAGACTAGGCACATGTCCAAGTCCCCACCAACGGTCTGGAGCAAGACCCCCGCCCCACCCCCTCCTCATGTCCCTATTATTATTATTGTTATGGTATTTGTTAAGTACTTACTACGTGTTCTAAGCACTGGGATAGATAAAAGGTAATCAGGTTGTCCCATGTGGGGCTCGCAGTCTTCATCTTCCAGGAGGCCTTCCCAGACTGAGCCCCCCCCTTTTCCTCTGCTCCTCCCCCCCATCCACCCAACTCCCTCCCTCTGCTCTACCCCCTTCCCCGCCCCAGAGCACTTGTGTATATTTGTACATATTTATCATTCTATTTATTTTATTAATGATGTGTATATAGCTATAATTCTATTTCTCTATTTTTGATGCTGTTGATGCCTGTCTACTTGTTTTGTTTTGTTGTCTGTCTCCCCCTTCTAGACTGTGAGCCCGTTGAGAAGCAGCATGGCTCAGTGGAAAGAGCATGGGCTTTGGAGTCAGGGTTCATGAGTTCGAATCCCAGCTCTGCCACTTGGCAGCTGTGTGACTGTGGGCAAGTCACTTAACTTCTCTGTGCCTCAGTTCCCTCATCTGTAAAATGGGGATTAAGACTGTGAGCCCCACGTGGGACAACCTGATTCCCCTGTGTCTACCCCAGCGCTTAGAACAGTGCTCAGCACATAGTAAGCGCTTAACAAATACCAACATTATTATTGTTGGGTAGGGATTGTCTCTACCTGTTGCCGAATTGTCCTTTCTAAGTGGTTAGTATAGTACTTTGCACACAGTAAGCGCTCAATAAATATGATTGGATAAATGAATGAATCCCCCCTTTATAGATGAGGGAACTGAGGCCCAGAGAAGTGAAGAGACTTGCCCAAGATCACAGCAGCAGCAAGAGGCGGAGGGGGGATTAGAACTCACGTCCTCCCACGCCCGTGCTCTTGCCAATAGTGCTCGTACCCCCAGCAGCGGTCCAGTGCAAGGCCCCACCCCCTGCCCTCTGCCCTCTGCCCTCCATCCCTGAGGCGGGCCCTCCGCCAGGCCCTGGGCACTGAACCTCGTGTCCAAGAGTCCCCCCTTGGCCGAGCCGGGGGAGAAGAGGGGGAAGACTTCCAGTGAGGAAGTCCCCAGGAGCCCCCAGACCTCCAAGAGAGCTCGGGGCAGGGATGGCAGCAGGACGGGTGAGTAGGGCAACCATGGGACCTTGTGGGCTGGGTCCCCAGGGTGTCCTGGGGAGGGGAAAGGGGCTTTCGGAAGGGTCGGGGTTGGGATTAGAGGGCTCAGCTCTGGTTCTGGGAGAGTCTCCCTCTATAACGCTTTGGTTCTAAGTTCTGGAGCAAGAAATTAGGGGAGCTCCATCCCTATGACAGGATTCTCCGGAGAGACGTTCCCCACCCTCTGCACCGTGGGGATGTGGGTTGGGGGCAGTCAGAGGCAGGGTGGCCTAGTGGGAAGAGCCCAGGCCTGGGAGTCAGAGGACCTGCGTTTTGCTGGGTGACCTTGGTCAAGTCACTCAACTGCTTGGTGCCTCATTTTCCTCATCTGTAAAATGAGGATTCAATATCTATTCTCCCTCCCACTTGGACAGTGAGCCTCACATGGGGCTTGATTTTCTTGTATCTACCCTAGCGCTTAATACAGTGCTTGGCATATAGTAAGCACTCATTCTATTACATCTATTATTACTATTATTAATAATAATAATAATAATTAATTTGGTGGAACATTGCAGATGGTGGGGCGGTGGGCTGAGCCTGCCGTTGTGGGCAGGGAATATATATGTTACATCATACTTTCCCAAGCGTTTAGTGCAGTGCTCTGCACCCAGCAGGAGTTTGAGAAATGTGATTAACTGATTGCCGGACTGGCATGGAAGTCAGACGTTAGGAAGGACTTCCTAACAATCAGAGGTGGAAAATGGAGGAATCAGGGAGACAGAAATGGGGAAGGAATCTAGAAAGGAGGCTTAAGGCAAGGTGGAGCCCATCCAGGCTCCACCTGACCCATCCATTCCCAGCCTCCTCACCTTCTTCCATTTGAGAGACGAGCTACTATTCCATAAGCCACAGAATGAAAAGCCAGTTAGCCAAAGGACCGGCAGCAAGAGGGGAGGCTGAAAATGAGGGCCTTGGTGGGGATACCTTTCCTCCCTCCCCTCACCCCCATTCCTGACGTTTCTGGGATGTCCAGTTCTCCAGGGAGGTGGGGGAGAAAGCGGGATGCCCCTGGGATCATCCACCATTTCCTTCCTTCAGCTCTACTCTCAAGGAGGAGAGAGAGAGAGGAGAGGGTGGTAGGAAGGACCATCAGCAGAGTAGAGAATCAACCTGGTCTAATGGCTAGAACACAGGCCTGGGAGTCAGAAGGACCTCAGTTCTAATCCCGACTCCGTCGCTTGGCTGCTATGTGATCTTGGGCCAGTCACTTCTCTGAGCCTCAGTGACCTTATCTGTAAAATGGGAATCAAGACTGAGAGTCCCATGGGGGATAGAGACTGTGTCCAACCTGATTAGCTCGAACCTACCCCGGCACTTAGAACAGTGTTTGACCCATAGCAAGGGCTTAACAAATACCATTATTATTATTAGAGATGGAGAGGGAGGGAAGAGTGGCACAAGGAATGTGACAGCTGGCCACCCGGGCTCTTTCACCCCCTCACCCTCAGAGAGCCGAGAAGATGACACAGGAAGCTGTGGTGCTTGGCTATCAACTTTCATCAGATCAAAGATTGCAAATCCCTTCCTCACCCCCACGGGAGGACTAGCAACACCCCTCCCCCCAACCTGCACACTCCAAACCGTTGTTCCAGGAGGTCGCCGCCCCCCTCTCCAGCTGCTGATCTGGTCTGCCCGGGGAGCCCTTAGGTGCACACTGAGCAGAGAGTCACGGCCCCTGACACCTCCAGGGCCTTCACCTCCTCCACGTCCAGCCGGTGGTCAAAGCTCCAGAACTCCCGGTGGTCTACGAAGACCTACGTGAGCAGAAGCAGAGGGGAGAGGCAGGTGAGGGACTGGGAAGGCCGGAAGCCTAGGTCCTCTCGGCCAGATGCTGGAGGGGAGCTGGAACCAGCCAGCCGAAAAGGCATCCGACTGGGTTTGGGTCAGTGCAATTCCAGGCTTCCCCAAGATGGGAGGGGGGTTGTGCCTGTCCTGGGTGGTCCTGGGGAGAAGTGGAGGGAGGGGGTCACTCTTGACTCCATGAGGTGGGACCTATTGGCCTGAGCCAGGGTTATTCATTCATTCAACCATATTTATTAAGTGCTTACTATGTGCAGAGCGCTGTCCTAAACACTTAATAAACAGACACATTCCCTGCCCACAATGAGCTCTTAGTCTAGAGGGGGAGATGGACATTAATATACATAAATAAATAAGTAAATAAAATAATTAATTCATAAGTGCTGTGGAGCTGGGCTGGATGAATGAATGAAGGGAGCAAGTCAGGGCGACACAAAGGGAATGGGAGGAGAGGAGAGGAGGGCACAGTCAGGGAAGGCTTCTTGGAGGAGACGTACCTTCGTTAAGGCTTTGAAGCGGGGAGAGCGACCGAAGAGTTCACCCAGGTCAGAGGGGGTGGGACCCTCCCCAGACCCAGAGGAAAGGCGTCGTTTGCTGTGCCTCCCCCTTTCTTCCCTCCCCGCCCCCCCATCCTGTTACCTTGAAGCAATTTTCCTCCACTTTTATGCTCAGGTGGAAGGGTTGGCCCCCCTGGAAGGGCAGGCAAGGGGTCCGGATCTCATGCAGCCACCGGCCCCTCACCTGACTGTTCATGACCACGGTGTGCTGGGCATCGAGTCGCGGGTTGAAGTGGAAGGCGATGTCAGCATTGGGGTTGTCTCCACACAGCAGGTCCAGCCTGAACCTGGATAGGCAGGGTGGGAGGATTAACTGGCATCTCCCTCAGCACTTAGAACAATGCCTGATGCCTAGTCAACGCTTAACAAATAGGATTCCAAAAAAAAAAAAATATCGGAAGAGACCTGCGGGCCTCACTTCTTCACCCTTGAAATGGTACTTGTTAAGCACTTACTATGTTCCAGGCATTATACTAAGTGATGAGGTAGATGCAGGCTAAAAAGGTTGGACACAGTCCCTGTCTCACAAGGGGCTCACAATCTTAGTCCCCATTTTACAGATGAGGTAACTGAGGCCCAGAGAAGTGAAGCCACTTGCCAGAGGTCACCCAGCAGACAAGTGGCAGGGCTGGGATTAGAACCCAGGTCCTTCTGACTCCCGGACCCGGGCTCTTTCCTAGCCAAGCTAAGCTCCTTTAGCTTTCCCAGGTGCTAATCGGCCTCCCTCCTCTCCTCTTCCTGTGCCTCCCTCCCAGCCCCCACCCTTGGGACATTACCAGCCATTAGTGCAGGATGGGATCCCCTGTATCGTCAGAACCATCCCCCGGGACAGGCCTCCCGGGAAGTAAGATCTGTAGGGGACACACTGGATGGGAGAGAGTGAAAAAGGAAGACAGGCACTGTTACCTCATAATTCCGGAGGTCACCCGATGTCACCTGAGTTCTCTACTTCTTCGCAGGGGGTGTCCAGGTGGAAATGGATTCCCTCTCCCTTCCCAGAATCCCCTCCCCTCCATCCCAAAGCTGAACCGAGGAAGGCAGGAGTCTGGGGACGCTTCTTTGCTTCAGGTTTACCCGGGGAGAGGAAGGTGGAGAGGGGAAAAGTGAGTGCTGGAGAGTAGGGATGGGTGAGCCCTCGGAGAGGAGAGGGAGGAAAGAGGGGGCGGCGTGGGGGTGGAGGAGAAGGATCACTCCCCGGACACCACTTACCAAGGTAATGACTGTTGCTGTCACCGCTGTTCCAAGTGCCCTGAGCAGAGAGAACCCCAATGATGCCTTATATAATGATGACGGTATTTGCTAAGCACTATGTGCCAGGCACTGTACTTATATGGAACTTGAGTTGCGAGGAGGAATTTCAGAGGCCAATCGAGACTGATCTCCCCTACCCACCCCCTCAAGTACCCCCCAACACCTCCCTCTGGCCTCTGCCTTCCCCCTTTTACTTCCTTTCCTCTTCTCCCACTCCCTTCTGCATCACCCTGACTTGCTCCCTTTCTTCGTTCCCCCTCCCAGCCCCATACCACGTATGTCCCTATCTGTCATTTTATGTCTTTATTTTAATGTCCGTCTCCTCCTCTAGACTGTAAGTTTATTGTGGGCAGGGAATGTGTCTGTTACACTGTTCTATTGTACTCCCCCAAGCGCTTAGTACAGGGCTCTTCACCCAGGAAGTGCTCAGTAAACACGATGCGCTCCCTCATTCTTCCTGATGCTGGGCAAAGCCCAGGGCACAAGGTTAAGTGACTTCATTCATTCAATCGTATTTATTGAGCGCTTACTGTGTGCAGAGCACTGTACTAAGCACTTGGAATCTACAATTCGGCAACAGATGGAGACAATCCCTGCCCGACAACGGGCTCACAGCCTAAAAAGGGAAGACAGATAGCAAAACAAGTAGGCAACCTCAAGTCCATATTTCACTCTGCTGCCTGATCCATTTTTCTAAAAAAAAAAAAATCATTTTTCATGTCTTCACTCCCCCAAAATCTCCAGTGGTTGCCCAACCATCAGTTATTTATTGAACACTGAACTAAGCACTTGGGAAAGTAAAATGCAGTAGAGTACAATGCAGAGAAGCAGCATGGTGTGGAGGATAAAGCACGGGTCTAGGAGTCAGAAGGTCATGAGTTCTAATCCCGGCTCTGCTGCTTGTCTGCTGTTTGACCTTGGACAAGTCCCTTCACTCTTATGTGCCTCAGTTGCCTTATCTGTAAATTGGGGATTGACAATGTGAGCCCCACATGGGACAGGGTCTGGGTCCAACTTGTTTTGCTCGTATACACCCCAGTGCTCAGGACAGTGCCTGGCACATAGTAAGTGCCTAACCAATGCCATCGTTATTATTAATAGAGTTGGCAGACGTGATTCCTGCTCACAGGAGCTTACATTCTATAGGGAGAGGAAAATCAATTATAGAGAAGGGAAATGGCAGATTTTACATAAGTGCTTTAGAGATGGGGGTGGATATCAAGTGAGTAGGGGGTTCAGGTCAAAGGGCACAGGGCGAAGAGGGGAAATAAGGGTTTAGTCAGGAAAGGCCTCTTGGAGGAGATGTGATTTTAGCAGGGCTTTAAAACTGATGAGAGTGGTGGTCTTTCAGATATGAAGGAGGAGCGTGTTGCAGGCCAGAGGCAGGAAGTGGGCAAGGGGAGGGTGGTGAGATAGACGACAACGAGGTACGGTGAGTAGGTTGGTGATGGAGGAGCAAAATGTGCAGGCTGGGATGAAGTAGGGAATCAAAGAGGAACGGTAATGATTGTAACATTTGTTAAGGACTTAGTATGTGCAAAGCCCCATATAAAGTGCTGGGGTAATAATAATAACTGTGGCAAGTACCAGGCACTGTACTAAATGCTGCGGTGGGTAAAGGCAAATTGTGTGGACACAATCCCTCTCCCACCAGGAACTCACAGTCTCCATCCCCATTTTACAGAAGAGCTAACTGAGGCACAGAGAAAAGGTGACTTGCCCAAGGCCACGCAGTAGACCAGTGGCAGAGATGGGATTAGAACTCATGACTGTCTGACTCCCAGACCCATGCTCTATCCACTCCAACCAACTACCAAGGTAACTGGATCCCACCTGGAGCTCACAGTCTAAGTAGGAGGGAGAAGGGTTATTGAATCCCCATTTTCTAGATGAGGGAACTGAGGTACAGAGAGGTAAAATGACTGGCCCAAAGTCACACGGCAGACAAATGGTGGAGCTGGGATTAGAACTCAGGCCCTCTGACTCCCAAGCGGGTGCTTTTTCCACTAAACCACCCTGCTTCCATCTCGGCACTTTTAAAGCCCTTCGGAAATCACATCTCCTCCAAGAGGCCTTCCTTGACTACAGTCCTTGGTTGTCGTATTATACTCTTCCAAGCGGCTAGTACAGTACTTTGCACACAGTAAGCGCTCAATTCATGCAGTTGAGTGAATGAATATCGCCTGTTCTCTCTCCCTTCTGTCAGTCAGGAGGGGGTGATCTGATCGTGTGCCTTAAAGCCGACGGTCAGGAGTTTCCGTCAGATGGGGAGATGGATGGGTAATCCCTGGAGGTTTTTGAGGAATGGCAAATCATGGACTAAATGTCGTTTTCCAAAAATGATCCGGGCAGCAGAATGAAGTATGGACTGGACATTATATTAAAGTCCGTCTCTCCCGCTAGACTGTGGCTTGATGCTGTGAGGGAACGTGTCCGTTATATTGTTCTGTGGTACTCTCCCAAGTGCTTAATACAGTGCTCTGCACATAGTAAGTGCTCAGTAAATACAGTTGACTGCTTGGAGAGGGAAGAAAGGCAGGGAGGTCAGCAAGGAAGCTGATGCAGCAGTCAAGGTGGGCTTGATTAAGTGCTGACATTGCCAGACAACAACCAATCAATAAACAGAAGCTCCTCCCAGCCTCTTGTCTGCTGTGTGACCCTGGGCAAGTCATTTAACTTCTCTGTGCCTTAGTTCCCTCATCTGTAAAATGGTCGTTAGACAGTGGAGAACCCTGTGGGACATGAACTGTGCTCAACCTGATTAGCTTGTATCTACCCCAGCACTAAGAAGAGTGCTTGACACACAGTGGCCGTTTAACAAATGTCCTTTAACAAAGTGACTGTTTATCAAATTATTATTATTATTATTTAAGGCACTCTCCCTCCTCCCTAGCCTCTCTACTCGCCCACACCAACGGAGCCCACCCACTTCGTTTCTCCAGCACCAAACTTCGTAAGGTGACTCGATCTCCCCTCTCGCGCCATCAAGCCTCCCTCTGGCCTGGAACCCTCTTCCGCTTCATATCTGGCAGACCACCACTCTCTCCATCACCAAAATCACATCTCCAAGGAGTCCTCCCTAACTCCTCATTCCCTCACCCTATTTGCCCTCCCTTCTGCGTCACCTGTAGGCTTGGGAATGGATCCCTCGAGCAGTTTGATCCTCATCTCACTCCCACAGCTTTCTCTTCCACGTCCTTATACTCAATCTCGTCCCCATATCTGTAATCTATTTGAATGTCTGTTTCTTCCACTAGACTGGAAGCTTGCTGAGGGCAGGGAATCATGTTGGGAGGGTTTTGAAGTCCAAAGGGCATAAAGAGTCTGAAGGAGAAGGGCAGGCCTGAGACAACAAGGGGAAGGAGCTGTAGTCACTTAACTTCTCTGCGCCTCAGTTACCTCATCTGTAAAATGGGGATTAAGACTGTGAGCCCCATGTGGGACAACCTGATTCCCCTGTGTCTACCCCAGCACTTAGAACAGTGCTCTGCACATAGTAAGCGCTTAACAAATACCAACATCATTATTATTATTACTTAGACTATGAGACCCAGGTGGGACCGGGAATGTGTCCAACATGATTAACTTGATTCTACTCCACTGATTAGAAAAGTGGAGATGTTACCCCTCTTGTAGGGATAGCTTCAGGAAGCTCATGAAAAAAGGGCTCCCTCCCCCTTCCATAATTTCCCAAGTGTATGCGTCTCCCTGGTCCTCAGAGCTTCTCTTTCAGCCCCTACTATAGAAGGACTCCAAGATCTGAGATATCAACATTGTTTAACAGTTTCTTAGCTAGGTAACAGTGAAAATTCTGGTTCAAATCCCATTAATCTTGCTAATGCTTTGCTTTCAGGCCCCTCTGAACTTCTCTGTAGGCATTCTATACCAGAGTTCTCAGTCTTCTGGTGTTTTTCCCTCTTCTCTCAAGGCATCCCAGTTTCCAAATTTGCCCTCTGAGTCCTTCAAAAGCAGGCTTTTTTAGCATTCTTTTTACCCTTCAGGGGCAGGAACCTCACTCCTCTACAGTCTTAACTCTGGATTCTGAACCTCCAGGCTATCCTAACCCTCACCCAGGATCGGTTCTGATTTCCCCTCTCTCTTCCCCCAGCCCCCTGCCCCGCTCACCACCCCCCACATCTTCTGTCAATTCAGGGTCTCAACACCCTGTGTTTCTGTGTGCTTTCTCTGTGTTCTGTTTTCCCAAGCACACACTCCCTCTCACCTCAAAATTGTCTAGGGCTTCCCTCTCCAAGTACCCAGCCTCACCCTATTTCCTCCCGAATCCTTCACTCTAATTGACTCAGCTAAATGAATAGGAAAAGATACTGCTTCAAGTATACCTTGGGCAGGGCATTTAACTTCTTCATGTCTCAGTTCCCTAATCAGCAAAATGGGGATTCAATATCAATAAACTGTGAGTCCCACGTGGAGACTGTTACAATAATAATGATGGCATTTGTTAAGCACTTACTATAAGCCAAGCACTATTCTAAGTGTTGGGTTGCTGTATCTATTCCAGTGTTTATTATAGTGCCACATGTGCTTAGGTGCTTAACACTATTATTATTATCATTATTATTGTTATTATTATTAAGCATAAGGGGCAGTGGAGATGTCCTCTATAAACATATTTTTTTTTCCACTTTTAAATTTTGCTGAGAAAAGATGATCAAGCAGCATGGTGTAGTGGATAGAGCATGGACCTGGGAGTCGGAAGGTCATGGGCTCTAATCGTAGGTCCTCCACTTGTCTGATTTGTGGCCTTGGACAAGTCACTTCACTTCCCTGCATCTCAGTTACTTCATGTGAAAAATGGCAATTAAGACTGTGAGCCCCATGTGGGCAGGGACTATATCCAACCTGATTTGCCTGTATCCTGCTTAGTACAGTACCTGATTAGCTTGTATCTAATAGCATATGCTCAAAAAATACCTTTGATTGATCGATTGAAACAACTCTCTTTCCTTATATTTTCTGATAAACCTGACATTTCCCAGCTCTGCTAAAAAATGTGATATTTGTTAAATGCTTACTATAGGTCAGTGTAGTCCTACACTGTGTACAGTGTATTATAGGTCAGTGAAGGACACCTGAATTTTATTTGGTGCTTTTGCTGCTCTTTATTTCTCTTGCATTTCTTTTGCAAAAAAATAGAAAAGACTCCCCTGATCAATAGTATTTGAGTATGGTATATGAAATTACCTCATAGTACCTGGCAAATAGTAAGTGCTCAACAAATACCATAATAAGCAGCGAGGCTCAGTGGAAAGAGCCCGGGCTTAGTAGTCAGAGGTCTTGGGTTCAAATTCTGGATCTGCCACTTGGCAGCTATGTGACTGTGGACAAGTCACTTCACTTCTCTGTGCCTCAGTTACCTCATTTGTAAAATGGGGATTAACTGTGAGCCTCACGTGGGTCAACCTGATTACCTTCCATCTACCCCAGTGCTTAGAACAGTCCTCTGCACATAGTAAGCGCTTAGCAAATGCCAACATTATTATTATTGTTATAGCAGCTATGAGCTAAAAAAAAAAGAGAATTCAACCAGTAGACTTGTGAGCTGAAAAAGGGAATTCAGTAGCTTAGATTCATGACAACATCAGTATACTCAATAATCCATGATATACAATGTATGTAATGCACTGAAAACAATATTTCCATTATTGTATTTCCAGATTTACTTCCTCCCTTAAAGGCAGGCAATCTAATTATAAATATCTGGGGAGTACATTACCCCATGTCTAAGAAGAATCAGGAAAATAAAAATAAAATAAGAAAGGACTATTGAGAACTATAAATATAAATAATGTCAAATTTAGCAATGCACCTTCCTGATAGAAATGTAACCTCAAAAACAAAAAGTTGAAAACGTGTTCTAATCATCCTGAAGGGTTCATGGTAAAAGTGACCCCAAGTAAATAAATTAGCTCTTCATATTGTGTAAATCTTGCAATTGCTATTTTAGGATGTTAGGGCAGCTCTATACTAGCATAATGAAAATGGAAAAAGAGCTACCTTTTTTTCCTAAAATAGGTAATTAAAGCAAATTTGTATTTTTGTTTGCTTATTTGTTTTTGCTTCAAGTAATCTCCTCTCTACTTCTCCAAAACACTTGCTTCAATAGATATTATCTAAGTAGTCTAAAGTGAATATACCTTCCAAAATGTCTAATTCACCTTAAGAAAAAAAAATCAAGCTCAGGATATTTTCCTGCTGACATATATTAAATGGATACTGAAGAGCATTCTCAATTTAGTTCCTAACAGAGAAATGTCACCATCATGAAAACAGAAGTATCTATTGCAGTAGGCACCTCTCCAGGGTTTAATATGTGGTAGGTCTTTCCAGGAATTCATTCTGGAACCTCTGGGCTTGGCAGTTCATGGCCTCTGGCAACTTTAGACTTGGCAGTTCAATAATGTAAGTGAAAATAAAATCTATTTTTCAATTTGTAAATACCTTAGATACCATACACATCCAGTACTCAGTAGTATTGTTCTTCTAGGTTGCTCTTTCAAATCAATGTGCTGTAAGGGAATATGCCACAAGATTCTTGTTGTAGGTAATAATAGCAACAATACTGCCTCCAGCCAAAATCATTATACATTCAAATCTTAAAATTGCAGAACTGCTGGAACCCCCACACCCATTTCATTATCATCTTCCTGATCATATCACCTTATCAGCACCTTTAGCTTTCATTTGTCTATTTATCAAATGACTTCTGTTATGATCATATGAATCAATGCTTCATACCTATCTTAAAATTGTGCCTTTTTTCCTTCTGTTGTGTGTTATCAAGTTCCTAGAACACTGTTCTGTACCCAGTAAATGTATACCTGTGTATACCTCTGTATTGCGTCCATCTGCATAAATATTCTGGGTTAGAGCATTGTATAAGCATGTAATAGTGAACATACAGAAAAGCAACAAGTAGCAACAAGATGAGCACTACTCACCTTTTTGTGTTTGCATTTGTCTTTGACTAACCTGTTGTTTCCCTAGCTTAGCCCAAAAAGAAAGTCTTTGGGGCAGCAAGGAACACCTACACCATGCTTCCTGGCTAACATAGAGGAGCAGTGTGGCTCAGTGGTAAAAGCACGGGCTTGGGAGTCAGAGGTCATGGGTTTGAATCCTAGCTCTGCCACTTGTCAGCTGTGTGACTGGGCAAGTCACAACTTCTCTGTGCCTCAGTTACCTCATCTGTAAAATGGGGATTAAGACTGTGAGCCTCACGTGGGACAACCTGATTACGCTCTGTCTACCCCAGCGCTTAGAACAGTGCTCTGCACATAGTAAGCACTTAACAAATACCAACATTATTATATTATTATTTCTCCACATCTGAAATGTCCCTGGGATGCTGGCTAGATGTAGAGTAAATAATTCAGCACTGGGATTCATTGGACAGCCTAAAAATGGAAAGCTTGAGGATACTGGGTGAACCTTGCTTGGAGAGAATGTTCTTCCTCAGAGTGGTGACTTGGGGAAGGTAACCACCAGTTGTCTGTTGTGTGACTTTGGGCAAGTCACTTAACTTCTCTGTGTCTCAGTTACCTCATCTGTAAAATGGGGACTGACACTGTGAGCCCCATGTGGGACAATAATGTTGGTGTTTGTTAAGCGCTTACTATGTGCAGAGCACTGTTCTAAGCGCTGGGGTAGATACAGGGTAATCAGGTTGTCCCACGTGAGGCTCACAACCTTAACTAATCTGATTATCTTGTATCTATCCCAGTGCTTAAAACAGTGCTTGACACATAGCAAGCACTTAACAAATACCAAATTATTATTATGCAGTTGGACAATTGTAGTTCTTGCAAATTTCCCCAGGGATTGAAAAAAGATTTGTGTTAAACTGTACTGCCTATTGAAACTCTCTCAAGCACTTAGTACGGTTCTCTGCACATAGCATATGCTCAAAAAATACCTTTGATTGATCGATTGAAACAACTCTCTTTCCTTATATTTTCTGATAAACCTGACATTTCCCAGCTCTGCTAAAAAATGTGATATTTGTTAAATGCTTACTATAGGTCAGTGTAGTCCTACACTGTGTACAGTGTATTATAGGTCAGTGAAGGACACCTGAATTTTATTTGGTGCTTTTGCTGCTCTTTATTTCTCTTGCATTTCTTTTGCAAAAAAATAGAAAAGACTCCCCTGATCAATAGTATTTGAGCACTTACTCTGTGAAGAGCACTGTACTAAGTACTTAGGAGAAAACAACAATTAACAGACACATCCCCTGATCCTTACTAAGTTACTCCAAGCATCCAACTCGACAGTGGCTTACAAAATAGGCGATGGCACTGTGATATCTAATGCTGGCTCAGAGATATAGTATTCTTTGATCTCACACTGCTCCCAGTCTCCATACCAGCGGTCTTGCGATAATGACACTAAGCAAAAGGGGACTAAATGAGAGTTATTTTATTTTTTTTAATGTCATTTGTCATTTGCCAGGCACTGTACTAGGGGTAGTAAAAGACAATGAGGTTAGGTAGTCCTTGTCACACATGGCTCACAATTGAAGAAGGAATAGGATTTCATCTCCATTTTACTGATGAGGTAATTGAGGGACAAAGTAATGACTTGCCTAGAGTTACACTGCAGACAAGTGGTACAGCCAGGTCTTGAACCCAGGTCGTATGACTCCCAGGCCTGTGCTCTTTCCAATATGCCATCCTTTTCCCAGGGTTTAATGACTCAGTGCAAAAATCAAACTTCTAGGGAAAGAACTTTTTTTTTTTTTTAAATGGCAACTGTTGTGTGTCAAGTACTGTCCTACTACTAAGCACTGAAGAATGGGACAAATCTTTCCCCTCTTAAATATTGGTGTCCTAAGTACTAGTCACCCTGAATGAATGAAAGCCAGAGAAAGGCACTGCTATTTTTATGGATAAGCACTGACAGAAATGTAAAACAGTTTCAATGTGCCACTCACACCCATGAAGAATCTGACTCTCAGTAGCATCATCTTCAATCCAAAGGACAACTCTTATGTGATTAACACCTACAACCCTGTATAACTGCTGCTTGGGTTCAAAGTTGTTGCTATTGGCAGGGAGATATCAGTATGTGTGGGAGTGGATGGTTGAAGCAGTAGTAAAGAAAGGTATTAATGAAGATGATGAAATTAAGCATTTCTTCTCCCACTTCCCATTTCACTAGGTCTCACAAAGGGAATAGTAGAGCACTGAGGGAAAGTAAAAAATTTCAACATTTCCTGGAGTTAGCATTCTAGGTCACTTTGATTAGTAGATAGGCTTGTCTTTGCTCTAGGTAGCCAAAGAATACTAATCAATCTAGTAGGAGAAGCCATTATTTATCAAGCACCCTATTGCAGTGCACTGTACCAGTCACTTGAAAAGTATAGAATAATGAAGTGACATTTCCTGACCACAAAAACCTTACACTGTCAAGGGGAGAGAAGCATCATGACCTAGTGGAAAAAGTATAGGCCTGGTAGTCAGACGACCTAGGTTCTAATCCTGACTCTGTCAATTATTTGCTGTGTGACCTTGGGTAAATCACTTAACCTCTCTGTACCTCAATTTCCCAACAGTAAAATGGGGATTAAATGCCCGTTCCTTAACCTATTTAGACTATGATCTCCATGTAGAGCAGGGATAATGTCTTATATTACTATCTTGTATCTATCCCAGTGCTTAGAATAGTGTTTGACACATAGTAAGTACTAAATAACAATAGTAATAATAAATGTGCTTCAAGCAGTCTCATCCCTGAGTATCCCCATACATTGTCAGAAAGAGAACTGAGATGCTTCCTGTCACTCCCCTCTCTAGTCCTCATTTCACCCTGCGGCCCACATCTTTTTTCTAGAAAAAACAACAAATTAAAACATAAGTCCATATCTTCCCATTCCTCAAAACCTTCTCTGTTCATCGCCACATCAAACAGAAACTCCTTGCCATTGGCTTTAAGGCATTCAGTTAACTCTCTTCTTCCTATCTATTCTCACTGATCTCCCTACTACAACCCAACTTGCACTTTCTACTCCTCTAACACCAGCCTAATCTCTGTACCTTGTTCTCATCTATCCTGCCACCCACCCCTGACCAACATTCTCCTTCAAGCTCAAAATTCCCTTCCTTCATATCTTACAGTCCAGTACTCTCCCCATCTTCAAAACCCTCCTAAAAATTGCATCTCCTCCAAAAGATCTTTCCAGAGTAAGCCTTTTCATTCCCTTATCTGATTTTTCCGTTTCATTGACTATACCCTTGGCTGTATATCTCTTAAGTAATTTTTTTTTACTCAATCCAGCTCCTTGGCCCTTATATAAATCCATATGCTATATTTCCCCTATCTGTTGTCTATTTTAATGTAGTCCTCCCCACAGAATGTAAGTTACATATGGGCAATGAATATATCTATGAAGACTTTTGTACTGTACTTTCCCAAGGGCTTAGCACAGTGCTCTGCACACCATAACTGCTCAATAAATCGAGAAGTAGCATGGCTTAGTGGAAAGATCTTGGACCTGGGAGCCAGAGGACTTGGGTTCTAATCCCAGCTCTACCACTTCTCTGCTGAGTGACCTAGAGCAAATTACTTAAATGATCTGTGCCTCAGTTACCTTATGTATAAAATGGGGATCAAAACCATGAGGCCAATGTGGGACAGAGACTGTACCCAACCCAATTATCTTGCACCTACCCCAGGATCAACACAGTGCCTAGCACATAATGTGCAGTTAAATACCCTAAAAAACTTTCCTATCCCACAGGGGGCTCAGTTTCATTAGAGAGGAGAACTGAGGCACAGAGAGTGAAGTGACTTGCCCATGGTCACAGAGCAAGCATTTAGCAAAGGCAAATTCAATGACTAAAGAGTTTAGTTAGGGAAAATAAAGAGAAGGAACATTGAACCAAATATAAAAAGCTTTGTGGGACTGAGCTCTTTCAGATTCGGAAAGCCTTCCAAGAAATAACAATCACACCATTCTAGGTGTGTTTACTATACAATTTTTCAAAGTAAGGGTTGTAAGGTTACTGAGGAAAGGGTTGTGTCAAAACTTTATTGGAACTCCCAAGAGCATAATGTGGTACTTTATACTTGACAGACATGTGCAAAGCACATGTTATTGACTTTTATATAATCTTTGGTAGCACAGATGAAGAAAGTATACCTAAAGAAGAAACTATCCTGTGCTCATATTGGTTCTTGAAGCTCGGGTTCTCTCAGCCAATAATGCTGCTGTGATATCACAGATCTCATGGCATGTTCTCCAGGAACTTGACATTCTATGATTTTGATAGACTGCCTGCTGATTTTTGATTCATTGTTTGTATTATTAACTAGAGTTTTGCATATACTATATGACAATGAACTGTAGACCCCTCTAGACTGTGAACTCATTGCGGGCAGGGAATGTGTCTACCAATTCTGTTGCCTTCATGCTCCAGAGGAACAGGAATGGTTGAAAACATGTGCTGAAGGATAGTAGCTGGTCTCATCACTTAAACCCTTCAGCTTTGGGGGCTCCTGTTCTGGTTCCATCGCTGCAGCCCTGTGACTTTGTGGGACCAATGTAGCCAGAGGTTGGATGGGCTTGACATCACAGACCAAGAGAAGGTGGGGCAGTCAAATAAATTCAGGCATAAGGGTTCAGGGTTTGGGTATATGACTGGCATACAGAGATAGGTAGGGAACACAAAGACTGAAAGTTAATTTTGAAAAAGACCACTTTAAAAATAAATTGGGTGGACAGAGTGGGGACATTTGGTGATAGGAGGCCCTTGACAGCAGAGGAAAAATGTGGGGAGTAAAGGAATAGTACAGGCCTGAAAGTCAGAGGACCTGGGTTATAATCCTTGCTTTGCCAGTTGCCTACTGTGTGACCTTGGGCAAGTCACCTAACTTCTTTGTGCCTCAGTTTCTTCATCTGTACAGTAGAATGGGGATTCAAATCCTGTTCCTCTCCCTACTTAGACTGTGAGCCCCAAGTGAGGCAGGGACTGTATACAACCTGCTTAACTTGAATCTACCCCAATACATAGAACAGCGCTCGATACATAGTAAGCACTTAGCCCTATAATACTACCAATAAGAATAAAGAGTAGATCACTTCCCCACCTACATCTGACCACCACTGTCAGAGACAGCCAATCTGTATTTCCCTTATCTGACATCACATCTCACAGATCCTGACCCCAGCTCTCCTTCCAAATTTTAACATATTGACTTCTCTTCAAGTCTTATTCTGATTACCACAAGACTATAAGTATTTAATTTTTTTTACCCACTACCAAAGCTAGTAATTGTGCTATTTGTTGGGGGGGGGGGGGGAATGTCCTCCCATTGTGGGAAGGGAACAAGTCTACCAACTCCGTTGTATTGTACTCTCCCACGCACATAGTACAATGCTCTGCATACAGTAAGCACTCAATAAATGCCATTAATACATGAACCTTTTGTTGGTATTTCCCCACTATCTTTTTTAATATAAAACTGTCATGACAATAAAAACACCACAAATAACCTTTATGATAGGGAATGTTAGGACCTGGTGTAATTAGGTGAAGGAAACATCACCTTAAAAGGAACACATCTATCTTGATTTCCCAGTGCTAGAGCCTACATATTTACATATAAACTGCTGCTGATTTTTGAGGTTTATCATCTAGTGCATAACCGTCCTGTTGGCTCAGTGATTTAATCAATATTAAAATAAATGGGGCTATTTACAATTGAAATGCTGCAATTTTTAATTCTTCATTTTTAAGGATCCCATTAAAAATAAACAGAGGAAAGGCAATTATTGTGAAACAACCATAAAAACATAAAGGGTCATTAAAATTAAAAAAAAAATTTCCAATATTTCATCCAGTACCTTTGTTATTTCCACAAGCTGATAGTGTCTGGTTGAATTTAGTTGCCAGCCTAAGTTCTTCATGCTAAATGTACTCTCCTCTGGTCTAATGAAGGACTTATCAATCTCCACCTGATTTCTGTGATTTTTCCCAAAACCTTATGCTTCTTTTTTTCTTTCCAAATCTCCTAAATGTCTGAGCTGTTTTCCTTAAGTGTATGCACTATTTTTTTTCAGTTTTGCATTGGTGAGAACCACTACAAAATATAGTATCATTTGGAAGAGAATATTAAACCTTGCATTGTTTCTGAAATAACACATTTATGTATGTACTGGTTTGGGTGAATGATTCAGTATAGAAAATGATACCTTAATATTAAACCAAGATAACCTCATCAGTCGAAATAGCTTTAGTTCATTCAGATTCTGGCCTCAAATTTTCCTCTGAGGACATGTGTTCTAGTGGAAAGAACATGGGTCTGGGAGTCAGGAGGTCCTGAGTTTAAATAATTATAATAATAATAATTATGGTATTTGTTAAAGCACTTTCTATATGGCAAGCACTGTTCTAAGCACTGGATCCCAGCTCCACCACTTGTCTTTTGTGTGACTGTGGACAAGTTACTTCCCTGGGCCTCTGTAACAATCTAATGAAGGGGTGAGACCAAAGCCAAATAAATGCATATGGACTATGTAATGATTGCATATGAATATAGCCACATCCAGAGTTGTATGATCATTCAATTATATTTATGGAGCGCTTACTGGGTGCAGAGCACTGTACTAAGCATTAAGAAGAGTATAATGCAACAATAAACAAGCACGTTCCCTGTCCACAATGAGCTTACAGTCAAGATAAGGAGAGAGACATTAATAAATATAAATTACAGATATGTACATAAGTGCTGCGAGTGTGGGAGGGGTTCATGATTGAAGGGAGCAAGTCAGGATGACACCAAAGGGAGA
This sequence comes from Ornithorhynchus anatinus, assembly GCF_004115215.2. Classification (NCBI taxonomy): domain Eukaryota; kingdom Metazoa; phylum Chordata; class Mammalia; order Monotremata; family Ornithorhynchidae; genus Ornithorhynchus; species Ornithorhynchus anatinus. The sequence goes on along the minus strand of NC_041728.1, from coordinate 47,024,929 downwards.
GGGAGATGAGGAAATGAGGGGAAAATGGTGGAAGCAATATGTTTCAACTGGAGTAATTTTCTACAGCCCAATATTTTTAATGCACCACAGAAAGTATTTTAATCTTGCCACAGTCTCAGAGAACACATTGCTAGACTAATCTTGCACCTTGTCAATATAAATATGGCCTTAATATCACCTCCAATTTGGGAAATCCTGAGACATTTTGTCCAGTGTGAACATCAGTGTTCATGGTTTGAAATCTCAAAGATGGAACATGGGAGATAAAACCCAGATATCTTCTGAACTGCCAATCAGCACCCTCTCCTCTTTTCACTGATCACATTATTTTTGCCATATGTAGAAGTAGATGGTGACCATATGTAGGAAGATATGGTGAAGGAAATTGTGCCTTGATTTGGTCCGAGTCTAGCTCTGGATGCACATTAGAGCTATCTTTGTAACTTAGTGAAGTGGTCATCTGATAGAGAAGGGATGTCTTCCTTGCCTACCATGAATTGTCCCTGAGGGAAACCTTTTCAGCTACTTCCACACAGAAACTTTTCTGCATTCCAAAAATGGAGAGTGTGTGATGTGTAAGTGATGAGAAGTTTCAAAGTCTTGTAAAAACACATGGAATCCATCCACTGGAGAAAAATGGAAATCTAGATAGTAAGTTAGTTCAAAGAACAGGGGATAGAACAATCTGGGTAAAAGGATTGCACATTATCACTGCACTGATAATGTGAAAAGGGGGACAGTTGCTATTTCTTTGGTGAACTTGTTTCAGTATTTTAACCAACTGGGCTTCTTTGAATGCCTCTTTTGTACTTGCTTTGATAAACCAGTTAAAAGGGAAATTCTCTTGCAGACTCTGACAAAAATGTTTCAATGGTCTATTAAAAAAAACACCTATCGTAGAAGGCTTAATAGGTTTCTTTATGCTCCTCAAAACTGCTCAGTTTGGGCTCATCATAGTAGTTTGGAAGTACAGTTGATATTGAGAGAAATCTTGGTTACTGTACAGTAGAGTCTGGTGAGAGTATTAGAAAATGTTTGCAGCAAACCTCTCCCTAAATGACTGTGTATTTATTTCAGTAGTATTATTTACACAGTGAAAGATACAGACAGTGTGAGCTTCTATGGACAGGGAATATGTATTTATTATGTACTTTTCAAACACCTGGATTAGTACTCTGAAACAAGTGGGTGCTCAATAATTGCTACTATCAGTACAACTACTAGAGCACACACACACATATATATATACATAGGTATATTTTATATATGTGTGTGAACGTGTGTGTGTGAGTGGGTGGGTACTTCTGTGGGGGGGGGGATATGCACACACACACACATACACACACACATAGTTTGATTCTCCATAATTTACAAATTTCCTTTAATCCTAAAATCCCAGAATCCTTAATGCAGGGGAAAAAAACATTTAAAGCCTTAGTGTTTGAGAAATAGCATGGTCTCTTGGAAAGAGCATGGTCCTGGGAGTCAGAGGATCTTATTTCTAACCCCACCCTGGTCATTGCTGCTGTGTGACCTTTGTCAAGTCACTTATCTTACCTGTGCCTCAGTTTCCTCATCTAGACTGCTCAGTGTAGGCAGGAAAGGCCTACTAACTGATGTATTGTACTCTCCCAAGTGCCTAATACAGTGTTCTGCCAACAATAAGCACTCACTGAACATTACTGATTGGTTGCTGACCTGAAAAATGAGGAATATCTCTTCTCCCTTCTACTTAGAATGAGAGCCCCATGTGGGACAGGGACTCTGTTCTATCTGATAATTTTGTATCTACTCCAGCACTTAGGACATTGCTTGTCTTAGAGAAAGCAATTAACAAATGTCACAGTTATTATCATTACTAATAAAAGAACAAGCCTGCTCTAAACCAATAATGACAATAGATTGAATTCATATGGCACGTTCATTTGAGATTACCCAAGGGCACAGTGGGCCCATATTGTCACCTTTATTCCAATCTGCCTTTCTACTCTCCAGACCCTAGCTGAAGACAAGTGGCAAAGCTGGAATTAGGTTCTCTGACTCCTTGGTCCATCCTCTTTCCACTAGGCCATGCTGCTTTGCCATTCAACTCCATCCCATAAATAAGTGTTAAAGGAAAATTTACGATGCAAGTGACATGACATTGTCTCTTCCCAAGCACTTAGTTAAACATGATGGGAATAATGTCAAATTCCTAGAGGGAATGTGGGACAATGTAGAATAGCAAATATCCCTCAATGCTTACATGTTCTTTTCATGCTTCATATGCTTCCTCTGTATTAGAATGGAGAAGTAGCATGGCCTATTGGAAAGAGCATAGGCCTGGATGTCAGAGAAACTGGGTCCTTGTTCTATCTATTTATTGCTGTGTGACCTACAGCAAGTCACTTCGCTTCTCTTTGTTTCAGGTCTCCTGTTTTCCCTCCTAGACTGTGAGCCCCATGAAAGATAGGGACGGTGTTCAACCTAATTAACTTGTATCTATCCAAGAACTTAGGACAGTGTTTGACACAGAATAAGCAACAATTCATGGGACTATATTCATTTGCATATGGTAAGTGCTATGAAGAAAGGAAAAGGTAAACCTAGGAATAAAAAGTAAAAGCAATTCTCCAGGACTTCTTTGCAGGTTGAACTTTCTTCTCAGATTTAGTTATGATGATTTAATGCATGTTAAGCATTTGAACTCAATATATCTTAATTTCTTCCCAACATTCAGTTTAAATGCTTAATGTAAATTTGCCTGTCCTAAGACCTTGAGATATCTGGTTTTGAAAAATAAGTGAAATCACTTTGAAAGATGTTAAAATGTTTTCAAATAATACTATTTAATAAAGGCTGTCTACTAAGTACCACAATTTACTCCTAATAGTATATTTTAGTGAGCATTTATTCTGGTTTTACAAGATGAAAACAGTTTATATTTGTTATTAGAAAGAAAGGAAGATTAAGGCATTCCTATATGATCAAGCAAAGAATGTTAGCTGGAAAGAAGAACTAGGTATTATACAATGAGCATAAATTTGCCATAATAAACCCAGTTTAACCTCAAATACTAATAGCTAGGGACCTGTAAAATATATTTTTTTTATCTCAGGGGCACTTTGTTTAAAGTTTCAACCTGTTTTTGCAAGTGGCAAATAATGTTTATCTTCTGAGATGCTACAGTTTAAAATCCCTACTTTATATTCCTCAAAGACTAATGTACCTCTGTTCTGGGGCTAGGCAGAAATGAGTCAATAAAGTTCATCCACTGCCTTCCTAGTGAGTTCTTTAATCCAATACTTTAATCAGCAACAAAGGTGATTGGATTAATGTTTCAAATCCAACTGCATTCTTCTACTCTTGATTTATATATTCCATTGTTCCGATAGAGTGGGAAGCACACTTTCATTTTATGGGCAGGAGATGAGTCTGCTAATTCTGTTGTACTCTCCCAAGCATTTATTACAATGCTCTGCACATAGTAAGTGATCAATAAATACTACTGATTGATTAGTTCTGGAGCTTGTAGATCATTCTTCAGATCTGTCTTATTCCCCTTTTTATTCCACCACTGTTGAGATGGAATATGTTGAGGTGGTCAATTGTTTGAACCTGTCAATACCTTACTAAAGTATAGAATTTACACAATCTAAACATTATAACACACACACATACACACACACACACATAATTGTAGCATTTGTAAAATGCTTACTGTGTACCATGCACCCTACTAAGTGTTAGGGTAGATGCAAGATCATCAGGTTGGACACAGTCCTTGTTCTTTCACAGTCTACATAGGAGGGAGTAAGATTTAATCTCTGTTTTACAGATGAGGAAACTGAGGCCCAGAGAAGTTAAGAAACTCACCCAAAGTCACACAGCTGACACGTGGGACAGCCAGGATTAGAATGCAGGTCCTCTAACTCCCAGGCTATTTTCCCCTAAGGCCAAGCAAACTGCTTCCCTATAGTCCTTATATGTCATTTTGGCAACTCTGAAAAGTGAAGATCGATCCAGCCTCACAGGTAAAAAGAGAATCCTGCCTAAAAGACATCTCATATCATTGTACCAGTGACATCTCAATTTTCATATGACCAAAAATTAATTCCTAATATTCCCTTCCATTACAGTCATCACCGCCACCATTTCACCCCTCTCTCTCAAAACCATAGTTTTAACATTATTCTTGCCTCCCTCTATTTTAACACATTTATTCAGTCTCTTGTCAAATTTCTTTTGATTCTTCCTCCTCTACCACACTGCCAGGCTCTGCCTTATCCTTTTCATCCATACGGCCATCATTATGGTAAAGGCCCTTGTCATTTCTCAGCTTGACTACTGCCTCAGCCTCTTCACTGATCTCCCTGCCTCTAAGCTCACCTCTCTCCAGTTAATATTCTATTCTGCTCACCAAATCATTTTTTTTTTCTAAAACATTACACTTGTCTTACCTCAACACGGAAACCTCAAATGATTGTCCTCTTTGCCCCACTATACCCCAGCTTCCACTCTATATTCCTTTCAAAATGCTCCCTGTGTCTTATTTTTAATTCTCCTGCTTCTAAGACTGTCAAACACAAGGTGGTTTTTGCATGGTGGCAGGTTGCATTTCAAGTTAAAGGTTTACAGAGCTGTCATTCTGGACAAATTCTGGGAAATTTGTACCACCCCTGATTCTTTAATCAGTTTTTTCATCTTCCCTTACAGGCTATTATCAAATAGTAGGCAGGGATATTAAAAAAAATGCAGTCCTGTACATATTATACAATAAAACACCTCAGATAATGCTATATGCCAGATGGAAGCTCAGCCAATTACAGTGTGTTTTGCTGGTCTATAGTAATCAGGAAAGGAGTGATTTTGTTAGAGAAGTTCTGTAAAGATTATGAAATAAGGAGGCATAAGCAAAAACATCACTTGCCACTGAAATCAACAAAAACGTCAGCACAGCAATAGTCAGCCACAACGTGTGCATGATGTGACAAACTGGGTTTTGCATTGTTCTTCTCAGTCACACAAATACACATGAGGGATCTTCATTGAGTAAGAAGGACAGTGTGTTCTTTTTTTTCTCTCTCTCCATACATAAACATATAATGTGTGTGTGTGTGTGTGTGCGTGCATTTCTTACTCTCAAGCACTTATCATTGCTCTATACCAAATAGATATTACAAATTATTACTGATTGATATAGTCTAGAGTGATAATATCAACAGAAAGAAACCTGGCATTGTACATTAGCATATCCACTTCCCTTGGCATTATCTGACTAGAAAGTATGGGAATATAACCTTCCTTTCTCCTCTTAGAATTGTGGGCTATTCTACATGAAGTGCAAAATAACATTACAAAAGATTCAAGATAAGAATAATTTGATTATAATAACTTCAGGTAGGGTGTCACCCTATATATAGCACAACAAGTAGGATTCAGCTCCAGTGAAATTCCAATAACTTCTTCACTTCTTTACCTCAAGCATCAACCCTACCTAAGCCACGGGTAGTGGCAGCTGCACTTAAGTGGAGCTGAACTAAGGAAACTAGATCTAGGTGAGATTAGAATTTTCCAGGGAAAATGAAGGGGACAGGTCATCCCTGGGGCAGATGCTTCATTTTCAGGTGTGTAATGGTCTCTAAACACTGGGCTCTGATGTTGTCATCTCTATACTTGTGATGAAAGGTTGCCATCAGTAATACATGACACATTTTTCCATTTGTGTTTGGAAAGCATAAGGGTCCCCCAGTTTGAGGAAGACTAGTTCCAGGTTTTCCAGAAACCTGGCATGGAATCTCATTCATACCTTTGGATCTATTTCATTTTTATGGGGCTAGAACTCCATTTCACTCTCTTCTCCAATTCTCCTCCTTGGTACATAAAAATAAGGAGAAAGTAATGATACAGGGTGAATTGGAGGTATATATAGATCCTCCATCTCCTTCCTCTCTCTTTCCTTACTGGGACCCGTCCCCCACTGAGCTTATTATATTCAATGGATAAAGTTAAGGGCTTTGTAACTTTGTGATGCTTTATGAAAGAGCTGAATAAAGAGGTAACTTCTGGCTGATGAAGATCAAGCAAGAAAATGTCAGAGCAGCTGGCCAAAAATGATCATGACTCCATGAGAAGCAGTATGGCCTAGTGGAAAAAGCTTGGGCCTGGGAGTTAGAGGATCAGAGTTCTAATCTTCTCAATGCCACTAAACCTTTCTGGTCTCAGTTCCCTCATTTGCAAAATAGAGATTCAATACCTATTCTCCCTTCTCCTAAACTGTGAGCCCAACATGGGACCTGATTATCCTGCATCTACCCCACTGCTTAGAAAAGTACTTGGCATATAGAAAGCATTAACAAATATCAAATTATTAGACACTATGCCTAAATGGTTGGCAACACTACCTGATGGGGCTCCTCTAGTTCTATATAACCCAACTGAACAAAGCAAAAACTCTTTCTTTCCCCAGCACCCTGGACTTAACAACAATGAAGCCAAAGAAACTAAAGAGATGGAGGAGAGGGAAGTAAAGCTGATAAATGTTCTAATACAATATATGTATGAGCTCTAGGTGCAGTAGGGACTTTATCTGTTGTTTTGAATCCACACCAAGGCTTAGCACAGTTTTTGGAACATAGAAATAGTTTTTGGAACAAGTATACTATATTTGTTTTTAACCTCTCAACTCAGTTCATACAAAATGTTTTCCAGGCTGGAAAGGTTAGTTTGGTCAGTGGGGATCAATCAGTCCTGGTCAACACCTCCTCTTTCAATCAGTCATGGGTAATTATTGAGTAAGCTCCTTATGGTCAGGGAACATGCCTACCAACTCTGTAGCTTTGTAAGTACTCAGTATAGTGCTCTAATCACAATAAGACTCGATAAATATTACTGATTGAGCACTTACTGCATGCTGAAAAATATACACAGCTCTCTCTAGTTCCAGTCCTCATTGTAAGTCAGAGACCAATAGGCTCTGGCTGTATGGCCCCATTGGAAGATTTTACCTCAGCTTCAACAATGCCCCATTATAGCCAACTTACTATCTCAGTGCACTGAACATTGTGATCCTAGGATTCTACTCAATTTGGAAAAAAAAATTCTTAAAACTTTTCGTTTTCCTTCCATGTAGAAGCACCCTCTGAGCCAGGGAATTAATTACAACCCAGTTATTCTTCAACAAAACTCTATCCCATAGAAAAAGGGTAAGAAGAACTTCAGCTTAGGTTGTCAATAATAGTTCAACTTGTTTAAAAAAATGATAGTCCAGTTGACCTATAACATAGTGCTATTAATATTTTCTAACTTAGGTCTCTTTTTCCTTCTAGCTTTTCTGTAATATGATAAAATGGCTATGGATCAGCTCACCTATGAAAATGGAGACCCATCTGTTACATTTTAAATACATCTGTTCAGCTGCTAAATCCATTTGTCATATTCATTTAAGTTAACAAAGCCTTTCCTAAGGCAAATATTAAAGTACCTGTGGAAAGGAATTAAGATGAAGCCCCTGCAATATCAATCACTATAAAGCAAATAAACAACTTCTGAATAAAGCAATACCAATGGAGCTTCTCAAAACGTCCTTATTCTACCAGGTTTATGTAGATGTTTGACTTATTTAAATTACCTATATGCAAAGGCAACATCTCATTTCTTTTTTTTTTTTTACAAAATATGCTTTTTTAGGTTTTCTACTTAATGGGAAAATACAAATACATATATCTATAGGAGAGAAGAAAAATATAGAATAACTTTATATGAAGAGGAGAGCTTGTACAGCAAATGCTCCCTTAGCTGAGCAATCAAGATGAATTAATCATTAGAAATATTTACTGTATAACTCTTAAGGACAGAACACCACACTAAGCTCTTGGAAGAGTAATAAAAAGCTAAAGACAATTCCTGCTAAAGGAACTTATAGTCTAGTTGGAGAAACAGACACTAAAAAATATAGCTGGAAGACAGAAGAGTAGATAGAAATATGATTTAGTGCGCTATGTAATAAGATTTGTAAAATATGTAGAAAACTTCTACAGGTAGCTGTTGATACAAACATGTGTAGTTGGCACAAAATAATTAAAAAGGCACTTGGAATAGATAATTTAGGAATAATTAACTGAGGAAGGTTTCCTGGAGGGAACATTATTTAGAAGGGCTTTCGAGATGGAGAGAGTTATGATCTGGTGCATTCGAAGGGAAGGAAGGAGTTCCAAATAGGAGGAAGGGTGTGAGAAAGTGGTCAGTCAATCAGTGGTATTTGAGCACTTATGTGCAGTGTACTGTACTAAGCCCTTGGGAAAGTGGAATACAATAGAGTTTGGTACACAGGATCCCTACCCACAGGGAACTTACAGTCTAGAGGGGGAGACAGAAGTGGTAGAAACAAGGTTGAGTTACTGTATGGAGGATGACTTAAAAAGAACAAAGAGTGAGGCCTAGGGTGTAGTGGGGAAAGACAGTGGGTAAGTGGGATGCAGAAAGATGATTGAGTGCCTTAAAACCAATGGACAGGAGTTTCTAATTGATAAGGATGGGTAAGGGTAACCACTGAAGGTTTCTGAGAACTGGGCAGTCATGCAAAATGCTATTTAAGAGTAATAATCTGAGCAGCTGAGTGAAGTGTGGGCTGGATAGTAGAGAAAGTAGAGGAAAGGATAGGTGTCTGGACTAGCACTGTGGTCATTTGGGAAGAGAGGAAGGGATGGATTGTAGAAATGTTGTGGATGAAAGAAATGACAGACTAAAAATGGAGGCTGAAACAGAGGGAAGCAACAGCAATCATACCAAATCTGTGGCTTCAAAGATGGAGACAATGGCGGTGGTGGTGTCAAATGTGATTTGGTCACTTTTAATTGAGGATATAAAATGATTAATTGGAGATGAGAGACAGAAGTGGGGTTAATAGAAAAGAACAAATGATTTGATATTGTAATGGTATTTAGCTTAAATACTATATTATAATATTATAGTAATGTATTATAAATTATTCACATTAATGTCTATCTACCTCTCTAGACTGTAAGTTCATTATGGGCAAGGAATGCATCTAACTGTTGTATTGTACTCTTCCAAGTGCTTAGTACAATGCTTTGCACATAGCACTCACATACCATTGATTGATTACCTTTTATTGGATTGACCTTATTTTGACATTATTCTTCAATATATTATAAATCAGAAATGTTTAAGATGAGTATTTACAAAAAACACTGATAAAAGCATACATTCCTACCAATTGTTTAATTTCTCCCACTCCAGGATATGGAATTATATACCAAGTGCTTTGAATTGTTTTTAAGAGAAGCAAATCTGTTTATACATCCCTTTGACACTAAAACTTTGGTTCACAGATACTCTGGATCTACAAATTCTTGACCTACAGATACCCAAGTCCTTCTCAGTGTTGTTCTTTCCCTACCACATGTCCTATTTAGCAGTCTAGTTTTCATACAGCCCTCTGACTTTTCTGAGCTTCCCAACAACATCAATTTCTTCCACTCCATGCAGTTTCCCCAGATGTAGATTCATAGTCCCATTGCATCAGAGCCTGCCCCAGCTCAACTATAAATTCAAGCAACATTCATTAGTAGTAATAATGACATTATTATACTCCTTCTGGGCACAGTACACTGTACTAAGTCCTTGGGAACCAAAGGACATATTTTCTGACCATAAAGATAACCCTGACAGATTATAAACTCTAAAGTCCACTGACTTTACCATTTTAATTTGTTTTGTATGCTCACATTTATGAATCAATTGTATTTGAGCACTGACTGTACACAACACTGTACTAAAAACTTAGGATAGTACACTGTAACAGAGTTGGTAGGCCCAACTCTGCCCATAAGAAGCTTACAGTCTAAACAGGGAAATATGGAACCTTTTTACTGTGGTTTCAATTGTCACCAAGAAAATGTAGAATCTCTCTATGGGACAAGATTTATTCCAATATGAAAAATGTGGATAATCTCTTAAATGGAAGTTGAGATGGCCAAAATCTTATAATACCTGAAAATGCAAACCCAAACCCATGGAACACAATAAAATGGACTGACCTTGGGAAAACTTCCTATTTTTCTTTCAAACCCAGAACCCACTCATGGCATTCATATATTTTATTTCTATCCTTTTGACATAGGCAGATATACATATTTTAATTGAATATTCAATTATTTATGCAGCCTTTTCAACCAGAACAATTTCCAGGACACTCTTGTTCTTCATCTTGCTCAAACTACTTGTAGAATATTTTATAAATCTCACTTTTTCCATTTGATTGTAAGATGCTTGAAGACAGGAATCACGTGTTTTATTTCTGAAATACTCCAAGCACTTAATATAATGCTTCACACGCAGTAGATGAACAATAAATGCTATGTGTTGATTGAAAACACTGTATCCTGATACAAAACAAGTCAGTTCTGAGGTTTAATTTGAACAGAGAACCTGAATAAGCAGAGATCTAGATATATGAATTTCAAACTCAGATTTTTAAAGATTAACCTATTGACACCCCTAACCAGCAGACCACCTGTGCAAACCTAAATGGAAAATTGGAAAGTTCACAAGACCCCAAATGAGGTAGAAAATATTACTCAGTGAAAATATCAACCTAAATTCATAGGTTTGAAAATTCATATCTAGTGGCAAGTTAAAGAATGAAGAAAATACATGCATGCTGTTCCATCTTAGTCATCTTTAATATGTTAGTCATCTTCCCAAAAAAATAGTAGCATTCACCTACTAAACCAACACCCAGGAACATTAGACTAATTGAGATCATTTTCTGAATCGGGACCAAAGAAGCAGCCCAATCATGTCCTTGAAGCCTACATGCATTGTGGATAAAGATAGTAAAGATGAATATGTGAACAAACTGTAGTCAGAAATCATGACTATGTCTCAAATATTAAAAGACAAAAGCCTTTCAGTTTATTTTATTTTTTAGTAAGCTTAAGACAAATATTTTGCAAAGACAAACACTAAGACCAATGCATTCATAATTCATCATTAAAATATTTTAACAAAGTCTAAGATATAAATTCTCTCTAAGAATGAAGAACAAAAAAGAAAAATCACTTGATTCTGAAAATTTCAGAGATTTATTCAGAAATAGATATCTTTGTATTAAGACAATATTTCAAGGTTTAAAGCGTTCTTTAGTTTTAAAGTCAAACATCAATTGGAAAGTGCTTTAATGCTTCCAAACTATTAGATTTTGCAGAATCAATGAGTCAGACTTACATTAGAGAAAACAGGCTATCATTACTTCCAGGAGAATTACCTTTCTTCCACCTCCCATGGTTGAAAACTGGCTTGCTGGTGTTATCAATCAATTAATCAATGATATGCATTGAGTGCTTACTGTGTGCAGAACACTTGGGAGAGAACAATACAATAGAGGTATCCAGGAGTTTGTCCTATATGTTGGTGAATACATTTATTTTCCCTAAAACAAAACTAAATTAGAAATTATTGGGATGTAGAAATGCCAAGTCCCACCCTGCCTGAATAATATCAGTTGTTAAGATTAGGAGTGATAAGTATCATTTTTAGAAACGATAATTTTTGCAGGCCAAAGTTTGTTTTGGTTTGACTGTAGAATTGCTGTCACCCTCACACCTAAACACTCAGACCTGCAATAGAGATATATTCAAATTCTCAACCAAATTGAAACTATTAAGGCTTCTGGTTTGTCTATCCCCAATTCCTCTTTGGCAGTAAAGACCATACCGAAATAAACTTATAATTGATATTGTTTATTCCTCTTTTGTAAAGCTGTTAATAACAAATTAAACTTAATGGAATGCAAGGGTTCTGAGTCATAAGGTAATAATAATAATAAAGGCATTTTTTAAACGCTATGTGCCAAGCACTGTTCTAAGTGCTGGGTAGATATCAGGTAATCAGGTTGTCCCACATGGGGCTCACAGTCTTAATCCCATTTTACAGATAACAGGCACAGAGAAGTTAAGCGGTTTGCCCAAGGTCACACGGCAGACAAGGGGCAGAGATGGAATTGGAACCTCTGACCTCTGACTCCCAGGCCCATGCTCTTTCCACTAAGCCATGCTACCCAGACATTTTTAAAGATAATTTTCTTACAGAAATTACCTTTTTTGTTGTTGTTTCCTTTGGCTATGCATAAAGCAGTTTTTGAATGCCAAATGAAAATAAGGGGGAAATTCTGCAGTACTAACTGAACCAATGCATTTAGAACATAGTTCTCAGGTCTTGTCAGAACACTGATTATCAGCACATCTACCTGGACCACAGAAAGGTTTCTCCAGACTCTGACACTGAGCCCTTCCCAGGCACTTCAGCCTTGGGGATTAAAAATTGAGTTAAAAACCAAGTAGGCCGGAGAGCAAAGAACTGCAAATACCCTCCCCAACAGCAATGACACCAGACAGGAGGTCCTCATCAGAAATAATCTCATGGAAAAATCTCTTTGTGAGAGCACAGTCTTGAGATCAAGCATGCTGAATTGGAACAGAATGCATTGGACCCAATCTGTCTAACATTATCTGGGTAGTGATTCAGTGTCAGTGTTATTAAGAAGCTGAAAGAACTTGTGAACCTGCTTTTAACTTTCCTGGTGCAGCCACAGTCATAGTTTCTGGCTGACACATGTACTCAATAAAACATCCTGAGGTGAAAGAACCAAGTTTTGAGTGATGTACATATATTACATATATTAGATGTACATATGTACATATTCATATATTAGAGCAAAGTGGGAATGGGCATGGAATCAATAGGACTAGAACATATGTACAGAAATTATGTTTCAAACTAGGAAGTTAACTAAGAGGCGTGGTTTTCACACTGCAATATGCTTAGTGCTCCTTTAATGGGGATTTAACAATCATAATTACTGTGGGATTTCTTAAGCCCTTACTATGTTCCAAGCACCATACTAAATGCTGGGGTAGATGCAAGATAATCAGGTCAATGTCCATGTCCCACATGGGACTCACAGTCTAAATAAGAGGAAGAACAGATATTGAAGCCTCATCTTACAGATGAGGAAACAAAGACAATTAAGTGATTTGCACAGTCACGCAAAATTGGGATTACAACCCAGATAATCGGACTTCAAGGTCAGTACCTTTTCCAAAAAGACATGCTGCTTCATTTTTGTATAATGTTAAATTAAGGAAAACTCGAGTTGTGGTATTCGCTGGTTTCCACTCAGCTGGCACACAAACTTATTTTTCTGACATCGCTATTTATTGTATTCAAACAGGTTTATGCATAGTCCAATCTCTCATTATGGTAGCACTGAGTGCACTGTAGTAAAGTTAGGGAACTAAGATGGTAGTATCCATTATCCATACAGCCCTTTCTTCAATGGGTCTTTCCTGAATTGATAATCATGTCACGTTTGTGAATTTTTTTTCCATGGCATTTGTTAAGAATGTACTATGTGTCAGGCATTGTATCAAGTGTTGGAGTGGTGCATGATAATCAGGTTGGCTACAATTCACGTTCTACGTGGGGCTTATAGTCTTAGTCTCCATTTTACAGATAAGGTAACAGGCACTGAAAAGTGAAATGACTTGCTCAAGGTCACGCAGCAGACGAGTGGCAAAGCCAGGAGTAGAACCCAGGTCTTTTGACTCCCAGATCCATGCTCTATCCACTAGGCAACACTGCTTCTCAATTACGGTGCTTATATGGCTACCACAGGGCTTTCCCCTCCAAACTTTGTCTTCTTCTACTTTATTGTACAGTTTATCCCATGCCATAAAAAGTTTTCAGAACCAATAGACATTTGACGGAAACAGCTTTGTAGAGAACTTCCCCCCCCCCCCAAATAAAAAAATTAGGATAGGGAAGGAGGAAAAAAAATAATAATAAAACTTGAGATGGCATTATCTGTTTATAGTCTTCTTAAGCTATGACCCTTCTTTATATATTTAATAGGTTTTTATCATTTATAGTGATGTTGTGGTCTTCAGAGGTAATATCATGGCACTTTTCCATACATCTCCCTCACTGCAGGGTTATTGTACAAATAAAATTAATTTGTGAAATTTCATGCCAGTCAAGTGAAAAACTTAAAATCATGAACCTGATGGACTTCTAACACATTCATTGACAAAGACTTTATGAATACAGCTTTTTCTTTATTTTTTCTTTCACTGCTATAAAATGCTTTCACCTAGCTAATAATACTGATGGTATTTGTTAAGCACTTACTGTGTGCAAAGCACTGTTCTAAGATAATGCAGCCTCAGATTGAGTTCTGTAATCCTCAGTTACAAAGAAACCTCCATATGGAGTTCCTTGCATCCAGAAGAAGGCAGGGAAAGAGTCTGAAGCCAAGTACCACTAGTCACACCCACTCTAGGCAACCCATCTGGCTGAACAATTATAGGCATTGTGTACTTTCACAGCCCCATTCTTATCCTTCAGGCACTTTCCCTGACCATTTGGGATGAATAGATATGCTCTCCATGTAGGCCCAAACCCTACTAGGGGTGGTATCTCTTCCTTTCATTGACCCTGTCCTCGAGATTGATTCATCCTCTAAAATTATCTTGCCCTGCGGTATTTAGCAGAAGTCAAAAGGGGGTTAATACATGAATTTCCTCTTCAAATGGGTTCTGGCTCTAGCATTAATCCAGCTTCAGCCATAGTCCAGAATAGTATGATCATGGAGGTTACAAACCAGACAGACAGTCTTATCAGAGATCAGGAATAAATAGGCAGGAGGCAAAAAGGGGAAGCCCAGAATTTACTGTCAATCAAGTGGATTCCACAAGCTTGACAACAAGAGTTATGCCCATTACTTCTATTGTTCTCTCCCAAGCACTTAGTACAGTGCTGTGCATGCAGTAGGTTAATTATTGATTGGCTCAGTCGAGAAGGGAGCATGAGGTCATCACTATGAAAATAGGGGTCTGCCAAGCCTGAAAGCTTAGGTTGATTTTCTTAAACTAAACAATCATTCAAACTATGTGGAATCTTCTTGCTTGTTGGTGGTCAGATTGAGAGGCTCCATTCAATGTTCACCCAAGATAAAGGGGTTAAGGGAATATAGCATCAAGTCCTGCTTACTGGTGACAGGGAATGTATCTGTTACATTGTTATACCGTACTCTCTCCAGCTCTTATACAGTGTTCTTCACTCATTATGTGCTCAATAAAAACAACTGACTGATTGACTGACTGGTGGAAAGACTCATTCTGGCACATCCCCGAAGTAAAGGAGTGGAATATGCAATAAAGGTTATTTTTGTATCAACCATGGGACTCGGGATTTTTTGCAATTGAGCGGAGCATTACTGGTGCTCTCAGCCCCTGGGGATAAGCTTCCCATAACAATGTGCACTGAGAGAAAGGCTAAAAAATATTTATACTACTGAGTAGCATGTAGCTGTGGGAGGTATATTTCTAAGCCCTTAGAAATTTTATAAAATTATGACAGCCTCATTTGTTATTGCTATGTATCATACATAGAACACCATAAATGGCTCATGAAATAATTATCAAAGCATTCTAATTTTTACAGAAGTATTCTACCATGTTAAAGATTCCTTCCAGAAGAGGAAAAAAAAGGATGATACTAAGAATATTGAGTACTGGGTATGGAACATAATGGGGAATATTATCCCTTGGTGAGACTGCTAGAGAAAGATTTTGTCCCATATTAGCATAATATAAGCCTCATCTCTCCTCAAGAGGGATTAATGTCAAAACTGCAGCCAGGATTCTGTTTGCTTGAAGTCTGGCCACCATAGTCTTCAATTATATATTCCTCACAAGCTTACTTTCTGGCCCAAAAGTCTAACTACATGTGAGTTTAGTCATTTACAACACATGTCGAAGGGTCTCCCTGAAGGTTAATTAGAAAATGTTTATGTTAAAAACACATTTTGTTTCAAATATAAGGAAATTAATAAATTCCAAATTATTCTATTCAATCCTACTACTACAATTATGGTTAATTCCAATCATTCCAGAAGAGGCAATTAAACAAATATTATCAAACCCACTGGCTCCTTCATTTGAAAACTGTCACAGACTTTCATTCAAGTTTTTTTTTTCCATTGTTATTACTGAAACTTAAAAGGAAATAAAGCATTCCCCTAAGGACAGGTATGGAAACTCAAAGACATTCGGTTATTTTCCAGGTTCCAGCTGCCAATCCTGGCCATACGTGCAGCCTTAAAAGCCTTTACCTGTTGTGTTGGCATTTTGGTCTGTCCATCTGTTGAATGGCATTATGCCCATAAGCATACTGCCCAGATATTTGCCTTAGGAAGTAAGTTCCATATAATTCTGAGGCAGGGAGGGTTAGGAGTTAGAAAGATTGGGTTTACTGAACAATACGAAATGCAGAAAGGATTTTCTGATTAGAAAGCCCTTCCTTCTGCACAACCCTCCCCCTTAACATTTCCCCAATGCTCAATTGCTTCATACTAATATACATTTGTTAATGAACAACTTCATAGCAAGAGTTTTATCAGCATTGACAGATGCCTCAAAGAGACAAAATGGAACTTAAAGTTTCAGCAAATTTAAGTAGGTATTTCCTTGGGTTATGCCTGAGCTCTTGAAACTGCATCTGATCTGTATTCAGATGGAAGATCACATGGAAAATATACACTTGATCAACTGAACAATGGTATTTACTGAGTTCTTATTGTGTGCAGAGCACTGTATTAAATGCTTGGGAAAGAACAATAAAACTAATTTGGCATACTTGATCCCTCTCCACAAGGAGTTTACAATCTACAGATTACAATCTACTGGATAGTCCAATTCAGAAATGCTGCAGTGTGTGGAACTGGGAATTCAATATGAGCTCTCTCCTGGTATACTAAGTAAATTTATTTTCCATTAGATTGCAAATTCCTTGAGGGCAGAAATTGTGTCTAATAATTTTATTGTCCTCCCCCAAATGTTGAACACAGTGCTCTGTGCACAGCTTCAACTACCATATCTATGCAGATGATTATCAAATCTACCTCTCCATCCCTGACCTCCTCTTCTCTGCAGTTTCACATTTCCTCCTGCCTTCAGGACACCTGAAGTGTCACCTGATAGTGATAATAAGAATAATAATAACAATAGTAATAATTGTTAATTCTTACTATGTGTCACTGACCCCTTGTTCATGCTCTCTTTCCTGTCTGGAACTGTCTCCCTTTCACCACCATCTTCAAAGCCCTCTTAAAATCACCTTAAATTAAAAAGATATTTGTTAAGTGCTCACTATTTGCCAGGCACTTTTCTAAGCTTTGGGATAGATACAAGATAATTATGTTGAACACAGCTCATGTCCCACATGGGGTCTTAGTCGTAATCCCCATTTTACAGATGAGGTAATTGTACTACTAATAATAATGTTGGTATTTGTTAAGTGCTTACTATGTGCCAAGCACTGTTCGAAGCACTGGGGTAGATACAAGGTAATCAGGTTGTCCCACATGGGGTTCACAGTCTTCATCCCCATTTTACAGATGAGGTAACTGAGGCCCAGAGAAGTTAAGTGACTTGCCCAAATCCACAGAGTTGAGAAGTGGTGGAGTGGGGATTAGAACCTACGACCTCTGACTCCCAAGCCCGTGCTCCTTCCACTAAGCCATGCTGTTTCTCTAATACACACTGGAGTAGATAGATAAAAATCCCACGTTGGATTCACAGTCTAAGTATGAGGGAGACCAGGTATTGAATCCTGATTTTGCAGATGAGGGAACTTAGTCACTGAAAAGTTAAATGACTTGCCCAAGATCATAGAGCAAACAAGTTGAGAATCTGGGATTAGAACCCAGGTCCTCCAACTCCCAGGCCTGTGCTCTTTCCACTAGGCCAAGCTGGTTTTTACTTCTACTCATCCACTTGGATGTACACTGATATCTCAAATTTAACATGTCCAAAACAGAACTCCTCATCTTCCCACCCAAATTCTGTCCTCCCCATTACTGTAGACAGCATCACTATCCTCTCTGTTCCACAAAACCAAAAATTTGGCATTATCCTCAACTAACATCTCTCTCACACCCTCTCTTTCTTTCAACCCGCATATTCAATTGGTCACCAAATCCTTTTCAAAACATCAATAAAATCCACCTTTTCTTCTCCATCCAAACTAATACATTAATTCAAGCACTTCAAATCCCACCTTGACTAATGTAAGTCTCCTCAATGACCTTCCTGCCTCCTGTCAGTCAAATTTATTGAGCATTTACTGTATGCAGAGGACTGAACTAAGAGCTTGAGAGCACACTATTACAGTTGAAAAACACATTCTTTTCCACTCTCCACTCCTTACTTCACTTTGTTACCCAGATCATTTAAAAAAAAAAAAGAAAAGGTTATGTCCATGTTTCCCCACTCCAAGAGCACTAATAGTTTGCTCATCCACCTCTCTAAACAGAAACTCCTTGCTATCACCTTTAAAGAACGCAATCAGCTCATTCCCTATCTTGCCTCACTGATTACATTTGACCATATAGACTGAAAACTTTACTCCTCTATCTCCAACCTACTCACTGTACATCTCTTTCATGTATCATGCTGCCAGCCCCTTGCCCATGTCCTTCATACGGCTTGGAATTATCTTTTCCTTCATATGATAGATCTCCACTGGG
The DNA here is from genome assembly GCF_004115215.2 of Ornithorhynchus anatinus. Lineage (NCBI taxonomy): Eukaryota > Metazoa > Chordata > Mammalia > Monotremata > Ornithorhynchidae > Ornithorhynchus > Ornithorhynchus anatinus. The sequence continues at coordinate 47,006,340 of NC_041728.1, read as the reverse complement.
TGGTCTGTGAACCAGTTTTAAAAAACTTCATGTAGTTATCTACCAAACTTCTCCTTCAACATTCTGTGCAGTAATGTCTCTCTACCACTAATTAAATCTTGATTTTTTCCCTTGCTTATTTATGGGTGTAGTTCAATCACGGGCCACTGGGTCTATGCAGTGACATTAACAGAATCCTGGCAGGAAGGTCTAGGCCAAAACTAGAAGTTAGAAAAAAATTATAATATGAGCTCATAATTACATTCTCCATATCCCTTTTTACAGCTTCAATGGAGCATAATATTCCAAATTTCCTGATTTAGCCTGCTGGGCAGTATTGCTCTGAAGTGGTTAACAGATGGCATATTCCAATCCAGGGGTTGCTACATTTTAATGATGAAAGTAGAAATTCTCGTTTAAATATAGTTGTGAAGTTTTCAAGCTGAGTAAAATAATGCAGTTTTAATGAAACAGAGAGATCCATCCCACAGACAATATGAGGAAAACAATGTAAAGAAGAGGAGACCACTTCTTTCATCTGAATTGGGGTTTCCCACTGGGAATGTAGCTTCACAGTAGACTAGAAAACTGCCCAATGATCCAGGATGAATATGGAACACTTTCTAGGGCAAATAGAAATTTGGAAAGTCAGTGCTAAAAAAAAAAATCGCCCTGGACATTGTTAAATGTTTGATTCCAGAAAAAAAGGCACACAAATGTAGCCTTTAGCAATATTTATGCTGAGAACGAAGAACAGTTTAAGCAATACATAATAATTGTGCCCTTTATTATAATTATTTTAGAGCATTAAATATATGCCAAACAATCCCAGGCAGTACTTGAATGTCTGATCAAATAGAAAGGACTTATGTTGTGGTTGACACATTGCTAACATTCATGTCAAATAAATGCCTGAAGGTTATTCCATACCCTGAGCCCTATAAGCACCATGTTCCAAGTGATTAAAAATTATATTTGGGATCTTCTTGAATCCTGACTATTGGAGGAATTTAGTTTATACTCTATTTTGCTGAGGGTAAATAGTTCATACAGATATTAAGTAGCAAGGATGAATAGAGTAAAATCTTATAACTAGTCATCAGAATCTGAAAAAAATCCAACCTACGGTTCAGAGGAAACATTTATGAAATGAGGAGCATTTAAAGTTTTTTTTTGATTGGAAATAATTTTTACTGGATTTAAATGTTTCAGAATTTGAAGTACTTGCTATCTGTGAGGCAATCTCAGTGGGATACTAGAGAGCAGCAAAGCTAGAGTAATCTAGCCTTTTAATAATAATAATAATGTTGGTATTTGTTAAGCGCTTACTATGTGCAGAGCACTGTTCTAAGCGCTGGGGTAAACACAGGGGAATCAGGTTGTCCCACGTGGGGCTCACAGTCTTAATCCCCATTTTACAGGTGAGGTAACTGAGGCACAGAGAAGTTAAGTGACTTGCCCACAGTCACACAGCTGACAAGTGGCAGAGCTGGGATTCGAACTCATGAGCCCTGACTCTAAAGCCCGTGCTCTTTCCACTGCGCCACGCTGTTTTCAAACATAAACCACATAAACATTATCCAGTTAGGTCTGGACAGCTGAGATAGAAGATGAGAAAATGAGGTTCAGCCAGCATATGCTCTATTACCTTCTTAAGACAAATTTGACTTAAACCAGACCTTAACTATTTGGACATAAATGGAAGAAGGGGTCTGATGAACATCAGTAATAAAACTGAATAAATTTTTGTGAAAAACATTTTTAAAAAACCCTCCTATACTGCAAAGCCTATTAGGGTAAACAAACTCTATGCTTCCTAAAAAGAATCTAAACAGTGTAAAAGTGTGAAGATGTTAGCCAATAAAAAGATCAAACTGCTCTCATATCATGGGGGTGGCCAAGCATTATGAACTGAAGGGCTTCAAACCTGAAACATAATACTACTGAGAGTCACAGATTAAGATTCAGTATCACTGTAGCAAGCCCAGCTGGAAGGGTGAGAGGAGGGGGGTACAGGAGAGCAGACCTGCTGGAGGTAAGGGTAGTAGGGAGGGGGCAGAGAGAGAAGGTGATTCTTGGAAAGGGTGGGTGTGGTGATGACTTGAATGACCTGGGCAAGGAAGAGACTGCCTGCAGAGAGCCATGTAGCCAGGTACTCACCAAAGCCCAGGCCACCAAGCATATGAATCAATCAATAGTATTTATTGAGCGCTTACTGTGTGCAGAGGAGTATGTACTAAGCACTTGGGAGAGTACAGTATAACAGATCTGGTAGACATATTCCCAAGCTTATGGCCCTTCCTTTTCTCCACAAGACAATGGCAGGTGAAGAGGAGACAGAATCATGTCTACCTACTCTATCAATAGTTATGATACTTGTTAAGTGCTTACTATAGGTCAAACACTGCTCTAAGCACTGGGGAAGTTCAAGCAAATCAGCTTGGACACAGTCTCTGTCCCATATTAGGCTCACACTCTTAATCCTCATTTTTTAAAGATGAGATAACTGAGGCACAGAGTAGTTAAGTGACCTCCCCAAGATCACACAGCAGACAGGTGGCAGAGCTGGGATTAGACTCATGACCTTCTGACTCCCAGGCCTATGCTCTATACACTATTCCATGCTGTACATTCCCAATCACTTGGTAAAGTGCTGTACACAAAGTAAGCATTCAATAAACACCACTGATTGACCAAGACCAAGCAGATTGACATTTTGCCTCCATTAGGAAAAAATTCCAGATGGTTTTGGGTTGCTTCTATTAAATACAAACAAAAAAAATCCACATTCATGATATTTAAAAAGAAGCGTTTGAGAGAGGACAGGTTGAAAAATATGTAGGGCAAGCAGTTGGATGGCAGTGATTCATATAATTAGGCTGCAGTGGCAATATCCCTTGGGAATTTGTAAGGAAAGGAAAAAAATTGTCATCTTTGAGGGTTTGGCATTATCTGAATTACTGATGTTTTGGGTAGAGATAGGAATGGAACCGCCAGTGAGAGGGGACTGGGGAAAGTGGAGAGGGGTGTAGAGACATTGCTAGTTCAGTCAACTAGAGTAGCAAGTGTCTCCATCACACTCGAAGGGAAAGAGGCATTTCAGAAAGAGTAAATCTCTGATATATTTTCCACATTAATGTTTGATGCACATGCACAATTACATCCACTTTGTAGGTTTTTAGTTCACAGATTTGTTATGGACATTGGAAACACATTGACAGGGCAGTGGTGCCCATAGAAGTTACCATTATTATCCCCATAGGATCTCTGGGTTGGGTGGACTCTTCCAAATTTTTTCCATTACCCAGTGGTGGACTGGCTAGGAAGTCCAAAAGCCAAGTACTATTCACTGGCAATTGACCGTGTTGTCCAACTTCCTAGAATGAGAGGCAGACTGACCTAATGGAGCACATTCTATTAGATGACTTTCTGCCTACCACCATGCATAGTTGCCTCTTTTTATATAAACATCTTGTGCTCTTGTTGCACAGCATGATGTCCTAGTCTCATCCAAGATTAATCCTGAGCCACCTAGTCTTCTTCTAGATGCAGAATGAAGACAAGGACTTCATTCATTCATTCAATAGTATTTATTGAGCACTTACTATGTGCAGAGCACTGTACTAAGTGCTTGGAATGTACAAATTGGCAACAGATAGAGACAGTCCCTGCCCTCTGACGGGCTTACAGTCTTATCGGGGGAGACAGGCAGACAAGAACAATGGCAATAGAGTCAAGGGGAAGAACATCTCATAAAAACAATGGAAAATAGAATCAGAGTGATGTACATCTCATTAAGCTACATAAATAGGGTGATGTAGATATATACAGCTGAGCGGATGAGTACAGTGCTGAGGGGGTGGGACGGGAGAGGGGGAGGAGGAGAAGGAAAGGGGGGGAAAGAGGGTTTAGCTGCGGAGAGGTGGGGGGCGGATAGAGGGAGCAGAGGGAAAAAAGGGGGGAGCTCAGTCTGGGAAGGCCTCTTGGAGGAGGTGAGCTTCAAGTAGGGATTTGAAGAGCAGAAGAGAAATAAATTGTCGGAGGTGAGAAGGGAGGGCATTCCAGGACAGCGAGAAGACGTGGCCCAGAGGTTGATGGTGGGATAGGCAAGACCAAGGGACAGTGAGGAGGTGGGCGGCAGAGGAGCTGAGCGTGCAGGGTGGGCAGTAGAAAGAGAGAAGGGAGGAGAGGTAGGAAGGGACAAGGTGATGGAGAGCCTTGAAGCCTAGAGTGAGGAGTTTTTGTTTTGAGCAGAGGTTGATAGGCAACCACTGGAGGTTTTTAAGAAGGGGAGTGACATGCCCAGAGCATTTCTGCAGGAAGATGAGCTGGGCAGCAGAGTGAAGAATAGACTGGAGCAGGGAGAGAGAGGAGGAAGAGGAGAGAGTAGGAAGGGAGATCAGAGAGACTTATACTTGGGGAGGCTAAATAATGCAAAAAAACATAGGAAAGGGCTTCAGGATGCAACGAAACACTTATAGTTGAGAAGATAGAACAACTGAAAGCTTTTCCATGCTTTTAAAGTCCAGGCTGCACAGCTGCTTGTCCCTTTTTGAAGTCTGAGGATCCCAGAACTATAGATTCCTGTGTTCCCATCTCCAGCCCCTCCTATTTTCACCCTTAGGAGACATGAACAGAATCAGGATGGCTTTATGCCAAATATACTTATGAGGAAAATATAGAAAGGTAAAATAGCATGTGCTATTTACTGAAGAACTGAAAAGGCCCTAATGGTCAGAGTGGACAACTAGGTTGATATGAATCAGCAATCCTATGACATGTCGGGGGTGGGGAGAGAAATTCTAGTTGCATAAGACAGGTGTCAACAATCATATTTATTGAGCACTTACTGTATACAGTACACTGAGCTAAATACTTGGAAGACTACAATATAACAGAGTTGGTAACAACTATACCTGCCTACAACGATAGTACAGTGGTAACCCAAAGATTAAAGATAGCTCATATAAAAAGTTTCTACTGTTAACTTTTCTTTTCAGTGAATGTGCCCTATTCTGCCAGATAAATTCAGTTCTGTTCATTTGTCTGGAAACCCACGGCTAATGAAACAAGGGAAAAAAAAGGCTACAACCCTTTTCTCACATATGCCAGGATGTCATGAAACCAAACAAGTTGTTGCTTACACAAATGAGAACTCCAAAGCCCAAAGTCTCTCTAGAATATCAAAATCATGCAATGCCTGGAAGAGGCATCAGAAAAGGAGTGATAGAGTGAGGGGTGATTCATTCAGTCTTATTTATTATTTATTGTGTGCTGAGCACTGTACTAAGTGCTTGGGAGAGTACAGTACAACAATCAACAGACACATTCTCTGTCTAAAATGAGCTTTCTGTGCCCAAGGACCACTGCTGTTTCTTGTTTTGTGAAGCTTTCCCCCAAATCACTACTCCGGGAACAGCTTCTGGAGATTTTGCTGAGGGTTTGGTGAAGGGGGAGCCCCAGGACAAAAAGTCATTGGAATATGATAACTAGTCTCTCCTAGGAAAGTTCTGAGTCTGTCCTTGTTAGCTCAAGCTCCAACAGCTAACACCTCCCCACCACCACCCTAAATGATGCCTTCATAAAACATCTGGTTGTTTCAGTAGTGTGGCTAAACACTTACAAGTGACTCCCCGCAAGCCACTGATCATTTCTCATGGAGAAAAAACAACTGACAAGAAGATGAATCAGCAGAAAGCTTATGTCCTTAAAGCATGCTGTGCCCCATTCTCTGAGCATCATGGCAGGGAGATCACCATAGAGGCTGCTGCTAACTGTGGGGCTCTGATTCTTTAGATCAGTGTGTCCACACAGAGGATGTTCTTTATGCTATTAGAAGGTGACCATCTTGTAAGGTATGTCACTAGTAAATGAGACAGTGTCTTGCTCAGGAGTTCAAAACACCAAATATATGGCCACCAACTTGGGTGCCTTTGCAATATATTTCTTCATAATCTAAGAATAAAAATTGTGCTCTCCAAAGTACTTAGTACATTGCTCTTCATATCTCAAGCCCTCTCTAAGATTAAGTGATAATAAGAACACATGCCCTATTTTACTCACTAAATTCTATCGGTTCCACCTTCACAAAAAATTGCTAAAGACTGCCCTTTCTTCACCACCTAAACTGCTACCACTTTAATATAATTACTTATCCTATCCCACTTTGATTTTTGTTTAAGCCAATTGCTCATCTCCCAGCCTACTGTCTCTCCCCTCTTCAGTCTATACTTCACTCTGCTGCCTGGATCATATTTAAAAAAAAACATACAGGACAAGTTTCTCCACTCCTCAAGAAACTCCAGTGGTCCCATCCACCTCCATATCAAACAATAACTCCTCACCGTTGGCTTTAAAGCACTTAATCACCTTGCCCTCTCCTACCTTACCTTGTATAACCCAGCCCTCACTCTTCACTCCTCTAATTCCAACTTCCCCATTATATGTCAGTCTCATCTATCACATGCCTATCGGCCTCTGGTCTGAAATGGCCTCCCTCTTCAAACTGACAATTACTCTCCACCCTTTCAAAGCTTTATTGAAGGCACATCTCCTCCAAGAGGCCTTACCTAACTCTTCCTTTCCTCTTCTCCCCATTCCTTTGTGCATCACCCTTATATATTCATTCCCCCCCTCATAGCCCCACAGCATATGTTCATATCTGTAATTTATTTATATTAACAAGTCTCCCCACCTGCTAGACTGTAAGCTCATTTGGGCTGGGATCAAGTCTATTGTTATATTGTACTCTCCCAAGTGCTTAGTACAGTGCTCTGCACGTGGTAAATGCTCAATAAATGATTGAATGAGTTCATGCATATCCAGGGTGCTTTGGTGAAGCTGTATGCACTTGAAATTTTCTCAGTACATAGCTGGAAGTTAAGGTAAGGGTCAGTGTGCTTGGCTGGAAAAGGACAAGACTGGCTTAGCAGAAAGACCATGAATCTGAGGGCCAGGAGATCTGGGCTCTAATGGTAGCTCCTCCACTTGCTTGCTGTGTGACTTTGGGTAAGTCATAATTTCTCTGGGCCCTGGTTTTCCCATCTGTAAAATGGTGATTAAATACTTGTTCTCCCTTTCCCAGTAGACTATGCACTCAATGTGGGACTTTGTCCAACTTGGTTATTTTGTACTCCAGCCCTTAGTACAGTCCATCTATGGTAAACACTTAAATACAAAACTAGTATTGGGTTGAGTAGCCGCTAATCCATTTGTTTCCTCTGCAGGGACCACAGTCATGATGATTTGTTATTCCAAAGGTGTGGGAAGATGAAAAACAAATCACTTAGAATGGGCAGGCCTATGACAGAATTTGTCTTTTCCATTAGAGTGTAAGATCCATTTGGGAAAAGAACATGTGTTTTCTTTTTGCTGAACTTTCCCAAACATGGAGCAGGGTGGCTTAGTGGCAAGAGCCCGTGCTTGGGAGTCAGAGGACTCCACCACCAGTCTGCTGTGTGACCTTGGGCAAGTCACTTAACTTCTCTGTACATCATTTACCTCATCTCTAAAATGGGGATGATGACTGTGAGCCCCACATGGGACAACCTGATTACCTTGTGTGTACCCCAGCTCTTAGAACAGTGCCTGGCACAAAGTTATCGCTTAACAAATACCATCATTATTATTGTTATTATTAGGTATGGTGCACTACACTTAATGGAAGCTCAGGCCTCCATCTGAAATTTTGCCCCATTCTATTTCAGCCAATCCTCAAGGGAGAAGGACACTCTCTGCTCTATATCCCTTGCATAGTAGGACCTCTTAGCCTTCTCTTCTCCAGACTCTCTCTGTAATTCCTGTTCTTTATTCTCCAGATATTTGCCTTTGTTGTGGGCTTCCCCCTTTGAGTTGACCCCACCCAGACTCATTCAGTGCCAGAGAAATTAACTACCCACCGAAACACCCAATCAATAGTAATCAGTAACTTACTATTTGCAGAGCACTGCACCAAGCACTGGGAGAATACAATAGAGGTCAAAGACATGATCCCTGCCCTTTAGGGTTCATAACCTCTCTCCAAATGAGAGGCTATATCATTTGAACATTGAGAGAAGCAGCGTGGCTCAGCGGAAAGAGCCCGGGCTTGGGAGCCAGAGGTCATGGGTTCACATCCTGCCTCAGTCCCTTGCCAGCTGTGTGACCTTGGGCAAGTCACTTCACTTCTCTGTGCCTCAGTTACCCCATTCTGTAAAATGGGGATTAAGGCTGTTAGCCCCACATGGGACAGACTGGTTACCTTGTATCTCCCCCAGCGCTTAGAACAGTGCTTGGCACATAGTAAGCGCTTAATAAATACCAACATTATTGTTATTTTAACTCAAATGGGCACTGGAAGGTACAGAGAGACTAAAATTATCCAACCACCTCTCTCAGTGCGCCTGCACCTCTGTTCAAGAAAAAATATGGCTCACTAAAGCAGCTTTGGCCATATCATTGAATCCAGATGACAGGAGAGCAGGGAATTCTTGATTCCGGGGATTCCACTCTCCAGCTTGGCTTGGCCATGTACAGAGGATGGCAGAGGACAGAAACTCTCCTCTGAGTCTAGGTTGGTCCTGTAGCATTAAAAGGGAGAAGAAAGACCATTACCTCACTGTAGACTGTAAGCTCCTTCTGGGCAGGAATTGTAGTGTACTTTCCCAAGCACCTAGTACAGTGCTCTGCACAGAGTACATGCTCAATAAGTACCACTGATAACACATACCCTTGTAAATTTTTTTTATGGCATTTACTATGCATCAGGAACTGTACTAAACATTGGGGTGGATACAAGCTTATCAGGTTGGACACGGTCCCTGTCCGACATGGAGTTCACAGTCTTAATCCCCATTTTACAGATGAGGTAATTGAGGCCTAGTGAAGAGACTTGACCAAGGTCATAGAACAGACAAAGTGGCAGAGCAGGGATTAAAGCATAGGTCCTTCTGACTCCTAGGATTATGCTGTATCCATTAGACAATACCGCTTCTAACTGGACATAAAAGAGGAAAGCCAATGAAGTTGAATCTGAGTTCCTATTTTCTGAAAAAGGCATGAGAGATGTGAAAGGTATTATTATGAATGTAAATAATTTGTCTTAATTTATGAAAGACAGGGTTTGTTCATTATGTATATCTTTACAGAGCGTGGCCCTGGTGAAGGTTTAACAAAATTAAGCATTTAATGTATTTTGCATCACAACATAATAGTAATGGCATGTGTTATAAGCAGCGAGAGAAGCAGCGTGGCGCAGTGGAAAGAGCACGGGCTTTGGAGTCAGGGCTCATGAGTTCGAATCCCAGCTCTGCCACCTGTCAGCTGTGTGACTGTGGGCAAGTCACTTAACTTCTCTGTGCCTCAGTTCCCTCATCTGTAAAATGGGGATTAAGACTGTGAGCCCCACGTGGGACAACCTGCTTCCCCTGTGTCTGCCCCAGCGCTTAGAACAGTGCTCGGCACATAGTAAGCGCTTAACAAATACCAACATTATTATTATTATTATTATTATAAGTGCTTCTTATGTGCCATACACTACACTAAGCATGGAGGTAGCTACAAATAACCAGGTCTCATATGGGGCTCACAGTTTAAGTAGGAGGGAAAACAGATATTGAATACCCATTTTGCAGATGAGGGAACTGAGGCACAGAGAAGTTAAGTGACAACCTTCACAGTTAGTAATTGCCAACCATATAATCACAGAATCACCATATTATCTGATAATTTGGGAATATTAAGTAATTAGTGGTATTTATTGTTTCCTTAATGCATGCAAATAACTGTAGTAAGCACTTGGGAGAGAACAACAGAATTAGTAGATATACTCCCTGCCCAATAGGCACTTGCAGTCTAGAGACATAGACAGACATTAATATAAAATATGCACCGCACGAGAAAATGTGTCTATTAACTCTGTTGTCTTCTCCCAGAGAGTACAGTGCTCAGCACACAGTAAGTAGTCAAACAACAACACTGATATGTAACAAGAGCTGTGGGGATGAGGGTGGGGCAAATATCAAATGTTTAATAGGTATGATCTAAGTGCATAAGTAACTCTGAAGGGAGTGAGCAAAGAGGGGTTAATCAGGAAAGGACTCTTTGAGATCATAAGATTTTAATAAGGCTTGGAAGATAGGGAAAGTGGTGGTCAGTCATATTTGGATGGAGAGACATTTCCATGTCAGAGGGAGGATTCTGGGAAAGGGGTTGGTAATGAGATAGACAAGATGGAGGCACAGTGAGCAAGCTGCTCCTAGAGGAGTGAAGCACTCAGGCTAGGCTGTGGTAGGCAGTAAATGAGGTGAGATAGAAAGGGGCAAGGTGATTGAGTTGTTTAAAGCCAATGGTAAGAAGTTTTTGTTTGATGTGAAGGTGGACAGGCAACAAGTGCCTGTCTACTTGTTTTGTGGTCTGTCTCCCCATTCTAGACTGTGAGCCTGTTGTTTGGTAGAGATTGTCTCTGTTGCCCAATTGTTCTTTCCAAACGCTTAGTACAGTGTTCTGCACACAGTAAGTGCTCAATAAATACAATTGATTGAATGAATGAATGAATGAATGAATGAATGAATGAATGAATGAATGAATGAATGAACCAGTGGAGGTTCTTCAGAAGGGGGGAAATGTGGACTGAATGTTTGGGTTGATTTTTTTAGAAAAATGATCTAGACAAGAATAGAGTATGAACCTGGGTGGGGAGAGGCAGGAGACAAGAAGTTCAGTGAGGTGGCTGATGCAGTAGTAAAGGAAATATCCCTCACCCCCAACTATCTGGCCACCTATTTCATTACGAAAATTAACACCATCAGGTCTGAGCTCCCCAAAGTCACCCCTCCCCCTTCTCCATCCCCCCCGCTCCCAACCCTCTCTCCTAGTTTTCCATCCTTCTCTGCAGTATCCTCAGAGGAGATCTCCTCCCTCCTCGCCAATGCCACCCTCTCCACCTGTGCTTCAGACCCCATTCCCGCTCACCTTATAAAAACTCTCGCCCCTTCCCTCCTCCTCTCCTTAACTTCTATCTTTAACCACTCACTCTCCAACGGCTTCTTCCTCTCTGCCTTCACACTTACCCATGTCTCCCCGTCCTAACAAAACCCTCTCTCGACCTCACTGCCCCTTCCAGTTATCGTCCTATCTCCCTCCTACCTTTCCTTTCCAAAATCCCAGAACGAGTAATCTATACTCTCTGCCTTGAATTCCTCAACTCCAACTCTCTTCTGGCCCCCTCCAATCTGGCTTCCATCCCCTCCACTCCACCGAAACTGGCCTCTCAAAGGCCACCCATGACCTCCTTCTTTCCAAATCCAATGGCTCCTACTCTATCTTGATCCTCCTCGAACTCTCAGCTGCTTTGGACACTGCTGAACATCCCCTTCTCCTCCACACTTTATCTCACCTTAGCTTCACGAACTACGTCCTTTCCTGGTTCTGCTCTTATTTTTCTGGCCATTCATTTTCTATCTCCTTCATGGCCGTTCATTCTTGGTCTCCTTCGCGGGCCCTCCTCTCCCTCCTATCCACTAACTGTAGGGGTTCCTCAAGGGTCATTTCTTGGCCCTCTTCTGTTCACCATCTATACTCACTCCCTAGGTGAACTCATTCACTCCCACAGCTTCAACTATCATCTCTACGCAGATGACATCCAAATTTATATCTCCTCCCCTGTTCTTTCCCCCTTCCTCCAGGCTCTTATCTCCTCCTGCCTCCAGGACGTCTCCACCTGGATGTCTGACCACCACCTAAAACTCAGCATGTCTAAAACTGAGCTCCTTATCTTCCTTCCCAAACCCTGTCCTCTCCCTGACTTCCCTGTCACTGTGGACAGTACTACCATGATTCCTATCTCATAGGCCCACAACCTTGGTGTCATCCTTGAGTCTGCTCTCTCATTCACCCCACACATCCAATCTGTCACTAAAACCTGCCAGTCTCACCTTCACAATATCACCAATATCTGCTCTTTCCTCTCCATCCAAACTGCTATTATGCTGGTACAAGCCCTCATAATATGCTGACTGGATATTATTGTGTCAGCCTCCTCTCTGATTTCCCTTCCTCCTGTCTCTCCCCACTCCAGTCTAATCATCATTCTGCTGCCCAGATCGTCTTCCTTCAGAAACGCTCTGGGCATGTCACTCCTCTCCTCAAAAACCTCCAGTGGTTGCCTATCAACCTTCGCACGAAACAAAAACTCCTCACTCTTGGCTTCAAAGCTCTCTATCACCGTGCCCCCTCCTACCTCATCTCCCTTCTCTCTACTGTGCACCCCGTACATTCTGCTCCTCTGCCGCTCACTTCTTCACGGTACCCCATTCACATCTATCCCGCCATCGACCCCTGACCCACGTCCTCCCTCCTGACATCCACCAAATTAACTCTCTTCCCCTCTTCAAAGCCCTGCTGAGAGCTCACCTCCTTTAGGAGGCCTTCCCAGCCCTCCTTCCCTCTGCTCCTCCTCCCCTCCCCATTCCCCTCTCTCCCACCCTCTGCTCTTCCCCCTTCCCCTCAGCACTGTGCATATTTGTATATATTACCCTATTTATTTTGTTAATGATGTGTCTCTCTCTATGATTCTATTTATCTTGATGTTGTTTTGTTTTGTTCTGTTTTACTGTCTGTCTCCCCTGTTTAGACTGTGAGCCTGTTATTGGGCAAGGATTGTCTCTATCTCTTGTACATTCCAAGCACTTAGTACAGTGCTCTGCACAAAGTAAGCACTCAATAAATACTTTTGAATGAATGTACTTAGCTTAGTGTACAAGCTAAGTACACTACAAACATTCTGCTTAAAAAAAATAATGATAATAATCTGGATATCACTTTATCGTATTTAAATAGATGTCCCAAGAGGAAGCAACTTAGGTGGATTTCTCTTGTTATAATTAGAACTGCTTCCGTTTGGCTGTCGTGGGGGAAAAAAAAACCCTTGCTATTCTGATTATGTGACCTTTTCATATGTTGATATGCCAGGACTAAATTGTTTCAATCTGATACTCTACTTGAAAAATCTAGTTCCAAAAGGAGGACCAGCTGATTGCATAGGGAAAATATGCATGCCTTTTATTATTCCATATCTTGCCTGCAAAGTATGGGCACTTAAAAATATTAAACAAAAACAGAATTAACCAAGTGCCACAAATCAGGAAGCACCATACAGATTTGAAACCATAGTTTATGTCTTCAGGAATTCAAGAGAGGAAAAGGAAAGGGGAAGTTGGGTCACCAGTTTAAATATGAGGTAAATGTTGGTGCTTTTCATTTGGGGGTTAATCAATCAAGAATGGTATTGATTTGTGATGGTGGACCACATTTTGATTCAGAGTGTAAAGTAGCAAACCTAAGTTAGAATCTAGAGAGAAAAAAGCCTAAGAATATTGAACTAGCAATAATAATTATGGATAACAAGTATAACAAATTTAAAAAGGACAATTTTAGATAGGCTTTTGGTAACCGCCTCAATTTAGGTCAGAGTGATGAAATTATCACTCCCATCATATAAAATATAGGGAAGGTGTTTTTTTGCTTTTTTTTCCAGAATTTAGCAGTTGCCTTAAAGAAAGTTTATATTAGAGAACCATGAATATACAAATATGAGAGTGCAATTTATTGAAATGATGATTTTGTTTAATGTGCCTGGATAACAAATATGCTCATTGACATGCAATCACATTCACAAATATTTTGATGTTCTTTAAGTGGACACCAATTGAGGAAAAAGAAAAAAAAGAGGAAGAGATTTCTACACATACCTAAATCTTGCTTCTCAACATTTGGGGATACAGTCTGAATGGGGAAAAGCAACATTGAAAGGGAAAAACAAAGGAGAAATATTAAACTCCTTGGTAGTAAGAAGTCCAATCATTTATCTCCCCACTACGTGCCAATTCATGGAGTCAGCTAGGCGGACCAACAGAAAACGTGTCACTGAGGTGTGTGACCTAAGGCACTGCTCCTCTGTTCACTTCAAATGACAGCAGACTTCAAAAGTATAATAATAATAATATTGGTATTTGTTAAATGCTTACTATGTGCAGAGCACTGTTCTAAGCGCTGGGAGAGATACAGAGTAATCAGGTTCTCCCACATGAGGCTCACAGTTAATCCTCATTTTACAGATGAGGTAACTGAGGTATAGAGAAGTGAAGTGACTTGCCCACAGTCAAACAGCTGACAAGGGGCAGAGCCGGGATTTGAACCCATGACCTCCCAAGTCCAGGCTCTTTGCACTGAGCCATGCTGGTCAGAGAGCCCCAAAACACAAAATACCCCAGATAAATCCCTCTGCTCTTTGGCAGTTTTACTACCACTGTTAAAATATCTACTGTTCATATGACTCAGGGGAAGTACCTACTGTTCACGTCTTTAAATAGGTCCTCCTCCATACCTTATCTCACCTTGGCTTCACGGACTCTGTCCTCTCCTGGTTCTCCTCTTACCTCTCTGGCCGATCATTCTCGGTCTCCTACGCTGGAGCCTCCTCCCCCTCCCATCCTTTAACTGTTGGAGTTCCTCAAGGGTCAGTTCTTGGCCCTCTTCTGTTCTCCATTTACACTCACTCCCTCGGTGAACTCATCCGCTCTCACGGCTTTGACTACCATCTCTACGCAGATGACACGCAGATCTACATCTCCGCCCCTGTCCTCTCCCCCTCCCTTCAGGCTCGCATCTCCTCCTGCCTCCGGGACGTCTCCACCTGGATGTCGGCCCGCCACCTAAAACTCAACATGAGCAAGACTGAGCTCCTCATCTTCCCTCCCAAACCCGGTCCTCTCCCAGACTTCTCTATCACCGTGGATGGCACGACCATCCTTCCCGTCCCGCAGGCCCGCAATCTCGGTGTCATCCTTGACTCGTCCCTCTCGTTCACCCCACACATCCTATCCGTTACCAAGACCTGCCGGTTTCACCTCTACAATATCGCCAAGATCCGCCCTTTCCTCTCCACCCAAACGGCTACCTTACTATTACGGGCTCCCGTTATATCCCGGCTAGACTACTGTGTCAGCCTTCTCGTTGACCTACCTTCCTCCTCTCTCGCCCCGCTCCGGTCTATTCTTCACTCCGCTGCCCGGCTCATCTTCCTGCAGAAACGATCTGGGCATGTCACTCCCCTTCTTAAACAACTCCAGTGGTTGCCTATCGACCTCCGCTCCAAACAAAAACTCCTCACTCTAGGCTTCAAGGCTCTCCATCACCTTGCCCCTTCCTACCTCTCCTCCCTTCTCTCTTTCTACCGCCCACCCCGCACGCTCCGCTCCTCTGCCGCCCACCTCCTCACCGTCCCTCGGTCTCGGCTATCCCGCCGTCGACCCCTGGGTCACGTCCTCCCGCGGTCCTGGAACGCCCTCCCTCCTCACCTCCGCCAAACTGATTCTCTTTCCCTCTTCAAAACCTTACTTAAAAATCACCTCCTCCAAGAGGCGTTCCCAGACTGAGCTCCTCTTCCCCCTCTACTCCCTCTGCCATCCCCCCTTTACCTCTCCGCAGCTAAAGCCTCATTTTCCCCTTTTCCCTCTGCTCCTCCACCTCTCCCTTCCCATCCCCACAGCACTGTACTCGTCCGCTCAACTGTATATATTTTCGTTACCCTATTTATTTTGTTAATGAATTGTACATCGCCTTGATTCTATTTAGTTGCCATTGTTTTTACGAGATGTTCTTCCCCTTGACGCTATTTATTGCCATTGTTCTTGTCTGTCCGTCTCCCCTGATTAGACTGTAAGCCCATCAAACGGCAGGGACTGTCTCTATCTGTTGCTGACTTGTTCATCCCAAGCGCTTAGTACAGTGTTCTGCACATAGTAAGCGCTCAATAAATACTATTGAATGAATGAATGAAATAAATAAGTCACTTTCATATCACTGAACTAGTCTTTCAACTGTAAAAAAAAAAAATAAACATTTTAGTTAAAATCCAAATAGCAGTAAGGTTCAAAAGGGACTACACTTTTTTTTCTTTTTTCATGTTAAGCATTGTTTTATTAAAGGCTTATGACTAGCTAGAAATAATAAAAGTGAAAAATTGAGTTTTGAAAATTGAAGGGGAGAAGTGGTGGCAGGGATTATCTAAAACAGCAGATTTTTCCAAAATAATTTCTACTTAATTTGTGTATTGATTTTTAAGTGTACCTTTATATAATCTGCAGCATTTCAAACTAAATAATTCTGGTCTAGCAGAATTTAAATATTTGCAGATTGATCCCACAGACAAGGTTTGAATTCTTACTCTGTGGGCTCTAACCCTCACCATTCAGGAGGATCCTCTTAAAAGAAGGTCCAAAACAACACCGCTTCTAGTAACAGAGCAGCCCCTTCAAAATAAAAGGCTAGTGGCCACCTTTTGAAATTTAGATTCTTATTATACAACCCTCCCCAAAGGGAATAATTGCTCTAAATCCACAAATAATATATTAATAATAGTGATATCTGTTAAGTCTTCACTATATGCTAAGAACTCTACTAACTGTTGGGGTAGATGCACATAATCATTTCAGACAGTTTCTATCCCACATGAGGCTCACAGTCGAAGTAGGAGGGAGAACAAATTTTGAATCCCCATTGTACAGAAGAAGAGGCTGAGGCACAAAGCTATGTGAGTTTGGCCAAGTCACTTAACTTCTCTGTGCCTCAGTTCCCTCATCTTTAAAATGGGGATTAAAACAGTGAGCCCCATGTGGGACAACCTTCTATCTACCCCAGTGCTTAGAACAGTGTTGGGCACATAGTAAGTGCTTAATAAATACCATCATTATTATTACTACTGTCCCAGTTTAATCAAGGTTAACTTACTCATAGCTGATCATCTTGGGATATTTCAGTATATGTCTTTTGACATGGCTCAAATTAGACCTCTCAGGAAAGGAATGGAAAACAAAAATGGTTCCTGCTGTTCACCACGTATGCCAACAATCAGTTTATAATGACAAAAAAAACCACCTTCAACCATCTCAACAAGGTGAAACCAAGAGCACTGATGCACCTGAGAAGCAGCATGGAATAGTGCATAAGACCACAGGCCTGGGTGTCAGGAAGACCTGTGTTCTAATCCCACCTCCATCACTTGTCTATTGTGTGACCTTGAGCAAGTCATTTAACTTCTCTGAGCCTCAGTTACCTCACCTGTAAATCAGGGATGAAGACTGAGCCCCATGAAGGACATAGACTGTGTCCATCCTGGTTACCTTTATCTACCCCAATGTTTAGAACAGTGCCTGATACATACAAAGTAGTTAAATACCATTAAAAGAAATTAAAAAATTAAGCATTGCAATTTCAATGATTTCTTAATGGATCATTAACAGGAAGTGAAGGACATTCACACTACATCAGCTAAAACTGTTGCCGAACTTAACATCACCCAATATCCTATGGGAATATAAATAGGGTGACAGGATTAGATCACAAGGCTCCAATTCAACAACAATGAAAGCAGCAGTAAAATATGTTGCTTCTATGAAGTAAAAACTGCTCCAGAAGCTTTATGATAACAACCAGGCAGGTTAAAACAGAAACCCTTAGGTAGAAATGCTAAAATGAAAAGCTGAATGGCAAGATTCCCAATTCCCTGCCTACCAGGGTGATCTCAGAAATGGTACAAATGTGAGCAGAGCACTCTGGGTCCCCACTAGGGACAGGATTGTTGTCTAATTCCCACCTATGTATTCACTTACCAGCACTCAGTACTGTGCTCCACAAACAGTAAGCACATAATATGATCACTACTACTAAGTACTTAGGAACAAAAAATTAAAGTAGAAGATACAGTCCTTGCCTCAGAAGAACTTACAATATGAGCACTTAATATGTGCAGGGCACTGTGCTAAGTGCTTGGAGGAGTACAACAACAATAGACTAACACATTCCTTGCCCATAGTTAGCTTACAATCTAGAGGGACATACAGACATTAATATAAATTAACAAATAACTGTTATGTATATAAGTCCCGTGGGTCGGGGGGGGGGGTGAATAAAGGGAACGAGTCAGGGCAATGCAGAAGGGCTTGGAAGAAAGCAAAATGAGGTCTTAGAAAAGGCCTCTTGGAGGAGATGAGCCTTGGATAAGGCTTTGAAGGTGGGAAGAGCCATCTGTCAGAAATGAAGAGGGAGGGAGTTCCAGGCCAGAAACAGGACATAGGCAAGAGATCTGGGTGAGAGAGATGAAATTGAGGTACAGTGAGAAGGTTAATATTGGAGGAGTGAAGTGGGTGGGCTGGGTTTTAGTAGAAGAATAGCAAGATGAGGTAGAAGTGAATGAATGTTTTAAAGCTGATAATAAGAAGCTTCTGTTTGATGCAGAAGTGATCGGCAACCATTGGAGGTTCTTGAGGAGTGGGAAAATATTGCACCTGCTGTGTGATCTTGGGCAAATCACTTAGCCTCATTTCTGTCTTCTCCTACCCACTTAGACTGTGAACCCCATATCATGGACTGTGTCTACTGTGATTATGTTGCATCTGAGCCAGTATTTAGCAGAGCACAAGACATATTGTGTTTAATAAGTACCATCATTATTTTAGGAAATCTCAATTATGCATCTTACATAGATTCTTATGAATCTGCAATTATTCTGACATTGATTCTTTGCTTCCTGGACCATGTACTGTGATGCTTATTACCTATTCTTAGTAAATATAATCCATTTCATAGCCATCCAATCTGAACATTTTAGAGTTCTGGAATCTCTAGGGTCTAAATTTATAGACTGTCATATTTCCCTATTGTTTTATGAAGGAACAAATAGCAATGACTAGGAAGGAGGAATGAGTTTCCTAGTCCAGCACAGTTCTTGAAATAATGGATTTAAATATTAATAATAATAATGGTATTTGTTAAGTGTTTACTGTATACCAAGCACTGTTCTCAGTGCTGGAGATTACATTAATGAAAAAAAAATGTACAGGTATTAATCAGTCAACAGATCTGGGTTTTTGCAATAGTATTCTGATTTCTGCTACAGGGAAATAATGTAGGTAAGACTTTTTTTTAATCGTAAAAGTAACTTAAATTTTTGTAGGACAAGTGTCCTCAATTATTTGTGAATTCATTAACCAAATATATATGGCTACTGGATTATAATTCTGAAAAATATTTAGTACTTTGACCTTCAAAGAAAGTCATTCAGATAGCAGGGAAGCAGCATAACCTAGTTTATAAAGCAAAGCACTGGGAGCCAGAAGACCTGGATTCTAATTCCAGGTTCATTACTGAATTGCTGGGTAACCTTGGACAAATCACTTCTCTGTGCCTCAGTTTCCTCAACTCCAACATGGGGATTCTATACATGCTCTCCCTCCTTCTTCAATTGTGAGCCCCATGTGGGACAGGAACTGTATTTATCCTCATTAAAATTTTAGTTACCCCAAAGGATACTTAAATACCATAAACAAAAACTCTCTCTTCCCCTCTCCCCCTCTACCGCCAGGAAAATAATTATCTCCTCTGGTTTCAGTACCTATTTTTCCAAATATAGTACCAAACCCAATTCCACACACACCCCAGTGTTAATTGATTAATCCTGTATGATGCTGACAAAAGTGAAACTGCCAAGCTGTCAGACAAGAGAGAAGAAAACGAGGAAATGCACCTACCCTACATGGTGCTCTCCCAAACACTTAGGACAACTTAATACATTCTCTAAGCTCATTTTGGGAAGGGAATGTGCCTGTTATGTTGTTCTCTTGTACTCTCCCAAGTACTTATTAAAGACTGTAAGCTTGATGTGGGCAGGGAATGTGTCTGTCATATTTTATGTTCCCAAGTGCTTAGTTCAGTCCTCTTAATAAACTAAGTACTCAATAAATGTGATTGAATGAAAAAAGTGCTTTTCAAATATAGTTGTTGACTTGAGAACTCCTCATAAGCAGAATTCACATTGAAAACACCCCTTAAAAATTATAGTATGTCATTGTCTTCCTATGTGGGTATGATTAAAAAGGATTCTTCAATATCTCCATCTAAAAATCACCATATTAGATTCTCCAGTGAGACTCCTTTCCATGAGTTATTTAAAAATTTAGCCCAAAAGGGAAATTACTAGGCTTAATGAAGCACCGAAAGTTTTCTCATCCTATTTTCTGTTATTCTATGCCTCAAATGGTTATGATTTTTTTAATGCCCTAATCCACAGGGCATCCCTTTTGATCTTTAACGTTTTAATCTTTCCAAGCTCCTAGTAGGCACAGAATGTATCTACCAACTCTGTTGTATTGTACTCTCCCAAGTGGTTAATACACTGCTCGGCACAGAGTAAGTGCTCAATACCACTGATTGATAATAATAATAAAATTATGATACTTATTAAGTGCTTACTATGTGCCAAGCTTTGTTCTATGAGCTGAGGTAGACGCAAGTTACTCAGGTTGGACACAGTACCTGTCCCATAGGGGGCTCACAGTTTTAATCACCATTTTACAAATGAGGTAACTGAGGCCCAGAGTAGTTAAATGATTTACCTAAGGTCACACAGCAGACATGTGGCTTCTGGCTCCCAGAACCATGTTCTACCCATTAAGCCATGCTGCAACACAATTGTTCAGTGGCTTTTCCATCTTTGGTGACTGACAATTCATCATCCATGGTGGGTCTATTGTAGCAGCTCAGAGTGGGCTTCTGGGGACTCACCTAGGTCAGGGCAGGGGATAATTATGAGAGGAAATAACAGAAATGAAACATTGCCAAAGCTCGCTCCTTGAACCAAAGAAGCTCTACGGAGGACTCTTCTTACTATTGCTGTGGGGATATTTCTCATGCTCTGAAGGTGTGTTTATTAGATACAGCAATTCAAGTTATGTTCTAGATATCAAAACAGTATCCTCCTTCCAAATTCATGGATAGGATAAAGCCCAGTTTGATATATGCTTAACCTCAGAGATGTTCATTTCTCAAAGAAAATGTTGAGCAAATAAATTAAGTCTATTAGCATGGATTTTGTTATATATTAAAACTATGAGTGATGGTTGTAACCAGTTTTTTGTTTGGGGTTTGTATTTTGTTTTAAAACTCAATGTCTTTGCATGGTAAATTCTCCAAGTGCCTTCAGGCCTGGAGGAACAAATTATGGAAAAAAAGATGAATGCTATAAAATAACAAGCTATAATTGTAAGTAAGCCCTTAGAATATTCCTATAAAACTGCCTGTAATTGCATGAAAGAGCACAAATTGTCTTGGGACTAGACAGCAGCTGTTTCCTGCCATCATTTTAGTACTTGGAATTAGAGAATTTTAGATTCAAAAGGATTTGACCAGACAAGGATTTAATGAAACAAATGGAGATTTCCATAGATTTATATGCTAACTATGCTGATAAACCTCTTTCCAGTTACATGCTCTTTCCCTGTTTCCTCAGATGGGCTCTGACAGGTGGTTTCAGCTGGTTGTGCTAAATCTTAATGAAATATGTTAATAGAATGATAGCCTCTCAAGTGTGCTTTTATCATAAGTAAAAAAAGAGGAAAAGATAATTAAACCAGATTTAGAAATGACTTTGGTCAAGCATCTGTTCAGTTGATAAAATCACCCTAAAAAGTTCAGATGTAGTCTCACAGATGTCAAGGAATAATACTACTGTAGAGGTAGCCTTCCTCATTCCTTGCAGGAACTCCTAAGTCAGAACACCTACTGGACTAAAATTCTATTACAGCTATTCTTACTCAACTACTTATCCCTATCAAGACATGAGTGGACAACTTGAAATGTTATTTAGATTCAAATTCTATTGAAAATGATATATCAATTCCCAAAGATATCTGTCTCCTTAAAAGGCCATAAAACCAGCACATTAAATTCAACATGGTTGGCAATCTGTGCCTGATAGTAAAGTAGAATAGATTACTGACAAAGGGTAGAGATAAAGGCAGATGTTTGTCAAAATAGTGAATACAAACAACTGGGATACATCTCTTATGAAGATCAGTGAAATATATTTCCCCACTTATGAGATCAATCTCAAAAAGAAATAGCTGACTTGTAATTCTAAAACTATAAGCAACTGAACTAAAATCTGAGCCTTTGGCTTCAAGGCTCTCCATCCCTTGCCCCCTCCTACCTCACCTCCCTTCTCTCTTTCTACTGCCCACCCCGCATGGTCTGCTCCTCTGCCGCTGACCCACTCACTGTCCCTAGTTCATGCCTATCCTGCCGTCGACCTCTGACCTACATCCTACCGCTATCCTGGAATGGTCTCCCTCCTCACCTCCACCAAACTAACTCTCTTCCCCTCTTCAAAGCCCTACTGAGAGTTCACCTTCTCCAAAAGGCCTTCCCAGACTGAGCTACCCCTTTTTCCTCTGCTCCCTCTACTCCCCCTCCATCCTCTGCTCCCTCTCCCTTCCCCCTTTCACCTCCCCTCAGCTAAACCCCCTTTCTCTCTGCTCCTCCCCCTCTCCCTTCCCCTTCCTTCAGCACTGTGCTCATTTGTATATATTTTTATTACCCTATTTATTTTGTTAATGAGGTGTACATCCCCTTGATTCTATATATTGTGACTGTTGTTTTTGTCTGCCTCCCCCCATTAGACTGTTAGCTCGTCATTGGACAGGGATTGCCTCTATCTGTTGCCGAATTGCACATTCCAAGTGCTTAGTACAGTGCTCTGCACATAGTAAGCACTCAATAAATACTATTGAAAGAATAAATGCCTGTATGCCATTAAACTAGTCATTCATGCCAAAAAAAATGGCTATATCATGGGGAAAGTGATTAAAACACCCCCATGTGTCCTGCTAAAATGCACTGTTCATAGAAACTGAATCACCTGAAACAAAGCCAAACCATACTTAAACTCAGTCATTAGACCTAAAATGAAGACCTTTCTCACATAAAACATGTATTAAATTTCCTAAATACACTAGCTTTACAAGGGAAGGCAGTCTGTGCTGTTCCGATTAACAATTTTCCCTTCAAATTACTCTACAGTCTTGTTTCTTGTGATTTTTCCTCCAATATCTCCAATTTACAGATCTCTACTTAAATTGAACTTGAAACTCTTTACCCATCCATATTCTTTTGAAAGGTAGCAGATGCTAAAATTTACTTACCTCTTGGGTCACCACTTCCAGCTTTTCTTTGCCCTCTGTTATGATAGCACTTCTCCTTTCCACTAATCCTGGCACTTTATGTATTTCAGCATCTACTGTTATGCTCTGAATCAATCTTCACTTCAAGGCATTTTACTAGACCTTCTGTGATAGCCATCTCTGTTGGCAAAAGAGTCCTTCTTAACTCTAAGAGAGCTTCCAAAGTTCTCAACCCACCAGGAACTACAAGAAGTCTGACCAGGTGCCAATATTTAGAGATCAGTCACCAGCACATGGGATAATCAAGATAGAATCCACCTTTTTCTCTCCACCAGGCATTCAACCTCAGGAGGACTATGGTCACAAAAGATAACACTTCAGGAAATGATTACACCTTAATGAAGTTGGGATAGTAATTCAGTTCTGCAGAACAGTCAGAAAATGATAAAACTGCATGTGAAATACTATTAGAGGCAGGTGAGAGGTCTTTGATAATCATGGTGGCAGCCAAGAGAAAGACCCTTAAAGGTCTACCCACAGTAAGAGCTGGGGTAATAAAATGAATAGCTGACTCAAAGGATGCATATGCAAGCCCCACCTACTTCTGCATGTGCTGGGTTGCTCATAGGCCTTGGAGTCAGAAGTACCTGGGTTCTAGTCCCAGCTCCTCTAATTGTCTGCTTTGTGACCTTGGGCAAGTCACTTAACTTCTCTGGGCCTCAGTTATCTCATCTGTAAAATGGAGATTAAGACTGAAAGCTCCTCATGGGACATGGACTGTGTCCAACCTGATTAGCCTGTATCTAACCCAATGCTTTTTACAGTGCCTGCCATATAGTAAACTGAACAAATTTTTTTAAAAAAGAGAAGGAGGGGTAATATTTGGGGCAACATTTACTGAGCACCCACTTGGCATGCACACTGTTACTTTGAAAAGTACAGAATAAAGAAATGATGCATTATCTGTCCACAAGAAGGTTACACTCCAAGGATGGGGCCCAGGTGTGGGGGAAGGGACACAAACAAACAATTCACAAAAAGATTAGAAAAGGTAATGTAATATGCATGCACAAGCTTAATAGTCAAAAATTCTTGGGCATTTCCGACCAAAAAACTATTTTTTTTAATGAAAAATCCAGGCTTTTATGACATTGGGCAAGTCATTTCAATTATTTGAGTCTCAGTTTCCTCATCTGTAAAATGAGGATTAAATCTTACTCTCTCTTAGACTGTGAATCCCATGTAGGACAGGGACTGTGTCCAACCTGATTATCTTGCATCTACCCCATCACTTATAAAGTGCTTGGCACACTAATATTAAGCCTTTAAATATTTTATTCTTATTATCATTAATAATATAATGATAATAAAAAATATTATTACTCTCACTTTTATTGTCCTGAGAGACCTGTTTAGGTGAGATATCTGGCTTGGATTCCAAGTTACTCAAAGTGGAAAGAGCTTGTCTCATTTTTAACAGCTGAGATATGTAAGAAGTGCTAAGCAAAGTGCTTCAATACTAGTAAGGACAAAGTAAATACAGTAATTATTAATCATACCATTTTTTCTGGATTTTAGTACTCTATACGCTCCTTGAGGTCAGGGGTGGTGTCTTCCAACTCTATTGTATTGTAGTCTCCCAAGTGAATAGGACAGTGTTCTGCACACAGTAAGCATTTAATAAATACCACTGACTGATTGATTGATTGAGTAACCCAAGAATATCCTAGTGTTCCAGGCCCAAGAGGCAACAGCTAAAGATCTCAAAACTCACAGGGGCCAGATCAGGTCAGTGGAAATACTGGTCCAAGAGCCTCAAGGCACCACAGCAATGGAGGGATTAAACTTCTGATTCTACTAAATATAATCAGAACACAGTGCAAAATAAAAACACTTCTACATACCTCAGGAAAAAACATAATTGGCAAATGTCAGTAAGTAGTGTATTCTTTGAAGCAGTTTTCTGCTTACTGTTTTTAGATCACCTCAATCTTCTTGCGATATGATGAAATAAGCTCATAGTAAGAGTTCAAGTACAGGACATTTGGGGGTGAGCCAAATGGAAGGATTTCTATAGAAAGTGAAAAGGTCTAATGGCATCATAAGCAAAAATGCCCTGATTCTGACAGACGTTTTACAGATCTTCCTGTGAGCACAGGCTTAACCAGAGAAATGTTGCCGTTAGTGTTACTGTCCTCGGCTTGAATGGGGATGACTAACTATAATATGAACAAACGAGTAATATTAAAGTTTACTCTCAGTCTGATTTAGTTCATTCTACGAACAATTTGAAATGTATCAAAATGTGCATTAACACCTAGTCTTGAGAAGGAAGTAGCCCTCTACCTTAGCTTTTTATTAAGCTACTTAGACTATGAGCCCCATGTGGGACAGGGAATGTGTGTGCCTGATTAACTTGTATCTACCCCAGCGCTTAGAGCAGTGCTTGACACATAGTAAGTGCTTAACAAAAATAATAATAATAATAATAGGAATACTTGATGATGATGATCATCATCATAATAATAATACAAATGGTCAAGCTGCTTCTGGATGGTTCCAGGATGAGGTGTGCCTTATTCCTCAAATCAGACTTAATTACTTAATGGAGCAATTAAAATAGTTGGGGTTTGAGATCATGATTTATGAAGTATGAAATTCTATTACAGTATAGCTATGTAGCTAGGCAAGAGTTACCTTTCCCTCATGCCCATGAAGGGCTGTCAGAAACATCTTTCAACGGGACAAGCTAATGTGCCAGAAATTAACTGACACTGAGTGAGAAATAAAAGCTGTTTCATTCTGAAACTGCTAAATAGCTACTCATATTTCACTATCATTATTCTCCAAACATTATATTTCTCTTATAAAAAAATCCTTACCATCCTAGTAAGGAATAGTAACATTATTAGAGAACAGGCCTGAGAGTCAGAAGGACCAGGATTCTAATTGTGGCCCCAACACATTTCTGCTCTGTGACCTTGGGCAAGTCATTTAATTTATCTGGACTTCAGTTACTTCATCTGTAAAATGGGGATTAAGAGTGTGAGCCCCATCTGGAACAGGAATTGTATCCAACCTGATTAACTTGTGGGCATGGAATGTGTCTGTTTATTGTTGTATTGTACTCTCCCAAGTGTTTAGTACAGTTCTCGGCACAACAGTAAGCATCACTAAATACACGAGTGAATGAATGAATCTTTCCCAGTGCTGACAATAGTATTTGACACACAATGGGCACTTAACAAGTACCATAATTATTATTAGTAGTTTTAGTAGCAGTAGTAAGTAATAGTAGTAGTAATAGCAGTAGTAGTCGTTGTAATAGTAGTAATAGTAGTATTTCGCAGTTCTGAGTGCAAAAGACTTCATGAGGTTCTACCGAAAAGAGTATTCAGGGAAGATGCAGACAGGATCCGTGGCCTCCAAAGGGCTCTTTCCACTGAGCCACGCTGCTTTCAGAGGTCATGGGTTTGAATCCCGGCTCTGCCACTTGGCATCTGTGTGACTATGGGCAAGTCACTTAACTTCTCTGTGCCTCAGTTACCTCATCTGTAAAATGGGGATTAGCTGTGAGCCTCACGTGGGACAACCTGACCTTATCCTCCAGGGAAGAAGCTATAAAACTTTGTGCTATTCTGTCCTTGAACTTCTGGGTTCTTCCAAAATGGATGGGCCATGAGCAAATCACCAGTTTGGTCAGTCGATTAAGTTACTATACCTGAATGGAAACTGTGATTCCTGACTGCTGGCTTTTTTGTTTTGTTTTGTTTTTTTACTGGAAGTAATGGGTCTGGATAAGATTGATTTCTCCATTCTGATTTGATTTTTAATTGGACTAGTCTGAAACTCCAGTAAAGAGTCTTGTGCACAAAAGTTGTTCTCTGAGTTGACCCAGGGTGTCTCAGACATGAGGCCCACTGAATGTTCTGACAGTTCTCTTTGATTAGAGTTCCAGGATTCTAAGATGTCCCAGCTACCTACAAACAAAACTGGACCTTCAAGCCTGAGTTTCCATTTTTTCTTACTTTCTAAATCTTCTTCCTCCACAGGTTGTTTGCCTCTATTCTGTGGGCAGGGAACATATCTACTAACTCTGTCGTACTATATTCTCCTTAGTGCTTAGTACAGTACTCTGCACACAGTAAGTGCTCAATAAATGACACTGCTTGATGTGCTACACTCTCAATCCCTGCTCTCTTATTTCCTAAGCTTCTGCCTTCCTGTACATAAATTGTCTCCTCTTTCTGGCTAATTCCTATCAATCAGTCATCCACTGATATCTACTGAGTGCCTCATGTGCAGAGCATTGCACTAGGTGCTTAAGAGAGTTCAATATGTTTGAATTGTTAGACTTGATCTCTGTGGGGGTGAGGTATGAATGTGCCTAGAGGGTACATGTTGAAGATCATAGGTGACTCAGAGTTCACCAAATCGCACAATTCTTATTAATGTATTGAAATGTAAATTATTCCAAGCTTCTCATGTCATCGCCCAAGCTATTTCCCTAGATTAATAAAGACTTTGGTGTTTGTGAGTCTAGGAAGCATGATTTTTTTTACTTTAAATTAAAATCAAATTGCATTTTCACAAGCACATTCAGTAGAGATGTTCCTAAGATTGAAGGTGAACCACAGTTTAATCAAGAGTCTGAATGTAAAAGGAATGCAATGGATCAGAAAGGTCACCCTCAGTTAGCACATTCCTGCTATTCTTCATTTCACATGAACAGGAACGAGGCATTCTCCTCTCTCCCTGATGCATTAGTGTAACACTATTAGAGTTTATGATACTCATCAAGCTTTGTAAAGACAGGATACTTTTGATGATCACATTGCTTATGGTATCTAAACTTCCTTGAATGGATAGAGCAGTCGTGAATTTCAAGGTTCTGGTCAGCTCCCCAATTATCTAGCATGAGTCTGGGAGTCAGAAAATCATGAGTTCTAATTCCAGCTCCACTACATGTCTGCTATGTGACCTTGGGCAAGTCACTTCACTTATCTTGGCCTCAGTTCATTTTACAGTTCCCATCTGTAAAATGGGGATTGAGATTGTGAGCCCACATGGGACAGAGACTGTGTCCAACCCAACTTGCTTGTATCCACCCCAGTGCTTAGTCCAGTGCCTGACACATAATAAGCACTTAAAAAATGCCATTATTATTATTATTATTATTATTATCTAAAGAGGAACCCATTTGGGACCTCCCTTTTGGCCAGGGTGTTGGAAGGATTCGATGGAACAGTAGCAGAGATAAATAGGGTGGAGAAGAACAATTCTGGATGAGAGCACAACAATTCCTAGTACTGCAGTGACAAAATGGGGAGGGGGAGAAGAGGAAGAGGTTTGGTCAACCTCCTGGGAAAAATTGCATCTTTAATTGGAAGAGGTGTTGTTTTTCAAGACCCTGGCTCCCCTCTCCATATAAATGAAGCATTCGGTCTGCATGTCTAATGCCGTCTGGTACTATGAGAGACTGTTGTATATGTTTGGATATTCTTACATAATCCTTCATAATTATCACTGTGCTTTCATTACTACCCCAATGTTTTTATAGGCTGCCCACTTTAGTATTAGAAATAATGGATTTGTTCCAGTTTGTGTGAGGCAAATGTGTCTATTGTTTCTAAAGATCCAAATGCCGATAAGTAGGAAGAGTTAACAAAAGCTTCCTTTATCCCTGACTTTAAAGCAGGCATCTTGAGAAAGAATATTTGGTAATTTGTTCATATGTGACTCTTTTTAAATATGGATTAACTAATTATTATTTATCATTTTGTGTTTTTAAAGTTTGAGGATCTCAAAATGAGTTTTCATGTTAGTCACTGATATTTATATATTTAGAAGCAGTGTGGTTTAGTGGAAAGACACGGGCTTAGGGGTCAGAGGTCATGTGTTCCAATCCTGCCTCTGCCACCTTTCAGCTATGTGACTTTGGGCAAATCACTTACCTACTCTGTGCCTGTTACCTCATCTGTAAAATGGGGATGAAGACTATGAGCCCCACGTGGGACAACCTGATTACCTTGTACCTATCCCAGCACTTAGAACAGTGCTTGACACATAGTAAGTGCATAACAAATACCATCATTATTATCATTATTAATACCATTATTTATTGAGGAACCACTGTGGAAAACATCATCAAAATGTAACTCTGAAAGATATGCAATTAAGAAAAATAATTCTGTTTATAATAAGCATAATAATGATGATAATAACTCACTCACATGCTGTCCTTGCCATCCAATAAAAATTGTGGTGAAATTAAGGGAAATCAATTATATATTCATTAGGCAGAGCTGACGGATAAAACCTGTAATGACAGTGCCTGAAAAAGCCTCTCTATGTGAACAGTGGTTCTTTGCGGCCTTGCACCTAAAAGGATGTCTTTGGATTTACAGCCGGAGCTGTTGTTTGTAGGAACTGTTATTCCTTGTGGTTCTGTTTCTTGAAAAAAAAGATATTGTCCAGAACCCAAAGTTGGACAGAGCACATAGCCCTCAGGAGATGGAGTTTCCAGAGGGCAAGACCAATCAATCAGACAATGGCATTTATTGAATGAGTGCAGTGTGCTGTGTTTAGATTTGGGAGAGTACACTACAAAAGAGTTGATAGACTTGATTCCTACCTTCAAGGAATAAATTGCAGATGGGAGAAATGGCAGAGTTTAGGGTATATACATAAGTACTATGGGGTTAATAACTGTGGTATTTTTATTAAATGCTTAACTATGTGCCAGGCACTGTACTAAGCACTGGGGTGGAGACAAGCAAATTGGGTTGGACACAGTCCCTGGCCTTCATAGCATGAGAGTGAGGTAAATGAGGCACCAAGAAGTTAAGTGACTTGCCCAAAGTCACACAGCTGACAGGTGGTGGAGCTGGCATTAGAACCCATGACCTCTGACTTCTATGCCCATACTCTTTCCACTGAGCCATGCTGCTTCTCTAATACAAGAACACAAACAGGAGGGAATTTGACACTGTAGAGAAGCATAAAATTTGGGGCTGGCAAGATAAATTTAGGAATTATCTATGTAGAAATGGTAGTCCAAGTTATGGGAGTGTCTGAATTCTCCAAAGTGAGTGGAGGATAGAAGGGGACACAGAAATGAGTACTGAGGGACTCCTTGGGGTTGAAAGGAAAAGGAGGAGCCGGCAAAAGGGACTGAGGAGCATCCAGAAATTAGGTGGAGAACAGTGCTTTACACAAAGTAGGCACTCAATAAATATGATTGAATGAATGAATGAATGAACCAGGAGAGGACAGTCTCATGAAGCCAAGTTGAGACAGTGTTTTGGAGGAGAAGGAGGTGGTCCACAGTGTGGAAGATACCTATGAGGCCAAGGAGGATTAGAATTGGAAGCCAAAGGTAAAGAATAAGACAGAAAGAGAAGTGGAAACAAGGAAGGATACAAGAAAAAGGTAGAGACAGAGAGTAGGAGGGTGGAAGGGAAAGAGAAGAGAGAAACATATACTCAGACACATATACACTTGCCCCTACATCTAAACACATCTCCACATAAACCTATAGACATACACACAACCACACACAAACTAAAACTTTTATCCTGCTAGCACCCACTTTCTCTCTCCCAAAATTCCCAGACCACACTAGACTTGAAGCTATAAGTGTGTTTAGTCTTTGTTTAATAAAGTTTGTGTAAATTGCCAATATTCTCTACCCATAATTTTAGAAGATTCTGCTTCAGTCCATTTAAACATCAGGAGAGATTTTTTTTAATAGTATTAAACTGGAAAAGCATCCTCTGTTTCTCATGTAATCAATTGATTGAATTGAAAATTCTGCAAAGCATTGTATTTAATATTTTTTTTTCCTCAGGAGTTCTCTTAGAAGGATTTAATTTTCAGAGTTCGAAATTGCCTCCCTTACTCTTTTTAGACTTTCTGTTTCAGATTGAAATGCTTTGACAAGTATCTGTTAGTGTTTGTGCTTGCAAATGAGAAGTACTAGCTAGTTCCTGTGCTTTTAAGATAAGCAGAAGGCACTTATGGATATTCGAGAACTGATAAGGAAACAAAGAATAATGGGAAAAAAAAAAAACCTCTTGCAACTCCTACCACTTCCATTAACTAGGAAAAGTTTTTAGTCTACACAGTAGCTAAGCAGTGGGAGAGGCACAAAATAAGGTGTTTCGGGAAGGAAAAAAAGAAGACATGTAGATGAGAGCAGGAAGCAAGCTTCAAAAGAACCAAGGCTATGGGCAAAAGATCTTGAATTGAAAGAGGCATTTTCCAAATGCATAAGATGTTTTCTAATTCATCTCTCCTTAAATCCTATTTCACAGTATTGAGTTTACATCAAGTCATTTACTGCTTGGCCTTCTTCTTTATTTAGTTTAAGTCTATTGCCATCACTTTGATTGAACTAAAAGGTTTATCTTGTTTATTTATCTGACTACCACGGGGCTTATCCAGGGAGTCTGCTGTTGCTCATAATTTCACCAAGTAAGCCTGAATAGTCAGCTTTGGGCTGCAGATATATCTACTGATCATAGGTTCTCTTTAGACATTGCTTTCCTTTTATCTCATATGGAATATGGTTGCACATTTATTAGCTGGATAAATACTAACCATATAAACAAACGTTTCTGGTTACCAAGGGTCATATGGGGGTGTTAATAATAATAATAATGTTGGTATTTGTTAAGCTCTTACTATGTGCAGAGCACTGTTCTAAGCGCTGGGGTAGACACGGGGAATCAGCTTGTCCCACGTGGGGCTCACAGTTTTCATCCCCATTTTACAGATGAGGTAACTGAGGCACAGAGAAGTTAAGTGACTTGCCCACAGTCACACAGCTAAGTGGCTGAGCTGAGATTTGAACTCATGACCTCTGACTCCAAAGCCCGTGCTCTTTCCACTCAGCCACACTGGATGTTCACTGACAAAATACTGGTAGAAGGCAGGGAGAGGCACAGAAAGAGATTGAGGTGTGAGGAAGAGAGGATAAGATACTGAGAGGGAGGGACAAGCAAGAGGGAGCTGGGCAAAGGAAGAGAAAAACAGAAAGGGGGGAGAAAGGGAAAGAGAAGAAGAAGAAGAAAGGACAAAGGAGAGAAGAGGATATCGGGGTACTTAATCAGTGGTACTTTTTGAATGTCTGATAAGAGCAAAGCACTGAAACAATCAGTCAAATTTATTCAGCATTTACTATGTGCAGACCACTCTTCTAAGTGCTTGAGAGAGCACAGCTAAACACATTGCTAAACATATTTTCCCTAACCACAAGGAGCTAATAATCAAGGGCCCAGGAGAGTAAAACACAAGCAAGCCATGTTCCCTGCCCTCAAGAAACAAACAATCTAAAGGAAAAAACTGACAGGAGAGCAAGTAGTTTCAGTATATCAGGGATGAAATAGCAGAATAAGCAATTGTATGAATGCAAAAATCCAAATAAAACATGCACATATAAGTACTGAGGATAGGAATAAAATAAAATGCATACTTATTTGCCATATTCATCATGTTAACCCCTGCTTCTCCCCTGTGCAGAAGTAATTAGTCAATCAATCAATGGTATTTATTTTGCTCATACTGTGTGTGGAGCACTGTACTAAGCACTTGGGAGAATATAATACAGTTGGTAGATGTGCTCTTGCCCTAACAATTGTTCAGAAGGTAGAAGGAGCCCAGATTAAATGGATCTTCCCTGAGCTGTTGCTGGGGAGTTTGCCGTGTAGTTAGAAATTTGGCATTGTGGATACAGGCTGTAGATTTCCAGAAACAGCTGAGGATGGTCCAATTCTATTGTAGTGGTAGTGATGGAGACAAGAACTGATTCTGCATCTGTTAATGCCAAAGGGAAAAAAACAAAAAACAGCTGAAGAAGCAGGACAACCCTCCAAAATCCTCAGTCTTCCCTGCTCATCTGTTATGGCAAAGGTCTTGTCCCGCCACTCCAACCCAAAGTAGGATCCATCAGGTCCTGACAGAAGTCTTTTGGGTGGAAAGATGGAAAACAAAAAAGCAAACCGTCCTACCTAATGAGGGACATCTGGTCACCTTAAATTCTGATTCATTTTTCCTGGAGTAATCAAAATTATATAACTAAAATACCAATTGATATCATGAAAAAATGGTATTTTAGCATAATACCTTCCATTTGTTTAGCACTTTTATCTTCCAACACTTTTCATATCAGTGATCACATTTTATAATTTTAACCTTACTAAGATGTTGGGAGAGCCTTTTACACCATTTCCTCCTGCTTTCTCATTCTTTTCTCTTTAGATTGTTAGTTTCTTGAAGGCAGGGAACATGAGCGCCTTGCTGCCATCTCTCCCATCCCTCTTCTCTTTATCCCCCTGTCTGTGATGATTACCTCCATACTGGTGAATTACATTTCAATTTCAGTACCTTACTGTTGGTGAACTGATCTTACACATAATATGATACATAGGCAATGATGAAGAAATTACTTGACAAGTGAAGAATTTCTTCTGTAGTATGCTCCAGTTTCACACCCACCTAGAAATCTTTCAAAGATGTGCATTTTTGAGTGATGAAACCCCAAAGAACAGACTGATATTCTTGATTCATTTTTCTATTTCTTTATCAATCCATGAAGCACTGGGTAGTGTATTGTTATTGCATTGCACCCTCACGTTGGTTGTGATGGGATATCCCAGAGGAGTTACGATACTGGATAGCTGAAGTGGTGTTATTACACTCCAAGTAGAGATTGCCCAACCAAAGCAAGAATCTTGCAATAGGAGTAAAAGTGGCTAGATTTGATAAAATTAAATTCCCTAGTGAAAATAAGATGTGTTTTCTAATTTGGGTAATTATGTCTCTAATAACATTAGCAACTGGTAATATTAGACAATATTTCCTTGACCTTTAGTTCAAATATTTCCATGTATTCTGAATAACTTCAATGTGATGGAATCACATAAAATATGATGTTAGACGGCATGTATATACACTTTGGTTGGCCCACAATAAAGAAAACTAATTCAACTTTTCATTACTTAAATGTCATCCATTAATCAATAGTACTTCACAGAGTTTTACAGAAGAGGAAACTGAGGCAAAGAAAACTTCTGATTTGGTTAAGTTAGCAGGCAAGGGAAGGAAGTAGGATTAGAAGCCAGGTTCTCTGACACCCAGGCCTGTGCTCTGTCCACTAAGCCTTGCTGCTTCCTATGAGAAGAGAACAAGGCACAGTGGGTAGAATGATTCTTATCTATAGGATGAGAATGTAACTTTTATTGCATGATTCTCACAACACAGATGTCAGTCAAACTTGCACATACTGAGGTCACATCACCTCCAAGAGGTCTTCCCCAGTTAAGCCTTCTTTTCCCCTACTCCCTCTCCCTTCTACATCAGTTACACACTTGGATCTGCACATTTAGTATTCACTCCACTCTCAGCCTTACAGCATTTATGTACATATCTATAAATTAATTATTTGTATTAATGTCTGTCTCCCCCTCTAGACCATAAAATCCTTGTGGGTAGAAATTGTGCCTACAAACTATTATATTGTACTGTCTCAAGACCTTAGTACAGTGCTCTGGATACTGTAAACATTCAATAAATGCTATTAAAGAGTCCATACTTCACTCTGCTGCCTTAATCATTTTGCTACAAAAACATTCAGGCTATGTTTCCCCACTCCTCAAAAACTTCCAGTGGTTGCCCAGCCACCTCCACATCAAACAGAAAATTCTTACTATCAGCTGTAAAGCACTCAATCACCTTGCTCCCTCCTGCCTCATCTCACTACTCTCCCACTACAACCCAACTCCTGGACCAAGTCATCTACACTCGCTGCCTAGAATTTCTCTCCTCCATCTCTCTCCTGGTCACCCTTCAATCTGGTTTCCATGGCCTCCACTCCACTGAAACCACCCTCTCAAAGGTCACCAATGACCTCTTTCTTGCCAAATCTAATGGCTCCTACTCTATCCTAATCCTCCTCGACCACTCAGCTGCCTTTGACACTGTCTACCATCCCCTTATCGTCAGCATGTTATCCAGCCTTGGCTTCAGTGCCCTGTCATCTCCTAGTTCTCCTCTTGTCTCTTTGGCCATTCATTCTCAGTCTCCTTCAGGGGCTCCTTCTCCCCTTCCCATCCCCTAACTGTAAGGGTTCCTCGAGGGTCAGTTCTTGGTCCCCTTCTGTTTTCCATCTAGTTATTTCCTTGGTGAACTCATTCACTCCCACACCTTCAAGGGACAATACCCAAATCTACATCTCCCGTTTTCTCTCCTTCCCTCCAGGCTCGCATTTCTTCCTGCCTTCAGAACATCTCCCCTGGATGTTCTCCCACTACCTTAAACTCAATATGTCCAAGACTGAGCTCCTTTTCTTTCCTTCCATACCCTGTCCTCTCCCTGACTTTATCATCACTGTGGAAGTCACTACCTTCCTTTCCATCTCACAAGCCCACAACCTTGGTGTCATCTTTGACTCCGCTCTCTCATTCAGCCACATATCCAATCCGTCACCTAAACCTGCTAGTCTCACCTTCAGATCGCCAAGATCCCCCCTTTCCTCTCTATCCAAACTGCTACCACATTAGTACAATCACTTATCCTATCCTGACTGGATTACTGCACCATCCTTTCTGATCCCCCAACCTCCTGTCTCTCCCCTCTTCAGTCTATACTTCACTCTGTTGCCTGAATTATCTTTCTACAGAAACGTTCTGGGCATATAACCTCCATCCTCAAAAATCTCCTGTGGTTGCTTATCAACCTCCGTATCAAGCAAAAATTTCTCACTATTGGCTTCAAAGCTCTCCATCACCTTGCTTCTTCTTACCTCACCTCCCTTCTCTCCTTCTACATCTCAGCCCACATACTCCACATACTCCACTCATCTGGTGCTAACCTTCTCAAATGTGCTTTGTTCTCACCTGTCCCACCATCGAACCCTGGCCCACATCCTTATCTCTGGCCTGGAATGCCAGCCCTCCTCAAATCCACCAATCACACTTCCCCCCTTCAAAGTCCTACTGAAGGCTCACTTCCTCCAAGAGGTATTCCCAGACTAAGCCCCCCATTTCCTCTGCTCCTCCTCCTCTCCTCATTGCCCCGACTCATTCCCTTTGCTCTTCCCCCCGCACAGCACTGTATATATATGTACATATTTATAATTCTATTTATATCAATGATGTTTATGTATCTATAATTCTATTTCTTTATATTGATGGTATTGATGTCCATTTACTTGTTTTGATCCCTTCTAAACTGTGAGCTCGTTGTAAGCAGGGATTGTCTCTACTTGTTGCTGAATTGAACTTTCCTAGTGTTTAGTACAGTGCACTGCACATAGTAAGCACTCATTAAATATGATTGAATGAATGAATGAATGAATGAACCCAACCCACACACTTCACTCCTCTAATGCTAACATTCTCATTGTACCTCCATCTCCTCTATCTCACTGCAGATTTCTGGAACACCCTCCCTCTTCATATTTTACAGACAATAACACTCCCCACCTTCAAAGCCTTACTGAAGGCACGTCTCCTCCAAGAGAGTGTCCCTGATTAATAGCTCTTTTTTTCCTTGTCTTCTACTCTCGATGCACAGTGAGAAGGTTACCACGAGAGGAGTGGAGTATGTGGGCTGGGATGTAGAGGGAGAGAAGGGAGGTGAGGTAAGAAGCGGCAAGGATCTTTTGCATTGTCCTGACTTGCTACCTTTATTAATCCCTCCTCCCATCCCCTCAGAACATCTGTACATATCTGTAATTTACCTATATATATTAATGTCTGCTTCCCCTTCTAGACCTTTAGCTCATTGTGATCAGGGAAAGTGTTCATTATATTGTTATATTCTAATCCCGACTCCACCACTTGTCTGCTGTGTGACCTTGGGCAAGTAACTTAACTTCTCTGTGCCTCAATTACCTCATGTGCAAAATGGGGATCGAGACTGTGAGCCCCACATGGAACAGGGACTATGCCCAACCCGATTAGCTTATTCCCACCCCTTAGTACAGTGCCTGGAACACAGTAAGCACTTAACAAATACCATAATTTGTTATTGTAATTGTAATATGGTAACCAAATACCATAATACCATAAATACCATAATTATTATTACTACTCTCCAAGAGCTTAGTACAATGCTCTTCATACAGTAAACACTCAATAAATACAATTTGCTGGCTGACTGAATGACTGACTGAAGGAACATGGAGTCAAAGAAAAAGAATTCCTGACAAGAGGGTGTCATCCTTTATAGTAAACAGTCACTAACCCTGAGGACTGGGATATTCCATTAATAGTTCCAAAGGATGAGGGGACGATGCCTTCCATACCTGGCAATTTAGGAATTGAACACATACAAGAGCATAACATGTTAGGGGAGAGAATACAGGGTTTCTGAAGCAGAAATCATGCCTCACAAAGCAGCTGGAGTTCTCTGAAAGGGTCAGCAAGTATTTTGATAGAGTGGAGCCAGTGGACATAAAATACTTAGATTTTTAAGAAAGTCTTTGATATGGTTCCATAATAAAGATTTTTAAAATAAACAAATAATCAGAGAATAGAAGAGAATGTCCTGTCATGTAGGGAAAACTTCCTGAGAAATAGGAAGCAAAGGTTAGGGGTAAATGGTTGACTATATCTGGAATACTGCATGCAGTTCTATTTACTGGATCTTAGCAAGGATATAATAGAACTGGAGGAGGAACAGAGAAGGGCAACTACATGAGGATAGTTTGAAAGAATAAAGGCTTTTCAGTCTCCAGGGATGCAACTGAAGGAGATAGAGTCAAAACAAACAAAGAAAACACTTCTATACGGAGTGGATGGCAAGCATATAACATTCATTACCTTAGAAAATTGTCCAGGCAGAAAATATCTGTAAATTCAATAGGATTTAGATAAATTCATGGATGAGCAATGGATAATAGTATACAGAGGGATATAGAAGGGAAAAGTCAGACATATGAGATGCAACATTCCTAAATGAATGTATGGGGTTTAAGGGACTGAAGCCCAAGGCTTTGAATTAAGGTACTCAAAAATAAATCCATAATGGTATACATGGGAGGGTGCATGGTGACATGAGCGAGGAAGGCAGTGGCTGTCCAGGAGGGCTTAAGATGGGGAGAGATAGGTCTGTTGGTGGAGATGGACTTATTGGTAGGTGAACAGGAGGGCACCTGTGCCAACTCAGGATGATTGGGCAAGGAGGTGAGGAACCCACGTGATGGGTCCTAGCTATCGATTCTGGCCTAGCCGATCTGTTGCCTGTGTGGTGGGAGGATCAGGACTGCCGAAGAAACAGGTAAACACAGAGGGGAGCATCCAGCAGTGTCTGTGCCATTTCTAACCATGCCACCCTGAGAGCACCCCCTTTTGTGTTACCTCAGAAACTACACAGAATTGGCCTGGCTAGAATTTGGATGAGAGATCATCTGGGAATATTGCCTTCTATAGGGTTTTGCTAAGCAGTGTAGTGGAGGTCACAAAGAAGTTAAGAAGAGTTTCAGGCCTAGAGGAGAGCGAATATTGAGGAGGAACAGTCTCAGGTGATTCTTCTGCACACTGTTTTGCAGTGAAACCCTGAACTGTCAGTCAGTCAATCCAATTTATTGAGTGCTTACTGTGTGTAAGCACTTGGAAGAGTACAGTAGAGCAATGTAACAGACACAATCCCTGCCCACAATGACCTCACAATCTAGAGGGGGAGACAGGCATTAATATAAATAAA
Organism: Ornithorhynchus anatinus; assembly: GCF_004115215.2. NCBI lineage: Eukaryota > Metazoa > Chordata > Mammalia > Monotremata > Ornithorhynchidae > Ornithorhynchus > Ornithorhynchus anatinus. The sequence continues at coordinate 46,967,662 of NC_041728.1, read as the reverse complement.
TTGCAGATACATACATATGAACTGGATACAGATGTACAAATGTTCAAACATGTATGTATGCACAGATATGTAAATATATACATACGAACTGGATAGACCACTGTCTTTCCCATTAGGGGTTTTATGGATGTTCCCACACAATCATGCAAGAGGAAGCTGGCTAAATTTATTTAATTTATGCAAAATTGCTTTAAGAGGACATGATTTTCCTTTGATTTATTTTGACTATAGCCAAAGTTGTTGGTTTTTTCTGCGAGAGAAAAATGGGATAAGCGAGGTTTTATTTATTTATTTTTTCACAATAGCAGAGATTTTTTCATTGGGACACCTACCTTTCCTTTCCACTTTTCCTGAGAAAATGCAGCCTAAGAAAATATTTTTTCACAGATAGCAAGGACATTACAAAGGAAATATAGAAGTTTCAGTTGAGTTTTCCATTACTTGAAAGAACAGGATGTTATATTTTAGAAAATATAATGGTGGTGTTTGCTATTTATGAACTATCCCCAAATATGTAATTGTTATTATTGCCATTGTATAAGGCAGCATCATCATATTTTAATCTTACTTATGATGGTCTAAGGGAGAAAGCAAACTTATTTTCTGCAATATTTCATCTTAATTTAAATTCTGGGGTTTTTTTTAAGTTTTTCAGTAAACTTTTGTGCATATACAAACAGAAATCCACTCATATGTGTAAATATGTTACAGAGATGTATGTGGGCATTTGCATACACATAAATGTTTAATGCAGGTCTTTCTCATATCTAATCTTTCTTTTTAAAAACACATGAATTATCAATGTCATCAGTCCTTTTCCAAAAGGACTATCCACTCCCTTACCTCAAACAAATTATTTTAGAGCTGGCCTGCATTCAAGAAAAACAAGCCAACGTGAGTGTGTGGGTGTAGGGAAAGGATGGAAAGGACTTTTGTATAAAGCAGACTTTTTCTTATTTTTATAGAAAACAATTTCAACTGCTTTGTAGAATTAGCATTTCTTATACAACAAAAAAAAGAAGGAAACAAAATATTGCTTAATACATCACTTCCCTAATCCTAAACTGGAGCATCCTAGAATGGTATTTGTGAGAAAGAAGTTCCCCAAATTGCTGACGTGGAACGATCTTGTGACACCTTCTGCAATTAACTTGGGCCTTCCCAAAGCCCTCTTATCAGCACTAGTGTTCCTTTGTTCTGATCAGTATGGGGATTACATTTTACAAATTATGACAGGCACCCAGTAGAAAACCAGTCATCCAGGAAGGGCTTCACCCCTTTGGGCTTCTGCATTCACATTACTTTGGCACTTTTATTATCATTTAAATTTAATCTCAGAAAGGATGCTTTTTTCTCCTTTTTACTTGGAGAGATATCAGACTTATACTTGACGTGTAATTGAAATAAGTGATCAAAGCTTCTAAATGAGGGGATCAGATACTGAGGATGTAATGTAGCAGAACCATAACATCACATGGCTCCCTCTGTGACTTAACCTCATTAAAATGGACACACGTGATGATGGAGTTTCCCCATCTAAAATGACAGACAAACCACAGGCCTAAGATTTCAGCAGGAGCAGCCTCAGGAACAACAGCAGCAGAATAATAATAACAATAATAATGATATTTGGTAAGCACTTACTATGTGCCAAGCACTGTTCTAAATGCTGGGGGAGATACAAGGTCATCAGGTTGTCCCACGTGGTGTTCACAATCTTAATCCCCATTTTACAGATGAGGTAACTGAGGCACAGAGAAGTTAAGTGACTGACCCTAAGTCACACAGCTGACAAGTGGAGGAGCTGGGATTAGAAGCCAAGACTTCTGATTCCCAAACCCAGGCTCTTGCCACTTCTGCTGCTTCTCATTATATTATAGTATTATAGTATAGTAATGGAATTTGGTGGGTCCATTGTGTGCAGTGCACTGTGCTAAACACACAAGAAGTGCAAAACAGAGAAGGGTTAACAATAATAATAATTGGGTCATTTGTTAAGCATATACTATGTGCCAAACACTCTATTAAGCACTGGGGTAGATACAGAATAAGGTCAGAACCAGCATTTAATCTCCATTTTACAGATAAGGAAACTGAGGATCAACAAAGATAAGTGACTCCACCGAGGTGACAGAGCAGGCAAGGGGCAGAGCCAGGATTAGGTACTCTGACTCCCAGACCTGTGCTTTTTCCACTTGGCCATAATGCTTCCCTGCCAATAAAGAGCTTACATATGAATTAGGACTGAGAATCCTGCAAGAAGGAATTTGTTATAGTACTAATGGCTTGTGTCATGGGAGAGGTCATGGGTTTGAATCCCAGCCCTGCCATTTGTCAGCTGTGTGACTGTGGGCAAGTCACTTAACTTCTCTGTGCCTCAGTGACCTCATCTGTAAAATGGGGATGAAGACCGTGAGCCTCATGTGGGACAACCTGATTACCCTGTATCTACCCCAGTGCTTAGAACAGTGCTCTGCACATAGTAAGCGCTTAACAAATAATAATAAAAATACCAATATTAGTATTTTATTATTATGTAGAACCAATTATACTCAATTTTGTCCTTGCCTGTCCTGTTCCCTCTGGGGCACAGAGCACCACAATGGAGTGCATTTGCACATACTTAAATACACAAATATACACTTCCCCCCTAAACACACAAATAAGATCACATTGGCAATTTACATATCTTCATACTGAACATGTTCATAGTAAACAGAGCTGCAACGTGGCCTAGTGAAAAGAGCACGGGCTTGGAAGTCAGAGGTCATGGGTTCTAATCCCAGCTCCATCATTTGCCAGCTGTGTGACTTTGGGCAAGTCACTTAACTTCTCTGTGCCTCAGTTACCTCATCTTAAAATGGGGATTAAGACTTTGAGCCCCATGTGGGAAAATTTGATAACTTTGTATTTACCCAGCTCTTAGAACAGTGTTCAGCAAATAGTAAGCACTTAAAAATACCGTTATTATTATTATTATTATTGTTAGGTTGAGATTTGGTCACTTGAAAGCAATATTTGGGGTGGAGCCAGAGAGCAAGTTGAAAAGGCGGAAAAGGTGGGAAGGTATTGATGTCCAGAGACAGAAATAGAGAAAACAGGAAGAGGGAAAGAAAAGACTGAGGGAGAAAAACAAACAGAAGGATAAATATTGGAAATTCAAAAAATTGGCAGGAAAATTCAAAAAATTAGGAAAAGGAGAAGAGGGGTCAAGGAGAGGAATTGGAGGAAGAGCTGAGGGGATGAAGTAGTTATGTGGTTCAGGGCATGGAGAAAGCAATCAGAAAAAGCTTATTGGAAGAGTCTGGATTTTAGGAGAGATTTGAAGGTGGGAAGAGCTATGGTCTGGTGGACATGGAGAAAAGGGAATTTCCGGCCCTCAGAAGTATGTGAGGAGTCAGAGGCAGGCAGGTGACAGCTAGTTGCAGCTGGGATATGGATTTGAAAGGAGCAAAAAGTATAAACAGGGGAGTAGAGGGTGAGAAGAATGAATAAGTGGAGAGAGCTGAGGAGAGCCATTGGCAAGGAGTCTTTATTTGATGTGGTGGGAGACAGGCAAGCTGCTCTGGGAAGACCCATCATTACCCCCGAAGAGCTAGTTTGGTTGAAAAGGGGATAGTTGTCACAGCAGTGGTAATAGCAGCAATAGGCTGAAACAGCAGGGTTATCCAGACCAAGAGTGGGTCCTGTAATGGGTTCAGAATCCCCAAAAAAGCATGTCCATTTTATGCAAATAGGGACATCTGGTTACCTTAGGTTTAGCCATTGTTGGGCTCTTTTCTCACCTAAAGCATTCAGGAAAACACATTATGAGGGGGAAAAAAAGTGATCACAGATGAAACCAGTTAAAATTGACCCCTAGCTCACAGTTGCTGAATTCTATGAGATTTTTTTTTTTATCTCTCCTTTCTTTTCTCTCTTTCCTGACAGGGTGAAGTGATTATAGGAACAGGGTGGAATTTAAATATCAGAGCTGCCTATGTGTTTGTCTACCAGTAAAGCAGAGGATATAATATCCTCTACAATATCGCCAAGATCCGCCCTTTCCTCTCCACCCAAACGGCTACCTTACTATTATGGGCTCTCGTTATATCCCGGCTAGACTACTGTGTCAGCCTTCTCTCTGACCTCCCTTCCTCCTCTCTCGCCCCGCTCCGGTCTATTCTTCACTCCGCTGCCCGGCTCATCTTCCTGCAGAAACGATCTGGGCATGTCACTCCCCTTCTTAAACAACTCCAGTGGTTGCCTATCGACCTCCGCTCCAAACAAAAACTCCTCACTCTAGGCTTCAAGGCTCTCCATCACCTTGCCCCTTCCTACCTCTCCTCCTTTCTCTCTTTCTACCGCCCACCCCGCACGCTCCGCTCCTCTGCCGCCCACCTCCTCGCCGTCCCTCGGTCTCGCCTATCCCGCCGTCGACCCCTGGGTCACGTCCTCCCGCGGTCCTGGAACGCCCTCCCTCCTCACCTCCGCCAAACTGATTCTCTTTCCCTCTTCAAAACCCTACTTAAAAATCACCTCCTCCAAGAGGCGTTCCCAGACTGAGCTCCTCTTCCCCCTCTACTCCCTCTGCCATCCCCCCTTTACCTCTCCGCAGCTAAAGCCTCATTTTTCCCTTTTCCCTCTGCTCCTCCACCTCTCCCTTCCCATCCCCACAGCACTGTACTCGTCCGCTCAACTGTATATATTTTCGTTACCCTATTTATTTTGTTAATGAATTGTACATCGCCTTGATTCTATTTAGTTGCCATTGTTTTTACGAGATGTTCTTCCTCTTGACGCTGTTTAGTGCCATTGTTCTCGTCTGTCTGTCTCCCCCGATTAGACTGTAAGCCCGTCAAACGGCAGGGACTGTCTCTATCTGTTGCCGACTTGTTCATCCCAAGCGCTTAGTACAGTGCTCTGCACATAGTAAGCGCTCAATAAATACTATTGAATGAATGAATAATATGCCAGGGCTCTTTGAAGTGGCCATTAATGGGGGAGGGGTAGTCTAAACCTGGGCAGTTCTCAGCCCTGAACCTTATCAACTTGAGCCAGGTTTCAAGACTGAAACAGAAGGAGCAGGGATGCTATCATTATGTGGAGAAAAATTATCTCAGGCAACTTGACTAACTGCTCCTTTTATCTCCTGTGTCCGGAGTATTTGGCCATGCTTAATATACTTAAACTGCTCATGCATTGTTATGATGACATTTCTTTAACACTAAAGATAGTTTAAAAGCTCATTAGTAAGTTCAGTGATCTCCCACTCTCAAAACAACAGATATCTGCCCAGGAGTTTTTTCTCTCTTTTTTTTTTAAATGTTTCTGATTTGTGAGTTTTCATTTGCTTTTTCTCCTTTCTGAGGGATTTTGAGAGAGCTCATAAGAAGCACAACTCCAGGCATTTTTAGATCACAGATCATGGAATGAAATAATAAAGGATGTATACTATGGGTGGATTTAAAAATCAGCAGTCCCAAGGGACTAGAAGATATTCCCCTTCCGAAGGATTTTACCAAGGGCCTCAAGCAGGTATGTGTAATCATTAATAAACTCACCCTAAAAAGACACAACCAGAGACAAAACTACACAAATAATCCCAGACTTTTATGAAGGCAAGCAGATAGCCAGAACAGCAGCAACAGACAGAAAGACATTTAGAGATGCTAACATAATCACAGACAAAGAGGCAGCCCCATACACAAAGAGACTCACACAAAAAACACAGAGGTTTTCTCTCAATATTGATGCTTTTTGTAGGAATCTACCTCTTTTGATAGAGCTGCTGCTGTTCAATATTTCTGTCTTTCCAGTCGGGGTCAGGGGTCAGGGGGTGGGGTGTGTGTGTGTGTGTGTGTGTGTGTGTGTGTGTGTGTGTGTGTGCCTCTATGCCTCCTGGGATATCATTCATTAGTGCTTCCGTGATGTCTGGCATTAGTGAATGGCCACAAGGATTCACTGTAGCCATAAGATTCTGAGGAAGGTGGAAATGCTGAATTTTACTCTTGTTTAGTAGTGGGCAATGACTGACATCAAGTACAAGTATGGTCATCCAATACCTATAACAGGGGTAGTCTCGGTCTTTTGGGCATTATCATAGGGAATAAAGGTGAGAGCCCAGTTCCTCTCACCTCCTCTCAAAAGCAAGGAAGTGGAGAGGTGGGATACTAGGGAAAGTTATGGTACTGAGATTCACCACTGCCATAGTATTGCCTTTGGAGCAGGCAGCCAATAATAATAAAAATAATGATGGTATTTGTTAAGCATCTACAATGTGCTAAGCACTGTTCTAAGCACTGGGGTAGATATAAAATAATCAGGTTGTCCCACATGGGGCTCACAGTCTTAATCTCCACTTTACAGATGAGGTAACTGAGCACAGAATTCAAACAACTTGTCCAGCTGTCACAGAGCTGATAAAGGAGGGCTGGGGAAATGTAGGACTTCAGGAATAGAAGCTAGCAAAGTTACCAAATATTCTGGATTTTTTTTTCTCACATGACAACTCATTTTCATGAGGGCACATCTCCTCCAAGAGGCCGTCCCTGGCTAAGTCCCTCTTTCCTCTTCTCCCACTCCCTTCTGTATCACCCTGACTTGCTCCCTTTCTTCATTCCTCCCTTCCAGCCCCACAGACCTTATGTACATACCTGTAATTCATTTATTTATATTAATGTCTGTTTCACCCTCCCTCTAGACTTCAACTTCATTGTGGGCAGGGGATGTGTCTGTTTATCGCTAGTTCTCTGTACACAGTAAGTGATCAATAAATGATTGAATTAAAGAATGAATTTTAATCATTTCTGATTGACCTATAAAATGGTACCCTGGGAATTCTAAGGGGAAGTCAACCAACTATCAACAAACAAATGGGTGTCATTCAACCAGATTATTCTAGAGCATCAGTGACCCTCATTCAAGTCACATTTAGTGATCTGCTCAACTATTATCTTACTAAACAGCTAAATTAAATAGATTTGGCAATGTGGCTTAGGTCATTTCTGAGGAGTATCTTGCATTCTGGTAGAATTGGGTTCACTAGGTAAAAAAATGCATTGATTTCAAAGGAAGGGCATGGAACTAAACCATTACTCTCAACTTGGGTAATAAGTGACATATTTCTTGCACTGATGCAGTGTGCTTTTAGGTATGAGGATTATCTCAGCCACCACTGGGGTAAATTGTTACAGCTGGTTTCACATCTGCTTAAGAGTACCACTAGAAACCTTGGAACAGCAAGTGAGAAATGATGCTGTAGTCGATTTACTATGCTGAATTTCAAGGGACATTTTAGACATGACCAGGGCACTCTCTTGGGACACTTTAACTTCTTGAAAAGAACTAAATATTGACTTCTTTGAAGTTTCTGAAGTTTCCAATCTTCAGCATTTTTCTTGACTTCTCACTTAACAATCAGAATTAGTCTATCACTAAAACACACCAATTTCCCCTCCACAAAGTTTCCAGGATTCTCTCCTTCTTCTCCATCCAAACAACCACTTTACTGTCCAGGTGCTTGTCATATCCTGCCTTAACTATGACTACAGCAGCAGTCTTTACCATTGATTTCTAGGCTTTCAGTGTCTCCCCTCTCCTATCCTTATTTCATTCTACAGCCCAGATCCTTTATTCTAAAATGTTGTTTGGCACACATTTCCCCAATCCTCAGAAAACACAGATGTTTACTCATTCTCCTTTAAGCAAAACCTTCTGACCACTGGACTTAAAGAACTCAATCAGCATTCTCCCTCCCAGTAATAACTGTGGTATCTGTTAAGCACTTACTATGTGCCCTGCACTATGATATGCATTGGGGTAGACACAGGATAAGCAAATTAGACTCAGTCTCTGTCTCACATGGGGCTCATAGTCTAAGGAGGTGGGAGAACAAACATTTAATCCCATTTTACAGATGAGGAAACCGGGGAACAAGTTTGACTTGCTAAAGTTCATATGGCAGGCAAGTGGTGGGGCTGGGATTAGAACATAGATTGCCTAAATGCCAGGCCCCCTGACTTCCAGATCTCCCACTACACCCCACTCTTTTCAAGCTGAGCCATTTATTGTACCTCATTCTTATCACTCTCCACTTGCCTGGAATGCTCTCTATTGCATTTTATATCCTTGATCCTGCCTATTCAGACTTTTGGTGCCACCTAGGCACATAAGAATTCACAGCCTTCAATAGCACTTTTGTACATATTTTTCATACTCTGTGTTACTTAAATACCAACTTATTTTCATATTCATTTTTTATTCTATCTGCAATTCCTATTAGTATCTATCTCCAACATTAGATTGTAAATTCCCTGAGGACAGGAATGTGGGACAGGCCCACTGTGATCAACATAATTAGTTTTTTCCTACCCTAGCACTTAGAACAGTGCTTGACCCATAGTAAGTGTTTAACAAATACCATCATCATCATCATCCTATCTACTAAGTATATTGCACATGTCCAAAGTCCCTAATACAGTGCTCTGCACACAGTAAGCACTCAATAAATTATATTGACTGATTGCACAATAGTGAGTGGTGAGGCTTTTTAATTCCCATTTTGCCAGTGGAGAAACTGAATATAGACTGACTTGGCAAAGGCAGTTGTCATTAGAGTTGGAATTAGAATTTGGGATTCTCTACTACCAGCCCATGAGTTTTTCTACTAGATCACTCTCCTCCTGAGTTATCTCATTGATTCTGTATAAAATGGAGAAAGTTTGTTTTATCCTGAGGCAGTTACAGTTCCCAAAGTCTAGGTTTACAATCCTCATCAGTCAGCCTTTAAAATTAAAATATAGAAACAAGTTCTTTGTTTCTCAAATTGTATGAAAATCAGAAGAAATTTATATTTTCTTCTTTAAAGGAAAATGTAGACACACTCTCGGAATTATCTCACTCATATGCCATGTAATGATAAAGAATGTCAGTAAAATTATACACAATTATTTTTCCTAGTAGTGTGATTACACTTTGAATTTGTTAAACATGCTACTTTGACAAAGTAGTTTTGCATTAATGATCTAACTGCCCTCATAGCATTCCTGTGAGATAGGGGAAGACAGACACTCACATCACCTTTTAGAGATGAGTAAAGTGGGTTACAAAAAGGTGAAGTTACTTGCCTGAGGTCACATTTTAGGGCAGTGGCAGAATTGGAACTAAAGCCCTGGCCTCTTGTTCCCAGGCCCATTAGGCTACACTACCTCCCAGGTATTAAAGTTTTCTAAACTTGATGTCTGAGGCACATACAGACTTACAAATAGAGCACAGATCTGGGAGTCAGAGGACCTGTGCTCTACTATTTGCCTGCTGTGGGACTTAGCTTCTCTGGACCTCAGTTTCCTCATCTGTACAATGGGAACTCAATACCTGTTCTCCCTCCCTCTTAGATTGTGAGCCCCATGTGGGAGAGGGATTGAATCCAACCTTATTTTCTTGTATCTACCCCAGTGCTTAGTATAATGCTAGATTTAAATTCCACAACTTGTTATTATCATCATTATTATTAGCCTGTGTGTTTCACAGTTCCATTTTTCAAATTAGCCAGGGAAATGTGCACTGACAATGCAAAAGGCTCTTTAGTAATCACAGTAGAACTGAGCCTAGACTCCCATCATGGGTGGCCAGTGCTTTCATTTTGTTTGTTTAAAAATATGTTAGAACATTGCCAGCTCAAGAGTTTCAAACATTTTTTTAGCTAAACTGATTCCAAATGTTTGAAATGCAAAATTGTGGAAAGAACTAAAAGTAACATGCAAGAGTGGATTTTTTTTAAGGAAAAATAAACATTTTGGAGACAAGCAGAGAGTTACCATAGTTCTTAAGTGCATTTAGACAAGAGTGAAAAATCATCCTCATTCTTAAAAACAGTGAAGCAAAAAACAGATACAGGCTGATATGAAGTAATGTTATAGAATGTTCTGGAGTCTCCTCTGAAGATTTTTAAACCTAGGATAAACAGAAAGTTACTTGGGCTAACCAAGCTATAACCACGCTTAAAGACAGTAGTGCTGCTTCAAGGATCTTTATAGCCCTAAGGTTTTGTGGGTGTGAATTCAAAACTTAAAAAGTGGAAATAGTCCCTATAGCAGGTTTGAGCATGCCTCCATGCTTTAAATCAGGGGAGAGTTCCGCAAAGAATAGGAAGATCACTCACTTGGTGTCTCTTCCTCTATCAAGCCATTCTGAAACACTGAGTAGCTAGTCCTCCCTTTTCCTCAGTACCTTTAGCACCATTCTCTCATATGTCACCAGGTAGACAGGTGAGGTTGCATGGTGGTGTGGGATTAATATATGGATGGAGGGAAGAAAGGACTTAATGAGTTTTCAAAAACCTCATTTGAGAAGCAGCATGACTCAGTGGAAAGAGCATGGGTGTGGGAGTTGGAGAGCATGGGTGTGGGAGTCGGAGGTCATGGGTTCTAATTCTGGCTCTGCCACTAGTCAGCTGTGTGACTTTGGGCAATTCACTTAACTTCTCTGTGCTTCAGTTACCTCATCTGTAAAATGGGGATAAAAACTGTGAGCCCCATGTAAAACAACTTAGTTATCTTGTATCTACCCCAGTGTTTAGAACAGTGCTAGGCACATAGTAAGCACTGAACAAAAACCATCATTATTATTATTATAATTATAATTACTATTCATGTTGGCATTTGTTCAGTGCTTACTATGTGCAGAGCACTGTTCTAAGCACTGGGGTAGATACAGGATAATCAGGTTGTCCCACATGAGGCTCACAGTCTTCATCCCCATTTTCCAGATGAGGTAACTGAGGCACAGAGAAGTTAAGTGACTTGCCCACAGTCACACCGCTGACAGGAGGCAGAGCCAGGTTTCGAAACCATGACCTCTGGCTCCCAAGCCCGGGCTCTTTCCACTGAGCCAATACAGATCCTTCTACATTTATCCCAAAAGGCTTCACTCATCTATTCTGTGCTTTCCCTTCAGCCTCTCACTGTCTTTGTTTTCCTTAAGTAGAGTTATTAATAGGCTTTCATTCATAGATTTCTTATTCCTCATTTTTTCTTTCATTGGCCCATTTCTCTCCTCCTGTTCTAAGGCTTTGGAGCTAGCACAAAGACTACAGGATACAAAAAATAATTTAAAATTTTCTAGCCCCTTCCTTGGTCAAGCTCAAAAGTTAATGTTGTTTTTTTAAATTACCAAAAGAAGGTATATGCTTTGGAGCTCAAGCTAATGTATAGGCCTATAAATTCAATAGATCTCCACATTCCCCAGTTGAGTCTCTTTTCGTGGACAGAGTGCAAATTATGCAAATTATGCATAATTGCATGCAAATTATAAACCTCAAACACATGTTCTCCATCTATTCCTTTCTCACTACCTGTCCCAGAGTAGTGAAAAAATGACTGGTTATGAGGAGTAGAGGGGAAAAATCCCGTTATAGGAAGTCATAGCCTAGTGGCAAGAGCACAGCTTGGAAGTCAGAGGACATGGGCTCTAATCTGATTCCACCTCTTGTCTGCTGTGTGACTTTGGGCAAATCACTCTTCACTTCTCTGTGCCTAAATTACCTCATCTGTAAAATCAAGTTAAGACTGTGAGCCCCATGTCCAATCTGATTACCTTGTATCTACCCCAGTGTTTAGAACAATGTTTGGAACATAGTAAACACTTAACAAATGCCATTATTATTATGACATTTATTAAATGCTTACTTTGTGTATATGCTGGGGTATATACAAGATAACTACATCAGACATAGTCTCTGTTCCACCCAGGGCCCAACAACTAAATAGGAGGAAAAATTGGTATTCTAGCCCCATTATACAAATGACAAAACTGAGGCATAAAAAGTTCAGTTACTTGCCCAAGCTTACAGCAGGCCAGTGGTGGAACTGAGACTAGAACCCAGGTGTCTTGGTCCACCACTTCATATTCTTTTCAACAGTCCACAATGGCTTCCAAGTTAAGGAATTAACTCAGTCTCCAAGCTGGTATATTACAACTAGATTATGGTATCTGTACTTGTCTTTAAAGGATACAGACTTGGAAAAGGCAGGCTAGCACATATTCAGATTATTCACAGTGTGTTCCCTAAATGCCTCTAGACATTACTTACAAAGTTTCTCACAAAGTTACTTACAAAGATTCTCACAAACCTGATCCTATTTTCTGTGTCAAGGCAGTCATAAGCAACACACCCTTCTGGGGATGATAATGATGAAGAGGAGGGCAAGGGTGAGGACAAAGATGTCTTTGATGATGATAATAATGATGACTGGAATGATGCTGGTTGTGATAATGGCCTGTGAAGATGGTAATTAGTTTACAACTATGGTGATGAGTTTAAATTTCAAGACAAGTAAAATATAGAAGCCTATTAGCCATTTGAATTTATATGAACATAATCCTCCAGTTGCTAGATTTTGAAGTTATAGCTAGAGAGCATATTAACATGGTACATTTCTAGAAGTAGCTTTGCTAATAAATTTTTGTTTTTAATTTACATCTGTAAACTTCCTTGGTTAGCATTTTATTCAAATTCAAAATTTAGTATGATGACAGATAATTCAGAACTACAAATATTCACAATAAACATCTTGAGGACTAAATGAAGGTTTGACTTGCATTTAACAATAAAGTTGTCTACACTTTAACTTCTTTTATTAGTACACTATTTGGACATTGCTTCTGAATTTTTTTTTCTTCTTATGTCAAAGTACATCAGTAAAATTTGCCCTTTCCTCTCCATCCAAACTGCTACCACATTAATACATCACTCATCCTATCCCACCTGGATTACTACATCAGCCTCCTTGCTGACTTCCCAGTCTCCTGTCTCTCCCCACTCCTGTCCACACTTCACTCTGCTGCCTGGATCATTTTTCTACAAAATGTGTTCAGGACATGTCACCCCACTCTTCAAAAACCTCCAGTGGTTGTCAATCCACCTACGCATAAAACAAAAACTCAACATTGGCTTTAAAGCACTCTACCATCTTGCCCCCTCCTACCTCACCTTGCTTCTCTCCTTCTACATCCCAGCCCATGCTCTTAGCTCCTCTAGTACAAACCTTCTCAGTGTGTTTCAGTCTCTCCTGTCTCCCTGCCGACCCCTAGCCCATGTCCTGCCTCTGGCCTAGAACTGCCTTCCCTCCTCAGATTGGGCAATTACCCTCCCCTACTTCAAAGTCTTATTGAAGGCATATCTTCTCCAAGAGGTCTTCCCAGAGTAAGTCCCACTTTTCCTCATTTCCCACTCCCTTCTGCATCACTCTGACTTGCTCCCTTTGCTCTTCCCCCATCCCAGCCCCACAGCACTTATATAAATAACTGTAATTTTATTTATTTGTATCGATGTCTGCCCCCTTCTGCTCCCCACCCCACACTGTAAGCTCATTGTGGGATGGGCATATAACTTTTACTGTTATATTATACTCTTCCAAGTGTTTAGTACAGTGCTCTGCAGACAGTAAGCACTCAATAAATATGATTGAATGAATGAATAAAGGGTGCTAGGTGTTATTTCCCCCCCCCTCCACCTGGTTACATAGCATCAGACATTCAAGGAGACTTTGTTGTTGTTGTTGTGATGTTGACTTTTTTTTTTTTGGCAGGGGGCAGTAGCAGGCTTAAAGGCACAAGAGAAATTGTCTTTTACTGGAAAACTGAAATATTTGTCAGTTTCAGGATATTCTCAAAAGTAATTTATAACATGAATTAAGTGAGCTCACCTAGTGGGTGCCATATCAGTATATTTCTGTGGATCTGTGTAGCCAATTATTTTCAGTGTAACTTGAGTTATAAATTTCAAAGGTCAAAAATATTTGTTTCCCAAGAATATACTATATTTTGTATGCTCAGAGGGACTATGGAATTAGACTAGGAATATGAAAGTGGCTTTTACTGCACTTTCTTTTATTTTTCATTGCAAATGACTTTTTAGAATTTGTGAATAGTATTATTGGTTGACATCTGTGAAACATGAAATCTTCAATTTGTCCAAAGAACAGATACATCATAATGACTTTGAGAGCAGATTCCTCCCTAATTATTCTTATAGTGTTCTTCTTTTTGTGGGCAAAAATTGTGAAAGTATCAATTGTGGGAGAAATACAGGGAAAAGCAAGCAGATATCAGGTGGAAATACACTCCGGTATTCATTATAAGAATTTCCTAAAACATTTTCAGTTCTAGAATTCTCCAGTTCAATCAAACTAATGCTTTTGTGATCCAAAGAATCTTCCTGCCTCCTTTGTCTTCCTCACCCTCCTCCCTTTGTTGTAGAGCAGGTGTCGGCAACCTATTGCTCTTCAGTCATATCTGGTTCTTCTTCATACCATGTATGGTTCACGAGTATAGGCATCTTCTTTGAGGGTCACCACTCCCATCAACACAGCACCATAAAGGTGATGCTGTTAACTGTATTCCCACAGAATTTGGGGCAGGAAATCCAACCCCTTTGAGCTGAAAAAGGGGTCAAGAGGGACTTGATGTGGCATTGCCACTCTTTGCCCTGTCAGCCTAGGGATCATTGTGGTTACTGATAACTGCACTGGAAATTAGGATTAACTCGAGTTCCTCTTGTGCTCCACCCCGGCACTCATGCAAACTGAAGTGGCATTGAGATGAACCAGCCAAGAGTGGCAGAGAATGGAGTGCTCACCAGCCACTGGCACTGCATGCACTGATGCCTGCCAGGGGTGAGTAGCACACTAGGCAAGGAGATGCCAGTCAGGAGCCAAGACAGCCACCAGGCTGGGTGATGTGCATGTTTATCACAGTTTCCAGAACTGGAGGAAAAGAGCCACCCACTGTGAGCCCCAAGTCTAATAAGTCTCAGAGGTGGTGGGAACCAACAAGGAGGCAGAGGGGGTGAGATAGACAGCAGTCATGGTGCCTGGTAACTCTAGACCTCCCCCTCTCTCCTTTCCAAATAAAAACATAATAGGGATAAGAGAATGCTTTTCCTCTTTCCCCTGTCTCTCCCCTATCTCACTCTCCTTCTTTCTTCTGGACTTTTTCATGTCTCTTTTCCTCTACTTCTTTTTCCCCTTCTATTTAAATTGTATGATTTGCTCTTGGCACATCAACTTCTTGAAAGTTTCATTTCATTTGGGTCTTCACAAATATTTGCTGATCCTTAACATATAGTATCCACAGAGCAAGAATAGGTGTGGGAATTATTGAGGCATATGCTCTTTCCCCAAAACATGCCTCCCCCATCCCACCCTAGGCCCTGCCCAATTTGTAACATACAGAATCACCCTCACATGTTGGAAAGAGGTGGCTTATTCCCTTCCCTCTCCTTCCTACCACCAGTCCACATTTACAAAAGGGCCTGTCTCTATGCAAGGGGGAAAAGGGAGAGAGAAGAGAGTGGGTAGAGAATCAAAATATTTGATCCTAAACTATGACCTTGGAAGAAAATGTTATCAACAGTGATGAGGAGCAGTGCTGGCCTAGTGGAAAGACCATGGGCCTGGGAGTCAGTGAAACTGGGAATCAGAGGACCTGAGTTTCAATACCAGCTCTACCAGTTGCCTGTTCTGTGACCTTGGGCAAGTTGCTTAACTTCTCTAAGCCTCAGTTTCCTCATCTGTAAAATGGGGACTCAGCATCTGTTCTCTTTCCTAATCAGACTGTGGTCCCCATGTGGGACAAGGACTGTCTGACCTCATTAACTTACATCTACCCCCATGCTTAGAACAGTTTTGACCCATATTAAGTGCTTACCCAATTCTGTAAAAATAATAATAGTAATCATAATTTTAATCATAATCATAATAATTTCCCCAGGGGATTTTTACCATGTGAGGTAAATGGAGAATGTTTTTCCATGAGCCCTAGTGCCAAAAGAGCTATGATTCTGGCATTGAGACATCTTACATGAACTGTAGGCTAGAGAAGCAAGAGATGACAAAACATTTCATTCCTGAGTACTTTTTGTAGCTAGTTGTTCTTTTGCCTTAGGGTTAAAACTGTCAGAAATGGTTTCAATTGCCTTTCCCTGTTGGAGGAAGTTGTGTTATAAGGGTAATGAGATTCACCTCATCAGGTGAACATGCAGGCCACTGAACATGAGTTAAATAGGAGACTCCCACAAGAGGATTTCTACTGTGAATTGCAAATTTAAGGGTATTTCTAGTCCACTTACCCATAATGCATTGGTTCCAAAATTCCAAGTACAACAAAAATCATAATTAACAAACAAGATACTATCATCCTGACAATCTATCACCTGGTGCTTTAATTAAAATCAATTTCAAATGTCAGGTTCAGAAAAGATAATTTTACATTTTGTAGACGGAAATACTTTTGTCAAGGATGCATTCAGCAATATTATATAGAAGCTGTTTTATAAAGTTTAGAAGGCTTTTAGTTTCTGATACATTTAGACAAGATGTATTTTTCAAATTTAATATTATACAAGATGTATTTTTCAAATTTAATATACAAGAGGCTTTGGAAACCCCCCAAAATCTTATAAGTGGCATGGGTAGGACCCCTTTATTTAGTTCGTTTTCACTTACCTAAGTAAATCAATCAATATCCAGAGACTTTTTAAGACTTTTCCTTTATATAATTCATAAATAGCACAGAAATATTGTAGTCCTGATAAAGGTAGTAGCATTAAAGTGGTATGTGGCTTTTTTTTAATTCTTGCATGCAAAGTTTATCCTCTGAAGGAAATAATACATGAAAATGTTCTGAATTGATAGGGCCCCAGTTAAAAAAAATAAACTAGAAAATAAAACAGTGTGAGGGATGAGTAGGTCTTAGTCTTCATTTTATTTATCAGGACCCCAGATGGTAAAACAACATCATTTGACCCATGGAATTTTCACACTGATTATTATTTGAATCACTTTGACCTGCAGTTTGAAATATAGACCTGAATCTTTTCATTGTCAAAAAGAGAGAATAAATCTTCAGTATTCACTGTACTTCAAGTGGATTAGTCATGATAATAATACATGTAAAGAAAGAAGGAAAGAAAAAAGGAAAAATAACTAGGAAAACAAAGCTTGCCCATTTGTCCCTGAAGAGCAAGTCTGCTGTTTTCAGCTGTCCATTGGGAAATGCAGAACCAAGCTGGAATCCCACAGGCTAAGCCATGAAGAACTGCAAAAAGGGTTTGCTTTATCTCAGTGGAGACAGATACTACTGTAACCTTGTTAGTAGGCTGTCTCTGTGGGAAAGAAAAGGAGAGTTACAGAGAGATGCTGGGATGGGTTACTAAGCTCACACATATCCTCTGGCTTCTAAGTATGGCCTGCTTATCTCAGAGAAAGTCTGCAGTGGAGACCTCCACTCAATCATATTCATTGAGTGCTTACTGTGTGCAGAGCACTGTACTAAATACTTGGGAGAATACTACACAACATACCAATGACTCGGACAAAATATAAAGCAACACTGAATTCTACCACTCCCTGCAGATTCATATTCTGAAAATGATGATGAAGTAGACAGTCAAAGAGGTGTGGGACCAGTTTCTCAAATACAGCACATAATGCTGGATGTATTATTGATGTTTCCCCAAAGAGTTTCATTTTATGCAAAAGACTCCCTAAAGACAGGATCAGTACCTTCAGTGGTATTTTTCAGTGGTATTTTCTAGACTGTAAATTCTTTATGGGCTAAGAACATGTCCGCTTATTCTGTTTTATTGTACTATCCCAAGTGCTTAGTACAGTGCTCTGCACATAGTAAATGCTCAATATGAACAATTGATTGATTTATATTTTTGAGCCCTTCCAGTCCTATACACTTGGAAACGAACAGTAAAAATAACAACAAAAATAAAAGATGCTTTTCTACTCTTGACAATCTTACAGTCTAATGGAGGAGATTAGCATAATAAAATTGCCAAATATACAAACCGATGAAAGGATAAGAGAATGAATACAAATTATGTATTCAAAACTAAGCATTAAAGGTAATTATTGACTGCTTACTGGGTGCAGGGCACTGTACTAAGCATCTGTGAGACTACAATTGAACAGAGGTGGCAGATAGGGTCTCTGCCCATAACAAGTTTGCATGGATACTAGTAGACATTCATAAAGGGGCCTGATGAGATGGCATACCAGGAAGATGGGGGAGTAGTCAAGGATGTCTCTTGGAAAAGGCAACCCATGCAAAAATATTAATGAGACCCAAGAGGCTGTGGGGCTGACTGGTCTACTTATACCAAAATATGTCTAATTTCTTTGGTCCCTTGTAGGCTCATACAATTGAGCTAGTGAACTTTGAGCATTCATTAACTGAATATTGGCTCATCCCATCAGGCCAGAAATGCAAGAACGTATTACCAGTTTAGTAATTCCAGTCACCTGTGGATAGACTTCATGGGAAAATGAACAATATGAATGAATATGAAAGTAAATGAACCTTTTCCAACCTAGTAAATGATCCATTTAGGGGTGACTTGAGTTTTAGTGGATGCTTAGAGTCATTGCTCATTGTATCTATGATGGTTCACCCATTAAAACAAGATAGCAGTTGGTTATCCAGAGGAAACAACAGCAAAACCACCCAAGTCAGAACACATGGATTTGCAGAAGTAGATGTGATTCTTATGAACAAACCATTCATTATCTACTGTATAAAAATCTCCCTGCTAGCAGTGTAATTAGTTAGAATTCTGCCACCATTCCTGTTATATGCAAGAAGGAAGGTTAACTCTTGATCATATGTGTTTGCTTGGCAAATCTTTCTGAACATAACACAGATTGCTTGACTTTGCACATTTAACTGCTTGATCTTCTCTAGGGAGAAATTATGAAGTTGATATTTTTAATCCAAGTAAACAAAATAGGTAAAACCATTCCAAATATGCCACATCTCGAAGACTACATTTTCTGAGGCCTTTGAAAGGACACGATAAATAACATCTCTTTCCCAAGAGTCCTCTTTCTCACTTTTTCCATCTCCCCTTTACATCCTCAGCAGATCTTTTTTTCCGCACGCCTTCTCTTTACTCACAAGTAACAACATATCACTTCTAATCAGCCTTTCTTTCCACATAATGGGAATATGTTTCTGGGGCTAGATATTGGAGTCCTACCAACCTAACTAGGTTCTTGCTGATAAAATGATAATGATTATAAAATATTGTGGCATTTGTTAAGCGTTTACTATGGGCCAGGTACTGTCCTAAGTGAAGGAGTGGTTACAAGCAAATCAGGTTGAACACAGTCCCTGTCCCATATGGGGCTCACAGTCTGAATCCCTATTTTTACAGATGAGGTAACTGAAGCAGAGAGAAATTAAGTAACTTGCCCAAGGTCACACTGCTGACATGTCACTGAGCCGGGGTCAGAACCCAGATCCTTCTGACCTCCAGGTCTGTTCTTTACTCTCTTGTCCAAGTTATAGCAATAATATACTGATTATTGCTACAATTTTCACACCTTGCAAAACCAGAGAGGTTGGCAGGACTAGATAGCATGTTACTTTTATTGCACCCTGCCTTAGTCCTTGCTCAGGAATAAGAAATGTAAAACACAAAGTATCTTGGATTTGAGTGTAAATTATAGAATGTATCAAGCACTAACTTTATGCCAAGGATTGTGCAATGGTGCTAGAGTAGAAAACTGATGATCAGTTCAAACTTGGTCAAAAGGGCCTCAACGATCTAAGTGGGGAAATGTAGGCTGAAATAACAATAAGAAAGAATAATCAGTAACAATAATTCTAATACTTGGCTTCAAATTCTTAGCTTCTTGGCTCATTCTTGGCTTAGGGAAGCAGTGTGGCTCAGTGGAAAGAGCACGGGCTTGGAAGTCAGAGGTCATGGGTTCAAATCCCCGCTCTGCCACTCGTCACCTGGGTGACTGTGGGCAAGTCACTAAACCTCTCTGTGCCTCAGTTACCTCATCTGTAAAATGGGGATTAAGACTGTGAGCCTCATGTGGGACAACCTGATTACCCTGTATCTACCCCAGCACTGAGAAGAATGTTCCGCACATAGTAAGCACTTAACAAATACCAACATTATTATTATTATTCAAAGCTCTCCATCACCTTGCCCCCTCCTACCTCGCCTCCCTTCTCTCCTTCTACAGCCCGGCCCACACACTCCGTTTCTCTGCCGTGAACCTCCTCACTGTGCCTTGTTGTCATCTGTCCTGCCATCAACCCCTGGTCCACATCCTACCTCTGGCCAGAAATACCCTCCCTCCTCACATTTGCCAAGCTCTCTTCCCCGCTTCAAAGCCCTCCTGAGAGCTCACCTCCTCCAGAAGGCCTTCCCAGACTGAGTCCTTTTCCTCCGCTCCTCCTCCCCTCCCCATCACCCCTACTCTCTCCCTCTTCTCTACCTCTTTCCCTGCCCCACAGTACTGGTGTATATTTGCACATATTTATTATTCTATTTATTTTATTAATGTTGTCTTTATATCTATAATTCTATTTATCTATTTTGGTGCTACTGATGTCTATCTACTTATTTTGTTTTGTTTTGTTTTGGTGCCTGTCTCCCCCTTCTAGACTGTGAGCCCTTTGTTGGGTAGGGATTGTCTCTACCTGCTGCCGAACTGTAATAATAATAATAATGTTGGTATTTGTTAAGCGCTTACTTTGTGCAGGGCACTGTTCTAAGCGCTGGGGTAGACATAGGGGAATCAGGTTGTCCCACATGGGGCTCACAGTCTTAATCCCCATTTTACAGATGAGGGAACTGAGGCCCAGAGAAGTTAAGTGACTTGCCCACAGTCACACAGCTGGCAAGTGGCAGAGCTGGGATTCGAACCCATGACCTCTGACTCCAAAGCCCGTGCTCTTTCCACTGAGCCACGCTGTACTTTCCAAGCACTTAGTACAGTGCTCTGCATACAGTAAGTGATCAATAAATATGACTGAGTGAATGAATAATATAATGGTCTTTAATATCACTGTGAAAATAAATGGCTAAACAACACTTAGAGGAGGTAGTTCTGGGGCTCCCCTCTGCTTCAGGTAAACAGTCTTCTTGGTTCCAAACTGCTGCCACCTTCCCAACATCCAAAATGTTTTTAATCATTATAATTACACTAATAATGATGGTAATGATAGCATTTGTTAAGCATTTGCCATATACCAAATGTTGGGGTAGATACAAGATAAGCAGCTTGGACAGAGCCCCTGTTCCACAAGGGACTCACAGACCAAGGGACAGGGAGAACAGGCACTGAGTCCCCATTTTACAACTGAGGAAACTTGAGGCACATAGAAGTTAAGTAACTTGCCCAAAGTTGCATGGCAGATAAGTGCTGGAGTTGGGATAGAGTGCCAGTCCTATGACTCTGAGCTCCCTCCTCTTTCCACTAGGCCACTTTGCTTCTTCAAGAAAAGGTGAGACAAGTAGGTTGATGAAAGCACAGAGACGAGTGGGCTGGTGCCAAGCATGGGTCCTCCAGGCATGAGCAGAGTCCTGAAGATTCAAACCCATGAAGGTAAGAGGGAGCAGACAGTTGGTTTGGGGATCAGGGAAATGCCATCCGTCCCAGATCACAAAGCCTCAATGGCTTACAGATTCTGGTCATGTTACCAAAGTGAAAAGAATTTTGAGACACAGCATGACCTAGTGGATAGAGCATGGGCCTGGGAGTCAGGAGATCCTGAGTTTAACTCCAGCTCCTCCACTTGTCTGCTATGTGACCTTAGGCAAGTCACTTCTCTGTGCCTCAGTTTCCTCAGCTATAAAATGGGGAGTAAAACTATGAGCCCCAGATGAGTCATGGACTGTATCCTACCTGATTAATTTGTATGTACTCCAGCACTTACTACAGTGCCTGGCATTTAGAAAGCATTTAAATACCATAAAAAATATTGAAGTAAAGTTAGTCAGCACTTCACACCAAGTAAGCACTAAATGCATACCACTGATTGACTGATCCTTTGTTACTTTTTTAGGCCTACTGTGGCCAGTCTTTTCACAGCATATGCTACTTCACACTTTCTTTCCTCCCAAATGGAGGAACCCAAACAGAAAATATTGACAGTTGAACCAAAAGTTGAAGACTAGAGTTTGGAGTTGTATGTCAGAACAGTAAGATTTACTTAAATGTTTTACTTGCTGGGCTAATACGATGTATCTCTCTCTTTACACTGTAAGCTCCTTGTGGGCAGGGAACCTGTCTACAAATGTTGTTGTACTATACTCTCCCCAGTCCTTAGGACAGTGTTCTGTGTTCAGTAAGCATTCAATCAATCAATCATATTTCTTTGATTAAGCAATAAAGATATTTTAAAGAGTTTTGTTCTAAGTATAAAAAGTTTAATACACCTACATTAGTATTTGAAGAAATATTCCTTATAAAGTAATAATAAAAAATAATAATTATGGTATTTGTAAAGCGCTTACTATGTGCCAAGCAGTGTTCTAAGCGCTGGGGTGGATACAAGTTAATCAGATTGGACACAGTCCCTGTCCCACATAGGGCTCACAGTCTTACTCCCTATTTTACATCTGAGGTTTACAGCTCAGGTTGTCCCATTTGTGACAATCCCCAATTTATAGATGAGGTAACCGAAGCACATAGAAGTGAAGTGACTTACCCAGCATCACACAGCAGATAAGTGGCAGAGCCGGATTAAGAATCCATGACCTTCTGACTAATGAGCCCATGCTCTATCCACTCTGCCATGCTGCTTACCCAAACCATGCTAGATTGCTCTCACTGGGTTGGCTTTTCATATAATTGCTAAGTCTGCAGGGGTAAAGGGATTAACTGGCTCCACCTCTCTTAGGGCTGTACTCTCAACCTGGCTCATTTCCAAGTTTTTGACAAGCATTAGAAGTCTCTACTAGGGACTGGAAAGATCCCAAACAGTGGCTTTCTGTCCTCTAAACATTTTGAAGGCTGCCTCCCTTCTGTCACCATTTTCCCTAAAAATGCAAATTCCTAAAGGAAAATAAAAGTTTGGGTACTTGTCCCGTGGAAGAAGATTTAGCCTCGGTTTCCTTATCCATGTTGATTTCCCTTGTATGATTTTCTGGGCTCTTAGTGTCACTTGTCTCTCCAATTCTAATTTCTCTTGTTTTTTTCTCATCGTGATTCAGAATTTGTCAGTAGACAGTTGCCAAAGTCCCTTAGATTTGCAGATGTTTGTGTCACTTAATACTACAGCAGACCCAGTTTCAGGACTGTATATAGCCAATGAATGGGAACAGGGCTGTGTTGGCAGGAGAAGAACCAGATGACCAATAGGTTTTGATTTCCAGCTCTAATTTCAGTCAACCCATGTTTCTCACATATCTGTCTCCCACTGAAGTCTATGGAAAGTTTCTGTTCCTAGAGGAGACATTCCTGAGCGGAGAAATAAGCTCAGCAATTTTATATTTTCAACAGTCAAGTCTGTAGTGTGGCTATAAAAAAAAATTGATATAGGCTGTTTCTACCTTGGCAAAAGAATGGTCATTGGTCATGAAAACTTCTGAGAATGAGGCACAGATCTCCACAGCCAAGAGATTGTTTATTTCTGGAAATATTCAATCTAATGCATCACTAAAGAAATTACTACTGATAAGAGATTTTGATAATACTGCAAGATACTGAACTTAATGAATAAATGAGGAAGTAGACACCATTTTTTATTTTAGTTATTATTAATCCAATTCCTAGACTCTCTCTTGACCCTCCTTTGCCCCCACCAGAATCACCTTGTCTCAACTCGCAGAATATTTTGCCCAGACCACTTTAACTATCATAGATAAATGAGATCACTAATTAGTTTATGCATTAATTGCTTTTCCATCTCTGCACTTTTGAAGAACAGAAAGACCAATGGTTGATAATTAAGACTAACGAAGGCCCATTACCACTTCTCTACTCATTATCTCTGACACTGTCTCCACTCTATCTCTATGTTTTGTTTTTGAGACCATATTACAACATCTATACTCTGATGCCAAATATTTATGAGAAAGAGTTCTTATACCCTGAAGAAGCATTATCTTCCAGCATTTAAAAATTGCACAAGCCTGATTCTTTATAACCCTAAATATCAGTCATATTTAGATAGTGATTAGGGTCTTTTTTGTCTGAGATTGTGTCAGAGTTTATTTTAAGCATCCAGATAAACATTGTTTATTTTTATTAAAACCCAATTTCTATAGTTGCCCATTGGCAAAGGCTGTAATCAAATTAGGACCAATTTGGCATTGAGAAAATTGCTCATTAGATATCTGAAACAAAATGATTCAGGATAGGAGGTTCCTCATATTCAAAATAGATGAAGAATAAGAGTTCTTTAGAATTTAATTCAACCATTCTTTATTTCTCACTGTGCATCAAGAACATGTAAATCATTGACTAAAACAAGAAACAGATCAAATTGTTCAGCTGAGGCTAGGGGACAGAGACTTCTGTGGGAAGTTAACTGTATCATGTCAAACTCTCCCAATCTTCAAAGGCATACTAAAATTGCATCTCCTCAAAGAAGCCTCCCTTGATTAACCTCTCAACTCCCCAACCAATTCTTCCTCCCCTTTGCATCACCTACCCACTTGGATAAGCACACTGATGTTCACCCCATCTGCAGCCCCATAATACATATTTACGCACCCTTACACTATTGATTCCCTTATTTGTAATTTACTTTACTGTCAGTCTCCTCCACTATATTATAAGAAAAAGGATCATGTCTATAAACTATATACTTTCCCAAGTGCTTAGTACAGCACCCTGCATTTGGTAACAAATAAATACCATAGATTGATTGATAGGTTAATAATCTTGCCTCAGTACCTAACCCTGAGAAGGGACCTTTAATAGACTTTGTCTACATTTGACATCCCATCTGCAAAGAGTGAATTATAATATCTGGTCCTACCTTTACTAAATAAACATTAAAATGACATACCTCCTGCCCCAACCCTGAAACTCTGTCGAGAGACTATCAGATTCCCTGAGCTAACTCTTTTCCAACTCTTTGCCCAGGAAGGTCTAGCATAACTCAGGGAAGATAACCTTATCATCACCTAAATCTACCCATCAGGATGAAGAATGCAGAATTCATAAATGTATTCTGAGGCACCCTGGATAGTTTTACCCCGTTCATTTAGCCCATATCGTGGGGAGGGGAGACAGGTGAGTAAATAATCAGTAAATCAATAGTACTTATTGAGCTTTATTAGGTCCAGAGCACTGTAATAATAATGATAATAATGATGGTATTTGTTAAGCACTTACTATGTGTCAAGCTCTGTTCTAAGTACTGGGGTAGAAGCAAGCTAAACAGGTTGGACTCTATCCCTATCCTACACAAGGCTCACAGTCTTAATCCCCATTTTACAGTTGAGGTAATTGAGGCAAAGAGAAATTGAGTGACTTGTCCAAGGTCACACAGCAGACAAATGACAGAGCAGGGATTAGAACCCAAATCCTTCTGACTCCCAGGCACAGACTCTATCCTGCTCTATCGATGGGAGAGTAGAAAATGAGTTGGTCAACACAATCCCTGTTCATAACTGCTTAAAATCTTATGGGAGGACTATATGCAATAAGATAATTTGTCTATTCTCCTTTGGGACAGCAGAAATAGGAACTACTTCAGAAAAGGGATAATTGTTTAAAAAGGCCTACGTTAGAAAATTAGGAGCCCAAATTATTATTTTTTTCTTTAAAAATGAATTGGCTTTAGAAATGAGATACTAATAAAAAGAAAAAATGGAAAAGAAATGAATCATCACAAAATGATGTGTAAAAAAAGTGAAATAGCATTTATAAATATCTGGGAAGTGATTGCTTTCTCAATTTTTTTTGTGTGTACATATGCATATATATACATTTGTGTGTGTATATACATTTAGTGTTTATACATATTTGTACACTAAAAATTGTAGAATTTTAATTAAAAAAGCTAACAATAAAATAAGGGAAAAAGCACAAATTCATTCTGAAAGTTGAAGTGTTAAATAAACACAAGGAATTTTTGAATTCCTTTTCTGTAACCAAAGCTGTGTTTCAGTAAGCCCAATTCCGCCATAAACCAATTACTTTGCTCACCAAATACATTCATAACAAGGAGCAGCAAGACAGATATCTTAAACAACTTCTGTCTAATCCCATTCGTTTTATTTAAGAATTCACTAAAAATTTTCTATCATGCTTTCTTTCAATCCCAACTCCCTCCATCCCTGCTCTTTTAACCTATTTATATAATGTTTTCTTCCTGTTAGGGAGGGGATAAAATCTTCCATTCTTGGCTCTTATGGAAATTTGCTACATGTCTGTCTATATCCTTATTTTTCTTATCCTTTTTAAATTCCATCCAAAACACAATTTTAGCCTTTACTTATTCCTCTTAATTTATCTGTCTCTAGGGCATTTTTTTTCCCACAGAATTACTTCTATTTGGCCATGTACACTAGAGAAGAAGCAAGGTCTAGTGGAGAGAGCACAGGCCTGGAAGTCAGAAGGAAAAGTGTTCCAATCATGGGTCTGCCACATGTCTGCTGTATGACCTTGGGCAAGTCAGTTAACTTCTCAGTGCCTTAGTTACCTTATCTGTAAAATGGGATTAAGTCTGTGAACCCCATATTTGACAAAAACTGTGTCCAACCCAATTTGCTTGTATTATTCATTCATTCATTCATACTTATTAAGGACTTACTCTGTGTAGAGCACTGTACTAAGCAATTGAGGAAGTTCAGTGCAACAATAAAGAGTGACAATCCCTGCTCACAACATGCTTACTGTCTACATTTATTTGTTCATTCAATAGTATTTATTGAGCGCTTCATATGTGCAGAGCACTGTACTAAGAACTTGGAATGTACAATTCAGCAACAGATAGAGACAATCCCTGCCCAGTGACAGACTCACAGTCTAAACGGGGGAAGTCTAGTAGGGTGGGGGTTGGCGGGGGTTGGGGGACGACTCAGGCATCAATGCAAAAAAACAGACATCAATACAAATACATACAGTTATATACATAGGTGCTGTGGGTCTGGGGTGGGGAAAAAACAAAAGGAGCAAGTCATGGTGATGCAGAAAGAAGTAGGAGATGGCTTAATCTGGAAATGTCTCTTGGAGGAGATGCGCCTTCAATAAGACTTTGAAGTCGGGGAAGTAATCATCTGTCGGATTTGAGGAGGGAGGGAATTCCAGGGAGGGCATTGCAGGTCAGAGGCAGGACATGGGCTAGGAGTCAGCAGTGAGACAGGCGAGATGGAGGTACAGTGAGAAAGTAAGCACTAGAGGAGCAAAGTGAGTGGGCTGGGCTGTAGAAGGAGAGAAGCAAGATGACATAGGAGGGTGCAAAGTGATGGAAAGCTTTAAAGCCAATGGTGAGGAGTTTTTGTTTGATATGGACATGGATAGGCACCACTGACTGGAGATTTTTAAGGTGCAGGGTGGTGACATGTCCTGAAAGTTTCAATACAAAGATGATCTGGGCAGCAGAGTGAAATATGGACCGGCGAGGGGAGAGGCAGGAGGTTGGGAGATCAGCAAGGAGGTTGATGCAGTAATCTAGGAGCAATAGAATGAGTGATTGTATTAATGTGGAGACAGTGTGGATGGAGATATGGGGTGTATTTTAGTAGTGTTGTGAAGATGGGGCCAACAGGATTTGTTTAAAGATTGAATATATGGGCTGAATGAGAGATAGGAGTCAAGGATAACACCAAGATTATAGGTTTGTGAGATAGCAAGGTTGGTGGTGCCATCTATAGGGTTAGGAAAATCCAGGAGAGGAGTGGGTTTGGGTGGGTAGATAAGGAGCTCTGTTTCAGACATGTTAAATTTGAGGTGGTGGGAGAACATCCAAGTAGAGATGTTTTGAAGGCAGGAGGAGATGTGAGACTGGAGAGAGGGAGAGAGATCAGGGTAGGAGATGTAGACTTGGGCATCATCTGCATAGAAGCCATAGGAGAAAATGAGTTCTCCAAAGGAATGAGTGTTGATGGAGAACAGAAGGGGACCGGGAACTGAACCTTGAGGTAACCGCACAGTTAGAGGGTGGGAGGCAGAGAAGGAACCTGCAAAGGAGACTGAAAATAAATAGCCAGAGAGATAAGCGAAGAACCAGGAGAGGACAGAGTCAGTAAAGCCAAGGTTGGATAATGTTTCCAGGAGAAGGGAGTGGTCATCTGTGTCAAAGGCAGCTGAGAGGCCGAGGAGGATTAGGATCCATCTCTGGCCTTAGTACAGTGTCTGGCACATGGTAAGTGCTTAGCAAATACCACAGTCATCAACTCCACTGGACATATAATAATAATAATGTTGGTATTTGTTAAGCGCTTACTATGTGCAGAGCACTGTTCTAAGCGCTGGGGTAGATACAGGGTAATCAAGTTGCCCCATGTGAGGCTCACAGTTTATCCCCATTTTACAGATGAGGTAACTGAGGCATTGAAGCTAAGTGACTTGCCCACAGTCACACAGCTGACAAGTGGCATATCTTCTGAGTGGTCATTATTTTTTAAATGCTATTTCTTAAGTGCTTACTTAGTGCCAAGCACTGTATTAAGTACTAGGATAGATGCAAACTAATCAAGTTAGACAAAGTTCATGACCCACATGGATCTCCGTTCTCAATACCCATTTTAAAGATGGGATAACTGAGGCACAGATAAATTAAATGACTTGCCCAAGGTCACTCAGCAGACAGGAGACAGAGTCCAGATTAAAATCCAGATGCTTCTAAATCCAGGCCCATGCTCTTATCTACTAGACCATGCTTCTTCTCAATTAATTTTATTTTTTAATTTAAATTGTCCTTTTTGACTCTAATGCAAATTAATATGGTGCTCATAAATTTGGATGTAAATGGTACTTTTGAGTTGCTTTTTATATTCATTAATATTTTCTATCTATTAATGAGGACAGATTATCAAAAGAGCCATCAATCAATTGACATTTACTGAGTGCTTACTATGTGCAGAACACTGCAACTAAGCACTTGGAAGAGTACAGTACAACAGAATTAACAGACTCCTTAAAGCATATGCAATTTTATTTATTTCTTAAGACTATAATGAGAGATTTTGTCTCTGAAAACACATTATAAAGCGAAGGCCCAGAGGGTTAAAACCAAATATTGTTTCAAAGGCATTAAATATCGACATTTGCTTGTTCTGTAAGTGCTTTGAACAGTGCTCTGCACACAGTAAATACTGAATAAATACCACTGATTGAATTTAACCCTTCTCTGCTAAAAGTAGACTCTTATTTTTCTAATACCTGCTAATTATGCTAAGATCTGGGAATATCTTCACTCAAGTATTATCAATTTCCTGAAATCCTTCTGTTCACTTTTTTGCTCTAGAATATAACTTTTCATTAATTCCTAGTTGACAGCAACTACATATTTGTTATATGAGCAAGTTCAATTTTTTTCTTTGCCTGGAAATTTTCTTTAATTTTATTGATTCTTCCTAAACAAGGTATATAATATATAATGAATGGCATGCTTCAATTTCTCCTTTCCCTTAATGGAATAAAATTAATTCACACATTCCTTATATGGTTCTGTGAATTATACAAAAATTATTAAAGGAAGTTAAAGAGTACTAAGAATCCTTTTGTTTATCCATGGATTTCTACTGAGTATGTTTCCATTATTAAGAATCTGACACTGCTCTCCCAAGAGTCATGCATGAGTTTGATGAGTAGAAATGCTTGTATTTGGCATGTGAATCAATACTCATTTGAATTTCTTCACATACCCGTGATCTAGGACAATTGAATCTGTTACAGTCAACTAATGACAACTTCTTAGTAGTTTTTTGGAGTTGAGGATATCTTTAACACATCTTAAAATGATGATTGCTTAAGTAAAATGAAGCTAAATAATCTATTACTATTCCTATACACACAGTATCCACAGAGCATTAAAAATGTCATATCACAGTTCCAGGTGATAATTAAAAGGCTGACTTCCACTGATTAGTTTTAAGTCAAATGTTTACTGTCTTGCCACTGCCCTTTTCAAACATTTAACTTCCACTCTGAAGAAAGGTAGGATTCACAGAAAATATTTTCATTTTTTTTTAATTGAGTCCATTCTCTTTCTTTAGTTTTCTAGACTTGTGTCACCGAAGCATTATCTTCTCACTAAATGAAGTTATTTTGAACAAATTATGGGGTGTTCAGTTTAAAAGTATGCATTTAACTAAATGAAGACATATCCATTTTTGACTAACATATGGATCATGGTGGAAAAAAATTTGATAGGATGCATGGAATCCTTGCTGGAATGAAAACTTAAATGATTAAACATTTAACTTGAGTGTGCTAAGTTTGAAAAAATAAAATAAAATAAAATAAACCATTCTACCTTCCTAAATACCTATTGTACCTTTGGCCACAGGTAGGACTAAAATAAACTGCACTTGGGCTATTTTATTCGCAGATGCTGAAATATAAAACTGGCTATAGATTTGACTTTTTTACATCCACTCACTGGTTATTCTTATGCAACCACTGAAGATCAGCAGTATATGATATGTTTAGAGATTTTCAACAATACTACTATGTTGAGACAGAAGAAAATTCCTCAACCTGTGTCTGCTGGCAGCCATTGGCTGTTTATGTATCCGAGTCTGCATTGATTTCCTTACTGCATTTAATTCTAGATTGCTTTGAAGTTTCCTTTTAATGCCCTATTTTTCAGGACACACCAGCCAGAGACTGTTTCTTTTCCAGGCTCTAGGTCAGGGTTTAAAATAAATAAAATAGATGCTATTGGATTTTTTTTTCCTTACCCAAAAACTGTGAGCCTTCTGTGGGACCAGGACTACGTTCATTCATTTTTCATTCAGTCATATTTATTGAGCACTTACTGTGTGCAGAGCACTGTATTAAGCACTTGGGAGAGTACAATACAACAATAAACAGACACTTTCCCCACCCACCACAAGCTTACAATCTATGTGTAAGCTGATTGTCATATAGCTACATCAGTGCTTAGTACAATGCTTGGCACAAAATAAGCATTTGACAAATACCACAATCATTATTTATCATTCTCGTAATTATTATTATTACAAGTAACCGGTAGCTCCTCAAAATATATAAAAAACTAAAAATCTAAATTGAAAATCCCACCTCAGTAAATTTCCAACTTTTAGGTCTTATTTTATATTTGGCAGGTTTGAAGTTTAAAATGCCACAATATAGAAAAGTAAATGTTACAGATACTACTACCATGCCTATGTGGATGATACCCAAACCTTCATCTCTAGATCTGATCTTTCTCCTTCTCTTGTCTTGTTTTATGCTGTTGAGTCATCTCTGACCCATAGCAACTCCATGGACACATCTCTCCCAGAATGTCCCACCTCCACCTGTAATCGTTATGGTTGTGTACCCATGGAGTTTTCTTGGTAAAAATACAGATGTGGTTTATCATTGCCTTCTTCCATGCAGTAAACCTGAGTCTCTGCCCTCAACTCTCTCCCATGCCACTGCTGCCCTGCATGGGCGGGTTTTGACTGTAGCAGATTGCTTTCCACTCCCTAACCACTGCCCAAGCTGGGATCAGAAAGGTTATGCCTCTGCTTGACTCTCCGTCCCCTGGTTGAGACTGGTCGAGTATTGGAAACACTACAGGTGCGATCCTGAGAGGGGTTTTCCTCTGCATTTTCACATATGCTCCTGCCTTAAGGACATCTCTTTTTCAATGTGTCACTGAAACCTCAAACTTAACATTTTCAAAACAGAACTCTTCATCTTCCTACCCAAACCCTGTCCTCCTCCTGACTTTACCAGCACTATAGAGCACACCACCATCCTCCCTGTCTCACTCACAAGCCCAGAATCTTGACATTATCTTCTATTCATATCTCTCATTCAACCCATGTATTTAATCTATCACTAAATCATGTTGGTTCTACCTTCACAACAACATTAAAATATCCTCTTTCCTCTCTACTAAGCTGATCTAAGCACTTATCATATTCCACTTTGATTGCTGCAGAAGCCTCATTGCTGACGTCCCTGCCTCCTGTCTTTCCCAACTCCAGTCCATATTTCGCTCTGCTGCCCAGATGCTTTTTCTGAAAGAAGTTCAGTCCACTCCTCAAGAACCTCCAGTGGTTGCCCATCCACCTCTACATTAAACAGAAACTCCTTGCCACCTGTTTCAAAGCACTCAGTCAATTTATCACCTTGTCCTTATCTTGCTGATTTTCTCTAAAACCCAGTCAGCATACTTTTTTTTCCCCAGTGTCAGTTTACTAACTCTTCCTCAGTCTCATCTGTCTCACTACAAACGCCTTGTCCACCTCCTCCCTCTGGCCTAGAACTCTCTCCCCATCTATATAGAACAGACCATCACTTTCTTCACCTTCAAAGCCTTATCAAAATCACATCTCCTTTAAGAGACCTTCCCCAACTAAACCCTTATTTTACCTACTCCTTCTCCCTTATATGTCACCCTTGTACTTGAATGTGTACACTTACTGACCCCAACCTCAGCCCCATGGCACTTATATACAAATCTGTAATTTATTTTAATGTCTGTCTCCCCCTCTAGACTGTAAGCTCCTTATGGGCAGGAAACATGTCCAGTAGTATTTATTAAGCACTTACTATGTGCCAGGCACCCTGCTAAGTGTTGGAGTAGATAAATAATCTGGGTAATAAGTAATAAGTAACCTGGCCAGGGTGTCCAGGTCATACATGGGCTCCAGGGTTTCTAGCACCTTGTCAGGGTGGCTGAGCTGCTGTTGGAGCTGGGCAATATTGTTGACCAGCTGCAGCAGGGTCAGGCCCACCACCTTCCTGTAGCTCTGGGCTATGTGCTCCATGTGCCCCAGGTCCTTCAGGCACTCGGTGTCATCTACCCACTCTGCTACACTATACTTTCCCAATATATAGTAAAGTGCTCTGCACAAAGCAAGTGCTCAATAAAAATGATTGATTGATTAAAGGAAGCACATTCATTCATTCAATAGTATTTATGGAGCGCTTTCTATGTGCAGAGCACTGTACTAAGCACTTATAATGTACAAATCAGTAACAGATAGAGACAGTCCCTGCCCTTTGACGGGCTTACAGTCTAATCGGGGGAGAAAGAAAGACAAGAACAATGGCAATAAAGTGTTGAGGGACTCAGTATGGCACACTGCCAGTATCCTGTTTTAGAACTTCATTAGCTGTTGTGTCATAATTGCCTGAGGAGAAGTCTTTGAGTGAAACTCTGGCAAACTTTGTAATATATATCCTATGAAAAGCTGTCATCTTGGGTTCACCATTTCTTTTTTAAAAGGCAGGAGACAACTACCAACTCAATTTGCAATTCCCACTTCAAAGGTAACTTTAAACTGTGCCTTCAATAAGACTGTTTATAGGTATGGCTTGAGGGTGGATTTTTTTTTTGAGTAAGCAAACTACAGGAGGTCTTAAGCATATAAAATTACCAATCTGGCTTTTGATTGATCAATCAATAGTATTTTTTTCAAAGAGTAATCATCTGCTGCTTTTGATGCAATCCATTGGGAAAAAAATGTGTTTAAAATGTGATCATTTTACTTAAATGTATAATACAGAAAAAAAGAGCTATATCCATGTGTCATCCATGTCCCTTGCTCCACACCAGATTAATTCACTTGGTCATGATTCTGATGTTCTTAACATCGAGCATGTTTATACTTGCCTCAGTCTCAAGGGATTATGAGCACCTTTTAGGTAGGGATGTACCTTCTAAAATTTCCCTCAAGGACTAATAGAGAGTTCAGCTCAAAGTAGATGTTCAGTAAATACTGTTAATGATTACTATGATGATGGCTTATATTTGTACTTATGAATATGCCCTGCTGCTTCCCCTAGCTGTAACTGTTTTCATGTCTGTCTCCAACTAGCAAGTACACTCTTTGAGAGCAGAGATAATGTACTACCCCAAGTGCTTTGTACAGTACTCTATATACAGTAAATGCTCAATAAATATCAATGATTAATTGATTGTCTTTAATGTCTAACATTCTAACTCAATAAAATCCAATTTAATTTTTCTTAAATGTGGTGTCCTAGGATAAAAGATTCCATCAGAAAATACCCTAAAAAAGTTTTGTTTGTAAATGATGTTGCAACACATTTTATGTCATTAAGAACAGCACTGTTAGTAAAAATGGTGGTTAAACTCTCCACATTCTCCCTATATATTGAGGAGTGTCCATTAGGTATCTCCAAGACACTTTAAAATATGGAAATGTGTTTGTTTCGGCTGGCTGTAAACCACAACTATTCGTCCAAATTTAAAGTCATAGTTGACAGGACATCATTCTGGTGTTCTAACTCTCAATTTTCCATTTTAAGGTCAATGCCATAAACTTACAAAATATTTGTGAAATTCCTATCTTTCCAATTAAACTCTACTCTATGGATTTATGATTTTAAAAAATCTTCATTACATACTCATTCCTGGATGCAACACTTTTCTAATAAACATATTCTTAGTAAATGAATTAAAAAGAATGAGATAGGGTTTGGCATTTTCTAAGAAGCATTTTAAATTAACTAACCTGGCAGAAAAACTTCATAGTAACTTACCCTTAACCTAGATTTTGTTGCTATTGTCTTAAGTGATACTCCAAACAGAAATTTGCATGGATTCTATATTTAAGACCCCAATGTAACACACATCCACAAACCATCCAACTATATCTGCCTCATCCTCACACATAACATCTACTCACACAGATCAACATACAACCTTTCCATTCCTTTTCTGCCATTCTCCCCTAATGGCAGAACTACCTAGGCTGGGGCTGAGACAGGAGATGACTGGTCAGGGTGGTGATAGAAAGAAGGATGAAGAGAGGTGAGAGGGAAAGGAAAGGGAAGGACAGGGCAAATTCCAGGAAGAGGAAGTCATTGTTTCCAGGAAGAGGTCATTAATTACAGCCATCAATCAGTGGTATATACGGAGCACCTACTGTGTGCAGAGCACTGTACAAAGGTATTAGTAGACACAATCCCTGCCTTGAGCCATGGTTGACTCTAGGCATCCTGAGAGGAGTGGTGGGAGCTACTCATTTATTCATTCATTCATTCATTCATTCATTCATTCAGCAAAGCAGATTTTACTTGTCCCAAAGTCCTATC
This sequence comes from Ornithorhynchus anatinus, assembly GCF_004115215.2. NCBI lineage: Eukaryota > Metazoa > Chordata > Mammalia > Monotremata > Ornithorhynchidae > Ornithorhynchus > Ornithorhynchus anatinus. The sequence goes on along the minus strand of NC_041728.1, from coordinate 46,932,668 downwards.
CACATGATCACACCGATCATCCAATTCACCTGCAACTTTGCCTGCAGGCTGGGTAAAGTGAGTTAGGATTATGTTGGTCTCCACACAATAAAAGCCTCAGAATGATTTTTGAACAAAACAATGTGTATCCATTAAGCTGGTCATATAATCAAATGTGGTTGAATTGTTCATTCTTGACCTTAAGCCCAGAAAGTTGAATACAAGAGTGCTTTCCGAGAATTTATGTGGAATTTTTCAGTGGGGCAGAAACTGACTTAGAAACAGAGCTTCCTTAAAAAATAGCCTGCACAATCACTTTATCAAATAGAATTCAGAATTTGCACCCTTCAATGAAATGAGCACATTTAATGACTTCGTGTGATATTAGTCATTTAGCAATGTCATGGGGAAACTGATGAGACAGGCATTTCTTGATGGCAATGTCTCTCAGATTCTCCAAGCAGAAGCTATGAAAGGATATAAAAGCTTGATAACTAATGATACATGGGGAAAAAAGCTATCAAGCTTGGTAGTGCTCTGAAAACATCTCCTTTTAAAAGCATTATGCAATTAACAATGTAAACATTAGGAAGTGCTGTTTTGCAATAAAACTGTTGTAAGGACCCATTCCTAACTGCACTATAAAGCTCATTATGAGCATCTCTGTATTTTACAACACAAAGTCCTCTACCACATCTTTCCTCCTTTGCCAAAAAAGCAAAGGGCCAAACAATTTTATTTTGTAGATTAAAAGAAAAAGGCAAGCTTGCTGAGAATCTAGTTTTAAGGAACAATCGTCAAGTTACTCTTTTGAAAGAATGTTTCCTCAAATTCCCCTTGGGGGTTGTTTTTCAACTTCATTTTCCTTTTATTTCCTTGTTATGCATCCTACTATGCCAATTAAAGTCCTTCCCTTAATTTTTTGAGATGGTCCTTTGATTCCAAGATGCCTCATCATTACATAGAGTGGTCTTAATAACCAACTCATGGATACTGGATACGCCCTTGCCTAGCTCAGCCGACATATGTTCAGTTACATGTGTGACACAGGTCATGCAAGCTAGTATAATGGTAAGTAGTGTGACAATGAAATGAGCATGTCACTGGAACTCAAAGGAAGTGGGTTCTATTCCCAGTCACTTCTACCCTCACAACATTGCTAAGATCTGACCCTTCCACTCCATCCAAAATAGTACATCAATGCAAGCACTTATCTTATCCCATGTGGATTATTGCATCAGCCTCCTTCCTGACCTCCCTGACTCCTGTATCTCCCCAATCCAGTCCATATTCCACTCTGCTGTCCTAATTGTTTTCCTTCAAAAACGTTAAGACTATGTTTCCCCACTCCTCAAGAAACTCCAGTGGTTGCCCATCCACCTCTGCATCAAACAAAAACTCACCATTGACTTAAAAGCACTCAATCACCTGCCTTTCCCCCTCATACCTCACCTCGCTACTCTACTAGTACAACCCCGCCTACACTCTTCATTCCTCTAATGCTGACCTTCTCATTGTATCTCAGTCTCATCTATTTCACTGCTTACCTCTTGTTCACATCCTACCTATGGCCTGGAATGCCCTCCCTCCTCATATCAGGCAGATAATTGCTCTAACCCAACTTCAAAACCTTATTGAAAGCACATCTTCTCCAAGAAGCCTTCCCTGACTAAGCCCTCCTCTCTTCTCCCACTTCCTTCCGCATCACTCTTACTTGCTCCTTCATTCATCCTCCTCCTATCTCCGCAGCACATATGTATATATCTTTAATTTATTCATTTATTTATTTAATCTATTCATTCATTTATATTAATGTCTGTTCCCCCTTCTAGACTGTGAGCTCACTGTGGGCAGGAATGTGTCCATTTGTTGCTATTTTGTATTTTCCCAATCACTTAGTACGGTGCTTTGCACACAGTAAGTGTTTAATCAATACAATTGATTAATTGGAAAGAGATTTTAGAAGGATATGGAATTTCAGGAGGTCTTTGACTATGGAGAGACATGTGTGGCATGTCAGATTTGGGTGGGAGTTCCAGCCTGGAGAAACAGTTTGAACAAAGGGACAGATATGAGAGAGTTGAGAGTGTGATACAGTTAGATGGTTTGCTTGGGAGGAACAGTGAGAGTGAGTTAGGATGTAGGGGGAAAAGAGAACAGCTAAATAAGATGGAGTGGGTTGGTGGAGTGCCCTCAAGTCAACTGTGAGGAATCTGTGCTTGATGCAGAAGAAAATGGGAAGCCAATGGAGACTTTTGAGGACTTAGAGAGATTTGTGTTGAGTAATCCCTCATGAAGATGCTCTGTGCAGATTGGAGTAGGGAGAGGCAGAAAGATCAGTGAAGTAGTCAATAAAATAGTTTAACCGCAGTGACAAGTGTTTGGACCATGGTTGTAGAAGTATAGGAATAAAGGACTACGTGGATCCAGGAAACAGTGCATAGGAAGAAATTGTAGGTTTCGGCATTAGATTGAACTCAAGAGTTGAATGGAAATGAGAGGTCCAGGATAACAACCAAGGTTGTGGGTTTTGTGGACCAGGAAGACAGTAGTGTTACCAATGGAGATGGAGAAATTAGGAGAAAGAGAGGGTTTAAGGTATGAAATAAGTAGTTCAGTTTTAGACATAAAAACTTTGATAGGCCAGTGGGACATTCAGGTGTAAATATCTAGGAGACAAGAAGAGACTGTGGGATTGTTAAGTTAATTGAGAGGTTGGAACTGGAGTAGATTTGGGGGTCAACAACATGGAGACAGTACCTGAAGCCACGAGAGCAAATGACCTCCTTGAGACAGTGAATATAGAGTAAGAAGAGAAGAAGACCCAAAACAGATGTTTGTAGGATACTTACAGCTATGCATGAGAGGTGTAAGAAGATCAGTGAAGGAAGTTGAGAACAAGCAGTCAGAGAGATAGAATAAGTTATTTCATATCAGTAAAACTGAGGCCTAATGGCAGAAAAAAACAGTTCCTGAGCCAACCATGTAACCTGCTATCCTCTAATCCAATTGGAAAATAGGAAGAGATAGTCTGCTGGCTCCATTATTCCCCAAATGAGGAGTAATTGCAGAGTTGTATTCCTGTCTGCCAAACTGGTAGGCTAATTTGCTGACCTTTCTAACTTAGAATTCTCATTAGTTTCATAGCACTTTTGCTTGGGTAGTTTGGATGGAATTGTGATTAGAAACGTGTCGAAGTCAGAACAATTTTCAGGTGAGCCAACTGTAGCATGACATTTTCCAAAGGACAGAAGCCCAGTAGAATAGAATATGAGGGCAATTGAGAGAAGGTGAATGAGGGAAAGAGCAGCATAGAAAGGAAGCAGTATGACCTAGTGGAAAGAGAACAGACCTGGGAGTCAGAGGATCTGTGTTCTAATCCCAGCTCTCTCATTTGTCTGCTGTGTGACTTCAAACAAGTCACTTAACTTATCTGTGCCTCAGTTACCTCATATGTAAAACTGGGATTGAAATCTCCTTTGAGTGATTGTGAACCTTATGTGAGACAGGGACTGTGTCCAAACTGGTTATCTTGTATCAACTGTAATGTGGGATCGAGACTGAGCCCCATATGGGACAGAGACTATGTCCCACTCCATCTGCTTGTATTCACCCAGTGCTAGTACAATGCCTGGCACATAGAAGAACAATCATCTTAACAAATGGTTAATTATCTTAAATAATAATTGTATTTATTAAGCACTTACAGTGTGAAGAGCACTGTACTAAGCACTTGGGACAGTACAATACAACAGAGTTGGTAGACATGAAAACTGCATGGCCTATTGGATAGAGCACAGACCTGGGAGTCAGAAGGTCATGGGTTCTAATCCCAGCTCTGCCATGTGTCTGCTGTGTGACCTTGGGCAAGTCACTTCACTTCTCTGTGCCTCAGTTACCTCATCTGTAATATGGGGATTGAGACTATGAGCCCCACATGGGACAGGGACTGTGTACAACATGATTGGCTTTTTTCCACCCCAGCTCTTAGTACAGTGCCTGGCATATAGTAAGCACTTAACAAATACCACTATTATTATCATTATTATTGTTAACAAGCTCGTAGTTTAAAACAAGGGGAAAAAGAGTAAAATAAAAGGAGTACAAGTAGGATTTAGAGTTCTTGTGTCACATCAAATGATATGTCTAGGATGGAAGCTCGCTGTGGGCAGGGACTGTGTCTACCACATATATATACAGATTTCTGCACATAGTAAGTGCTCAATAAATATGATTAATCAATTGATGTCCACTTTTTTCTCAAAATTGAATTAACTCACAAAAATGAGTTGACTCTTTCTTTCAAAATAATAGCAAACATATTTCAACAAACTGTCCAGACAATTCAGTTGTTACAAATGGACAAAAATTTACCCACAGCTACTGCCAGAACCTGCATTTTGCTCAATCCAATTTAAAGGCAGAGGACAACAGCTGCAATAATCCTGGCAAGAGGGGCCACACCAGGGGGAAGTCTTTCTCTAATAATGTTTAAAATTAACCTCCGTTCCTCAGCATTGAGTCACCCAACAGGAAAATCCAGCTCTTTTATCACCTGATTGATAGAACGAAACTTACACTGTAAATGCTGCTTCATTAAAACACACACTTGCAAACAAATTTAGGATATGATCTCATCAGACATTACCCATTAATCAGGATAAGGCATGATTATTGCTTGAATGCCAGGTTTGCAGACAGAAAATCCAATGGCAAGTTGAAAATTTCATGGAATTGGCCTGTTCCTTAATGGCACTAATGATATCTGGCCCACTAGTCAGCAGACTTTAGGAGGATGTGATACTGGTGCTTTTAACACAATTCAGCTTGGGAAGGTCAAAAAGTATTAGATTAAGAAATGAATACCAAATATTTTTGTTTCCATGAAATTGTACTATTAGTCATATGGCATATTATAGACTATACTGCTTCCTTGGTTGTCATTTAACCATCCCTAGATGATTCTCTGTGGATCTGTACTACTAAACTTGGTTTAATTTTATATGCAATTTAAATTGATTACCTTTGTCACTAAAAATGATTTTTCCCTCCTTTTTGCTCTCAGAGTATTATCATGGGCAATTACTTTTACTCTCTTCATAGATACTATGTCAATCACATAGCCCACCTAAAAACTCCCCCTGTAGTTTCAATTGAAATTGCCCTCTTCCTCCCTTTCTGACTTAAATCTCTTTGTTCTGAAGATGATTGCTATTGAACTGATTCTTAGTTTCAACCTGGATGTGGCTAAATTTCAAAAAGAGAAGAAAACCTTCTTTATTTAGTTGGTAATGACAGTTGAAATCCTCAAATATGAAAATAGCTGGGTAAAAACATAATCAGCTAGATCCTTATCCATGCTGCGGAAGTCCTAAAAGTTATATGAGATGAGGTTTATTATTAATCAATCAATCAATCAATGGTATTTAAAGAATTCTTACTACATATCAAATGCTTGGAAGAATATGAAACAGCAGAATTACTCATTTTCAAAAATGTCAAACAATCCCTCAAGCAATTCTCTGCAATGGCAGAAGGATACTGAGGTGGAATCCTAGCAATTTCCAGTTCTCCTTGTCTCTTTCTCTGTCAATGCTCCACCTATGCAGATGCTTGTGAACTTCTTTTGAACATGACACAATTGTAAGACCACCATAATGCCACACCTAACTCTGAGGGAAGTTCAGTAATGTCACTTATAATATTGGTGGTGTGCATAAAGTGCTTATTATATGCCAAGCACTGTACTAATCGCTGGGGTAGATACAAGATAATCAGGTCACATAGGCGGTTTCCAGTCGAAGTAGTATGGAGCACAACTGAGGCACAGAGAATTTAAGTGACTTGTCCAAGCTCACACTGCAGGTGGCAGTGACATATGTGTCATACACTACATAGACTACAAATCTTGAAGTTGAAATCAGAAGAATAATAGTGTCAAACCTGTGCTTACTTCAACACAGCTTCCCTGGGTGCTCTAGACTATAAGCTTGTTTAGGGCAGGGAATGTGTCTACTAATTCTGTTGCACTGTACTCTCCCAAGCTCTTAGATACAGTGCTCTGCACATAGTAAGCACTCAGTAAATGTCACTGATTGATTGACTGACATAGCATACAATCAATGGTAGGATGCTTAAACAACTGCCATATTCATTTATTCATTCAATCAAATTTATTGAGCACTTACTGTATGTGAAACACTGTACTAAGTGCTTGGAAGAGTAAAATACAACAATAAACAAGAATACAATACAACAAGAAAATATGTTTTAAGGATAGAGTGAAACCTCAGATTTGTGTCAAAATAGCTGAACACTGAGATAAGACCAGCATGGTACTTTGCAATGAAAAAGGAATGGTCCTTTCCTCTAGATTATATGCTCCTTGTGGGCAGGGCACATGTCTACCAAAACTGTTATACTGATATATGCCTGGGAGCTTAGAATAATGTTCTGCACATAGTAACTGCTCAACAAATATGATTGATTGATTTGGAGGACTTTTGAGAGAATAGTGAAGGAAGAAAAAAATTAAAACTCAAGTTCTGCAGTATGGGTCCACTATATGGTAAGGATTATTCATTCATTCATTCAATAGTATTTATTGAGCGCTTACTATGTGCAGAGCACTGTACTAAGCGCTTGGGATGAACAAGTCGGCAACAGATAGAGACAGTCCCTGCCGTTTGACGGGCTTACAGTCTAATCGGGGGAGACGGACGGACAAGAACAATGGCACTAAACAGCGTCAAGGGGAAGAACATCTCGTAAAAACAATGGCAACTAAATAGAATCAAGGCGATGTACAATTCATTAACAAAATAAATAGGGTAACGAAAATATATACAGTTGAGCGGACGAGTACAATGCTGTGGGGATGGGAAGGGAGAGGTGGAGGAGCAGAGGGAAAAGGGGAAAATGAGGCTTTAGCTGCGGAGAGGTAAAGGGGGGATGGCAGAGGGAGTAGAGGGGGAAGAGGAGCTCAGTCTGGGAACGCCTCTTGGAGGAGGTGATTTTTAAGTAAGGTTTTGAAGAGGGAAAGAGAATCAGTTTGGCGGAGGTGAGGAGGGAGGGCGTTCCAGGACCGCGGGAGGATGTGACCCAGGGGTCGACGGCGGGATAGGCGAGACCGAGGGACGGTGAGGAGGTGGGTGGCGGAGGAGCGGAGCGTGCAGGGTGGGCGGTAGAAAGAGAGAAAGGAGGAGAGGTAGGAAGGGGCAAGGTGATGGAGAGCCTTGAAGCCTAGAGTGAGGAGTTTTTGTTTGGAGCGGAGGTCGATAGGCAACCACTGGAGTTGTTTAAGAAGGAGAGTGACATGCCCAGATCGTTTCTGCAGGAAGATGAGCCGGGCAGCGGAGTGAAGAATAGACCGGAGCGGGGTGAGAGAGGAGGAAGGGAGGTCAGAGAGAAGGCTGACACAGTAGTCTAGCCGGGATATAACGAGAGCCCGTAATAGTAAGGTAGCCGTTTGAGTGGAGAGGATAGGGCGGATCTTGGCGATATTGTAGAGGTGAAACCGGCAGGTCTTGGTAACGGATAGGATGTGTGGGGTGAACGAGAGAGACGAGTCAAGGATGACACCGAGATTGCGGGCCTGCGGGACGGGAAGGATGGTCGTGCCATCCACGGTGATAGAGAATTCTGGGAGCGGACCGGGCTTGGGAGGGAAGATGAGGAGCTCAGTCTTGCTCATGTTGAGCTTTAGGTGGCGGGCCGACATCCAGGTGGAGACGTCCCGGAGGCAGGAGGAGATGCGAGCCTGAAGGGAGGGGGAGAGGACAGGGGCGGAGATGTAGATCTGCGTGTCATCTGCGTAGAGATGGTAGTCAAAGCCGTGAGAGCGGATGAGTTCACCGAGGGAGTGAGTGTAAATGGAGAACAGAAGAGGGCCAGGAACTGACCCTTGAGGAACTCCAACAGTTAAAGGATGGGAGGGGGAGGAGGCTCCAGCGTAGGAGACCGAGAATGATCGGCCAGAGAGGTAAGAGGAGAACCAGGAGAGGACAGAGTCCGTGAAGCCAAGGTGAGATAAGGTATGGAGGAGGAGGGGATGGTCGACAGTGTCAAAGGCAGCAGAGAGGTCAAGGAGGATCAGAATGGAGTAGGAGCCATTAGATTTGGCAAGAAGGAGGTCATGGGTGACCTTAGACAGAGCAGTCTTGGTAGAGTGGAGGGGACGGAAGCCAGATTGGAGGGGGTCTAGGAGAGAATGGGAGTTAAGGAATTCTAGGCATCGATTGTAGACGACTCGTTCTAGGATTTTGGAAAGGAAGGGTAGTAGGGAGATAGGACGATAACTGGAGGGGGAAGTGGGGTCAAGAGCGGGTTTTTTTAGGATGGGGGAGACGTGGGCATGTTTGAAGGCAGAGGGGAAGGAGCCCTTGGAGATTGAGTGGTTAAAAATAGAAGTTAAGGAAGGGAGGAGGGCAGGGGCAATGGTTTTAAGAAGGTGAGAGGGAATGGGGTCCGAGGCGCAGGTGGAGGGGGTGGCACTTGTGAGGAGGGAGGAGATCTAATAATAATAATGTTGGTATTTGTTAAGCGCTTACTATGTGCAGAGCACTGTTCTAAGCGCTGGGGTAAACACAGGGGAATCAGGTTGTCCCACGTGGGGCTCACAGTCTTAATCCCATTTTACAGATGAGGGAACTGAGGCACAGAGAAGTTAAGTGACTTGCCCACAGTCACACAGCTGACAAGTGGCAGAGCTGGGATTCGAACTCATGAGCCCTGACTCCAAAGCCCGTGCTCTTTCCACTGTGCCATGCTGCTTCTCTTCTCAGAGATCTCCTCTGAGGATACTGCAGGGAAGGATGGGAAAGTAGGGGAGGGGGTCGGTGGGGGGGAGGGGAGAGGCGGAGGGGTGACTTTGGGGAGCTCAGACCTGATCGTGTTGATTTTCGTGAGGAAATAGGTGGCCAGATCATTGGGGGTGAGAGATGGGGGAGGGGGAGGAACAGGGGGCCTAAGGAGAGAGTTAAAGGTCCGGAACAATCGGTGGGGGTGACGGGCATGGGTGTCGATGAGGGAGGAGAAGAAGCTTTGCCTGGCGGAGGAGAGGGCAGAGTTAAGGCAGGAAAGGATAAATTTGAAGTGTGTGAGGTCGGCTTGGTGCTTGGACTTTCGCCAGCAGCGCTCAGCAGCTCGAGCATAGGAGCGTAGGAGGCGGACGGAGGAGGTGATCCAGGGCTGTGGGTTAGTGGAGCGAGAGCGGCGGAGGGAAAGGGGGGCGAGAGAGTCGAGATGAGTAGAGAGGGTGGAGTTGAGAGCGGAGACCCGATCGTCGAGAGTGGGAAGAGAGGACAGGGCGGCAAGGTGAGGAGAGATGCTATTGGAAAGACGGATGGGATCGAGAGAGCGGAGGTCTCTGTAGGGCAGTAGCGAAGATTTGCAGGGGGAGGGAGTGTGAGAGATGAGGCAGGTGAGAAGGTTATGATTAGGAGAAGCAGCGTGGCTCAGTGGAAAGAGCACGGGCTTTGGAGTCAGGGCTCATGAGTTCGAATTCCAGCTCTGCCACTTGTCGGCTGTGTGACTGTGGGCAAGTCACTTAACTTCTCTGTGCCTCAGTTCCCTCATCTGTAAAATGGGGATTAAGACTGTGAGCCCCATGTGGGACAACCTGATTCCCCTATGTCTACCCCAGCGCTTAGAACAGTGCTCAGCACATAGTAAGCGCTTAACAAATACCAACATTATTATTGGTAGTTCCATATTAGCCTTTTCAATCTCACACTCCTACATAAACCTCATTGTAGGTGGAACCATTGTCAAATACAGTGGACAAAACTTTCTATTGGTACTCCAGGAAAGATGTTCTTTTCTTCCGAATATTTCCTATAGAACTTAGACAAATTCCATATTGAACCTAAATAATTTTGCGAGGATTTGCTGAAGGTCTGTTGGAGTTATCCTCAAACCTGAGGTGTCTGGGTTATCTAGTATACCAGGTAATAAAAAAAATTATCCAAAATAAACATTTAAATAGTGTGCTGTTTAATATTTTCTAATAGGTGAGTTGATATTTTGCCTGTTTTCAGGCATGGTGAATTGAAAGTGAAAGCAAAAATCAGGAAAATAGACCCAAAAGAGACAGCCACAGTCAGAGGCATTGCAAAGGGCCAGGAGAGAGGAAAACATGTTATATTTTCTTCAGACTTGTTCATTGTCTTAGTCTGTGTGAAGAGTAGGCCAATATCATTCATCTCTAGTTTAAACATTATGTAATGAAAATTTGATACTATTGTTTAGGCTGTAATAAATGGGGCTGAACAGAATATGAATAACTATATAAAACTTATTAGATGGGCTTTGGCATGTACAACAGTCTGCAATCTACATATAACCTCAGAGCTCCCTTGGTTAGAAATTTAAATTCCAGACTTTTTACTTTCATTTCCATTGTTATTTGCCTTTCAGATTTAAGGATGAATTTTAGCTCTCTAAAAATGTTGTTAGAGATTCTGAGCTGATGTGACCTGTAAGTGACCATGGCTCTCCTGAGAGAGGCAGCCAACCTCTGCTGTTCTTTCATTAAAAATGCATTCTACTAACCCTCTAACCAGGTGTCACATCTGTCACTAGTTTTCCACAATAGGGCTTTGCTAATTGACTTATAAATTATGCCCAGGTGGTGATCAAACACTGAGGCTCTCAGTGAGACAATCCTATTTGTTTATTACTGCTCCATTAGGAGAGTATTTAAAGAGGTCAACAAACCTGCAATAACACTGTGCTATTGTCTTACCTGCCTTTCTTAGGCAAGGGGGAGAGGATAGGATATTTTCCAAAGTCTTAAGAATTTGAAATGTTTCCCCTTCCATTCAAAACATTTCAGATTCAAACATATACTTGACTGCAAACTCTAAAAGGAAATGTAGAAATGAGGTTTCAGAGATAGTGCAGGTATATTGACAGGGTATTACATTTTCTCTGGAAGAAAAGTGATTAAGTTTCCAAAGATGCAGTATTTTGCAGCATTTTGACTAATGTAGCATCTCTTTCTTGCCCTTTTGCTAGCTCTATAGGTTTTTAGTCCTTTAGGAATCTGGTGGACTAGTTGAGATTTGTGCACAATTCATAAACCTTTAGAGAACAGAAAATGGGTCACTTACCATGCATTAAACTCCTCAAACACTTGTTTCAAAGTTGAACCGGCTTAGATTCACTTCAAGCAGTGCTTGCTTCAAAAGTTCAATATGCCTTATTTCCTAAATTCAGATTGGTTGTCTTTCCTGGTGAGTGGCTCATTAGGATAGAGAGAAGAGGCAGCTTGATGTGGAAATACAGTGTGAGAGAAGTTTTTACCACTTCTCCGTTTGAATCACAGTCAGAATACTAAGAAATCATTCATTGGGGGAGTGTTGACAGTGCTTTGGGGGAAGATTACCCTATCTTGTTGTAGGCAGAGAATTTGCTTATTGTTATACTGTACTCTTCCAAGCAGTTAATACAGTGCTCCGAACACAGTAATCGCTCGATAAATATGATTGAATGTGTCAAGGTAGTGTTGCTGTCTTACACACAAGATAAATCTAAATCTATTCTCCACTCCCCCAGCCCCCCTCAGGGCCTCCCCTAGAGTAGTACTGAATCCCTGAGATTCCACACCCTCAGGGTACTTGCCCCCTCTAGTAGGCATGTATTCAAAGAGCTGCTACTGCATAAGGTGGCTATGCCCTCTTCTGCCAATGCACTCATCCCAACAATTGAACCCAATGCACTAACACTCTAGAACTCTGTTTTATCAAATTTATTTTTTACCACAGTGATGTCCTTGGGGGGCGCACGTGACTTCCAATACTTATAACATACCCTTTCTGAAAAAACAAAACATGGCAGGATTTTCTGGTCTTGAGAAGTATAGTAATGTCTTGAATCACTATTATCATCAGCAACTTTACTGAGAACCTGCAGTGTGCTGAGTCTCAGGCAACTGGGACTACTCTCGGGGAGGTCCTGAGTGGGAGAATAGAGAATCCAAAAATAGATTTATATTTCACTGGCACTTGGGAAGAAATGAAAGAAATAAAAGACAGTCTCTCTGACATCAAGGGATTTACAATTATTTCACCCATGAAAAGAAAGGAGAGGAGAGTTACTGCCAGAAACTGATGAATAATGACACTGATGGGAGATTAAGAAGGGGTTAGTCAGGATCGCATTACCCTTTGGGGTGTTTGCTTGCCTTGTGGGGTCTATACACCTGTCTGGTGGTGGGAGGAGAGCAACAATGCCTATGGCTTACCCTACCCCTTAGAGGTTTTCCAAGTTTCCAAAAGCCTTGCAAGACTTCCTGGTCCACTACAATAAATTAGTCTACTACGAAGGAGGCAGCAAGTGTTTGGGGTGATATCAGGAACTCATGGCTCCCACCTAATAGATTCTGAAATCCACAACTTAAGCTTTCACTGGATGATTTATTCCTTCAAATTCACACTAGCCTGATTCTCCATGACACAAAGCTTAATGGACTCATTCTCTGGGAAAATGGTGAAAATTTTTAAAGCAATGCAAATTTCAATTTTTCATTGACTTAATGAGTACTCATCAGACCCCAATTACTGATCTTCAGAATATCATCTGCAGAAGTAGGAAAGGTCAGTGAACATAGCTCCATGAGGTTTGCATGGCGGTGGCTGGGAATGTGTGAGATAAAAAGGAGGGAAAAAGAGGCCTCCTCTGGAAAGCCACCATTTCACCATCCCCTACTCATGTACACATCTATAAATTACATATTTTAAGTTATTTATATTAAGGTTGGTTATCTCCCTCTATACAGTAAGCTTATTTCAAGTAGGGAATATGTCTAACAACCCCATTGTTTGTGCTCTCCCAAGTGTCTAGTATAGTGCCCTGCACAGAGTAAGCACTCGATAAATATCACTAATGATGATGATGATACAAAATTTAAGGAATACCAAGCCTTCTACAATCCAATATACAATGTTCCACAGATGGCCATAGGATGGTGATGTTTGTTACTATTCCTTTTCATCAGATACAAGTTGGTGCTTTACTCCATTAGGTATTTTTCTGCTATGGCCATTCTTAGAACTAAGGCCTAAGAAAAATCCCACTGGGAAATAATTAAACCTAACTGGTATGTCTAGACTTTTCCCTTCCAAGTTTGAATAACACACCAAACAGGTCATAATATATCACCTGCACTGATCAAAATCCAGGTCATGTCCTGCTCCGGAAGTAGTCCACATGTTACCAAAGAGTAAATGTTTAAAATGCTCAATTAATTCCACTCTGATGCAATTTTAATTCATTTGGGAATCACCTCTATCCCAGCTTAGATTTTTTTTTTACATAATTTTGAATTACTCTTTTAAAATTACATTAACATTTGTGGGTAGGGTTATTCATCATAGTTAATTATAAAGTTCCAGGTGTCATATTAATTAGGTAATTAATTATGGTATATGTTTAGTGCTTACATTATATCAAGTACTATTCTAAGTCCTGGGGTAGGTACAAATTAATCAGGTCAGATACAGTCCTGTCCCACATGGGGCGCCCCATTTTACAGTAGCAGAAACTGAGGTGCAGAGAACATAAGTGAGTTGCCCAAGGTCACGCAGCAGGCAAGTGGTAGAGCCAGAATTAGAACTTAGGTCCTTTGATTTTCAGGTCTAGGCTTTTTCCACAAAGAAGAACTCCTTCAAATTAAATGATATCCTGTTAGTTAATTTAATCAGATAGTCCTCCTGTAACCATGTATAAAATGCATGAGAATTATTCACTTTGTGTAAAAGGAATGCACCCTGAATGCATCTCCATGGAAGAAACCATCTTGTAAGAATGAAGAAGTACAGAAGACAGGGTGGTGATTTAAAGAAGCACAGGCTAGGCCTGGGAGTCAGAAGGTCACCGATTCTTATCCTGGCTCTGCCACTTGTATGCTGTGTGACCTTGTGCAAGTCACTTCACTTCTCTGTGCCTCAGTTCCCTCATCTGTGAAACAGGGATCAATACTGTGAGCCCCATGTGGGACAGGGACTATGTCCAATCCAATTTGCTTGTATCCACCCTAGTGCTGACTACAGCTCCCTGTACATAGTGCTTAATAAATATAATTATTGTTATTAATTATTAAACAATATCACTCTGATCTGGTTTATAAGAAGATCATTATTACCAAATATTTTGAAGTATACAAAAAATAAAGCCCAAGGAACTCATGAGCATTATCTAAGGGTTTGTAACAAGATTTTAAACCTCAGATTTGGGGAATCTGATAGAATGATTTTTCTGTATTTTATTTATTTATTTGTTTATTAATTAATTAGTTAATTAATTAATTTGTTTATTTATTTGTTTACTCTGAACCAGAAACTCTCCTGAACTCAGGTGAGGCCTCAGAGCTACTCAGCGATTTTCCAGATACAGCTCTTCTTTTCCATCCATATGGTCACCACCCTTATCCAGTTGCTCATCAAATCCCAACCAAATAACTTTCTCAACCTCCCTCCTTTCTGAGCCACATTTCACTCTGCTGACATTTTTCTAAAACATTTTTTTGTGCATTCATCTCTACTTCAAATAACTCTCAGTGACTACCCATTTCTCTCTTTGTCAACAGAAACTCCTAACCATTGGTTTTGAGGCAAACCATCAGCTCTCTTTCTCTTACTCATCTATTCTCTTCTCACATTACAACATGCTCTACATTCTTCTCAAGCTCATTTTCTCAGTGTGCCTCATTCTTGACTCTCTCACCTGGACAGCTTCCTCTCGTCCTTCCTCCAGTCTGGAACTCCTTTTCTCTTCATATTTGCTAGCACACAGCTCTCCCCATCTTCACATCCCTTCTGAAATTCTTCCTCTTTCAAGGGGTGTTTTTCAATAAATTTTCACCTACCAGAGTTATGCCCTGCCAATTACCACCTCAGTACTTTTACACCATCCCTGCACTTATTCACTCTCCATCATCTCAGCCCTCCGGTACTGAAAGACTTTTACACTATACTATTTAAGCACAAACTCATCCACATAGCCCTTTTTTCCATTCTCTTTCCCCTCCTACCTGTAACTATTTTGTGTCTGTCTCCACCACTAGATTGTAAGTTCCTTCCAACTTTACTGTACTCAAGGGTAAAAGTAAAACTCTACTATTATCCTGCTAGAGTGGCCACTACCTTGGTGTCATCCTTGACTCTGCTCTCACATTCACTCCACACATCCTATCCTTCACCAGAGCCTGCCGGTCTCACCTTCACAACATCACCAAGATCCACCCTTTCCTCTCCATCCAAACCGCTACATTGTTGGTACAATCACTCATCATATCCCAACCGGATTACTACATCAGCATCCTTTCTGATCTCCCAACCTCCTGTCTCTCTCTGCTTCAGTCTATGCTTCACTCTGCTGCCCGGATAGTCTCTCTACAGAAACACCCTGGGCATCTCACCCCCCTCCTCAAAAATCTCCAGTAGTTGCCTATTAACCTTCTCATGAAGCAAAATCTCCTCACTATTGGCTTCAAAGCTCTCCATCACCTTGCCCCCTCCTAACTCACCTTCCTTCTCTCCTTCTACAGCGCAGCCCGCACATTCTGCTCCTCTGCCGCTAACCTCCTCATTGTGCCACGCTCTCGCCTGTCCTACAGTCAACCCCTTGTCCACATCTTACCTCTGGCCTGGAATGTCCTCCCTCTTCACATCTGCCAAACTAGCTCTTCTCCCGCCTTCAAAGCCCTACTGAGAGCTCACCTCCTCCAGGAGGCCTTCCCTGACTGAGCCCCCCTTTCCTCTGCTCCTCCTCCCCTGCCCATCACCTCTACTCCCTCCCTCTACTCTACCTCCTTCCCTGCCCTACAGCAGTTGTGTATATTTGTACATATTTATTATTCTATTTATTTTATTAATGAGAATATATCTATAATTCTATTTATCTATTTCGATGCTATTAATGCCTGTCTACTTGTTTGGTTTTGTTGTCTGTCTTCCCCTTCTAGGCTGTGAGTCCGTTGTTGGGTAGGGATTGTCTCTATCTGTTGCTGAATTCACACAGTAAGTACTCAATAAATATGACTGAATGAACGAATGAATGGAGGGCAGGGAATGTGTCTACTAAATCTGTTGCATTGTACTCTCCCCTAAGCACTTAGTACAGTGCACTTTGCACATAGTAAGCATTCAGTAATGGCAGCAAGAGTCAGAGCCAGTGCATACCAACGTGCTTGGCCATTCTGTTAAGACCAGGCATTGCATGTAGAGGGATGGCAGGGTCAGGAGAGGCAAAGTCCATAAATTAGCAATGGTGGTGGAGAGAGCTGCATTTGCAGCCCAGTGACAAAAATGGCCCACCACAGGTCTCATTCTCTCACTGGGATCCTGGCAGTTTTTCCCCTAATGCATTTTCTCCTAATCTGATCAATAAATGGCCCTTCCTAGCACTTCCTGGGGTTTCTGGAAAGTTTGGGCTGATCAGGTCAACTCATGGTTATCAGGGGCTCTAGTTAAATCCCCTTGGAAGGCCTAGGAAGCACTGGTGTGGCTGGGCTTAGATTTAGAAATTTCTTCAGAGAGCTGCCTTTTACTGAGAACCTGCAAGGCATGGCTTAGGTTATGTTTATATAGAACTTTTCAGTGAGTACCTTAAATCTAGACAGTTGTCCTTCATGCTAGAAGAAACGTCTGACTGGTGAAAGTTCACCTATTTCCCCAAGAGCTTCTCTTCCCTCAACCAAGGCAACAGCAACAGAAGGATTTGGAGAGAGAAGAATTTTTTTAAAAAAAAATGCCAACATAAAGATAGAAATGACTTACTTTGCTTGTTGCCTTCCCACTTTTAAAGGGGTTAACTAAGAGTCAACAAAGACTCAAGGATATGGATCTGAACACAAGCACAGCTGCTTCCAGACATTTGGGCTCTTTTTCATCGGCTCTTGCTAACCTTTTCCTTTGCTAAAGATAGATTTGTGGATGAAAGAAAGCTGGAAAAAAGAGAAATGTAATAATTAGCATAGCCTAGTAGATAAAACACAGGACTGGGAGTAAGAAGATCATGGGTTCTAATCCCAGATCCACCACTTATTTATTGTGGGACCTTGGGCAAGTTGCTTCACTTCTCTGTGCCTCAGTTCCCTCATCTGTGTAATGGGGATGAATACTGTGAGTCCTAGGAGGGGCAGGGTCTGTGTCCAACCTGGTTATCGTGTATCTACCCAGCACTTAGAACAAGGCCTGGTACACAGTAAGCATTTAACAATGCCATTATTGTTACTATTATTACTAAATTATTATATAATAGTAATAAACCATCCTGCTACTCCACATCAGATTAGAGCCTGGATAACATAGTTTCTACTCAGATTAAAATGTGAAAACAGGTTAATAATAATAATGTTGGTATTTGTTAAGCGCTTACTATGTGCCGAGCACTGTTCTAAGTGCTGGGGTAGACATAGGGGAATCAGGTTGTCCCACGTGGGGCTCACAGTCTTAATCCCCATTTTACAGATGAGGGAACTGAGGCACAGAGAAGTTAAGTGACTTGCCCACAGTCACACAGCCGACAAGTGGCAGAGCTGAGATTCGAACTCATGAGCCCTGACTCCAAAGCCCATGCTCTTTCCACTGAGCCACACTGCTTCTCCAAATTGTTATAAATTGTTTAGTACAAAATGAACAAGAAACTGTTCAAATCCATTGCTTCCATAGTATCAAACTCTCTAAACTTCCATTTTTAGCTCAGTAACATAAACTCATTTCTAAATCAGCATCTATAGTCTTCCACATAGAAGATGGGGAATATTTCTAGGTGTCAGGCTACTACCGGTAGAATTTCCAAGCCTGAGGCTTTTGGATGATGTTGTGTTAGACATCATCCAAAAGACATAGATGAATCCTGTGTATCTACTAAACTTCTCCATGTAAAAAAGCACAGTGAGTATTTTACCTCACAGGTCCCTAAGCAAATGACCAACCTGACTGTGTAAATAATAATAATAATAGTAATAATAATAATAATAACTCTGGTATTTATTAAGCACTCAATACATTGTCTTGTACTTTCCCAAGTGTTAAGTGCAATTCTTTATATATGAGTCCTCAATGAATACCATTTGATTGATTCTGTTCCAAGTACTGTTCTAAGCTCTGAGGTAGATAATATAATCAGATTAGGCACAGCCTTCTACAAAAGGCTTATAGTTTTAGGGAGAGTAAGAAGAAATATTCAATCCTTATTTTGCAGATGACTTAATAAAGGAACAGTGAGGTTAAGTGATGTGTCCAAGGTCATACAGCAGGCAATTGGTAGAGTTGAGATTTAGAACCTCAATTTCTTGCCTCCCAGCCCTGGTTCCTTCCATCAGGCCAGGCCATTTTCTCTATGATAAAGATGGAGAAGCATGTTTTGCAAGTCATTTATATTGGAGATCACATTACATCCTGGCAGAACCTAAAGAGCTTTTCAATGTTACAACATAAAGCTCAAACTTCACTGTGGTCACTTATAAGGTTAGAGTTACCAATATGTTATAGTATTAAGCAGAAAGTTAGAGAAAGTTAAGAGAATGTAGTAGTAAATTTTAATCAAAAATTATCAAGAAATTTGAATTCATCCAGGAAGCTGAAGATATTGACAATATGAAAATGCCTTGGACTTTTGTCATAGATCCAAATCATACACTTTTCTATATGAGGGTCCTCAGATACGGTGTTTATAACCTTTCCTCAATTACCTGAAGTCCCTGATCATATCGCCCCAGCCGATATACTAGATTGAAACCTCCTTGAGGCCAAGGACCAAGTCTACTAATCAGTTGTACTCTCCCAAGCACTTAATACCTACCCTGTACACAGTGGGTGCTCAATAAATGATTTTAATTGATTGATGGATTGCCTGATGAGATCTTTCTGGAGATATTGATACTCTGTTATTGGAACTGGAAGACTGGAAAGCTCCAAGTAGTGAGACAGAGTGAAAACTGACCTGTTTTCCCTGTTGCAGTTTGACCTTCAGGAATCAAGAATCTGTGGTAGATGTCCATATAGTAGTAGTAGTAGTAATAGTAATAATGATAATAATAATAGTTTTCATGGTATTTGTTAAGCATGCACTATGTGTCAAATACTGTTTTCAGTGCTGGGGAGGCACAAGCCAATCAGATTGGACCCAATCCATGTCCCACATGGGGCTCACAATCTTAATCCTCATTTTATAGATGAGGTTACTGAGGCACAGAGAGTTGGGTGATTTGCCCAAGGTCACAAAACAGAAAAGTGGCAGAGGTGGGATTAGAACCCAGGTCCTCTGACTCCCAGGCCCATGCTCTTTTCATTAGGCTACAGTACTTCTCAAGAAATGCTTGATGAATGCTTACGTGTTCCAAGAACTATGAAAAACCTTGATTAGATACAAGATAATTAGGACAGACATAGTCTTCATCCCACATGGGGCTCACAGTCTAAGGTGGATGGAAAACAGGTATTTCAACCCTATTTTACAGATGAGGAAACTGAAGCACAAAGATGTTAAGTAACTTCCCAAGGTCACAAAGCACCTATCAGTAATTTGTTATATCTGTCTCTTCCTCTCTCCCAGTAGACCATAAGCTGCCTGTGGTCTACCAGCTCTTTTGTATTATACTCTCCCAAGCACTTAGTACAGTGCTCTGCACACAGTAAGTGCTCAATAAATACAACTGATTGAAGTGGCTGACTCTGGATTAGAAACCAAGTCATTTGACTCCCAGTCCTGTTCTCCTTCCACTGTGCATGCTGTTTTTTTTAAGAATTCAGGGATAGCAATTCCAGGTCAGTCAATATCATGATGGCATAATATGTCAAGTTGTCATTATCAGTTGTCCACTCTGCAGCTCCTCTGATTTCTGTCCTCAACCTTATTCTCCTGCTTCCATTGCCCTTTACATATAGCACCAAAATAAAAACACTCAAAAATTCAAACCTAATCCACCTCTCCAGTTTCATGGTACTTTAGCCTGATTTATGTCTATTTCTATTTCATTCTTGGATCTGATATCATTGATGGGCAATTACCTGTGCTGGGCTTCCATCATTAGCAGGAAGCTTTTACAAAATATATATGTAAGTGAGCTTGTCTCAGCTGCTGCTTAGAGATTACTTTTCAAACCCACTTCAAATTACTTATGGCCTTTTTCTGCTCATTTATAGTGAAGGAAAGCCCTAAACCATTATCCTAGCCATGATATGGTACCATAAATACTCAAAATCCCATTAGCTTAGGAACTGAAGAAGTTCTTGTCATAGTGAATCAGCCTCACTCTGTAATTTTTGGAACAGGACCATTGCATATTTTCCTGTGTGTTTTATGTGGGCCTAGGTAAGGAATTTTTTGGAAGAAACCTCATTGTTCTGCTAAAAGAGAGTTGAGAATAGTCAGGGTGAAAACAGCTCAAGATCCATCACACAAGCTGAGTCAACTAAAATCTAAGGCACCTTACTTAATCCTTACGTTCTTCAGACCTTTCCAATCAGAGTGGATTCATTCAATAAAAATGCTAGTTCATGATCTTGATACCATAATGAGTTTAAATGGATTAATTTAAGGAATTCAAGGATGTGAGGCACCTCAGTCATTTGGTTTAGATTGAGTATCCAAAAGATCAACCCTCTACTGTTATATGTTTTTTTAATGGTATTTGTTAAGCACTTAAGTGTCAGGCACTGTTCTAAACTCTGTGGTTGATAAAAGCTAATAAAGTTGGATTCAGTCCTTGTCCCACATGGGGTTCACAGTCTATGTAGGAGAGAGGAACAAGTATTGAATTTATTGTTCCACCAAACACAAACCTTTCTCTATTTGCCAACATTTGAAACACCTTTTTTTGTTCAAACCCCAAACCCCTTTCATTAGTTCATGTATATAGAGCTGGATGATAGAAAGAGGGAATTCTATCTCTTACTCTGTGTTTGTCCATTTCTTAGTACAGTTGATAGTTGAGGCAAGGTCTGGAGTGTCACCGTATTTCAATTATTTTATGTTTTACAATTATATATGAAAAATCAATTCAAATTCCCCTAAATTGAACAAAGACTATGATGAAATTATCTTCTACCCAGAGCAGTTGAAAAACCATGATGAATTGCATGAGGTAAATGCTTAATCAGTATCGTCATCACCATCAACATTAAAATGAGGCAATTACAACAGATTCCTTAAAAAACAAATGAAAAGTGGTAAAATATTATCTCCAACTTTTCAACAGTGACTGACTTCCTAGTATGGCTGACAATCTAGTCAGGTGGATATGAATATCTGAATTTTAGCTTTTCAGTGACTTAATTTTGGTTGTTTTAATTTAGATGATTTTCCATAAGTTTTGTCCACTCACCTAATGCCATATCCATCTTTAGAAAAACAATTTATCTTTCATTTGCTTTTAACGATAAATAAAAGGAATTTAAAACATTTCTTTCTTTCTCTGCATGTTCCTAATTCTACTGTCTATTCTCTAGTGGAGTCACAGGCCTGTGTTTCTCTATAGTGCAATTTCCAAATATAAACATTGCTTTTGGTGGTTTCTTCCTGGAGAGCACTTTAATAAAATTAAATCAGTCTACTTGAGATTAAGCCAAATTGGGGGAAAAAATTATTTGTTTATCTCAATATAATTCTCGATTAGCTACAGTACTATAGTTAGTTCTCGATTAGCTCAGTCTACTTGAGATTAAGCCAAAATGGGGGACAAAATGATTTGTTTATATTAATATAATTTTCGATTAGCTACAGTAACCTTCTAAAAATATTCCAAGTAAACATTAATATTAGTTCAAAATAATTTAAAATAAACCATAATGTATCAAGGAAAATCTCTTAACTCTTATATTAACAAAAATGAAGCATGGATTTTCATCAGCCAATATAGGACTTTCAAGACAACGCCTGAGGTAAACAAATTTAAGATTTCAGCCCCTTGTCACAGTCTTATTAAGGTTGGGTTACATGAGCAAAACTACAGCTTGCCAGATGACCTCAATATTCTCATCCTAGAAGTGAGATGATTTTGCAAGTAAAGAACTTAGACATCGAGGTTGAATAGCACATTGAATATGATCTTCAATTTGGGGTTCTGTCTCCTTTATTACTCTCTTCAACATCAGTTGACGCATTTATGTCTTTTACAAGATTTCTTCCAAAACCTTTTAAGTAGTTGTACTCTAAATGGCAGGGGGGTGGGAGGGGGAGAGTAGGGAGAGGGGAACAAGAGAGGGAGAGAAGGGAGGAAAGCGAGAGAGGAAAAGAGGAACAGAAGGAAGGAGAGAGAAAAAGGAGGAGGGAGGTAAATAGGGAGGGAGGGAAGACAGGAAAGAGGGATAGAGGGGAAAAGGAAAGGAGGAAGGGAGGGAAGGAAGCAAAGAAGGGAGGGAGAGAGTGAGAGATGAAGAGAGAGAAGGAGAGAAAAGGAAGGAGGGGAAGAAAGGGAAGAAAAAAGGAAGGAAGCGAGAAAGGGTGAGAGGAAGAGAGTGAAGGATAGCAGGAAGGAGGGAGAGAGGGAAGGAGGGGCTGAGCACAAGTTGATCTTTGGGCTTGAAGAAAACACCACTGACAGTGGAATGCACCTAGGGATGTATTTCTTGCTCAATAGAAGGATGTGGAAGACATAGTCCCATCTGCACTGAGCACTCATAAAAACCGTCCTTTGTTGTGCTTTGAATTTGTGATTTACTGTTTTTGCTTTTGCCGACTCCTACTCCCACAATCCTTAGGAATTTTCTGACAGAAAAGAGCTGCTCCTTTCTTCATTGCCGTGTTGCCATACTGGTCTCCCTGCAGTAAGTGACTTGCCATTTTCTAGGTATGACACATATTCTGAGGCTTTGTTTCACTGTTTTATTGTTTTACTTGGCTTTTAGCTCCCTGGGTATCCTCTTCAGCTATTGAATAAAGGCTTCATGGTATAATTTCATTTCTGGGGCAACTATTGCTACACATGGGAGGTCCTGCTATATATGGAAGGTCCAACTGTTCTTATGCAGAATCCATTTCTGCTTGTTTCATCAGGATAATAAAGCATATTTATAATCTGATTCTTTTTTCACTGCAAATCACTAAGTACAACATAAAATACATATCCCATCCTAATAACACTTAATTTTACGTTTGCTACCATCCAATGAGAGATTCCAAGAGTATGTGAGCCAAAACAAATGAAACACAATGAAATTACTTATTTTTACTTAGAAAATACTCTTTTTTGCCATAATTTGTCTGTGTTTTTGTCATAAGTTGAGGTTTTTTAAAAAATGTTTGCAGCTTTACAAAGAAAAAACGTATTTTTCGCCCTCCCAAAAAACCTTCCCCTTCCCTTAAGAATCACTCTTTTCCCAAGAACTCTGCCTTACTCATTCAGGTGTCCATAATTATTTCACCCAATTTTCAATTCTATATTTATCTCTTTTAGAAGGGGGTCATCAATCCTGGTCTCAATTCCCAGTAGCTCTCTTTTTTCCTTTCAGAAGTATAACTTTTTTTCCTGTTTTCCACTGGATCATTTTAAACCTGCTTTCAATCTCCTTATATTAGTTCCCCATCAAGGAACAAAGCTTATCCACAGTCTCCTAGCCAGCCGAAATATGGAGAGATGGGTACACCCTTCTCTGGCTCTGGCAGTGAAATAAAAACACCCCCAAATTGTTAGCATTGTCAGGCCACATGAAAAGAAACCTCCCCTCTGACTAGCCAACATGTTTCAGCATCTCCATAGGCAGCCAAAATTAATACAATTTTAACCGGTAAATGTTCAACAATGGGCCTATTCATTATATTCATTAGGAAGTCAGAGGCGGAGTGGAGGGAGGAGGGCTAAATCACCGAGAAAGGCTGTGTTGTGAGGCAGGGGAATGCTGTTACTGATAAAACTGATTTTATTTTCTTTCCACACAGACAAAGCAGGGATTAGTTCAACAGCTTAATATGTTTGCTTTTCTACCTGTGGCTATTTAGATCTGTTCCTCTACAAAGAGCAACCCAGCAGAGGGCTGGGTGTAGGAGGTGAAACGATCAAAAGTGGGAAAGGCCTACTGGGACTGAGCCATTAGTAATGCAGGTTTCTGACTGAAGAAACATCTAGGACAACTCACTCGGAGGACAGGATAGGGAAGAATCCTCAAATTAGGTGGCATGAGTGGACAAAGAAGATCAAAGTAGCTATGGACCTCAGTACCCAGCTATGCTGGCAACTGCCCACTGAATTTCACTATCATCATTTTCACCATGAATGAAACATTTCTCTTTTAGGCCAGAATGTGTAGAAAGTCTGCAAATGTACAAGAGAAAAATAATAAAGATTTGCTACCCTTTTATTCATTTCCCAAAGAGTGTGGATATTTGATTTAAAGTATATTTGGTTCATCTGACTCCATCTGCCCATTTTAATCCATGGACATATCTCATCCCTAGTAATGGTAAAACAGAATATGCTCAGATTTATTTTTTGAAATGTTAAAATTGGAATATAAGGGCTTTGCTTAGAAATTCCATATTTGTAGACTACAAGCACAGTGCAGGGATGGTAGTTAGTTACCAAGGCCTACCCAAAGAGTTAGCCCAGTTTTTGGGTCTCATAGGTAGACACTGCTATCTTATTTATTAATTTATTCATTCAATTATATTCACTGAATGCTTACTGCATGCCCAAGTACTGTACTAAATGCTTGGGAGAGTGTAATAAAACAATAAATAGACATATTCCTTGCTGTTTCTCCCCTTAAAATTAAATAGGAGCTAGAGGTAAAGCCCAAGTGTAGATTCCACTTTCTGTGCCCATGCCAGCTGGCTCAAGTCTTTCCTCCAGCCCCAGCCCCTTAGGGGATACTTTCACCCTCTTTCCACCAATTCTTTGCTTGCCATTCCTGGCCAACACCCATATTCATTCATTCATTCATTCATTCATTCATTCTATCATATTTACTGACAGCTTAATGTGTGCAGAGCACTGTACTAAGCACTTGAAAGGGTACGATATAACAATAAATAGTCACATTCCCTGTCCACATCAAGTTTAAAGTCTAGGGCAAGGGAGACAGACATCAATACAAATAAATAAAATTACAGATATGTACACAAGTGCTGTGGGGCTAGCGGGATGGAGAGAAAGCAAAGGGAGCAAGTTGGGGTGACGCAGAAGGCAGTGGAAGATGAAGAAAAGTGGGGTTTAGCCTGGGAAGAGCTCTTGGAGGAGATGTGCCTTCAATAAGGCTTTGATGTAGGGGGTAGTAAATGAGGAGAGAAGGCATTCCAGGCCAGAAACAAGACATGGGCAAGGGGTTGGCTGCAAGACAGGTGAGATTGAGGCACAGTAAGAAGGTTAGCACTAGAGGAGAGAAGTGTGCAGCGTTGGTTGTAGGAGGAGAGAAGTGAGGTGTGGTGCAATCGGTTCGTGTGCAGTAGTTATACAGTGGTTCAAGTGTGGGTAATGCCAAGGTTGTGAGTTTGATCCTCACCTGGAGAATATTTTTGTTATTCCCTGCTGCTTTCATTCTACCCAATAAAATTCCTCCATCTTCTACACTCCTGAAGACCTAATAATAATAATTCTTGTGTACTTTTTGACTAAAGAAGTTGGGGCACTTAGCAAGAGGCCATCCATATTCTCTTTCTCCCCTCCCCTTCCCCTCCTCTCACCCTCTGCTCTTCCCCCTTCCCCTCCTCTCAACACTGCGCTTATTTGTATTTATTATTTATTACCCTATTTATTTTGTTAATGAGGTGTATATCTCCATGATTATATTTATCTTGATGTCTTGTTTTGTCCTGTTTTGTTTTGATGTCTGTCTCCCCCGTTTAGATGGTGAGCCCATTATTGGGCAGGGATTATCTCTATCCCAGCTCTGCCACTTGTCAGCTGTGTGACTGTGGGCAAGTCACTTAACTTCTCTGTGCCTCAGTTACCTCATCTGTAAAATGGGGATTAAGACTGTGAGCCCCACGTGGGACAACCTGATTCCCCTGTATCTACCCCAGCGCTTAGAACAGTGCTGTGCACATAGTAAGCGCTTAACAAATACCAACATCTGTTGCCAGATTGTACATTCCAAGCACTTAGACCAGTGCTCTGCACATACTAAGCCCTCAATAAATACTACTGAATGAATGAATGGGGGGGCGGGGCAAGGAGGTGGAGTGCTTTAAAGCCAATGGTGAGGAGTTTTGTTTGATATGGAGGTGGGATGAGCAACCACTGCAGTTTTTTTGAGGAGTGGAGTGACATGTCCTGAACAATTTTGTAGAAAAATGATCCAGTCAGCAGAGTGAAGTAGACCTCCCTTCCTCCTCTCTCGCCCCGCTCCGGTCTATTCTTCACTCCGCTGCCCGGCTCATCTTCCTGCAGAAACGATCTGGGCATGTCACTCCCCTTCTTAAACAACTCCAGTGGTTGCCTATCGACCTCCGCTCCAAACAAAAACTCCTCACTCTAGGCTTCAAGGCTCTCCATCACCTTGCCCCTTCCTACCTCTCCTCCCTTCTCTCTTTCTACCGCCCACCCCGCACGCTCCGCTCCTCTGCCGCCCACCTCCTCACCGTCCCTCGGTCTCGCCTATCCCGCCCTCGACCCCTGGGTCACGTCCTCCCGCGGTCCTGGAACGCCCTCCCTCCTCACCTCCGCCAAACTGATTCTCTTTCCCTCTTCAAAACCTTACTTAAAAATCACCTCCTCCAAGAGGCGTTCCCAGACTGAGCTCCTCTTCCCCCTCTACTCCCTCTGCCATCCCCCCTTTACCTCTCCGCAGCTAAAGCCTCATTTTCCCCTTTTCCCTCTGCTCCTCCACCTCTCCCTTCCCATCCCCACAGCACTGTACTCGTCCGCTCAACTGTATATATTTTCGTTACCCTATTTATTTTGTTAATGAATTGTACATCGCCTCGATTCTATTTAGTTGCCATTGTTTTTACGAGATGTTCTTCCCCTTGACGCTGTTTAGTGCCATTGTTCTTGTCTGTCCGTCTCCCCCGATTAGACTGTAAGCCCGTCAAATGGCAGGGACTGTCTCTATCTGTTGCCGACTTGTTCATCCCAAGCGCTTAGTACAGTGCTCTGCACATAGTAAGCGCTCAATAAATACTATTGAATGAATGAATGAATAAACTGGAGTGTGGAGAAACAGGAGGCTGGGAGGTCAGCAAGGAGGCTGCTGCAGTAATCCAGGCAGGACAGGATGAGTGATCGTATTAATGTGGTTGCAATTTGGATAGAGAGGAAAGGGAGGATTTTTTAGCAATTTTGTGAAGGTGGGACTGACAGAATTTAGTGATGGATTGAATATGTGGGTTGAATGACAAGAGGAGTCAAGGATAACACTTACATTATAGGCTTGTGAGGCAGGAAGGATGTTGGTGGCATACATAGTGATGAGAAAGTCAAGGGGAGGACAGGGTTTGGGTTAGAAGGTGAGGAGCTCTGTTTTGGATATGTTAAATTTGAGGTGATGGGAGGACATCCAAATAGAGATGTCTTGAAGGCAGGAGGAGATGCGAGACTAGGTTTCCAGTCTTGTCCTCTCCTCCCTTCTGTTAGTACTTTTGTACATAACTTTAAACTCTGTAGTCTCCCCCTCCTTGTAATTTATTTTAGAATCTGCCGCCCTCACTAGATTAGAACTCCCTTTTGATGGTATTTGTTAAGCACTTATTATGTGTTAAGCACTGTTATAAACACTGTTAATGCTTACATGTTAATTAGGTTGGACATATTCCCTGTCCTGCATGGGGCTCTTAGTCTAAGTAGGAGGAAGAACAGGTATTTAATCCTCCTTTTACAATTGGAAGAAACTAAGGAACAGAAAAGTTAAGTGACCTGCTCAAGGTCACACAGGAAATAATTGGCAGTTCTGGGATTGGAACCCTGATCCTCTGACTTTCAGGCCAGGGATCTTTTTACCAGGTCATGCTGCTTCCTTAAGGGCCAGGAAAGTAGTTATCAAATGTATTACATTTTCCCATGTGCTTATTCAGTGTTCTGAGCAGAGTAAGCCCTCAGTAAATTCTATTGATTGATTGGTGATGACTTTGTCAGAAAACTGTCCTATCTTACCCAAATTTTGTAAACTCCAGAGAACCTAATGAAATGAAAAGAACTGAGTGCTCAATATAAAATGTTTGGTGTTGTACACGTAGCACATTGCAAATTTAGGGTTTGGATTGATCTCTGCCATGGACTATCTTTGACCTAAGCCACTTGGAAAATATATTAAGCTTTTTGCTGTGCATAGCTTTCAGGCTTTAAATTGTTCCTGAGAAAAGGAAATCTATCACTCTGGTGGAGATGAGTTGACAACTGTAATCTCAATGGTACAATTTGTCAGCACCAGATTCAGCCATAGGAGAGATGACACTTATTTGTTTCTGACAAAGGTTGAGAATGTCATTTTGGGTTACTGAACCATAAAATCCATTCAGAGTTCACAGCTTTAATTAAGGAAATGGAGCTAATGAGGAAGAAAATGACTCTTCTGTGGTAGTTATCAGCTGTTTTTTATAAGCACTTTTCTCTTTTAATCTATTGACAATTGAGAAAGAAATACTAAAAAGGAATTCCTGTCTTAAAAGTAAAAAACATTCTTCTGAATTACTGGACCAATGTGTTTTTTTTGTATGATGGAGCTATACCTTTGGATTAAGAAAATATCCTTAATACCAATCTGAAAATGTTTATCTTCTTTCCAAGTGAAAGATTGAATGTAGGTGTAATCCTGTTTTGTTGTGGGTTTTTTTTCAGATTTTTATGAGTTCTCCGTGTTAGTGAAAGAGGGAAGAAGGAATTATATATTAGTAGTTCAGGGTGGGGCTCAAATTAAGTAAAGAATACTGAAAAAGCATGTGATTTTATTTAATATGCTATTTATCAATGGTGTTAATTAAGCACTTATTGTGAACAAAATACTGTGCTAAGAACTCTGCTATTTAAATGATCACTGAAGTATCTCTAGTACTTCCCTTCTCTAGACTGTATTTCACTATAGGATAAGCTCATTATGAGCAGCGAACTTGACTACCAACTCTGTCATATTGTACTCTCCCAGACACTTAATACAGTGCTCTGCATACAATAAGCACTCAATAAATGCCATTGATTGATTGATTCCCTTTTGAAAATCAGTGAGTAAAAGCCATCCACTCAATCAGAAGAACCATTAGTGATTATAATTATTGGTGGTAAATTTGGATGGAAGTTTTCTTCTAATCTCACTGACTCAAATGTTTGAGGACTCTGTGAGTATTATTTACATATGATTTCCCAAGCTACTGAAGTGCAAAATGAGCAGAAATGAATGAGCACCATTTAACCTGCCTCAAAAAAAATGTTGCTGAGCACCTGATTACATGCAGCAAACACACAGTTCATTATATAAGCATGGACATTTGTTTCCTAATGGAAGAATTATGTCTCCATTTTAGAAATATCATCAATGTAGTTTCAAACTGACATGCTCATCAGGAGCAGCGTGGCTCAGTAGAAAGATCACGGGCTTGGGAGTCAGAGGTCGTGGGTTCTAATCCCGGCTCTGCTGCTTGTCAGCTGTGACCTTGGGCAAGTCACTTCACTTCTCTGTGCCTCAGTTACCTCATCTGTAAAATGGGGATGAAGACTTGTGAGCCCTATGTGGGACAACCTGATTACCTTGTATCTACCCCAGGGTTTAGAACAGTGCTTGGCACATAGTAAGCGCTTAACAAATACCAACATTATTATTATGCTCTGATTGTGAAGGGGAAATCCAGTCAACATCTCATCACCCCGCGGGGACTTGCATCTGAGACCAGCCCTGGGAAAGACCAAGGAAAGGACAATATGCAAACCACTATTTGATTGTCAAAGTCTTTCCATCACAATAAATGCCACCCTCAGCTTCTCCCAAAGAAATGTTAGATGATGCTTTTATCGCTTACCTGATTTCCATCCTCCTTGATGCAAGTGAGGCACCAGTGCATTTTTCAGGCCTTCAGTCAAATCAATCAATGGTATTGATTGAGTGTTTACTGTGTACAGAGCAATGTACCAAGCACTTGGAAGATCACAGTACAACAGAGTTAGCAGACATGTTCCTTGCCCACAACGAGCTTACAGTTTAGATAGACATTAATGTAAATGAATAACTTAGAATGTATAATTTAAAAATACAAGTGCATTTATTCAATCATATTTATTGAGCACTTACTGTGTGCAAAGCACCATGCTAAGCATTTGGGAGAGTACAATATACAATAAACCTACACATTCCCTGTCTGCAACAAGTTTACAGTCTAGAGGGAGAAAAATGTATATAAGTGCTATGGGGTTGAGAGTGGGACAATTATCAAATGTCCAAATGTCACAGATTCAAATACATAGATGAAACAGAAGGGAGAGAGAGCTGGGAAAAAGAGAGCTTAATGGAGGAAAGCCTCTTGGAGGAGATATACCTTTAATAATGCTGTGGTGATCTAGAGTGTAGGTTGCAGGAGGAAATTCCAGGCTAGGGGAAAGAGTTCACTGGTGAGATGAACAACACTGGGACACATTGAATAAGCAGACATAAGAGGTTTCTAGGCTGCAGTTAAGAGATCAGTGAGGTGAGGTATGATGGGACAAACTGATGGAGTGATTTAATGTCAATGTTAAGGAGTTTCTCTTTGATGTGGAGGTGGATGGGCAGTCATTTGAGGATCTGGAGGAGTGGGTGGACATGGACTGAATTTTTTTAGAAAAATGATCCATGCAGCTGAATGAAGTATGGACTGGAATGGGAAGATACAGGAGGCCAGGTCAGAAGATCAGCAAGGAGGCAATCAAGATGGGATAGGATAAGTGCTTGGAATAGCATAATAGCTATTTGGATGGAAAGGAAAGGGCAGATTTTAGCAATATTGGGAAGATAGAACAAACAGGATTTGGTGACATTGAATGTGTGTGTGGAAGGAAAGAGATGGAGGACAATGCCAAAGTTATGAGCTTGTGAGATAGGATAGTGGTATTGTCTACAGTGATGGGAAAGACGGGGAAGACAGGGCTTCCCCAACTAAGTCCCTATTTCCTCTTCTCATAGTCCCTACTGCATCACCCTTGCAGTATGATTTGCACATTTTATTAACCTCTCCCTCAGCCCCATAGCATTCATGTTTGTATCCATAATTTAAGTGATTCATTTATTTATATTGTCAGTCTTCTGCTCCGGACTGTAAACTCACTGTGGGCAGGGAACTGGTTTACCAACTCTGTTATACTCTCCCAAGTGCTTAGTACAGTGCTCTTCACACAGTAAATGCTCAATGAAAACAACTGATTGATTGATTCTTGTTTTGTGAAGAGAGAAAACCTTTCATTCCTTCCTTAATCTTTATAGAACTAGTCCAGTAATTCTGGGACATGATCACTGGTGGAATTGTGTGGAAATAATATTTTGTTATACATTTAAAGCCTACTCACTGTGGAAACATTGCAGGCACTTTTACAGCACACCGTACTGGGAAATAGCATGGTCTAGTGGTAACAGCACAGGCCTGAGAGTCAGAGGACCTGGTTTCTAATCCGAGCTCCACCACTTGCCTATTGAATGACTTTGGGCAAGCCTCTTGACTTCTTTGTGCCTCAGCTTTCTCAACTTTAAAAATGTGGTAAAATATGTGTTAGATTGTTAGCCCCATGTGAGAAAGGGATTGTATCTTGCTTGATTATATTGCATCTATCCCAGGACTTAGAACAGAGATTGACATACAGTAGGAGCTTAACAAAGACCAATAAAAAAACACACCCAGAAAACTACATGGAATGCATAGCTTCTGATACAACTAGTCAGGCTTGTCTTTGGATATCCCCAAATTAGCTCACCACCAGGCTATGTGGTGTAATTTAAAATGGAGCCAATACCTCATCCTAGTGCATGAACCCAGTGAATGGAAATGAGGATGTAAGCTCCTGCCCGTGTAAAGTCATGGAGCACAGGAAATCTCAATTCATTTACACATGTTTACAATATTTATTCATTCATTCCTAAGTTCAATCGTATTTACGGAGTGCTTACTGTGTGCAAAGCACTGTTCTAAGCATTTGAAAGAGTACAATATAATGAGTACAGTACTCTGAAGACAGTAAGCGCTCAATAAATACGATTGAATGAATGAATAAACAGACATATTCCCTGCCCACAATGAGCTCACAGTCTAGAGGGAGAGACAGACATTAATATACATTAATAGTTAAATAGATATATACATATATGTGTGCATATGTACTTTGGGGATGGGCAGGAGGATGAAGGGAGTAATTCAGGGAGATGCAGAAGGGAATGGGAGAAGAGGAGAGGAAGGCTTAGTCAGAGAAGATTTCTTAGAGGAGATCTGACTTCAATAAAGCTTGGAAGTAAGGGAGAGCAATCATCTTCCTTCTGTGAGGAGGGAGGGCATTCCAGGTCAGAGGTTTGATGTGGACAAAAGGTCGGCAGCAAGATAGACAAGATCAAGGTACAGTGAGAAGGTTAGCATTACAGGAACAAAGTGTGCAGGCTGGGTTGTACTAGGAGAGTAGTGAGGTGAGGTAGGAGGGAGCAAGGTAGGTGATTGAGTGCTCTGTAGTCAATGGTGAAGAGTTTTTGTTTGATGCAGAGGTGGATGGGCAACCACTGGAGTTTCTTGAGGAATGGGGAAACATGGTCTGAACGTTTTTAATGAAAATGATTGGGGCAGCAGAGTGGAGTATGGTCTGGAGTGAGGAGAGACAGGAATCAGGAGGTCAGCAAGGAGACTGATACAATAATAACCGCTAGTATTGATGTGGTAACAGTTTGGATGGAGAGGAAGGGGTGGATTTCACTGATGTAAAGGTAGAACTGACCAGATTTAGTGATTGCTTGAATATGTGGGTTGAATGAGAAAGAGAAGACAAGGATACTGCCAAGTTTACAGGCTTGTGAGAAAGGAAGGATTTTTGTGCCTTCAACAATGATAGGAAAGTGAGCAGGAGGACAAGGTTTGAATGAGAAGATAAGTTCAGTTTTAGCCATATTTTAAATACCCAGTCTCCCCTCCACAAGGAGCAGAATAGATTACATTTAATACTAATTGTTTTTTAAATATATCAAGATGAGAATGTTTTCATGCATAAGTTTATTGAACCAGGACTTGTGGATAGCTTTCTAATCACAGACTCAACGCTCAATGTCAATAAATTCCATAGTTGATGAACACAATGGATGTAACCAATGGCCGATTTTTCCTTGGGCTCAGTTTATATATTTGTCAGACAATGTCATGTATTTTCCTCCTAGAGATGTATAGAGGATTATTCACTGGATAGTATAAAGGTTACTGTGAATTTGGAATGGAAGGAGATAATTATAAAGCTGTTGTTATAAATATGAGTAAATCAAAATCACATTTTAAAAATTCTTTTCCCCCAAATGTGCTCATGTATCCATTTGTATATACAAAAATTGTATATTTGATAGTGGTATTTAATAAGTGTTCACTATTTTCCAAGGCACCATGCTAAACACTACAGTAAATACAGGATCATCAAATCAAGGCTTTAATTTCAACAATCATTCATTATTCAATGCTTCCAACTATACTTCTCTAGGAAAAATAATCTAACCCTCTTTCCCTCTTCTATATTTTATTTTCTGGATACACAGAAAATGAATAGAGTGAGATGTCTTCCCACACTTATATGTGTGAGGTTATAATTGCTAAACCCATGAAAAAAATTCTACCACAACACTTGTAGTATCATACCCATTCCTCCATTTTCAATCAATCAGTTGTATTTATTGAGCACTTACTGAGTGCAGAGCACCATACTAAGTGCTTGAGATAGTACAGTGTAACAGAGTTGGTAGACATGTTCCCTGCCCACAGTGAGTATATAGTTTAGATGGGGAGACAGATATATATCTATATACATATGTGTATATAAAAAGAGTGGAAGAGAGACAGACAGACATAGCATGACTTAGTGGAAAGAGAATAGGCTTGGGAGTCAGAGATCCTGGGTTCTAATCGCAGCTCCACCACTCGCCAGCTGTGTGACTTTGGGCAAGTCACTTCACTTCTCTGTGCCTCAGTTACCTCATCTGTAAAATGGGGAGTAAGACTGTGAGCCCCACATGGGACAACCTGATTACCTTGCATCTACCCCATGCTTAGAACAGTGCTTGGCACATAGTAAGTGCTTAACAAATACCAACATTATTATTATTATTATTATTATTATTACTATTATTATATATAAATTATGGATAAGTACATAAGTGCTGTGGGGATGAGGGAGGGCTAAATAAAGTGTGAAAATTCAAGTAGAAAGAATGACATCCCCTTGATTCTATTTATCGTGATTATGTTGTCTTGTTTTTGTCTGTCTGTCTCCCCTGATTAGACTGTAAGCCGTCATTGGGCAGGGATTGTCTCTACCTGTTGCCAAATTGTACATTCCAAGAGCTTAGTACAGTGCTCTGCACATTGTAAGCACTCAATAAATACTAATGAATGAATGAATGTTAAACATTTACTATGTGTCAGGCACTGTGCTAAGCACTGGGGTAGATATTAGTTAATAGGATTGGACACTGTCCCTGTTCCACATAGGGCTCACAGTTTTCATCCCCATTTTACAGATGAAGGAACTGAGGCACTAAGAAGTGATATAACTTGCCCAAGATCACACAGTAGACAGGTGGTAGAGCCAGCATTAGAACTCAGGTTCTCCCGACTATCAGGCCTATACTCTATCCAGTAGGCCAGGCACTTCTGGGAATCAGAAGAACCTGTAGTCTAATCCTGATTCCACTACTTCTCTGCTCTGTGATCTTGGGGAAGTCACTTAACTTCCCTGTGTCTCAGTTCCCTCATCTGTAAAATGGGGATTAACACTATGACCCCTATGGGGACTGTGTTCAATCTGATTGCCTTGTATTTATTCCAGTGCTTAGAGCAGTGCCTGACACAGAGTAAGTGCTTACCAAATACTACTATTATTAATAATACTGATATGTTAAATATAATGGATTAGATTTCCTAATTCTGTTCCACACCACAGTTTGAGGGTATGTATGGTGCTTTTTATTGTTCTTCCCAGCAGGATCTGTAGAATGTACATTAGGGATAAAGGAAACACTTTGAGTTGACGTGATCAGAAGTTTCAACAATGTTTGAAAAATGGATATTCTAGATGGAGCTTGGAAAATGAATTTCACTCTATGTTAACTGTTTTGACTAAGCCGAAAGGCTTTCCTTCAAGTTGAGCATTCTTTTTTATGGTATTTTTTTAAGATTACATGTAACATATGCAAACACAAAGAACTATTGAAAACACTTGGAACAAAGCAAACAAGAAGCTTCTGAGTTATTGAAAATGGTTGGAAAAAAGTTTTGCTCCTGGGCTATATAGTGGACAAAAATAATGTTGAATGTCACAAATCGACAATGACAATTGTCATGCATCAATTGCTAAAAGTCAAAGTAACATATTTGGATCATGTAAAAAAAAGTCTATTTCATGAAACTTCTGCTCACTGCTAAATTGCCTAGTTTTGATAAAGTGAATAATAACAGAAAAGTCATTCCTCAGAAAAAAAGTAAAAAGCCATTTGGGAGATAAACAGATATTACTGCAGAAAAAACCACAAACATCCATTTCTTCCTTAATGGTGAGTAATCATGGGGTCTTATTTACTTTTCCTTTGTCCATTGGGCTTATTATCATTATTAATATTTTAATGTTTAGGCCACAAGGAGGTAAAAAAAGTACTGATTTCCTACAAATCTTTTGTATCTGTATATCTTGGCAAATAAATTAATCCTAGACCTAGATGTTTGTTTGACAATGTTGATATCTGATTCTATCACTCAAGATAAAGAATATATATATATTGGCAGTTTGGTACTTCTGAATTTTCCCCAGGCATTTCCTTACCACATATACCCTTCTGAAATAAATGCTATTATGCTTCTCATTGATCTGAAGAAATGCTTGCTATTACTACTGTTCATTGGCCATTAATACATTAATACCTCACCTCTGAGTTGTAGATCATAAAAAATCCATATACAAAAGGTATAATCAAAGCTAAAGGCCCATGAGGCTGCTTTCTGCCCCACTATTATGAATGTGCTTTGTTAAGCTGGTTTGTATGCTGTTATCCAATGCTAGGGTTCCTTGCTCTGAGGACTGTCTTTGTTCTTATTTGCCTCATCCTTCCTCCAGCCCTCCACTCCATCCTCTTCCACATTGCTCATAACTCCTGTTTTCACTTTTGTTAACTAATGATTACTGTAGAAAGCAGTTGGAAAATGGATGTCACCTGCTCAGCACCTTCATCTACTTTGAGGAACGCCCTATTCCATCAATATGATAAATGGTTTACTGTAAAAAAAAATTTGTTCAAAAGCTATTGGCCATTTAAAATCCTTGTCTTTATTCATCAGGGATATTGGTTCATTATCCAGTGTCATGTTTTCTTGTTTAAAAAGAGCAGCAGCAGAGATAGAAA
Organism: Ornithorhynchus anatinus; assembly: GCF_004115215.2. NCBI lineage: Eukaryota > Metazoa > Chordata > Mammalia > Monotremata > Ornithorhynchidae > Ornithorhynchus > Ornithorhynchus anatinus. Next base: position 46,896,231 of record NC_041728.1, on the reverse strand, counting down.
GCTGGTTAAGGAAGACATCTGGTAGAAATAGCAGGAAAGCAAGGGGAAAGGTCTGATTATAGACTGAAGCTGGGTTTCTGTCAGCCACCACGTGGCTCTCCACATCTCATTTTTCCCCACTCCTCCTCCCTTTCCTTCACTCAAATCCCCTATTATTTATTAACTCTGGGTAGCCTCAACCTCCATCATTTGCCAGGACCCTTTGTCTTGAACTGCGTAGCTTCAGGAATATTTTTTATTCTGCTGTTGGTTAACAAGACTTTATCACCCTCCCAGGTGAAACACAAAAACAGGGTTTTATGGGGTAGACCTTTCCCAAAGTCCAACTCATGCTTCAAATATTGAATGGACATTGTTAAATATCTATGAAAAATTCCTGTAGGGTTTTGAGTTATCAATAGAGTTTTATTGTTTAAAAAATGGAGGACAACTAACCAAGTTAAAGTGAAATATATAGCACATAGAAAGTAATAGAGATAGATATATCATGTTTTTTGTCCGACACCACATTGCTATTCAAGAAAAACATGGTTGAGGATATTCTTCATTTGTCCTTCCAGACAGACGTTAGCTAAACAGAAAGATAGAGATTATTGTCATCTCCACAAAATTCCCTCCATACCTTTGATTAGAATGGTATCATACACACTCTTCAGCAAATCAATCCATCAATCATATTTATTAAGTGCTTACTGTGGGCAGAGCACTGTATTAAGTGATTAATTGATCAATGGTGTTTAATGAGTGCTTACTGTGGGTCGAGCACCACACCAAGTGCTTGCCACTGTACTAAGCATTTAGTACAGTGTACTAAGCAAAAACCATGACAGTGCATACAGAGCCATAGAGAGCTACTTGAGTGGTGAGTAAAAATTCTTGTCTGGTGGTTGTCTACACAATGCTGAACGCTTTTGGTCTAAAACCTTACATGGAGAACTGGGCTTTGTCAAGAAGTAACTTGGAGAGGGTTTTGAGATGAGCCATTGGAATGATTAAACTATTAAAACATAAGATTTAGGGCAAAAGGTGAGAGGGCATAAGATTTATTCATTCATTCAATGGTATTTATTGAGTGCTTACTATGTGCAGACCACTGTACTAAGTGATTGGGAAAGCACGATACAAAAATAAACAAACACATTTGCTTCCCACAACGAGTTTACAGCCTCGGGGGTGGGGGGAGGCAGAAGAGTGAGACAGTCATTAATAAAAATAAATAAATTACAAATATACACATTTGTTTTGGGGGCTGGGAGTTGGAAAGGACAAAGGGAGAAAGTCAGGGTGGTGCAAAAGGGAGTGGGAGAAGAGGAAAGGGGGGCTTAGTCAGGGAAGGCCTCTTGGAGGAGATGTGCCTTCAATAAGGATTTGAACGGAGGGAAAGTAATTATCTGTTGGATTTGAGGAGGGAAGGTGTTCCACATAGGCAGGATGTGGACGAGGGGTCATAGGCAAGATAGATGAGAACGAGGCACAGTGAGAAGGTTAGAATTAAAGGAGTGAAGTGTATGATCTGGGTAGTATAGTAAGAGAGCAGTGAGGTGAGGTAGGAGAGAGCAAGGTGATTGAATGCTTTAAATAAAATGGCGAGGAATTTTTGATGCAGAGGTGGAAGGGCAACCACTGGAGTTTGTTGAGGAGTGGGGAAACATGTCCTTAACGTTTTTGCATAAAGTGATCTGGGCAGCAGAGAAAAGTTTGGACAGGAGTGGGGAGAGACAGGAGACTGGGTGGTCAGCAAGGAGGCTGATGCAGTAATCCAGAAAGGATAGGATGTGTGATTGTATTCACGTGATAGCAGTTTAGATAGAGAGGAAAGAGTGGATTTTAGAGATGTTGTGAAGGTGGGACCAACAGGATTTAGTGATGGATAGAATATATGGGTTGAATGAGAAGAGGAGTCAAGGATAATGCCAAGGTTACGGGCTTGTGAGACAGAAAGAATGGTGGTGCCATCTACAGTGATAGGAAAAGCAGGGAGAGGACAGGGTTTGGGTGGGAAGATAAGCAGTTCTGATTTGGGCATGTTAAGCTTGAGGTGACAAGAGGACAACTAAGTAGAGATGTCCTGAAGGAAGGAGGAAATGCAAATTGCAGAGAGGGAGAGAGATCAGGGCTGGAGATGCAGATTTGGGTATTGACCATGAGGTGGTGGTAGTTGAAGCCATGGGAATTGGTGTAGATGGAGAACAGAAGGGGATCCAAAAACTGAACCTTGAAGGATCCCCCCACCCCCCAGTTAGGGGGTGGGAGGCAGAGGAGGAGCTTGTGAAGGAGACTGAGAATGAACCGCCAGAGAGATGAGGAGAGCCAGTACAGGACAGATTAAAAGTAACAGAAGTACTTAACTTGTAATAAAGAAGGTTCAAGTGTCTTGTATCAAACATTTCCTGACTATCTATTGTATCCATTTACTATCCAGAGTAGAGTGGTCCATTTTTAAGTTATGGAGACTTTTAGTTCATATGGCATTACCAATCCAATTTAACTCATTTTTCACTGTTTTCAGAACATTCTGGATATATGTATGTCTTCAGCATGTCAGTGGTCAACCTAATACCAAATCCTATATAGACACTTAATGAAGATGAAGATATTACACAAAAGTAGTTAATAATAATGCAAATGATAAGACTATAATTCATGCTCAGGAGGTTCTGAGGTTAAAAATAATCTCCTTCTCCCCGCTTTCTTATTCTTCATCCTGTTCTTAAGCAAGGTGTTTTCTAGACAACAGCTGCTAGGCTCTAGAATCTCTGGACCTTTCTGTTCTCAGTCTCTCAGCTAAATTTGGGGAGTTGCTAGGAAAGGTTGTGCAGTAATAACATCCACCTTTCCAGCAGAACTGCCATCAGTGTGAGAAGTGGTGTGGTCTAATAAATAGAGAATGGGCATGGGAGTCAGAAGGAACTGAGTTTTAATTCCAGCTCTGCCACTTATCTGCTGTGTAACCTTGGCCAAGTAACTTCACTTCTCTGTGCCTCAGTTATCTCATCTGAAAATGGGGATTAAGATGGTGACCCTATATGGGCCAGGGACTGTGTCTAACCCAATTACCTTGTGTCTACCCCAGTGCTTGGTACAGTGCCTGGGTTTAAGAGTTTAACAAATACCACAGTTATTATTATTATTACTATTATTATTAGCAGACTCCAGCCAACTCTCCATCTTCCTCCCAGTGCAGAACCAAGAAGCAGAGTGTCCTAATGGTTAGAGCATGGGTCTGGGAGTCAGAGAACCTGGGTTTTAATCCTGGCTCTAACACTTACTTGCTGTGCGAGCTTGGGCATGTGACTTAACCTCTCTGAAAAATGGGGATTCAATGCCTGTTCTCCCTCCTATTTAGACTGTAAGTCTTATGTGGGACTTGATAACTTGTTTCTACCACAATGCCTAGTATAATGCTTGGCACATAAGAAGAGCTTAACAAATGCCACAATTACTATTACCAACCTCTGATGAGTGATGCAATATCATTGTGTGGGAACTGCAAGGTACTGCCAGTTTTGGGGGGTGGGGGTAAGTATTCTACACTTCCTTCTATGTCCAAAGAGGGAAGACTACTGTCATGTCTCTCCTTCTGCAGGTGAGTGTCCTTTCACTAAACCTATGCTACCAACTTCCAGATTTCAAAGAAGGCTATTTTCATAAGTGACTAATGAGGCAAACAACACTATTATCTTAATGATCTCCCTATAACTCAGTGGGTAGAACTAAGCACCTTTCACTTAGGTAATATTGGGGAATGCTTCATTAGCAAGTACAATTCCTCTAATTGATCTATATTGGTATCTTGTCCCTATCTGACCTATTGAATGTTCTTTGAGAGAGACTTTTTCATCATGCATTTTGAAACATTCACCCGTATCACCTTCTGCAACAGTTATCAAAAAACCTGAACCACATCAATGATCAATTTGTCTTTTTGACTGATATATAACTTTATTTGTGTCTACAGGACATTCGGCATAGTTGAATCAGAATACTGCCTTGGTATACTCGAATACTTGAATGAAAATCTCTGTTAGGACATTGTTGTCTTTCTTCCTCTTGAAAGTCTTACCATTCCCTCCTCAAATATTCTGTAGCTTGTATCAGTTTTTTTGCATGATTACCTAAGAAGGAATCTAGGTTTTAGCTCTTTTAAAAAGAGTTGTTCTTCCAGCTAGCACAGCCTACACAGTATGAAATGCTGTGTAAAGTTTCTTCTTTTAAAATCAAAGTAGATTGATTGGCATAAATATTCACCAGTTCTGACCACACTTATAAATTTCCCTCAGTATCCCTTCAACATACCCTCTCTTTTTATACCTCTTAACACAATGCTTGAAGAATAAAGTGAATTTTGCCAAGGATATTGAGTGGTTAAAAAAAGTAGCAAAGGTTATCATCTTTTTGAGACTTTATGTTTGACTACTTTTAAGTTCTAAACATTTAAGCATCAGTTATGCTTTAAATGTTCCTGACAAAAATGATTAATGATATTTCAAGCAATATAACAATTTTAAAAAATTGTTCTCTTTCCACAGATGGGAAATTGTAAATCAACTAAGAAAATGATGAACAGATTTAACTAGAAATTAGAAATCATTACTTGGCAATAATGGAAAATGAAGATTCTTGGTTGAGCTGAAAATAAGTCACTTATTTAAGTTTTTGTAAATTATAATAAGCCAATTTGAGTTGATGTCAAGTCTTTAGAGAGCCATGAGATTAAAAATAAAATAGATTTCTTTGAGCTTCATTTCATTTTTTGCACCCAAAATAAACCAAAAAATGTAATTTGTTAATTGATCCCAACTAAGTCCTTCCTAAATAATGTAACAAGAGAAACACAAAGACAGTAATGGATCTATTCTTTTAACTAAACCTCGGATTGCACTTGTAGAAAATGCCGTTTCACATCATTTCGGGCAAAATGATACTTTGAGATACTTTACTGATCTGTCTGTGATTTGGAAAATAAGACCAAAATTAAAAGTTCAGATTCACAAATGCAGAATAATAAACATAAAATAATTAAAAACAACATATAAATATACACCCTTTGCCTGTGGCTGAAATTAAAAGGCAGCTACTGTGGCTAATGGAACTTGTTTGAGAGAAAGCACCAATTATACTTTTAACTCTGAGTGCATGTGTGTGGGACAGATTAAAAAAGTGCCAGGGATCAGAAAAACATCTCTTTACCACTCTTTATCTGGTTATCACAGAGGGCTTTTAAAAAGACCTGTCTGTGGCTCTAATAAATGAAACCTACAAGACTATTTATACTTTTCTGTCCAGGAATGAAGAACTCTGATGATTTACTACATATTACACAAGTTTCAGCACACAAAACATTACTTACAGCACTTATGTAATTACCTAATTAAGTCATTAGGAACAAAGGTGGTTACCATGAGATAATTACATCCTGGGGATATAAAAAAAAGAACCAGGGCACAGCTTGAAACAAAACTATTTCTATTAAAGGGTGTTTTATTGAGGAAATGGAGCCTGGAGTTTGGAATTTGGCGGGGAAGAAAAATAAAGATATGACTCCAAAAAAGGAAGTGAAAGGCATAAGTAAGACAGAGAAAACTAGATGGCAGGTTTCAATTGTTTCAACCCCAAGAGCATACCCCTGGTATTGTAAAAGGTCACTCATTCATTCACTAAATTGTGTTTAATGAGGGCTTACTGTGTGCAAAGCACTGTGCTAAGCACCTGGGAGAGTACACTATAACAATAAGCAGACATATCCCCTATCAGGTCCTTTACAGGTGTGGAAAACTGGAAGGGGGAATCAAGAATGGGAAACCCCTGTGGGACAGACACTGCCTCCAACATGACTGACTTTACTCTAGTGCTTAGAACAGTGCTTGGCACACAATAAGCGCTTTACAATTACCATGATCTCCATCATTAAGAGAATTCCAAAGCTAGAGTCTCACAAATAATAGTGAACCACAAAGAGGTATAAAATATCTCCTAGTGAATCAATCACTGATTAGAAAAAATACATAAAATAGGTGATAGGACATCAATCATTTCTTTAACAGTTGATTTTATATTTGCAAATAAGTTCTCTTGGATTGTGAACCCAACAAAGAAAAAAGCCTTTGTCTAATTCCCACTGGTACATTCCTCCCAGTGCTCCGCATAGCAGTACAGTGCAGTAGAGTGGTCTGTATACAGTTAGTGCTTAAGACTATAAGTTCTTCTCATTAATCATGATCCCTTCTCTTTTTTATTAAATGACAAACTCTTTTTTTTCTAACCGTTCAGCTCTGTTGCACTACACATATGTCACAGTCAATTCACTTGAAGTTTCCCTTTCAATGATCTGTTACCTATGGCATGGTACATCACACAGAAATGCAGTCTGGGAAAAATATTCAAGAAAAGAATTTCTGTTGTTTGTCATTTTGTTTAAAGTACAGGACAAAATATTGAAGCATAAGGAGAATGAAACAACAGACAACATGTCAGAGGAATGCAAATCTGACAGGAAATTACCAATTAATTCACAAAGGGAATTTTAAAAATAAATATTATTACAAGAAAATTAAAATGAAAAATAGGTGACCATGAAGATGTATGTGTAGATATAGGCTGGATTTACTTCCAACTCAAAGGGTAATAAGAGTTGAAATCTGCAAATTCTTACAAATCTCTTGTTACTAAATATAATCTCCTGGGTCAAGTCAATCTTTGAAGTTAATAAAAAAGAGCAATTTTTCTTTAAGATATCATCTTTATGTCTCCATAAACAGTTTATTTGAGGGGCTTCTCTGAACATTATTTGAATTTAGGAATAAAGTTAATGACACATCAAACTCTCATAATGGTAAAGGAATTCTGACCAGTATTCTCTAACTTAAACTCCCCTTGATTTCATGTGTTCATGATGGGAATGGCTTTGATGGGAAAGAATGGGATAAGACCATAGGAAACAGGACATTAGTATTAAAATTAGGTATACCCATTTCCTCATTTCAGTTCATCTTCAAGGTCTCTCTTTTCCTTTTGTTACAATTCCACAATTAAGAACTTCCAAAAAAAAAAGAAAAAACTCATAATTCAAGTGCCCTTTCTGCAATTTATTTACAATTGTAGACCTCCCCTTTATTTTCCAATTCCTCTTGGGGAACTTCATTTTATTGTATTTGGAATGCATCCAAGATTCAGAGAATCTGTCCAATGACTATTGTGCAAACAATGTTGACTGTAAAATAAACAGTTGTGGTTAATGGCAGAAAAAGCAAAGTGCTATATTGTTCTTTAGATTTTTCTTTCATTTGACATTAAGGTTTATTTTCAGAAGAGCAAATAGGTGGCTAAAAGTAGTAAACTCAAATGCCTTTAAGCAAGCTAACTCATTCATCAAAGCAATTTTGTGAGTTGGCAAAAAAGATGAAATAATTATTTTAAAATATGAAATTATACAACTTTCAGCACATTAACATTATAATGTATGATATGCTTTTGCACAAGTCGAGAGCTGTGATGTGGTAGCTCATGGAATGCTTAGAATTCTAATTGCCCTCCCATCTGAAAAGCAAATATAATATATAGAAATATTATGCTCTAAAAAAGTAACAGACAGTATACCCATGGGGAAGCCTAACCAGTCCTGCAATACTCTTCTTGGAAAATTCAAGAATCCTTATATCTTTGGACCTATGTGTGTGTGTATAGATATATAGATAGAGATAGATAGAGATAGATATCTGTGTATTTATCTCTTTATATACATATATGTATGTATATATATATATATATAAAACCTTAATATTTTCATAATGTTAGGTAATTAAATTATTTACTATTAAGTTAGCCTCTTGTCTTTACTCCAGCCAACTGAAAATGTGGTTTAAAATTTCAAATGTGATGCTTCCATGAGGCCAGTCACTGGGGAAAATCTTTCTGGGTCAAATTTATCTCTGATGGCTGATTTGGGAGGGAAATGGGGAGAAAAAAGGATTCCCTCTGTAGATATTACCATATCTGTCTCAGTTGAAAAGTCATGGGAAGAAGGGAGTTAAATTCTGAGAATTCTTTGCCCAAAAATACTGAGCAGGAGGAAAGGTGAAAAAGTATCCTAGGAGAATCCCCTAATGGTGCACCTGCACTGACTCAAATTATTTGTTTCCACTTACAATGCCACTCCCTTTAAAATCTCTAGGTATTTATCCTTTTAGACATCAGAGACCAAATAAATTTCCAAGAGGATTTTCAAATAATCTGATTCATTTTTTATCAAGTAGACATGGACTAAACGTTCTACTCTAAAACATTCTAAAGGGAGATGCATTCATATTATCTATTGCCAGAACAAAATTATATTAAATACAAATATAATTTATTGAGCAGGGATTGTGTCTATCAACTCTCCTATATTGTTATATTGTACTGTCCCAAGCAAATAGTACTGTGCTCTGCACACAGTAAGGGCTCAATAAATGTGATTGACTGATTGATTCATCTTTGTATTAGCCCAACTATCATAACCAAAGCTATTAGCACTGTCTCTCAGTTTTGCCCTGCTAAATATTATCTCTACTTTCACCTTTCAGTATTGATCACAAATAATGGTAGACTACTTTCATTTTACTTCTTAAGTATGTTTTTCCCAGTCGCGTAAGAAGGCTTTAATGTTTTGATAATTCAGTTCCTCATTCCTTAAATCCTCACCACTGATCCTTTCTGGATTTCTTTCCATTTTTTAGCTGGAGAGTGTTATTCATTCATTCATCCAATCGTATTTATTGAGCACTTATTGTGTGCCAAGTACTGCACTAAGTGGTTGGAAAGTACAATTCAACAACAGAGACAATCCCAACTGAACAACAGGCTCACAGTCTAGAAGAGGGGAGACAGACATCAAAACAAGCAAATAGGCATTAACAGCATCTCATGTACACAGATTAATAAAATAAATAGAACTATATATACATATATACAGAACAGCTGTGGGTTGGGGAGGTGGGTAAAGAGAAGAAAGGGAGTCCGAGAGATGGGGTGGGGAGGAAGAGCAGAGGAAAAAAGGGGGGCTTAGTCTGGGAAGGCCTCCTGGAGGAGGTGAACTTTCAATAGGGCTTTGAAGGGGGGAAGTGTGCTAGTTTGGCAGATGTGAGGAGGGAGGGCATTCCAGGCCAGAGGTAGGACATGGGCCAGGGGTCAAAGTGGGACAGGTGAGAAGGAGGCACAGTGAGAAGGTTAGCACCAGAGGAGCAGAGTGTGTGGGTTGGGCTTTAGAAGGAGAGAGGGAGGTGAGGTAGGAGGGGTCAAGGTGATAATAATGTATTTATTAAGCAGTTACTATGCTTCAAGCACTGTTCTAAACGATGGAGTAGATACAAGGTATTTCAGGTTAGCGTGGCTCATTGGAAAGAGCCCGGGCTTGAGAGTCAGAGGTCGTGGGTTCTAATCCCGTATCCACCGCTTGCCAGCTGTGTGACTTTGGGCAGGTCACTTCACTTCTCTGTGCCTCGGTTACCTCATCTGTAAAATGGGGATTTAAGACTGTGAGCCTCATGAGGGGCAACCTGATTACCCTGTATCTACCCCAGCGCTTAGAACAGTGCTCTGCACATAGTAAGCACTTAACAAATACCAACATTATTATTATTATTAGGTTGTCCCAGGCAGGGCTCACAGTCTTAATCCCCTTTTACAGATGAGGTAACTGAGGCAAAGAGAAGCTAAATGGCTTACCCAAGGTCACACAGTGGACAAGTGGCAGAACCGGCATTAGAACCCACATCCTCTGACTCCCAAGCCTGCGCTCTTTCCAGTACACCACCCTGCTCTATTACAGTGTTATAGTTGCAGCAATTCCACACTCTTGAATGAGAAGCAGCGTGGCTATGAGAAGCAGCGTGGCTCACTGGAAAGAGCACGGGCTTTGGAGTCAGAGGTCATGGGTTCGAACCCTGCCTCTGCCCCTTGGCAGCTGTGTGACTGTGGGCAAGTCATTTCACTTCTCTGTGCCTCAGTTCCCTCATCTGTAAAATGAGGATTAAGACTGTGAGCCCCACGTGGGACAACCTGATTCCCCTGTGTCTACCCCAGCGCTTAGAACAGTGCTCGGCACATAGTAAGCGCTTAACAAATACCAACATTATTATTATTATTATAATACTAACCATCCTTTATTAGCATATTTCCTTTCTCATCCTACCTAAATTAGCATTGCCCTTTTTTTTGAAGCAAACTAGCTCAAAGGTGATGCTATAAATGGTGAGATTTTATATCTGTGGGTGTAGCTGAAAAGACCAGTATGTCATCTACAATCCTTCCACATTGTATACATACAAAGGTCATCAGAAAAAAGAAAACAGAACAACAACAACAAAAAAATCACTAACAACAAAGAAAGGCTAATAGGCATGAAACAATAAAGAGAAGCTGATTTTTTATGATGTAGACTATGGGAAGAACATTACAGCACTAGGGAAATACAGAAAGTGCCACTAGGCCTTGTGGGTGGGAACTGAAACAACATGCCTTATAATCTGGGAGGAGCAAAACCCCAATTTTTGTTCTAAATTTTCTTGATCAAACAATAGAAGCTAATAAAAGAATTGGATAGAACCATGTGGGATTTCCTACCTGGATCTTGAAGCTGCAGTACAGACAACCCCACATCTCCCAATCTCACAAGCTCTTAACCTTGGGGTTATCCTAGACCCATCTCTCTCATTCAACCCATATTGTCAATCTATCATTCATTCAATCATATTGACTGAGCCCTAACTGTGTGAAGGCACTGTACTAAGCTCTTGGGAGAGTACAATATAACAATAAACAGACACATCCCCTGCCCACAGTGATTTTAAAAGGGGAAGTAGATATTAACATAAATAAATTACAGATATGTACAGTGCTTGGGGGCTGGGAAGGAGGATGAATAAAACAAGCAAGTCAGGGTGATGAAGAAGGGAGTAGGAGAAAAGGAAAGGAGGACTTAGTCAGGGAAGATCTTTTGGAGGAGATGTGTCTTCAATAAGGCTTTGAAGTGGAGGACAGTAATTGTCTGTCAGACATGAGGAGGTACAGCATTCCAGGCCAGAGGCAGGATGTGGGTGAGAAGTCAGTGTTGAGATAGACAAGTGTCACCAAATACTGTTGGTTCAACTTTTGCAACCTCATTAAAATTCATCCTTTCCTCTCAATATAAACTGCAAGCACTTATTTATCTAGCCTTGATTATTGTCAGTTTCCTTGCTGACCTCCCTACCTCTTGTCACCCTACTCCAGACCTTAATCCGCTCTGCTGCCCAGATCATTTTTCAACAGAGATGTTTCCCCACACCTCAAGAACCTCCATCCACCTTCACATTAAACAGAAACTTCTTACCATTGACTTTAAAGGACTTAATCCTTTTCCCTTCCTCCCTTACCTTGCAGCTTTCCTACTACAACTCAGCCCACTAACTTTACTTCTCTAATGTCAACCTACTCACTGTAACTCAATCTCACCTATCTTGCCACCAACCCCTCAGTTACATGTCCTCCTGCCTGGAAGTCCCTCCCTCTTCATATCCATCAGATGATCATTCTCCCCAACTTCAAAACCATATTAAAAGCACATCTCCTAAGCCCTCATTTCCTCTTCTCCCATTCCCCTCTGTATCATCCTTGCAATTGGATTTGCACCCTAAATTTACCCCTCCCTTAGCCCCACAGAACTTTTGTACATATCCATAGTTTATGTATTTATATTAATGTCTGTCTTTCTATCTAGATTGTAAACTTGTCATGAATAGAGAATTGTCTGTCAACTCTGTCTGATTGTATTGTCCCAAACTCTTAGTACAGTGTTCTGCACACAGTAAATGTTCAATAAATATGATTGATGGAATGATTGAAATCTGGTAGATGGAACAAAAACACAGATCCCTTGGAACACTTGCAAAATGGGACACAGAGTACATCTGGCATCACTATACGACAGAAGGAAGACTAGAATGAGTCTCCCATTAAGAGGTGTTGATGAGTGAATAGAGAGAAAAAGATCAGGCAATTTGATTTTTGACTGAGGGGCATTTTTTCACTGGTCGAGAGGGGCAAACTGTGCAGGAGTTGAGCTAACGCTAATTTCACACCACCAGGACTCCCATCAGCCCCTGCTCCAGCCAGGGAAGTTCCAAACAAAGAGCAGCAATATGGGTCATTCTCAATTTTTAGACCTTTGGATGTCACTGCCATTCCCACAGCTTTTTCTCCTGGAAACAAACTGGTCTGAGCTGTGAAGATCCTGAAATCCTGCTGCGATTCTGCTATATTTACTGTTATCCTTTGTCTTTCATAATTTTTTTGTCATAATTCTTTGACAGCCAGGGACCATATCTCTTTAACAACACTGTACTCATTTCCCATTGCTTAGTACAACACTTTGCATGCAGTAGGCACTTTCATAAATACGATTACTCCTCCTACTAAAGATTGTTCACATTTTTATAGCCCTATTAGTTTCCTTAATTCTTCTATTTGACTTTTGAAGCACTGGGGTGACATTCAGCTGTGGAAAGATTAAGATGGGATGATAATCTCCTGCAGGCTTTTCCTGAGTGTGTTATTTCTGGAAATACTCTTTCATCTCATTAGTGATGGAGGGGGAATGGCAGTACACAATTACCTAAGGAGGCCTGAATACCAACCTGCCAATCAGAATCTTCTGAGTTCTATTCTAAACCTGGCCTCTTCTTTTTTTTTGTCTAGATATGGAACACTTGCTGAAGTATCTAGAATGAAAAACATTAACAGTAATATTAACAGCCATTATCATAAAAGGCATTTAGAAGAGTAAAAGAGACATAGCATCTGGCCAGAATCTGAAAAAGGACTCTGCCATAGTAGGAGGAAGAATTATAAAGCTAGATTTTAAAATATTATGTTGGCAGATTACAGATAATTGAATTGGTGATACAAATGAAAAGAAGTCATTAAATTCAAAGACTGAAACCTGCAGACTAAGATTCACACCAGTAAACCCCCAAATAGATCATCAATGTTTCTGCTTTGGCCTCTAACTTCTTAGAAGCTGATTCAAGGGTTTGGAAATTACCTATGACACACCAATCCCAAAGAAGTTCCTCATTTATTCAGGGTCAATACAGGCAGAGATTTGGCTCCACCCTAGGTCACTCCACAAACAGGTCAGGATAACAACACCTTTACATCCTGGGAAATTAGTTTTCTTCTTTTCTACCTTCCAACTCCATGGCTGACCATCAGTGTGATCTCTTGGATGATCTCTAGACTGTAAATTCTCTCTAGATTGTGAGCTCCTGTAAGCAGGGAATGTGTCTACCAACTCTGTTGCACTTACTCTCCAAGCACTTAGTACAGTCCTCCACATATAGTAAGTTCTCAATAAAAATTATTTATTATACTTGTATAATATATTTTATTGTATATTATATTATATATATTATATTTGGTCAGACAATAATAATATTGACTGACAAAAGACTGTCCATAATAAGCACTGCTGTTACAACGGGAGGAGGAAATGAGTCAGAGGAAGTCCAGTGGGCTACCCAGGTCATTTGTGCTTTCCCATTCTCCATGGAGGGAGCTCTGAACCCTAGCTCTGGCAGAGGCTCCCTTCTCAAATCTGCTCTCCTAACACTGGCCTTGCTCAATATGTCTAGCCAGTGGCAACCATGGTTTAGGTAAGCAGGTGGGTTTGGATATAGTTGCTAGGACTTTTCCAGGCCACTGCAATGTAGGCTATGGTGTGCTGCTCATTTCACCAATGTTTACAGCTGTGTAGTCGCAAATGAAGCTTGGACTTGAGAGTAGTCAAATTAAGATTCCTTTAATAGAATTTTTAGAGGGTACTTTATAGAAGTGAATTATGTAATCACATCTTGAATTTAATTCATTATAAAATGGTATTAATAAGGCAAATGCCAGACTGGAGAAGCAGCACAGTCTACTGGATAGAGCACGGGCCTGGGAGTCAGAAGGATTTGGTTTATAATCCCATATTCACCACTCTTCTGCTGTGTGATGTCACTTGACTTCTCTGGGCCTTGGATATCTCATATGGAAAATGGGGATTAAAATTGTAAGCCCCATGTAGGACATGGACTGTGTCCAACCTGATTAGATTGCATGTAGTCTAGAGCTTAGTACAGTGCCTGGCACATAGTTAGTGCTTACCAAACATCATAAAAATTCTTAAGAACTGAGGATAGACTTTGGCATTTGGTTAACTTTGAAAATGACCAAGTTAGTAATTTTGCAAGTTATTGCTGAACCTTTGGAAGAATCACTCATTTTCTGAATATCAGGTGCCCTGCCTCATATAATATTTCCTTTATAAAATCTTCCTGATGGGTTTTCTCCCAGACTGTATTCCTAGATCTTCATCCATTTATATTGTTTGCCCTCTGTACAGCTGATGTCAGTGCAAATTGTAAAATCCAATTGTGTTGCTTCATAAATAAAACTAATTCTCTATTAAAGTATGTTATGGACTCATTTGGGTCCCTCTTTGAACTTCCTCAGCTGTATCGCTGGTAATTACTCCTTGCCAGGAATGATGATGAGAAATCTGAATCTAAAGGTTGTAGAGCTGTAGAGTTCTACTATTAGAAGCCAGGTGGCCCACATATTTTATCTTCATTAAAGATATCCATGGGGATTTGGTGTAGGGTAAACTGCTTTGATAAGGCAAATGTCACTTGGTGACCTTGGGCATCAGACCCTGTCCAAGAGAGACATCCTGCATCTATTATAAATAATATAAATAATACTCACCATAGGACTACAAGGATGGATAATGTGAACCATGGAACTTCACAGAAGATGAACAGGAAGGAATAAGCATTACAACTTGGATCCATCAGTCCCCATTTGCCCTCTGTTTCTCTGTTCAAGGGCAGGAGGTAAGTCTCAAAGGAGAGTAAAAACTGCCTCAGTGGCTAAATTAAAATCCTTGTCTCTACATGGTCTATTTTTTTGGAAAAAAAAAAATTACTCCAAGTTTTTAGGCTCAGTGGAAAGAGCATGGGCTTTGGAGTCAGAGGTCATGGGTTCGAACCCTGGCTCTGCCACTTGTCAGCTGTGTGACTTTGGGCAAGTCACTTAACTTTTCGGTGCCTCAGTTCCCTCATCTGTAAAATGGGGATTAAGACTGTGAGCCCCACATGGGGCAACCTGATTCCCCTGTGTCTACCCCAGCATTTAGAACAGTGCTCGGCACATAGTAAGCGCTTAACAAATACCAACATTATTGTTTTTTGTTGTCACTGCTTTAGATTGGATTTTTTCATTTTTTATTGTTCAAATATCCAATGGTTTGGACTTTGAACAGGGTGAAAACAATGCCAGAATTGATTTGGTTTCATAACTTTTCATAGCTGAGGGAACGGTGAGGATCCTAGGAGGACGAGTGGCAACCACAACTTTCATAAAAAGGGTACTTGAACCAAAAACTATAGAGAACAGATACATATCCTCTTTTACATCAAACCTCAGTTGAAAACAGCCATCAGATTGGAAAGGAAGATAACTACACTATCCAAAAACAGTATGTGGATCCACTATTTGTTCTTGACGGTTAAGGCTAGGATTTACATTATTCAAGTGCCTTCTCCCTAAGAGAACTCTGTACCCGAGCTTTAGCCTTAGGCTGTTTCTCTTCTGTATATCAAGACTTGGTTCATATGAACTTCTGCCCTGTAAAAAGGTGTGAGGAATCCAGTCTGGTTTGCTCCTGCTTTTCTCAGAAGGGCATCATGGCCTGCTGTGTGGCTTGATCTCTTTGGGTCTCAATTTCCTCCTCTGTAAAATGGGAACAAGAGAGCTGCTCTCCCTACCTTCGTATCTAACAGGTTTACCTTATATCTTTCCCCAAATATAGCACAGTGTTTGGCACATAGTAAGTGCTTTAAAAATACCATTATTATTGTTATTATTATTAAGTACCATAAATCAATAAATGTCATATATTTTTTGAACAATGATCCCTTTACTCCCCATATCTCAGTACTATTCTGGAACCTGAGTCCTCTGAACAACTGGTACTTGATTAGACATTGTAATTGATTATTGATTGATTGAGGTTCAAGTTGATGCTTCTAGTAGAGATGCTATTTTTTTGTTCCTATTGACAGCTTTTGCAAGGTGAAGAGATTATTTTCTCCTCTGTGCTTCTCCTTCAGCCTGAAGCCTCCTAAAGGAAAGTGAAAAGCTAAAATAGTTTCTGTTAGAGCATTAACTTACACCTCAATCAAGCAAGAATCAGTTGTAGATATATATCAAACATCTGAATGCAAAGCATCATTACACATGCTCCCTGCCCTCAGGCAATTTACAACAGAATGGGAAAAGAGAAAAATGACATACCAATAGTAGGAACAGTAGGAGGCATAAGGATATTGTACCTAGTTGTACAATTATGTCAGGATGGACTAAGTAAATAAGGGCCAGCACTCTCAAAAACCAAGCCAGAATAATTAGTTGAAAAGGTCTGAAAAAAATATGCCTTCCCAAATTACTGATTATAGTTTGGAAAAAAAAAATGATACAAAGGTAGGAGACACGAGTAAGAGAAAAATAATATGTTAATAAGATCTCCATTTACATCACAATAAAGTAAGATAAGCTGAGCAAGATATTTTCCAGCCTTATTTCTAAGAAATCACCTGCCCAATCAGAGATTTTTATCTAATACAGCATTTAATGTGGTCTCCAATTTCTGCTCCCTATGCCATACACATGACTAGACTCAGTAGTAGAAAACAGAAGCAGCATGGCCGAATGTATAGAGCACAGACATGGGAGTCAGAAGGACCTGGGTTTGAATCCCAGCTCCACCACCTGCCTGCTGTGTGACCTTAGGCAAGTCACTTAACTTCTCTGGGCCTCAGTTATCTCATCTGTAAAATGGGGATTAAAACTGTGATCCCCATGTGGGACACGGTCTGTGTTTAACCCAATTTTTTTAACTACTCCAGTGTTTAATACAGTGCCTGTACATAGTAAGTGTTCAATACCAAAAAACAAATAATAAAAAGGAAAACCAGAAATAAAGTGGCCATTGTGGCTTATGGCAGATTGAATGTCAGAATAAAGCAACAATGGGGTGGGAAGATTCCTACCAAGTTGGAGGCCAATAAAGCCACTCTTTAGCTAACCTCCTAATTCTCTGTGAAACCTGTACTTAGCAAAAAGACATAAACGTAGGAGTACTCAACATCAAATGACAGAACATGATTATGAACCACCCATGATTCATAACCATAACCATGATTATGAAGTTTTGGAATGCAGTCACCTCACCAGCTTTGGAGTATCAATTAATCTTATTTATTGAGCACTTACTGTTTGCAGAGCACTATACTAAGTAAGCACTTGGGAGAGTACAACACAACAGTATAAGAGACACATTTCCTGTCCACAATGAGTTTATAGTCTAGAGGGGC
Organism: Ornithorhynchus anatinus; assembly: GCF_004115215.2. Lineage (NCBI taxonomy): Eukaryota > Metazoa > Chordata > Mammalia > Monotremata > Ornithorhynchidae > Ornithorhynchus > Ornithorhynchus anatinus. The sequence continues at coordinate 46,878,802 of NC_041728.1, read as the reverse complement.
ACCCTTTCAGTCACACAATTTTACTGGAAAGGGCATGTGAGGAGAGTGAATAACAGCAGAATACCCAAGCAGAACTGAATGGAGACCTAAAATGAGCTTGGGCAAGTCAGCAGCAAAGCAAGTTAAAGGCCCAGTGAAGCCCAGTGTCAGAAATGTGAAATAATAATAGGTGGGTGAGTAGTGAATAGTGGAAGTTTGCTGCAACACAGACTGGCAAGGTGGGTAAAAATTGATGAGGGGTTGCTTTCCTTCAGAAAAGGTTTCAAAAAGATTAGGCAGGTCTAAAAATAGGCCAGATATGTGAGAAACACATTATTATTATTATTATTATTGTTAATATTACTATATTTGTTAAGTGCTTACTATGTGTCAAACACTGTCCCTAAGCACTGGGATAGATACAAGTTAATCAGGTGAGATACAGTCATATGGGGTTCACAGTCTAAGCTCGTTGGGGGCAGGGACTGTGTCCATTTATTGGTATAGTGTACTCCCCCAAGGGAAGGAAGGAAGGAAGGAAGGAAGGAAGGAAGGAAGGAAGGAAGGAAGGAAGGAAGGAAGGAAGGAAGGAAGGAAGGAAGGAAGGAAGGAAGGAAGGAAGGAAGGAAGGAAGGAAGGAGGGAGTGCAGGTATTGAATCCCCATTTTACAGTTGAAAAAACACAGATACATTAAGTGACTTGCCCAAGGTCACATAAGAGGCAACAACAGAGTGGGAAGTAAAACCCAGATCTGCTGAGTCTCAGACCTGTGCTTTTTTTCACTAAGCCTATATTGCTTATTAGAGCAAATAACTAGTTTTACAAGCACTCAGTGTGAACGAGAATGCCTGTCCTATATCAGTCTTTTGAACCACACTTGCACTCATTGAGGATGTCACTCTCAGTAACAGCAACTTCAAAGATAGTTTTATATAAATAGGAAGTCAAATGGAAAATCATGGTACATTCCAAACCACTTGAAATGACTTAAAATCCTCTAGTGGGATTAAGACATGTCTCTGTGTTCTTTTCCTAGTTTGGGGGGAAAAATAACCTTCAGTGCAGAGGGAGTCTCTGGAAATTCCAGGCTAAGGATTCAGATCTCAACTTTGGTAACAATGTCTATACTATCCCTCTTAAAATGTATTTGCATGTAGAGGTTTGCATCATTAAGATACATAAATTTATTCTAACTCCATATGTTAAAAAAATAACTAGAATAATGCTGATGCTTGCAAAGTTAAAACTGCTTTTAATGAAAAATGTGAACAATCCAGTAAACTATCAAATTCTCAAACTGGAAATATTTCCATTTGCATTGGTTTGGGTGGTTGACAAATTCTTCTGTGCATTGGACATTGCCAAGTCTTTATTTCTTATGAGGACCCCAAACCAAAATTGGGTGCGCTCTAAATATTAGTTGAGTCTCAACTGAGGGGCTTACACTGGCACTATCTATTTTCACAGGCCAAGGAATAGGGGAGAGAGCAGACAGACTCAAGCTGAAAATCATATATTTTAATTTTTGCAATAGTGATCCACTGCAAATGAAAATGGAAGTCCCATTTTCTCCAGTACAACTAAAATTGTTCCCCACAGAGAGTTTTAAGATCATATTAACCTCTCTTATCTTATGTAAATTAGGAGTTAATGAACATAAAAAAAACCATTAGTCTTCACTTATGTTCTAAAACTGAATCGATGAAATTGATTTTATAGTCAGAAGCACTCTGTCTCAGAGAGGTCTATGGGAGCTTTTAAGACTGATTTGCTTCCATAAACAAAACCCCTCACTTTGATAAGAATTCCCAGAAGGTGGAAAAAAAAATATGCTTCATACTCTGAGGAGTCTATCTTCATGCACTACTCTGTTTTCATCTTTACCTCAGTCATGACCTATCTGGGAATAATGTAGATATTACAGTCTAAAATGAGATTCACATGCTCAAATCACATGAAATCTCTGTGCTTCCATCAAAAGAAACTTTTGCTCACGTTGGATTAGGTTCAAAGAATCTTGAAAACCAACTCAAATTTACAGTGGACACTGAAAGGAGAGACTTACAATCATGTTAAATGAGTGACCTGAACTTTTTCTTATAAATGATGGAGTTAGCTCTCCCACTGTGGTTTTGGGGAACTATGCACTTACCTCTCAGTAGTTTGGGTCATGTGGTCACACCCCATAAAGTTAGCACTCTCTGAGGTCAACAGATATATGTCGAGAAGGCTATTCAGCTTCTTGCCCAAATCTTAAACTAGGAAAAGAGTAGTACACCATCAACTCTGATAGGGAAAGGGAGAAGGGGATGAGTTAGAATCCCACCACTGGACACTGACTTTTAAGAATAAACCCCTCTCCAAAAAGGACTTTGAATTTTGTCTGCATTTTTCTCCATTTCTATTTATAATTGTCCTTTCTGCCTTCAAATTTTGTATGAAAGTGGTCAGAGCCCAGACCTGGGGATCAGAAAGACCTGATTCTAATCCTGGTTCTGTCGCTTGTCTGCTGTGTGAATTTAGGCAAGTCACTTCACTTCTCTGGGCCTCAACTACCTCATCTGTACAATGAGGATTTAGACTATGAGCCCCAGGGACTGGGTCCAACACAAATTGCTTGTATCTACCCCAGCACTTAGTATATAGTGCCAGGCATACTCTAAGTGCTCAAGAAATACCATAATGTTACTATAACATTTGATTTTCAAAAATTATCTTTTCATAAAAATGAAGTCTTGTTCCAGTGTTGAGAGAGATTTTCCAGTTTGGACTTCCCTCAATCAATGTAGATATATGCCCAAATGGAACTTGATCTGGTTTTAGGAGATGGAAATATAAGGCCATTTCAGTATATAATTAGGAAGATAAATATCTGAAAGATCTATAAAATAATTTTATTTCAAACTCTCTAGGAAAGTGATAATTTTTAATATGCTAAAAATTGTATAAGGTTTTACTTAAATGAAGAGAAAACAATGACTTTTCACAACAGAAAAGGAACATTTCTTTCATCTTCCTTTTTAATCAATGGATCAATAAATGATTCATTCCTTCATTCAATCATATTTATTAAATGCTTACTGTTTGCAGAGCACTTATTGAGCACTTACTATGTGCAGAGCATTGTTCCAAGTGCTTGAGAAAGTACAAAAAAAATCAAATTTCCTGCCCATAATGAGCTTACATTGTAGAGAAGGAGATAGACATTAATATAAATAAATAATTTATGATAAATGATTTCAAGATATGTACATAAGAGCTGTGAGGATGGGGGTGAGTTGAATATCAAGTGTCCAAAGGTCACAGATCCAAGTGTATTGATGATGCAGAAGGGAGAGTGAGCCAGGGAAAAGAGGCTTAATCAGGGAAGGCCTCATGGAGAAGATGGGATCTTAACTGTGCTTTGAAGATGGAGAGAGTGTTGGTCTTGGATATGTGGAGGGGAGGGAGTCCCAGACTTGGGGGAGGATGTGCGAAAGGGGTCAATAGCAGTATAGACAAGATTGGGGCATAGTGAGTAAACTGGCACCAGAAGAGCAGAGTGTGCTGGCTGGGCTGTAGAATGAGAACATATAGCCATATAGTTCTTATCACCTTCGCCATCCACTTCAAGTCAGTGCACTTGCATGTGCATTTTAGCATGTACACAAGATATTTCTTCTGACAGGCTCTCTTGCTAACATTGCTTAATTCCCTAATGGTGTTCTAATTAAAACACATAGTAAAAACACATTCTGAGATAGCAAAACTGAATGTATTCTCCAAGCACAAATCCATACAGTAGTTGTAGAAAGTTGCCTTCTAACCTGAAATCTGCAAATGTACCAGTCAGAAAATAAACAGAATCTGAAATATAGAATCATTACTCCAGAAGGTGGATGTAAATAGCAAAAACAAATGTACTCAAGAAGATGAATGGATACAGAAGCCTGCACTGTTCAAGCAGCTCTGACAATAGACATGATGTTTATACAGGTACTTATCCCTTGTGTCTCTAAACTATGATTCACTCAAACTTACCAACGGTTCAATCACTGGGATTTGTTACAGTAATGTAAGCCCATTGCCACTCAGATTTAAACCACACATTCCTTTTTTTATTCCTTTCCTGGCTAGCAGCCCAAAGCCACGCAGCAGGTGCTGCCTCAGGAATGTCACCATCTAATAAAAGGATTGTAACATTACACAGAGCCAATAAAAATTTCCTCTCCTACACTTTGTTTTTCCTGACAGATTGTATTCCTAATAAGACAATGTCTCAAAATCCAAAGCAGAACAACAATCTAGCTGTCTTATCATTATGAAATGCATTCTTTCTGTCTTCTTAGGGCAAGGAATTCAATTGCAGGGTGACATGACCCAGAAATCCGACATGGTACACTTTACTTCAATCAACAAAATGGTGAGTTATCTTAAACAAAAAGGAAGATACATTAGTCAAAGACTTTTGAGCACCTTTGAACAAATGAATGAATAACTAAAGCTTCCCTAATGAGATAACAAAATAAAATGAAGTTAAGGGTTTCAAGGACCCTCTGAGTGGTTTGCCTTTGACCAGAGCAATTAAATATTGTGGACAGAAGGAATCAACTTGTTCTGTACAAATTTCTAGATTAAACATTATAAAAGCTTTTGCATTCAAATAATAAACCTTATATGTATCAGTGTCCTATTTAACTGATGTATGGAGCAGTCCAAGGTTTGGATAGATCTAGCTGGGACTATGATTTAAATACTGTATGGTATAATACATAAACCTATAAACCTAATTGGAATGGTTATAACTTTCAGCAAATTGTTTTAGAAGAAAAATGGTTCAACTTCACACTAAAAATTCAGGGGAAAAAAAACCCCTCAGGGTTTTTTTGTTTTTGTTTATTTCAAAGCTAGAAGTATTGCCTGAACTGTTTCATCTTTCTTGGATTGTAAATCCATAGGTTAAGGGTCTCATTTGGGTTGATCAGATGTATTGTCAGCACTTTCAGAATAATACATTATATCCTCAACTTTGTCATCACTGTCCAGGACAAATTGGAACCCAATCATTCGCTATTCCCCTTTCTTTCATTAGGGAAAGAAGAACATTTCATCCCAGAGTGTTTTCAAAAAATACAAAGAAACAAAAAACTGGCCAAGCCATAAGCAATACATATTCTATTCCCTTAATTTATTTGCCACTCTTCTCTCTTCCTCTTTCACTAATGTTATTACAATTCACAGCAATTGAATGCATGTTTTGTTTCTCTCAGGAAATATCAATTATACTGTAATAGTATTCTCCACTTAAAATACCCTCTTTGATGCCTTTATTATTCATTTATTAAAAATGAAAATCCAATCAACCAAAAGCAGAACGAGTGATGAGTAATCTCAAAAGGTTCAAGGATGGGAGGGAAGCAGAGATTTTGCCAGATCTGCAACCCACTCCAACCTTCTGGATTCTGAATTTTGAACACAGCTTGAGGCTTTTAAGATTCAAGTTTCTTTGTTCTTGACAAGCTGTGATACCCGGTTTATAAGTACAAAGGCATGTAAAAGGTTTTTTTTCTTTTTCTTTAAGGATATCAAAGAACTCATGAACAGTATTAAAACAGGTGGGATTTCCCAAGATCTCCAATATACTCCTCAAAACTTATTTTGGGGCCATTTTGGAAGTTTTAATTTTTTGACCATGATATATTGTTTGCTATTAAATAATATGACAAACTAAGCATAAAACAAATTGGAAATATGACTCCAATTGCTTAAACTCTTATATTAATAGATTGAAAGGATTAATTATTAGAGATATGCTGGTTATGAGCTCTGCTGAACATGGGTTAAAACTAGTGTAGAAAGCGAACCCAGAACGGAGGGTCCCTCTGCCTTCTCCTTTTCATATTCAACAATTGCTATAGAACTATGTCAAGTTGGAGAAGTAATTTTCACCACGCTATTAATCAATCAATCAACTGCATTTATTGAGTGCTTACTAGGTTCAGAGCCCCGTATTTACCTCTTGGGAGAATACAACACAATGTAATAGACACATTCCCCACCCACTGTGAGCTTATGTCTAAAGGGATAACTACCACTGAGTGACTTATTTCTTGGATTTTTTTTTCTGGTTAAGCATTTACTATGTTCAAGGCACTAAGCAGCATGGCATAGTGGAAAGAGCACAGGTCTGGGAGTCAGAAGGTCATGGGTTCTAATCCTGCCTCTGACACTAGTCTTCTGCGTGGCCTTGGGCAAATCACTTAACTTCTTTGTGCCTCAGTTCCCTCATCTGCAAAATGGGGATTCAGACTTCGAGCCCTCTATGGAACAGGGACTGTATCCAACCTGATTATCTTATATCTACCCCAGCACTTAGAACAGTACCCCAGCACATAGTAACTGCTTAACAAATACCATAATTTTTATTATTATTACTAAGCACTGGGGTAGATGCAAAATAATCAGGTTGGACATAGTTGGTTTGAAACACTGGGCCTCCTAGTCCATGAGGACAGCTTGGCTCCAGAGTTTTCTGGTATTTCAGATTCTGGTTGGATTGGAATTGCTACAAGAACAACCTTCCTTCTGGTATTTTGGCACTTTCATAGTCATACCAGATGGAACCCAGAAGTACAGAGGAAGCATGGAACAGGATAGTGACATGTTTGAAAAGTTAACAACTCTCAAATCACACCAAAGTACTAGTTTCCATTTCAGATGATGTCTCTTGTCCTTCATAGTTTTGCTTTAAAAACAACAAGCAGAGGCAGAGCAGAGTTGTGGCATGATCTATGAGCAAAAGCTCTAGACTTGTATTTAGGAGAACTAGTTTCTATTTCTGTCTTTCCTAAAGCCCCTTAAGACTTGGGTCTTTGAATTCTTGCCTTAGCAGGGACAAACACTAGAAAGAAAGAAAGAAAAAAGAGGCGTGTGTGCTCAAGTTGAATAGAATTGTAGTTTTTTCTCATCATTTTCTGCAAGCATCTACTTGCAAACCCATACTGCGCAACTGTTAGAGGTCTAAATCCACATAGTAAGGAATATAGTATATATTGTGAGTATTAGGCATAAGATGGAGTTAGGTCTTCAAGTAAAAAAAGAAAGGAGAAATCAGAGAAAAATATATTACAGTGACAAATATTCTTGAAATAGGAGTCATAGTGCTATGGAATAATGCTTAATAACCAGATAATTTGCCAGCTACAGTCTTTAATTGTAGAGTGAGATACTTGTTGGCCTTCCAGCTTGCCATTCCCTCTAAACTCTAAGCTCACTGTGGGCAAGAATTTGCCTACCAACTCCGTTATAATATACTCTTCCCAGTGCTTAGTATAGGGCTCTGCACACAGTAAGCTCTCAATAAACATGATTGATTGATATCCTGGACCTCCTAATTATGACAACTCACTAAAAGACACCAAATTAGTATCCTTTCAACCCATACAATGTTCAGTGAGATCAAGAGCTGACTTCATTCAGAACTTGTTTGAACTCAGGTGATCATAGATATTTTTTCCTCTGGTGTGACTTTCTGCTGCAAACATTTCAAAGAAAAGAATGACACTTGGATTCCTTTCTACTGCTTTCTTATTTTCTTGGCACTAAGGCAGAGGGGTAAAAGCAATCTTAAGTAGGGCTTCCAAAGAAGAGCAGGGAAGTCACTAACTCACTTCCTTGTGGTAATGATCTTTGCTTAGGCAACAGAAAGATTTAATTAACAGAGGTTGTTCACCAAGCAGAAGACTGCCTAAAGGGAAAACAAAATGCTTTGAAGAGAGAACTTTACATCATAGGAAGCTAACAAAGAAACTATTGCTGAAGGTCCAAAATGCATCAGGGGTGCAGTCTCTTCTACCTCCAAAATTGAACACATAGACAGAAATTACTTTTCTTTGTTTTATCGGGATTTGTTATCACAGCTGCCCAGAAGCTGCTGTCAACAAACAATCTTGGATATTTTCACTTAGTGTTTAAAAACTTACAGCCTAATGCTTAATAATTTGGATAGCTTATAAAGAAGCAAAAGAGCCCAACTTTTAATTTTTGTTAGAAATTGGAACTAAACAATTGGTACTCTGGCCTAATTCACATTAACATATGATTAATGATTTATTGGGGAGAGATACAAAATCTCCATTGGAGATCTGATATAGGCAAGACCCTCTTCTCTTTGAGATGGTTATGATCCAGCCTTACTCTGATTCCTCAGGACAGAACACTGGCTCAGTACCTCTCACTCATCACATGACGGTCTTGTAAATTTTTTGAGAGGGTCATAGAGGCCATGCCTCTCCTCTTGCGCACCAGATAAACATCACCAGTGTATTTCCTCTGCCCTGACTCCTTCTACTTTTTTATAGTATTTAATAAACTGTTACGAGTCAAACACTAAGTGCTCGGGTAGGTACAGTTAATTAGGTAGTACACAGCCCCAGTCCTGCATGGGGCTCACAGTCTAAGTAGGAGGGAGAACAGGTGTTTAATCCCCATTTTACATTTGAAGGAACTGAGGAACAAGGAGGTTATGTGACTTGCCCAAGGTCACACAACATATAATTGGCAGAGCCAGAATTAGAATGCAGGTCTTCTGGCTCCCAGGCCTACAATCTTTCCACTAGGCCATGCGGCTTCTCCTCTGAATGATGTGCCTGTCATTACTAGACTACCCTTTCTGATCCCATCCTGCATTCACTACTGGATCATGGACCACTTTCACCCTATCCTCTCTCCCTTTCTAAACAATTGTAGTAATAGTGGTAGTGAAAATATGTATTGAAGCATCCCACGGTGCAATGCACCTTACTAAGGACCTGGAAAATACAAAACAATCAAGTATCGCATTTCCTGCCTACAAAGAGCTATGATTTTAATGGAGGAGACATAAAAAATGTTTACAAGCCAGGCAGTCAAAATGAATAATTGCATATAAAATTGACTAAGCATATGCACTCAAGTGATGCCAGTGAGTATAAGTACATAGCTGCTGAGAAGCAGCATGGAGTAGTGGATAAAGCACTAGCCTGGAAGTCAGAAGGTCATGGGTTTTAATCTTGGCTCTGCCACTTGTCTGTGTTTGACCTTAGGCAAGTCACCTCACTTCTCTGGGCCTCAGTTCTCTCATCCATAAAATGGGGATTGAGACTGTAAGCCCCCTGTGGGGCAGGACTGTGTCCAACCCGATTTACTTATATCTACCCCAGGACTAAGTACAGTGCCTGGCATGTAGTAAGAACTTAATAAATACCATAATGATAATAATAATAATAATGGCTGATGGAATTATAGTTCTTCCTCACCTTGCCGCCCTGTCGTCTCTTCCCACTCTTGACGATCAGGTCTCCGCTCTCAACTCCACCCTCTCTACTCATCTCGACTCTCTCGCCCCCCTTTCCCTCCGCCGCTCTCGCTCCACTAACCCACAGCCCTGGATCACCTCCTCCGTCCGCCTCCTACGCTCCTATGCTCAAGCTGCTGAGCGCTGCTGGCGAAAGTCCAAGCACCGAGCCGACCTCACACACTTCAAATTTATCCTTTCCTGCCTTAACTCTGCCCTCTCCTCCGCCAGGCAAAGCTTCTTCTCCTCCCTCATCGACACCCATGCCCGTCACCCCCGCCGATTGTTCCGGACCTTTAACTCTCTCCTTAGGCCCCCTGTTCCTCCCCCTCCCCCATCTCTCACCCCTAATGATCTGGCCACCTATTTCCTCACGAAAATCAACACGATCAGGTCTGAGCTCCCCAAAGTCACCCCTCCGCCTCTCCCCTCCCCCCCAACAACCCCCTCCCCTACTTTCCCATCCTTCCCTGCAGTATCCTCAGAGGAGATCTCCTCCCTCCTCGCAAGTGCCACCCCCTCCACCTGCGCCTCGGACCCCATTCCCTCTCACCTTCTTAAAACCATCGCCCCTGCCCTCCTCCCTTCCTTAACTTCTATTTTTAACCACTCAATCTCCAAGGGCTCCTTCCCCGCTGCCTTCAAACACGCCCACGTCTCCCCCATCCTAAAAAAACCCGCTCTTGACCCCACTTCCCCCTCCAGTTATCGTCCTATCTCCCTACTACCCTTCCTTTCCAAAATCTTAGAACGAGTCGTCTACAATCGATGCCTAGAATTCCTTAACTCCCATTCTCTCCTAGACCCCCTCCAATCTGGCTTCCGTCCCCTCCACTCTACCGAGACTGCTCTCTCTAAGGTCACCCATGACCTCCTTCTTGCCAAATCCAATGGCTCCTACTCCATTCTGATCCTCCTTGACCTCTCTGCTGCCTTTGACACTGTCGACCATCCCCTCCTCCTCCATACCTTATCTCACCTTGGCTTCACGGACTCTGTCCTCTCCTGGTTCTCCTCTTACCTCTCTGGCCGATCATTCTCGGTCTCCTACGCTGGAGCCTCCTCCCCCTCCCATCCTTTAACTGTTGGAGTTCCTCAAGGGTCAGTTCTTGGCCCTCTTCTGTTCTCCATTTACACTCACTCCCTCGGTGAACTCATCCGCTCTCACGGCTTTGACTACCATCTCTACGCAGATGACACGCAGATCTACATCTCCGCCCCTGTCCTCTCCCCCTCCCTTCAGGCTCGCATCTCCTCCTGCCTCCGGATGTCTCCACCTGGATGTCGGCCCGCCACCTAAAACTCAACATGAGCAAGACTGAGCTCCTCATCTTCCCTCCCAAGCCCGGTCCGCTCCCAGACTTCTCTATCACCGTGGATGGCACGACCATCCTTCCCGTCCCGCAGGCCCGCAATCTTGGTGTCATCCTCGACTCGTCCCTCTCGTTCACCCCACACATCCTATCCGTTACCAAGACCTGCCGGTTTCACCTCTACAATATCGCCAAGATCCGCCCTTTCCTCTCCACCCAAACGGCTACCTTACTATTACGGGCTCTCGTTATATCCCGGCTAGACTACTGTGTCAGCCTTCTCTCTGACCTCCCTTCCTCCTCTCTTGCCCCGCTCCGGTCTATTCTTAACTCCGCTGCCCGGCTCATCTTCCTGCAGAAACGATCTGGGCATGTCACTCCCCTTCTTAAACAACTCCAGTGGTTGCCTATCGACCTCCGCTCCAAACAAAAACTCCTCACTCTAGGCTTCAAGGCTCTCCATCACCTTGCCCCTTCCTACCTCTCCTCCCTTCTCTCTTTCTACCGCCCACCCCGCACGCTCCGCTCCTCTGCCGCCCACCTCCTCACCGTCCCTCGGTCTCGCCTATCCCGCCGTCGACCCCTGGGTCACGTCCTCCCGCGGTCCTGGAACGCCCTCCCTCCTCACCTCCACCAAACTGATTCTCTTTCCCTCTTCAAAACCTTACTTAAAAATCACCTCCTCCAAGAGGCCTTCCCAGACTGAGCTCCTCTTCCCCCTCTACTCCCTCTGCCATCCCCCCTTTACCTCTCCGCAGCTAAAGCCTCATTTTCCCCTTTTCCCTCTGTTCCTCCACCTCTCCCTTCCCATCCCCACAGCACTGTACTCATCCGCTCAACTGTATATATTTTCGTTACCCTATTTATTTTGTTAATGAATTGTACATCACCTTGATTCTATTTAGTTGCCATTGTTTTTATGAGATGTTCCTCCCCTTGACGCTGTTTAGTGCCATTGTTCTTGTCTGTCCGTCTCCCCCGATTAGACTGTAAGCCCGTCAAACGGCAGGGACTGTCTCTATCTGTTGCCGACTTGTTCATCCCAAGCGCTTAGTACAGTGCTCTGCACATAGTAAGCGCTCAATAAATACTATTGAATGAATTCTTGGGATGCTGGGAATTTATTAGGGAAGGCAGGGTGGCAGAAGTGGGCTTTCAGGAGGACTTTGAATATAGGGAGAGTTGTGGTCTTGTCTGTCGAATTTGCAGGGAGAGAGGGTTCTAAGCCAGGTCATTCTTCTTTGGATCTGCTTTCTGCCCTAATCCTCTATAATGGAGGTTCATTAATTGGCTGCAAGTCAACTGTGGGATTCTTGCTTTGTTTTGAGACGAGTGATATGGAGCGTACTGTAGGTGGTGGGATATTTCATTGGATCGTAGACTGCTGAAAATGAGTGAGAGTCACAAATTTATTTGCTCCCCAGACTTCCTCTGCACAATATCCATTTTAATATTAACTGTATTTATTGATCCCCTATCATGTGCAGAGCATTTGGCTCCTGATCAATAATATAGTACACTCCGCGTTAATTATGTGTTGCATTCTTGAAGAGAATGTATGTTATGGGAAAATTGCTTTATATCAATTGTTGACTCGATGGGAACTACGGATGGGGGGTAGATGTCTTGGAGTTATCATGAATGGCATATTTTCTACAAATTTTTATAGATAGTATTATTACATCCACAATTAGCATAATGATTTACACCTTTGCCATTCATCATTTTATTATATTAAGCACTGTAAAGTTTCAAAAGCACAGAGAAATACCAAAGAAATACCAAGTGCTGTAGACTATACTTAGACTGAGACTGAGGCTAGAAAGTACAGCAGCATCACGCTTTGACCAATGCCATGCCCACATTCACAAACATTTCTTCCTACATGAAATCTATTTGTGCCAATCTGTGAATCATTTTATAAACAGGGCAGACTCCTTGTGGGTAGAGAACATGTCTACCAACTCTGATGTAATGTAATGTAAGAAATGTGGCTCAGTGGAAAGAGCCCGGGCTTGGAAGTCAGAGGTCATGAGTTCTAATTTCAACTCCGCTGCATTCCAGCTGTGTGACTTTGGGCAAACCACTTCACTTCTCTGTGCCTCAGTGGTATCATCTGTAAAATGGAGATTAAAAGCTGAGAGCCCCACGTGGGACAACCTGATCATCTTGTATCCCCCCGGCCCAGTGCTTAAAATAGTGCTTTGCACATAGTAAACTCTTAACAAATACCACCATTATTATTATTATTGGTAAGCGCTTCACAAATGTCATCATTATTATTATTTCCCAAGCATGTAGTACAGTGCTCTGCACACAGTAAGTGCTCAATAAATACCATGGATTGACTGGGGAAAAAGTCTTGATAATTTCATCACATTATATTCAAAGTGTTTAATGATAACATGTGTTATAGCAGAAATGACTGTACTTTGCTGTGTCTTACAAACACTTCAACTCTTGTTTATCAGAGCTAAGGTAGTTAGGGCAAGGGAAATTTAGACTGTAGTTCTTCCTAGGAAAACTAAATTTACCAGAAGATTCCTAAACAGGAACTAGAAGTAACAAAGCTTCCCCAAAAGCTTTCCCTTTCAATCCATCATCATCAATATCATCATCACTATCATCATCAATGGAATGTATTGATCACTTCCGGTGTGCAGAGCACTGTACTAAACTCTTAGGAGATTACAACACAACAGAGATGGTAGATATGTTACTTGCCCACAATGAGCTTACAATCTAGAGGACAAACTTACAGTCTAGAGGCAGACTGTGCCTCTGTCTTTTCATAGGCAGACTCTTTAAAAGCAGGTGGCAAGGCTATACTCTTCCCTCAGTTACTTGGTTGCTGCCTACATATTCATATCAATCTCTCCCTATCTCTCTCTTCCTCCCCCATTCCTGACTCCCCCATTAATTGGCTGCTTCTCTGTTCTTCATCCAGGGCCTGGGTTTGTTTATGGACTGACCTGCATTTTTGTCTGCATAGTTATCTCTCTGCATGATGTAAACCTGCTTGTCCTAGCGGAGAGAGCCCAGGACTGGGAGTCAGCATACCTGACTGAATCTTGGCTCCATCACTTGCCTGGTGAGTGACTTTGGACAAGTAAATACTTCTCTGGGCCACAGTTTCCTCATGGGTAAAATGGGAATTAAATACAAATGGGGATTGAATACATGTTCCCCCTCTTCCATAGACTGTGCTCCTCATGTGGAACAGGTCCTGTGTTTAGAGGACTGAACTAAGTGCTTGGTAAAATACAATGCACTGCAGTTGGTAGGAACAGGCATCCGCCATATCTAATCCAGATATACTCGAACTATCCCAGTCTTCCACACAGTGGTTGGTGTGGGCATAAGTGGTAAGTACTTAAACATTACAAGTATTGTTATGAGTTATCAGGAAACCATTTTGTTCCATTTGTAATGTTTCTGGGAAAAGTTTAGGCAGGCAAAAGTGAGGCTTTCAGAAACCTGCACAGAGATTTGCAAACTAAATTAAGGAACAGGAGTGAACAGGTGGCAACTATTGGCAAAGTTATGGCATTAGTCAGAGCCTTGAAAAATGGAAAATATCTGCACCCCTGGCATACCTGTTGAGACTACAGGATGGAAGGGACACACTGCTGAAGCATGTATAAAAACCTATCCTCAACCTATCAGCCACTTGAAAAAATCCATAAGATTTCAAAGAGGGCACCATCAGCACCACTGTTGTGAAGACAGACAAAACGTCAATTCATTCATTACTCTCTATTGCCATTAAGGTACTAGTCACAGTCATAAGTATTTATTCAGTCCTTACTTTATGTAGGGCACCATACTAAGAGCTTGGATAAGTACAATACCCTGGAGATAGTAGACATAATCAGCTCCTAAGGAATGTAAATCAGTGGTGTTCATTGAGTGCTTACTGTGTGCAGAACACTCTAAGAATTGGGAGAATACACTACAATATTGTTAACTGACTGCTGCTGGAATCACTGTGTGGTTTTAGTTCCCCATGTGGCTCAGCAGACACAATCTTCTATTGTGTCAAATGAAAAAAAAAAACCTGCAGAGAAAAGCACAAAGAATTCTTCAGCCTTCACAGACCTTCCAGAAGCACTGGATACTATCACTATCCATCACTACCATCATTGAGCTCTGAAAATTACATGACAAATTTGGCTAACCTAAAAGGTTCATCGAGATTGAGATGGTTGAGACTGAAAAGGTTGAAAAGCAGCAAGACCTAGTGGAAAGAGAATGGGCCTAAGAGTCAGAGAAGTGAGTTCTAATCCTAGTTCTGCCACTTGTTTGCTGTGCGACCTTGGGACAGTCAGTTAACTTCTATGGACCTCAGTTACTTTATCTGTAAAATGGGGATTAAGACTTTGAGCCCCATAAGAGACATGGACAGGGTCTGACCTGATTATCTTAAACCTATTCCAGCACATAGTACAGTGTCTGGCACCTTCTAAGTGCTAAACAAATACCACCTAAAAAAAAAGTTCTGAGACTACTTCATGGTAGTATGGCTGAGTCAAGAGCTGAGAGTGTCCTAACTAATCCATTCTAAACTATTAATAGAATAAAGCAATAGTGTGTAGTTATCCTGCTCCTGTTTAACTCGTTCTAGGCAGTCATGTCAGAAGATGCACCAAGGTAAATGGATGCAAGTATTAGACTATGTTTCTACAAATCTGGAAAGTCTTTCAACTAGACAGACTTCAAACATCATCCAAATAATAATAATTATGATGATGACAATAATAATGACAATAATAGTGATGGTATTTATTAAGCACTTTATGATATTTGTTAAGCACTTATGTATCAAGCACTGTTCTAAGCATTGGAAGATACAAGAAAATCAGGTTGAACACAGTCCCTTTTCCAGATAAGGCTCACAGTCTAAATAGGAGGGAGGAAATTTAATCTACATTTTACAGATGAGATAACTGAGGCCCAGAGATGTTTCATGACTAGCCCATGGTCACACAGGAGACAAGTGAAGAAGCCCAGAATAGAACCCAAGACTTCTGACTTCCAGGCCCAGGCTCTTTCCACTAGGCCATGCTGTTTCTCACCACTGACTAATTGCCAAGCTCTAATGCTAAACACTGAGCATACAAGATATGTCTCATCTTATTACAGACATATTCCCCTTACCAATGTAGGGCTCAGTCTAAGAGAAAAGAAGAGCAGGGATAATAATACTAGAAAGAATAACTGTGGGATTTGTTTAATACTTACTAAGTGCTAAGCACTATACTAAGCGCTGGGGCAGACGCAGGATAATCAGGTCCCACAAAGGGCTCACAGTCCAAGTGGGAAGGAGAACAGGTATTGAATCCCCATTTTACAGATGAGGGAACTGAGACACAGAGAAGTGAAGTGACTTATCCAATGTCACATAGCAGGTACAAGACAAATGGAGATTAAAACCCAGATTCTCTGATTCCCAGACCGGAGCTCTTTCACTTGGCTACACTGCTTCTTATCTCTATTTTAAAGGTGAGAAAAAAGGGATCCAGGAAGATAAAGTAATTATTATCTTTACATTATCTTTCTACAGAATTATCTTCCTACAGAAAAGTTCAGAGCATTCAGAGCAACTCCCTCCTCAAAAATCTCCAGTGGTTGCCTATCCACCTCCATATCAAACAAAAACTCCTCACTATTGGCTTTAAAACTCTCCATCACCTTGCCCCCTCCTACCTCACCTCCCTTTTCTCCTTCTACATGCTAACCCTCACATACTGCTCCTCTGGTGCTAAACTTCTCACAGTGCCTTGATCCTGCCTGTCTCACTGCCAATCCCTCAGCCACATCCTTCCTCTGGCCTGGAACGCCCTCCCTCCTCAAATCCTCCAGACAATCTCTCTCCCCTGCTTCAAAGTCCTAATGAAGGCACACCTCCTTCAGGAGGCCTTCCTAAACTAAGCCCCTCCTTTCCCTCAGCTCCCATTCCCTTCTGCATCACCCTGACTCACTCCCTTTGATCTTCTCCTCACCCCTCAACCCTGGCCCCACAGCACTTATTTATATATGTGTATATCTATAATTCTCTTTATTCTATTGATGCCTGTTTACCTGTATTGATGTCTGTCTCCCCTTCTCTAGACTGTGTGCCCGCTGTGGTCACGGATGGTCTCTCTTTATTTGCTGTATTGTACTTTCCAAGTACTTAGTAGTGCTATGCACACAGTAAGCACTCAATAAATATGATTTAATGAATGAATGAATGTATTAATGAAGTGAGTTTCCAATGGTCACAAAGCAGGGAATTAAATGGTAGGGTCAGAATGAGAACCCAGGTCTTCTGACTCCCAGGCCCACGCTCTTTCCCCTCGGCCAAAGTTCTAGAGACAGCCATTCTAGAAGAGCTCTTTGCAGATGACTGTGCCCTAGAGGTCCACTCAGGGGAAGCATGTATATGATTAGAAACTGCTTCACCAAATCCTCAAGGTCTTAAAGACTATAAATAAGTTAAAAAAGAAAAAAGATGACTTATCAGCCTGCCCCAGGGAAGCCATTCACACAACCAAAATTTCAGATGGGCAGCTCAGAGCTGAGCACTTTCATGGAATCCATTACTTAGAATATCTGATGACATAACAATATATGCAAGGAATCAAGATGCCCATCACATCCACTAAGTGACTGTCAAACAGAAGCAGCATGGCCTAGTAGATAGAGCATGGGCCTGGGAGTCAGAGAACTTAGATTGTAATCCCAGATTCTCAACTTGTCTGCTCTATGATCTTGTGCAAGTTACATCAATTTTCTGTACCACAGTTACCTCATCTGTGAAATGGGGATGAAGACTGGGGGCCCCATGTGTGACATGGACAGGGTCCAACCTGATTATCTTGGACCTACTTCAGTGCTTAGTACAATGCCTGGCCTATAATAAATGCTTCACAAATGCTATTAAAAAAACAGAAGGTTCTAAAGAGCTGAAGTTCTATTCACTGTTCTCTACAGCTATGATCCCTGAACCACTCTCCAGAGCCACCACCAGCTCCCTGAGCAGCTCCTCCAGTGGCATTTATGGGCCATATCCAATATCAAATGGCAAGACAATCATAAACAATGAAACCGTATCATTCTCCTAACATCAAAGTTATTCTCACCTTAACACAGCTACGCTGGGTGAGAAATGTGAGAAATATGAACAGCAGGACACCCAAACAGCTTTTATATGGAGTCCTAAAATTGGGAAACAAAGCAAGGTGGGCAGAGGAAGCAAGAACATAGTAAATTAAAGCCGCAGACAAACCTGCATCGCAAATGAAAACTGGGAGCCAGTTGTTGAGGATAGACCAACATGGTGCATTTCTATCAAGAAGGGAGAGGATTGGGTTTTTTGAGCAAAAGCTTGCTAAGGAAAATGAAATAAGGAGATAAAAGAGATAACAGCATCAGGCATTACAAATGTCAAGCATTACAACTTAACAAGGTACAAAAATGCATCCAGGATGGTGCATACCACATTGGGCTTTTCAGTCATATCCATACTAACAAATACCATCATTATTAACAGGTGAATTCTACCATGTGGTGTCATTTTCAAATATGAAGGACTGCCAAAACGTATGTACAAGAATTTGAGTAATTCATTAGTTCATGAATGAACTACATTTGGTTCAAATCCACAACATACAAACAGAAAAGCTTTGAATTCAATCTTTATCCTTTGACATTTCTAATATGATGCCAAATGAGGGGGAAAAAAAACCTTTTGAAAATCATTTAAAGTTCTAAAGGGCAGGAGTTACCAGGTAGATTGGTTACTTTATGAAAACTCAGCTAAAAAACTGTTAACCTTTTAGTATTGCACACATATTTTCCATGTTACTGGAAAGTGTACAATAGGGGATAATTTTCAATATCTTCAAGTTCACTTAACTATATCATATAATAGTAAAATGCATGTTCATAGAAACTGTAGTCATTTATACTGTTGGCTCATTTTGGTTTGCTTTTTTTCCCCCCACTCCATATATTTAGGTGTTTGTGTAAACACAGTAAGTTATATGAACAGTTGGGAGACTTTCTGATTTTTTTTTTTTGTTTAATTTTGGGTTTTTTTGTGGGGTGTATGGACTTTATGAGTTGCTACTAGGAGGTGAAAGGAGGTTTGTGACTATTTTTCCATCTGTTCTTTTGTGATTTATACGGATCCCATGCAGATAAAGAGGAGCTGTTATATCTGACAGAACTCCCCAGGCAACTCTATAAACAGCAGGAAAGACCACCTGCTACACACAAACTTATGTTACATCAAAGCAGCCTGGATTACTAAATCCTGATTGGTTGACAACAAGTCTCTTGGCCTGATGCAAAAACAAAACAGCATTTTAAAATCATCTAAGTATCCCTTTGGAAAAATTAAATGCTATTTGGGAAATTAAGACAATTAGTTTAGATTTTGTTTATCTTTATTTTGGAAGTTGGTTTTAAATTTTTTCACCATTTTATTCTGTCTTGAAACACAATATTATCTCTTCTTTTTCTAATCCATAAACCTATCTTTAGGTCAACTCACTTCTTGAGCCATATGCTTTCTTTTTTTCCTCATCTGCTGTATCTTTTGGAGAAGAAACCTACTTGAATTATTTGGTGAGAAAGTTCCTCAATTGACAAAAGAGGAAATTGGAGGCAAAAGCTTTCTGAGGAAACAAGACCAAAAATAAGAATGTGAGTTTTTCTCTGCTCTCTGAGATGCCGTGAACTCCATTTCTGGCTTGCTGGTGCTGATGCAAGGTTGAGGAGATAAATCAAACTCAATAACTGGTCAACTCTCCTCCTTCTTGCAATGAAGCATTTGTGGTTTCATGAGAACTGAAACTCTCAGTGCCATTATGATGAATGCTAATGGAGTAAAAGCCATCCACACCACGAAGAAGGGTAAATATCGTTTTCCTGGGGAACAGAGAAACTTGAAAGATGTTCTGTAACAAAGTGACAGCAGACTGGCAAGGACTGGCAATCTCAACATAAACAGGAAATAGACTCTTCTCCAATGTATTATGAGGCAGCTAACAAGACTTTGGGTATATCAGGTAGGTGTTACTAAAGCGGGTTAGAGGAAAGTGTCTCAGCAAAAGTAGTAGTACACCTACTTGGTAGTTTCTCAAGAAAAAATAGAGGCCTCAAAAACCTACAATTGGAATTGCAAGGCCAGCACTAGTGGATAGAGCAAGGTCCTGGAAGTCAGAAGGTCATGGGTTCTAATCCTGGATCCTCCACTTGTGTGCTGTGCAACCTTGGACAAAACACTTCAGTTCTCTGTGGCTCAGTTACCTCATCTGTAAAATGGGGATTGAGACTGTGAGCTCTACCTGGGACAGAGACAGTGTCCAACTCGATTTGCTTGTCTCTGCCCCAGGATTTAAGCCGGTGCTTGGTACATAGTAAGCACTTAACACATACCATCATTACTATCATAGGTATGCTAATGCTGAATACATCCAGGGATATTCTTAACGTTTACCAAGCTAAAGATTTCCATTCTTTACTAAAGAAGTTCTAAAGCTCAGTTTGCTCAGGGAATTTATCTATCAATTCTGTTGTATTGTAATTTCCCAAGTGCTTAGTGCAGTGCTCTGCACACAGGAAGCATTCAATCAATACCATTAATGGATTGATTGATTAAAGCTTCTAGCATGCTACCACAATACAGCACAGCTACTGAAGTACAGATGGAAACACCCTCATCAGAGGCAACAACAAAATATGGCACAGATGGAAAATGCACTTGGTCTAGGGAAAGAGCAAAAGACATGGGTTTTA
The DNA here is from genome assembly GCF_004115215.2 of Ornithorhynchus anatinus. Taxonomy (NCBI): domain Eukaryota; kingdom Metazoa; phylum Chordata; class Mammalia; order Monotremata; family Ornithorhynchidae; genus Ornithorhynchus; species Ornithorhynchus anatinus. Next base: position 46,858,410 of record NC_041728.1, on the reverse strand, counting down.
ATCCCAGCCCAGCCACTTGCCTGCTTTGTGACCTTAGGTAATTCACTTAACTCTTCTGTACCTCAGTTTCTGCAGCCATACCTAACCTCCCTCCCCTTAAACTGTGAGCTCCCTGAGGGACAAGCACTATGCCCTACTTGTTAATCTTGTAAATACACTGGCACTTAGCACAGTTCTTGGTACCCAGTGAGCATTTAGCAAATGCAATTAATATTATTGCCATTATTATCATTATCTATTAGGACCCAAGAAACTCCAGGGGCCTAATGGCTGAGTTTGCAGATAGAAAATCAATACCATATAACTGCCGCCTTCTCTCCCTCCACCAAGGGTCCTTGATGGTTATCAAACCATATTGATAAAAAATGACAAAAGTATGCACAATTTGCAAGCTTCTTTATGGTCAATCAAAAATGCACCTTTTCAGCTAATGAAATATAAGGGATTGGATGCTATGAGTTTCTGTCTAGAGTTTCAGATAGTAGTAAGAGGAGTAGAAGTAGTGGTGGTAATAGCAGTAGCTGTAGTGATGATCTAGGCAGAGCACCGTACTAAGCACTGGGAGAAAATACTCAGGTGGGAATTAAATATGGTCCCTGTCCCTCATGGGCTCACAATTTAAAAGTTCAAATGGGTTGATGGGACTGCGGACAGGCACAACAGGGGTGGTGAAGCATCAAAAACCCTACAAATAGACATAATAGGCTTGAAGTCTTAGCAGTAGTGGAGGAGTCTGGGAGAGTGAAGGAGCAATGCAACAGCAAGAACTCTTGGTGGAGGGAGGGAAGGCAGTAGTTATATGCAGTTTTTCTTGGTGATAGAAGAGTCAGAGAACGCATGGGAGAAAGGTGTTTTTTTCCCCCTGGCACAGCACTCGAGGAATATTTTCGGAGCAGGAGAGTAAAAAAACAGCAGCAGCAGCAAAAGCGGCAGAAGCACCATGTCACCTCCACAGAATGTAGAAGAGTGGGATGACACAGCTGTGACAGTCACTGGAGCTAAGACTCTTGGATTGTGGGATTGTGGGAAAAACTTCATCAATAATAATAATAAAAACAGCAGTCATAATAATAACAATAATAATGATTCAAAATAATCAGATTGGTCCCAACCTTGTCCTATACAGGGCTCACACAAGTATTTTTTTTGTTGTTCTTTGTCTTTTATAGTATTTGTTAAGCACTCGCTGTGTACTAGGCACAGTACTAAGTACTGGGGTAGATACATGCTAATGTGTTTGGAGAGAATCTATAGTTCATATGGGGCTAACAGTCTTAATCCTCATTTTACAGGTGAGGTAATGGAGGCACAGAGAAGATAAGTGACTTCCTCAAGGTCACACAGCAGACAAGTGGCAGAGCCGGGATTAGAACCCAAGTCTTTCTGACTTCCAGGCCCATGCTCTTTCCACTAGCCAACACTTCTCTTTGCTAGTGTTTCCAGCTTATCTTGGAGGGGAGGAAGTACATTTTGTTCTTCTTCACTTTGCAGATATTAATCTGAATTTTTTTAGTTGCTTCAGACTTGGCATAGCCTGCCTGTGCCTGGAATGCTACATATAAGAATTAAGATGCGTTGGCAGAGTTCTATGTAAGACAGCAGCATCTGACTAGGCAGTAGTGTTGGAGGTGCATTGGCAGCACAGTATGGGAGAAACTTGAATAACACCTGCCTGTAATGTCCCTGGCTCACATTTGTCTCCTCTTCCTCAAGCACATTTACCCACAAATAATTTAAGGTTTGAGAAAGACTATATTTGGAGGGAGAAGAAAAATGGGGGAAAATCAGTAGATAAAACTTCAGCATCTCTCTTTTTTTCAACCAGGATACTCAAACTTGTAGGCATGTTTAAAAGATAATTTTTTTATTCCCTCTGAGATGACTAAACATTAGAAGGATAAATCTAGGCACTTGAGAAAGACTAGATCAGGAGATGATTTGGGGCCTTTTAAAGAATGACCCGCTGTTGAATTCTCAGAGCATTTTAGGACAGCGGTCAAGAAGGAGGCTACACAGTTCAGGAAAATGCCACTAATCTGGCAGAGGGTACTGGGACCAAAGGAAAAAGAGGGGAGCAAAGAGTATCTGGGGATATGAAACACATTAATGCTTTCATTGAAGCCACATGGCATAGTTGTTAGAGCATGGGCTTGGGAGTCAGAAGGTCACTGGTTCTAATCTGGGCTCTTCTACTTTTCTGCTGGTTGACCTTGGACAAGTCACTCCACTTTTCTGTGCCTCAGTTATCTCATCTGTAAAATGAGGATTAAGAGTGCATTGATTTTTTTTCAGTAAATGTGAGATAAATGGAGGGAGTGTGTGTGTGTGTGTGTGTGTGTGTGTGTGTGTGTGTGTGTGATTATGGGCAGGAACAACAGTGAGGAGGGAGGCAAGGGGAGGAAGAGGTAGCTAGTCTGGACAATAAATATTCTCATTAGCATGGAAGCCTAATATTCCTTATATGAAAGATGTATCATCCTGTAAGTTTTATGCTGGATATTTTGTCTCACAGGGAAAATTAGGGTTTCTGGTAATGTCCCTATGAGGGATAAGGACTATGTCCAACCCAATTTGCTTGTATCCATCCTAGTGCTTAGTACAGTGTCTGGAACACAGTAAGCACTTAATGAATACCATAATTATTGTGGAAAAAGAAAAGGAAACCCAGAGTGTTAAGTGCCCTGGTTCTTTCCCAAGAGATAAAACTAGAACAAAACAAATATACAATTTCAGTTAGAAAGAGAAAGATCCCTCAATCTATTTTTTTATTACAGTCACTTTGCACAGTCAGATAAACAGTTGCAATGGGGAAAAAAAAAAGACCATAAAGAAAGCAGGTCTAGATGAACCCTTCTTCTCCATCTGTATTTTTCAGATCCGTAATCTCATTTCAGTACATGTATAACATTCTGATTTAGGTGCTGCTCTACTCCCTGGCATCTCCCTCCTAACCCCATGTGGCTGCTCTGATATCTAGCATGCCTGTTGCCATAAAGGAGTTGTGCACCTGGCCCTGCTCTGGGGGGGACTGTGGGGAAGCAGTGTACAGGATCCGAGTGGGATCCAAACTGGACCAGGTAATAAGCAGAAACAGCAGCAATACTTACCTTCAACATAAACTTAAGTACCCTAATAGCCTCAAAACTCACTGAGGAAAGAAAACTTTAAACTCACTTTCCTGCAGGGAAAATGCCATTAGGATTTAGAGGGAATAGTGCAGTATTCAATGACAACCAGTGCCACAAAATAACACCCTGAAATTAAATAGCTAATCATGAACTGAAGTAGTGGTAACAGTATTTATTAAATGCTTACTATGTGCAGAGCCCTCTACTAAGTGCTGGGAAATAATAAATTACCAGAAACCCTAATTTTCCTTGTGAAACAAAATATCCAGCATAAGACTTTACATCTTTCATATAAGGAACATTAGGCTTCCATGCTAATGAGAACATTTATTGTCCAAACTAGCTACCTCTTCCTCCCCTTGTCTCCCCTCACTGTTGTTCCTTCCCACAACTACACACACACACACACACACACACACACACACTCCCTCCATTTCTCTCACATTTAATGAAAAAAAATCAATGCAGATTCCTTTGGAAAAAAAAATGTGATTGATTTAACTTGAATTTCTTTTGAAACACTTTAGGAACAGAAATACCATTATGGCTTTAGAATGTAAGACTCCTTCTAGACTGTAAGCTCTCCTCTAGACTATAAGCTCCTTGTGAGCAGGTAGCATGTACAGTGCTCTGAACACAGTAAGAACTCAATAAATTACACTGATTGATGGTTCATCAGGTTTTCTTTTTACTCTGTCCTTGGTTTGGCCATTTCTGAAGGGATCTTTTTGTTTGTTCTATTTTGGCTATGGCTGAGCTCTTCTTTGAGAATTGATCTTAATGTAATGTGGAGTATGTAACTGGAAGCTTTTTCAAGGGAAAATGTGCAATGCTTTATTTGTACTAGTCCTGTCATTCCAATTAGACATGGTAGATCCTGGGTGAGAGGAAAGAGGTTTCAGAAAACAGAGTCATACAGCACTTCAGAAGTCAATGCCCAGAAAGTTGCCTAGTCTGGTGGAGTGCAGATTTCTGTCCTTGGTGACCAGCGCTCAAATTACAATCAATTTTATATGCTTGTAACTGTAATACTTGGAGGGTCTTGGGGACCAAGTTCTCTGTGACTTGGAACATTTGGTACTACTTTTGATGGGTTCTGGAAATGCCTTACAAGTGAGCTAGCATCTCATGAGTGAATTATATCTAACTATAATAGGGAGCATGACTGCATAATATGATCAGAAACAAGGCAGCACCAGTGACAGGGATGAGGACAACTTTATGGTAGTAGGAATGCATCTTTTTTTTTCTTAGAATTATAGTTCGGCTTTCTTTTCCAGCAGTATTACTTACAAACTAAGCAGGGAGCCGATCTCCATTCAGTATCTCAAGAGAGTTACTGAGAGGGGATACTAATGATAAAAACCAATTCAACTTAGCATAATCAGTGCTTATATGTATATATATATATATACATATATATATGCTTTACATATATATATATGCTTTATATATATATATTTGAGGTTAAGACAGGCAAGCTCTAGAGCAGTTTTTCTAGCCCCTCTCTCATTTGAAATGAACAGTGTACCCTAGAAAGGACTACTCAAATAGGATGTCATCCAAGCAATGCTGCTATCTCGTCAGTGATCAAACAACCAATAACCTGGGTCACCTCCTTGCATAGATCTTCCATTTAGGGATAAGGAAAAAGGATAGCTCCTTGCTAGGACAGGTGTTTGAGGTTTTTGTGTGTTTTTTTATTTGCTTGTTTTTTTACTGCTGTGATGGTTTGGGCAGAGCCATCCATATTTCCTTGCTCTTATTCTTCTGAAAAGGGAGCATAGAGATCCAGCAAGCAACAGATTGCAATTGCAACCTTAATCCCTAGATATTAACATTCAGACAATATTGCATGCCAACTGGGAATTGGGCATCATTTGCCCAGGGCTGCCAGCGAGAAAGGAATGTTGTTTGTTTCCTTTTGCTTTTTTGAGGACCACTTGGATATGCCTGATCTCATCTTCCTCAATTGACCTTATTGTATCATGACAATGTGTAACTAGAGGTTTTTCCTAGGGAAAATGTGCAATGGTCTATGAGTACTGGCCCTGTCATGCCAGTTGGACATGGTAAACCCCAGGTCAGAGGAAAGAAGTTTCAGAAAATAGAGCCATAAAGCACTTCAGAAGACAGTGTCCAGAAAGTTGCCTAATCTGGTGAAGAGAGTGCAGATTCTTGACCTGGGTGTTCATAAGAAACAAGAAACAGCAGAAGCCAAAAAAGCACTAGGAACTGCAAACATTAAAATAAGGATACATAAAATGATAATAAACCTACAGCAACTCTATTGGGCACACAATGTGGCCAAGACTGCAGAACTCAAAACAGACTGTCCAATGTCTGTCTGTCTCTCTCTCTCTCTCACACATACACACACACACACACACACAAATTTCACTGATATTGGCATCTTCCTCAAACATGAAACATACACAAAGAAGTTTTGATATCTGAAAGTAAGGTCTAAATGTTAGGTTCTTACCAGTTCAGAGAACTTTTTACAAATCCAAGTTTCTTTTTACAGTAATACAGAAATGCCTTCATTCAGATGAAGATAATTGTATTGTACTACACATTTTCAATCCCTTTTCTAAAGTACGGTTTGCTAGAATTTCAGTTGAATGCCACCTGAAATGCAATGGAGTAGATGTATATAATTACTCATTATACTATCTTGGATTGCTATTATAACTTTCTTCCTAAGGGCTCAAAATACTGATAGACAAATTGAATAATCTTTCCTTTGTAGATGCTAATGATGATGATGATAATATTTGTTAAGCACTTACTATGTAAAAAGTGCTAGGGTAGATTCAAGATAATTATTTAATGCAATCCTGTCCCACATGAGGCTCAATCTGAGAGACAAAGAAAATTTATTTAATCTATATTTTACATATGAGGAAACTGAGGAAGAGAGACATGAAGTGACTTACCCAAGGTTATAAAGCATTCTACTTGCAGGGTCGATATTAGAACCCAGGTCTTCTGTTTTCCAGACCTTTCAATTAATCAACTAATCGTATTTATTGAGCAACTGTGCGCTGAACAATGTACTAAATACTTGGGAAAGTACAAAACTTGAAAAGCAGTGTGGCCTAGTGGATAAAGCATGTGCCTGGTAGTCGGAAGAACCTGGGTTCTAATCCCGGTTCTGTCCCTTGTCTGCTGTGTGGCCTTGGGCAAGTCACTTTACTTCTCTATGCTTCATGTCCCTCATCTGTAAAATGGGGATTAGACTGTGAGCTCTTTGTGGGGCAGGGACTATATCCAACATGATGTGCTAATATCTACCCCAACACATAGAACAGTGCTTGGCACAGAGTGCTTGGCACTTAACTAAATACCATTATTACAATGTAAGAGTTGGTAGACATGTTCCCTGTCCACAATAAGCCTACAGTCTAGAGTGACTAATGCTTAGAGTCTAGTGCTCTTTTCACTAACCACATGGCTTCTCAGCTCAGCATGGACAAGGCTACTGCTAGGCCAGTGTGGGTAAAATTATGGAAATAGAGCCAAGGACCTCCTTCTTGCCAGGTCCAATGGGCTATATTCCATCCTACTGCCCCTCTACCGCTCACACTTTTCTGAATAAGTTCCAGAAAATAGACCCATAAAGCACTTCAGAAGACAATGTCCAGAAAGTTGCCTAATCTGGTGAACAGAGTGCAGATTCTTGACCCGAGTGTTTTTAAGAAACAAGAAACAGCAGTAGCCAAAAAAGCCCTGGGAACTGCAAACATGGAAATAGCGATCTATAAAATGATAATTAACCTACAGCAACTCTTTTAGCACCAAATGTGGCCAAGACTAGATCTCAAAACAGACTTTTCAATGTCTATCTGTCTGTCTCTCTCTCTCTCTCTCTCACACACACACACACAAATTTCACTGTCATTGGCATCTTCTTCAAACACGAAACATATACATAGAAGTTTTGATATCTGAAAGTAAGGTCTAAATGTTAGAGGTTCTTACCACTTCAGAGAACTTTTTACACCCCATTCTCTTGGAAACATATCTAACTTCTGCTTCACTGACACTGTCTTTTCTGGTTCTCCTATTTCTCTGGCAGATCTATCTCAATCTCTTTTGTAGGCTTCTCTTCTGTTTCCCACCCTCTAACTGTGGGTGTCCTTCAAGATTCACTTCTGAGTCCCCTTCTATTCTCCATCTACACTCACTCCTTTGGAAAACTCATTTGTACCCCTGGCTTTATCTTTATCTACCACCTTTTCACAAAATTCCCAAATCTACCTTTTCATCCCTGACTGCTCTCCTTCTCTGCAGTCTTGCATTTCTGCCTGCCTTCAGGAATCTCTACGTGGATGTACTGCCGACATCTCAATCAATTAATCATATTTATTGAGCACTCATATGCAGAGCACTGTACCTAACACTTGGAAGAGTATAAAACTTGAAAAGCAGCATTGCCTAGTGGATAGAGCATGGGCTTGGGAATCAGATGGATCTGAGTTCTAATCCCAAGGTCATACAGCAGGTAAGTGGTGGAGCTGAGATTAGAACCCAGGTCCTCTGACCGCCAGGCCCGTGCTATTCCACAAGGCCATACTGCTTCTCTTCTACCAACTTGAGGACAAATATCAAACAATCTAGAAGGAAAATCTGTCCTTTGTGAAACCAAAAATTGTTTGACCTGAGTAGGTCTTCAAGTTCATATAAAATTAAAGATTTAAAATTATATTAAGCTTCAATATCATCATCAATGATATTTATTGAGCACTTTAGAGAGACTAATACAACAGATCTGGTGTGCCCATTCCCTGTCTCAGTGAGTTTACAGTCTAGACAGTTATACATACAAATCTAGACCAATATACATAAAATAATTTATGTATAAATGTATAAATAATAAATGTATTGTTTATTTATGTATAAATATGTAATAATTTATAATTTATATATATAAGTTGCAGAACTGAGGATGGGACAAATATCAAATGCCAATGGTCACAGATCCAAATGCACAGATGACGCAGAAGTGAGAAGGAGCCTAGGAAACGAGGGCTTAATCAAGGAAGGCGTCTTGGAGGAGATGTGACCTTAATAAAGCTTTGAATGTGGGAAGAGTGGTGGCCTGCTGCATATGGAGGGGGAGGGAATTTCAGGCTAGAAGGAGAAAACCCAAACAAAGGAAAGCTATATATTTACATAAACACACGCACGTGCGCACACACACACACCTTGTAACTCACTTATCACAGTTGTCTGAAAGAGTTAATGCTCCTCTAAAATTATGATCCAAAACCAAATGTAAGCACTGAGAGAATTTGGCTCAATGAACGTTGTCCTGTAAGCACATCCTTGACAGTTCTCTACTGATTCAATATTTGCCACTGCCTTACAGCATAGTTAAGGAGCATGACAGATAATAGGAGCCTTTGCAATCATTCTTAAAGAATTTAATTTAGTATACATTAACTAGTACTCAATACAAACCATTCACTCTGAATAATGAGCTCTTGTCTGCAGCACATCAGTGTTAGTAGGAGATGTCTAACAGCTACTACTTCTGTTCCATCTACCACTTAGACAAAATAAATAAAAAGTAAATGAAAATGATGAGGTATACAAACAGACTGAGTCCACAGATACTCCATAAATTCTCCACAATGCCAAAGAGAGCTCTGTATCCAGAATTTACACTGGGCTACTACAAAGCCAGATATAAAAGCATTTGAAAAATAGCTCTTTCTAAGCACCTTTTTTTCCCCCTGTGCTCTTTAGCTGATGTTAAAGATGATGGAAAATTCATTTGTGAAATTCTGATGTACCTCTGTAACTTTTCAAGTGAGAGCTTAGGAGACAGCCATTTTAGTTTCTGAGGTTTGAAAGCACTGAACATGTTTTATATTAAGCAGAAACATCTGTTTAACTAAGAGTTTCTATCATCCTATCACAATTATCAATAAAAAATTCTTATCATGTTTCTAGGCAGATAAAGTCTGTGTCCCTTAATTGTTCATTTCCTGACAAAAAGAAGAGGAATTGGACTGTTGTAACCTTCAGGAGGCAACATTTGAGGAAACTATTTTTCTAGGGAAGAAATTCCCATTTTGACCTAAATCTGCATGGGGTAAATTGAACACAGCACAGCAAACCAACACTTCCAGGAAAATACCAGAAAGACATAGGTAATGTTTTCGGAATCACACATTGCTAGTTTCCCCTCAGAGCCCTTCCTACTGAACCTGGAATCCATAAAGCTGCCTAATCGATGAAAAATATTTGAGTTCCTAGTCTCATACCTGGCTTTTCCATTTACTGCCAATGTAAGACTCATGACCAACCCCTAAGACCAGCAGGCAAGCAGTGGAATAAACAGAGTACCAATCAATCATATTTATTGAGCACCTACTATGTGCTTAGCCCTGTATTAAGCACTTGGGAGAGTACAGTGTAACAGAGTTGGTAGATATGTTCCCTGGCCACAATGAGATTACAGTCTGGAGGGGAGGACAGATATTAATTTGAATAAATAAATTAAGGATATGTACATAAGTGTTGTGTGACTGAGGGAGGGGTGGATGAAGGGTGCAAATCCAAGTACAAGGGCAACACAGAGGAAGAAGGAGTAGGTGAAATGAGGGTTTAGTTGAAGAAGACCTCTTGGAAGAGATGTGGTTTTAAAAAGGCTTTGAAGGAGGGTAGACTGATGATTTGTTGGATATGAAGAGGGAGGACATCCAGGCCAGAGGCAGGATGTGGGCAAGAGATCAGCAGCAAGATAGAGGAGATCTAGCTTGGCATTAGAGGAATGAGATGTGTGGGTTGGGTTTTAGTAGAAGAGCAGCAAGGTAAGGTAGGAGGGGACAAGGTGATTGAGTGCTTTAAAGCTGATAGTAACTAGTTTCTGTTTGATGTGGACATGCATGGATGGGCAAGCACTGGAGGTTCTTCAGGAGTGTGGAAACATGGACTGAAGGTTTTTTGTAGAAATATGATTCAGGCAGCAAAGTGAAGTATGGATTGGAGTGTGGAGAGATGAGAGGCAAGGATTTCATCAATGAAGCTGATGCAGTAATCAAGGTGGGAAAAGATAAATGCTTGGATGAATGTCATAGCAGTGGCACATAGTAGATGCTTAACAAATACCATAATTATCATCATTATTATTATTATTTAAATGGAGAGGAAAGGGTAGATTTTAGCAATGTTGTGAAGATTGAACCGATAGGATTTAGTGAGAGGTTGACTAAGTGGGTCGAAAGAGAGATGAGTCAGGATAATGCCAAGGTTATGGGTTTGTGAGACAGGGAGGATAGTGGTGTTGTCTACAGTAATGGGAAAGTCACGGGGTGGGGAGACTGGGTTTGGATGGGAAAATAAGGAGTTCCTTTTTAGTCATTTTAAATTTGAGGTGTCAGTAGGACTTCCAAGTAGAAATGTTCTGAATAGAGGAGGAAATATGGGATTGCGGAAAAGGAGAGATCAGGACTGGACATGTTGAGTTGGGAATTATCCACATAGACATGGTAACTGAGTTCATGGAAATGAATTAGTTCTCTAAGGGAGTGAGTGTAGATGAAGAATAGAAGTAGTTCCAGAATTGAACCTTGAGGGACTCCCATAGTTAGGGGATGGGATTCTGAGGAGCAGCCCACAAATGAGACTGAGAATGAGTGGCCAGAGAAATAAGAGAAACAGAAAAAGGCATTGTCAGTAAAGACAAGGTTGGATAATGTTTCTAAAAGAAGGGTGTGATTGACAGTGTGGAGGACAGCTGAGCACTCAAGGAGGATAGGGATAAAGTAGAGGTTGTTGGACTTGGCAAGAATGTGATCATTGGTGACCTTTGAGAGGGCACTTTTTGTAGAGTGAAGGTCAGAAGTCAAATTGGAGATGTTCAAAGAAAAAATATGGAGACAGCAGATGTAGAAAACTTGCTCAAGGAGTTTGGAGAGGAATGGTAGGAGGGAGATGGGTGATAACTGGAGAAAGCCTTGAGATAAGGGAAGGATTTTTTGTTGTCGTTGTTTGTTTTGTTTTTTTATGATATGGGAGACATGGGAATGTTTGAAAACAGTGAGACAAAAGCCACTGGAGAGTGAATAGCTGAAGATGGTGAATAATAAATGAAAATAAATAAATAATACATGAATATTTCAATAAACACCTGAAATAATCTGGAGTTCCCAGCATCCTCAGCAATATTTACTCACTATGAGTAACCAAACTGACACCCGCCCTCAACGAAGTGACTTCCCACTAGAGAAGCAGTGTAGTCTAGTCTTATCAAAAATTGAATTCATATGATTTCTTGATTTATTGATCTCATCCAGGAAGCCTTGTCTGACCAACTTCTCATTGCCTTTTTGTGGAAGGAGATGCACCCAGTAGGGGCTCAATAAACACCACTGATTGAGTCACCTGAATATAAAAAGCTTCATGTGGCTTGGTGATTAGCTTCCATTCCCAAATGTTTCTGGGAAATTATGGCCTTCCCTCTCAGATTCAACTCAGATCTGCCTCTAATAAAAGTATGAACATCATCACAACCAGCCCTGCCAAAACAATCTTTACACTACAAATGTGTGAGACTAAGTGTCAGCCAGGCACACTCTTCTCAGCCTCACCTGCACACAAGATAGGATCTCACTCTAATTAGTAACTTCTTCAAATGCAAAAGACAACTCTATGTGAATTATTCCCTATGCCTACATCTAGGGCTGTGTTCTGTTCCTATTTCACATAAAATCTTTTGATCCATTAATGACATTATGTTCAATAAAATTCAAGTGATAGTGTAAATATCACCTGAATTAATCACCATCTGTACTAAAAATAAATCTAGTTCTTTAATTTAACAGAAAGTGCTTAACAAGTCACCTAAGCTCAGGCTTTTCATTCAGCAAAATGAGATTTAGACAGAATCAATGCACTATTGTATTTTTTTTTGGTCTAAACTTGCCCTAGGCTAATATAAACTTTTTGATCCTGATCTCAAGATTCTATCATTCTCTCTTTCTCAACATCAACTTACATTTTCCTTGTCTTTTACTTCCTTTCTACTACAGAAATAAACTTGGCATCGGTACTGATGGAGGTTTTTTCGGATTGACTGGGGCCAGTATCATGTGTTTGTTTTTTACAGAATACTTTTATCCAGTCAAATCCAAGTCCTGCTCTCTCTCTTTTTAAATAGAAACAGGAGTAGCAATCCTTTTCTAGAAATGAAAGGACAAGGACAGTCTGCTAACATTATAAAACTCTTGCCAAAATACATCTTTATGCTGGCATATAAGGAATTTTAAATCTGTTTTCCTAATCCATCCTTGAAATAATTTAATTTAGTCAGAAAAATCCTCATTTACTGTGGTCAGGTAACATGTATACTAATTCTGTTATATTGTACTCAGCTAAGCACTTAGGAGAGTGCTCCTCCTAAAGTAAGCACTTAATAAATACAATTGATTCATCTTTTACATTTACCACCTTTCAATACCATCCACACCTTCTTTCAGCCCCTCCCCATATCATTCAATTAATAAAACATAAACTTCTATGTTTATTATAGCTCCCCTCTTAATCATAGGTTTCCAAGGATTGGAAACAAAAAAATAAACTCTTCCTGTGGGCTCTTAGCTCCTCAAGGAGAGGGACTCATTCTTAGGTTTTTTTCATAAGCTTTGGTGTAAATTGCAATGTGGTTTTATTCAAAATGGGTCTAAATATAACTACTTCAATGGTATTTACTGAGGACAAAGACCATGCCTTATTCCCACATGTGTATTTTTTCCCAGTCCTTAGTACAGTGCGCTGCACACAGTAAGCACTTAATAAATACTCTTACTACTACTAGGAAGTAGAATCCAGGCATAAAGAACTTTCATTAGTCTTGTTCAAATGCAATCATAGTGATTGTATTTGATAAGTGCTGAGTATAGATCAGGCACTATTCTAAGCACTGGGATATATACAAGTTAATTACTTTCAAAACAATCCCCTTCTCACTTAGGACTCTAAGTTTAATGCCTTTGAAATATGGCCTGGAATGCCCTCTGTCTTCATATCCAAGAGGCAATTGCTCTCCCCACCTTCAAAGCCTTACTGAAGGCATGTCTCCTCCAAGAGGCCTTCTACAACTAAGCCCCCATTTCCTCTTCTCTCACTCCCTTCTACATCACCCTGATTTGCTCCCTTTATTCATTACCCCCTGCTCAGTCCCACAGCATTTATGCATATATCCATAATTTATTTATATTAAAATCTTTCTCCCCCTCTACACTGTAAGCTCACTGTGGGCAGGAAATGTGTCTGCGTATATTGCACTCTTCAAAGTGCTTAGCACAACGCTCTGCAAACTGTAAATGCTCAATAAACAAGATGGACTGATATACATGCCACACAGGGACAAATTAAATACCTACAATATAAATGAGTGAAAGCAAAGATACAGTGAATAAAAATAAAAGTAAGCAAAAACGGAATAACAGTGTAAACCAATAAAGTCAAATTGGCTGAAGGATTGACAAGAGTAAACCAGCAGAATGAATTGAAAATATATCATGAGGTGGTAGAGGTCTTTCCGAGTTGTCCATGAAGTTATAGGGTTTATCTCTACTCATCTCGACTCTCTCGCCCCCCTTTCCCTCCACCGCTCTCGCTCCACTAACCCACAGCCCTGGATCACCTCCTCTGTCTGCCTCCTATGCTCCTATGCTCGAGCTGCTGAGCGCTGCTGGCAAAAGTCCAAGCCCCAAGACGACCTCACACACTTCAAATTTATCCTTTCCTGCCTTAACTCTGCCCTCTCCTCTGCCAGGCAAAAGTTCTTCTCCTCCCTCATCGACACCCATGCCCGTCACCCCTGCCGATTGTTCCGGACCTTTAACTCTCTCCTTAGGCCCCCTGTTCCTCCCCCTCCCCCATCTCTCACCCCTAATGATCTGGCCGCCTATTTCCTCACGAAAATCAACACAATCAGGTCTGAGCTCCCCAAAGTCACCCCTCCACCTCTCCCCTCCCCCCAACCAATCCTCTCCCCTACTTTCCCATCCTTTCCTGCAGTATCCTCAGAGGAGATCTCCTCCCTCCTCGCAACTGCCACCCCCTCCACCTGCGCCTCGGACCCCATTCCCTCTCACCTTATTAAAACCATTGCCCCTGCCCTCCTACCTTCCTTAACTTCTATTTTTAACTACTCAATCTCCAATGGCTCCTTCCCCGCTGCCTTCAAACATGCCCACGTCTCCCCATCCTAAAAAAACCCGCTCTTGACCCCACTTCCCCCTCCAGTTATCGCCCTATCTCCCTACTACCCTTCCTTTCCAAAATCCTAGAACGAGTCATCTACAATCGATGCTTAGAATTCCTTAACTCCCATTCTCTCCTAGACCCCCTCCAATCTGGCTTCCGTCCCCTCCACTCTACCGAGACTGCTCTCTCTAGGTCACCCATGACCTCCTTCTTGCCAAATCCAATGGCTCCTACTCCATTCTAATCCTCCTTGACCTCTCTGCTGCCTTTGACACAGTCGACCATCCCCTCCTCCTCCATACCTTATCTCACCTTGGCTTCACGGACTCCGTCCTCTCCTGGTTCTCCTCTTACCTCTCTGGTCGGTCATTCTCGGTCTCCTTTGCTGGCGCCTCCTCCCCCTCCCATCCTTTAACTGTTGGAGTTCCTCAAGGGTCAGTTCTTGGCCCTCTTCTGTTCTCCATTTACACTCACTCCCTCGGTGAACTCATTCGCTCTCATGGCTTTGACTACCATCTCTACGCAGATGACACGCAGATCTACATCTCCGCCCCTGTCCTCTCCCCCTCCCTTCAGGCTCACATCTCCTCCTGCCTTCGGGACGTCTCCACCTGGATGTCGGCCCGCCACCTAAAACTCAACATGAGCAAGACTGAGCTCCTCATCTTCCCTCCCAAACCCGGTCCTCTCCCAGACTTCTCTATCACCGTGGATGGCACGGCCATCCTTCCCGTCTCTCAGGCCCGCAATCTCGGTGTCAACCTTGACTCGTCTCTCTCGTTCACCCCACACATCCTATCCGTTACCAAAACCTGCCGGTTTCACCTATACAATATCGCCAAGATCCGCCCTTTCCTCTCCACCCAAACGGCTACCTTACTGCTACGGGCTCTCGTTATATCCCGGCTAGACTACTGTGTCAGCCTTCTCTCTGACCTCCCTTCCTCCTCTCTCGCCCCGCTACAGTCTATTCTTCACTCCGCTGCCCGGTTCATCTTCCTGCAGAAATGATCTGGGCATGTCACTCCCCTTCTTAAACAACTCCAGTGGTTGCCTATCAACCTCCGCTCCAAACAAAAACTCCTCACTCTAGGCTTCAAGGCTCTACATCACCTTGCCCCTTCCTACCTCTCCTCCCTTCTCTTTCTACCACCCACCCCGCACGCTCCGCTCCTCTGCCGCCCACCTCCTCACTGTCCCTCAGTCTCGCCTATCCCGCCGTCGACCCCTGGGCCACGTCCTCCCGCGGTCCTGGAACGCCCTCCCTCCTCACCTCCGCCAAACTGATTCTCTTCCCCTCTTCAAAACCCTACTTAAAACTCACCTCCTCCAAGAGGCCTTCCCAGACTGAGCTCCCTTCTCCCTCTACTCCCTCTACCATCCCCCCTTCACCTCTCTGCAGCTAAACCCTCTTTTCCCCCTTTCCCTCTGCTCCTCCACCTCTCCCTTCCCCTCCCCACAGCACTGTACTCGTCCGCTCAACTGTATATATTTCCATTACCCTATTCATTTTGTTAATGAATTGTACATCGCCTTGATTCTATTTAGTTGCCATTGTTTTTACGAGATGTTCTTCCCCTTGACTCTACTTATTGCCATCGTTCTTGTCTGTCCGTCTCCCCCGATTAGACTGTAAGTCCGTCAAATGGCAGGGACTGTCTCTATCTGTTGCCAACTTGTTCATCCCAAGCGCTTAGTACAGTGTTCTGCACATAGTAAGCGCTCAATAAATACTATTGAATGAATGAATGAATATTGAGAACCACTGAATCATATTCTCCTTGGCTACATAAGACCCAGAAATCAGTGAGAACCAAGATGTTGGTTCTACTTAGCTCTCCTCTACCTTTTCACCAGCTTAGTTGTAGGTCAATTTAAAAGGTTAGTTAAATATGAAGAAAAAGCCTTACAGCTAAGCAACCTCTGCTAAACCAGACAGAAAAAAATATGTTTTCTTGGATAAGCAGACTGTTCAGTATAGTTAGAAATAGCAATCACTCATATCCTCTAATATTTTGCAGCTGTTACAATGGAAGAAGATTGTTTCAGGTGTCGCATTCTCTTTCTTTGGTCTTTATTCCTAACTTGAAGATGAACTCATATTGCTGGGCATCAGAATTGGAAGAACAGACATTCACAAAGAGCAAAGTACATTTTCTTCCACAGTCCTCCAAGTGGCATGTAACCAACTTGGATTATAATGGAGAACAGTAATTTGAAATGAAAGAGCCAGAGGACGATAATTACGCCTGGGTTCATGTATGCACCTTAGACTAGTCATATAATAAAAATTAAATGCAGCTTTCAAATTGAAAACACCCCAACGGGCTTTACAAAACTAATTGGAAATGCTAATTTATATCAATTACAGAGAGCGGTACTCTAACTGTACTGTCTAGTGAATAAATTGCAATCATAAATCCAAAAATAAAAGTTTTGATTTTGTAACGCCCAAATGACTCAAACCAGCTGCAGGTATGTTCCACTGCTCAGCACAGCTTCATGGTTTGCAATCCAAATTACTGACTTGTGGAAAACTCAATAATATTAAAATTAGTCTGTGGAGGACAAAAGGGTGAGGAAGAGGTGTTGGCTGGGGAGGTCAGGACAAGGAAATTAATAGATGGCAAGAACACAGGGATGCATGGGGCTTTTCTATTAGAAAAGGATGCTGAAGAACACTCTCAGTGTTCAAGGAGCACTGTGGCCTAGTGAAAGAGTATAAGTCTGGCCTGGAACTCCCACTTCATATCTGACAGACTATCACTCCACCAATTTTCAAAGCCTTATTAATAACAGATCTCCTCCAAGAGGCCTCCCTGATTAAGCCCTCATTTCCCCTACTCCCTCTCTCTTCTAAGTCACCTTTGCACTTGGATTTTAACTTTTTAAGGTGTTGATATTCACCTCGCCATCAGCCCACAGCATTCTTGCACATATCTATGATTTATTTTAATGAGTGTCAAAGCTTCTAGTTTGTAAACTCCTTGTGGGCAGGGAGCCTGTCTATCAACTCTGTTGTATTGTACTTACCTAAGCACTCATTAGAGTGCTTTGCACATCTGTAGAACAAGAATTCAATACCCATTCTTGCTCCTACTTAGATTTTGAGCCCTCTTTTGGGCCAGGGACTGTGTCTAACCTGAATACCTTGTATCTACCCTAGTGTTTAGTAGAGTGGTTGGCATTCAGTGAGCACTTAAAAAATACCCCAGTGAATATTATCTTCAAAGACTAAAAAAATAATATCTACAACCCATCTATTGAAGTGTAATTTGATTGAACGATATTATGTTTTCTGATTGATTAGCTTAATCATCAGAGTATCTCTTTACTTCAGGATTTCTGGAGACATGACACACTAAGAAACCCTACTTTTTCTTTCAGCTATAAGGCAGTATCTCCAAGAATATTTTATTTAAGTGGAATACAATAAAAGATAATGGAGTGATTCAGTTCAGGCAGTTGTGTTTAAGCATCCTACTGAGAAGATGGGAAAGTAGAAAGATGAGCAGAGGTGCCAAGGAGATTTTTAATTTAATGTATTTTTAGTTGTAAATTTGGAGTGAATTTTGTGCTCACAAAAGGAATAGAGAAATACAGCAGCTTGAACATAATGCAGACAGACAAGGAGGGAATTTTTCCCACACAGCTGTGCTTCTGCATCTCAATTCTGTTCTATAAAAATATCACGCTGTTCCAAGCCTGAGTTGCCCCCACAACTTCATCATTCTCAGCTCCAATTCTCAAACTTCCAGCCCTGTGGTTGGTTCAGCGAAAATAACATGGTTTTGGACATCAGGAGTCCTGGGTTTGAGACCCAGGTAGGGAAGTGCCTGCTGGGACTGTCACAGTGGTAAAGATCTCTGTCCAGAACACCCCCTGAGGTATTCCCCAAAGTGGACAGGCCCAGCGGGAGTCCTGAAAATGAAAATAAACAGCTAACATGGGCCATGAAGACTACAGTGGTTACCAAGCTGCCCATAGTGCTACAGGCCATAATCAAAAAATGTGCAAAAAATATCTGACCACTCAAGCAGCATGGTACATCTCTGCCCACCTATTTTCCCATGGCTTTCCATTCTCTGGAAGGGATGAAGGAGTGCTAGTGATTCTCTACAAGCCTCTAGCATGATAACCAATTTCTTCGAGAAAGTTCTCACTCCTAAAACCTCAGGACCAAGGCTTGTCCTTCAGACTTGACAAGAAAATACATCATTAAATCAGACTTCCACTCTCTCTGGGGTTACGCTACAGCTCATCAGTGTTGACCACTAGCAATCCATTAATCAATCAGTGGTATTTATTGATGGCTTACTCTGTGCAGAACACTATACTAAGCACTTGGGAAAGTTCGAGTTGGCAGACCTGATCCCTGCCCATAAAGACCTTACAGTCAAGAGAAACTTCCCAAGATTCATATTTGAATTAGTCACAAAAAACAGGCTGAAGATATCTGACAGTGATTACAAGGGATCAGAATTAGGGAGAATCATTATAATAGTAAACAAAATTTTGCTTTTGTTGTCTCTCCAGTCTCCATGTTGATTTAACACCAATCATTATAACAGTAAACAAATTTTCACTGTTGTTGTCTCTCCAGTCTCCATGTTGATTTAACACGAAGCGGTAAAGCTTTTCAGTATTAACATGGGCTCTAATCCTATTCCACCATTGGTGTGTTGCGTGACCTTGGGCAAATCACTTTAACTTCTGTGTGCCTCAGTTACTTCATCTGTAGAATAGGAATTAAATCTTCTACCGTCTGATTTAAATTGTGAAGGCCCTGTGAGACAGGGACTGTGTTCAATCTATCTTGTGTCTACCCCAGTGCTTAGTACAGTGCCTGTCACTTAGTAAAGGCTTAACATGTACCATTAAGCAAACAACCATCTCAGCTTCTTGATGTGGAAATACTTCCTAATAATAATATGTTTGGTTTTGTTTTGTGCTTACATTTTTGCAAGCACAGCACTAAGAGCTGGAGTAGATATGAAATAATTTAGATCTGGTATTACAGAAGTTAGTCAACTTTATCGTAACTGAAGGTTAAATAAAGTCAGCAAATTTAAGTACTAGAAGAGATAGGGGAACACTTCTTTTTCATCCTGAATAAAAGATACATAGATCAATTGAGATATAAAAAAATGGAAGTTTTTGTTAATATCTATTTTTTCAAAATTTGGGCCAAAGGATAAAAAAAATTCATTTGAAAATGATAAATGCCTTTCTTGGCAAAACGGTAGTTACATGTACAAAATACAGTGCATGGCTAATGCGAGCATAGGCCAGCGCTTTTATGGCTTATAGCTCCATAAACTAGCAGGCAAGCATCAGGATGGGCGGCTTGGAATCCCCTGTGGTTTTTGCCACTTGTGACAGCCAATTATTTTCAGGATCTGTCCCGGGTCTGTCAACCCACAAGACACCCTATGTGGTTTTACAGCTGGAAATCTCCACCACAGATGATATAATTTGGGCAGGCATTTCCCCCACCACCACTCTGATTCCCCCAGCCACTGCAGTGAAGGGTGAGTTGAACTCTGGAGGGACCTGCAATGCTAAATGATTAAAAAGTCCTTATGGGGCTCTGCCAACCCTCCTCACCCCAATGCCAAGACACCATACAAATGTTGCAGGATACCATCCAATTGCACCAGGTGCTATTTGGAGGTAGAATGGAAGGCGAAGCAGTAGCAGGAGGCTGTTTCAATATTGACACTACCTCAACTCCCTTCCCAATATGCAAATACGCCTATGTGCATCTCTGGCTAAGAAGAGCGGGGTCAAAGCCCCATGAAATGTTAGGGTATCACATATACCCTGGACCTGTTCTGGAATCAGTCTGCCATTGGTGGACGTGTTTCAGTTTGGCCTCTGCTGTATCAAGTTCTCCAAGCACATAGGAAGCCCTCAATAACTGTAACTGATTGATTACTGCTGACAAGGGGAAATCTGGATTCAAACAGGATAGTTCTATGGGCACCTATATTTTACAGCAGAACCTCCTATCCGGCCCCTGGATCTCACCATCAACTCTCTGTTAGGCCCGGTGTGCATCATGAAACTATGGAGCTTGAGGAACTCTGGCTAGCCCTTTCTCTCGTGGGCTACTGATTCACTGCATTGGAGCAGAAGAGGAAAAAGTGAAGGAAGATTGAGCTACTTAGAATCCTCACAACATGGAGGAAATGTAAAGCCAACTCTCTAGGTCAGACCACAACCAACAAGTAAAGTAGTTTAGAATCCCAACATCTCAGTATTTTCTCCAACCTCAATCTTCTCACAAAAATAATTCCAGGGCAGGAAGTACCTAAGCAAGGAAGGGTTTTATAGCTCTTTCAGATTTAAGTTTAACTTCTGGGGACACCTGGGAATATGATGGAAGAGGACTTTTAATCTCACTGGAGCGTGAGTTACTGCCTGATATGGTCTCTGTTGGAAATATCTTGGTAGAAAAAAATAACGGAAGCAGTCCTAAATGGAAATTCCAGCTTAATCCTTCTCCTTAAATGGAGTGAGGAATCATTTGTGTTCAGTAAAAAAAGGAGAAGAGTACACTTTCAGGATATCAAAAACTCACCAACCTTCTTTCAATTTCAAGAGTGGTTTTGTCTTCAATCTATCATTTGTATTTATTAAGCATTTACTATGTGCAGAGAATCGTACAAAGCGCTTGGGAGAGTACAATACAATAGAAATAGCAAACACGATTCCTGCCCATAACAAGTTTCAGTTTCTAGAGTTCAAGACACTATGTGTGGCCTTTATCAAGAAGAAAAAAGCAGCATGGCCTGGAGAAGCAGTGTGGCCTACTATAGAGAGGAGCCTGGCCCTGGAAGTCAGAGAAACTGGGTTTAATTCTGACTTTGCCAATTGCTTGTTAGGTGACCTTGGGTAAGTCACTTAATTTATCTGTGACCGTTAATTCATCTGTAAAATGGAGATTAAATCCTCCTTCCTCCAATTTAGACTGTGAGCTCCATGTGGGACAGGGAATGGGTAACAGCCTAAGTTTTGTCTATACCAACACTTAAAACACTTCTTGATGCATAGTAAGTTCTTAAAAAAATACTATTAAAAAAAGACACTTTTCCAGTGACATTAAGGTTTTCAAAGATGGAATAATTCTATAGAATTGCATACAGATCTGTACCTAAGGCAGTTTAAAATATCTTCCTTAAAAGTAGTTTTTATACAAGAAAAAATCAAAACAGCCCAACTCCAAACTGCTTTTATAGGGTCTGTTTTAACTATATGAACATGAGCAGTATATGTTACGGTTTCCATTTTATTGTCTATGTCTGTAACTCAGTAAAAGTTAATCATGTGTTCGTTTTATGTTGCCATACATAGCATCAACAGCAGCAGTGTGAATGACTTAACCCAGTAAAAATATAACACTGTAGAGCCTCTTGCATCAGAATGGAGCAGTTCTTATAAAGTCAGATGAATTTCAGGTTTTGAATTAGAAACAGAACAATAGCTAGTATAATTGCCAAGTTAAAAAAACTCATAAACAGTGGGTCAAGATAATAAACAAAATATTGTCACATTACATTAATAAAAAAGGCTGCCTGTGGGAAATTTTCTGCTTGAAATCTTTGTTGCTATCTAGGGTTTTACTTTCTCTTCATATAAAATGAGCCTCTTACTTAACATGACTGTTTAGGCCAGTACATCTGTCCTGGAATGATTATGTTTGATTAAAATGTAGTAGATACTTTTTAAGGTATTCTGACATAGTTTGAAATGTGTATATTCTGGGTTGCTTTTATTAAGAGTTGTTTTGCATTGGCTTATGCAAATCCTCTATTATACATGTAATAATAATAATAATAGTTGTATTTGTTAAGCATTTACTGTGTGCCAGCACTGGGTTGGATACTAGCAAATCGGGTTGAACACAGCCACTGTCTCAAATGAGGTTCACAGTCTTAATCTCCATTATACAGATGAGGTAACCAAGTGACCTGCCCAAGGTCACAGAGCTGGCCAGTGGCAGAGTCGGAATTAAAACCCCTGTCCTTCTGACTCCCAGGCCCCTGCTCTATCCACTAGGCTATGCTGCTTCCCCATAAATTGAAAAACAGGAATAGCAAATTTGTGTCAACTTATTGAGTATGAAGTTGAGCACTATACAGTTCCAGTGTCAGGATGCCACTGATAGATTTTTAAAAAATATATTTATATTGTTTGGGCCAATTTGTTGGATCTTGCTAATACATTAATATTTATTTTGCATGGGAGAGTGTTTCATTTTGCACTTTTCATCTGATACTTCATTTTCATGGAACAAAATAAGAGCATAAACCAAATTATATGAAATTTTATCTTATCTTTATAGGAACAGTTTATATTTTTAACTGAAGAGCAAAATACCATATTATCCACTGATAGGTATGCATAAATTCAATTTATTCAGTATATAAATGCCTACTCACTTCAGGTTTGTTGGAACGCAAATATAACAACCCCTTTCAATTTTCATTCCTGCTGGGTAAAATTACCAGGTACATTAACTTTCAGATCTCCTAATAGGTAAATTATATCACACACAT
This sequence comes from Ornithorhynchus anatinus, assembly GCF_004115215.2. NCBI lineage: Eukaryota > Metazoa > Chordata > Mammalia > Monotremata > Ornithorhynchidae > Ornithorhynchus > Ornithorhynchus anatinus. Next base: position 46,835,495 of record NC_041728.1, on the reverse strand, counting down.
AAAGTTGTCTTCTTCAGCAGTCATGAACTCTCACATCTTTTTCACAGAAATTCAGTCTCTAAAGCAATTTCCAAAGTTAATAAGACTGAAGAAAAAAAGATTTGAATTGCCAAAAATGCCTTCTGCCTCTTGATTTTGCCAAATGCATTTCCCCTCCTCCCTCAAAGCCTTCCTAAAAGGCCATCTCCTCCAGGTTGTATTCCCCACTTTAACTTCATCTTGATCTTGATCTTTAACTTCATATATTTTTCTGGTAATTTATTGTTTTATGTAGTCATTTTCATTACTTTTTTGCCTATCCTCTGTTAATTATTGTATTTCCATCAATTTATGTCAACTACATCCATATTAGATTATAAGGGCATTCTAACAGCAATTGCTTCTTTATTTTGCATTTTTTCCCAAGCATCTAATACAGTGTTATTTACCACTTGGTGGTCAATAAATGTTACCAAAGAACACAAATAGTATCATCACTGTCAGTCCAATATTCATCATCAGTATTTATTGACCAGAGCATATATTAGGCACTTGGGCTCATACAATAAACATAGAAGCCATGATCCTTGTCCTCAAGGGGATTCCAGTCCCATATTCAGCCTCTATAAAAAAAGATACTAGAAGGAATGACATGACAGTTACTCCTTCTCCTCCAACTTAATATTTAGGAAAACATGCCATCTCACATCTATAATTTTTCTCTCTACAGTGCTAACTTTTCCTCCTTGCAATTGCTAACTCTGAACTACTCATCCATGAATTTATCCAAATCCCCCCTAACCTATTGATATTTTCTGCCTACACAATCTCCTCTCATGATGAATTCCATATGCTTGCCACCCGCTGGGTGAAAAACAGTTTCCTTTTGTTTGTTTTGAACACCATCTTCAAACTTCAGTGGCTATCCTCTATCCTGTTGTTGCATTGATCCACTTGTGTAGACTTCATTTATGGACTTTCAAGTTCTTTCCATACTAAGGAGTGCTAACCCATTCAGCCCAAAGCTCATTTGGAAACCGCTTCACCCTCCTGATGATCTGCTGATTCTGAAACTGAATTTATGCCCAAGTAATTACTCAATTATATTTATTGAGTGCTTACAGCATGCAGAACACTGTACTAAGCTCTAATGTGAGAGCATTTGTTGAATGACTGAAATGATTACAATCTAATGGTGAAAAAAAACAAAAAGGTGACTTTCTAATCAGTGTGTGGATTTTTTGTTGTTATTGTTGGGGTTGTTTGGAGTTTAGATTAGGAAAATTATAATATGAATAGTCTTGATTCACTTATTCTGAAATCATTTGAAGTATTATTATTATGGAATTTGTTAAGAACTCACTATGTATGTGTCAATCACTGTACTAAGTGCTGGGGTAAATAACACATAATAATTGTGGTATTTGTTAAGTGCTCACTGTGTGCAAAACACTGTACTGAGCAGTGTTAAATACAAGACAATCAACAAGATAATCACATTCCCTGTGCCACAGGGGGCTTGGTCAGAGAAAGAAGCCAAACAGATATTTGGTCCCCATTTTACAGATGAGAAAACTGAGGCAGAGAGAAATCAAGTAATTTGCCCATGGTCACACAGAGGGCAAGTGGTAGAGCCAGGATTATAACCCCAGTTCTCTGACACCCAGGCCCAGGATCTTTCCATTAGGCCATGCCCTTTTCCACTGTTTATTCATTTCTGCTGCAAATATATTTCCCACACCTTTGGTTCAAAGTGAGACTTAAGTAAGTCATGCCAAAGGCTCTCTAGATGACAGACAGAAATCCTAAATATGTGATCTAATGTTGAAACCCTTTTCCAATTAGATTTAGTAGTAGTATTTGAAAGCCCACTTGATTCATTGCATGATATTGGACAATTAAAAATCACACAATAACAAAATGACACCTATCATGCCAATAAGGAGTTTACATCCTAACAATAAACAAGTAGGTACTCAAAATCAATATATTAAGCAGACACAAACACATAAACACTAGGAGAATGTAAACAAGTTTAAAAGTACAGAGAAGCATTGTGATCTAGTGGATAGAGCACAGACCTGGACTCCAAAGGACCTGGGTTCTAATCCTAGGTTCCACCACTTGTCTGCTGGGAGAGCTTGGGGAAGTCATTTAACTTCTCTGGGTCTCAGTTACCTCAACTGTAAAATGGGAATTAATACTGTGAGCCTCATGTGGGAAATGGACTGTGTCCAACCTTATTACCATGAAGCTACTCAAGTGCTTAGTATGGAGCCTGGCACATAGTAAGTGCTTAACATACACCACAATTATTATCATTATAATTAAAAAATACCAACAACAGCAACAACAACAAAAAAATAGTGCCCAAGTTGGCTGAAGAGATAATACCATGAATCAGGGAGCTGGGAAATATATGCGGAAAGTTTGTTGTACTGGGTGGGATTTTAGAAAGGAATTTTAATGTGGGGACAGCTGTGTTCCAAACCAAATTTTAAGGTGATATTAAAGGTAAAAGAAGATCAATGTCTATAGGTAAAGATACAAAAAAAAATACAAAAAAAACCCCAAAACCCCTTCATCTGTGATTTTATAATCAGCCAACAATACCAGGTTCACTTATGGTTTTCAAGTGTTTCGAGATTGATGGTGAGTTGTATGAAGAAAAGGTTGAAACAAACGTTGACCTAGAAAATGAAATGAAGAGAATGACAATGTTTCCGCAATGCTGTGCTTTTAAAGCAAATACTGTGGGGGTTTTTCATACGCTATGCTCGGGCCCCATGCAGAACACTGTTATTGATGGACTGCAGAAGAGAGAATTCAGGGAGTAATAGCATGCCGCAGCTGCCCGGTGGAAGGAAGGAATCATTAGTTACAAGATACCAATAAAATGCAATTCTATCACCCGATGCAAGCTTTGTGAGGCGAGCCTATGGAATTGCTTGGATATAATAGTTTCCATTTTTTCACAGAGGAAAAGCTTGTAAAGTCCTCAGAAGACACAAGTTCCTGAGTCAAGCAACATGAACTGGAAGTATTTTTTACCACATTCACTCCAAAAGTGAAACAAAGACCTCTTAAAAGCCAGTTTAGAAACCATTTTAATGTTTAATGATAAAATTTGCAGAGGAAGCTAAATTTGTGGGGGAAGGCTACACAGACTGGGGAAAAAGAGCAGTAGATAGGGAGTTTGGAGAGTTGTTTCCCTACCAGTTGTCTATGTGTCTCGAGCAAATCATGTAACTGGGATAAAGGAGGATGATCCAGTGGTCTGTCTTGAAGGAATGATGGGAGAAAACATGATATAATTCATTTGAAGCATATTAAGCTTTTTCCAAACCTATTTGGTAGTTGTGAATTTCAAATAGAGAAACAATCTTGTTTCTAATATTGTATATAATAATGTTCAATTAAAGATATTGGTTACGAACTACTATAATATTGTGTGCTAGAAAACAGCCATTCTAAGATATATAATCTGTTATATAAGGCATGTTTTCACTACATCATTTGGCTAGAATGCAAAATCAGAATTATTGAATGTTCTTCCAACAATTCTTTCTGGATACAAAGCTCACCTGTGCTGGGCATTAGCGGCATGGGAGAGAGTCAAGGGCAGAGATTCAAGTTTACTCCATGGAAGAAGGCAGTGGTAAACGACTTGCGTATTTTTATGAAGAAAAGTCTGATACACTACCAGAATGACTCCAGATGGAGTGGGGCATTCTGGGATAGATGTATCCATGGAGTCGCTATGGATCACAGATGACTCAACAGCATAAGACAAGGCAGCACAATGTGTTTCAAAAAGAAATAGTTGTGGGGATGTACACAAGTGAAGGAGAAGCATAAGGACCTAGTGGAAAGAGCACTGGAGTCAGAAGACCTGTGTTCCAATCTCGGCTCTGCCAGTTGACTGCCGCATGATCTGGGGCAAGTCACTTCTCTATGCCTCAATTATCTAATCTGTAAAATGGGGATTGAGACTCTGACCCTATGTGGGAAAGGGACTGTATCCAATTACTTTGTGTAAATCCCAGTGGTTGGTACAACACATGGCACATAAGAGCTTAAATAAAATAAAAAGTGAGTGTGTGTAGCACTGGACATGGTGCATATCACAACATGAATCTTCCATTACAGCACTTGGCTAGAATGCAACTGCAGATTTAGGGAATATTCCTCCAACAATTCAAATGTCTCTGAATACAGCACAATGTGCTACTGAAAGAAACTGTTGGGAGAAATTTAGAAATGTGAATGCGTAGCATGGACATGGTGTGTATTACAACATGAGTCTTCCTTAAACTGGGGTTCTATAAGAATGCAATTAATCAATCCACATTCTAGGACAACTGAGTGTAACTACGTAGAGTTGGGATTATTGACATATAACATAAACCTTATTAAAACCATTGAGCTTATTGATATTTTCCCTAGGAACAAAGACAGTAAAAGTTAAGGCAATTTTTTCATAGTGAAGTCTCCCATTTAACATTTTCAAAGAGCTGGCTGATATCAGTTCAGGAAATAGGACTGATAGTAACCTTTCACATAAAGAGATTTCTATTTCTCATAACAAAAAAAGACCATAATCCCCTTGGCTAATTGTTGTAGTTCATGGAGCAGATTGATTGAAGATATGAAATTCATTGTGCAAACTAGATTTTGAGCATGAACTCTAACTGACAAGAAGTAGACATCTGAGTTATCCAACAAAATATTTTTTGCTGCCTTTCAGTTAGGAGCCTTGGAATCCTCCAGGCTTGGATATCCTTCTAGGGTACCAGATAAGGATAGGTGGTGACAGACTATATTTACTCATCTTTCTCTACTGATTTTTTTCTTACCCAGTTGTTTCCTCTTCTATCGCCTCCCATTGCTATTTTCTTTTGATATTCATTCATAACATACTATGTCCTGTTAGTATGTTAGTCACACTCTCTATGACTTTTTTCACAACCTTTGCAGATCTTCATATCAAGATAATTAGACCCATGTTCCTCCCTTCTGCACTTATGTACATATCCATAATTTATTTATTTATACTAATACCTGTCTCCCCCTCTAGACTGAAAGCTCATGATGGACAGGGAATGAGTCTGTAATACTGTATTCTCCCAAGTGTTTAGTACAGTGCTCTGCAAACAGTAAGCACTCGATAGATATGATTGATTGGTTGATTCCTCTCAAATATTTGGCAGGTAGTATAATGTGTGGCCTCGGAAAACCAGGGTTATTAAAAACCCAACTTCCATGGTAGCAAAAATGACATATGAAATATTAAGAATGGAGATAAACCCACAGAATAAAATAACACAGTGGGCAAGAGAACATTTTTGCAGTAGATTTAGGACTACTGTTAGCATACAGATTTTTCAGGCTACTGCAAAGTGAGACAATAGGGGATACAGGATAGTTGGTAAAAACCCTATTAAAATCTTGGTTTCTCTAGAAAGCCTTCCTTGACTAATCTATCATCCATGCAGCTTGGGATTCAGAGGTCATGGGATCGGAACCCGGCTCTGCCACTTGTCAGCTGTTTGACTGTGGTCAAGTCACTTAACTTCTCTGTGCCTCAGTTACCTCATCTGTAAAATGGGGATTAAGACTGTGAGCCTCACAAGGGACAACCTGATTACCCTGTATCTACTCCAGCACTTAGAACAGTGCTCTGCACACAGTAAGTGCTTAACAAATACCAACATTATTATTTCTACTGTGCCACCTATACACTCAAGTCCCTACCACTAAGGTCTTAGGTACTCACTCCCCCTCTCACCTTCTGCCCAACTCCGACAATATTTATGTACATACCCTTAGGGTTTTTTTTTTACTTTCCCTACCTGAAATGTACTGTCTGCTTCCCACCACTAAATTGTAAGCTTTTGTAGAACAATCAGTCTGTCAATCATATTTATTGAGCACTTACTGTGTGCAGAGTATACATTCATTCACTCAATGATATTGAGCACTTACGGTGTGCAGAGCACTGTACTATGAGCTGGGGAGAGTACAATTTAACTATCTAAGATATACATTTCCTGCCCACAGTGAGCTTACAGTCTGAGGGAGACACAGATATTAATATAAATAAATTAATTACAGATATGTATTTAAGGGCTGGGAGGGGGGAATTAAATGGAGCAAGTAAAGGTGGGGCAGAAGGAGTAGAAGAAGAGAAAAGGAGGGCTTAATAGAGGAAGGCCTCTTGGATAATTCAATAAGGATTAATATTATCTGTTGGATATGAAGAGGGAGGACATCCAGGCTAGTGGTAGGACATAGGTGAGAGGTGTAGGACATAGGTGAGAGGACAGCAGTGAGATAGATGAAACGATTACAATGAGAAGGTTGGCATTAGAGGAGTGCAGCATAATGCCTGGGTTATAGTAGGAAAGTACTGAGGTGAGGTAGGAAGGGGACAGGTGAGTGAGTGCTCCCTACCAATGGTAGGGAGTTTCTGTTTGATGAGGAGGTGACATGGATGGCTTGAACCCTCCAAGGGGCTTAATAAATTCTCTACATACAGCAAGTAGTCAATTAAATACCACAAACTGAATGATCAAGAATGATTCCCCAAACTTGTTTTGTTCTGCCAGATGCCCAGAAATCTGCCAGTACACATGGCAGCCTTGCACTGGGGACAAGAAGCATCATCTACCCATACCAAACAGAAACTCCTTACCATCATCTCTAAAGCACTCAATCCCCTTGCCTCCTTCTACCTCACCTCACTGCTCTTCAACTACAACATAGACCATATACTTTACTCTTCTAATGTCAACCAATTCACTGTACCTTCAACTCATCTACCTCGCCAGTAACCTTTAGCTTACATCCTGCCTCTGCCCTGGAACACCCCCTCCACCTGCCATATCTGACAGATATAAAGCCTTACTGAAGGTACATCTCCTCCAATAGGCCTTCCCTAACTAAACCCTTATTTCCTCTTCTCCCATTCCCTTCTGAGTCCCCTTAATTTGCTGGTTTTATTCACCCCCTATAGATACTCAGCACCACAACACTTATGCAAATATCTGTAATTTATGTATTCATTTACATTAATATCTGTCTCCCCCTCTAAACTGTAAGCTCATTGTGGGCAGGTAATGTTTCTGTTATATTGCTATACTGTACTCTCCAGTGCTTAGGACAGAGTTCTGCAAACGGTATCCACTCAATAAATACGACTGATTGATTGCTACAGGATAGTCAGGTTCCACAAGGAGCTTACAGTCTAAGTAGGAGGGAGAAATGATATTGAATCCTAATTTTGCAGATGAAGGAAGTGGGGCACAGAGAAGCTAAGTGACTTGTCCAAGTCCACACAACAGAGATGTGGTGGAGCCTGGATTAGAACTAAGGTTCCCTGACTTCCAGGCTTGTGCTTCTTCCCCTAGGCCACACAACATCTACTGAGCAAGTTCAGTTTATGGAGAAATATACTGGCACTTCATTCAACAAAAGATAAAGACAGTTCCTCCCACTGAAAAATTTACAATTCAGTAGGCTATACATTAGATTTGTGGATTCTTAGTCACAGTTCCCTTTATTCAGAAGTATCTTATCCTTTTAAAATATTTTACATTATGCCAAAATCATTGTATAAGTGTAACTTAGCTTAAAAATAACTTAGTTTGTCTAATGACAAATGACTTCACTCCCTGCTTAGAGAGAGACATTTTTGAACTGCAGTGTTAGAGCAGTTCAATAAAACTTGATACTGTAACTGAAGAGGAAGTGAAGAACTTTCAAATATTAGTTAAATATGTGAGATTGAGCTAGTGCATCCTCAGTTGGGAATTCAACCAAGATCTATCAAGAAATTATTCTACATCAAGTTCATATAAATATGCTACTATGAAATTCTTAACAGACAATATTGAAACAACAACTAAATGCAACCTAGCTTCATGCCCAGTATAACAACCTACTTGTGAAAGATGGATAGTCACTTTCAAAGAGTTCATCTCTCTTTCACTTTTTGCTTTTTTATTACTTGCACATTATTTTCCTTCAATACAGAATCCATTTCTCATCTCAGTGATGGGTGTGATGATGTCTGAATTTGTGAGTTTGGGTGCTAAGAGCCAGCTTCCTTTGTTTCCTTAATCAACAACTTCCCAAGATATACAAACATAACCCTTTCACCCTTTTCAGTAGGTAGCAAAACAATGGCCAAGGAGGGCAATCATTTGCTGACAAGATGTAAACAACTCTCCATTTGAAAAATGAGGTCTGTCCCACTCGTGGTGGATGTTTTCTTCTCCTCTAACCTCCCTGGCATCAGAAGCACAGACATATGAGTTGGGAATTCCATCTACATGTTCAATGCCCTAGCTTGGCTTAATTTAGCAACACAGCTTCTTTAAAGAGTGTGTTTCCACTCTAGAGTGCATTTTTCTATGCAACCAACTCCAGTTTGGGATGGAAAACTTGGAAGGTGATAATTGGTACTGTAAAGAGTCTATTAAATTTAAATAGGGAAGGTTTGGGATGGCACTATTATGGACTGCAAGACAGCCTCTTTTACAATCCATCTGATATTGCTGGTTATTTTGTAAAGGAATCTTTATATTCATAAATGTAATTTACAGTTTTATAAAAGAGCCCCTGAAAAGCTAAGTCATATCAAAGTGATTATTGTTTTAAAAACAGTAATAATGATAATATTCATGTTATTTGTTAAGCATTTACTACTTGCCAAGCACCGGGGTAGATATAGGTAATAATAATGTTGGTATTTGTTAAGCGCTTACTATGTGCCGAGCACTGTTCTAAGCGCTGGGGTAGACATAGGGGAATCAGGTTGTCCCACGTGGGGTTTACAATCTTAATCCCCATTTTACAGATGAGGGAACTGAGGCACAGAGAAGTTAAGTGACTTGCCCACAGTCACACAGCCGACAAGTGGCAGAGCTGGGATTCGAACTCATGAGCCCTGACTCCAAAGCCCGTGCTCTTGGTAATCAGGTTGGAAATAGTCCATGACCCATAAGGGGCTCACAGTCTAAGCAGAAGGGAGAACAGATACCAAATCCCCATTTTACAACTAAGGAAACTGAGGCACAGAGTAGTTAAGTGACTTTCCCTAGATTATTCAGCAAGCAAGTGGTGGAACCAGGACTAGAACCCACGTACCCTGATTTCCAGGCCTGTGTATTTTACAATAGGCCCTGCTGATTCGCTGAGTATTTTGAGAAATTTTAAGGTGCTTGTCATCAAAAGTAGTTTTGCCATTCTAATCTACTTAATGGGCTTCATTAATTCAGATGAAATAAGATGGTTTGAGGGGAGAGTTCCAGGCAGTCGGGAAGGCATGAACAAGAGAGAATAAGTATTCCAGAGAGTGACACCCTGGAAGATTGCTGCCCCCATATTTTGTCTACCAGGGTCATCAGCATCCTCCTCTGCCAGGCCACCGTGATGACTCCTCCGGATCCCACATTACCTCTCCTCCCCGTCACCTTCAAACCTCCATCTTGGCCAATCTTCCACTACTCTGAAAGGAATCAGGAAAGCAGTCACAGCTTGGTACTGCCTCCACAAAACTCAGAAGGCTTGGGGAGGCTGCTGCAGTAGTGGTCACTGTAACCATGCTTGTGTATGTGGGCCCTTGAGCAACGAAGACCCTGGAATTCTGTTCCTCTAGCCACAGCATCCTACAGATCTTTGTTTTTGGTCTCTATGTCATTATTATTATCAATGGTATTCATCGAGTGTTTTCTATGTGGAGACCATTGTACTAAGCACTTGGGACGTTCCCTGCCCACAGTGAGTTTACAGTCTACGCTTGGTGTTTTGTTTCATCTCTTCTCATGTTTCTGTGGCTAGTCTCCTCTCCTTTTTTTTTCAATATTGTGAGGCCCTGGAGGAACAGGGATCATGTCTAATAGCCCCGTTTGTAATTTTTTCTAAGATCTTAGTATTGTGCTGTGCACACAATAAATGCTTAATACTATTATTACTAGTACTTACACTAAATTTGCTATTTATATCCTATGTTAATTACTGAACTAATGTTGTTTGGAAAAGATCCCTTTAATCAAAAAATGGCAGCAGAAATTATAGTATTATTTCTTTATGTATGTTAAAGGAGTCTTCATCTTGTAGAATTCACTGAAACTTTTGTCCACATTTCTCAGATTATTCACTGCTAGGTGTCTGCCTATTTTTTTGTCTCCTATCATGATAAATTGGTCCCTCACTCCATTCCTTTCTTCCCAACACAGTCTTAGAACGCCTTTCAATACCTTTGCCAAGGTCTATTTCTGAGCCACCCTTTCTTTCTGAAAAGTTGTTTTAGTGTAATTTCCAAGCCCAACCAAACTCGAGAGAGCTCTTTCCTGAACTGCCCAATTGAAATGTCCATAATTAGATAAAGCTTTTCCTGTTCTCAATGTGGACCCCCTGCCGCCCGAATATTATGAAATTAAAAGCTGAGTATGAGTAATGCTGGGGAAAAACGTGGAAAAAAACTAAATTTGTGTTCCTCAATCAAATGCATGACTTCTTTGAGGAGACATTTAATTAATTTATAGAGTAGAATTTGTTTAAAGTTGTTTGTTTTATCTCTCACTGCTGGCTGTGAAACACCCTTTATTAATGGGAAACAGAAGGAGTTTGGATTATTTTAAAAGGGATTTTCTGTCAAAGTCAGAGAAGCTTGAAAAGGGGCTAATTGTTGAGAGACATCTGCTCACCAAATTCTAAATTGCCCTATGGTGGATTTCTTCTGTCATGAATAGGGATAGTACAAACCTTCTGAAAGCCATTTTGTAGGGTCGTGTGACAGAACATGACTACTGCTGACTTTCCAGGTGACTGATAATAGATCTCACAGGTGCAATTTCAGTCCAGGGGCCACATCCCTGGGAAACCTGAAGAAAAGAAAAAAAAAGAGTATGAGACATTAAGATGCTCAAAATCTCAAGTTTCCTTGGCCACTTGTAACTTGGAAAGTATTTTAATGAGTCAGGAAAAGACACTGACAAAACTTCAGGTAAGCCAGAGACTCAAGACAAAATGGAAGATATTAATGTTTGTGTGTCTGTATTTGTGACAGTTTCCCTGAGGAAAATGATTGGTTTCTTTTTCTAAAGTAGTAGAAAAACACACCATGCTCGTCTCTAGACTAGAAGCTCATTGTTGGCAGGGAATGTGTCAGTTTATTGTTGCATCTTACTCTCCCAAGCAATTAGTATGATGCTCTGCACACAGTAAGTGCTCAATAAATATGACTGACTCCATGTCTAAAAATAATTATGAAATTTCCATCCCAAGATGTCAAAACACAACCTGCTTATATCATTGTTGCTAATGTTTCATTTACCATATATTATCCTAATACTGATTACTTCATTTATTTAGCTAGCTGCAGAGCAACAGCTCACAACAATTTAGGAGGAGTGGAAAACAGGGTGTAATATGCTGGGTTTTCAGATCCCCTGTGAACTGGGAAACATACGTTTGTCTACCCCTGTTGCCTGTGAGCTTGTTGTGTGCAGGAATATGTCTGTTTGTTATTATATTGTATTCTCCCAAGCATGTAGTACAGTGCCTTGCACACAGTAAGCATTCAATAAATAATAATAATAACGTTGGTATTTGTTAAGCACTTACTATGTGCAGAGCATTGTTCTAAGTGCTGGGGTAGATACAGGTAATCAGGTTGTCCATGTGAGGCTCACGGTTAATCCCCATTTTACAGATGAGGTAACTGAGGCACAGAGAAGTTAAATGATTTGCCCATAGTCATACAGCTGACAAGTGGTAGAGCCGGGATTCAAACCCATGACCTCTGACTCCCAAGCCCAGACTCTTTCCACTGAACCATGCGATATGACTGAATGAATGAATAAGGAGAATCTCCTGTAGATTTGCAATGCTGCCTGGCTTATCTGTGGCCCCCCCAAACTTTGGAAGCCTCTGGGAAGAAGGGAAGTTTACCTATCTGCCCAAAGAGCCATACTGCAAGGGTGTGGAAGAGGGGGTATTCTGGTTCAGTATACATCAATCAATAAATGGTATCTGTTGAATGCTTACTGTGTGCAGAACACTGTACTAAAAATTCAATACATATAATTTGTTGACATGATCCCTACCCTGAAGAGCTTACAATTTGTGGGCTGCATCCTTTATGCAGCAGGAACAAAGAGATAAACTGAGCTCTATTTTCACTAGTTACTATGGTGGGGAATGAGGAAAGTCCATAAAAAATATGGTTCTCTCAACCTGAACATGTGGAGGTGGAACTTCCATTTAAAAAAAAAAATTAAGAGTCAAGAACACCTATAAAGTTCTGAATTAGTCAGATAAAAAGCAATGTAATAGTGAAAAGGAGCAGTGACATGAAGTAGAGTTTCTGGTCCTTACATCAGGCATTCCATATTCAGTTAGTGTGCCTCTTAAGCAAGCACATACTCCTACTGAGGTTGCAGAAATTCTCCAAGGTATTCAGCAACTCTCAGGAGGATGTTGGTACACCTCAGAAGTCCAACCAGGGACTTAATTTGCCTCTGGTAAACTTCACAATCAGGATGGACCCTTCTGAGAATAATTTCACTCTAGAGTGCTTTTCCTACTTTGTTGCTCGGCAGTATTTAAAAAGCCATTGCTTGTAATCAACCAAGAACATCTGGAGTAGAGGAAAAAGACAGGAGGTTAACAAAGGGATTTACCATAAAAAGTACTTTTTAATTCAATCAAAACATAATTTCAAATGTCATTCTCTTCATTCTACTTTATCACTATGTTTAACTGACAACTTTATTATCAAGTATTCGCTCTGCAAACTAGAAGTCTTGAACAATTTTTGTAGCAGCAGGGAATTCATCCTTTCAGATCAGGAAGAGTTTAAAAGTGCTACTAGGAAAGGGTGTGGGGAGAGTGCTGTATCTGCTGTGGCCCATAGTAGCCCTCAGTGCTGCAGGAGGTATGGGGGGAGGTGGGGCATGGTGGAGGAGAGAATTTCTGGTAGTCCCTGGCAGTTACCATGGCCCTTGGCAATGGGACTATTGCACAGGTCAAGGCTCACATTTTCAAAGGAATTTTTTAAAATAAACCTCCTCTTGTGTTCCAGATCTGCGTGGGATAAATCTAACTTGCAGGGAGAATATTCAGTAACTGAGGTGACACCTTTCTTACCAGACTCAAGATAGGGTTTGGGCAGCTGCTAACAATCAGATTTGGTTTGGGGCCAAACAAGAGGCACAGTGGAGCATGCAATCGCAGACAAAAAATTTTAAAAAAAACCATGCTTGTACAGGAGCAAACAAGTAGCTTTCAGCCAATTCCAACTTAAAGGAAACAACAAAGGCTTGGGAAATCAGCAGAGGCTAGCTGGGTGATCTTTGACAAGTTACTTACCCTCTTTGGGACTCAGGTTCTTTATCTGCATGATGTGGTGGATGCAGCATGGGCCTGGTAATCAGAAGGTAATGGATTCTAATCACGACTGTACCACTTATCTGTGTAACTTTGGGCAAGTCAGTTAACTTCTCCGTGCCTCAGTTACCTCATCTGTAAAATGGGGACTGAGATTGTGAGCCCCTCGTGGGACAAGGGACTGTGTCCAACCCAATTTGCTTGTATACATCCCAATGCTTAGTACAGTGCCTGGCACATAGTAAACACTTAACAAATATCATAATAATAATGTCATTATTATTATTATTGGCTAAATGGGGATAATACCAGCCTCTGCCTGTTTCTTGGGGTGTGGCAAGGATAAAGTGAGATCATGAAAACTAGAAGTGCTATACAAACTTAAGGTACTGTTAGGTGTTGTAATGACAAAAATCCCTGTTTTCAGGTCCTGTTTCGCTTTGAGTGAAATGGAGACTAGACTTGATTGCCATTAAGAACAATATGGGATTGGAAGCTGCAAACTCCACAGGAGGGCTTGGGATAATGGAGAAGCAAACTTGTTAAGTCTGGGGTCGGTGATTGGGGGTGGTTTGGAGAAATAAAAATGTCACCATGAAACTGGGGGTTTCCCAAGCTACCAGGAAAAGGGACTCTAGGTGGGAAGTCAGGTATAGATCAATAAATCAGCGGTATTAATTGAGCACTTACTGGATGCAGAGCACTGTACTAAGAATTTTGGATAGCACACCAGTGTTGATAAACATGCTCCCTGTCCAGTCTAGAAGATGTGATGTACTTGCTTCTCCACCACTTTAAATTAATTGAATACATCAGCATAAAATTCCCTACCATAAATCAGTGGCATAGGATAAACATGGGCTCCTGTTATCTCATGAGAATTGATTCTATAACCTGTCCTTCACTATCCCCTTGGCAATGTAATTATAAAATAGGATATGCATGTCTATTGGGCTTTGGCTCTGAAAAAAAAAAAAGCAGTTTTCTTACCCTAATAGCTGTGGTTTGTCACAGTGACACCAGAAGCTCCTCAAAATCTGCAGCTCATCTAATAATTGAATGGCTTAGGGTATCTTGCTGAACATAAAATAATACTTTTTTTTTCTTTTCACACATGGTGTGAACATGATCATCATACATTGGTGGTATCTGCTTTTTTTCTAGCTGATTTATAAAGATCATGGGACCGTGGGCATTCTACCCTTAAAAACACTAATGTGTGCTTGTCTGGATGTATATCTTGGAAAGGAGAGGCATGTGCATTATGTGTAATGAATGTCTCCCACGTTTTTGGAATGTGCATTTGTTAAAGATTAGGAATGCAGACTAGCAGTTACACATATTTTACTTTATACTTTGAAGTCTACATTTAATTTCAGAAACTGAGATCATTAATCAAGAGAGAGAACTTACAGTTATATATTCTGTGGCTTTATCCTTAGTGAACTTGGTTAATTTCATTTTAAAATGTGCTATTATTATTTAAACTGATTATCTACATTTTATGCACAATAATCCTAAATGGAACAAACAAAACTGATCATTTCTTTATACATTATATGATCATCTTTGTGTCTTTCTTCCCAAAGGGTCATAAAGCTCTTATGAAATGTACACTGACTCAATTCACTCACATTCTTGCCAATAGGAATAAAGGATGCTTTCACTCCTGCAGCACCACTAACCAGATAAGAACAGGGGAAGAATCTCATTTTAGAAGTTTAACTGGCAAATTGTGCTCCTCACTGCCCACCTGGAATCCAAGTGAGGCCTCTAATATAATTTGAATTCAGCAACACAAGAACTCTGGCCAAACTACTGTCAAAGTAGCTTGCTCAGGGTTTATTCCCCCCTCTAGGCATTGGTTGGGAAGATGGTCCATGCTACCTAATTCTGGCCATGTATTCATGGTGTAGATGTGTTTCTGGAAGATTTTCTTTTTGTGGTAAATGTCCATCTAGGGCTTGAATCAGTTCCAGGGCATATCTAACATTCAGCATCGAAGAGCCATATTAATGTTTTTGATCCAGCACATGACACAGGCTGTGCCTTTGACCCAATCTCAAGAGTCCTGATGTAGCATTATAGGCTTTCTGCCTCTGCCCTGGTTTTCCCACTCTACTACCTTCCCAGTATTCCTCTAGGCAGTTCCAAGTCATGGAACAGAGAAGAGAGAAGAAAGGCTGCCTAACTACCTAACTGGGCCACCTCAGTGGCAAACTGGGAGGAGGACAAAGGGGCCAAAGTCAGTGGGAAAATATCCTGTCCCTACCACACTGAATTATGGGAATAAGTGAGTGAATCAACTCTCTTTATTGCTAACTGCATAACCAGTCAGATAATATTAGCAGCGATAAATCACAGGCAAATCCGAAAAATTTTTCATCCTGCCATCTGTCCTGCCTCGGGCAGCTAGGGCCTCTTTAAACTCCCATAATACAGAAAACTATGATGCTGACTCTAATGGATGATAATATATCATTTCCACTACTCATAAGCAATCATGGAACTGATTCAATACAAATCTGAGGGAAAATTACTGATTTCTGCATCACCAACACTGCAGTCCCACTGAATCTTGGGGACTCATTAGAAGAGGTATATAACATCCTGTAATTGACCTGATGTAGACTTAATTATTTTCCACATTCAATACAACTTTCTCCAGAAGCCATGAATGCCAAAAATAAGTACATTAATGATAAATAAAATATTTGCAATTTTTTGATTAATATAAGGTAAGCTAATGTAAGGTAAGCTAATCTATCCTTTGGGAGCCAATTATTTAAAAATGAATTTCCATTTAATTGAAGCATCCTAAGTAGACACTTTTACAATATTAATTAAAACAAGATAAATCTTACTTTATCACTGTTATGACTTCATTTCCATTCAGCCATATGTAGTACACCAAAGTCAATTCCATCACAATATATTAATCCTGGAATTGAAAAATGTGCGTTAAATATTGTTATTCACACAAGGAATTAGGAAAGTGTCACAGACTGAAATAATTCTGAGTGACTTCAATCTCAAGATGTATCTCCAATTATTCATATTGGGCAATGACTCAAAACATACCACCAAATTTTGCCTTGACTATTGTGAAATTCTAGTTCAGAAGGCCTTATTTTATTTGGGATTTCAATTTTTACTGAAGAGAATTTTAGCAGAAATTTTCCTTCGGTAATTTTCTTGAATTAGTAATCAAGTCATTAATTTAAAAATTCGATATCAAATATAAAATATAATATTTATACCTTTTTTTCACTCAAAGATAGGACTCCATTTCAGGTGAAATATTCTTCAAACAAGAATGAATGACACAGAATTTGGATGGACCAGCCTTCTTGTTTTGATTGGTTTTATGAGGGATTTAGATTTGACTTTAATTTCCTTGAGAGCAGGATAGTCTCCAGGGTCTACTATCCTTACCCAAGCACTTAAGAGAGTGCTCTGCATACAATTCAATAAATATGTAAATAAATATATTTATAAATATTTATGTATAAATTTATTTATAAATGTAAATAAATAAATGATTGATTTAATTGTTAATCCCATAGCAATCACGCATTAACTCTTTTTTTAAGGTACTTGTTAAGCACTTTTTAAATTTCCCATTTTACAGATGAAGTAACTGAGGCCCAAATAAATTAAGTGACTTGCTTGAGGTCCCACAGCAGACAAGTGGCAAAGCTGGGAGTTGAACCCAGGGCCTTCTGACTTTGAGGCCTTTGCTCTATCCCTTATGCAATGTTGCTTCTGTTTTGTGGACAATAAGGGCATGTTTTCACTAGTCAGGAAAGGAGTAAGCAGCATCAATTCTGAGGCTGCTAGATGAGTGAAATTCACTACTCTGACAAAGTAAAAGTTTGCCCAAATCTTTCAAAATATAATCAAGCAACTCTGTTACAGAGAACAACCCCCGGGTGGGCAGGGATTGTCTCTCTTTATTGTTGAATTGTACTTTCCAAACGCTTAGTACAGTGCTCTACACACAGTAAGCACTCAATAAAAACAACTGAATGAAAGATTTGCATATACTGGAGCACTTACTGGTATGTGTAGGGCTATCCATTTTTTTTAGCCTAGGTCAAATGCTGTGCTAATGAATTTCTACTCCATACTTGTACATTTCATGAAAATAATGTTACTGTTTTTAAAGCATTGGTAATTTTTTCTCCTTCACTGGTCTAATTTAAATTTTATGCCTATAATGCACCATGATCAGGAAAGAAAGCATGATTAAAAAAAAAATAGAAGTACATGTTCATCTGGTTTGGAGAGAAGTTTATTTAGTAAATTGTGATTAAGCATAATGGAAAGCATTCCATTTATTATGTTTATATGTGAGACTATATCTGTGAAGATGATTCAAATGGGTATTGTGAATACAATGCTTGACTCTGAAGCCAATCTTAAATCACTACTTAGTGTGAGACTGCACCTGTTAAAACAGTATTTGTCTGTGAGGCAGTATCAACATTTAACATAAAACTAACACTAACTTAATCAAGAGAAGTTGCAATTTAATTTGAAAACAGGTACCACAGTCATTCAAGACCAGTTTTGTATTGGACTACAATTCTAATTACTTATCCACTAATCTAGAATAATTAGAGGTATGAGGTTAGGTCATGCAAGGCATGAAACACAGGACCAACCAGAATTAAAATATGCAGTAATTACACAATCAAACATCTACTTATCTCATTGTAATTCACTCCAGGCAGTGTTAAAATAGTTTAGTGACTGCACTGAATTTGTGTAGGCGGAGGGACCTCAGGGCAGGGGTTGGGCTGGAAGTTTAGGGTGAGTAGCAGTTTGGCACATAGTGTAGGATTTCAGGGGAGTGGCTGTCATAGGAGCGGTGATAACGAATAAGTATGATCGGCAAGGGCAGTAGGGACGATTCGAAGGAAATGAAAATAAGGTGTTTTATCATTGCCACAGATGCCAACAAGTAGTTATGATGCCAAGAGCTTGGCTGATCATTAATGTCGCTTGCAGGACTGGAAAGTAATACTTTTATTGGAGAAATATTTGCCAGATAGTTTTGTATGTGAATCAGAAAAAAAAACAACAGCTAAACAAACCTGGATTTCTGGAAGTGTAAACATTTTTTAAAATCTGAATTAAAAAAACAAAAACAATAATTATCCCCCAGCGTAATTCAACCATTTTTCACCCCCACACCCCAAATACATGTCAACTACAAACTGATTTTTGCACCACTTGGCTCCTCTAGGTTTGCTCCAACAATGTCGCAGTCAATTTTAACAGGAACAGATTATCCTCGTGCTGCTCTCTCCGTTTTCATGTCACTACTACCTAGACTCAATGATTCTCTCCAAAATTAAATTATTAGTCCTATTAAAAGCAGATGACTGGTTACTATGGGTTAGAAGCAAAAGCACTGATTTGGGAGACAGAGGTCGTGGGTTCTAATCCCAGTTCTTCCATTTGTCTGCAGTGTGACAAATGGGCAGGTCACTTCACTTCTCTGTGCCTCAGTTCCTTCACCTGTAAAATGGGGGTTAAGACTGTGAGCCCTAAGTGGGACAACCTGATTACTTTGTATTTACCCCAGAGTTTAGAACACTGTTTGCAACATAGTAAGGACTTAACAAATACTATCATTATTATTAAGCAGAAAGCAACTTGCAAGAGCATCAAGGAACATATGATATTGTGTTTGTCAGCCAAAAGTTGTCAAAACCATCTTATTGATGATTTTATGCTAATAGTTGTGGCAGCCCTACTGCGTGCACTGTTGAAAGCAAGGGATGAAGTAGTGAGAGATAAAATTGATATTTTTACCCTTTCTGCTAGGCATCCATTTTAACTTTTAAGATCAAGGCTCAGAACTAAGATACAGTCTAGGGAAAAAAAAACCTGAGATCAATAGTCTGCATTATATTCTAGCCACATGTTAGTATTATAGCTACACGACAGAGCTAGTAATGGCAATATAACAATTCTTTCTCAAGACTAGTGCTTTGGATCACTGTGTTCCAGTTGAAACTACTTTCTTATGGTCTACAGCCTTAGTACTCCACAAAAATGGTGCTATTTGGGAGTGTTAGAAAGGAACCCCAGATTCAAATTTAGCTCATACCCTAGGAGAAAAAGAATGTGCTTCAATCTCATCAACAAATGTCTATGCAATGTTGCACAACTAGCAGCCTCAGAGCAAGAGAAACATAAAAGCATAGAGAAGCAGCGTGGCTCACTGGAAAGAGCCCGGCCTTCAGAGTCAGAGTTCATGGGTTCAAATCCCTGCTCTGCCACTTGTCAGCTGGGTGACTGTGAGCAAGTCACTTCACTTCTCTGGGCCTCAGTTCCCTCATCTGGAAAATGGGGATGAAGACTGTGAGCCTCACGTGGGACAACCTGATGACCCTGTATCTACCCCAGCGCTTAGAAGAGTGTTCTGCACATAGTAAGCGCTTAACAAATACCAACATTTTAAAAACATTATTTTAAAAATAAGGGGAGTGTTGAGAATGAAGACTGTCAGCCTCTTTACAATAGCATGGAAACATGTACAACTGCTGCCTAAAATAAGGTAGATCTATTTTTCCCCCTCAAGACTGCTCTCATTGGCATTAATAGAATTTAAGAATGATTATGAAATGAAAAAAAATCACCTTATTTCTAGTTATACCCTACCCAAGTATCCTGGCCTACCCCTTTAAAATACAGTTATATGATTTATTGAGTAGTACTAACACATTGGCATAGAAAAATATTATAAATGCTTATGTCATATTCCATTTTTTCACTCCCCAATTCAGTCCACACTTCTCTCTGCTACCCAGTTAAAACATTCAGTCCATGTTTCTCCATTCCTCAAGAACAACCAGTGGTAGCCCTTCCACCACTACATCAAACAGAAACTCCTTTGGATCGGCTTTAAAGAACTCAATCACCTTGCCCCTCTTACCTCACTTTCCTGCTCTCCTATTAGAATCCAGGCTGTACACTTCACTCTTTTAATGCCAACCTATTCACAGTAGCTGAATTTGTGACTATCTCACTGATGACCCAACACCCTCATCCTGCCTCTGGCCTGGAACTCCCTCCCACTTCATATCTGACAATCACTCTTCCCACCTTCAAAGCTTTATTGAAGGCACATCTCCTCCAAGAGGTCTTCCCCTCCTAAGCACTCTTTTCCTCTTCTTTACTCCCTCCTGTGTTGCCCTTGCACTTGGATTTGCATCCTTTATTCACCCCACCCTAAACCCCACAGCATTTATAATAATAATAATGTTATTAGCTAAGTGCTTACTATGTGCCAGCACTCTTCTAAGCACTGGGCTAGATACAAAGTAATCAGGTTGCCCCATGGGGCTCACAGTCTTATTCCCTATTTTACAGATGGAGTAACTGAGGCACAGAGAAGTTAAGTGACTTGCCCAAAGTCACACGACAGACAACTGGCGAAGTGGTATTAGAACCCACATCCTTGGACTCCCAAGCCCGTGTTCTTGCCACTAGGCCATGCTGCTTCTTTTATGTACATATCGGTAACTCATTTATATTAGTGTCAGTCTGTCCCTTCAGCCAGCAATCTCATTGTGGGCATAGGCCATATGTACCAACTCTGTTATAATGTATGTCCCCAAGTGCTTAGCATGGTTCTCTGCACACAGAAAATTCTCAGTGATTATGATTCACTGATTGATTAAATGGCTTATAAATCCTTATTTTCAAGGCACTGTAATAAAACCTTAACTTTTCTAACCCTTGAACTACCTCATTTAGCTCCATCACTGATGTTTTTTATTTCCACAATTAACATCTTGCCCTGTATTTCTAGAGATTTTTGTTAAAACATTCTTAAGCCAGTTTTACATTTCTTCTTTAAGTAAGGAATCGCTTTATAGTTTCACTAATAACCACAAGAAGCATGTGTGTGAATATGGAGAGGGAAAGGGATGTAGGAAAGGTAGAGGAAAAAAATGTATTGGTGGAAAGGACTGGAGGATCCTCTCTATCTAAACTATTACCACATTAATACAATCACTCATCCTATCCAGCCTAGATTACTGACTGCATCAGCCTCCTTGCTGACCTCTCAGCCTTGTGCCTCTCCCTACTTCAGGCCATACTTCACTCTTGCTGACCAGATCGTTTTTCTACAAAAACGTTCAGGACATGTTTCTCCACTCCTCAAAAACTCCAGTGGTTGCCCATCTATCGCCGTATCAAACTAAAACTCCTCATCATTGGCTTCAAAGCAGTCAATCATCTTGTCCCCTCTTACCTCACCTCCCTACTCTCCTACTACAACCTAGCCTGGACACTTGGCTTCTCCAATACTAACCTTCTCACTGTGTTTCTATCTCATTGCTAACCCCTCGCCCACATCCTGCCTCTGGCCTAGAATACCCTCCCTCCTCAAATCCGACAAAATCACTCTCTCCTGCTTCAAAGCCTTATTGAATCCACATCTCCTCCAAGAGGCCTTCCCTGCCTAAGCTCCTCTTTCCTCCTCTCCCACTCCCTCTGCATCATCCTCCCTGGCTCCCTTTGTCCTTCCCACCTCCCAGTCCCACAGCACTTACGTACATATCTGTTATTTATTTATATTAATGTCTATGCAACCCCACACCCCAGACTCTAAGCTTGTTGTGGGAAGGGAATGTGTTTGTTTATTGTTGTATAGTACTCTCCCAAGCACTTAGTACAGTGCTCTGCACACAGTAAGCACTCAATAAATATGATTGAATTTATCAATTAAGAAGCAGAAAGACAAATGGGAGGAACAAAAAATTGAGTCCAGTTAAGGTTGTAGTAAATTAAATTGTAAATTCCTTGAAGACAGGGATCATATCTTCTAACTCTACTGTATTTACCCCGGTGCTTGTACAATGACCTGTACAGAGTAAGCACTAAATAAATACTGTTGATTGACTATGTACTTTGGAGTGAGCATAAACTCTTTTAAACCACTAATTTTACTCAAGAGCAATCTTAAACATATCTGGTTTGGGTTTCCACATCTGGTCAAAAATTTATAGTTTTGAGTCGCCAGTAGAGTGCTGAAAAGAGTGCTGGTAATTTTCAGGGTTTTTTTTCTCTTCTGAAAGAAAGCACCAGGAAAGGGGACAGAAATTGAAAGAATGGAATGTTACTGCATATGTAGGTTGGTGTTTTCAGACTGGCTGAAACATTCACTGCTTTGAGTTATTTCTAGAGTCTGGAAAGGGGGTGTCAGTTTGGTACATATTAAAGACAAATAGGTTAGTCTACTATGGGTCTCTAATAAAAGATGATGCCTAGAGACAAATGTCCCTTTTATCTCAAATCCTAAATTCCATTCTTCATTCTGGTTTGTGTATCACTGTCACATGGTCCTCTGCAAGGATCCACAGACTGGATACCTGGATCAGTGCTGAATGGTTATTTTAGTCTGGTTTTACAATATTTCATAGGCTAAGATGACCTTTTTCCCTTGAAAAAAAGAAAGAGAAAAAAAGAATTCCTTTGCATGAAAGGTTTTTGGTTCTAGTGTTTACTGTAAAATATTTTGCATGACACAGTGGGAAAAGGTACAGGAAGAAAAAAAGTGTATTTCCCTTGGGTGTGCAGTGAGTTGAGAATGATTCTTGTACAATGTTGACCCACTGTCTCACATTCTGTTATGTACAGCAACACTTAGTTGAACTCCCCCAGGTTTCTTTCTTCTTGAGAAAACTGATAGAAATGCTGCAGAGGAGAGTCTTCTTTGCACATTTTTGAAGCACAGTATTCAGTGTTTATGAGCAGAAACATACCAGCAGGCCCTATTGTGCCAAATCCCCCACTAAGGGGGACACAGGGTGGTCCATAAGGCCTGCTACATTGAACCCTTTGAATATGTAAACATAGATTGTTGAGGGCGCAGACATCAACATTTCTTCTCTGAGGAAAGAAAGATTTTGGAGTTGTGGGGTGTGAGGGATGGACATCTACATATGAAGTTAAATTTTGGTTCTTGGATGCATAAATGATATCAGTGTTTCAATTTTAATGAAAAATTGGTTATTCTTCATTTACTGCAAATGTTCTCTTGATGCTTTTTTATTTTTTTTGGGGGGGGGAAATGTGAGTCATTATGCTCCCTTCTCCCACAGAGATGGCAATAAAAATTTCATAGACATTCCTTTACAAATAGATACATTCTACACATTATAAACCAAGTGTCCTCTTCAAATGTCAGCACGGAATTTGGAAATTAGGAGGCTAAACCAAATTACTTCTACTGCACTTATCACCCATTCTGCAGGGCCTGAATCCACAAACCTACCTGTGGTGATGTTCTTAGATGCCTGTGCCTATATAGGGCAACATTCAGGCAGTTTATGCTGATGAAATTTCATCTGCCCTAAACTTTGGAATGAATCCTGTTAAAGTACAAGCATATAATTACTTTACAAAATAGCAAATTGTAATAAGATATTGTACCACAGAAAAGGGGGTCAGGATTCTCCCAGTCCCTGAGTTGAATAGTTTTCTTAGTATTCCTCATCTGTCACAAATTACTCAAGGGGTCAAACTCAGAGATACACACAGAGTTTTCATCCAGCTTTCTCTGGAACCTGAAAATGGTTTTAGCCAGTGATTTCAGTGACTACAGTGCAGCAAATGAAGGAAGAATGTATTACTTGAATTTTTTAAAATCCTTTTTAATAGGTCATGAAGAATGCTGTATTGTTTGATCATTGATCATTATAATGATCTCATTTAAAATTAATAAATAAAATAAGCATCTTGGAATCTGAGTTTGTAAATTTGGCTAGGTTTCTCTTAGAGAATTCTAAGGAGATATGACCTATTTCTTACTCAGCTACAAGGCTGCATTTAGATTCAATACAGTGCACTGAGGGGTTAAATATGAACTATAAAAACAAGAGTGGAAAAACAAATACGATGATCACATGAACCAATTAATAAAAAAAACCACAAGTTAAATATTTTACCTAATTGCGAAGACTTAATGGGCAATATTAGCATCAAAACTTTGTATTTAAGGGTTCAGTCTCTTTAAACACTAGTCCAAAGGGGTCACAGGTGTACACTGGAACATATTTAGGAGTTTCCTTTTTCTGTCTTTTAATGCAACTATTCCTCCCAACTAATTCCTCCCACCTGAGAAGCAGCGTGGCTCAATGGAAAGAGCCCTGGGTTGGGAGTCAGAGGTCATGGGTTCGAATCCTGGCTCGGCCACTTGTCAGCTGTGTAACTGTGGGCAAAGTCACTTCACTTCTCTGTGCCTCAGTTACCTCATCTGTAAAATAGGGATGAAGACTGTGAGCCTCACATGGGACAACCGGATGACCCTGCATTTACCCCAGCGCTTAGAACAGTGCTCTGCACATAGTAAGCACTTAACAAATACCAACATTATTATTAGAGCGGCAGCGTGGCTCAATGGAAAGAGCACGGGCTTGGGAGTCAGAGGTCATGGGTTCGAATACCGGCTCTGCCACTTGTCAGCTGTGTGACTGTGGACAAATCACTTAACTTCTCTGTGCCTCAGTTACCTCATCTCTAAAATGGCGATTAAGACTGTGAGCCTCACGTGGGACAACCTGATTACCCTGAATACCCCAGCGCTTAGAACAGTGCTCTGCACATAGTAAGCGCTTAACAAATACCAACATTATTATTGTTAATTCTTTAGGCTTTGGGGTTCCCCAATTCCAGACTCATTTATTCTGTCCCACTGCCACCTGTTGCAGAAGCTACCTTATATTTTTCAATCCCAAAATGTATTTTTCTTCCTACAAGTGTCCTTTTAAAACAACACTGTAACTCCAAAATGTTAATGGGGCTGTTGCCAACCTCCTGTACATGAAGTATAACATGAAGTTCTTACAGTCCACAGCCATTGGTTTGGTCTCAGCTGTACCTAGGAACATTGCTTGTCTCATGAATTCCTTACTTTTGCTTGTAACTTAAAGATAAAATGATGATCTCAAACAAATAATAGGTCACTCAGGCATTCCAGAAAGGCAAGAACATAAATATAAAGAAAATCATGAGAAGCAGTGTGGCCTGTTGTACAGACCAAGGACGTGGGAATAAGAAGGATATGGATTCTAATCCCAGCTCCACCTCTTGTCTGTTGTATGACCCTGGGCAAGTTATTTAACTTCTTTGTGCCTCAATTACCTCATCTTAAAATGGGGATTAAGATTGTGAGCCCCATATGGGACAAGGACTGTGTCCAACATGATTGATGGTATATCTACCCCAGCATTTAGTATAGTGCCTAGAACATAATATGTACTTCACAAATGACATAAAATAAAAATAAATAATAAATAAAGACAATGGTGGTGAAGGGTTTCAATGACTAGCACAAATATTAATGATTGCTCCTGACCACTGAACTTAAACCACAAAAACAATTTCTAAGGAAAGGTGTGACATGGATCCACTTTCCTGATTCCAGGAAGGAAAATCTATACTATGAAAAGAAGCACAGTCTCCAGTATAAACAAATAATCAATTGCATTTATTTAGCACTTTCCGCATGAAAAGTGCTATACTAAGCTATTGGGAGATGGTCATTTAATGAAGTTGTTGGATACACTCCCTGCCCACTGCTTCATACTGTTATTCACCATTACAACAGTTCAGGGAAATACAAACCAGATGACTACTCATGGTTTAAATTGGGGTAGGAATATCTAGGGTGGGTATAAAATAGATATTTTCATAAAGCACACTTTGTTTTCTCCCTTTTCTCTCCCTCTAGACTGTAAGCTCATTGTGGGCAGGGAATGTGTCAGTTACATTTTTATGTTGCACTCTCCCAAATCCTTAGGTCAATACCCTGCACACAGTAAGTGCTCAGTAAATATGATTGACTGATTCTATACGCTGTTCCCATTTCTGAAGAATTTTGCACATTTAATTGTAGCTTTTAACGGATAGTTCAAAAAGGGGTATACCCCCATCTTCATGCTTCTTCTCATTGAGTAGATGCTCAGGAAAGAGAATGCCGAATCCACTATCTAAGAAGACCAAACTAATGGCTGTGGTCTGTAATTTGGTAACAGCTAATCTTCCTGAAGTTTTTTGCAAGGCAGAATGTATTCATCCTTACTGGGTTCTACTGGTGCTTCATAATTAGGGTGGCCACTGACAGGCCCCTCTTTGCCAATCCCCAGACATTTTGTAAGGGTGTCCTAAGGGCACACCACAGGATTTTTGGCAAAAATTTGCAGAACGCATATAGTTACTGAGTGTGCCACTGGGTGGAAATACAGTGGTCTGCACACACTACGCGCTCGATAAGTATGACTGACAATGAATAAATGAATGCTCAAAGTCTGTGCCTCAGTTTCCTCACCTGTAAAATGGGATTCGATTCCTATTCTCTCTCCTACTTAGACTATACACCCCTAGGGGGCAACAGTGTTGGCAATGGTTACCACTAAGTAAAATTTCAAAAAATGAAGAAATTGAAAAAAAAAAGTTAAAAGAAACCCCAACCAAACAGGCTGGTCCAGCCTAGAGGGAGGGTATATTTGGGTATAAATTGGGGGGAAGGGAGGGGCAAGGTGTATGTTTGCTTACCTGGGAGAATCCTGAAATCAGAGCCAAGAGTAAATCCCTTCAACCAGAAATGGGCTCAGTAGCGGCAGAAAAGAAAGAGTTCAGGAACTTGTTCAGGCACAGGAATGCACAGTCTTGGATCAGTAGAACATGGAGGGAATCCCTGCTGTTACACTTGAGTGTCACAGTGTGAGAGAAGACTAAAGAAAGTTCAGGCTCCCTTGGATAGAAGTTTAAAAAAAAAAATTCCATTTGCAGATACTCATGAGTTGACTATTATCCTGGAATTCAGAATTTGCATTATGGACACTTAATGACAGTAACTCTAAATCACTGAAGTTGAAAGAGTTTGTCATCTCTGATAGATCATAGGTCCCATGGAAACCCAGTGTTCCCATTAAGTTAATCTTTCAGAACTCCTCCAAATTCTGCTTTTCTTGGCTGCTCTCAGAGTGGAGACCAGAGGAAATAGCTTAGACTCCTGAGGGTGACTTTGGCTCTAGTGCTTTTTTTTTTTCTTCGTACCTTCAAGCTATTTCCTTTTCAAGTTGTTAACATCCGCATTTCAGTTGCTTCCTGGCCTTTTATCTTCCTTTCAGCCAAAGGAAAGGAAAGAAATTAAAAGTATTTCCCAACTTTTACTCGTTAAAGGGGAGTCGATGAGGTCACAGAACGGCTGTGTTCTTTATCGTTTCTCTATTCAAGAGATCTTCCTTTCTCCCCTTCCTCTTTAACACGTGCATTCACTGGCTCCCAATGCATTGCGTAGGCATCAAAGTGATTGGAATCATAAGGAAGCAATTTCCATCTCTTAGGACAAAGCTGAAAACGTTTCTCTATTAAAACGTATGGCATTAAGAATTGCTTGAAATGTATTGAGACGTAAGTTCATTAACTCGGTCCTTGGTGTAATTCCAGTATAAAGTCCTCCTAGACTTTTGCACATTGCCTAAATACATATGATAATCAGTTTCAATTACTCCATTACCCCAGGACTAGAAATCCTTTTCTCTGTAGCGGCTGCTAATGTGGTTTAGAGGCAGGCTTCAATCACCCAGAGAAAGAGGCCAGAGTGTCTGGGGTAAAACTCAGACGAGGTGAAATCAGGAGAATGGATTCTGTGGCAAAAACACAATCTGGACCTTTATTTCTCTAGCCAGGCTGGTCTGTGAAGTCGTTTGCAATCCATTTTCTTTTAATTGGAAACAAATTAGTGCTGTCTGGAGAGAACAATAAGAACATTGAACCCTAATCTCCTAATGGAGCCCGCTATGCATATTATCCAGGAGGTTTGTAACATTTCCGTGTTTAGCTATTACTTTTTAGCTTCCTATTATTTTTCCTTGCCTCCAGGGCTCCACTGTAATACGTCGTTATTCCTAATGTGCACATCATATAGAGTTTGGAATAAATTAAGCACATGCCATACCCTAATTATTTGACAGGTACTACCACTCTTGTTTCTTGGAGTCCTGTTCAGGAAGCTTATTCGAATCCCTTTTTATCACTTGTTGATACCCCTGTTAAATATTTAGCTGATGAAAAATTTCCACTCCATATATCTCATAAACCCACTGTTTAGTAAATAGACTGTGTACAGCTAAATGATCTAATAGAGAGAGGAGGAAAACTTATATTGTAGGTAGTTCAATTGACTATCACACTTTAAACGACCAATAAAACGATCAAATGAAGCCAACTTTAAACATAGGACATGGGCGAGGCTTCTGGTAAGAGAAATTAATACTGACAGATGCCTGCGGGGCATAGAGTGTGTACAATCATGTGTACATAAAGTGTCTACAATCCCCCTGCAAGTGTGATCATCACTTAACCGCCTCTTGTCCCAGTGTTTTTTTCCAGTGAAGCTGGTGGTGGTAAAGGGTGCACAATTGACAGCCCTGCAGACATAAACACTGTTAATCTGGAGGACAGATTCAGTGGCTACCTTTCTTTTGACCCTCATGTCTCACCTCTGACTTCCCTGGCTGTTATCCATTCAGTGACTGCAGATGTTATTATTATTGTGGTCTTTATTAAGCTCTTACTATGCGCCAAGCACTGGGGTAGGTTCAATACAGTCAGATCAGTCACAGTCCACACAGGGGAGCCCAGTGGTAGAACAATCCAATCCCCATTTTACAGATGAGGAAGCAGAGGCACCAAAGACACAAGTGACTTGCCTGAGGTCACACATCAGGCAAATGGTAGAGCTAGGATTGGAACCCCAGGTCTTCAGACCTCCAGTCCTGTGTTGTTTCCCAGAAACTCCCCAAATAATAATATTAATGTAATTTAGGAAGTGTTATTATGTGTCAAACATGGGGATATACACAAAATAATCTTAACAAAACAGTCCACTTGGGGTTCACAGCCTAAAACAAAAGAACAGGCATTTTATCATCATCTGACACATGAGGAATCTGGGGTACAGAGAAATTAAGTACCTTAAGTTAAGCACAATCTTAAAATAAGTTAAGCACAAGGTCACAAGCAGGCATGAGGCAAAGCCAGAATTATAACCTAGGCCTCCAGACTCCAAGGACCATATTCTGTCCACTAGACCGCATCGAACTCCTCTTGGCATATTCTCAGGAAATAACATCTTTGAGAAGGCCACACTCTGGGATGTGAATTCAACATCTCCCTTCCATCCTCCCTGCTTTCCTGATTCGATTTGCTTCCTCTGGGATCTATTGTGCTCCTGCACAGTACTGTGGCAATCGAGATAGTTGTGATTATTTTACTTGGGCACTAGTATTTAGGCAGTCCTAATTGCTCCTTTCCCCTGCTGTCACTTAGGCATTATCCTCAACCCAACTCTTTCATTCAACCCATATGTTTATGTGTCACTAAATCCTGTGGGTTCTACCTTCACAACATCACAAAAATCCGCTCTTTTCTCTCCATCCAAATTGCTCCCATGTTAATCCAAGTATTTATCCTATCACATCTAGTACTGTAGAGCCTCCTTGCTGACCTCCCTGACTCTCCCCAATCCCATCCATAGTTCACTCTGCTGCCTGGATAATTTTTTTTTACAAAATCGTTCAGTTAATGTTTCTCCACTCCTCCAGAACCTCCTGTGTTTGGCCACCCACCTTAGCATCAAACAGAAACTCCTTATCATCAACTTTAAAGCACTCAATCACCTTGCCCCCTGCAACCTCACCCCACTGCTCACTACTACAATTCAGTGCTACTCTCCTATTATAACCCAGCCCGTACACTTCACTAATCTAATGCCAACCTACTCACTGTACTTTGATCTTGTCTTTTTAGCCTCTGACCTCTAGCCCACTTCTGGCTTGGAACACCCCTCCTCTCTTATCTGACAACAGTAACTCTCCCAACTTACGAGGCTTCATTGAAAGCAAATCTCCTCCTCT
The DNA here is from genome assembly GCF_004115215.2 of Ornithorhynchus anatinus. Classification (NCBI taxonomy): domain Eukaryota; kingdom Metazoa; phylum Chordata; class Mammalia; order Monotremata; family Ornithorhynchidae; genus Ornithorhynchus; species Ornithorhynchus anatinus. The sequence goes on along the minus strand of NC_041728.1, from coordinate 46,805,172 downwards.
TGGAGGAGGAGGCCAAGAGGCCTTCCCTGACTAATCCCTCACTTCCTCTTCTCCCACTCCCTTCTGTGTTGCCCTAGTACTTGAATTTGCTCCCTTTATTCACCCCTCCCTCAGCCCTACAGCTCTTATGTGCATATCCTTAATTAATTTATTTACATTGATGTCTGTTTTCACCTCTAGACTGTAAGCTTGTTGTAGGTAGGGAATGTGCCTACCAACTTTGTTACATTGCGCTCTCCCAAAAGCTTAGTTCAGTGCTCTGCACACAGTAAGCACTGAATAAATACCTTTGATGGATTATCTGCATGAAATATGGAGCCATTACAAATGAAGACATGGCAACTTGAACAAGAATGATTTGGGGAGGAAGGAAGTTCACTGTAAGTTTGAGAGTGTGGGCATAGCAGAAGTGACCAAGTCTCTCTCTAAGTTGATCAGTTACATTCAATCTGTCAATTCAGGCATGTGACTGAAGCAGGCGTGGGCATTTTCAGAGTTCATTCCAATCACAACTATAATCATAAGAGTGATATACTTGCTTATGCAGAAACACCCAGCCCAGTTGTCTTTTTGACTGTGATTGAGCATCACTATCTTTGGATGAGTAATACTTATTGTCTTTAAAGCAGAGAGTTATGAAATGCATCATGAAACAGGATTTTCCCTCATCTCGTTGTCGTTTCCTGTTCCCAAGAGAGGTCTGTGAGGTAAGACGCATGACAGTCCCAATTCTGAATGGCCCTATCTTTTCCTGTCTATGAGAATGGGGGTGATGGAGCCAGATGATGTCAGGTGTCCTGAATTCTCAAAACTATAACCTGGAGACCCTAATACTGATTCACTGGGCATAACTTTTAGTAACTTTTTTGAGCATATCCTGACGAAGAGGACTTCTACAGAACTAATTCGTGGGTGAGGGAGACTTTTGGATAGTTTCCTCTTGTATTTCCTCCTGCCTTCATGACATTATCTACTGGGATGTTCCACTGACACCTCACATTTTCCCAAAACAGAATTCCTCACCTTCTCACCCAAACCCTGTCCTCCCCTGACTTCTCTATCACTGAAGACAATACCGTCATCCTCGCTGCTTTACAAGCCCATAATGTTAGTGTTATCCTCAACTCATCGCTTTCATTCAGTCCACATACTCAATCTGACACAAAATTCTGTCAATTCCACCTTCACAACATATCTAAAATCCATCCTTTCCTCTCTAACCAAACTGTTACCACTCTGTTTCAAGCACTTATTTCCTGCTTTGACTATTGCATCAGTCTCCATGCTTTTCTCCCTGCCGCCTTTCTCTTTTCTAGTCCATACTTCACACTGCTGCCCAGATCATTTTTTAAAAAAATCCTTCAGTCCATATCTTCCAACTTCTCAGGAACCTCAAGTGGTTGCCCATCCAACTCTGCCTCAAACAGAAACTCTTTACCATCAGGTTTAAGGCATTCAGTGAGTTCTCTCCCTCCTACCTTGCCTTGCTGATCTCCTACTACAATCCAATCCACACACTCATCTCTTCTAATGCCAACCTACTCTCTGTACCTCAGTCTCAGTAATCTCAGCAGCAATCCCTGGACAGCATTCTCCATCAGTCTCAGAACTCCCTCTTCTTTCACATCCAACAGTCCATCACTCTTTCCACCTTCAAAACCCTCCTAAAATCATATCCCTTCCTAGAGGCCTTCAATTCTTCTACCCTCCTTCCTCCTGCATCGACTCTGAACTATAAGGTGTATCCCTTAGGCACTTTAATACTAACCTCAGCCCCACAGCACTTGGGTATATAGACTTAAACCCTATCATTTCTCCCAGCTTTCATTTATTTTAATGTCTCTCTTTCTGTAGACAGTAAGCTCCTTGTGGGCAGAAATTGTATCTACCACTTCTATTTTACTCTACTTTCCGAAGTGCTTAGTACAGCAGTCTGGTCACAGTAAGTGCTCAATATTCAATGCTTCAGTTTGTTGGCTGCTTTGCTTTTTTTAACTACGATGAGTGCTAATTAATTATGGCATTGGTTAAGTGCTGACAATATACACAGCACCATGTTAAACCTTGGGTTGGATATGAGTTCGACCTAGACATAGAGTTCACAATAAGAGTGGGCAGGAACAGTAGCCATCTTAGCCTTATTTTAAAGATGAAGGAACTGATGTCCAGAGAGTTTAAATGACTTGGCCAATGGTACATGCACATGCAATGGGAAAGCTGTAATTATATCGGTAATTTTATTTATATGACTGTAATTTTATTTATAGTGACGCCTGTTTACTTGTTTGGATGTCTCTCTCCCCCACCCTTCCCAGACTGTAAACTAATTCTGGGCAGGGATTGTCTCTCTTTATTGCTGTATTGTACTTTCCCAAATGCTTAGTACAATACTCTGCACATAGTAAGCAGTCAATAAATGATTGAATGAATGAATGAATGAATGAATGAATGAGAGCTGGGATTAAAAACTGGTATCCTGACTCTAATGTTGGTATTTGTTAAGCGCTTACTATGTGCCGAGCACTGTTCTAAGCGCTGGGGTAGACATAGGGGAATCAGGTTGTCCCACGTGGAGCTCACAGTCTTAATCCCCATTTTACAGATGAGGGAACTGAGGCACAGAGAAGTTAAGTGACTTACCCACAGTCACACAGCCGACAAGTGGCAGAGCTGGGATTCGAACTCATGAGCCCCAGCTCCAAAGCCCGTGCTCTTTCCATTGAGCCACGCTGTGACTCTCAGTTCCCTGTTCAGTCCACTTAGGTCACAGTGCAAATTTACTAGATTTTAAGCAATATAAATGTCAACGCAGATTGGATCAATGGAAAGAGCACGGGCTGGGGAGTCAGAGATCATGAGTTCAAATGCCGACTCTGCTGCTTGTCAGTTGTGTGACTTTGGGCAAGTCATTTCACTTCTCTGTGCCTCAGTTCCCTCATCTGTAAAAAGGGGATTAAGACTGTGAGCCCACGTGTGACAACCTGATCACCTTGTATCCTCCCCAGGGCTAGAACAGTGCTTTGCACATAGTAAGCACTTAACAAATCCCATCATTATATTATGGTACTTATTAAGCAGTTTTTTTCCTATGTTTCAATTCACAATTTTAAGCACTAGCGTAGATGCAAGTTAATCAGGTGGCATACAGTGTCTGTCCTACATGAGGATCACAGTTTAAATAGGAGATAGAACAGGCATTAAATCCCCATTTTACAGATGAGGTAACTGAGGCTCAGATAATTTAAGTGACTTTCCCAAGATCACACAGCAGGGAACTGGCAGAGACAAGATTAGAACCTTAGTTCTCCTAGGCCTGCAACTCTTTTCATAAGGCCATGCTGCTCCTTATAAATATTATGTTTTGAGTTATCAATTTAATCACTGATACTTTAAAAAAAAATCCTGAAGCATTCAGACAGGTTCATCAACTAAATCAATACAATGTGATGATTTCTGAAGTTTGGGTAATTAGTACATTTAGTATCACTAATGGAAAGCCTATAAAGCAAATCTCAAGAGAAATCTCATATATTGCTTTATCATGTGAAGAGCTACTTTCCAGCCTCTTACATATTTTTGGTTTGTTGTTAACAATGAATATTCAATATTGTCTCACATTTATAGTGAAAATCCTATATAAAGCAGGTGACTGAGAGGAAAATTTAACTGTAAATGGCATGTGTTAAACATCACAATTTACTTTTGTGAGGCATGAAATTGAATGATTTTTTTTTTTAACAATAGTCTTGCTAAATACATAGGAGTGTGAATCCCTTACTATCTCAAGTTAGCTTTGGAAATGTACTCAGATATATGTGGGAATGACTCACCAAATTTATTTGGGAACTAGCTTAGTCTAGTGGAAAGATCATAGACAGAGACTTAGGAAACACATTTAATTTCTAGCTTTGCAATTCAACTCCTGTGTGACATTAGGCAACTCTCTCAACTTATCTGTGCCTCAGTTTCCTCATCTGTAAAATTGGTGTGAATACTTGTTCTCCCTTAAACTGTGACCTTTCTATGGAAAAAGGGACTAGACTTGATCTGAAGATCTTATATCTACCTAGGGTTTATTATATATTGTTGTTGTTGTTGTTATAAGTATTACATTATTATTATTATTATTATTAATAAATTAGGTTGAAGCTTTCTAAATAAACCCCATTTGTCTTAGTGATGTCCATAAAAGAGATACAGATCAAGTGTGTTGTTTCTGCCTGTGCATGTATCCTATTTCAATAAAAGCAGAGTGCAAAGGGAGGAAAGAATTATTTTGTTACCACTGTATTAGTACAGGAAGATGAGCTCACCATGAGATCATATGAGGAATACAGAAATAGTAATACACTTTGATAAAGCAAATGAAATGAGAGATGAACTCTTTAGAGGGAGGTTGCTATTTCTATTTATGCCAGATAGGCAGGGACAGAAATAATGGTGGTTTGGTATCAATTGTTAGTTTTCTTTAAAAAAAAATTTATTTTATTTAACATAAATGTTCAGAGTATTGGATCATCTTTGGTAAAAGACCACTGATTATGTATTTTCTAGGAAATGAGAAACAAGTGAATGACTGCATTTAAAATAGTAATAGTAAACATGATATCAATCCGGATTGCCATACAACTGGCTTCTTCATGGAAGAAAATTATGAGAATGTAGTAAAAATGCCTACAAGAAGAATTATCTAATAAATTTTTTAAGAGACAGTGTTATAATACAATTGCATAACAGATCCAGCCTTCCTATTTCATAAAGATATTTCCACCAATGCCTGTTCCTGGTTCACAGAGAATTAAAAATAAGCTTCAGGAAGCAGAGCACCAAATGATTGCTTAGGAATTTATTTGTGTTGTTCCTATGTTGTGATCTCTCTTTACATATGGAGACTCAGAGTGCCAAATTTTCCAACCCCTGACTTCTGAACCTCTGGTAGGGGATCTGAGTTTTTCACTCCCAAGTGCCAGATTTTCAAACATTGTGTGTTTTCTTTCCCACGAATCTTGTAACTACTGTCTTGTTTACTCATATGAACTCCAGACAGCCAGGAACTGGAAGACGGACAAAGGATCTTCCTTTCTCTTTTAGGGAAGTCACACCCATTTTTCTTTCCCCCAGAAAAATTAGGTCTGGTGGTAAAAGAAAACAGTCTTTCATAGCTGCAAGGAGCACAAACGCATACACACACACACACACAGATACACACACACACAGATACACACACACACAGATACACACACACACACAGATACACACACACACACACACGCAAGCATTTTCTGGCATAAATGGGTTCTTGTCTTGTTTTACTCATACTTGCTCAATACTTTCATTTTATTGCTGCTGTGAAACACAGATAAACATATGTTTATTAAGATTACTTCTTGGAAAACTGTATTCTAGTCCCTTTGAATGGATTGCAAGTTTGAAAAATTTCTTCATCTTCTTCTAAAACAGCTTGTGTTATTTACAGCTATTAAAATTGTTTTGTCAAGATTCTATGTTAAAATTATTATCTTATGCAGTTGATTAAAACACACACACACATTTGTATTATAGTGCTTCATAATATCCAGATTTCTCATGATCCATCAATCCTGCAAAAATCTTCATAAACTGAATGGATAGCACAATCCTCGATAGTTCTACAACAAAATATATTTTTTTCTTTTTAGTTCAATGCCAAGTGTTAGGAGGCTGTTTATTTTAAATGTTTTCTAAATATTCACTAGTGTGAAAATCCCTTTACAGTAACCAAATCCATCATTAATACTGATGAAGATTGGTACTCTTATTAAGGTCAGTAGGCTATTTGGGAGATTGACATTTAAAATTTGGTAATAGTAAAATTTTAAGCTTTCCATTCACCATTCATTTGTTCAATAGGATTATTGAGTGCTTATTATATGAAGCACTTGGGAGAGTACTATATAACAATAAACAGACACATTCCCTACCACAGTCAACTCAAATGGAGGGTCTACATAAAGCTGTGTAGATTCAAAGAGGCAGATTCAAAAAGGGATGCTGCAAATGACCAAAAATCAGCATGAAATAGATTAACTTTATATGTAGGTATTGTACATAGACACACTCTGAACAGCTAGATAGCATTTATTCATAGTCCTTATGTATTAATAATATAACTAATAATAATAATGATAATATTGGTATTTGTTAAACATTTACTCTGTGCCAAGCAGTGGTCTAAATGCTTGAGTAGATACTAGGTAATCAGGTTGGACACAGTCCCTGTCCCACATAGGGCTCACAGCCTTAATCCCCATTTTGTAAATGAGGTAACTGAAGCACAGAGAAATTAAGCAACTTACCCAAGGCCACACAGCAGACAAGTGGCAGAGTCAGGGTTAGAATCCACATCCTTTGATTCCCAAACCCATGCTCATTCCACTAGACTATGCTGTGTTGCAGATGCTGTTATTTCCCTTGCTTGCAGATGCATATTTCCCATTTTGTGTATGGAATACAACTGAGAGGTATAGATTGCCAGGAGGGTTGGCGAGTAGAGGGAATCAAACAGAAAAGAAGAAAAGCAGCTTGGCCTAGTGGAGAGAGCATGAACCTGGGAGTCAGAAGGAGCTGGGTTCTAATCCCAGCTCCACCACTTGTCTCCTTTGTGATCTTGGGTAAGTTGCTTAATTCTTACTTTACTTCTCTGTGCCTCAGTTACTTCATATGTAAAATGTGGCTTAAGACTGTGAGCTCCATGTGGGTCAGAGACTGTGTCGAAATTTATTAACTTGTATCAACCCCAGCGCTCAGTAAAGTGCTTAGCATATAATAAATGTGTAACAAATACCATTAAAAATAGAATCAGTGTAACTGAGTTGAGAGAGGCATACCAGTAGTATGTTGGGTATTGTGAAAAGATGTCACACAAGTCTCAGAACCCAGTCTACTCCTGGTTGGATTCGGGAAGCCAGAAGGGGAGATTCAAGGAAGAAGCCTGACTCTGGAGCTCCTCAAGGGTGAGGTAAAAATCTTCTCCAACTAATGAGATTGGGAGAGGAGAGGGAGACTTTCACCCAATTCCACTAATAAGTCTGGAATAGGAGAGAGAAATGTTCCTACTTCTCCCCCACTTCAAAACTTTATTCTTCCACTTCAAAACCTTACTGAAGGCACATCTCCTCCAAGAAGCCTTCTCTGACTAAGTCCTCCTCTCCTCTTCTCCCATTCCCTTTTATGCCACTTTTACTTGCTTCTTCATTCATCCTCTCTTCCATTCCCACAGTGCATATGGATATATTTGTGTATATCTGTAATTGGTTAATTTATTCATTTATATTAATGTCTGTCTCCCCTTCTAGACTGTGAGCTCATTATGGGCAGAATGTGTCTGTTTGTTGTCATACTGTATTCCCCCAAGCGCTTAGTACAGTGCTTTGCACACAGTAAGCACTCAATAAATACAATTGAATGAATGAATACTTCAGCCTCCAAAGTCAAGCTCTGTGCCTTGTTCTGGAGGCTAACAGGAATAGATGAAACTCTAGCCCCAGACTATGGAAGAGAATAATGCAGACAACTGCCTGATAACTTAGGGTTACAGGGAAGAGTGAATTCCTGAGGCCCTACAGGGGCTAGATGAGGTTCTCATCCACCAACTTCAGCATTCTGAAAGAATGAGTCAAGTGGAGGTGAGCCAGAAATAGAACTGCCACTGCATCACTCAATTTTCAATAGCCCCCGACACAGCTCCAAGTCATCGGGTGGTGTGGCATATAGAAAGCCCCCACAAATGCAGTAAGGTGTGAGCAATTCAGAGCTTTCAAATACTTCTTGCCCCTACAAGTAATTCCAGATATTTCTTAAACAGCAAAGGAGAATTTTGCAGCATAAGTGGCTAAATGAACTAATTTTAATGTGAAATCACAGAAGACCTTTTGTGTTTTTGCTTTCGTTATCTTGTCACTTTGAGTTAGAACAGAACCCCACAAACCTTAAAAGGGGGAAAGATTGGTAATCCCACAATATTGCCATGAAATGAAGTTTCCATGGGAAAGCAACTTACAAGATAGAAAATAGTAAATTTCAACACTGAGAATAGATGGCTTTACAGACACTTTCCTTTACAGTTGTTAATAAATTGAGTTGTTCATTTCTGCACCACTCAATATGTTTGGACAATTTTTGTTGGTGCAGATAGATTTCCCTAGATTATAACTCCCCACATATGACCTATGGCACAACCCTTTAGAGTGACCCCTTGATACACAGTGAAATCCTTTTATTGAACTCTTCCCTGTAGTACAGTACATAAGCAGCTTAGCCTTTTCCTTATAAAATATCTCATGTCTAAGGAGACATTTCTTCAGCAAAATATAATAGTGTCAACTTTCAGTTTTTGACATTATTTAAAGAGAAGGTTGGTTTTGAGTACAAAGGATCAAGAATGAGCTTGGGCACGTATAATGTAGCAATTCTCCACAGTGCTATTATGTGAGAGGGCAGAAAAATTATTGGCAGCAGATGCTTCACTGAAGAAGACTTGGGAGGGAATCCAATGGGAAATCTGCAGTATAATACCACTCAGATGTTTAAAAGGAGTTTCCCCTAGATAAGCATGTTTCATTTTGAATGTATGTGACTTTGAAACAGAACTCCGCATCCTTACCTCTGAGTGACAATGGAATAAAAGTGACTTTTTATTGGTATTGGTGACTAAATTGATTACATCACAGATCTCTTGGAAATGGTGTTTGACTGGAAGACAGGGTTTGCATTGTTTGTCTAAAAACAACATTTTTAAAGGACTCTAAAATTTGATAAATCTACCACGTTGAAAAGCATGGTGTATTAGATTCATTGAAAATAAAAGCAGTTCTGATATAACTACCACTTTACTTAAAATTAAAAAAATGCAAAGGACCTTAGCATTGGTCAGATTAACTCATTTTAAAGTGAGTCAGTTTATTTGTTAAATTGTGAAATCATCTTTGATAGTTGCCAAATGTCCATAAAATCAACCACTCAGGATTAAAGCAAGATAGGCAGAAAAAACTACAAAACTCTAGTGCAAATCCATCCATGATCTCAGGCTCTGTAGGAAAAATTCCTTGAATCATTGAGGTTTGCCAGAGTTTCATAGTGTGGCAACCCACAAATCCCATCTCCATTTTACAGAGCAATATTGTCTATATTTCAAACTGACTATGAAATTATGTGAATTTATTTGACATATCTACCCCCACTTCACTGACTGTTAATGGTCTAGATGCTGTTAACAGAGCTTTGAACTGACTTCTGAATGAATACACAACACAAAGGAATGGTCACTACCTGTGTATACATCCACATTGCCTAGCATTAGAGTCTTCTGTGGACACTTGCTCAGATGTTTCACTAACAGTATTTATTGGGCAAATATGTCAGCACAAAAAGACAAAATCAAAAGAGAGAGAAGTAGCTATTCTAAACAAATGCAGAAGGATAGTTAATCAATAACACCTGCCTTGCTGCAGACCCCTAGCCCAAGCCCAGCCTCTTCTAATCCAACAGATAACCACTTTCCCCTGCTTCAAAGCCTTATTGAAGGCACATCTTCTCCAAGAGGCCTTTCCAGACTAAGCCCCACTTTTCCTCATCTCCCATTCCCTTCTGTGCTGCCCTGACTTGTTTCCTTTGCTATTCCCCACTCCCAGCCCCAAAGCACTTCTCTGTAAATTTATTTACTTCTATCGATGTCTGTCTCCCCAACTCTAAATTGTGAGCTCTCTGTGGGCAGGGAATATCACTGTTTATTTTTGTATCGTACTTTCCCGAGTATATAGTACAGTGCTTTGCACACAGTAAGCACTCAATAAATAAAAGTGAATGAATGAATGAAATAAGCAGCTAGAGATTTTGTATCATCACCTGTGCTGAACGAATACGCTGATAAGCTAGGAGGTATGTTTACATAAGAGTTGTTGAGTGAAGACTGTAACCAGGGTAATAATAATAATATTTATTATTGTGAGATTTATTAAGCACTTTTTATGTGCCAAGCTCTGGTCTAAGCTCTGGGGAATATACAAAATAATAAGGTCTCAAAGGGTCCCTGTCCCATACAGTGCTCACAGTCTGAGTAGGAAGGAGAAGAGGTATGGAATTCCCATTTTGCAGATGAGACAACTGAGATACAGAAAGTTAAATGACTTGTCCAAGGTCACAGAGCAGGCACGGGGTGAAACCGGAATTTGAGATCCCAGGTCCTCTGACTCCCAGATCCAGGCTTTTTCCAATAGGCCATGCTACTCTTATGAAAAATAGCCTCAAACAAATGGGTTTAGCTATGGATTGCTTAGGGGTGGAGGGGTGGAAGGTCAGGGGCAGGAGACTGGCACACAGGGGGCTCTCCTTCTGCAGGAAGATCATGCAGGACTCCTTGAGGGGAGAGATCGTGCCTACCAACTCTATTGTATTGTACTCTTCCAAGGGCTTAGTACAGTGTTCTGCACTCAGTAAACATTCAATAAATATAATCAACTGATTGGGATAGGAAACAGAGGAAAACCACTGGAGCAGCACATATGCAGCCACTGAAGGAACTAGAGGATCTAGGCTTAGCTGCTCCACATAAGTTGCGGTGTCTACATAAAATGAAATGAAACTCATTCCTTTACAAGTAATCTCCAATTTGGACATATTCCTATACTCTACTGCTCATAAGCTTATACTCTGCTTCTTCTCCTATCTGTAGGTTAATATCAGCCTCCCTGTAAATTGTAAACTCCTTGAGAGCAAGGAATATGTCCACCAGCTCTACGGTATTGCACTCTCTCCAGGACTTAGTACAGTGCTCTGTACATAATAAGCACTCAGTAAATACTATTGGCCGATTGAGGAAACATATCTCACTCCATTTTCACTTGAATTAAAATGTGATTGGCAAGCTACAAATATTGCTGTACCTGGAGTTGGATTGAAACCATCAAGTCTACAGTCAATCAGATGAACAAATCATCATCAGTGTTTTGATGCGGCCTCCTGAGAAGAACTACTGAAACATGGCTCAGAAAGACCCCTTCTACATTGCACTCTCACTGTAGATAATGTTTTGAGTCCAGAGCAAGATTTTTGAGTTAAAGATACTAAGGATTTTTTTTTTTTTTTACTGGAAAAATCCTCTCAAAAACTGAGACTTATTTCATGAAGGCCCAGCCATGGATAGCTATTTAGCTTCATCTTTGTGCGTGACTGACAGCTGTATTTTAAGCCATATATCACCCAACTAGGAAATTCCAATGCAAATTTATCTGTTTTTATTCTGGCATTCTAGCTTGAGATGAAAACATGTTAAGGATGTAACTTGGGAAAAATCACATCAATTTACTCTTCCTAACAGGTCTAGCACTCAGTCTAAAATTTCCCACATCCAGTATTTAGACTTTGTACTCTTTATGTGATTTTCTTATTGCCATCACCGGTGACTAAAATACTCCAGAAGGACTTCAGGTCTAGTTAGACTTAACATGTCATTAAGGTAGTGCTCAGTGTAGCCTGTATACTGTAATAGTGGTCTCTTTCCTCTGATGGATTGAAATAGAGAAACTTATGCTTCCGTTTTCCATACTATATCTACTTTTTAAATAAATGAAGTTCTCCAGAGGAAATCCAAGTTCTCCAGAGGAAATCCATTGAGCACCTTTCTGCTGCACTACTAGATTCACTTGTAAACAAAAAGAAAGGGAAAGATTTGAAAATGAAAATTATTAGAAGTTTGTTTAAAGTGTAGTAACTGCACATGATCAATACAGCTTTAATTACACTGCTGCACTCCTTGTGCTATATAACATATTTCATAAATGGAAATCTTACATTTGGAATTTTTTGTCTCTTCCTAATCTGTCACCTTCTTCTTTACACTTATTTATTTTTTTTAATAAATAACCTGGACAGGAACTATAATGTGATTTTTAATGTAGTAGTGAAAAAATAAAGAAAGCTGCCAAGTCCCAATTCACATAGGGCTTGATGTGAGCACTATTTCAAACTAAAAAAAAGCATATTTATGGAATAACTACAACAGTTCATGGAAGTTGAGTAGGGGCACCCCTAGTTGAAAGACATATGATTCAGTATTAGGGGAAGAGAGCAAATTACAATGAAACTTGTTAAGAATATTGTATCTTCAATATTTCCACATCTAAAACAGAAAATTTTAACACAACAAATTATGAAGTGCCTGTCATTATTCACTAGTGATAACTGGTTCTTTTCTCCCATCATTCATTCATTCATTCAATAGTATTTATTGAGCGGTTACTATGCACAGAGCTCTGTACTAAGTGCTTGGAATGTACAATTTGGCAGCAGATACAGACAATCCCTGCCCAAAACAACATCCTGGTTGACAAAGGTACTAGGATAAACCCTTTCCTATACCTTGCTCCCTTGGGCACTATTCTTAGGGAAGCAGCAGCCTGGGCTGCCCCTCAATCAGTTGTCTTCATGCATCTTACCTATTTATCAGGCTCAGAAGAGAGGTCTCTCTAGGTCTAGGTGCTGTCTATATGCCATCTGAACATACTAAATCTCCAAGGATTTTATTGTTCTGTGTGTAAAAGGAACATTCTCACTTCTCCTTCACTTTCCTCATCTGTATCAGGGTATCAGGGGTTTTTTGCGTGTGTTTTTTTTAATGGTATTTGTTAAGTGCTTACTATGTGCCAGGCACTGGACTAGGCTCTGAGGTAGATAAAAGATATTCAGATTGGACACAGTCTCTGTTCCACATGGGGCTCACAGTCTTAATCACCATATTATAGATGAAGTAACTGAGGCACAGAGAAGTAAAGTGACTTGTCCAAGGTCACACAGCAGATAAGTGGCAGAGACAAGGTTAGAACCCCAGTTCTTCTGACTCACAGACACATGCTCTATCCACTGGGCCACATTACTTTTCTTTGACAGCACAACACAGACTTAGGGAAAATCATATTAACCCTATGTGGTGACTAAGTGAGCTTAACATTAATAGGATTTTTTTTTAACTTTCCAATTTATCTGAAGGGAAAATTACTTCTCTATTTTATATTTTATATTATTTTTATAACATTAATAATACTTTATTTTGGTCTAGATTTTCATATCAAGGTGCCCTTGAATTAAATTTTCTTAGGTAACCGATGAGGCCAAACAAAATAAAGGCATAATAAATTACATATTAAATAATCAATTTTTTAATTATGATTATTAGTTTTCATGTCCAATCTTGATGTTCATGTCCAAAGAAGAATAAAGAAAATTAACAGCCATAGCTTACACTTCCCAGTTTAGAATAAGACTCTATAAAACCCTTTGCAATCAAATCTTTAATGAAATGCCTCTCACAGAGTGGGGTCTCAGAGAATGGTTCTTCTAGAAAAGGAAGAGGAATCTTAAATAGAAAATAAGATAGAATGATCTTTCCAATTCCATATTATAGCTATCATATGCTGCTGGAAAAGTTGTCCACTTGCAGAGGACATTACTTGAATTCTCTCATGAGTATTAAAATGGCAACATTTCAGTATAGGTTCAATGAAGCATGTTATTCTCATACAAACACCTTCTTTTCCAATTCTCTTGCAAATACTCTGCTGTTGCTATGAAGAGAAATCCTTATATAATGTGAAAGTAAAATTATTCTTCCAGTGCCTAAGTTACCTACTAGGTATGTCAGGCACTTTTGGAAGCTGAATTAACTCTTTCATGGAAATAAGAGGCTAGTCGCTGATTCAGTGAACTAAATAGGACTCTGGGAATGACTAAGGTAAGAAAGAGTCCCTTACTTATGTATTTTTCTTTCCCCACAAAAGTGGAGTTCTGTTCTTACCTTGCATAACCAAATTGTGAATATATCTGAAGAAATAAGACTAATACATTCTATAATCTATTTAAAAGTGTTTATAAAGTAATACCGTACTTGCTTGCAATTCTCTAGTGTGTGACAATGTATCCAGTATGGAAATGTACCTGAATAAAAACAAAAAGACAAATATTAAAGTTAATTATTGGCTGGAAATAGGCTGTGGGAGGTGGCAAGTGTAAAGACTAATTTTAAATAGTGTGTCTATTTATCAGTAGAAGTTTTGGGGCAGCAGAGTTACGTATGAACCGGAGTGGGGAGAGACAGGAAGTTGGGAGGTCAGCAAGGAGGCTGATGCACTGTACTTAAAACTGGAGTAGATACAAGATAATCAGTTTGGAGTCAGAGGACCTGGCTTCTAAATCTGGCTCTGCCACTTTCCCATTGTGTGACCTTGGGTAAGTTACTTAATTTTTATGTGTCTCATTTCCTACCTGTACTACTTCCTACTTTGACTGTGAGCCCCATAAAGTTCAGGGCGTATGTTTGACATGATTGATTTTCATCTACTCCATCACTTAGAGTACAGTGCTTGGCAAATCCCACTCATCTTGTTATCAATGGAAATGTAGATTATTAGGGAATGGGGTGGGGAAGGGAAAAGACAACAAAAATAGATGTAACCATCTGGAAATTTAGGGGGTCCAACACAACAAACTAGGTAAGTCCCCTAAGATGCTTAATAGCCTAGATCTGCCACTTCATCTCATATCCCATGAACTCCTGTTTAGGGTACATTTTGCAATTGACATAATCTCTAACACTTAGGGGGTGGTAAATTTTGTACAAGAAATTTAAATTGGGCACATTATGAGGTGCTTAAGCTCTACTGCCCCACAGAGACCTCCGCTCTCTCGATCCCATCCATCTTTCCAAAAGCATCTCTCCTCACCTTGCTGCCCTGTCCTCACTTCCCACTCTCGATGATCAGGTCTCCGCTCTCAACTCCACCCTCTCTACTCATCTCGACTCTCTCGCCCCCCTTTCCCTCCGCTGCTCTCGCTCCACTAACCCACAGCCCTGGATCACCTCTTCTGTCTGCCTCCTATGCTCCTATGCTCGAGCTGCTGAGCGCTGCTGGCGAAAGTCCAAGCCCCAAGACGACCTCACACACTTCAAATTTATCCTTTGCTGCCTTAACTCTGCCCTCTCCTCCGTCAGGCAAAACTTCTTCTCCTCCCTCATCGACACTCTTGCCCGTCACCCCCGCTGATTGTTCCGGACCTTTAACTCTCTCCTTAGGCCCCCTGTTCCTCCCCCTCCCCCATCTCTCACCCCCAATGATCTGGCCACCTATTTCCTCACGAAAATCAACACAATCAGGTCTGAGCTCCCCAAAGTCACCCCTCCACCTCTCCCCATCCCCCCACCAACCCTCTCCCCTACTTTCCCATCCTTCCCTGCAGTATCCTCAGAGGAGATCTCCTCCCTCCTCGCAACTGCCACCCCCTCCACCTGTGCTTCGGACCCCATTCCCTCTCACCTTATTAAAACCATCGCCCCTGCCCTCCTCCCTTCCTTAACTTCTATTTTTAACCACTCAATCTCCAATGGCTCCTTCCCCGCTGCCTTCAAACATGCCCACATCTCCCCCATCCTAAAAAAACCCACTCTTGACCCCACTTCCCCCTCCAGTTATCGCCCTACCTCCTTACTACCCTTCCTTTCCAAAATCCTAGAATGAGTCATCTACAATCGATGCTTAGAATTCCTTAACTCCCATTCTCTCCTAGACCCCCTGCAATCTGGCTTCCGTCCCCTCCACTCTACCGAGACTGCTCTCTCTAGGTCACCCATGACCTCCTTCTTGCCAAATCCAATGGCTCCTACTCCATTCTAATCCTCCTTGACCTCTCTGCTGCCTTTGACACTGTCGACCATCTCCTCCTCCTCCATACCTTATCTCACCTTGGCTTCACGGACTCCGTCCTCTCCTGGCTCTCCTCTTACCTCTCTGGCCGGTCATTCTCGGTCTCCTTCGCTGACGCCTCCTCCCCCTCCCACCCTTTAACTGTTGGAGTTCCTCAAGGGTCAGTTCTTGTCCCTCTTCTGTTCTCCATTTACACTCACTCCCTCGGTGAACTCATTCGCTCTCACGGCTTTGACTACCATATCTACGCAGATGACACGCAGATCTACATCTCCACCCCTGTCCTCTCCCCCTCCCTTCAGGCTCGCATCTCCTCCTGCCTCTGGGACATCTCCACCTGGATGTCGGCCCGCCACCTAAAACTCAACATGAGCAAGACTGAGCTCCTCATCTTCCCTCCCAAACCCGGTCCTCTCCCAGACTTCTCTATCACCGTGGATGGCACGACCATCCTTCCCGTCTCTCAGGCCCACAATCTCGGTGTCATCCTTGACTCGTCTCTCTTGTTCACCCCACACATCCTATCCGTTACCAAGACCTGCCAGTTTCACCTTTACAATATCGCCAAGATCCGCCCTTTCCTTTCCACCCAAAAGGCTACCTTACTGCTACAGGCTCTCATTATATCCCGGCTAGACTACTGTGTCAGCCTTCTCTCTGACCTCCCTTCCTCCTCTCTCGCCCCGCTCCAGTCTATTCTTCACTCCACTGCCCGGCTCATCTTCCTGCAGAAACGATATGGGCATGTCACTCCCCTTCTTAAACAACTCCAGTGGTTGCCTATTAACCTCCGCTCCAAACAAAAACTCCTCACTCTAGGCTTCAAGGCTCTCCATCACCTTGCCCCTTCCTACCTCTCCTCCCTTCTCTCTTTCTACCACCCACCCTGCACGCTCCGCTCCTCTGCCGCCCACCTCCTCACCGTCCCTCGGTCTCGCCTATCCCACCGTCGACCCCTGGGCCACGTCCTCCCGCGGTCCTGGAACGCCCTCCCTCCTCACCTCCGCCAAACTGATTCTCTTCCCCTCTTCAAAACCCTACTTAAAACTCAGCTCCTTCAAGAGGCCTTCCCAGACTGAACTCCTCTTCTCCCTCTACTCCCTCTACCACCCCCCCCTTCACCTCTCTGCAGCTAAACCCTCTTTTCCCCCTTTCCCTCTGCTCCTCCACCTCTCCCTTCCCATCCCCACAGCACTGTACTCGTCCGCTCAACTGTATATATTTCCATTATCCTATTTATTTTGTTAATGAATTGTACATTGCCTTGATTCTATTTAGTTGCCATTGTTTTTACGAGATGTTCTTCCCCTTGACTCTATTTATTGCCATTGTTCTCGTCTGTCCGTCTCCCCCGATTAGACTGTAAGCCCGTCAAACGGCAGGGACTGTCTCTATCTGTTGCCGACTTGTTCATTCCAAGCGTTTAGTACAGTGCTCTGCACATAGTAAGCGCTCAATAAATACTATTGAATGAATGAATGAATAGGATACTATTAGGCTAAATTACTATTTGCTGGATGGTACTGATTTTTTCCATTTTTTCAAAGGGGGATTTTAAAATAAAAAGTGAAATGAGATGTCCTTAGAAATTCAGTCACTGCGATCAACAATTGGTGACCCTTCACACTCTCAGTGTATAAGCAGACTTTTGTCATTAACTGTAAATTGAGATTGCATTGACCTAAAACTACTGTCATCACTCATGAGTTAAACAATTAGACTTATTATATTTTAGGTAAATTATCCAGAATCCTTTTGGAAAATAAAATTTACAAGGGTTTCATTATTTACATTAAGGGAGTAGTTCTTCCCAAAGAGGAAACCGTCCTCCCTTCTATAATAGCATCTTTTTCCTCAGTGGACAACAACCAGCTTTCAGTGACTTCTAATATCTATTCAACAAAGCTCTTAAAGCAAATGAATTGCTCATTTGTGAGGTTTGTTATTAACAGATCATATGATGGTAAGATAAACTATTTTTTTCATACATGAAAAACATTCTTGGGTGCTGGATGAGAAATTCAAATAAAAACAAGAAAAAAAAAAGAATGTTCCAAGGAAAAGCTCAGACCAGTTTGCTTCCCGTGGCTGGCTTTGAGTTGATGTTTGTTATCTTGAATGAATGACAGCGACCACAGATCAGCAACTGAAATATACTCAAAATGAGTTCCACATGTAGGCTGTTTATCCTAGTCAGAAGAAACTAGTGGCAAAATGTTACTGCATATATTTCTATGCCATTAATAGGTTATACTTTTCGTAATTCAACAAGAAGTGCCAAAGCTAGAATATACAATAATGGGATGAGGGATAAATGAAAAATAAACGACTCATGATGTTACATATTAGGTTCCAGCCATGCACTGATACTGTCTGACAATGGTAATTTGTTTAATATGCTAGAGTGATCATTTATCTTTAGCTATGCATTTTCTTAATGTACATAAGCCCCTGCTACTGGTTTAGAGATTAAAAGGTGCCCTGTAAAGCTTTTCTTAGGAAAATAAACCAGTTAAGCTACTAGATCCTTAAGGGCTTGATGCTAAAACCCTTACATGTTTAGGATTCGCATTCAGTGGGATTCCAGCACCAGTAATAAGAGTGAAAGGTCATCAGGGTCAAACCCTGCTTGATAAAACATTTATGGAGGCTTCCTCAGCCAGTGACTAATGGACCATTATGAAGTGGGGCCAGTGGGACCCATGGAAAGATCAGCTATTCAAAATCAAATTCAAGTGCCTACCTCCTCAAGATAACACTGTTTTCCAGTATCTTAGAAATACAATATATTTATTAAAAATATCTTCCCAGCTAGAATCCAGGATTTTATGATATTGTTATGGCATAAAGAGGTAGAGCATCAAAATGGCCTTTCAATTGGTCTTCCCCAAAATAAAATTAAGGTAGGAAATTGCCAGAACTGATCAAAGTGTAGGTTCATCGCATCCTAAAAATGAAGCCTCCAAAAGGGACAAACCTACCAAATGGCCTAGAGAAGTCTTCCTGTTATTTAGAAAAAAAAACTTTATTTCTTCCTGAGAGTTTAGGAATTAATTTTGGATACAAAGAATAGTCTTTTCCTTGATTTCAGTAAAAAAAAAAAAATCAGCCCCCCAAAACAGAAAAAAAAAACCCCAAACAAAATAAAATATGCAAAAAAAAGGCAATCAACTATCAGAACCCAAAATAATTTCTAGGTAAAGGGAGAATTTTGATGAAGGGAACAGGAATTTTTTTTTTAAAAATAGATTATGTTAGTTTGACAAATATCTCTCCCATTTTCATATCAGCTAATTACACTATTTTTATTTATCTGGGACTTCTTTTAAAGGAGGGTTCACAGCTAGACATGTTCCAAGAGGTGAGCTAATGTGTTATATCTGCCATACACATGTAGAATATGTTCTCAAGTTTACACTTGCCCTTTAACTCCCAGTACAGGAAATCTGCTGCTAAGAATGACTTATAAAAATTTTATGATGCTTAAATCATACACAAAATGCCTTACTCACTAAGGGTGAGCCATAAAATTTGCATGCAGTATCCAAAATAAAGGATGAAATCCCTGAATTTTATTTTCATTCTGTAATCTCTGTTGGATAGTTGATGGATCACATAGCAACAAACCTTAGTTTCAAAAATCTTGGTTTCTCCTAGTTACTCAATATCAAAAGTGTTCAGGTAACAGATTCTTTTCATCAATTGCTAGGGGATGAATTAGACACACCATATCATGTCAGACCTTAGGAGAGGGAATATCCACCATCTGTCACTTAGTTGCTTTTTTCAAAAACAAAACTTTTTGGTATTAATTTAACTGAAGATTTCAAACCTTTTTTCTTTATTTTTTTAATTAAAAAAACAAAACAGGATTGCTTGATGAGCTGCAAAACATAACTGTGAAATAAAACCGTGAATCTTTCCTAGCTAATCCTGTCGCTGAAGAGCCTGGGGTTTACCCTCATTTCTATGACCAAACACAAAAATAGGGAAAAAGATCTACCCCCACTCAATCCTAGCAGTTCATATCCCCTTTGAGGAGGCTTAGTTGTTGGATTCCAGTGAAATGCTTATTCAAACACGTATGTGCCCTCATACCTAAATAGCATGCTTGTTACCTTTTCCCTTGTGAAGGAAGTTTTGAGAGCACTAAAAAGGCTGACATGGTTGTTTGAAGTAAGACATTCTGGGCATGTAATTTCTGAACCAACATCAAAGGCTCTTAAAGTCAAGTGACTGGTTTAAATTCAAATAAAGGAACTTATAGAAAATGAGGAGGGGCAAACTTTGGCAGTTGTGTAGTTCCAATAGGCTCCCAGGTTTTGGATTTTGTCTTAATTTTTTTTCCTGATCCACCCAAACTTAATAGGCCTGAAATTTCATCTTTGGCTAGGATTCCCTTTGAAAAAAGCCTACCAGCCCAGATGGGGTGTCCCTGGTTCAAAAAAGAAGGATTTCTGCCCTGATAGGAACAGCTGGAGCACTGATACAAAGCTGGGCATTCAAACAAGATAAATTTGACAGGCAAAGGAAATAATCTCTTCTTGACGTTTCAATTTGCTTCTTGTCCCAAGGAATCCAACCCCAGACAAACTCAGTCAGGTGGAACATAATAACAATAATAATGGTATTTGTTTAGTGTTTACTATGTGACAAGCACTGTTCTAACTGCTGAGGTAGATACAAGGTCATCAGGTTGTCCCGCGTGGGGCTCACAGCCTTAATCCCCATTTTACAAATGAGGTAACTGAGGCACCAAGAAGTGAAGTGACTTGCCAAAGTCACACAGCTGACAAGCAGCAGAGCTGAGAAAAGATCCCATGACCTCTGACTCCCAAGCCTATGCTCTTTGCTCTTTCCATTAAGCCACACTGCTTCTCTGAATTCACCTTGAACTCTGGGTCCACACATCCACTTTACATCCAACTCTGTCAATCTTTAGTTTGAGACTGGATCTTAGATCATTATCATTATTATTGTTGTTGTTGTTGTTCTTGCTGTTATATTTGTTAAGCAGTTACTATGTGTCAAGTACTGTTCTAAACTCTGAGGTAAATTACAGTTTATCAGATCGGACACAAATCCCACATGGGATTTACTCACTAGGAAAGAACAAAGAGCATTAAGTTCTCATTTTACAAACTGAGGTATAGATAAATAGAGTAACTTGCCCAAGGACGTACAGGAGACAAGTGGCAGAGCCAGGACTAGAACCCAGGTCCTCTGACTCCCAAGTCGGTGCTCTTTCTACCAGACCATGCTACTCCTCCTAAACGCCTCAAGACCCACAGCCTGTCTAGGCCTGTAGTTCCTAATACATATTCCCTTCAGATTCAGGTGCTGAAAAGCAGAAATAAGTTGAAAAGTTGTACAAAGGGAAAAAAAGACAGAAGCAAAAGAGTTGGATAATCTACAAAGAGAAGAACTGCTCCTGAATAAATGCAGTTAAGCCTACCATAAAATCAGACTTTCATAGCTCTCACTCCATCTGAGAGGGAAATTCATTATTCACGAGGCATGAAGAAAAGATTCAAATAAACACCTAACCAAACTTCTTTTCCAAATCCCAAAATGTAGGTGTTATTCATTGTTGCTCAATCAATCAATCACTTGTATTTGCTGAACACTTACTGTATGCAGGCCACTATACTAAGAGCTTAGTAGAGTGTAGTAGAGTAGGTGGGGTACAATAGAGTAGGTAGGACAGACAGGACCTTCCCTCAAGGGTAAATCAATCAATCAATAGTATTTACCATCTGTGTGCAGAGCATTGTATAAATGCAGACCATTTATAAAAATGATACTAATAATCAATTGTAGCATTTGTTAAATAGTCACTACATGCCAAGCATTGTACTTAGCACTGGAGTAGATACAAGATAATCAGATTGGACACAGTCCCTGCCTTAGATGGGGCTTAGAGTAAGGTGAAGAACAGGTATTTACTCCCCATTTTACAGATGGGGAAACTGAGGCACCAAGAAGTCAAGCTACTTGCCCAACATCACTCAACAGAAAAGAGGTGGTCATGCCACAGATATGTGGTGGACTAGTCCCTATTATAACTCAGTTACACAGACATTGAAGTTAAATTCTCTAGACTGAGGTTGTTGTGGGCAGGAATTGTCTCAATTACTGTACTGTACTTTCCTAAGTGCTTAGTACAGTGCTGTGCACATAGTAAGCTCTCAGTAAATATGTTTGAATGAATGAATGACTGAAAGTCTGTGCTCTTTCAATAAGGTCATGATGATTTTTTATTGCTACTGTTCTCTCTACATAATTTTACCATTTTTTTTGTGAAGAAGTGGAGCACTTTTTCTATATGAGACAGAAATTCTACCTCCAACTCTAAGACTGTGAGCCCATATGGGACAGGGGCCGTGCCCAATCTGCTTCTGTTGTATCAACCCCAGTGCTTAGTGTCATGCTTGGCACAGCATTATTATTAATGTTAAAAATATTGTTTCTTATCCAATAACTGCAGAGTTTACTCCCATAATTCAAATACTTTTAATCAGGGCTGTTTCTATTCAAAATTCCTCTAGATGACATATATAATAAATTATGAGCCCAAACTGTGGCAATCATTTTATTACCAATAACTTAGATATAATTCAGTTTGAAACATTCTGCATTTGAGCTCTACTAAAGCAGATGGAATCACTAATAGAGCAAAGTAACAACCTAGTTTTATAGAACAGTCCATATCAAGAGCTTGCTGAAATTGATTATGGTATTCATTAAGCACTTATTATGTTCTGAGCACTAGTGCTTAGCACTGGAATAGATACAAATTAGGCAGTTCAGGCTCAGACCCCATTCCACAAGGGGCTCACGATCTAAGTGGAAAACAGGTTTATTAAGGAAACAAAAATTAATTGTAAACAAACCAGAAATTAAAAACGTAACATGGGAAAGAGTTCTTAGAAGAAAGATCCTTGTCACTCTTGGTTCTTTCTTTACCACCTTATTCCATTATACTGCAGTTACTATACCCACACTATTTCTGAATCCTGAAATGTTCCACTGAGGAGGAGTTAAAGATAGCATCTTGTCTCACTGTGAGCTGTGATGCATTCAGCAGGTGGGAGCCAAGATTAGAAAAGTTTTCCCAGGCCTGTGGAAGGGCTGGGTCGAAAGACTTGCCTGTCCCTCCCAAACGGGTTTGGTGTCTCACCTCAGCAGAACATGCTATAAATTCCTGTTCCCACAGATTGATTTAATGAACTAGCCAAAGAGTATCCAAAGATGAATTTATACATTGTGCTGCAAAAAATCCTACTATGCAAAAAATATACATCAATAATTCAAATAAAGCAACATATGTGCATAAAAGCCTATAGGGTTCCAGATGAATTTCCCTATATTGGTGCTCCTATTGATTCCATATTTTCTCATCTGCTCTCCACTGGAATGTATTGCCAGACATGCTAATGACATTTAGGTCTTGGAAATGCAGTTGCTCTCATGTGCTCTTTGAAGCTAATTTTGTCAGTGCATTTTGTAATGTGAATTGTGCAGTTTGCCAATACAGTTAACAGCTTTGGAAGCAGGTTAGAGGCATATCACCTTGAAGACTGTTTATTCAATAATGCTTTTACTGTCATGTCACATTTAAAATGAAGAGAAAGTATGTTATTAAAAGAAAAACCCTGTGGTTACACAGCATAAGGACAGTCCATTTAGTGATCTATTACCGTATTTGGAAATATTACAGTTAGGTGTTATTTTGCTTGACTAGAATATTAGAGCAGTCAGTACTAAAGCACCTATTTTTTCATGAATGAATTTCATTCTACAACTGCACAAATAAGGCATATGATTTCATGAGAAATGCCTTTGTGCACTGTATAATGTCTTTTTGTTTGTGACTTTCTTGCTTGTTCTTTGAAGCATTTTTTGAGATACTGATCCTGCCTCTTTATTGCTTTAACTGTTTTTACTAATTGAAATATTGCTCAATCAATCAGTGATATATATTGAGCACTTACTGTGTGCAAAGCCCTGCCCTAAACACTTGGGGGAGTAGAATACAATAGAATTGGTAGACACAATCCCGGTCCACAAGAACCTTATAATCTATTGGGGGTAAAATAATAAAATGAATACATATTATAAATTACAGATTCAGCAGGTGGGAGCCAAGATTAGAAAAGTAACTAATTATAAATATATCTACATACATGCTGTGGGGGTAGAAAGGGGTGCATTCAAAATGCTTAGGGGCTACCAAACCAAGTGTATAGGCAATGCAGAAAGGAGAAAAAATGGGTTGGAGAGATGAGAGGTTAGTCATAGAAGACTTCCTAGAGTAAAAAACTTTGAAGATGGGGAGTGTTGTCTTCTTTCATATATGAATAGGAACTTCCAGCATGGAGGGAAGACTGTCAAGGGGTTGACAGATAGAGAGGCAAGATTGAGGTATAGTGAGTAGATTGGTTTATAGGACTGGCTTGTAGTGGTAGAGGAGCAGAGTTAATAAGAAGAAGGAGAGTTTATTGAGCTCCTTAAAGTGTTAAAGTGTTGAGGAGTATCTGTTGAACGAGGAGATGGATGGAAAATCACTGTAGGCTTTTAAAGAGTGGGGAGATGTGCCAGAATTTTTTTTTTTTTTGAAAAATGATCCCTGCAGCAGAGTGAAATATGGACTGAAGTAGGTAGAGACTGGAAGCAGGAAGGTCAATAAGGAAGCTGATGCACTAATGGAGAAGGGATTTGACATGTGCTTGGACCACCAGAGTATCACTTTCTATGAAAGGGAAGGGGTGAATAATAATAATGTTGGTATTTGTTAAGCGCTTACTATGTGCAGAGCACTGTTCTAAGAGCTGGGGGAAATACAGGATAATCAGGCTGTCCCCCGTGAGGCTCACAGTTAATCCCCATTTTACAGATGAGGGAACTGAGGCACAGAGAAGCTAAGTGACTTGCCCACAGTCACACAGCTGATAAGCGACAGAGCTGGGATTCGAATCCATGACCTCTGACTCCCAAGTCCAGGCTCTTTCCACTGAGCCACGCTGCTTCTCTGTGACTGTTATTAAGGTAGAACCAACAGGATTCCATAAAAGATTGAATGTGTGGATTGAGTAAGAGAGATGAATTAAGGATAATACCAATCAAGGTAAAGGGAAAATGGACCAGCTTTCAAAATGCCAAAATGAGCTCAATAGCAGAATAAAAACTGCTTCAGAGAGAAGAAGGAGAGAGATAGAGGACGAGAGGGAGTGAGGAAAAGAGAGTTAGAAGAGGGTGGGGAGAGGAACAGAAGAGAGGAAAAAAAGAAGGGAGGGAGAGAGGAGAGGACAGAGAGGGAGGGGAAATGGAAAAGAGGAAAAGAGGGAAGGAGGGAGGAAAGAAGAGAGGAGAGGAAAGGGAGAGAGGGAGAGGAAGGGGGAAGAAAAGGAGAGGAAGAAGGAGAGAGGTGGTCAAAAATGGGTAGCAAAGAAAAAACACATATTGTTCTATGAATAAGAACTGCAAAAGAGAGGGTCATAGAACAGATGTTTAATCCATGATGAACTTTTTCCATGCAAATGTGCCATAGTGTAAGTGTGGGGATTCACTGAGATGAAAACTCAACAACTTATTAAGCAGGTGAATTTTGTATATAAAACCAGTCATCAAGACATGAAAGATGTAGTGTGATCAATGCACAAAATAACACAGTAAGCTTTTCATTCTGATCACTGACCTAGCTGTATTAACTGAATTTTATGACTAGTACTTCCTGACCAGCTTCTCTCCTTCTAAACCAGATGAAAATGATAAAAACTGGGAGCATCATATTATTTCTAATGAAATGCATTCACAAATTTGAATTTTAAAAATGAAATCCAGTCACTCTATTTGAGCCCTTGTTATGAACAGTTTGTAATCAGTTACAAAAGATTAGGCCCTAGGCACTCATAATGGATACTCTTCTATGGTGCAGATGGTAAGGCAGCCTGTGGAAGAAAATCTGGTGGGCTTTCTGTGAAACCAATTTCTGTCAAAATGTATCCAACTAGACATACTGTAGAATTACAGCATCAGGAGCCTCTATTAAAATTTCACACATTTATATTCTCTTTTATGTCCTTTAATTATGATTTTGTAGATAAAGCCTAAGACATGTGTACCTTCCTGAGTCACTGGGAAGGTCAAATTGCAGGATGCAATTTCACTGTATCTCTACACATTCAGATTAGCAGAAATGTTTTTAGTTTCATCTTGGAAGATATAATAATTTTATAACTTCATTAGATTATTTTATAGGGAGGATTCTCTGAGAAGACTGTAATAATTTTGTACATGGAAATACTGTCCAATAATGTCCAAGTGGTTAGTACAGTGCTGTGCACACAGTAAGCACTCAATAAATACGATTATTATTATCTACTATCATTTCTTTGCACTCAACTCTTTCTATAATTTAACAAGTGGTACATGTGATAAGGACAATTAAATCAATATACCTTTTTGAAAGTTGAGTTGGCATTATCATTTGTTTCGGGAAAGTCCCTTTAATGACTGGCAGCTTTACTGAACTACTCCAAACTTCAAAAATGAAAAAAAATCTTAAAAGATGTTAAACCACAAACTCACAGAAGTTCCTTGATCTGGGTTTCTCTGAACAATTTGAAGTGAATCTTAAGTTTGACTAATGTAATTCTATCAGTGACTTTTCAAGGTCTCTTACACAATAACTCTATGAAATCCCCTGGGCCAGTGCTGGTTAATTCAGACTCATTATACTAAAGGAGAGGGGTCATAAATCAAAAGATTAAGAGAAGCCTGGCAAAGGGAACTCTGTGTTTGATGCTTTATGGCTTTTTAAGATTTGGAGTTCTACTTAAGTCTCTCTTCTCTTCTTTGAGAAAGACGTTTACTAAATTCCTACTACTCTAATGAGCTGAAGACTTCAACTTAGACTTGAACTTCCTTTCCCACTTGCATCATTTTAAAATGGTATGAAAAATAAACAATATGTACTTAATTTGTGCTTCTGTCAGGTGTTCATTGCAGACAGGGCACGTCTACCAACTCTGTTGCATTATAGTCAGTCAATTGAGCACTTACTGTGTGCAGAACATTGTACTAAAGGCTTGGGAGAGTAAAATATCCTCCATACCTTATCTCACCTTGGCTTCACGGACTCCGTCCTCTCCTGGCTCTTCTCCTACCTCTCTGGCCAGTCATTCTCGGTCTCCTTCGCTGGCGCCTCCTCCCCCTCCCATCCTTTAACTGTTGGAGTTCCTCAAGGGTCAGTTCTTGGCCCTCTTCTGTTCTCCATTTACACTCACTCCCTCGGTGAACTCATTCGCTCTCATGGCGTTGACTACCATCTCTACGCAGATGACACGCAGATCTACATCTCCGCCCCTGTCCTCTCCCCCTCCCTTCAGGCTCGCATCTCCTCCTGCCTCCGGGACGTCTCCATCTGGATGTCGGCCCGCCACCTAAAACTCAACATGAGCAAGACTGAGCTCCTCATCTTCCCTCCCAAACCCAGTCCTCTCCCAGACTTCTCTATCACCGTGGATGGCACGACCATCCTTCCCGTCTCTCAGGCCCACCATCTCAGTGTCATCCTTGACTCGTCTCTCTTGTTCACCCCACACATCCTATCCGTTACCAAGACCTGCCAGTTTCACCTTTACAATATCGCCAAGATCCGCCCTTTCCTCTCCACCCAAAAGGCTACCTTACTGCTATGGGCTCTCGTTATATCCCGGCTAGACTACTGTATCAGCCTTCTCTCTGACCTCCCTTCCTCCTCTCTAGCACCGCTCCAGTCTATTCTTCACTCCGCTGCCCGGCTCATCTTCCTGCAGAAACCATCTGGGCATGTCACTCCCCTTCTTAAACAACTCCAGTGGTTGCCTATCAACCTCCGCTCCAAACAAAAACTCCTCACTCTAGGCTTCAAGGCTCTCCATCACCTTGCCCCTTCCTACCTCTCCTCCCTTCTCTCTTTCTACCACCCACCCTGCACGCTCCGCTCCTCTGCCGCCCACCTCCTCACCGTCCCTCGGTCTCGCCTATCCCGCTGTCGACCCCTGGGCCACGTCCTCCCGCGGTCCTGGAACGCCCTCCCTCCTCACCTCCGCCAAACTGATTCCCTTCCCCTCTTCAAAACCCTACTTAAAACTCACCTCCTCCAAGAGGCCTTCCCAGACTGAGCTCCTCTTCTCCCTCTACTCCCTCTACCACCCCCCCTTCACCTCTCCGCAGCTAAACCCTCTTTTCCCCATTTCCCTCTGCTCCTCCACCTCTCCCTTCCCATCCCCACAGCACTGTACTCGTCCGCTCAACTGTATATATTTCCATTATCCTATTTATTTTGTTAATGAATTGTACATTGCCTTGATTCTATTTAGTTGCCATTGTTTTTACGAGGTGTTCTTCCCCTTGACTCTATTTATTGCCATTGTTCTCATCTGTCCGTCTCCCCCGATTAGACTGTAAGCCCGTCAAATGGCAGGGACTGTCTCTATCTGTTGCCGACTTGTTCATTCCAAGCATTTAGTACAGTGCTCTGCACATATTAAGTGCTCAATAAATACTATTGAATGAATGAATGAAAATATAACAATATAACAGACACATTCCCTACCCAAAATGAGCTTGCAGTTTACAGGGGGAGACAGAAATAAATATAAATACATAAAATTGCAGATGTTTACATAAACGCTGCAGGGCTGAGAAGTGGTATGAATAAAGGGAACAAATCAAGGAGATGCAGAAGGGAATGGGAGAAGCGGAAAGGAGGGTTTAGTCAGGAAAGGCCTCTTGGAGGAGTTGTGCCTTCAGTAAGGCTTTGAAGGTGGGAAGAGTAATTGTGGGTCAGAAATTAAGAGGAATGGTGTTCCAGGCCAGAGGCAGGATATAGACAAGAGGTTGATGGTAAAAAAGATGAGACTGTACTCTCTCAAGCTCTTAGTACAGTAATCTGCACACAGTCAGTACTCAATAAGAATCATTTATTTCTGATA
Source organism: Ornithorhynchus anatinus (assembly GCF_004115215.2). Lineage (NCBI taxonomy): Eukaryota > Metazoa > Chordata > Mammalia > Monotremata > Ornithorhynchidae > Ornithorhynchus > Ornithorhynchus anatinus. Next base: position 46,776,464 of record NC_041728.1, on the reverse strand, counting down.
AAATTACTTATTTGAAATATACATACTGATATATATTAGTATTTCTTTCTCAAACAACTGACTACAACTGACTACTGACTGATCATCTTGTATCTACCCTAGTGCTTAATACAGCACTTGGCAGATAGTAAGTGCTTAACAGATACCACAATTGCTATTATTAACCAGAATCAAACCTTGGTAAATCAATAAGTATTTATTCAAGGTAGTGCATAGTCTGCAGGAATCACTATTTCCTGGCTGACTGGTTTCTCTATTAGCAGTGAGGATTTGATTTGAATCATAACTTAAATCACTGGTCAGGAAGCCTCGATTTAATTTTAATAGACTAAAAATGTATTCTGGGGTTGTGATATAAGCTGGATACATAATTAACAACTTGAGATAGATATACATTTCCATTTTTCAGCCCAACACTATATATTCATAGTGTGATTCATTTTTCTCTTTTTCAGATTAATTTGCAGTTATAGTTGAAAATTTAAATTATAATTTGTTTCTTTGACTCAGAAAAACTAATTGAATAAGACCTTCTGGATGTCATTAAAAGGTGAACTCTCTCCAATTCACTGAACAATTCTGGGTATCTGTGATTTATTTTTACCAATCTGATTTAGGAAAACAACAATCACCACCAAAAATGTCAGGCATTTAAATTATTGAACTAAACTACCAAATGTATGTATTTTCTGATATTTCTAATAACAGGGAATAGGTCTTCCAACTCTTTTCTATTATAGTCTCTGGAATATCGCCAAGATCCGCCCTTTCCTCTCCACCCAAACGGCTACCTTACTATTACGGGCTCTCGTTATATCCCGGCTAGACTAGTGTGTCAGCCTTCTCTCTGACCTCCCTTCCTCCTCTCTCGCCCCGCTCCGGTCTATTCTTCACTCCGCTGCCCGGCTCATCTTCCTGCAGAAACGATCTGGGCATGTCACTCCCCTTCTTAAACAACTCCAGTGGTTGCCTATCGACCTCCGCTCCAAACAAAAACTCCTCACTCTAGGCTTCAAGGCTCTCCATCACCTTGCCCCTTCCTACCTCTCCTCCCTTCTCTCTTTCTACCGCCCACCCCGCACGCTCCGCTCCTCTGCCGCCCACCTCCTCACCGTCCCTCGGTCTCGCCTATCCCGCCGTCGACCCCTGGGTCACGTCCTCCCGCGGTCCTGGAACGCCCTCCCTCCTCACCTCCGCCAAACTGATTCTCTTTCCCTCTTCAAAACCCTACTTAAAACTCACCTCCTCCAAGAGGCGTTCCCAGACTGAGCTCCTCTTCTCCCTCTACTCCCTCTGCCATCCCCCCTTTACCTCTCCGCAGCTTAACCCTCTTTTTCCCCTTTTCCCTCTGCTCCTCCACCTCTCCCTTCCCATCCCCACAGCACTGTACTCGTCTGCTCAACTGTATATATTTTCGTTACCCTATTTATTTTGTTAATGAATTGTACATCGCCTTGATTCTATTTAGTTGCCATTGTTTTTACGAGATGTTCTTCCCCTTGACGCTGTTTAGTGCCATTGTTCTTGTCTGTCCGTCTCCCCCGATTAGACTGTAAGCCCGTCAAACGGCAGGGACTGTCTCTATCTGTTGCCGACTTGTTCATCCCAAGCGCTTAGTACAGTGCTCTGCACATAGTAAGCGCTCAATAAATACTATTGAATGAATGAATGAATGAATGAGCAGTCTGTACTAAATTTAGTACAGTCTCTGTACACAGTAAACAATAAATACCATTGATGATGTTAATGTTGAACAAACTTTCATGAAGTTTATATTAACAACAAAGTCCTATTCTCATTTTTAACTGTGAAATTGAGCTATCCAACCAAATCAACATGAAAATTTTAAATATAATACTGTTAGCTTTTTTTAAGCACTTACTGTGTGCTAATACTGTGCTAAGTGCTGAGTTAGAATACAAGATAAACAGATCAGACAAAGTCCCTGTCCCTCTCAGGCTCACCATCCAAAAGGGAGGAAGAACAGGTAATTTATCCCCATTTTACAGTTTAAGAGACTGAGGCACAGAGAAATTAAGTGACTTGTCTAAGGTCACACAGCAGGCAAGAAGTGGAGCTAGGGCTAGAAACTGGGTCTTTAGACTCCCAAGCCTGAGTCACACTGTCTCATTACTCATATTATTTTATGTCACAACATGACATATGTTGTGACCAGGATACAGTCCAACAACAGATACTGAATGGAACATACCTAGTAGGTAAATAATTGGATAAAACATAAGAGAAAGAAATTTAACAGAGGCAGCCATTGCTTAGTGGAAAAGGCATGGACCTGGAAGTTCGAGGACCTGGTGTTCTAATCCCAGTGCTGCCAGTTGCCCGCTGTGTGACCTTGGGCAAGTCACTTCATTTCTTTGTGCTTAAGTCTCCTCAACTGTAAAATGGAAATTCAAAACCGGTTCTCAGTCCAACTTAGGCTGTGAGTCCCATGGGGGACAGGCACTGTATCTGACCTGATTAACTTGTATCTACCCTACCACTTTGAACAGGGATAAGCACTTAGAAGTAACATTACTTTTCCTCTAGACTGTAAGCTTGTTATGGGCAGAGAATGTGTCTGCTAATTCTGTTGTGTTGTACTCTTCCAAGCACTTATTACAGTGGTCCACATGAAGAAAGCTCTCAAATACCATTGATTGATGCATTATTATTATTATTATTAATAACAACATGCAGAAAGTCCAGAGAACTGTTAACTTGAGATGGCTGGGGTAATGCCCACAATGATCCAATAATATGAACTTGTATGACAATAGTTAAGGAGGCTGTTTGTTCTGTAGAAATAATTTTCACACCAGTAATTGTTCTCCAGGTAGAATGTTTACCAAAAATGATACCAATGAATAATCTATGAAAAAAAAATCTACCACAAAGCTTCACCACAGGCAAGGAAGTAAATATTTCAAAAGTGAGGATAAATCCTGTTCCACCACTAGTCTGCTGTGTGACAATGGGCAAGTCACTTCACTTCTCTGCACTTCAGTTACCTCATCTGTAAAATGGAGATGGAGACTGTGAGCCCTATGTGGGACAGGGACTGTGTTCAACCTGATTTGCTTGTATCACCCCAGAACAGTACACTGTCTGGCGCATAGAAAAAAGTTAGGAAATACCATTATTATCATTATTATCTTGAATAAATGAACAAATATTATTTATAAAAGCCCAGAGAACATCACAGTTGTAGCATAAATATGATCTTTTAGAAGGAAATAAAAATTCCTTTACCACAGACAAGTCAATCTATCAGTGATATTCATTTACTGTGTCCAGAGCCCTTTGGAGAATAGAGTACATTACATTTGGTAGACAAAATCCCTGCCAAAGGCTTACAGTTTATTGGGGGAAATAGACAACAAGGTAAATTACAGATAGGGGAGGTAGCAGAGTACAGGGATAAGTACATAAGTGTTGTGGACCTGGAGTCTGTAACAAAAAGCTTAAGGGATATTGGTGATAGTAGGGAGGGCAAATATGTTGGCGAAATGAAAGATTAGTCAGGGGAGAATTCTTGGAGGAGATATGATTTTAGTAGGACCTTGAACATGGGAGAGTCGTGGTCTGTCACATATGAAGCAGAGGGAGTTTCAGGCCAGAGGAAGGATGTAGACAAGGGTTTGATGTCAAAAGAGATGAAAATGAGGGACAGTAAGTAGGATGGAGTTAGAGGAACAAAGTGTGAAGACTGAGTTCTAGTGGGAAATGAGCAATGATATATAGGAGAAGGAAAACTGATTAAATGCCTTAAATTCAATGGATGATGGATGGGTAACCATTGGAGGTTTTTGAGGAACAAGGCTAGTGAAGTTAAAATTGAGAAATACTTCTCAGTCTGCCATTTTATACTGACTGCTTAGAAGAGAGACTGCTGAGAAGCAGCATCTCCTAGTTGATAGAACATAGGCCTCAGAGTCAGAAGGAACTGTGTTCTAACCCCAGTATAGCCATTTGTCTGCTGTGTGATCTTGGGCAAGTCATTTAACCCCTGTCCCTCAGTTCCCTCATTTGTAAAATGGAGATTAAGACTGGGAGCCCCATGTGGGACATGGACTTTGCCCAACCTGATTAGCTTATACCTACCCCAGCACTTAGTCCAGTGCCTAGCACATAGTGAGTGTTTAACAAATACCATTAAAAAAAAAGTAGTATCAAACTTAACTCTCCCTCATGACAGTCAATGGAACAAATTACAAGACTGTTTTGAGCATAACTGTGAGAACTCTGCTAATGTGATGACATATTGAGAAAGAAATCATGATTAAATAGTCGAGGGTGCCATTGTTAAAGTTCTAAGAGTTGAGCTAAAGAGGAATATAGAACATTTCCTATCATAACATCAATTTCTCCAGCTCTGCTTAGTGGAAGAAAATTGCTCTTGAAATTTAGAAGAATATTAGCTAGACCTTGAGAAGAGTGAGTCACAATAACATAGTTAGATTATATATATTAAAAGAGAGCAGATAAGTAACTACCTCCAGTTAATTTTCTTATTAGTGTTCTTAATGCATGGTATTATGGTCATTTTTTTACCTACTGAAGATATGTTTTCTGAGAAATATTTATTCAGCAATTATCCCCTCAAAATTCCAAATACAAAAACTTTTAGATCTAAGAGAGAAACATTCAGGAAATTTTTGTTTTATAATAACCTTTAAAGGAATGTTAAGCCAGTGATTTGGTGGAAGTCACTTAAGCACCTAGATTTATGAGAAACAGTGAAGTGAATCCAGGTTTTTCACACCAAATAGCTTCAGCAGGGAGAGAAAGAATGAACTAATTTAGCCTGAATTGATTATTTTTTTTTTGGTGGGGTGAGAAGGGGAGGATGAATGAAAACAAAAGTACCACCTGACATTCTTTTCCAGATAGGGGCCAATAGGAAGGTGATGTAGAAGACTGTTGCTTTATCATCTAGGCAATCTGGTCTAGTGGAAAGTGCACAACACTGGGAGTCAAGAGACCCGGGCAAGTCACTTCACTCTGTGCCTCAGTTCATTCATCTCTAAAATGGGCACTAAGACTGTGAGTGCCTGTGGGACTGGATGGTGTCCAACTTAATTAGGTTGTATCTACTCCAGTGCTTAGTGCACAAGTAAGCATTTAAAAAACACTAAAAAAAGAAAAAAAAAAGAATCCTGGGTTCCAATTCTTGCTTGTGTCCTGTAGCTACACCTCTGGCTTATGTCTTGGATCTTACTCCAGTGCTTAACACTGTAAGGTAAGCACTTAATAAATGCTATCATCATTACTATAGATGATCTGTGTCACAAATATATGGAACTCTGCACACAAAAGTTTTTTGGTTTTTTTTTTCAAATCAATTACCTCTTCCAAGCTTTATGGCAAATTATCCATAGTAATTTCTGAATAATGGAAGATTTGGTGGGTGGTCATTTGATTTGAATATTACTATCATTAGCAGATTAAGTTGAAGATAGATAATCAGAATCTTTTATGTTCAAGCTTGATCCTCCTGTACAACAGCAGTTATAATAGGATGGCTAATTGCATTTACCTTACTTGGTAACCAGTACTACTTTTGAGTAAGAAATTGCAGCACAAATGCATAAGGAATGGGCTAAGCACTGAGGTAGGTACAATATAATCAGATCTGACCCAGATATTTAATCCCTATTTTACAGATGAAGAAATGGAGGCACAGAGAAGTTAAGGGATTTGCCCAAAATCACACAGCAGGCAAGTAGTGGGATAGAATTAGAACCCAAGACTCCTGATTCCCTGGTCTATGGTCTCTCCATGTTCTTCAACACCTCACCACTAATTCTCCAACCCCCAAATGTGTCATTTCAGGCACTAGTAAAGGGATTGACTTCTAGCACAACCATCCTTTGTACCTCTTCCAGTAGTGATTAAACATTTCTTAAAACTGCATAAATCCATAAAAGTGAGATCTGCTTACTTCAGACATTATTTTAAATTAATCTCCTCCCCTCCAAGTGGCCTTTCTTAAGCCCTCATTTCTTCTATCCTTCCTCCCTTCATTATCAACTACGCACATGATTGTGTACCCCAGTGTACTCATCACAGCCCCATAGCACTCATGTGCATACACTTATATTCTTCTATTTCTCCCATCCATATGATGACTATCTCCCCTTATAGAATACAAGCTCCTGTGGGCAAGGATTGCATTTACCAACATTATCATAGTGTACTTTTTCAAGCACTTAGAACAATGCTCTGCACACACTAAGTGTTCCATAAATATCACTGAATGATATGCCCACACAACAGTAATGTGATAATTCCAACTAGTAACAACTGAAAAGCAGTTATGAGAATTAGCATGGCCTGGTGGATATTTCACAAGCCTGAAAAGTCAGAAGGACTTGCATTCTAATCCCAGCTCCACCACGTGCCTGTTGTGTCCTCTGTGCCACAATTACTCCATCTATAAAATGGGGATTAAGACAGTGATCTCCATGTAGGATATGGACTTTGTCCAACCTGATTAGCTTGTATCTATTCCAGCGCTTAATACAGTGACTGGCACATAGCAAACACTTAACAAAAACCATTTATATATATATATATATGCATATAATTTTTTTTCTAACCACTTTAAAACACATATGCTTAGAAAAAAGATATTTACAAGCCAAAATTTTAGCTTGTATCTACTCCAGTGTTTAGTACAGTGCCTGGCAAATAGCATTTTTATAAGAATTCAAGTCATCAAAATGTCAACAGAAAAGCTGGCCATTCTTGAGTAAAAAGAATACAATAAGAAAGTTTACTAACCTAGATATGTCACATGTTCAGATTGTTCTCAAGCCTCATAGGCCTGATCAGGAGGCCTACTGCCATGGCTGCCAAGCCCCTTGGCAGAAGAGAGGGTTGAACCCAGTGCTTTCGGGGTCCTGCTCTGACTGAAGGGGACTGATGGGCATGGTTAAATTGATGGCAGGGTGTGGGAGGACAGGGAAGGAGCCTGAAGAAATCAGGAGAAGCCACTGAGGGTTTGAGAAGAAGGAACTGGTGGGTCCTAGCATGGCGCTGGTAAGCAGATCCTCAACTCTGACCTCACAAACAGCCTTGTTGTTCCTGGTCCTGCCGCAGGGAGCCAGTGGAGACTAGCAGGATGTGGAGCAATGCCAAGGTCAGAGCCAGGCTGCGATGTTAGCTCTCACACTGAAGGACTCTGGCCCACACCAGGGATTCTCACTATTCCCCACAGAGTCTCGCAAAGCCAACCGCATCCTATGGAGAGGCACCACCCACCTCATCAATTTGAGTCCGTCTTGCCTCCATTTTCCTCCATAGCTTAACCCTGCAGGAGCGGACAGTGGTGTGATTGCAGAGACGGAGGTTAGAGTCAGGAAAGCAGCAGCTTCCATCAATGTTCTGAGGAGAATGGTTCCAGTAGAAACTTGGGACTCACTCAGTTCTACCATGATGTGGGTTTTCCTTACTCAACATTTTAGGGAATTAGCAAAACTACATCTGACGACAAAAGCCTGTTTGGCTTTAACATGACACTCTGTTGGAAGAAACAATTAGTGTGCACCTAGGTGGCATCGTACACAAATAAATTAAAATGAATTAAAATGCAAGTTTTCTTTTATGCAGGATTTTGCAAGAATGTGACCCCTCTTTTATAAAAGAACTGGGTATATTTAGAAATTTTAATCCCTTTTCCACATTAATTTCTTAGAAACAATAATGTTTGTCTTTTAAACAATTTAAAATAAGGTTAAAATACCCAATTTTTAAAGTGTTCCACTCTCCTACAGTCTTTAGCTAACATTTTCAATAACCTGAATCCAGTTAATTTAAAGTCTTCTTTAGCCAGTCCTTTATATTTTGAAAAGATAAATTTAACTACTAATCAAATGTCCTGGCCAAAAGATGGCATTTTACTGGTTATTTTAGCTACGATAAATTAAAAATGAAATACAAAGATAGCATGTCATGTCATTAATTAAACTAGCTTTCTATATAAATAAATTTATTCCTGGGCTTCAAAATGGGCAGATTGAGAAATAAATACATTAGGCCATTCCATCCTAAAAAGCACTAGCCATTTAATGCTTCACCCTTGCTGAAGATTCTACTCCTATTATGTCTGTTATTCACACTGTGACTTGTTCTGACAATTGAAAAATTAAGTTTGAAATAGCTACTGATATAGGTCACATTCGGTTACCCAAATGGTAGGTAATCTGAGCTATCCTTATTGCTAATCAGTTTGGATAATTGGTGTTTTTCTATTTAGGAGGTCCTAGTGTCCTGAAAAAATTTAATACCACTTCCCCAGTGTCCATTTTATTTCCAGTTTACTCACCCAGTCGACTCTGACCCATCATAGGATAAATATTGATACTCCAAGTGATCCCTAAAAATAGAAAAAAGGCATTGTCATGCCTTTACCTCAAGCTTATAATCATTCCCACCTCATGCAGCCAAAGACTGCCAGCTGCCAGTTGTTTACAAAAGACACAGTTGTGAATCAGTGAAGAATGGGTGAAGCTGACATGTGTAATTCATTAACATTCATTTCTAATGAATGTGACAAGCACAGCCACTAATAGAGGTTTCACATACATGCAAATAAATCCTTGGATCAAGAGTGAAGAATTCTGTCTGTGAATGAGCCCTTTAGTCACTGTTCATGTTCAATTTTATATGCTGCACACTTTACAGGAAGATAGCAGCCAGGTTACGTTCATGAACCATCTATTTGATTGTAAAAGGGACTGCCTTAAGTTGATTAATAGCTAAGATTATTTTTATTCAATGTAATACTTCAATCAATAGATCAACCTGTTTAGATAAAATGAACATCAACTCTGAATCTGAACATAGCATGGGCCTGGGAGTCAGAAGGATGTACCTTCTAAACCCGTTCTGCCATTTGTCTGCTGTGTGACTTTGGGCAAGTCACTTCAGTTCTCCATGCCCCGCTTACCTCACCCGTAAAATGGGGATGAAAACTGTGTGCCCCATGTGAGACATAGCTCATGTCTAAGCTGATTAATTTTTATCTATCCCAACACTTAATTCAGTGCCTAACACATAGTAGAGCACTTAACAAATACCCCTAAAAATACAAACAAAAAAATCCCCTTGAATTTTAAATTTAAATTATACCATCATTTTATGAAATTTTACTGGAAATGCAATATAAACATGAACAGTTTTGACCAAATATTAATTGCATTTCTTTTCATTCAAAAGGACATATATTTGTGTTTTATTTTAAATTTCCTCTGAGCTAAAATTCTGAATTCTGAAATGAGGTATTTTGCAAAAGAATAAATTGTAAGAAAAGCAATTTGCTAGTCTTTTAATACTACTACAAAATTGTTAGATTATTAGTCAATCAAGACCACTGATTAAACAATTACTGTCTGTTTGGGCAGGGAACATGTCTATCAACTCTATTGTATTTTTCTCTCCCAAGTGCCTGTGTACAGTAAGCGCTAAATAAATACCATACAATGATTGATTAAAGTACAGCACTAAGACCTTTTTTTGGGGGGGGGGGGGTGGTTTAATGTTATTTAAGTGCTTTCTGTGTTCCAGATGCTATACGCAACTCTGGATAGATACAAGCAAATCAGGATAGACACAGTCTCACATGGGACTCATAGGCTCACTACCTCTTTTAGTGATTAGCAACTGAGGAACAGAGAAGTTAAGTGACATGCCCAAGATCACAGAGTAGAGAGGTGGCCAAACTGGGATTAGAACCCAAATCCTCTGACTCACAGGCGGAAGCTCTTTCCCTTAGGCCATGCTGCTGCTCTAACTGTATTCTTTTATATTACATTGTAAATCTATTGTATCCCATTGGGCAAATACTGTAGGTTAAACTATACACTATTCTTGACCTCAAGAAGTTCACAATCCAGCAAGGATTAGAGGCACTTAAAAATAGGAAAAAGTAATCGAATATATAAAATAAATACATAAGTGCTTGGAAAAGGGTTGTGATTGCTTGAAAAGCCTGAAGGGGCAGTTGTTGGGATATAAAATGGGGAGATATAACAAAATATAAAAAAGAGTATCTGCAAAATGCCAGGGAGAAAAAGGAAAACTAAGCAGCTGATAAAATATCCAACATCTGTGAAAACTAAATTCAGAAATTTCATGATTTGTGAATGCAGTTTACTTTATAGTCAAGCCTAATTTTCCCTTCATTATAGTTCCTGGAACATCTCATCATTAAATAGTATGGATTAATCATCCATATGCAAATTTGCTTTATAAGATATTAATTTCCTTCTCTAAGAATTTTTAAGCCATTTGGAGGCTTCTTCCTCTTTCTTTTTGGGATGTTTGTTTGCAGTGACTTTGGTGGGAATCGCTTCTAAGGAATTATTATTTAGTTATTAAATCTGGGTTCAGAATGGCTCTATCATAGTCAAAGCAGTGTAATATAAAATGTTAAATTTTTGGCAGATCTCAAAGCAGAAACAGGGACATGGAGTTAACTCTGGGAACCATTCTTGTTTTTGTTTGTATTTTGGCTTTTTTTGTTGTTTTTTGTATGCTTGAGTGCATAGCTAATAACATTTGCTTCACTGGGTTGCATTTTTCATTTTGATAAAGAGGACAGACTGGGGTCATATAAGACATAAAATACGGATTTGCCTTTAAAACTGGCATCTCTAACAAGGTCCCATTCCAGTAACCTGGTTAGTGGCAATAAATTATAACCCTACCATGGTTGGGTAGATGGAGGAATGGGTAATTGCGGAATATTGTAAAGGTCAGCTGCATTTGTGCAATATACTTAAAGGTGGTCATGCAATAATGGATGAGCATGAAACTACTTTTCATCAAATCCAAGTGATTGCAAAATGCCATATACAGAGAGTGTTCTCAATATTGCCCGAAATGCCATGAAATTCACACAACTGTAAATGACCATTAGTAAAGGAAAGGGGTATGATATTAACTATACAAATATTTTGGGGTTGTCTAACTTATTTGTTGGAGGTGCTGCTACTCAAATTTTACCATTTCTGAACAAACTCCTCATCTTGTATATCCTTCCCCTTCCCCATCTTTAGACTTAGTTTGGTTATGTATATTTATTGTCTAGTCACAAGCCTCTAGCACCTATGCAAGATATAAAAGGGATGACTACCTTCACTGACTTTGAGAGACACCAGTCAAGGACTGTCCATAAAAAGACACAAGCAAAAGATGTATAACAGAAAGCGCAGAACCATTTTTCCTTTAGTCTCTTTTCCTCCTCTCTCTCATGTTTATTTCTTCTCCCAGGATCGAGATGGAGAGAAAGAGCCCTTGTTGAGAATATGAGCTACCAGAGTCAGTGGGAAGGTGTAGGCTGGAGTGAAGCAATTTCTACATCACACCTTTGAGGAGATCCTTTAATTTAGCCTGCTCCTTCTATGAGTGAGTAAATAGCTTATTGTTTTAAATTGGGTTTCTGAAAATATTGAATTCAGAGTTGAATGATTGTGAATAATGATAATAATAATAATAATGATAATAATGATGATGAAAGTATTTAAGTGTCTACCATTTTCCAAACACTGTTCTGGGACAGATATGAGATAATCAGATTGTCCTGACTTGTTCCCTCTGTTCTTCCTCCCTCCGAGCCCCACAGCATTTAATTATTTTTTTTTTTATATTGATGTCAGCCTCCCCTGGTCTAGACTGTAAACTCATTGTGGTCAGAGAATCTGTTTATTTATTGTGGTATTGTACTCTTCCAAGTGCTTAGTACAGTGCTCTGCACACAGTAAGTGTTCAATAAATGTGAATGAATGAATGAATCAGATCAAACACAGTTCCTGCCCCTGTCCCAATCAGGAAGGAAGAACAACTATGTTATCCCCATTTTACAGATGGCGAACCTGGGGCCAGAATTTTTTTATGGCATTTTATGTGTCAAACATTGTTCTAAACACTGGGGTAGGTACAATTTAATTTTGTCAGTAACAGTCCCTAACCTGCACAGCTCTCACACTCTAAGTAAGAGGGAGAACAGGTATTTATTCCCAATTTCACAGTTCAATTTTACAGATAATCCCAATTAATCCTGGTTTAATCCCAATTTATTTAATCCCAAATTTACAGTTCAGAAAAATGAGGAACAGAGAAATTAAGTATGTAGCCCAAGGCTACACAGCAGGCAAATTGTTGGACCTGGGATTAGAATCCAGGTCTCCTGACTCCCAATCCTGAGCTCTTTGTATTAAGTGACACTGCATGAATGCCATATTCCTCAAAAGAATATCCTCAAACTTCACTATGCATCAAGTGTGAAATAGTGTGATAGACATCAAATTTCCCTATTCCCTTGAACGCCCTTGATTCCCTGAAGCCTAAATATTGATGTATCCTTTACTTTTAATTTAGAAGAATAACTGAACCTATTTAAAATATTAACTAAATGCCAATCAATCGATAATAATTATTGAGTACTTACCGTTTGCATAGTACTGTTCTAAACCCTGGGAGATTATAAGTAGGTAAACACATTTTCCTTGCCCATAGCAAATTTACAGACTAAAGGGGGAAACAGAAGTAAAACAAAATAAAAAAATACAGATAGAGATTCATTCATTCATTCAACAGTATTTATTGAGCTCTTACTATGTGCAGAGTACTGTACTAAGAGCTTGGAAAGCACAATTCGGCAGCAAGAAGAGACAATCCCTGCCCAATAATGGGCTTCCAGTCTAAATGGGATGAACATTAGTGCTGTGGATCTGGGTGAGTGGTGAATATCAATACCCTCTAAATTAATATTTCAACGTACTACATATTTATTATAACCAGAGCACCTGACCACCATGACTTTGAGCTGTGAACGTTTTTCCAAAATAACACTATTTTAAACATACTTAAATTGGTTCAGGTCTTATGATAATTTCAATGAATGTAACCACAAATTCATTAAAGTACACACACAAAGTTCTAGAATGAGATCTGAATGACTTCCATGTTATAGGTGATATTCATCCCAAATAGGGAAAAAGGGGCTAAGAACCAGAGAGACTTTTTCAAACTAAATGGAAATCCAATCGCAGGCCTTTGGTAAGAGTTCTTATGTTCAGACCAGTCCAGGTAAGCCAACTTCTCAGGCAGTTAAGGGATCAAGTCAAGGTAAAGGTGAGTACTTCAAGTCCTCTGACATTTACGAAAGTGTCGGTGGGAATGGAGGAAAAGAAAAGCACTGCAAAATATTTTCATGTTAGTGGAAGGGAGGGAGGGAAAGAGATATAAATTCCTACAATTACCTGCTTAATGACTGGGGCTGGCCAATGCATCATGGTGGGAGGTAGTGTAGCCTAGTGGAAAGAGAGTCATAAGCACTAGGTTCCAAGTCTCAGCTCTTGGACAAGTTACTTAATCTCTCTGGGCTTCAATTAGCTTGTCTATAAGAGAAAGATTGAAGAATTGCTCTCCCTACTTCTTCGGCTGTGAGCTCCATGTGCTGAGGGGATTGTGTCTGATCTAATTACCCCAGCACCTGGCAGAGAGTGAACTTTAAATAAATATCCCTAGGGTCCGCATAAGGCTCTTGGATCTGTATTAGTTTACCATCTTCCCTGTTGTAACTTCTAGACTGTGAGTTTTTTGTGGACAGGGAATGTGTCTGTTAGTACAGTGTTTAGCACACAATTAAGTGCTCAATAAATATAACTGAATGAATGAATGAGCTTTCAACTTAGGTCCATGCCCAATGCCATTACTGGGTCTGACCAATGTCTGATAGTGTCCCAAAAATATAGTTCTAGGAATAGTGCAATGGTTTCCTCGTGGCCATCCAACTTCATGGTCAGGGCTGCAATAATTTAAGCATTTCTTTTCTACAAATAGAAAATGATACATTTCTTTATATAAAAACTCTACCCATTCTCAGTGCCCCCAATTCATGAGTGAAACCCCGTGGAACAAAAAAAAAAAAAAAAGAAGATAACTTGCTTATGAAGGCCTATTTAACAAAGTCCCTAAATTCAAGGAAGATTGCCTGTAGAAATGTCTTCATAGTGCCACTGGAATTTGAATGTTAACGCCTCTGTTCATGCTTTTACATTTTTTTATTAAAATAAATGAAGGTTTTTGAGAAATATACAGAGAAGCAGCGTGGCTCAGTGGAAAGAGCACGGGCTTTGGAGTCAGGGCTCATGAGTTCGAATCCCAGCTCTGCCACTTGTCAGCTGTGTGACTGTGGGCAAGTCACTTAACTTCTCTGTGCCTCAGTTCCCTCATCTGTAAAATGGGGATTAAGACTGTGAGCCCCACGTGGGACAACCTGATTCCCCTATGTCTACCCCAGCGCTTAGAACAGTGCTCGGCACATAGTAAGCGCTTAACAAATACCAACATTATTATACTGGACTGTGGGACATTAGGCATTAAATATTTTCTTTCCCTATAGCTATCAGACTCAGTTTGGTGATAAACTGCTTTGTGGGATTAAAATAGATCCTTTGAAAAGTATGTTCAACTTTTCAAAGTCACTAGAATTTAATGCATTTCTCTTTGAACAAACTTGTTACCTTGAAATAGTTAAAACATCTCCCATATCCCAAAATACCTACTTTTTCCATTAAATAAATGAACTGACCTATCATTTTTTTTAAATCCTTTAAATTAATTGCTTCTTCCAAGCTAAATATAGTCTTTCCCTCTAAACATGTACCCCTTTCTTGAGTTACATCATGTGTCAAATTGGTAGTCATAAGAATGCTAGCTGAAAGCCAAAATTCAAATATTCTGGTAATTATTCTCCTCTAGACTGTAAACTCATTGTGGTTATCAAATCTGTTGTACCGTACTCTCCCAAGTGCTTAGTACAGTGTTCTATACACAGAAAGCCCTCAATAAATGCCATTGATTGATTTAATTCTAGTATTCATCCACTTTATCTGTATCTATGGTGCCTGTAGAATAAAGTGCAATGAAACCAGTGTTGCCTCAGAGATCTGGGGAGTTTTTGTTTTTGTTTCTGCATGTGTATTTATGTGGCTAAGCTGGAAGTACTCTATGATAAGGAAAGATTTCTTAGATTTCTTGATCATATTTGGCACATAATAATAATAATATTTGTTAAGTGCTTACTATGTACCAAGTACTATACTAAGTGCTGAGGAAGATAAAAGGGAATCATGTTCCGCATGGGGCTCAGAGTCTAAGTAGGAGGGAGAAGAGGTATTAAATGCCTATTTTGCAGATAAGGAAACTGAGACAAAGGAAAGTCAAGTGACTTGCCCAAATCACATAGCAGGTACTGGGCAGAGGTGCAATTAGAACCTAGTTCTTCTAACTCCCAGGTCCTTGCTCCTTTCACTAGGTCATGCAGTACTTCCGGTTGAATGCAGAAAACAGCCACAAAGAGAAAGGAAAAACCTGAGGTTAGTTATTGCAACTTTTCAGCAATATGGAGTAATCAATCCATCACACAATTAATTGTATTTGTTGAGTGTTTACTGTATGCAGAACACTGTAATAAGCACTTGGGAGAGTACAGTATAAAAGATTTGGTAGACTTGTTCCCTGCTCACAAGGAATTTGCAGTCTAGAGGGGGAGACAGACATTAGTATTAATAAATAAATAAATGAATAAATAAATATATGTGGGGCTGAGAGCGGGATGAAAAAAAGGTGCAAATCTAACTGCAAGGTATTACAAGTATAGAATACAGAACATAGATACCTCAGCTAACACAGCCAATGGAAGTGGTGTTGGGGAGAGGATTCAATCACCCAGACCTCCAATAAGGAAGGTCTCATGCTGGAGGAGAAGATGGCAATGGTGCGGCTCACAACAATCATCACAGTGTCACCACCAGAGTTGTCAACTACATGTAAATCCATGGACAGGCCATAAAAATGAGCTAAAATTGTCTTCATCCATACAACCAGTAAAGATATTTGGATGATCATAAATACAGGTGGTCCCCTAGCAGAAGAAATCCAGAGGGAGTCACTCAGTTCAATCACTGGTATTGATTGAGGATTTACTGGGCACAGGACACTGTGCTGAGGGCACTTGGGAGAGTACAATTAATAGACAAGAAATCTGTCCCCAAGAAGATTATAATCTAGCGTCATCCCTACCATCATGGCCACTGCCATCACCTCATTTAGTGTGGCAGGGGTGGGGAGTACGCTCCTCCTTCCTCCATCCTTGCTGCCCCTGGATTACTGGATGTCACTGGGCTGCCTTCAGACCATCTTTAGATCCTAAATTTCCAGTGGGGAGAGAGGATCTTCATTCCCCAAAACACTGGTGACCCTTCTCCACCCTATAATCCAACCCTTCTCTCCTCCCCTCTCCCTGGGCTCCAAGTCTGATATTCCTGGTCAGGATTCCCAACTCCCTAAATAAGGGCCATTTGCCATATGTGTTTCTGCCTGATCACCTGCTTTTGTCAGCTGTCACCACAGGGGATGCCCCCAGACTTTGCCTGGCCTAACTTCCCCCGCCTCCAGGCCAGCCTGACACTTGCCCCTTCCACCTCTCCCTCTCCCTCTTCGAGGTTACATCATCTGTTGCCTGGGTGTTCTGGGACAGTAGGCAGAAAAGGAAAGCCCTAGCCCAGGGAAAGAGGGGTCTGTGGAGAGTGGTAGGATGGTATGGAGTGGGAAGGGAGTGCATCAGGGTCATTCATTCAATCATTTATTCAATTGCATTTATTGAGTGCTTACTGTGTGCAGAGCACCGTACTAAGCACTTGGAAAGTACAATTCGGCAAGAGATAAAGACAATCCCTGCCCAACAATGGACTCACAGGTGCTGAGAAGGTTTTGAACAGAATTTGTCTGAGTCCCTCTGGTAGTTCTCATGGGAACAGGTAGTCATCCCCTCTAAATGCCAGTGCTTTCTCCTTGCCAATTTGGACCTGTTAGTAATTTATATACTTAGTGTTTTTAAGACAAACACTTTGTTGAGAAGCAGCATCGCCAAGTGGGTAGAATACAGACCTAAGAGTCAGAAGTTCTAATCCTGGTTCTGCTACTTGTCTGCTGTATGACCTAGGGCAAGTCACTTCATTTCTCTGTGCCTCAATTACCTCATCAGTAAAATGGGGATTAAGACTGTGAGCCCCATATGGGGCAGGACTGTGTCCAACCTGATTACCTTGTATCTACCCCAGCACTTAGAACAGTACTTGGTAAATAATAAGCACTTAACAAATATAAAAAAAGACTTATTTGCAGCAGTTAGCAACCACCCTGCTGCCTCTGAGGACCACTGAGCCCCTAAATCACATCTAGGAGACAGAACTGCTCTAGAAACACAGGAGGTGGATACAGTGAAGTGCTTCCAAAGAAGAACTGCTTCCCAGAGGGCATCCCAGACCGGGATAGAGGGTCCCATGTGGGCTGAGATAGCCACACATCCATCTGGGGTCTGTTTATATTTACATTTTACTCTTCCAGTTAGTACAGTGCCCTGCACACAGTAAGTGCTCAATAAATATGATCGACTGACTGACTCACACTCACTCCTCTTTGGATTAGAGCATGGAGTTGGGACTCAGGAGGATCTTGGTTCTAACCCCTGCTTTGCCTCAAGTCTTCCGTGTGACCATGGGCAATTTGCTTAACTTCTCTGTGACTCAGTTACCTCATCTGTAAAATGGGGATTAAGACATTGAGCACCACATGGGGCAGGGACTGTGTCAAATCCAATTTTCTTGTAACCCAGTGCTTAGAATAGTGCTTGGAACATAGTAAGCACTTTACAAATACCACATTTATTATTAGGTCTGGGATATCATGCCATTATCATGATATGACATCATGGTTTCATGCTAGGCTACAATTTAGGAATTTCTACTTCATTGGAATATACAATTTGAAGAAAAAATGAGAATTAAAGAAAATCATGTTAATAAATGAACTGAGAAGGAGCATTGCCTAGTAGATAGAGCATGGGCCTGGAAGTCAGAAGCATCGGGGTTCTAATCCTGACTCCAACACTTGCCTGCTGTGTGACCTCAGGTAAGTCACTTTACTTCTCTGTGCCTCAGTGCCCTCATCTGTAAAACAGGGATTAAGACTGTAAACCTCATGTGGGATATGGACTGTGTCCAATTTAATTAGTTTACCCCAGCTCTTAATATAGTGCCTGGCAATTAGTGAGAGCTTAACAAGTACCATAAAAAAAATAAAGACTCTTGTACTAGAAATTGGGCTGGAATGGATATTGTTAATATGAACTGAGACAGAGAAAAATGATAAACGGTAGGATGGAGAGACTGAAATCTACCTTAACTGATTGACAAATGCAACAAACTGTCCTGAAGTTTCTCTAAGGAAAATCAAATGAGAATGAGAAATATCTACTGGAAACACCATGATACACTCATAATTTTTTTAGTTAAAATGCCCATGATAAAATCAGAAGCTAAGAATATGAGGTGAGTTGGGAAAAACTAAATATATAGTGTTCTTTCATCTGAAATGACAGATAAAATTCTACTGGAAAAATTGGTTTGATTTTTTTTTTTTCACAGCACATGTAATTTTCACCCCTGCCTTTTCAGGGCTGAAATGGGATCAAAAGCCTCATTTTAAGTAATTTTGCAATTCAGTTTTATAGGATGAATAAATACATTTATAGTAAAATCTAAAACTGAAAGTAAGGAGGGAATGGTAAAAGAAAATGATTAAGGATCCGAGAATCATCCATGCCCTTATCCACTGATTCCCTCTGGATAAAGTCAAGTTCTATCAGACTACTGGTTTGACTTCCAAAAAGGTTCAGTGTACAAAGGTTAATTCAGAGCTGCTGATTGGATCATCTTGGTAATAATAAATAATAATAATTATAATTGTGGTGCTTGTTAAGTGCTTACTGTGTGCCAGGCACTGTACTAAATGCTGGAGTGGGTACAAGCAATCTGGTTGACAGAGTCCCTATCCCACATGGGGCTTACAGTCTCAATCCTCATTTTACAGCTGAGGTAACTGAGGTACACAGAAGTGAAATGGCTTGCCAAATGACACACAACAGACAAGTGGTGGAGCTAGGATTAGAACACATGACCTTCTGACTCCCAGGTCTGTGCTCTATCTACTAGGCCATGCTGCTTCCTACCAACCCTCAAATCAGTAAATATTGTGTATACCAACAAATATGGTGCACACTACAGATAGTGTGGCAGCAATGCAACAGCAAGAGCAGATGGATTGTCCAAGCTTCCTCAGAGTAGTGAGGTTGTGTCTGCCATATATATCATACCAATGTTTGGGTAATTTAATCAGCGATTTTCTAATATTGTTCACATGAAATGATAATTTTTTATGGTTACTTGTTAAGTGCTTATTATGTGCCAGGTACTATATTAAGCACTGGGGTAGATACAAGATAACCAGGTTGGACACAGTCCCTGTCACACGTGACTCACGATCTAAATTAGAAGGAGGGGATTTAATCACCATTTTACAGATAAGGTAGCTTAGGCACAGAGAAGTTAAGTGATTTGTACAAGTTCACACAGAATTCAAACTCCAGTGCTATGATTCCCATCTTGTACTTTTTCCATTAAGCAACACAGCTTCCCAAGAAAGCATGAAATAACCAATAAACAAGTAGTAGAAAATGTTCCAGCCTACCAGCATAAAAGGGATGTGTTGTGTTTAACAACTCAGCTAGGTGGGACATGGGAAGGAGCAGATGCCTACAGGACAATCACCTGAGTGTAATGGGGAGGGGAGGAGGAGGACAGGGATTTAATCTCCATTTCACACTTGAGGAAATGGAGGCTCAGAGAAATTAAGTGACTTGCCCAAGTTTACATGGCAGCATGGCCTGTTGGAGAGAGCACAGGCCTGGGAGTCAGAGGACCTTGGTTTTAATCTCAGCTTTACCCCTTGTCTGCTGTGTGACCTTAGGCAAGCCTCTTAACTTATCTGTCCCTCAATCTCCCTACCCAGAAAATGGGTATTCAAGGCTTGTTCTCCCTCCTACTCAGACTGCGAGCCCCATGTGAGACAGGGACTGTATCTAAACTGATTAACTTGTATCTGCCCCAGCTTTTAGAACAGTGCTTAACACATAGTAAGCATATAGCAAATATCATACTACTACTATTACTACTACTGCTACTATTACTATTAATAATAACCAGTGGAGCTGGGATTAGAACCCAGGTCCCTAGATTCATTCACTCATTCATTCATTCATTCATTCAATAGTATTTATTGAGCGCTTACTATGTGCAGAGCACTGTACTAAGCGCTTGGAATGTACAAATCAGTAGATTCCTACCCCATGCTCTTTTCACTAGGTAATTCTGCTTCATGCAGCCCATGAAACAAAGGTTTGCAGCTGAAATGACTATGGGCACAAATAGCCAGGCTTCATGTATGTGTAGTGTGGAAAGGACACAGAGCAGATCTTTTAAGTGACTCAGGAACAATCACCACCCACCCTATCAGCCTTTCAATAAGGACAACACTATGCGTTCTTCCCAGCTTCCAAGAAGTAATTGAGCCATCTTTTGTCTCTCCTGTAAGGTGAGAAGAAAGCTAAATGCCAGTTAGCATTCCTAATTGGTTCTATGAAAACAGAGCATTAAATAAAAGCGTGCTACCTGAAATATCCCCTCTCAGGGTCACACCTGGAGAGTTTCCAGTACTCTACCAATCTCGATTATGGGAGGGAGAGTCAAGCAGAGGCATACCCATTCCATTCCTAGCTTGGCAGTGGCTAGCGAGTGAAAGGCAATCTGCTACAAGTCAAAACTCACCCATGCTGGGCAACAGCAGCATCGGAGAGAGTCCAGGGTGGAGACTCAAGTGTACCACACAAAAGGAGGTAATGGTAAACCACTTCCATATTTTTACCAAGAAAACTTTATGGCTACACTACCAGAATGATTGCAGATGGAGAGTAAGGTGTTCTGGGAGAGATGTGTCCATGGTGAGGCTATGGGTCGGAAAAGACTGTTTCAACAGGGTAAGATAACACAAAACCTGAAATACAGATTCCCATAATAAATAGGCAAAGTTCAATAATGCATACCCAATATCCAAGGTACAGAACCAAAAAAAAAGAGTATCAAAAGCAGTCATAAAAAACACAACAAATATTATGTAATCAAATAACAATTAAATAGATGTTAGTAATAAAATACTTGAAAGGATACTTTTAATGAGCATATAAATAAATATTAATTTTCCAAATGCTATCTTTCACATGTAATTTAAAATAATACCCCTTAATGAGATCTGCCATGTTCTATGCTAAATAGATCTGTCCTTATTTAATGTGCAGTTAAAAGGGGCTTTAATCATTCTATTCAAGTCAGTCAAAATGTTTCAAAGAGTGAGACAGCTGGGAAGAGAGGTTTGTAAGCCAAAATCAACTATGAAATATTATCTTGAAGTGAGAGAGCACTTTAAATACTACTGGAACTAAAATTCAGTGGCATTATCCTGAAAAAGTATTGAAGATGATAGCTATATTCAGGGGGGGCAGTGGTGGTCCCAGGATACAGCAAAGTACGCAGCAAATTTCTGAGCCTTTAAGTTTTCTTCTCTTGAAGCAGTGTTCAGAACAAGAACTTGGCACTCTTTAAGAGGGTTTCCCAAGGGTGCTTAGGAGAAAATATTGGTGCCTTCTATTCCAGGGTGCAATTTAGTTGGGTCTCTTAACCACATTCCAGCCTCATATGGAATGAAGACATCGTGGTTCCACAAATCCTCTCTCAGATACATCTTTTTAGTCAGCCCTGGTGAAAATCCTCAAGTAGGTATACTTGGTCCTTTTAAGCTGGTGATTTTGTTTTTGGCAGCAGTGATTCTTTGCCACCTCAGAAGGACTTTGTAGGAACTCTCAAAAGTGCTCTGATACCAGCAAACTATGAAATATGGCTTTAAAGTGAATCTTTCCAAAATTGACAATCTAGATGATATGATGATTATCTAGTAACCAAACTTCACTGTTAAAAGTCATTATATCGTTTATAATAATGTGTGGTATTAGTGAAGCTCTTACGATGTGCAAGTCTGCCTGTCTCCCCCGATTAGACAGTAAGCCTGTCAAGGGCAGGTATTGTCTCTATCTGTTGTCGAATTGTACATTCCAAGTGCTTAGTACAGAGCTCTGCACATAGTAAGCGCTCAATAAATACTATTGAATGAATGAATGAATACTAAGTGCTGCAGGAGATACAAGTTCATCAGATTCCACATGGGGCTCACAGTCTAAGTAGGAGTGAAAACAGGTACTAAATTCTTATTATGCGGATACGGAGACCTTAAAGTGACTTTCCCAAAGTCACACAACAGGCAAGTGGTGGACCTAGAATGAAATTCCAGGTTCTCTGACTCCCAGGCTCATGCTTTTCTCACTCCTAATCTTTACATCTAGAAATGCATTTTAATTATTTTAACCTAATCAGAAATACTCTTGATAAAAAAGGATGGATTATTTATCCTGTTAAAAATACAGAAACTAACATTCTGCTTCAAGTTGTTTGGTTTGTTTTTTTTGAAAGTTGTAGAGTATTGACTGCATGCTTGCAAAAAAAGTTGCCCAGTTTATTTTATGATCTTGGATACAAATACAAACTGATTATTTTATGACTCAGTGAGTCAGGGAAGTGTCAAAAAACTAACTTCATGTCTGGGGCAAATAAAGTAATTTTCAATCAGGCAATATAAATTTCAGTTGTCCTGTAAGAGTCATAAATGGGGAGGATGTGAAGTAAGGTTATAACATAAAGTATTGCTTGCCATTATGCTCACAAACCTAGATTGTCCTTGGCAGTGGGAAAAAAGGTTGTGCTCCTAGGAATACTAAATAACTAGAATATCTGTTGTGACCATTTGGAACATAGAGGCTTAATACTGTCAGTAAAATGTACAATATCAATATTTGACATTCTTTACATATGTCAGAAGCACACAATTTGAATTTAAAACTTTCTAGAGAAGATAGAGAATTGGGGATCTGCTGCAGAACGGAGCCAGGAGTTCATCCATGATTCAACTAAATTAATGAAGTTTCTCTGTCCTTTGGACAACTACTCATGAGTGAGACTTACTTGATCTAAGCACCTTATACATAAGCTCGTCTCCAAGGTGATTGAATTATGTTCTGACAAGAAAATCCAATTTCCTCCCTCTCCTATGCTTTACATAGGAAGCACAAATAAAGCCCCCAGGGTTAAACTTTTTTTTTTCCTGGAAAAGATCTATTTTCTTTTCAAATTCCTTTAGTGATAACCAAAACTTCAATGGAACAAACTGCAAATTAATTCTATCCCTGGTATAACAGAGATAGACATCCATGTGATCAGCAATGAGAAAAGGCATGACTTGGGGGAGAGATGAAACAGATAGACATAGAAAGAACTGAAAATGGGCCTTGGGCTTCTAGGAGCAGAATACACAGAAGGAAGAGGGTGCTAAGCCAAATAGTCATTGACGAAAGAAACAGATTTCAAAAGAAGGGGTCCAACCAGATCTCCACAACCTCTTGAACTCCCAGCATCCTAAGCAAGTGGTAAGAATTGATGAGTTAAAAGAATAAAGGATGCAGATTGGGCTTGAGAATGCCACAAGCATACTTGTTCTACCTAGTGGAAAGAGCACAGAACTATGAGTGAGAGAACTGGGTTCTAATCTTGGCTCCACAACTTGCCTCCTTTATGACCTTGGGCAAGCCACTTAAATTCTTTGTACCTTAGCTTCTTCAATACTTGTTCTTCCTCTTCCTTGGTCTTTGAGTCCCATGCTGGACTCGGGTGAGAGTCCATAAATGTTTAATAAAAGCTACAGTATCTATCATTATAATCATTTATAATATTTCTTGATGTTTTATTATATATTCCAGGCTTGGGTCTAAACAAACACTAAATTGGGCAGATGATCTAAGTCTTATATTTAGACAGACTAACCAAATAACAGAAGAACTATAATCTTGCAGTTTTCTAGGTGTCACATTTTAGCAATAAACTATCAGATGGAAAGTGACACTAAATTGGACCTTTGAAACAATGGCTAAAGTTTACTACTGATTAAGGTTATCAAAAAAAAACCAACAACAATAAAACTGAATATTCCCTCGTTGCTTGTTTTCTTGATTAGGAACTGAATAGAAACCTATAGATCTTGTGCCCCAAGTGAGTTCTTTCCAATGAGAGGAAAGAAGAGTAGGCAAATTCTTTGTGCGGTAAGCAGAGATCTCCCTTAATTCCTTCTTACACTAATGACATTCTGCCAAGTCATTTATTCATTCATTCATTCATTCATGCAGTAGTATTTCTTAAGCATTTGCTATGTGCGGAGGACTGTACTAAGCACTTGGAATGTACAATTCGGCAACAGATAGAGACAATCCCTGCCCAATGACGGGCTCACAGTCTAAACGGGGGAAACAGACAGCAAAGCAAATGAGAACAAAACAAAAACAAGACAACACCATCAAGATAAATAGAATCAAGTAGATACACACCTCATTAACAAAATAAATAGGGTAATAAATTATATATACAAATGAGCACAGTGCTGAGGGGAAGGGAAGGGGGGAAGAGCAGAGGGTCGGGGGGAGAGGAAGGGAGGGAGAGGAGAGGGAAGGGGGGGTCTCAGTCTGGGAAGGCCTCTGGGAAGAGGTGAGCTCTCAGTAGGGCTTTGAAGAGGAGAAGAGAGTTAGTTTGGCAGACGTTAGGAGGGAGGGCATTCCAGGAGAGTGGAAGGACATGGGCCAGGGGTCGACAGCGGGATAGCTGTGAACAGGGGACAGTGAGGAGGTCGTGGTAGAGCAGCAGAGTGTACAGGGTGGACAGTAGAAAAAGATAAGGGAGGTAAGGTAGGAGCGGACAAGGTGATGGAGAGCTTTGAAGCCAAGAGTGAGGAGCTTTTGTTTCGTGTGAAGGTTGATAGGCAACCACTGGAGGTTTTTGAGGAGGGGAGTGACATGCCCAGAGCATTTCTGTAGGAAGATGATCCGGGCAGCGGAATGAAGAATAGACTGGAGTGGGGAGAGACAGGAGGAAGGGAGATCAGAGAGAAGGCTGACATAATAATCCAGTCGGGGTATTATGAGAGCTTGTACCAGCATGAGAGCCATTTGGATGGAAAGGGCGGATCTTGGCGGTATTGTAAAGGTGAGACCAACAGGTGTTGGTGACGGATTGGATGTGTGGGGTGAATGAGAGAGCTGAGTCAAGGATGACACCAAGGTTGCGAGCGTATGAGACAGGAAAGATGGTCATGCCATCCACAGTGACAGGGAAGTCAAGGAGAGGACAGGGTTTGGGAGGGAAGATAAGGAGCTCAGTTTTAGATATGTTGAATTTTAGGTGGCAGGCAGACATCCAGGTGGAGACATCCTGGAGGCAGGAGGAGATACTAACCTGGAAGGAGGGGGAAAGAACAAGGGAGGAGATGTCGATTTGGATGTCATCTATGTAGAGATGATAGCTGAAGCCATGGGAGCGAATGAGTTCACCAAGGGAGTGAGTATAGATGGAGAACAGAAGAGGTCCAAGAACTGACCCTTGAGGAACCCCTACAGTTAGTGGATGGGAGGGGGAGGAGGACCCTGCAAAGGAGACAGAGAACCAACTGCCAGAAAAGTAAGAGGAGAACCAGGAGAGGACGGAGTCCGTGAAGCCAAGGTGAGATAAAGTGTGGAGGACAGGGGATGGTCGACAGTGTCAAAGGTCGAGGTCGAGGAGGATTAGGATAGAGTAGGGGCCATTGGATTTGGCAAGAAGGAGGTCATGGGTGACCTTTGAGAGGCCAGTTTCAGTGGAGTGGAGGGGACGGAAGCCAGATGGGAGGGGGTCCAGAAGAGAGTTGGAGTTGAGGAATTCAAGTCCCTTCAAGATGTTAACTGCCTTCCTGAAAATATGAAAGGGGAAGATCTAGAAGCAGAAAGTGGATCTCTAGAACTGAAGTCCACTTAGAACCTTAACTGTGGTTGGGCCTTAAAGCTCTCCTGTGTTTCCTTTCTGTTCACATTCTATACCTATTCTCTTAGGGAGCTCATTCACTCCAATGGTTTCAAGAGTCACCTTCATACAAATGACTCCCTAATCTCCCTCACCATCCCCCACCTCTCTCCTTCTCTTGGTAGACACATTCCTTGCCCACAGTGAGCTTACAGACTAGAGTTTAGTCAGGGAAGGCCTCTGTAAGGAGCTGTAATTTCACAAGGGCTTAGAAGACAGGGGTATAATTAATAGTAGGACCTGTGCTAGTTGGGAAGCTCAGGTACCACATATGTCAATTAGACCCCAGGGCACCATACAGGTCTATTCCCAAGTCTTGGACCTCTAGGTGGAATATTCCTCCCAGGAGTGCCTGACCTTTTGCTTCTAGTTGTCTAGAAGGCACCAATTGTTTCTAAAGTCAAGGCGTGGCTCAGTGGAAAGAGCATGGGCTTTGGAGTCAGGGCTCATGAGTTCGAATCCCAGCTCTGCCACTTGTCGGCTGTGTGACTGTGGGCAAGTCACTTAACTTCTCTGTGCCTCAGTTCCTTCATCTGTAAAATGGGGATTAAGACTGTGAGCCCCACGTGGGACAACCTGATTCCCCTATGTCTACCCCAGCGCTTAGAACAGTGCTCGGCACATAGTAAGTGCTTAACAAATACCAACATTATTATTATTATTATTAAAACACAAAGTTAATGCTTATTAATAAAGCCAGTTCTTTACAGTCCTAATTTTAGGGAAATTAGACTGGTCAGTTTTTACTGTTTAATTCTTTTCAGTTTTGTCCTATTAATTCTAGATCCCTGCCTGTGAAAACATGGCTGATTAAAATGGCTGATGTGGGCTTACCAACCTCATAAGGATCTTGGAAGAGAGTCCCATAATTCCCCAACAACATTCTATCCAAAATGAGTAGTGCAAATACGTGTTATGGGAGAAATGCCTGTTTTTGAAAGCTTCATTATCTTAAATCAGGCATGATCTAAAAGCAGGAGCTGTGCAAGCATGACACCACATAATCTTTAGCTCTAAACCTCTTTGAAGACTTCCCTTATGCAGTTCACTATCCAAAGAATCTGCCTCATGTTTATTTTTTCCCCTTCTAAATAACCCTTGGGACCAGTAAACAGGCTGTGAGTAGTTGTGCAGGTGTGCACTCTCCAGATGCTGTTTCTAACCCTCTCCCTGTAGGAAAGTAATAGAATAAAGCCCCAGAAGCAGATGGGTTTCTTTGTTTTTTATTTAATAAAGATGTTAAATCATGCTGACCTCTGACATATGACCCTAATGCTAGCATGAGGAAATCCTATTAGACACTTTCCCTGCCTACACATTTTCCCACTAGCCATTGTTTGTTTATGGTCTATGAAGCAGTTTTCAATAGATATGATGTATTTCAATAGATGCAGTTATGTTTCAAAACATGTTGAATTGACATATTTCCAGACTGAAGTAATTCTTAATGTAAAATTTTATTTGAAACTATGCCAGATTTATTTGTGAAAATGCAACGCCTTCCCTAATGTGTCCAGTGAAAAGTAGCTAGGCTCATAAGACATGCTTTGTTTTGTTTTTAATTGTTCATGATTTCACTGGCCTCCATATGCTCAGAGTTGTGTTTCTGTGTTTTTTGGTATCTGTGCTTTTTATCATTTGTAAAATATTCATTCATTCATTCAATTGCATTTTTTGAGCACTTACTGTGTGCAGAACACTGTACTAAGTGTTTGGGAAAGTACAATACAGCAATTAACAGACACATTCCCTTCCCACAGTGAGCTTCAAATATCAAATCAAGGGGATTTTTTGCTCCTTTTTTTATTCTACCCTGAGTGCCCAATCATTATCATTTCAGTGGATACTAATTCAACCATGTTTATTGAGCACTTATTGTATGCAGAGTACTGTATTAAGCACTTGGGAGAGTACAATATAACAATAAACAGACAGATTCGCTGCCCACAGTGAGCTCAGTTGGGTAAGGGCTTAGATCAGATGTGTCCCACCCAAAATCCCCCACTGAACCACCCAGAATTATTGCTTTAATTCATTAAATTGCAAAATGGCAGCAATAGCATATTCTGACATCACACATCCTACAGGAATATAACAGTTTTGTATTCCTATTAGTGTTGAGGAAAGGGGAATGCATTTCTGGTTCAGAGGTAAATACAGATGTGTCATGACAGCATGCATATCTGGACAGGTCACTTAGCAGCCTTCCAAAGAGATTATGACCCTGCTTATGACTCCCATGGTTGAATCAATCAATCAATTGCATTTATTGAGTGTTTACTATGTGAAAAGCACTGCCCTAAGGAAATTAGGAGAGTACAATATAATAGAATTTGTAGTCATGTTTCCTGTCCACAATGAACTTACAGCCTAGTGGGGAAGACAGGCATGAATATAAATAAATGAATTATGGATATGTACATAAGTGCTGTGGGGTTGAGGGATGGGTTGATAAAGGGGGCAAATCCAACTGCAAGGGTGATGCAGAAGGGAGTGGAAGAAGAGAAAATGAGGGCCTATGCAGGGAAGGCCTCTGAATGAATGTTCAACCAAGCATTCTGGCTGCCGATGCAACCCTGAAAATTTCCAAAAGTATCAGGCTTAGGCCACCCAAAGATTGAGCACATCTTGGTTTATACATAGTAAGTGATAAACAAATACTATTATAATTATTAGTAGTAATAATAATAGATCCATAAGGAAAAGCTTATCCATAAATCAGAGAATGTATAAAGTTGTTTATAAATTCACAATAAAACTATATTAATTCAGTTTTTTTAAAAAATTGCAACAATTTTTTTATTGAAAAGTAAAATTAAATAGGTAGTTTCTTTTATGATTTCATGCAGGCAAATAGCTTAGTGAGAACTTTAAAAGTTAACAGGATGAAGAGCAGAAATATACTATTAATCTTTTGCTGTAAACCACACACTGATTATCAACTAACAAAAAAGGGTTTTTTAATAGAATAACAGTGCATATTGGAGGTAATAATAATAATGATGGTTTTAATTAAGTGTTTACTATGTGCCAAGCACTATTCTAAGTGCTGGGGTAGATACATGGTAATCAGGTTGTGCCACATGGAGCTCACAGTCTTAATCCCCATTTTACAGATGAGGGAACTGATGCCCCGAGAGGTTAAGTGACTTGCCTAAGGTCACACAGCAGACAAGTGGTGGAGTTGGAATTAGAACACATGACCTCTGACTCCCAATCCTATGTTCTTTCCACTAAGCCACACTACTTCTCAGTGGAAGTATTGGATGTTTCTTTCTTATCATCTTGATTATTTCAGAGTCATTGGTTGTTTAAGAAGGGACAAACCTATAAGCAGATTGAAATAGTTCACAGAATCTAGACCAAGCTGACATGGGTTATAAGACAGGCAGTTTTCTGACCTGGTCAGGGTAGTAAACAGAGTAGCAGAACAGAGTGGGGAGGCCCCTTCCCTAACAGCCCTGTGGCCCCAATGAGCTCCCTGAAATGGGGTATCTTCTTGATTGATTCATTCATTCAGTCATATTTATTGAGTGCTTACTGTGTGCAGAGTACAGTACTAAGTGCTTAGGAAAGTATAGTACAACAATAAACAAGACACATTCCCTGCCCACAAGGACCTTATAGTCTAGAGGGGGGAGACAGACATCAATGTAAATAAATAAATTACAGATATGTCCATAAGTGCTGCAGGGTTGGGGGTGGGGGTGGGAGAGAGGAAGAACAAAAGATAAACAAGTCTTATCTTAAATGGGGCTAGTCCTAGCACTGTAAGGACACCAGGCAAACCAACATCACCCAGCACCAAACAATATTAGTAGTAGTAGTAGTAGTAATATTATCATGATAATGACTTTATTTGATGAGCAATCAAATAATCATATTCACTGAGCGTTCATTGTGTGCAGAGCACTGTACTAACTGCTTGGGAGAGTACAATACAACAGAGTTGGTAGACATTTTCCTTGACCACAGTGAGCTTATAGTGTAGAGAAGTGAGATCTAAGCACTTGTGTGTTGAGCACTGTTGTAAGCACTGGGATAGATACAAGTTAACAAAGTCAGAAACAGACTGTGCCCCATATGGGGCTCACAAGTCTAAGTAGGAGGGAAATCAGTTGTCGAATCCTTATTTAACAGTTGAGGAAATTGAGGCACAGAGAAGTTAAGAGACTTGTCCAAGGTTACCGTGATCACTCCCAAAGAGGTGCAGCATAGAGAAGACTGAGACAACAGCTCACAACAAGACAGGCAACTTTAATACCATTCCTCTACTGGAGGGCTCAGCAGATGGGTGCCAGTCCAGGCACTGAACAAGGGCCACTTACACAGGTGGAGTAATAACACATCTGGTCATTTGCATAAGCCCACCTCAAGCCAAGACAGTCAGTTCCCCCTGGTCCTCCCAAAGGTGCTTCTCCCAAGGCAAACAGAAGCAGCACGGTATAATCTACTGAGCATGGGTCTGGGAG
The DNA here is from genome assembly GCF_004115215.2 of Ornithorhynchus anatinus. Lineage (NCBI taxonomy): Eukaryota > Metazoa > Chordata > Mammalia > Monotremata > Ornithorhynchidae > Ornithorhynchus > Ornithorhynchus anatinus. The sequence continues at coordinate 46,746,043 of NC_041728.1, read as the reverse complement.
ACCGAAGGATTTTGGCTGTCACTTGTCTGCTGTATGACCTTTATCAATAATAATAATAATAATGATAATAATGGTATTTTTAAGCGCTTACTCTGTACCAAGCACTGTTCTAAGCACTGGGGTAGATACAAGGTAGTCAGGTTGTCTCATGTGGGGTTCACAGTCTTAATCTCCATTTTACAGATGAGGGAACTGAGGCACAGAGAAGTTAAGTGACTTGCCCAAAGTCACAAAGCTGACAAGTGGCAGAGCTGGGATTAAAACTCACAACCTCTGACTCCCAAGCCTGTGCTCTTTCCACTAAGACATGCTACTTCTCAAATGATGTTTGGTAAGTCACTTCACTTTTCTGTGCCTCACTTACCTCTTCTGTAAAATGGAAATTAGGACTGTAATGGGGACTGAGGGATGGGGTCTGGGTCCAATCTGATTAGCTTGTATCTACCCCAGTTCTTAATAAAATACCTGGCACATAGTAAGCAACTGAACAAATATCTGTGATGTCAGTCAGATTTCATAGCTTCTCATAGGTGGTCAAGTAGGAAGTTGACCTCCTTCAGAGCCCAGTGGTCCCGCGCACTGTTCTTGGTCCTTTCTCCAACAGTCCTGCTGATTTCCATCTCATGGCCCAATCCACCATCTCCAGGTAAGGAGTGGAATGCCACGGAGAACAAAGGTAGATCCCAAGCCGCAATGGGGTAGGGGCTGGAAGTGTCCTGCAGATGCAGTAGCTCCAGGAGAGGATACAAGCCGCATTCTGGGCCATGAGCTAGGGGCCACATCTTGGCCCCTCCACACTGGAGTGATTGTGGGAAGAGGATGGTAGGCCTGGACCACTGGAGCCAGTCCAACCAGTGGAGCCGTGCCTTGGGCACATGAGGATATGAATTCGTGAAGAGGAAGGTGGGCCTGATCCACTGGAACTGGTCCGACAATGGAGCAGGGCACTGGGACACACAGGTATGTGAATGTGTGAAGAGGGAGTGTGGGCCTGGGACACCATGGAGTCATGAAGTGGATCTGGTCTGACAGTGGAGCCAGGCCATAGACCACACACGTGTGTGTGTGTGTGTGTGCATTTATTCATTCAATAGTATTTATTGAGCGCTTACTATGTGCAGAGCACTGTACTAAGTGCTTGGAATGTACAATTCGGCAACAGATAGAGACAACCCCTGCCCAATGATTGGCTCACAGTCTAAATGGGGGAGACAGACAACAGAGCAAAACAGAACAAAACAAAAACAAGACAACATTATCAAGATAAATAGAATCAAGGGGATGTACACCTCAGTAACAAAACAAATAGGGTAATAAATAATATATACAAATGAGCACAGTGCTGAGGGAAGGGGGAAGGGGGAGGAGCAGAGGGTGGTGGGGGGAGAGGAGGGGAGGGGAAGCAAAGGGAAAGAGGGCTCAGTTGAGGGGAGGGGAAGGGGAAGGGGGAGGAGCAGAGGGTGGAGAAGGAGCAGAGGGAAAGGGGGGCTCAGTCTGGGAAGGCCTCTTGGAAGAGGTGAGCTCTCAGTAGGGCTTTGAAGAGGGGAAGAGAGTTAGTTTGACAGATGTGAGGAGGGAGGGCATTCCAGGATAGCAGTAGGATGTGGGCCAGGGGTTGACGGTGGGATATGCGTGAACAGGGGACAGTGAGGAGGTGAGTGGCAGAGGAGTGGAGTGTACGGGGTGAGCAGTAGAAAGAGAGGAGATAAGGTAGGAGAGGACAAGGTGATGGAGAGCTTTGAAGCCAAGAGTGAGGAGTTTTTGTTTTGTGCAAAGGTTGATAGGCAACCACTGGAGGTTTTTGAGGAGGGAAGTGACATACCCAGAACATTTCTGTAGGAAGATAATCTGGGCAGCAGAATAAAGAATAGACTGGAGTGGGGAGAGACAGGAGGAAGGGAGATCAGAGAGAAGGCTGACACATTAATCCAGTTGGGATATTATGGGAGCTTGTACCAGCACGATAGCCATTTGGATGAGAAGAAAGGGTAGATCTTGGCGATATTGTAAAGGCGAGACCGACAGGTGTTGGTGATGGATTGGATGTGTGGGGTGAATGAGAGAGCTGAGTCAAGGATGACACCAAGGTTGAGGACCTGTGAGATGGGAAGGATGGTCATGCCTTTCACAGTGATAGGGAAGTCAAGGAGAGGACAGGGTTTGGGAGGGAAGATAAGGAGCTCAGTTTTAGACATAATAATGTTGGTATTTGTTAAGGACTTACTAAGTGCCAGGCACTGTACTAAGCGCTGGGGTAGATACAAGGTAATTGGGTTGTCCCAAGTGTAGGTCCTCGAAGTCCTCATCCCCATTTTACAGATGAGAGAACTGAGGCACAGAGAAGTTAAGTGATTTGCGCAAGGTCACACAGTTAAGTGGCAGAGTCAGAATTCGAACCCATGACCGCTGACTCCCAAGCCCATGCTCTTTCTGCTAAGCCACGCTGTTTCTCACACATAAGGGGCAACAGGCCAAGGTCACTGGAGCCGGTCTGACTGAGGAGCCAGGTCCTGGGACATGTGTGTGTGTGTGTGTGTGTGTGTGTGTGTATGCAGAATGCATGTGTGTGCACGTTTGCATGTTTGTATGTAAGAGGCTGTGGGCTAAGGTTTCTGGAGCCAGTCTGACAGTGAATCCGGGCACAGGGCACACACAGCCATGTGTGTTGTAGGGGGCGGGGATGGAGGGGGAAGGCAATCTTGGGCCACTGCAGCCAGGTCCTGGAATAGTGGGGAGCACTGTGTGCAGGCACAGAGGCTCCGGCACTACACGGAGGTGGCTCACGGGGTGGAGGTTCAGACCTCGGGATGTGCTGCAGGTGAGAGGTGATGTGGGGTGGGGGTGGGGTGGGGAGGAGGCATTGGCTCCACCATGGAAGCGACCCGGATCCTCTTTTCACCACTGAGCTCAGCTCAGACCATGGTTGGGAGTTGGGGAGGGCAGGGATGAGGGTAGGGGGTAGAAAATATGTGTTGTAGTCTGGGGACACCCCATGGTGGCAGAGGCTCTATGTGTGGGGCTTTGTGGCATCCAGGGAGGTGCAGGGGGTGGGCGGCAGTGGGAGAAGGGATGAGTGTTAGCTCCAAGATGGAAGCAGCCCTGGACTTGCCTCTCTGCCTTGGAGTCTGAGCCTAAGGAAGGCAATGGAATCAGTTACATAGCAAGCAATGGGCAGAGTGGGGATTAGAATCTAGGTCCTCTGACTCCCAGGCATGTGTTCTTACCATTAGGGCATGCTGCTTCTTGGTGGGAGATGTTAAAAGTGGATAATTCCTTTCCTTAAAGTGCCCTCCTCCAACTAATCCCAGCAGGTGTAGTTTTCCTGGTCTCAAATTGCCTCATTTTGAGTATGAAGCAAGTATGGTTTTAGAGCAAAACTTGGAGTGGAACACAGAGGTCTAGTCCATGGGGAGGATGGGACCACTGACCCCTTGGAGTTTTGATCAGGACTCCAAGTCTGTGGCAAAACCTGAGCATTTCCAGATACGGCTGAAAACATATTTATTATTCTATTTGTTTTATTAATGATGTGTATGTATCTATATTTCTATTTATATTGATGCTAATGATGCCTGTCTACTTGTTTTGTTTATTTTGTTGTCTCTCCCCCCTTTCTAGGCTGTGAGCCTGTTGTTGGGTAGGGATTGTCTCTGTTGCCAAATTTTACTTTCCAAGCACTTAGTACAGTGCTCTGCATACAATAAGTGCTCAATAAATATGATTGAATGAATGAATCAATCAAAGGTGTTTATTGAGCACTTACTATGTGCAGAGCACTGTACCAAGTGCTTGGGAGACCAGAGTTGGTAGACATGTTTCCTGCTAACAAGAAGCTTACAGTTAGGAGGAAGACATTAAAATAAACTACAATTATGACTAAAGTAGTAGCTTTATCTCTTAATATCTGTCCACACCTAGTTTCCACCCTTCCTGAAATCCATGCCCCTATCTTGTCCTGAGCCCATTGTTGGGTAGAGAGTGTCTCCAATTGTTGCCAAATTTTACTTTCTGAGTGCTTAGTACAGTGCTCTGCACACAGAAAGTGCTCAATAAATATGATTAAATAAATGAATGAATTAAAATAAAAAGTTGATCCCTGTGGTGTAAGTCCCTATGCCCTTTTATCCTTTCCTCTTCCCTCCCCCTAACTCTCCCACCCAGCTCAGGGCTGTCAGACAAACAGACAGACAGATTCACACAAACACAGGAGTAGAGGAGAAGGAGCTCCCCCAATTCAGGGGAAAGACTGAAGCTGGAATCAGTTGCCCCTCCATAGTGTCCGCTCTGAGGGACAGCTTAGCTTCACCCTCACATTCTGACCTGATGACATAAACCACAAATGTTGAAAGTGTCTTCTTCCACAAAAACTGCTCCTCAGTACTTTGTTCTAGCCTGTGTACACTAGCATATTTTATTTTTATTTTTTTTATGGCTAGAGAATAAAGTGTTTAAAGCAAGATTTTAAGACTCTTCTTAGCTACTGTTTAGCTTACTGTGCAGGTGAGACAGTAACATTAAGTTTTATTAAGTTTTTAATAAAAATGGAAATGAGAGATGATACTCATAGCAACATTTCCCAAAAGGGAGCAACATGGTGAGTTTTAACAGACTCCAAAGGTGAGGATATAGGAGATCAATTCCTGTCTTTCATATCCCCCAAATCAGGCAGAAATCTTCCTTGACTGGAAAAGGCTTTTCATTCTCTTCTATGGAGGTCCGTGGCTGGTTGCCCCTTAACTGTGGCAAAGAGAAGAGCTCATTCTGCTGTTAGCAGCTGCTCAGTACTCCTGGGGTCACTCAGGAGGTTGTGAATAGTTGCCCTAGATCCATAGTATTCTAGTATTTTGGGTTGCATTTGAACAAGGTAAGACTAAAGAGTGTGAAATTGAACAGGGGTGGCCTGGATCATTTTCCCCAAGAAAGATTTCTGACTGGCCTGGGAGTTTTTCCAACTAACGATTGCTGTTTTGTGTGGTGATGGCTCCTTGTTGATAAGTACCTCCCACTGCCAAACTCCCTGGTTTATGATGACCATGCTCACATTCTCCCAAGGGCCACTGCATTTAGAAAGCCGGGTCTAAAATTGATAATAAGGATACCTTTGAAACTATATGGGAAAGTGGTATGGATTCTATACACACAGGTTGCCTTTGCCTTCATTAGAAAATGTCAGAGAGAATGTTATCCACCCAATGGAATAATCAGCCACATACCAAAAATTCAGTGCAAAAAGAGGAAATGTTTGAAAAATTTAAGAAAAACTAATTATTTGTACAAACTAAGTGGAGTTTTTTGTATTTTAAAATTCTGGATCATAATCTTGTTTTGAATGTACAATTACAACCTTTAGGTCAATTTTTTCGGTGGAGTTACAGAACTTCGATGTTGGAATAAAAAAAAAATTGTCAAAAGCTGCCTTTAAAGCACTTAACAGGAATCATTCCGTGGAGAAGAGTCTAATTGAACTTTCAGCCTTCTGCTATGGTAAACATTTTTCCTCCAGCTGAAGTGTTGGAGTAGGAACCTCAGAAAGCATTCAGTGTCTCTAGTATCCTGTTGCAAAAAATTGTGTCATACAAGACAGAAAACATTGATTACTTGCTAGATAAGTACTATAGGTGGATGACTTATTTATGTGCTTTCAACACAGCAAGCTTGTGTTGTGGCTGGGACAAGCTGGGAGTTTCTGACTGGCCTGTAACCAGTGACAGTAGGTCAGTAAGAGAATCAGCCACCCTTTCTATTTTGATTGGGTCCTTCTATTATAAATTAACACTAAACACAAGAATATAGGGACATGGGAAGGACCATTAGTTTAACTACTTTTCAGTGGGTGTACTCTAGAGATAACACAAAAATTATCACCATGTAATTTCTCAAACTCAATCTAGAGAAGAATCACAGAAATTATGTGACTATCTTGTCAATCTCAAGGAACTCACCATAGCACAAAAAGTAATGAAAAGAGTTAGACATAATTGAGAGGAAAATAAAAAATCAAATGAAGTACCTATTGGGCAGTGATTACATAGCTTTAAGATAAAGGAATGAAGTTTGTCATCTAAATTCAAGAACAAAGCTAAGGTTTCATTTATCAGCTTGAAACATGAATGATTTTGTTTTCTGCCAACCTAAAAGAGCCAAATAACCCAGAAAAAGCTGCCATGCTATGTTTTCAAACAGGAAATATAATTTTGGTGTTTACAGTATTGCTTATTAAGGGATCTGGAAGGCAGATCTTCCAGCAGTATGGTGGGTGATGTTATCCTACTAACAGTTATTTCATGAGACTGGAATTTCTAAACTGTCACTTGTAAATTCAATTTTTACACATTCCTTTTCTCAATAGTTTTTGATTAAATTCTTCTATCATCTAAGCTTTTCTTTAGATTAAATAATCCATTAAAGTTTGTTGATCCTCTTTAGACATTTAGCCTCTTGGTAGCTTTATATTTTATACTGACATATTAAGAATTCAGCAGGTAGTTCCTTCATGTGCTGTATAGTGTTTAATCAGTGTTAGCAAAATGCTTAGAGATCCTTAGGTGAAAGGTGTAATAGAAACTCAGCATACTAATTGAAAAACAGCAGTCTTATGCTCACACTTTGGTGTTTCATCTTCACAGTTTAACTTTTTCCCATCAGTTTACAGCTTCACCTTGTTACATCTGTCAGAAGAGAGGTAGAAATGGCAAATAGTTTTCAGTCAATGCAGGATTGTGTTATATTTATATTTCACCCACAAACAGAACTCAGTTGGTTTTCCTGGGTAATGTTGCTGTTCATTTATAGCACTTAATTAGAACTGCCTTTTTTATCAGCAAAGTTCAGAATAAATGTTCATTTGAGAGAGAAAGAGGGAGAAACAAAGAGAGAAAGAGAGAGAGAGAGAGAGAGAGAGAGAGAGAGAGAGAGAAGGGAAGAAAAACTGTTGCATTTAATCACACTAAACAAATTCTTTAGACAATTTGTTCAGAAATTCCCATAATTAGGGCTTGCCCTCCAGGTAATGTGATGATCTGATTTACCAGAGGGCATAAATTAGGGACATTATATAATTAACACTAAGACCACAAATGGAAGGAACATCTGGGTGTTTTGAGGGAAGGAAATAAACAGCTCCTCTTTGGCTTCTTTATATATATATATATATACACATATATGATTTTTCTACGTACATTATGTGAAAACTGATGACACTGAGTATTGTTTTGAGAGATGCACCTGACTTTATTTTTTATTTTTTATGAAATGACTTTTTTTGGCATTCAAGGTTGGAGAAACTCTAGGTTACCCTAAATTGGGAAGTACTGAGATACACAAATTTGTTTCATCTTAATGACAATGAAAACTTAGGAAATTAACAAAAGGTTCTCTAAATGTCACTGATGAGTATATATTCAGCCATTTGCTTATGGTGAGACAAGAGAAAAAAAAGCTTTTTTATCATCTTCCATCTAACACAATTTCCTGCTTCAAACTCCACTTACCCCACCTTCCCAAAAGGAATATAAGAAAGTCACAAAACTCCTGTGGCAACATGGATAGATTCCTCATGATAATAATAATTGTAATCATAATAATATATTTTTTTAATCCTTTCTAAATGCCAAACACTGTACTAAGCCCTGCAATTAATACAGTATAAAAGATTAGACACAGACTCTGTCCCACAGGGAACTCTCAGTTTAAAAGGGAGGGAAGACTGATATTAAATTGGTATTAAAGGGTACTTTTGGGTTATTACAGATGAGGAAGCTGAGGCACAGAGAAGTTAGTTAACATGCCTATGTTAGTTAACATAGCAAGCAAGGTCAGAGCTAGGATTAGAACCCAGATCCTTCGGGGTGAGGAAGATGTGGCACACTTGAAATTGATGCAGCATAGGTTCATCCCATCCATTCAACACACCCAGTGCTTAGAACAGTGCTTGGCACATAGTGAGTGCTTATTATCAACAGGACTCAGATGCCCATCACCCACTTAGAAATGCTCATGGTGAGGGGGCAGAAAAGACCATTTCTTGGCAGTACCTCCACCATCTTCTCTCCACATTTGCCTCGACCCCCGAGTTCCACCTCTGAGCCTGGGCAAAAGAAAAGAATATATGGGGGATGTGCATTCCAAGATAAGCTTCAGGCATTAAATTTCCCCCTTATAGACTCTAGTGATTCATAAGCCACCTGAGTCTACAGCTGTGGATCTCACTTTCTGAAGCATCCTTGTTGAGGTAGAGTGATCCTGTACCTGGCAGCAATAGAAGGTATAAAGTCAATTTTCTATACTCATTATTAATGATTTTAAGTTGTTTAAATGACTCAGAGGCAAGACTACACACTTACAAATCACCTACATCAAACTTAAATGTCATTATCATTTGTTTCTCAGTGTTAAAATGATCTCACTTAAGCTAAAGAATAGAACATGTACTAAGTACAAAATAACCCAAGGTCTTTTAAAAAAAAAATCATTTTATGTGATCCCTTTAAATCTTAGGAATCACATCAATGATGTAAAAAAAATCACTACTTATTGATGTAGTGCTCTGTGTTTATACGGTAATTTATATACCTGATAAAACGTGACTCAGAGCTATTTTGAGATCTGGCCAGTTTGGTAAGGCTAGTTACTTAAAGACCAAATCCTCTTTTCATGGTCCATATGAAACTTCCATTGTTCTTGAGTTCCACTAGTTAAATAAGATGAGCTGCCAGTTTTGGTGTGGCAAGCTATAAAACCCAAGCACAGCTCAGTCATTTGGAAGTGTCTTCGAAATCTGCCAGTGCACTTCTCCTCTTGACTTGTAACACTCCTGGGATTTACCAAAATGGTATTTATCATTCTTGTTGAATCAAGATTAATTTTATAAAGGGAAAAACGCATCTCTTTACTCACTTGCTGTTACCCTAAATTAGAAATCACAACCAATTCCTCAGTCTTTAGACCATATAAATCCACTGTGCATTGAACTATTTGCATGTACAATGATGGGTGAACATACGAAAAGAGTGATGGCCAGTCTCATTTACTGAAAGAAATGCATTCATTTTTACGGAGAGTCCTGAAGCCACAGCATAATTGGTTTTACTAAGTAGCTAGAGAGGTTATGTAATCAGTATGAATAATCCTTGTAATTCTGGAGACCAGGCCTCCATTTAACTAACTGAGATAACCAGGTCTTTCAAAACCCATCAACTCCCTAGTTCCATGGTGAAGCAATTAATACAACAGAGTTAAAATGTTAATCTTTATTAGATAGTTGAAAAATCTGATTTAATAGTTTGTGGTGTTTTGATTTGAATTTTGTGCAAAGTGTAAAACCTAATCACTGCCAAAGCAACAAAAATATGCAGTATCTCTGAAACTCTAAAGTGAGAGCACTATACAGCCAAACCTGTACATAGGCTAAAACAATTGACTCATGAATTCAGGCAATAAAGGGGTGGGGGTAAGTCTTGCACAATGTCAATGGAATTTTAATTATATCACATTTTTTTCTAACCTCCCCCCCATGTTTTTATCATTATTTAGGCTAGGAAGCAGATAATGAAATTATCACTGAATTGTTTTCCTTGAGAATTCTGTCTACCTTAATTCATTCTCCCTCCCAGATTGAAGACGTGCTACTGAAGGAATTTACCAAGTGCGGAAGCCAGAACTAATTAAAACAATAGCTATGTGGCCCACCCAAAGTATTCTAAAAAAATCTCTGTCTGGAAGTTATCAACTAATCTCTCTGCCTTTCTCTTATCAGTTCATGATAATACACAATTGTCACCAAAGAGTGGGAAATCTAAATGCTTCATGGAGAGCTGTTGGAAAGTTTAGCCAGTCAGATTCATTCCCTAAAGAGCAATACTCTGAGGTCAATCCCACCCAGTAAGCAAATGAAAAGGATGATGAATTAATTGGATGAATATGGGTCAAGATAAAGCCAGTTCACACAGGCAGTTCAGCATAAATGACCCCAATTTGATTGGTGCAGTATCAAAAAATGTTTTTATGCTTTATGTAGTGAAGATTTTTTCTGACAAAACATACTGAAAAAACTACATTGGAAAGCCTGTGATGATGATGATGATAATGATGACAATAATAATAATGATTTGGTAATTGTTGAGTGCTTACTGTGTGTCAAGCACTGTTCTAAGCACTGGGGCAGATACCAGACAATCAGGTGGGACACAATCTCTGATCCACATGGGGATCACAGCCTAGGAAGGAGAAAAAGTGTTGGAGACCCATTTTACAGATGAGGAAACTGAGGCACAGAGAAGTTTAGTGACTTGTCCAAGGCCACACAGCAGACACCAGACAACTGAAGGAGCTGGGGTTAAAACCAGTCTTCTGGCTCCGAGACCCATGCTCTTTTTACTAAGCCATGCACCTTCAAGTCATAAACGAGATAGCATTATTTTTCTTTAATTGTAGTCACTGGGATTTCAGTCATCATGTATAATTGCTCACTTGTGGCAACAAAAATGAAAAGAAAAGTGGAATTGAGCATGATTTTAAAGCCTAAGGAGAGAATGAGGATATTACTTGATTTACTTCAAAATACATATTATTATTCTTATCTTGTTTCACAGAAGAAAAATCTGAGTGACAGCAAAGTCTGCTCTCAATGGTAAAACACAGAAGAAGGATACTGGATAATTGAGAGCAGTGATCTAGGTTCCTCTCTTTTCTTCTGCTGTGGTTTAATCATCCCATTGTTATTTAGCACTCCTACCCAAGTAATTACCAGCAGCTCTGGTAAAATACTAGGTGCTGGAGGAGGTTTGAATTGGACAGAATGGAGCATCTCCCTATACTATAATTAACAAAAAATTAGTGGCAATTAGTGACAAAAGACAAAATATTTAGGCCTTTCTAGACAAATATTCTTTGATTCTCTTCCATTGGTTTCTGTCTTTATTTGCTTAAGGCTTTATTCAAAACCATTTTTTTTATCTTGCTAGAATAGGTTGGAAAGGAGACATTGCTGTAGAGGCATTCTGTTTTTTGTATTGAATATTGCAGAACTTCAAATCGACATTTGCATGTAGCTTTGGAAGATCAAATAATCAAATTATATGGCAGCCTTCACGGCATAATTACAGAATTTACATTCTTACGGCCATGGTTTTGCACTAAAGAGGGATGGTGTTATTTCAATACACGTGGTTATAGACATCTTTCTTTTTCTTTTTTTAAGTGTAATTCCAGTCATAGTACTACTGAAGAAAAGCAAGAGGATGTGAAAGGAAAATATAACTGGCAATTCAGACTGACACTGAGTTTATTTTTACTGCACCAAATGAATGAGGTCCAAAGGAATTAAGGCTAGAGGTAAATAGGATTTTTAAAAATATCTTTCCACCTCTGTGGTTTCATATTATATTGCTGCATAGTAGGGAAGTTTCCTTTTATACATATAAAATAATCATCTTGAAAGAGTCCTTAAGAAAACAAATAACTCCCATCCACACACACTCTGAAAACAACAAAAGTGCCAATCAGTTTTAAACCAGTCATTTATTCTAGCCAAAAAGAATCCTTAATTTAAGAGCTCCCCAGAGAATTTGTGAATCTTTGTTTACCTCTTTGTAAACTAGTTAGCATTAATGGCCCTCCACAGGCCTGACACAGCTGCACAGCTGGTATTCTTTGCTGAAAGAGAAATAGAGCTGCTAATGATGAGAGGGCCCAATGACACTTACCCTCAAAGACTGTGACTCACACTGTTGACAGGAGACAGCCAAATACAGATAGGACGTGATGGGCAGTTGCTGCAGGACCAATCTCTAAGACAATTGTCAGCCCCTAGCTTTCAGCTCAGATCCCAAAGAAGAATGCAAGGATCCATAAAAAAATTTGAAATTGTGGTACTTTATTCATCCATTCATTCAATCGAATTTATTGAGTGCTTACTGTGTGCAGAGCACTGTTCTAAGCGCTTGGGAAGTACAATTCAGCAACAGAGACAATTTTTGCCCACAACGGGTTCTCAGTCTAGAAGGGGGAAAAAGACACCAAAACAAGTAAACAGGCATCAGTAGCATCATTATAAATAAATATAATTATAGATATATAGACATAATTAATAAAGATAAATATAATTATATATTATAAATATGTACAAATGCTATGGGGCGGGGAGGGAGTAGAGCAAAGGGAGCGAGTCGGGGCTAAGGGGAGAGAAGGGGGGCAGAGGAAAAGGGGATCTTAGTCTGGGAGGGCTTCCTGGAGGAGGTGAGCCTTCAGCAGGGCTTTGAAAGGGGGAGGTTGTGCTAGTTTGGTGATTAGAGGTGGGAGGGCATTCTAGGACAGAGATAGGACATGGGCCAGGGGTCGAACATGTGCCAGGTGCCGAGGGTGGGACAGGTAAGAACGAGGCACAATGAGAAGGTTAGTGCCAGAGGAGTGGATTATGCGGACTGGGATGTAGAAGGAGAGAAGAGAGGTGAGGGAGGGGGCAAGATGATGGAGAGCTTTGAAGCCAAGAGTGAGGAATTTTTGCTTGATACGGAGGTTGATAGACAACCACTGGAAACTCTTGAGGAGGGGGGTGAGATGCCCAGAGTGCTTCTGTAGAAAGATAATCCGGGCAACAGAGTGAAGTATAGACTGAAGCAGGGAGAGACAGGAGATTGGGTGATCAGAAAGGATGTGGATGCAGTAATCCAGTCGGGATATGGTGAGTGACTGTATTTACAACAGCACTAAAAATGTGTTGGATATCGTCTGGAAAAAATATAGCTGTATAGAATTTCCTATATACCTTCTAATTTGAAATTCTTAAAATTATATTTTAACCAGAGAGACTTTCTGGATGTCTATATATGTATGCATCTTGCTCTGCAACCTTTGGACACCTGACATTTTTCCCACCCCCAACCCCACAGCAGCATGGCTCACTGGAAAGAGCACGGGCTTGGGAGTTGGGGGTCATGGACTCTAATCCCGGCTCTGCCACTTGTCAGCTGTGTGACCTTGGGCAAATCACTCAACTTCTCTGTGCCTCAATTACCTCATCTGTAAAATGGGGATGAAGACTGTGAGCCCCACATGGGACAACTTAATTATCTTGTATCTACCCCCGCACTCAGAACCGTGCTTGGCACATAGTATGCACTTAACAAATACCAACACATCTTTACATTATATACTATAAATTCCTATTTACTCATAACAATGTCTGTCTCCCCCTGCAGACTGTAAGCTCCTTATGGTCAGGGACTATGTCTGCTAATCCTGTTGTAATGTACTTTCCCAAGTGTTTAGTATAGTGCTCTGCACATAGTAAGCACTCAAAAATATTACATATATAGCTCATTAGGTTTTTGCATAACATTTCAATACAGGTGATGATTGCTATAAAACACAAGGAAGAGTTACAGAGGCTTTTTTTAACTGTGTTGGGAAATACACACCAGATCTAGCAAAGAAACAACATGCTTAAGATCTATCCTAAGATAAAATGTAGTGGTCTGAGGAGGATATATTGTCATCAGAAAAGTTTAAGAGGGCAAAATCATTTTAAAAGTGTATCAACATTGAGTTATTTTGATACTAATTAATAAATCAAAAATCTCAGAAAAGCCTTCAAAACAAAGGCTAGCAGCAATAATTATACAGAAATACAGAACAGTGAAGAAAAGTCTTATTCTTCTAGGTTGGTAACAGTGACAGACATTAGGTTCAGATAAAAACAGTGTTAGTACTTAGTGCTCTTTCCTCTAGACCTGGAACTGAGCTCTAACCAACCTCATCACAAATTAAGCAATTGACACCTAGACAATAAGAAGAAAAAAAACATGCTATCAATCAATGCTATTCAAGTGCATATTGTATCAGAGCACTGCATGTACTAAGCTCTTGGAAAAACTGCATACAATAGAGCTGGTAGACACCACCCCTTGCCCTCAAGGCCTTACAGTCTAGTGGAAGTTCTGGTGCACATGTAAATAGTTTAAAGGAGGATAATCAAATTCAGTGGTTCACTTAATAAATCTCCTGAGAACAAGGGTGGTTGTATGTGGGAGGGTGTGCCAAGACTGCATGAAATTAAAACAGAAATCTGAGACTGGAACCAGTGTGCGCCACAAGATTTTGGGAAAAAAATTGAATACAAAGACATTGAATGAGAAGAGCCCAAACAAACTGGGAGTACTGGTAAAAACATGAGAGATAATGAGGACAAAGAAAATACAGAACAAGTTATTTTAAGATGTTCGAGTCAGAAGGCAGCTTGAGTGACTAATTGAAACCATAAAATATTGGAATTACATGTTCATTATAAATATATTAGTGTCTATTATAAAGGGAAAGATGATAAGAAAGTACTGTATATTCATAAAGGAAGGGGAAGCTCTAAAGCCAGGAAGAGCTAGCAGAAGGCTAAATAAATCATATAAATAAGTTGTTTAATTGAGCAAGCAGTAACTGTTTTGACTATCTTTGAAGCTGTAGTGGAAAGGTTTGTGAGGAGCAATACCGACCTTTTTTTTTTTTTTTAAGGTGAAAATATTTAAGCTTGAAATGAATTTGCGCTGCCTAAATTTGTTGTCTGCTTCTCACTCACACATCACCTTTATAACCTAAAGATTAAGTATTTCATATACTTTACACTCTGACTTAAGTCTGAAAGAGGATGATTTCTGCCCATCTGGTATTGTGTTTCATCCAAAAACAACTGGCTTGAAAATGTCTGCAGCCTCTCCCATGCTTTCCTTAACCATCCATATGCTGAGACCTGGTCAGCAGACCAGAACATTGATTTTGCTGTTGAGTGATTCCAACTCTTTAGTTCCCTACTGTAGCCAGGATGAAAGATGAGGTTTAAGAAAGAAAAAAGAAACTGAAAGCCAAGGATTTGGATGAATACAGAAATAGTAATAATAATAGAGGAAAATTTTGCTTGTGAATGAGTTTGTGTTCAAATGATATTAGAGAAAGTCTGATATTTTAAAAAGAAAGAAAATCCGCACAACATTTCAGGTACAAAAGTCACAGTTCCTATCTAATTATCCTTGAAATCGAAACTAGGATGTCATAGTTATTTTTGAAAACTTCCCCACTACAAGTAAATGAGAGTTTGTTGTACTATACAAATATCTAAATGCAAGTGATGGACCCAATTCTCAAATCTTTAGAATGACCTAGAAAGCAAACTTTTTCTTCCGAAGCTTCCTCTTCTAAAATGTTCCCTGCTCCAATCTGACTTGAAATGCCACAAGATTTGCTCTGTGGATTCCAGTTCACATAGTTCTCTCCCTCCACCTGCTGCCCTCTAGAATGTAAGTAGAATGTAAGAATGTAAGTGGGTAGGGAATGTGTCTGTTATATTGTTATATTATACTCTCTGAAGCACTTAGTACAGTGCTTTGCACACAGTAGATGATCAATAAATATGATTTACTTACCGCTCATCTTCTCTGAGAGGGTAAATATGCTAATGTAAGCTTACTGAAGACACTATGTCACCCTAAAACATATTTTTGTGAGGGTGGAAAAACTGTCCTCCGAAGTCTTCATCCTTTTTCTCCACTCCCCACTACTTCTTTACTTAACAAATGGATTGATTGCTGTGCTACTGTGTAAACAGTAGCTTGGTTTAGGGACCCAGACTTTGTTTCACAAGGCCACAATTCAATCAGAAGTTCAAGTGCCACTACTTCATTCTCCCAAAATATCACATTCATCTGTCTTGAAGAGATTCACTTAGGAGTTCTGCTTGGCTTGTACAAATAGACACTTCTACCCCAGGTATGAGTCATCAGAAGAATCAGGAAAAGAGAAAGGAAATAAGTCCTTCATTGGCAAATAGGGAGGTTGCTACATCACCCTGGGTTCTCAGTCCTAAATCCTGGAGTCACTTTAAGAGCTCCCAAACCCAAATCAGCTTCCACTGGGTCTTGAGAGGCTTAAATCAGTCAGTTCTCCCATTCTTTATACACAGGTTTTAACTCAGTTTCTTCGAGAAGCAGCATGGCTCGGTGGAAAGAGCACGGGCATTGGAGTCAGGGCTCATGAGTTCGAATCCCAGCTCTGCCACTTGTTGGCTGTGTGACTGTGGGCAAGTCACTTAACTTCTCTGTGCCTCAGTTCCCTCATCTGTAAAATGGGGATTAAGACTGTGAGCCCCACGTGGGACAAACTGATTCCCCTATGTCTACCCCAGCGCTTAGAACAGTGCTCGGCACATAGTAAGCGCTTAACAAATACCAACATTATTATTATTATTATTAACTCAGGGACCTTTCCTCAGTTCATTCCAAGTCCCTTCACCCTTTTGCTGCCACCCTTTGCAAACTAAGTCTAGGGCTTTCCTCCAGAGGCAAAGGGGTCATTGAAGACTAACCTATTACCCAAATCCCTGGAAAGACTGCAGGAAGCTCACAGAAAAAGTGCTTTTTCCTTCTCCCACAGCTCCCCAAACCATGTGCCTCCCTGGCATCCACATCTTCTCCAACCCCATCACAGGGAGGCACTAAAATCTGAGCTCTTAACTAGGTTTAATGGTTTCTTATTCTAGGAACAACAAAAATAATTCTGGTTCAAACAGCCTTGCCCTCTGTACTTCCCTTGTGCATCTTAGGGCTCCTATTCTTCTGATCCTTCCCATTTCATTCAATCGTATTTATTGAGTGCTTACTGTGGGCAGAGCACTAAACTAAGCTCTTGGGACAGTTCTTCTCTTGAGGCATGTCAAGTTCCAGTTTCATCCATTTTGAGAGTTACAGGAGCAGGGTCTCTCAATGTTCTTTGATCCCACTCAAAGGCAGGAGTTTCTCTCCTCTGGAGTTCTAACTCTGGACTCTGAACCTCCAGGGTATCCTAAGCCTAATTCAGAATGCTCTCTGATCCCTCCCTTTTCCCTGGGTCAGTCCAGGGTCTACAGTACAAACATTTGTTGTATCCTGCTCTCCCATACACAGAGCTCACCTCACCCTTCACTTCCAAGTTGGCCAAGAATCTCTCCCTCCAACCATCTGTCATCCCTCCTCCCCCCATATTCTCCCCAATCCTCCTCTCTAATTAGCTCAGCCAAGTATTTACCTTCCATGGGAGGGGTGGAGGAGGGAGGGAGAACCACAGAGTGACTTCCCTGGTTTCCTCCTCTCCATCCGAAATGTCAGTGACAGTGAAACTAGCAGTCATAGAGATCTAATCAGAGCATGCATTTGAATATCAGATGATATAGATTTCACACCCAAATCTGCCATGGTCCTCCTCAGGGACTTTTGTGAAGTCATTTAAATGCACTGTGCCTCAGTATCTTCCTTTTAAAAATGGAGATGATATGCCCTATCTCATAGGATGTTATGTAGATCAAATGAGATCAGAGGAGTTCTTTAGACAAATGTGTCCTCAAGAATTTGGGCAGGGAATGTGTCCGTTATATAGTACTCTTCCAAGCACTTAGTACAGAGCTCTGCACACAGTAAACTCTCAATAAATACGACTGACTGAAGAATAACAATATTATCTAAATCCAGAGTAGTACTCATAGAAACACCCTCAGGAATTAACTGGAGAATCGAAGTAATTATACTGGTCCTGATCAAGATTAGATCAAATCTGAAAACAGAGTAATGCACAGACATCTTAAATTATTTTTCTGTTTGCTAGTCAACTTTTTCAATCCTTCTGCAATCCTTCAATTTAAGCCTGAGGCAAGATGGGTCTTGAAATATCCATTTTATTCCAACTGTTCTTAAGTGTCACAGCACTTCTTACTACTTGAAAAATATCATCTTATAATACTTAACCAAATATAATGTAGATACATCCACAAATGCAGTAATACAGAAATAAGTATGATTCCTAAGACTGTTAAAATAAGTAAACAACTTGACATATAAATTGCTACAAGGTAGTTTTTAAAACTGTTGATGAAATAAAGTCCAATTATCATATCAAAATGCCACTTTGTAGTCAGCTACAATAATACTTTCCATCTGAGGCTGCCAAAATATGTTATAATCATGACTCAATATTGTCCCCACAATATACTGTTGTGTTTCACAACCAACTGATTTTATTATTTGATTTTCAAGATAAATAGTATTTTAATTTTGTTTGTGTTGTTGTTACTAATGATGCTTAAGGGATAATATTGCTTGCGAATATTTGTAACGTACCAGTTCTACATATGATTAGGATTGTTCAACCTCAAGAGTTTCCCAGACTCCAACAATCCAGTTGTTTCTAATTGCAAATAAAGTATAGTACTGCACCTTAAAAAACTGTGTTCTATTAAGACCTCCTAGTTTCAGCCCCAACTTTTCTAAAGCCAGAAAAGAAAGACATCTAGCTTTAGAAACACTTGTGGTTTAATGTGCAATGCCATTTTCTATTAATACCTACACAAGGGTCTAATGCTGAAAAAAAAACACACATGAGGGTTATGAGGCTTGTCGCTAATTGTCGATATAAGAGGCATATTATATTAGAAATTCAGTTAAAAGGGTCCCTTTCAGCACCTTACCAAGAACATTTATGGGAGGAGCAGGGGGGTGGGGTGTGTGTGTGTGTATGTGTGTTTAAAGGATGGAGGAAGCAGTGGGTAAGATGGAAGCTTTGAAGACCCTGGATTTGATCTGGAAACTCTACATTGGATAAGCTTGGCAAATAACCTATGTCAGTATATTTCCCATGTCATTATATCTGCAAGGAATAAATGCCACTCTCACTGTTTCTTAATAGCTCAAGTGTATTGTGCTATCTTTTCATTTTAAGCAGAAGAGAACAGAGAGACACTACCCTTTGCTTCTATGCTGATCTCCTTCATCAGCTTACCTGGGCTCTGTTGGGAAGGAGATAGGGAAAATGGTACTGCTAGTGAGGTTGGTTCCTTTTCAAAGAAACATTTTGTCTTCAGACACGTAAGTCAACATGTGGAATTCTTTTCCTCTTCCCCTAAATCCAGATGTCCTCTGCACATTGAATTCCTTTTGAAGTCAGTTAAACCTTAATGTGCAGAGGGGATATTGTAGCTTTGAGGATGTATGAAGTTTAGAGAGCATGCTGTTTTATAAGTTGTTTTCCTGTAGGATCTGAAAAACTTTTCCTCTGAGATTGCTTTAAATTAAAAAGAGTAAGAGTGAGTACGACCTCCTGGTACTCACTCTAGGGAACATATGGGGCTAGCCTGGAGATACTTTGACAGTGACAAAATTTGAATAAAATTAAAATTATCTAAATGTAGCAAATCCTGAAGCTTCCAGAAAACAAAATATAAGCCCAAATTTTAAGTTACTCTCAAGACGTTAAGGAAGATGGGGAATAAAAATCGTATCTTACCCTTTTCTTCCTTTTTCTAAAGGTGCCTTGGATAATTTGATATTTGATTCAATTACTTTCATTTCAATGATTTGTCATGCAATCCCAAGGGCTGCTGTGGCATTGCCTTGCATATCCTATAATAGATCACCGAATTCATTGAGAATTGAGACACTGATCTCCAATTTCAAAGATAGTGTGAATGGGTGAACTTGTATCCTGATACCCAGGTGAAGTTGAAGAGACCAGTGTCTTACCAACAGGTGCAGTTATAAATGTTATCTTTTGCAGTGCTGAATCATGTGCTATACGCAGTGTCAGGTACCACTTAAAATTTGGTCTTTCTGTCCTGATTCTTTGCTCTAAATTATTCCTCATCCTTCATAGCTCACTTAGCTATTGGAAGGCACCTAGAGTGCCTACCACGCTAGCCTTGGCATGAGTCAAGAGCTCAACTGACCATCATTCCTTCACATGATCTGATGACATCTGAAAAGTACATCAAATTAGGTCACCACATTGTGCCACTCACAATGGGGCTAATCCCACAATTCCTGGGCAGCAGCTAGATGCCCATGGGTCCCTGGATGAATGGGTTAGTACAGGTAACAGGCCTAGGGAGACGGGAAGTGGGCATTCTACAGGTTCTGGTGATGGAAGTACCTGGTAGCTGGATCACACTCCCATCTCTCCTCCCCAGGCTTTCCCAGGACAGGAGAGCTGTTCTGGCCATCAGTGATTTTAGGGCATAGGACTGAGACTCCTTGACTGTTAGTGCCTCCCCATAGCACCCTCTGGTGCCCAGTTTCAGAGCCAAGGTGGGCAGGGTGGCGGCTCCAGCATCCCAAGGATCAGATGTTGGTGCCCAGGGCATAAGCAGATGCTCTATGCTGGGGAGCAGGTGATTCAAAATGCCTAAATAAAAATTATATGCAAAGCAAACTTTGTGGCAGAGGCACTTACTTGAGAAAACAGCAGGAGGTTGGGGTAGGAGGAAGAATCACTGAAAAATGAAACAAAGAAAACTGCCACACATGTACCACAGCAGACAGGAGGCAGTGGGGACTCTGACTATAGATGCTGGCCATCTTGATGAGAGCTCTGGATCAGGAGACATCTTGCATAGCCCTAGAGTTGGCCATTTTGAGTGCACCAGATATCACCCTCTCAACCTACCCATGTGCCTCAATGGGGTGACCACTTACCTTACTTACAGGCCTTGGAGTCAGAAGGTCATGGGTTCTAATCCCAGCTATGTCACTTGTCTGCTGCATGACCTTGGGCAAGTCATTTAATTGCTCTTATAATATCCCAGCTGGATTATTGTGTCAGCCTTCTCTCTGATCTCCCTTCCTCCTGTCTCTCCCCGCTCCAGTCTATTCTTCATTCTGCTGCCTGGCTCATTTTCCTGCAGAAACGCTCTGGGCATGTCACTCCCCTTCTTAAAAACCTCCAGTGGTTGCCTATCAACCTCCGCACAAAACAAAAACTTTTCACTCTAGGCTTCAAGGCTCTCCATCACCTCGCCCCCTCCTACCTCTCCTCCCTCTCTCTTTCTACTCCCCACTCCACACGCTCCGCTTCTCTGCTGCCCACCTCCTCACCATCCCCCATTCTCGCCTATCCTGCCGTCGACCCCTGGGCCGTGTCCTCCTGCTGTCCTGGAATGCCCTCCCTCCTCACCTCCGCCAAACTAGTTCTCTTCCCTTCTTCAAAGCCCTACTTAGAGCTCACCTCCTCCAAGAGGCCTTCCCAGACTGAGCTTCCCCTTTTCCCTCTGCTCCCCATCTGCCCCCCCTTCACCTCCCCTCAGCTAAGCCCCCTTTTCCCCCCCTTTCCCTCTCCTCCTTCCCCTCTCCCTTCCCCTCCCCTCAGCACTGTGCTCATCCACTCAATTGTATATATTTTTATTACCCTATTTATTTTGTTAATGAGATGTATATCACCTTGATTCTATTTATTGCTATTGTTTTTGTCTGTCTGTCTCCCCCGATTAGACTGTAAGCTCATTAATGGGCAGGGACTGTCTGTATCTGCTGCCAATTTGTACATTCCAAGTGCTTAGTACAGTGCTCTGCACATAGTAAGCACTCAATAAATACTATTGAATGAATGAAATTCAATTCAGTGCTCCTCAGTTGTCTCATCTGTAAAATGGGGATTGAGACTGTGAGCCCCACATGGGACAGGGACTGTGTCCAACCTGATTTGTTTGTATCCACCCCAGCACTTAGAACAGTGCCCGGCACATAGTAAGTGCTTAACAAATACTGTTATTATTACCATCTAAAATTATGCCTGGCTAATTATAGGTATGCTACATTGCTTATGAGTGTGCCTTCACATCTTTAAAATATTTCTTCTACCCTCTTTACTTGAAGCTTCATGTTTTTCAATTCCTATATCATATTTTCTGGATATCCTGATAATATCCAGTTTCCTTGTGGATGTGATGTGACAGTGGGTCTGATTTTTACTTTAACAGAAACTGTATTTCTGTTAAGTCATTTTGGGCAGGGGACGTGCCTACCAAGTTGATTTTATCATAAAGTGCTCTGCAACCAGAAAGTGCTCAGTAAATACCACTGATTGATTGACTGATTGATTGATTTCAGTGGTGGTGAACCTCCCTGGTGCCTCCACCTGGCAATCCTCACACCAGCCTCTGTCACTCCACCCCTCTGGCCCTCTTAAAACCTTCCTTCCTTCTCTCACATCCTCTATGATAAATATATACATATATATATTTACCTTATGACTCCCATGCTCCCCTCCAAATACTTATGCTCTTTACTCTTCCCACCTCCCCATCACCAACCCCCATTGCCTCCCCTCACAGTTCCCCTTTCTCTTCCCTACAGTGGAGCATAGTGAAAAGAGTGCGGGCCTGGGAGCCAGAGGAAGTGGATTCTAATCCTAGTTCTGCAGCTTGCCTTCTGTGTGACCTTGGGCAAGCCACTTAACTTCTCTGTGCTTCAGTTATCTCATCTGTGAAATGGGGATTATGACTGTGAGCCCCATGTGGGACAACCTGATTACCTACTATCTACCCCTGTGCTTAGAACAATGCTTGGCACATAGTAAGAGCTTAACAAATACTATAGTATGTACATACTATACATAATTACTGTTTTTATACAGCTGGGTTTGCACAGTTTCAGGGTAAACTCCAAAGTAGACCAAGTCACCTGGGGTGGAGGAGGAAACCTGAGAGAGGACTATCACCCAGCTGTTTCCAACTATAATTGCTGTTATGCTCCTAGGGACTGCAAGATATGGAATGTTCCAGCCCAGGTTTTGAAATAAAAGAATAATAATAATAATAATTCAAACAGCAGGGAAGGTGGGGAAAGAAAGAGAACACAAGGAGTTGGGGGATAGTTGGGCAATAATAATAATAATAATAATGATTACAGTATTTAAGTTTTTGTTAATTATTATGTGCAAAGCACTGTTCTAAGCACTGGGCTAAATACAAGGTAATCAGGTTGACCCACATGGGACTCACAGTCTTAATTCCCATTTTACAGATGAGATAACTGAGGCATAGAGAAGTTAAGTGACTTGCCCAAAGTCAACCAGCAGATAAGTGGTGGAGTCAGGATTAGAACCCATGTCCTCTGACTCCCAAGCCCGTGCTGTTGTCTCAAGGACCTGCTGTTTCCTAGAGTGCCAGGCCACTCCCATCTCATCCCTCAACCCCTCATGTCATCCCCTGCCCCCACCAACCCCTCAACCTCAGCCAAGTGCAGCCAGTGGAACCCCCACTCCATCATGGAAAGCTTCCATTCATCCTTGACCTGTTCCTGACCCAGTCATTTCTCCTCCTGGCTCCCCCCAGACAACACAATCTCACCGGCTTCTCTCTCCAACTTCACTGATTTACTGCTCCACCACACCTCACCCACGCACCAACTTGTAAACATACTCAATTCATCATCGATAGTCACTGTACAGTCTTTCACAACCTCTAAAATTATGCTATCCAACCACAACCTCCTCACCTACCTCCTCTCCTGCATATCCCCTCCCCACAAATCTATCCTTTTCCCCCACAGAGACTTCCTGTCTTGAGACCTGCACCAATTTTCTGAAGTCATTAGGTCCCATTTGGTGTTCATATCGAAACTATCTTCTCTTGATGCACAAATTGAGGCCTCAACATAACCCTTTCCACTGAACTCATCTCTCTTGCTCCGCTTTCCCCCTGCTAATCTCAAACCACTAAGTCACAGCTCTGGATCACCTCCCCACTATGTATACTCCACTCCTCTGAATGAGCTGCTGAGCACTGGAGGAAATCCAGACATTAGACCAATCTCATCTATTTCAAATTCAACCTCATCTACTTAAACTTTGCCCTCTCCTCTGATTGGTAATATTATTTTTCCAGCATTATTGACTTCCACGCCTACTGCCTGCACCAGTTGCTTTAGATGTTTAACTCTCTCCTCAACCGCCTTGTCCTCCTGTCTTCCCAGCTCTTTCCCCTAATCACCTGGCCACACACTTTATTGAGAAAATTGAAACCTTCAGGCATGATCTCCCTAAAATCTCCCTTGTTCCTCTCTAGTCCCTCCCTCCCCTGCTCCTTCGTCGACTCTCTCATCTTTCCCAATAGTATCTCAAAAAGAGATCTTCTAACTCCTCTCAAAATCTACCCTCTCCACCTGAGCCGCCCACTCCATCCCGTTGCATGTTATCAAAATACTTGCCCCCGCTTCTTCCCTCCATGATCACCATATTTTCAATGGTTTTCTCCACTGCTTTACAATATGCTTGTGTATTCCCTATCCTAAAAAAAAAGAAAAAACAGAAACAAAACAAACAAAAAAACCTCTACAACAACAAAAAAAAAATCCCTCTCATGCTCCTCCCCCACATAGTTATCACTGAGCCTCTCTCCTACCGTTCATTATCAAACTCCTTGAGAAAGTGGTCTACACCCTCTGCCTCCACTCCCTTTTCTCCTGTGCTCTCCTTAACCTTCTCAACCTGGCTTCCCCCCCTTCACTCCTAGGAAACTGCCCTCTCTAAAATCACCAAGTCCCTCCTACTTGCCAAAACCAATGGCCTGACATCATCCTAATCCTCCTCAACCTCTCAGCTGCCTTTGACACTGTGGGCCATTGCCTTCTCCTAAAAACTATCAAACCTCAGCTTCACCTACATCGTCCTGTTCAAGCCACATATTAAATCTGTCACCAAATCCTGCCAGTTCTACCTCCACAATATCACTAAAATCTATCTTTTTATTTCCAACCAAACTGCTACTACAGTGATCTTTATCCTTAGTCTAGATCTAACCTTGTCTACCGCCTCAGCCTTCTCACTGACTTCTCTGTGTCTTCCAATTCCAGCCCTAAATTCTTTCTGCTGCCTGAATCATTTTTGTAAAAAAACCTTCAGTCCACATCTCCCCTCTCCTCAAGAATTTCCAGTGTTGCCCATTTTAAATCAAATCTCCTTACTCTCAGTTTTAAAGCAGTCAATCAGCTCATCCCCTCCTATCTCACCTCACTGATTTCCTACAACCCAGCCCAAATGCATCATTCTTCTAATGCCATCCTTATCATATTGAACTTTAATCTCATCTGTCTCACCTCTGGCCCCCTGCCAACATCCTCCCTCTGGTTTGGAACTCCCTGCCCGTTCATATATGACAGACCACCACGCTCCCTGCATTCAAAGTGCTCTGCACATTGTAAATGCTCAATAAGTATGATGGAATGAATTCAAAGCCTTATTTAAATTACATCGATTTCAAGAGACCTTCCCTAACTAAGCCTTCATTTCACCTACTCTCTTACCTAGGCACTAGGATCTGTACCCTCTAAGCACTTGATATCCACCCCACTTTCAGCTCAAAGCCTTTATATTTACTTGTAATTTGTCCTAATGTCTGCCTCTCCCTAAAGACTGTAAGTTCCTTGAGGCTAGACAATAAGCCTACCAGTTCTGTTGTATTGTACTCTCCCAAGTGCTTAGTTCAGTGTTCTGCACAAGTATTCACTTAAAAAATACTATTAATTTATTGATTAGGATGAGGAAACACAGAGAAATGGGGAAATAATTTTGAAGGGGCAGGAAAACATAAAAAGGTCGTGAGGAGAGGAAAAGGCTGAGGAGGGTTTGGAAGATGGGGAAAGGCTGCCTAATTACCAGGTAGGTTTGTCAGGGGTGTTCAACCTACAAATTTTACTTCTGGTAAAAAGAAAGTCAGCTACCCTATTTTGGATCACTTAAGAACACTTCCCAGTGAAGGCAAAATAGTGCTTTCAAGCTATTGGGAAGACAAGACTGTGATTTTAGAAGCTTCTTGCTATGTAATGTTGAAGACAGGAAGATGCCCTGATGAAACTGCTCTAGAAGACATAAAGAGGAGGTCATTATTATATACAATGCTAGACATGAGTGCTCTGAATTGTCAACATGGCCAGAAATGTAATGTCACATTGGTGTTAAACCGTCAATTATCTAAAATTACATGGTGGCTTTCTTAATGGAATTTTTTTACTTCTGTGCCCAATCATTTATTGTTGGACAATATATTACCTTGGCTGCTGAAACAGTAATTGCATTCAATCAACCAATGGTATTTATTGAGTACTTACTGCATACAGAGCACTGTACTAAGTGCAAGTACAGTACAGTAGAGTTAGTAAACATGTTCCATGTCCACATTCAATATTGTACCATCAATGGACATTTCGGATTTATATAAGGTGCATAGTGGTATATTAGTGCTAATCATTAGTCCACAGTACTTTTGAAAAGCATGTGGAAATGATTTGCAAATCTTCTTGTGGGTGTTCTTCCAAAGGACAATCATCAGTGAATAGCATGATCGTTTCAAGGACTGCACTTATGTAAATATCCATAATTTATTTCCGACAGCACTTGTGTACATATCCATAATTCATTAATTTATATTAATGTTTGTTTCCCCCTCTAAACTGTAAAATCACTGAGGGCAGGGGAATGTGTCTACCAACTCACTTGTATTGTACTTTCCTAAGCACTTGTCAACTATTGACTAAGAAGATTTTCTGAAGTACTGAAACACTAGCTTCTAAGTTTTTGTTGCAGCCATAAAGATGACTGCAAAGCAAAGGTTAGACAAGACTGTGCCTCCTAAAGAACACTCCTTTATTCCATTGGTGATTGGGGAAATGCCTTGTCTGGTCACATGTGGAATCCAGCATCCTAGAGAAATCTTCCTCTCTAATGGAAATGTCAGTTCCATTTGGCCATCTCAGAAACTGAGCTCTACTATCTGACTGGAAATTCCCAACAGAGCAAGTCTTAAACCTCGCAAGCCCAAATAATGATTGGTAAATAGTCATCGCAGGAACATTATGGGACCCTCCTTCGCACTCCTTTTGATAATAACAACAACAATAATAATAATAAAATTACTATTAGTAATATTCTTAAGTGCTTACTTTGTGCTGAGCCCTCTACTAAGTTCTGGGATAAATACAATACAATCAGGTGAGTCTCAGTCCAGGTCCCACCTGGGGCTTCTTTATTTCAATCAATCATATTAATTGAGTACTTATTATGTGCAGGAAAAGGTACTAAGCACTTGGGAGAGTACAATATAATAATAAAACAGTCAAATGCCCCTCCTACAATGAGTTTACAGTCTAGAGGGGAAGCAGACATTAATATAAATGAATAAATTACAATATGTACATAAGCGTGTGGAGCTGGAGATGAAGGTGGGGAATAAAGGGAGCAAATCAGGGTGACACAGAATGGAGTGGGAAAAGAGGAAATGAGGGCTTAGTCAGGAAGGCCTCTTGAAGGAGATGTGCTTTCAGTAAGGCTTTGTAGATGTGGAGAATAACCGTCTTTTGCATATGAAGAGAGAGGGTTCCAGAGGTTGTGGGTGAGAGGTCAGAGGTGAGCTAGATGCGATTGAGGTACAGTGAGTAGGTTGGTAGACGAGCAAAGTGTGGTTGTATTTGTAGTTGTATATATTTTTATATTTGTCTCACCCTTTAGAGTGTAAAGCCCCTGGACAGGGAACATGTAACTCCATTCTTCTGTTCTTCTCAAATGCCTAGTACAGCATACCATACCAAATGGACACTCAACAAATGCTGCTGCTGCTAGTATTCTAGGTTTCACTTTCCCGTTATGAAGAACAATAATAACAATCTGAATCTCACAGACTCTTCCAGGTACTACTTGAAAATTCACTGCAATGCCTTCACAGATATACCACAATATCATGAGTAAAGGATTGTAAACCTTCATGTTTTAAAATACCTTTTATGTTTATTGTCAATATAAATATAGCCAGTGCTCCCTAAACTTTCATACTAAATTATGTAAGCTCTAAAGTGTTATAAAAATGGTGTATTGCATATTCTTCAATAGAGACAGCTTAATGGTCATATTGCTTGATTGTGAGTCTTGAAAAATAAATTTTCAGAAAATGACAGGATTCATATGGACTTTGTACTTAGATTATCCATGATCAGTTTATAATAGAAACCAAGAGGAATGCAAAATGCCCCTGGATGCATAAAGGTTATTCCTGGCTTTCATGAATAACATTCATTTTGAGTATTCAAAATGAAATTTACTTCATGATAACAACATGATTTCCTTAAAGTTCTATAAAAAGAATATTTCATATTCTGCACAGTGCAAAGGAAGATATATTCAATGTAGATTTAAGGCTCCTCCAAAAAAGAGAAAAATTAGGTAAAGATATTGTTCTTTTATCTTGGACTCTCATCTTTTTATCCTGCTTATGTTTAGGTCAATGTCCAACCTAACCCATCCTTAAGGCTGCTAATCAGTTTAAGAAAGATTATCTTGGTTACTTCTTGCCAAAGTATGGCTTGCAGATGGTCTGAAAGCATCAAGTCTTTCAGCACAAGATCAACTGTAAGATGCAACGGCATGAAAAATAGCTCTAAAAGAATGAATTCCTTTGGTGGTCATCTGGAAAACAGTACTTTCCTGTTGTTTTTTTTTCTTTCTTTTTAGCAGAGTTTTCTGCAAAAGAAAGGAGATTTTGACAAGAAAATATCCTGACTTATACATTGCAAAGTCAATAAATTTATAAGTATATCAATTGTATATACTGTTGATTCCTGAGTTCATCACTGCTTTATTCCCAAGAGAGTCCTTCAAATAGGTTTCCAAAACTTTCAATAACATGATTAATTTTAATCTGTTTCATTAGGTATATTTGTTGGAATATTTCTTTAATAATATGTATTTTTTTCTTGTTGTAGGACAGGAATATCTGTAACATTCTGCTTGTAGCTTGATAAGAATTATCCTGGTCATTAAGGCTGCAATATCATGTATCCCAGACATGAAAATAGCCATTCCTCTATTTTATAATGGAACAGATGAAATTAAGCTGATACCAACTGAGCCATAGTTATTCCAGCTATGCATGCCAGCATCAAAATGCTTTGAGGTTCAATCCAACTCTTGTCTCTTAAAGGATCAAGACACATCTAAGTTACTCAGCAATCTATTTTTATAGTTGGGGAATTATTCTAAATGTAGATTCTACCATTTCCCTTCTTTATCTTGAGAATATTGCTTTCTTTCATTGGCCCCTTGAGACAGTGTGTATTTTCTTTTTCTCACACTGAGCAGGCATCAAAATCTCTACTCCAGACTTAGTTTGTCATAATCCAGATTTGCTTACTCTCCTTCTAATATATCATGTGGTGGAAGTGCATTCATGAGTTATTTTGAACACTAATGGTTTCATGCAATCTGACTCTCCCCTCTGTATAAAGTTGAAGGTCCTAAATCCATGGAAGAACATTGCTACCAAATTGTGTAGTGGGGAAAATATGTCACCTTGGGTCTTGCTTGAGGCTATTAAGCACATGTATGTGCAGGGAATTCCTCTGAGACCGAGCAAACAATCATATTAATTGAGCGTTTCTTTGGTGCAGAGCAATGTCTCCACAATCCTCAAGTGCCTCCAGGTGTGGCCCGTCCTTCTCACATCAAGCAGAAATTCCCCACCATCAATGTGAACTCACACACTTCGCTTCTTTAATACCAGTCTACTCACTGTCCCCTTGTCACCACCCTCCTTCCTGCCTGGAATTCCCTACCCTACAAAATTCTACAGGCAAGCACTCACAAAGCCTTATCGAAACTGTATCTACTCTAGGAAGCCTTTCCTGACTAAGCTTTCACCATTCCTCTGCCCCACCACCATGACCACCACAGCCCTATGCAAGGTTGTGCCCAGCTACTATTTCTATGCCAGACAATAATATTACAATTTGTAAGGCAGTTGCAGCTGTAAACCCTTCCCACATCATTTCAAACAATGTCTAGAGCCACTCTGGAAAGGTGTGGAGATGAGATTCATAGTTAAAGCCACCACTCAAAGAGTGATTTTCCACTTGAAATGGGTGTGGCCCATAATCCTGCTTCAAGCGCAGCAGTGGGAACTGGAGGGAACCTTGACTTCCCTGCCTCTAGCTCCCAGGGTACAAAGCCTCAGTCAGGGGAGTCGGGCTTATTATTGTCAGGCAAACATCAGTAAATATTGAGAGTCCTCCTGGTTGTAGACCATTGCATGAGGCACTTAGAAGGATGTAGTAACATGTGAGTTGTTTTGCTCAGATAAGTTGCCACTTTCTCTAGAGGTTAAAAGGTAAAAATGTGAATTCTTACTGGATAGCTTCCAGTTGATTTTTGTGCAAGATTGCTTTGAAAAAAAATTTGGGAAATAGCTTCCCCCATATTTAAGTGTCCTATCTTTCTTTAAAGATAATTGATGAAAGGCTGAAGTAAAAAAAAAAAAAAAAAAAACTATTAATCTGTGAGCCTGATTCCTCCCCTAGCCTTCATCATCCTGTGAGGGTACATTAATTTAGTAAGCTCCACTACTATCCAAGCTATTAGGATTCAAAACTGTTTGAGAGTGACATGTTCTGGGAAGAAAAGAGCATGCTGAATAGAATGGATTTGGATAGGACTATTTCAGGAAAGAGGAGAGGACCCTAGAGAAAACTTGGAAAGCAAGACAACAGCCGTGTCAGGGCAAGCGGAGAGTCAGGGTGGAGATAGGATGGCTAAGGCAATGCACTCCCCCTCTCCCCAACCCCATCCCCAATGCGGTGATCACCTATTTCAGGAAAGAGGATGAAAAATCTGGAAAATTTCCTATATTTTGGTGCACAGACTCAAATGCTACCATTTTATTATTGGGAACATTGGTTTGAGGAAAATATAAATTCCCATGAATTCCAAATCAATTCAAACCTAACATATTCAACTCTAAATTCTGCTGTATGCTTTTTGTGCTTTCTTGTCATCCTGGTTTCAATTCTTAATTACATGTCCTTCCTTCCATGGCAACTACATCACTGGAAGGAGGTCCACTGTACTGACAAAATTTTATATGCAATTTTGTAATGCTATCCAAGGGGAGTGATGTTCCTTTTGAACTCCTGCAGGTGATTAGTTTATGCCCAGATACATGAGCTCTGAGTAGCTTAAAACCAGCATTAGAAGAGAATGCAAACTGACTTGTGATTCCAAGGCCTTACCAATTGTTACCTTTCATCCAGATGGGGGCCATGTTTAGTCAGAGGCTCCAAAATTTAAATTTTGATTAAAAACTTAATTTAAATAATGAACAATTTATGGCATAAGACTGGCTGTGAAATCCTGCTTCTTTCACCACAGGAACTTTGGGAATGCCCACTGTGCATGAAATGGGGGCAGCTTTCATGGAAAGTTTATTGGTTTTGTTTAAGCTCATATAACCCTGTACCTAACTGAGGTGTGGAAAGTCTGCAACATGATGTAATGGTATGCACTTGACATTTCCTTCTGAATTTTTTTCTTGTAAAAGGAACAGTTCTAA
This sequence comes from Ornithorhynchus anatinus, assembly GCF_004115215.2. NCBI lineage: Eukaryota > Metazoa > Chordata > Mammalia > Monotremata > Ornithorhynchidae > Ornithorhynchus > Ornithorhynchus anatinus. The sequence continues at coordinate 46,714,899 of NC_041728.1, read as the reverse complement.
CTAAAAAATGTTCCAAACAGATGTTCGTGACTTTAGCAACATAAGTTAAAAGTACAGTCGGGCTTTGAACCTTCTTAAGAGGGTGTCTTTTTCAGGAGTACGGACTTTATAGGCAATATTTATGTCAATGGCACAATGAGGCTATTTATGGTATGTCTCAGTCTTGCTCAGAGAGAGTTGGATAAAGCTGTCTCCCCAAGCCATGTGATTTTAGCAAGAGCACCATTTGCCCCTTAACATTTTCTTCCTGTTTGAATAACTAAAACAAACCATCTAAGCAAATAATGAATGTGATCCAATGGAGAGTGTTTTTTTAAAGCAGAAGTGTTAACTAATCCAGGATTATAATAGGCAGAATTTTAAAAAAATGTATTTGAAATGTTCAAAACGGCCTTCTAAAGGGTTTGCTTAACTTTACTTGACAAAATATTAAAAATGTGAATAAAGTTCAGAGGACTCAAATCAACCAAGTCAATACTGATCTTCTGTGTGTAGAAAGATTTTTTCTCCTGCTGCAGAAGCATGTACTCGGCAGAGGGTAAAAGGCTGATTCTAAATGTGGTTCATGCCAGTGAAACAACTGCCCTTGTGAAAGACCTGCCTGAATGTCCCGATGATGTATTTCCATAAATTCACAGGGTGTCAGTTATCCTAATGTGATACCAGTGGTGATGGGTATCCTCAATAGAGATGATTATAAGCAAACAAGCAATTGATCAATGTGACCAAGAGCAAACATGAATAGAGCAGGGGTCTATAAGTCAGAAGGCCATGGGTTCTAATCCCAGCTCTGCCACTTGTCTGCTGTGTGACCTTGGGCAAGTCACTTCAGTTTTCTGGGCCTCATGTACCTCACCTGTAAAATGGGGATTAAATCCTCCTTACTTCAATTTAGCTTGTTAGCCCTATGTGGGATAAGAACTGTGTCCAACCTGATTTGCTTGTATCCACCCCAGAGTTTAGATCAGTGCTTGCCACATAATAAGCCCTAAACCAATATCATTAAAAAACATTGCATTTCAGGCAGATACCAATAGTACTGCTGGCTTGGCCAGAGGCTAAGATCTGGGTAGGCATGACCACCCACACTCCCCTGAACAGAGTCAGCTGCTCCTGGCATTCACACAAGGAGGTAGACTCCCAGTCATTCAGTCAGTCAGTCAGTAAGACACACACAGAAGCTCACTGGACTCCTCATTACCATCATTATATAAAGGGATGGGCAAGGGATCTGAGAGCTGCTACAAGGCTTTCTTTCTATAATGGTATCACATTGGTATCCCATGGCTGCTGGGCTGAAGGAAGAACTCAAGTGGTTCCCACCAACCAGATTATAAATAATTTCTACACCCGTGGGAGGTGGGGTTGAAGCCATATCAGGGGCTATCTGGGGATGGCCATGGGAGCAAAGGGTTGAATATGGGAATTGGCTACCCAGGGGCTTTAAGGGACACAGCCTTGCCAACCCCCTCCCCTATCATCAAGACACAGTTCTGGGGTAGACAACACATATCCCCAGCCCTTCCCACCAACTGCTGACTAGGAGATCATCAGGATTTTAAGGAATAACTCAGAGATGGCAATCCTCTCATACATCACCTTGGGTTCAAAGGTGACAATACCGGTGGGAAGATTATTTTTTTTTCTATCAACCTGAGTTGGTATGCTCATCTTGTGCCTATAACAATCTTACTTTAACAAGTAAAAAAAAAAGCGTCTGGCTGAGTCTATCTGAACAGTATAGAATGAATGATGAGATCCCTGTCCGTACGGAAGATTCCCCATCTTTGGAGCTAGTAACCTTTATACTAACAGGAGGTTTCTTACCACAGTATTTTTTTTCATTATTAGTTTAGGATTTCCACTGGCACAGCTTCTTCCTCCCTGGCAAGTGCATTAGAATATTCTCTGATGAGGGGGACTGATGGAGATGTGAGCTATAACCAGCAATAGTAATTCACTGAGATGGGCTCATCAGAGAATTTGTGAATTTGATTTCTGTAGACACCACAAGGTATTGGCCTCCACTGTCTTCAGCCAGTCCATTTCATTCATTCATTCATTCAATAGTATTTACTGAGTGCTTACTACGTGCAGAGCCCTGTAATAAGTGTTTGGAATGTACAAATCGGTAACAGATAAAGACAGTCCCTGCCCTTTGACGGGCTTACAGTCTAATCGGGGGAGACAGACAGACAAAAAAAAATAGCAATAAATAGGATCAAGGGGATGAACATCTCATTAAAACAATAGCAAATAAATAGAATCAAGGTGATGTACATCTCATTAACAAAATTAATAAGGTAATGAAAATATATACAGTTGAGTGGACAAGTACAGTGCTGAGGGGATGGGAAAGGAGAGGGGGAGGAGCAGAGGGAAAGGGGGGAAAAGAGGGCTTAGCTGAGGAGAGGTGAGGAGGGGTAGAGGGAGCATAGGGAAAAGGGTAGCTCAGTCTGGGAAGGCCTCTTGGAGGAGGTGAGCTTTAAGTAGGGTTTTGAAGAGGGGAAGAGAATTAGTTTGGCGGAGGTGAGGGAGGGCATTCCAGGACCATGGGAGGATGTGGCCCAGGGGTCGACGGCAGGATAGGCGAGAACGGGGGACGGTGAGGAAGTGGGTGGCAGAGGAGTGGAGCATGCGGGGTGGACAGTGGAAGAGAGAAGGGAGGAGAGGTAGCAGGGGGCAAGGTGATGGAGAGCCTTGAAGCCTAGAGTGAGAAGTTTTTGTTTTGTGCGGAGGTTGATAGACAACCACTGGAGGTTTTCAAGAAGGGGAGTGACATGCCCAGTGCGCTTCTGCAGGAAGATGAGCCGGGCAGCAGAGTGAAGAACAGACTGGAGCGGGGAAAGAGAGGAGAAAGGGAAATCAGAGAGCAGGCTGGCACAGTAATCTAGCCGGGATATTATGAGAGCCTGTAACAGTAAGATAACCATTTGGGTGGAGAGGAAAGGGAGGATCTTGGCAATATTATAAAGGTGAGACCGGCAGGTTTTGCTAACAGATTGGATGTGTGGGGTGAACAAGAGAGCCGAGTCAAAGATGACACCGAGGTTGCGGGCCTGAGAGACGGGAAGGATTGTCGTACCATCCACAGTGATAGGGAAATCAGAAAGAGGCAGGGAAGAAGGAAGAGGAGAGGGAAGATGAGCAGCTCAGTTTTGGTCATGTTGAGTTTTAGGTGGCGGGCAGACATCCAGGTAGAGATGTCTTGGAGGCAGGAGGAGATACGAGCCTGAAAGGAAGAGGAGAGGACAGGGGCAGAGATGTAGATCTGTGTGTCATCTGCATAGAGATGATAGTTGAAGCTGTGAGAGCGAATGAGTTCACTAAGGGAGTGAGTGTATATGGAGAACAGAAGAGGGCCAAGAACTGACCCTTGAGGAACCCCAACAGTTAGAGGGGGAGGAGGAGCCTGCGAAGGACACTGAATTTGGTCATGAGCTCTGGGACTCTCTCGGCCGCTGGCCGCTTGACTTTGAGTCTGATCGGGTAGGGTCGGCTCGTCCCCCGACCCTGGTCATCGCCTGCTTATTAACACTATTGTAGTGTGCCTTACTGTAGCATGTTGCTATATTTGCGATCTCGCTTTTTATTGTTTATTGTCGTCAGATTTTGAATTTGATCAGGTCGCCCCTTAATTGAGTCTACCCCCGACCCTGGTCATCACCCCTTTTATTAACACGACTATATTGTATCATACTGTATCATGTTGCTATATTAGCACCACTGTATTGTATCATATTGTATCATGTTGCTATATTACCGATTTCGTTTATTACTGTTTATTGTTGTCAGTGCTGCCACCCACCTCTCTGGCCTCGCCATGTCCCTCCTCCCCCCTCCCCCCTCCCGCCCCTTCCTATCCTCCCCTTCCCCTTCCCCTTCCCCTCTCTCGCTCAGCTCTTTCCCGCTCTCTCCTCTGTCTCCTCCCCTCCTCCTCTCTCCCGCCCTAGAACCCCACTTTACCAGCGCTACCCTCTTCCCCCTCCCCCTACTCTTCCCCCACCAAACCCCCTCTTCACCCCCTCCCCCCTTCTCTCTTCCCCACCCATGCCCCATCCCAGTCCTCTTGTCCCACCGCCACCCCTCATCCCCCTCTCCTCGTCCAGGGCCCCGCCACCTCCTTCCCATCCAAACCCTCCCCTCCCCCCGCCCTTCCCCCCCTCCTCCCCTTGCACCCACAGCTACTTTCAAGTGTGGCCTCTGGAACCCCCGCTCTATTACAGGCAAGCTACCTTTCATCCATGACCTTTTCCTCTCCCGCTCTCTCCTCCTCCTCGCCCTTTCAGAAACGTGGCTCTCTCCCGAAGACACGGTCTCCGCCGCCGCTCTCTCCAGCGGAGGCCTCTCCTTCTCCCACTCCCCCAGACTCACCGGTAAGGGAGGAGGCGTCGGCTTCCTCCTCTCGCCCCGATGCCGCTTCCGCACTATCCCTCCTCCCCCCTCCCTCTCCTTCCCCTCCTTCGAAGCCCATATCATTCGCCTCTACCACCCACTCCAGTTACTTGTCGCCGTCATCTACCGCCCTCCCGGTCCCACCTCCGACTTCTTCAACCACCTTGACCCCTTTCTCACCTTCCTCCTCTCCTTCTCTCTGCCCACTCTGATCCTTGGAGACTTCAACATCCATACGGATGTACCCGACGACTCCTCTGCCGCCCGCCTGCTATCCCTCCTCGACTCTGCCGACCTCCTCCTCCACCATACCGCGCCCACTCACCGACTCGGTCACACCCTCGATCTCGTCATCTCCTACCGCTGCACTATCTCCTCACTCACCAACTCTGAAATCCCTCTCTCTGACCAAAACCTTCTCACCTGCCTCATCTCTCACACTCCCTCCCCCTGCAAATCTTCGCTACTGCCCCACAGAGACCTCCGCTCTCTCGATCCCATCCGTCTTTCCAATAGCATCTCTCCTCACCTTGCCGCCCTGTCATCTCTTCCCACTCTTGACGATCAGGTCTCCGCTCTCAACTCCACCCTCTCTACTCATCTCGACTCTCTCGCCCCCCTTTCCCTCCGCCGCTCTCGCTCCACTAACCCACAGCCCTGGATCACCTCCTCCGTCCGCCTCCTACGCTCCTATGCTCAAGCTGCTGAGCGCTGCTGGCGAAAGTCCAAGCACCGAGCCGACCTCACACACTTCAAATTTATCCTTTCCTGCCTTAACTCTGCCCTCTCCTCCGCCAGGCAAAGCTTCTTCTCCTCCCTCATCGACACCCATGCCCGTCACCCCCGCCGATTGTTCCAGACCTTTAACTCTCTCCTTAGGCCCCCTGTTCCTCCCCCTCCCCCATCTCTCACCCCTAATGATCTGGCCACCTATTTCCTCACGAAAATCAACACGATCAGGTCTGAGCTCCCCAAAGTCACCCCTCCGCCTCTCCCCTCCCCCCCAACAACCCCCTCCCCTACTTTCCCATCCTTCCCTGCAGTATCCTCAGAGGAGATCTCCTCCCTCCTCGCAAGTGCCACCCCCTCCACCTGCGCCTCGGACCCCATTCCCTCTCACCTTCTTAAAACCACCGCCCCTGCCCTCCTCCCTTCCTTAACTTCTATTTTTAACCACTCAATCTCCAAGGGCTCCTTCCCCTCTGCCTTCAAACATGCCCACGTCTCCCCCATCCTAAAAAAACCCGCTCTTGACCCCACTTCCCCCTCCAGTTATCGTCCTATCTCCCTACTACCCTTCCTTTCCAAAATCTTAGAACGAGTCGTCTACAATCGATGCCTAGAATTCCTTAACTCCCATTCTCTCCTAGACCCCCTCCAATCTGGCTTCCGTCCCCTCCACTCTACCGAGACTGCTCTCTCTAAGGTCACCCATGACCTCCTTCTTGCCAAATCCAATGGCTCCTACTCCATTCTGATCCTCCTTGACCTCTCTGCTGCCTTTGACACTGTCGACCATCCCCTCCTCCTCCATACCTTATCTCACCTTGGCTTCACGGACTCTGTCCTCTCCTGGTTCTCCTCTTACCTCTCTGGCCGATCATTCTCGGTCTCCTACGCTGGAGCCTCCTCCCCCTCCCATCCTTTAACTGTTGGAGTTCCTCAAGGGTCAGTTCTTGGCCCTCTTCTGTTCTCCATTTACACTCACTCCCTCGGTGAACTCATCCGCTCTCACGGCTTTGACTACCATCTCTACGCAGATGACACGCAGATCTACATCTCCGCCCCTGTCCTCTCCCCCTCCCTTCAGGCTCGCATCTCCTCCTGCCTCCGGGACGTCTCCACCTGGATGTCGGCCCGCCACCTAAAACTCAACATGAGCAAGACTGAGCTCCTCATCTTCCCTCCCAAGCCCGGTCCGCTCCCAGACTTCTCCATCACCGTGGATGGCACGACCATCCTTCCCGTCCCGCAGGCCCGCAATCTCGGTGTCATCCTTGACTCGTCCCTCTCGTTCACCCCACACATCCTATCCGTTACCAAGACCTGCCGATTTCACCTCTACAATATCGCCAAGATCCGCCCTTTCCTCTCCACCCAAACGGCTACTTTACTATTACGGGCTCTCGTTATATCCCGGCTAGACTACTGTGTCAGCCTTCTCTCTGACCTCCCTTCCTCCTCTCTCGCCCCGCTCCGGTCTATTCTTCACTCCGCTGCCCGGCTCATCTTCCTGCAGAAACGATCTGGGCATGTCACTCCCCTTCTTAAACAACTCCAGTGGTTGCCTATCGACCTCCGCTCCAAACAAAAACTCCTCACTCTAGGCTTCAAGGCTCTCCATCACCTTGCCCCTTCCTACCTCTCCTCCCTTCTCTCTTTCTACCGCCCACCCCGCACGCTCCGCTCCTCTGCCGCCCACCTCCTTGCCGTCCCTCGGTCTCGCCTATCCCGTCGTCGACCCCTGGGTCACGTCCTCCCACGGTCCTGGAACGCCCTCCCTCCTCACCTCCGCCAAACTGATTCTCTTTCCCTCTTCAAAACCTTACTTAAAAATCACCTCCTCCAAGAGGCCTTCCCAGACTGAGCTCCTCTTCCCCCTCTACTCCCTCTGCCATCCCCCCTTTACCTCTCTGCAGCTAAAGCCTCATTTTCCCCTTTTCCCTCTGCTCCTCCACCTCTCCCTTCCCATCCCCACAGCACTGTACTTGTCCGCTCAACTGTATATATTTTCGTTACCCTATTTATTTTGTTAATGAATTGTACATCGCCTTGATTCTATTTAGTTGCCATTGTTTTTACGAGATGTTCTTCCCCTTGACGCTGTTTAGTGCCATTGTTCTTGTCTGTCCGTCTCCCCCGATTAGACTGTAAGCCCGTCAAACGGCAGGGACTGTCTCTATCTGTTGCCGACTTGTTCATCCCAAGTGCTTAGTACAGTGCTCTGCACATAGTAAGCGCTCAATAAATACTATTGAATGAATGAATGAAATAATGACCGGCCAGAGAGATAAGAGGACAATCAGGAGAGGACGGAGTCCGTGAAGCCAAGGTGAGATAAGGTATGGAGGAGAAGGGGATGGTCGACAGTGTCAAAGGCAGCTGAGAGGTCAAGGAGGATTAGAATAGAGTAGGAGCCATTGGATTTGGCAAGATGGAAGTCATGGGTGACCTTAGAGAGAGCGGTCTCGGTAGAGTGGAGGGGACGGAAGCCAGATTGGAGGGGGTCCAGGAGAGAATGGGAGTTAAGGAATTCTAAGCATCGAGTGCAGATGACTCGTTCTAGGATTTTGGAAAAGAAGGGTAGTAGGGAGATAGGGCGATACCTGGAAGGGGTAGTGGGGTCGAGAGAGGATTTTTTTAGGATGGGGGAGACATGGGCATGTTTGAAGGCAGAGGGGAAGGAGCCATTGGAGAGTGAGTGGTTAAAGATGGAAGTTAAGGAGGGGAGGAGGGCAGGGGCAACGGTTTTTATAAGGTGAGCAGGAATGGGGTCCGAGGCACAGGTGAAGGGGGTGGCACTTGCGAGGAGGGAGGAGATCTCCTCTGAGGATACTGCAGGGAAGGATGGGAAAGTAGGGGAGGGGGTTGGGGGGGGAGGGAGGAGGGGGAGGGTGACTTTGGGGAGCTCAGACTTGACTGTGTTAATTTTCGTGAAGAAGTAGGTGGCCAGATCATTGGGGGAGAGGGATGGGGAAGGCGAGGAACAGGGGGCCTAAGGAGAGAGTTAAAAGCCGGAACAATTGGCGGGGGTGACAAGCATGGGTGTCAGTGAGGAAGCTCATGCAGTTCCGCTCATCAGAGAATATGTATACATTATATACCCATCCTCAATACTTATACACATATATACAGCCTCACATAAGTATTCATTGTATTCAGCTAAGTCATCCTGACATACATGACACATGCCTGTAATGTCCTCCATATTCCTACTGTTTCTGCTATTTGTAAATAACAATTTTAATTTTTCCATTGGGTTGTAAACTTCCTAGGGACAGGGGATGTGCTTTGGCATACTCTCCCAAGTGCTTAGTGCAAGGTTTTGCACAGAGAGGGCAATAAATACCAATTTTTAATTAAGGAAATTAATTTCATCCTATAGAACTAGGATAGTGTGAAAAGTTTTGATCCATTATAATGAATACATATTTTGAATATTACAGTCTCTCTCCATGACTGGGGGGAAGGGGAGTGTGGTGCAATTATCCACTAAATTGAAATCATTTTAATAAAAGATTTCTGAAAACTCACCCCAAATGTTCCAGAGTTTCTTCTCAGCCTTAAGTCCATCTTAAATGCAAAGCCAATATTCCACTGAGTCTGTAGAAAAGCACTGAGATTAAGAGCCCAGTGCTATTTCAAATGAGTAGAATGAATCACTGTTATCCTCATAGCCAGGACCCAAACTCAAGACAATTATCTGATCACCCATTCAAAAAAGTGATTTTCTCTGATCCTTTCACAACCGTTATTTTAGAATAAGGGGTGTTTCGGGAAAGAGTGGAGAACAAGTCTGTGTGAGTGAGAAGAATGTAGGGTAATCTGGAAAAAGGAAAAAATAAAGGATGGGGACCCAGAAAAAAGACAGCTCGCCTAGGAACCTTGAATATAGGGAATATGGGGGAGGTGAACCTGAGGAAACTAAACAATGTGTTGGTGGCAAGGTAGGAAAGTGTTTGGAAACTTGAAAGTAGGCATAGAAGACTTAGGTTGCATGGGATTTTAAGGACCAGTAAAATGGTGTCCAACATTTGGAAAAGGTCTGAGTGAGGCGACTGGAAAATTTGACATGGAGAAAACAAAGAAAGTTTATGCAGAGAGAAATGGAGAGGGAGGCTAGTGGATAAATGCTGTGCCAGGGAGAATCAACATCGATAAAAGTGAGTGCAGCATATTTGTGTGGATACAAACAAAGTGTCATGATCCTATTTCCTGACCTACTTTGTAGACCTCTAATCTGAAGTGGTCAGCTATTGTATATCCTGTATTCAATTACTGCACAGAACCCCCATTGACCTAAAAAACAAACACAACATGTTTCAGAGATACACACAGCAGAAAAGAGGTCCTATAACTTAAGATCTAGATGAACATGAGATATAATATCAGATGTAGCCTGACAGTTTTTCTTTTATGGAACAATAGGTCTAAACCCTCCAGATAGTTTTCTGAAAACTGTAATCAGTTCCATCTGTAATACCAAGTAAAATCATGGGGAATAGTTATTTTACTGTAAATGCAGATGTAAACTAAACACAAGTTTGAAAAAGACTTCTTATACACTTGTCAAAAAAAAAAAACCTCATGCCACATGTTCCCCAGGGTGAATGCTCCCTTCATCTGCTTGTGATGTGCACATGGAACCCCTCTTCATTTAGTGATTATATGCATCTGCAGTATGCCTTTTTTCCCTGTGGTTTCTGCTTCAGAACCTATCAAAGCCTTTACAGTGCTCTTCAAAGATTTCCACTGTTTCCCCCATTGCTTCCTGTATAGTGCCTCCAAGAGGCCTTCTCTGGCTAACCCCTCATTTTCCCACCCTATTTCCTCCCCTCAACCTGTGTTCTTTGGTCTGTACGCTGTGTGCAAAGCACTGTAAGTACTTGGGGGAGTACAACAGAGGTGCTAGACATGTTCCCTGCCTACAGTGAGCTTATGGATATGTACATAAGTGCTGAGGGTGGAGTGAATACCAAATGCCCTAAGGGCTTGGACCAAAGAGTACAGATGACACAGAAGGGAAAGGAAGTCGGGGAAAAGAGGACTTAATCGGGAAAGACCTCCTGGAGTAGATGTGACCTTAATAAGGCTTTGAAGGTGGGCAAGAGTGGTGGCCTGATGTTTGTGAAGAGGAAGGGAATTCCAGGCCAGACTGAGGATGTGGGAATGAGATCAGAGGATAAATATACAAGATTGGGGCGCAGGGAGCAAGCTAGTACTAGAGGATCAAACTTGTGGACTAGGCTGTAGTAGGAGATCAGGGAGGTGAGGTAGGATGGGGTGAGCTGTTTGAGTGCTTTAAAGTGATGATAAGGAGTTTCTGTTTCATGTGGAGGTGGATGGGCAGTTATTGAAAGTTCTTGAAGAGTGGGAAAATGAGGACTGAATGTTTTTAGAAAAATGATCCAAGTTTGTACCCCTTAAATCACTGAATACCTCTCCCCCAGAGCAATGATAAATATATCTTTATACTCTCCTATTCTCCCTATCTATAATGTATTTTAAGATCTGTCTCTGCCTCTAGACTGTAAGCTGCTTTGTGGTCAGGGATCATATCCACAAACTCTTTTGTACTGTACTTTCCCAAGCAGTTAGTACAGTGCTCTGCATACTGTAAGTGCTCAATAAATACCACTGATTGTTTAATTAATCCCAAATTCCTGACCTTTAGCTCTCTTCTTCCATTTCACCTCAGGCTTCATTTCTCTTATCGGTCTTCTGTTCTCAATCCTCCCATCTCAGACCCATGCCTCAAATCTCCCCTGTCTTCCTCAATTATTTCCCCCTCCCTTTCATCTTCCTCATCAACTTTGCTGAACCAAATCCTCTTCTTTACAGGCCTCTGGAAATTACCTCCTCTAGGAAGATTTCTGTTATTAATCCTCATAACTTCCTGGCTATACTATTCTACTTTGGCACTCTATTTATTTATCTTTGTTACGCATATATTTCTTTTTTACCTAGCTTATTGTATATCAATTTATCCCTACTGTCTCTCCCCTAAATTGGTAAACTCCTTGAAGGCAAGGATGGCATTTTTTACTTGTTTGAATGATTTCAAGCACAGAATAGGAATGCAATAAATATGTGTTAATGATCCTGAAAATATTCAACCTATGGGTGACATAATCATTTGAAGTTAAAAAAGGAAACGAAAAGAAAAAAAAGGAAAGAAGAAAGAATACGGACATAAAAAGAATTGAAATCAAAGAAAATTAGAAAGGAAATGAAGTTGAAAGAGAAAGATGCTCACTATTAGTTTAAATGAGCACAAAGGAATGTATTTTCTAATGGATAACAAGGCACAATGAGAATATCCCTCCTACTCTTCATTAGGAAGATGAATGCACTCACCTCCTTCCTGCCAGTTTGAGAACATACCCTATTTGCTTAGTTTGGCATGCATGCTAATAGTTGGAGAATAGCAAGAAGGCCTGCAGTTTACAGTTTATTGGCCATTAACTTGTGACTAACTACATCGATACTTCTGCTTTCAACAATAATCTGATCCAAGGTCCTATTCTTATAGAATTTAAGTATGATAGAAATACTTTTCTTAGGCAACATTACAGGGACAACATATGGCGATATGTTTTTAAAAGAACACAACTTTATGCAGTTCACACCTAGTCTTGGGTATCACATTTTTCAGTAATAGTGTGAAAAAGAAGTAGAAGGTACAATTTGTTCAGCACCTATAGATTATTTCCAGCTAGACATCCATGGATTAGTACTACCTTTTCTGCAAACTCTTAATACAGGAATCCACTGACAACCTCCAATACAGTTCATAATAACTATATTTGTTAAACACTTGGTGCAGTGCTTAGCACATATTAAACGCTGAGATAGAAAGAAATAAGGTTGGACACAATCCCTGTCCCACAAGATGCTCACAGTCTAAGTAGGAGGAAGAGCAGGCATTTAAGCCCCACTTTACAGATGAGAGAACTGAGGCACTGAGAAGTGAAGTGACTCATTCATTCATTCATTCATTCAATAGTATTTATTGAGCGCTTACTATGTGCAGAGCACTGTACTAAGCGCTTGGAATGAACAAGTCGGCGACAGATACAGTCCCTTGTCTTTGACGGGCTTACGGTCTAATCGGGGGAGACGGACAGACGAGAACAATGGCAATAAATAGAGTCAAGGGGAAGAACAGCTCGTAAAAACAATGGCAACTAAATAGAATCAAGGCGATGTACATTTCATTAACAAAATAAATAGGGTAATGAAAATATATACAGTTGAGCGGACGAGTACAGTGCTGAGGGGATGGGAAGGGAGAGGGGAAGGAGCAGAGGGAAAGGGGAGAAAAGAGGGTTTAGCTGTGGAGAGGTGAAGGGGGGGTGGTAGAGGGAGAAGAGGAGCTCAGTCTGGGAAGGCCTCTTGGAGGAGGTGAGCTTTAAGTAGGGTTTTGAAGAGGGGAAGAGAATCAGTTTGGCGGAGGTGAGGAGGGAGGGCATTCCAGGACCGCGGGAGGACGTGGCCCAGGGGTCGACGGCGGGATAGGTGAGACCGAGGGACAGTGAGGAGGTGGGCGGCAGAGGAGCGGAGCGTGCGGGGTGAGCGGTAGAAAGAGAGAAGGGAGGAGAGGTAGGAAGGGGCAAGGTGATGTAGAGCCTTGAAGTCTAGAGTGAGGAGTTTTTGTTTGGAGCGGAGGTTGATAGGAAACCACTGGAGTTGTTTAAGAAGGGGAGTGACATGCCCAGATTGTTTCTGCAGGAAGATGAGCCGGGCAGCGGACTGAAGAATAGACTGGAGTGGGGCGAGAGAGGAGGAAGGGAGGTCAGAAAGAAGGCTGACACAGTAGTCTAGCCGGGATATAACGAGAGCCCGTAGCAGTAAGGTAGCCGTTTGGGTGGAGAGGAAAGGGTGGATCTTGGCAATATTGTAAAGGTGAAACCGGCAGGTCTTGGTAACAGATAGGATGTGTGGGGTGAACGAGAGAGACGAGTCAAGGATGACACCGAGATTGCGGGCCTGAGAGACGGGAAGGATAGTCATGCCAACCATGGTGATAGGGAAATCTGGAGGAGGACCGGGTATGGGAGGGAAGATGAGGAGCTCAGTCTTGCTCATGTTGAGTTTTAGGTGGTGGGCCGACATCCAGGTGGAGACGTCCCGGCGGCAGGAGGAGATGCGAGCCTGAAGGGAGGAGGAGAGGAGACCGAGAATGACAGGCCAGAGAGGTAAGAGGAGAATCAGGAGAGGACGGAGTCCGTGAAGCCAAGGTGAGATAAGGTATGGAGGAGGAGGGGATGGTCGGCAGTGTCAAAGGCAGGAGAGAGGTCAAGGAGGATTAGAATGGAGTAGGAGCCATTGGATTTGGCAAGAAGGAGGTCATGGGTGACCTAGAGAGAGCAATCTCGGTAGAGTGGAGGGGACGGAAGCCAGATTGGAGGGGGTCTAGGAGAGAATGGGAGTTAAGGAATTCTAAGCATCGATTGTAGACGACTCGTTCTAGGATTTTGGAAAGGAAGGGTAGTAGGGAGGTAGGGCGATAACTGGAGTGGGAAGTGGGGTCAAAAGCGGGTTTTTTTAGGATGGGGGAGACATGGGCATGTTACTCCCCAAGGTTAAACAGCAGTCAAATGGAAAAGCTGAAATTAGAACTCAGGTCCTCTGACTCCTAGGCCTAGGCTATTTCCTCTAGGTCAAGCTGCTTCCCTACCTCTTAAAATGGACCCTTCTAATTAAAAATATTTTCCAGACTATTCTCTTGGATTGTCATGTTTCAGTGTTCTATGTAATGCCAATAGCTCCCTTTAGTTGATGGAGAAGCTGCACCATTTTGAGTTGGATTTATCAGTATATCTCAGAACCTTTACATAGCTCCCCTTCTTAGATGTGTGTGGAAATCCCAACTCTCGATCATCCAGCTCCAAAGGCAGTCAGCTGCCACAATCACCAAGCTGTGGCGGGTGGCGTAGTTTGTTATCCTGTCATCAATCAATCATATTTATTGAGTGCTTACGGTGTGCAGAGCACTGTACTAAGTGCTTGGGAGAATACATACAATATAACAATAAACAGACACATTCCTTGTCCACAATGAGCTTATAGCCAAGAGGATACAGTCTATAGACTTGCGAAGGCAACAGAGAGGGCATGTAATCTATGCCAAATACTATAGAAAGATAATAAGATAAGATTTTATCTTATAAAATGAAGTGGCATTGATTGCAATCAAATCAAAATTCATGCTTTAGAAAAGGTTAATTTAGGGGAATTATACATTGTTTAAATACCTACATTCTTCAGGGTTTGGTTTTACTAAACTCTGCACTCACTGTAAGCTCAATGTGGGCAGCAAACATGTCCACCAACTTTCTTGTAGTGTACTCTCCCAAGCACTTAGTAGAGTGGTCTGCACACAATAAGTACTCAATAAATACTACTGATTGATTACAGGTCTCTATAACTTTCTAGGCATCACTTGAATTTAACTATCCTAACATGTAGAAGTTGTGAAGGTTTGTCTCCGATGTGATTAAAAGCTTCAAAGGGTCTCCCCCCAACACTGGAATTATAGAAGTATGACTTGCAGGTTTCAGAAACTGTTTTCAGTTCCTTTAGGGCTCCAAAGCCTAGTTTCACCTTCCCCTAAAACTGTATTTATGAAGAATCCTACTAATCTTTTTGCAGAGAATACCCTATTGCAAATTACTACAGTGAGTAGAATCAGAGTTTGAAAACTTATCACTTGTCAAGGGACTCTCCCTTGATACACTGAAGGGTGAATATATCCATTTTTATTCTCTGAACATGAGTCCTTATAAAATTCCTGAATGTCAATTAGAAGTCCTCTTTTGAGAGGGCAACATGGAATACTGAAGCAAGTACTAGATCCATTTGCTCTATGTTCTATTTTTCCTGATTGGATAACTCCTGGAAACTCAGCCCATCTCTGAAATATGGATATTTTACACTTCAGAATCGTGCCTCTCGTATAGAACAATTTTCTATCTCTGGCTGTAAATGAATAAAAGCATCTTCTAAAATTCATTTAGAAAGATTTTCAAGACTGCCTTGTGAAGCTATTTAGCAGTTTAGAGCTTGTTAAAGATTGTAACTGAAACTTTTCAGAGAGCTTTTCCTAATCAGTATGTTAAAATATTAACACATTTATACGTTACTAGGTACCAGTTATGCCATTTTACACTGAACTCCGTTTAGCTTTGGCTAAATTGACATTCAGCCTTTTCTCAGATAGCTTTGCTTTATAGTCACATCATTTCTAACTCTGAGTGAGCATAATAAGGAACTTACCAGGATCTACTATGCTTTTTGCCCTAGACTACTTTAATCCCAGAAGCCAGACAGCATAAAAATTGGTCTTCTCCTTGCTACTCTCTGCTCAAGTCGTAGTCTTGTAGACTATCCTGTGTTTTTGGGTTATATTTGACTCTCACCATATCCTATGTTCCCCTTGTCTGTGTGACCTTGGATAAGTCACTTACGTCTCTGGACTCAGTTTCCTCATCTGTAAAGTGGGAATATGAGACCCAAGTGGAATAGGGACTGTGTACAAACTGAATAACTTGTATCTACCTCTGTACTTAGGACAGTGCTTGGTACATTGTATGCTCTTTACAAATTATAAATTACACTTTCAGACACCTGTGTTGGGCATTTTATTGTGCTGAATACTGTGCTATGATACTGCTCTAGTTCAATAAAATCATAGTAATTATTATGGCATTTACTAAGGGCTTGCTGTTTTCATGCCAAGCAAGATTTTAAATGGAAAAGGGGCAAACTAAGGGTTTAATAATAATGGTCATTTGGCAATAGTACACATTTTTTCCTGCAGGGACCTGCTCATTGTAGAGTCCATGTGAATGTTTCTGTGAAGGCATCAACTCCCAGTCTTGGACAAAAAAGTCAAACTTTGATTGTAGATTATAACTTTATTACTTGTCCTCAGACTCCAGTTCCTGCTAATTTAAGAAAGTAGCAAGATGCCTCTAGACTGTCAGCTCATTATGGGCAGGGAATGTGCCTGACAATTCTGTTGTATTGTATTCTCACAAGTACTTAGTACAGTGCTCTGCACATAGTAAGTGCTCAATAAATACTACTGATGATGATCTGATGAATATGTCATTTGGTTAGAGTCCCTCTGGATTTTTTTTCAAAACTAGCATCCCCAGACTGTGAAGTTGGTTCATGTAAAGTGTTCTTCAAAATGTAAGAATCTAGGCAATATTATTTTTAAATTTAGAATTTACGTGACTCAATAATTGGCAAAATTATTTAAAAAAAAAAAGTTTGGAGGTGATACTCATATCATGGGGATGAAACCCAGGTTCCTCCCATTGTGTTGTTTACATTTTTATAAGTGGATGTTGAATCCAGAGAAGATTAGCATTTGATTTTTCTGGATGGTTAAATGGAACTTTGTTGCCATGAAAATCTACCTTGTCAGTATGCAGTAAGGCTTAGGCTTTCAGTATTGCCTTAGTAATATCAATTTCCACCTAATCAATCATTAAAACCCAGTAAACATATCGAGATTTCTTTTCCCATTCATTATGATTCACAAATATATTATCTTAGTCATGCATAATTGAAGAAGTAGCATTTTAAAAGTACATGCACTCCAGTACTGCATTGGGGTAGCTCTGATTAAGACTCATTGTATTAATTATAAGCCCATTTAGGAAGCTGTAATCGGAAGATTTTCATTCACTTGTGGGTAAAACCTGGAAGGGTTGCAGGAGACAATTTGCAGAACGATTGATCTCAGCATCACTTTTCCAAATGAAGAAGCATCAGTGTTTACGATACTACAGATTTCAGTTAGCTCAGATCGGAAATAGCATTAAAAGGGAATAAAAGAAACAAATACTAACTGGAAGTCATTTGTTGCTTTTCTCAATGTTCCAAGCAGTTTCTATCAATATAGTCTTTATAGGAAAGAATAGAGGCATTGGATCACATTGCTTGGGACTGGAAACATTGGTTGGGGTCAGGTTCATTTTGCTTTGACCCTAAGGATTTTCTGAAGGAATTTTGTCTCACCTGGCTCATGCTTATTTGGAAGTGATGATATCTGTGTTTCATTTCTTATGCCTATGAATGACTTTGTAGAAAGAGCATGAGACTGGAAGCTGAGAGACCTGAATTCTAGACCCAGCTCTGCCAATGTCTTTTGTGTGATCTTGGACAAATCACTAAACACTCTCATCCTCAGTTCCTCTTTCATAAAATGCAGATAAATTGTGAGTCCCGAGTGGCACAAGGTCTGAATTCTGGATCTGATCAGATTATTTCATATTTCAATCAAGGGCCTAGCACATAGTAAGTGCTTAATAAATGCCACAACTAGAAGAATGCTGAAGATAATAAGAACAATCCAAACAGATGCTATTAATAATTAGCTTCTCCATCTGTGAGATATTGTCTTCTCCCCCATGGACCCAGAATAGGGCAGGAAGAAGGAATAATAGCTTCTCCCCCATTCTGATGTCTTCTCTGGCCCCTAAGTGTCCCTGAAATGTACCTGGAGAGAGGATCTGACCCATCCCCCCTGCCTACTGAAGCTAGACATAAAGGAGGAAAAATGCCAGCACACCTCACCATCAGATGGAACATTTGGGTGGTTGAAGCTGTTGGAATCCAGATGGACCTGTTGGAGCATTGGTGTCTGAAAGCTGCTCCTGAAGCCAAAATGTTTTATAACTCACACTGCATTCACTGTTGTCCTTATTTTCTTTTGTGCTTGCTGTATTTCTCACTGACAATCTTTCCTTGAGTGCCCATTGCCACACTCTAGTCCTTCTTATTCTTATATTTTGAGCTCCTCAGGGGACAGACATTCTACCTGAATTATTCTTCTTGTTCTCCTTTCCTAGGGTTTATCACAATGTTCTGCATAGAGTAGGGATTCAATAATTCTACTGGATGAAGACATTTTCTGAGAAGCAGCATGGCTTAGTGGAAAGAGCATGGGCTTGGGAGTCAGAGGATGTGGGTTCTAACCCAGTCTCCACCACTTGTCTGCTGTGTGACCTTAGGCAAACCTCTGAACATCTCTGTGCCTGAGTTATCTCATCTGTAAAATGGGGATTAAGACTCTTTTGGGACAACCTAATTACTTTCTATCTACCCCAGTGCTTACAACAAACAGTGCTTGGCACATAGTAAGCACCTATTGGAACAACAAGGTCAGGATACATTGTGTGCAGACAATGTAGTCAGGGACTTAGGCCCTATAGTAACCCTACAAGCACCCAGAGGTGAATTTAATATCAATGGTATCTTTGAAGAATGCTAGACCACTAGATATACAAAAGACAAGACAAATCTACCTTAACTGTGTCTTTTTAAAATAGATGGTTAGAAATAAGGTGTGCATTAATCAAAAAATGAGAAGGTTGTGATAGGTCTGAATTTTCCCATTTTAGTCCTTAATCTTTGGAGACCTTCAGATGCTGTATTCAGCTATTTATTACTGAGCCTGATAATATATGAATACAGCACATCACCTTCTGTGTTTAAGTGCAGAGTGCTTGATAGAATAAACAAAAAGCACAGGCATAAGACATGATCCTTGCTCTTTAGTGGCTTACTATCTAATGGGGGAGGCAGACAGATTTTAATTATTTACAAATAAATATTGAGAGCAGGAAGAACAGGATGTAATAGTTAGTTCCATGAATATGTCTAAATGAGATAACTGAATAATTGAATTATATTTCAATAAATAGGTACCATTAACTGTTACAGGATAAATAAGTGAATATATATGTTTCACGAAACACACAAGCATGGAAACTCATAGATCCACTTTTAAGATAAGTGAGGGTGTAATGTTAGTACTTACATTATCCAACATTAAATATGAAGTTCATTTTCATTCCAACATTTTTAAGGCCTTATGAGATTAAGTAATTAAGCCTCAAAGCACTCACAGGTAAATATAACAAAACTCATTTTACATCAGTAAATGAAAGTGTGGGATGTTCTTATGTTATAATCAGAAATAAGAACAATAGAACCTTAATTCTTAACAAGTAGTTTTCTTCTTACAAACAAAACAAATAATGAAAATCACTTTGGCTTCCACAAAGTGCTACTTGGAATAATGTCACCATAGGAAAAACTAGTGATATCAAAGGTACATATATTTGAGGCAGCTTGGCCTAGCAGAAACAGCATCAGCATGAAAGTCATGGGACCTGAGTTCTAATCCTGTATTTCCTTCTTGTCTACTTTGTGACTGTGGGCATGTCACTTAACTTCTCTGTGTCTCAGTTTCCTCATCTGTAAAACAGTGATTCAATACCTGTTACATACGAGCTCTTTGTGCCTCAGAGGCTATGCCTGACCTGTTTTTCTGGTATCTATCCCACTGCTTAGTACAGTGCTTGGGACATAATAAATATTTAACAAATACCACAATTGTTGTTACTATCATTCCACAGCTCCCAATGAGACTAGGGTGAAGGGTGGAAAGTTGAGTGGGCAGTAATCCAACACAAGTATGGGAGGAGAAGACACTGTGAGCCCCACGTGGGACAATCTGCTTACCTTGTATCTACCCCAGCACTCAGAACAATCCTTGGCATATAGTAAGTGCTTAATGGATACCACAATTATTATTAATCTAACACAAATGTGAAAGGAGAAGAGAAGTGCAAACAAACAAAAAAAAGGCAGGGGGGGAATACAAATGGCAAAAAAAAAACAAGAAAAGAGAAAAACAGAGAAAGATACAGAGAAAGAGTTTGACCCCTGGGTAGGGCACTGGAAACCCACTTTCATCGAGGAAGACTGATACCCACACACTCACAGATACACACATATTCAGGCACTCTCAAACTATCACTTATTCAGGCTTCCTTGCCAAGCCAAGTAGATGTGGTAAGATTAGACAAACAGCAACAGCCTAATATGGCCATCACCACTGCCTCTCCCAAATTTTACCCCCACAGCTTTTGGCCCAGACCCTGTGAAGTTCAGCAGAAGCAGGAACTCTACCTCAGGGGCAACAGTGGCATCTTCCCCTGCTGCTATAACTTACCTCCTCCCTTGACAGCTTCCTGGAGTTCTTGCTCAGTGTGATTCTACTGCTGCCCCAACTGCCCAAAGCAGAATGTGTTCTGCTGTGCAAGTTGTCATCCAATATGGGTAGATGAATATCTGGTTCCCACTCTATGAAGGTGATGAGGGTGGTGGTGCCTATAGTTTTACAGGAAGTGCTCAACAAATACAAGTGATTGATTATTATTAGCTGGACACCTAGACTTATACATTCTGTATCTCTAGCAAGACTTGATCATTTCCTACCAGGGCTGAAGAGAGATCCCTAAATGGTGTTGTTCTGGTTTATTGGGTCTTTGAAGCCTGTCCCCTCCTACCTGAATGCACCCAAATCCCTACTTCCTTTTGACTTCATGCTCCCAATGAAAACTTGACACCTCTTCTGGAACTGCCACAAAAACAAGTATTATTTCTTTTTTCAAAATAAATTAAAGTGAACTTGCATTAGCCCAGCCATTCATGATTCATTTTCAGTGGTTTTCTTCAGTTAATCTTGAGGGGATGGAAAATACTCTTAGAAGAGTTGAGTGGCTCCATCTCAGAGAAAAACTGCCTTTTTGAGCAAATGCTTTATAAAAGGAATTAAAGCAGAAAGATGTGTTTATGGGTTTCATTTTCTTCAAAATGGTTATAGATCAAGTTTTTTTAAAAAGCTCAGTTAGCAGAGAAGCAGGCAGTACTGTAATAAAAAACAATAATGATACAAATTAATCTTACATTGCCAAGGAAGCTCTCAACCCAAATGATCCCAAAGCACTTAGCTGCCTCTGCAATTTCCAAGGATCTCCTCACCAACTTCAATTCAGCTGTTTGTGGGCTGGAGCAAGCAAGAGCTGTAATCGGAAGCTGCCTGATCCTAGCAGATAGGAAATCAAGGCAAATTTGATAGCAGTCTGAAGATGCAGAGGAAACTTTGGAGGGAAGTAGAAAACATTTACATCAATTTTGAGACCCAGAATGCAGAGAGATACCTCCCTTTAATAGGAAAGAGTGTTCCCAGAACTTCGACTGAATTACTGGTGTGGACGACAAGCCTAATGTTTTTGTCTGTTTAATCTGTTTCACTCTCTGTCAAATACCTTATTCTCTTTTTTCATTGGTGTCTGCTCAAACTACCACAGGCTTCAAGAACACCCATATAGTCCAGGTCACAGGGTAAAGGAAAAGGGAAACTGAATTGCTGCTAAAAGTTGAAAAAGTTAGCTAACTTTCAAGCAAAATGCCTTTATGAGGCAAGTATTTTCAAGTTTATCGCACACACTGTAAGATGCCTAGCTCTATTTTCATTATCTACATGTCCTGGAATGAAAAAGAGAGGAAGGAAATCTGTGGACCTATTTCCTATACTGCATATGTAAATTACTAAGAAAGCCCCAGTAGCATCCATCTTTGGGCAAATAGTTTTCAAATCAAACAAAGTTTCAGCTGATGAGAAGGAGAAGACTAAAGACATGGGGAGGAAGAAGGTGTAGTATCCCAAACAGAAGATAAGATGCATTTCAAGAACTAGCTTTGAAATAAGCCAGGAGTTCATTGGAGAATCAGACTCAGATGGCTCAACCCCTCTTCTATTCTCTGGGACTGCTCTTTTCCATCTGCTTCAATATCAATTAATGAATCCGTCAATCATATTTATTGAGTGCTGACTGTTTGCAGAATACTGAACTAAGTGCTTGGGAGAGCACAGTACAACAGAGTTGGTAGATGGGGAGACAGACATTAATATGAATAAATAACTTAGAGTTATGTACTTAAGAACTGTGGTGCCGAGGGAAGGGTGAATAAAAGGAGCAAATCCAAGTGCAAGGGTGTTGCAGAAGGGAGTGGGAGAAGTGAAAACTGAGGACTTAGTCAAGGTAAGTCTCTTGGAGGAAATGAGCCTTCAGTAAGGGTTTGAAGGTGGAGAGAGTGATCATTAGTTGGATATGAAGATAGAGGGCATTCTAGGACAGAGGCAGGATGTGGACAAGAGGTTAATAGTGAGATTAAGGAGATCTATGTTCGGTAAGTAGGTTGACATTAGAGGAGTGAGGTATGGGCTGAGTTGTAGTAGGAGATCAACTAGTTAAGGTAGAAGGGGGCAAGGTGACCAATGTTTTACAGCTGATGGTAAGGAGTTTCTGTTTGAAGATGTAGATGTGGATGTGCAGCCACTGTAGGTTCTTGAGGAGTGGGAAAACATAGATTGAACATTTCTGTAGAGAACTGACTCGAGCACCAGAGTGAAGTATAGACTGAGAGGGAAGAGGCAGGAGGCAGGGAGGTCAGAAAGGAGGTTGATACAATAATCAAAGTAGGTTAGGATAAGTGCTTAGATTTATATGGAATCAGTTTGGATGGAGAGGAAAGGGAGGATTTTTGCAATGTTGTGAAAGTTGAACCCACAGGATTTAGTGACAGATTGCATATGTGGGTTGAATGAGAGAGCTGAGTCAAGGATAACAGTGAGGTTATGGGCTTGTGAGACAGAAGCGTGGTGGTGCTGTTTAAAGTGATGGCAAAGTCATGGGGAGGATAAAGTTGGCATGGGAAAATAAGGAGTTCTGTTTTGGATATAAGATTGAGGTGCTGGCAGAATATTCAAGTAGAGATGTCCTGACGGCAGGAGGAAATGTGAGATTGTGGAGAAACAGAGAGATTAGGGCTGGAGACATACATTTAGGAATCATACACATATTGTTAAAGCTATGGTAGTGAGTGAGTTCTCCAAGGGATTGGATGTAGGTGGAGATTATAAAGAGACCAAGAACTGAATCTTAAGGGACTTCCACAAATAGGGGATGGAAGGCAGAGTAGGAGCCTATGAAAGAGACTGAAAATTAGTGGCCACCACTCCTGACTCTTCCTCTCTCCCAACTTTTAACTCCTCCAAGGAATTGAAATAGGTTGTCAACTGTGGGCATGCTCAGTAACAACAGGGTGCCACTGGTTTCAAGGAAGCAACAGTGGCAGTTCCTGACTTTGGTCTTTGTCTCTATGTGGGGCAATCATTGATGGTGCTGGGCAGAGAGTAACCCTTGATACCACAAGCACTAAGCCAGGCATACAGTACAATGTGATGAGGTCATAGCCCCCATTTTCCAGAACTATGCCCAAGCTCGGAGGTTCCTTGATCAGTTCTGGAGAAGAAATCTGAACCTTCCACTTGCTCCAGATCTTCCCACTCTTCCTCCAGGTCTGTATGAAGTCTGCAATCATGTCTAAGGAACTTTAACGGAACAAGCTTGAGAGCTGAAACCTAAATTGTCACAGAAAGTCTGGTGACATAGAAACAAACAGAGGACAGGCTTCTGTTAGGAAATCAGGTGACTGTCCACTCTCTGTCCACTGCATGCCATTTATCCTTAGGCTGGTCAGTCATCCAGTTTTACATCAAACAGCCCAGTTTTCAGCTGACCCATCCCTATGGATATGGAAGCTTCTAAGTACTTTTCTTGTTTAAGCACTTATCCTCCATCCCCCACAGCTTCTATTTTTGAGTTCCATTGTTCTAATGCTGCACTAGAGTTACTATGGATGGGAGAGGATATAACAGCTCTGGAACAAGTAGAAGGGGATAAGGATTCTCCTGGAGAAAGATTCCATCCTGAGCCACATTTGGAATTAGGTCCCACAAAATGGCATTTATGATCTCATCTCTTTATGCTGCACACTGCGTGCAATGCATATGAAGCCATGTGTGTCTTCTGGTCTGGAATTCATGAGGTATATCAATACCACACTATCCTCCAGGCAGACAGTAAGCCTGTGAGCATGGTTGGGCAACATCATCAAGCCTGATTTCATGATTACGAATTCAAGATCAAAATGCTATTGGCTACAAAGCTTGTAACACATCATCAATGTTATAAGTAGAGCCTTGTGTGTGCTTGAATCAGTCAGTGTGTCCAGAGGGACTTGAACCTGAAGGACATGGACAGACCAGTTGGATGTGATCTGGATGATACCCGTAGGTTTCTGAGTTGGAAGTATTTTCCAGTCAACCAACAGTGAAGCAAAGCTAACTGAAACTCAGCTACCTGGGCTGTATACATTCAGGAAATAATAATAACAACAATGTTGGTATTTGTTAAGCGGTTACTATGTGCAGAGCACTGTTCTAAGTGCTGGGGAGATACAGGGTAATCAGGTTGTCCCATGTGAGGCTCATAGTCTTAATCTCCGTTTTACAGATGAGGTAACTGAGGCACAAAGAAGTTAAGGGACTTGCCCACAGTCACACAGCTGACAAGTGGCAGAGCCGTGATTCGAACCCATGACCTCTGACCCAAGCCCATGCTCTTTCCACTGAGCTTCTTCTCTATACCATGCTGCTTCTCTATACCATGAATACCAGCAGAAAAAAAAAATGAAGGAACTGCTGTGGGTGAATCCCCCAACATCAAAGTCAGGCTTGTAACAACACACCATCAATGAATATATCCTGGGAAGAGATTGGATAACAACAGGATATTCAAAGAACTACTTTTGGTGAACTCACAATGAGGTTCTGGAGCAGAGTCCGCCTCTTTGCATCAAAGCTATGCTTGTCTCCACACAGTTATGCTGGGTGGGACATGTGAAAATAGTGAGTAACAGCAAGATAACCAAATGATTACTGTATGAGGAGCTGAAATTAAGAAACCATAACTTGAGTTTTAATCCCGGCTCCACCATTTGCCTGCTGTGTAACCTTGGGCAAATCACTTAACTTCTCTGTGCCTTAATGTCTCTGTGCCTCAGTTACCCCATCTGTAAATGGGGAATAAGACTGTTACTCCCACATGGGACATGGACTGGGTCCATTCTTATTAGCTTGTATCTACTCCTGCATTTGGTACAGTGCCTGGCACATAGTAAGAGCTTAACAAATACCATTTAAAAAAAAAAGAGGGACAAGGAAACATTTTAATGACCCAGTAAAACAAAGCCTCAGACAACACTGCATACCACCTGAAAATTGGGAGTCAATTCTGAGAACAGACAAGGCTGGAGACTATCCAGAAAAGAGTGACTTTTTGGAGAAAAAATATTTGCAAGGAATGAGAGATAAGGGGACCAAAAGGCAAATGAAGAAACAAACAAAAATATATATATCAAACTTCAAAATACAGTAAGAGACAACATTTTTTGTGCACATTTTGGCCTTGACTATGGGTCTAGCATTGGCCTTTTCAGCCACACATATGCATTCATACGTTGATTTTATCATCAGTGTTTTCTTTGACTGTGAAGGCTAGACTGTAAGCTCATTGTGGGCAGGGAATGTGTCTGTTCATTGTTTTACTGTAGTGTCCCAAGCACTTAGTACAGTAATCTGCACACAGTAATTGTTCAATAACTATGATTTAATGAACGAAGGAAACAGAGTATTTGTGTACAATACGTGTGTGTGTACGCGCGCCTGTGTGTGAGAGAGAAAGAGAGGGAGAGAGAGTGAATATAACTGAAATGATGGGACAGAACTCATATTATATTATAAACTCCTCAAGAGCTTTTATTTATGTTTTATAACAATAATAATAATAATGTTGGTATTTGTTAAGCGCTTACTATGTGCAGAGCACTGTTCTAAGCGCTGGGGTATACAGGGTAATCAGGTTGTCACACATGAGGCTCACAGTCTTAATCCCCATTTTACAGATGAGGTAACTAAGGCACAGAGAAGTTAAGTGACTTGCCCACAGTCACACAGCTGCCAAGTGGAAGAGAAGGGATTTGAACTCATGACCTCTGACTCCCAAGCCCGTGCTCTTTCCACTGAGCCACTCTGTTTTATGTCCCCAGAACCTAGTATATTACTCTGCAAAGAGTAGGCAGTCAATACTGATAATGATAAAAGAAAGGTTTAAAGGCACAGTGAAAACTTCAGACAGTATGACATAACTGTGCATACTCGAGAGCCAATACCTGGGTATCACTTTGGTGTATAGTCAGTAGAAATGTGATGATTCTCTTAGAGCACACATGTTGGTGAGGTTGGAACACAGACTGGAAAAGGAAATAAGACAATATAGAGAATAGGATAGGGAAGTGGGGAAAAATCTTTACAGCATCCAATGAGAAGGGGGTTGGGGTCACATGCTTTAATCAGCCACACTAGCATACAGAAATAGAGAGAAGCAGCATGGCATAGTGGATAGAGCACAGGCTTGGGAGTCATAAGGTCTTGGGTTCTAATCCTGATATGCCATTTGTTTGCTCTGTGACCTTGGACAAGTCACTTCACTTCTCAATGTCTCAGTTACCTTATCTGTAAAATGGGGCTTGAGACTGTGAGTCCTGTGTACGGGTCATTTCCACCCCAGGTTAGTAGAGTGTTTAACGAATATCATCATTATTATTATTGTTAATAAATATTGATAAAATAGAACTGTCAGAACCCTAAAAGTTGTCTCTTCCCATCATCCTCCTGTTTGTATTTCCTCCCCAAAAATCCAAAAGTGTATTGGAAAATATCATTTTTACTCATTACTGAAATATAGGTAGGTCTAAAGAGAAAATGAAGGATCTTTTCCATTCAGAATTATTCTGAAGGAGACAGAATTTAATTGAAATATAGCCAAGATCCCAGAATTCACACCTCCACTTTTAGACCAAGTGCAAATACAATCTTCCTGGAAGGAATAGATATCCCAGTTAACACACTCATCTCATGAGAAGGAAGAATGTATAATTATTCAAAGTAAGAACCTGTTATTTTCACAGTACTTCAAGATTTAATAATATTAATTTTCACTTTACATTTTGTACATAAACCAAAGGGGAGGAAGGTGTCATAAAAAGTGTTTATTTCTTGAAAAAATCTGTTTAGAGAGATAAATGTAAGATTTCATTGCAAAATTGAGGATTTCTATTTATGACAAATTTATGAAAATTTACTGAGAAAGCAGAATTTTGGCATTTCTCTGAAACATTTGCAGGATGGGAATTATGAAACCACTTCTGAATGAATTTTTGAGAATTCAGGAGATTTTCAGCAAGGAATTCATTACTGGGTTGGTTGGTCAGAGTACTGAAAGGTTTTGGGTGATGGAACTCCTTTCTATAACTCACCAGTTATTTGTATCAGTCATGTACAGTGACTGAGTTAGCACAGGGAGAAAACAATGTCTCAAAAGAATTGAACCCCAGATATTTTCTTAAAGGTGTAACTATGTCCATCTGAAAGACAAGTATAAATGACGTGAGCAGTAAACTGTCCTATGACATTATAGGAACAGGAAAAAGTTGTTGACCTCAAAATGTGCCAAACAGGATTTGGGTTCATTTTAGTTGCATTTTCTGATGTTCTTCCCCTTTGGTCTCGTACTAGATTATAAAGTCCCCTTCTTCAGGACAGGGATCATGCCTAGTTACTCTGTTGTACTTTGCCAAGTGCTTAATACAGTGTTCTGCCCAGAGTAAGCATTCCCTTACCCTAACCCTACTATTGATTGACAGATTGATTAGCCAAGCAGTCCGTTAGACTGACAGCTGCTTTTTAGGGATGCAGCTCTCGGTACCCCACTGGCATCTGGCTTAGACTGTGGGGTTGGTCAGGTGGTTCCAGGGCAGAAGCAGCAGGAGGAGGAGGAGGATGTTGCTGGAAGAGCGGGGATGAGGACTTCAAAAAAAAACAAAAATACATAACATTATTTTTCTGTCCAGAAGGCACCTGAATCATGGTTCCCCTGGCTGAGCTCTGTAGGAGGGTCTGGAAGTACTCTGTCAGAAATGTAATCTGTCTTCAAAGTGCTCTCCTTGCCTGCATTGGTTTGATGAGACCATCTAGATTGGTTCTCCTCAGATTGTGGCCACAAGTGGCATTTTCCATTAGAATTTTTTTTTTTGACAAGTAGGCCTGCCCTGTACTACCCTAGGTAATATGGCATCTGATTGGGCCAAGGTAGTTTTAGTGCAAATGATAGTTAGTCCCCATCTTCTCTCATGTCTTACTCATTTGACATTTGAATGTAAGCTTTTTATGAGCAGGGAATGTGTCACTTATTTTTTCTTTTCTTTTATTTGAATTTCCCAAGATCTTAATATAGTGTTTTGCTCTCAGTGGGTGCTCAATAGATACTATTGCTATTACTGCTCCTGGACTGGTGAATTCACACAGGGTCAAATGAAAATAAGGTAGGAAGTAGAATCTGAGATCAGTTCCTGCTTAAGGCAGAGAGTCAGGTGATCATCTATAAAATGGGAATATGATCCCTTTCCCTTGAACAGTGAGTCCCATGTGGGGCACAGACTGTGTCTGATCTGATTATATTATTTCTACCTTAGCCCTTAATGCAGTGCTTGACACAGTAAAAACTTCAGTATAGCTATTGGTATTAGTGTTATTATCGTTATTAATGAATACCATTATGAGGGGTATAGTTTCATTTCTCTGTTTAAATGACAGTTTGACCCCTACATGTAGTAACTTCCCTGTGACTGTAGCTTCCTTTTCCACTTTGGTACAACTTAAGGGTAAATACTAGGCACTCAAGGATGGTGGTATTGAATGGAGACTATCGCAGTGGGTGGGTGGAATTGGATTTAAGGATTCACAGGTCCTGGAGAAAGGGGAGAGAAAAAGTCTGGATACTGGGATGATAATGGGGGCCAGAAAGAAGGGCTGAAGGTTTGGGGTCTGGAGAGACCAAATGCAATGATGGTACTGGGAAAGTTTGGTGAAAGGGTCAATTCCTCTTCTTCCAGTCTTGATTTTTCTCCATTCTCCCTATTCACTACCCTTGTTGCTACTTTCCCACTTTGTCTTTCCCTGTATTCCCTGAGTGAATTAGGTGATACATTCTTTACCCACAGAATCATGTCTGCCTGGGCAAAGCCAGATGGATATCAGCCAGTTTGCATAAGCAATGATAGAATCACCATTCAAAACATTTACTCCATTGTACTGAAAATGGGGTTGCAAACATTTCTCCCATTAAGAAATCAGAGCATTTGGGATCTTTCCCTTCAAGTGGTCCTCTGTTTTGAAAAGTACAGATCCAGACTGCACAGATATGTGTGCACAAGACACACTCATCGAAACAGATTCTATGTACACCCTCCCTATCCCACCTTAGAAAAGAACTACTTCCCTTCCTCTGATTCAAATAAACACTTTATTACCTCAAACAAACATCACAAGCATCTCAATCAAACTCATTATAGCCCTATCAGTTTCAGAGTTAGCCACAACACAAATAGGGGGATTCCTTATTCCTATTTGGAGCATGGAACCTGGGGCTGGTTTTGCAGTCTAAATGAGTGGGATAATCCTAAAACTCCAAATTGCAGAATCAAAGAGTTGGTTTTGAGCCCAAGAGAGTTTCTTAAAATACTGATTTTAAAACAACCATTTTATGTGGTAAAGTGTGGTAAAAGCCAATAATTTTGAGCTTGTTTATGCAAATATGCCAGAAGTAGAGACAGCATACCCTGAGTTAAAAAATAGATATTTTCTTCTATTGAATGCCAGACCCTCTTGTTAAAAAATAAATAAATAATCCAGAACTAGTCACATGACTGCTTGGGGTGGAATTAGGTCTTTTATTGCTCTTAAATTCCTGGCCTGAAAATCCACTGCTAAATGTAAAAAATACATAAATAATATAAAAATGCATATTAAGATTTCAATCTGGATTTCCATCTGATAATTCTCCAACTCAAAAATGACACAAAATGAGGTGATCACCATCTTTAACAAATCAAATTCAGAAGCAAATAATTTTCACTTCTCTAATAGTAAAAATGAACAGTGTTCCCCAAATTGCAAACTTTGAATATTTTCAACGCGACCTAACTGAAAGTAGTATCATTGGAGTTTGCTGGAACCACAAGGAAGCATTTGAAATGAAATTTAGCCTGTGGCTGTGCTTTGGGATGAAAATATCAGTGAAATAAAAATAAATCTTCCATGGTTGTAAAAGAGAATATGGGAGAGTGATTACATCAGGCATCTATTTCTTGTAATCCTTTGCTGATTCTCTCTTCCTGCAGTTTAATTGTCAACCTGTTTCTTGAGTTTCATACGTTTCCCAAACTTTTTTTTCCCCTTCTGCTGTATCTATTCAAAGCCATCAGTCACACAGCAGATTTGCAGTGAACTTGTTCTCTGCCAAGGCGAGAAAGTGACATTTTCAAAGCAGGTTGGGAGAAGTTGCAGGGAAGGGGAGAGGAAGAGTGATCAGGTCTTTAATCTTAGTGAGATAGAGGATATGACAAAGGAATTGTCTGTAGGAAATAAAAGGATAAAATTATGGGTTAGAAGTATACTTTGTTCCCCCTTTTCACTCTCAATGCCACTCTGAAATTTGGAACCTTTTTTTGTTCTGTGTTGCCATTGTCTATTTCTGTCTGGACATCCAATGCTTTGTCTGGTTATAATTACTGAGGAAGGTGTTCCTGTTTACTTCACTCTTTTTATATTTGGGCTTTACTGAAGATTTTGCAGAAAAGGAAGGAGCATGGAAATCCAGTTTTGTAAGGACTCTCCTCCGGACTGTGCCAAAATACCATAAAAATAAGTCTAGGCAAAGCAATCAGAGTGGGAAGCAGCACAACTTTCCTTCCAACCCAAAGAGCCCTCTGGACTACATCAGAGATACATGAAAGGAAAAGTGTGGGGAGGAGGGATGGAGGGAGATATCACCGCTGTGCATCTGAGACAGCTGTTGATAATAATCTGCTATATAGAATCAAAACGTTACTTTTAACCTATAATCTCTGTAGTAATCAGGCAGTAAAGTGAAATGAGACCTCATTCAACTAAATGATTTTGGTCACTTCTGGGACATGAGAAGGTGATCAGCTGACTTGAAATAGTTCATCATATGAACATTATTTATGACCACTAAATCTTTTTTTTTTTTCCCCTGAATGAAGTTGGTGCTAATAAAATGGACTAGGTTATCATACTAGGTGAACACACTTTGACCATTTAATCCAGGGTTAAAGATTCAAAATGTTTAACCCTCAAACTCCCCAGTTTGAAAGCTATGCTGAAAATTTCAAGGGTTCTACCAACTGTCAGCTAAAGCACCTATGCATTCACGGGTCTTCCTTGATATTCTGAGGTGATTCTCAGAGTGAGATCCTAACCAGACAGGCAGGTGTGACTCGAAGGACTTATGCATGATTAAGCCCAAATGGTGGCTGGTGAATGGAAAGATGGTCTTTCATATGGTGATGCATCTGTCTCTGACAAACTCTGAATCTGTTTTTCTCTCAACCTCCTTGCCTGCACCTCTGCTCATGAGGCACCACCCCTCTTCTGACGGCCTCATAGCAGGTTGGTATGTCTGCTTCTGTTGCCTTTCAAAGGTTCTTTCACCTTTCCTTTTGAAGATGTCAATGAGGGTGGCCAAATTTAGATCACACACCCCTGTCCTAATGGGATGGTATCAGCAGGGCTGAGCTAATAAGAGGGGGAAGATTCAGTCATACCTGCAAGGAGGGGCCTGAGAGATTAAGTGGATGTGGATTTTGGATCAAAAGTGATAGCTATTCTTGTATTGACACCATTGCCATTGCAGTGGGGAGGAGCTACAGAAAGAATGGTGTTTGACAACAATATTCTTAGCCAAGTTACTGACACATGGCTAGTGACCGTGTTGGCAATAATACTGCCACAGATTTGGCTCTAGGCATTACTCTCATTCTCCTTCTGCCAACACAGACGATCAGTGTGAACGGCATCATAATTAAAGCAAGGTAAATAGGAAGCTGCCTCAGGCACAGCAACCAAGGGGATCAGAATCAGAAGAAGAGCACCAGATTACAAAATCTTCTTTTTCTTTTGGTTTAAAAAGAGGGACACGGTTTCTAAAACCTGTTCCATGCACTGGGTTGTGCAACCCCAAAAGATGGTAACTTTTGAATCCCCTCTCCAAGACTTTACTGGAGCAGAGTGAAAACTTAGATCTACATGTATATGGGGTTAAATCTATTTAAAAAAATGACTGCCCTCTATTTTATCATAGTAGAGTCTTTCCTTGAAT
This sequence comes from Ornithorhynchus anatinus, assembly GCF_004115215.2. NCBI lineage: Eukaryota > Metazoa > Chordata > Mammalia > Monotremata > Ornithorhynchidae > Ornithorhynchus > Ornithorhynchus anatinus. The sequence continues at coordinate 46,682,770 of NC_041728.1, read as the reverse complement.
GCCCTCTATTTTATCATACTCTAGCCTTTACTTGAATTTCTTACAGTCACAGTTAATTTTCTTTGAACCTAAGGTGCCTGCTTTTGCCCAGTGCCTAGAATACTCAGAACTTTACAGAGAGGGTATTTCGGGCTACTAGAGCACCACTTAGCACCACTTAGTACCACCACTACCACCACCACCATCGAAAACTATTGCATTTCTCTGTATAGAGAGTACTGACACAATATTTATGGGCAGGAACAGAGGAGCAATCATGGGACTTTGGGGGCCTTCAAGCTGCCAGTGGTAAAACAGTAACAGGTGTCCCCAAGGCATACAGTGGGGTAAGTGGCACATCCACTTCCACCCTTGCTGTTACTGAGAGTGTAAGTCCCAAATGGAGTTTGCCCTGGTCTATAGAGACCCTGGCAGGTCCAGCTGGACTCCCAGAAAATTCATAGAGATTCCAGCTAGGTCTCAGAGCTGTTCATTTTTTATAGTATTTTTCTTAGGTGTTTTTTGTGTGTCAAGCACTACTCTAAGCACCGGGTTAGACCCAAGTTAATCAGGTCGGTTACAGTTGGTTTCCCACATGGAGCTCACAGTCTAGGTAGGATAAAGCGGTATTGAACCCACATTTTACAGTTGAGGAAACTGAGGCACAGAGAAGTTAAGGATTTGCCCGAGTTCACACAGAAGACAAGTGGGGGAGCTGGGATTAGAACCCAGGTCCTCTGGCTCCCAGGACAGCCCATGCCCCTTCCCCAGTTGCTTAGGGCAATGCATCTCACGTTCCTTGGCTAAACCGGACCTGTGGCCTGGAAAAGAAACACTTTCTATGTTTGTATCAGGTAATATCTGTGAGTTTGAGTCAAGTTGTGGTAACAGTGTAGGGTTAAGAACATTGTGATAGGAGTCAGGAGATATTTCCACTGTTGGATCTCCATCCCTTGGCAGAGCATTTTTTAAACCATTTGGGGAGTTGCTTTGCCCTGTAACTTCTGAACTCAATAATAATTGTGATTATAATTATAATGATGACAGTAACAAAGATAAGTTTTATTTGATAAGCTTTTACCTTTGCCAAACACAGTACTAAGCACTGGGGTAAATATAAGGTAATCAGATTAGATACAGCCTCTGTATCTAAGGGAAAGGGAGAACAGTTGTTGAATCTGCATTTTACAGATGAGGAACCTGAGGCACAGAAAAGTTGTGACTTGCCCGAGGTCATCCAGTAGGCAAGTGGCAGAACCAGGATTAGAATTCAGGTCCCCTGACTCCCAGACCTGTGTGTTTTTATTTTTTTTGTACTAGGCCATGCTGCTTCCCTAGGTTCAATCACATTGAGCTCAATAGTTTAACAGAATTTAGAGAAGTCAGAATTTGCTTTAAGGATGAAGATCATAAGACTTCCATAGTCTGTCAACAGCAGTAGACAACTGCTAAGCCAATATTGGATGAGTATACTGATTCAGACCAAGATAAACATATCTGCCAAAACAAGTACTGCAGTCTTGCTAAAAATCCAGTAACTCGGGTGGAGTCATGTTGGCTCATGCTGGGTATGCATCCTGAGCTCAGGGATTCATTCTGATTCATTCATTATTCAGTCCTTCTGGAGAGGTTTCCATGAAAGGAACAATAATGAAAGCATTTTTTGGTGTCACTGAAGCGCTTAACTGAGAATGTGACCTTCCATCAACTGCCAAGTAGCTGTAATGGTTTCGCATTTGTCAAGCAATCAGTCATATTTATATAGCAAAGTACTTACAAAGTGGGGAGAAGTGTGGTCTAGTGGAAAAAGAAGGGGACTGATAGTCAAGAGGCCAGTGTTCGAGTCCTGGCTTCATCCTTTGATTGTTGGACAAGTCGTTAAACCACTCTGGACCTCAGATTCCTCATCTGTTTAACTGAAATAGAATATCTGCTGTCCTTCTTAGACTTTGACTTCTGTGAGAGACAGTGTGTCAGCTGTTTTTCATTAGATTTAAATTAAATATCTTTTTTTGCTTATAAGACAGTAGAGGCAATGGTAAACCATTTCTATATCTTTACCAAGAAAAATCTATGGATACACATCAAAGAATGACTTTATGACAGAAGATGGGAGATTCTGAAGAGGGTTTGTCCATGGAGTCACTCTGGGTCAGAAGCAACTTGCAGTTTTAAGATGTTGATAAGATTTGTGTCACCCTGACTTTCCCATCACTGTAGATGTCACCACCATCCATCCTATTCCACAAGCCTGTAACCTAGGCATTATCCTAGACTCCCCTCTCTCATTTAATTCAGTACTAAATCCTGTCAATTTGGCCTCCACAACATTGCTAAAATCCACTCTTTCCTCTGCATCTAAACTGCTATAACGTTAATCCTTATCCTATCACACCTTGATTACTGTATCAGCCTCCTTGTTGACCTCCCTGCATCCTGTTTCTCCCCAGTCAGGCCATACTTCACTCTGCCACCTGGATCAATTTTCTACAGAAATGATCAGGGCATGTTTCCCCTTTCCTCAAGAACGTCCAGTGGTTCCTCATCCACCTTTGCATCTAACTGAAACTCCTTATCATCGGCTTTAAAGCTCTCCATCACCTTGCCTCCTTATACCTCAGTTTGCTACCCTACTACTACAACCCACCGACACACTCCTTGAATGCTAATCTTCTCACTTTACCTCGATCTCATCTATCTTGCCACTGACCTCTAGGTCATGTCCTGCCTCTGGCCTGGAATGTCCTTCCTCTTCATATTTGACAAACAATTACTCTCTCCCCCTTTTAAGTCTTATTGAAGGCATATCTCCTCCAAGAGGCCTTCCCTGACTAGCCATCTTTTCCTTTTTTTCCACTCCTGCTGTGTCACCTTGACTTTCTCCCCTTATTCATCCCCACTCCCAGCCTCACAGCACTTATGTACATATCTGTAATTTTATTTATTTATATTGTCTGTCTCTCCCTCTAGAATGTAAGCTCATTCTGGACAGGGAATGTGTCTGTTACATTGTTATACTGTACCATCCCAAATGGTTAGTAAAGTGCTCTGTACACAGTAAGAGCTCAATAAATATGATTGACTGACGGACAGACTGATTAACCAGAAGCCTTCCACCTATCTCAAATTTCTACAGACTCATACTTAGAATAGTTTTCCAATCCATCACTGCAACAGCTATAGGGATTTATCTGGGTCTTCTAACTTGCTTTGTTTTTAATCTATTCGGGCATGTGCCAACTGGTACTGTTGATATGGTGTCCTTAAAACATTTTTTGTATTAGATCTTATTTTAGTTTATGGAAACCTAAAGCCTATTTGTGTTCAGACCAGTGACACTGCAGTGTGGGCAGGCCTCTGAACTCCTCCTCCATGAGGATATACAGTGTTCTTGGAGTTTTTTATTTGCAACGCTTAAATCATTATTTTGTCTTCAGTTGCCAAGCATAGTATCAAGTCTTTAATTTCTCAGCACAGAAATTCATGGGGAAAAAAAATTCAGGACCAGAGATTAAGCTTAAGGGAGATGACAAAATATTTTAAGCCAAAAGACAGCAAAAGATTCCATGGATTAATAGGCTGGGTATAAGATATTACACATACCCTCTAGTAAAATCTTGGGAAAAAAATCGACTCCTTTTTTTGGTGTAGCTATCATCAAATTGTAGAGTGACAAGAACCCTGAATTTTTTTTATTAGCAATCCTCTAAAGAATAAGTAGAGTTTAATTGTCCTGGGGTGGCCCTGAAAATTATCTACAGACTGATCTAAAACACTGTTCTTAAATACAAAATCAGTTTGCTAGTCCAGTCTTCTAGGGCAGGGGTCAGTACCCTTCTTTGCAGAAGAGTCAATAAAACTAATACCTTTGAGCAGTAAGCAAAGATCTAATCATACAAATTAAACACAGATTATTAACATAGCTTACTTCATTGTAAATTTAATGGTTTTAAATGCCCCTCCATCTGCCTCTCTATTTTGAGAGCCATATTTGGTTTTAAGAGCTAGATCTAGCTTCCAACCTATAGACTTCAGGTGTCTTCTCCAGAAGATGCAAAAAGAAAAATATTAAAACTTCTTAGCTTCTTGTCCAGAAAAATGTAACACAGACATAAAATGACTTTTAGAAGGTCAAGTTTCAAATTCACCTTCAGCCGAACAGTGCTCGGCACATAGTAAGCACTTAACAAATACCAACATTATTATTATTATTAATTTTAAAACTGCACAAGTAATAATGATGGCATATATTAAGCAGTTGCTATGTGCCAGGAACTGATAAATATGAGGGAAGGTACATGATAATCAGACTGGACACAGTTCTTGTCCCACACAAAGCTCAGAGCAGTCATAGGAAGGAGAATAGCTATCAACCCCTTATTACAAATGAAGAAACTGAGGCATAGAGAACTTAATTTACTTAAAGTTACTTGCTTAAAGTAACTTAGTTAACTTACTTGCCCAAAATGACAAGCAGACAAGTGAAGATATGATAATTGTACCAAGTCACCTGACTTAATCTTGTGCTCTTTCCATTAAGCCACGCTACTCTTCTCATTTTGATATCTACCTAAAAATATATGGAGTTCATCGTCACACTCAAAACATTGTTCCTTAAAAGTGTTTAGGATTTATGCCAAGGTAGTAATTTTCTCTATTAAACATATTTTTTTCACTATTACTCCCCCCCCAAAAAAATTACTACTGACATTTTGTGGACCTATTTATGCCATCATAATACCTCTGAAAAGTGAAACTGCTCCAGTCTTCTCAGGAAAGAAGAAAATCTTCAAAAGCTCACAGGAACATTTTATTTTTTTCCTCAACATACTTTCTACTAGTGAAGTTGAGGCTCTACATATATAAACCCAATCTTCCAGGAGATGAAGACATGGCACTTGTACCAACTCTTGCAGAAGTCACTGCTGCAGTTAGAGCCACAAAGAAATGAAAAAAGCACCTGAACCAGATGATCTATCTGTTGAGATCTACAAACATGGAGGAAAGACCCTGCTTAAGCACTTGAACTAAATCTTTTTCAGTATCTGGACCCTTGAAAGGAAAGGCCATACCTCAAAGATGTCACTATCATCACCATCTTCAAGAAGGAAGGGGAAAGATCAGATTGCAGCAATTACCAAAGCAGCTACAAGATCCTACCCATAATCCTCAATCAGTTACTAAAGAATACTGCAAACTAATTGCTCCCCAAATCACAGTGTGACTTCAGAACCCAATGGGTACAGTAGACATGATGGCGTAATGGATAAAGCACGGGCCAGGGAGTCAGAGGGCCATAGGTTCGATTCCCAGCTCTGCCACCTTTCTGCTATGCGACCTTGGGCAAGTCGCTTTATTTCTCTGTGCCTCAGTTACCTTATCTATAAAATGGGGATTGAGACTGTGAGCCCCACATGGGACAGGGTCTGTGTCCAACTTGACTAACTTGTATCTAGCCCCGTGCTTGCTTGGCACATAGTAAGTGCTTAACACGTACCATACTTATTAGTATTATTGTCTTTATTCTAATGTCAAACAGGAACACTGCAAGGAATGGCACCAAGACCTTGGCATATTTTTCACTGATCTTATGAGAACATTAAATACTATCAGTAGCTCTGAGTCATGGAAATCACTTAGCATATTTGGCTGCCCTGAAAAATCCATCTAGTCTCTGAGACTGCTTCACAATAGCATGGCTGGCTGGGTCATAGCTGAGGTTGTCCTGTATGATCCATTTTTCATTGCGAATTGAGTAAAGCAGGAGTGAGTAGTTGGAAAGATGTAAGAAAAGACCTGAATGCAAGTGTTAGAATATGTTTCCATACCACTGGGACATTCTTCCAGTAGGCAGACATAGCTTCATCCAAAGTCCCAGAGGCACTTATTCAATAATTGTTGTAGCAGATGACTGAATCATCCAGACATTGCAGGCCAATGTTAAGTCAAAACAAGAAGCGTGACCTAATAGATAAAACAGAGATCTGGGGGTCAAGGATCTGGGTTCTAATCCTGGCTCCAGTACCTGTCTGCTGTGTGACCTTGGGCAAGTCACTTCACTTCTCTGTATCTCAGTTACCTCATCCATAAAATGGTGATTAGGATTGGGAGCTCCATGACGGACATGGACTGTGTCCAATTTGATTAGACTACAGGTATCCTTGAGCTTAGTACAGTGCCTGGAACTTAGTAAGTGCTTAACAAAATACCATCAAAAAAAGAAAATCAAGGCACCATATCGCTTTGTGACAGGAAAGCCATACAAAGAACCAAAGACATATTGGCAGCACTAAGCTAAATGTTGTCATGGAATTCAGTTACCTAAGCAGAACACTTATGACAATCACAGACATATTAAAAAAAACTCAAGAAGGTCATCAATCAGGTTGTGCCCTAACTGATTAGTTTTTATCAACCCAAGTGCTTAGTACAGTGCTTAGCACTTGATAAATGCTTAGCAAGTGTCATAAAAAGGAAATAAATGATTCAGAAGATTGTCAACGAGTATGACATCTTAGTATCAGTTTCCACATCAGACTAAAGTTCTATGGAGCTGTAGTGCTGTCCAACCTTCTCTATAGCTATGAGACTGACCTCACACATGTTCTAGATCTAGCTCCTTGAACAATACATTAGCATAATTTACGAACCATATTCCATGTCAAATGACGAGGAAATCACAAACAATGAATAATAATAATAATGGTCTGAAACTGTCTCCAGCATCAAAGTTCTGCTCACTCAAATGTACCTTAGTTGGGACACTTTAGGAGAATGAATGACAGTAGAATCTCAAAATTACTGTTTTTAGAAAACAGAATTTGAGAAAATGAAAGTGAGCAAGACACAGTTAAACAAAACCTCAGGCAGAGCTGCATCCCAGTTGAAAGCTGCAGTCAGATGCTGAGCAGAGACCAGCACGGCACACTGCTATCAAGAAAGGAGTGGCTCTTCTCAAGAAAAACTTTCTGATAATAATAATAGTAATAAAATGTGGTATTGGTTAAGCGCTTCATATGTGCCAAGCACTGTTCTAATTGCTGGAGTAGATATAACAATTAGATGCCAGATGGGCCTCACAGTTTAAGCAGGAGGGAGAACAGGTACTGAATCTCCATTTTGCAGAGGAGAAAACTGAAGCACAGAGAAATTAAGTGACTTGTTCAAGGTCACATAACAGATGAATGGTGGACCTGGGATTAGGATGAGAGATAAGAAGGCAAAAGAGAAAACATTGTCATTAGCTGCAAAATCAAATATAGCAAGACCAACAAGCAAAGGCTACTTTGTGTGCATGATGTAATTTGGACAGAAGGGCCCATATTGTTCTTTTCAATTATTTAACCAATGGTATTTGTTGAATGCTTAGTGTACCTAGAGCACTCTATTGAGCATGCACTCCTAAGTGAATTTCACCATCACTGATGTCTCTGGAAGCAGCGTGCTTCAGTGGAAAGAGCACAGGCTTGGGAGTCAGAGGTCATGAGTTCGAATCCCTGCTCTGCCACTTGTCAGCTGTGTGACTGTGGGCAAGTCACTTAACTTCTCTGTGCCTCATTTACCTCATCTGTAAATGGGGATTAACTGTGAGCCTCACGTGGGACAACCTGATTACCCTTTATCTACCCCAATGCTTAGAACAGTGCTCGGCACATAGTAAGCACTTAACAAATACCAACATTATTACATCTTTATTTATATATATATATGCACACATACAGACATACATGTAGAAATATAATCTATATATGTATATGTGTATACATACACACACAAATGTGTACATATATCATATATATGTATGTATATATAAATATATATACACACATATATGGTTTAAAATTTTAAATGTAGAGTTTTAAATTTACCATGTTCGTCTGTAAATTTTCTAAGCACATTTAGTGTGGCTAGCCATATAAAAGTCAATAGAACTAAAATTTTGTAATCCCTCGCCTCACAATGGAAGAAAACATATTTCTATCTACTATAATCAGCACTAGGTGAGGCAATCATTTCTATGTGTGTGAATAAGCTACATCAGTCACTGCTTCTGAAGTAATTTAATCAATTTCGGAGATACAGACAGCTGATTCATTCACTATCAAATGCCTAATAGGTGTTAGGTAAGCATATGGAAAGTCGGACCCCCTGAGGTCTTCTCATCAGTTCTGTAAAGCTTCAAAAAAGAATGTTGGGGAATGGGGGGAAGGGAAAGGGGGACTCGAGGGGAGGGCAGGAACACACCTGAGGCATGCTGAACTGGCACTCTGTCCAACTGGACTGGCACTCTACCCACCTGATTTGGTTCCTACCCCAACTCTTAGAACAGTGCTTGACACATAGTGCTTAACAAGTAGGATAAAACAACAAAAAAAAAACATAGGGTGATTTCCTTAACATAGTCTAAAGCCAGGTTGGGTACAAAGACACATTTTTTGATATGTATCAAAAAAGCATGCTAGACCCAACCAATTCAACACCTTCTACTAAAGGGACTCACAGTTGCTGCTTGGTTTATACAAAACTAATTTCAATGGAAACAACACAATGAGACCCCCCAGCAAGACACCCCCCAGCATCGTGCTGAACCATTCTAACATGTCTGCTTTTTCTCACACAATCCCTTCAGCGGATGCCTCCTCCTCTTCTTTTCTTGGAGATAAATATAGGTTCTGTTTCTCCAACCCCTTAGGACTCTGCCAGAAAATGTGTTGGATGATGGTTTTTCTGGCATATTCTCTTCTGCTGGATATTAGTTTATCAGATCTGGAAAAAGAAAAGAGAATAAAGGGAATATCTTTGAATGATAGTCTAGTGGGAGGAGTGAGGTCATGAGAGGCATTTAAAAACAGCAGTATTAAAGCACTGCATCAGCATTAATTAGATTTCTATGTAATGATATGGTTGGTTGTCTATTGTTCCTTGATTCCTCCCTCTCCCCCTCTTTGTTTTCTTCCCCAAGTCTGTCCTTGTCATGTCTCCTAAAATGTATAGGTTTAATATAGCTCTTCTTGAGCACACATAAATTGATTTTATGAAAATGTAATGAGATGGGGGTCTTCCTTTGGATAACATATAATCAATGTCATATCTAATTAACCTGTAGAACTTGGCAGCTGTGGGATACTGTGTATTAATATATTTTCAAACAATCAAGGAGCATTTACATAAAATAAGAATGATATCTCTGATGAAGTTACCTAAAATAGTGACAAATTGAATTTAGGGTTTTGGAAAATGCACTATATAGCTTTGAATGTTGGAACATTTTTGAAGTGAAAGATTCCTCAGATGAGTATTATATTGTGTTAATGATATTCAGTATTTACTGTTGGCCTTTCATTAACTACTTTGGTGTTCATTTTACACGATGAGCTGTTTATATCTCATTTAGTCATGAGTTGGTACCTTAACCAAATACAGATTTTTGATAGTCATCATAAAAAGAATGTTGGAATTTCTGGCATGTACATTAGGCTTTCCTTGACAAATGGATTTTTCTGTAGGATGTTAAATTAGTCATTGCCATTTTCTGGCCTATGACTTCTCAGTCTCAATTTGAATCGCTACTAATTATCCTAATTTCATTTATTATAATTGGGGGTATGATTCAATTGGCTGAAATCAAAACCCAAGCATTTGATTATTTTCCTTTTTTAAACCACAGGAATTTTATGCTCACCAAGGCAAAGAACTGACAACAGCAACTTGACCCAATTAGGGCAGAACTGTTAGAACAGTTTGGGTCAGGCTAATGGCTCTTCCTGACCAGTAGTATTCTATCTCTGACATAGACAACAGAATCCTTGGAGGAACAGTGCGATTTATGGTCATTCTCACTGATGTCGGTCCTTCCAATAATACATGAATTATTATTATTATTATTATTATTAATGGAGAAGCAGCATGGCCTAGCAGCAAGAGCATGGTCTTGGGAGTCAGAGGATGTGGGTTCTAATCCTGGCTCAGCCACTTGTCTGCTGTATGACCTTGGACAAGTCACTTTACTTCTCTCTGCCACAGTTACCTCATCTGTAAAGTGGGGGTGAAACCCCATATGGGACAGTGACTGTGTCCAACCTGATTACCTTGTGTCTACTCTAGCACTTAGAATAGTGCTTGGCACATAGTAAGTGCTCAACAAATATAATAATAATGATATTGGTAAATTCAAAAGAAACAAGCACCTGTCCACCTATCTGATGGAACATAAGGAATTCATTTCTTCAGGTATCTGTCAAGACTACTGATATCAGCAGGTTTGAGTAGTTTGGATGGCTGAGGAATCCAATGGATTCCTAGAGAATTGTGCATCCCTAAGCATTAGGACTGAAGTCAAGAATAATAATAATTAACAATAATATTTATTAAGTGCTTACTATGTGCCAAGCACTGTATTAATTGCTGGAGTAGATACTATTCAGTCAGATCCAACTCAGTCCCTACCCCATGAATTTCACAATTTAAAAAGGAGGGGGAGCAAGGATTTAATTCCCATTTCAAAGTGACACACATAGAAGTGACTTTCCCAAGATTCCACAGCAGAATGCTAGGCATTCCAACATTCTTTGTATGACTATCAAATATCTGTGTTTGCTTATTATACCAACTCCTGACTTCATGAGCTTTGAATAACTCACATCTAATGATTGCTGAAGTAGGTTATGAAAGGCCAACAGTAAAAACGGAGTGTTATTAACACTATAATAACCTTACCTTAGAAATCTTCCACTTGAAAAAGCTTCCCATATTACAACCCAGCTATCCTGACTCCCAGTCTTGTGCTCTTTCCACTAGGCCACATTACTTCAACTTCAGTAGGCTTCCCCTAGTCTTAGTGTTGAGGGATTTGATGAAAAACAAGTCCATCCTCTTTGTGGTCTAGCCACTTTGCCAGCATCCTTTGGAAGCCACCCCATAAACCTTGCACAGACATGCCTTTTACCTTCATTTTTTCCTAATGGTATTAGTTTATTATGTTCCATGCACTGTACTAATAGCTGAGGTAGATAGAAGCTATTCAGGTCAGATAGACCCTGTCCCACATAGGGATCACAGTCCCAATTTCCATTTTAAAATGAGGCAACTGAGGCATAGAGAAGTTAAGTGGCTTGCCCAAGATCATACAGCATACAAGTGGCAGAAACAGAATTAGAACCCAGGTCCTCTGATTCTCAGGCCCATGCTCTTTCCACTAGACCATAATTTCTACCATTCCAAGTTTTCTTTTTAAATGTAAATTGTCTTGACACCTTTTTTATGTAGAACACCGTACTAGTCACCTGGGAAAGTATATCAGAGCTAATATATATGAGTCCCTTTAGTGGGTGGCCTGGGTAAGCAATCCCAGAGTGCATCTAAGACCCTTACAGAACCAAATGCTAGCAGCTGAATGAAACATTCATAAAACTCTGACCTTCTAGATTGCCATTACCTAGTATCCTAACATTGTATTTACCAGAAATGCAAGGAAAACAAAAAATAACCTTCCCTAACCTATAGAGGAAAGCACGTTTCACTCTCAGTACAACTAGGCTCAGGCAGCTACTTAACAAACTACTCTGGAAAGTTGATAAATTAAGGTTACTGAACAGTGAAATAAATACTTCTATCAGTGTGGTCTGACCCTTTCTCCATAACCAATGGTATCAAGCAGAATTGAGAGTTATATACAGTTTTGATCAACCTATTGTCAATCTAATCAATCAGGAAGCTCCTCCATCTCGAAAGGCCATAGTCATCATGGGTCCTTCAGTCTGCCACAAATCACTATTTACTGATGAAGGTATTTAGATAATGTACGGACAAGAAGATATACATTTCTTTTATAAATTACTTTACAAAATCAGCAAAGCTAAAGTTGGAGATGAACAATTAATTGTATTGAGTGGATGTTGGATGTTGTGCCCTATACTAAACACTTGTGAGAGAACAATAACCAAAAGAAGATGCTATCCTTGACCTTAATGGACTTACAAAAAAATCTAAAAGGGGAGATGGGCACTATATTGCAGAAAGTAAGAAAAGACTGGAAAGAAGGATATGTGGAAAGGAAATTACTTTAACAACAACAACAATGTAAATTGATTCATAAGATAGTGCTATGAATGCTTTCAAAGTGCTTAGGTGCTGAGGTGGTGTAGAAGTGTAAGATAGTAGTCAGTCAGTGTTATTTATTGAGTATTTACTGTGTGCATAGCACCATACTAAGCACTTGGGAGAGTATAATACAATAGAGTTGGCAGACAAGTTCCCTGCCCACAAGGAGCTTAAGGTCTAGAGGGGTGTATGGGAAAAATTAACTAGGGAGAAGAAAAATTAATCAGGGAAAGCCTTGTGGCAAAGGTGGGATTTCAGAAGAACACTGAAGATAGGAGATCTGTGGTCTGCTATTTTTGAAGGGAGAGTTATTTCCAGCCAGGTGAAGGGACATTAGTAAGGAGTCAGAGGCAGGACAGTAGAGAATGAAGCACAATGAGAAGGTGAACTTGAGAGCAGAGAAGAATGTTAGATTGGATATAGTGAGAGAAGAGGAATCAGAAGTAGGATCAGTAGTAGGGAGGAAGCTGATTGATAGTGTGCCAATGGCCAGGAGTCCCTGTTAGATACAGAGAGAAATGAGTAACCACTGGAACTTTCTGAGGAGTGGAAATCTGTGTGCAGGACTATAGTTCAGAAAAATGACTTGGTCAGAAAAGTGAAGTATTCACTGTTTGGAAAAGACTAGAAGCAGAGAGATCAATAGAGACTTTTACAAATGGTCTAAACAAGATATGACTAGTGCCTGGACCAGGGTAATAGCTATTAAATGGAGAGGAAGAGGCAAATCCGAGAAATCCCGTGGAGTAAAAACTGACAGGATTTACTGCCATTAGGACTGTGAGAATTTAAAGAGAACAAATTGTTAAGAATAATACCAAGTTTAAGAGCTTCAGAGATAGGGAAAATGGTAGTGTTAACTGCAATGGAAAAGTTAGGTGGAGAGGATTTGGGAAGGAAGAGGAGGAGTTAGACATATGGAACTCAAGGTGCCACATGGCAGATATTCTAGAAGCAAGAAAAAAGTGTGATTGAAGAGGAGATGTGTGTTTCAGGCAAGTGAGAGATTTAGGAGATATCCTCAAAGGAGTGGTAGCAGGAGGCTCACCAAGGAAGTGAATGGAAAGTATCAAGAGTAGGGGACCTAAATCAGGACCTTGATGATGATGATGGTATTTATTAAGGGCTATGTGCCAGGCACTGTACTAAATAGTGGAATAGATACAAGGAAGTCAGTTTACAAACAGTCCCTGTCCCACAAAGCCTCACAGTTTAAAGGAGGAGGAGGAAAAATGGGTCTTCTATCCCCTATTTTAGGATACCTACAGTTAGGGGATGAGAAGCAGAAGAAGAGCCAGTGAAAGAGATTCTCCCTTCTCTTCTGTTCTCCTTCCCACTTAGACTATGAGTCCTGTGTGGGAGAGGAAAGACATTCAGCCTGATTAACCTGTTTCTAACCTAATCTAATCTAATCTAACCCAGAGATTAGAGCAGTATTTGGCACATAGTATGGCCTTCATTCATTCATATTTATTAAGTGCTTACTGTGTGCAAAGCACTGTACTAAGCACTTGGGAGAGTTCAATATAACAATAAACACATTCCCTGACCACACCGAATTCACAGTCTACAGTCGAGCTCACAGTCTTGCCAATTGCTCCATTGTGAGTGGTTGTGAGACTGCAAGCAAAGGAACACAGAAAATGCTTTAATTCAATTCATTTCAACCATATTTATTGAGTATTACTGTGAGCAAAAGCACTGTACTAAGCACTTAGGAGAGTAAAATAACAATAGACACATTCCCTTCCCACAGCAACCTTGCAGTCTAGCTTTAAAGACCAAATGAATCACAGCCTTAAATGATGTGGTATATCTGGGAACTACAGGGAGACAACAACAGCAGATAGACTAGTCTGGAATGCAAAAATCAAGAATGGAACTGGTCTTTTAGAACAGAGATTGAAACCAATAAGGAATTAGTAAACCCACTGAACAACAAAGGACATTTTTTAACTCAGGTGCAGTAGAGAAAATACTGTCAAATGTGAACTGTTCTTTGCAACCACAACCACTGCTCCACATGCACACAAATAAAATTTAAGAGTATCATCAGTTTGAAACCCAAAGAACAAAGAGCAATTGGCTCCTTTGAGCTGTAACTGAAAATGCTAAAATTTTACTTTAGTCAGACAGACATTGGTAGGTCCAGAAAAAAAAAAGCAAAAAAAAAGCTATAAACCATTCAAAATTAAAATCCAATCTCAAAAGGCCCCAGTGAAAACCATGAAACTATGCAGTTGAAGAATACATGCTATCAAAATTATGGAGGTGGGAAATCACAAACTAAATCTGAAGCCACCTCTAATCAATTCAGGATATTTATGAGCCAGCTCATTTTCCTTGTGCATAAAAAGTTATTGGACTGTGATCCTGCAAAAGAGCAAGAGAAAGTATGAGCCTTTGGAAGAAATATTACATGTTGTCAATACCTTCCAATAGCTGTAAAACCATGGCTTCAGATATGCCTAAATGACAAATAGTCCAGTGAATAAATGACATCCCTGTGCTCTGCAACTGCCAACATGTTTCAGGCCTTAGTAAGCAGGGCATAAAATGAGGTTTTTGTTACTATTTGCCTTAACTGATTATCTTTAATGTTCATTGATCAGACTTCATACACTGCATTAACCTGTCTTTCACCAGAACAGAAAATAAAGACTATTTCAATATGGCCAGCTAGCAGAGTAGTTTTTAACCAGTTTGCTAAATCCCACACTTTACTGAACCTCAAACAAGACCATACTCTAAGAATGCATTCAGAAAAGCAATGTGGTAAAAGTGATCGTATAGAATCCTTTATTTATTCTTGGCCAATGACTTCGAGATCAAATTTTCTCAGTTCAAAGATGGTTTTCAAACTGCCACCTCTGCAGAATCAGACTAAATTCTTTCTCTTTCTTATATCCTCCCTATTATTAAGGATTGTGCAGTTAGAGCTGCATCACTGACACTTGGTGATAAATGAGGTGGACTAGCTTCAGACATAATTCTGTGTGGTTAGATCCTAGAAAAAGTCAAACTTTTCTTTTGAAGTACAGAGAATGGATGTTACTTGAACCTCACTCAGGGGCAACTCTCCTGTGATGGAAAGGGATCTGAGGGTGAGAATCTTGCTACATTTTTCTACATGTATTTCTCAAATGGCATTTATATGGAAATGTGGACAAGTGTGAGTCTTAGAAACCTGCTTTGGATTTTAAACTCTCTGAAGTGTCTTTGCAATGAAAAATCCAATGTAAAAAAAAAGTCATTTTTTTCCAACTTGCAGGTTTTAGCAGTGGCTTTTAAACAGGCTTTACCATCTACTTAATTTCCACCAGAATTAATATAGTTCACTACATCTGTGCTATTTTGAGAGAACAGTTTGTTTTATTGAATATAATCTGACATAGTAAGCCTTCTCTTTAAAAACTATCGAAGCCCTTTATGTTCACAGATGAAACCTTACTCTTCTTGTAGATGGAAGGAGTGCAGAGCCTGTGAAAATATAATTTTTACAGAGCAAACTCAGTTCATTTGGACAGTTAGCAGATCCTGACAACTCAATGTTGTTCAAACAGTTAATACTTCATAGGTTGCATTACAGGATTTAGTCCAAGTCCCTTAGGTAATCTACCAAAGTGTTTGCTTTATTAAAAGTTGAGAAGGATAATTTACTTGTAGAATTTTAGATAACTATGATATTTATCTGAGTGATTATTTTAGTTCTCCATTCCGTGTCTACCAATTACTTTCCCCCTCCCACCAGAAGCTCCTAATGGATCAAAATTCAGGTCAAGCATCTTGCAATATGATAGCCTCAAAAAAAAAAAAGAAATCAATAGTATTTATTTTAGTATTTATTGGGTACTTATGGTGTGAACAGCACTAAGTGCTCTGTGGAGTACAATACAACATAGTTGGTAGACATATTTCCTGCTTACAAGGAGTTTACAGGCTAGAGGGGACTGGATACTTGGTAGATGATCTCCAAGCCCTGCATTAAGCAGGACAATAACACTTTTTGAAACCAGTTTTGCCTGGCTTCACACCAGAAATATAAAACATTATTTTAACCAAATATGTCACTGCATAAAAGGCACCTTTATTCACCCACTCTCAGCCCCATTGCACATTTATTTCATTTGTAATGTCTGTCTTCCCTTCTAGACTGTAATTTCCTTGTGGACAGAAAACATTCTACCACTTCTGTTTTATTGTACTCCCCTAAACATTTAGTACAGTGGTCTTCTCACACTAAGTACTTAATAAATAGGATTACTTCATCCCAGTGGGCCAAAGAAGATTTCAGATTATGTTAGGTGAGACACAGTACCTTCTCCTAGGAACCTAGACAAAGCAGCTTTGGGCACATAGCACTCAAATTCCATCCACCTTCATTTTCTTTTTTAAAATTATTTTTGATTATTCAAATGCTCACAATGGTAAAGCACCCAAGAAATCTTTAAATGTTTATGGTGACAAATAAATTATTAGTCTTATGATACATTTTGACTGAGGATTTCATAATTTAATTATTAATTGGTGAGAAAAACTTTTGCATTCCAAATTCGCAGATGGAAGGTTTAAAATTTTTGATCCAAGGTAGACTAACCACCAGGCTTGGTTACTAAAACTCTCGGATTTTCTTCCTTTTAGTATATAAAAAGCACATATTTATATGAAATGTCTACAGATAAATTATGGAAAGCTTAATTCCCTTGATCAGGTCTGCCAAACCCAAGTAGGGCCTCAGGTATTCTGCAGAGTCATTCCTAGGAAAATGGCTTTAGTGTGCCATTTGATAATATTTACATAATCTGTTTTCCCTCCTTTTCCCCTTTCCCTTCTGAGCATCATCTGTTCCCTTCATTCCCAAAACAGATGTCTTATCTCTTCCTTTGGTATAACCCAGGTTGCAGAAATTTCTTGGGAAGCAGCATGGTATAGTGGATAGAGTACAGGCCTGGGAGTCAGCCTGGGGAAATTATTACTACTTGGGGGCAGAATTTTTACTAGCAGTTCAAGTACTTGTTCTCTAAGGAAGAAAATCTCGCCACATATTAGGGAAAATACCCAAACAAATGGAAAAATGCACATATTACATCACCTTAAGATTTCATAGAATATTAACTCATCCATAAATGATGACTAAGCAAAATATCTAGTTATCCCCTTTCAGTCTTGGGATGTAAAATAATAGGCTATATGTCTCAAAAATCTTACTAAGTATTTGACTTCAAACATCAGACTCAAGCAAATATTTTGTTAATCTTTTTTCTGTTTTGTGTTCCCATTTGTATTTCAACTGATTCTTGGAAATACAGAAGATTGATAATTCCATTCTCCTTTAGAACATGCATGAGCATGGTGCATGTTTGTGGCTTGTTTCAGTGTTGATAGGAGAGACCCTCACAGCAACTTCAGTAGTTAAATAAAGCACAGAACACTGACATGTTTGATACATCCTTGCCGTAATTATGGATGACAATTGCATATTTGTACCGACAGAAATTTGTTGAAGGCAGATAGTGTTATCTTTTTGAATTAGGAAAACAGTATTTGATATACTGATAGAAACACCCGTTTCTTTTTTTGTATTTCCTTGAATTGTCCCTCACCAATCTTACCTTCTGACTGAATAGGGCCATCCTCAAAACACTCAGCTCCTTCGCCACTGATCCCAGGTTCAAGGGAGTGAGAAGTTTGCAATATAATGAATAATATTGAACCCAGCTCTCTCCCTTCTGGAATGGAAAATAGGCTGAGATAATTCCTTGTGGGGATTACCATTTCACTCTACTGAACATTTAAACCACAAGTGGAGAATGCACTCACCCCTGCTTATGGTGATCTTGGTTTGTAGTCCTTGAATTGAGAATGAAGAGCAGTAAGGAGGGCTTAGAGATGCATTGCTGAGCAGTAGAACAAGGGGAGCCTTAAAAAAATTGGCATTTGTTAAGTGCTTCTATGTTCCAGGTACTCTCAATCAGTCATTACAAGCTAATCAGGTTGGACACAGGTCATGTCCCACTGGTACATAGTGGAGTCAGAATTATAACTCAGATCTTCTCACTTCCAGTCCCATGCTCTGTCATGGTCTTAATCCTTATTTTGCAGATGAGGTCACTGAGGAACAAATCATTTGACCAAAATATCATAGCAGAAAAGTGGTAGAGCAGGAATTAGAACCCAGGTCCTCTGACTCCGGGCCCATCCTCCTTCCACTAGGCCATGCTGCTTCTTTGATATTTGGAGTAGGTGTTCCCAAATGACTCCTGTAAAAAACTGCTTTGTCTCCAGTTTGTTGGTATATGAGGGAAACCAAATCTTAGGTTCAGCTGGTCCATTCAGGAAGCTGTTTTTACTCTGCAAAAGAAACTGATGGTGGGGTTTCCTAACTGGAAGGGCGTTTATCTCTTCAGGTCTACAACAACCAGGATTCCATTCCCATTAATGTTTACCTAAGGTATTGATAGTTCTGTGAGATATAGAGCAGCTTGTGACTCTGCCCTGGGATTCTTTTTCTTCGAGTTACAAAAGCCAAGCAATAAATCCAAAGGCAAAGGAAGGATTTCTTTCATCTTTTAGGTTTGTGAAAGGTGCCTCTTCAGCAGAAGTGACCCAAGGTCATTTTAAATCAATTACTAATAAATCTGTGTAGCTTTCTATTCACGGAATAAGAATCTGGAGAGTAAGTGAATTTTAAGCATCAAGTTCTTTTCCAGCTATTTTTTTTTTACTTGCCACCTTCTGTTACTGGTAATTGTTAAAGTGGTGACCTTTATCTATTTATCTTATTTACAGTTTGATATTTTGAGCTTACTCTATGCTAAACTATCTCAAGATACTCTGAGATAAACAGAGTTATTTTTCACCCTCCTAAAAACATTCAGAACAGCAAGAAAAACCTTCTGCCTTTGACTCCAGAGTGGCATGGGAAAGTGCATTGCTTTTGGTCATTTGAGCCTGGATACTGGGAAATGCTACCTATTCGCTTTTAAGTAACTACTTTTGTTTTTTTTTATGGGGAGGAAAGAGTTTGACAGGGTGCTATATTCAAGAAAGATTGATTGATCAGCACGGTGCTAAAACAACTGAACACCATCAGAAATAATCCAAGCTTCCTATGGGTCCCAGTTGACTAATAATAATAACAACAATCGAGGTTAAGAGCTATACTATGTGACAAGCACTGTACTAAACACATGGGTTGATACAAAATAACTAGGCCCCATATGGGGCTCACAGTCCAAGTAGGAGGGAGAACAGGTATTGAATCCCCATTTTGCTGATGAGGGAACTGAGGCACAGAGAAGCTGAGGGATTCACACGGTGGAGTCAGAATTAGAACTCAGATCCTCTGACTCCCAGGCTCATGCTCTGTCCTTTACTTTGAAGCATGCAGGAGGCAGTTTGTGCTGAATTCCTTTTGCTCCCTTAGGTGCTGAACAAATTAATGACTTTTCATCCCAGAAAGGAATGAATTTGCATTTCCATCTCAGAAATCTGACGTTTTACAAAACATCCCATAAAGCAACAGGTTTAAGTAACCCCAGGACATGGTGAAACACTGACATTTCCCTGGGGTCAGGTGGACAAGGACTTAATCTTTTTCTCTGTCCAAGGGAACACCTGTTGGGAAAATGAAAAAAGACAGAGATAGACTTTAGGTCCCTTTGTCTGCTTATCTTCAATGTTTATATTCTTTACTCTGTACTGAGGAAATACTTCCATTGCCCTTTCTTACCCCATAAAAAGCAAAATTTATACTATATCTTTGGAGGAAGAAAGTCCAAGTGCAAATGTTCATTTCAGTCTCTTGCCTTAGCCTAGTTTATTTAAACAGCTGTATATCAACCTGGAAAAGCATTAAGAGACTCGCTGTTTGTTAAAAGGAGCATTTTTTAAAAAAAACTAGACCCCCAGATGTCATAACATTCCGTATTTAATCTATACCAGAGCAGATGAATTGAGAAGTTATCCATCTTTCTCCATTTGTGCTGAGCAATTACAATCACACTCAGGGATACAGAAAATCAATAATAGTATTTATTGAGTGCTTACAGTATACAGAACCCTGTATTAAGCTTCTGGAAGGAGCACTTGACTTTTGGAGCTTTTACAGCTAGATTCATTTACTCCTAGATCTCTCAGATTCCTTTAACAATGCTGACCACCCCCTTCTGAAAACATTATCTAACCTCAGCTTCACTTACACTGTCCTTTCCTCGTTCTCCTCCTAGCTCTCTGGCTTCTCCTTCTCGAGCTCTTTCTCTGGGTTCTTCTCTTCCTCCCACTCCCTAAATGTGGGAATTCCTCAATCTTCAGTCTGGGGCCCCCTCTAGTCTAGAACTATATCCATTCCTTTGGAGAACTCATTCTCTCCCATGGCTTCAACTACCATCTCTACATGAATGATTCCCAAGTCTACCCTTCCAGCCCTGACCACTCTTCTGCTCTGCAGTCTCACATTTCCTCTGCCTTCAGGACATCTCTGTTCTGCCAACAGCTCACTTATGTCCAAAACATGTTTAAAACAGAAGGCCTCATCTTCCCACCCAAATCCTTTTCTATTACTCTAGACAATACAACCATCCTCCCTTTCTCACCCATTATCCTCTGCTCATCTCATTTAAACCCACATATTCAACTGAAGTAAATCCTATTGATTTTTTCTTGACAGCTTCTCAACCAATAATATTTATTGAGCACTAAATAAAGTGCAGGGCACTGTAGTAAGCTCTTGGAAGAGTCCAACACTGTAACAGACACATTCTCTGCACACCATGAATTTACAATCCAAAAACCCAGCCTATTCTCTCCATCCAAACTGCTACTATGCTAATCTAAGCACAACTTAACTACTGCATCAGCGTTCTGGATGACCTCTCTGACTCCAGTTTCTCCCCACTCCAATCCATGCTTCCACATTGCAGCCTGGATCATTTTTTTATAACAATAAAAAAAAATTTCTGTATGTATCTCCAACTCCTCAAAAACCTCCGGTGTTTTCCCATCCACCTCTGCAACGAACAAAAACTCCTTACCATTGTCATTAAGGTTCCTGCTCCTGGCATGCTTCCATGCCCTCTTGTAGTCCTTCATCTCCACCAAGACTTTGAGCCTGTTTTGTTTCTTTGTGTTGCTTTAATGTACATCACTCCTGAGGTGGCTGTCTACAAAGCCTTCTCCCATTTAATTTCTTAGATAGTAAACCCTCTGAGGGACAGAGACCATGTATAATTTCCATGTGAGTATTCTGTCCCAGTGCTGAGTACAGTGCTTTACACCCAATAACCTCTTAATAAACACTATTATTGCTAAAACTACTTTAAAGTATTCAATCAGCTCTCCCCCTTCTATCTAACCTTATCAATCTTCCATTTCAACTATAACCCAACTTTCACACTTCTCATTTAACACCATCCTATTCATTGTACTTTGATGTCAACTGTCTCACACAGACTCCTTGCTCATGTCCTTCCTCCTCATGTCCTTCCTCTGGCCTGGAACCCCCTCCCAATCAATCATATTTATTGAGCATTTACTTTGTGCAGAGCACTGTACTAAGCACTTAGTAGAGTACAATACAACAATTATAGCAGAGTTGGTAAAAATATTCCCTGCCCACAGTGAGCCCTCCCGATTCAAATCTGATGGATCACCACTCTCACCATCTTTAAAGCCCTCGTAAAATAATATCTCCTCCAAGAGACCTTCCTTGACTAACTCCTCATTTCTCCCATCCTGTTCACCCTCCCCACTGCTTCACTTTTGCACTAAACTAATATCTGTACTTTATATAAATCATTTCTTTGTTCATTATTCTTATTTTCATTCATTCATTCAATAGTATTTATTGAGCGCTTACTATGTGCAGAGCACTGTACTAAGCGCTTGGGATGAACAAGTCGGCAACAGATAGAGACAGTCCCTGCCGTTTGACGGGCTTACAGTCTAATCGGGGGAGACGGACAGACAAGAACAATGGCAATAAACAGCGTCAAGGGGAAGAACATCTCGTAAAAACAATGGCAACTAAATAGAATCAAGGCGATGTACAATTCATTAACAAAATAAATAGGGTAACGAAAATATATACAGTTGAGCGGACGAGTACAGTGCTGTGGGGATGGGAAGGGAGAGGTGGAGGAGCAGAGGGAAAAGGGGAAAATGAGGCTTTAGCTGCGGAGAGGTAAAGGGGGGATGGCAGAGGGAGTAGAGGGGGAAGAGGAGCTCAGTCTGGGAACGCCTCTTGGAGGAGGTGATTTTTAAGTAGGGTTTTGAAGAGGGAAAGAGAATCAGTTTGGCGGAGGTGAGGAGGGAGGGCGTTCCAGGACCGCGGGAAGACGTGACCCAGGGGTCGACGGCGGGATAGGCGAGACCGAGGGACGGTGAGGAGGTGGGCGGCGGAGGAGCGGAGCGTGCGGGGTGGGCGGTAGAAAGAGAGAAGGGAGCAGAGGTAGGAAGGGGCAAGGTCATGGAGAGCCTTGAAGCCTAGAGTGAGGAGTTTTTGTTTGGAGCGGAGGTCGATAGGCAACCACTGGAGTTGTTTAAGCAGGGGAGTGATATGCCCAGATCGTTTCTGCAGGAAGATGAGCCGGGCAGCGGAGTGAAGAATAGACTGTAGCAGGGCGAGAGAGGAGGAAGGGAGGTCAGAGAGAAGGCTGACACAGTAGTCTAGCCAGGATATAATGAGAGCCCGTAATAGTAAGGTAGCCGTTTGGGTGGAGAGGAAAGGGCGGATCTTGGCGATATTGTAGAGGTGAAACCGGCAGGTCTCGGTAACGGATAGGATGTGTGGGGTGAACGAGAGGGACGAGTCAAGGATGACACCGAGATTGCGGGCCTGAGAGACGGGAAGGATGGTCGTGCCATCCACGGTGATAGAGAAGTCTGGGAGAGGACCGGGTTTGGGAGGGAAGATGAGGAGCTCAGTCTTGCTCATGTTGAGTTTTAGGTGGCGGGCCGACATCCAGGTGGAGACGTCCCGGAGGCAGGAGGAGATGCGAGCCTGAAGGGAGGGGGAGAGGACAGGGGCGGAGATGTAGATCTGCGTGTCATCTGCGTAGAGATGGTAGTCAAAGCCGTGAGAGCGGATGAGTTCACCGAGGGAGGTGAACTCATTTATTCTCATTTATGTTTGCCTCTTCTGCTATATTGTAAATTAAGCTCGTTGTGGGCAGGGAGTGGGACTGTTGTATTGTCCTCTCCCAAAAGCTTAGTACAATGCTCTGCACACAGTAAGCACTCAATATGTAAGATTGACTGAAGTATGTCTTCTTTAAGCACTTTGATACTCACCCCACCCCAGCCCCACAGCATTTATGTACATATCCTTTTACTCTGTAACTTATCCTATCCATAATTCATTTTAATTTCTGTCTCTACTCTAGACTGTAAACACTTTGAGAGTAGGGATCATATCTAGGTACCTTTGTCTTATACTCTCCCAAGAGCTTAAAACAGTTCTCCATATGCAATAAGCACTTAGTAAATACTATTGATTTACTTCTTTTCCCTACAAATATTACATGGCATGGGGATGGAAGAATGTATCTTATAGATACTGTCAAAATGGAATAACGTCTAAAATAAACTCTTCTTCCATTTGGTCTGGAGCTGTTTCTCATTTCATTAGCCAAGATGGGGCTCCCAGAAGTATTACATAACTCAGGGTATGCCTGCAATCCTCAATGAAGAGTATTTACTGAATACTTACTGCATGGTGATCATTATGCTAAGCATTTGAGAGAGCATAATAGAATTAGTAGACAATGAAACCTGCCTAGAAAAATCTTATAATCTAGTCAGAAGAGACAGATATTAAAATGAATTTCAGAGACAAAGAAAAATGTCTGTCCTTGGGAGCTAGGGTTTAAGTAATAAGATAAATAAGATATGTACAGAAGTATTATAGATAATTGTGAGAACACAGGTAGCTGGAGCAGAAGTGCTGAAGTGGTAATTGGGGGGGTATAACCTGGAGACAAGAGAAGAGATTACTTGATGAAGGTCTCTTAAAAGAGGTGACTGTGTTCACCTTGAGGACTAGGGAACCAGGTCAGTTTTATTCTTTCTTCTGTTCTTCCCCATCATTGAGTACAGTGCTTTTTATCTAGTGGACACTCAAAGGCTTTGAAAATGGGGAGAGCTGTCATCTGACAGCTTTAAAGAAAAGGGAGACCCAGGCAAGGGGACAAGTATGGTGAGCAACAGATCAGAAGTGGGAAGCAGAGAAACTTCATAACCTAGTGGAAAGAACATGGGTCTAGGAGTTGGAGGACCTGGATTCTATCCTGCCTCTGCTACTTGCCTACTGTCAATTCACTTTTCTCTTCCTCATTTCTTCAACTATAAAATGGGAATTCAATATTTAGGCTGTGAGTCTCATGTTGAATAAGAACTGTGTCCTACATGATTAACTTGTATCTACCCTAATGCTTGGAACAGTGTTGGACGCATAGCAAGTACTTAGCAAATACCATTAAAAAAAGTAGGAGACAATAATTAGACGAAATGACTAGGTTTTTTGAGATACACACAGAGTGCAAGCTGGTATGTAGTGGGAGAAAACCATGGAGATATCAAAGTTAGCAGCACTGTTTATGGGAGAAGGAGTCCAATTTGGGGGGTCCATGGACATTCATGGATTAATTTGCTTAGGAAAGACTCCATTTCTTTTTGCTGTTTGTGGTTTGAAATTGTTCTTGAGGCTTGGAAATCTCTAAACCAGAAAGTCTGGACCTGGAGGATTTAGGTTAAAGAGGTTAAATAGTTAAATCACTAGTGAATTCATTACCAGTAGGCAATACATCAGATAATGACTATGGTAATTATATAAGTAACATGGCCTAGTGGACAGAGCACAGGGCTGGGAGTCAGAAAGACCTGGATTCTGATCCCAGTTCTGTCACGTGTCTGCTGTGTGACCTTGGGCAAGTCATTTAACTTACCTGTGCCTCAGCTTCCTCCTCTGTAAAATGGGAATTAATATTGTGAGACCCATATGGAACACGGACTTGTGCCAACCTGATTAGCTTGAATGTATCCCAGCTCTTAATGCAGTGCCTGGCACATGGTAAGTGCCTAACAAATACCATTAAAAAAAAAAAGAAAATAGGGTAGGACTATGCTTTACTGAGCAACAATATTCCCATTTTCCTATCCATCTTGTGACAAACATAAAAGGTGATAAACTAGTTTGTGTGCACTTTACAGGTGTTGCTTGGTCCAATTTATCTTAGTGTTGCTCGGCACATAGTAAGCGCTTAACAAATACCAACATTATTATTATTATTATTATTATTAGTGCTAAATATCTTCTAATTGGTTATGAGTGCATATCATTAATCACTCTTAATACTACTATGGGGCTTTGAAATAGTTAAAAGTGCTTTCAGTTTTCAACTAGCCTAGAAAAAGAATATGTATTTCAAGTTATAGTCTTAGAGAAGAATTCTTCGAAGCTCAAGAGACCATTTAGATCTACATTAATTAAAATTTCCAACTCTTAGATTATGTAACAAAACAGTAAGCCTTATATTAAGCTAGATATTTAGGAATGTATTAGTACAGAAACCTGTCCATCATGAAAACAGGTGCCCTTTTTAAAGTGGTCAGTGTTTTAATGCCCCCATTTATTTAAAAAATCATATCAAAGACTTCAATTACTAATCATATATTCTTTCACTCCTGGTTTTGTAATGAACAGGTAGTAACTGACAACCCTTTTCATGATAAACACCACAGCCATACTAAAGTTTTCAATGAAAGTACCTAAAAATTGCTAGGTTATATATGTCTTTCACGACAATTTTAAAAGCCTGGTACAACCGGTGAGTAAACTAAAATGCTCATCTACAGTAAGCAAAAATAAATGGCAATAAAATAGTGGAATTATTTAGTAAATTATTGTTCTCATGATTATGCTGGTCTTAATGGTCTGAACACATTGATTTACTTGCACAAGGTGAGTAATATATTATTAGCATCTCCCCAGCTCTGAGGAAATTGATGTCTTAACACATTTACCTTTTTAATGAATAGCCATTTACTCAAAATGGCTTCTAAATGCAATGTTTTCTAAGATATTTATGAAACCCATCTATTATATCCACTACTTATATCAGTAAGGGCCCATTTTAGCAAATAATGAAATGAAATTTGGTTATTACATGCAGTCTCCAGTATTTTACATAATATAATGATTGGTCTGGGATCAAGTAATGAATCCTAAAGGAATAAGAAAAGCTATATATTTTGGCTTTAACGAAGTATCAACACGGATTTTGGTTTAGCCTCCATTAAGTGTCTCAGAGAATAGAGCAGAGACGAGATGTTTTGGAATTCCAAGCAGACCCTAAATGTGATAGGGTAGAAGACCTGGACCACTCAGTCTCTAGATAACCAATCAGAATAAGTGTCTATTTGAAAACACTGTCTTCTGACATGAATGTCTGGAAATTGATAGCAATATGAGTTTTTAAAAACTTTTTTGTAATAAACCCAGCCATTGGAGTCTATGAATAAGTATTCATTTTTGAAGCTTGACAGGGAGATCCTATCCATTCACGCAAAGTTTAGATGAAAAGATTAGTGTATGACCAATATATTAAAACTATAAATTCAGGGACTGAAAATTCTTTCTCCTGCCATTATAGTCTTTGCATACCTATTTATTATCACTCTGATCTCAGACAAGTTCATAAGTAGTTATTCTGTTCCTCCGTTTCCTTAGCTATAAAATGAACTACCACCCATCATTCCACAGGGCCATTTGTAGATAATTATTCTAAAGTTTTATTTTCTCATTTGAAATATTGCCAAATTATTATGTTCTATCCCCATATTTAAAAAATATGTCCATGTCCATCCTCACCCTACTTCTCCTCTCACCAAACTTTTTGCTAGCCCAGAAATGAAATCTGCAAAACCTACTTCAGAAAACAAACCTTGAACTAATATGACTGAAAGCATAGGTGAATTCATCTCTCCTAAATAAGTTAATAAGTTTACTCTTATTTAAAATGTATATTGGAGTAAAGAGTTTTAGTCCTTTTTTCTCTTTAAATATTAGTCACAACTAAGTACAGTGTGTAGCTTTTAGGCCCTCTAATTTAATTGGTGTCTTTCAACAGGTTTCCCAGCCAAAAGAAATGAAAGAACTAAGGAAATAATCCATTTATTTCCAGGGGGTAGTGAGAAAAGGGAAAAAAAAATTAAAAAAAATGTCTCATACTCCTGGCTTCCCATTTTTTCCTGAGTTATTCAGACTTTTTTTTCATTTCTCACTTAATGGTATTTACTGAGTACTTACTATGTGCAGAGCACCGTACTAAATGCACTACAATAGATTGGTAGACACCTTCCCTGCACATACTGAACTTACTTTCTAAGATGCCCTTATCTGTTTCATTAGTGTTAAAGCTTGAGTCTTTAAACTGTGTCATAAATATTGTACATAATGAAATTAGATTTTAGTGACCATTGTATCATCATTTATTTGCTTAGGCAATATTTTGTGTGTTTGTGTGGATGTGGATATGGCTGTGTAAGGGGTCACATTAGCTTCTCTTTTCTTACCAGAAGAAATCGATTAAGTCAAAATCTTATGAAACATTTTGTTCCCTGTGTGATACAAACTTTCAGCATTCTGAAATCTGATTCAAAACTTTTCTCTACAGTTTCAGTTCACTCACCTGAGCTACAAATTTTAAAAACAAAGCTCATTTTTTTTTTTAGTTTGTCCAAGGTGACTATACATTCCAGAATGGAAAGTGTTTACAGAGTGCATGGATTTTCTACTATATAGAGAACCTTGACTCAGTAGCAGGGCAAGATAACCTGGCGATAAAAATTAATGTACTTGTTCCTTCCCTAGGAATTTAGAGTCAGAGATTACAGAGTAGTTAGTAGCTTGGTTGACACATCTTCCTTGCTATTTTTGCCAAATCAATGCTACTTTTTTCTCTATTTTGAAATTCACACATATCAAGATGAAATATACCATGTAAAAGAAGTGGGTAGTACTGTTTTCACTGTGCCAAAGGATCATGAAGTTGGGCAGGACCTTAAGAGGACTTCTGGTCCTATTAGTCTCCAGGGCTTAAACAAAAAGAAAGAAGCATGGCTAATTCTCTCACTGATAAAGTCATATTTATGTTTTGGCCTTCATTGTATAATTCAATTTCACTCATCCAGTCAGACCCCAGGAAGTCCATATTTCCCAAAAGATACTTACTCCTCTTCCTTCACACTGAAACCTTTCAATCTCCACACTTGGGCACAGGGGCAAGAAGGCAAAACAAATGAGGTCTAGTAGGAGACACACTCTCTAGTGCTTCGTCCCAGAGAGTGAGTGGCCTAGATTTATCAAAATATGAAGTGTGCTAATACCAATCCAACTCCAAAGCCTGGGGAACCAGAAAACTGTCTCAGGAATGAGGAGCAGCATGCCCTAATGTGTCAGAAAAACTAGGTGCTAATCCCAGCTCTGCCATTTGCTTCCTGTGCAATTTTGGGCAAATCACTTTAGTTCTTTGTGTCTGAGTTTCCTCATCTGTAAAATGGGGATTCAATGCTTGACCTCCCTCCCCAGACTGTGAGCCCCATAAGTGCCAAGGACTGCATCCATCATGATCATATTGTGTCTACACCAGTGCTTAGTACAGTGCTTGGCACATAGTAAGCATGTAATTAGTAATAATAACAATAATAATAATGTTGGTATTTGTTAAGCACTTACTATGTGCCGAGCACTGTTCTAAGCGCTGGGGTAGACATAGGGGAATCAGGTTGTCCGACGTGGGGCTCACACTTTTAATCCCCATTTTACAGATGAGGTAACTGAGGCACAGAGAAGTGAAGTGACTTGCCCACAGTTACACAGCTGACAAGTGGAAGAGCTGGGATTTGAACCCATGACTTCTGACTCCAAAGCCCATGCTCTTTCCACTGAGCCAAGCTGCTCCACAACTAATATTACTATTCCTAGGAGGCAGTCAGGAGGATCTGCCACCAGCCAGATCTGGAGGATAGCAGTTCAACAGGCAACTGCTACAAAACCAGAGAGAAAATCCCACTGTTCTGTTCTCCCACAGCCCCTGGGTGTGAGTTCTCCACCCCCTAAGTAGTCAAGACCAAAACTGTTAACCACTTAGTTCCCTGTTTTAGCTTTTCAGCCTTCCAACCGATTTGCTGAAGTAAAAAAGTCACTGCTTTTCCCTAGTCAGCTGTTATCAGTTTTCCATTCTCTAGTCTTAGAAAATTAGACAATTAACCTTTGTGATAAGAGAACAGTGTCCATCTACTTAAATGTGTTTTAACCTTATTGAATGCATTAGAGTAGTATGAAATCACAGCAAAGGTGACTTTTCAATTCTGAAAGTGTACTCTGTCTATTCCCTCCGTACTCCTGACATTTATAACTTTTAGGTGGCTTTTTTTTCCAATTGGCAAACACAAAAAAAGCTAATATTTAGGATTTAAATAGTACCAGATTTCCTTCTCTGTCAGGTCAGTGAAGACATTTACCAGATTCTTTTACCAAAAAAAAAAAAAGTTAGGTTTTATTTTTAAAAAGTCCTGAATTTGAGCCCTTATCCATTTTCAGTCCCACTGCTAAAATATTTTAAGCTCAGTTATTATTGACTATTCCAAGTCAGGTTTTTAAATGACTTCAATTGCCAGTCTGATCAATTACAAAGAATTTTCTGAGACTAGCTTAAAATATAAGTTAGCTCTTAAGGAAAAGTTTAGAAGGGTTTCATTCAAATGTTTCATATCCATAAATTTGTTTTCTATTCATTTATGATGTTTGTCCACTAAAAGCAGTGCACAGTCCCAAAAATGCATGGAAAGGCAAAATAGAAAAATCAAATAAATGGGCCAGTGTGTCTTGTGGGAAACTGACAGGAGCAACAATGAAATGTTAACTTGCAAATCAAACCAATGGCCCATAAATTGTCATGTCTAAACATGTGGCCTTCTGGGAGACTTGGAAGACACAAACAGTTTCTCAAGCAGCAGTTCATAATCAACACCACTAACAATGGGATCTGGGAACACAGATCATGTCCTAGCATTGAGGCAATATCTATTACTTCACAGATTCCCTGGGCAACCACCCAAGTGGCTGTTCAACAGCGAATTGAAATGGAGCACACACATAAGCAGGGGGATTAAGACAAATGTTTAAAAGAAATACTGAGGCAAAAACTCAAATAATGTAGTAATGTAGACTGTTAGATAATATTACAGCAACCTACCCTTCCCACTTTACTCAGCAATGGCTTCAGACTTCTAGAGCAGAGCATTTGGGAAGACTGGAAGAATGAGACAGACTAGAAAACATAATTGGCATTTGGTAAATGGAAGATGAAAGAGTCACAAAAAAGGAATATTTTGCAGGTTCATGGTATGGAACAGAATGCCACTCAGGGGTAAATCTTTTTAGCAGGACCCACTGGTCTCCATAAAATATTACTTTCAGTCTGTGTCATCCTTAAAATATGAAAAGTAATCCATCACCCATAGTAGGCTATCAGTCAATCAGTATTTGCTGAGCACTTACTGGGTGCAGAGCACTGTACTAAGTGCTTAGGAGAGTGCAAAATAACAGAGATGATAGACATGTCCCGTGTCCTCAACAGTTACAGGCTGGCTGGGTGACTACTTAATAACCATTAGACACCCGATATTTACTCTAAAGTAGGCTAACAAGTGAGTAACTGGCTCTGTCATTATTTTTCAGCTGTTCTGACTAGGAACTACAACTTTTTCTTCAAGTTTGGGATGTGCTGGGAGCAAGTAGAATCTGAACAGAGAAAATCCAATCAGTGTTCAGAATGGAGGAAAAAGTACTGAAACACCTGAAGAGAAATTAGAATCTCTTCCTGACCCAGGCAGCCTGACTCCAGGATTTAGTTATCTAGGTTTTGAAGTAAATTAGCATAACTTTAGATTGCTATTGGTCTATTTGATAGTAGAAGCAGGGGAATGGAATGCATGTTTAGAATGTAGTCAGAGTTATCAATTTAGTGAGTGTTTGACTCTTTCTGCCTACAAGAAATTTTTGCTATTGATGTTTCTTTTAATAAAGATAGGCATGGAGAACAAATTGCTCACAATGCATAATAATCCACCTCACTGAAAAAAGCCAGAATCCCTCTTAAGTATATTCTGGGTGTACTAGCATAGCTCAGTGGAAAGAGCCCGGGCTTGGGAGTCAGAGGTCATGTGTTCTGATCCCTGCTCTGCCACTTGTCAGCTGTGTTACTTGGGCAAAATCACTTAACTTTTCTGTGCCTCGGTTACCTCATCTGTAAAATGGGGATTAAAACTCTGAGGCCCACATGGGACAACCTGATCACCTTCTATCCCTCTCAGTGCTTAGAACAGTGCTTTGCACATAGTAAGCACTTAACAAATACCAAAAAAAAAAAAATGCGTGGTGAGAAAGTGAACTTTGTCACGGTTGCCCCTACCCTGTTATTACCTAGTCTCTACTCCCAAAATATCAAATGAATTATAGATACCACATTATCTATAATTTAAATATATGAAATTTAGCCAGGCACAAAGCTTATAGGTTTGTATCATCTTTTCTGAATTGTGGATGGGGTTTCTAGCTTAATAAAGACCTTTATTTCTTATTTTGGCAGTCATAATTCTCACAATATACTAAGCCTTTAGATATAGTTGTCCACTGTATTTGAAAAAAGATACCACTGATAATGAAGGTCACCTATGAGTGTGTGTTTGGCTACAAATACCACTGATAATGAAGGTCACCTATGAGTGTGTGTTTGGCTACAAAGGCCAGTGCAGAATCTACAATCCCAAACACACTGGACACACAAAAATGTTGTCCCTTATGTGTTGTATTGTGAGGAGTAATCAGCAATACTCAGCTTTTCTCAAAATGCCAATATCAAAGAAAAATATGTTGTTCTTGGGAGCAGGGCCAGATTAACACAGGTGCTCTAGTGACGCAAGCCCTAGGCTCCAGTCTAAAGGAGCAACCTGCACACCCCTCAGTGAGGCTTCTAGCCACAAGAGTTGCCACTGCCATCACACCCTCAAACACAAATAGAACATGTTTCCCCCTAATTAACTTCCATCCTGTGACAGGACCCCCACCCCCATCCTTACAGCTTTGGCCTCTTACCAGGGACAAAGTACAGGAAACAGCTCAGGAGACTCTGACTCAGCTTCAGGAAATCAGAAAAAGGAGAACGCCCGCAACACTGCAGGGTGAAGAGCAGTGAGTCACTCCTTTGCCCATTTTCTCCTTTCCTTCCTCTTTCCCATAAGCACTTGCCTGTGTGAGAGCTGCACCCGCTGCAGCCCCAAGAAAGCCCCAATGACCATCAAGCCTGCAAATAATGCAAACAGGTGAAGGATGAGCAAATGGAAGCAAGACTGAGTGGAACGAGCCTGGCCCTGGGAGTCAGAGGACCTGGGTTCTAATCCCACCTCTGCTACTTGTTTTCTGAAAGACCTTGAGCAAGTTGCTTAACTTGTCTGTGCATTACTTCCTTCATCTGTAAAATTGGGATTCAATGCCTGTTATCCCTCCTACTTGGATCATGAGTCCCATGTGAAACAAGGACTGCACCTGACCTGATTAACTTGTACATACCCCAGTGCTTGACACATAGTAAGTGCTTAACAAATATAATAATAAAGTAAGCATTGTTACAAATTACAATTATAACTATTGGTGCTGTTATTTACTATTAAGTAGCAGAAGCAAAGCAGCAGGGACAGACATGTATTGGTACTGATAATTGATCATTCCCCCTTGGGATGGGAGATCAGCACAGTGGTAGTTATTGAGCTCTTACTGTGTGCAGAGCATTCTAATTAAGAGTTTGGAGAATTAGTAGAATTAGTAGGCAGAATCCTTGCCCTCAATAAGTTCTCAGTCAAGAAGAGGAGTTTACAATCTACAACACTTTCAGGTTCAGGTATCCTCTTTCTATCTTGTTATGTACTTCTGGACATCGTTGTATGGTACATTTGTACAGTTATACAGTTGTTCTAGTATTGGGAAAGAGCTAACAATTAGTAGATATCAAGAAGCAAGGTTGCATAATACAAAACTAACATAGTACAGTTTACGTAGGGGTGTCTAAATTCTATGCACATGCACTTGTGGAAAACAGATTTACAGGAGGGAATATCATACACTTGAGAATGGTCCTGGGGAGAAGTCTAAAGAAGACTCCTATTTTATATCTCGGCTCTGCCAAATGTCTGCTGTGTAATCTTGGGCAAATCACTTAACTTCTATGGGCCAGTTACCTCCTCTGTAAAATGGGGATAAAGAGTGTGAACCTCAGATGGGACAGGAAAAGTGTCCAACCTGATTGACTTGTATCCGGCCCAGCACTTAGAACAGTGCTTGGCAAATAGTATATGCTTAACAAGTACCATAATTTTTATTATTAATGCAATAATTAGGGATCCAGATTCAAAAGCCTCCTCTACTGCTGCTTCTCCTAGATGCAGAACACAGAGGAAGACTGATGTAAATATAGAGCAGAAGGGGCACAGAGTGAAGGGTGAGCCGAGGGAGATGGTTAAGTGAGGGGGTGGGTACAAAGGGGAAGAGGAAAGTGAGGTGGGCATAGTGTGAGGGGTGCAGGGTGGGTGGTGAAACAGAGCAAGGGGACCACAGAGCTTAGGGGCAAGGTATCATTACTATTGTACTCTCCCAAGTGTTTAGTGAAAAATTCTGTACCGAGTAAGCAATGGAGAAATGCCACTGATTAAGGAGATCAAAGAGTTAGGAAGATATAGAGCAAGGAAGGGAAAACCCAGAATAAGGAGAAGAGGGGTATCTATTTACTCTGTTGTACCCTCTCAAGAACTTAATATGATGTTCTGTATGGAGTAAGCATTCAATAAATACTAACAAATACCAGGAAGAGGAGCAAGGGTTAGGGGGCGTTCAGAGGGAGGGGAGGGTTCAGAGCAGGAGGAAGGATTAAGATCAAGTGGGGGAACATGAGCCAGATGAGAATAAGAGTAAGGAAGGTAGAGAGAATGTGAGTGGACAGGGATTACATCTACTTACTCCACTGTTTTCTCTCAAATGTCTAGTACAGTGCTCTGCACATAATTAGTGCTTAATAAATACCATTGATTGATTGAAGGGAACCCAGTGTGGAATGGGCCCACAGCATGATGGAGAGTGAGCTCAAGGGGGTGGGAGTTAAAAGGGGGTGGGAAAGGTGAGAGGTCAGAGAGCAAGAGTGAGAGAGAATGAAGAAATGAAGGGTACTCTCAGCAAGGGTCAAAGGAGCAAGGACTGAATGGGAGGGAAGAGTGGAGGTCTACAGAGTAGCATGGCCTAGTGGAAGGGCATGGGCCTAGGAGTCAGAAGACTTGAGTTTTAATCCCAGCTCTTCCACTTACCTGCTCTGTGACCATGGGCAAATTACTTAACTTCTCTGTGCCACAGTTCCTTCATCTGTAAAATGAGAATTCAATACCTAGGCTTCCTCCTACTTACCACTGGGATCCTCATGCGGGAGAGGGTCTCTGTCCAACTTATCCTGTATCTATCCCAGGACTTCATACTGTGCTTGGCACATAGTAAGCATTGAACACACACCACAATTATTATTAATCAGTCAGTCTCATACTGTTACCCCCTACGAGCATGTCTTATCTCTATAGCCCCTGAGGGCTCTCATCCCAGCCCTGATCTCCCCCCCCCCCCCCCCCCCCCCCGGCCTGTTGGCAGGTTCATTCATTCAATCTTATTGCGTGCTTACCATGTGGAAAACACTGTACTAAGTACTTGGGAGAGTACAATACAACAATAAACAGATACATTCTCTGCCCACAGGAGTACCGCAACCCTGACTCTTGTCCCCATCCCATGTCTCCTGACCCAGGGGCTGCAGTGAAAGGAAGAAAGAG
The DNA here is from genome assembly GCF_004115215.2 of Ornithorhynchus anatinus. Classification (NCBI taxonomy): domain Eukaryota; kingdom Metazoa; phylum Chordata; class Mammalia; order Monotremata; family Ornithorhynchidae; genus Ornithorhynchus; species Ornithorhynchus anatinus. The sequence continues at coordinate 46,647,772 of NC_041728.1, read as the reverse complement.
GTATGCATTGGCTAAACTGTGTTTGGTGGAATTATGGGCATACCTGGGTGCCAGTAATCTGATTGTCCTTCACCCAGGTGAAGGGGTTAATTTTTGGCATTCTCATGAGCTATATCCTCTGATTGGTTTCTGAAAACCAAATTAATTGACTGGAAGACTCACCAATCTTCTGAGTCCAGGGAATCATAATGGGACATAGGGATTGACAGAGACAGAGATATGTTTCTGAAAAATCAAAATCAATATCCTTCCCTATCATTTCTGACCTGCCATACTCATCTTCTGAGAGGAAAGAAAGGAGGTGGAGTGGGGCTCTGAGAGGGTGGTATTGGTGGAGGGGGACAGAAACACCACTCTGGGAGAGATGGACAGAGTTTGGCTGAGTGGGAGGAGCACAGGTCTGGGACTCAGATGACCCAAATTCTAAACCCAGCTCTGCCACCTAACTGCTGTGTGACCTTGGGCAAGTTACTTAACTTCTCTGTGCCTCAGTTCCCTCATCTGTAAAATGGGGATTCAATACCTGTTCTTCCTTTTACTTAGACACTGAGCCTTATGTGGGACCTCATTATCTTGTCTCTACACCAGCACTTAACATACTGTTTGGTATATTTAGCAAATATCACAATTATTATTATTGTAGAATAATAATAATTATAGTATTTATTCAGCACTTATTATTTGTCAGGTGCTGTACTGAGAGCTGGGGCAGATATAAGCAAATCGAGTGGGACACAGTCCCTTATCCCACGTGGGGCTCACAGTCTCAATCCCCATTTTACAGATGAGGTAACTGAGACAGAGAAGTGAAGTGATTTGCTCAAGGTCACAAAGCAGACAAGTGACGGAGCAGGGATTAGAACCCTTGTCCTGACTCCCAGGCCCAGGGCTCTTTCCACTAGTGGTGATATAAATTGCTGAATAGCAGATTATACTACTACTACTACTACTACTAATAATTGTGGTATTTGTTCAGTGCTTACTGTGTATCAGGTATTGTACTAGCACTGGGGTGAATACAAGTAAATCAGGTTGAACACAGTTCCTGTCCCACTTCAGGCTCACATTCGCCATCCCCATTATATAGCTGAGGTAACTGAGGCATAGAGAAATGAAGTGACTTGCCCAAGGTCACACAGCAGATAAATGGTGGAACCAGGATTAGAAGCCACAACCATCTGACTCCAAGGCCCTTACTCTATCCGCTATGCCATGCTGCTTCTTTACACTATTGCACAAACACATGGATACTGTAATAGGACATAATTATAGTTAACCATGCTTAACTTTTAAGACTATCTTTCCTCATCCCTGGAAACAGGTCAAATTTTGTGGTAGTCATTTTTGAGCATTCAGAAGCTGACCACTAAAACAAAATGAAATGAAAGCCAATGTAAATAATAATAACAATGATAATTATTATTATGGCATTTGTTAAGCGCTTACTATGTTCCAGGCATTTTACTAAGCGATGAGGTGTGTAAAAGAAAAATGGGGTTGGTTTAGGACTCATAGTCTTAATCCCCATTTTACAGATGAAGTAACTGAGGCCCAGAGAAGTGAAGTCTCTTCCCCCAGGTCACACAGCAGACAAATGGTGCAGACGGGATTAGAACCCATGAGCTTGTGACTCCCAAGACCATGCTCTATCCTTTAGGTCATGGGTTCATCAAAAGTTTGGATAACTGAACAGAGTAAGGTTTAACTGTCTCAGATGTGGGTGTGGTCAATTTTGTTCAGTTGTCCATCATTTTTGATTAACCAAACTAGGCTTGATTTGAAAGAATGATCACCTTGATAAGTGAATCATTCAGGATGCTAAATGTAGTGTAATGAAAGGGAGGGACAGTGGACACTGAAACTTTTGCTTTTAAATGCCTTCAGTTGAGGAAGCTGAAGCAGGGAGAGGGAAGGAGTCTGTCAAACCATTAAATCATGTTTATTTATTTGCCCCACACCTAACACTAAAAATAGATGAAAGGAAGAGAAAAGACTAAGAAAAAAGAGGAGAGGAGAATCCAGGAGAAATGGACAGGTGAGGATCTGGGAAGCAGGGGACATGGAGAAATAGAACCAGACTGAGCTGAAAAATTGGAAGGGATAGGGCAGCATGAATCTCAGGGTTATGAGAGAGGAAATGTAGAAGAAGCTGAGTCGTGGGGGCAGAAGTAAGGTGGGCCAGACCAGAACAAGTCACCACTAAATACTTTTGACTTGAATTATTTCAGAGCGGTTTCTTTTCTTTCGACTCCATGGGGGCTTAAGGTTAGGCTGCCCCTCCCTGGCTGCTGATGTGCAAGAATCATGCCCAGCCCTGGTGGCATGGTGAGAGACCTGGGCCACTGCAGGGTGCTAGAAAGCCAGTTGGTCTGGGGGACACTAGGTGCTCCCACAAAGAATGGTCCAGGCACCAGCTGGGGAGCAGGCAGTGTGAGGAGCTGCTCCTTGTAAGAACCAGGGGGGCTGCTGACCTGATTTCCTCCCGCTCCTGATCCATGGGCCAGTAGGACCAGCCTCCAGGGTGGCCCAAAGGCCGGTGGTGTCCCCTCATTCACACCGGGCCACAGAGTGATCAGGAGCCTCGTGGCTCTGGCTGCAGGTTGAAACTACTTGTTCCTGACTTCACGCCCCTGAATTACATGCCCCCATCTAATCAGGACAGCCAGGAGCCTTTAAATGCCTCAACCCCATCCAGTTCCCTTTTGAGTCCACCATCATTTTAAGCTCCACTGAAGAGGGGACAATCACACACACATGGATTAGCCCTACCCTTCAAAAGTCATTTTGAGACAAGAGAGGAGGGAAAGAGAACTGACAGGAAAACACCTCAAAAATAACTCCAATACACATAACAAACTTCTGAATTAGGGCTTTACCCAAGATCTTTCAGCCATGAGCTTGCTTTACAGGATGTTTGAGTGAGAAAGAGGCTGGCCCAAATACAGGACAGGGACTGGGTCCTACCCGATGATCTTGCATCTACCCCAGTGCTTAGTACTGTGCTTGGTACTAGTAGACATTTAACAAGCACCACAACTACTTCTGTAAGTGGGTCCCCTGGAATTTTCCCAATTTCCCTGCACAATTTCATCCATCATTCTCTAGACTGTAAGCTCACTTTGGGCAGGGAACATGTCTGACAACTCTACTGAACTGTAGTCTCCCGAGTGCTTAGTACAGTGCTCGGCACATAATATGTACTAAATAAATACTGTTGATTAATTGATTGATCATCTGGGTGTCTCTTCAGAGCTGGCCCAACCTGACCTCAAGAAAACTAAATGACAGACAACTAAAGAATAATAATTTTGAACACCTGCTGCCCCAACCACAGTCATTTCAAAAGATTATAAAGGGAGATCATGAAATCACATTTAGATGGTCTGCCTAAGTATTATTTTTTTAATATAAATCATTAACTTGCACAGTTGTCATCCAGTCGCAGTCCAGGTGTCTGATTTCTCCGGGAAAGAAAGAGGTTTTCAAGGTTTCTTATCTCAAAATTCTAAACAAATTCAAACAAAGCCTGCCTAATCTGAACTACTCCAAGGCCTCTTTGACTAATCACTATAATAGATCATTCCCCTGATGGTGGGTGTTGTTACTGCCTACAGCCTAGCAGGAGATAGCACATGTTTAACCCTTGACCTGCCAGCTGTCCAGACCAAGCTGCTCCTGCAGTGACCCTCCTCGATCATCACTTCCACCCTGTGGCAGCTATAGTAAGATATCGGTTCCTAAGAAAATAGCAACATCTCTGACCTCTTTCTGAGTCACTAGTCTTTCTACCCACTTTCCCAAGACAGGTCCTGGTATTTCTTTCAGCTTCTCAGAGTTCCTAGTGGGCAGAATGGTGGTTGTTATATTAACTGGTTTAGTTCTAATGCAGGTAATTGTAATAATTGTATAGTTTAATTAATTCAAGGTGGCTTGGTTTGCGTCATTTTCATCAGAACCTTTTTATGCATGGGTTAAAATTTAATTCAGTAAGACATAAAAAATGTAGACCCAGGTTTAGAGATGAAAAATAATGTACTTTTGGAATTCTGTTCAAGTAGTAAGGTTTACACCTATTAGGGATCAGGGTAGAAGCTCAATGAGAAAGAGAAAGAGAGAAACAGTCCCGAATTGGCAGAGGCAAGAAAATGTGAATGATGCTGTGTAAACCACTACCATTTTAACCAATTCTTTTACACAGGTTAATGGTCCCAAAACCTCAGACCAAGGCCCATCTTTTGTTCTCAGCCACAGACTCCATCACCACCACATATGTATGAATGGATGTGCATATTTACATGTAGATCTGTCCTTCAGAGCTACTGTTAATGTGAAGTTGTGTGGCTTAGAGAAAGAAGTCTGGGCCTGAGAGTCAAAGGACCTGGCTCCACCACTTGTCTGCTATGTGTCCTTGGACAAGTCACTTAACTTCTGTATGTCTCAGTTTCATCATTTGCAAAATTGGTGTTAAATACCTATTCCCCCTCCTACTTAGACTATGAGCCATATGTGGAATCTGATTATCTGGTATCTACCTCAGCACTCGGTATAGTGTTTGGCACATAGTAAGTTCTTAACAAATACCACAATTATTATTATTATTATTATGCTGTGTATGAATAACTAATATAAAGGACAAACTGACTAAGATATTGAAGGTAATGTTGCAAAGATATAAAATAGATAAGTGATGAACAATCTAAATTTTTATTTCAGTTTCCCACAAACTATCTACAAGCTAACTAATATTACCATCTCCAGTTACTGATTTATTTGGTGGAACTGGAGCAGATTATCTGGTTTGCCATTTCAGTGTTCTTGCTTATCCATTGTACTCACCTTTTTTTATGACTGTTTCACACCTATTAGCACTTACCCTAATAAAGAATGAAATGCATAAGAAGACATTCGATTCAGATCATTTAATTGCTAGATACCTGTTCTGGTAAAGCTTTCCAATGGAAAGATTTTGAATTATCTGTTCATCTACCTGCAATGCTACAGATAATCACTAATTGTCTTAGTAGGATGAAATAGATGTTTCAGTCATCCAGTACATTGGTATCAGCAACATAAACCATAAACAATGACAGCATGGTGGTTGAGACAGAGGAAATCAGTACTTCACATCACTTCACTTCAGTGAAAGCTGAAAAGCCACCTTTGGCAGTCTGTGGCCAACATTCTGAAGCTTTGAATTAAGTAAACCACTGTGCATTTGAAAATAGTTTTGATGATGGAGAATAATGGCTGAGCCTAGATCACAGGTCCAAGATCCTGTGTGATGGAATCAATTTGTAATCAATAAATCAATCAATCATATTTATTGAATGCTTACTGAGTGTAAAACACTGTACTAAGTGATTGGGCAAGTACAGTATAACAATATAACCAAGTTGGTATAACATTCTCTGCCCACAGTGAGCTGACAATCCAGAGGCAAAGACAGATGTTAATATAAAGTATGGATAGTCAGTCGTATTTACTGAGCACTTATTATGTGCAGAGCACTTTACTAAGTACTTGGGAGAGGACAATATAATAATGTAACAGACATTCCCTCTCCACAGTGAGCTTACAGTCTAGAGGGGAAGACTGCCATTGAAATCACAGATATGTACATAAGGGCTGTGGGGCTGGGAAGACGGATGAATAAAGGGAGCAAGTCAGGGTGATACTTGGAATGGAAGAGAATGGAAGAAAAGGAAAAGTGTTTAATCAGGGAAGACCTCTTGGAGAAGATGTGCCATCAGTAAGACTTTGAAGAAGGTAAGAGTTATTGTCTGTTGGGTATGAAAAGGGAGGGCTTTCCAGGCCAGAAGCAGGATGTGGATGAAAGGTTGGCAGTGACATAGATGAGATCATGGTACAGTGAGAAGGTTAACATTAGAGGAGTGAAGTCTTTCGGGCTGGGTTGTAATAGGAAAGTAGTGAGGTGAGGTAGGAGTGGGGAAGGTAATTTAGTGCTTTAAAACTGATGGTAAGGAGTTTCTGTTTGATGTGGAGGTGAATGGACAAACATTGGTGGTTCTTTAGGAATGGGGAAATGTGACCTGAATGTTTTTGCAGAAAAATGATTCAGGCAGTGAGTGAGTATGGACTGAAGTGGGAGAAACAGAAGGCAAGGAGGTCAACAAGGAAGCAGATACCATTTTTAAGGTGGGATAGGATAAATGCTTGGATAAACATGATAGTAGTTTGGATGGCGAAGTTATGTGCACAGTGTCATTCTCACCTTCTCATCCCAGCCTATCATATTTAAAATGTCAGTGGTTGGTTCTATATAATAAATCCAGGGAAAGTGCAGTTTTCTGAGGACTGGAATAACACAGCTATACCACTTCATACATGAGAAGATCATTATCTCTGAACTGAAGTTAGGAGAGCCAGGGAATATCAAGTCATTGTAACCAAGACAGGAGAAGTGTTCAGATATGAGAAGCAGACTGAGATTGGATCAAGGTAGTGAAATGAATGAAGAAGGGAAATGTAGGAGGAGATGTGGAAATCCCAGGGTGCTAAGGTTATGAACAGTGAAGATTAATTAGATGCCTGCACTCAGGATGAAGACAAAATGATAAGTTGGCTGGCTTAAACACATGCTGACATTCAGCCGATACTAGTTGAAGCAGAGGCAGAGGTTCTATAAAGTTGTCAGGAAAAAAAAGAGAAAAGGAAGAAACAGTAAAGATGTAAAAACATATGTAGATATAAAGATGTTGTTCTTTCCCATATAAAAAAGTACAGGTCCCTAAGGTATCTGAATCCAGTTGTGAGAGTAGAGGGAAGTAAGGAGGAATGTGATTCCTCAATAATGTATAACCCAGACTTAATGGTTTGGGAACAGGTTTGCTATTGGGAGGGCCTCATTAAAAATCTATTTCTTTCACATTCCTTCCTTACCTAGTGTTTGTTAACCTGCTGTTGACATTTACTGAGCATCTTTGTCCACCCTTCTCACTACCTTTGTTAAAAGAAGTACTGAACTGTAGTGCCATGTATTCCACAGAGGAGGAAAAAACTGCATTATGTATCACGAAAGTCTGTATCACAGATGTGGTTCACAGTCAAGGTAAGATCTAAGGGGCTGGAAGCACCAAACTAAAATCTGTGCCTATTTTATTTTCTTGCTTTTTCAATGGAGAGAAGGAAGGAAATTAGGTACTTAGTCAACTACAGTGGGAAGTAGCATTCACCTCTAAAGTTCAAACTAATCTAAGAAACAGCTTTGAGCTCACATTAAAAATAAGTGGTTTAAAAACATAAGCAAAAGCCAGGTCCACATGGTAACAGACTTTTTTTTTTTGACTAGGATCTTTACCTCTTTTGACTACATCTTATAGTGTGCATCTTAGGCAAAAGCACCAAACTAGTACCTTCATGGAAAGCACTATGAGGGAGATGTTACAGTTTTTTTGGTATCAGGTATTTGTATTTCCACCCACCATACTAGGTCAGACCAGTACTGTCTGCTGTGTGACTTTGGGCAAGTCACTTCAACTTCTCTGTGTCTCGGTTCTCTCATCTGTAAAATGGGGATGAAGACTGTAAGCCCCAGCCTTGTATCTCCCCCAGTGCTTAGAGCAGTGCCTGGCACATAGTAAGCACTTAACAAATACCACCATTATTAGTTACAGGAAGTCCAAAAGATCCTTCAGAAACTGAAGATGAGCAATCCTGATAATGGGATGCCTAATTTTTTTTAATCTACTTCTCAGGCCCAGAGGCATATATAACACAGTAGAAAATTGAATTATAACCTGCAACCTTATAAGTGATGTACAATTCATCATAAATAAAATTTAATTTGTGTGACAAGCAAATAACATTAGAAAACTTTTTTTTCCAATTTTTATCGTTTCTTAAAAATATCATTAATGTTACTTGTCTCTGTAAAAAATTCAGGACAAATTTTTTGAATTTGTTGGTTGTTGGCCACAGACTGCCAAAGGTGGCTTTTCAGCTTTCACTGATGTGAAGTAATAATTTCCTCTGTCTCAACCACCATGCTGTCATCGTTTATGGTTTATGTTGCTGATACAAATGCACTGGATGACTGAAACATCTATTCATCCTACTAAGACAATTAGTAGTGCTACCTGTAGCACTGCAGGTAGATGAACAAATAATTTAAAATCTTTCAAATTTGCATGAAGAAACTGTCACGTTTTGAAAGATGAATGCAATTGTTTTGATCATTTGCACTTCTTTTGCAAATATTAGTAGAATGTGTGACTTTCAAACCACCTCATACTAAGCACTGCTTATGTCAGAGAAGTATAAATAGGGTTTATTTTCTGATTTTATCTGAACCATGAAGTTAAACTTTTTAAAAAATCTTTTGTTTGATTTTTAAACTAGTCATAGTCCAAGGGCTTTGGCTATTTGGTTTCTCAGAGCTCCAACAATTTTTAGAAGGTTACATATTTGTTTTGTAAAGTAAATTCATGAATACATGCATCATTATTAATCACTATTATTCCTCCTTTGTGATAATCACATATACTTTCCATTTTGCCACTGAAAAAGTAAAGTTTTGAAACTTCCTGTTTTATAAAATTAGTGGAATACCACTTTTGAAAGATGAACAGATGCCTACAACAACAAACTTCCAGGGTGACTCCTGAGGCAAGGACTTGAAAGAAGGAAGATGAGGAGAAAGGTCATGCCTGACACAAATTCATGTGGAATTAAAAAAAAGAACTACATGCAGAAGACCTGCAGGATGAAACAAGAAGATTTGAAAACATACTGGACTATATGACATTGGTATAAAGCACTGAAATTGCATTCTAGGTTTTATTTCAGAATATCTGGCAAAGTCTGCGTAGCTCCTTTTATCATGTGTAGCATGAGGTGGAGGTAAAACATATAGTTTGAGATGTAAGTAGGAAAAAGACATGTCTTTCATGTTTAAAAGGAAGTTGAAATTCAATGAGCTATCTCAAAAATTGTATGTAGAAGAAAAAAGTAACATATCCAAAATCAAGTAATGGTATTTAATAAACTCTAGATTGTAAACTCATTGTGGGCCAGGAATGTGTCTGTTATATTGTTATATTGTTTTCCCCAAGTGCTAGTACAAGGCTCTGCACACAGTAAATACTCACTAAATATGATTGATTGATTAAAGTCCCACTGTGGTCAGAGTTCTGTACTAGGCACTTGGGAGAGTATGATAAAATTACTATACATGTTTCCTGCTCTCAAGGAGCTTGCAATATACAGATAGATAGCTCTTGGAAACTTCTATGAAGAGATGTGAGAAGAGGAGGGGATTACAAAGGAGCTGCTGTAGTAGTTAAATTAAATTAAGACAATGCTTCACCTATCCAACAGCTACTGCAGCTGAGGGGTCTGAGGAGCTGAGGTACCTCAGTGGCCCAGATCCTGGGGGTTTCCTGAGAATGCTCTGTAGTGAAATGGTTTTGAAGCGTAACATCTGACAAATACATTGTCCCATTGTTCTGGATGTAAATTGATTTGTCAGATCCGTGGTTCTAGAGCTCTAATTAGGAATAAAAGGAAAAGAAAATTGAAGTTGAACATTAGTGCAATGTAGCCAGTATATTTATTGAGATGTTGATAAAGTTTTGGAAGTGGTAAAATAATATTCATTTTTAGATGTTTACCAGTCAGTTGGTCAGTCAATCAATCATATGTATTGAACTCTTACTGTATGTGGAGCATTGCACTAAATACTTGGAAAATTGCATTTCAGTTGACATGGTAGATGCGATCCCTGCCCAAAAGTTTATAGTCTAGATACAGAACATACAATCTGGAGGAATCCACACTGAGGTAAACTACAATGAGGGATCAGTCAAGGGCTCCCCATGTTCAATGAATTTATCATCCAATTGCAGGGGTAGAGTGGAGGGAAAGACAAGTAAACATGCCACATCAGGTATTTAAATTTACAGATAAATGCTGGAAATGCTATTGGACTGTACTTATAATCAATCAATCAATCTACCAATCAATCATAGTTACGGAGTGATCACTGTGTGCAGAGCACTGTACTAAGCATTTGAGAAAGTTTAAAAAAAACAGAGTTGGTAGGCACATTCCCTGCCCACAGTGAGCTCAGAGTCTAGTGTCTATTTCCAGGGAATTGCTTCACAGAGGAATGGTTTGGGAAGTCCATCATCTGACAAAACCTCTATTGTGTACACTACAAAGGACATGAATAGAGCATAAAAAGTGCCAATGTAAAAAAAGATTTTAAGGTTTTAAAAGGTAGAGACCAAGGTTTTTCATGTTCTGAAAAACTTCTCCATTGCACCTGATATAGTTTCTTATTTCCTTTGGGGGCTTAATAAGTATTAATTGATGATGATGAATAGTTTTTTTTATTACATATCATCTCCATTTCTCATCTTTGTCTCTAACTGATAGCTCTGATTCAAGTTAATGTCAATGGAAAATCTGCATAAGGATCCATCTTGAATGGTGTATTAAAATAAAGAAGAGACAGCATGTTTCTTTTTGACTTAGAGTCTCAAAATAAAAAATTAATCACCTTTCCAACATTTGGACTGGATGATGTACTGCATTGCAAGAAATAATTTCCCAAAATCCCAGTGAATCTGGTTAAGTGTTTGATAAACAAGGGAATAGTTGTCCACATGATGTTTCCTCAACTGGTAGCTATCTATCTGTATTAGTATTGTTTGACATTATAATCACAGACCATGCTTTGTTCTTGTGTGGCTGTTCCATAAAGAACTGATAAAATGTCTCCTTGTAGAGGAAAAAGGGATAAACTTTTCAGTTTCATAGTGAACAGCAAAATTACTTAATCATTCTACATTTCCCACAGGTATAGTGTGTGTATATGTTAGGGTGTGCATTTTTGAAAATAAGTAAGCTACACTCAATACACACCTCCTTATTCGAGGGAGGACTGAAATTTCAAATTCAAAAGGTTAATGGTACAAGTAATTTCATTTTTGATTGTATATCTTTCTAAAAAAACAGATGCATGTAATTGGATTTTCTGTGGAGAGAAATGATGCTGATAGTTGTGTTGGGAAAATGTTGTAAATCTGAACGAGGGAAACGGGAAACAAGCGCAATTTATACATCACAATGGAATGTTTCACAATTTTGTTTAGCTAAACATATTTTACACTACTTTCATTATGATCTACAGTACCCAACTGATTAAAAGGCTGTAAATCATTTGAAGGGTTCTGTAGAAAATCATAAAGGGGCAGCTAGGGAGCCTTATATTACAGTGTCACCAGGGTGCTATGATTGAACTGGAACTTTGATAGTCAGACTAAACACAGCCATGTATTCTTATTATTAATGAATGGGGCCACTTGTCTCAATTCTGTGAGTCCAGTGCACCAACATGTATTGGACTTCCACTACTCATGCCTTGGATATTAAGTGTGAAAAAAAATCAGTATTTACTCAATGTCAAAATGATGAAACACAACTTTACAGTTTGTTCTGACACAACTAATGGTGGAAGAGGAAAAAGAGGGTCCAGCTCTGATTTTTGGAAATCATCAAAATGCTTTTGGTTCATGAAGAACCTTTTGTCCAGGCATTAAGTAATATCTTCAGGAAATACAATAGATTGGGTATATGAGCTGTGACTCATCTTTAACAAGTAAAAAATAAACTTCAGACATGAAAATTATCTTCAGCGATTCACAATGATGAAGGTTATCTTAGTTACCATGCTAAGGATTAGTTTTTTGAGTAGGTGGGGTGCATGTTTGTGTATGTGTGTGTATGGGGGCAGGGGAGGAGGGCTAATTAACAGATTATATATTTTGCTATATACAGTTCAAACTCTGGAGATGCACTTTAATATTTCATTCAATACTAACTTTTCCATTTGTGAATGTTTTAAACCATCAGACTTAAGGATAGAAATCCAAGTTCAATACATACATTTTTTTGAGCACCATGTTAACATTAAAATTTGTAGCCACTTTAATTTCCCTAAAAAACTCCCTTTTCAGTATTTCATAAGAATTATTTATTCACCCTTCTCTGTCTTTAATTAGAACCTCTCCTAATCAACAGGTTTCTCTCTGATTCGTGTCTCTAATTTCTCCCCTCTCCAAGATCTGAAATGCCAGTATAAACCAAGATCTGAAATGCCAGTTGTACCCAATTCCCTTCTTAAAGCTTCTGGGAGTTCTTTTATTTTTTCTCAAATCCATTGTAAACTCTGGTCCAATGAGTTCAAGTCTCTCCACCAGCTAACAGCCAACTAACACAACTAGCTAACAGCCTCTAATAGCTAACAAACCCAGCTAGCTAACAGTTTCTCCCACTATAGCATGGCCTGGTGGGCATGGAAGTCAGAGGTCCTGTGTTGTAATGCATTCATTCAATCATATTTATTGAGCTCTTATCATGTGCAGAGCATTGTACTAAGCACTTGAAGGAGTACAATTAACATACATATTCACATTCCTTGTCCACATGTGTTTATAGTCTAGATGTGGGGAGACAGACATTAAGATAAATGAATATATTACAGATGTGTATATAAGTGCTGTGGGACTGGGAGGGAAGATGTACAACAGGAGAAAGTCAGGGTGATGCAGAAGGGAGTGGGAGAAAAGGAAACGGGGGTTTAGTCAGGGAAGGCCTCTTGGAGAAGATTCATTCAATAGTATTTATTGAGCGCTTACTATGTGCAGAGCACTGTACTAAGGGCTTGAAATGAACAAGTCGGCAACAGATAGAGACAGTCCCTGCCGTTTGACGGGCTTACAGTCTAATCGGGGGAGACGGACAGACAAGAACAGTGGCAATAGATAGAGTCAAGGGGAAGAACATCTCGTAAAAACAGTGGTAACTGAATAGAATCAAGGCGATGTACAATTCATTAACAAAATAAATAGGGTAATGGAAATATATACAGTTGAGCGGACGAGTACAGTGCTGTGGGGATGGGAAGGGAGAGGTGGAGGAGCAGAGGCAAAGGGGGAAAAGAGGGTTTAGCTGCGGAGAGGTAAAGGGGAGGTGGCAGAGGGAGTAGAGGGAGAAGAGGAGCTCAGTCTGGGAAGGCCTCTTGGAGGAGGTGAGTTTTAAGGAAGAGGTGAGTTTTAAGATGTATCTTCAACAAGACTTTGAAGGTGGAGAGAGAGTAATTGTCTGTTCCCAGACTGAACCTCCCTTTGTCCTCTGCTCCTCCTACCCGTTGCCCCGACTCCCTTCCTCTGTTATAATCCCTTCCCTGCCCTACAGCACTTGTATATATATGCACATATTTATTATTCTATTTATTTTATTAATGATGAATATATATCTATAATTCTATTTATTTATACCGATGCTATTGATGCCTACTTGTTTCGTTTTGTTTTCAATAGTATTAAATAGTATTTATTGAGCGCTTACTATGTGCAGAACACTGTACTAAGCACTTGGGATGAACAAGTCGGCAACAGATAGAGATAGTCTCTGCCGTTTGACGGGCTTACGGTCTAATCAGGGGGGACGGACAGACAAGAACAATGGCAATAAATAGAGTCGAGGGGAAGAACATCTCGTAAAAACAATGGCAACTAAATAGAATCAAGGCGATGTACAATTCATTAACAAAATAAATAGGGCAATGGAAATATATACAGTTGAGCGGACGAGTACAGTGCTGTGGGGATGGGAAGGGAGAGGTGGAGGAGCAGAGGGAAAAGGGGAAAAAGAGGGTTTAGCTGTGGAGAGGTAAAGGGGGGGTGGCAGAGGGAGTAGAGGGAGAAGAGGAGCTCAGTCTGGGAAGGCCTCTTGGAGGAGGTGGGTTTTAAGTAGGGTTTTGAAGAGGGAAAGAGAATCAGTTTGGCGGAGGTGAGGAGGGAGGGCGTTCCAGGACCGCGGGAGGACGTGGCCCAGGGGTCGACGGCGGGATAGGCGAGACCGAGGGACGGTGAGGAGGTGGGCGGCAGAGGAGCGGAGCGTGCGGGGTGGGCGGTAGAAAGAGAGAAGGGAGGAGAGGTAGGAAGGGGCAAGGTGATGTAGAGCCTTGAAGCCTAGAGTGAGGAGTTTTTGTTTGGAGCGGAGGTTGATAGACAACCACTGGAGTTGTTTAAGAAGGGGAGTGACATGGCCAGATCGTTTCTGCAGGAACATGAGCCGGGCAGCGGAGTGAAGAAGAGACTGGAGCGGGGCGAGAGAGGAGGAAGGGAGGTCAGAGAGAAGGCTGACACAGTAGTCTAGCCGGGATATAACGAGAGCCTGTAGCAGTAAGGTAACGGTTTGGGTGGAGAGGAAAGGGCGGATCTTGGCGATATTGTAGAGGTGAAACCAGCAGGTCTTGGTAACGGATAGGATGTGTGGGGTGAACGAGAGAGACGAGTCAAGGATGACACCGAGATTGCGGGCCTGAGAGACGGGAAGGATGGTCGTTGCATCCACGGTGATAGAGAAGTCTGGGAGAGGACTGGGTTTGGGAGGGAAGATGAGGAGCTCAGTCTTGCTCATGTTGAGTTTTAGGTGGCGGGCCGACATCCAGCTGGAGACGTCCCTGAGGCAGGAGGAGATGCGAGCCTGAAGGGAGGGGGAGAGGACAGGGGCGGAGATGTAGATCTGCGTGTCATCTGCGTAGAGATGGTAGTGAGAGCCGTGAGAGTGAATGAGTTCACCCAGGGAGTGAGTGTAAATGGAGAACAGAAGAGGACCAAGAACTGACCCTTGAGGAACTCCAACAGTTAAAGGATGGGAGGGGGAGGAGGCGCCAGCGAAGGAGACCGAGAATGACCGGCCAGAGAGGTAAGAGGAGAACCAGGAGAGGACAGAGTCCGTGAAGCCAAGGTGAGATAAGGTGTGGAGGAGGAGGGGATGGTCGACATTGTCAAAGGCAGCAGAGAGGTCAAGGAGGATTAGAATGGAGTAGGAGCCATTGGATTTGGCAAGAAGGAGGTCATGGGTGACCTTAGAGAGAGCAGTCTCATTTTGTTGTTTTTCTCCCCACTTCTAGTCTGTGAGCCCGTTGTTGGGTAAGGATTGTCTCTGTTGCAAAATTGTATTTTCCAAGCACTTAGTATAGTGGTCTGCACACAGTAAGCCCTCAATAAATATGATTGAAAGGATGGATGGTGAATGTTGGATTTGAGGAGGGAGGGTATTTCAGGAAAGATGCAGGACGTGGGCAAAGGGAAGGCAGTGAGGTAGAAGAGGTTGAGGCACAATGAGAAGGTTAGCATTAGAGAAGCAAAGTGTGTGGGCTGGGTTGGAGAATGAGAGTAGTGAGGTGAGGTAGAAGGGGAAAAGGTAATGGAGTGCTTTAAAGCCAATGTTGAGAAGTTTTTGCTTGATGTGGAGGTGAATGGGCAACCACTGGAATTTTTTGAGGAATGGAGAAGTATGTCCTGTACATTTTTGTAGAAAAGGGATCTGGGCAGCAGAGTGAAGAATGGACTGGAGTGGGGAGAGAGAGGAGGCTGGGAAGTCAGCAAGGAGGCTGTTGCAACAACCAGGTGGGTTAGGATGAGTGATTGTATTAACATGGTAGCAGTTTGGGTGGAGAGAAAAAGGAGGATTTTAACAATGTTGTGAAGGTGGGACCAACAGGATTTAGTTATGGATTGAATACAATCTCAGCTCCTCCACTGCCTTTCTGTGTGACCTTGGGCAAATCACTGAACTTCCCTGTGCTTGAGTTTCTTAATTTGTAAAATGGGGATTCAATACCTGTTTTCCCTTCCACTTAGATCGTGACCCCCACTGGATGGGAACTGTGTCCAATCTGATTATTTTGTGTTTAGCGCAGTGCTTGGCACAGAGTAAGTGCTTGTCAAATACCATAATTAAACATTTGTTCCACCCTTTACCCTATATAAGCTAGTGTCTTTCATTTGCCCCTCACTTGACTCTCCCATTTTGAAACCTTTACACACCATTCCCCCCATTCCCTGTATTAGGAATGTTCTCCCTTTCTTCAGATCCTACAAAAAAGTCTCAGAGAAATCCTAATTCCATCATGATGTCTTCCCAGACCTAGCCCTAATGCCCTGCCACTCTTTCTCCATATAGCATTTCCAGCTTTTCCCAGTGTTTGTCAGAAAATTTATAATCTTGCATGTTTCCTCACCTTTCCCTCCCCAAGTGTGGAGGGATGTTGACTGTTACATCTCTAGTAATTTCCCTCCTTGTCTAGTGCACAGTGCCTTGCATAAAGCAGGAGCTAAACAGTATCACTTGTAACACTCAGAGATAGTTTTCTCTCCTTTACAAAGACAAAAGATCCCCTAGGCTCTCTTGGAATCTTATTAAAGGATCTCATAACACTTGCAATCTCAGCAAGTCTTTCCTAATAAACAAACTACATCCCTCTTCCAGCAATTTGAATGAATGTCTGATAGAATGACCATTTCTCTTATTTTATACTGAACAGTCAGGTTTTTAGCTGGTTTGCCTCATCCAATACTGTGAAGAGAGGGGAAGGGGAATCGGTGAAGGGTGTCATTAATCTTGAGTTTCTTCGGGGCCACCCTAAGAGCTGTTCAGTGGTGAAATTGACTAGTTAGAGAGAGCCTTTCACAGCAATGCCTGTGAAATAGATTAGATAGGTTGAATTTCCCACAAATTTAGGAAACTAAGAGCATCATCATCATCTTTGGTGTGCTTGACAACACACAATGGAAGCAATATATATGATTCCTGCTCTTGATCATACAGTGCAGTGCCGGAGACAATCAGACAAAAATTGCTCAATATACAGTAGACCAAAGAATAAGAGCATAGGCACCTGAAGCAAACATATTGAAAATGAATAAATAAAAAGATAGCTACACAAGTGCTAAGGTGGCAAATGGGTGGCATGACCTGGAAGATAGTAGGGAAACATCTCTTGGAGGAAATATTTTTTTAGGAGAGTTATCTGGGGTATTTTTTAAGAGGTTACTATGTGCTGAGCACTGGAATAGATACACTTTATACAGAAAGGACTCTGTACCTGACCCACATAGAGTTCACAGTTTAAGGGAGTTTCAAAAGTGAGGAAGGGATGATGATGATTGATAAAGATGATGGTTGGGCAAGTTAGTGGGGCAGGCAATTCTACCCAGGAGAGCAATCAATCAATCAGAGGTATTTATTAAACACTTACTATGTGCAGAGCACTGTACAAAGTAACATTCAGCCTGTGTCTACACAAGCAAAATGATTGAGGTCTTATAAATGCATTTAGAAAGTCTTTGACTTATGAATTTCGACAAACATTGCTTGTGATGTCTCTGAATATATAGCCTGGTCAGATATCTTGTATGACTTTATGATACCAGACCTGTTAAGATAAATATTACAAAATCTTGCAACATGGTACTGCAAACCTCCTGCTGGTTGGCTTGCCTTACAGGGACAGAAAAATCTTGGGAACTTGGTTGAGTTTTAGCAGCTAAAACGGACATTCATCAACAAGATATTGACAGTCACTTTGCTAGAGTACATGTCTGTTTAAAATTTTCTATGCTCTTTAGATCTTTTATAGGTAGTGGTAATGCAGATTGTATAGGTTTTATATATTAACATTTAATGTGCTATATTTTTAACTTTTTATGTGATTTTAGGGCAGTATTGTTCCTATTTACAAAATAAATATATTAATCAATTAATTAATCATATTTTTAAAGCACAGAGACCTGTACTAAGTGTTTGGGAAAGTACAATAAAACAGAGTTGGTAGATATGCTTCTTGCCCATAAGGATCTTATAGTCTAGAGGACATGTGGTTGTGTTCACATATCCTGTAGATTAATATATCTATACTAATGTGGATATATTGTTCACCTAAAATTGACTAAGCACACAATTCTGATTTTTAGTAAAAATTTGTTATCCACTTAAGTTGCAATTTTCCGGAAAAAAAAATGTTATACTTCCTGTATCTATATAATCAATTTAAAAATCAAGTAATTACTCAGCTATTTTATCCTGACATGCTATTCATGCTACTACCTGTTGTATCATTCTTATTCCTCCCGCCTCCTCCAATTATAAATAATTGTGTCTGGGTCTTCCTTAAATTGTAAGACATCCCAAGGGCAGGAACCATGTCTTTTGTTTCTGGTGTATTTGCTGGCACACTTAGTACACATAGAGGGCATCCAGCTAATACTAGTTATTAACTGTGCCGGGCTTGTTGCCCAGAAGTGGGGTCCTCCATAGCAACCACTGTCTCCCCAGAGCTTATCTATGTCACATCTACACCACCACATCTGGGAAAATCCTGGAGTCACTTGGACGGGGGAATTTCATGCACAATCACTTTGTCTGATCAATCAATGGTATTTGTTGAACACCAACTAAATGCAGCTAATACTAGTTATTAACTATTTATTTATTGAGAAGCACTGTGGGCTGATGGATAAAGTATGGACCTTGGAGTCAGAAGGATCTGGGTTCTGATCCTGGCTCCGCTGCTTGTCTGCTCTGTGACCTTGGGCAAATAACTTAACTTTTCTGTGACCCAGTTTCCTCATCTGTAAAATTGGAATTAAGGCAATGAGCTCCATGTAGAACAAAACTGTGTCCACCTTGATTAACCTATATCTACCTCAGCATTTAGAATAGTGCCTGGCACATAGTAGGCACTAAATTACAAAAAAATAAAATGAAGCTGATCAGAGAGATAAAGATGAATCACATCAGAAAGCTTTAATCTTCAACCAGACTAGTGGGGGGTAATCTGAAAAATTTCTTCAATTTTCCTCTTTCTTTATGAAGATATAGCCAGAAAGTCCCAGTTCTACATATCTAGCACTCTCACCTACAGTCTAGTTATTCTTTATGATCGATGGTTTGCTTTGTGCCCATTAACACTTTGAGGACAATTTTTTGAGAGAGGTAAATTATTCAGAAATTTTATCAATGTGCAACCTAATACCTGGAGTGATTTGGTGACCCACTAAAACATTTATTCCTAAACTGGGAATAAATACAAGCGACTTTAACCCAAGTCTCTTCTCCATTAATTATGCAGACCTAGCAAGTGGCTATTGTGATTGATATTTATATCTCTTTAATGAAAATTTACACACACACACACAGAGGTTTAAACAGCAAGCATCTTAACTAGCACAAGATTATTTGACAGCAAAGGACAAACTGATAAAGACAATAATAATGAAATATTTTATCAGCTAATAGTTTGCCTTTTAACAAAGACCAGATGTGGGGTAGATTCTAATCTTGATTGGAGTTGTTTTTTTCCTTGTTTTATCTTTGTTTCTAAATGGCTGATCAAGCTTTCTCCATTACCCCCCACTTTTAATAAAGCAATTTAAAATATAGTGGCATATGACATGATTTTAAGAGTGTTCACTTGCGATGATGAGGTCATTCAAGAGAAAATGTGTTTCAAGTGAACTGGAGTATGAAGTATGGAAAATAATTTTTGGTTTTTTTAAGAATAATAAATATGGTTTCAGCTTAGCCAACAGTATTTATCACCCAGTTTCTTACCTAGCTACTTTCTCATCTACTAGTGCCAGCAGAGTTGAGCACCATAAAGAGTAGCACTTTAAATAAAATGCCCTAAATGCATTTATCTTCATGAATAATTTGTAGCAACTCTGGAATAGCTATTTTCTGCCAAATGAAACAGCAGAGTCAATGATTATTAAGAACAGGTTCTAGTCAGAAGAATATAAAAAAGTTTCTAGTCAGGAGAAATTATCCATAGTCCTTAGGGCCACATAATCCTGGAAAAGGTCAGGAAATCTGGCTCTGCAGTGGACTGACTGGCTCAGAGGAAATATTAGCCTTCTGAGAAAACCAGTGAGGAATAAGGTTTCAAAACACCAAATGAAGATTTAGCTGCAAGACTTCCCATTAGTGGTATTAAATTGTTCAGACCTCAATTTACCTACTATAAGAGAAAATAAAAACAAAATACTAGACAACAGTGTTGCATGCTCCCAGAAAGTGTAACTGGTTGCTAATTGGAAATGTGGTAACTGAATAGATCACTTTGGTTTTTCAAATAAAATAAAATATAATTTAAAGTAGGCAAATAGGGTAAACTAGGCAAAGGATCCCTGTAGCCTATAAACTCATTGTGGGCAGGGATCACATCTACCAACTCTATTGTACTGTACTTTCCCAAATGCTTAGTGCAGTCCTCTACATATAGGAAGGGCTAAATAAATATCATAATGGATTTGTTGATTGAATAACTCATAAAATGAAACCCTCTAACATAACCAGTTTTTATCTTTCCTTGTAAGCAATGTGGGTAGGTGTATCAACCTCATGTCAGTATTTTCAACAAAATTTGAAAGCAATTATGGGTTATACCATCATCTTCAAGCATGAAGAAAAGCAATGTTTACACATGCATAATAAGAATTAAAAAGATAGAAGAAAGCTTTTAAAAATTATTTGCTTCAATAATATACTTCCTTTAATTCACACTCCATATATTGTCTATGCAACCCTGATAGTCTGATTCACATGAGCAATGAGTGATATGGCTAATTCTATGAAATACTCTGTGTGCCCTGTTTACACAGCCAAAGTGAAGCAAAAATTTAAGCAATTTTCCAGTCCATATCATTCAAACAACAACAAAAAATCCTCAAAGGCAAGCCACTTTGAAAACTTAATCCAGATTAGTTATTTTCATAGCCTGGATTTACCAGATAGTTGCCTGATTTATCCCTTCAAACTAAATTGGACTAAAACAACAGATATTAGGAATTTTAACTGACAATCCCCAAAAAATAAAATCCTGGAATCTATCAAGTTTCAGGATCTTTGGGGATTTTAATTTGGTCCCTTTTTTTATATGGAACAAAAAGAACAGGTGGAAAAGTCTCTCCTGCCTTGTTTGAACTAGAGAGGACTTGTAGCCCTAAAAAAACTAATTATGCTAACCTTAAGAATGGCATCTATAGATCCAAATATGCATGACTTTCATTCTTAGAAATGGAAAAGGAATCCTCTTATGAGGATTTGATTCCCAACTAAAACTATTTTTTCCCAGCAATTCCTTCACTGAAGAGCTTGCAGAAACCATTAACTTATTGGGCATACATAATAGCACTAAGCCATGATTCAGACTCACAGAGAAATTAATCTGACCCCAATAAAATCAGTCTTCAGGAAACTAAGCATTTTCAATCATTCATCATTGGTTTGATCACTCATTCAATAGTGTTTATTAAGCACTTACTGTGTGCACAGTATTATACTAGGTACTTGGGAAACTGCAACACAATAGAGTTGGTAGACACAACCCTTTCCCAGAAGGAGCTTACAATCTAGGAGTGGGGAGACTAAAATTAAAATAAATTACAGATAGGGGAAAAGGTAGTGTCTAAAGATATATATGTAAGTATTGGGAGACTGAGGATGGGGTTAATACTCTTTGTAGGCAGGGAACATTTCTACCAACTTTGTTACATCATGCTCTCCCAAGCACTTAGACCAGAGTTCTGCATACAGTAAGTGTTCAGTGAATATGATTGATTGATTGATTGAAGTGCTTAAAGGGTAAAAATCTGAATGCACAGGTCATGCAGAGGGCTGGCTGGGTGAGGGAAATGAGGGCTTAATTAGGGAAGAACCCTTGGAGAAGATGTCAATTTAGGAGGGCTTTAAAGGTGGAGAGAGGGTGGCCTATTCACTATGAAGGGGAAGGGATTGACAGGCCAAAGGGAGGAAGTGGTTAAGGTGTTGGTGGCAGAATAGATGTTATTAAGGGGCAGAGAGAAGGTTTGCATTAGAGGAATGGAATATGTTAGTGGGGTTGTTGTAGGAGATCAGCAAGATAAGATAGGAGGGAGAGAAACTGGTAAATCAGGCAGTGGCAGTGTGACCCTATAGGAAAAAACACAAAACTGGAAGTCAGAAGACCAAGTTCTGTTCCAGCTCTGCCAGCTTCTCATCTGTAAAATGTGCATAAAACTGAGTCCCAAGTGGGACAGAGACAGTAATAATAATAATAATGTTGGTATTTGTTAAGCGCTTACTATGTGCAGAGCACTGTTCTAAGTGCTGGGGTAGATACAGGGTTATCAGGTTGTCCCTCTTGAGGCTCACAGTCTTAATCCCCATTTTACAAATGAAGTAACTGAGGCACAGAGAAGTTAAGTGACTTGCCCATAGTCACACAGCTGACAAGTGGCACATAATAATGTTGGTATTTGTTAAGCTCTTACTATGTGCAGAGCACTGTTCTAAGCGCTGGGGGAGATACAGGGTCATCAGGTTGCCCCATGTGAGGCTCACAGTCTTCATCCCCAGTTTACAGATGAGGGAACTGAGGCCCAGAGAAGTGAAGTAACTTGCCCACAGTCACACAGCTGACAAGTGGCAGAGCCTGGATTCAAACCCATGACCTTTGACTCCCAAGCCTGGGCTCTTGCCACCCAGCCATGCTGCTTCTCTATCCAATCTGATAATCTGGTATCTACTTAGCACATAATAAGTACCTAATAAATGCCAAAATTATTAAGGAAATGTTGAGGGCTGAAAAATATTTTGAACTGAACTGCCAGGTCTGTATGCTGCAGTAAACTATGATGAGGCAGCTAGCATGGCTAGGGGAAGAAGGAGGAACTATATGAATTGATAGACAATTGGATTTGAATGACAGAACCTGCAAAAAGCAAATTCATCATGTGTTAGGGGTGAAAGGGGAATAATCAATCAAATCAAACATGTTTACATTTAACTTAGGTTTGTCTCTCTGTGTGTCCTATTACTCCACTGTAAAATGTTCTCCCTGGATGGTGGATAAAGCCGTATAAACATTAATCCAAATAATTTAAACTTGATGGTTTGGGATCCCTAGAGGTCCCCAAAAGAATGATTGTACTTTAGGATAAAGCATCTGTTAGGAGTTAGATTCCTGTCATTCATTTCTCATTACTTCCATCTCTTTTTTGAGAGAACTGGTCCAGTGTGTATCGAAGTTGTAAAAACTGCATAAATCCCTTTGTACCCAGGAGATAAATGAGGGATTCCACCATCATCCCAGAATTTATAGACCATTCTGAGAGAACAAAAATAACATTGATAATATGCATAATATCTAAAACAGTATCAGGTGTCATCTGCCTACTCCTCTTTACCACATGTGAAACTCTAAACTAGATTGTTCTTTATTTAACAACTCTCAAGACTATAAATTCACTGTGGGCAAGGACTGTGTCTGTCTACTGTTATAGTGTACTTTCCCAAGTGCTTAGTACAACCGTCTAAGCACACACAGGAAGCGCCCCAATACATATAATTGAATGAATAAATGAACTCAATCAATCATATGTATTGAGTGCTTACTATGTGCAGAGCACTATACTAAGCACTTTCTTGGGTTGTGAGAGTATCCATTTTAATTTATGTCCCATAAATTATTATGTTTTCTGATAACTAAAGATTGGTAAAGTGCCATGGGCTAAGGAATTATCCCTGCTCTCTCCCTCAAATTAGCACACAATCAAGCTGCACCTCTTTGGAGATTCAGTAGCTTGTTGTAGGTAGGGAATGTGTCCGTTTATTGTTATATTTTACTCTCCGAAGCTCTTAGTTCAGTGCACTAAATAAATACAATTGAATGAGTATAATTTTATTTTGATTTTAATTTATGGTAGCATAGATGGAAGTAAAATGTTGCTCTTGGGAGGGCTTTACCCTGTTTTCCAGATGAAATCCTCAATGTTTCAATGTTTCCTGGATCCTAGCAGGTAAAGTACTAGAATGAGAGTCAAGAAATCCTGGTTCTGTTCTCTGCCCAGGAACCTATAATACCATTCCTCCATTTCTTTCCAATTACAACATAGAGATTATTTCTCTTCCCCCCAACCGCAATCCCATCAATAGTGTCTCAGAAGTTAATGTATTCAACTCTATACTTTCCTCAAGTGTCAGGAGGGTTACACCAGGAGAAAATCCCTCTGAGCTGGCAGGGAGTCATTGGGAACAACTTCCTCCTCTGGGAGGTTCTTCTTTTGGTCCAGTTCTAGGGACATAATTGTGTGTGTGTGTGTCTCCTGGGCACGTGGAGAGAGGAAATGCATGTCAAGAGCAACTTTTTAGCAGGGAAAGGAAGATATTAACAACCCAGAAGCAGCATAGATTGATGGAAAGAGACCGAGCTTGGGAGAGGGAGGTCGCGGGTTCTAATTCCGGCTCCACTACTTGTCAGCTATGTGACTTTGGGTAAGTCACTTCACTTCTCTGTGCCTCAGTTATCTCACCTGTAAAATGGGGATTAAGACTCTGAGTCCCATGTGGGACAACCTAATTACCTTGTATCTACCCTAGCGCTTAGAACAGTGCTTGGCACATAGTAAGCGCTTAACAAATACCAGTATTATTATTATTATTTACCAAGCACTGTATTAAGCGCTGGAGTAGATACCAGAAAACTGGGTTGAGCCCTATCCTACGCGATATACCAGAAGAACTTGCTTCCTTAGTCAGGGGCTACAAACCTACCCCAATTCATGACACAGTTCTAGAAGAATTTCTGAACAGTGTCTTCCCCCTCCTTCAAACAGGGCTATATAACTGAGCCCCTTGTGGAGGGGAGCAGATTCCCTCCCCTCCTTTAGGCAGTCAGCACCCATCTGAGCTTGGTGCTATGCTAATCCCATAGACTTTAAGCTTTTTTGTGGGCTGGGAGTGACCCTACCATCTTTGCTGTATTGTACTTCCAAAGTGTTTACTACACCGTTCTTCATCCAGTAAGTGTTCACAAAATACCACTGATTGTTATGTTCCACAGAGGAGGAAATCAGTTTATAAATGTTTGTGAGAACTTTGGAAAACTACTCTCTTGAGAAATACAAATAATAATATTATAGTCGTAGGATAAGGGGTAAGGAGTAACATTAAGTTCCTATTGTTTGCAAAAGTATGGAAGTGTGGCTAGCTGAAAGAGCATGGGCCTGGGAGTCAGAGGACCTGGGTTCTTAACTCAGCTCTGCCACTTGTCTGCAGTGTGGCATTGGGCAAGTTTTGTTTCTGTTTTTGTTTCTTTCTCTCAGTTACCTCATCTGTAAAACTGAAATTAAGACTGTGAGCCCCATGTGGGATATGGACTGTGATTAGCTTGTATCTACCCCAATACTTAGTACAGTGCCTGCCATTTAGTAAAAGTTTAGCAAATACCACTAAAAAAAAACACTGGGGAAAGTACACAAATGAAAATTAGACAGACTCCTGGCCTTCAAAGGGCTTTACAATCTAAGAATTAGGAGGGGAGAAGAGTAGGAGGATCTTTAATGGTTTACATTCTGGATGGCACTAGAACCTACCTCCCCGGCTTAAGCTACAAAGAGATAGATTGTCATTCCTACTTTCCATCCAACATGCTAACATGCTATGTTCAGGCTGTCTAGCTTCTAGGATGGAGAAAAATAAAATACACATACCAGGACAGAAGCTTAGCTTTCACCTCTGAAAAACCACACTGGAAGTTTTTCACTGCTGCCCTTCCTGTTCTGTGCAGAGATGGCACTGCTGGCCTTTTTACTTTGCATCAGACTGATATCCACAATTTGTTTCTACCTTGATACTGAGATGGCTAAAGTGTTTCAGAGCATTTAAAAAATGCAACATCAAAAGTAAAAAACAATGGTGGGCTTCAAATACCCTGAGATTGCCCACTGAAATACAGAGTTGAATATTTGGACAAAGATGAAAAGCAGAAGTGACAAAATATTATAAAGCCCATAATTGCAAACCTAAGCCATTTGTCCCATTTGCACAAACTGTATAAGTTATTAAACCAAGGCTGGTCCAAATTAAATGCCAAGATGTGGGTATCTCAGCAATGGCCTGAAAAAACAAGTGGCTGTAATAAAACTTCTAGGGTCTCCAAGACACCTGCAGAGAGAATCAATTGGACAACACTGTCCTCAGTGTGGTTGGCTGTGCCATTAGGCTGAGAGAATAATGCTGCTGAATTATTTTCACCTTCTTAGGCTAGCTTTATTGCTGCAAGTACAGACTGGACACACACCTGAATGGCATCACTGTACAAGTATTTCTGTTATTTGTTTCAGTCCAAAATATTCTGTTTAGCAGAGTTAGTTCCCTAAGTCTCATGGTGGTTCTAAGACACCCAGAATATTCAGCATCAATTTGGAATAATAGCAGATTTATTTTCTGTGGATCCTTTTTACAAATCAGGTTTCTTTACATTATAACTATCCTGAATGTGTTCTTTTCCCCAATAAGCCCATCAGTCAATGTAGAAAATGCCAAAAGTACATGTCTCTCTGGATCATACATTCTCTACACCTGTCCATCCCTAAAGTATGTGGAAATGGAAGGAGATACATATCAGAACCCAACAAGGAGGGTCTAAGAGGAACTCTGGTGACCTCCAGGAGAACTTGGTCTAGGGCCTTCTCCATACCTGAATTATTTTCAGATGAAAACCCAGTGAAAAGATGAGTGTGGGAGGAAAATTCTATTTTACTGAAAGGAGATGTGAAAAGGAGGGAGAATAATGCCTTAAGAGGATCAATAGTGAGTCAGGCAACATTTACAATTATAGTTTTCTTTGTGTGTGTGTGTGTGTGTGTGTGTATGTGTGTAGTAATAGCAATGGTAATAATAGTGTTATTTATTAACAGTTTACTATATCCCAAGAACTGTATTAAGTGCTGGGGTAAAGAAAATATAATCAGATCAGACACAATCTCTTTCACTCATGGGGCTCATAGTCAAATGGGGAGGGAAAACAGGTACTGTATCCCCATTTTACAGATGAGAAAACTGAGTCACTGAGAAGTGACTAGATTACATTATAGCAAGTGGCAAATTTGGGATTAGAACCCAAGTCTCTGGACTCCCAGGCTTACGTGTATTACTCATCCACTAAACTCAGGGACCTCTCCTAAAAATCGACACCTTATCATGGCAAGAGAGTTTGTGTACCCTGAAGAAGCTTAGAGCTATGCCATATAGGGATACCCATAATGGAAAAGTTTAAGCCAAAATGTCAAAGTCTATTTGCCTGTGCTGGGCAGCAGCTGCAAAGGAAAGACTCAAAGGTAGATGATCAAATGATCAAAATGTTGATCAAAGACAACAGCAGAAACTCAAGTTTTTACTATATGGAAAAAGGCAATCGTAAACTACTTCCATATCTACGCCAAGAAAACTCCACGAATACACCTACCAGAATGACCTTATAACAGAATATGGGACGTTCTGGACAAGGTGTGTCCATGGAGTCGCTATAGGTCAGAAATAACTCAATGACATTTGAAAAAAGAGTTCAGGGACAGATGTTCTCACTCAGCCACACATCAAGGTGTGAGAAACCCAGCAGCTGTGAGCAAAGGAGGAACCTGGTTCCTGGTTCCAAAAGTGATGATAGCCCCTGGATCAGGGAAGGTGCTAAGGTGATTACAAAGGAGATATCTGAGCCTGACACAGCTGTATGACACAACAGTGAATAAGAAATTATCTTTTTTTGGTCGTTTTTGTTGTAGTTGTTTTTTTTCCAGAAAACCTAAGTATTTGGTCTTCCAGAATCCTTCAACCTTTCTCATACTCATAAATCAATCTATTAATAGTATCTATTGAGCACTAACTGTTTAAATAGGCATAGCACATACATACCATTTACACTCTTTGATCTGAAAAATCCAGTGAATTATTCTTTGTGCATTCTTAGACAGAGGGTTTGGGAACTAGGCAAAATAAATGGAAAGTGACCTTTTAAATGAAACTGCTATTACTGACAGTTGGTGTTCTTGTTGAACTTTTGTCCCAAAGAACTCTGATTACAAAAATTATTCCAGGCAAATGAATCTTCAACTAGCAGCAAAATGTAGCTTTTACCTGAACAGTGATGTAGTGCAAGAGCCCAGAGAGAAGCAGCATGGTCTAAAGCATAGAGCACAGTCCTGGGAGGCAGAAGCTCTGCCCTTGACTGATGTAAGACTTTGGACAAATCGCTTCACTTCTCTGTTCCTCAGTTACCTCATCTGTAAAATGGGGATTGAGATTGTGAGGCCCATGTGGGACATGGACGGTGTCTCATCTGATTATCATGTATCTAACTCAGTGCTTAACAAATGCCATAAAAAAAAAGTGTAGAGCCTGGCACAAAGTAAGTGCTTAACAAATGCCATAAAAAGAAAGGCTGGAAGAATATTTTACCCAAATGAAAGGGCTGAAACACTGAACGGAAATGGAATGCTACTTGCCCGAGCTCTTTAAGGAATGGATAGGGGAGCTCCCAGACTCTGTGCAAATATTCTTAATATCTAAAATATATCATTATTCAAAGAACAGACATTCTCAGTTAGTGAGCTTGAATTGTTAAGAACACAAAGATAGAAAATTCCCTGGTCAAGTATTTCCAATAAAAGTAAGGCAGACATGATAATAATTAGTGTTTCTCAAATTTTGTAGGAAAATGCTTCTTCTATACAAAAGAATGCAGGATGTAAAAATGAATTACTTTAGACATTATGGGAACTGGCACCAGGCAACTGGATAATAATAAATAGTAATAAATTAATATAAACTGACTCCTTTCATTTTCTAAATGGATTTTAATTTATATTATGCTTTCCATGGACAGCTCACAATTACCTAATCTTTAAAACTGAAGTGGCAGATAAAACTTGATACCATAATTCCATTTTATCTGGAACAGCAATTCCCAAATTAATTTGTTAAGGATCCCTCTTAGGATCTAACTAATAGTGGGTCTATCCTGCTAAAGGGATGCTTTAGTCTTTCAGGACCAAAAAATAAATCTATTATTAAGCCCATGTTACCTGAGTGATAGAATTATCCATTTTGCATGTTTAGATGTTTTAGGAGCTCCTCTTTTTCAATTTCATTTTCGACACTCCATAGTCAATGCTACTTTGTTGCTAGGGAAGCAGTGTGGCCTAATGGATAGAGCCAGACTTAGGATTCAGGAGGTCCTGGGTTCTAATCCTGGCTCTGCGATGTAGCTGCTCTGTGACCTAAGGTAAGTCACGTGACCTCACGTGCCTCAGTTACCTCATCTGTAAAATGGGGATTAAGATTGTGAGGCCCATGTGGGCCAGGGACTGTGTCCAACCCAATTAATTGTATCTACCCTAGTGCTTAGTGCAGTGCCTGGCACATAGCAAATGCTTAACAAATACTGCAATCATTATTATCATTATTACCTTTCCAAGACCTCTGGGCCCTCACTTTTTCCCTTTTCCCTTCAGTAAGTCCATGAAATTTTATACCTTATTCTTTTCCCCTGGAACCATCTTCTCCAGATACGGGCCTTCATTCCAGTCTGATTCATTTGCCGAGATCATTCATCGGTATCTTTCAGAATCGTGGATTCCCTCTTGCCCTTCGCAGGATGTCCAACAATCCCTAAATCCCTCGGAAACAGGCTAATGGATCCAGCTCATTTTTGAGCTGTCATGTCACCAAATGTAATACATACAAATGTCGGCAAAACAGATGTAGTTTTGCCTTTCAGCTAGGAAATTGTCTGACTAAAAGCAAAATGTCAAAAACTCAATAACAATTTAGAAAGTAGAGAGGATATATAAGGGCAATCAAGCACTGACTCGCCCTCTGCCAATCAAAAGTGCAGACCATCAAGGCAGCTGAATATATAGATCAACTTGAGTCTCCTCCATAAATTGACCCTTCAGTTGTGGATTCTTCGCAACTGTTTATTGTGCGTCTGATCTATATCAATGACTATATATACATGTGTGTGTTCATGTGCTTAAACGAATGTTTATGAAGTCAGAAAATGTTTGTCTGAGTTAGTAAATAACTGCATAGCAGGCTATTCATTAGTAAATGACTAAGTAGTAAGGTCAAATGTTGTGGCTTGCCTTTTGGTTGACGGCATTCTGTTTAAATGATGTGAATTTGATAAAACCAACACATTACAAATAATTTATTCTGTAGAGAGAGCTAGCGAAACTCTGGAACTACTTTACTGTTAGTCTACCCAACATAATAGTAACTGACCCTTTGAAAGCTTATATTTTTTAGAGGGAATAGCAATCCCTACATCCTCATTTGAACTCAGATTTTTACATCTTCACATTTTCAAACATCCCCAAACAATGGGTGATTTGGAACAAGAAAAGACAAAAAAATAATTTTATATGTGTTTAGAGGCTGCATTTTGATTGGTGATGCTAATTCTTCCTTGCTCTTTTTTAAGTTGGTTGGAAAAAAAATAGACCAGTTGAGATTTTGGTTACAAAAAGTCTGTCATTAAGGAGGACTATACCCAAAAATTTCTCCATCAAAATGCAATCCATAATCAGGAGAAAAGTGAAGCAATTGCATCACTGTGTGGTTCCATCCCTGATAACTAATTAATTAGGTGCTAAAATCTGGACCCAAGTCAGACAAAACTACTATTAGAACAAAGCATTTTTCAACTATGCAGCCTAGGTAAACTTCTACTAAAATACTTATTTTTGTTGCCACTTTGTTTTATGTGGTAGTCCTGTCATTTTCAAATAATTCAAACAATGAAAATCCTTAGGTACTAGTACACAAACCTGAGGTGATTTTTGCTATTCTGATTATGCATTAAGTTTACCCTGGAAGAAACATCATGCACAACTTGGAAATCAGAAGGCTTTTTCTGTGAGTTAATTCATAGCAAAAAATTCATTAAACTAAAACTTGATTTGGAATGGCCCCTGTCAGTGACTAGTCCCAACTTGTGTGTGGTGTGCCATTTGGGATATTTTCTTATGCTAACAAAACTGTGATCAATGTGTCTTCTATTGAGCATAGCACTTGATAGAGAAAACATGAACAAGATGGGGAATAAAGGAGTGATCGCTGTTCCTTCAAATTCCACCCCTGGTAAAAGATAATCTGTTTCAGTGGGCTTGTTGTTTATCTGAATTGATTTCCTCACTCCCAGTTATTTAACCAAATTAGAGCAATTAAGCAAACACCTAATCCAAGAACAGACCCTCGGGGACTCTCTGAGCATTGTACTTTGTACTGGAGTTTGCCCTGTTTATAGAACCTGCCCCCAAATTCTCAGTTATCCTTCCCACCGCTGTGCATAATCCTTTATTTATTCTTAGAGATTTTGAAATAGAGAAAAAGAAAACTAACGGGAGGGAAAGGAGGAAAGAATGGGGGCAACTCTGTTCCAGGAAATATAACTGGATTGGCAGTCAAAGAACTTTTCCCAACAAAATCAGTGCATTGCTAAAGGCAATTGCTTAAATTCTGTGGGATTTACATAACCCATCTTAATCCCCAAGATCCTAATTAATTTCAGCTGCTACATTGATGTGTGGTGATATTAGCAGAATAATTAATCTCCTTCTGTATCTGGCTTCTCCCCACAAAAACACTATAAAGAACAGAGGCCCTTGCAGTAATGACTGAAATTAATACTGACCCCTTTGTGGGGCAAAAGTAAATTATTTTGATTATCTATAAAAGTGTAATAACATTTATTAGAAAATACATATAATAAATTGGATCTTCACCAGGAAGATGTAGTTTTCACTAAGTGTATTTATCAGTACAAAGTTCTGCTTTAGTCATGATGTTCTAGAAGGTAAGCCAGGTGTTCAGGGTCCAACCTGAGATGGGACAGCTTGAGCTATTTTAGTTCAAACTTGTGAGCAAAAACACAGCTACTGGTTGCATCACTGTGACTGCTACCTAGACTATCATCCCCATGTGGGACAGGGATTGCATTCTACCTGATTAACTTGCATCTAACCCAGGGGTTAAAACGGTGCTTGACACAGTGTAAGCACTTAGCAGATACCATAGCCATCATCATCATCATTATCGAAATCATCACCCCTCCATCTCTCAGCAAACCAAACCTCAGTGAATCAGCCTGATTGAAACTGAACATCTCTGGTTTTTCCTCTCTTTCTTTGGTCATAGCAGTTCTGGTACCACCAGTTGGTAATAATAATAATTATGTTTTTTGTAAAGCACTTACTATGTGCCAGGCACTATACTAAACACTAGGGTGGACACAAGCAAATTGGGTTTGACACAGTCCCTGTCCCTCGCAGGGTTCACAGTCTCAATCTTCATTTTACAGATGAAGTAATTGAGGCACAGAGAAGTAAAGTGACTTCGACAAGGTCACTCAGCAGCTATGTGGTGGAGCTAGGTTAGAACCCATGACCTTCTGACTCCTGGGCCCATGCTCTATCTTCTACTCTATGCTGGTTTCTCTAGCTGGTTTGGTCCCAGCCAGGCAGGATGTCTGTATATGGAAACTTTACCACAGACCTGGGACTGGGCTCCACAAGCCCAACCTAGCTTTCTTAAGTAGCACCAAGTCTAATTGCAAAAAAACCCCACACCATTTACCCTACCCATTTGGCAGATTGTAAACAAGGTTGGTTATGCCAAAGTTGTTTAGTCAAGCAAAGGCTAAACTTTCTAAACCGCGGGAAAGTTTCTAGTTGGAAACATGACATTTGTAACTTTTATGGTAAGGTAAAACTACATTCATTCCATTTTAAATGGTAAGATAATGAAGATGAACAGCAACTTCATGTGAAGTTTCTTGTTGTGTGCTTATTAGATTGCCAAAGGTTATTGTTTTAACAATGTAGCCAGTAAGCGCCTTCAAGGTCATTTCCAAAGTTGAGGATAAATATTTAATTAAGAAACTTTTGTTCTCTGGCATACAATCATACTGTAATCAGAACATTTATTTATGTTTTAAATGAAACATGTTCATTATAATAGATCAGGGCTCTTCAAAATTATTATGGTGAATTATATAAATGTGTATTTATATACTGTATAAATATGTATTTAGGTATTAAACCAGGCTAAATCATTTGCTCAGACAGTACTTTAATAACCCATTATTTACCCATAAAGCTGCATTTGGACTTACCCTTTTAAATGTTCATTCATTCACATGTGCATATTAATCCATTTGACATTAGAATGTGGTAAATGCTTGCCAGACCTATAATCTAGGTCACAGGAAGTGGCAGGCAACTTTTCAAAACTTGTCAGAATATTTCAATCTTTTCCTATAAATGATGTGAATGTTTCATCAAGATTATAGCTGATGTTTAAAGAAAATGCTCAAAATATTTTTTTCCACTATTAGATGTCAGATTTTCTGGTTTTTGTTTCAATATATTACTCACAGTCAGTTTTTAGTCTAAAACATTTTTGTGACTGGCGAGAGGAAAACTTGGTATCTGGTTGTACATTTTAAATTTAAGAGGTCTGTCTCTGTCAGTGTTGCTATTTTGAGAAGCAGTGAGGTCTAGTGGTACAGAGCACAGAACTGGGAGCCAAAAGGACCTAGGTTCTAATCCAGACTTCATCATGTAGCTCTTGTGTGATCTTGGACAAGTCACTTTACTTTTCTGTGTCTCAGTTACCTCATCTGTAAACTGGGGATTAAGACTGTGAGCTCCATGTGGGACAGGGACAGTGTCCAACCCGATTTGCTTGTATCCACCCCAGCACTTAGTATAGTGCCTGGAACATAGTAAGAACTTAACAAATACCACAATTAATTATTCAATCAAATTTACTGAGCGCTTACTGTGTGCAGAGCACTGTACTAAGAGCTAGGGAGAGTACAGTGCAAAAATGAACAGTGACATTCCCTGCCCACAATGAGCTTACAGTCTGGGGTGGGGGAGGAGACAGATATCAATACAAATAAATAAAATTACAGATATGTACATACATGCTGTGGGGCTGGTAGGGGGAAGAGGAAACAGAGCAAGTCACAATGATGCAGAAGGGAGTGGGAGATGAGGAAAAATGGGGCTTAGCCTGGAAGGCCTCTTGGAGGAGATATGCCTTCAGTAAGGCTTTGAAGTGGAGGAGAGTAATTGTTGGATTTGAGGAGGGAAGGTTTTCAGCCCAAAGGTGGGATGTGGGCAAGGCTGTAAATGCTTATTGACAGGAATCCAGCTTCCAGCCACTCAACTCATTTGTGCCTCAGTTTGTCCATCTGTAAAGATTGTAAAATGACTCAAATATGTTCTCTAGTGGTGACACACCAGTGAGTCACAAATTCACTGAGTGTCCTTAAGATTTACTTACTGCAGACATAAATAGATTTATGACAAGGAAAAGATGAGTGTGGATTTTACTTTTTCTTACTGAATAGAAATACCCAGAAAGAAGCAATGGCAGTAATGGGAGCTGGTGGAAGTGGGGAAGAAGTGTAAAAATGGTGACCAATAAAAAGAGGGGTTAGAGGACAGTAGAGAATAAGTTGCTATATAGATTTTTTTCTTTATATAAGTCTCAATACATTTGGATGAAATAAGTACTACCCATTACTGACATTCAGAACATAAGCTAGATCTAAACAAATCCATCATTTGATAGTCATAAATACATTTTTGTTAGCTTTTTCAAAACATAATGTTCTTCTTCATGGCTGTATCTGTTTTAAAATGGGAAAAAAAAAACTAGGCAGAAGGATTGGCGGAAGATCAACTCATTGTGCCTAATGGCAGGAGGAGTGACCAGACTGAGACAAGGTTGTTATTCAAGTTCCAAATCCTTGTTTCCATACTTTCTGGTTCTATCAGTACTCAGTATTACAAAAAAAACAACACTTTTCTCCTGGGTGAAAACCAAAATTTCAGGATTAATGAATGAAGCTGCTCTCATTTTTAGCTCCATGTTTAAGATTCAGGAACTTCAGGTGAGGCTGAGATAAATGTTCCAACATTTTAGTTCTAATTATTTTAATCTTTTCTCGCTTTCCTTTCCCCTAGCTCCAGAAACACCTTTCCCCTAATACCAGCAAAAACTTTAGCTTTTATTTATGAATATAATATTCATCTTATTGTAGAAGATTAGTTAGATAGGTAAACAAACAGAAAGGTTAATAATATGAAAAACTGACTTTATTAATTTTCACTAAAATACCCAAAGTATCATCATTATTTTAGCAGGGAGGGTAGTGAGAAGATTATTTGCAACATGATTTAAAGCCAGAAAATCTGAAACAGCAAAATGTCGTTAGTAATCAGTAATGGGTAATTGCGGAACAGTAAATAATGAAGAAGAATGGAGACAAATGGAGGAAGATGGATCAAGTGCTCAAAATGCCTACAGATGACAGTTCAATGCAAGCAAATGAAATGTAATTATGACTTTGATGGGTCTTCTTGACACATGACAACTCTTTGTGGAAATAAAATATGAGCTGTAAAGAAGGATTAAAAAAAGAATATGGAGGCTGGTCTTTGTGTACCATTAATGAATGAGGAGAAATAGAAGGAAGACAAATCAATGCACTTAAGTCTTAATGGCTCAATTGTGTATGTGCATCGCCAAATATAAGCTCTGACAAAGAATCCAGAACAAAGAAAGAGTTGTTTAATAATAAACTACTTGAATTTAGGAATGGAAGAGACACAATAGGTTGACCAGTTAATTACTAACTGTGAAACATTACTTCTGTACTCCCTTTTCTACTGCCTTCTCAAGCCTTGTTTAAAGTGTCCAGAGTGATGGAATGGATTCTGTTTTCAATCTAATATTATCACAGAACCAATTAGTTTTTTTGCAGGTTCATTGCTACTACTATTACTATTATCATCATCATCATCATCATCATCACCAACATGATTATATTTGTTAAGCACTTAGTATGGAGCAAACACTGTTCTAAGTGCTGGGTAGATACAAATTTATCAGGTTGGACATGGTCCCTCTCTCAAATGGGGTTCAAAATCTAAGTAGGAAGAATAAAAAGTATTTAATCCCTTTACAAATGAGGAAACTGAGGCACAGAGAAGTTAAATAACTTCCCCTAGATCATATAGCAGCCAAGTGGCAGAGGCTTAGAACCCAGGTCAATCAATCATATTTATTAAGCACTTAGTACAGTGCTCTGCACACAGTAAGTGCTCAGTAAATGCAAATGACTGAATGACTGACAATTCCAATTTTAATTCACAATTAATTAGGACACAGATGCATCGGGGTACACGGTCATTTTGACATTAGAAATGTTTATGCTCTAGCAGGTTAATTCAAAGACACCTGTGATCTAGACAACTGTCCAGTTGTCTAACCATAAAAAATCTCAATACAGAGATAAGAAAACCATATGTGGTCTTGTTGTCAATCTTTCTTTTCTCTTGAAATAACATGAACAACATTAACCACCTGGGACTATGATATTTCACACTTGAAAGTTAGTAGAAAATGTACAAAATATTTTGATTAGATCTCGTAAATCAAAAGAGGTCAGTCCTGATTGGCATTTGAATGGGAGACACCCAAGAAAATACCAGATGTTGTCAGATTTGGTCCCCATGATGGATTGGGTGGCACTTCTGAACTAGGGGTTGGCTGAAGTGAGAGAAACCTCCTTTTTTGCAAATGTCCTTAAATGAATTAGACACTACGTTTCCGATAACATCAACATTCTCCTTCGCACATGTGTATGGGTATTAGTTCTACCCCACAGCCTGTTCAAATTTCACCAACCTCTGGAAAATTCAATTTTGCTGTCATCTTCATTATGTTTCCAAACTACAGTGTAGCTTTATTGTAGGAAGTTATGGCTGTGCAGCTCAATGCTAGTGTGATACTTCAATATTCACCCCAGCCTCACAGAAATTTTGTAAATATTCTTAAACTCTATTGCTTTCCCAACCCATAATCTATTTAAATGTTGGTTTCCTACTGTAGACTGTAAGCTCCTTGTGGATCATATCATGTCTACCAACTCTGTGGTATCATACTTTCCCAAGTGCTTAGTAGGGTGCTCTGCATACAGTAAGTGCTCAGTGAGTACTATTGATTGATTAGTTGCACCTCAGTGGAGTTTTAGAATGTCTGAAGTGGGAAAGGAGAATGTCACAGAATAAACATCATCATCATTGTTATCTACTGAGTGCTTACTGTGTGCAGAGCACTGTGCAAGGAGCTTGGGAGAGTACGCTATGCATTCCTATAACAACCCAGCCCACTAATTTAACTACTCTTAGTGCCATCCTACTCATTCTCTGCTGCTTATCAGCTGTGCGACTTTGGGCAAGTCACTTAACTTCTCTGTGCCTCAGTTACCTCACCTGTAAAATGGGGATTAAGACTGTGAGCCCCACATGAGACAAGCTGATATCTACCCCAACGCTTAGAACAGTGCTTGGACATAGTAAGCACTTAACAAATACCATTATTATTATTATGTTATCCTTTTGGCCTGTAACTCTTCCCCCTTCCTATATGACAGACCACAACTCTCCCCACCTTCAAAGTCATAGAAAAATCACATCTCCTCCATGAGACCTTTCCCAGTGAAGCCTTTATTTCTCTTACTCCCTCTCCCTTCTGTGTTGCCCTTGCACTCAGATCTGTACCCTATGAAGTACTTGATGGTTACCCCTCCTCCTCAGGCCCAGGGTACTTATGCACATATCCATTTTTAATATCTGTCTCCCCCTCCAGACTATAAGGTCCTGTGGGCAGGGAACACATTTACCAACTCTGCTATATTGTATTTTCCCAAGTGCTGTGTACCGTGTTCTGCCCACAGTAAGAACTCAATAAATATAAATAATTGATTGATTGATTGATTAGTTGCACTTCAGTGTAGTTGCAGAATGTCTCAAGTGGGATAGGGGAGTGTCACAGAATACACACGTGAATCCATTCTATTAGATTATGTATTTTCTAAAGCCTGGAAACTCTTGACTGTATTACTGTATAGTGTCCATTGGAGATACTCTGTAATCCACATGTTATATCTTCTCCTGTCATAAACGATGGAAAAGCCTTGGACCATTCTCAAAGACCTTGGGACCAAGAACCTGTGCAGAGGACTTGATTAATAAATCAATCAGTGGTATTATCGAGCGCTTACTGAGCGCAGAGCACAGTAATAAGCATCTGGGAGTGTGATATAACAGAGTTAGTAGACATGTTCCCTGCCCACAAGGAGTTAGCAGTCTAGAGGAGAAGGCAAGACATTAAATTAATATGTACATAAATCATAACTGCTACATTTGTTAAGTGCTTACAATATGACAAGCACTATACTAAGTGCTGGGGTAGATACAGGATAATCAGGTCCCACATTAGCCTCACAGAGGGAAAATAGGTCCTTAATCCCCATTTTGCCGATTAGGGAAAGGGAACTGAGTGGGCAAGGAATATTTCCTGTTATATTGTTATATTGTGCTCTTCCAAATGCTTAGGACAGTGCTCTGCACAAGTAAGCACTCAATATATATGATTGATTGAGGCATGGAGAAGTTAAGTGACTTGCCCAAGATCACACAGCATGTAAGTGGTGGAGCTAGGATTAGAACGCAGAGCCATTGAAGCCCAGGCCTGTTCTCTTTCCACCAGGCCATGCTGCTTCAAGTGCTGTGGGGCTGAGGGTGGGGTGAATATAAAGTGCTTAGCGGGTACAGATTAAACTGGAAGGGCAACACAGAGGATAGAGAGAGTAGGGGAAATGAAGGCTTAGTTGGGGAAGATCTCTTGGGGGAGATATGATTTTAGTAAGGTTTAAAGGTGGGAAGAGGAGTGGTCCGTAATATATTAGGGGGGATGAAGTTCCAGGACAGAGGGAGGGTGTGGCAAAGGAGTTGGTATTAGAGGAGTAAAATGAGCGGGCTGGGTTGTAGTAGGAAATCAACGAGGTGAGTCACTGTTTTAAAACTGATGGTAGGGAGTTTCTATTTGATGCAGAGGATGACAGACAACTACTGGAGGTTCTTGTGGAGTGAGGAAACATGAAGTGAAATGCTGGTGATTTGGGAAACAGCATGGCTTAGTGGAAAGAACACGGGTTTGGGAGTCAGGGGTTGAAGGTTCTAATCCCAGCTCTGCCACTTATCAGCTGTGTGACTTTGGGCAAGTCACTTAATTTATCTTTGTCTCAGTTTCCTTATCTATAAAATGGGGATTAAGACTGTGGGTCCTACATGGGACAACCTGATTGCATTCTATCTACCCTAGCACTTAGAACAGTGCTTGGCACATAGTAAGCACTTAACAAATACCATCATTATTATTATTGCATAGCGCTTCTCACACTCTCATACCTGACAGGCATTTTGTGCTAAGGCAGTGGGTGCATAAGAAGGCAGGGGTGCAGTGCATCATAAAGTGCACACAAATATTATAAGTACAAAACCCTTTGCTCTGCATACAGTAAGCCCTCAATAAATATGATTGAATGAATGAATGAGTAGTTCAGCACCATAGAACAATAGGCAGTTGTCAGGGTAACTGCTCCAATAGATGATGCAATATTCACTTCCCCCATTAGCCACCTATTTTCAGGAGTCCTCCTGACACTGTTTATCATGCAAGATAACCTTAGGTGGCTCTTTGGCCAGAAACTTTCCCTAATGATGATATAGCCCCAGCAGGCTTACTCCTTACTCCTGGCTGCTTCACCATCCCCACCACAGGGATCAAACTGATATATTCCACTAAAACAATAGAACAACTACACAATAAAAACCTCTGAAAGAACAATCTCTGGGAACACTCTGTCCTAGGAGTATTGCTTTTCTTTTTTTTCCTTTTTTTTTTAATGGTATTTGTTAAGCACTTACTATGTACCAGGTACTGTTCTGTGCTGGAGTAGATACAAGCTAATTAGGTTGTACCCAATCCATGTCCCACATGGAGCTCACAGTCTTACTCTCCATTTTACAGATGAGGTAGCAGGCTCAGAGAAGTGAAGTGACTTGCCTAAATTCACACAACAAACATGTAGCGGAGCCAGGATTAGAACCCCCATGCTTCTGACTTTCAGACACATGCTCTATTCACTAGACCATGCTGCTACTGCTGTGTGAGTCACAGGAGTAAATCTGACCTGGGTCAGGCCATATTGGCCTTTATGAATGGCCCCAGAGTCGATCAGAACCTGTGAATTTTCGCAGTGGGGTTCTCTTGGGTGTTTTCTGGTGTTTGGGACAGCAGGAACCCCAGCTGGATCTGCTGATACTGTATTGCCTTTTATTATAAATGGATTGGTGGAATTGAATATATCACATGTAGTTTATGCTACTATTGTCAAAGTAAATTAACAAGAATAATTTGAATTTTCGATTCCCATGTATTTCCAAATGGGTCATATTGTTGCTCTTCTAGAAACATAATAAAAGTCCAAGTTTAAAAACTTTACATTCCAAATATCACCCTACATGAATTGCATTTTTATTATGTCTATAAAATGTTGAAGTAAGCCTCAGTATTCTGTGATGCATCTTATAAATTACAGCAGTAGGGTTTTTCTTTTCTTTTCTTTATAAATAACAAACTAGAAGCACCACTTTCCAACTTGCTTATAAATACAGTAAATAATTTGGTGATTTCTCTTACCCTTCAGGCTTTGAAACAATTATTTAAGTCTCCCTAGACTCTTCATTTATTCACAGAAGTAGAAATATATAAAATTTTAAATCAGGTGAAATCCCTTTTAGTACTTCATTCCAAGACTCATCGTGGGTTTTTCAGGACTGACCACACTCTAATAAAATTAAGCACTTTTGTTTGAGAAACAAATCTACGACATGATGCACTTTCAGAAAAAAATAAAATAGGCTAAAATATTTGTCACTGCCCCTTTCTCCTGTTTCTCTTGCTGTTGACCCCTTTCTCATGCCCTCTCTCCTTCCTGGAATTCTTTTCCCCTTCACAACCTCTCTTTCCATCTTCAAAACCCTAATAAAATTATATCTCCTCCAGAAAGCCTTCCCTGACTAATATCTTATTCCCCAAATCCTATTTTCCCTCCCTACTGAGTAATCCATGCTTTTGAATCTGTGCCCACTAAGCCCTCACAGCATTTATGTACATAAATTTAAATTACCTGAAATTTATTTCAGTGTCTGTCTGCCCCACTATATTATAAGCTTGAGGGCAGGAACCAGGCCTACTTATTCTACTCTACTCTCCCAAGTGTTAAGTACAATGCTCTGTACCCAGGAACCACTCAAACACCACTGATTGATTTTAAACAGTGAAGAAGGTGCCTGTAGGTATTACTAGATTGTAACTACACCACAAAATGAAATAGAAAATTGGCAATTATCCAGTTAATTTGATCAATTTAGACAATCAAATTGGAATATTCACGCTCCATAATTTATGGTCAGAATTATCCCATGTTTATGCCTACATTTATCATATTGACTAGAGCATTACCACATCTACTATTCATTATGGCCTCGGTAGGTACAGTCAATATGCATTAGATACTGCAGAATGCTTGACTCTTGCTGGTTCAGTTCATCCGATGTATAATGACTGTTCTACATATTTGTCATTGGAATTCACAATTGGTTTTCATATGTTGGAAAATAAAATGGAAATAGTTGAAGAGAATGATAAACCTTTGTTTATGAGAACACAGAATAGAATAATCTTTAGTTTTACTTTAAAAAACTGGCTGTGAATGAAGTCAGGATTCAGACCTCACATGCTGCCAATGAATACAGAAAGTTATAAATCAGCAGCCTCCTGCTATGTGCTTCCTAGTGGTATCCCAGGATGAATAAACTATCTCTTCCTCTAAACATCTGGTCAAGCTCAACTCAACTCAACATTTGAGTTACAGAACTCATGATGGCATAAGCCCTGTTGTCATTGACTGGTAACATCATATTAATGATCCGCTGTAAAATGGAGACACCCCAACAGCTACAGGAGATCTCTTAAAGGTTTTAAAACACCTGAAACAACTCAGAGAACATTAAAAGGAAATGGGCCATTGTCTTAAAGTTTTTCAGAGCCAAAATTTCTCATATTCATAAATAGCAACCTGAGGTGATTTTTTTGACATTCGATCCTTAAAATCGTGTTGAATGAGTTGGATGCCTTCTGCTGATTCAGTTAATCAGCTTCAAATGTCTATGCCAAGAATTTTTAAAGTACTGTATTCTCCTTCTAGTGATGTACTTGCTATGGTGACTCTAGAGAGACATGTCAAAAAAAAAAAGTACAAGAGATATTTTTTTATGTAGTTATGGCACCTAATATCTCCCCAGTGCCTTTCAGATGTCTTCAATAGAAAGTTGCAAAGTCCTTCACTGTGGCCCCACCTCATTGACCGCACAGACATCTGCAGTATTTGGAGGGGAGAGGCAGGAAGGGAGGGAAAGGGAGGCAAAGAGAGAAAGAGAAAAATCAGATGGAAAGATGAGAGAAAGCACGCAAAATGAATTTAAGGTGACATCAGTGACTGTCTCCAGGAAATTGGTAGAATTCCAGCCTGAAATAAGGAGGGGTAACCCAT
This sequence comes from Ornithorhynchus anatinus, assembly GCF_004115215.2. Classification (NCBI taxonomy): domain Eukaryota; kingdom Metazoa; phylum Chordata; class Mammalia; order Monotremata; family Ornithorhynchidae; genus Ornithorhynchus; species Ornithorhynchus anatinus. Next base: position 46,605,597 of record NC_041728.1, on the reverse strand, counting down.
GAAATAAGGGACAGAATAACGTAACAAACCCAATTTAGGCAGTGTTTTAAAGGGAAGAAGCAGATCTCTCACTCTTAATATCATGACTTCTTATTGCTAAGGATGAGATATAGCACCATCTGCTCCCACAGCCACTTATTTTATTTCTTCAGTCCTGGTCTCTCCCGTCCCCTTCTTGTATTTCTCTGTATTTTCAGATTTGTAATCTTCCTGTGAGTCTCATCCTTCCTTTAAATGTTTTTATAATTTTGCCTTTTCCCTTCTGCATGTGTGACTCTTTGTCAATCAGTTCAAAATATTGCATATGACTGTTTGAAAATGTTATTATGCATTGATCCAGAATGCTTTAACCAAATTATTCCACAAAATAATTTCCCCTTACCTAGTGTGTTATGATTTATTTCTTCTGATTCTGGAAGTGAAAGTCTAGAGCATCAAGATAAGTAGTGTTACCGAATGGATAGAGCACGGGCCTGGGAGTCAGAAGGACCTTGGTTCTAATCCTGACTTTGTCACTTGTCTCCTGTATGACCTTGGACAAGTCATTTAACTTCTTTGTGCCTCATTTACCTCATCTGTAAAATGGGATTAAGACTGTGAATCCCATGTGAGACATGGACTCTGTCCAACCTGATTAGCTTTTATGTGTATCAGCACTTAGTGCAATGCCTGGAATATAATAAGTGCTTAACACAACACAGGAAAAAAAAAGTGACTTGTCCAGCCACACAGATTACGTTATTTTAGGAAGTGGCTGATATTAAAATTTCAGGATTACTGACCCCACCTGACCTGGGTCTGTGATCTGTCAGACTTGTGGAGGCAGGGAGCTCCAAGCTAGGGGAACAGCAGGAGTGAGGAACTGGAAGTAAGAGAGTCAAGAGTGTGGTTCAGTCAGAAGGTTGGCTTGGGAGGAATGAAGAGAAAGAGTTTGGCAATAGTGGGTGAAGAGAGCAATTAGATAAGCAAGGATGAGCAAATTGGTGGAGAACCTTGAAACAAATTGTGGAGAGATTTTGTGTGAAGGGGTGGAACATGGGAAACACGCAGAGTTGGAAGACAGCAAAGAGTAAAAGATGAGATAGCTCATAGGGCCCTGCAACAAGGAGGGTAGTACTACTGACTGAGACAGGAAAATTTGGAGGAATTGTTTCTTCCATTCTGTGTCACCACAATCCCATAAAGTCTCCAATACACTATTAAATACTTAAACTCCCTTATTCTCTTCAGGGAGGTTGTTATTGTCTTCCCAACCTAAAAAGAGTGAAGTTTTAAGTTTGTGTTGTAATTTTGCCTCAGGCATAAAAATGAAGAACATTCTTTAATTAAATGTTTGAAATCCCAAGGATAGCTAATTGACCAATTTAAATGGCTCTTCTATCAGGGACAAATTATGATTGTGACAGTGATATATATTCCCCTCAGTCACTTCTAGTACAATTTATAGGGATGCAGTAGCAGGGCTAACTGATGACCAAAGGCAAACTCATTCATTTAAAGAAATCTTAAAGGTTTCCTGGCATCCTTATTATCATTATGATTAAGCTCCTTGTGGGCAAGGATCACATCTACTAACTCTTTTGTATTGTACTTCTTCAAGCACTAAGAACAGTGTTCTGTACACAGAAAGTGCTCAGTAATTTCAATTGATTGATAGATTATTGAATGACTCTGGACAGATTCTATGCAGATTGCTAAGCATATGGAAAAATAAAATAGAGTTAGTAGAAAAGACACCTGCCCTCAAAGATTTTGTAACCTAGTGAGGAAGACAGATTTAAAAAAAAATATAGGTAGGGAATAGTATATTAAGATATATACATAAGTGAGGGGGGCAGTTTGGGGAGGTGGGTGTGAGTACTTAGGTGATGCAAAACTACTGAAGAAACAGTTGTGGGTAAGAGAGGATTGGAGGTGAGGGGAAATGAAAGATTAATGAGGAAAGGCCACCTGGAGATGTAATTTCCATAGGATTTGAAGACAGGAAAGCATCAACCTGCCTGTTGTGAAGGGGGAGGGAGTTCTAGATAAAAGGAAGTCTACGAGTAAGAGGTCAGCAGTGGAGGAGACAAGAACAAGGTGCAGTGTATAGGATGACAGGCACAAAAAGAGGAATGAAATGTGCAAACTGGAGTGTAGCAGGAGAAAAGCAAAGATAACTAAGTAGGGAGGAGAGAGCTTACTAAGTACCTTAAACTAAAAGTCAAAAGTTCCTGTTTGATGTGGAGAGAAATGCATAACCAGTGGAGGTTTTTGAAGAGTGGGGAGATATGTACAAAAGAATGTTATTGATAAAGTATTCAAGCAGCAGAGTGAAATATGGACTGAAGAGGGGAAAGATTAGAGGCAGGGAAGACAGTGAGGAGACAGTTGCAGTTGTCAAACTGGAATATGACAACTGTTTGGACCAGCATCATGGCAGTTAGGATAGAGACGAAGGGGCAGATTCAGGAAAAGAACTGACTGGATCTGGTGATAGACTTAATATAAGGATAGCACGAGAGGAAGGAGTCAAGGGTAACACCAGTGATATGAGTTTGAAAAATAGGGAGAATAGCTGTATGGTCAACTGTGATAGAAAACTTAAATGGAGGAGAGGATTTGGGAAGAATGATGAGGAGTTCAGTTTTGGACATATGGCAGTGGCAGCAGGACAATCATGCAGAGTTTTCCTGGAAGCAAGAGGAAATGCAAGATTGCAAAGAAGACAGGTTAGAATTAGAGACATAGATTTGGGAGTCATATGCAGTGAAGTGGTAGTTGAAGCCATAGGAGCAGCCAAAAGGTGTGAAGATTGAGAAGAGAAGGGGACCAGAAATGCAACTTTAAGGATCACCCACAATTAATGGAGTGGGAGGCAGAGAAAGAAAGAGAAAAAGAGATTTGGAAGTATTGGCCAGAGAGGTAGTAGGAGAAGCAGGAGAAGACTATGTAAGGAAAACCAAGGAGAAACAGTTAGAAACATTCTTCCTCTTCAACTGCTGTGGAGGCTTTTCCAAGCCATAGCAACTCCATGGACACACCCTCTTCAGAACATCCCATCTTTTGTCATAAAATCATCCTGGTATGTATATCCATAGAGTTTTTTTGGTAAAGATACAGAAGTGGTTTACTATTGCCTTCTTCTGCACAGTAAAAACTTGAGTCTCTGCCATTATCTTTGTTCAATGTTTTGATCACTTGCTTATCTGCCTTTGACTCTTTCCCATGCTGCTACTGCTGAGCACAGGTGAATCAACTTTGCTGCTTCACTTTAGACCTCTCCATTATGTGTAGCCCTATATGGCATAGCTCTAAACTTCATCAACATATGCAAACTCTCCTGCCACGATAAGGTGTCTATTCAAAGGATAGGTCAGAAACATAGAGGAACAAAATAATTCTCACTGGCTGTTTTCTACTTTTAGAGAAGCAGTGTGGCTCAGTGGAAAGAGCACAGGCTTAGGAGTCAGAGGTCATGGGTTCTAATCCCAGCTCTGCCACCTGTTAGCTGTGTTACTGTGGGCAAGTCACTTCACTGGGCCTGAGTGACCTCATCTGTAAAATGGGGATTAAGACTGTGAACCTCACATGGGACAACCTGATTACCCTGTATCTACCCAAGTGCTTAGAACAGTGCTTGGCACTATCTAACAAATACTAACATTATTTATTACTTTTAAATTCAATATATTCTAGGATAACAATTACATTGAGGATTGTCAAAAGAACTTGCCCAATAGGCAAATATTCATTAACTCTTCAAATCCAAGCCTTTCCAAAGCAGAGCAATGAGATTATGGAAAATGAGATTCATTTCAATTATAAAAATATTTTTCAACCCATCTATGCAAGAAGACACCTCAAACCTTTCAGCAATGCATTTCCACTTCCATATAGTGCTCACACCTCATTAAACTAGTTCCCCGCCATCTCTGTCCCACTGGGGAATACTTTCTTGGTGATGAATGGTTTACCCATTCAGCAGATTTAGTCAGAGTTCTAAGTTCGTTCATTCTATCAACAGTTTCCATAAGTCTAAAAAATAAGGTCTTCCTGGCCATAAAAAAACCCCTTAAAGTGGCATAAACTCTGCTTTACCAGATCTGGTGAGCAAACTCATGATTGAGAAAAATAAAGCCAAGGCATCAAATGGATCTCTATTACACTAATGGAAAAGGTGCTGATTATTCTGACAGTCTATTCATTCTTCACTGTCCACAAATCTGTAGCTATGGTCCTTTATATTGTCGAAGATATAAACAGATTGTTTCATCGGACTTTCATTATCTCAAAATACTGAAAATGTAGAGGTATTTTATCAGAAAGCAAAAATATATATCTTGTGCTTAGTTGTGCTGCTGCTTCTCCATCTCTACCCCTCTGCTTGCTTCTTTAGTAACAACTTAGAGTAAAATGACCCATTTTCTGCCCCAGAGTACTATTTGGAAACTTCTGGATGGTTCCTCCTTATTCGTCTTTGGGGTGTACATACTTAGTTCTGGGGATGAAATCAACTAAAAGGGGGAAAAAAAAACCTTGAGCTAAACTCTTCCATGGACAAGAGTCCAGCAAATCTCAGCTCTACCACTTGCCTGTGTGACCTGAGCAAGTCACTTAACTTCTCTTTGCCTCGGTTACTTCATCTGTAAAATGGGGATGAAGACTGTGAACCCCATGTGGAACATGGTCTGTGTCCAAGCCAATTAGCTTGTATCTGCCTAGCGCTTAGTACAGTATCTGCCACATAGTGATTGCTTAACAAATACTATTTAAAAAAACATGTTATCTGCATGTATTTTTTTTCCTTTAAGAAACTGATACTCTGATTTTCTTCATTACCCAGCTGTCTTTTACTTATTTTGCAAGAAAAAAAATGACATCTTCATAGAATGTTATTTATATTCTGTCATAACTGGAGAGAGGCCCAAAGACAACTCCTACTTGAATTTCGACAAGAACTAAACAGTTTTTGAGGTATCTCTTAAAAGCAACCATTACCCACATTGTCAAAGAGAGAACTGTGGATAAAATGTTGCATCATCTTCCCACTGAGAAACTGAAGATTCTGTGAGTTATAGAGATCCCTTGGTTAGAATCACCAGCCTAGCAGAGAACCTACCTTAAAAGCACAACTTATTTCCCATTGTTTATTTACCATCTTAGCCGTACATTAAATTAACGCTCAGCAGAACCAAGGCTAAACACCTTTTGAGTTTATCATTTTGTAAAATGAAGAGAAGGTTGGCTCAGTGATGTCATGGTTTGAGTTTTAGGGACTGAAAGTAGGAAGAGCAGCTGGAGGCACTTCTGTATTTGGTAGGAGGTAAAAGTAGGCATGGACTAATTGGATAGGAGGAAAGATGATAGAATCTCATTTCAAGAATGACAGCCAAGAACCTCCTTGAAAGAATTGAATCTGGGGCTGTCCTCTAGACTTTAAGCTCATTCTGGGCAGGTAAGATGTATGTTCTATTGTTGTGTTGTACTCTCCCAAGCACTTAGTATAGTCCCCTGCCCGGTAAGTGCTCAATAAATATGATAGATTGACTGATTTGTATCACACCATTTACACTTCCTTGTCCCCGCTGGGGCATGGAGTGCAGTAACACCATAGACAAGTAATATGTAAAGAGTGGCAAGGAACTGGCAGATTTTCTATTTCTCCCCTTTTCTCCCTTTCCTATGATCTCTTGCCTTTCTCTAAAATGTATATAAAGCTTATTTGTAGCACTGTCCTATCTTGACATATTAAAACAGTCACGAATTGCATCTAGATGGGATGATTCAGAAGCTGTGGAAGCAATATTATAAATATGGTATTTATTAATCAGTCAATCAATATTTATTGAGCATTTGCTGTGTGCAGTAAGTTTTTGAGAGAATACAATACAACCGAGTTGGTACAACATTACCTGCCCACAGCGAGCTGACAGACTAGAGGGGAAGACAGACATTAATATAAATAAGTACTAAGCATTTGTACTAAGCGCCAGGATGATAATTAGGCCAGCCACAGTTCATTCATTCATCCTATTTACTGAATGCTTAGTGTGTGCAGAGCACTGTGCTAAGCGTTTGGGAGAGTACAATATAACAAACAGTGACATTTCCTGCCCACAGTGAGTTTATAGTCTCACATGGGGCTCACAGTAGGAGGGAGAATAAGTATTTAAACTTAATTTTACAGATGAGGAAGCTGAGGCACAGAGAACTGATGCAAAGCAGAGTAGCCTAGTGGAAAGAGCACAGGCCTAGGAGTCAGAGCACCTGGGTCTCAATCCCAACTCTGCCAATTGCTCTGCTAAATGCTTGTTGTGTGACCTTGGGCAAGTCATTTCACATCTCTTTGCTTCAGTTACCTCAACTGTAAAATGGGAATTAAATGCCTGCTCTCCCTTCTGTTTAGCTGGGAACTCCATGAGGGATAGAGACTGTGTCTGACCTAATTAACTTGTACCTATCCAGGAGAATAAAATAGCATTTGACATATAGCTTACTATATGTATACTTACTATACTTACTATACTTACTTACTATATGCTTAACAAACACCATAAAAACAAAACAAAACCAAACCTGTCCAAATCCACACAACAGAGGTGGAAGAACTGGGATTAGAACTCAGGTCCTTTGACTCCCAAACCCATGCTCTTTCCATTAGTCCACAATTTGAGGCAGAATGCCAAGTCAGGAAATGAATGTGGCTTCAAAATGAAAGAAAATTAGAACACATAGAACTGTGGCATCACCTGAGAGTTAGGATAATTAGCCAAACTTAATAGCAGGTAGTAGGTTTTCTAATCTAGATTGATTGTCTTCTAACTCTGCTTCCTTTCTATATGTCTTCAAGTACATTTTTTAAAGATCTGGCCCAATCTTCTGGTGCCTCAGATATAAAGGGTCAGGAAATATCCCCTTAAATGGCATGGAGTGTACGGAAAAGGATACCATTTGTGTGTACATGTGTGTGCATATGTGCCAGTGTGTATATATGAATGTAATATCACTAAAACCCTACAAGACGGGGAGAAAAGACAACACACAAAGCATAATAGTCTAGATTGCATATCCCACAGTTTTCCATTTACTTTTAGTTTGAAGTATGGCTGTTGCAAATTCACTAGGTTGTTTTGTGGATGATTAAAGATTCCTTCCTAAAGCCAGGGAATAGAGAGAGGTTAAAACACCTTCAAAGCAAAGCTCTGGTTAATTATAGTGTCTGTCTTTTCTTAGATAAAAGAACTGATAGACCTTTGTGAGGAACCTGTCTCAGTAACCATCCCAAAGTCAGAATGACAAGTCTTATCAGACTCACACATCTTCAAAAATAAAAAAAAAAGGTTCTCTTTACCCACCACCTCTTTCCCTATTATTAGATGAAGTGTTCCAACTTCAAAATCAGCTTTATCAGACTTCCATATCTTTAAGAAAAGGGGTTTTTTTTGCCCCACCTTCTTTCCTACTGTTAGAGTGTTCTAACTTGAACCGAATTATTCATTTGCTTAATCTTTTGCCACTCCTCTTTGAATGATTCAAATCTATGTAAACTTTCTTGACAAAGAGTTGAATACTTTTAAGAGCAAGAAATAAACATAATGATTGTAATACACTCATTTTTTCTCTTAGCTCTAACTTTTATTTCCAATGGGACTTTTTAAGCACTTACTAAGGACCATGCATTGCCTTGGGGTGGAGACAAAATAATCAGAGTGGACACAACCTCTGTCCCACATGGAGCTCTTACAGTCTAACTAGGAGAGGGTAGGATTTAAACCCCATTTGACAAATGAGGAAAATGAGACACAGAGAAGTTAAGTGACTCCCCCAAGGTCACACAGAAGACGTAATTTTTGGTTATTGGACATTTTTCATATGACACAGAAAGAGAGGTACATTAATGCTTTGCCTATTTAGACAAAGTGAAATGAAGAATGTAGCAGTGGCAATTGTCTAGATCATTCTGCCCCCCCAAAATCAATAACTGCCTACTGGTTAAAAAAATATATTTAGGGCATTTAATTTTTCATATTGAATGCTTATATTGATCAAATTCATTCTATAATTGTTCAGTTTTCCTTACTGAAGATAATGATGGTTGCATTTGTTAAGTGCTTGGCATGTGTCAAGCACTGTTCTAAGGGTAGGACAAGGTAAACAGGTTGTACTCAGTCCCTGTCCCACCTGGGGCTCACAGTCTGAATCTCCATGTCACAGATGAGGTAATTGAGGCACAGAGGATTTAAATGATTTGCCCGAGGTCACACAGCTGACAAGAGGTGGAGCTGGGATTAGAACCTAGGTCCTTCTGGGTCCTAGGCCTTTGTGTTATCCAGTAGTCCATGTTGCTTCTCATTGTGTATGTCTCTGGAGGGCGGTGGTCGGGGGCGGGGGAGGCCTCTGATGCAGCAGTAATGAATTACTTGTAAACTGCAGTTGTATCAGGTGCAAAAAGAAACTCAAGAAAACCACAAAAGTTCCCTATTTGCCTCTCTTCTGGGAAGAAATGGTGAAGAAGAGAGATGGCCTAAGGCCGTTTCGATGCAATTTGTAATGATCCAATCGAAAGATAATCACAGGAATCCCCTGAGGCCTAGAAGTCAAGGCTTTGTTGTAAAGTGCAATATGCAGAGGTATCTTGCAGACTCTGTTTGCCTGTATTCAAGTGAATAGCTCTGCACTGTCAAAACTTGGAATTCGTCAGGGGGAAGAACAACCACAAACAGAGGAATTCAAAGACTAATTCAGACATGAATTCACAGAGAAGTTTGTGAAAAAGATTGCCTGTGTATATTAATTCTGAATTTGAACTTATTACCATTCTCTGGAGATTTTCAGATGCCCATTGAATGAATTTAATTCATTCCAGGGAATAGAAGAAAAACCTACTTCTCAATTTCCTCTCTGACACAACTATAATTAGTAGTAGTTTGAAGTGTTAGTACTATTTTCTTGAGTGACAGCTTCCAGGACGTTGGGCCAAGTCTGATTAAATGCCTAGGTGAATCTTTCATCCCTTCATGAATAGGCTTAACCCAGAAGCTCCTCAGAAGTGAGTTTCCTCCACTTCTTCCTTCAGCATTTGACTGGGAAAAGTTTCCCTCTATTCCTGCCAACTTCTCTTGGAAACAGAAGGATGTGATCACTTAACAAATGGCAGGTATATGTGAGGGGAAATCTCCATGGTTTAAAATGTTTTGGCTTCTGTTCTCCCCTTGCATTCACCCACAGTCATGTAACCATCATGGAAAGATGGAAAATTAGAGGTTTGGGGACAAAGGTAATGAAACACTGACTTATAGAAAAACATTTCTGCTTGAAGTGAGTATTTAGACTCATAGAATTCTGAGAACCCCTGAAAACATACTGCAGAAAGTGGTTTTCATTTAAGCTGTGATGGGTAGCCTGCCTTGCCACAGCCCAACATCCTCATTTGCTTTGTGGACTACCTTCCAAAGAATGAGAGGAATACTGAGAGCTCCACGTGGGACTATGTCCAACCCGATAAAATAGTATCTTCCCTAAAGCTTAGAACAGTGCTGGACACATAGAAGCGCTTAACCAATACTATCATTATCTCTATCACTACTATCATTAACCAATACTATTATAAACTCTTTAGTGGGCACAATCCAAGGAAGAGGATCATCACAAAGTTGGCTTTTGTTCTAAAGATGAGAATGTAATTTATAGGTGTGCCCCATTTTGAAGTAAGAAATTGTGTCCAGGTGAGATAGCTTAATCCAGTTAAAAATAAATTACTGAAACCAAGTTCAATCCAATGTTGAGTACCTTGTTTACCAGTTTTACCCTAATTTTGCAGAGAGGGAAAATACTGTGTGTAGTTCGTTCTCCCCAGTGCCTCTTTCACTGAGAAGCAGCATGACCTAGTGGAAAGAGCACGGGCCTGGGAGTCTGAGAAGAGAACCTGGTTCTAATCTTAGCTCTGCCAATTGCTTGCATACTTGGGCAAGTCGCTTATCTTTTTTGCGTCTCAGTTTCTTCAACTGTTAGATGGGGATTAAATATCTGTTCTCCCTCCTACTTAGACTGTGAGTCCCAAGAGGGACAGGGACTATGTCTGACCTAATTAACTTGTACCTACCCCAGTGGTTTGAACAGTGTTTGACACACCAGAAGTACTTAAAAAGTATCATAAAACAAAAACAAACAAAATCACTTCCCCCATCCCTCACTTTTCCTTCCTTTGAAGTTCATATTCATTCATTCGGTTGAATTTATTGAGTGTTTACTGGGTACAGAGCACATTATCAAGCCTTGGCTTCATCGACACTGTTCTCTCCTGGTTCTCCTCCAGTAAGTGGTAAATAAATACCAAATTATGAGAAATAAATGAAAAAAGAGGGCCTAAGAAGGTTGGCATTATGAATCATATGAAAATGATCTTACTAGTGAGGTGAGAGCTTAAAATCACCAGAAAAGCAGGATCCCTAGAGGCACTCGGGCTAGGAAGGAGTATAACTATGGTGTGAGTATAATCTCCAAATATATGTATATATGTATATATGCATGTATATATATATATATACTCATGAGCAGTTTCTCCTCTATCCCCAGTACCTAAGGTGACTGACTCTTTGAGCCTTTCCTGAAAATCTGAAGGACCTTTTCTTAGTCCAGTTTGCTGAACAATTCAATTTCCATGTAAATCTACTCTGAATATAGATATACATAATATATCTCCTTGAATCATGAAAACTATAACTCTTAGTTTCCATCCCCCGATTTACATACTTCTAAATCCCAAATATCACTCCGATTCTATGTTTACCTGAAATGTCTGTTTTCACAAAATTTTCCTTACTTTCAGTGCTTTCCTGCTCACATTTCCTTTTCTTTCTTCAGCTATAAAAAGTAATTGCATTAATCGGCCCTTACCACAGTTCACTGACATAAAATATTGGGCTGGTACTAATTCAGGGTACAGAAACCTTAAAATATAAATCCATCTCAGTCCCCTTTTATGCATGGTGTGTCTAACTAAGAGTGATGTTAAGCAGAATAGCATCTTTTGAAAGATTTTGTTTTAATGCTTGTATTTTCTAAAAATAAAAAGCAGATCATATACTGAATGAATTATTCAATGGTATTAATTATATGCAACGCTTCCCTGAATAATTTATACATACATGTTTAGAGAGAGAGAGAGAATTGACCCAGGTGTGAAAACCCTGGTTAAAACAAAAACAAAAAACTGGTAGGCTAGTACAAGTCAGACGTCCTTCAGTGCTTCGACTGCTTTTATTCTGCGACTTTACTTTCGGGATTCCTAAACCTGGACTCTGCTGCCACCTTGGCCAGCTAAACGGATTTACAGCGGGATTCTGCACCGACCCAGCTCGGGTTTACACGGTTTTCAACTGGAATGACTCTCGGGGAGCGAATTTATAATAACGTTTGTGCGAAGCCAGCCGTTCCAGCGAAACCACGGTATTTACTCACGTCATTCGGTTTCTCCACGTTCTAATGTTACTCTCTGAATGATTTTTCAAACCTGATTTTGACTTCTCGTTTTCGAGGAGGGAGCGGAAAAACGGCCTGGGAAGGCTGCGTGCTGCCCTGACCATGTGTTCAAGGTAATTTTCATGTGGATTTGGGGTGGATGTGACGGGCGGGCAACATGGACTAGAAGAAAACTTGCCCCTGCAGGCTCCCTCTTCCCTTCCAAGCTCCACGCCTTACTGGCCTTAAATGAATCGTCTACCTCTTCGGAAGCCAGAGAGCTCCAGTGTAAAGAGTTTCCCCAAAATGCAGAACCTGGGAGATGAAGGAGAAGAGTCTTGTAGTGCTTTTTTTTGTAAACCGCTTGGAAAGGGGCAGAGGAAAAGCCACGGACCAGAATCCAGGAGGCAAGGTGGTCCTTGCACCCTGCTTACGACTTGCCTATTTCTCGCAGCGTCATTCTTATTTATGCTTTCACGGTGTTTGTTTCACATCGAGTCCGTCCCCACCCCCTCACTCTCTCCACACTCTCCCCTTCTGTCTTGCTCACCAAATTTTTCTCTGCGCTTCTTCCCCTGCCTCTGTGCTTCTCTGTCTCTATGCCTGTCTCTCCTACCCAAGAGAGCACACACACACACACACACACAAAGACACACTCTTACACACGATGCTCTTCGAAAGCCGGCAGAGGAGCAAGAGCAGCTTTTGCCTACTGCTCCACGGAAACTTGGTGCGCCTACCAGAGATTTGCTAATTTGGACGACACAATCAAAAAGGGGAAAACAGATGTGGGAAGCTTAAAACAGGGGTTTGGGGACCAGGTGAGCGTTCCAAGCCGTTTCTGCTGATTTATATCCTCTAGACTGCCAAAAAAGGAAAAAAAAACCTGGAACAAAAGGCCACCGAGAGAAGCATAAAAGGGAAAAAGGGCGGGGGTGGGAGCTGTAAGATTTCATGACACTTCTTCTAAGATTCCAAACCTCTAAAACTCCATCAACAATAGGTAAAAATCCCTGAGGGCTTTCTTCCTGATTCATGAGGAGAGTAATCTGTCTCTAACAAGAACGGACCTGATAGAATTAAGGGACCGAGGCTGGAATAAAATACAAAACCTCTTCGAAAAAGTAGATAGACTGAGCATTCTTTCCCCACTCTCCTCACCCCTTACCTCCGCTCAGTTTCCCAATAACCTGCGTACGGTCCTAGCTTTCTTCTGAGCCCCCAAAGGGTTAAGCTGGCTTCCAAACCAATTGGGGAAGGGGGCGGAGGGGGAGAGAGAAAAGCCCTGTCTAAAGGCTAGGTACCTTGGAGCTGCGCGTTTGAAATCTGTCATCGTCACTTAAAGAGTTTGGCGTCTCCCGTTGTCACCAGTGAGTAATGATGGCAGTGTGATAAGACCGATCGCTTGGCCCCGTTGGGCGGAATAGCCGAGAAAAGGCGTTTACACCGCTTCAGCCGTGGGTTTATCGGTGCCTTCGCCTGCGGGGTCCGGAGAGGGAGGGGGGAAGGATCGAAGAGGCCCGGCTCCCTCCCGGCCGGACATCTGGGAGCGGCTGGTCCTGAGTCCACCATGGGAAGGAGAGACCTGGGTGGCGACCCTTAAAGCAATACCATGCCGCAGGAGCCCAGATGCCACGGTGCCAGCTTTTTCCCACCGCACCTTCCGGACCCGGTTGGATTTGGATGAATCATCCCCGGAGGGGGGCGGGGGCCGATCCGCGAGCAGCAGGTAATAATAATCATAATAATAGTAATGTTGGTATTAAGCGCTTATTATGTTCCGAGCGCTGGGGTAAATACAGGATGATTAGTTTGTCCCACGTGAGGCTCACATTCTTCATCCCCGTTTTACAGATGAGGTAACTGAGGCCCAGAGAAGTTAAGTGATTTACCCAAAGTCACGCAGCTGACGGGTGGCGGAGCCGGGATTAGAACCCATGACCTTTGACTCCTAAGGCCGGGCTCTTTCCACTGAGCCACGCTAAAGGGGCTTCAGGTGGGTTGCAGGTGGAGCGAGCGAGTCAGCGCTTCTGTCCCCTTCTCTCTCTCCTCTCCCTTCGATTTTGGGGGCGAGAAAGTGCCCGGGCGCTCCTCTGCCGCTAAAATCTTCGCTCTTAGCCGCCGAGAGAGCTGTCCCTTCACTGGTCGCCCCGTGAAAAATTCATTCAATACTTTGTATTGAGCGCTTACTATGTGTAGAGCACTGTGCTTAGCGCTTGGAATGTACGATTCGGCAACAGATAGAGACAATCCCTGCCCAGTGACGAGCTCACAGTCTAATGCAACTCTGCCTTCCTCCCTCCGTCTGCCCTTGCAGGGGCAGGGCCACCTACCTCTCCGGGCTGGGCATCTCCGGCCGACAGCGCTCTGCCTTGGGTGCCAGGCTCGGAGGAGGGAGAGGAGAGGGAAGCGGATGACCAGGGCATACTGGGTGGGTCACTTGCACCTTTCTGTTCTGGGTAACCAGAAGCCCCCCTTTCCAAAGATCCGGCCGGTGACCGTCCCTTCTCTCTGGAGCTCCTCCGGTCGCCCGAGCCTAACGTCTTGAGCGGGCGAGATGCCCTTTCCATCTCTGCTGGCACTCGCTCTGCCGCCCTGGGGTCCCGGGTCGGGGGATCTGCCCACCCTCCGAGCAGAGCCCTGGGCAAGGGGCAGAAGCGGGAGAGCCCTGGAGCGCCAAGGCCAGGGAGAAAAAGCCACCGCTTATTTGGGAAGGGGGTGGCACTGGGGGCGGGAGGGAGAGCTTCGAGCCTCCGGTGCCAACCTCACTCGCTTCCTCGGTTCTTCCTTCTGCGCTCGGAGAAACGCGTAAAACGTCCCTCTTCTGAATGCCCCCTGCTCCACCCGTTTCACCGCTTTGGGAGGTAGACCTAGGTTGGCATGGGAGGTCAAGGTCACGGGGTCGGGCAGCAAAGAGGAGGGGAGGGGTAGGTGCGGGACAGGACGGAGTGCGTTTGGAAGTGGGCGAGGGAGGAGGAGGAGGTCCGGCGGAGTTGGGCATTTGGGGACTGTCGCTTCTGCTCCCGTGGCTGCCTCTGCTGCTGGAGCCCACCAGCAAGATGGCAATCTCTGGCTGTCCTGCTCTCAGCGGAACCCTCCCAGGCTTATGAATTCGCAAGGACAACCTTTCAGATCGAGGTGTACTTTTTTTTCCTTTTTTTTTCCTCCCCCCCGTTATTGCGCCTGCTCTCCTTATTTCCCCTTGCGGAATCTAACGTGGGAAGTGGCAGCCTAGTGCGCCCAGGAGTGTCTGTGCCCGCGTGCGTGCGCCATCTCATTTTGGGAGTCAAGAAGGGCACCTCTCCAAGTGGCATTAGGATTTCACACTCGAAAACGTGTAGACACAACATGGGGTGGAGGATGCGGGCGGGGGTCGGATGAGGCGGGGGCCGGGGGGTGGGGGTGGAGAGTTAGCAAGATAAAAATCGCTTGGGAAAGTACTGCCCAGAGATTGGGTCTTTGAACTCTAGGCGATGAGAGAGTGTTGAAGTCGGGAAATCCATCATACAGTCACCGAGGAGGGTCCAGTTACCTTCTCGGACCATCCCTTCTGCCGGGACTGATCACATCCCCTCTTTGTTTTTCCCCTAAGACACTTTCAAACGCTCGGTGTGTCAGGTCCTTTGGGAATAATGAAGACCAACCTCTTTGGCAAGTCTCGACTGTATAATTGCTTTCTCTCTCTCTCTTCCCCCTTCTAATCAGCCTATCTCTAGACTTGTTAAAACATGACTGAAACTTACCGATGGGCAGAATGATCTGCAATGAATTAACATACAGCATAAGAGCAGATCATTCAGAATAGCTGGAAAAAAAAAATGATTCAAATATGCCCTTCTAGCTCCTCCGAAAGACACCACTGCCATCTACGTAAGGGAAGGAGAGAAACGGTTGGCCGTGGAAAGCTTGACTTCCTTAGGGGCTTGGCGTCTGATTTCCAAAATGCTCTGCTCCTGAACGGGTGCCCGTAGCAATCTGAGGAAATCAAAGCTGCCCTCCTCAAGGAAGGGGGAGAGGAAAGGAAAGGAGGGAGTCGGCGGGATGGAGTGGGGGAGCCGGTCCTTTGGAATTTTGCGATTTTCTTAGATCCTTCTCCCTCAAGTTCACCGAAGAAGGAGAAAGCGGTTGGAGGTGAGGGGCATTGGGGGAGAGTTGCAACAACGCCATCTTGGTAGAGTTGGATGCCCCCTTGCCCTCTCCCCTTGCCCCCCATGCCCCCTCCTTCCATCCCAGGCAGGTGTTGATCATTCCTCCGAGTTTCTCCAGTACATAAGAGATCCGAAGTAGTGGGATCCAACTGCCCAGACGGAGAAAAGTGACCTTCAGGGGCGAGTCGGTGTCTTGAGGCCTGGGGAGAGGGAGGGCAAGTGCGGGGAGGGGGCTGGCCCTGCCCTGGCATCGACAATTGAGGCGGAGTCCGGGTTGGCAGCACCGAGGCTACCATCCTTCACCCCGCTCTCCGCGACGGCCGGTCCGGGAGAGACGGGGTTAAAAAAAAAACCCACAAAAAACCAAAAAACCCCAGCCCGACTTTGCCTCTTGGAAAGCTTCGGTGGCGGCCCTGCCTTCCAAGCATTCTTTAAAGTCGAAATGTGGGAGGGGCTCCAGAAGAGGGAGGGAGGGAGGGAGAAAGGAGAGAAAGAGGGACAGTGGGAGGGAGAGTGGGAGCGAGAGGGAGAGACGGTGCGAGAGAGGAGCGATGGCCCTCAACCGGATTCAACCCCGTAATCGTCTCCCGGGGGTGTGAAGTGGAGGATAGGGTGGGGGTGGACTGGGGGCGATTGGCCTCGTTGGCGAGGAGGCAGACCTCCGAAGAGACGCACTGTCCGCGCAGCGCTGCGCTCCCGAGCCTCGCCCGGGTGAGCGCCTGGCCGTCCCCGCAGGGACCCCGGTGTCCCCGCCGCCCCCCACCTTCTTTCGGCCGATTGATCGGCGGAGGAGGAGACCGACAACGAGGGGGATGCCGGAGCCCCGAGCTGCGCCCCGGAGGAGGAGGTGGAGGAGGAAGGGGGAGGACGATGCCGCCGCTTCGTAAGGGAGGAAGGAGACAGCGAGAGCCGGAGCCCCAGCCCCACCGGGGGCAGCGGCGGGAGGCGCGTCGCGGGCAGAGTCGGGACCCCCGCACCCCGAGCCGCCCCCCAAAAAAGTTTGGAGCGCGGGGAGGGGACGGCGCCGTCCCAGGGGGATCATGCCCGAGCGGGGCTGCGAAAGGACCGCAACTCCCGCAGGTAAGGGGCCCTCCACCCCCCGCCCCGGGAATGAATGCCCGCTCCAGCCGGACAAGTGAACGGGGCGGGCTCCACCCGCAGGGACCCGAGAGACTTAGAGCCGTCGAGGAACAGACGGGTGGGGGGCGGGGGGGGGGTGATGAGGGCATTTATTGAGCGCTCACTCTGTGCAGTGCACTGTGCTAAGCGCTGGGGTGATGTGTGAGGACTCTGCGGGGGGGAATCCAAATGTGCATTTAGGGCCAAACCTGCATCTCGGGGCCCCATTTCTTCCCCCGAGGGGGGAGTCGTGGCTTAGGATGGCAAACCTCCAACCGACCCCCCACGTCTGCGATCGATGATCGTTTTTGACCCCATAGATTATCTGAACATTTTCAAAAAAATTTTTAAAAAGACAGCCCCCCCCTCCGCCCCCATTTTAGGGGTGCGAGGATGCGGATCCCCCCCCCAAAGCCCCCCCAAAGAGCCGAACCCCATAAACGAGGATCTCGAGCCAGCTCCCCTCGCTCCTTAAAAAGGGAACTTTGGAAGATGGGTAATTGGCGTTTTCATTGAGAGGGCGAGATGGCAGATGAGGCGGCGGTGACGCGCTTTTGCAATGAAATAAATGAGGGGAAAACTGCGCGGAGAAGGAGATGCCCCATCAGTAGCTTCAGGCGCGGGGATGCGTGAGAGAGAGAGACGGGGACAGAGAGAGAAAGAGAGTTGGGATGTATAGTGTTTGTGTGTGTGTTTTTGTATGTGTAGATCTGTGTGTGTTTCTGGGTAGATGTGGGTGTGTATATGTGTAGATGTGTGTGTATGTGTGCTAGCGCCTTCTGAGGTTGGGGACGCGGGGAGAATGCTGTCACATCTCTCCAGTTGACAGCAGGCCACCTGACTTAGGAAAGAGGCCTCCTTCCACGTCCCAGTGGAAACTAATTACCCCGGAGAAGGGATTCATTCATTCAATAGTATTTATGGAGCATTGACTATGTGCAGAGGACTGTACTAAGCGCTTGGAATGGACAATTCGGCAATAGATAGAGACAATCCCTGCCCAATGACGGGCTCACAGTCTAAACGGGGGAGACAGACCCCAGAGCAAAAGAGAACAAAACAAAAGACAACATCATCAAGATAAATAGAATCAAGGGGATGTACACCTCATTAACAAAATAAATAGGGCAATAAATAATATATACAAATGAGCACAGTGCTGAGGGGAAGGGGGAAGAGTAGAGGGTGGGAGGGAGCAGAGGGAAGGGGGGGCTCAGTCTGGGAAGGCCTCTTGGAGGAGGTGAGCTCTCAGGAGGGCTTTGAAGAGGGGAAGAGAGTGAGTTTGGCGGACTTGAGGAGGGAAGGGCTCTTCAGAGCTTGGCCCAAACTCGGATTCTTCCCGGGACCAGTGTTACTCTGATTCACCTGGAAATCGAAGACGAAACCCCCTGCCCCTCTTCCCTGTCGTCCAAATGGGGAGCCAGTTGGCGGGGGCTTTTAATGCATTTTAATAGAGGAAATCTGTTTTAGGGCTTACGATAAGGTAATACATTGTAAGGCCTAAAACCCTCGAAAAATGTCCGCGCAGAGGGTACGGTGCTGATTAGAGTTCTTCGTACCATGCAAAGCTCCTCTAAAAGGGAGAGGTCGCCTCCTCCCTCCCCACCCGCCCCCATTGACTAGATCCAGTCAATATTGCAGTGTACATACAGCCCCACACTGAGACTTATTGTTGAGTTTAGAGCATCAAACGTCTCATGACATAAAGTTAATAAAGACTAATTTAGATATAAATCCCTGTGCTATATGCAGATTTCACCTAAAAACCTTATTTTTATTCGATTTTGAATGGAAGCAAAGTCCACTTTTGCTTTACCCAAAATACTTTTCCGAGGAATAAAATGCATCCTGGCATGTTTCCAGGGTTTTTTTAGGTTATTGCAATATGAATGTAGTTTTGTGGGGTTTTGGGGTTTTTTTAGGTCACTATCTGTAATGTTACAACAAGGTTATGGGGCTTTTTTTTTAATCAGTAAGCAAAATCACATTTTATTATTAAATCCATGTGTAATCTGGGACTCACCATATCTAAATAATAACCATTCAATCAGGTGCATAGAATTAAGTTTATCATTTTCCTTGAATGCTTCTGCTTTGGAAAATATGATGCAGAAGTAGGTTTGAACCATATAAAAAGTGTCCAAATAAATTGCAAATGACAGTGCAACACTGTGCTGTCATGTTAGGTTGCTAATTCATCTCCTCTTCTTGCTGGGGGTTTGAAGATGAAATTTCAAACATCATTCCAAATCCTGGATAGCAGATATAGGCAATTGTTAAGTAGAAGCAGATCAGTTTCTCGGAAGGAGAACCCATTAAAAGTTCATCATCAGTGTGGAACACTAGTAAACTGCCTGTACCCTGAACACTGCAGTAGTTACTTTACAATTTCAAAAGACCACTGGACATTTAAAATCTGTTGAAACAGAACCTGTCGGGGGCTGCCACACTATACAAGAGGCAAGATTTCTCCCTATGCTGTATTTCAGGTAATGTGATCTTATCAGGGTCTCTGACTTTGATCATCTGGATCCAATTTGAGCCTCTGTTGCTAGTCGCCTTTATATCTTGGCCTGCTGGAGAGTTAAATTCCTAAAAAACAACCTTATAGCTTCCCATTTGGGACAACTGCATTGCCTTGATTATTATTTCAAGGAAAGATCAAATATGTAAAAGATCACAATAGCTTAAATTGTAGGTAACTGAAATTAAAATCAGAATGGATTTGAGAGAGAATCATAATTTCTAAAAGCTTTAGAGAAAGTTTTCAGCATGGAAGTGTTTATCAAGCCTTGCATTCTGCTTCCTGCTTAGACGGGTGAGAAAGAAGCCATGCTTAACGCATTATGGTGTTTATTAAGATGATTTTTTTTTCGGTAATCACCTTTTGGATTATTTATTTTAATCTCCACTTGAGTTCATTTTTCACTAGATTACTTTGATAATTTTGTGGTCTGAACAACAATGATTCAAATTCAGTCCATTAGTGACCTCTATCTGTGGGAAGTGAACAGTCATTGTTTTTCTCTCCATAGTAGATTGAAGAGAAAGCTCAAACTATAAAGTGCCTTGTCTTTCTCCACATTTAAGTTACTCTCTTGGAAACTTTTCAATTAAGGTATTATCCATTGTGAGTAATAGTCCTTAACAGCATTAATGAAAATGTGAAAATGTTGTAAAATAATTGAAGAATAACTGCACAAAGTCCTTAAAATAGGATCAGCATAAACAAGCACCACTGCAGTTCAACAATGATAAAAGAACATTGGGTCCAAACAGTGTTTTAAAACTAGTTCAGAATCCTCCTGAATGTAAGTGCAATTTTATTGCCCCTGAGAACTTACATAATATCTGAAACCTGAGACCTATACTCAGACCAGATATGCCACAATTAGACTTCATAGTAACTGTGTGTGTGTATGTGTGTGTGCTTATGTTTAAATCCAGCTGTACCTGTTCTGTACTGTGAATGTATGTGAGAGATCAAGGACAGAGTGATGTTGGGAAAGGGAAAGGGGATTTTATAAACAGATGGTCTCATTATAAAACCTGCTCTTACTATTATTTTTCTTCTGGTATTCAAATAGAAATTTCAAGTTGAGTCGTTTATTACAAATAGCAATTGAGGACAAAGTTTAGTAAATTTCTTGGGTGGGGGGTACCATTATCTGACAATTTCCAGATGGTTTTTGATGTAGTAGCATTTAACACTACGGAATTTTTAGGCAGTTCTCTTTCTTTTCCCGCGGGGAGGTTTTACTGACATAGTGTATCGTGAATACGTACATGTATGCATATACATACCTATAAACACATACATTATATTACTATTGTAAAATACCATTCTTTTCTCTATTAAGAAATGAAATGACTTTATTTTGTAATAAACCTTTTCTTCTGAAAATTGAATATTAATGGTGACAGAGAATTACCAACTTTTCTTCCCCTTTCAGCAATTGGTTGAAATTCAACCACTTCCCTCCAATTAGCTGTCTTCTTAATATGGGAAAAATAATAATAATAAAAAAATTCACAACTTCAACTAAACAGAAGTTCTTTTCAGGATTTCAAGTATGGTCCATTTTTTAGAAGCTATGATACAGATATTGTAATAAAAATATCCTCAGTAAGTTGAATACAGAGACTTACTTCAGTTATGCGAAACAGTAAGACACTGTATTAGAAAAATAATCTTGTTGGGTCTTTTTTCTTCCAGTGGAACCTTTTTCCTTGGTGATTTTCACATCTACTGGTCTTTAGTTTTCTTTGATTCCTTCTGCTGCGGTTCTTTGAAGTGAATCAAAACTAAACATTGGCTACTTTCTTAAGGAAATTCATCATGTTATGTTCAGGATTCCAGGGGAGTTAATGATGCATATAAAGTCCTGTAAAACCTCTTTCTAAAAGAAGTCCTTTGCTTGTAGGCCTGCCACTTACTGGCCTTCTGTAACTTTTGCAAGGAATTTGAACTACATTATTTATTTTTGAATACCTCTTCTAACCTAATTTAACATGAAGATGTATTTATTCAGGAACAAGCAAACTCATGAATTAGCAGCCTTTCTCAAGAAAGCAGGGTCATTGTCACAAACCAGAAATATTGAAAGGTCAAAGAAAATGCCCTTGCCTGATTTTGAAGGCAAAGGCTACTTTTGTAATTAATGTTCAAATGTCCAGTTTCTCCATCCTCTGTTACAATTCGAGAGTAATGCTTCCTGACAGCTGTTGTTTAGATGACTAAGGCATATTAAAATAATTTATGATAAAGATTTATGGTGATAACCATTAAGAACTCACAAGGATTGACTTATTTTTCTCCAGTTTTTATTCCTTTGGAAGATATCCCGAGTGGCGACCATTATGGACAGAGAGTTTTGATATCCCTTCAGTTCGTAAGCCATTTATTGCATTTCAATTCTATTTACTACAACTCTCAAGCCACATAGAGAAGCAATTCTCAGTTGGAACTTTGAAAAGTTAGAGGTTTTAGATTAAAATCTAAACCTCCCAACAATCTCACAGAAAGCACTAAGTTTCTAATAATAATAGTGGTATTTGGTAAGCATTTAGTAGGTGTTAAGTATTGAGCTAAGCTTCAATATAAACTGTTTGGACACAGTCCCCGATCCACATGGGGCGCACATTTTACAGATTCATTTTACAGATGAGGAAACTGAGGCACTGATAAATTCAGAGACTTACCCAAAGTCTTACAGCAACCTAGTAGTAGAACTGGGATTAGAACCCAGGCCCCCTGTCTCCTAGGCCCGTGCTCTTTTCACTGCACCATGCTTCCTCCCAGTACAGGGAGGGAAGCTCAGAAGCTCTTAATAAACTATTCCTAAATATATTCTCCTTCAAAGTCAGCAAAGGTCATATTGCTCAATGGAAAGCATTAAAATCTTATCAGGCCTGAAATAGGTTCACATGCTAGAATCATTTTTGGTGGTCACTAACTACTAATGTCAGTTTCATAATAATGTTGGTATCTTCATAAAACCAGCCGTGAAACCTAGATAAGCATAACCTTTTGTTTTCATCTTCACTATGTATTTTGCTAAATTATGGCAAAGCTATTTCTATTTTGGCTAGTGGTGCCAAATTGCTCCAACGGACAGTTATATGATGTGTAACTTTTTTTAAGGAAGCACTGAGGAAGGAGGAGAGAAGATTTTAATATTTCCTTAACATTGAAAGAAAATAGAGTAAGAACATGGGGAAAAGTCCAGAATTAAATCAAAAGCATTACCAATAAAGTGGATGTTTAATTCTGGAATTTCTTTCTCAGACTTTAGGCATTTCATATTTTGTGATCCTCAGAAAATTTATAGACCATCCTTACCCCAAAACATCCAAAACTGACTGTCAGTTTTAAAAAAGCGCTTACAATTGGACAAATATTAACATAAAAGGGAAGGAACAAAGTGACCTCGTACAGATCAATCAGTGGTATTTACTGAGCACTTATTGGGTACAGAGCACTGTACTAAGTGCTTGGGAAAGTACAGTAGAGTTAATAAACAAGGTTCCTGCTCACACCGAGCTTATGGTCTAGAAGCTTCTAGGCCCTTCTAATTTCATTAATTTTAATTAAGTCTGATTTCATTAGGCTCAGAGAGTTCAATGTCTTTTTATCGGTACATTTTATCTGAACACATTTGCTATATAAGGCTATAGCCATTAATACATTGATAAATGTTCCCTTTTTTTAAAAAAATACTGGGTATGCAAAAGATTTATTATTTTCAATAACCCGGGAAGAAGTTTCCTGTGGATGGGACTACAGAAAAACAACTCAAAGTTATGCCTCTATTGGTTTGTCCTGATTTATGCACTCAGTAAATATGATTGATTGATTGATCTTTAATAACTTCAGTATAGAATCATAAATAAGTCTTTCTCACCTATTGAATCATTATACTTTTCCTTTGCCCCTCAAAGACTATTCCTCTTATTTTGTCCACACTTAAATGTTTCAAAGAGATTGACTGATATTTGAGAGCCAATCCAATGTCAACAGTACCATGCATTTGTATAGCACTTTTATTTGCCAAGTCTCTTTTAATATTAATTAACACATTTTAGCCACGCAATAAAGAGAGGTGGGTATTATCCCTATTTTACTGATGAGGAAATCGAGGTCCAGAAAGGTTAAGTATCATGCTTATGGTAGGTCTCATTAGCAACCCAGAGCAGAGCTGGATCTAGAATACACTAGCCTCCTGACTCATTTTCTTTCCACCCAGCCATATTGTCTCCAGACGAAAGATTTTCTAAAGTAAATCTAGCTGGTCTTGGGAAATGTGAATTACCTGGTTCAAGTTTTTTTAAAATGCAAAAGTCATATTTTAGTGATATACATTCCTGAATGTGATACGATGCTTTGGTCTCAAATTGATAAAAGCTAAGAGTAGGTTTTAAAAAATACTTTAATCTGGCTATACTTGTTGTAATGTTTTGTGACATTTCTTTTTAAAAAAAATCTATTCGTACAATATCACAGACTGTATGTAGCCATCACTAGTTCTTTAATATGTGGAATTATTTTCACAGTTTGACAAATTAATTTCAATACCTTTTGCAGCAGTAGTGATGTGTATACCAGAATAATTAACATTACTCAGAGAAGGATGTGTCTGCGTTTGTTGTTTTTAAACTTTGGTGATACAAAATCTAACAACCATTTCTCTTTAGAATAAAGGATCTTTTAAATCCACAATTTCAATTCTCCATTACTTATTACAAACATTCTTCATACTCTGAAGGAATCCATAGTATGAATTTCTAATGCCTTAACCCATGGACTATTCTATTAAAATGGACTACATACTTCAGCACTTTTAAGAAGAATGAATACTATACAAATATTTATCCATCCATATTCATGAAAGGGACAGAAATTCATGGCCTGGTGGATAGAACTCGGGCCTGGGAGGCAGAATGACCTGGGTTCCAGTCCCAGGTCTGCCACTTGTCTGCTTTATGACCTTGGGCAAGTCACTTAACTTCTCTGTGCTTCAGTTACTTCATATGTACAATGGGGATTAAGACTATGAGTACTAAAGACATGGACTGCGTCCAAACTGATTATCATATATCTACCCCATTGCCCAGTGCAGTGTCTGTCACATAGCTTATGCTTATCCCGCCACTGACTTCTGGCCCACGTCCTTCCACTGTCCTGGAATGCCCTCCCTCCTCACCTCCACCAAACTAATTCTCTTCCCCTCTTCAAAGCCCTACTGAGAGCTCACCTCCTCCAAGAGGCCTTCCCAGACTGAGCTATCCCTTTTCCCTTTGCTCCCTCTGCTCGCTCTCTGCCCCTCCTCCACCCTCTGCTCTTTCCCCCTTCCCCCCTTTACCTCCCCTCAGCTAAGCCCCCTTTCCCTCTGCTCCTCCCTCTCTCCCTTCCCTTCCCCTCAGCACTGTGCTCATTTGTATATATTTTTATTACCCTGTTTATTTTAATGAGTTGTACATCCCCTTGATTCTATTTATAGCAATTATGTTGTCTTGTTTTTATCCATCTGTCTCCCCCCAATTAGACTGTGAGCCCATCTTTGGGCAGGGATTGTCTCTATCTGTTGCCGAATTGTACATTCCAAGCGCTTAGTACAGTGCTCTGCAAATAGTAAGCGCTCAATATATACTATTGAATTAATGAATTGAATGAATGAACATAGTACCTAATCAGTACTGTTTAAAAAATATGTTTATGTAACTGAATTTTTAAAGACTTTGCTCAATTTATACCTTTGGAACTTCAGCTCTAACTAATTCATCTCTGATATGCCCTTGAAAAGTTTTTTTTTTTTTGTAAAGGTGAATGTGGAAATTAGTGACTTGTATATATAAAAATATTTAACAGTGATGGGGAAGAAGGTACAGAATCGATATTGAAGCATTTCTCACAGTGACCTTTCCTCGGGTCAGGGAATTAGCAAAGGAATTTTGTTGCCTCCCTGATGAAGTCATCTTCTAATTAATCCAATATGCAAAATTGCCAACTTAAAAAATAATTAAACATAAGGATAAGAGTATCATTATCTTCTTAACATGTCATTTAAGTATGTTCTCATTCCATTAGATTTTTGGAATGACTATTTTCAAATATTTATAGTGAGAAAAAAAGAGATCTGTTTGGTAGTCTGCCAATGGCCCCGAAGGGAAAATTGTTTCACTCTGGACACTCCAAAAAAGTTTATTTCAGGAAATCAGGAGGCCCATCATGCTAGAATCACAGATTTATAAAAGAAATGTTGTTATCCTTCTCTGCATCCCTAGAAAAAGAGCAGTTAGCTATAAATTGTCCATTTATACAGGAGGCAACGAAGTGGGTGTAACTACTGCCAACCTACTGTAAAATAGCTGAGTCTTGTAAGCCTGACTAAAAACATAGTGGATAGACTGATGATAGGTGTCTTGAATGTCTTTAGGATTTCTTCATTTAAACTGGGAAGCATATTAATCATCTTCAGCCAACAGTGGAAGAGTTTTGCAATTAACTGCTCCCATTCTTTGCTCACTTCCCAAGAATATAAGGAGACAATGGCATATTTTGCATAGTGAACTTGTGAAGATGGCCCCAGATTTTCAGAGATTCCTTTGACCTACTGATATTTGGAGTACAGTTACATTTTATGAATAATGGGATGATTGTGTGTATGCACATGTGCCATCTTAGAGGTTCATACTGGAGGAAAAAGAATGTCTCCAGAAGTCATTCCTATAGAATAACCCTTCTTGACTGCCCAGGGTGAGTCTACAAATATACAGGAGATTTATAAGCCTTCTCTCTGGCCTTCAGACTAGGCTTGTTAAGTAAATGTGCCAATCCAATCCTTTAGATAAACTTGAACACATTATGAGACAAAGTAGATCTGTTTCTGCAGAGAATGTGTCTGGGATTGTACATTTCTTACTAGTGAATAAAATCCTCCTTTCAGTGTAGATTTCAATGTGTCTCTGTGTAGTGTTAAAAATGAAACTCTCACATTTCTTCTCAGTGTGGTCTAGTGGATAGAATACTGGCTTGGAGTCAGAAGGACCTGCGTTCTAATCCAGGCTCTGCCATGTCTGTTGTGTGACCTTGGGCAAGTCACTTATCTTCTCTGTGCCTCAGCTAATTCATCTGTAAAGTGGGGTTAAGACTTTGAACCCAAGCAGCATAGATCAGTGGAAAGAGCCCAGGCTTGGGAGTCAAGGGGCATGGGTTCTAATCCCAGGCCCACCGCTTGCCAGCTGTGTGACTTTGAGCAAGTCACTTCACTTCTCTGTGCCTCAGTTCCTCATCTGGAAAAGGGGGATTAAAACTGTGAGCCCCACGTGGGACAACCTGATCACCTTGTATCCCCCCCAGCGCTTAGAACAGTGCTTTGCACATAGTAAACACTTAACAAATACTACTATTATTATCATTGTGCCCAACCTAATTAGATTGTATCTACTACCCCAGTGCTTAGTATAGTGCTTGGCACAAAGTAAGTCATCAACAAATACTAATATCTATCTCTCTAAATATATGTGTGTATACACATATATAGAGAGAGAGACAGAGTGAGAGAGAGAGAGAGGACAGAACTCTTCCTTGTACACAAAACTGAAAGGTTCAGAGCAAAATTACATTGCCCAGAGGTGCCTTCCAAAGGCCAAAGTTAAGCCTCAGCTTTTATATTGTCATCAGATACTGTCAGTTTTTAGATCATTTATTAGTTTTTTCATTATAGAACTATTTGGAAAACTTTATTTTCTTTGTTCTGCTTCTTCAGGGTTTATACTGGTGGTGTGACATTTCAAAGTATAGACATCTGAGAAACCCAGACTCCCCAGAATAATAAAGATGGAGCTAACCTAGTCTGTTTTCCTAGGCTCTTGGCAGGCCTGACAATTACACAGTTCCAGGCAGGTGTCCCTCTCATTCTTGAAAATCTCTAGAGAAAGGGGTACATAAGTATTGTTGGGATACGTAATTGCTTCTCTCAAAAGTTATGAATTAATGCAGCAAAGCTCCAAGTGTCAGTGTTTGGGATTGTGCTAACATATTTGGGAATGCATTTTATAAAATGACATGATAGTAGTTGGTTAATATTAGTCATGCCAATAGATGCTCTAGAAAATGTTTTATAGCTAGACATTTCCATTATAATGAATTATTTTTCAGAGTGAAAAATATATTCCTATACATTTGTTTTGTAGTATAGAATACTTTATATTTTATGGTCATAAAGAATACTTTATTTTATATAGAGAAGCAGCCTGGCATAGTGGATAGAGCATGAGCCTGGGAGTCAGAAGGTCGTGTCTGCTGTGTGACCTTGGGCAAGTAAATTCACTTCTCTGTGCTGCAGTTACCTCATCTGTAAAGTGGGGATTGAGACTGTGAACCCCATGTGGGACAGAGTCTTTGTCCAACTTGATTTGCTTGTCGCCAACCAGCGCTCAGTGCAGTGTTTGGCACAAAGTAAGCGCTTAACAAACACCATCATTATTATTATTGTAGTCCATCAATGTGAACCCATGCTTTGTATTCAGTTTTTGAAAACTGAATCCCAAATTCTAATACCCTAGAATCGCAAATATCAATTTAGGTGTGAGATTGCTATTTAAAAACTGTGCATGTTCAGGTGAAACAGTATCAAAGAGTCAGTGGTATTTATTGAGCATTTATTGATTGCAGAGCACTGTACTAAGTGATGAAGGGTCATTCAGTTCAGATAAATACCACTTATAGTAGTAGTAATAGTATTAAGTACTTGCAGTGTGCAGAGCACTAAACGTAGTGCTGGGAAATAATACAAAAATGGTAATTAGACACAGTCCTTGCCCCTTGCAGGGGAGAGGTGGTCTCAGTAATACATCCTCACTATACTTAAAATTCACCTTAAAGATGAAAGGAAAAGCAAAGTTGTAAGCCTCACTAGAAACATTTTCCCCTGGTCTCTTTGAAATAACAAAACTGGACTAATGTATGTTTGCTCTTCTCTTCTGAGGGTTTTTAAATGTGTAATTTAGATAAGATTTTATTGGTCCCACAGTAGCTGAAGCCCTTGTGATCATCTTGAACAGTATATACCAACTCCTAGGAGCACCTGCTGTACTGATACTTGGATCTAGAGTGGAAACACTCCCAAGTTTCCCAGAGTTAGGGAGAAGGGAAGTCATATTTTCACTCCCCTGATAAGCACAGAGGTATTTTTTTTAATTTATTATTCTTCTTCCTCCTTTTCTTTCTCCTACTTCTCTTCATTCTTTGTCCCTCCTTCCTTCCTTTGCTCCTCCGCCATCCCCACCGTCGACTGAACCTTTTAATTTCAACTCTGGGTCAACGGGGAGAATTAGACAGGCAGCTTATAACAAGATGCTGATATCCATAAAGTCTAAAAAAACAAAACAAAACAAACTTGGGGTTTTATGGATGCTGCACTTTTGGGACTTCATCCTAAAAGTAAACATACTTTCAAAAGCATTTTTCCTTTTGTCACAGAACTAAAAACAAAACATGGTAACACTTTTCACATTATCTTTTGGAGATCGATATCAGTATCACCAATATTTATTAGCCATCTATATATACAGTCTTAGGCAAGTGGAAAACGTACAATAGAAGTAAAACACTCAGTGTATCATACCTGGAGGAATTAACAATCTAATGGTTTTCCCAATCTGTTTTCTTCCATTCTAATGAGGGAGATAGGAGACTGATAAATTTTCTTTACTTAAGACTAAGAGATAAATATATATCCAATAAATAAGCAGATAATTACATGTGCTGAGGTGGCTGACAGGATAATTTGTAAATATTACTACACTGCTACATGAAAAGAAAGCATTTCATTTAACAAGAGTGGCATGTTTTAAGTTACAGTAAAAAGTGAAGGTAAAAATGTGATGAGAACTCTCATTTGCTATGATGCTTGTTATCAACAATGTATAATGTGGGTTGTCTAGATAACTAAAAGAAGGCCCAGGAGGGAAAATGTGTTAAAGTCACAGCAGTACAAAGCACAACCTCGTTAACCATATGGTGGACATAGAATGCAGACATACAGCAGTCAGAAACAAGGAGGAGTCCCCAAAATAAAGCCTTTAGGCAAACCTCTGAGCCAGGAAAAAAGCAGAGTTGAAAATAGTCCTGGGCTGCAAATGCTGCAGCTTCAAGCTAAAAGAAAGTTAATATAATGAAGAGAATATTTTTGGTCTTCTCTCAGTCTTCTCAGTCAAATTCATATGTTCTGACAGCAGTAATTTTTTTTTGTCTGAAGAACAACTGTACATATATGTATGTGTGTATGTATGCATGTATAATATGCCTACTTAATACCTATTCATATTTACACAGTATATAAGGAATGTGTGTCTCAAACAATTATTTCTGGACATTGAAGTCAGAGATATTATAAATAAGTGAAATCCTTAGAAAAATACAAAAACTACATTTTTTCTGTAGTTCCAAACTCCTTCCCAAGAAACCTTTTTTCAAAACTGCTAATAAATTTCAACTTTTGAGACTCAGCTCCTTTCCTTCCCGATTCATTCTTTGGTGGAGGTGCTAATGAACACAGAATTGGCCAAAGGGCATGAAGCTGGAAGCAAATGAGGAGAAAAAGAGGATGAGGCTCAGCCTCAAATCGGAGAGTCTACGAATCAATCTTGAATAATCAAAGAAACAACTATATTTTCATCCTTAACAAATCTGAAGAATTGTTTCTAAGGAAAATTTGATTCATAGACAAATAGGAAAATATATTTCAGATTAATATTTTCAAGTATACACAATCTCATCCATCTGAGAGTTTGTCCTGATTCCAGATACATTTTTGACATAGTTCTCACCCTCTTGTTCTGTTCCTAATTTCTACTACACTGGTTCAATTTCCAAATTAAATATCAGTATGTGCATGGTCTTCTTAGATCTTAATTAAGACTGTTTTAGTACCTATGTTTACTTCCTGCTTTTATTTGTGCATGATAAGACATCTGGTTTAAATCTCTGTCTCTCTAGTTGAATTATAAACTCCTTGTGGGCAGGCAATGTGCCTCCTATATCTACTATATTTTCTCAAATTTTTGGTATAATGCTCTACTCATGGTAGACACTCATGAAATACTATTGAATGATTGATTTATGTGTGTCATCTGCCTAAGGTGAGTTTCTAAAGTGGTTTTAAAATGTGTCCATGCTTCCTTGCTGCCATACCTACAGAATAAATTTATCTCTCTATGTACTAAAATGCATTGTACACTAACATTATTCAAGATAGTTTCTTTTCTCTTTTCTTTTTTATGAAAAACAGAATATATTGCTGAAAGGATTTAAAGATATCATCTACTAAGCTAAGACACATAGCGGTAGCTTTTTTTAGTTTAGTTTTGTTTTAAAGAATTCCCGGCATCGAGATCTTATAGCCTCCCTCAGTAACCTATTTTAGTGTTATATAACACTTATAACCAAAATGCATTTCCCAGGGATCTATGTACAACACCTCCAGGGTATTACTGTGTAGTTCCCCATATTCCTTTTATACATATCTCTTTAATAGACACTGAAAAGGCAATATAGGATATTTAAATTACTCTTGGATTTATTTATAAATCCTCATTGTAGCCTTCAAGGCATAGGCTCATAGAGATAATAAAGTGGTTTGGAACTCGATTATGTAGATTTAGCTTCCTTTAACTGAATCTTAAAGGAGAAAATTTGTACTACAAGTGATTTATACTGAACAGTATTTTATATTTGCAATATTATTAACTCAAAACTTTAGTACCTGGTATCTTTGTTGCACATTTCCCAATGAATCTGTTGCTTCACCTCCATGATAATAATGATATTTGTTAAGGGGTCAGTCAATCCATCAATCAAGTGTATTTATTGTGCTCTTACTCTGTGCTGAGCACTGCACTAAGTGCTTGGCAAAATATAATTTAACAGAGTTGGTAGACCCATTCCCTGCCCCTAGTGGGTTTTGGTACAGGATAATCATATGCAATCCCTTTCTCCTGGGAAGGAGAAAGGATATTTTTCCCCCATTTTACAGATAAGAAAATAGAAAGGTTATGTGACTTCTCTAAGGGCACACAACAGGCAAGAAGCTGAGTTGGAACTATAAACTGGTAAACTGGGTTTCCTGACTTGCAGATCCATGCTCTTGCCATTTTAGGCCATGCTGCCTCCCAGCAAAGAAAATAAAGACAACAACAAAAACGAAAACAATCTCTGGTTTGAAAAAGGTGGCAAATCTGTTTGCTGGCTGGTTTTGTAAGACTCATTCTCAAAGCCCTATCAATAGACTGGGGTCTGCTGTGTAGATGAGAAATGGCTGGAGAGAGAGAGAGGCTAACAGAGGGTGAAGAGATATATTACTAGTCTCCTCCTGTGCCTCTTGACTCTCTTCAAAATGAGAATGGTGGTTATTGCGAATATAATGAAGCCCTCCTCCCCAAAATGGGGTTTTTCTATGCTTCCTTAGCTCTCCTAGGTTTTTGCCTTTCTTTCACTGCTGAAGGGAGGCAAGGACTGGAGGTTGACTGTGCAGAATCTCCTGACAGGCTTAGGCTCAGGCCCAGGGGTTCATGAGCTTGTCAGGTGTTTCTGATAACCAGTCAACAAATATGGTTCTAGATATTTGCATAGTGTGGTAAAATCTGGACATGACTGAGGAAGTTGAGGGATTGTTTAGGGGTGAAACTGCTTGCTAGTACAGGAGGTCTGATACTAAAATTGTCCCTTCCTTCTCCCTATGCCCATTCCATGAATCCATGAATCCAACAGCTCTGGGGGTTCCTCACCAGCCAGTTTGTCCCAGATTGAGCATCTCTGTTACTCCCAGAAATAGGAATATAATTGATAGTTCCGTGCAACTTCCCATTTTTTCTCCCCAGAAAGTAGGCTCTCCATCATCACCCTGGCTCCACTGATATAGTAGATTGAAGATAAATTGTCAGCATCTTCAATAAAAGATAATTGCACTACCATATCATATCAGTATTAGTGGTTGGAGGGGTGTGTCAAATTATATATATGTATACATGTAATTGCAATACACATATAATATACAATATTGCAAGTATGTATGCATATATATATGCATACTTGCAATATCGTATATTATATACAATGTATGTATATACATACACACATATATACATACATACAGATATATATATATACATGCATACTTTTAATGGTATGTGTCAAACACTGTTCTAAGCAAAGGGGTCGAAACAAGTTTATAAGTTTGGAGGACCCAGTCCCTGTCTAAGTAGGGGGGAGAATAGGTATCCCCATTTTACAGTTGAGGAAACGGAGGCACAGAGAAGTTAAGTGATTTGCCCAGTGTCACTTAAACAATTGGCAGAGCCAGAAATAGAACTCAGGTCCTTCTGACTCCCAGGCCTGTATCTCTTCACTAGGCTGTGCTTCTTACAACATACAACATATATTGTTTAATTTCTTCCTTATTTGATCTGGATGGGACAGCTTTTAGAGTTACGTGATGTTATAAATTTTAAACAATTTGGAATCAATCCTGTTAGATAAAATGGAGTAGTAATAGTATTTATTAAGCACTTACTGTATGAAGAGCACGTACCACGTACTGGGAGTGGATACACAGGTGGGAATTAGACATGGTCCCTGTCCCTTGGGGGGCTTACAATATAAGAGAATAAGTAGGGTGAAAGAACTGGAGACAAATTCCTGATTTGATAAGGCATGATGAAATATTTAAGCACATTTCAGACAAATACAAAAAATAAAAACCAAATAAAAGGGTGCTGTGGCTAGAGAAACAGAATTTCAGGCTCCTCCTGGCTCAGAGTCTAAGGAACACCCATAGCCACAGCAACCACTGTAACAGCCATTTATCTACCTGGGTTTGTGGATGCCTCATTTGTTAGTGGATCTAAATTATCTTATAAACTTAGGGAATTAATATTATTATATTAAGCACTTTCTCTGTGCCAGGCATTGTACTAAGCGCCAGAGTGGATACAAGCAAATTGGGTTGGACCCAGTCCCTGTCCAACTGGGGGCTCACAGTCTCAATCCCCATTTCACAGATGAAATAACTGCGGGACAGACGAGTGAAGTAAGGTCACAAAGCAGACAAGTGGCAGAGCAGATTAGAACCCATGACCTTCTGACTCCCTTGATCTTCTGACTCCTGGATCCAGTCTCTATCCACTACACCATGCTGCTTCTATCCATGTAACTCTAACTCAGTTAAAGTTGAATAGGTTGAAAATTTGGTTAATGCCATTTACTACACATACATTTCAGGCCTGCCTAGCACAAAATGAAGTGGAGGGTTTTTGGTTTGTATTAGCTAATGGGTTTGTCATTTGTATATATCTGCTCATTTGTATATATTTTTATTACCCTATTTATTTTGTTAATAAGATGTACATCCCCTTGATTCTATTTATTGCTCTTGTTTTTGTCTGTCTCCCCCGATTAGACTGTAAACCCGTCAATGGGCAGTGATTGTCTCTATCTGTTGCCGAATTGTACATTCCAAGCGCTTAGTACAGTGCTCTGCACATAGTAAGCACTCAATAAATACTATCTAATGAATGAATAACAATGCTCAAAAATCCTACCTTTTCTTCAGATTGCTAAATTGTTAGATATGGAATTATCTAGCTAATTACAGTCCTGGTATGATTTCCATAGATGATCTTTGCTGAAATGATACCATGTACCTATCAACAGTGTGTAGTCACTAAGTAAAATGGAGAATTGGTATTAATGAATTTGGGCTGAGTAGGTAGCCAATAATTGTGCTATTTTTTAAGCACTTACTTTGTGCCAAGCACTTTACTAAGTGCTGGGACAGATACGAGATAATTATGTTGGATAAAGACCCTGTCCCACATGAGATTCACAGTCTATGTTTTATCAGTCAATCAGTCAGTGATATTTATTGAGTGCTTACTATGTGCAGTGTTCTAAGCACTGGGGATGATACAAGGTGATCAGGTCGGACACAGTCCCTGTCACCTATATGGTTCACAATCTAAGTAGGAGGGAGACGAGGTATTGAATCCCATTTTATATATGATGTAACTGGGACATAGAGAAGTTAAATCCTCCCTGCCCTTCTACCTTCCTTAACTTCTATTTTTAACCACTCAATCTCCAATGGCTCCTTCCCCTCTGCCTTCAAACATGCCCATGTCTCCCCCATCCTAAAAAAACCCGCTCTTGACCCCACGTCCCCCTCCAGTTATCGCCCTATCTCCCCACTACCCTTCCTTTCCAAAATCCTAGAACGAGTCATCTACACTCAGTACAGTGCTCTGCACATAGTAAGCGCTCAATAAATACTATTGAATGAATGAATGAATGAATAAATGACTTACCCAAGGTCACACAGTAGGGATGTGGCAGAACTAGAATTAGAACCCAACTCCTCTGACTCCCACGATTGTGCTTCTAGAATTAACAAGTATCAAATCCCATTTTATATACGAGGAAATTGAGACACAGGAAAGTTAAGAGACTTGACCAAGGTCATGCAGCAGGCAGGTGGTGGCTCTGGAACTAGAAACCAAGTCTTCTGACACCTAGGTCTGTGCTCTTTCCACTAGGTCATGCTGTTTCTCTAATATGGGCAAAAGATAGATTGACTTAATCAGTCAATCAATTAATTAATATTAATGTTTGTTAAATTCTTATTGTGTACCCACCCCTGTATTAAGCACTGGTATAGATACACTATTAAGTAGGTTGGACACAAATATACTTTATTAGTTATACGGAGCAGAAAATACCAACTACATAAAACAGGAAAAGACAAATCTTTAGTTTATAAGAGGATGATAAGACTGTTTCTACTGCACTGAATCTCTCAAAGATTGTTTAAAATAAGTATGCAGCTACAAGCAAGCTGTAAACAAAAACAGTGTAAACATAGTATTGAAATGAGAATATTTAAATAAAGTTAAAAGCAATCAAGAAAGTTAGGTAAACCTCATAAACATGATAGTGGAAAGAATGATATAAGGTGTATTTAGCAAGAATGACCTCTTATGTCAGTCTCTCAATTGTACTTTTTCTCTCCCTGCCTCGTGTGTATAGTAAAGACCATTATAAATTGAGAAAATGGTTTTCAAATCATATTGCAACTATCATGAAAAGTATGCTCCTGGAACATTCTGATTTTTGTTGGCTCAGATATATGGATCCACCTTCCCCTCAGGCTGTTCTCTATTTCATCTTTATGTCTTAGCCACACTCACGAAGAACAACAGTGCATGGAAAAGAGAATTCATATAAACAAAGCCACAAAAATCAGAGACATATTTCACTTTGTATGTGTGTGGTGTGTGTATAATTTTGCTTTTTGGAAGATTTGTTTTACTTAACTTCATTAGGCGAAGAAAAGTTTTGGAATTTCCAGCTTTAGTGGTTTAAATGATTTTTTTTTTATTTTCCAGAGTATTTTTAATTTGCTTCAAGATCACATGCCAGGCAAGTGGCAGATCTGGGATTAGAATTCAAGTCCTCTGACTCCCAGATTCTTCTGACACCCAGAGGCAGGGAGAGAGTCTAAATGATTTCCTAAAACTTCAAATATATAATTAAGAGCTGAATAAAAATGTTTCTTCCCATGTTTCCCCACTCCTCAAGAACCTCCAGTGGTTGCTTATCCACCTCCACATAAAACAGAAACTCCTTACCATTGACTTTAAAATACTCAATCACCTTGCCCCCTCCTATCATACCTATCTGTTTTCCTGTCTCAACCCTAAGTGCTTAGAACAGAGCTCTGCCTACAGTTAAGCGCTCAATAAATACAGTTGATTGATGTTTCCAGTGTAGTATAGAATCAATTATTCATGGCACTGAATAGGAAAAACAGGGTTAATAAAATAGATTATCTTTTCCCTTTTCCTCCAAATCCCCAATAGCTTCAACCTTCTCCGTCACTAATTATTTTGTTGCAACTCTAAAACAATGTAAATTAAAAAATGTTTCACTCTGTCCTTTGCTCTCCCATTCTTTAGTCGAGTGCTATTAAGCAGTGAAATATAGAGAAAATGGAGTTAGGGGGTGCAGAACGGAAGAGAGTGAACCTGAACATTTAATTCCTGAATAACTGAATTTACTAAGGGATTGCTGAAGCTCCTGAGGAAAATGGTAGAAATCAAAAAAGAAGTGGAAAGAACCAGGTGGACAGATCCTTCTTTAAATCCTTTACAACTTAATGAGAAGCAGAGTGGCCTAATAAAAGGAGTTCGGGCCTGGGAGTCAGAGGACCTGGATTCTAATTCCAGCTCTTACACTTGTCTGTTTTGTGACCTTGGGCAAGTCACTTAACTTCTCTGTACCTCAGTTACCTCATCTGTAAAATGGGAATTAAATCCTACTTAAACTGTGAGACCCATGTGGGACAGGGACTGTGTTGATCTTATTAACTTGTATCTACCCCGGTGCCTAGAAGAGTGATTGGCCCATAGTAAGCGCTAAACAAATACCGTTACAAAAGTTTTCATAGATCACTATTTGCTTCAGAGTAGAAGCCAAGGAATGCCATCCCTATTAGCCTTTCTGAATCAGGCATAGAGGAGGAGTGATAGTTGACTTCAGTATTTCCTCCAGGATAAGGATCATGTCCACAATCTCTATTGTATCATAATCTCCCAAGTGCTTACTACTGAGTTCTATATGATAATATTGGTATTTGTTAAGCGCTTACCATATGCAGAGCACTGTTCTAAGCACTGGGGGAGAAACAGGGTCATCAGGTTGTCCCACGTGAGACTCACAGTTAATCCCCATTTTACAGATGAGGTAACAGAGACACAGAGAAGGTAAGTGACTTGCCCACAGTCACACAGCTGATAAGTGGCAGAGCTGGGAGTCGAACCTGTGACCTCTGACTCCGAAGCCCAGGCTCTTTCCACTGAGCCATCATCATAAATAGTATTTACTGAGTGCTTACTGTGTGCAGAGCACAGTACTAAGGACAGGGAGAGCACAATATATGAGTTGATAAATGCATTCCTTACTCATAACAAATTTATAATCTGGGGGAACACACTAAGTGCTCAATAAATATGATTGATTGATTGATTTGCATCTTTGGTCATGTGGCCTAAGAGTGTAGGATGTAAGTAATAATCCTGAGTGCTCAATAGATGCTTGTTGGTGGGATTAGTGATTCAAAGTCTATATGTTTTGTAATTTAATAATCTGCTGTAGCTATTTAAACTTTGCATTTTACAGAGAGGTTTGATTACTTAGTTGCAGCCTTTGAAGTTAGTGTGCTATTAATGACATTTTCAGCCTCCTCTCAGCTGCTGTATCTAATGAGTCTTGTTACTCATACATCTGATGAGCATGGGCATGTAATAAGTCTCTGAAAAATTTACCAGTCTAACCTTCAGCATTTCATTTCAGTAGACTGCAGGGCCATTGGCTTTATTGATGCCACACTAAGCATTTGGCTCTTGCATTAAATTTTAACTGTTAGGTTTTAATGAATTAAACACGTTCAGTCACAACAGGAACATTGAAAAGGAAAGAGAATACCTTAATAGCAGATATACTCCACCTGTTTGCCATTTCCTATGATTCAATTAGGGTTATAAGTGACTGCATTTGAGGACTCTATGGCTGGGTTGTGAGCAGCACAAAAAGAAATTCCATTCTGGTATTAATTTCAAGTAGAGGATACAGTGGTTGGTATTGGGGTGAAGTAATTGAACAAACAAAATGTGCATATTTGAATTAAGGATAAGGTTCAGGGATAGTGCCTTCTTAGATTGTTGACAGATAGAGCAAACCACTTTCAGATGTTGTAGCTTGCCTAATTGGTGATTTACAAATGTAAGATCATTTTCTTCCTGGGAAAGATAGCTCTTGTGGGAAAGATAGTATCCTCCCTCTCTTTCTCTCTATATCTCTCTCCCTCTCTCAACTAAATAAATGGATATTTAGGTTCAGATTTGCTGAATTCTTCTAGAATATCGTTCAGCAATAATCCAAATTACCATAAAAATGGAATAGATTTAGTTTTGTACTTTATCCCAGGATCCTCCTGAGTCTACCACCAAATGAAAATGGCTGCAGTTTATCAAACCACCCTCCATGCAGCTTTCAGACCTCTGCGGATGCAGTGTCTCCCAAACACCATGAAATATATTAAGAGTTTAAAAGAGGGTGGGTAAGAGATCAAGGAGAGTCTATAAGACAAGGCAGCTCCTTCCATTCAGCTGTGCTGCACCCACAGATAACTATATGCCTTAATTGTGGTGTTTGTTAAGCACTTACTGTGTGCCAAGCACAGTTCTAAAGGCTGGGGTAGATATGAGGTAA
Organism: Ornithorhynchus anatinus; assembly: GCF_004115215.2. Taxonomy (NCBI): domain Eukaryota; kingdom Metazoa; phylum Chordata; class Mammalia; order Monotremata; family Ornithorhynchidae; genus Ornithorhynchus; species Ornithorhynchus anatinus. Next base: position 46,567,065 of record NC_041728.1, on the reverse strand, counting down.
TCAGGTTATACACAGTCTCTGCCCCTTATGGAGCTCACAGTCTTAATCCCCATTTTACAGATGAGGTAACTGAGGCACAGAGAAGTGAAGTGACTTGTTCAAGGTTACAGAGCAAGCAGGTGGCAGAGAGAGGATTAGAACCTACATCCTCTGACTCCCAGGCCAGTGCTTTTTCCACTAGGTCACACTGCTTCTGCAGAAATGGTTGTTACCCTGAATCAACTGCCCATTTTTCTCCACATGAAGCAGAAGTTCCTGGCCATGAATGACTTTAAGGGCACATAATCAGTTATCTCTCCACTGCTTGTCCTCATTTCTCTTCCACTATACCCAGCTCATTCACTTCGGTCTTTTCATATCAACCTGTTTACTGTTTCTCATTCCCATCTGACTAGCCACTGGCCTCTTGCATGTGTTCTCCCTTTCATATGGAGCTTGCTCAATCAATCAGTGGTATTAAATGCATGCAGTACTGTGGTGCACTATACTAAGTACTTGGGAGAGCATAATTCAATGGAGTTGGTAATCATGGACCCAGCCCACAAGGACCTCCTCCCCTTTCACATTGGGCAGATTATTGTTCTTCCTCTCTTCAAGACCCTTCTGAAATACAGTGAATTTCTCCACACTCACCCAATATGCTGAGTTTCCACTTACCACTGCCATGGTTAAACCTTCAAAAATTAACTCCATCAGGATCAAGGAAGAAAACCAGACCAGAAGTTAGGATTTTGTATGGATTCCAGACTGTAGGAGAGGGACAACTTTAACAAAAGGATTTCACCACATTTTCTCTGTGCTGGAAGCTCAAGAACCTAAATCTGGTCCTGTCAGAGTCAGTGACTCCAGCCACTGCTCATCTTCCCACTCTCTTTCCTCTCCTCTTGCTACACTTCCTCAACATCTAAGCACTTGAGAATCCACCTGCCCTGTTGTGCTTATGTACAGACTTGTATACTCTATGGCCTTCTCTAGTTGTAACTTATTTTAGTGGCTGTCATTCCCAATAGAGTCTACGACTCTATTGTACTTTCCCAGGTGATTAGTTGAGTGCTGCAGATCGATCCGCCGCCTTCGGAGGGCTCCTATAGAATAGTCCCCCTTTCCCCTCTAACTTGAAAATCCCTAAGCTAGACACTCAAGAACCTGCCAGAGCCTGCAACTCCAACCTCTACTCAGAATCTCTTTACAACCTCTCTGTAGCCCCAATCCTCATTCAGAGGAAACATTTAGGGATAAAATGAGACTTCAGTGAACTAATATTTTGAAGCCAAACTTAAGAAAAGTAGCCATGAATCTAAACCAAATCCCCATCTCTTCTCAATTGTTCATGGAGAAGAAAAAAACAAACACATTTAAAAAAACCTTAGTTTATGAGGGGTTTATCTAATCCTTTTCATGGTATCTAATGATCTAAACACATAAGAAATTTTGGTTGACCCAGTATTGCAGATATTTAGAAATCTTAATAAGTAAAAAATTTTAGGTTTTTGTTAAAAATTTGAAAAAATAATCACCCCTAATTTGCCTAATTTCTTTCATGTCCTCTACCAGTGGTCAATTTTATGGATAATTTGGAGGTAAATCAGTCTATCATATTTGTTGAGCATTTACTGTGCACAGAACACTTTACTAAGCTCTTGGGAGAGTACAATACAACCGAGTTAATAGACATATTCTCTGCCCAAAACAAGCTTGCAGTCTAGAGGGGGAGTCAGACATTAATATAAGTAAATTAATTATCAATATGTGTATAAGTGCTGTGGGGAAAACCACCATCATTGTAATCATCAACAGCAATTTGGAAGATGTATTATGCCTTTACCTAGCACTTGGGGATGTAAAAGAGAAGTGAAAGTCTTAGGGGACAAGTAGATATAAATGGACAAATGTATACTGTGCACTTGAAAAAGAATAGGTAAGTACAAATGATAAAAGCAAAAGTCAGTAAGTAAATAAATTAATTCATAAATAATAAGATGTTTACATGAGTGCCAAGGTGGCTGATTATGTAGTATTACCAGGAAGGTGAGGGATTGGAAAATGTAACTTTTTAAAAAGGTTTAGAAGATGAGGGGACTTTATCTTGGAATGGGTCGGAGAGAGAGTTCCATGCAGAGGAGAAGTTAAGAGCAGTGGGTCAAAGAAAAGATGGTCATGAATGAAGTACAGCTAAAAGATTATCTTGGGAAGAGTAAAGACTGAAGAGCTGGGCCACAGTGGGGAAAGAGCATAATTAGTTAAGAAGAAGAAAGTGGTTGGAGAACAGTTGTTTTAGGTTAGAAGGAAGGAGAATCTCCTAGAAGATTTTGAGGAGGGAGGAGTTTTAGAAGGATGTTTTAGAATGATGATATGTGCAGCTGTATGTAAAATTGATTGAAGAGGGTAGAGACCTGAATCAGGTAGGCCATGAAGGAAGATGTTTCAGTAGTTACAGTAATTCTCACAAGAATTTATAAGGGTGGGATAAAGACAAACTACCATTATTCATTATTTGCTTTGTTGTTATTAAAATACTATTCAATGTTAATAGTAATGAAGAGAATAGTCTTAGAATAGGCCTCAGTTTGATTTGAGTTATAGTTCACCGGGCTATATCAAAGTTATCTTTGAATCTTGAGGCACAGGAGTCATGAACAGGAGCATGGGCTTTGGAGTCAGGGCTCATGAGTTCGAATCCCAGCTCTGCCACTTGTCAGCTGTGTGACTGTGGGCAAGTCACTTAACTTCTCTGTGCCTCAGTTCCCTCATCTGTAAAATGGGGATTAAGACTGTGAGCCCCACGTGGGACAACCTGATTCCCTTGTGTCTAACCCAGTGTTTAGAACAGTGCTCGGCACATAGTAAGCGCTTAACAAATACCAACATTATTATTATTATGAAAATGTACACTCTCTGGAATTGAATAGGTCTGGTCTATTCCACATTAATTTTAATTTTTGGTATTTGTTAAGCACTTACTATGTGCCAGGCAGTGTGCTAAGCTCTGGGGTAGATACAAGCTAATCAAGTTGGACACAGTCCATGTCCCACATGGGGCCCACGGTCTTGATTCCTATTTTACATGAGGTAACTGAGGTGCATTAAAGACAATTGCCCAAGGTCTCACAGCACACAAGTGGAAAAGCCAGGATTAAAAGTCATGTCTTTCTGACTCCCAAGGCCATGCTCTATTCATTAGGCCATGCTATGTCTCTATGTTCTGGAGTAGAATATATCTGGTCTGATCTGATCCTCAAGTCTGTACCAAGTGTTGTGGAGTGCGATAGGTCTGATATAGTCCCTAGCTCTGCATCATGTGTTCTGGAGTGGAATATGTTTGATCTAAGTCTCAAGGTTTCCCTCTCTAGACTGTAAACTCATTGTGGATAGGGAATATGTCTACCAGCACTCCCAAGTGCTTAGTTCATTTCTCAGCACACAGCAAATGCTCAATACATATGAATGATTGATTGATTGATGGGATCACATGTTCTAGAGTGAGATAGGTGTTGTCTGGTTCCTAGATTTGTACCATGTGTTCTGAAGTGGAATAGGTCTGATATGGTACCCAGTCTGAACTACATGTTATAGAGTGGAATGATAATAATAATAATAATAATGGTATTTATTAAGTGTTTACTTTGTGTCTAGCACTGTCCTAAGCACTGTGGTAGGTACAAGATAATCAGGTTGGACAAAGTCCCTGTCTCATATGAAGCTCACAGTCTTAATCCCCATTTTACAGATAGGGTAACTGAGGCATAGAGAAATTAAGTCAGTTGTCCAAGTTCACACAGCAGACGTGGCGGAACCAGAATTGAAACCCACATCCTTCTGACTCCCAGGCTTATGCTCTTTCCACTAGGCCATCCTGCTTCCCATAGGCTGGGTCTGATCAGGTCCCCAGTCTACACCATGTGTTCTGGAGTGGTCTAGGTCTATTCTGGTCCCCAGGTCAGCATCACATATTCTGGAATGGGAGAGGTCTATTCTGGTTCCCAGGTCTGCATTGCATGTTCTGGAGTAGGTTAGGTCTATTCAAGTTCCCAGGTCTGTACCATATGTTCTGGAGTGGGCTAGGTCTGGTCTGGTCTGGTCCCGAGGCATGCACTACCATTGCTGCACTAAGGGAAATTTAAGCCTGGATTTGGGTTTCACCCTGAGAGAAAGTACTCCCCTGGGACCAAGTGAGTCAGATAGCTAAGGTGGCAACCTGGCCAGTCTATAAGCTCCTTGTGAGCAGGGAGTATTATATTGTACTCTCACAAGTGTGTAGTCCAGTACTGTACATGGAGTAAGCACTCAGTAAATTCCACTGATTTATTGACTGGTCTTTTGGGGCACATCAAGCAGTGCTGAGTCCTGTCAAGAATCCCATAACAGGACAGAGCAGTCACTGGGGGCCTCTAAAGGCAGGGAGAGCTATAAGGAGCTGAAAGCAAGTGCTATTTAGGGGTTGAGGGAGGCCCTGGGTGTCTCTATCTCCTCAGCTATTGAATGTGAGTAACAGGTGAAGCCAGGTGGTTGTCCCACTCATTGTCTGCCCCCCACCCTTCTTCAAGCTCTTGTCTGAATATTTATTGGGATGTAAAAGTGGAAAATTCCATTAGAAATCCTAATAAAAATACATGAGCACCTGCCTCAGTTGCTGAAAAGAACAGTACCAGGTTGAGTTGCATAAAAAGTAATATTTTTCCTTCATTTTAGTGGTCTGCTTTAGAATTTAGTTCACTTTACCTAGTAGGGAAGTATTTTTTGTTTGTTTTTTCCCATTGACTCATATGTAAAGTTTCATCTACAGGCTGGCATCTCATGCACTTGTCCTTTTTTGGGCTTGCTTTATAACCCTCAGACTGCATTGATGTGGATTAGAAGCCTATAAAATCATCTAATAATGCCTGTCTAATGTGGATAGACATCATTCCGATAATGCAGTTTAGGTCCTTGGAGGCTTGTATACCAGCCAAAAATCTGATTTTGTTCCTTATGTAAAAATTATCTCTATTGGAAGTGATAGATGTTAATATGGTACAGTGTTATATGCTTAGCTTTCACCTCTCTACCAGGAAGGAGATTCAATGATTATTTAAAAGATGCAGGGGGATTTAGAAATCCCACAATCATTCTTTCAAAATTAGAAAGATCTAATTTTGACTTCCAGCATGCACTGGACATGAATGTTCCAATACTTTTTTGGATCTATTATGGAGAGAATGAAATAGAAAAAGTACACTTTTGGAAGTCATGTTGGAGCATACTGACTGAACCTTTGGGAGGAAATTCTGGAATCTTAAATATCGGATCCATGTCATTTTCTGTTCTTTGGGGCTCCAGGATGAGAATTACAATTTTAAGGTTAATGGTCTGAATTTTACTCTTTATTGAGTAATGGAGCAAATAATAATTAGAATCAACAGCTATTTGGGAGAGTATAAATATGACCCAGAAGTTCTAAATTTAGTTTAAATTATGGCTGCCACCAAAACTAGGAACAAGTAATAGTAGAGGTGGTATTGTAGTCATAATAGTAGTAGTAGTAGTAGTAGTAGTAACAGCAGCAGCAACAGTTATAGTAATAGTAATAATAAATGAATTAATTGAGAATCTGTCTTCAATGCATTATATTTAGTAAGCACTTGGGAAGAGACAACAGAGGCACAAGACTCATTCCCTACAGGAGAGAAAAATAATAATAATAATGATGGTATCCATTCAACTCTGAAATAGATATACGATAACCACGTTGGACAAAGTAACTGTAGGAACTCACAGTCTAAATAAGACAAACATAAATATAGTTTTGAACAGTGGAATCAGAATAAATAATTGAATGGTACAATTGCATATTTTAAATTATATGAATTTCATATACGCACACACATCATGTTTGAGTACTGTCTCAATATTTCACAAGATACAATATAGTATTTTCAAGGCAATGATATAACTTCCTAATTACAAATCAACATTTCTCTGTTGGTCACTGCTAGATGAATGACACTATGAGGTACTAGAACCTGTGATAGAAATAGTGCTTAATACAGCACTTTGCCCAGAGTAAGCTCTCAATAAATATGATTGAATGAATGAATAGAGAGCATTGCCTATCAAAGTTGAAGGAGAAATGCTAACTGATTACATAGTAATGTCATTTCATCCTCATCATAGCATGCATTTAGCCGAAGTCCTTCTTTGATACTTGAATCCAAAATATGAAAACTGTGGGATTTTAAATGCTTTACAAATAGAATTTCATATCTGAACGTTATTATTCATTGTATTTATTGAGTGCTTACTGTGTGTAGAGCACTGTCCTAAGCACTTGGGAAAGTACAACAGTAAAAAGACACACTCCCTGCCCACAACAAATTTACATTCTAGCCAAAATCATTCAGCAAGATACTCTATAATACTGAAAAGATGAGAAAGGTCACACCCACCTATGACGTTGGTTAAAGGAGAATTTTCAATCCTGGGTGTGACAAATTTGAGGGTGTCACTAGAAAGAGGGAGAGAACAAAGAATTTCATCTTTCCACTGTGAGGATATTTCAAATTTTTCATGAGATCCCATCTCAATTCCCCCAGGAGAAGTGTCATGGCCTGTGGATAGAGTACAAGCCTAGAGATCAGGGGGACCTGGGTTCTAAAGCCACTACTTCTCCTGTTTGACCTTGGCAAGTCACTTAACTTCTCTGGGACTCAGTTACCTCAACTGTAAAATGGGGATTAAGACTCTGAGCCCTGTGTGAGACAATGCTTGAGTCCAATCCAGTTACCTTTATCTACCCCAGTACTTAGTACAGTGCCTGGCACATAGTAAGTGCTTAACAAATACCACAATGAAAAATCTGAATCATGATAATGGACAGTCACTTAGGTGACTTAAAATACAAAAGTAAAGGGAAGGCTGATCTCTCTGGATAAATGTCTCTATGCATATTAAATGAAACCATGGTAAAATATAGACTGTCAAAAGCATTTTCCTTCCAGAGACATGCGAAGAATTGAAATGCATTTTCAAAGGCAAAGTTTCTTTCAATCATTTTTTCACTTGAAGCAGAGATTACATATTTCTCTGCTACCTAATTCTTTTAGTTTAAAATTGCATCATAGAGGACAGGGGGAAAAGAGATTTTTTTTTTCCACTTGACTCAACTTTAACTCAGTGGGGTTTTTTTTCTTTGGAATGATCTTCTTTGGAATGATCACTATTGGGAAAGCATTTCATTCCCTCAAAGTTTCCATTGGGCTATTAATACTGCCCAGAATCAATCAGTCAGCAACAGTGTTTCTAGGAATAAAATAGGAATTCAGCAATTTCTGATTATAGATAACCCTAAAGTTTAGGTAATGTTCATAAATAGGTGGTCTTCCAGTGCCATCTTTCAATCTGAAAAATTTAAGAAGTTTAGTGTCCCAGACGAGACAGGATAATCCATTTACATAATCCATTAGAGAAGCAGCATGGCTCAGTGGCAAGAGCCCGGGCTTGGGAGTCAGAGGACATGGGTTCGAATGCTGGCTCTGCCACCTGTCAGCTGTGTGGCTCTGGGCAAGTCACTTCACTTCTTGGTGCCTCTGTTCCCTCATCTGTAAAATGGGGATGAAGACTGTGAGCCTCATGTGAGACAACTTGATTGCCTTGTACCCCCCCCCCCCAAGCGCTTAGAACACTACTCTGCACATAGTAAGCACTTAACAAATACCAACATTATTATTATTATTATATACAGAATATACTTATGTATTGAAGAGTTATGGGAGGGTAACAATGGCATTTTCCTGACCTTGTACATCTTTGCACTGTTTCTTAGTCACTCTTTACACAGTACATAGAAAATGGAGGAGTTGAGTAAAACCATCATTGTGGGGAGTGGGGTGAAGTTGTCTTTACAATAAACAGTTTTGGCTTGATTCATTAGCAGGAGTATTCTAGGAGTGAGTTTTAAGTGACCAGTTTACTCTTGGGATATAGAAGGAAGATAAAGATATAACAGGAATAACAGGAAGAAGAGACAGACTCTGAGCTTGTTGTGGGCAGGGAATGTGTCTGTCACATTATCCCAAGAGCTTAGTACAGTGCTTTGCATACAGTAAGCACTTAGTAAACACATTTGAGTGAATGAATGAATGAAGTAGCTCCTTCAACTCTGAAACTGAAAAGTGTCAGGAGATTGGGAAAGTCTAATGTATTCTCCAGGGCCTCTATTTCCCTCTCAATACTGCTCCACTTTTCTTAGGATCAATCCCTTAATTAATGGTATTTATTGAGTCCTTACTGTGTGCAGGTTACTGTTCTAAGTGTTTGGGAGAGTATAATATAACCGAGTTAGTAGTCACATTTCTTGCCAGCAACAAGTTTACAATCGGATGCTGAGCTCCTCTCACCTGCCCTCTCCTTTGCAGTTGTTTTTCCTTAGAGATTGCAGAGGACTAACACTAGGCAGTCAATTTTGAGTACACTTGGTGCATAGCTATTGCAGTTACATCCAGTATAATAATAAACATTATTATTTTTATTAAGAGCTGTTGTTCTTTTCAAGTATCCTCAGCTTTGACAGAGTACAAATCAATATAATGCCTTGTTGGGCTACACTGATATCACTAAGAACATAAGAACTGCCATGATAAGGTCATCCAACACATGTGTCTTCTCTATGATATTGTTCAGTCAATTAGAAGTACTTATTGAACACTTAACATGCAGAGCACCATCCTTTGTGCTTGGGAGATTACAGTATAACAGTGTTGATAGGCATATTCCCAGTTTAGAGTACTTTTCACAAGGATTTGACCAGCCTGTGGTGCAATGTAGACATGGGAAAAATTTGGACTAAATTTGTTTTTGTTATAGTGATTATTCTACACCACATATTGAAATTGTGGTTCATTGTGTCCCTGTTGGATGAGTTTACAACCTAAAAAAAATTGAATATTATAATAATATTTTGTATCCTTTATAAATTAATTTTGATTTAGTAGATAGTGCCTCAGTATTAGTGCCTCAATAATGTCTTTCTGACATTATTTTCCAGGCAAGTAGAATGAAGGTAAATTTTTATTTTAATACACTTGAGACCATCTCAAAAGAATAGAGAGAGAAATATTTATATCTATGAGAAGAAGTCATCACTACTTGAAATTTACTATAATTGAACTCTTCTAAGAGAGACTGCAAACACATAAGATACTTGTTTGTTTATTAACTTGTTAAACAAATGAGTCAAATTATTCAATGATTTCCCACCTATCTGCATGGCTTTGGTAATTAAATGTGGGGAGAAAAGAGACTAGCTCTCATCAACCTTTCAAATGTTTTGTGGCTCACACAGTTAGAGTAATCAAACTACAAGATAGGCAGAGTTTTATTGACTGCTTGAAAAGATAAAATGACTTGTTCTCTCTGCATTTAACAATTTCTCATGTTTCAGGATGTCTGGAATCCTTGGAAAAATATAAATTTTCATTAATTGCCCCACATAGGAAAAATGTGAAGTCCTATTCCTCCAATCTACTTGCTTAGGAGGCAAATAGCAAAGTAAGATAGTAAGATTTCATGAGGATCACTTCAGTAAATACCAGTCCCAAGTATTGGAGAGAATTGTATAGGATTTTTCAGGGTTTGTTTTAACCACTAAGTATTGGTATGCTAATGTGCAGCACTCCACATAACCAGTGTCAGGGAGACACAAATTAAACTGGTAGAATTAAAAAATAGTATGATGAAATATTTTAAATTGAGGACATCTTAAATAGTTGCAAAATTGTTCATGAATTGTAAACCAATTTTTCATTTGAAATATACGAGACAAGCAGTAATGCCATAAGCTAATTAACTTGAATTTTTAATTTTCTGTTCCTTTCTATTTTTTGGTATTTTACACTACGAAAAATTTAGAATTCCAATTGTTCTATTATGCTATCCATTCTTCTAATTATAGCATTAATCTTATCTTACACTGTAATTCTTAAATCATAAAAGTGAAAGCATCAAACTGCATTGATATTTGAACATTTGATCTTATTTCCAGGTTATTTCTACAATTGGTTTCCATTATTAAGTATTTCACTTCTATTTCTTAGCAGTGTAAATAATTAGTTATTGTTTTCTTTTATTTAGGATTTGAATACAGTTTTTAAGAGACTTCTGGAAAGTTTCATAAACTTTCTACTGAAAAGTATACAATCTCTTGATGTTTGATAGTAATGGGAGTTATACATAAGCTCAGTGGGGTACAGCCTTAAGTCAAATAATAGTTATTTATCTCAGTATCTTAAAATCTCAGGTTATGTTGTTGTAAAACATTTCAGTGCATGTTCTCTAGGATTATATCCCCAGGAAATTTGTCAGTGCTTGTCAACATATTGTAAAGAATGAGGACACAAAGAGTGCATTTTTCTAGTATTATTTTTTGCTTTCTTCTAGCTTCATTTTCAAATACACTGAATATCAGCTCAGTTTACTTAATGTTGCCAATTATTAAATTTGAATTCAATCAAATTGCTTTGAAAAATACACTAGGGTACTCAAGATATGCTAGCCTAAAAATTGACAAGGTAACCTTGGACAATATTTTGCTTCCTTCACCATGAAAATACTCTTTCCTTTGTACAATATTACAGCAAACAAAATCTTACCAGCAATTATAGTTTCAAAATGGCTGCACAGTATAAAATGAATACATTGAATGTAAAGAAGTATTCCAGAAGCCATTTTAGCTGAAAAAAAGTTTCCTTCTTAAAAAAAAGAAAGTAAATTCATGCAATGTAGACAGAAGTTTCAAAAGTCATTTTTTCAGCGAAGGAGATTCCATTTAGTTCCCCAAAGGGAAAAACAACTCACACTAACACAGTGTAACACAAATAAAAGGTAATTGAAAGATACTGGAGAAAACATTAACTGTCTTTAATCCTACTGCCCCTTTACTATAGGTCCACCTAATTTATTTTAAGACTTAAGTGCATGGACCAGAGATTATTGCTAAATTTCTAAGAATTGCTAAACAGTTTCTCTGGATCTTTTTTACCATGGGCCACCAAATCAAACTAACTCAGAAATTGCATATGTGTCCTTTTTTCTCCAAAATGACTCAATTGAATAGCATAAACATCCCCAAACAATTTCTAGTTGCCAACCAGTACCCCTAGAAAGGAGACTTCTGTGTGCCTGCATGTAACTTTGTGGTTGAATTCAGCAAGCTATGACTGACGAATCCCAGCAGAATGTGTATGCTAGCCCAGTCACTGACTCACTTGAGTTGTGTTTGGTGACATTCCCAGATTCAGTGGTTTATGATCACACTGAAGCTAATCAGAAAGTGTTTTTCCTGCTCGAAAATGGTCACGTTAGGCTGGTGAGAGGAGAGGTCTTCAGGCTCATGCCCCCTATCCTGTTGCTGTAGGCCAGAGACTGGACAGAGGCCTTGTTCGTTGTTGGTGACTCCAGAAACTAAGGGAAAGGAATTGAAGTGATTTAGTCCTTTTTCATTATTATTATTATTATATTTTTAAAAATATTACTATGTATTAGACACAGACTAAATGATAGGGTAGAGACAGGTTAATCAAGTCGGACACAGTGTCTGAGCCACATGGGGCTCAGAGTCTACGAAGGATCTGAGAATAGGTACTGAATCTTAGTTTTACAGATGAGGAAACTGGGGCACAGAGACGTTAACTGAAGTACCCAAGGTCTCATGGCAGGGAAGTGACTAAGCCAGTATTAGAAACCAGGCCCTCTGACTTTCAGGCCCGTGCTCTTTCCACTTAGGTTAGGCTGCTAGGATATGTGGCCTATGTGATATGTGGATATGCTAGGATAGGAGGCCTCACTCCCTCTTCCCTCTTGAGGTGATTCATCTCTCCCGCCCCCGCCCCGGGCGACGACGTCCTTGTTCTCACCATGTTACCTTACCTTAGCCGCCGCCTACGGCCGCCACCCACCCCGGACAACCTCAGGGCCCCCCCGCCGCCACAGGGTTATTTGGTCATGAGCTCTGGGACTCTCTCGGCCGCTGGCCGCTTGACTTTGAGTCTGATCGGGTAGGGTCGGCTCGTCCCCCGACCCTGGTCATCGCCTGCTTATTAACACTATTGTAGTGTGCCTTACTGTAGCATGTTGCTATATTTGCGATCTCGCTTTTTATTGTTTATTGTCGTCAGATTTTGAATTTGATCAGGTCACCTCTTAATCGAGTCTACCCCCGACCCTGGTGATCACCCCTTTTATTAACACGACTATATTGTATCATACTGTATCATGTTGCTATATTAGCACCACTGTATTGTATCATATTGTATCATGTTGCTATATTACCGATTTCGTTTATTACTGTTTATTGTTGTCAGTGCTGCCACCCACCTCTCTGGCCTCGCCATGTCCCTCCTCCCCCCCTCCCCCCTCCCGCCCCTTCCTATCCTCCCCTTCCCCTCTCTCGCTCAGCTCTTTCCCGCTCTCTCCTCTGTCTCCTCCCCCCCTCCTCTCTCCCGCCCTAGAACCCCACTTTACCAGCGCTACCCCTCTTCCCCCTCCCCCTACTCTTCCCCCCACCAAACCCCCTCTTCACCCCCTCCCCCCTTCTCTCTTCCCCACCCATGCCCCATCCCAGTCCTCTTGTCCCACTGCCACCCCTCATCCCCCTCTCCTCGTCCAGGGCCCTGCCACCTCCTTCCCATCCAAACCCTCCCCTCCCCCCGCCCTTCCCCCCCTCCTCCCCTTGCACCCACAGCTACTTTCAAGTGTGGCCTCTGGAACCCCCGCTCTATTACAGGCAAGCTACCTTTCATCCATGACCTTTTCCTCTCCCGCTCTCTCCTCCTCCTCGCCCTTTCGGAAACGTGGCTCTCTCCCATAGACACGGTCTCCGCCGCCGCTCTCTCCAGTGGAGGCCTCTCCTTCTCCCACTCCCCCAGACTCACCGGTAAGGGAGGAGGCGTCGGCTTCCTCCTCTCGCCCCGATGCCGCTTCCGCACTATCCCTCCTCCCCCCTCCCTCTCCTTCCCCTCCTTCGAAGCCCATATCATTCGCCTCTACCACCCACTCCAGTTACTTGTCGCCGTCATCTACCGCCCTCCCGGTCCCACCTCCGACTTCTTCAACCACCTTGACCCCTTTCTCACCTTCCTCCTCTCCTTCTCTCTGCCCACTCTGATCCTTGGAGACTTCAACATCCATACGGATGTACCCGACGACTCCTCTGCCGCCCGCCTGCTATCCCTCCTCGACTCTGCCGACCTCCTCCTCCACCATACCGCGCCCACTCACTGACTCGGTCACACCCTCGATCTCGTCATCTCCTACCGCTGCACTATCTCCTCACTCACCAACTCTGAAATCCCTCTCTCTGACCATAACCTTCTCACCTGCATCATCTCTCACACTCCCTCCCCCTGCAAATCTTCGCTACTGCCCCACAGAGACCTCCGCTCTCTCGATCCCATCCGTCTTTCCAATAGCATCTCTCCTCACCTTGCCGCCCTGTCCTCTCTTCCCACTCTCGACGATCAGGTCTCCGCTCTCAACTCCACCCTCTCTACTCATCTCGACTCTCTCGCCCCCCTTTCCCTCCACCGCTCTCGCTCCACTAACCCACAGCCCTGGATCACCTCCTCCGTCCGCCTCCTACGCTCCTATGCTCGAGCTGCTGAGCGCTGCTGGCCAAAGTCCAAGCACCGAGCCGACCTCACACACTTCAAATTTATCCTTTCCTGCCTTAACTCTGCCCTCTCCTCCGCCAGGCAAAGCTTCTTCTCCTCCCTCATCGACACCCATGCCCGTCACCCCCGCCGATTGTTCCGGACCTTTAACTCTCTCCTTAGGCCCCCTGTTCCTCCCCCTCCCCCATCTCTCACCCCTAATGATCTGGCCACCTATTTCCTCACGAAGATCAACACGATCAGGTCTGAGCTCCCCAAAGTCACCCCTCCGCCTCTCCCCTCCCCCCCCACCAACCCCCTCCCCTACTTTCCCATCCTTCCCTGCAGTATCCTCAGAGGAGATCTCCTCCCTCCTCGCAAGTGCCACCCCCTCCACCTGCGCCTCAGACCCCATTCCCTCTCACCTTCTTAAAACCATCGCCCCTGCCCTCCTCCCTTCCTTAACTTCTATTTTTAACCACTCAATCTCCAAGGGCTCCTTCCCCTCTGCCTTCAAACATGCCCACGTCTCCCCCATCCTAAAAAAACCCGCTCTTGACCCCACTTCCCCCTCCAGTTATCGTCCTATCTCCCTACTACCCTTCCTTTCCAAAATCTTTAGAACGAGTCGTCTACAATCGATGCCTAGAATTCCTTAACTCCCATTCTCTCCTAGACCCCCTCCAATCTGGCTTCCGTCCCCTCCACTCTACCGAGACTGCTCTCTCTAAGGTCACCCATGACCTCCTTCTTGCCAAATCCAATGGCTCCTACTCCATTCTGATCCTCCTTGACCTCTCTGCTGCCTTTGACACTGTCGACCATCCCCTCCTCCTCCATACCTTATCTCACCTTGGCTTCACGGACTCTGTCCTCTCCTGGTTCTCCTCTTACCTCTCTGGCCGATCATTCTCGGTCTCCTACGCTGGAGCCTCCTCCCCCTCCCATCCTTTAACTGTTGGAGTTCCTCAAGGGTCAGTTCTTGGCCCTCTTCTGTTCTCCATTTACACTCACTCCCTCGGTGAACTCATCCGCTCTCACGGCTTTGACTACCATCTCTACGCAGATGACACGCAGATCTACATCTCCGCCCCTGTCCTCTCCCCCTCCCTTCAGGCTCGCATCTCCTCCTGCCTCCGGGACGTCTCCACCTGGATGTCGGCCCGCCACCTAAAACTCAACATGAGCAAGACTGAGCTCCTCATCTTCCCTCCCAAGCCCGGTCCGCTCCCAGACTTCTCCATCACCGTGGATGGCACGACCATCCTTCCCGTCCCACAGGCCCGCAATCTCGGTGTCATCCTTGACTCGTCCCTCTCGTTCACCCCACACATCCTATCCGTTACCAAGACCTGCCGGTTTCACCTCTACAATATCGCCAAGATCCGCCCTTTCCTCTCCACCCAAACGGCTACCTTACTATTACGGGCTCTCGTTATATCCCGGCTAGACTACTGTGTCAGCCTTCTCTCTGACCTCCCTTCCTCCTCTCTCTCCCCGCTCCGGTCTATTCTTCACTCCGCTGCCCGGCTCATGTTCCTGCAGAAACGATCTGGGCATGTCACTCCCCTTCTTAAACAACTCCAGTGGTTGCCTATCGACCTCCGCTCCAAACAAAAACTCCTCACTCTAGGCTTCAAGGCTCTCCATCACCTTGCCCCTTCCTACCTCTCCTCCCTTCTCTCTTTCTACCGCCCACCCCGCACGCTCCGCTCCTCTGCCGCCCACCTCCTCGCCGTCCCTCGGTCTCGCCTATCCCGCCCTCGACCCCTGGGTCACGTCCTCCCGCGGTCCTGGAACGCCCTCCCTCCTCACCTCCGCCAAACTGATTCTCTTTCCCTCTTCAAAACCTTACTTAAAAATCACCTCCTCCAAGAGGCGTTCCCAGACTGAGCTCCTCTTCCCCCTCTACTCCCTCTGCCATCCCCCCTTTACCTCTCCGCAGCTAAAGCCTCATTTTCCCCTTTTCCCTCTGCTCCTCCACCTCTCCCTTCCCATCCCCACAGCACTGTACTCGTCCGCTCAACTGTATATATTTTCGTTACCCTATTTATTTTGTTAATGAATTGTACATCGCCTTGATTCTGTTTAGTTGCCATTGTTTTTACGAGATGTTCTTCCCCTTGACGCTGTTTAGTGCCATCGTTCTTGTCTGTCCGTCTCCCCCGATTAGACTGTAAGTCCGTCAAACGGCAGGGACTGTCTCTATCTGTTGCCGACTTGTTCATCCCAAGCGCTTAGTACAGTGCTCTGCACATAGTAAGCGCTCAATAAATACTATTGAATGAATGAATGAATATGTGTTTTGACAGGATTTGAAATAGATAAGCTGGTCCCAAACTGAAGTAGATGATTCTTGTTTTCTGAGATATATTTGTATTAGACCAATAATGAAAAATAATGTCATACAATGACATCATTATTTCTGAAGTGAAATGTTTTGGTATTTGAATAGAATAAATATCAAGGAGAGTAAATGCTTAGAGGAACCCAAGGAAAGTTGTTTGGCTGAATTAAGCGGAAGGAATTTTAGACTGTTGGGAAAAATCAATTTGATTGTAATAGAATAAGGATAACTGTATCATATAGAACCATGGAAACATTGAAATAGTGTATTATGGTGGTTGGAATTCCATACTTTTGATAAGTGTAACCAGTGTAAGACTAAAGCCTGGAAGGACGCCTGACTTCTAAAGAAGGGAATGTGGTCTTTGTTGTCTCTTAAGGATTTTAAGCACAGTGTGATCTGGTGGAAAGAGCACAGGCCTAGGATTGAGAGGGCCTGGGTTATAATCTTTGTTCTGCCACTTGTCTTCTGTGTGACCATGGGCAAGTCACTTGACTTCTCCGAGCCTCAGTTTCTTCATCTGTAAAATAAAGATTCAAAATCTTTTCTCCCTCCTATTTAGACTGTGAGCCCCCGAGGGTCAGGGACTATGTCTGACTGTTTATTTTATATCTACCCCAGCATTTACTGCCATGCTTAGCGCATAGTAAACACTAAATAAATACTACAATCATTGCTAGTGTTGAAAGAATACCCTTTGTAGAATACATGAAGTCTTCAATAGAAACATATGATTGTCATTCATAAGCTCTTAAGGCTGGAAAGGATAATCAGAGGTCATTTAATCAGCCCTCATAATGCCAAACATCAATTAAGGTCTCGTCTTCAAGAAAGACATTTTACATATATGCTTTCTGATGGAATACCACCTAGCCTATGTGAGTGTCTACTTAAGAAGTGATGTCTTTAGCGTATCTTCTCTGTTCAATTGAAGTGTCATTTGAAGTTGTCATACAAATGTGAGTTATCTTTAATTTGTTGTAGATACAGATGACCTCTGTTACAGTTCACAATACTAGCTATTGTATAATATTAGTTTTTTATTTCTTCAGGCAATATCTTGTCCAAATTGTTTCAAGTTTTGTCAAAATAAGAATAACAGAATGCATCCTTATAGAAACTCGAAGGGTGGCAGCTACCATGATAAGTCATCTCATTCCAACACTATTCTGTGGATAGAAGTAAAAAGGTTTATTCAGTGTTTATGTGGTGGGCCAGGCTGGTGGACAATGGCACTTAGACCCATTGGAGTTTGAGAGGGCATAAAGGAGGTATGAGTCTCTTTCTAGCTTCATTCTCCCCTTTTTGCTCCAGGTTTTTTGGCTTCATGTGGATGACAGTAGGTGCCCAAAGGGGACCAATATTGAATGAGAACTAGGGATAAGTCTATTGTAGTTTTGATGTAGTTTTCAGTCATCGATGAGTGCTGACTCTGGAAGACAGTCAATAGTGTTACATTTACATCAATCCTTTTTCATATTTTAGACTGAGCTGCTTGAAAGTGTAAATTCCCTTTGTTGCCCATAAGTACAGCTGTGGGTATCCCAAGGTTGGATTCATTCACAGGACTGTGATTTCCCCTTCTCTTGCCCATATGACATAGTGATGTCATTCTGTCCCTCTGACCACTGTATTTGAGGTTGGTTCCAGGGAGAAACAAAAGGACGTTCAGGCTTATGTTGGATCTAATGAATTTACACATCATGAAAGATCCTTATTTAGGCATAACAATGAATGGAAATGTGGAAACATGAAGGAAAAATGAGGCTGGATAGGATTCACTGAATCATATGACAACTTCCATGGAATTGAATAAGTGAACACACGAAACAGTGGAAATCACTTTATGTGGGAAATACTGCAGTGTGTGCAGCAGGCAACATCTTTAAATATAAGCATTGGCAACAAAAAAATATTAGGTATGAGAGGACCATCAATGCATTTTACAGTTGGAAATCTATTGTATTTTCTAATCTTTAGATTTGACCTTATTTTACTGCCACTTTGTCCCCAGTGTTTGCACTAATTCTATAGGACCCACTTGAACAAGAGCTATTTTTATAAGGTTTGTGGCCGGACAGTGGAAGAGCATCAGTAACAGACTGCTGTTTTTGAAGTATATATCAGAACTATCAAAGTGATCTTACACTGGCAGTAAAAACTAACAAAATTGCTGTCATTACAAAGATGCTTTACTTTTTGAGGTTTGGATAATTGAATTTTAGGATTATGCCAACAAGCAGAACAGACAGACCTACTGATACCTGCAATTTTAAAACCAAGAAAATATGTTTTTCTTAGTTAATAAATAATTTAAATTATTCATTCTTCACCAATCGCCAGAAGGAGGGTAATTCCTGGTTGCTGGCTCTTCTTGTCCAGAATAAGTGAGCCCTCAGGTTTGCTTTCCTGGACCTATGGATGTGCATCAACACCCCTCCTGTTTCACAATTTGTGGTATTGGCAATCATCTGAGAAACATGTTCCTGGTGTTGAATATTTTAAGTATTGGACAAATTTCTTTTTTTAATGGTATTTGTTAAGCCCTTACTATGTGTCAGGCACTGTTCTAAACCCTGGGGTAGATACAAAATAATCAGATTGGACACAGTCCATTTCCCACATGGGGTTCACAGCCTTAATCCCCATTTTACAGATGAGGTAAAAGAGTCTCAGAGAGTTAAGTAACTTGCCCAAGGCCACAGCAGAAGAATGGGCAGAGTTAGTACTGGAACCCTGGTCATTCTATTTCAAAATGGTAAAGTTGAAGTGTTTAAAGCAGTTTCAGGTTCTATCTTTCTAAATGATTGTGCAAGTTGAAATCTCATAGAGTCAGAACATTGTTTTTCCTTTTGTAGATCTTAGTCAAAAATGTACGTTTCCTTAGGGTGTAAGGCTAAGTACAAAATTAAGACTGCTTTAACCAGGATTGGACTGTGAACATTGTTGTTGTTGTTGTTCCAATTTCCAGGCATGCCACAATGTTCAGCGGAGATTTTTGGATATACTTGAGTAGGCCCTGCGGAATTCAAACTCTTGATTCTCCATCCTTTCCATTTTTCAATCAATCAGTAGTATTTTCTGAGCACTTACTGGGTGCCGAGCACTGTACTAATCACTTGGGATCATACAGTTAAACAGTTGGCAGATATTATGTGTAGAGCACTGTACTAAGTGGTGGAGAGAATACAATTCAATAGATTTGGTAGACATGATTCCTTCCCTCGAGGATCTTGTAGTCTAACTGGGGAGACAGGAATTAAAGTAATATGGGGAAAACATCAGAGTTTAAGTACATATGCATGAGGGCTGTGGTGATGGTGTGGGAGTGATGTGGTGCTGGGTTAGAGAGAGAATCAAAGTGCTTAAGGGGTACAGAGTCAAGTGTATAGGCAAAGCAGAGGGAAGGGATAATAGAATTATACCAAATTTGCATGGCATTGGCCTGAAGTCCACAATATAGGATAGGAAACCAGTATAAGCTAGGAAATCCAGAACACTAGGTATTGTAGCCTGTATTTTGGACTTGAAGGAACAACTCTTTGATCTAAGACACCAAATATATGTTCTGTTCTAGGGAATGTGTTAAAAATTGTAACAAAGGGACCTCCAAGAAGTTTTCTTTTATAGGACAATTCACTGTGGGAAAGAAATTCACCGATGAAAAGGGTACAAGGAAAGAGTGTAAATGTAAGAACAAATGCTCCAGACAAAATTTGGGTTTTTCTGTACAGAGAACTGTGATTA
Source organism: Ornithorhynchus anatinus (assembly GCF_004115215.2). Classification (NCBI taxonomy): domain Eukaryota; kingdom Metazoa; phylum Chordata; class Mammalia; order Monotremata; family Ornithorhynchidae; genus Ornithorhynchus; species Ornithorhynchus anatinus. The sequence continues at coordinate 46,547,352 of NC_041728.1, read as the reverse complement.
GACCTTGTCATTTCTAAACTTTTAACTTTTTTTTAGATTTATGGCAAAGTGAAAATAGGTATGTTTCCTAATTCATTTCCTAATTCCCTGATTCCTAATTCAAAAGACCATTTCAGAAGTTTAATTTCATTTTTTTAGGAAATTATCTATGAATTAGGAGGGTATAGAGTGTTACCACTTTAGCTCAAGATGTAAAACTCTCTAGGATTTTTTCTGTAACCATCTATGGCAAGTGTGCCTAGTTTCAGCTTTTTGGGTCATAGTAAGCTAGGGATAATTGTGTAAAGAGTAAAACATCAGACTGGATTCAAACCTATATTGTTTTAGTTACTAATTTACTAATTTTAGTAAGTCTCTGGGTGTTGCCTTGCTCAGGTCAGGTCGTAGGAGTGGTCATATTATTTTCTCATGCCATTCCTGGAGAAGGAACACTGATTTGGTTTCCTCCTTTGAGGTTCCTAAAATGGTCAATGATTTTTAGTTCACAACTGAGCTAGATTCTCCTCAGTCACTTAAATTACTAGGTGGTAGAAAGGCATTATAGGAAGTGAAGCAACCCTATAGGTCCACTAGCAAAGAGTCTATGAGTTAACACCTAAATACGACCAGGCAGACTTAGACATTGAAATGATCTAGATCTGCATCTTTTTAATTTCTTGTCAATTTTTTCCACTAGCAAAATATCACTGGCACCCTAATCAAATCCTGTACATAGGTTCTTGTTTCTAGGTCATCATGAGACCAACATGTCTGCTAACTCATTTATGTTGTACTCAACCAAGTGTGTAGCACAGTGCTCTGCACATAGTCAGAAATCAATAGATACCATTGATTGATTCCATCATCAGTATAATCTTCATCATCATCACCATTATCATCATATTTATATACTGAGTGCTTGTATTACACAGAGCTCATCATGAAACCAACCATTAATTTCATCTCAAACACTAATTTATAATCTAGGAGTAATGAACAATTGTCATTACCATTCCATATTATATTTGAAATATCAATGAAGTAACTTCCCTAAACAAATTACCAAACTCAATCAGTTATCTGTAATTTTTTCTAATTCCATGGTATTTGGATTCTGTATCAGTGGTGCCTTTTGCGATCAAAGCAGGAATTTAAGAGGTTTCCTCCTCATGACACTGTATTATTTTTTTTTCTATTTTCAGCAGATTGTCACTAATACTGGCATCAAGGGGAAAAGGTACATTTGCCTAAAATGATTGACTCAATAAATAGAATAGGTAGCAACCTGGCAATTAATGTTAAAAAATTACTAGTACAGTTGTCTTGCCCTTGCAAACAGAATTTTGCATTACTAAAAGTTATCAACATCTTTTTTAGGAAAAGAACTAATTGGCAAAATGCTCACTAAAGATTTGCATTTCTAATTTTCCAAATACTACATCCTATATACATGTTCTGTAAGGGCTGACATTAGAAATCCACATTTTTTATGGTGTTATTCACCCATCTTGATTTTTAAACTGCATGTCAGATTCTCTGCTCTCAACATTCCAACCTCTTCAAAAGACTTTTGCAATAGTAGCTCGTTAGTGCAGCGATTTACAGATTTTCTGTCCCCTTCCAGCTAAACCCTGATCTCCCATCCCTACTCTCCTCCTCCCCCATGCTCTCCCTCTGTTCTCTGTGTATTCTTTTAGCTTTATTTTTAAACAGCTCCAACACTGTTTCACAGTTCCAGTTCTGCTGGGTTGCAGCCAAAATTTTGCTGCTTTTTCTGCCCTGGCTAATTCTGTGGTAGTTGGACCTCACCTTCTGGGATTGAGAAGCAGTGTGAACAAGTGGAAAGAGTATGGGCCTGGGAGTCAGAACACCTGGATTTTAATCTCAGCTCCACCCCTTGCCTATTGTGTGACCTTGGGCAAGTCACTTAATTTCTTTCTGCTTCAATTTTATATAAATTAGGGATTAAGCATTTGTTTGGCATCCAGTTTAGACTCTGAGCCCCATGTAAGTTAGAGACTGCCTGACCTGATTATCTTGTCTTTACCCCCAAGCTTAATACAATGGTTGGCACACAGTAAGCATTGGACAAATTCCACTATTATTGTAATACCAGGGAACACAAGCTTATACCAGGATGGAGTAATGAAGGGGGCAAAGAAAGTGGTAAAGTAGTGTTGGAGAAGGGAAGAAATGGGGGCGCATCCGTACTTGCCCATTGACTCCTCTGCTCCTCCTCCTCTTAAGCCATTGATACTACCATCTACTCTCTCCTCGTTCCACTTGAGTTCATCCCAGAGGCTCCAGTTTTGCATCCCTGGAAGGCACAGGTCTAAGGTAACAGGAACAGTTTGACTTTCTATGAGAGCATTGGAGGAAAAGAACAGTTCCTGGAGAAGTATCAGGATTTGACAGGCAGGAGCAGAGAGGCCGTGGGCTTGCTTCCCTGACCAATCACCAAAACAGAAACCCAAGCCGCAGTCACATAAAAAGGAACTGACTTTCTCTGGGCTGACATGGAACAATTGCCATTTCTTTACCAGCATCTAATTACATAAGTGAAAGAGTGCTGGGAAACACCCCTAATGAATTTTCAGTAAATTTCCAAGGAGTATTTGTGTAAATGAGTCCATAAGGTGTGGGGAAGAGAGTTCTCAGTATATTCTCTAGACCAGCTTCTTCTTATACAAAAAAGTCAGAAGTAGTTTACCCAATTTTATGGCCAGAATTTTAAATAACCACACCAGGACTCTAATCACATAAAATATTGTAAATTCTGCAAATTAAGTGAAGAAACTAGGTCTGTCAAAATTAAGACTTTGATTTTTAATAATTTTTTTCTTTTGTATATTATTTTGGGAAATTTAAAAATTCATTCTGGCCTATCCTAAATAACTATTCAAGCCATTGAATTTCATGACCCCTGGGGCTAATTTTGCTTTTTGCATAGAGTGGGAAGCTAAATTGGTATTTAAGATGTATTTTTACATCTTGTCAATATGTATAAAAAGAAGACACGAGGCAGTAAAATGGGTCATGCCAAATGACATATGGATCCATTTTCTCTTACTGTGCAAATACAAAACTTCTATTGATGTTAAAGAGAGTTAAGTACATACATCCGGAACACAATTTTACTATGAACCTTACATTTGATGCCTTCAGAGAGAATGTATAGATTTTCATTAATTCCCTGAGGCTAAACTCCCCTTCTGTATTCTGCTTTCTAGGAAGTATGCTGTGTTTCCTTCTTTTTATTAGCCTCTAAGGGCCAAGCACTGCCCTCAATATGCATATACAACTACCATTACTGTCAATAGGACTTGAGCAAGTAGATTGAAGACAGTGTATGACCCTTATTCAGCAAATGTAAAACACTTTCCCCTTGGTTTTTTCACTGTGGGCAGAATAGAAGGATCCAGATGTTTTTTATTCCTCATCCAAGAGCTAGCTAAGAGAGAGAGAGAGAGAGACAGAGACAGAGACAGAGAGAGACAGAGCGTGCGTGTGCCTGCGTTTGTGTGTGTGTGTGTGAGATAAAGATACAAAGCATTTTTTGGGTAAGTAAACCAATCTCCTTAGGCTTGTAACAAATTTGATTTTTCATGATTCAGTGTAAATATTGCAGAGTATTCAATAGCAGATTTTCTTTGTTGACATTGTAAACAGAATTATCTCTAGGGGCTATTTGGAATTTTCATAGAAATATAAAGTACTAATCTTTTAGCCTTATTTTAAACATATCCAACCCCGTTATTCTTCTCCCATACTGCTGGGTTGAGTGCGTGATTCTAAAGATCCAGGTAAAAGTCGTAGCTCGGTCATTGGCTTGATGTTGTATGTTGGGCAAGTCATTAATCTCTTTCAATCTGTTTCCTCATCTTATGGCATGGTGTAAAGAGCATGGGCCTCGGAGTCAGAGGGCCTCAGTTCTAATCCTGGCTCTGCCACATCTGCTGTGCATGCATCCTTGGACAAGTTACTTACCTTCTCTGTGCCTCAGTTTGCTCATCTTCAAAATGGGGATTCAATACCTGTTCTCCCTCCTACTTAGACTGTGAGCCCATGTGGGCCCTGTTGATCTTGTATCTACCCCAGTGTTTAGTACAGCATGGCTTAGTGGATAGAGCACAAGCCTGGGAATCAGAAGGACCTGGGTTCCAATTCCAGCTTCACTACATGCCTGCTGTGTGTCCTTGGGTAAATTACTTAATTTCTCTGGGCCTCAGTTACCTCACCTAGAAAATGGGGGATTAAGAATGTGAGCCCCATATGGAACAAGGACTGCGTCCAACTGATTAATTTGAATCTACCCCGATGCTTAGAACAGTGCTTGGCACATAGTAAATGCTGAACAAGTACTATTATCATTATTATCATTACAGAGCTTGGCACAAAGTGCTGAATAAATACCAAAGTGTTATTATTATTGTTATTATTACTGTAAAATGGAGATGGTGACATAGTGAGCCCTGGATGGAGCCATCACTGATAATAATAGTAATGTTGGTATTTGTTAAGCGCTTACTATGTGCCTAGCACTGTTCTAGCACTGGGGTAGATACAAGGTAATCATTTTGTCCCAAGTAGGGCTCACAGTCTTCATCCCCATTTTACAGATGAGATAACTGAAGCATAGACAAGTTAAGTGACTTGCCCGTGGTCTAACAGCTGACAAGCAGCAAACCTGGGATTAGAGCCCACAACCTCTAACTCCCAAGCCCAAGCTCTTTCCACTAAGCCATGCTGCTTCCTCAATCACTGATCTGATTCTCTTGTGCCCATTCTGGCACTAAGCACAGTGCTGTGGCCCATTATAAGTGATTAGTAAATTCCATAAGTATGGAAAATACTCCTGTCATTCTGTTAAAGATAATCATTAACATTTTAAATAATCGTAGTGGGAATAATAATGGTAATTGATTAATAATAATAATAATGGTATTTGTTAAGCACTTATTGTGTGCCAAGCACTGTTCTACGGACTGGGGTAGGTACAAGTCAGTTAGATTGGACACAGTCCCTGTACCACATGGGGGTCACAGTCTAAATACCCACTTTGCAGATAAGATAACTGAGGCCCAGAGAAGTTGCGATTTGCCCAAGGTCACGCAGCAGACAAGTGGTGGAACCGGAATTAGAACACGTGCCCTTTGACTGCCAAGTCCATTGTCTTGCCATCCACCCTCAGCATTAACATAAACACATATTAAATTATTCATTTGATCACTTCATTCTAATATACTGATGTTACTAACCACTACATCCTTGTTCTTGCTTCTGCTATACCTATATGATTGACATTTAAGAAGCAGTATGTCATAGTGGATAGAGCATGGGCCTAGGAGTCAGAAGGTCATGGGTTCTAATATCAGCTCTGCCACTTATCTGCTGCAAGACTTTGGGCAAGTCATTTCATTTCTCTTAATCATATTTATTGAGTGCTTACGGTGTGCAGAGCACTGTACTAAGCACTTGGAAAGTACAATTCAGCAACAAATAGAGAAAATCCCTGCCCACAATGGGCTCACAGTTAAGAAGGGGGGAAACAGACATCAAAACAAGTACAGGCATCAATAGAATCAATTTAAATAAATAGAATTATAAATATATACACACCATTAATAAATAGAAATATGAATATGGACATATATACACACAAGTGCCATGGGGCAGGGAGGGGGACAGAGCAGAGTGAGCGAGGGGACCAGTGGGGAGGGAGAACAGAGGAAAAGGGGGGCTTAGTTCGGGAAGGCCTCCTGGAGGAGGTGAGTTTTAAGTATGGCTTTAAAGGGGGAAGTGTGCTAGTTTGGCTGATTTGAGGAGGTAGGGCATTCCAGGCCAGAGATAGGATGTGGGCCAGGGGTTAACGGCAGAACATGCGAAAGCAAGACACAGTGAGAAGGTTAGCACCAAAGGGGCAGAGTGTGCAGGCTGGGCTGTAGAAGGCAACAAGGGAGGTAACATAGGAACGGGGCAAGGTGTTGGAGAGCTTTGAAGCCAATAATGAGGAGTTTTTGCTTTATCTCTGTGACTCAGTTACCTCATCTATAAAATGGGGATTGAGATTGGAAGCCCCACATGGGATAGGGACTGTGTCCAGCCCAATTAGCTTGCATCCACCCCACTGCTTAGTACAGTGCCTGGTGTATAGTAGGTACTTAACAAATACCATTATTATTATTATAATTTTTATTATTATATCCCTGTCTCACCCAATTAGACTGTAGGCCCTGCTACACCACAGTAGGGATCATGGGTTTGGCCCAAGGTTGTGCTTACCAGAACAGTAAGCACTCAAGTACCATCAACTCATATGACTAACAGTTGAACTCAGTACAGACTAGTGCAGCCAGAAGGTCCTGCCTAGTTAGAATTTTGTTTATGAAGCTAATCACTAAGAAGTGTGTATTAGATAACACTGTAGCCTTATTTATAGCCACAACCAATTTTCTCTTGCCTGGCACCAAATTCCCAGTTTTCTCTTCATCTAAGAGTTTAGTCCAATAAAAGTTTTGAATGAGCCCTAGTTGAATAGTCCTTATATTCCAAATAATACCCAAGTCATCCAACTCATTAAAATTGGATCTCATGAGGAGATCTAGTTCTCCCATCTATAAAGCCCACTGTGTTCAGCTCTTGGGTTTTATGCAGGTAGTATTATAGAACCTCAGACCAAACCTAAACTGTAATAAGCATCTTCTCGCTTTAAAGGACAAAGATGCAGTCTTTGATTTTAGGAGCTTTATTTGATTGTTAGAATCAGCCTTCTATCATGGGTATGCAAATTCTACCACCTTTAAAAAGGGGAGCATAATGACCTGCTGAAATAGCATACATTCATTTTGGGGGGTTGGATCCCTAGCAGATGAAAACAAATCAGCCACTGGGCAACCTTTCTACTTGTGTTGGACCCATCTTCCTTCATTTTGAGGGTACTCGGGGAGAGCTGAGTTGGCTCCAGAAAACCTCTTCTTTGAAGTTTCAATGAAACAAGGGATGCCATTGCCTGGAGCTGGTTCCCAGTCACTCAATCAATGAGTGAACCAGACTGGTGACCTGAAGCAGCCAAATGATGGTCCTGGAGAGTTAGCAAGGTTCCACATTTCTCAATATATGGTTTGAAAGGAGTGTAAACCTGACCCAAAGAATTTCTTCCAAATGACTAGTGTATCCAACTTTAACGCAAACAAAAACACCACCACAAAAATCCACACATGTTTTCTGTGCCTGGATTGCAGATCTAGCCATAGAACTAATGCCTAAAAGTGGTTGGGTTAATTTGAGTTATCTATAACAACACACCAGAGGTCACAGTGGACTTCTCCGTGCCTCAGTTCCCTCATCTGTAAAATGGGGATTAAGACTGTGAGCCCCACGTGGGACAACCTGATTCCCCTATGTCTACCCCAGCGCTTAGAACAGTGCTCGGCACATAGTAAGCGCTTAACAAATACCAACATTATTATTATTATTATTAACTTGGGAAGCAAAATAGCTTAGTAGTAGTAAATAATATATTTCTTCATATTGTACTTTTATTGAAACCATAACTATCCACAGGTCCTCATAATTTGTTTCAACCAGTGCAAGATATGACCTGCCCCTCAAAAGAAGAACAGTTTACTTCAATTAAGGGCATATTTTAGGAACATCAGTTGGTTTTCAGGCATATTCCATCTTTGGTGTGTCAGCATCCTTGGGTTGCTATTATTACTAATAATAATCATGATATTTGTTAATAGCATATTATTTACCAAGCACTCACTGTATAATGTGGCGGGGTAGATACAAGATTACTCGGTTGGACACATTCCCTTGTCCCACATAGGGACTCACAGTTCAAGTAGAAGAGAGTAGGTTTTAAAGTCCATCTTACAGATGAAGAAACTGAGGCCCAGAAGTTAAGTTAACCTTGTCCAAAGTTAACTTTGGACAAGGTTCCACAGTAGACAAGTGGAGGATCCAGGATTAAAACCTATGTCCAGTGACTTCCAGGTCCATGTTCTCTCCATTAGTACATACTCATTTAAACAGCTGCACATTGCACATTAGGAATAAGTAAAGTGATGATCAAGCTATGTTGTCCCTTTTGCAGAACAGAAAGAGAAGGCAGTCATAACTGATTCATATAACAAGGAATTGTTTGAACTACTACATCAGTGAGAACTTCCTACATAGAAAAGATATGTGTCTATTGAATGCAAGTAAGAATGTCATTACAGTATATGGAAATAAATCCAGAAATCCTAATTTACGGACAACTGACATCTATGCTTTAACATCAGAGATGCGTAAAACTGTGAATTTCACCAAAACACAGAAATGTATTACCCTGACTTTATTTTTCAGTAAGCTAATTCTGTGTATTTTTGAACCCTGCCTCGTTATTCAGGTTATGAAGGGATTGAATTGGCATTTCTTCATTTTCATTCACTTCTTCTGGAAGCTGTTGCATTCTAAAAAGTAGAAAATACTTGCACACCTCTAAAATTATCCATGAAGGTAGAACATGTCACTTCCAATCTGGTCATATTACCTACTAATCAGGCACTTTAGCACTAATAGAAAAGAGTTTCTGAAAAGTCAGATGTGATTTTTCTGAGGTGAATAATTACTGCATGCAAATTGGTATTCTTATCCAATGATAAGAACATTTATGAACACCATTTGCTCAACCCTGGTCTCCTCAAGCATCTACTGCATATAGCTTGCCCTTTTTGAGGTCAGTGGGAGATCTGAACAAAGGTTAGGTGAATTGGGGTGGTAATATCCAAATCAGAGTTATAAATTGACTTGTATTATGGCTACCATTTTGTATGAAATTTCCCAGCCTTATATTCAGTTGGAGTGTTGGCTTTCTTTCCCTTTAACGTGTGCTGGAATGACTGTAGCTTCAAACATATGGCATAAAGAACTTTCTGGACTTTTGAACTTTTATAATGTAGTTTTAATTTAGCCATTTAGCAATTACTTCTAATATATTTCTCATTAATCTACTGCCTTTATTTTGCAAAACTGAATTCCTCATTGTCCCTCCCAAATCCTCTCTTCCCCTGGCTTTACCATCGCTGTTGACACCACCATCCACTGTGCCTCACAATTCAACAACTTTGCCATTATCCTTGATTCTTCTCTCTTCCTTTCAAGCCACATACTGGGTCGGTCACCAAATCCTGTTGATTCTTTCTTTACGACATCCGCAGAATATCCACGCCCTTCCTCCTGCCTGGAGGGTAAGGATTGTGGTAAGGATTGTGTCTGCCGACCATAATGTCTTGTAAGTGCTTAGTCCAATGCTCTGCATAGAGTAAGTGCCCAAATACTAATGATTGACTTTCAAGTTAGTTTTGACTAGAATCACATTGACTTTGAGCTATGATTTTATATCATCCTGTGATCAAAATTAGAAAAATATAACAAGATGTCAGGCATATCCAAATATTGAGTGGCTTACTGTGATTTAGAGAGTACCTGATATTCTAGCCAACAGTGAACTTTGGATGAAACTAATGAATTAGGGAAAGTGCATGAATTTATTGAAGAGTAAAACAATATATATTTCTCATTTTTGGTTTTGACTACATATTTTTCCTACATGTGAAATCTTATGTTCCACAAAGAACACATAAAGTATATGGCTTTCTAGATCATCTTTAACTTTTGATTCCACCTTGAGGAAAAATGCATTTGCACTTTAAGAAGTTCAACACAAGGGAAGTTTAGCAGAAGTTAAGAATATATATTACATAATTTATTGTTGAAAAATGAGAATTCATTCAATTGTATGTATTGAACACCTACTCTGTGCAGTGCACAGTACGAAGAGCTTGGGAGAGTACAATACAACAGTGAACAGACAAATCCCCTGTTCACAATGAGCTTACAGTCTAGAGAAGATATTTAAAGATAATCTTTAGAACCAGTGTGCATCAGAGTAGTATTTGGCTTCTACCATATCTTCTATGTTCTTACTATACAGATAGATAGATAATTCAAAGCCTAAAGGCTTATGAATATTTAAGGTTACTTGACAGTTAAAAGAGATTTATTCTTTCATTTTTTTTCTTGTTATCAATCTTGTTACACTCTATGTCTCTCTTCTCCCTTTCTATCTCTTTCTTTGTGTCATTTCCATTTCCTCTCTAACTTAGGATAACACTTCAGTCCTGGAAGCTTATCTGCTAGAAATGCCCTTCAGATTGTCTTTGCTTCCCATTTAAATCAACAGATTGGTAATAAAACATGCATGCTAGATTTGGGTACTCTAGAAATTAAATTGAAATGAGACTAAGAAATGAATTCCCTATGAGCTATATTCCAAAGGCAATAAAATTCCTTGAAACTTTCAGTATCCAGGGGAGGCTAGCATGCCCTAGCGATTGAGCATGAGACTGATTTGGGGTCTAATGCCAGTTCTGCTACTGACTTGCTGTGTAACTTTGGTCAAGTCACTTTACTTCCATGGGGCTTGTTTCTTCATCTATAAAATGGGGATAAGATAGATTTTGTACTCTTCATCTGTGCCTCGTGAGCCAGCACATAAAGCACAGTTCAGTGCATATTAAATGCCATAATTATGAACTCATAGTCTTTATGCAGAATGACAAGCCAGTCATTTTACATGGAGCATTTTGTTCTGACATTTAATGACCAAAGAAAAACAATTGTTTAATCCTCAAGAAGATCTATGGATCAGTCTTTTAGACAAATCTACCATATCTTAACTTTTCTGTAAAAGAACAGAGCCTTCTCTCACTTTGTTCTGGATGTAAAACTTTTTTTGTGGTGATTCTTATTGGCACACCAATTATCCTAATGCTGGAAAATGGTTCCAGAAAGAAATGTTTCCATTTCCTGAAAAAAAAAAAGCGGGAAAACCAACCAATCAAACAAAAAACCCCACAGCATTTTCTTGAGATCGTGAATTATCAGACCAACACAGATGCATAAATCGTTTTCAACACTAGAATAACACCACCACTTTTGCAGGCATGTCCTAGGTGGAATAGATTGGATTTCTAAAAAAATCTCTTATTTATTAAAATAATTATTTTATGGGGAGAGGAGAATTAAGAGTCATGCTGGGGAAAAAAGCAAAAGCAATCTAGTGATCTTTTGGAAAAAATAGGGAAATTTTTTCAGCATCTGACCTGGAGAGTCAAAAGATTAGTTTACAGTCCTGAAAGGAAACAAGAAATAAACCAAATCAACATCATCCTCCTTACTACCCAATTAGCACTTAAAGTCTGGACATGTGTAGGACTATATCATTTTGAAAGTTTGATTAGAAAAAGCACTGTTCCCCGAAAAGCATCCAACCAAATAGGGAGGTAAGATAGACATGTACAGATTGAGTATTTTCATATTCAAACATTATCTAGGAACATATAACTTCCTAACATGCATGTCAACAAATCAGTGAAGCTACATTGGAAAGTGTTGGTTATGGGCTAATCAAAGAATGCTTCTTTGGGATCATGAATTCTGAGTTTGGTTGAAATGATGAGGTGAGTGTGATAGGCAAAATGTGCAGTAGCTGGAGCAGGGAGAAGAGGAACGTGGGTTGGGGGTGGGGAGTTGAGAGAAGGAGGCTTTACAGCAGCAATTCAGACCCCAGTGCCCAGGCACCTAGCCTCTCATAATAATATTAATAATAAAAATAGTGATAATGATATTTGGTAAGCATTTACTATGTGCCAGGCACTGTACTAAGCACTGGGGTAGATACAAGCAAATCAGATTCGTCACAGTCCCCGTCCACATGAGGCTCAAAGTTTCAATCCCCATTTTGTAGATGAGGTCCTGCGGCACAGTGAAGTCAAGTGACTTGCCCAACATCACACAGCTGACAGGTGGTAGAGCTGGGATTAGAACCCATGACCTTCTGGCTCCCAGGCCCGTGTTCTAACCACTACACCATGCTGTTTCATGACCTCAGAGTGGGATGAACACTTCAGGGGCCTGGCCAATACACATACAGTTTCAATTCTTTACTTGTCAGAGACACAGCAAAGTAGAAGAATGCTCAGCATTTACAACAGTGCTTGGCACATAGTAAGCACTTAAATATCACAAAAGGGGAAGCTGAGGCCTGTTGACTCTGTGGAAAGAGAAAAGTATATGTCTGCTGAAACATCCCAGAAATGGAGGATGCAAAAATCCTTATTGTCAGTCTGAAAATAGATTTAAGAATGAATCAAGAAATGGAAGAAGACTAGAATAATTGTTATTTATTGGCTTCTGTGGCGTGCTTTTGTCATTTTGTACCTAATGATGGCTTATTTATGCCTCAGGAAATATGGTTAACAGTAAGTTTATTATGGGTGGGGCACGTGCCCAAGTTTATTCTCTTGTACTCTCCCAAGTACTTAGAATAGTGTTCTTCACATAGCACCCAATAAATACCATTGATTGATTGATTGTAATATCCCAGGAAGCATTATAAGTAGAAAACCAGGGTTTACCACCCAGGGAAAATGAACTCCTGTCTGTCTCTATCATTATAATTCTGTTATCCTGAGAGAATCCTTTAACCTTTCCATTTAGTTATTATTAGATAAGTTTCACTGAAGACTTACCACACGGAAAAGATTAAGAGGTAATGAATGTTCGATCAGTGTTTAGAGATGATGTTACGAATGGAATGGACAAAGTGCTTTTTGTCTTTTTCTTGTGCAAATAGCGGAGAGGTCTTTTTCCTTACTTGACTCATTGCCTTTTAAAATGGATCAGAACAAAACATGAGAAGGGCCATGTAAGAACAGGCTCAGAGGGATGGATTAGATGACCTGCAGGCAGCTTTGTGTATTCCCAAGTTTTCCAAAGTAGAGTGAATTTCTCCAGTCAAGCTTTCAGATGTGTTCATAAAAATATATTCTCAAACCTACTTCCTTGAACCATAATATTACAGTCTTCCACTGGTTTGGCTCATTTTGGTTTATAATCCCTCTAGGCAGTAACCAAACCTGGATTTTTTTGTCATACAGTATCCACTTCTTTGTTGGACTGCAGTATATGTTAAAAAGTAATGTAATGATAACAAATATGATAATTGTGGAATTTAAGTGCTCTCTGTGTGCCAAACATTATACTAAGAACTTGGGTAGATAAAAAATAATCAGATTGGACACAGTCCCTGTCCCAAATGAGGCAATGTATATACGAAAATGCTATTAAGTGTTATTTTAGTAAAGCTTCATATTTTTCACAATAGAGAGTTGCCAAATATTCCCGCTTTCTCATTTTAACAAATGAACTTTGTTTAGGGTGAATTTATTTTGCAAACATAGTGGATTGCTTGCTTTGAATGGTTAACAGATGATGGAATCTTAGAATATAATGGATATGCACCATTTTAAAATCTGATATTTAGTAGCAATTTGTTAATCCCATTTCCCTAATATCTTGGGTTCTTTCCTTTGTTGAGGAATAGTTTTTGTAACCAATATGCATTTTTTGAATATTCTCAGACTCAGCTGTTTTATTTGCTTTGTTCTTCGGCAGGACAAGCCCAGGAGAGCCACAAAATATATAGTCCCCAAAGATGATTTTCTAAACCTAAACCTAGTAAATCCATCCTGGAAGGAAAGCAGGATATAGTAAATCCAAGGATGGCAGACTTCTTCAGAGGACCCAATACTTCACCTAAGCGATGAATGGGTCACACGTAACACAGGACCAGGGTTTGACTATGAGTTAGCTGTGGGCAGGGAATATGTATACCAACTCTGTTATATCATTCTCTCCCAAGCACTTAGTACAATGCTTGGCACACAGCACTCAATAAATATGATTGATTAATTCTGTCACATTTCTACTTGACTCCCTGTGTGCCTACTCCAGAACTGACTTCTCTGATCACTTATTTTCAAAATGGGGAAATTAATTGGAGGTTAATGTTGGCTGTAATCCTGTTTCTTCTCCCAGGTTCTTCATTGATCTTGAGCAAGACCCAGGTTTGTGTCTTAGTTTCCCTATCTGTATAAAAATAATTAACAGTAAGTAAGGAGAAATATAATCTAACTAGGTAATAAACATGAAACATTCCAATTCTGCATTATTTTTTCTACACTCTTCTGCCCCTTTCTCATGCTATGTTTTGCTTGTCTCTCATTCTTCCACTTTTATCTCTTCTCCTCTTAATTTCTCTCTGCTCATTCTTCTCCAGCTTTCCCCACCCACTGTTTCTCTTCATCTGCCTTTATTTCATCCCCATCTATGTGGTTCTCTCACATCCCTCTCTCTTGCTTCTCCTTTCCCTTCCTGTTTATCCTCCTCACATTCATTCTTCTTGTCAATCGATCAGAGAAACATGTATTGATCACTTACTGTGTGCAGAGCATTGTACTAAGCCATTACCATATTCCTCCTCCTCCTCCTTGTTCCTCATTGCCCTTCTTCATGGTTCATTGCCTATTCTGTAGTGTCTATGTATATTTTCAGCCCCAAGGCTTTGCCTCTCCCACATTCTGTGTCAGGGGTTTTCTGGAGGCTGAAGTGTCTCAGAATAGCTGTCCTTTCCTCTCCACCCAGCCTTGTCTCATTCTACACTTTAGCAGTGCCTGTGCCTAATTTTAGACCTAAACCTCCGTTCTTCCTGTTTCTCTCCCGGATCCATAAGTGTTGTGGAGTTTCTCACGGTTTTCTTACTCTCTTGGTATTTTTTCATCCTTATGTGTCTTTTCCTTATGGTCAGAGTTCAGGTAGCCAAGCAAACCAGTCACGTATTCATTTGTTCTGATATCAGGCCAGGCATACTCAATGAATGCAGTCTATTAATGTAGTCTCTCCTTGCCCTCCCTGGACTACTGATGTAATGTATCTTGATAGGAGGAGGCAGAGCTTCATCATAGTTGTTAGCATTAAAATGTGTCCAGTTCTGGAATTAAGACAGTATTTTTAAAAAATCACAAGAAAGGCAAATTCTTGCTCGCTTTCATATGTTCCGTTCAATTATTGACACTTTTGGTGTTGATGTTTAAAGTATTGTAATTAGAAGATGTTTGGGTGTGCCATTTGTAAGACGAGGCAAGAAAATGTGCAAAATGATATTTTCAGGGATGCAGTGTGCAAATATGTAATAGATTGCTCTCACTGATTCTTAAATTCATAGAACCTCCCTGTTGGCAGCAGAATCTTCAAATTGTATACTTTTATGCTATTATGTGTTCTGTTCTTCTCTTTAATGTCCAAAACAGTGTGGGTGTGAAATAATCGATGGTGATATTCCAATATTTTGCGATTTGATCATTGAATTTTTTAGAAGAAATTAGAAACCTTGTGTGAAAATTCATGAGAAGCCACATGGCCTAGGGGAAAGAGCACAGGCCTGTGAATCAGAGGACCTGGTTTATAATCCTGGCTCTGATACCTATCTGCTGAGTAACCCTGGGCAAGTCACATAACTTCTCTGTGCCTCAATTTACTCATCTGGACAACGGGAATTCAATTATCTACCTCCCTCATACTTGGACTGGGATCCCAGTATGGGACAGGGACTGCAAAGCAGCATGGCTCAGTGGAAAGAGCCCAGGGAGTCAGAGGTCATGGGTTCGAATCCCAGATCTGCCACTTGTCAGCTGTGTGACTGTGGGTACGTCACTTAACTTCTCTGTGTCTCAGTTACCTCATCTGTAAAACGTGGATTAAGACTGTGTGCCTCATGTGGGACAACGTAATTACCTTGTATCTACCCCAGCGCTTAGAAAAGTGCTCTGCACATAGTAAGCGCTTACCAAATACCAACATTATTATTATTAATTATAAATAATGGTATTTATTAAGTGCTTACTATGTGCCAGGCACTGTTCTAAGCGTTGGGGTAGATGCAGGGTAATCAGATCACCCCACATGGGGCTCACAGTCCTAATCTCCATTTTACAGATGAGGTAACTGAGGCATAAAAAGGTTAAGGACTTGCCCAAGGTCACACAGCTGATATGGGCTGATTACCTTGTGTTTACCCCAGCACTTAGAACAGTGCTTGAAACATAGAAAGTGAATAATAAATACTACAATTATCATTATTATTATTATTGTTATTATTATGATGAAGGAGATGGTTCATAGACTGGACTGTGTTTGACCTGATTATCATCTATCTGCCCCAGGGCTTATTGCAGTGCTTGGCACATAGTAAGTACTTAAATATTATCATCATTATTATTATTACTGTTCAGATAAAACTACTACAAACCCCTGAACATTTGGTGTTTATTTGTCAACAGTAGAAACTTATTTGAGAGTCACTGTAATTAGGTAAAATAACTCCAAGGCTTATATCATGGGAAATGCCCATTCACACATGCTTCTTCCTGTGTTTGCTGGTGAATTATTCTTACTTGTTTATCCTATTCCATAATTTAGAATTGAAGAGTCGTGAACCACACGATCAAATACGTCAGTAGGGTGGCTTGTGGTTTCACTTTGGTTTCACAATGATTTTGAAAAACCACAGTCAGATTCCTTTTGTGTGTCAGGAAATTGGCACATGGAAATTTCACCCTTTAAAATCTTATCATCCAGTCTGGCAGAGAAAGTAGAATTCATCTTTTTAAGTGTCCCTTGTGGTAGAAATGTGTGTAGTTCAAATGTGTATCTACTGGAGAAATACAGAAGCTGGTAGAAGTTTTTCTTGGTCAATTTCGTTTGCTATTTTGACAAAGGAGTGGTTTTTCAGGCTTTCTTCACCACTGCATCAGGAGGATTTATGTAATCCACATTGAAAAGCAGCATGGAATGAGTTCGGGCTTGGGAGTCACAGGTCGTAGCTTCTAATCCCAGCTACGCCACTTGTCTGCTGTGTGACTTCGGGCAAGTCACTTAACTTCTCTGTGCCTCAGTTACCTCATCTGTAAAGTGGGGATTAAGACTTTGAGCCCCACGTGGGACAACCTGATTACTTCGTATCTCCACCAACACTTAGAACTGTGCTAGGCACATACTAAGAACTTAACAAATACCGTTATTATTATTATCATTACTTTGTAAATCACATTCTATGTTCTCACTTTCAACAAATGGAAAACACATCAGCAGTTATTCTATTACACTGATTTCTGTAATCCAACCCCAGTCCCCTGTACACTAATTTGGCACCCAATGCGGTACAATAGTAGGCTGGTGAAAAAATGGCCCATTGAAATTTGGGTGTGGTGACTAAATGAACCCACTAAAAAATTAAAGAGGAAACTTTAAGGCTAGAAGTGAGAAACTAACCATAGAGAAAAACAGTTCTCATTTCAAAGATTATACTAAGGTGATAATGGATTTTAAAATGTTCCTATTTAAAAGCTCAGTCTAATTGAATGTAATCCAACACATTTATCTCATTTTGAATATCCTTTGAAATGAAAGATCTGTGGTGGGTAGGTTGTGTCACTTAATGGGAATATGTTCTGGATGTTTGGCTTCAATTTATCTTCTGGTCTATTCTGACACGATAGGGTTACTTTAAATTTTCTGGGACTAAGGGCAGACTACTGAATTGCTCAATTGTGTCTACTTAATGCTTTCAAGGAAGCCCAAAGAGATTGTTTTCTAGCTGTGTAAATGGTGTCCTTGTCATCTCCTTTTCATTTTTCTTTTCTCTTTTTGCATTAATAGGTGAAAGCCATTAACTCCCAGTATATGCGGCATATAGCTGCAAGCTTCAACCCTGTATTTTCATCAGTCTTCTTTCTTTGGAAAACAGATAAGCATTTTAGTCATTAATGGAACAAGTCTTAGGCCAATATTTATTCATCTTTATCATAACCCTCACATAGTTGTCTATTTCCTTTGTTCGAATTGTGGGGGAAGTCAGGAAAATAATCATTCACAGCACAATGCATTTCTAGGGAGATGGCACAGAGATAGCCTAATGTGACAAGTTTTTGCCTCACTAAATCCTTTTCTATAAGCGGAAATCACATGTCACAGATACAGAAGTCTAGAGTTTACAGTGAAGGACTCAGTCAGATTAGTCTGCATTCTAAACCTGACTTTCAAAGTGTACTTGGGTTTCTTAATCTTTCTGGGTCTTACCTTCTATACCTTAGGAAAGGAGGATATTTCTACTGCCTCTCATAGGTTTATTATAGTTGATTGTAGTTACTGTCAGCAAAGCACTTTGAAATGAATTGGAGAAATGTAATTCATTGAAAATGGTAATCCATAGAAATTATATTCTCAAAGGTGACTGAAAATTCAAGAATTCGGAAACAAGCTCTTTGGGAAAAGGACTCGTCTTGTTATTTTGCTTGAAACCTCTTGAGAGATGTAATGCTGTGATCTGTACACTTTGGGTAGACACTGTGCACAGAATAGCTACCATTATTCATTTACCAAATAATAAAAATAATGTTGATATTTGTTAAGCACTTACAATTTGCCAAGCAGGAGAGGATAGGCGAGAGGCATTGTTACTGATTGTTTTACATTATAGTCTAACCAGATTGTCCTGGGAGATAGTGTGGCAGAAACCTTTTCCTGTGAAATTGCTTTCTCATTTATTGCTTCTAATGGATCCAAAAGAGTGCCTTAGTCCATCATTTTTCAGGTTATACTGCAAAGTTCAGTACTCTTTTTTCTATTTATAGTCAACATGAAATCATTTTGTTTTCCTGAAACTCTCCACCCTAAGATCACCTAGAATAGGTAATTCATATTGAATAGGTCTGGTATTCAATTTTGAGTTAAGAACAGTGGCAGATAGTGGTGCTTTTTTAAGAGTTAGAAGTCTGGTATAAGCTGTTGTTTGTGTTTTAGGTAACTTCTAGGCATAGCTTCCCATTTGGATTTGTGTTCCTTCACACCTCCCTTCATCCTGGCTCTTTATTGCCCTCACTTTGAAATACATTAAAAAAATTCCCATTTTTCTACTTCTTCAACTGCTCTTCATTGCCCTCACACGCTCCTAAATATCAATCAGTCATACTTATTTAGTGCTTATTGTGTTCAGAGGACTAACCGCTTGCTAATACTGCTCTCTTGCTAATAAACTCTAGCAATTTCTGAACCACTGGGAGAAAACTAAACAGAAGGAAGACAACCTTGAAACAAAAAAAAATAGCCCAACTAAATCAATGTCTGAAAAATTGAGCATAATAGAAAGTGAAAAACCCCAACAAGAAAAATCCCAAGCATGCTCAGAATGTCAATACATTGAGTGTTATAGTGGCAGGATTTCTGAAGTGAGCTGAGCAGGGACAAATAACTCTTGACTTCAAAAACTTAGTTTTGTCCATAAGGACTAGTCGCCGTAGACATTTATTGGATGTTAAATGTTCTTTACCATATAGATTTTAGTCAAAACTAGATATTTACAGAAAATCCTCTGAAATAAAATTCTACTCTATGCAGACACAACCAATGGCTGAAGTTCCTCTGAATAGTAAGTACATTCAGGTTGCAAACTGCTATATCTCAAGCCTCTAGGGGACCCAAGAATAGTTTATTCCTTAGGTCAATGGCATACTTATCCTTTATTCTGAAATTATCAGTGAACCTACTAATTAGTGATTTCTTGATGTTGCCATCAACTCATTTCACAGTGGCCATTGGAGGACACACCTTAGCCTACTCTAAGCTAGGTTGGATTTCAAATTATTGTATAGTGGGATTCAGTCTAATATGTTTATGTGAAGAATATGAGCAAAATTGCCAACCTGAAATGGGAAATAATTTAAAGAAGCTTATGCAAAACAATTATAATTTTGATTGGCTACTGTTGTAAAAATGCTGTTTTTTTCATTTGATACAACACAATTATTTGGGAAGCAGGAAGACTTCATCAAAACCGCGTGAGTTCTTTTAATCATATACAATGTCATTTACACCTAAGAAGAGACATGACGAAAGCTCAAGAATTGCCAATGCCAGGCCTCAGCTGGAAGTAATTAAGCAACCATACAAATAAATTCCTAAATGTATTCAATTATGCTTTTTTGCATATGCATTAATATACACTTGCATACAAATATACACACTCTAGTAGTACAATGCATTGATACTATTTGACTGACATGAAAATAGCCAGTGGTTTTAAAGTGCAAGGTAAATAAACATTCAATATTGTATTTTTCCTGGTAATTGCTCTTAGTTGTTTAATGGAGATATACGATATAGATAGAGCTTTTAAACTAATTTGTGGTTGTTTTGTGGGTAAGGTCTAGATGTTGGTTTTCCTAAAATAATGCCGTATAATATAAGCCTGGCTCCTCCACTTCTCTGCTGTGTGACCTTGGGCAAATCACTTAACTTCTCTGGGCCTCAGTTACCTCGACTGTAAATGGGAATTAAGACTGTGAGTCCCACGTGCAGTATAGGGACTGCATCCAACCCAATTTTCCTTTATACACCCCAGTGCTTAGAACAGTGTAGGTGTTACTGTTAATAAAGGAAAAGTTATATCATTATGCAATAGAGTATCAAGTTATATTGTAATTTTTTATTGTTTAAATTGTCCTTAGTCCAGGGCATGACATATAATAATAGTTGATAATATTAATAATACTGATTATAATGATAATATTTTTTGTGTGCTTAATATGTGCCAAGTGCTCTACTAAGCACTGGGGTAGATTCAGAATAATCTGGTTTGACACTGTCCCTGACCCACATGGGCTCACAGTCTAAGGCATCAAGGAGTTAAGTGATTTACCCAAGGTTACACAGCAAGAAAGTGGTGGAATAGGAATTAGAACTCAGGTTCTCTGACACCCAGGCCCATGCTTTTTCCACTAGACCACACTGTTTCCCTAATTCATTAAATAGAACTATCCATGTTGTTATATACAACATACAACATGACAATGGAAGTCAAAAATATCCAATATGAGAATCATCAGGTTAACCACTCTTCAAGGGCATGTCTTCCTTGGTTGTTGTATAAAAAGCAAAAGAGTGAGATCTCAGGTAAAATCTATTTCAGTTTTGCATTCTCTCCTCATCAAATCCCAGAATAGAGTTTCTTTTCCATCATGATATTCTTAAGCCTTGAACTTTACTTCTTGCTTTTGCAAATAAACACTAGTCCCTGCTTTGCTCCTCTTGGGATTTCTCCATCCATTCTTGGTTTGTACTTTGCTTCCTACTTCATCCTGTGCCCCACCCTGCTGGATACACATTTTAACCTCATGGAGAACAGAAAGATCCCTGAGTCTCTGAAACCCCAGCTGGAAAACTTTGTAGATAACCATGAGGGATTGAGGGATCTTTTCTGAGTATATTTATTTTAAAATGAAGCAAGGAAAAGTAGAATACTAAGGATATAAGCCCAGAGATAGGGATAGACATCTCGTCTTATTTTCTCTGGTACATATTCAGTATCATTTTTTATTTTATTTTTTTTTAATTAGGCTGCAGTCTTAGACCCAAGTATTAACTCTACTTCACTCATTCCTCCTTTGCAAGAAACAGTTACACTAGCAGATGGGCACAGTGTCTGTTGAATGAAAAAAGGATGGACATTAGAAAAACTTCACAATAGTTGAAGTGTGTATGCTAGTGATTACAAATTCCCATTTGAGACTGAATGTTTACAAAATGACTCTGGGGCTTAAATAGTAAAATAAATTTTAAAATTTATATTTTGATTTTATTTCACCTTTCCTTTTTATCCATCAAGGATGTATTTCCCAGTTCCATAAACCTTATGTGAAATTCTGTAAGCTCTATTCTTTCAATGGTAGTGGTGCTAATAGCATTTACTGAGCATTCATTGAGTGCAATTCACTGAACTAAGTGCTTGGGAAGTACAAAATAAGCAAGTGATACATTCCTTTTCCACAATGGGCTTATATCCCAATAGGCGAGAAAGACAAAAAAGTGTGCTCTGCAAACAGTAAGTGCTCAATAAACATAATTGATTGATTTACTGAGAATTCAAAATAAATGAATGTAAAATAGAATATATGTATATATGTGTGTGTATATATATACACAAGTGCTGAGGATAGGGAGAAGAAAGTACCTAAGTATTAGAGGTGGATGATGGGTTTATATGACTCAGGATGCTGAGTCTTAATTAGGGAAGGCATTTTTTTCATGGTATTTTTTAGGTACTTAGTTTGTGCCCGGCAGTACTAAGTGCAGGTGTTGCTACAAGCTCATCTTGTTGGACACAGTACATAGAACTCACAGTCTTAAATTCCAATTTTACAGATGATGTAACCAAGGCACAGAGAAGTTAAGTGATTTACCTAAGGTCATGTATTGGAGGAGATAGGTTGTTAGGAGGGCTTTGAGTTTGGGAAGGGTTGTAGTCTCTCAGATTTGGGAAATAAAAGGTTCCAAGTTGGAGGAAAAACATGTGTGATGTGACAGAGGTGGGAAAGTTGAAAGTGAGGCCCAGCTAGAAGGTGAGATCGGGAGGATGAACATAACATGTGAGGAGTTATGGGTGAAGAGAGCAGATATGTAAAATGGGGTGGGTGCAAGGCCCATATATAATTAGAAGATGATTGTGGCTAAATTATAGGAGTCTGGTGGCTAGAGGAATTCCTACAGTAATCAGCTGCCTTGAAAGTGAAACAGAAGCTTGCGCATTGTCAGTAGAGAAACTAGCTCTGTTGCCAATATACTGCTTGGGTAAGGATGAGTTAATAAAGGAAGAGATGCAGCGTGGCTCCATGGAAAGAGCATGGGCTTAGGAGTCAGAGGTCATGGGTTCTAATCAGCTCCACCACCTGTCAGCTGTGTGACTTTGGGCAAGTCACTCGACTTTTCAGTGCCTGAGTTACCCCATCTGTAAAATGGGGATTAAGACTTTAAGCCTCACGTGGGACAACCTGATTACCCTGTATCTACCCCAGCGCTTAGAATAGTGCTTGGCACATAGTAAGCACTTAAATACCAACAAACACCAACATTTTTAATTTATAGGAGAAAATCAAACTTTCCAAAAATGCTTTTTGAATCATAGTCTGATCATGGTGTTCTGGTCATTTTCTCGTCTACTTATGACATAGGTTTGAATTGGCCTATATTTCAGTTTGAAGTCAAGCAAGATGTGTTTCCTGAAGAAAAGGAAAGCACCACGGGCTAGATCAGTGGTTACATGAGCTCCTGATCAAGCTTTTATTTCTCTAAATGCAACTTCAAGATAGTTAACTGATCTTATATTTTTTAATCTTTTCTTCCTCCTTTAATTTATGCGTTTATCTCTTTTCTGGTTCTCCTCCCCTCCATCCCTTACCCACTGTAATGCATTTTAGAGAGAATAGTAATTTTGCACTCCATTCATAGATATTCTCCCATATTCCATTTTAAAAGTCAGGAATTGGCCATGAAACAAGGCTAATAATTCCTGTGCTTTTGATGTAGCCCTTAGCTAAGATTCTATGATGGCAGCTTACCCAAAGCCCAACCTTCATAATTCATGTGCTCCAGAGAAAATAAAAGCTATTCTTTTTGATAATGGTAAAGGAAAATGGTGCAGAGTAGCAGGTATGAGCCCAGGAATAAATATCCCTGGATTCTAGCATCCTCTTTATTGGTAGCACATTATATTCAAGACACTTATGGTGTAGCTGTGTATGGTATGAGCTTTATTAAGACTGGCAGCTATATATTGCAAGGTTCTTTGAGGTTTTTGAGTAAAGATGATTCCAAAGTGAAACGAATAGCTGCCACTATAGAAGGTCAAACTGAAAGGTTAAATCTATTATATAGTGTGCAAAAGCTAATTTTCCAAGTCGACTGCCATTTCTAGTTAGTTGATGAACATGTGGCTTAGCAAAAGAATGGTTAAATTAAATTGCAGTACATGGTTGTGTTTCCCTAGAAAAAGACCATCTTTTACTTGGAGACAGGAGGTCAGATTCCTCTCCTTCCCGCCCCAGATCTAGGATATTCTTAGAGAAGGGTTTTGTAATGACTACATTTAGGGTTGGGTTCTTTTTTGGTTTGTTTTTGAAGAGACTGTTAGCAACATGTTTCATGGAGATTTACAGTCCATTTGATTTAGTTAGCCAGAAAGAAGTTCACAAATACTATTATACAATAACATACAATACCCTCCTGAACCAGGAAAGACTATGTCTCACCCTAGGGGGCCAGGAAACTAGCTACTCTGAACACTGGCAGTTGTTTGTTTTTCACTTTATCTTGTATTTCAGATTTAGGCATTGACTTTTACCTACACTGGTGTACTAAGAAGAGTCCAATTAAATCAGTCAGTCCTTCACACAGAGCTTGAACTGAATTTGAACTAAGCATTTTTCTAAGGCTAAAAAGCTTAGAACAAGAATTTTTACATTCTTTTAAAAAAAAAGCCCAAACTTTTTTTTTCCCACAATTTGTATTTCACAGTCGTAGACTGGCAAATGTAAATCACAAATTTATGCAAGCAAAGTTCATTTTACAATAATACCCATTTATGTTGAGGCAGAAAATTCCCCAAATTCAGAGGAAAATATGAATACATATTGATACAGGATGAAT
This sequence comes from Ornithorhynchus anatinus, assembly GCF_004115215.2. Classification (NCBI taxonomy): domain Eukaryota; kingdom Metazoa; phylum Chordata; class Mammalia; order Monotremata; family Ornithorhynchidae; genus Ornithorhynchus; species Ornithorhynchus anatinus. The sequence goes on along the minus strand of NC_041728.1, from coordinate 46,522,947 downwards.
TCAGAATTTATGAATTTGAAGCTACAGTAATAATGATGTGGAAATCCCCAAACATTTTTTAAAGGTTTCTCTAAGCATTCTCAGTCCTCCTCACCTTTCATGATTTTCCGTTTTGTTTAATGAATAGAGGAAAAAATCAGATCTTGCTGTTGAAACTGGATCCAATTGAAAATACCTTAAAAATTCTTGTTCTCAAAGGTATGACATGCATGTACAACACAAATTGTCATCTATTGCCAAATTACATATGAGAAAGTAAATCATAAAAAGAAAAAAAAAAGTCCCAGGCCCTGGAAAATGAGTATAAGCATAAGAAAGACATTTAAAGAGAAATATATATATTGAGGATGAACTTAACTTCTGTGCAGCTGTCAGGGTCTTGATTCAGCTGACCATTACAAAGAGAAATTATATAACTAAGGAAAAGTCCTTTTTAACAAGAAAGGGGTTTTTGAGTTATTCAAGATAACAATATATACTCCTCATTCATCTAGTCATCTCGTCATCCTCAGTCAGCATTGCCGCTTGGGAGGGTTATGAAACATCCTTTAAACTTTAATGTTAAGCACAGTAATTCATGAGTTGTGAATCATCAAGGCATCAGTTCCTCAAGGTCAGAGATCTTATTTTCTACTTCATTTGCTGGCTTCTCAGTATCTAACACCATATCTTGCAAAAGTGGGCATTAATTAAATACTATATTACTATTATGAATCCATCCATCAATCAATATTTACTGAGCACCTCCTGTGTGCAGAACACTGTAGATTGTTGGAAAATGCATTCCCTGCTCACAGCAAGCTTACGGTCTAGAAGGGGAGACAGACATTAATATAAACAAATAATTTATAGATATGTACATAATTGCTGTGGGGCTGCAGATGGGATGAATTCCCAATGCAAGGTTTACTGTTACTGCTACTACTATTACTACTACTACCTTTACAGTTTACAGTCCCCCGCTAGGCTGTAAATTCTTTGTGGGCAAGGAGTATGTCTGTTATATTGTACTCTCCCAAGCGCTTAGTACACTGTTCTGCACACAGTAAGCCCTCAATAAATATGATTGACTGATCGACAACTTTACTATTACTACTACTACTGTTTTCTACTAATAATAATAATGTTGGTATTTGTTAAGCGCTTACTATGTGCTGAGCACTGTTCTAAGCGCTGGGGTAGACACAGGGGAATCAGGTTGCCCCACGTGGGGCTCACAGTCTTAATCCTCATTTTACAGATGAGGTAACTGAGGCACCGAGAAGCTAAGTGACTTGTCCAAAGTCACACAGCTGACAAGTGGTCGAGCCGGGGTTCGAACCCATGACCTCTGACTCCAAAGCCCGTGCTCTTTCCACTGAGCCACGACCCGGTTCCTACTAAGCCCACAGCATTCATTCATTCAGTCATATTTATTGAGCGCTTACTGTGTGCAGAGCACTGTACTAAGTGCTTGGAAAGTACAATTTGGCAACAGAAACAATCCCTAACCAACAACGGACTCACAGTTTAGAAGGGGGAGACCGACACAAAACAAAACAAGTAGACAGACAAAACAAAACAAATGTGTTTTATGGAGAGCAGTATATTATTTGGGTGACAAGAGGTAATACGAAGGTGAAAATGCATGGTGATAGTTTCTCCAAAAGGTTGAAAACACTTGGCCTAACAGACTAAGGTCAGCACAACAAATTTGAAGAGCAGGCAACATGCCAGTGAAGTCCAGTCCCAAGAAGTATAGGCTCAAGAGGGTGGGCACCAGAGGCCCTGCTCCCACAGCCCACAAGAAGCATTTACCCTGTAAGCTTGTTGTAGGCAGGGACATCTGCCACTTCTGCTGTACTGTGCTCTTCCAAGCACTTAATGCAGTGTTCTGTACATAGTAAGCTCTCAGTAAATACGACTGATTGATTTTTACCTCTGGCCTCTTTTACTAAGCTGAAAACCTGGTTGCCTGTAAAAACATGTTGGCTTCATTGTCTTCCAGTAGTGCTTCTGGGATGGAGAATGCAATAGCCCTACTTATTTCTTTAGTGGGCCCTGTGGATGAGAGTAGAAAATGGAGAAAACAGGATGGATTGGACTTTGGACTCTTCTGTGCCTGTCAAGGTTTAGTTAATGCCGAAGTGTTTAATTCTTAGAGCAAGACAAGCTGGTGAAACTCTGGAGCTCTACAGCATATCAGAAACATTTTTCAGGAAAAACAACAGGATATTTATGCAAATTAAGATAAAAATAGGAATATTTTTGCATTGGAAAGGTTACATTTACAGAATTTGTTTTATTGCCAAACAGCTAAATACATCTGGCACTTAGTAGGAAAACAAGGTACTCATTTGCCATACACTGATTCCACATCCTGTAATGTATATTTATTTAGAGTAAAAATTCTGCATTCCTGTTTAAAACTAAACCAGCAACACATTTACGAATATACTGAAAGGAAAAATCCTGCTTTAGTCCAAAAGAGATGGACAACCATCTCTGTTTTTCATTTCTGTGGGCATTTGCTTATTATATAGTTACACAGGCATAGGGGAACACACAATTGAAAACTAGAAAAGAACATGTCCAGGGTTTCTTGGAAGTCTGCAAATAGGCAAAATGAAATTGAAAGTTGCAGTTGTTAGTTGAATAACTGAGGTTTATAACAAATCATTTTTTGAGGCACAACGATTCAGGTCAAAATTATAAATCTTGCCTATGCTAACTGAATTCACAAAATAAATTGGTCAGCACTCCTTGTCATGTAATAGCTTTTTAGCTATTTTCAAGTTTCATTCATGAATGAATATCTCTGAAAGGGGTAGTGAGTGAGGAGGACACACAACTAGCTGAAAGGATGAACAGCAACATGACATGTAATTCTTCTGTTTTATGTTCAACACATTGCAGGCTAGTGGTATTGACAGTGTTAAATCCAAAGTCAGACAGATAAAGCGATTTAACAGAGTGGTAAAATGTACTCCAACAACTACATCCTTTGCCAGTTGAGTGCAGAAAAGAAAAAGTCATTTAATTCTAAAGGTTGGCTCTTCCTCTTAACGACTAGAGTACTTCTTTTACCATCTTTTTTCCATGAAGGAAATAGTCACAGTTCCCTAAAGGAAACAAGTAAGAGTTTTACTTGGAACCAATTAGTGAAATTTGACCTATTTCAAGAACACTTTTCATTTTAGCCTCCAAAATTCAATCAGTCAACAGTGCTTATTGAACAGAGGGTATGTGAAAAGTTGTCTTCCCAGGGACAATATAACACAGCCAGTTGGTCTGTGGCTGTCAAATTGGTGAAGTTCCCTTCAGGAATGAATTCTTAACTTTGAGAAAATTGTTAAAAATCAAATTTTCACAGCAAAGGGAAATAGGGATCATTTTCCTCTTTTTAGTAGTTAGAGGACATAAAATTAGGAATGACAGAAAAGAACTGGTTCGAGTAAACGGGAAGAAACCCAAAACATTACCTTACTTTTACTGAATTTTTTTGTAATTGAAAAGTGTTTGAAGGCTTAAAAAAATATTTTTCCATCATTTCCATGATTGTGCACTTTCTTTTTCCCCCAAGGAAATGGAAATGTGAAAATTCTGTGCCAAGTACTTTCTTCTGTGAGATATCCAGCTCAGTTTACATGGTCAGGCAGTTAACTGGAAAGCTGGGGTGAAGAGACTTTCTAATGACATTTCCACTTGAAATAGAATCATTGAGAACATAAACTGGTCTGTGGCAGTCTAGACCAGGAAATACTAAGGTTCATCAAAACCACTGTCAAAAACATTTCCTTGAAAAACCCAAATAGGAGCTAAAATAATCACTTATTTTTTTAGAGCTTTAAAAGGGCAGCAAGTTGTGATTTTAATTTTATCATTTTAGAAAATAAAATAATGCTGACTCTGAGGCATGTCTTCACATGCAGATCGAAAAGATACAGTGGAATATGCCAGAATTTTAATAGCACAAAGAACAGCACTTTCATTAACAACTCATGACACTGGCTTCTAGGACTTTCTTCTGCTCTCTTCTCCTTCTACACTGCAACTTGGGCTTTTGCCCTTCTCAAGGAAAGCTCTGAATTGTCCTTCACTTTCAGTTCTCCTGCTTCCTATCCACTGCTCATATTTTTACATCAATTTGACATGGCCTCTTCCGTTGCTTTGCCAAACTGTTTCCCCTCTTCCTTCAAAGCTAGGCCATTCCCTCATCCACCTGAACACTCACATGCACTTATACTATTTATTTCCTTCATGTTGTTTTATTGTCCACTCGTATTTACAACATTTATCTATTCTTCTCCCCTTTTAACTAATGCACTTCTTTTTGACTCACTAGATTATAAACAAACCATGAACTATGATTATGCATTATACTTCTATGAGTCTTTTCAAGGGCCTGGTTCACTGCTCTATGCAGAGTAAATGCCCAATGAATGTTTTCAATTATAAAGGGAATAACCAAATATTATTAATATCCTGCTGAATGGGGAACTTAGTATTGGTGCTTTTTATCATAACTCTTCATTAGGTCTTCTTTGTTCAAAAGGGTATTTTATCAGTGTGATTATGATCTCTCCTGTGCCTGCTTCTCCTTTTGTCCAGAAATCCACCTTATTTTCAGCACTAACCTGGTCCCCTCACTTCCCTCCTGCCATGCCCACGGCCTGGAGTCTGTTATCTACCCCTCTGAGTGGCAGTTGAGCTGCAGCATGGCCAAGTGGGAAGAGCCTGGGCCTGGAATCAGAGGTCTGAGACTGGAGTCAGGAAACCTGGGTCCTAATCCTGCCTCCACCACTTGCCTGCTGCGTAACCTTGGGCAAGTCATTTAACATTTCTCTGTCTCAGTTTCCTCATCTGTAAATATGGGATTAAGGTACCAGTTTTCCCTCCACCTTAGATGGTGAGGCTCATGTGGAACTGGGACTGTGTCTGATCTACTTAGTTTGAATCAACCAAAGCATTTAGTACATCTGCCAGAAAATTCACCAAGTGTGTACAAAAATAGTCCAGACACGACTAATGTAATAAAATTGTTATAATAATGAAAACTACAATGTTTTTAGGCAAATGCCCTCAAAAGGGGAGACTTTAGACTGTATATCTATTCTTTAAGAGGATGATAGTGAAGGAAGTGGGAGGGAGAAGCCAACATCACAGTTTTTTGAATTGTCTCAGGAAGTTCAGCAGATGTGCCGTGAACTGGACATGGAATGACACTCATGAACTTGAGTAAAAACAGTTTTGCTATGGATATAATGATAGCTTATTACTGTTTCAAAGGTGGGCTTTCACATTTCTGTGCTATCATGAGGAAAATGAAAACAACATAGTCTGCTTGGTGCTAAACTACAGTGTGCCTGATAAATACGACAGGTACTCAGAGGTGTGGAGATATTGCCGACTTCTCATTTTTCATCTACCCTTTAATATCTTTTATAGTCCTACCATCTAATCTGATTAGAACCTTTATTTCTTTATATCACATATAGTTGGCCTAGAGGCTGCTCCTTCTATACTAACTTCATTTTAGTGCTGGAACCCCTAGCCTTTCATTATTCTGCAGCATCAATTAGACTTCAGGCACTATTACTTTTCTTTACAACCCCACTGCACTTTTAAGAGACGAATATCAGCAGTTATGAAATGATCACTCAATAGTATAGATAGGGGATGGACTCTGGAGAATATCAGACATTGAGATGTGTGTGTGACATCATATTCATTATTTTGGACATGGTGACATCATGGATACAGACACGACTAGTGTAATAGAATTGCTATAATAATGAAAACTACAATGTTTTTAGGCAAATGCCCTCAAAAGGGGAGACTTTAGACTGTATATCTATTCTTTAAGAGGATGATAGTGAAGGAAGTGGGAGGGAGAAGCCAACATCACAGTTTGCTGAATTTTGAGGAGGTATGCTGAGTTTGCCTGATCCCAGAGTATTTCTCCAGAGAGATCTCTGACTAAAGATAGGGACCCTCTTGCTCCAGGATTGTGCTCCTTTTCAAGGTCTATGTAGACACAGTGTTGTCACTTCTGAGCCACAGAGCTACATGGCATGACATGAGATGAAGTGAGGTTCGTTGCTTAAAATACAAGTGCCAGACATAAAGGAGTCCAGAGCCATAAATATACCAGAAAGCAGTCAGACCAGGTGAAAACTGGACTGTCTGGTATAAGATCAGGTGACTGACCAACTCTACCTTGGAATAAGTAGAATGAGTAGAGTAGCTAAGAAAAAAGTGTGTATCTAGGGGAAGAAATATCTTGAGATTGAATAGTATGGATACATCTAGAGGGAAATCCAAATTCAAGTTATAAATTCCAAGCTCAGGATGACTTTTTCCTGGAATTTTCTTAGAAATCTATAGATGTCTGGCAGTTTTGGGTATAGGGGGATATTTTTAGCATTCCTGAGCCAGCCTGTGGTTTTAGGGGCCTTTTAAGCCAGACTCTTCCGTTTTTAATTAACTTCCCTCCAAATTTCTGTGTTTTACTGGAATACATTAGTGTTTTTACTGAAGGATGTGCAGACCTAAATGTCTCTCTAATTACCATGGGGGTGCTAGACTGGACTGCTACATTATTAAGAGCTCCCAATAAGTAAGAACCTTCCTTTAGTTTCTTCATGAAAGTCTGTCCCTTTCACAGTTCAGTAAACCTACTACCAACAGAAAGATGGATCAATAAGATTTCTTCATGGTATTATCTGACTTATGAGAATCTCTATAATGAATATATATATATATATATATAATGAGTAGTGACATTGGAGATTAGTAATAGCCCACTCAGAGAATGGACCAGGATGCTTTTATAATAATAATCATGGTATTGGTTAAGTTCTTACTATATAATAATAATGATGGTATTTGTTAAGCACTTCCTATGTGCCAAGCCCTGTTCTAAGTGCTTTGGGGTTCACAGTCTAAGTAGGAAGGAGAACAGGTATTATTGTTATTAATAATAATCATATTTATTGAATGCCTGCCATGTGCTGTACTCTGTGCTGCACTGTACTAAGCACATGGGAGAGTACAATATAACATTAAACACACTCCCTGCCCACAAGGAGCTCACAGTCTAGAGGAGGAGACAGACATTAATATAAATAAAATAGATAAATAGAGAAATTAATACATTACAGATATATACATATGTGCCGTGGGGAAGGGAGAATAATAATAATAATAATAAGGATGACAGGAGAACTACAGAATGGAGCTGGAAACTACTAGAGTTTAACAGCTTCATTTGTAATCTTTGTGTCTGCTTTTCCACTGGGTTCCTAAAGCAGGGCATTAAGAATGGATAGCCTACCATCACCTACTGAATAACCTAAGCAAATGTTCACCTTCTCAATGTTAATGTAACACAGTCCAGCTTCTCATAAATGATGTAGGACCATGCCAGACATCTAGGAATGTGTCAAACCCTATCTATCTAGTAGCAATTTTTTGTCACTCAGGTCACTCAGAGTCACTTTTTAAAATTATCTACAGTTGTTTTGTCAGGCTGCCCATATATCTCCAGATAAAAGGAAACTTGTTTTTTAACCGTGCAGAATAATTTATAGGTAGAGACCAATTTGCTTGCTAAGGAACAGCAGGTTATCTTCTTTTTCCCAGTAGACATTGCATTTTGCTAAACATAGCACAAAGTACTAGTATTCATGTCCTGGGAAGGAAAATATATTCATTAATTAGTAATTTTACACAGTGAAGGTCCCAAACAGTATTATCAAAGTATTTTTTCAGGTATTGTAAACATCTCCCTTTTTTTTACCTGGTAGAGAGCTATATCCCAAATCTTTTTGCCAGGCTATACTCATGTAAGATATTGATGCAATATAGAAAGTCTTATGCTCTCACACTCAGTTTAAGCTTTTCCACATCACTAAGGAAGCAAAGAAGGATCCTCCTGTCAGCTTAAAATGTCGATTAAATAAAGCAGCTTTGAGAAGCAACATAGCTTAATGTAAAGACCATAGGCCTGGGAGTCAGAAGACCTGTCACTTGCTGGGTGACGTTGAGCAAGTTACATAACTGTTCTTCAGTTTCCTCATCTGTAAAATGGGTATTAAGTACTTGTTCTCCCTTCCCCTTAGACTATGAGCCCAATGTGGAACAGAGCCAGTGATCAGCTTGGTTATATTGTATCTCCAGTGCAGAATACAGTCCTTGGCACATAGTAGCCCATTGTTGGGTAGGGATTGTCCCTTTCCGTTGCCAAATTGTACTTTCCAAGCACTTAATACAGTGCTTTGCACACAGTAAGTGCTCAATAAATACGATTAAATGAAAGAATAGTAAATATTAAATGAATACCCAATTTTATTATTATTGGCTAATAAGTATATAATTTGCTTTTCTTGGTAATAAGAGAATATACATTTTGCTTTCTTCATCACCCAAATTCTTAAATTCTTACCTGACTCTTATAGTCCTGTGTTTTTTTTTTGTTTGGGTGAGTGTGTAGATGGTACAAAGCTGTTCCAATTTGCTGGGCAAGTAAAATTGAATTTTTTCACTCTCTCATCTTTCTCTTACAGTCCTCTTTTCTCTCCTCTTTGTCTACCTCCTTCTTCTCTGCCTTTCCTCTTGTCCATCTTCAACCATGATGATCAGTTTGGGGTTTTTTAAAACTGATTTTAATGGCAGGGAAATTGTGAAGCTATATTATCTCCTGCTATTGGTAATTGGAAGTACTATCCTAGGTTACAAGGCTAAAGGATCAGAATGGCCTATTCAAATTACAAACTATATTTGTTTTTATGGTGTAATGGTGTCATAGAGAATTCCTAAAATTTTTCTAATTTGAAACCCTTCCACACTTTATGTAAAGTACAGAAGCAATAAAGGCATTAAAAATTAAGGCTTTTCTCCATTTGCTTTGCCTGCAGTCTCTTTCTGAGTAGGCTGTGTTATCCACATCTGTAAACCAGCCTCCAGAACGTGTAAACCTGTCAGGAGCACTTTGGGACCAAAGACATTAAAATTCATCCACACTGTGTGTTTTATCTGTGTCTGTGAGAAGGATCATCAGTGCAGATTTGAAAGCAGAGATAGAAGTTTCTTGAACAATAAACCAGGCATGAGGATATGAACAAAAAGGCATCTTTTGCAACCTGCTGAGTCATTCAGATATAATCCTTTGAATTATTCCCTTGCCTACGCTTGTGTACATTGATTGCACCCGTAGCTTTTGCCTCTTGTTCAGAACTCTTTGGATCTCTGCTTCTACTGTTGTCTGGTTATATTGAAGAAATAGAGCATTCCTTCAGAGAGAGAGGGTCAAGGGTAGAGCATTCTAATTTTTCTTCTGTTTCTTGCCCCCTCCATCCAAAATTCAAATAAAAATATTGGCGTACACTTGGCCACAGCAGTATGACTGTGTTCGGCAGCGGAGAAGGGGCACATTTGCACCTAGAGAAATGTATCATTTAAATTGTGATCTATCTCTTTGATATAGAAAGAGATTTAAGCAATATAGGTTTCATTTTTTGACTTACCACTGGATAACTCACCTGGAGACATACCCACTTAATATCACTTCATGGTCCTAATCCATGAAACATAACAATATAACCAGAAGTGTTTTTCTCATAAAGAAGATTCAACATTCTGTATGCTACATAATACAGTATTTGGTCCATCTATTATCATATAGAAGAATATGTGTGCTTTTTGTATTCCATTTTCTGTAATCATTTAATCTGTGAAAACTGAAGTATTTAATTGTGTTGCATGTTCAAATGGTGCCTTGGGTTCTAGAATTGAGAACAATTCAAGACCAGTAGAACGTAAAGGTTTTAGTTTATAGGGAATATATATATATATATATATATGTACACATATATATATACACAAACACCATTTTATGGGGAAGAAATACTTGAGAAAGGTTTATGTTTACCTTGGAAGACAATAATAGAATCTGGCACCATCAAGGAGTTACAGCATTGTGAAGTCATCCCACCTGCTTCTGTCTTATTCAACCCATGCGGACTCTCTTTCAGGAATGTGTATCATCACATAAACAAGAGTAGCAGTGCCTTCTTGAAAGGGCCAAGCAATTGTCCATCCCCATATATGTGCCTCTCCAACATTGGTAGAGAATTGACCTCATTATGTAATCTCCTCTTCTACATGCCTTTAAGTTATGATGAGCTTGTATAAAACTTTAAAAAACAGTATTTGTTAAGTGCTTATTATGTGCTAGGTACTGTACTAAGCACTGGGGTAGATAGAAGATCCTGTCCCATTTGAAGCTCACAGTCTTCATTCCCATTTTACAGATAAGATAATGAGGCCCATAGAAGTTAAGTGCCAGCAGCGTGACTTAGTGGAAAGAGCCCGGGCTTGGGAGTCAGAGGTCATGGGTTCTAATCCGACCCTGCCACCTGTCTGCTGTGTGCCTTGGGCAAGTCACTTACCTGGGCAAGGTACCTCAGTTACCCCATCTGTAAAAATGGGGATTAAAAAATGTGAGCCTCACGTGGGACAATCTGATTACCCTGTATCTACCAGCGCTTAGAACAGTGCCCTGCACATAGTAAGCACTTAACAAATACCATTATTATTATTAAGTTATTTGCACAAGATCACACAGCAGACAAGTGGCAGAGCTGGAATTAGTTCCCAGATCCTTCTGACTCTGAGGCATCTGCTGTACTACTAGACCACACTACTTACTGTGGATGAGATGGTGCTCCAAAATCTCTTCATCAGCCCACACTAAAATAATGTGGGTGCTGCTAGAAGCACATAGGAATAAGAAGGAAGAGAAGGACAAGGAGGAGAAAGAAGAGAAGAGAGAAGAGAAAACAGAGGAAGAGAAGGAAGATAATAAAATCTCTGTCAATGAGCTACTCTCTCTCAGAGTCCATAAGCCTATCAGTACCATCCCATTTATATTATTCCTAAACTTCTATCCAACCATTTTTCCATTTCTCTTTGAAATTAAACCTTCTGAAAAAAGCACACTCTGGGCTTAGATTATACAAGATCTGGGAGCTATGAATGGGAAGTATTGTTAATCAACAGAGAGCAATATGTGTTTAAAATAAGTGTACCTCTGAAGTTTAGAAGTTCACGTCTGTTTGTTTAAGGCTTTAACTTTTGGTTGCTTATCCTAACCTTATTCAACCTATCTGAACCAAAAAGATTGTAAATCTCCTGAGCATTCCTTCTGAAATTTGTAAAAGTGTTTTCTGCTTGCCAAGACAATAGCTTTTTGGGTGGTATTTTCATGGTTCTAGTTCTAGATGGGCTGGGGCCAGGAAGTTCTGAAGTGCAAAAGAAGAAGAAGGGGAAAAAAAAGGAAAATAAACTTTTTTTTCAGAAAATTCCAGAAGTTTGGTTCAGGTTTATTGTTTGAGAAAGTCAATAATAGTTTCAAGTTAGGTTGGGGAGGGGCTCTAAATTCCTTTGCTAATCCCAAGTATGTGGCTAGTCAACACTACAAATTTTCTATTGTTGCAAGTATTTATAACCAATTTTAAGGTCTGAAAACATGTTCAAATTATCAAAGCTGCTTATGTTTTTTACGGTTTATAGCAAAATACTCTAGCTGTATTCTTTTTTTAAGACATCCAGATCACTTCATGTAAACCAGCTAATAGCCTCGCTTAAAGCTGAGTCCATTGTGATAGCAGTAAAACCATCCCTAGTGGAATCTCCTCGATACTTTGACCGCCACCTTTTTCACACAGTACTGGTAATCTTCTGTCATGCCATGGCCAATGCTGAATCTATTAAGATTTGATTAGCTTTACTATTGTTCTTTTGGTTAATGCAATCAGCAGTTGCTATTGACAGTTCCTATTCTCTGTGCTCTGATCCTTATGGTTTTAGTTTGTTCAGTACTCTTGAAATGGAAGCTCCTGGAATTAATCAAAAGACTTATTTTTCCCAGCAGTATACTTTGCAGAAAAATACTTCACAGAAAACTTTGAAAAGCCTTATGCACCCAGAATTCAAGTAACCACAAAACATTAAATTAGGATAAAGCAATATGTCTGTACAGCAGCTGTTTCTGGAATCTTTAAGGACTGGCATGACCACCAATTAAGACTCTTTAAGTGTATTTGTTGCATCGACTACTAAAACATTCTTGATTTTACTGATCTCTGTTTAGGTAATTCTCAGCAAATTTCAAAGCTTTCTGGAGTCCAACCTTCCAAGACATGAATAAACAGAGAAAATGTTCCTCCCAAAATTAGAAAGTCATTACGCAAGGTATGATCTTTTATACCTTAAATTTAGAGACCTTAACTGGCCCTAAAAATCGTTTAATCACTTAGAGGCTTGAGCTTGTTTATAATAACTGAAGAAAAACTACTGACATGTGAAGCAAGGTAGGTAGATGATCTATGAGTTTAATTTACTTTGACTGAACCTGAATTTATTTCCTGCAGTGTAATTCCTGATTATCCTATATCCTACCTGTACTTCTCCATTTTCTTGTATCCACCACAGTGGTTAATACAGTGCCTGGCACATATTAAGTGCTTACCAAATACCACAATTACAATTACTATTATGGCCTAGAACAACTATTCAAAAATGGAGAAGTACAGGTAGGATAAGACAAGTGGGGGAGCCAGGATTAGAATTTTGTGGTTCCCAGGCCCGTGCTCTATCCACTAGACCACAAGTGCTTCTCAACTGTTTTATTGCCATTGTTCTTGTCTGCCTGTCTCCCCCTATTAGACTGTAAGCCCGTCAAAGGGCAGGGACTGTATCTGTTGCCGATTTGTACATTCCAAGCGCTTAGTACAGTGCTCTGCACATAGTAAGCGCTCAATAAATACTATTGAATGAATGAAAAAATAAATACTATTGAATGGATAGGCATATTTTGGTTCCCCAGCCAGCCAGGAGGAATCCTCTCCCAATCAGAGTTATGCTCACTGGCACTGATCATGTCCACAAAATCCAGTTGTGGCTTTTCACATTTTAAGGAGGCCCTACAGTCGAAATTTGAGGCATATAGTCCTTTTAGGAGCTTTGTTCAATGTCCCATCATCTGACATAATTATAGAAAGGCCACTCTTGAGGAATAGGCCTCCAAGAAAGTAAAGCCTTGAGTAGTGGATTGGCCCACTTTTTATGGGAACATAGCACATGGTTCTGGGCAGTGGAAAATATACTATTTGGATGTATAATAATGTGCTGCAAAGTCTGTTTTGGGGTTCTTTTTAAACTCCCAACTGTTTTAGCGTTGGGGATGATACCTGTTGAGCCTTTTAAGTAAATACAGCAATCATCAAACCCAGGGTTCCTGTTTTAAGGCTATAATATCTTGTCTCATAAGCACAGTTGCCAAACATCCATTCTTTTAAAAATACTAACTGTAGGGCAGCCGGGACAATCTTAGACATTTTGTATGTGGTTAGTAGTGTGCACTGCAAATTCTCTTGTATTATAAGCATGATAGAATGTGTGATCTTAAGCTGCCTTTCCCACTCTTCTGAAAGGTGGCTGCAGAGAGCACAGGCAATGCTTTTGAAAAAAAAAAGTTAATCCATTTTAAAAATTGAATCTCTCAATTACAACTAACACTTAAGGCAACCTGAGGATCTTTGGCTATCATTTGAACTAATGTTTTTATGTCTACATAATCTAAATGATAGATATGGCTATTTTAATCACTGAACATGTGTGTATTACTGAAGATGTAATTACTGAATGAAAATAAATGTAGAATTGTAGCTCCGTACAATTGGCAAATAGATAATTTTAGTGTGTTTAAATTTATAAATTAAAATCTGGGTTTAACTGAACCGGGCAGCCACTGTTGTTTATATAATAAGAACTCCCGGAATTACTTAAAATATATGAATGAAAGATTGTTTTATCTAACATCTGAATTTCCGAGGTTTTTAATGTATTAACTTCTCTGAAAGGCTGCCTATTCTACTTTGTCCAGAGGGAATAGCTATAGAGGTAAAGAAAAGCTACATTTTGTTGTTCTTGTGTAGTTTTTCTTAGACGAGTTTTCAATTAGACTAATTCCAGCAATACAAAACCACCACATTTACCACTTCGGCTAGCGCACACAAAATTTCTAGTTATTTTTTAAGCATTTTAAAGACAGATTTTCAAAGTGTTCTGGGTGACAACTGAATTCATTCATTCAGTCGTATTTATTGAGTGCTTACTGTGTGCAGAGCACTGTACTAAGTGCTTGGGAAAATACAATACAACAATAAACAGTGTCATTCCCTGGAATTACACGGCTTTCGTTAAATTGCATGTAAAAGAATTTAGCAAAATGTTCTAAATGAGGTTTGTAAGCTCTTGATGGTAAGGGACCTAGTCTGCTAATTCTGTTGTATTCTACTCTCCCAAGGACTTAGTTCAGTGGTCTGAACATAGTAAACATTCCATAAATACTGTTGATTGATTGATTGATGTGTATCTCCTTATACCCAAGTGGTTTTAGCTTCTGTGGTCGGTGAGAATTAAATTTGTTAGCAAATTATGCATCCTACAGATGATTATCCTGGGGGTCAAAGCTGTTGCCTTATAATGGATATATAATGGATACTTTAGCTAGGGTATTTGTGGGGAGGTATGGGAGAGGAATCATTAATTCCTGAAGAATTGTTCTGTTCACAACCTCCATTCCTCTGTGATGTTGGGTTCCATTTGCTCTTGTGCAGATCTACATTTCCTACTGTCTTTCTTATGGGAATAATGGCTTTGATCCTACTTTGTAAAAATTGATTATTTTTAATACTACTTAGAGCAGGGTCTAGAATACTTAGACACAAAGTCATATATACAAAATCATGGTCTTTCAGGTTCTAATTATGACTGTGTTACATGCCTGCTGTGTGACCTTGGGTAAGTCACTTAACTTATCTCTGCCTCAATTACCTCAACTGTAAAATGGGGATTGAGACTGTGAGCCCTATGTGGGATTAGGACTGTGCCTAACCTCATTAATTTGAATCTACCCCAGCGCTTAGTACAGTGCCTAGTACATGGTAAGTGCTTAACAAATACCATAAAATAAAATAAAAAAGAAGAAACACCTCTCTGATCATCTTTCCCTGCATCCACTCCCCTGTGCCCTCTGTCCAGTGACCTGACCACAGAAATTTTCTGGACTCATGGGTGGAGATAGATCAATTCATCAATTTGTAGTACAAATGTACCCCTTAATTCTTAATGACCTCTAAGCATACAATCCAGAAATACTTCATGCATAGATTTATTTATTTATTTTTTTTTTGTGTGCATTTTTTGCTGATGTAGTCCAAGATCCAAAAGCCTCTTATGACATTATGAACAAGCTCCCACAGGGACTATTCTTAGCCTTTTGCTTTCAGATTCTTCTCTGACCTGTTCTGGGCAATCACCTCCTGCTCCAGACTCCTATCTTAGCCTGTACCTTGTGGCATTTCAACCTATTTCCTTTAAAAAAAAAAAGGAAAAAAAAAGTGATGTCTATTATTCAAGGTTCACTGATAAATTCACCTCACTCCTAAACCCTACAAGTCTATATAACATCTGTGAACATGCATGGAGAGAGGGGTTGTGGTTACTCCCTCTGAAGCCTAGGGTGGAGAGGGATTGAACAAAAAGGAGAAATGTGGGATTGCACTGGGGGATTGGAACTTCCTAGGGGCTAATCAGGGACCCAAGGAAAGGTGACTGAAGAGTCCTTGGAGCTTGGGAGCAGAGATTAGAGTCAGAGAATGAGACTGTCTGGACAGTAGAGATCAGTTCCCTGCACTCCAGATGGAGTAGGGCCATCAGAAATTATTTACAAATAGAAGGAAGAAGTATATCCCATATAGTAGCACAGATATGTCAGAATGAAATTTCAAAACAATTAAGTGAAAGTCCTCA
This sequence comes from Ornithorhynchus anatinus, assembly GCF_004115215.2. Taxonomy (NCBI): domain Eukaryota; kingdom Metazoa; phylum Chordata; class Mammalia; order Monotremata; family Ornithorhynchidae; genus Ornithorhynchus; species Ornithorhynchus anatinus. The sequence continues at coordinate 46,507,089 of NC_041728.1, read as the reverse complement.
AGATGGGTAAAAATCCATAAATGCAAATGGTGGTGGTTTAGGTGACGGTAATCAGACAGAGTTTCTTGGAGAACGGGTTTTGGGAGGGTTTTGGATAAGGGGAGTGCTGTGGCCTGACATATTTGAATGGGGAGGGAATTGAAGGCAGAGGAACTCCTACCTCCCCTTGCTACTCTCCTACTACAACCTAGCCTTCACACTTTGCTTCTCTAATGTTAACCTTCTCACTGTACCTCAATCTCTTCTATCATGCCCCTGACCACTCACCCACCTCCTGCCTCTCACCCTCCCTCCTCATATCCAACAATTAATCTCTCCCCCACCTCCTTCAAACCCTTACTGAAGACACATATCCTCTAAGAAGTCTTCCTTGACCAAGCCCTTTTTAACTTTTTTCAACTCATCTCCGAGGTCTACCTGACTTGCTCCCTTTATTCATTCCCCCTCCCTACCCCACAGCATTTTTGCCATATCTGCAATTCATTTATTTATATTAATGTCTGCTTCCCTCTCTAAACTCTAAGCTTGTTGTGGGCAGGAAATGTGTCTGTTATATAGTTATACTCTCCCAATCTCGTGGTATAATACTCTGCATACAGTAAGTGCTCAATACATTTGATTGACTGGCAGACTTTTGAACACAAGCTGTCTCTAGCAGGAATAATAGTAGTAGTAGCATATATTGAGCTCCCACTTGGTACAGTATACCTTGACCTTAATAATCACTGGGTGAGTACCAAATAACACTCTAATAGAAGAGACAGACATGCAAATAATTACAACACTGTCAAAATAAATTGAACAGACGTATATACATGAGTGCTAACGAGAGTGTAAATAAGTCCATAAGTGCTAGACCTTAGAAAGTCTTCAGCCTTGCAGTTGTAATAATAATTACAGTATCTGTTAAACTCTCACTGTGTATCCAACACTCTTTTAAGCTCTGGGGTAGATATAAATTAATCAGGTCAGACACAGCCCTCCCATGTGGTGCATAGAGTCTACGTAGAAGGGAGAACAGGATTTGAATCCACATTTTACAGTTGAGAAAACCAAGGCACAGAGAAGTTAAGCATCTTGTCCAAGGTCACACAGCAGGTAAGTGGCAAAGCCAGGATTAGAGCCCAGGTCCACTGACTCCCAGGCTAGTCCTCTTTCCTCTGGGCCACACTGCTTCCCATATATCATATTTCAATGAAAAAGAATGCCATCATTACTTTCACCTTCATTATCCTAACACACTATTCTCTCCCTTTCTCTTCTCAGGCTTCTCCCATCCAGGATTGATCGAGCTGAAGTAAAAAACTGTGCAGGCAGAACGAAGCTGAATTCAATCAACATAGAAGAAGGAGGATCTGCTTCCGTTGGTCCCTGGCAACTTTAATAAGACTCTTCCCTGGTGGGAACTGCGCAATTATGGCATTTTGGTGTTTATGGAGGAGAACCGCACAGTGAACAACCCAGGCTATTGAGGCAGTGGCTTTCTGACTGAGAGCAGAGAATTATTTCATCATTAGCCTTCCAGACTTTACCTCTTGTTCGAGTACTGGACACAAAGCCAATTTCAATCACTTCAGTTTGGCTATCTTTTTTTTCCGCCTCTCTATCTCTTGTTTCTTCACTTTAGAAATGGGCCTGCAGACTATGAAGGGGCCCATTCATCGGGTCTCTTTCCTGAGATCATGGGTTATCATTTCCCTGGGGCTCTCTATGCAGGTTTCACAAAGTGTGGCCTGTCCGAGCGTGTGCCGCTGTGACCGAAACTTTGTCTACTGTAATGAGCGAAGCTTGACCTCAGTGCCTCTTGGGATACCGGAGGGCGTAACCGTACTCTACCTCCACAATAACCAAATTAATAATGCTGGATTTCCTGCAGAACTGCACAACGTCCAGTCTGTACACACGGTTTACCTGTATGGTAACCAACTGGATGAGTTTCCCATGAACCTTCCCAAGAATGTCAAGGTTCTACACCTGCAGGAGAACAACATTCAGACCATTTCCCGAGCTGCCCTAGCCCAGCTCTTGAAGCTCGAAGAACTGCACCTGGACGACAACTCCATCTCGACTGTGGGCGTGGAAGATGGGGCATTCCGGGAGGCCATCAGCCTGAAGCTGTTATTTTTGTCCAAGAACCACCTGAGCAGTGTCCCAGTTGGCCTTCCCGTGGACTTACAAGAACTGAGGGTGGATGAAAATCGAATTGCCGTGATCTCAGACATGGCTTTCCAGAACCTCACAAGCTTGGAGCGCCTGATTGTGGATGGCAACCTCCTGACCAACAAGGGCATTGCCGAAGGCACCTTCAGCCACCTTTCCAGGCTCAAGGAGTTCTCAATAGTTAGGAATTCTCTCTCCCATCCTCCACCTGATCTCCCAGGTACCCACTTGGTCAGACTCTACTTACAAGACAACCAGATAACTCACATTCCTTTGACAGCCTTTTCCAATCTCCACAAGCTGGAGCGACTGGATATTTCTAACAATCAGCTGCGGATGCTGGTGCAAGGTGTCTTCGATGATCTCTCCAACCTGAAGCAGCTCACCGCCAGGAACAATCCATGGCTTTGTGACTGCAGCATCAAGTGGGTCACCGAGTGGCTTAGGTTTATTCCCTCATCACTCAATGTGAGAGGTTTTATGTGCCAGGGGCCAGAACAGGTCCGGGGGATGGCTGTCCGGGAGCTGAATATGAATCTATTGTCATGCCCCACCACCACCCCTGTTCGGTCCCTTGCCACCCTATCCCCAAGCCCAACACCCACCACCCAGCTTGCCACTTTGCCTGCTCCAACCCCCAGCAAAAACTCTACTCTTCCAATGCCCACCCAATCCAAACTCCCCACCGTGCCTGACTGGGAGGGCAGAGACAGGGCAACTCCTCCAATTGCTGAACGTATCCAGCTCTCTGTCCATTTTGTGAATGACACTTGCATTCAAGTCAGTTGGATCTCCATTTTCACCGTGATGGCATACAAACTCACCTGGGTCAAAATGGGGCATAGCCTGGTAGGGGGCATCGTACAAGAACGGATAGTCAGTGGCGAGAAGCAACACCTGAGCCTGGTCAATTTGGAGCCCAGATCCACCTACCGGATTTGTTTAGTGCCGTTGGATGCTTTCAATTACCGTGCCGGGGAAGAAACAGTCTGTTCTGAAGCCACCACCGATGCCTCTCCTTTAAGCAACGGCTCCTCCAATACGGCCTCCAGCCATGAGCAGACGACTTCTCAGAGCCTGGGTTCCCCCTTCCTGCTGGCTGGCTTAATTGGAGGGGCAGTGATATTTGTGCTTGTGGTCCTGCTCAGCATCTTTTGCTGGCACATGCACAAGAAAGGGCGCTACACCTCCCAGAAGTGGAAATACAACCGGGGCCGGCGGAAAGATGATTACTGTGAGGCGGGCACTAAAAAAGACAACTCCATCCTGGAGATGACAGAAACCAGCTTTCAGATTGTCTCTTTAAATAACGATCAGCTCCTTAAAGGAGATTTCAGACTGCAACCCATTTACACCCCAAATGGGGGCATTAATTACACAGACTGCCACATTCCCAACAACATGCGATACTGCAATAGCAGCGTTCCAGATCTGGAGCATTGTCATACGTGATGGTGAGAGGCAGCAAGATGCTTAAGTGGACAACTGAGACTCTGAGGACACACATACACACACACAAACATGCACACACACTGACACACACACACACAAATACATTTGATAAATGTTACACAGATGCATTTGTGCATTTGAATACTCTGTAATTTATACGGTGTACTATATAATGGGATTTAAAAAAAGTGCTATCTTTTCTATTTCAAGTTAATTGCAAACAGTTTTGTAACTCTTTGCTTTTTAAATCTTTAAAAAAATGTTGCTGAAGTACTGTACAGGGTTGTACAATGAGAACCCAATGCCATGGCAAAGGAAAGACTGAATCTTCCTTACGATGCACATTAACCACTTTGCTGTCGAAGCTGTCAGAATAGGTTCCTTTTTAAGAGCGGATTCCTTGTTAAGTGCTGGCAGTCAAGGTATAAGTGCAGATTCAAATGGACTCATCAGGGACTGGATAACAAAACTGAGATAAGATGAAAATTGACCTATGTGTTTTCCTGCTTCTTCTGTATTTCCTGGTTATAAGTTAAAGTAGAAGTGCCAAAATATTATGAGAAAAGAGGTTCTGACTCCAATCCTGGTTTGACACAAAGCAGGAAATAACTAAAACATCACAGGAAAATCTTTTCTTGTGAGATGCTTCAGCCCAAGAGGATTTGATAAGATTTGGAAAAGCATTCAGATTTCCGTGGAGACTATCTCTAAATAAATCAGAATAATGATCCAGTCTTTTTGCCTGAGTGGCAGAAGCTTCACCAGAAAAGATAAGGGGATGGTTGAACTAAACCATTTGAAAGGAAAAAAATCAGTTCAGAACATTGTTTTAGGTGAGAAGAGGATGGCAGAAAAATGTGGAGGATTGATTTTTTTATTTTTGGAATACTGATGATTATTTGGAGGATCATATTTTTCCTGAATATATTCTTTTCCTTTTCCTAATTTCTTGTCTTCCACTTAGACATTTTTGGAAAATGAAAGAAACTATTTTGTTTGGAGGGTCCAAATGCTCTCTCTCCTTTAGCTTCTGTCTTCCCTCGGTGTTCTAATGGGAATCACAGAGGACACTTAATGTCCAGCCATGGACACACCCAACTCCAAGATTGTTTTGTCCATATTCTTCAGGCAAATTTTTGTTGATCCAAAGTAGCATTTTGTTCAGTGACTCCTATGCTTATCCAATCTGGCACTTTTCACTGTTGGAATTTCATTAGTTTCTATTCAGTGTGAGTTTCCTCTTCATTGGGAGTTGTAAAGAGATAACTAATCTCACTTAGAATGTCAGGGCAACAGAATGAAAATAGTTGTTTAGTATTACCAGAGCAGGGGATAGAGGTTTTTGTTTTTTATTTTGTTTTGTTTTTTAAGGAAGTTGTAATGGTCCAAGCCTGTAATCCTCATTTTTTTTTTTAAATGTGTGCCTCTTCTGAGAGGGCACAGTAGTATTCTATTTTTCATCCATTAGATGTAGAAGGGCTATGCCTAGAGAGAGAAACTAGGAATTATCTGAGAGCTGCATCCTTTAAACCTTCTTGATAAAATCAAATTTTGAAATTTCATTCTTTGGCTCTAAAGCTGCTGTTTTTTCTAGCTATTTCAGTGGTGCAACCTTTATGTGACCTATACAATTTTTTTTTCCTAGTAGCCTCGCATTTCCACATCAGTATCTCCAGGTTACATGTTTTAATTATCTTGGCCACCTACCATAAGCAGAACAGACTGGAGTTCATATTTGTCTGGCTGTAGAATGAGGCTGAACCAAATTTTAAGGTACAGTCAGCCAAACAACAATTAGCAGTGAATTAATCCAAAGTGGTTGTATTTCAACTATATTCCCTTAGGTAGACTCTTTAATCACAAAAATGACTCATCTGCTCCACACAGGCAAGATGGAGTTGGTTGTGTAGTTATCCTTTGAACTTGGCAACCACTCTGGATAATTCAGCTAAAAACAAAACCAAAAAAAATATTATTTTCCTTAGTTGCAGAAGAGTCTTCTGGATTCATCTAGATAATCACTTTAGCTTCTCACTTCACATTCCTTCTGTAGATACTATGTACAGATAGTGGCACTTTAAATTTTGAGTTTTGTTTCTGTGCACCACTGTTTAGCATTTCTGATTTACCCATGCATATACCATTCCAGAGATAACTTTGCCTTCTGGAAATGTTAGCTTTGGAACAGTGAGACTACAACTGATGGAATTTGGTAAATTTCTTGTGAGAGCTGGCAGGAACAGTCTGGTACAATGAAGACTTCTGTCCTGAGAAGAAAGTTGCCTGAAAAAATTATAACCAGTCTCTTGTAAAAAGCATTACTGAAGAGTATACTGCTGCAATTAGAAATATCATTTTGAATCAGCATTGCCAACCTTGATCTTCAACACAGCAGGTTTCATTTTTTTTAAAATTCCCTCCTGAAAATAGGATCAGTGTCTCGGATTCTAGAGTATCTGAGAATAGTGACAGGCTCTCTAGTAGCTAGTGAATCCTGTAATTATAACATGCTCATTTCTAAGAAATATGTAACCTACTAGCACTGCAAACAGGAACAGGGTATACCATGATCAGAAAAATGTTAATGACAGTCATTGTTGGTGTCCACCATTCTGGTTAATACCCACTGTTTTTGAAGTGAGTATGTACCTCCTCTGACACTGTCATTTTACCAGACATTTACAGCATGCTGTACTGTATATTTTCAGGTAGAAACGCCTGGCGTTCCCTCCTTTACTTTCCTAGGGCTTGTGCTAAGAACCCAACAAGTGGAATGCGTACACCTTTGCGATAATTCTTATATTTTCAAATTATCTTGCTGTTCATTGAAAATATATCAGTAGTTTTCTCTGAGGTTAAAGAAAAAAGTATAGTATCGTAACTGGTCTGATTTTAAAAAGTACTAATGATGTAGCTAATAATACTGCTCCATTTTTTTCCTGGAGCTAATTATAATCTTTGCAGTCATTTTACAGGAGGAAGGATGTTTCTCTCCACAAGGGAGAAAACCTTGTAATGTTGTTAGCAAGCCATCAATACCAATCACAAGGCAATATTGGTGAACCCTTGGGGAGTATCTAGTCTACTCCACTAGCAAATCCAGACAGGTGGATCAGGTCACAGCTTTTGACAGTGAAGTGGTTAATTCCCATTTAAACCTTCATTTATAGAATTTCTTTGCTCTAACCTATAATAGAGACAGAGTTTTACTTTAGCAAATGAGAATACTGGTTTTACTCATGACCTATCTATCCAGCTGCATGGAGCAACAAATCTAAACTGAGTGCCAAAAGGAAAAAAAAAAGTTAATCTGGTTCTAAGCCTCATCAAATCTTGCCTGATGCTCCTTCCCACACAAGGAATAATTCTAGGAAACTGAAGCTTACATCCTTCCCTAAATTATACAACAGGGTCATATAGAGCACTAGAGGATGTGTTTGTAAAAGATTTATCAGAGAGATTCTTGCACAAATGTGGTACTGTATTTGCTAATGAATCAGGCAGTTGATTTTCTTTTCTGTTGCATTGTTTTTTAAGTAGCACAGCCACGAGAGTAGCACAAAGGGAAAATGGAGCAGGCATGAATTTTGCTGGTGTAGGAAAACACATTGGAGACTTTTAGAAAAGTGCCTCCAAATTTGTTTCAATATTTGGCAAAAACAAAGCATTGAGCAAAGGTGCATCCCAAACAAGAGTAGTATGGCACCAAGTATACTCATTAAAAATGAATCATAATGATTTATTATCCAGTGAGCCATATGCTGAGTTGGTTATAGTTTGTGTTTGGTAGATTTTACCCTTAACCTTGGACTGCTAGTGGCTGGAAAATCTGCATTATCCCTCTTCTTAGACCTACCATGTTGCACACATTGTTAACTTCAAAACTTCACTCTACATTATACAGTACCTTGTTGATATATTCAGTAAAGACTTATTTTAAAAAATGCTGTGTTTGAGCATGTTCATTGATGTTCAACCATTACTGCTGGTTTTGAATGATCAAGAGTAGCTGAAAATGTTTCTGGATGATGTAGGATGATATTGGTATGGATGAAGGGCTAATGAATTTTTGTTTATCCTACCAGTGATGTGTACCTTCTATTTTTAAGGCAAATCGACCCTTTCCATGTTTGGTGCCAATGTTCCTTCTCATTTCCCTCATTGGGATGTGGAGTTCCTATGTATATTCTTTTGATCTGCACATATATACAGAGTATATCATCTCTACAGTCATTTATATGTATCTATAAGGGATGAAAGTCTTATATTATTAGGAAAGGACATACATGAAAGTATGCTCCTGCAACAAGATTGGAATTCTCATTCTTTCCTATGTAGTGTATTTAATTTGTATGCATACCTAGCCACGTACATTGCCAATTCTAAAACTCTCTTTCACTTGGAATACTTGCAGTTATTTACAATTTTAGCATACTCTAGAGAACAAACTCAAGAACCTTCCAGTTTTCGTAAAGCTTCAGACATATATGTGTGAATTTGATTTTGCATACACACAGATTTACATATACACTATACCAAACAAATAGTTGCTTCTTTTGCCTCATTCTTAAGTTGGGAAGAATGTTCTTTTGCCTTCCTGGGTAGTGCCTCAGTTCTCCATATTAATGTGTAAATTATCTGAAGTTGCTAGCCCAATGTCATCTCCCATGATGTACTATTTACTGAGATAAACAGAAGATAATAATGGTGGTATTTAATAATAATAGTGGTATTTTTAAGCACTTTTCAAGTGTCATATGGTGTGGATATAAACTAATTGGATCAGACACAAGCTAAATGGGAGGCAAAACAGTCATTCATCCTTATTTTAAAGGTAGAGAAACTGAAGCACAGAGAAGTGGTTTGCCCAAGGTCTCTCTCCAGAGACAAATAGCAGAGCTGGGACCAGAACCTGGATTTCCTTATTCTCAATCTTGTGCTCTTTCCACTAGGCCATGATAAATTTTGAGGCAATGATACTGTGGGTGCTTACATCTTTTTGTTTGTCAATCAATTGTATTTATTAAGCACTTACTGTGTTCAAAACATTGTACAAAGCTCTTGGAAGAATACAACAAAGTTGGTAGAAACTCTTCCTGCCCACAAGAAGCTTATAGTCTACAGAGGAGCTAACAGTCTATTATTTTAATTTATCACAAAGATTTATTTCATTATCTAGTTTACTAAACTATAAATTAAGAACTGTTTTGAAATGAATCAACAGACAGTGAAATAATTTCCTGAGATATCTTCTATAGAGGAAGACAGCAGCAGAAGGATAAAATAGTCAGTGAAAGAAGATCTTTCAGTGCCTAACTCCTTCTCTTTTGTCTTTACACACAAGTTCATTAAGAGTGACCATACATACTGCTTGAATGAATAGATGCCCAGGCTTCGGACCACCTGCCTGCCAGTGTCCTTTTTTGCTGCCAAATTGTAAAACGATAAGAGGACAGGGAAGGCTGAGTTTTTCCACTGGCTAATTTGGCAATTTCTGTTGAACCATGGTTATCCCTGTTTCCATGACCTTAATTATCTAGCAGGAAAAATGTTAGTGAAGATAGATAATACACTCCATTGTACTTCAAGATCTCTTGATTTTTTTAGATGAATGAATGCAGTCTTCAAAGATATATAGATATATATATATAGATAGATAGATATATATCTATCTATCTATCTATATATATATACATACCTACATATACATACATATGTATATATGTATATACATATGTATGTATATATATTTATAGGCACATAGAGTATGTGAATGCAAAAATTGAAGAATGATAATTGCAAAATAGGAATTTCATATTTAGGTAGTTATGGATTAATGCAATTACTTCTTGACCGTAATTCTATCTCCTGTAAGGTGACAGTGCACTAAATCCATGTGATTTGAGGGCTTAAGTGAGGGATTAAGAATCCCACGTATTTACCTGGCACTCCCTCTCATTCAGCAAAACTTCAAAAAGGAGTGACAAGGTAGTTTGGAAAGAAACCTGATGGAGGATTGGAGATTGGGAAAGACTGGTAGAAATGCCAGAATTTCTTTAGTCTCTCTTTTCAGTCTTCAAGGTCTCTTTCCTGTCTCCCTAATCCTAGTTGCCACAGCAGATATGCAGGTTCCTTTTCCTGAATCTGTGACTCTGTCTACAACCACTTCTCCCACCCATTTCAACACCTTGCCCTCATCCTTAAAAAGGGGTCTTGACAATCTTTAAAATATATTCAATTCCTCAAATATTAGTTCTAGAGTGCCTGAGGTGAATGTGGTCTATTTTACATGGAACTAATGGATAAATGGAAAGCATTTATAGATGTAGAGTTTCCCTTCATCTCTAAGAAGATGCCACAGATGGTGAAATTCATGAATAGGTGCATATGTGCCTGAAAAGAAAAGCATTCTCCACTAGCATTTGGAATGAACAACTTCTTACACTTCTTAAAATGACTTCAATCAGTTCCACTTTTATTTATAGCGAGAGTAATAACACTACTACAGAAATGTCACACAGGATTAATGAATTCTGCAGTATATGTGGGCAATGTAGGGAGCGCTTTAGTCCATTCATTCAGTCATTCATTCATTTGTATTTATTGAGTGCTTACTGTGTGCAGAGCACAGTACTAAGCGCTTGGAATGTACAGTTTGGCAACAGATAGAGACAATCCTTGCCCAACAACGGGCACATAGTTTAAAAACGGGAGACAGACAAAAAAACAAAACAAGTAGTCAGGCATCAGTACCATCAAGATAAATAGAATCATAGATATATACACATCATTAATAATTGTTTTCTAAACAATTTCCCCTCACTGCATAAAGAATGAGCATCTATCCTATATTGCATGTTTCATTCTTACTTGTTACAGCAACCTTTATGAACCAGTTGTCTCATCTGTCCATTCACCATCATGCTTATATTCTTTGCAGCCATGGAACCTGTTTTAAATTCTTGGATAAGGTGCTGAAGACAACAAAATGTCAAATTGGTGGGGGGTGGATTTAAAGTACACGTGTGAAAAACTTATAAAATTATATAATTTATAAAATTATAAAATTGGCCTAGTTCCTCCATTTTTATGTACTTGAGGTTGCTAAATGTGAGGTATACTGAAAAGTCAGAACAATCACTCTAATGTCTCCTCACTCCTCGTCACCTCCTGTTAAATACTTCTACTCTTCAGTTAGGGTTATGCCATGAGAGGGAAATTGCTTTAGGTGGCTGACTACTGATATGTTGGCTGTGTCATTACTGAGGCTGTGTCATTACTGAGGGAGGAGGAAAATGGCTATCATAATGGGGAGAGGCACCTGACTTTTGGGGGGTTATATTATCACTTTCTTGCTCCATTTAGAGCTACCAGCCTCTAACATATGCATATGTCCTATAAACTTGAGGGATACCTCACCACTGTATAAATGTGCATAGAAGTACGTAAGAATGAGCTTACATGTCTTTTTTTTTCAGTCTGCCCATCTGTACAGTGAGAAACATAATCAGATTTCATGAGTAGCAATGCTAGTTTTGGAAATAAATCTTGTTTAATGCTTCTGTATTGATTTCAAAATATTCTTATTTAATAGAGCAGATCAAAGCCCTTATAATGATAATCTTGTGACACTCACTTGTAATAATAAATATTATTACATACTATTAAATTTGCATAAAGAGGTAGCCTCAAAGAAAAAAAAATCTGCAAGAAAAATCACTATGAGCATGTAATCTGGCAAGTAATCATTTCTGTTTTTTAAATGATCCCTCAAGTAAAAATATGTACATTTTTCTTATGGAGAAAATACTTGTTTACCATCATTACCACCTTCATTACCAAGTGATACACAGGGGTCCTGTTACCTGCTGGAGAACTGGTACCTACTCTCTAGGAGCTTATGTTCTAGTAATAACAATTGTGGTATTTGTTAGGTGCTTACTATTTTCAAAGCACTGCACTAAGAGCTGGGGTAGATAAAAGATAACCAGATCCCACATGGACCTCAAAATCTAGGTAGGAGGGAGATCAGGTATTGCAACCCCATTTTGCTGATGAGAGAATCATGGCCTAGAGAAGTTAAATGACTTGCTTAAGTTCACAAAGGAAGGACACACAGCAGGAATGTGGCACAGCTGGAATTAGAACCCAGGTCTTCTGAATCCCAAGCCCATGTTCATAGTAAAAATGCCTTTAAAATAAAACGAGTTTATTACAGTTCATTTTACTCCTGTAAAATATGCGTTGTTCATATAGTACATATTGAGTACAAGCTATGTGCAGTTATATTCATTCATTAAACAACAGTGGTTCAGAATAATTCTCTAGGGAAATTGCTTTAACTAGAAACTTTACAAGATATCTAAGGAAAAGAGTGATTTACATACCCTCTTTAAGTTTTTTCTTTCAGAACTGAACCACATTCTTAGACAATTAAATTCATAGCACAGATGATTATGCCATCTCAGTTTATTGAAATGGCTGTCTACTAGTAAATTAATGCTCCTCCATTCACTGTGTTCATAAACCACAAATGAGCCTTAGTTTTGACCCATCTTGAAATAAACCAAATCCTAAACCAAATCAGTGATATTTACTCAGCATTTACTGTATGCTGAGCATTATATTAAGCACTTGGAAAAGTACAATGGAGCAGAGTTGGTTAACATGATCCCTGCCCACAAGGAGTTTATAATCCTAAAGGGCATGATAAGCAGCATGGGCCCAGAAGAAAACCATCCAAGACAGCTCAGAAGGTGAACGTGACTGTGGGAGATGGAGCATGGTGGAGCCAATGTGAAAGCTGCAGTAGATCACCAAGTCCAACAGCCAGCTTGTTAGACAACTTACCATTTGTCAGAAAAGCATGACTGCTGTGATTTCCCTGGCATTTATTCCTACCATACTTCCCCCAGCTCAGTGTTACCCTTGCCGGCAGGGGGAACCTGGTTTGGGGAGGAGATAAAGAGACTTGAATATTTTCTGTGGTTCCAGAACTAGTGCATTCTAATACCCTCAAGTGACAATAATAATAATAGTAATCATAATAATAGTACTATTTCTTGAGCTCTTACTATGTGTCAAACACTGTACTAAGTGCTGGGGTAGATACAAGATAACCAAGTCCCACATGGGGCTAACAGTCTAAGTAGGAGGGAGACCAGTTACTGAATTCCTATTTTGCAGATGAGGGACCTGTGATGCAGAGAAGTTAACTGACTTCCCCAGCGTAAGTGACAGAGATGGAATCAAAATCCAGGTCCTCTGACTCTCAGGCCCATGCTCTTCCATTAGGCAACATTGCTTCTATGGCAGTAGTTTTGATTGTTTTCTCTAAAGGTTAGAAAAGTAACTAAAATATCTACTATATTTTGTATCAGCAGCCAGGGCAGTCCAGAGGAAATGTATATATTTTAATCATCAAAATTATTTTTAAAAATACATTCCTCTTCTATTTTGATACACAAGACTGCTGTCATTCTCTTGGGTTCCAGTGCTATTATTTTCTCTTTGTGCTTAGCTGAATAAAGAGTATCAAATCTGAATTTAGTTGCCAAATTTGTTGCCACAAAAGCCTGAATGGAGTCTGACTTTTTTGGTTCTGCACTGCAGATATGAGGAGACCAAATGTCTCCTCCTGTCTTAACTTTACTACAATCTGACTGCAGCTAAGGGGAACACTTTTTCTTCTGTTGGATTTTACTCTCTCTTCGTCTACTGTCTATAAGTAGTCAGCAAATCTCACACTACTGTGGTTTTCACATTCCTATTCCTCTTTTTTTCTGTCTCCATTTCTTTCAAAATGGAAATAAAGCATCTCATTCAAGGGGTTTTCAAAGCACAAGGCCAGAAATGAGCAGGTGTAAAAGGGGACTTGCAGCTGGAAGTGTTTTTCATTCCATCCCTTGCACTGGTTCTATTGTCAGTGGAGATTCGATATGGGCCAGCAGCCTTGTCAGAAATATGAAAGGGGGTGACAAACTGACCCATGGGTTTGTGGTATTGTCTTGGCAGGTCACAGGGTTGATATGAGGTAGGCGCATGACTGCTGTGGTCAGATATATATATGGGTAGGACATGGCCTGGAGGGGGCATCTAAAACATTCCCAACATCTTCATCTAAGCAGTCAGCATTTGCAGCATGACTATATTCCATGAATGCAGTTTGGATTAATCAGAAGTGACAAGACAAAAAAAAATAGGAAATGGAAATCTGCAATGAGTGGCAGGAGAAATGCTATAAACACTGTGGCCTAATGTAAATGGAATGTCTCTAGCATCTAAAAAAAAAATCACAATGACAAGATATTTAATACCAAAAGCTGCTGCTGAACATTCAGTGTAACTACTTTGATTCCGAAAAAGTTGTCCATTCGCTCTTACAAATCTATTTCCTGTTTCCATATATGTCAGCACAAATGACTGAATACCAAGATTTGGCCTCAAATCTATTTTGCCAAACTGACCTTTACTGTTGATGTCTGAAAAAGGAACTTTGGATTTATCTTAAATTCTGATTAATAAGATAATTTCAAAGAACACCCAGAGCAGATATATTTTAATCATCATCAATTTGCCTCCATAAAAGTCATTAATCTTGTTCTTATTCCATTAGCTTTTTGTGTATAACCTTTAACAGATTTCATTAACTGTTATAAAGAAAATGTAATAAAAGTAGTACAATTTAATTGAATAACAGTTAAAGAAACAGAGCCGTTAAGTAAAATGCCACCTACATAGAAATCTTTCCAAATTAAAATGACTTTATATGCCCAAATATTAATTCTTAATAACCTTTGAACTCCAAAAATTTATAGTACCCATTGGTACAGAAAATTATTCCACAGATCTGTCTTGTAAAAAGAAAAGAAAATGATTCTTCGTCTATTGTTCAAAATGATTGATTTGCACAAAGACCATGGATTAGAAAAGAAAAAAATGGTAATAGATTTTTTAAGATTATTTCAATAATCTGAAATAAGCAACTTGCATGACCTACATCATTACAGCTTCCCTTATATAAATATCCTTAATATAGGAAGAAAAAAATGACAGTACTCTCCCGTGATGAACAGCAATCATACAATGAAAAATTGATCAAATATTCCAAAAGATATTTTAAATATAACAACAACAAAATAAAAAGATAATTTAATCTTAAAAGAAAAGCTATTTTAGAGAAGATGCTTTTTTGACAATTGTATTCTTGGAGGTTCTCTTGCCATAAAATAAGGTAAATCAAGATAATTTAATGACAATTCACGGTAAATTAACCCCTATTTTTTAGTGCCTTCTCCACCCACCCAAAAAATATAGTACCTTATCCTGCTAATGTTGCAATGTTGTGGCTTGTCTGTTAGTTCATGATTTTCATAGAAAGCAATGTCATGCATTAGCTCACTTCCTGTTTTCTCCTTCCTCCGGTGGAAATGGATTGGCCCCTTGGAGAACTTTGGAGACCACCCTGAACTTCCCTAGGTGATCTTCCTCAGAGGTTGGAACTGCTAACCACCCTGCTCTGCACACAGTAGCAGTTTATGTTGCTGTTTTTTGTTGTTGTTTGTTTCTTTAAATGGTATTTGTTAAGCACTTACTAGGTGTCAAGAACTGTTCTAAGTGCTATGGTAAGTACAAGTTAACTAGGTAGAACACAGGGAAAGATTCCACACAGGGCTCACAGTCTAAGTACTGGTATTTAATCCCCATTTTGCAGTTGAGGAAACTGAGGGTATGAAAAGAAAAGTTAAGTGACTTGCCCAAGGTCACACAGCAAGCAATCGGCAGCATGGCATAGTAGATAGAGCACGGGTATGGGAACCAGAGGGTCATGGGTTCTAATCCCTGTTCTGCCCCTTGAGTGCTACATGACCTTGTGCAAGTCACTTCACTTCTCTGTGCCTCAGTTACCTCATCTATAAAATGGGGATTGAGACTGGGACCCCCACATGGTAAGGGACTGTGTCCAACCTGATTTGCTTGTCTCCACCCAAGTATTAGAACAGTGCCTGGCACATAGTAGGTGTTTAACAAATACGATTATTATTATTATTAGGTGCTTAACAAATACCATTATTATTATTATTGTTATTAATTGGCAGAGGCAGAATTAGAATTCAGGTCTTCCTATTCCCAGGCCTGTGCTCTTTCCACTAGTCCACATTGTTGTTCAGTAAATTCTGTTGATTGGCTGAAAACCTGAGCATGACACCAGCCAGTGAGATTGAGAGACACAAGGAAGGGAGAGAAAGAGGAAGAGAGGGAGAGGGAGAGAGAATGAGGGAGAGAATTAGAAGTAGCAGAGGGGAGAAGCTGTTGAGTGCATGGGAGTTTCTCCATTATATGTTAATTAGCTTTCCTATGCATTCATTCAGTAGTATTTGAGTGCTTACTTTGTGTATTAAGCACTTGGGAAAGTATACTATGACAATAAACACACACACATTCCCTGTGTATAGTTCACCATCAAGTGAACTATGTAGTTGGGAAGCCATTCAAAAATATATCATAGGCACTGAGCCCGAGATGGAGAGGTATTGTTTGATTTAATTATTTAATTATTAAATATTTATTTAATTATTAATTATTAGTTATTTAGTATTTACCCAAGTGTTCAATACAATGCTCAGTGAGCCAATTGGATTTCTTAAGTGCTTACTGTGTGCAGAGTGTTGTACTAAGCACTTGGGAGAGTACAATATAGCAATATAACAGACACATTCCCTGCCCATAATAAGTTTACAATCTAGAGGGAGAGATAGACATTGATATAAATAAAGAAATTACAGATTATGTATATAAGTGCTCTGGGACTGGGATGATTGATGAATAAAGGGAGCAAGTCAGAGTGATGCAGAAGGGAGAAGAAGAAAAGGAAAAGAAGGCTTAGGGAAGGCCTCCTGGACGAGATGTGCCTTCACTAACGCTTTGAAGCAGGGGAGAGTAATTGTCTGCAGGATATGAAGAGGAGGACATTCCAGGCCAGAGGCAGGACATGGATGAGATGTTGGCAGTGAGATAGATGAGATCGAGGCACGGTGAGAAGGTTAACATTAGAGGAGTGAAGTGTGTGAGCTAAATTGTAGTAGGAGAGTAGCAAGGTGAGGTAGGAGGGGTCAAGATGATTGAGAGCTTTAAACCTGGTGGTAAGGAGTTTCTGTTTGATGTTATCCAAAAATTATCCAAGCAGCATAGTGAAGTATGGACTGAAGTGTAGAGAGACAGGAGGCAAGGAGGTCAGCATGGAGGCTGATAAAATAATCAAAGCAAGTTAAGATACATGCTTGCATTAAGGTAAAAGTTTGGATGGAGAAGGATTGGCAGATTTTAGAGATTTAGGGATGGATTAAATATCTGGGGGAAAGAGAAAGAGGATTCAAGGATAATGCCAAGGTTATGGGCTTGTGAGACAGGAAGAATGGTGATGTCAACTACAGTGATGGGAAAGTCAGTGGAAAGACAGGGTTTGGCAGGAAAATAAGGAGTTCTGCTTAAGGCATATTGAATTTGAAGGAATGGCAGGATATCCAGAGATGTTTTAAAGGCAGGAAGAAATGCAAGACTACAGAAGAGGGAACCAGGTCAGGACTGGAGATGTAGATTTGAGAATCTCCTGCATAGAGGTGGTAGTTGAAGCCATGTGAGTCCTCCAAGGGAGTGGGTATAGATGGAGAATAGAAGGGGACCCAAAACTGAACCTTCAGGTACACCCACAGCACAAAGAATGTGCTTAGTAGATGCCATTATTTTATAGACGGCAAGTTGGAAATAACAACAGTTAAAAGAGCTTAAGGAGGTCTGTAAATGACAAATGCAAGCCAATAGATTTCTGCCTTTGTAAATATCCTAGGTCACTAGAGGGCTTTAGAGGCTGTTTGCCTAAGAGCTATCTGAAGCTGCACCCCAGGTGATTTTTCCTGAATAGGTATACAGTGGAATTTCAGCTCCCTTTCAAGGCTGGGTCCAATCATTGTATTAACCCCCTTAGTTTTAAGGGGAGAATTAAACTACTTATGACTTTTCCAGGAGCTCATGACATCTGACTGCCGATGTTCTAGCTGTTAAAGACCAATATCTTCTAAACATATCATATTAAGCTGTGTGTTCATTTTTGATCTACCAGAAATCATCTGTTATATGCTCAATTATATGACTGACAGATTTTAAAAGAAATACATTTTTATTAAGATCAGGAAGAAAGTGGGCAAGTTCAAAACTGTATGAGTGCAAATAAAACCTAACCCTTTGTAAAGGGTTTAAATTATTAGCAGGTATGAAAAAAAGCTTCACTGAGAAAATGTCAGTGGAACTGAACAGTGTCACAGGACAATTATTCCCTAGAGCTTTATGAATATGAAGGTGAAACTCAGGTATAGGTTTTCAAAGCAGGAAGCATTTTTGAGGCAATGATTTTGTCCTGGAATCCTACTATTTCTAGAATATGAACTGGATGGTGTAGATTTCCTAATTTGATATGATGGGGTTTCTGAAGTAGTGTGGCTCAGTGGAAAGAGTACGGGCTGGGGAGTCAGAAGTCATGGATTCAAATCGCAGCTCTGCCGCTTGTCAGCTGTGTGACTTTGGGCAAGTCACTTAACTTCTCTGTGCCTCAGTTACCTCAACAGTAAAAAGGGCATTAAGACTGTGAGCCCCACATGGGACAACCTGATCACCTTGTATGCTCCCCAGCACTTAGAACAGTGTTTTGCATAGTAAGCGCTTAAATGCCATCATCATTATTATTATTATTATTATAGAACAATGGCACATGACTCACTGAGCCCTCAGCCCTGTTTCCTACCCAACTGAGAAATTCTGCTAGAGATACATGAATTTTTTTCATATTTTTCTTTAATCAAAATCAGTCAGTGGTATTTAGTAAGTGCTTACTCTATGCAGAACACAGTACTAAGTGCTTAGGAGAGTCCAATACAACAGAGTTGGTAGACATTTCCTAAAGTAGACAGAAACTGAAGGGAGAAAGAAAACTTTGGCCTGATGTGCTAAGAAAGTTTCAGCTTTGCTTAAAATATGCATTTTATAAGTACAGAGTATAAATGCATTGGTCAGTTGAGGTATGTGAGGGAAAAACAGCTAGGAAGTTATTTTGACTGTGGGTGACATGGCAATAACTTGGTGACTTTTGCATTCTTTATTGTTTATTCTGTATTCTGAACACAAGGGGGCACCAGCAGTGAACAATTTACCATAAAACACATCTACACTATTGAATTCTTCCCTGATAATTACTAATAACTGAACTTTTCATCAAATGTCTGTCTATTTTTATTTTGTTACCAAATGTTTGATTGTTCTCAAGATTTATAATGTCTGCTGCTACTGAAACTACCATCATATTGGAGAAGCAGCATGACTTATTGGAAAGAGAATCAGAGGTCTAGGGTTCTAATACCAACTCTGCCACTTATCTGCTGTATGACCGTGAGCAAGCCACTTAACTTCTCTGTGCCTCAGTTACCTCATCTGTAAAATGGGGATTAAGACTGTGAGCCTCACTGGGACAATCTGCTTACCTTGTACCCATCCCAGCACTTAGAACATTGCTTGGCACATAGTAAGCGCTTAACAAATACCATGATTTTAATAGCAATGATAATTAAAACTACAGTATGATGATAGAAAGTTTACCATGTTTGGTGTCTTTTCCTGAAAAGAAACAATTTGCCAGTGTTTGAAATTTCCCCAGACAGCATGGAATACATGAGCTAGTTTGGTCAATTGGGAATTATGTTCCAGCTGAGCTTATTGTTAGTGGCTTTTCTCTAGATTTTGTCTCCATTTGACTTTGAGTGGAGATTTGAGGGAATTACACATTGATCAGAGATTTATTTCCAATTGCTTAAATACTATATTTTGCAATTTTTCCTAAAATGATGGCTATTCCCCTCACCTGAATCTGCTTACTCCTCTAAGGCGACACATTATCTCTTTCAGACCACTAGACTGCTACTGCAGCAGGAAGTCATTAAATGGTACCTCTGTAGCCTGAAATAATTAATCTGTCTCCTGAAAAGAGTAACTTGGGCCAGAGGGAAAAGTAACCTGCAGGGCATGATTTATTCACAGGAGAATCTGACTCATTAAGTTTTCTTTCCAAAAGCAAAGGGCATATAGCTGTGCTTTGTATTCAGAGATGATTTGGGGATCCTACCCATGTGTGTATATCAGGAAAAAACCTATGAGTATATAATATTTCATTTTACACTGTACACATATAAAGATTCTCTAATGCCATGCTGCTTCATTTACCACTTGCAATGTCTGTCATTCTTTCCTAATCTACCTCAGGAAAGATTCATCTCATCAAGCCTCTGCCAGTGCCGAATCATTTCTTCAAGTGCATTGTCTCGTTTTTTATAATGGATGCACTGAACACCTTTTAGGCTAACAGAGCTTGAAAAATCAATTTAGAAAAACTTGGCTTTTTCAAAAAGCTAGCAGCCACAATGGTAACAACACATTTCTGGCCTTCACCTTTTTAGAGAGGTTGTTCGCTTTGCAGAGAAGGTATAGTAACTCTTTCAGGACAATAAATCTAAGCTGATAAATTGTCTTTTCCAACCAATTCATAGCTAATGAGATGAAATAACCAAAGTCATTAAGTTATTAATGAATGGTATTTATTGAGCTTACTATGTGCAGAACCCTGTTCTAAGCGCTAGGGAGAATACAATATAACAGCATTACGGACATGTTTCCTGCCCTCCTCAAATCCAACAATTACTTTCCCCTGCACCCCCACAAAGCTTTATTGAAGGCACAATAGGCCTTCCCTGACTAAACCCACTTTTCCTCTTCTCCCACTCCCTTCTGGGTCACACTGACTTGCTCTCTTTTTTCTCCCTGCATCCCAGCCCCACAGCACTTTATTTATATTAATATCTGTATCCCCTCCCCCCATCTCCATTGTTGTAGTCAGGGAATGTGACTGTTTATTGTTATATTGTATTCTCCTAAGTGTTTAGTACAGTGCTCTGCACATGGTAAGTACTCAATATATATGATTGAATAAATGAATTAATGATAATTTTGATATTTGTTAAGCGCTTACTATGTACAGAGCACTGTTCTAAGCGCTGGGGTAGATACAGGGTAATCAGGTTGTCCCACGTGAGGCTCACAGTTAATCCCCATTTTACAGATGAGGTAACTGAGGCACAGAGAAGTTAAGTGACTTGCCCACAGTCACACAGCTGACAAGTGGCAGATACAGGATTCAAACCCATGACCTCTGACTCCCAAGCTTGGCTTTTTCCACTGAGCCACGCTGCTTCTCTAATTAGTAAGTTAGCAAGTTTTTATTAAGGAAACACAAGAGGAGCACTGAACTTTTGGTGGTGGGATAGGGAAAGCACTATCCCTAAAACTCAAAAACCACATGCACCAGTGGGATTTTGATGGCAAAAGGGTCATCAGCCAGACTCCAGGGAATTTCTATTTCCCACCTGGAGTTGTTTTTGAAGGCCCAAATATGGCAATCCTTTCCAAATCTGCCACTGGATTTGCCAGTAAAGAAATGTGCTTAGAATCTATCCACTGTTGACAAATTATTATTTTTTTCTTTTTTAACATTTTTCTCTAGAAAGCATCACTTTATTTGTTTTGGGTAATAATTCACTTGAGTGGAAATCACTTGACCCAATTTTTTCAGATGTAATAGCTAATTTAGTGAACTAGCCAGAAGCAGATTCAAAAATTTGTAGCAGATGCTGTAATTCCTATGTGTGTCTATTGGTCCTTTGGTTTATGGGTTTTAATAATTTGAAATATAAGCACCACAGAGCCAAGATGCAGTTTTGTGTCTCAGAGGCAGAGCTTAATTCAAAATTGCCCCAAAATGATTTGTAAGATGATGTTCTTAACTACATTTGTTATCAGTGAAAAAGAAAATATTGGATTAGCCCTTTCGATTAATGTGAAAAATGAAAGCAGGTTGGCCGTAAACAGAAACTGAGAGCTAAATGTAGGACATCGTTTTTGTTCTATTTGGTTTCTAAATAAATAAATCATCATTTTCCCACATTACAATTTTATAGAGAACTCAAAATTTACTTTATGGGTTTGAAAGCCATCTTGAAGTAATGAAAACATTTTGTAAGAATATAAAAGCAAAAAGAAACTTTTTTCCACATCTTTTAGATAGTGGGTTTTTTTACGTTAATTTTCTGGTATAGAATATGATATCCAAATTTGTATTCTGTGTACTATGAATAAACACATATGGAATCACTTATGCAACCCATGGATACAGATAAATGGCATAGAATTATTTTCAATGTATCTTTAACCAGAAAAATAAATATTCCAGATTATGTTTAAGGCCTGAATTGTGCCTCTAGAAGCATAAACATTCTTTGTCACAAGTTGCTTCAAGTTCGATTGATTCATAAGGGCTGATCTGAAGCTGCATTACAGTAAATTAACTGTCATTTTATAACATTATTGGAAAAGAATCCTAGAGTAAGTGATTGTACATTAGCAGACATTTTGACCCTTAGTAATTGTTTTTATATCAATTTTTCCTGTTGGTGTGCATTGTTAGAAAATATATTTATCCATTTGGAGTTGTTAAATCTGCATTTGTCATCTATTTAGTATGTAAACTCATTAGCACCTATTGAGTTCAGCTATTTATACAAATGTATTCCTGTATATATTCATATTTTATCTCAATATGTATACAGATATATATATACATATATATAGGGCACCACAGAGATATTTTGCATTATTTCACTAAATTGCACCATATGGATCTAGGTAGTTTTATGCTATATTGTCAATAGGATATGCACATTAAAAAATAGCAACAAAAAACAAATCTGCATGTATATGAAATAGTTACATATTGAAAATGTAATAATCTGCATAAAAATTATCAAGTAAACAGTTACCAAAGGAACACAAATCCTCAAAAGAAACTAAAAACAACTAAATCTCAATAAGAACACACATTTTACTGTTGACTATAGCACCTCAGAAAAGGTAACTGAAAATGTATGTTTTTTTTAATAACCAGTTATAATTTAAAGAATCATCAGGCATTATTCCCATTAGACTGTCAACTCCTCGAGGGCAGGGAGCATGCCTACCAACTCTATTGTACTTTCCCAAGTACATGGAACAGAACTCCATTGATTGATAGGTTGATTTGCTCATTTGCTACACTGAATACTTAATAACCAAGTCATGTGCCCCTTGGAGAAGTTGTTAGTTAACACACTGACCAATTTATGCCATAGAAATGTCAGTTGATTGGAAAGGAATGATGTTGGATATTAGGGACAGAGCCTTTAGTGTTTCCAGGAAGTCTCCTGCCTATGCACTTCTTCCTTTTCAGCGCGGTGACTTCCAAGCTATCAAGGTCCCCTCACTGTCTTTTCAGTTAAGAGATATGCAGTCTTCAAACTATTTTCTCACTTTTTTCGTAAAATATATTGCTACCGAACTGTCCAGAGTCACCACCATTATTCTACTATTTAAACCATCCACTTAGTAGTGAAAGATAAAATCCAACTGTCAACTTTTGTAACACAAAAAACTCACTAAAAAACACACCTTGAGCATCATCAGTAATAAATTTACTTCATTCATTAGCTCTTTATGAGTAGATATATAGGAGTTTACCTCTTGGCTAAACTGTAAAGAAGTGACATGGAAGATTAAGTTGTGTGTTTATTCCTTCAGACTAAAATAAAGAGGCATAAAATAGGCATTCAACCTCTGCAAAAACACCCACAAATGAGTTTACCTTTATCAATTTGAACATTGTAGGCTTTGCAAGTCTTTCCCAGAAGTTCTGCAAAAAAACCCACAAATGAGTTTACCTTTGTCAATTTGAACATTGTAGGCTTTGCAAGTCTTTCCCAGAAGTTCTTTATGTTCCTTAAAGAGGAAAAAAGGACAACTATTTCTTGGCCATTAATCAAGATAATAATACCCCAGAGATCTTTTAACTTTGAAACTTCAGGGGATGTGTGCTCCATGCTGTGAAAGGAAGTTACTTTTAATCACCTGTGAACAATTAAACGAAAGCAAAAGGCTTTGACCTAAGACTTTCAAAGTTCCAGGTTGTGTCCATGCTGGCAAGGGAACAATACCCTATAGGTCTTTGTCTTTCTAAGAAGTGCATCTGTGTTACAACAGTAATTTGGTTCTCCAGTAAATTTGTCCAAAGAAGAAAATTTTACCATTGATGTACTTCGGTGAATCATAGCAGTAATCATTTTCAGATAACAAAAACAACAACAACAACAGTAATAATAATAATAATGATAGTTAAGTGCTTACCACGTGACAAGCACTGTGCTAAGTGTTGGAGTTGTTGCAATATAAGCAAATCAGACACTGTTTCTATCCTACATAGAGCTCATAGTCTAAGAAGTGAGAACAGTATTTTATCTTCATTTTACAGATGTTGTAACTAAGGCACAGATACTATAATTCAACCAAGGATTGTTTTAGATGAAGAATCATTCAAGCCAAATTCATAGATGAGAAATCTATATTTAGGTCATGAGAACCAAAGTTAAGATTAGAGGAAAGGGTTATGAGTTTTAGAAGACTCCAAAAGGATTACATATACAATAATTATAATTCATAATAATTATGGTATTTGTTAAGCACTTACTATGTGCCAAGCACTGTTCTAAGCTTTGAGATAGATACACGATAATCAGATTGTTATACGTGGGGCTCACAGTATTAATCCCCATTTTACAGATGAGGTAACTGAGGCAGAGAGAAGTTAAGTGACTTGCCCAAAGTCACACAGCTGACAAGTGGCAGAGCCAGGATTAGAACCCATGACTCCCAAGCCTGTGCTGCTTCCACTAAGCCATGCTGCTTCTCCCATACAAGGAAAGTGGATTCAGAGTGGAGTATTAGAGAGAAAAGTTAGAACTATCTAAGATAGTTCATCTGTACCCACAAAGAGAGATTTAAAGGATTTCAGTCTCTCACAGTTCTCCCAAGCACTAGAGAACGCCAGGACCAGGGGCAATTCCTGAACACTCAAAGTAAAGAGTCAATTGCAATCTGTGGGGTTCAATTACCACCTAGTAAGGCTCTGTTAAGGCAATATAGGCTTATCAACAGTTTCCCTCAAATACTTCCAACTAAGCTCTTTTCTCCCTCTCTCTCTCTCACCTACCACCTCCCCCCACCACACACACCAATAACAGGTCTTTCTGTTATTACTGTATGTGTTAAGTGCTTTCTATGTGTCAAGCACTGTTCTAAGAATTGGAGTTGATAGAAGTTAATCAAGTGGGAACCAGTCCACATCCCATATGGGGCTCCCATTCTAAGGGAGCCCTACCCATTCTAAGGGGGCCCTAACTTATCCTAGTTTACCTTCTGTCATTCTCAGTGACCCCAGCATGACTCTGAAGATCCCGGGAGATTCTCTGGGGGTTGAGTAGTTTTTAAACACCCACAAGGGACACACAACTTGAGTGAGCATTGCATAAAATACTTTTGATTGAATTATGTAGCAGTTCCTCCCGGTGGGCTGTGTCCTTCCTGTTGGAGAGACACATGTGGATTAGGCCCCAGCTGCCCCACCCCAGCCTAACTCCTGAGAAGACTAGGAGTCTCATGGGGGACAGGGACTGTGTCCAACCTGATCAACTTGTATCTTCCCTAGTGCTTAGAACAGTGCTGACACATACTGTTATCAGCCAACTTGCCAGACTCGTGTCTCTCCCAACTTCAGGCCATACTTCGCTCTGCTGTCCGGGTTATTTTTCTACAGAAACGTTCAGGATATTTTTCCTCACTCCTCAAAAAGCTCCAGTGACTACCCATCCACCTCTGCCTCAAAGACTACTCATCATTGGCTTTAAACCACTCAATCACCTTGCCCCCTCCTACCTTACCTCCTTACTCTCGTACTACAACCCAGTAATAGGAGAGTAAGGAGGTGAGGTAGGAGGGCCCAAGGTGATTGAGTGCTTTAAAGCCAATGATGATTTACATCATTATTAGATGATGATGTATCTGATGATCTGCTACAACCCAGCCCACACACTTTGGTCCTCTAATGCTAACCTTCTTACTGTACCTCAATCTCATCTGTCTCGCCACTGCCCCTTTGCCCATGTCCTGCCTCTGGCCTGGAATGCTCTCCCTCCTCACATCTGACAGACAATTACTCTCCCCATATTCAGAGCCTTATTGAAGGCACTTCTACTCCAAGAGGCCTTCCCTGACTAAGCCCTCCTCTCCTCTTCTCCCACTCCTTTCTGCATTACTCTGATTTTCTCCTTTTATTCATCTCCCCTCCGAACCTCACAGCACTTATGTACATCTCTGTAGTTTATTTGTATTAATGTCTCTCTCTCCCCCTATAGACTGTAAGCTCACTGTGGGCAGGGAAATTGTTTACTGTTACACTCTACTCTCCCAAGCATTTAGTACAGTGTTCTGCTCATAGTAAACACTCAATAAACGTGATTGAATGAAATATGATTGAATGAATGAATACTAAATATCATAATGGTGATAGTAATTGGGGGGTGGGGTCCCTGTATCTGATCACTCTCTGCCCATTTGAAAGGATTGACTTACACCTGGCTAATAGCTGTGTCCTCTGGTTCCTGCAGATAGGATCTTAATGATTGGAACATCTGCACACACAAAATCTTTCTCTTTTATTGCTGTTTGTCATCACAGCTGTCAGGAAGAAATTTCCAACTGGCAATTTTCATTAGCTATGGTTTCACAACACAGCTCCTTGTGGCAGAGAGTCATCCCTCTGAACCTTAAAACCCACCCTGCAACCCTCACAGTGGTGCATCCCAGCTCCTTAGGGGGGTATTGTGTCTACCACAGCCATCTGGGGCATTCCCCTCCATCACTCCTGGCTCCCATGGCGCCCAGCCTTCAGGATGACACAGAGAAGGTAAAGGACAGCTAGTTAGAATTTAACAACAAATGTCATCATCATCATCAGAACTTTCCCTAACCCTCTGATTGTGTTCTAGCCACTTGGCAATAGTTACCATCTTTGAAGGTTTATGAGATTCTGTTACTCATTATTTAACATGTGTTCAGTTCCCTATTGAGAAGAGTAAGAGGGAAGTGGGAATGAACAAGAAGGAGGACAACCAGCACTCAGTTCTTCTAAACATTATTTTGCCTCTATAGTAAGTGGGATATAATGTAGAAGTGACATAACTGTAGTAAGTGGCATACACCTCCCAAAAGAGGCCTTTCTAGACCAAGCCTTCATTTCCTGTTCTCCCTCTCCCAGTTCTTGTGTCACCCTTGCACTTAGATTTGCACCCTTTATTCCCCCCACCCTCTAAGCCTCACAGCCCTCTAAGCCCCACAGCACTATGAATATATCTGTAATTTATTTATATTAATGTCTACCTCCCCATCTAGATTGTAAATTCATTATGGGCATAGAATATATTTACCAACTTAGGACAGTGCTCTGCACCCAATATGTGCTCAATAAATGAGTCAGGTCATTTCTACAATGTTATTTGTTTACCCATATCTTGCTAGGATTATCATTATATCTTTAATAAACACATAAAACCTATGTCTCATTTGTACAGGTTCTCACAATGATCTTCTCCTCATGTTGCTAAAATGGTAGGAACATTACTTTCTAGGCCTGAGTTCTAATCCAAATTATGCAGTGGATTTATATTTGGGTTGGGTTAAACCACTGTGTGCTTCAAACCAGCACATTGATTTCCCACCAATGCCACAAGGTGATAGTGAGAATAAATCTGTTGTGACAGTCTTCTGAAAGTGTTGGCTATTATAGAAACATGGTTACCAGTAGGATTTCAATCAGAGGAAGTAGGGAAAGTCAGGAGAAACTTGTTCTGTTTTTTCTTTGAAAGAGAGAAACAGTCCTTACATTTTTACTTGAAGTAAAGTGTGAGAGTGAAGAGTCCTAAATTCACTCTGCTATCTTAAATCAATTTAACATTGTCTTTATTCATTGGTTAACTTTCATTTTCCTGTTTTTCAAAGAGCAGGCTGATCAAGCTCAGAATGAGTTTCCTGACAAGAAATGACAGAAGGAGTTTGGCAAAAGCACAATACTGACATCTTTCTGTATATTTGTATCAATACAAGTATCTGGATGTATATCTAGATATATCTATAGATAGATGCACATATATAAATATATTAATATCTCTTTGTATATATAGAATTTAGGGAATATTTGCTGGAGAAATGCCATCAGTGGTGAAGGTGTCCAGCCAAAGATCCACCTAGGGAATTTGTTTAAAGGATAGGATATTCTGGAATTCTGAAAATAGCTGGTTAACATAAATGATGAAGACTTTAATAGTTACCTAGGTAGCTAACTTAGTTGTTAGCTACCTAGCTAACATAGCTAGCATAGCTAAATCTAGCTGTGCTCCTGCTAGAGTTTAAGGTTCCCAAGGACAGGGATTGTGTACTTTTCCAGATAGACTGCAAGCCAGTTATGGGCTGGGAAAGTTACTACCATCTCTGTTATATTGGTATGTTGTACTCATCCAAGCACTTAGTACAGTGCTGTGCACACAGAAATCACTCAGTAATTATGATTAATTGATTATTGCTTAACTACTGTGCTTTTCCAAGAACTTAGTATAGGGCTCTGCACACAGTAACTGGTCAATGAATACCATAGATTGATGCACTGACTCTGGAACTTCAGTAAATTGTTGCCACTCTCTCAAGGTTGATTTGGCTCTAGGTGAGTTTTATATGTAAAATTGTTGTGTGTACTTTCAATGGATTGATCTCTCACTCACTGAACTCTGCTTTCTAGTGGGAATACAACTGGCAGAGACAGTGAGTATGATTGATTCTCTTTGACTAAGTCCTCATTTCCCCTGTCCGTCCTCCCCTCACCGTCGATTATACATTTAACTGTGGACCCCTTAAGCACTTTGATACAGAACTTCTGGGAAATGTCTACTAAGTCTGTTGTTTTGTACTCTTCCAAGCACTTAGTATAGTGCTCTGCACACTGTAAGCATTAAATAAACATGACTGATTGATTGACTAATTAAATATCCTTATATTCTACTTCCCCATCTTATTAATAATAATAATGGTAATGATACCTCTGAAGTGCTATGTGCCAGGCACTATTTGTTTTCCAATGACTTTTTCCCCACTTTCAAACATGCCCATTATATTCCCCATCCTTAAAAAAAGCCACCCTTGACTCCACAGCTCCCTTCAGTTATCATCCCATCTTCCTCCTACATTTTTCTCCAAAATCCTTAAACAGGTTGTCTACATCAATTGCCTCCACTTCCTCTCTTCAAATTCTCTCCATGACCCCCTCCAGTCTGGCTTCGATGCTCTTCACTTCAAAGAAACTGCTCTTTCTAAGGCCTCCAATGAACTTTTTCTAGCCAAACCCAATGCCTCTATTCCATCCTAATCCTCCCCGGCCTCCCAGCTGCTTTGTATACTGTGGAACACCCATTTGCCCTTGAAACATCACCTAAGCTTGGCTTCACTGATATTAACATTCCTGGGTCACCTCCTGTCTCTCTGGCCATGCATTCTCAGTCTCTTTTGCAGACTCCTCCTCTGCCTCCCACCCGTTAAATATGGGAGTCATTTGAGCCTCAGTTCTGAGTCCCCTTCTATTCTCCATCTACACCCACTCCCTCAGAGAATTCATTCACTTCCATGGCTTCACTGACCATTTCTACACAGATGATTCCCAAATCTAACATCTCCAGTCCTGACCTCTTTCCTTGTCTGCAAATTTACATTTCCTTCTGCCTTCAGGACCCTTCTATTTGGATGTCCCACTGACAACCTTAAAGTTATTATGTCTAAAATGGGACTTCTCATACTACCAACCAAAACCTGTCCTACCCCTAACTTCCCCATCATTGCATACTGCACCACCATCCTCCCTGTCACACAAGAATCATATCTGTGAGTACCATGTAGGACAGGGACTGTGTCCAACCTGATTAACTCATATCTATCCTAGTATTTAGAGCAGTTTTTAACACATAATAACCACTTAACAAATACCATTAAAACATAAAAAATGCCTTGACAAAAATCCTCAACTCATCTCTCTCATTCAATCCACATATTAAATCTGTCACCTAATCCTGTTGGTTCTATCTTCACAACATTGCTAAAATCTGCCATTTCATTTTAATCAATCAATTAGTGGATGTATTGAACACTTACAATGTGCAGAGCGCTGTACTGAGCACTATACTGAGCACAGCAGAGTTGATAGACATATTTCCTACCACAATGAGCTTACAATTTTTTCTCCCCATCCAACTGCTATTAAATTCATCCAAACATTTATCATGTTACACCATGACTACTGCATCAACCTCGTCACTGATACCCTGCTTCTTATCTCAACCCATTCCAGGCCATACTTCACTCTGCTGCCAGATCATTTTTCTAAAAAAACAAAAAAGTAGGTTCACATATCCCCACTCCTCAAAATCCTCTAATGGTTGTCCATCCCTCAGTAAATTAAACAAAAACTCCTTACCATAGAATTTAAAGCACTCAATTGCTTCGTCTGTCTTATCTTAGCTCCCTGATTTCCTTCTACAACCCACAATACTCACTTTGCTCTCTTAATGCCAATCTACTCACTGTACCTCTGGATCATAAATCTCATCCCCGAGTCTTTGCTCATATCCTTTTTCTGGCCTGGAACCCCTATTCCCCTTTATGTATGACAGATCACCACTCTCCCCACCTTCAAAGCCTAATTAAAATTACATCTCCTCAATAATAACAATAATAATAATAATAATAATAATGGCATATGTTAAGCGCTTATTATATTTGCTAAGCACTGTTTTAAGTGCTAAGCACTGTTTCCTGACTAAGCCTTTAGTTCCTGCTTCCTTCTGCATCACCTTTGTACTTGGATTTGAATGCTTTTAGCACTTAGTACTCCCCTACCCTCTTCACACAGAATTTATGTATATAGCAATCAATAAATCAACTAATAGTATTTATTGAGTACTTATGAAGTGAACATCATTGTATTGAGTCAGTCAGTCATATTTATTGAGCACTTATTGTATGCAGAGCACTGTAGTAAGTGCTTGAGAGAGTATACTCTAACAATATAACAGACATATTCCCTGCCCATAATATGAATGCTTGGGAGAGTACATTTAAACAAAAGAAGAGCCCCAGAACAAAAGAGATTTATAGCCTAATGAGGGGGACTGAGAGACAAGACGTATAAAACAATGGGTGTTGAAAGTAAAAGCAGGATAAAGAAAACAAAAACAAAAGAAAGATAAGTATATTAATGGATTCAAGTTATTATGAATTTGAGACATGCAGAGGTCTCAAAGGGGAATAAGTTAAGTGACTTGCCCAAGGTCACCCAGCAGACCAGTAGGTGAGCTGGGATTAGAAGCCAGGTCCTTCTGACACCCAGGCCCATGCTCTATCTACAAAGCCATATTAACACCCCTCACACACAAACCCCCCCCAAAGCAACCAACCACAAAATAACCTTAAGTCATGGGAAGAGAACTAGAATTTGATTGTTCCTTTTTGCTACTGAAAATGCTCTATACAATCATAAATCTCCAAAGGAAGTGCAGTAAGGAAAAAGACTGCCCAGTTTTCAAAGTCTAAAGTCTTGCAGGATAATAGGGAGCGAATGAACCTGTACTCAATTCACTGTTGAGCTATTTTGTGTAGAACACTGCCTTCTGCATGCAAATGAATCATATCCTCAATGCCTTATCACAATAACTTATCAGTGGTAGATAATCCAGACTCACTGTTGAATCAGTTGGTTTCAACCTTAGTCAGGAGGAACTATTTAATGGTAGAAATGGGAGCTCAGTCTTTATGATCCACCTAATCCTTAAACTCTTTTCAGAGATTGACAGCCAGCAGATGTCAATACCAAGTACAGCCATTTCTTTAGGTGTGGTTTGGACAACCATCTGCAGGGCTGAGACCACTAGAACAGTTCACCTAGAACTCAAAGCAGTCATCAAATGGTAAAGAGTTTAATTTACACATCACCTGGATTGCATTTAAATGGGCAGTTTAGGGGTGAAAAGATCTATATCCTATTTCCAGTCCCCAGAGCTAGTCAGTAATCCCCTTTCACTGCCCTTTTAGGGTATTTCCTCTTCAGAGTGATTTTTTATGATTATTTTTTTGGCAGTATGGTAGGGTGTCGTTTTCAAAGTGCCAAGCTTTCAGCTCTGGCTTGTCATCTGGTGATGGTATCATGACTCACTCTTAAAGAGAAAATTGTTCTGTTGCCCACAGGCCTTGGAAATGTCAAAACTAGTAAAAACTTTGATTCTCCTGATAGTATGGAAAGGCTTTCCGTAAATCCCATGGATACGCGGGAAAAACCGAGGGAGAGAAAGAGTAATAACAATACTTATTTTCCCAAAACTGATTCAGCAATCAGCTTTACAATTACAAAGATCCATTTCACTGGACATTGTAACTGGAAGTGAAGTGAATGAGAAATGAGTCTCAATCAAGAAGGCTCAGTCCCCACCCTTTACTCTATCATTTTACTCCACTGGTTTCCAGAGTTACTTGCCAGCTTTCTAATTTGCAGCTTATTTACCCGTTGCCTTCCATGTGATTGTCTTTCATTTGCCTTATTTCTATTTAATATGCACACAAAGAGAATTATGATTTAGAATTTGATAGGTAAGGCATTTTGTCTAGTTTGTTTTGCAACCCAGAGTGACTTGTCTCTAGAGCTACGTTTAATTTAGCATGTCAAACTGTTTCCTTCAAATGCTATTGTTAAATGTTTTATATATGAGACAGTCACAAAAGCGCAACAAACAATGTGGAAGAGGGAAGTGTAAATGAGAGGTAATGAAAATGCAGACAGGGCTGCATAAGAGCCAGATTGATACATTTTATATTCTAAAAGAAGTCAAATGACTGAACTGTATTCCCAAACCAGTGAGAAAATAGAGCAGAACTGAAAACTGGTATTTTGAGAGTCTTGAGAGAACAAGAATATGTCTTTCATTTAATTGTCTCCTTTTTTCATTACTGAAAAGAATTATTTGATTCAAGAAGCTGGGTCCAGTGAAGGGTCAGGATTTATTGAGTACCCTCAAT
Source organism: Ornithorhynchus anatinus (assembly GCF_004115215.2). NCBI lineage: Eukaryota > Metazoa > Chordata > Mammalia > Monotremata > Ornithorhynchidae > Ornithorhynchus > Ornithorhynchus anatinus. Next base: position 46,474,359 of record NC_041728.1, on the reverse strand, counting down.
CTTGCCTTTTGGGACTTCATATTTTAAGAATTCACAATGGACACAGACTTCTCCTGGTATGTTTCTCTCCACTCACTTCTTTCAACATTTAATTGATAGTAACTTCTTGAAAAAATCAGTTATTGGCCAGTTTTGGGGATGGAACCTTTCTCTCCTCATCAACCTCAAAAGTCAGTGTCTGGAGGAGATTTCTTGGGAGAAGTTTATGATGAAGTGAGGGGCATGAATGATGAGGTGGAAAATGGGAGTTTACATCCATCATGGGAAATGAATCTTCTCAGGAGTGGAGAAGGAACCAAGCAAAGCTTCACACAATGGAAAAGACAAAAATGGATGTTAGGATAGGGATATATGAGGGAAATAGGTGGGGGTGGATGAAGGCTTCTAATTAGTGGTTCTTTGATAATGACAGCCTGGAGAAAGAAAGGAATAGTTTGATGAAACCAAGAGATGTTTTGGGATTAGTTGAGGAAGATGTGTGAGTAAAGAGAGGGAGTTTAGATTTAAGATGAACTAAGAGGACAAAAATTACCCTTTGTTTACACATTAGTCACCCCATCTGGGCAGAGCCTCAATATGAAATCTCTCTTAGAATATCAAGCTATTAAATAGGCAAATAATTCAATTTATAACAATTAATTATAAAATTATAGTTTTATTTTTCCCCCTTTGAAGGGTTTGTATTTTCTGAAGAGCTACTGCAGAGCAGAAACTGTAGCAATTTTCCCATGAAACAGTGAAATGACTGGACTGATCATTCACTAATGTAACCCAAAGCATTTTGTTCTTAAGTTTCCTGAAACTTGTTTTTTTTTAGATATGTTGGAGCTACACATTAACCCAGAAGAAATTCCTATGAGCAGGTAATAGACCTTTGCTGTAAATCATTTTACATAGGAGTTTGATGAAATTGCAGAAATATGGAATTTTTTTTAATCTTTAAAGAAAGTACAGCGTGTGCAATGATCCAAGATTGTTAATTCCATCCTTAAAAAAAGTCCATTATATCATGTTTATAAGTTATGTCTAGTATCAATTTTCAGCCTCCCCACCCCCAGAGAGTCAGGAAATAATTCTGAAAAGCCAGACAACATACTCTGTCTGCCATTTTAATGAAGGTAAGGAAAAGCAGATTGCAAAAAGGTCCCAACTAGATCCTATGTGTGTCAAGACAGTAATTCATACAAAGGACACCAAACCTTTTTTCTTATTTAGACATGAGCATTTTCTCATTTGTGCAGCCCTGATCCTAATGCCTCTCTCATCTGCCTTGGACTACCCAGCTGGGAAAGGAAGCATTTCATGACAATGGGATAGATTTCTATAACACCTTGGTGCTGCCAAATCTCTCATTCTTGCTGGGGGAAATTACCTGCACAATTTGTAATATCAGACTGCTCTGTGAGGAGAGGACTAAATGTCAGGGCTGGGAGAGCAGAATGATGAGGGGATAAATGTGATTGCCTTGAGGATGGCTGAAGGTGATCTCATTAATCTATCATTTTACAGACACTGTCTTCAGATGCAGGCAAAAAGAACTAAAAAGACAGAAATCGCAAAATTGTGTGGTCTCTGGCAACTTCGAGTACAAAACATCAAGTTATGCAATTGCCATCTGTGAGATGACAAGCTACTTGAGGACAGGAATCATGCTAACTTGCCATATTGTTTTCTTCCAAGCATTTAGTACGGTGCTTTGGTTGATGAAAATATGGGAAGCAGCATGGCTCAGTGGAAAGAGCGCAGGCTTGGGAGTCAGAGATCATGGGTTCAAATCCCGGCTCTGCCACTTGTCAGCTGTGTGACTGTGGGCAAGTCACTTAACTTCTCTGGGCCTCAGTTACCTCATCTGTAAATGGGGATTAAGACTGTGAGCCTCTCGTGGGACAACCTGATGACCCTGTATCTTCCCCAGCGCTTAGAACAGTGCTCTGCACATAGTAAGTGCTTAACCAATATCATTATCAGTCCTTTTGTACCATGGGATTTGTGGTCTTTTCCCTACAGTTCTCATCCAGCTATCCTAAAGCTCCTTGCTTTGGCAGTGGCCTTCTTCTCAAACAGATTGAACAGCATTTATGCTTTGCAGATCTTTAGGTTGATCTGGAGCCTGAAGCCACATTATTGCCATACTCTGACAGTCTCCTAAAGGAGGTAGTAGTTTTCTAGATTTGCTTTTGTACTTCTTTGTCTACTGTGGCATCACTGGTAGTGTTGCTGCCCAGGCAACAACATTCTGAGAAAGCAGTTCACTCTGTCTTTTCACTATAGACCTTGGTTTGTGGGTCGCTTTCCTAAATACAGGCTGACATATTTGTGGGCAGGGAATGTGACTGCTTACTCTGTTGTAATGTACTCTTCCAAACTCTTAGTACAGTACTCTGCACACAGTAAGTGCTCAATAAATACCTTTGATTGATTGATTGATTGGTATATTACCTACGTTTACCTTAGGCTCATTCTCAGCCTAAAATACCTGACATTTGATATTTGGCATAATTTCCAATTTTTTGCATTTTTTTTTCAGTTTGTGCATGTAGGGTTCAGTCATTAGCATATACAGATTCTTGAACACTTTAGGACTTTGGATGATGCTCAAAGTTTTTTGTTTTTGTTTTTTTCTTAATGGTATTTATTAAGTGCTTCCTGTATGCCAGACATTGTACTAAGTGCTGGGTGTGTATAAACTAATCAGGTTGGGCATAGTCTCTGTTCCACATGGGGCTCACAGTTTTAATCCCCATTGGCAGATGAGGTAACCGAGGCTCAAAGAAGGTCACATAGCTGAGAAGTAAGGGAGGTGGAATTAGAACCCAAGTCTTTCTGACTCCCAGGCCCGTGCTCTAACCACTAAGCCATGCTGCTGAGCTGGAAGTTCCAGAGGGGTTGGAAAGCATATTTAACAACTCCAACTGAATCTTTTGATGCTTCTTGCACCATGGCTGCATAGAAAAGTAATTAACAAGATGAGTCCCACTATGTATACCTGCTTAGTCTATTAACATTTGGAAATGTATCAGACAGAGCATTCCCTGCTTTGACACAGTCATCCATCATGAAGTAGTCTTGGAATCTTAAAGAATTTTGGGGGGGAGCCAAATTTGCTAATAATTTCTGAAGTCCAAATCGACTAATGATGTCAAGTGCTATCCTAAACTCTCTGAGAGACATGTAAAGATCTTGGTTCTGCTCCCTGCAATTTTCCTGTATTTTACTTAGTGTAAAGATCATGTCTGCTATTCCATGATCTTATTTGAAGCCACAGTGTGATTCTGGGAGTATTCAGTTAACCATACTCTTTATTGGTTGATTCAGGAGTAGCTTGATTCAGGAGTACCCTGTTATGATCTTGATAGATATGCTAAAAAATTATCACAATCTGCACTTTTCATTTTTGAAGATGGTGATGATGGTGACATTTTTGAGATCCTGTGGCATTTCCTGAGGGGAAATACATTGAGGAAAAACTTATGTATGTATCTAAGAAAAATATTCCCTCCATTAGTATTTCTAATTCTCATAAGTTATGCCATCAAATCTAGGTAATTTGCCATTTTCCATGACTCTTAGTGCTGGGGTGATGTTTTCAGTAGTTAGGAAAAAAGCCCTGTTTTGGGATATAGGAAGGTATTCAATAGTTTGAAGGATCTCATCTTTAGAAGAAGTGTTGTGACCAAAATAATAAAGTGCTATTTATTTTTTAATGAGGATATGTAACACTTTAGTACATATCTTGAATATCCTATTACTTAATCACTAATTCATGTACATATCTCCTTTTCATTCTTCCTCCTATGAGCAATTTATTTCAGTCAATTGCATTTATTGAGTGCTTACTGTTTGCAGAGCACCTTACAATGTGCTTGGGCAAGTGCAGTATAACACTGTTCCCTGCCCACAGTGAGCTGTGTCTGTCTGCTCCTCCAGACTGCAAGCTTCTTGAGGGCAAGGATCATGTAAACTAGTTCTAATGTACTCTCCCTAGTACTTATTACAGTGCTTTGTGCATAGTAGGTGTTTTTGGCTGTCTGTGATAAATTGAATTATGTAAAATAAGAACAAATCTTTATAGAAATTCTAAACATAGCCCAGTAGCATCTTCACCTGAATACCACTGTCTACAATTGGATTACTTGATGAAAAAATAATAAGCACTGAAAAAGTCAGTTGTTCAGAGGCACCTTAAAGGATTGAACAATTACCTTGTGAGCACTACTGACAGCTGGTTCTGATAACTCATTATAAAAAAGAAAAACCACCTCAGCTTTGATCTATTTGTTTTAGCTATTGATAGTGCCTGCATTAGCTTGAAAACTGCTTGCTACCACTCCCAGAGAGGTGTAAGCTCATTGTGGGCAGGGAATATGCTGCTCTATTGTTGTATTGTACTCTCCCAAGCACTTAATATACCCTGCACCCAATAAGAGCTCAATACATTTGACTGACAGACTGACTAGCATAGAGAACACAGAGGCAACAGCTCACTCTAAATCAGGCACCTTTAAACCCACTCTCGCCCAGGAGGGCTCAGCACATCACCACTTGCCCAGGAACTGAGCGTGTGCCAGTAACATGTGTGAGGGTTAAACCCATCCTTCATTTGTATAAGCCCACCCCTGGCTGATGGAGTCAGCTCCCCTTGGCCCACTGGAAGATGCTCACAGCAACAAAACTTCATTAGTCCCCGGGCTGTCAGTCAGGTTTCTTGTTGACAGTTGAACAGGAAGTTGGTATCTCTCAGTCTCCAATGGTGCCCGTTCATTGCTTGAAATCCCTCCTCCAAAGGTCTATTGGGCTCCACCTCATGGCCCAATCCACCATCTTGGAGCCATATGTCTTGGCAAAAGAAGGAGCAAAACTGGAGCAAGAAGGGTTAGGGGTCAAGAGCAGAGGGCACTCCCAAAATACCAAAGCACTGGGAAAACATGGGGAGCTAGAATCAATCCCAAGCTGTGATTGGGCTTGGGTTTGAGGTGTTCTGCAGTGGCAGTGGCTCTAGAAGGTGCCGTGGGCTGCTCTCTGGGGCTGTGGCTGAGGGACGATGCTCCATGGCCTGTGGTTTTGAGGTGTGTATATATGCGTATGGGAAGGGGACCCTGGTCCTGGGCCGCTGGAGCCAGTCAGACAGAGGAGACAGGTCCTGGGACTGGTAGGGGGTGGTAGGCAAAGCAAGCAGCCACAGAGACACCTTCCAAACCCCTAGTTGATGCTTCAGAGTGGCAGCAGCTCAGACCCTCGGCCTATGCTGCAGGTGAGAGAGGAAGGGGGAGGGGAGGAGCAGTGTCAGCAAGTAGGAGCCCCCTCTCTGCACTATGGGGACACCTTGGACTACCGGAAGCAGCAACACAGCTTGAATCTTCTTCCCCATGCTGCGGATCTCAACCCAGACCCTGGTTTGGAGCCAGGAAGGGGAAAGAGCAGTGGGGGAAAGACCACCATGGCAGCCTGCGGATGCTCCATGGAAGTGGAGGCTCTATGCACGGCACTCCATTTTAGAAGCAGCGTGGGATTCACGTCTCTTCCCTCGAGCCCCAGCCTAGCCTGAGGCCTGACCTCAAAAGGAGTTTCAATATATCAGGAAATCAGTTGTTCAAATAGCCACTTCTTCACCTTGCATAATTAGGCAAGTATTAAACAATGCTGATTTCATTGACTGTGCTATTGATATACAATATTTATAATAATGATAATTATGGTATTTGTTAAGTGCTTACTATGTGCCAAGCACTATATTAATCGCTGGGGTGGAAATAAGCAACTCGGATTGGACACAGTCCCTGTCCAATGTGGGCCTCACTGTCACAATCCCCATTTTACAGATGAGATAACTGAGGCACAGAGAAGTGACTTGCCCACATTCATTCATTCATTCATTCATTCATTCATATTTATTGAGTGCTTACTGTGTGCAGAGCACTGTACTAAGTGCTTGGAATGTACAGTTCGGCAATGGAATGAAACAAGCCCTGCCCAACAACAGGCTCACAGTGTAACAGCAGACAAGAGGCAGAGCTGGGAATAGAGCCCATGATCTCTTGACTCCCAGGCCCATGCTCTATCAACTACCCCATGCTGCTTCTCTAGCTCTTGTGGGTTATGTAGCCTGGAAAATAATTTAGTTGGGCTCATCAATTTTTATAGAATATTGCAGAGTAGTAATTGTACTTTTGAGCACTTACAATGTGGGAAACACTGATTAAAAACTAGAATGAATACAAGCTAAACATATTACACATGGTCCTTTCAATCAATCATATTTATGGAGTGCTTACTGTGCATGGAGTGTGTACTAAGTACTTGGGAGAGTACAGTACAACAGAGTTGGTAGACATGTTTCCTGCCCACAAGGAGCTTACAGTCTAGATTGGAGGATATACATTAAAATTAATTATGTATATGTATATAAGAGCTGCCAGGTTGAGGATGGAATGAAAATCAAGTGTTTAAAGTGCAGATGGAAGAGGGAGTAGTGGAAATGAGTGCTTAGTTAGAGAAGGCCTACTGTAGGAGATGTGATTTTAATAAGGCTTTGAAGGTGCATAGAGTGGTGGCCTGTTATATATTGGTGGGGAAAGATTGGGAGGATTCCAGTCCAGAGAGAGGATATGGGCAAAAGGTTGGTGGTAAGGTAGATAAGATCAAGGTAGGGTGAATAGGTTGGCATTAGAGTTACAATATGAATTTACAGATTTGGAGTAGGAAATCAGTGAGGTAAGATAGGTGGGCGTAAGATGATTGAGTGCTCTAAAGCTGATAATAAGGAGTTTCTGATGTGGAGATGGGTTGGCAACTACTGAATGTTCTTGAGGAGCAGTGAAAAATGGGCTGAACTTTTTTTTTAGAAAAATGATCTGGGCAGCAGAATGAAGTATGGACTGGAGTGGCGAGAGACAGGAGGCAGGGAGGTCAGCAAGAGGTTGACGCAGTAGTCAAGGAGGAAAAGGATAACTGCTTACATCAGAGCAGTAGTAGTTTGGATGGAGAGGAAAGGGATATCAGTTGTATGAAAGAGATGAGTCAAGGATAATGCCAAAATTATGAGCTTGTGAGGCTGGGAGGATAATTGTTCTTACCCCAAGAGGGGTCCAAATTCTAAATCTGGCATACTAGAACAGTGACACTAGAAAATAATACAAAAGTAAATATTGGAAATATTTATGTCTCCCCCCCATTCCCCCAATAGATTATATACATCAGGGAATTTATCATGACTGCCTGTTGTCTTTGCCCAAATACTGAATTCAGGAGATTAACATCCAGTGAGTGCTCAGTGAATAGTATTAGTAGCAACAGTAGTAGTAATAATTACTGAACTCCAACTTAGTTCAGTGGACTGCACTAGGTGCTAGGAAAGTTCAGAATAAAAAAGCAAAACATTTTCTACCCACAAGGAGATTGAACTCTATAGGGGGAGAAAAACATAAAATATCCTACTACCTCCGAATCAACAGTGTCTTTTGGACTTTCTGTTGCTTGAATTCTGCTCAGTTGAATGCATTCAGGTCTTGGTCACATCTTCCGGCATGACTACATAACTAAACAACCCTTCTAAACAATAGCAAACACTTGTTAAGAATGTTGCATGGTATAATGGAAAGGCCATGGGTTTGAGAATCAAGAGAAGTGGGTTCTAATCCTGTCTCTGCCTATTATGAGACCTTGGGCAAGTCACTTAATTCCTCTGTGCCTCAGTTTTCTCATCTATAAAATGGGGATACAATATCTGTTCTTTCTCTCTTCCTTAGACTGTGAGCCCCATGTGAAATAGGGACTGTATTATAAGGACTTGATTATCTTGTATATGTTTCAATGTTTAGTACTGTGCTTGGCAATTAGCAAATGCTTAACAAATACCACAATTATCATTAGCACAGTTCTTAGACCAAGGAGTTCTCACATTCCTCATGGCTTCTGGCTTAGTCTGTTTACAAACTGTAGCAGGCTCCAAGTATTTGAACAGTTATATAGGCTCCTCCTATAGGACAGTGAGGCTCCTGTCCTGGGAGCCAGCAAGTCTGGGAACATCAGGCAGGGACCCTGGAGCAAAATTGTAGTAGATGGTGCTAGGCTTCTCAACTGATGTTGTAACACTCTGTCACTATGCCCTGCCTTGCTCAACATGTGTTGGGTTATAGAATTTGAGGTCTTCATCACTTGCTCTTTTTAAAGATTCATGGATTTTGTTTGACAGGATCATCAGGGTTAGACCTTCAAAGTCTGGCATCTTCCAAATTGAGTGATATCTGAACATTAAATTTGAATGAACAGGATTAAGCTCTCATTTAACTATAACCACACATAGAAATAACTATAAGTAACTATGTATGTTTATATGCATTTACACATTCTATGCTATGTGCTTTTTAATATTGGGAATAATATATACCATGGATATCTGATACCAACCGTAGTCAATTATTACATGTTTTGAACAGATAATATTCTGTTACCAGCTGTTTGGTTCAAAAGTAGGATTCTTATCATTTTCATTACCTCATGAGAATAGTTGTGAATCACAAGATTTTATCTAGGGTAAATCAAAACAAACTCAGCCTTCTAAGTTTGTTGGCTTAAAAAGTTTGGTATTTTTTTAAGAAAAGCAAGAAATTCATAGTTTGGGGATTGAGGATGGTCCGAGGTCCTCAAGGGGAAACATCAGTGGGAGTGGGAGGAAGGAGCTGAGAGGTAAGACATTTGGACCCTGTGAGGGCAGTAGGGTTAGATTGTAAAGTTCTTGAGGACAGGGGCCCTATCTCTTCCTGAAGTACACTCTCCCAAGTGCTTTCTACAGTGCACTGCACACAATAGGCACTCAATAAATGTTGTTGACTGATTGACTTAGTTCAATATTATACAACTAGAAAAAGCCCAGAAAAGTGAAAATAATTTTTTTACACATTCAGTCATTCTCTAGGATATAAATGATTCCTTGAGAATTAACTACTGTATTCCCCAAAGTGCATAACCCAAGGAGGGAGTTTATTCACTGGGAAAAACTGGCAGATCATTTGCAAAGGAATACACTGAACCCAACACTGACCAAAAAATATGCTATAAGAATGGAGTAGATCAGTTTCTCTCACTACATATTGGAGTTGTATTCTGAGAGGAGGCCATGTTTGAATCAGTGTAAAGTGAAGCCATTTTTATACAGAAAAGTAGGGATAAGATCCCAGACTTCTTTAAATCACAAAATCACAGAGATCTATTCACCAGTATGGGACAGTATTTGACATGGGATGGTGTATGGTGAAGTTGGCTCATTAAAGTAAGGTAATAGCTATGAAGGCAGAAAATATTATCAAATCAAAACAGTAAGAAAAGAAAATAAAACAGGAAACATGGATATTGAAATTTAAGCAGAATGCCTACATGTCCCTTAGCTATAATTAAAGTGTAGGTTTAAATGTGTGTGGTCTTTCAAGCCTTCTGAAGTCCATGTTAAGCACAGCTAAGCATATTCAGTAACTCTGAATCATCTCCTCACATTGAAAAATATTAATATCAGAATATGAATATATAATTCCAAATACAAGTAAAAGAATCTATGTCAAGCAAGGGAAGCCTAGAAAAAGTAATAGTAATAATGATAATAATAACTATTAGGTGATTATTATGTGCCAAACTCAAAACAATTAGATTGGACACTGTCCGTGTCCCATTGAGCTCACAATATAGGAAGGAGGGAGAGCAGGTATCTTATCCCAATTTGACAAATGAGGAAACTGAGACACAGATAAATTAAATGATTTGTCTGAAGGCACACAACAGTGCAGTGGCAGAGCTGGGATTAGAACCCGGGTTCACTGACTCCCAGGCTCAGGCCCTTCCTACAGATTTCTAGATCTGTATTTGAAAGTAACAAGGAATATCAGAAACCTATGGCCAGTAGATATTTCACTTGATTTCTACCACATTATTCATTCATTCAATCATACTGTTTGAGCACTTACTGTGTGCAGAGCACTGTACTAAGTGCTTGGAAAGCCCAATACCACACTAAAGAGAGAAAATCCCTGTCCACAAAATTAAGATTGTTACAGAGGCTGGGCATTGAAGTTGAGGGGTCCTGTGGTCTACAGTGGGATACTTCAATTATGTTGTACTCTCCCAGCATTTAGTACAATGCTCAGCACATAGTAAGTGCTCAATTAATATGATTAATGTCTATGTACTACCTCTTGCCTGGAATGCCCTCGCTTCTCACATCTGCCAAACTAGCTCTGTTCCCCACTTCAAAGCCCTACTGAGAGCTCACCTCCTCCAGGACTGAGCCCCCTTTTCCTTTTCCTCCCCTCCCCATAACTCTTAATCCCTCCCTCTGTTCTACCCCCTTCCCTGCCTCACAACACGTGTGTATTTGTACATATTTATTATTCTATTTTATTCATAATGTGTATATATCTATAATTCTATTTATCTATTTTGATGTTTCTAATGCCAGTTTACTTGTTTTGTTTTTCTGTCTGTCTCTCATCTTCTAGACTGTGAGCCCATTGTTGGGTAGGGATTGTCTTAATCTGTGGCCAAATTGTACTTTCCAAGTGCTTAGTACAGTGCTTTGCACACAGTAAGTGCTCAATAAATACAATTGAATGAATGAATGAATAAATACTCAAACTGCATGTGTGGGGAATATTGGAAGGAGCAGAAGAATGGGGTGGAGCAGGAAGATACTGGCGGTAACACAAAGGCAGAATACAGAATACAGAAGAAGGATTCATTCATTCATTCAATAGTATTTATTGAGCGCTTACTATGTGCAGAGCACTGTACTAAGTGCTTGGGATGAACAAGTCGGCAACAGATAGAGACAGTCCCTGCCGTTTGACGGGCTTACAGTCTAATCGGGGGAGATGGACAGACAAGAACAATGGCAATAAATAGAGTCAAGAATAAATAGAGTCAAGAATAAATAGAGTCAAGGATGGGAATAGGACAGTTACGAGCACAAATGAGAAATGACAATAGGGCTCCAGCAAAAAATAGATGATCCCATCATGGGTAGAGAAGCTATTGAGATTGGAAATATTAAAGGGGTAGGGAAATTTTCCCAGATAATCAGCCCAAGAAGGTCACATTAGCGGACTCGACCACGACCCTTTTGCAAGAACTGCACAGACTTCCAAGTCGGGGACACCCTGAAAGATGCAGACACACCTCGGAAACTCCCTGGACCATCCAGATTGACATCAGGGGTGAGGAGGCCCACCTTCAGGGTGGAACTGTTGAGGTTTAATGAGGGTTGGAAGGGTATAAAAGGGTTCCAGGGGACATTGGTCTTGACTCTGTGATCCAGAGTCCACTGGTCCCTGACCAGTATAAAGGTGAGTCATTAAACTGTTGTGGACCTCTTGGTGTGTTATCTTGTTCTTGGGGTTGGTAACTATACCGGGGCAATGGATGGGTTCTCTCCCTCTTTTTAAGGGTATTTTCTTACAGAAACCCCTGGATGTTGCTGAAGGGAGGCAGTTGTCAGCAACAGGGATTAGCTTCTCCTTTTTTTTTTTTAGTTTTGTTAATTTTTTTTCTTAATATTTTAACTGTCACAGTGAACTTGTCTCTTTATGAATCCATCCTAATTCTGCCATATTGACTTAATTTGATTTAGTGAATATGAGAGATGACTCATGAATAACTCCAGCATTGTGAATGTAATGCATATGTATCTTGATATGCAATGCCTGTACGGTTTGTTCATTTTTAAATGCACTATTCTCTCCCCTGCCAACAGGAGATTAACTTCCCATCTGTAAACAAGGATTTTGACACAGTTAAGTTTTGAGCTGCGGTTTTATTTGGTGGCCCAATTAAAGAACTTAATGGTGAGAGTGGCTACTGAACATATGAATTTGACAGTGCACCTTATAATCTTGTTTAATGTCCCTTTGGTACCTTAGAGTTATGAATTTCAGGCTTATCTTTCCAAAAATAAGAGTTACTCATATTTAAATGTTCAACTGCTATACCTACTACCTAGTCTCAAGGTTTTACAAGCCAAATATTCTCTGTGGTTATTTAAAATTGAAGATTTATTAGTTACTGTAGTATTAACCATTGAAATGTGTAGCCCTGGGCAATTTAATAGGTCTGCAAAAACACCAAACACCTTTTAAATTTGGTTATTTGAAGCACATTTGGACTCCTAACTGAAAATCTGGTCCGAGCTTTAGCTCTTCTAAAGTCTGCTTGCTTAAAAGTATTATAGAAAACCAAACTGAAGCTAAACAGGATCCTGAAAATCATCTTTGTGGCTGGGAACTTGGATTTATTTGGTGCGAGGCATACCATTTTATTTAAATGAGACCAATTATAGCAATTTACAATTTTGAAGAAGTGCAATGAACTATTCTAGGGTTGGAATTGTCATATTCAATTGAGAGCAGTGCCTAGCACATAATAAGTGTTTAACAAATACCATTAAAAAAGAGCAAGAAATCATATTAAGTGTCAAGTAAAAACTAACATGAAGAAATACTGAGCAATTAAAGTAGGTCAGAAAGAGACCCTGACACTCCTGGTGGCTGGGGGTAGGGGGGACTCATCCTCCCAAAGTGAGAATTTTCTTCAGTCGCCTGTCAATTATCAACTGGCAAGGGAAAAGATCCCTATTATATCCTTAAAATATATGAATATATATTGATTTTTTAAATAAACCTTGAGAAATTCAAGAGTTCCAAGTTTTCTTCTCTTAACCTTACAATTTCCAAACACCCAGAACAATCATGAAAAATACGAGTGCATGTCATTGACAATAGTGGAAATATCTATAATTCACCTCACAACTCTGAGTATTAACAGTATTTTTAGCAAAACCTATTCAACAATATTTGTTAGCCTATTGGAGGTAAAACAGAGGTCAAGGGACTGAACAGGAAGTAAGAAACATTGGATCAGCTGCAGTTTTTGTGGAGGAGTCACATGTCTACATTTTCCAGAATCCTCTAGGAAGCCAGCTGCAGCCTCTTAACTGAGGATCAAGAACCACTGCGGACATTCTGTGGCCAATGGCTCCCTTTGTCCTTTTGCCTGTGGAGGATTCTGTTGAATGTTTTGCTCCTGTGAGCATGTGAGTACTTCAGCACTTTGTATATTTGGGGCAATTTACTTACCCTATTTTAGTAGTTGGTGTATATACTGAAGCCTGTTATCCAGAGGCATTTGAATGTTGGTTTAACTTTCTTCTCTTTCTCTCTGTAAAGAGTGATGGGAATATGAGACATGAAATTGGTGGAGGGCGGCTGAAGGAGGGATGGCAACACATGTCCCTGGCAATACCTTATTTCTCTGAATTATTTATTTATGTTATCATTCTGAAATAAGCAAAAGTAACTTTTTTATGATTTTTAAAATAATGAGCTGCAATTTAGAGAAAGGTTATGGCTATGTATAGACAGTGAGAACAGAATTGGGAATAAGTCCTAGATATTTTGGCCCGTTGCATCTTGGACTATCCACAAAGTCATTCCATTTAAGTTCTTAGATTTTATAACACTCTGTTCATTAACCCTAATAAAATTATGCATATCTCTGCAGGAATAACTCAGAATACCTGTACATCATAATTCCTACAGCTTTGAACTTTAGCTTATCACTGTAAACCCTGTTTATTTTCCTTTATTATAGTTATACTGATCACAGGACAGCTTTAGGCTTAGTTCACCCTTATGCATGATGTAGCAACACTTTGGTTTTCAATCACTGGTATTTGAGTGTTTCCAGTGTACAGACCACTGTACTAAGCATTTTGGAGAGTACAGTAAAACAGCCTTGCTAGATATCTTCACTGCCCACAATGAGTATTCCATCTGTAAGGGAAAATGATGGGTATTCAGCAATATTATTTTTCCACCCTCTAGTTCATAAGTCCCCTCTCAGGGTCACACCTGGAGAGTATCCAGTCTAGTCTTGACTACGGGAGGGAGAGTCAAGCACAGGCATACCCATTCCATTCCTAACTTGGCTGGTGGCTAGCAAGTGGAAGGCAATCTGCTACAAGTCAAAACTCACCTTTTCTGGGGAGCAGTGACATGAGAGAGAGTAGAGAGCAGAGACTCAAGTTAATTGCATGGAAGGAAGCAATGGTAAACCACTTCCATATTTTTACTAAGAAAATTCTGTGGATAAACTACCAGAATGCTTGCAGATGGAGGTGGAGCATTCTGGGAGACGTGCCCATGGTGTCACTATGGGTCAGAGACAACTCAACAGCATAAGACAAGTTCATAAGTGGGTCTTCTCTCTGAACCAGTTTTTCTAAAATCATCAAACTTCGACTTCTGTGAGCTTTTCTAATCTTTGAATCTTCAACCCAGTAACTCTTGCGATATGACAAGTTTGCTACAAAGTTCCCCAAGCTTATTTCAGTAAACTGCCGAAAGCCTGGCTGAGTTTCAAGTAATCTCCAGACCCTAATCTCCTTATTTTCCTCTGAAAAGCTTTTAAACAAAATACAGAACATTATCACAAAGATGGATTAAGGAAAAATAACTTGGGCAAGGTTTTGTAGATCATCTCTATAAAATATTGGAATCACACCAGCTGGAATGTAGATTCCTTTATGTGTCATTGAGGTAGAGTTTTGCTAGAGAAGTATTCTTTATGTGTTTAGAAAATATCACATAGATTAATGCTCTGTAGATCTTTAAAATGCTTTTAAAAAATTACTTCCATTAATTTCAATAAATACTTGGCTAAATTCATTAGAAAATCTGCATCATGTGTTACCTTAGTACGCAAGTTATTAGAACAAGTGGTATAAAAAGGTTAGAGCAATTATAGATAACATAACCCTAACCATTATTGGGTTTGCCAGAGGTGGGGAATAGGATTTAGTTGGAGTTCATTGACAAGGGAAAACCAAATGATAAAGCATCCCAAGACCTAAGTAAAAGTTGTTTTACTCCTATCATTCTGGATGAGTTGGTTTTTTTTAATTTACAAACGAAGCAGGAAGGAACTTGCAAATCCTAGGAAGGAAGATCATTAAGATAAACTTAGAAAATTATATTTTCTTAGAAAATTATATTAGAGAAGCAGCGTGGCTCAGTGGAAAGAGCCCGGGCTTGGGATCTGAGATCATGGGTTCGAATTCTGACTCTGCCCCTTGTCAGCTGTGTGACTGTGGGCAAGTCACTTCACTTCTCTGTGCCTCAGTTCCCTCATCTGTAAATTGGGGATGAAGACTGTGAGCCTCACGTGGGTCAACCTCATTCCCCTATATCTACCCCAGTGCTTAGAACAGTGCTCTGCATGCAGTACGTGCTTAACAAATAACATTATTGTTATTATATTTATTTGACACTTTATTTCTAAGTTGCTAGGGTTGGTAGCAAGTTTTGGAGATCCTTTAGGCTTATTAAAGAGAAGCAGCATGGCTGAGTGGAAAGAGCCCAAGACCGGCCTTGGGAGTCAGAGGTGGTGGATTCTAATCCTATCTCCACCACTTGTCAGCTGTGTGACTTTGGGCAAGTCATTTAGCTTCTCTGTCCTCAGTTCCCTCATCTGTTAAAAGGGGATGAACACTGTGAGCCCCACGTGGGACAACCTGATTACTTTGTATCCCCTCCAGTGCTTAGAACAGTGCTTGGCACATAATAAGTGTTTAACAAATACCATCATCATCATCATTATCATTATTTTGCAAGTTACCCATTACAATACTAAGATTTTTAGGACAGTGCCTGGCACATAGCAATTGACAAGTATCATTAAAAAAAAGACCACTTTTAGTTATGCATCCTAATTATGTCAATCTTTCTATTAGAGTGACCCACACCAGTACTTTGGTACCTTCCAGTGTTTAGTACAGTGCCTGGCACATAGTAAATGCTTAACAAATACCATAGTTATTATTATTATTTACTCTAGAGCTGCTTAAATGTATTCAACCCTTTTTTTTACTGGTGAAAAACCTAGTTTAGGGAATGAAGAGAGGCATCACACCAGACGAGTCAGACACCCTGGGTTCTATTCCTGGCTACGCTAATTGCCTACTATGTAACCTTGAACAAATCAATTAACCTCAGTGTCCCTGTTTCCTTATCTGAAAATTGGGATTTAATCCCTGTTCTTCCTACCCCTGAGACTGTGACCCCCATGTGAGGCAGAGACTGTATTTGATCTGATTGTATCATATCTTCCCCAGTTTTTAGCACAAAGTATGTGTTTAACAAATGCCACAACTTTGTGTTACTATTATTACTGGTGGTCTTGTTTTTACAGCTGCCTTTCCCCAACCAACAGCTGTTCAGTGTTTTATGAGGCCAACCCTATTGAAGATCTGACAACACTTCTGGCCATCCTTCCTCCAATCAATCTCAAATCCAGAAATCAAAAAGCAGTGCCTTGTTTTGTAGAGATGTTACAAGGAGCTTTGGATCTAGGTATTTTTAACATAGAGGAAACATCTTTCCTACTCTTAAATCATTTAGGAGCTGGATGGAGACTACTTTTTTTTTGAGACAGCCCATTTCCTAGTTACTCTTTCACTCTTCAATTCCTTGGAAAAATGAACTTTGGACAGTAAGCATAGTTTGTGCTTTTGCAGATTGATTAGCATTATGCAATAGAAAGCAAACTTTGCAAGATTTTTAGACTGCTTTTCAGAGTTAATTTCAGTCCAAGGTTTTCAAATGACTGAAATCTAAAAAAGAAAGCCCACAGTGAGTGCTTATTAGTTTAAAAGAGGGTTGGTATGCAGAGTGTGTTTTGTTGTTTTCTTCTCCCACATTGTTTGACTTGACTTGCAAACTGACTCTCTCTAATCTGAGTACTTCTATGGTGCCATATAAAATTTAGGTAGTTAGACATTTTTCTAAAATTGAAGTATATAAGCCTGAAATTAAGGTAAAGTTTCATACCTTGATTGACTGCCCTCAGCTCTAAAGAATAGGGAAGTATGAAAACTGCCTTTTAACTGAATCAGAATTATAACTGTCACTGATACTCTTGAATGGTCAAGAACCCCATTATTAATTTGAGAAAGGGATAGACCCCCAGTTACAGGGTTTACTCTGCTGATACTCTTAGATAATGATCATATCCCAATTTCCATATAAAGTCATCTCTAATTTTTTTCCTCAACATTTAAGTAGCTTTTGCTGTCAATACTAACACATTACAATAATTGAGAGAAGCTGCACAATTAAGAGAAGAAGCATGTCTTAGTGGATAGAGCACAGGCCTGGGAGTCAGAAGGATCTGTGTTCTAATCCCAGCTCTTCCACTTATCTGTGGTGTGACCTTGGGCAAGTCATTTAACTTCCCTGAGCCTCAGTTACCTCATCTGTAAAATGGGGATTAAGTCCATGTGGGACAGGGACTGTGTCCAATCTAGCTTGTATTTACCTCAGTGCTCAGAACAGTGCTTGGCACATAGCAAGCACTGAAGAAGTACCGTAATTAATTACTGTTTTATATTGTCTTTTGCTGTTGAGTCTTTTCTGACCCATAGTGAATCCATGGACACATCTCTCCCAGAAAGCCCTACATCCATCTGCAATCATTCTGGTAGTGTCTCCACAGAGCTTTCTTGGTAAAAATACAGGAGTGGTTTACTATTGCCTTCTTCCATGCAGTAAACCTGAGTCTTCACACTCAACACTCTCCCATGCTGCTGCTGCACAGCACAGGTGAGTCTTGACTTGTAGTAGATTGCCTTCCACTCACTAGCCACTGCCCAAGCTAGAAAAGTAATGGGTATGCATCTACTTGACTCTCCCATCAGTAGCCAGTACTGGAAACTCTCCCTGTGTGATCCTAAGAGGGAAATTAATTAATAATACTATAAAATTCAAACTTTGACTATGAGCAGAATATATCACTCAGAAAGGAATTTATTGTTTTTGATTTAACTAATTTTGGCAGTTCTTTCCCTTTTTCCTTGTGAAACAATAGATTCTGATTTTACCACATCTACTTGAAACACATTCTTCCATCTGAGGTTTTGGAGGCTTATTTGCAGCATCTTGCAAAATGACTATCATAACAGCTTTTCAATACAGCTGGTTCCCATAGCAATTGGGAAGAATCCAACAGTGACACTCCCTGATTTTTAAGTCAGCAGTCCCTTCGAATGTCATTCATTCCTATTTATTGAGTGCTTTCTGTGTGCAGAACAGTGTACTAATAACTTGGGAGAGTACAATATAACAAGTTGGTTGTCAAGGGAAGGTAGTTTAGGTATAGTGGCTAAATGGGCATGATGAATTCAGAAAATTTGATGGGCCAAAAAATCGGAGGTCTCTGGGGAAAGAGTATGGATTTATGGGGAGGAGGTGTGTAGGAGAAAAGTCAAATGAGGAGGTTGTGATCAGATACAGAGATTTGAGACTTGGTGAGGTAAGAGATTGTGCTGTGGCTAGAGATGATGACATCAAATGTGTGTCCAAGTTGGTGAGTGGGTGATGTGGGGCAGAGCAGGCTGTCAGTGGAGTTGAGGAGTGATAGAAGGCAGGCAGCAGAAGGCTCATCAGGAACGTCTATGGGGATATTGAAGTTCCCAAAGATCACTGTAGGCAGGGAGAAAGAGAGAATGGACATGAGAGGATCAAAATAGTTAAAAAGTTTTTGGTGGAAACTGGAGGGTGGTAGATGACTGTTATTAGAAGTTGGAGTGAGTGGCAGCGGCAGATGATATGGTTCTTTGAAGGAAGGAAAAGAAAGGGATGGGGGAAGTGGAATGGTGCAAAAGAGGCTTTGATACATGGGAAGGAAGCCACCATCTTCTTTTCCAGGGAGTCTGGGGGAATGAGAGAAGATGAGACCCCATCTGGAGAGAGCAGCAGGGGAGACCATGTCATCTGGGGAGAGCCATCTTTCATTAATGGGGAGAAGGGGTAATGACTGGGTCAGGAACAAGTCAAGGATGAAGGGAAGCTTCTCTATGATGGAGGGGGGTGTTCCATAGGGCACCAGTGTAGAGGGAGGGGGATGAGAGGTAGCTCTGGGACATGTTGACAGGGATGGGGTGGGGAGGAGGGATTGGGTGGAGGAGGGGCAGGGGAGATGTGGTGAGAAGGGAGTTCGGGATGGGCTGACTGGATGGAGGGATAAGGAAGATTGAAGGATTACGGTGATGTCAGTGAAGTTTAAGCATGATGGTTGAATTGTCCTCGAGAGTGAAGAGGCCAGTATTTAGGAGAAAACAGGCTGAGTTGGTGTGAATGCAGGTAGCTGTTGATATGTAAAAATGTCCTAACTGTACCTCAAGATCTCATAGGCAAACACCGATATTACCACAGTTCTAACAGCCACTGGAGTTGCCATTAAAACCTTTACAGGTGTCCCCTCTTCCCCTTTTCTCCCACATCTGCTAAAATCTCCCATCAGATGCTGGAGCTAATCCATAGTAGATTATCTTGTCCTTCCTGCAAATTCAGATGATTTTTGAGGTGAGAACAAGTCCTTTTTCTTCTGTATGAGTTTATGCAAGTCTTCCTGGAATGTTGACCCTATGTAATGAGAAGCAGCGTGCCTCAGGGGAAAGAGCCCGGGCTTGGGAGCCAGAGGTCATGGGTTTGAATCCAGGCTCTGCCACTTGGCAGCTGTGTGACTGTGGGCAAGTCACTTCACTTCTTTGGAGCTCAGTTCCCTCATCTGTAAAATGGGGATTAACTGTGAACCCCACGTGGGACATCCTGATGACCCTGTTTCTCCCCCAGCGCTTAGAACAGTGCTCTGCACATAGTAAGCGCTTAACAAATACCAACATCATTATTATTATTGTTATTATTAATGACTTCAAATTCTGGGCTCATTACTGGTACCACCTTATAACTTGCTCTATTTTCCTGCGTAGCCAGCTAATTCCAGACTGCTGGCACAAGGCAGAATAACTTACACATTAGGGCAGTGTGGACAAAAAGTCTCCTCTTTAACCTGACCTAGTGCAGTCCCAGACTACTTGATTTAATCTGCAATGAATGTCCAGGATCTATGCTAAATTCATGGTTGCCTTAAAATGCCTAAATAATGAAGCTATTTGTTAAGCACTTACTATGTACCAGGTGCTGTACTAAACCCTGGATACTTGATCCTTAAGCACTCTGATACTCACCCCAGCCCCACAGTAGTTAATGTAAAATATCCTTGTATTTTACTATTTCTCCTATCTGTAATTTATTTTAATATGTCTTCCCCTGCAGATTATAAATTTGTTGTGGTTAGGGATTGTGTCTTCCAACTTGGCTGTATTGCATTTTACCAAGTGTTTAGTTACAATGCTCTACATATAGTAAACACACAATAAATATCATTGATGAATCTATGGAGCAATCAGAGCTGGGGGCTGCTCATTCAGGACCCTTAAGCATAAAGGGCGTATGATAAAATAGTACCTGCTTTTTGTCAGCACTAGAATTTTGAGTCCCAAAGGAAAGAAAATTAAAAATGTAAAATAAGTGTTTCTATAGAGATACATCCATACTACCTATAATTTAATGTCTCATTTGAATATATCCCAGCTACTTGATATGGAGACCATATAAATTTTAAATTCAACTACCTCTGGAAAGCCAACATCTCAAGGGTTAATCCTAACTGTTTAACCAGGTAAAGTACAACCTGCTACAAAACCCCTGGGAACAACTAGTTGGGTGGAGGGGGTTGGGAGGGGCGGTAGGGGAAAATACACCACACTAAGTTAATGGTTATTGTACTGATTGGAGGAAAATTCAAGGGTGGCTTATGGGAACAAAGTGGCTAAATGGAGGACTTGGGTAATGATATTCTCATTTCTAGGCTTTGAGGGAAACAATTTTGGGAAATTTTTGATAACTTGTATTTTCTTTCTGTGAAACATTTATACTCTGCCTCCGTTGTTATGTTGTCCAGCTTCAGTATCCCACATCAGAGATCTTCTGATTTTTTTTTTTTTTCCAAAAGCCTTGGAGCCATAATTAGAATCATGCATCATTGTTTGCCTTCAAGTGTGTTTAACTCCAGTAGCATGTCTGTCTGTGCACAAAACAGTATTTGGGATTTAAGTCTAGAGTGTAATTCCCTCCGCTAGTACTACTGAAAAAATATTGGCCTAGAGCAGTTTGATCTAGGCCAGAATGAAGTTATAGAATTGCCTGTAACTTGGGCTTCACTCCCAGTCCTAATAATAAAATTAGCTCTACTTCTGGAATATTTCACTGATCCAGTATTCATAAATCCGAGTTGAATTGGTGCCCCAAATAGAGTGAGAGAGAGTGTGTGTGTGCTATTAGTAATTGTTCTCATAATCATTGGGGACTTTGCACAAATTTGATCAGGAACTTGGCATTGCAGAATGTGGTACAAACCTTCCCATCAGCTCATTATGATGCAATTGAGCTCCCTATTGAAGGGGTCAATATGAATAATATAACACCGTTTCCTTGCAGCTGCAGCTTCACTCCTTTTACATAATTTGTACTTTGGCACTAGAAAATATTGTAATAAATGAAGTGCTGCTTTCAAAGTTTCAAGCACTCCAATTTTTTTCACCATGGTTTGGCAAGGTGGATTCAATTTGACTTTCACAAGTGTAAAATCCTTCTCTTAGAAGTTAGTCGACTATTAATTTTGTGACAAGGACAATGAGTACAGTAAAATATCTTCACAAAGCCAGACAGATTAACCTAATTAAACTATTATTTTGACAGGTTTTTAAAAGTAGAACAAATATTTTTCAGTGACTGCAAAGTTGGTTTTGAATGCATGAATATGTACATGCATGCAGGTGAATATGTGCCTGTGAAAAGTGTGATGACTTGGGTTCAAAAAGTCAGAATTGCGCTTCTGTATACGCCTGCCTACTTTGAAATTCTTTTCTTGTATACTAATTCTTTTAAAGACAGTGATATTGGTGAACATCACCTAAATAGATAAAAGATTAAGACAAGTGGGGTTTCAAAGATGCTTGTCTAGCTCTGTGTTCTTCTAATTTTGCATCAGAGTGCGTATCCTTATATTGTGCCAATGGCTTAGTAATGCAGAAAATCCTGGACTCATATTTTCCTTACATTTAAAGATTAGCAAATTTAAATTCGCAAAACAATGCTAGGTTTTTCCAGCCTTCAGAGGGAGCAGTCTTGTTTGCCCATCACTTCTCTTCACTCCATTGCTATCAATATTAATTGGACTCCTACCATGTAGAACAGTGAGCTAGGGAATGATAGAAGTACATGGTCCCTTCAAAAAGCTTATAATATCAAGAACACATAAGAGTAGAGGACAAAATAACAAGCTTAAGCAGGTGCAGGGAGAAACAGCATAGCCTAATGGACAGACTGCAGGCTTGGGAGTTAGAAGGATCTGGGATCTAATCCTGACTCTGCCCTTTGTCTTCTGTGTGATCTTTGGCCAGTCACTGATTTGTACATTCCAAGCGCTTAGTACAGTGCTCTGCACATAGTAAGCACTCAAATACTATTGAATGAATGAACTTAACTTCTCTGTGCCTGTTACCTCAGCTGTACAGTAAAGATTAATACTGTGAGTCCCTTGGAGGACATAGACTGTGTCTAACTTGATTAGCTTGTGTCTATCCCAGTAGTTAGTATAGTGCCTGACACATAGTAAGCACATACCAAATATCATAAAAATAGTAAATAACAAACCAGTATAAGCATGCCAGAGTTACTGATGGGATGACATGAATGGTGTAATGGGGATGGGGCTGGCAAGGAAAAGAGATTAATTTGGTAATACATCACTGAGCAGATGCTTCTATTCCAATTCCAAGAGCTTCCAGATAGCCTATCACATTCCCTCCTCCCTTTTCTGTCTCAAGTCTCTCAAGGAGACTATCCCTAGGATTGGTCTCTACATTACTTTCTGACATATTCCTTCCACTTGTCTTGCTCATTTTATATTTTGTTTAATCACAACACATGACCTCCTTTTCCACAACCCCAGCCATTATCTAGCCCAGCTGTCCAATTGGTTACCCAATCTCCTTTCTCAACTTATTCATGTAATCACTATCTAAATGCTGCAGTGTGGCTGTATACTTTGGTTCCCTTATTAGATCGCTCCTTGTGGGTAAGAAACTCCATCTGTTATTTAGCATGAGCCTCAAGTTTCTATTTTAGTGCTTTGCACTGTAGGAAATAATGGCTGATTTGTCTCCTCTGTCTTTGAGAGCTTGTATACTTGAGTTTAGAGTTTTCTGTCAGGAACTTGCAAATATGAAAGGTTCTCTGTGGCACAAGCATAATTCCTTAGGAAAGTTCTCAGGAATCCATTCCATGCACATGGAATACTTCTAGTGCACCTGGCACATCACTTTCTTCATGACTCCTTTTTGGCCTTCAATCCTGAAATATCCACCTCCATGCTCAAGCAGGGGAAAAGCTGTCCCAGATAATTCACAAAGAATTTTGGAAAGATTGGAATTCATCTTTATTTTCTATTTCTCTCAGAAGTTTTAATGAACTTGAATTTTCAAGACTCCCCTAAATCATTAAGTGCTGAAATACCATCAAAATTTCCCAAAATTTCAGTAAGTGAATTACTTCAAAAACCTTTAATCTTCATGCCTAGATTTTTAGATTAATCTGTTATTGGGAAGACAGAGGTAGGTGGAATGTATGAATTCATACTGCTCCTACAGCATTTTTCTGTCTTCCTTACCCTTACTAGCTTGATGGCAAGAGTTAGCTGTTATTTTGCACTTTATGTTCAACAACTAATTTTTTTTTTATTCCTCTCATCCCAGATTTATTCTGCCACCATGTCCAGGCGCTACAATGAAATGTCACTGTGAACCCAGTAGTCCAAACCTTTCCATAACTTCCGTCAACAGCAGGAAGCTTTCCGTAATGCCAGTATCCTCCTCTCATGTTTCTTTAAGAGAATCACCTCCACACTACCTAATTCATGAGGACTCTAAAAATGTCTAAGCTTGAATGATGCTAGAGATCTTGGAAAATATGAGAAGTAGCATGGCTTAGGAGAAGCAGTGTGGCTTAGTGGAAAGAGCACGGGCGTGGGAGTCAGAGGTCATGGGTTCTAATCTTGCTCTGCCACTGATCAGCTGTGTGACTGGGCAAATCACTTGACTTCTCTGTACCTCAGTTACCTCATATGTAAAATGGGGATTTAGACTGTGATCCCCACGTGGGACAACCTGATTACCTTGTATCTACCCCAGTGCTTAAAACAGTGTTCAGCACATAGTAAGTACTTAACAAATGCCATTATCATTATTATTATTTTTTTGAATTACTGAATTGTCAAAAAGTATTTCTTAAAACTTAATGTACAAAAGTTAACTGGGTATAGTTTCCTGTTTGTCAGAGGGACCAGAGAAGTATATATTCAACTGATCTGAGAAAGATCCTGTTTTGTTGGTTGCTTTGTGTTCCTTAGAGAACATAGGTCTTGCTCTGAAATGTCTTTATATTCTGCCATGGAGAGCAGTCAATAGTTCAAAGATGGCAGATGAAGAATTTTAAGTGATCTGGTTCTTTGTGCCATAAGAGCACCAGTTCTTTAGGACATGAACTGGAGCCAACCATGTACTTCATAATAGCTGTCGGTGATTTTTTTCCAGCATCCACGAACCTGGCCTAATATGAATATGAGCTTGGGCTATAATCATCTATATTTTTAATTTCCTTCAGATTTCACACCATGATTCAAGCCCCTCTCTAAATTTGTTAGGTTTCCTTTCTTTCTAAGTGGTGTTACAAATATGCATCAATTAAAAAAATGCTTAGGCTGAAGTCCAAATGGTAATAATTTATATTAATGTCTGTCTCCCCCTCTAGACTGTAAGCTCACTCTGGGTAGAGAACGTCTGTTTATTGTTATATCAAACTCTCCCTACAGCTTAGTACAGTGCTCTGCGCACAGTCAGCACTCATACGATTGAATGAATAGTATCTTTTAAAGTTGGATTTTTTTTTAATAGTCAATTCTCCATTAGCCTGCAATTGGTGACAGGCAAAGACTTGAGTAAATGGAATTAAATATAATCTCCAAATTGTATTTTAACCAGTAGTTCCAACTGCATTCTCCACCTAATCATGCCAGTGTTTCTTGCCTGGAATCAATTAATTACTAGTCATATTGTTTAGCCTAACTTCAATTTACCCTGCCCACTACTTGTAAAAGACAGATAGCAAGAGTGACAAGCAGCGGGAGGAGGAAAGTAGGATAAATTGATAAATCCACAAACAGGATAATCAGCTCTGCAGTGTTTGGAGAGTTAACTATGTATTCTATCCAGCTAAGCCTATTGACAGCACAATGACCCTCATCAGTACTCCATTTCACAAAATATTCTAGTCCTTAATAAGCTGCATTTTACAAAGTTCAGATTCATGACCTTTTTAAGTGCCCACCAGAAAAAAAAAATAGGTTGGCAAATTCTCAAAATTACTATGCTCAGCCCTTTCTTTCTTATAAAGGTACAAAATGCTCCTAACAAGTGAGTTGTCTTCTTAGTACCCTAAGTATCATATACAATCCTAGGCACCAAATCAAAGTGCAAAATATTTAAAAGGGTTGAATGTGTATTTTCAACTATCACTTTGAATGTTTTCAAGTTATTTTCCTGATACATTAGTTACAAAGAATATAATTACTCATTCCATAAAAATGTTCTTTTCTCTATCCTTGCTTACCTTCATTCTGTGTGATTTGGTCTCGAACCCTAGCATTTTTTCCTAAGCATCTAAATTGATGGGAAATGGGCTGCTAAAGAAACTGATACATTTTGTCAATAGGAATATTTTCTGTTAATTAGATGATGATTGACCAATTTCAGGCAGTCTATACTGCTATATAGCTATACTGTACCTATACCTCTACTATACCTAGAGGCAGTCTATACAGCTATATACTGCTATATAGCTATACTATACCCTATACTGCTCCTTCATCTATTTGAAAGAATTGTGAGAATAATTTCACCTTTCTGTTTTCTTACTGCAGAGTAAACCCCACTTTTAAAGAATTACTTGTTTCCCTGAATAAATTCCAGATTCAGGCTTGAAAATCTGAGCTAATGCCTCAGAGCAGTCGTCTCTACTTTTTAATGCTTTCCTTATAACATTTTTTTTTGCTTAGTCTCTTGAAAAATGACATGAACTTGACTTTATAGATTGCTAAAAACAACATAGATCGAAACAAGGACAGAGAAATCTAGTGCTTCAAAATGTCTAAGTGCTTACATGTGGCCATAAACTTATCTGCTTTCCTATGTCTGAATATTTAGTTCTTGGACTTTGTATTTATCATTGTCATCAATGCCAAACTACTGCTTGGAGTTTCTCCAAGAGAGTGAAACTTTTTCCTGAGCTTCTGTCCATGGTGTTTTGAATTACAGGGATTAAAATCTTCTATAGTTAGATCCATTTCCACAATCTTCTGCTTAATTCAAAGAGCTACAGTGTTGTATTTTTCCATTGACTTTTGAGCTGACCATATTTGAAATGTTTAAAACAAATTAATTATGCATGCTTGGTATTACTGTGGGGAAGGAAGACCAAGGTTTACCTTCCACTCTGACTTTTGTATGAACACGCCCAAAGGGCTAAAACAGAATGGCAGCTAAGACTGTTTTGACTGTCTTAATGTACTAATTTCTGCCTATTTGATGAATAGCTGACACATATTTATATGACCCAAGCCAAATGAGTAAGTTTGAGAGGTCAGACAGAAACCTCAAATAAGCAGAATGTGAAGAGGGAAAACAATGTAGGCAATCAGAACACAACTTTTCCTGCAACTTATTAATAAATGCTTCATGATTAATATTTCTCCCAATGTCTTGCAGTTGCTTCTAAAGTATGTTCCAAAGTGATTAAATTTGTTCTACCTGTCCTTACCCCATCCAAATCTTACCCTCTTCAAACAAGCTATGGCAAAATACATTCCAACAGGCTTGACTTAAGCTGGGTGGCTTTTTCTTTTCTTTTTTTCTCCCCCCACAGAAACAGTTCCTGCAGTAAAGAGCATGTCTTTATGGAGTACTTAATTTCCCTATTAATGGCTTTGGATCCATTTCTAGAAAATAGTTTGATAGTGCCCCTTCTGCTGTAACTTTTGTTTTGCTGTATCATTGTTGTAGGATGAGACTCCTTTAGTAAATATTGAAAGAAAAAAATGAGATAAATGGAAGAAATTACCTAAATCTGTAATTGTCATGAGCAAAAGATGTCAGATCCTAAACAAAATATTTGTATTTAAATGAAGGACACAAGTGCTCTCTAGATTGTTGAGCCTGTTGTGGGCAGGATTGTCTTTTTATTGGTTTATTGTACTTTCCAAGTGTTTACTACAGTGTTCTGCACACACAAGTGCTCAATAAATATGATTGAATGAACAAAAGCTGTTTTATGGGCATTCAGGAAGCCAAAAAATTATGGAATTTTTTTTCCTCAATCATATTTCAGGGGTTACTATGTGCAGAACAATGGATAAGCACTTGGGAAGCACAGTGCAACAGAATTAGTAGATACATTGTCTACCTACAGTGAACCTACTGCCTAGAATGGAAGACAGATATTAATATAAAGTAATTACAGGTATACACATTAAGTGCTGTGAGTCTGAGAGAGGGGTGAATAAAAGGTGTAAATCCAAGTGCAAGGGTGACACAGAACAGAGTAGGAAAGAGGAAATGGGGCTTAGTTGGGGAAGCCATCATAGTGGAGACGTACTTCTAATAAGACTTGGAAGGTGGGGAAGAGTGCTTATTTGTCAGATATGAAGAGGGAATTCCAGGCCAGAGGCAGGATCTGGGTGAGAGGTGGGCAGTGAGACAAGACCAAGGTACAGTGAAAATACTGGTATTTGAAAAACAAAGTGTGTGTGTGCCACTGTAGTAAGAAACCAGAGAGGTAAAGTAGGAGGTGTAAGGATATTGAGTACTTTAAAGTCAATGGTAAGGAGTTTCTGTTTGAAGCTGCAATAAGTTAATAGGTATTTTTATCATGACAGGCGATTTGGAAAAGTCTGTCTTATAGTTTTAACTCATTATTATCCATTACTGGTGTTTTAGTGTATTTAGCAATTATATCAATTAAAAGCATTGCTAATAATCTCTAAATGTTCAATAATATCTCTATTCAATTTTATTAATAATGACCCTTGGAGTGTGTACTTAATTACCTTTTTAGAAAGGTTTTTTTCTCCCAAACAAGTTTGAGCAATAAAATGAATGTATTTCCCACATGCCTCTGGCTCTTAATTTTTAAATGAAAGACATTAATCAATTGCACGGAGTGCTTACTGCATGCAGAGCACCGTACTAAGCTCTTGGGAGAGAACTATATTACAGATTTTGGTAGACATGTTCTCTGCCCACAAGTAGCTTACAGTCCAGAGGTATATAACATACCAGTTGTTGAATGAACTATGTTTTAAAAGCCTAACATTAAAAAAAGTTCACTTCCTAAGAAGCATAATTGAAAAAAAATTGGCTAAGATGTTAAATATAATGGTTTGGTTTTCTATAGAAAACATATGAGAACACAAAAAAATGCCACTGGAAAACACTCTCAACTGAAAGGGAAGACTGATCGACCAGTGAGCTGTTAGGATTAGTCCTGGATTACTAAACCCATCACCTTCCAGGATTCTGATTTGAGTCTGTTTCCTGTATAATAGGGACTCAAGTTAATATGTGGCCATCTTGAGACTATTTGGTGCCCCAGCTGAATTCAATTGATGTCTCTCTGTCTCTGCCTGAGAAGCATAAGTCCCCACTATAGATATAAGCACCATGTTTTATTTCAGTTCTCAACCACTTCAAAGTTTTTTAACCTACCGCTTTTCCTTTTTCTGCTGTACTTCAGATTTGTAAGATGAAATCAAACCAAGACATTGTAGGGGGGCTGCTGCAACTTTACTCATGATTTCTAAAATAGGCATCTTCTCTAAATCATTTTCCAGTTTCTAAATCATCTTACCTATGTTTTGCTAAAACAAAATAGCCAACGTTTTGCAGAGAGTAGGCAATATAACTAAGGAATCACTTCAGTCAAATTCAGAGCAAAGCCAGTACTTCTCCAAAGCCTGCATCCTTTAACATACCCACTGAAACTCCCTATTTCTCCTTCCCTGCCACTTCCCCTCCACAAAAAAGGGTTTCAGCTCACTGGTAAGAGGAGAACCATAGTAGTAATTGCTTCTTGCTCAGGAGATACCAACAGAATTGTTCATTTGGGACAACTAGTTAGAGGAGACAGACCGAAGAAAAAGTGATAGTATTGCAACCAAAGTGAGTTTGGAGCTACACAGCTTCACCCCTGCAATGAACAAATGGAGTAATTTCAAGTTCTGTATTTCCTTCATCAATGATGATGTTATTTATGAAGCACTTACTATATGCCAAATTGTGCTGGAGTAAATACAGTGTTATGAGATTAGATACAGTCCCCATCTGATATGTAGCTCACAAGTTATCTTATCACCTCTTTACACATGCAGGAACTGGGCCCAGAATGTTAAAGTGACTTGACCAAAGCTCCACAGCAGGTTAGTAGCCGACAAAGCTAGTTATAGAATTTGGGTCTCCTTTATTATGGTTTTTCTATTTTTCTGGGGCTAGATTTTGTGGCCCAGCCTGGTGCAAGGCCTGCTTATTAGTTAAATGCTACTTGCCTTCCTTGTGGTTTAATGGGAAGAAGTGTGGTTGTGTGTTCAGATCTCAAGACTGGAAGTTACAAGGCACTGCTCCTGGCATGCTAGGTGACCTTGAGCAAATCAAATTTGTTAATCCATTTGTAACATGGGATTAAGATAGCTTTCTTCCCTCCCTCCCTCCTCTGTGAGCCCCCTGTGTGGAACCGGGGCTGTGTTTGATCTGAATATCTGGCTTAGCACAGAATAAGTGCTTAACATGTCACTATTCCTAAATATCTCCAATGAAGCTTCAAACTGCCTGATCTCAGGTAACACTTAGAAATAATACATTTGTGCAAACTCAACAGAATTTAGGCATGTTTTCAGCAACTGGGATTTTTACTTAGTTGATCATTTATTGAGCACTTACTGTGTGCAGAGCACTGTATTAAGCACTAGGGAGAGTACAATATAACAAGACATATTCCCTGCCCAGGATGAGCTTACAGTCTACAACTTTTATAGTTGACTAACTTAATATCTGTATCCATCCATGATGGTGGTGAGTTTATTTTCTAGCGTTTGTTTTAGAGCTGGTATTGTGGAAGACTTCCTGGAGACATCTATTGATTGTGATATTCCACTGTAACATTTATATAGGACTAAAATTTTAGCAATATGTTTGAAATTGAGACACCTAAAGAAAGTGAATTGCTTATCACTTCTAACACCACTACATGGAAAGAATACAGTATGAAGCAACTGGAAACACTTTAGTCTAGAGCAGTTCAGTATGTTGCTAGAGGTAAAACTATTTATTTAAATCTGTGAAAGACTGCAGGAGGATTGTTCTTCATATGAGCCCCTCATGAGCAGGGAACATGTCTTTGGCTTCTGTTATACTTTGCCATCAGCTTAGTACACTGCATCATGCTAGGGTGCTCAAACAGCACATCTGATACTAATGAAACGTGTTAACCTTAGAGCAAGATTTTACATCAGGTTGGCATTTACTTAGTTTTAAGAAACAATAGCAATTTGAATGGAAAATAATCCACATATTCAAAACTTGAGGTATTCCTTCCTGGTGTTGGTGAAGGTAATGTACTTTTTCCTAGCTTCTCGGATCCAGAAGCCAAATGTTGTGAACGTGTATTAACAGATCACAACTGTGTTAGCAATGGTAGCTATTTAAAAATGGGTAAACTGAGGTAAAAAAAAGTTTGGCTTAAGTGGCGCAGAGAATCAGCAATCTTTTTTCTTGTCTAATAACAGCCATTTAATAAATGCCTCACTTATGCCCATAATCTATTTTCAGTGTGCAGCCCAGGATGTGTGGAAGAGACTTTATAGAAACAAGCCAAATGATGATTGTTCATCCATTTCTGAGTATTGGATTTTGTCACATTGGCCCAGATCAAGGCCAGCTGACTAGTATATCTCTCAGTGTGTTTTCTTTCAAGAGAAAAGAGCACTATTAAGTTGTCAGAGATCAGAGGATTGGAAAGTTTAGTTCCCTTGCCAATATGCAGAAAATGGACTGATAATCCTCTTTAGCCTACCTTCTTAGGTAAATATTACTATTTCATTTTGAGATGCAATTTGAGCTTAGGTTGAGAATTTAGCCACTAGAGGGTCCCTATGTTCAAAGCCACCCCATATAATGTTCAAGATTTGAAACACAATGAAATGACTGACAGATCTTGAATATAATTTATGAACATGAATAAAAATTGAAGTGCAGTTCCATCAGTGGATCTCTGCATATATTCTGCTAAAGGTTTTTTTGGCTTTGGAGCTAAATTGAAATTACTGCTGTAAGAAGGGAAACAAATGATTCACTCTAAAAGTGCATTATAATATATTGAAGATTATTGATTTTTATCTACCATACTAACAGAGGGTAGGGCTGAAGAAATAGTATTCTTAACTGTCCCACTCTAATTCTCTAACTTCATAACTAGATTAAAATAAAGGTTGGAGTCTGAAAATATTTTGCATTTGGATTGAGACCTTTGGAATGAATGGGTTCAGTTTATGCAAGCAAACGTGAACTAAACTTCCCCTTATTAAAAAAAAGTCTATTTAGTTGGTGCCTAAAATTCTCCTGGTTCCATTCAGGCTCTAAAGTGCTAAAAAAGGCTATATTGTAGAGGGTAAGTTTCACTTACCTTTACCCTGAAACTTTGAGAGGGCTTGATATTTAAATTCCTACAATGATCCCAGACACTGAGTCTATAAGAACTCTGAGTTGTGGTGACTTAAAGGCTCCCTCTTTGTTCTGCAGACTACTAGAGCTGTGTGAGCTCTGTAAGGAGGTCTGTTCCTAGGCCAGTGAGGGAGGTCCTGTCTCAGACAAGCCCAGGACAGAATGTGTCCAGCCCTTAGTCCCCCTTCCACCACTCAAGAAAGCAGTGTGGCTTAGTGGCAAGAGCCCAGGCTTGGGAGTCAGAGTTCGTGGATTCCTATCTCAGTTCTGCCACTTCCTAGCTGTGTGACTTTGGGCAAGTCACTTCACTTCTCTGTCTTAGTTACTTCATCTGTAAAACAGGGATTAAGACTGTGAGCCCCACAAGGGACAACCTGATTACCTAGTATCTACCCCAGCACTTAGAACATTGCTTGGCATATATTAAGTGCTTAACAAATACCATCATCAGCATCACAGATTGCCACACCTGCCAGAGTAAGGGGAGTCTGGAAAGCAAGGATGGTCTTCCCTGCCACAGCTGAAGAGGTCTGTGGTGATAGCCCTTGGGTAACCCCAACTCCCAGACCTGTTTGAATGCAGCTCCTTTGTACTGCTAAGAGGAACAATCCTGCAAGATAAAATGAGCCCTAAGGCCTCTACTTGGCAATGCTGGCTAGGGAAGGAGCCAGGGACTTGGAGTCAGGGTTTATTCTTGGCTCTCAGATTTACCTTGCATTTTGAACTTGAGCAAGTTACTTCCCTGTTTTGTTTTCAGCATCTGTAAAATGGGGATAAAATATCTCTCTCCAGTCCTCTTAGGCTGTGAGCCTTGGGAAAGAAATCGGATTATCTTGTATCTACTCCTGTACTTAGTTCAATGCTTGGCACATAGTGTGTAATTTACATTATAATTTCTTGACATGACACTTGAGTCCTACCAGTTTTCACCTAGACCTGGCCCAGCTGACAATTGAGATTCCAGTTTCTCCACTCTGAGGTAATTGAACCTACTTTTCCTGCAGAGCAAGAATTCTGAGAGGCCCCAGAAGACCTAACTTCTTCTCACTGGATTTGTGGCTTTTTTTAAATATGAATCTGTATCCTATTGGTTTTTTCCAAGTCCTGAAGGTAACCCTGAGCAAGCCTAAGAAATTGCAGTCTTGTCCAAGATTCAGAGCTGGACACTGAAGCTCGCATTGTACTAGTGCTTGGCTAGATAAAAGATAAAAAGGTTGGACCCAATCTCTGTCCAATATAGGGCTCATGATCTTAATCCCCATTTTTCATATGAGGTAATTGAGGCACAAAGAAGTGAAGTGATTTGCCTGAGGTCACACAGCAGACAAGTCGTGGAGGCTAGACTTGAACCCAGGTCCTCTGACTCCTAGGCCTGTGCTCTTTCCACTAGGCCATGCTGCTCACAGTGAAGCAGCCATCTCTTTCTCCTTTTCTACCAGAAGGTGCTGAATTCCTCATGGAAAGCAATACTTGCCCCCTGACCACCTCACAGGATTAACTAGCTGGAGACTGAAATGCCATTTTAACTCTTCAGGAAAGTGTCGGTTAAATACAGTGCACAGTATGAGTTCAGCACATACAGCTGTGTAGGGGATCCAGTTTCCCTGGCATGATCATGGTGTAGTGTGGGTAAACACTGTACATACTTACTGAGTCAGTTTACTGCTATAGTGAGCCCTAGGTAATCAGAACAAGTGCTACTTTATTCTCTCACCCATCCCACTTTTCAAGAACATGTGCTATGCCCATGCCCCACCCACTACTCTGACTCTATTTTTTGTCCTACATGGGTTTCAGAGCCCATTGGTCCTGTAGAATCGAGCAAGCCAACCCTAGACAGACTGTGTAGTGCCCCACAAAATTCCAGCCTCCGCTGTTCCCTTGGACCATAGTATCAGAAGTGTTTAATACTGTACTGGGAGAGGATGGAAACTTCCTTCTGGAGAGATATCAAGATATCTCAGTAAAATATAAGTTCCTCAGCAGTCTAAAGCTAATTTCACCACTTTCCAGAAGTGGGGTTTTGAAGATCCTCTCATTTACTGTACTGTCTACTAGAAGGGACAGTTACCAGATCTGGCATAGGCAAGAGACAGCTCCTGAAACTCTGTCCTTTCCCTTCTGAGGTTACTGATCTTTCTCTTTTCAGGCTGGAGTCATACCATTCCCTTCATAAAGCGTTTAATGCAGTACTCTGCCCACAGTAAGCACTTAAATAAGCAGCATGGCTCAGTGAAAAGAGCCCTGGCTTGGGAGTCAGAGGTCATGGGTTCTAGCCTTGGCTATGCCACATGTCTGCTGTGTGACCTTGGGCAAGTCACTTAACTTCTCTGTGCCTCAGTTCCCTCATCTGGAAAATGGGGATTGTCTGTGAGCCCCACGTGGGGCAACTTGACTACCTTGTATCTACCCCAGCACTTAGAATAGTGCTTGGCACATTGTAAGCACTTAATAAATACCAACATTATTATTATTAAATACCATT
Organism: Ornithorhynchus anatinus; assembly: GCF_004115215.2. Lineage (NCBI taxonomy): Eukaryota > Metazoa > Chordata > Mammalia > Monotremata > Ornithorhynchidae > Ornithorhynchus > Ornithorhynchus anatinus. The sequence goes on along the minus strand of NC_041728.1, from coordinate 46,440,118 downwards.
GATTGAGTCACCTTCTACTGTGACTGCCATTCAGCTACTGCTCCTGTCTTTGTTCTCCACTATTTCTATTGCTTTGAGTCTTTGATAAGAATATCTTCATCTGGTGTGGGGGGGCAGGGAAGAAAGTGTGTGTGGGTTTATGTGTGCGGATGCACGCTCGCATGTTTGCATGCAAAAGCATCCATCCCTCCCTAAGTCACTGAGCCAAACTGCTTCTCCCAAATGCTCTCATTCAATGGAAGGAGGGAATGTGGAGAAGCCAAATGTCACAAACTGTGGGTACCCGGCAAAGGCCACTCTTCCCTACAGGTAAAGCAGCATTAAGTATTCCAGCAACCATGAAGTGTGATTTTTGTGTCACTCTATACACAGTTCTTTTGTTTCTATTTGCCTGTCTCCAAAATGGGTCAAACTGCCTGGTCTTCTATTGCACCAGAGTGTTGGACACCACGATCCCAGGGAGAGGAAGAAAAAGAAGTGGGATGGCTTACACATCACTTTAATTGGAGAAACAAGAAGGATGGAATTTTGTCCCCCAAATTCATTTGTCAAACTTTGTGATATTTTCTGATTCTTCTGACAGGAAAATGTGAAGGCAGACTCCATCTCATTCCATCACACCACAGGCTTGTAGCATCAACAATCATATGTGAGAAATTATTTATCTGCCTTTTGTTTTTGACATTTTGCTATTGACAGTGAGGTCCTAGCTATGCATGCAGGTGTGACTTAAAACACCAATATGAGACTGTTGCTCTTTTTTAGGACTTATTCAACACCTTTAGTTCCTCAAAAAATTGTTACAAGAGAACATACTGATTAATATAGCAAAGAACTCCAAAGACTCCTTGATTTAAAAAAAAAATACTCCAAGAGTTAAAAGCTGCTGTCTTGCCAAGTCTTCAAATTATAATTATTTTATTCAACTTAACTGCCTATTTTTTTCCAGTGTACAAGAAACCATGTTTCAGAGAGAGAGTTGCCTGGCACCAGTCAGATCAAATGTATTTATCTGATAGAAAATAATGTCATTAGGAGGCAGGTGCAACAGTGGAGTTTGTTTTTCCTTTATGGTTTTCACATTTTTGGTCCCAGTCCTTTGTGCAATGATCTAGACATTGGATAGACACTAGAGTGCTTAGAAGACTAATATTTGTCATAAAGGGGCTTAAATGAGTTAATTTTAGAAGGCATCACTCCAAATTGGTCTTGATATGAGTGCTATTAAATTAAATGATAGCTGGCTGAAGGATGGCAAACAGAGAAAAATGACAAAAGGCCAGGTAGCTAGTCTTGTTTAACATCTTCATTTAATGACCTGAAAGGAGCAAACAGAACATTAAATCTGGCTGATGTGAATCCTACAAATAGTGAAAGCTTTTCAGAGGTCAGGAAAGTAATAAAGGAAATATGGACTATAATTGGGACCATATTAATCCTCCTGTGGGCCCAGTGATACTTGACTTTTGTAGGACACCCTTGTTATATGTGATGACTTTAGGTTGTGCTGGATATAATAATGTTGGTATTTGTTAAGTGCTTACTATGTGCTGAGCACTGTTCTAAGCTCTGGGGTAGACACAGGGGAATCAGGTTGTCCCATGAGAGGCTCACAGTTTTAATCCTCATTTTACAAATGAGGTAACTGAGGCACCGAGAAGTGAAGTGACTTGCCCAAAGTCACACAGCTGACAAGTGGCAGAGCCGGGGTTCGAACCCATGACCTCTGACTCCAAAGCCCATGCTCTTTTCCACTGAGCCACGCTGCTTCTCTAAATGATATGAAATCAAGGGGGGCAACTCCCCAGCCTAACTGAGGGAAGAACCTCCTTCACTCCTATGCTGGCTCCCTCACACCACTTCTACTTCAGTTCATGTGTCCACAAAGCATGTCACTCCTGTTAGTTGATACAATCACACATGTGGCTACCAGTATGTTTGACCTCAAGACAGGTGCTTTCTCAGGCCACAGCTGATGCAACTCTACCTGGGTCGGCTTGCTTACAGTTAAGGACCTTGGGAATTGGGGAGGGGGAGAAAAGGGCAGGTGGGGAAGGATCCTCTGTCCCTGCTTCTCACCATTCAAGACAGGAGGCTCTTGTCGTGACTAACAGAAACTGAGCTAGCTGGATCAACATTTCCCATGAGATTGGGGCCTGTAGCTCCCATGTTTCCTCTGCCTAGAGACCCTCTTGATGGGCCAAAATTGCACAGAAGGTTAGGGAATAATTGGAGGGAGAGCATGCTCCTTGCAGTCATGTTTGAGAATGGGTTTTGATAAGTGTTGGAGGGGAGCTGGTGACACTTCAGTGGGAAGGCAGGAGGGGACAATCTCATCCCAGGACACCTGGTTCACAGTCCTAAAGCCTGGGCATTAATGTGGCCCTCACTTTAGGGGATAAAATAACTTTAAACAAGGAGAAAGATCTTAAGATAGATATTAATAATAATTATTATGGTATTTGTCAAGCACTATGTGCCAGCCACTGTACTATATGCTGGGGTGGATACAAGGTAATTGAGTTGGACACAGCCCCTGTCGCATATTGGGCTCATAGTCTTAATACACATTTTCCAGATGTAGTCTCTGAGGCACAGAGAAGTAAAGTGATTTGCCCAAAGTCACTCAGCAGACTCATGGCAGAGTCAGGAATTAGAACCCCAGTCCTTCTGACTCCCAGGCCCGTGTTCTAACCACTATACCACGCTGCTTCCCCAGGTAGGTGATAGTATAAAGCAAGAGTAGGAGATAAGACCTTGGGCACATAGATTCCAAAATAAATAGAAATTAACAGTGTGCTGTCAGGGTGATGGAAATGTGTTGTGTGTAGGTAACATACACAAGAGCATCAAGTATATGCTGTCTGTCTATCTGCCCTTCACATTTGTTGTTTTGAAGTCCCAAAAGGGCTGATGCCTGACCAACAGTTGGTTTGCATTTTGCAAAAATGCAGACTCACTTTGGATTGATGGCTGTGATCTGTGCTTCTGTGACTGTTGTTAACAATATTAATAATGGTATTTAAGTACCTAGTATGTGCCAGGTAATAGTAATAATAATAATGGTATTTGTTAAGCACTTACTATGTGCTGAGCACTGTTCTAAGTGCTAGGGCAGATACAAGGTAATCAGTTTGTCTCACTTGGGGCTCACAGTCTTAATCCCCATTTTATAGATGAAGAAACTAAGGCAGAGGGAAGTTAAATGACTTGCCCAAGGTCACACAGAAAAGTGGAGGAGCCAGGATTAGAACCCAGGTCCTCTAACTCCAAGTATTAGATGTCATGGATTTATTTAGTTATTCGCTGTAGATAGTAACCTTCAATATTCTTTTATCAGGTGACAGAATATGGGATAGAAAACTGGAATTCCTGTTAGCAACAGTGTACTTCCTGTGTGACCCTTTATTTAGATATTTAAATTGAGAAGCAGGATGGTGTAGTGGATAGAGCATGGATCTGGGAATCAGAAGGTCAAAGGTTCTAATCCTGGCTCCTCCACTTGTCTTCTGTGTGCCCTGGGGCAAGTCACTTTTCTTCTCTGGGCCTCAGTTACCTCATCTGTAAAATGGGGATTAAGTGGGAGCCCCATTTGGGACAGGGACCTTAACCAACCTGATAAACTTGTATCTACCTCAGCACTTAGAACAGTGCTTGTGACATAGTAAGTACTTAAAAATTACCATAATTATTATTATTAAATTGCCCCTCTATTAACTAAGGCCTAAAAAGAGTGAATTATGACTTCAGAAGAATATTGTACAGCTAAATTCACCTAATGGAATATGCTTTGTATTTCTAGAAAAAGGTGCCATAGGAATGCAAATCTGTGTAGTATGAAGTTCCTTGATGTTAGGTGCCTGTACAACTATAAATAATTTTTTACCCATTGAATGATGTTGCCTTTTAATTTGATCAAATGCCTCATTTTCCTGGATTTTGAGAAGATAAAGAGCAAGCCCTCTAAGATGTACTATATTATTTTGAAGCTGTCTCCCATCTTCCCCTAAAGCGCAACTTGTTCATTCTCAAATGACAACTACCTTCTGTTTCCCTCTAATCAGAAATTGTTCATATAGGCTAATTTATTGGTTTCTTTGACTTGTACTCAAGGACTAAAAATAGCTGACACCACAAGGTGGGAGTACAAAAAAGACTACAAAACCCAACAACCATTGTGATCTAGTACTTGGCACATAGTAAGCATTTAACAAATACCATCATCATCATCATACCCTACCATGGAAGAAGATAGCTGCCACAGAGAACTCTAGTCTCCAAGGCCACATGCTGACTCCAAGGTTGGAAAAGGGGTCAGGTATTTCTCTCCATCTGAAACCTGCAGTTTTTCTGTACATTCTCATGGTGTTTTCTAAATCCTGAAGAGCTGGCTATTGCTAGGGCTGACTAACTTAGATCCAGTCCTGCTGAGCAGGGGTCATGATGATGTACTATCCATAAACTGGCCTACATCAGAAACAAATGCTGTATTATAGGAGGCATTCTTGTGTATTTCCTTTGAAGTAGGAAGTAGAGAGGAGTTGCTATGATTGGAAAACGTATGCAGTTCTTAGCTCTAATACATGTCCCCTTTAGATATTAAAAAGTCAAGTATGACAAGCTGTCATCTTACTCTTATATGTAATTAGCAAATTGAGTAAGAAAGAAGCAAAAGGACATGGAGAAAAGACAAAATGAAGTTAACCAAAAGGAAAAGCATAGGCACAGCCCATCTGACACGGTGGTAATTGTATGACTCGTCTGTCAATCCACATCATTAAAGCCAATATATTCATTCAGTCATATTTATTGAGTGCTTACTGTTTGCAGAGCATTGTGATTCCTACAGGTAGAAACAGCGTGACACACTACACTTGAAAAGTTACTAGCTCTTTATGAGCAAAAGCTTTGATCATTATACAAGCCGGCAGAGGCCAGAACATCACCAGATTGATTATGTAAACAGCAAATTAGACAGCAAAATAAAGAAAAGCCTCTGTTCACAAAGTGTGGCTGGGTCTATGGGCCCATTTTTTGTTTTGTTTTGAATTCACACATGCACCTATGTGTTGTTTCACATCAGTGATGCCACCAGCACAAAAGATTGTGTTGGGGGGAGCGAGGGGGCTCATACCCATTTCTTTATATAAATTGGTTAAAGGCAGTGTTGAATTATTTGTTTTGCTAAGAAGTTCATGTTGATTTTTGATTAGAGCTCCACTCTATACCCAAGCCACTATAGGCCAGGAACAGTTGAACTTGAGCTGGAGGAGTACAGCACCTCAGTCTCTCAATCCAGCTGCCACTACAAATTCTACCTTTCCCTTTTCTTCTGTCCCCAAACCCTTCCCCCTCCCTCTTAGAGATATTTTGACAGACAGTTAATTAATGAGCTTGAAGTGCTTTGAGCCAAAGAAAATTACCTGGTAAATAAACAAGTACAGATAATGATGGTTCTTATTTGCTTGGTTTTGTGTTCTTCAAACTTTATTTGATCATATTTATTAGTGTTTGGTCACGATAACTCTGCTGGATCCTATCTTCATTTTTATGTGCAATATTTCAATCTGAAAATTATGTTCAAGTCAGTTAGTTTATTGGCATTCTTTCAGTATTGTGTATTTCCTGAGAGGGCAGCCTGGATGCTTGGCTAATATGAAGTTTGTGTTGTTATTTATGGCTGGCGATTGTTCCTGGACTGATAATGCAGGCCATGGGTCCAAAGGCTACATACCATAAGTGAATGCTTAAACTACTATAGTTTGATCAAAAGCTACCTTCAATTATGTAAAATATTTCTTACCTATATTGATTCAATTAAACATATATATACTCTAAGAGCACAAAAATGATGCTTTATTAGTACTCTTCATCAGGCACTTCATCAAGTGTGTCATCCAGCACTTAGAACAGTGCTTCCAGGCTTGGAACAGTGTTTGGCACATAATAAGTGCTTAACAAATACCAATATTATTATTTTTATTATCAAGGCAATGCAATGCAGGGCTTTCTCCTTTGCTGTCAATGGAAACTGATGAACAAATAGGCACCAAAGTTTTGTTTTTTCTCTTCCTTCTCATGGAGTAATTCATTCTTCATTATATAAAGTTTCAACTATTTCTTCCAGCTCAATGATTACAAGTCCTCTTCACAAAAATGCCTCAAAATACAACCCAGTAGCTGTATGTTGCCTTTCTACTTGTTTTCAGAAAAGGTGGATGACCTTTGCAGATGGAAAATTTGTGCTTGAACACTTGTTTAGGTTTGTCCAAGGGTAGTGGCTTAGTGGAAAAGAGCAAGAGTGGGAGTCAAGGGGCCTAGGTTCTAATCCTGGATCGTCTAATTATATACCGTGTGACCTTAGGCAAGGCACAAGTTAATTAATGCCTCAATTCCCTTTCTGTGAAATGGGGATTAAAAGGCAGTTCTCCCTCCCTCTAAGACTGAGAGCCCCATGTGGGACAGGGACTGTGTCTGACCTGACTAACTTGTATGTACTATACCAAGCCTAGCACTAAAGAAATACCACAGGAATTACTAAGTGCTTACTAGGTACTGAGCGATTAGGTAGATACAGATTATCAGCTTCAACACCAACTCTAACCCACATGAGGCTTACTGACTCAGGTTGGGCAAACAAATATTTTAGCCATTTTACACATGACATGGTCTCTGCCGCTGCTCTCTCCAGCGGAGGCCTCTCCTTCTCCCACTTCCCCAGACTCACCGGTAAGGGAGGAGGCGTCGGCTTCCTCCTCTCACCCCGTTGCCGCTTCCGCACTATCCCTCCTCCCCTCTCCCCCTCCTTCCCCTCCTTCGAAGCCCACATCATTTGCCTCTACCACCCCCTCCAGATACTTGTCGCTGTCATCTACCGCCCTCCCGGTCCCACCTCCGACTTCTTCAACCACCTTGACCCCTTTCTCACCTTCCTTCTCTCCTTCTCTCTGCCCACTCTGATCCTCGGAGACTTCAACATCCATATGGATGTACCCGACGACTCCTCTGCCACCCGCCTGCTATCCCTCCTCGACTCTGCCGACCTCCTCCTCCACCATACCGCGCCCACTCACCGACTCGGTCACACCCTCGATCTCGTCATCTCCTACCGCCGCACTATCTCCTCTCTCACCAACTCTGAAATCCCTCTCTCTGACCATAACCTTCTCACCTGCCTCATCTCTCACACTCCCGCCCCCTGCAAATCTTCGCTACTGCCCCACAGAGACTTCCGCTCTCTCGATCCCATCCGTCTTTCCAAAAGCATCTCTCCTCACCTTGCCGCCCTTTCCTCACTTCCCACTCTCGATGATCAAGTCTCCGCTCTCAACTCGACCCTCTCTACTCATCTCGACTCTCTCGCCCCCCTTTCCCTCCGCCGCTCTCGCTCCACTAACCCACAGCCCTGGATCACCTCCTCTATCTGCCTCCTACGCTCCTATGCTGGAGCTGCTGAGCGCTGCTGGCGAAAGTCCAAGCACCAAGCCCACCTCACACACTTCAAATTTATCCTTTCCTGCCTTAACTCTGCCCTCTCCTCCGCCAGGCAAAATTTCTTCTCCTCCCTCATCGACACCCATGCCCGTCACCCCCGCCGATTGTTCCGGACCTTTAACTCTCTCCTTAGGCCCCCTGTTCCTCCCCCTCCCCCATCTCTCACCCCCAATGATCTGGCCACCTATTTCCTCACGAAAATCAACACAATCAGGTCTGAGCTCCCCAAAGTCACCCCTCCACCTCTCCCCTCCCCCCCCACCAACCCTCTCCCCTACTTTCCCATCCTTCTCTGCAGTATCCTCAGATGAGATCTCCTCCCTCCTCGCAAGTGCCACCCCCTCCACCTGTGCCTCGGACCATCGCCCCTGCCCTCCTCCCTTCCTTAACTTCTATTTTTAAACACTCAATCTCCAATGGCTCTTTCCCCTCTGCCTTCAAACATGCCCATGTCTCCCCCATCCTAAAAAAACCCGCTCTTGACCCCACTTCCCCCTCCAGTTATCGCCCTATCTCCCTACTACCCTTCCTTTCCAAAATCTTAGAACGAGTCGTCTACAATTGATGCTTAGAATTCCTTAACTCCCATTCTCTCCTAGACCCCCTCCAATCTGGCTTCCGTCCCCTCCACTCTACCTAGACTGCTCTCTCTAAGGTCACCCATGACCTCCTTCTTGCCAAATCCAATGGCTCCTACTCCATTCTAATCCTCCTTGACCTCTCTGCTGCCTTTGACACTGTCGACCATCCCCTCCTCCTCCATACCTTATCTCACCTTGGCTTCACAGACTCCGTCCTCTCCTGGTTCTCTTCTTACCTCTCTGGCCGGTCATTCTCGGTCTCCTTCGCTGGAGCCTCCTCCCCCTCCCATCCTTTAACTGTTGGAGTTCCTCAAGGGTCAGTTCTTGGCCCTCTTCTGTTCTCCATTTACACTCACTCCCTCGGTGAACTCATTCGCTCTCACGGCTTTGACTACCATCTCTACGCAGATGACACACAGATCTACATCTCCGCCCCTGTCCTCTCCCCCTCTCTTCAGGCTCGCATCTCCTCCTACCTCCAGGACATCTCCACCTGGATGTCGGCCCGCCACCTAAAACTCAACATGAGCAAGACTGAGCTCCTCATCTTCCCTCCCAAACCCGGTCCTCTCCCAGACTTCTCTATCACCATGGATGGCACGACCATCCTTCCTGTCTCTCAGGCCCGCAATCTCGGTGTCATCCTTGACTCATCTCTCTCGTTCACCCCACACATCCTATCCGTTACCAAGACCTGCCGGTTTCACCTCTACAATATCACCAAGATCTGCCCTTTCCTCTCCACCCAAACGGCTACCTTACTGCTACGGGCTCTCGTTATATCCTGGCTAGACTACTGTGTCAGCCTTCTCTCTGACCTCCCTTCCTCCTCTCTCGCCCCGCTCCAGTCTATTCTTCAGTCTGCTGCCCGGCTCATCTTCCTGCAGAAACGATCTGGGCATGTCACTCTCCTTCTTAAACAACTCCAGTGATTGCCTATCAACCTCCGCTCCAAACAAAAACTCCTCACTCTAGGCTTCGAGGCTCTCCATCACCTTACCCCTTCCTACCTCTCCTCCCTCTCTCTTTCTACCGCCCACCCCACACGCTCCGCTCCTCTGCTGCCCACCTCCTCACCGTCCTTCGGTCTCGCCTATCCTGCCATCGACCCCTGGGACACGTCCTCCCACAGTCCTGGAACGCCCTCCCTCCTCACCTCTGCCAAACTAATTCTCTTCCCCTCTTCCAAACCCTACTTCAAACTCACCTCCTCCAAAGGGCCTTCCCAGACTGAGCTCCTCTTCTCCTTCTACTCCCTCTACCACCCCCCCTTCCCCTCTCCACAGCTAAACCGTCTTTTCCCCCCTTTCCCTCTGCTCCTCCTCCTCTCCCTTCCCATCCCCTCAGCACTGTACTCGTCTGCTCAACTGTATATATTTTCATTACCCTATTTATTTTGTTAATGAAATGTACATTGCCTTGATTCTATTTAGTTGCCATTGTTTTTACGAGATGTTCTTCCCCTTGACTCTATTTATTGCCATTGTTCTTGTCTGTCCGTCTCCCCCGATTAGACAGTAAACCCGTCAAACGGCAGGGACTGTCTCTATCTGTTGCCGACTTGTTCATTCCAAGCGCTTAGTACAGTGCTCTGCACATAGTAAGTACTCAATAAATACTATTGAATGAATGAATGAATGAAACTAAGACCTACAGAAATTAAGTGACTTGTCCAAAGTCACACATCCAGCCTGTGGCAAAGCTGAGACTAGAAACCCAAATCTCCTGATCCCTGAACTTGTCTTTTTTCCCTAGACCATATTGACTCCCCATATGTTTTTCTCCCTGCTAATCAGAAGGGACTTCAACTTCAGAACAATTTCTACTCTTTTTTTTATCTTAATTTTGTTCTTCCTCCATGAAGGTTGTATTTTGTCAGAGCAGATCAAACTGACTAGAGAGAAACAATATTGAGGAGAGCCTCATTTGGGGTAGTTCTGGATTAGAGGGTGAAGGATGATCAAGTGCTTAGTACAGTGCTCTGCACACAGTAAGTGTTCAATAAATTCGATTGAATGAATGATGAATTTAGTCCTGTAAGAGCTTCATATAGACAAGTTGCTGCACTGAATGTGACTCACAGTTTGCAGACTTAAGGACTGGGCCCAAATGGATGAAACATATTTTTATCTGGTGTTTTCCTGTATAAATGCTCATTTGAGGTCTAGATCTGTACAGGGAAGACTGAACAGCAAATGTCCTGAGGTCCCAGCATTAGTGGATATTAATGGGTGCTGCAGAACAGTGTTTCAAATCCTTGAGCCAATTCCAGGAATTCTGCTTCCCTAACTGACCAATATTAACTGTGGCTTTTCTATCCTTCAGCTAGGTGACCAACTGACTTGATTTTCAGCTGGCTTGTCCCCAATGGAGAACCAGATATTATTCTGTCCATTTTTTAATCTTTAGTAGGAGACACCCCCGGGCCTGGCTTCTGCCTCCAAGTTCTGTGGTCGGATGCTGTGCCAAACATCACACAGAGGGGACATAAAGGCTCTGGAGCAAGTGGGTGGGTTAAGATTTGCCCCAGAGCAATGTTCTACGATCATATCTGTGAGGTCTCTAGGTTATGCTGACTGTCCAATGAAACACATGTGACAACACGTGCATCTCCTTGTCCAAATTCTGCAAGCATTGTCGGTAGCCACTTCTCCTGATGCTGGAAACCTTAGGGCATGCTCCCAGAAGCTGATGATGGGAGCAGAGGGGAGCATCCAGTACCCCAATGGAGCAGCTGCCTATCAGGACATGGGACAACAAAATTATCCAAGTAAAAAACCCTTTTATTCAACTTCAACATGACAGCTTTTACTTCTACTCAGCATCAAGAGGCTAAGCTTACAGTATCAAATCTTTCTACCATGAACTAGCTAATGAGCAGATACTCAAAGGATTGTTCAGATGTGTACTCTGTGAGTTTTTCAACTTGCTATTGGACTTGCTCTGGACAGACAGGACCATTAAGAAGTTAAACCCCAGGTCTCCCCCACCAAAAAAAAAAAAAAACATAGAAAAATCAAAAGACAAAGTCAGATTGGAGACTTGGAATCCACCCCATCATCCAAACCTTATGAACCATAACAGTTTATGGTGGTCATGCAAATTAACTTTAAAAAACCCAGGCAATGTGCCTAGAAGGGGTTTTAAAGAAGCACATAACAAATTGGACTAAATTAGCCCATATTCTTCAGTTTGTTCCTTTCTTTCACATCCATCCTCAATAATGTGCTACCCGAATACAATTTATTTAATGTTGATAGTCCAGCCTAGAGCCAAAAATAATGTAGGTTAATTGTTTACAGATAATGGATATGCAGAAAGACAGCTTAAAGATTGTATCAGTAGAATTTGAAAAACCTTTTTCCTTTCAGTTTTTATCTTCCTGCTTTCCCATTCCTCCTTCTTTCCTCTTTCCTCTTCCTCTTCTTTTTAATTCCTCTTGCCCACTTTTTCTTGCTCTTCATCTTCTTTCTCTTCCTTCTCTTCTTTTCTGCACCATCTTGTTTATTTTTTCCAAAAATTCTCTACTGTTTTTCCTGTTAGTATTCTAGGTTTTTCTTGAGTCATCCCCAAAAGACTTGGTTTGTCTTTCTCCAGGAGGTCTATTATTAGAATAATGATAACAATAACTTTATTTTTATTATTATTACATTAAACGCTTTCCTATATGCCAAACACTGTTCTAAGCACTGAAGTAGATGCATCTGAATCACGTCAGATAGAGTCTCTGTCCCATATAAGGCTCACAGTATAAGTTGGCGGGAGAATGGGTATTGATTCCCCTTTTTATAGTTGAGGAAATGAGGCAAATAGAAGTTAGGTGACTTGCTCAAGATCACACAGGAGGAAAATGACAAAGTCAGGATTAGAGCCCCGGTCCTCTAACTTCCAGGCTTTTTGTTTTCCCACTAGGCCAAACTGTTTCCTAGTCTAAAATAATATTTAACAGGGGTATTTAGCAAGATACACCTTAATGGTAGGAGGTGCAAAACACCTGCTCTCCAGTAATGTTTGCCATTGTTAATAAAATTCAATTGATTGACAAGGAAAAGAGCATAAAGTGTTAATTAGTGTTGACTCCTTTTATCTGATGAACTTCAGGATTGACAGAGCCAAAGCAACCTAAAACTATGGTCATTTTTAGTTTGTAGAGCATCTATACAACTTTGCTATTGATGGGTGTATGTTCTGAACAGCTCTGATACAGTGGTTACACTGTTGATGCAGGGTGATATGTGAGAATGTCATTTCTTTTTTCTGTGATGTAAAACAAGCTGTGTTTCTTAGTAAATCAAAAGAATTCTAGTTGGCACAGACTGTATCTCTCTGCTTGATCGGCCCTCCATCTATTTTCAAATCTTATCTGACAATTTTTCCTTTCCTCTTGCCTGTGCCGCATGATTCCTTCATCCTCCTGTTTTTATTTATTATTTAACTCTATTATTTTGTTCTGTGGGAAATATTGTTATGCAGTCTGCTTCAAAAAATCATGTTAAATAGCATTAGGATGCATTACGTAAGCTGTTCTTACCTTAGCATACTTAAAAGTGCATTAGAAAGACAACAATTTATTTTCTACTGGAGAAAGCAGAGATAGATTTACGTATGTAGGGGGCTCATATTAGTATGGGAAACAGCCATATAACACTGAGACTCTCCTGTTCAAGAAGGATTTCTTTGATTAGCCCTCCTTTGTCTTAGTTTTGAAGCTTTGGTTGCTAGTGGGGGTGGGAGGGAAAGTGTGTGTGTGGGGTGGGGACGAGGGAGAAGGCTTGAACCATCTGTTCCTACAATAATGTAGAGTGATCTATAGTTTCTAGTTCTAAAGACAGCTATGGACTTTGTAAAAAGCCAGGATAGTATTCTTCCCTTCGTTAAAAGGTCTCATCATTATCATCAACAATATTGAGAGCCTCTGTCGGGCTGGGTTCTGCTGCTTAGAGTGTGTTGAGGCTTACCCTGAAAACTTGGGTTTGGCAGTAGGAGCCATCTCAGTTTTATTACCCTTGAAAGTGCTGCCAAACTTTTGAAAACCATTACACACAGTGGAAAGAGTACCGGCCTAGGAGTCAGAGGGCCTGGCTTCTAAGCTGGGCTCTGCCATTTGCATACTGGATAAGTCACTTTGCTGAACCTCAGTCAGTTCATCTGTAAATGGCAATTAAATAGCTATTCTCCCTCCTCCTAAGACTGTTAGCCCCATGGGGGACAAGGACTGTGTCCAACCTCATGATATTGTAGCTGCCCCAATACTTAATACACCATTTGACACATAAGTACTTAAATCCCCAAATTATTATAATTGCTTAAAATATAGGAAATGCTTAATACTGTCCAAAGCACTGGAGTTGATACAGATATAACAGATCCCAGATAAGGCTGACACTTTAGGTGGGGGTAGACTGGTAAATACTATGTTTTGCCAACAATAACGTGGGAATGTCAAACCAGGATAAGAACTTCAAGTCAAGGAGAAGAATAGCCCTTGGAGGTGAAATTCTCTTCTTCCCCACTATTCCATGTGAACTGTCCTTATTTCCCCACAATCACTGCCTCTTCATGGTCTGAGGGCTTTAAAGAGTCTACAGGCTGCCTGCCACACTTGGGGAGGCTAGTCCAGGTGATGCCAGTGACCCCGGAGTTCCTGTTTTAAGGGTACTCTAAGCCACTTCTGATTCAATCCCTGCTCAACTTCTGCAATATAGGGAATGGGGCTCCTAGCTCAGGAGAGGCTGGTACAGAAACGGGGTAAAAGAACTAGAAGCATCCTGGCATAGTGGGTAGAGCCTGGGTCCTGGAGTCAGAGGACCTGGTTTCTAATCCCGGCTCTGCCGCTTGTCTTCTGTGTGATCTTGGGCAAGTGACTTCACTTCTCTGTGCCTCAATTACCCCATCTGTAAAATACAGATTGAGTCTGTGAGCCCTATCTGGAACAGGAACTATATCCAAACCAATTTGCTTTACATCTGCAGCAACACTTAGTATAGTTCCTGGCAAATTATAAGTGCTAAATAAATATCACAATTACTATTATTACTATTATTACTGGGTGATGAAGCAGGCCCTGATGTCTTGTTTTAAGGCAGCTAGAAGCCACACGTGACTGTGCCTGGGCATCCTCTGCTGTGTATCTTGGAGCCTGGCACCTCTTTCACTACAAATTCAGAACTGCAGAATGTGACAGAAATCAAAGGATGTGGCATTCTCTGCCCTTGAGGATCTGGCAGTCCAATGGAGGAGACACTGACGTAATCAAAACCAAACAGAAACACAAAACTACTCACTGATCTCAGTCTAATAAAAGAACCAATACAGGTAGTTTGGTTTGAAATAGTCAGGTAGCTCACTACAATTTACTGTCTTATCTGAACAAGTGGCTGTAAGTCTCCTGAAGAAAAGTTCAAGACCTAGGATTGGTGGAAGGCAATCCCTAGAAGCTACCAATAACACTTAATTTCTTATGTGACATGCACTTTTTGAGCTGTTTCTGCTTTTCAGATAATTTCCTCTAAGCTGTTTGATCATTTTCCTTGGTTCCTAAACACTTGAAGGAAAATATTGCTAATGAATACTTTTTTTTAAACAAGGGTTATAAATGTTTCTTCACAGACAAGTTTCGTTCCAGAAAAGAAAAGTGTTCATGACATAGAAGAGATCAGATACTGGCTTCCAAAATAATATTTCCTTATCTTAAACAGAAATCAAAATTGCCTTTTCTGGAGAAAATCCCCATTTTGACATAGTTGAATCTAGCTGCCTTGTTCCCCAAACTGCTCCATGGTCTCAGAAAGGCACGGTGTTTGAATCGCAGGGTGGATATAGCTGAGAGGTTCTGGTGCTCCTGTATTATCTCTATTTACGGTAGAGGGTGCTGTGAGAATATACTAATTAAATGCAGACGAATGCATGGGAAGAAGGGAGTAGTATTGGTTGAAAATAATGGAGTACCTCTTTCTGGGGAGAGTGCCCATGTAGAGTTCTCAGATGAGGAATTGATGTGAGCTACTGTACAACGAGGGACAGAAGAAAAGAACACACTGTTTCATAATCAGGTCTCTTTTGACTTCCTCTTCCAGCAACTCTGAACTGTGAGCTCAATATAGTGGAGGTAAATGGCATCTTTTCATTTATTTCACATCTTTTGAGTTCGGACTCTGGTACTCCAGCTAGAAATTCACATAAATGGCCATGCACATTTACATACAATAAAGGAAAATACTGTCCCTGATTAATGATGAGGGAAAAATATAATTTCACAATAATGTTTTATGATAATGATAATTTATGGCATTTCTTAATTGCTTACTATATAGCAGGCACTGTTCTAACTGCTGGGGTAGATACAAACAAATCAGGTTGGACACAGTCCCAGTCCCATGTGGAGCTCAGTCTCCATCCCTCTTTTACAGGGATGAGGAACACAGAAGCAAAGTGACTTGCCAAAGGTCACACAGCAGACAAGTGGTAGATCTGGGATTAGAAGTCATGACTTTCTGACTCCCAGGCCCGTGCTTTATCCACTTCGCCATGCTGCTTCTCACTGTGGGAATGAACTTCTTCTTCCTTTTACCTAACAGCTCAGTTAATTGAAAAAATATGAAGCAGCTATCTGCCAGTTTGGAACTTGGACACAGAAAAAGAAAATGCTTTTTTACTGTTCTCTGGGAAGTTGTCAGTCCAATCTAGAATACTAATGAGAGGCTCTGGTTAGTATCAGCAATTCAACCAGATGAGAATACATGTTTTTCCATATATGAATTATTCCTTTTTTTCCTCACTGGACCTTCCTTTTTAGGGTATTTGTTAAACACTTACTATGTGACAAATACTGTACTAAGCCCTGGGGTCGATACAAGATAATAAGATTGGGCAGAGTACCTGCCCCCACATAGAGCTCACTGCCTTAATCCCCGTTTTGCAGATGAGGTACAGAGAAGTTAAATGACTTGCTCAAGGTCACAGAGACATGTGGTAGAGCACATGGGATTTGGATCAGGTTCTCTGACTCTCAGCTCTATGCTCTTCCCATTAGGTCATGTGGCTTCTCTTATTTAAAATGGCTGCATGCCACTACTCTCACAATCACTTAAGAAGAGTTGGTGTTTGGAAAAGAGAAGCAGTCCTAGAAAAAGGAGGACCCATGGAGCAAACACCAAGGCTAGAAAGAAATAAATGGAGAGAAAAATTGTAATAGGCAGATGAACCCTAAAATCATTAAGTAGTTTTTCATTTCTCACTCTCACCCAAACCCTGATCTAACTTAATTGAGGGATTTTTGTCGACGGGGTTGCAAATCTAAGACTGTGGAGGAGGGAAGAGAGCAAAGTCAATCAGCTTCCACTCACCAACACACTTTCCACTTTCTGTCCCTCCACCCCCAGCCATGACACACACGTTATTTGGATTAGCCTTAGCTACCTTGTCTCTTGCCCCTTCCCCTCTTCAGAATATACTGACCCTTCAACTGGTTCAGTCAGGAATGCCATGGTAACCCCAGGCAGGCCCTAGCCATCCCAGGGAACCTAGTTTGCTGGGGCCAAAGCCTCAGAACTGAACCTCCTTCCCCATCTTCCCCACTCCCCAATCCACTAATGTTGGAGGATGTGATGTTGAGCTAGGGGTCATAGCAGGACCTGGCCTATTTCCTCACCACAATTAGTAAGGATCAAATGGGAAAAAGTGACACTCAAGTTTACCACCCTAACCTCCCTGGACTCACAGACCAACTTGAACTAGAAGTCAGTAGTTAGGCATCTTTTTGTAGATCCAAAACACTGCAATCTATACTAATCACTTAATGGCTTATTTTATTTTTTGTTATCTTTAACTTCAGTTTTTACTTTTAGACTGTGGAAACTGTGGGGAAGAGTAATTATTAGAGAATTGGAGTAAAGTAAGATTCTTGTTACAGAAAATACAGTACATTTTTGTGGTATCACAAAGTGAAAAAAAAATTGGGGATTTGGTTAGGAATTCTCATAACTTCATTTGCATTAGATTAACTTTGGCTCTGCTACTCCTCATTTATAACTCTGAAACAATAACAAAACTGGAAGACCATTAAAACTTTCATATTTGCAGAATTTTAGATGCCTATGCAGAATTACAACATGTAGTAGTTAATGGTCACTTTGTCTACAGAACAGAGGGAGAGGAATTAAGAGAACTGGGAAATTGGGGGTAGAACACCTCAGCATCCACTCCTCGCATCTACTCTTCCTCTCTCAGCAAGTATGAGGGAAGATAGGCGTGTGTGTGTGTATGTGTGCACATGCACACACTTGGTGGGGGAAGGGGGATGGGGGTGATGTGGAGGAAAGGAAAATATCATGGTATCTGTCTCTTTGAGCACCAGTGAGTTTGGTGTACTATGGCACCAACCTGGGGAGAGATTTGATCTGCACTAGAAGTAATCACATGCTATTGATGGAGTTTATCTGTTGGCTAACTGTCTTTATCAGTTTTAACTAAAAATTACAGGAGTTTGCCAGTAAGTGTTCTTAACTGGCTATGTGATGTTTTATGAAAGAGCGCTAAATCTGTTTTCTGGTGAGAGAATGTAAAATGTATTAATATGATACCAAGATTCCCCAAACTGACTAGAACAATATTTAATATAGTGAACAATGATTAATAATAAATCTGTGGTATTTATCAGTAGTTTACTCATGCAGAGCCTCTACTAATGGCTTGGGAGTGTAGAGAATAAGTAGACATACTGTCTTCCCTCAAGGAGCTTACAATCCACTGGAGATATTGTAATAATGCAATAAATATAATTATATGGTCAAACAGTAATATGACTATGAACCAATAATCAAGTATTTTGAATTTGATCTTCTGTACAAATATTATTGAGAAGTGAACTAGGGGATAGAGCATAGGTCTGGATGTCGGAAAGATCTGGGTCTGCTGCATAACCCTGAGCAAATCACTTAATTTATCTGAGCCTCAGTTAGCTCACCTGTAAAATGGGGATTAAGAATGTAAGCCCAATGTGGTAGATGTACTACATCCAAATTTATTAGCTTAGTGCCTGGCACATAGTAAATGCTTAACAAATATTAAAAAAATTAAAATAACTTTCCTAATGTGTTTCACATCCTTTCCCGCCAAACAGTCTTTAATCTCTCTATGAAATTTGTTTTAAACACTTATGAGGTTTAGGAGGGGTGGAAGAGGGAGGTATTTGAGCCAAGGTAAACTTTACATCAGCTGCAAAACTTGAGTGTTGGTGAAGTGAAAAATCCCTTTACAATTCAGTAGCGCTGTCCCTGGCAAGCAAGCTTGCCCCAGGATAGAGTCACTGTATGTTCCTTGTAAATGTGGCCTTGCCCTACATGACCATAATGTAGGGGTGCTTTTTTCCATCCCTGGCCAATAGCTAGTTAGGTCCTGTTCCAGAAATCCCATGATGCGATAACCGTGTCCCACATATAAGTAAAAATTATGCTGTAGCTCACTTCTCATTCATTCATTCATTCATTCAATTATATTTATTTAGCGATTACTGTGTGCAGAGCACTCTACTAAGCACTTAGAAAAGTGCAGTATAGCAATAAAGCACGGCATTCCCTGCCCACAGTGAGCTCAAAGTCTAGACGGGGGAGACAGAAATCAATACAAATAAACAGATAGTATAAATAAATAAAATTACAGATATATACATATGTGCTATGGGGCGGGGAGATGGGAGAAGAGGAAAAGTGGGGCTTAGTCTGGGAAGGCCTCTTGGAGGAGATGTGCCTCTAAGGCTTTGAAGGAAGGGAGAGTAATTATCTAGAGGATTTAAGGAGTGAGGGCATTCCGGGCCAGAGGTAGGATGTGGGCCAGGAGTCACTGGCAAGACAGATGAGATGGAGGCACAGTGAGAAGGTTAGCAGCAGAGAAACAAAGTGTACTGGCTGGGTTGTAGGAGAGAAGCAAGATGAGGTAGGCTGGGGCTAGGTGATGAGGTGCTTTAAAGCCAATGGTGAGGAATTTTTGTTTGATATGGAGTTGCATAGACAACCACTGGAGATTTCTGAGGAGGGGAGTGGCATGTCCTGAACTTTTCTGTAGAAAGATGATACAGGAAGCAGATGATCACCACCACCCTTCCCAATATCCTTTCCCTTCCACCGTTCCTAGGGACTCGGTTGAGTCCTGTGGATCCTGAACACAGCCTCTTTCACCTCATGCAGGTTTGTTGGTTGGTTTTTTTTTAGTGAATTAGGGGTTCGTATAGCCCCACTCAAGCTATGCATCACCACTGCCTGCAAGAGGTGACAGGGAAATGAGGGCTGGTACCAGTGGATACCCTGCTGTCCACATGCCTGGCTGCTGGGCCCAGTTCCTGCTCCGCTGAACTCCAACCTCCTGCCCTGTGTCCCACAACCCCTCAGAAGCAGAGGAGCTTGGGAGTCAGAGGATGTGGGTCCTAATCCTGGCTCTACCACTTGTCTGCTGTGTGATCTTGGGCAAGTCACTTCACTTCTCTGTGCCTCAGTTACCTCATCTGTAAAATGGGGATTAAGATGTGAGCCCCACATGGGACAACCTGATTACCTTGTATCTACCCCAGTGCTTAGAACAGTGCTTGGCACATAGGAAGTGCTTAACAAATACCATCATTAATTAATTGATTAATTAGAAGCTTCTAGCTCTGCAGGCCCTGCCAAGTCAGTGCAGCTGCTCCCAGGAATCCCATTCTGCATCCCTCCAACTGCTGCTGGGCTCCTCTCACCACTCTCCAAGAGGTCTTCCCTAAGCCCTCCTTTCCTCTTCCCCCACACCCTTCTGCAACACCCTGACTTGCTCCTTTTATTCATCCCCCATCCCAGCCCCACAGCACTTATTTATATATCTGTAATTTATTTATATAAATGTCTGTGTCCCCCTCTAGACTGTAAGTTCGTTATAGGCAGGGAATGTACCTGTTTATTGTTATACTGTATTCTCCCAAGCACTTAGTACTGTGCACTGTACACATAAGCACTCAATAAATTTGACTTTCTGACTGACTGGTCTCCAAACAGTCCCCACCTACTTTACTTCAGCTACCCCCATACATGCTCCCACATGGAAACTGGGCTGGATTTCAGGTCAAAGCTTTTCACAGGTGTGGCCGAACACACCTCTCAGAGGGCTGGAACAGGGAACTCTGCATGAGGCAGTGAGGGAAATAACCCATGAAAAGCAGAAAGAGCCCTCCTTGAGTAAGGAGAGGGATGGGAGCACAGAGATACCAGTCAGCTGCTCCAGAGCCTGGAGTTCTTGGAGGACCTTGGGATCAGAAGCATCCAGAGAGACACAGGATCCATCTGGTGAGAGGGTTTATCCCAGAAGCAGATGGCTGAGGGGTAGGTTGGAGCCAACAGAATGGCTACAGAGAGAGAGTGTGAGTAAATAAAACAGAACCAGCTACCTGCCATTTGGGACAAGGAGCTACAAAGGGTTCTAGACTGGGCCTTTATAACATTTTCCTACCCTTAGAGGCTTGAGCAGGGCAATGGGGGACTCCTGGTTCTAAAAGAAAACAAGCCTGGTAGTGGATGTCTGGGTAGAGACAGGAAAGGGAGAGGCTATATTTGGGTTCTGAAAGGAGAAAGGAAAACTCCCCAGAACAAGGGTACATGGCTGAAATGGATGGGAAAGTAATTCATTTACCATCAGTTACTGCATGCAGAACACTATACTGAATATGCTTACTTTATGGAGAACACTGTACAGATCTATCAATCATTAGACTTAGCTTTAGAGGGTGGGACTTACAGATCCTGGGGTACATCAGCAATTAGTGCCTGACATATCTGGATTTTATGTATTTGTACAGAGGATGTAACCTACAACCATGTAGATTAGGGTACATGTGAAAACTAATTCTCCTACACAGCATCTGGTTGGTGAGTTTATATCCCTTGGAATTTCTAAGATAAAATAGCTGGAGAATACCCTTGAACCTACTGGCCAAAATTGACATCATTATGTATCCCAAAACTTTCCTCAGCCTAAACACATCATTGCACCCCATAATTCCTAGCCTTCCACTCCACTACAAAGAATGCTTCCAGGTACAGCACTCCAAGATTACACAGTGTCCCTTTCACCAAGCAGAACTGGGATAACTTGGTACTATTCCCTGAGTTTAGAGCTATAGCTGAAAAAATAGCTGTCTTACTGAAGAACATTGTGTTATCTCTCTTCTTGCTGGTCAGTTTATTAGGAGGATCTGGATACCTACAACTAAAAAAGTTAAAACCATTTTAATGAGGGGAGTTGGAACATTGGGTAAAGGTACAAACCAGCTATATCTATTTAACAAGTGTACACAGTATCATTACTAAGCAAAAAGGACATCTCATAAAATCAGTTTACAAAGCATGACCATTTTGTTAGGCATTTACCTAGACAAGAATTCCTGTTTTAGGATTCTAGGAATGCTTACTGAAGCCATCAGCTACACTGTAGCTGTTGGTGGCCAGGGATCATATTTACTAACTCGATTGTACTCTCACAAGCACTTAATGTTTTGAACAATGTAAATTATCAGTTACTACTTCTTGATTGAATATTGTATGCTCTCTTTAACCCTGATGGGCTTCTTCAGGCTTTTTCTTGAGAATATCTCAAGATGCAATAAATCTTACACATTCATTCAATCACATTTATTGAGCGTTTACTGTGTGCAGAGCACTGTACTAAGTGCTTGGGAAGTACAATTCAGCAATAAAGAGAGACAATCCCTGCCCACACCAGGCTTACAGTCTAGAAGGGGTAAGACAGACATCAACAAATAAACAGGCATCAATATAATGGAATTATAGATATATACATATATACATATCTGCTGGGGGGAGAAAGGGAAGAGCAAAGGGAGCAAGTTGAGGTGATGTGGAAGGAAAGAAGAGCTGAGGAAAAGGGGGGCTTAGACTGGGAAGGCCTCTTGGAGGAGGTGAACCTTCAGTAGGGCTTTGAAGGGGGCAAGAGTGATTGGCGGATTTGAGGTGGGAGGGCGTTCCAGGCCAGAGGTAGGATGTGGTTCAGGGGTTGATGGAGGGACAGGCGAGATTGAGGCACAGTGAGAAGGTTAGCATAGTGTGTGGGTTGGGAGGTAGAAGGAGAGAAGGGAGGTGAGGCTAGAAGGGGCAAGGTGATGGAAAGCCTTGAAGCCAACAATGAGGAGTTTTTGTTTGAAACACAATCACCAAAGCCCTTGTGTATAGGCAAATTGGCAAAGCTTTGAAGTTCTTGTCCATCTTCTCTATAACCTTTATAAGTTTTGGGGTCCAGATCCAATTTTTAAACTAGTCCTGGTTCTGGATTCTGAATCATCACCCAGGTGGAAAAGCCCCTTGGATGTCTATATGGCTTCCTGCTAGTTTCTTCTTTTGAAACACTCAGGAGTCTGTGAAATTGCAAATTACTTTCCCTGAAGGACCTTGCAATTAGCATATTTTTTGTTTGGAAATTAACTCCAGTTCCAGGCAAAACTGCCAAGATCACTTAAGAAGTGTTTAAAAAAACATGAGAAACTATAAACAAATCTTGCCATTCAGAGAATTTAGAAGAAAGCTCTTAAAGTATCTTCTAGAGAAAATGTTTATCTGTAATTGTTTTAAAAGACAAGTCTGAAGTCTTCCTTTGGTCCAAAAGCCACAGTTCTAAATGTGTCACTCTACACTGTTTGCCCCTCTTGGTCTTTCAAACCAAAAAAATAATCTGCCACTGAGCTGGAGGGGAAAGAGAGAAAAAAGGATGAATTGGAAAAAGATGGTTGCTTACCTGTAATTTATTTCAATTTTTGGCTACTCTGTTAGTCTGTAAGTTCCGTGAGGGCAAGGATCATGTCTACCAACTGTATTGTACCCTCCCTACAGTATAGTGCAGTTTTCTGCACTAAACAAGCACTCAATAATACGATGATTGACTGATTGGAAAGGTAAGTGGCAGGTTTTTAGGTGACTGTCTACTAGAGAACTGCTAGCTGAAAACAAATTCATTGAGGACTTCTAAGGAGGAAGGGAGAAGTTAATAGGAGCTGAATTGAGAATATGGTGGTATGTTATGATGGTTCCTCCAAGAATCCTGTTGCCATTGTTGTACCGGGGTTGATGCGTCATTGATCTCTGCCAGAAATGCATTGTTTTCTTTCTAACATGTACATTTAAAAGATGCACATCTAACCTGAATTCAAGCAAACTAGTGTGCCTCTTAGAACCTACAGATGCCATACAGGCCAGATCTGTGGAGCCTCTTCATATTCCCCACAGTAAATATTAAATGTATCATTCACTTTTGAGAACCTACTGGGGGCAGAGCACTATGCAAGTGCTTGCAAAGAAACAAAATAGGTAGTACATATAGTCACTGCCTTCAGGGAGTTTAAATTCTAGTCGGGAAGATGGACCCTTGAATAATTTATCAGTAGAAAAAAAGGACACAAACTATGTAGGAGGAAAGTGAACAAAAGATAGGAACATGAGTTAGTGCATAAGTAATGGCTATGAATGAAATGGTACTTTAGACAAGCTGAGCATGTTCAGCAATCAAAGAATTGAATAATAGTGGGATTTTTCACCTTCAAAGCTCTTTGCAAATGCTAATCAGTTCAACCTCGTTTTGGATAGATGATCTTTCTCTCACTTGGCAGATACACTGATGTACAGTACACATTAAATGGCAGATGAATTAAATGGCAGAGGGAGGTCACAGAGGGAGTCAGTGTCAAGGCTGTAATTAGTACTTGGGATCTGCTGCTAGCTTCCACTCTGTGATTAGATAACAGTCTAACTTGAAAGACTGCTCCTAGGGTTTTTGTAATACTTTCTTTAGAAATGGTCACAATGGAGTTACAATACCATCTAGAGTTCTAACATCTGAGTGTGTTAAAAAGTAAGAGTAACTAGGTTAGGTAGAATCGAACTCTCCCACTTACCCCTGTGGTGAAGAACCACAGTCTATTTCCAGTCCAATCAGTTCCCATGCATAGGAGGGCTGAACAGATCTGAAAGTAAAAGTGGTCAGGAGAGGGGTAGAGTCTGGCCAGACAGTGTTGCTACAGTTGAGGGAACATTCACACTCCTCTGTGCTCTGTCTATAATAAGTGCTCAATAAATTCCATTGATTGATTGATATTTTTCTCCCACGGGTATCTCTGCAGTAACAATTATCTCCTGTGTCCAGACAGAAGAGAACACACTACTTGATGGGATAGTTGCTCTGATTCAGGCCCAGGCATTCAGAGAACTAGCAGTGTATTGAATTTACACTTTGAATGTACAAGAGTAAAGCACTTTAAACATCTTCCTCTCCCTCACACCAGTTATTTGAGTAGCAAATGTTTCCACCTTCATTTGATAGATGGAGAAACTGGGACTTGACAGCTGTGATTTGCTCAGGATAAAATAAATCAGGGGGAGAGCCAAATTGCAGATCGAGATCTCTTCTGACTCCAGTTCAGGGCTCCGGGCTACTATTTCAACTGCTTCTTTTAGCATTTGCATTTTGCAAAGATTTCTATCTCTGTGTGGCTCCTCTGAAAAGTTTGTGGCAAAGAAGCTGTTTTTAACTTTTCCCTGCTATTTTGTTGTTGCTGCAAAGAGCTGAATATAATTTCACTGACCCAACCAAGCCTCTTTTCCTCAGTGCATTTTCTCATCTGCTTTGCAAACCTTAATGTGAACTACTTTTCAAAGCCTTTGCTAACTTCTCTTCCCACTCAATACTACTTTCCTAAACTGCCAATTAGAGTTACATGTTGGGTTAGTTCTAACAGCAAATATAACTGGACTGAGACCTTTGACTCACTTCCCAGAATTCACCTAATATTCTTCATATATTAACAATTCCTGGTTAGTACTGACTGGGTTGCGGTTTAGTCAATGACCTCGAGTGAAAAGGATTTGCATCTTATTTCCAGTCCCTGAAGTAATCCCCATTATAACTAAAAACAACAATAACACATAGTTTATGAGATATGAGCCTGGCCTAATAAGCAGCTCTGCTTTTACATTTTTAGGTTGACAGGTTTTCCAGATTGCATCCCTACTTTTTCTGAACATCAGGTTACATGCTTAAAAGAAATCTAAAGATCAGTAGAGAATTGAAATCCAAGTAGGTTATTTTTCCCCTAGCACAAAGAAAAGGACAATCTTTTGATCCCCGTTCCTAAAATATTGGACTTGCGAATTATGCCAAAAATGAAAAATAATTAACCCAACCAGGAAGTAACTGGTGGCAAATTTCTTTTGCTTCGTTTGGGCTCTCCTGAGTGATTAGTATGGTATTTTACGTTCAGGAGAGTCTTGATCAATACCATTGATTGATTTGAGGAAAGGGGGCTTATCCTAGAACCAAATGCTTCCAATTCAGGAATTCTGTGTCCTTGATTAACATCCAAGTAATAACTACCTTAAAAAAAGGTGTTCTTAGATGACACAACTAATGTTGGCTAAATATGGATTATATATTTTATATTTCCACCAAAAAGCAAGGCAAAAACTCCAGCTACTTAAAATAAATCCCCATCAGGGTAATGTGCTGCTTAAGCAATGAGAACAACTCAGACTATCAGTTTCCACTTCATACTATTGAAATGAAACATTCTTTCAACTTGGGGTCAGTGCACGCACATTGCTACAATTCCATTCATACAAACCTGGCCCCAAAAGAGCTTATTTTCCTGATCTGATCTGACCAAGTATGTATCTGTCAGGGAAATTCATTACCCGTCTCAAAGCAATGCCAAATGAAGTGAACCACACATCAGAACACACTGCACGTTTACAACAAGAAAAAACTACTACTATTTATTGGCTACCAAGTGAAATTTCCTTTTATGATTCATGAGTATGGTTCTAATTTGGTGGGGTTTATTTTGAGGTGTGTGTGGGGAGTTGAGAGTGAGGTGGGGGCCGGTTGGGTGGGGGCTAGTTTTAAGAACACTGTTTCTCATGTAAACGGAACAGCATGTTTCCATTAATGGGCTTTTAGCTGGCTCTGCCAGCTTGTGAGAAACACCAATCCAGGGTTCTTTGTTCTGCGTATCAAGTTCCAGGCAGGCCCTGCATTTGGAGTTCAATGGTACAAGTTCTGAATTAAGAGAAGGGGAGCCAGGCTCACTCTGGGAGTTTTAATGATCATTAAACACGAAAGATTGTTCAGGGCAAAGAGAGGGACTGAACTCATTCCAAAACACTGTGGACCACAAAGGGTACGCCATGCCTGATTACTGTCTCTGGTTGAGTTTTTTTGGTCTCTGAGGGGATGAGCGAGTATGTCAAACTTGGGCATTTGGTAAGTTCAAATAGGGGGCATTCATTCATTCAATAGTATTTATTGAGCACTTACTATGTGCAGAGCCCTGTGTTAAGCACTTGGAATGTACAGTTCGGCAACAGATATAGACAATCCCTGCCCTTTGACGGGGCACTGTTTTCAAGGGCAGCCAGCTTGGCTGACCTAGCCTGTTCTAGAGAGGGTTTTCTTTAAGCTTTGTCCCAATCTATCTTGGGTTCTCTCTGCTTTGAGATATTCTAATTGGAGGTGAAATTTTTAAAGTCTGCAAACGGAAAGAGGAGGTTTAATTGAGGTATCCAAAGACTACCTGGGTAGCAGGTGTATAGAACAAGCCCAGCTGGTGTGGGGGATCACACACACAGTAAGTGCTTAATAAATATGATTGAAAGAATTTGTCTCTGCAGGTCCTGTTAATGAGTTCAATGTGAGCGATGGAAGGCTCCTAGGGAGATGGTGATCCACTGAGCCTGAGGGGATTGTGTTTTTCTTAACGTTCTTTTGGCTACCCCTTAGTTCTGGGTTTATTTTCAAATAGAGTTCCATTAAAAGATGATGAAATAATACTTGGCCAAACTCCAAGTAGTCAGTTTCTTCCATTGTGGGTCTCACTGCTCTTGGAGTTGGTCAAGAGGGAGGAAGGCAGGTGCGGAGGAGTGGGGGAGGGTGGACTGGGGGATAGAAAGGTTCTAAGAAGTCAGGGAAGTTCTGTGATATCAGTTCTAAACTATGTGTGGTCCACAGAGATCTTGTTTTTCAATCCATAGTCTTTAAACTACTGTGCTGCTGTCAGTTTATAGGCACGCTCATGTGCGTGCGCACACACACACACCCCCCCCCCCCAAATACATGCCCCCACATACATACACAATGAACTTCTGAGTATCAAAATTGTCCATGTTTTGCTATTTTCCCATTTATCATGCTCTTAATAGCTGTAGTAGATTAAAAACCATTTTATGTTATATGGATTTATGTTCATTTTTGCTTTTTTTAAGAGAGCTTAAACAGAGCATGCCTTGCTAAAAAATAGTATATCAGTATGTTGATATCAGATACAAAATGAAAGTTGGAATGAGTATCATTAGAAAAAAATGAAAGAAGTATTCGATAAAGAATGGTATGAAAATGGAAATAAGAGATATGAGAGACCACCACTCTTCCTATCCTCAAAGTCATGCTAAAATCACCTCTCTTTCAAAAGACCTCCCCCAACTAAGCCTCATTTTCCCTACTCTTTTTCCTTTTTGTTTTGCCACTGTACTTGTATATGTATCTTCTAAACTATTTGATATTCACCCCATCCTCAGTTCCCCAGCATTTAGACATAAACTTATATCCTGACATTTCCTATCTGAAATTCCATGTCCCTGCTCTGGAATTTATTTCAAAGTCCATCTCCCCTTCTAGATTGTAAGCTCCTTGTGGCCAACAAGTCTTTAGCATTGTACTCTCCCAAATGCTAAATACACTGCTTGGCCCACAGTAAGCACTCAATAATAGTATTGATTGATTTATTGATAGCTGGAAAGAGTAGGCAAGGATGTATGTGAAGCCAGACCTGAGTAGAATGGGAGTAGAGGAAGGCTGAATTTAACATGAGAACAACAGAGATATAGCAGGAGAGAGCAGAAAGATGTATAGGAATAGAAGCTGAAAACCCTCATGAGGTAGATTAATGTACCATGTAAAGAGACTGGGAGACCAATTTCTCTTTGGCCCTAAGGGGAACACCACAGTGTAGGGGAACACAACAGTGTAAAGACAATATGATTTCTCTGCAGTATCTGGTTCCCTCTTCTAATTCTGCCCCAGACGTCATTTGATTCCATCATCTGGGTGTTACAATTAGATGATCAACCAATGGTATTTACTGAATGCTTACTATGTACAAACCTCTTGTATAATACAACAGAGTTGGAATACACATGCCTTGCCCAAAATGAGCTTACAGTCTAGAGGAGCAGATAGGCATTAATATAAATATATAATTTATAATATATAATTTAAAGATATGTACATAAGTGCTGTGGAGTTGAGGGTGGGAAGAAACATCAATACCCAAAGGTCATAGATCCAAGTACATAGATGATGCTGAAGGGAGAGGGATCTGGGGAAAAAAGAGGGCTTATTTGGGGGAGGGCCTTTTGGAGGAGATTTAACCATAATAATGCTTTGAAGGTGGGGAGAGTGGTGGTCTGGCATATATGGAGGGGGAGGGAGTTCTAGGTTAGAGGGGGAGGATATGTGTAAAGGGTTGGCGATGAAATAGATGAGATTGGAGCACAGTGAATAAACTGGCACTTCAGAAGTGGGTTGTGCAGGCTGGGCTGGACTGGAGATTAGTGAGGTGAGGTAGGAATGGGAGAACTGATTGAGTGTTTTAAAGGTGATGGTAAGGAGTTTCTTTTTGATGAAGAGTGGATGGCAGCCTTTGGAGGCTCTTAAAGAGTGGGGAGACATGAATTTTTTTTTTTTTAGAAAGATGATCCATGCAACAGAGTGAAATATGGAGTGGGGAGAGACAGGAGGCAGGTGCAGGAGTGGATAAATGCTTAGATTAATATGGTTGCGGTTTGGACGGAGAGGAAAGAGTGGATTTTAGCAGTGTTGTGAAGATAGAACTTATAGAATTTGGTTACAGAATGAATATGTGGGTAGAATCAATCAATGGTGTTTATGTTTAAAGTGCTTGGGAGCGTACTCTGAAACAGAATTAGTAGACATGTCCCCTGTCCACAATGAGCTTACGGTCCAGAGGAGAGAAATGAGTCGTGACTATGCTGAGGTTAGGGAGGATAGTTTTGTTCTCTATTGTGAAGAGAAATATGGGTGGAGGACAGGATTTGGGTGGGAAGATAAGGAGCTCGGGTTAGGGCATGTTTACTTAGAGGTGTCAGAGGGACATCCAGGTAGATTTGTCTTGAAGGCAGGAGGAAATGTGAGATTGTAGGGAAGGAGAGATGTAAGGGCTAGAGATATAGATTAGGAAATCAGAATCACTGACATAGAGATGGCATTTGAGGCCACAGGAGTGCATAGATTTCCAAGGTAGTTGGGTGTTTATGGAGAATAGAAAATGACACAAAACTGGGTCTTGAGAGACCCTTACTATCAGATGGTGGGAGATAGAGGAGAAGCCTGCAGTAGAAACTCAGGAGTGGACAGAGAGAAAAAAAGAGAACCAAGAGAGGTTGTTTTCAGCGAAACCTAGGTTGGATAAAGTTTCAAGGAGAAAGGGGTAGTCCATAGTGTAGAAGGCAGCAGAAAGGTCTAGGAGGATTAACATAGAGTAGAGAATGTCAGATTTGGAGAGAAAAGTGTTATTTTTTAAAGGTATTTGTTAAGAACTTACTATGTGCCAGGTACAGTACTGAGCACTGAGATAGAAGATAATCAGATTGGACACAGTCCCTGTTCCACATGGGGCTCATAGTCTTAATCCCCATTTAAATGAGGTAACTGAGGCTCAGTGCAGTTAAGTGACTTCCCCAAGTCACACATATTCAAGTGGTGGAACTGGGATAAGAACTCAGGGTCTTCTAACTCCCAGGTCCATGCTTTATTCACTAGGCCATCCTGTTTAATTACCTTATAGAGGGCTGTTTCCATGCAGTATAGGGTGCAGAAGTTTAAGAAGTCTTAGAGTGGATCAAGGAGAGGAAGTGGAGACCAGTGAGTATAAACAACTCTCTCAAAAAGTTTGGAGAGGAATGGTAGGAAGGAGATAAGGTGATAATTGGAGGGAGACATTGGGTCAGGTTATTTTATTCATTTATTTTAGGATAGAGGATATGAATGGACATTTAAAAGCAGTGAGGAAGAAGCCATTGGAAAGTGAATAGCTGAAGATGGCAATCAAGAAGGGAAGAAAGGAGGAGGGCGAGTGTTTAAAAAAGGTGTGAAGGGATGGGGTCAGAAGTCTAAGTGGAGGAGGTAAATTTAGAGGAGGCAAGAGATCTCATCTTGAGTTACTGCAGGGAATATAGGGGGAGTCAAAAGGGTGGAGGTGGAAGGGGAAGTGGAGAGAAGCAGGGGAGAGTTTAGGGAGGTCACACCTGATGGTTTTAATTTAGTTGATGAAGTATGTGGCCAGGTAAGTCATTAAGGAAATGAAATGATGGGGGTGAGGGGAACAGGAGATTTGAGGAGGGAGTTAAATGTCTGGAATAGCTGGAGAGGGCAGTAGGTAGGGGAGTTAATTATATAGGGGAAATATTGATGGCAGAGGAGAGGACTGAATTGAAGCAGATAAGAATGAATTTAATATAGACAAGGTTTCAGAGAGATGTGTGGATGTCTGCCAACAGCATTCTGCAGCTTGGGCATTGGAGGGGAGGAAGCATGCTGTGGAGGTGATCCACGGTTGGGGGTTAGTGGTATGACACTGGTGGAGGGACAGGGGAGCAGGGGAATTGTTTGGTGGAGGGAGGGGTATTGAGGGTGTCAATTTGTGCAGATAGAGAAGATATTTGGAGTATGGAAATCAAATGGGGTAGGCTGGCTATCGATATTGGAGGGGGTCAAAAAAGCTGAGGTCTCTGTGGGGGAACAGGACAGATTAGTGGACAGTGGGTGTACCAGAAAGAGAGCAGGTGAGGAGGCGGTGGTTTGATAGATTAATTTCAGAATTGGTGAAGGTAATTTGGGCGTAATAGTAACAGAACATTAATTTGAACCTTTTTCCTTAAGAACTGGGCTTATGTTCAAAGGAGCTTATTTAATACTGACTGTTAAACAGCTTACAGATGGTAATTACTTGTGCTCACTACCTTTCTGAACTAGATTTGCATCATCAGAATAGAGGTGAAAAGGCTGTACATTGCATAACCAAACCTCTAAGCCAGGCAATATAATTTCCCTAGAATTATATGCATCATGACTGCAGAATTTTATATACTTATGTTGATCTTGTTAGAGTAAGTGACTAGCTGGTAAAGAAGTGCATTACATTACAAGAAGACCTCAGTGCAGTAGACACATATGATCAAAGAGGGAAGAAGCTGGTATGGAAATTTGTTGTGTGGGGAAAAATTGTTATATTCATAAACCTTCTGTCATCTCCCCATCCTTCCAGTATATCTTTTCTTTTTTCTCTTTTTTTTCCCCAAGGGAAGTAATGTTTTCAGATATTTGACCTCTTAGTAAAAACAGAAAGAGGTAACCAGGCCATATGATATATTCTCTGGAGTCAAGGTTAAGCAGTGGGGAAGGGAAGACCTTTTCAAAAATGGTTCACTGCTTTATATGGCAGGAATATGAAGTTATCATTCACATAGTCATATTTAATCCAATTCCTTTCTTTTTTATGCATCTAGATAGTCATCAGTGAAAGGAAATGCTTTAACGTATAGTTATTCATGTTTAAATATCTCAATTCCTCATTTTTATTGTTTGATTGTTTTTTTAGGAAACTAGGTCACAATGCAATAAAATACTGGACAATTTAAGATAGTAAATATGCCACAATATACCTAATTCATTATTTTCTAATCTTTTCTAAACAGTCAATAACATCATGGTTTGAAGAACTGAATTGCTGTCACATCATTGGTGAGAGACTTTGCAATTAAAGGGAGTCTAGTTTTTAAAGAACTAGAAACACATTTTATTCTGAAAGTGTCTTCCGCTCTCAGCAATGGGTCTTAAGTTTAGTCTGCATGCAGTATTAGTGTAACTGTATTAATGTTAGTGTACTCTAATAACCAGAATACAATTTCTCCAATATATAAGCCCTCTACTTTAATATACCTCTACCGTTTCATAATAACAAAAAACTTTCATATGAAAGTAGACTGAAAAATGAAGACTGAAAAAATAAATATAACGGTTTTTAAGTACTCACTATGTACCAAGCACTGTACTAAGCGCTGGGATGGGCATAAGCAAATTGGGTAGGACTTAGTCCCTGTCCCTTAGGGGCTCACAGTCTCAATCCCCATTTTATAGATGAGGTAGCTGAGGTATGGAGAAGTGAAGCAACTTGAGCAAGGTCACACAGCAGATGTGGAGGAGGCGGGATTAGAACTCAAGACTTTCTGACTCTCAGGCCCATGTTCTACCCACTACACTATGCTGTGTAGTCTTGGAATGTCGAATTTGCCTAGTCATTAATAAGGCAAACAGAGACTTGTTTCACCAAAATTTACAACAACAGTAGGATGTGGGGGTAGTTATGGGTAGAAACACCCGTATGCTGGGCACTATACTAAGCCCTGGGGAAGATACAACATAACCAGGTCCCATATGGGACTCACAGTCATCAAGGCTTCTCTTCTTTCTTTTTTTTTCATAGTCATTAAGATCTTGTTATATGCCCAACATCGTACTAACATCTGAGTATATACAAGTTTATCAGGTTAGACATAGCGCCTGTCTCACACAGGGCTCACATTCTTAATCCCTAGTATACAGATGATATAACTGAGGCCCAGAGAAGTTGTCACTTGCCCAAGGTCACACAGCTGACAAGTGGCAGAGCCAGGGTTAATAAGCCAGAGGACAGATTAGGTCAGACCGAACTGGACTGGAGTGGCCCGGTCTGGAGAAACCCCTGGGGAACAGTGACCTGGGCCGGGACGATATCCCTTGGGATACCTCCACTCCCTTCTTTGTGCCTCAGTAAAATGGGGGTTCAGAGTGTTAGCCTCAAGGGAAACAGGGACTATGTCCAACCCGATTTGCTTGCATCCACCCCAGCACTTAGTACAGTGTCTGGCACACAGTAAGCACTTAACAAATATCACAATTAGTAGTATTATTATCTGCAACCAGTACCCAGGCTAG
The DNA here is from genome assembly GCF_004115215.2 of Ornithorhynchus anatinus. NCBI lineage: Eukaryota > Metazoa > Chordata > Mammalia > Monotremata > Ornithorhynchidae > Ornithorhynchus > Ornithorhynchus anatinus. The sequence continues at coordinate 46,406,981 of NC_041728.1, read as the reverse complement.
GGCTGTGAAGAGGGAGCCTGTATGGCTTGAGTTTCCCCCATTGTTTTGTTTTGTAATGATATTTGTTAAGCACTTATGCTGTGCCTGGCACTGTACTGAACACTGAATTCCATGGCATAGTGGGTAGAGCACGGTCTGGGAGTCAGAGGTCATGGGTTCTAGTTCCAGAGCTGTCACTTATTTTCTCTGTATGTCACATATCTGGCCCTCAGTTAACTCAACTGTAAAATGGGAATTGAGACTGTGATCCCCATGTGGGACAGGGACTGTGTCCAACCCGATATGCTTGTATACACCTCAGCCTAGCACATACTAAGAGCTTAACAAATACATTATTATCATTATTAACTCATTCTTCTGGCTCCCTGGTCCATGTTCTATCCACTAGACTTTGAAGACTTAAAAGGAAACATTTCTTCACCCACATGTGTGAAGTCTAGGAAATTTACATAGGATGTTCTGCCTTTAGAATAGGTTCATCAGGGTCTGGATAGTTTTTGAAAGAAATCTATATAGGGTTATTCCTGGAAAAGTTAAGGATTCAGAAGCAAGAAGTAAGTATGGGAGATACTTCACTTGCAACATTAGAATGAATGTCTAAGATGGGAACAATAAATATACCACTTTTCCAAGCATCCTATTGTCTCAATCTGAGTTAGAATGGTGGCTTGGATGTACCATTGATGTGGCCCAGAAATGGGATATCTTCAGATCTTGAGTAAAGATTGTATATACTTCTAGCAAAGGTTCCATTGTGAGTGGATGCTTAATGGGACGTTGTAGCATATGGGTAATTGGTGCTGCAGAAAGATGGAAAAAACTCATTGGCCAGTCAGCATTGTAACAGACAGATGAACAGAAATAATCTGCTTTTCCTCAGTGTGCCAAACATCAGATTGTAATCAGTACAGTTTCACTTATTGAGTATCAAAAAGGCACCGTGGTTACATCTTAAACCATGACACTTTCTCAGGAGTATTATCTTTTAACAATGACACATTGTCAATTAATCTCTCAATGGTATTTATTGAGTGCTTAATGTGTGCAGAGCGCTGTACTAAGCACTTGAGGAGGTACGATACAACAGAGTTGGTAAACACGTACACTGCCCACAGATTATTATAGCTGTTCTGTATGGAGCTGCTTGATAGGCTAAAAAGGTATAGAGGTGATCAAACTAATATTGCAAAGTGACATTAAAATTGTTCAGGGGTCTTAAGTGAGTAGTAGCGTGACTTAGTGAAAAAAGCATGGGCCTGGGTCAGATGACTTGAGTTCTAATCCCACTATGCTCCTTGCCTGTTGGTTGATCTTGGACAAGTCACTTAACTTCCTTGTTCCTGTTTCCTTATCTAAAAATTCAGATTAAATCCTCCTCCCTCTGATTTAGATTGTGAACCTCATGTTGAACAAGGACTGAATCCCAACTGATTATCTTGAATCTACCTCAACACTTAGTACAAGGCTTAGCACATAGTAATTGCTTAACAAGTACTATTAAAGGAAAGGGACAAATTCCTGGAGAATGAAGACACCTGAGAAGACATTATAACAGGTCTGTTGAGCAAAGGAACACCATTTATCATGATCAACAAAAACAGAAAATTGGAGTTTCTAACTAATAGATAATTTTGCATTCCTAGCACTTAGTACTCTTGTGCTCAATAAATACAATTGATTGATCAACAGGGCTTGTTTGAAGAGAACACTTCCAGGTTTAAAGAGCTACTTGAAACAAATACGCTATGCATCAACACCTCACTTATCATATTCAAGGTCCTGCAAATGGAGGTTCCATTGTGAATGGGTGCTCAGTTTGATAGGCATGCCAATAGGATTGCATCATGGTCTGGTGGTCGATTTAAGGAACACTTTTACAGAATGGCCAGATGCCAGTCATCTGGGAAACTCTTCTATCTGAATAGGTCACAGGCATTTTGGAGAGTTCTCCAATCTTTCACCCAAATCTTGCTATAAACTTATTATTAAGGAGCATATGTAAGAATTTGTCTTTTTACATGTAAAATTGCATATTCCTATGATTCTTCAAAAGGTCTACCTAAACCAATTAATAACCAACTAATTAACAAGAACCAATCATATAGAAACGTGTGTGGCTGTCGGGCAAAGTAATGAGAACACTACAGAAAAATGTTCTTAAAAGGATAATCTATTTTTCTCTTAACATACCTTCATTTTAACTTTCAGTGGTATTTATTCAATCAATTAATCATATTTATTGAGCACTTTCTATATGCAGAGCACTGTACTAAGTGTTTGGGAGAATGCAATACCAGCCTTCCCTGTCTAAGGCATCATTTCCCTAACTCCCTCTCACTTCTGCATCACCATCATGTTTGGATTTGTAGCCTTTAAAGCACTTAATATTCACCCCCATCCTCAGCTGCATAACTCAGCTGTAATGTACTCTCTCAAGCCTTTAGTACAGTGTTCTGCGTATATAAATACTACTGGTTAATTGATTAAATATATTCCCTTGGCTATATTATTCATATCATTTTACACATAAAGACAATTTTAATCTTTTTTGGGGGGAACACTGAGGCTTAAGTGTATATTTTCATATATAGATAACTAGGGAGTGTCTACCCCTTTGATAAGGGACGGGGCTTCTTCCTCTTGTTTCCATGTTGCTTTAAAACTATTTTGACCTGCTACATTTTGGAAGAAAAAGAGGTTAATACTGCTGAATTTTATACAAGATCATCAAAAGTAAACAATGTTAGTGTAGGACCCTACAATCTTTTGTAAGATTAATCATCTCAATATTTGGTTTCAACATATTTGGACTCTGAATTTTAGTGATTGCATGTCAAAGTGGATTCTGATTTTTGATTTCTTCTATCTGTTCCACCTTTTCCATGTAAAGCTCTAGCAATTCATATTTAAAACTGATGTCAGCTGTCTTACATTAGAAGATAAATTAAAAAACAAACAAAATTCTTTGCATTTGATCCTAAATCAATTAAATTAGGTTTGGGACCAACTAAATCATGTGTGGTACTATTACAGTATTTTTAATTCATAAACAAATGATAGTGAATGTTCAAAAGCCTTTTAATGATTTCACAGTGCTTTTTTTATATTTGTTTTCACCTAACAATACAGTACATTGACCAACAGTAAACTATTTTGAATGCTAGTAGGATTGAAGTACTCGGAAAGTGAAATCATTTCTTAAATCAGAACTGCTTCAGAATGGTTTGCCTTCCTTTGTGAAGTTGTATCTGGTTACAAGTTGGGAATGATCCTGGAATTGTATTAATTTATTTTAGGTAAAGATAAAGAAGAGCTTATTGTATATAAGGATTGTAAAATGCTGAAGGAGGGGATTGCTCCTCTAAAAATGTTTATGTGAGGTTCATTCTGTCTTTGGAAGCAGAGGAATGGACAGGATGACCTCTTGTGATTCCTTTCTAGACTTCTGATTCTATGACTTAGAAACCCATGGACTTGAATGTGGTTTTGCTTTTATATTCTCTTGGTTATATGATGACAGCACTATTTGCACAGACTGTGGCTTTCAGTTGACCTTTGGAGATTGTGGTGATGCTTGATATCCTCGAGTAATGAGGTCATTAGAAATGGCTCACGTTAGATTGGCAAGATTTAAAAAGTTGATATAAACATTGGTAATGAGAAAATGTTAAATGACTGGGAGGTTTGGATGCTTTTCCAAAGCTTCAAGATTACCTTTGATTAAGAATTTATGTAGGACACATCAAAACTACAGATATTTTCCATTCTGTTTGTTCGACTGTGATAAAAGATACAATATGAATGACGGGAATGGTCCTAGAGCTTACTGTTTGTGTTTTCATTTACTCTTGAAATTTAATTAACTATATTTTCAAGTTGCAATTAGTTTCAAAGAAAATCACCACTTAAAGAAATATTATCAAAGGCATGAGGTTTAATTTAACAAAGTTGATTTATTAGCCTCATGGATAATGTACACATTTTCTAGTCCAAAAGGATATAATCTAATGTGGATAGGTGAAAGGAATTAAGGTGGCTTGGCTGGAGAAGAGAAGATTAAAATAAAATTAAACAACTGTCTTTAAATATATAAATATGTCTTTATAGAGGGTGCTGTACAGTTGCACTCAGGTCAGTCCATAATGAGCAAGAAGCTTGGACTTCTTTCATTGAAATAATTCTATAAGTTGTGATCTTTCGTTCAACACACACATGCAGTCTGTCACCAAATTCTGTCGTTGTACCTTCACAATATGTCTTGAATCCCCGAGAAACAGTGTGGCTTAGTGGAAAGAGCATGGGCTTTGGAGTCAGAGATCATGGGCTCTAATCCCAACTCCACCACTTATCAGCTGTGTAACTTTGGGCAAGTCCCTTAACTTCTCTGCGTCTGTCACCTCATCTTTAAAATGGGGATGAAGACTGTGAACCCCACATAGGACAACCTGATTACCTTGTATCTACCCCAGCGCTTAGAACAGTGCTTAGTACATAATAAGTACTTAACAAATACCATGATTATTATTATTAATCCTCTGCTTCCTCTATAACTGAATCGCTACTATGCTGATCCTAGCATTTGTCATATCCTACCTTGACTACTGTCAGACTCCTTTCTGACCTCCCTGCCTCCAACCTCTCCTCATTCCCTGTTTCCACTCGGACGACTATCATTTTTCTTAAAAAAAAAAAAAAGTCAGTTCACATCTCCCCATTCATCAAAACCTCCAGTGGTTGCCCATCTACCTCCACATCAAACAGAAACTCCTTACCACTGGGTTTAAATCAATCAGTAATTATCCTCTTCCTACTCAGCCTCACTCATCTACCACTACAACCCAACCACACACTTCACTGCTTTAATGCCAACCTACCTACTGTATCTCTATAGTGTGAAGCAGGATATTTTAGTGCACAGAGCGTGGGCCCAGGGAGTCAGAGGAGCTGAGTTGTAAACCTGGCTCTGCCACTTGTCTGCTGTGTGACCTTGGGCAAGTTACTTCTTATCTGTACCTCAGTTCCCTCATCTACAAAATGGGGATTCAATACCTATTCTTCTTCCTACTTTGACTGTAGGCCACATGTGGGACCTGATTATCTTGTATCTACTCCAGTGCTTAGGACAGCAATTGACATCTAGCAAGCACTGAGCGAATATTACTATTATTGGTAGGAGTATTTTATTATCTCAGATTTGTCTCTCTAACCATCAAACCGTTGCATTTTCCTCTGGTTTGGAACTCCCACCCACATCATATTTAACATAACACTACTCTTTTTATCAGTCAACCAATCAGTGGTATTTATTGAGCACTTCCTATGTGCAAAGCACTATAAAATCACTAAAACCCTACTAAAATTATATCTCCTCAAAGAACTCTTCCCTAGGGTCTCATTTTCCCATCCTATTGGCCTCCATTTTGCTTCATCGAAACACTTGAGTTTGGCCCCCTTAAGCACTTTGTTATCCTAGCCCCAGGCCCATAGCACTTATATGCATAGACTTACACTCTGCTGTTTCCCCTATTTGTAATGTATTTTAATGTCTGTCTCCCTCATTAGATAAGATCCTTAAGGGTAGAGATTGTGTCTATCAACTCTATTGAATGGTACATTCTCAAGTGCTTAGTACAGTGCCCTGCACCCAGTAAGTGCTCAATAAATAGCACTGATTGGTTGATTGGTGGAGTGAACTTTAAAACGTTCTCTCTTTCTCTCTCACCCCACTGTTTTAAGGAATCTTCCTCCTTGGAATCCTTTTGACCAAATTGACACCACCTATTCTAATGGATTGGACAATCATTTATCTTGAGGAAGGGGTCTGAACTGGATGCCTCTTGAGGTCATGGTTTAGGAGAAGTAGTGAGGCTTAGTGAAAATGGCCTGGACTTGGGAGTTAGAGGTTGTGGCTTCTAATCCAGACTCCACCACTTATCAGCTGTGTGATTTTGGGCAAGTCATTCAACACCTCTCTGCCTCAGTTACCTCATCGGTAAAATGGTGATTATGACTATGAGCCCCACCTGGGACACCCTGATTATCTTGTATCTACCCTAGTGTTTAGAACAGTGCTTGGCACATAGTAAGCACTTAACAAGTACCATAATTATTATTATTATCTGTGATTCTATAAAAGTCCTTATATAAATCTGGCTAAGGTTCACAGGGATAAAGTTGTAGATTGTGCAAAACAGTGGATGAAATTATTTACTTGATATCATATTGGTTGAGTTTTCCTTCATAGAAGTTCAGACTCAGTAAGTACTCCAGTGCACAGCTATAGTGTGAAAGAGAATGTGTAGGTTAAAAGGATGTGAGAGGAGTTTTTTATAATAATGATAATGGTATTTATTAAGCCTTTAATATATGCCAGGTACTGTACTAAGGGCTGGGATGGATTCAAGCCAGTCAGGTTGGACACAGTCCCTGTCCCACATGGGGCTCACATTCTCAATCCCCATTTTACAGATGAGGCAACTGAGGCACAGAGAAGTGAAGTATCTTGCCCAAAGTCACACAGCAGACAAGTGGTGAAGCTGCTATTAGAACCCATGACACTCTGACTCCCAGGCCCATGCTCTATCCATTATGCCATGATGCTTCAATGAGTGGTGGATTTGCTATGGAACACGAAGAGCCAGGTTTTCCTCCATTGAAACTTCCTTTAAGCAAAATACTTTTAAAGTGAACTTGCAGGTAATGGTCCAGTAGATCTTCCCTGACTAAGCCCTCATTTACCCTATTCATCCTCCCTTCTGTGTTGCCTATGCATTTGGATCAATACTCATTTATCGTTCAACACTAGATATTGATTCCACCCTCCCTTAGTCCCAGGGCACGTCCTGGCTCTTCCAATTGCTAGTTGTGTGACCTGTGAAAGTCACTTAACCTCTCCGTGGCTCAGTACCTGATCTCCTTCCTACTTAAACTATGGGCCCAATGAGGGATAGGGACTGTGTCCAACCTTATTAGCTTGTTAACTAAATGCTAAACCCCAGCATTTAGAACAGGATTTGAGATGCAATAGGTGTTGAACAAATACCATAAAAATTTATTAAACTATCTAGGAAAGGACTTTGGTAGAATGCAACTATAAGAAATCATTTCCCTGATTGTTCCTCTTGCCTTGTGACCCAAATTTCTGGGTTTCTTACAGAGATTAGATAAGTCTGATTGTGCCAGACAGAATTTACCATTCCTTAGTAAATGAGAAGCATATTGACATTTTTAGGCCAGTAGAATTTCAGTTTTTGCATTACCCCCAAATGTCAGAGCTACAATTTCCATGCAATAAGTGGTACCCCACTAGCCCAAAAGTTAGTGTTTGTTTTACTACTCTAGAGTGATGTGAACATGCAGAGTATCTGACTCAATCAGCCTAGCAATATTTTTTAGAAGCACGTGTAGCAAAGGATAATTGAGTATTCCTTTCTCTCAGAAGCATTCAGTAAAAACAAAGTTATGACAAAACTTGTGTTTTTGCTATACATTTACCCAGAATGTTGTTAGGGAACTGGGTAAGGTTCATCTTAAAGCTTGCAGCTGTTTAGATACAGGATGCCACAATGTTGGAAGAAGCAGCTTGTATTCAAGCATTTGGTGTCAGATGCAGTATGTTTGTTTTTTGGTTTTTTTTGGTAATACAATGTTTTTCAAATACACAATTTTAGGAGAACCTAAGTATATTAAAATAGGATATTTTATTTGGAAGCAGCGAGGCATATCTATTAGTAGTAGTAGTGATAGTCACATCCCTTCCAACATGCTTTAGCCAGTTAGTGTCCTAGTACTCTGTCATATCATCACCCCTTCAACCAAATATAGCCCTTATGAACTTAGTTAAACCCTCCTTATTGCTGATGTATGTAAATGCACCTAATATATGTATATAGATGTATCTGCTCAATTATGTATTTTGACAACTGTAATTGTGAATAGTTTTACCTTTGTCTCCCCTGTTAGAGTGTATCCTTGTGGGCAGTGAAAGTCACAGTAATAATAGTAATAGGCATCTCCCAAAGCATCTCTTCCCACCTTGCCTCCCTACACTCTCTTCCCACTCTCAATGATCAGGTTACCCCTCTCAACTCCACCCTCTCTACTCATCTCAACTAACTCGCTCCCTCTTTCCATCCTCCACTCTCGCTCAACTAACCCACAGCCTTGGATCTCTACCTCTGTCTGCCTCCTTCGCTATTATGCTCTAGCTGCTGAGCGCTGCTGGTAAAGGTCCAAGCACCAAGCCAAACATCCATTTCAATTTTTTTCCTTTCCTGCCTTAAACTCTGCTTTCCCCTCTCCTCCACCTTCTTCCCTCACTGACACCCAAGCCCATCACCCCCCACCAGTTGTTCCGGGCTTTTAACTCTCTCCTCAGGCTCCCCGTTCCTCCCCCTCCCTCATCCCTCATCCCTAACGATCTGGCCACCTACTTCATTACGAAAACTAACACCATCAGGTCTGAGCTCCCCCAAATCACCCCTCCCCCATTCTACTCCCCCCCGAAACCCAACCCTCTCCCCAACTTTCCCATCCTTCCCTGCAGTATCCTCAGAGGATATCTCCTCCCTTCTCGCAAGTGCCACCCCCTCCACCTGTGCTTCACACCCCATTTCCGCTCACCTTATAAAAACCATTGCCCCCTCTCTCCTCCTCTCCTTAACTTCTATCTTTAACCTCTCACTCTCCAATAGCTCCTTCCCCTCTGCCTTCAAACATGCCCATATCTCCTCCACCCTAAAAAAACTCTCTCTCGACCCCACTTCCCCTTCCAGTTATTGCCCTATCTCCCTTCTACCCTTCCTTTCCAAAATCCTAGAACGAGTCATCTACACTCGCTGCCTTGAGTTTCTCAACTCCAACTCTCTCCTGGACCCCCTCCAATCTGGCTTTCATCCCCTCCATTTTACCAAGACTGATCTCTCAAAGGTCACCCATGACCTCGTTCTTGCCAAATCCAATGGCTCCTTCTCTATCCTAATCCTCTTCGACCTCTCAGCTGCCTTTGACACTGTCAACCATCCCTTTTTCCTCCACACCTTATCTCACCTTGGCTTCATGGACTCCGTCCTCTCCTTGTTCTCCTCTCATCTTTCTGGCCATTCATTCTCGGTCTTATTCGCGGGCTCCTCCTCCCCCTCCCATGCAATAATTGTAGGGGTTCCTCAAGGGTCAGTTCTTGGCCCTCTTCTGTTCTCCATCTATACTCACTCCTTTGGTGAACTCATTTGCTCTCACAGCTTCAACTATCATCTCTATGCAGATGACACCCAAATCTACATCTCCTTCCCTGTTCTCTCCTCCTCCCTTCAGGCTTGTATCTCCTCCTGCCTCTAGGACATCTCCACCTGGATGTCTGCCCGCCACCTAAAACTCAACATGTCCAAAACTGAGCTCCTTATCTTCCCTCCCAAGCCCTGTCCTCTTCCTGACTTCCCTATCACTGTGGATGGTATGACCATCCGTCCCGTCTCTCAAGCCCGCAACGTTGGTGTCATCCTTGACTCAGCTCTCTCATTCACCCCACACATCCAATCCGTCACCAATGCCTGCCAGTATTCCCTTTACCAAGATCTGCCCTTTCCTCTCTGTCCAAACGGCTATCAGGCTGGTACAAGCTCTCATGATATCCCGGCTTGATTATTGTGTCAGCCTTCTCTTTGATCTCCCTTCTCCTGACTTTCCCCACTCCAGTCTATTCTTCATTCTGCTGCCCGGATCATCTTCCTGCAGAAATGCTCTGGGCATGTCTATCCCCTCCTTAAAAACCTCCAGTGGTTGCCTATCAACCTCCTCATGAAACAAAAACGCCTCACTCTTGGCTTCAAGGCTCTCCATCACCTTGCCCTCTCCTCCCTCACCTCCCTTCTCTATTTCTACTGCCCACCCTGCACGCTCAGCTCCTCTGCCACTCACCTCCTCACTGTCCCCCGTTCACGCCTATCCCACCGTCAACCTCTGGCCCGCATCCTACTGTTGTCCTGGAATGCCCTCCCTCCTCACCTCCTCCAAACTAACTCTCTTCCCCTCTTCAAAGCCCTACTGAGAACTTACCTCCTCCAAGAGGCCTTCCCAGACTGAGCTACCCCCTTTCCCTCTGCTCCCTCTCTCCCTCTCTGCTCCCTCAATAACCTCTGCTCCCTCCCCTTTCCCCCCTTCACCTCCCCTCAGCTAAGCCCCCTTTCCCTCTGCTCTCTCTCTCTTCCCCTCCCCTCAGCACTGTGCTCATTTGTATATATTTTATTACCCTATTAATCTTATTAATGAGGTGTACATCCTCTTGATTCTATTTACTGTGATTTGGTTGTCTTGTTTTTGTCCATCTGTCTCCCCTCATTAGACTGTGAGCCCATCACTGGGCAGCGATTGCCTCTGTCTGTTGCCGAATTGTACACTCCAAGCACTTAGTACAGTGCTCTTCACATAGTAAGTGCTCAATAAATACTATTGAATGAATGAATAATAATAGTAATAATAACTTGATAATTGGTAAGCACTGTGTGCAAAGCACTGGACTAGATATCAATCAATTGATTATATTTATCATCATCAGTGGTATTTATTGAGCAATAACTTTGTGCAGAGTACTGCACTAGAGCCTGGGAGGGTACAGTACAGCAGAGTTGGTAAACATATCCCTGCCCACAGAAATTAAAATAAATTATGGTTGTATACATAAATGCTGTGGGGCTAAGGGTGGAATGCATAAAGGGTGAAAATCCAGGTGCGAGGTATCACAGTCAGATAAGTCACTGTCCCTGCCCCACCCCAGGGCTCACATTCTAAAGGTGAGGGGGAGCAGGTATTTAAACCACATTTTATAGATGAGGAAACTGAGGCACAGAGATTAAATGATTTGCTCAAAGTCACTCAGGAGGCAAGTGGGAGAGCTGGCATTAGAACCCAGATCTCATGACTGCTAGTTCTGCTCTCTTTCAACTACATTACTTTTCTGTATTTCCCAAGTGGCTAGTAAAGTGAACTGAAAGAAGTGGGTGCTCAATAAATGCTTCTACATATATTTTAGTACATTAAAGACCAGTAAGTCCTAAGAATAAAAATAATTACAGTACACTAAGTTCTGGGGTAGTGCAAGATTATTAGATCAGGTAGAATCCCTCTCCCCATCTCCCACACAGGACTCACATTATTATCACCAGTTTACAGATAAGGAAACTGAGAATCAGAGTGGTCAAATTACTTTCCAAAATCACACAGCAGGCCAATGGTTAGAACTGGAACTGGGCCCTGGTCTACTGACTCAGAAGCTCATGCTCTTTGAATTAGATCATTCGAGGAAGAAGGATCTATACTTATATACTGTATAAAACTGCAAAGGTAATTGTGAGTGATTTGTGATCATAAAAAATCCAATGAAATCTAGTAAACAACATAACCAATTTCAGGAAGTTGTGTTCCTGGTTTCAAGTGAAGCACAGTAGTATTATGCACTAGTATGGTTATCATTATCGGGGTATAAACTGCACAGTGCATTCTGGGTTTCCACAATGAATGATATCTATTCCAGGGAGTATTTATTCCATTTTTTGACTGAAAACTGGGCCTGTGATCCCAGCCCTTTGGTGATATTAGAATTCCCTATCTGTGGGGAGACAAGTGATCAAGTCCAGCCTATAAGCAATCAGTTCAACAGAGGCATATACTTATCAGGAGAAAGATTGTAGGGTCTTAGAGATTATTTTTTTTTGGTCAAAAAAATCATTTCACCCAAATATTCCTCCTGATAGAAGCACACAGCTTCTGTCCTCAAAAACAGGGAAAAAAAAGAGGAGAGGCTAAAAGGGAAAATCTCAAGGAGACCTGCTATTTAAAGAATACAAATTAAAAAAAGGCTTAATTAGGAAAGAAATATTAAAACTTATGAACCACTAAAAATAGAGTCCAAGATGGAGTAAAGAAAATGTTGAAAACTAGAATCTAATAAAAAGAGAGCAGAAAGCTTTTGTTGTTGTTTTTGCTTTTTCCCCTCCTCTAAATGTTACTTGGGATCAAAATCATACCTAACTCTGTGGTCTAGGTCTTCATGTCAGATTGAGGGGTTATCAGGAACACAAGATCCTCTTTACTTTTTTGACTCTTTTTAATCCATTTCCCCATCTGGTCTTTCAAAGAGAAATAAATGGCCAAAGAATGAAGCAAATTGGAAGATTAACTTTTATAATTTTTCATTTTTCTCCGCAAAGGGACTCATTCAGTGATTGGAGCAGACATCAGGAAATGAGACAAAATAGAGTTAAATCCACTGCACAAACCCTATGCCCCTGTGCAAAAAACCCAAAAAATATAATTTTTAACAATATGTAAGGAAAAAATGCATTTGTACCAGGATTTTTCATTCCTTGGAGAATTATTATTCTAGTAATTATTTTCTTAGTTTCACCATATGTACTGCCTTGGCATTCAGTATAGATTACATGTAAAATGTATTTAACAGACCTATTCTTAAAGCAGGTTATGCCATAAGAGATCTTTAGACATTTTTAATAAGTTTTTGCTCTTCATGACTTATTTTGAGATTATGCTCTGTTGTTATGCATTACAAAGATCATGCAGTAAATGAATATACAATTGTCTATTGGTGTTAAGTTTTGAAGGTCCTCCTAAAAGTTTACCAAAGTGCAATACTCTTTTTCAAAGAAATTCAAATAAGAAATCTATAAATAGAGAGATTTTAGTTATCCAAATTAATGTGGACTTTATGTTGTATTGCTTACTGACAAATGTTTGGTCAAATCGGTTAATACAGGGCTATGTAATCTAAGCATAAAATTATAGTGAAATTTAATTAGCACTTCAGAGAAAAAATGGATTTCAGTAAAATATTCAGGAGAATGTGCTCGTGAGAAACTACAAATGCTGGGAAGAGGATTTGATTCATTCCTTCAATCATATTTCTTGAGTAGTTACCGTTTGCAGATTGCTATACTAAGCACTTGAGTTAGTACTGTGTAACAATAAACAGACACAATCCCTGCCCATAGGACCTGATTCACTCATCTTGTCAGCGTGTAGGGTATAGAAGGGAATATCCTTCCATTTAGGCTCCATGCTGAGACTAGAAAATATTTTCTACCAGAATTTCCATGACATCATGCATGGTCTGCTGCACATGCAGCATAGCATGATGATGTCCTAAGTGGAGGTGAGATGCTGGGAGCCTCTGGCCTCCCTGACCCTTGGTTTTTACCTGTCAAGCAGGGGACATAAGCTTTAAGAAGATTAATCACCGTGAAGCATTTCACCGAACCAATCTATTAACCAATCATTTAGATTTATTGAACACTTACTGTGTGCAGAGCTTGGGAGAGTACAATATAGACATTTTCCCTACCCACAATGAGCTTACAGTTTAGAGGGGACCTGGTTGGAACATGCACTCTCAATTATGGTTGAGCAAAAGCTAAAGAGCTGAACTCATCCCTTCTGCTTGGTCCTTAGGCTGGCCACCTCTTCTCTCGAACACCTCAGTGGAAGCAATGGCCATGACAGAGGCATTGGAAGAAAACACACAAACAGGCCATTGTCACCTCTCTCATCCCAGAAATCAGGGTTGGGTGAGGTGGGTGTCAGGAAGCAGCAATAAGGACCGGGGAGGGGGGTGGTCCAGGAAGGTGGTGTCTTAGGGACCCATGTGGCAGGACTGGGCTGTGTTGGGGAAGTGCAGCCCACCCCTGCACTCCAGAAGACCTGCCTTCAGCCACCTCTTTCAGCAATGCTCGCTGCTAGTGAGTCTCTGAGAATGGAAATATGTCTGTACCAAGCCCTCTGCTGAAACCTGTTTCCCAGACCTCTCCTGGGATTCAATGTGGGACTCCATCTGTTAGTGATGGGGTTGGCTAACATAGCCCCTCTCTAATTTGGGGATGCCACAACAACTGTCAAATAATAACAGTTTTGGGTCTTTTCTCCAAACTGGAAGTGAGCTCTAGACCTTCCCACCTCATTTCCTGCGCTTGCCGGTTATGGTTTTATTGATCCAGGTTAAAATATGGAAATGTTCTTGGCTCTTCAGGGGTCACCAGAGGAGCTCAGCATGACCAGGAAGTAGAGATTAGTAAAGCTGATGCCTCCTGAAGGAGATGGAATAAAGGCTGTAAACTCCTTGTGGGCAAGGAACATGTCTACCAATTCTCTTGTATTGTAAGGGGAAAACTTTCACTGAAAATTATCCAAAGTAAATAAATGGGCAAAACCAAGTGGAGTTCACTTTTGTTTTCAGGACTGCCACCCAGTCAATCGAGACTATTTGGGGGAAGGCAACTCTTTGTATACTGTTTTTTGGCCAGGATTTGCTAGATTGTCAATGCAGTTGATTATGGTACTGTAATTTGTGGGTTCAGACTGGTGGTACCTGATTAACACAGTAAACTGGACATATTTGGTTTTAGGCCTGTTTTATAGATACATGAGCACAATATACAAATCTAGATGTTTCACCCCCAGCCAGTGCTTCCTTCACAGCACTAATCAAATAATTATATGCCTCTCATATCCCAGCCACATCCAGTGACATTTTAGATCTGTTCAGGAACAACAAACAACCTAACCTATGTAAACGTTTCCTTTAAAACAAATTTTTCCCTTGAGATTTCAATAATCAATTATTGACCTTTTGGGTAATTTATAAGCTGAAATGTCCCAGATTTTAATTTAGAAGTGGTCAAGTGATGTTTTCACTTGCCCTAATGTACAGAGAAGTAATAAACTAATTTCTACCTGAATTTCTGTTCTATTACTCCTCATCAGCAGCAGCGTTATCAGTAGTATTTATTGAGCACTTCTTGTGTGTGGAGCACTGTACCAAGCACTTAATAATAATAATAATAATAATGGTATTTGTTAAATACTCAAGTAGTCACCCTGCTGACAAATTTCACTGTGAGGAGGGATTATGTCTCTTTATTGTTTTACTCTCCCAAGCACTACCACAGTGCTCTGCACACAGTAAATGCTCAATAAATATGACTGAATGAACTAAATTTACTTCCATCCACAGCCTTCTTTGTGAAGCAAAGACGCTCCCCAGTACCTGTCTTTCCACATTTCCAAGGGACAAATATAATAATAATAATTGTGCCATTGAAGTGCTTACTATTCATTCAATTATATTTATTGAGCACTTACTGTGTGCAGAGCACTGTACTAAGTGCTTGGAAAGTCAGGCACTGTACTAAGCACTGGGGTTGAAACAAGGTAATGGAGTTGGACTGTAACTCACAGTCTTATTCCCCATTTTACAGATGAGGTAACTGAGGCACAAGAAGTGAAGTGACTTGCCTCAAGTCACCCAGCAGACAAGTGGCAGAGTTGGGATTTTAGAACCCAGATCTTTCTGACTCCCAGGCTTCTAGAGCACGCTGCTTTTATGAGGGGTTATATTGCTGCCCTGACACATGGTTCTTTAAGCCAGTTGCTGTCTTCGCTTTTCTGAAACTGATCTAGTTTTCACAGCATGTATTGCAAACTGCTACTACTCTGGTCTTTTCATGGCTAGACTATTGCATTAGGCTTTTCAATGGTCTCTCAGCCTCCAGTTTCTCCCCACTCCAATCTATATTACATCCTGCTGCACTGGTCATCTTTCTGAATGTTGCTTCTTCTCTATATCTCCTCTCCTCAAAATCAACACTGGCTTCCTGTCTTTGTGCATCAAACAAATGCTTCTCACAATCTGTTCCAAGGCTCTCTTCCATCCTGCCCCACCTAACTTATCTGCTTACTTCAGCCTCTATTCCTCAGCTCATTTCCTTCTCTCCCCAACTGACTCTTTTGTTGTACCTTCACTCTCTTCTCTCTTGCCTCCATACGCTTGCTCATGTTATTCTTTCACCTTGACACTATTTCCCTCCCCAAATCAGGAAGACCACAGATCTTCACATATTCAAATCTCTCCTAAAATGCCACCTCCCTCAACAAGACTTCCCCAGTTGCTTTGCCAGAACCCTGAGCCTTATCCTTTCAGCTGATTCTAACATCTATGAATTGATTTTTACTGCCCTCAGCATCCATGTATATATGCATACTCAGTTGTTTATTTTGAACACTATAAAAAAAATGTCCTCCCCTCTAGTGTAAGCTCTCTGTGAGCAGGACATGTGTCACTGCTTTCCCCAAACAGTGCCAAGTGAGTGCTCAGTAAATGCTGCCTCTACTATTATTAGAACAAAATGGCAGAATTAGAAAACATGCTTTCCAACAATTTTTATCTGTCTAGATATAGCACTGTCATAAGAAATGCAGGACACTGGACACTAGATGAAAGATTAATTCTATGCCCATTTCTGTAAGATCACAGCCCCAGCCTTTTTGGTTTGTTGGGTGTACTTCACGCCCCTTCAACCGCACAAGCTGTGTGCCAGTGATCTTGCTGAACTTTTCTTCTTCCTGCAACATCAGAAATATGAGATCTTAGCCACCACATTTTCACAAATCCTGCACCCCTAATCTATAGAAAATTTAACACAAGACTTCTGATTGAAGGAAAGAGAATACTAAGGAAACAAGGAGATAGAGATGGATGATAATTTAGAAACTGTACATGTATTTAAGACTAGTTGACCTTTATTTTAAAAAGTGATTAGATTTAAACTATCACATATTTCCCTATTTAATAATGACCATTGCAGAAGGGCTGGAGTGCTTTTGATGTTTCACTAATAAATTATCTCCAGACTTTGTGAAAGTATCGTAATCCAGCTGGCTCACTGTATATTCAAATTCAATTTGGGACAATAAGAAAATTGTAGCCATCTGTTAACTTCAATGACTGCATGTGTGCATGTGCATACACCCAGGGCACAGGGCTATAAGGAAAATCTGGATGATGATGGTTCAAAAATGCTTTATATTATTTAAGCAATGGAGTCCTGGTTTAGTCAAGCTAAAGAGGCAGGAGATGGGGGCTCCGCTACTCGGAAAAGCAGTAGGTATAGGGTGATAGTATCAGCCATGGCCACAATCAGATATCAATCAAAGCCATCCTGAGGAAGCAGTGTTGCTTAGTGGATAGAGCACAGACCTGGGAGTCAGAAGAATCTGGGTTCTAATCCCAGCTCAGCCATTTGTGTTCTGTGTGACCTTGGGCAAATCACTTACCTTCTCTGGGCTTCAGTATCCTCATGTATAAAATGGGAGTAAGACTGTGAGTCCCATGTAGTACAGGAACTGTTTCCAACCTGATTAACTTGTAAGTACCCCAGCGCTTAGAACAGTGGTTGGCATAAAGTAGCAAGTACTATTATTATTGTTATTATTAATAATAATACAATTGATTGATTATTATTTATTGAACACTTACTATGTGAAGAGCACTGTTCCACAGTTGGGCGAGTACAATACAATTAGCAGTCATGATCCCTGCTCATAATGTGCTTTCAGTCTGGGGGAAGAGACAGACAATATAAATAAGTAATTTATAGTAATAAATTTAAAGAAAGATACATAACTGCTGTGGAGTTGGGAATGGGGCATATATCGAATGCCTGAAGGTCACAGGTCCAATTGCAAGATGCTTACCCACTGCAATTTCCTTGAAAATGTAAGCATAAGAAACAATGTTAAAATAATTTTTCATGGTAAAATATAAATTATTTTTTAACTTTAAGGGTTTATTTTTTCTTTCAAATTGAAAATTTACTTCTTAGTAAATAAAGCACTCCATATCAAAAATAAGTCTGGGACCATACTTAATATACAACCAATTTAAGTTCATGTGCTTTAAAGCGTATGTCAGAAAAGATGTTTTGTGGGATGTGTCCTAGTTCTGGAACAGATTTCCCAAAGCAGCCAGTATAACAGCAGTTTCTGGACTTCAGGAAACCACATTTTTCTTTCAGAACAATTTCAAATTTCTGGACTCGAAAAAAAGAAGAGTGAAATCTTCAGAATTTTTCTCTCTTCAAGTGGTCAATGGCTCTCATTCTATGCTCCACTCAGGTAGACCTTGTAGAATGAAAATTTTTGCTTGTGTTAAAATGACAGTAAACGGTGGCCAGTTTCCCAAATCTCTACTTAGTAGCAGTATTTTTGAAGTGCTGACTATGTGCAGAGCACTGTAGTATACCCTAGGAAAGAATACACAGATGGGAGATAGGCATAGTCTCTGTTTCTCAGAGGGCTCATGATCAAAGAATGTAAGTGCAGAAAAAAGACTGGAGACAGACACAGCAGGAGAATTGAAACAATAAAACACTAAAATACTATAATACGAACGAAAGGACAAATACATAAAATAAAAACACAATCTGTGTTGTGCCCTGGCCAGAGGAGAAAAATTTCAGTCTCTTCATGGCTTGGAGCCCAAGGCACAGCCACAGCGATGGCTCTAACCTTCCCGAGGTCTTGTGGAGGCTTCGTGCTGTGGAGGATTTTTTTTTGTTTTTACTTCTTGCTGGGATGATGGAAGGCAGGATGAGATTGATTGGGATGGAGTCGCCTTGATAGCTTCACTCCATCATATTTATTGAGCGTTTACTATGAGCTAAGCACTGATTTAAGCACTTGGGAGAGTACAATACAACAGAATTAGCAGACAGATCCCCTGCCCACAGCGAGCTTACAGTCTAAATAACTTGGAGAAGAGCCAGTGCCAGTTCCCTTGGAGGCAGCATGGATGGCTGGCTAGTAAATAAAAAGAAATTTTTCTAATTCTGAATTTTCTATGTAGCCTGCCCTCAAGGCCATATGGGAGGTCATTATTTTTAGTTGTAAAATTGTGCTAATCTCCATTGAAATAATATGTCTGGAGTTGCTTCTGAGCCATCTTTGTTCTCCCATGTTAACAGGATAAGCTATGTATTCTTGAACAAAAATGAAACATAGAATGATTAATGCATTTGGCCTGACATGGCTATCAGCTTTTGTCCAAATTCCCAGGACCTAAAACAGGCAGGGGGTTTAAGAACATAATCAAGGTCATCTAAGTTGTGGTTCTTGGGGTTGATTGAGGCACAGGTGTCAAAATAAAGCATGATGATAATGTGTGTGAGTTTCAAATCTTCTTTTGCCAACAATTCTGTAAGGGCTGTGTTTAGAGAGTCTTGAGATGTATGGGAGAATTATACATATTTTGTGTTGGGGGGGAAATGTGTTTGGTGGTGGGAAGAGAAGTGTACATTTGTGTTCCCATATCCTGGTGATAAAGGCCGCAGAAAGAGTGTAAGGATACAGCTAATGGGGAGAACTACCATAAATAAATGTGGTGGCAAGACAATGTGGATTAGTGGAAAGAGCACGTGCCTAGGAGTCAGAAGACTTGGATTCTAATCCTGGTCTGTCTCATGTCTGCTGTGTGACCTTGGGCAAGTCACTTAACTTCTCTGTGTCTCAGTTACCTCATCTGTAAAATGGAGATTAAGATTATGAGCCCCATGTGGGACATTAACTGTGACCAATCTGATTGTCTTGTAACTACCCCCATGCTTAATACAGTGCCTGGCACATAGTAAGCACATAAATACCGTAAAAATACTTTATTTCTTTTAGGTACCTAAAGCCTTCGAGTTAGCACTGGATACATTTTTTAAGCAGTAACTTCTAAATTAAACTCCTCATGTTTATCAGGGACAACACTAGTAAATGATAGTAATGGGTGGAGCCAGTGAAAGGCTTTAGACTAGTGAACATATCTGTGTGTGAAGTTTTGACAACATGCTTACAAAATTGATTTAGGCCCATGAAAACAATGGCCATGTAACTAATATTCAATCATGTAACTAATATTCAACTGTGAATACCTGAAGTCAGCCATGCTTCTTGTCCTGTTCTCTGCTGCTTTAAAATATTGTAGGAATCTAATGACCCATGCATCGGGTATTCAGCATTCAGTCATTCTGACTTGGCTCTTACATGACTCTGTTTTTTAATAGTAATTGTTAAGTGCTTACTATGTGGCAGCAACTGTATAGGTTCTGGGTTAGATACAAGCTAATCAGGTTGGACACAGCCCGTGTTCCATATGGGGCTCACAGTGTTAATCCCCATTTTACAGATGAGGTAACTGTGGCATAGATGAATTAAATGAGTTGCCTTAGGTCACACAGCAAACGATTGGTAGAGCTGCGATTAGAACACAGATATTTCTGACTCAGCCTCCTGTTCTATCTGTTAGTCCATGCTGCTCCTTTTCTATTGCCTGCTACTGCTATAACTGTTGGGTATATAACTGAGTTTCAAATTGCATATACCTTACCACTCTGCCAAAATTTTGTGTCACCTTCCTGAAGAGAGTTAGGCCGCAGTAGTGACTCTTGATCAGCAACATGAATAGCAATTTTCAGTGCTGAATTCTCACAGTATTAGTCATTGGAGCAATGTATTTATGGATTAGATTTAGGGCTGTTTTTGTGCTGACACTTTAGAAATGTTGATGCCAAATATTTTGAGCCAGGCTTGGGTTTCAGTGCTAGATACAATCTTGCATGAATATCTGTGACTGGGAGGATGCTATTAACAAAATTTCCACAAAAGAGGAGCAAGAAAATGTTGCATATGTGTTTGCTCGAGTGAATTACTCAGAGAATAGTAGAGCCAGGGTAAATTTAAAGTCTGCCAATCCATCTCCTAACACCCAAATCTGCTGATAATTGCACTGTGAAACTGGAGCTTTAAAATTCAAAAATGTTGGTAAGAAAGACGATTCGTCTTCCAACTTCTCATAATGACAGGCAATTTGATTGCCTGGTAAAAGATCAATGACTAATATGGGAATCTAATTAGCTTCCTGTCAGTTTTAACTTGCAATTTAAGTAGAAAAGTATGTGCAATGGTGAAAATCTGCTGTGGGGAAACTGGACTGTTAGAAAAGTACCATAGCATTAACCTTTGTTTATTTTCCTAGTGACCAAGGAGTCAAAATTCACATGATAGAGGGCATAACCTCTCAATCTCATCTGCTGATTTCCAACTTGTAAACCCCTAATTAGCCAGAAAAAAAAAAAAAATGTGTCCAGATTTCTTTGCCCTTAGTGCTGATGTGTTGATGGGTCTCTCAAAGACTAGTTTCTAAGCCTTATGAGAAAGTAGAAACCATTTCTTAATGCTAGGACCTTTCTTCCTACTCTATCTCAAATATGAAAATATATTGGATATTTCTATTTTTACGTCTATTTGGAGAAGCAAAAATCCCCCTTATGGAAACACCGAGAAGGTGAGAAAGATAATGTTGTCATAGTTATCAATGTGATACAACTGTGACACATATGATACACTCAAATACTGTGCAAACATAATGCCAAAAGTGGCGACCAAGCCATCAGGGTGACTGCCAAGCTCCAGGAAAATATAAGAATTTGCCAACAGCAAACACAGCAGCTGTTTTGGAACTTTGCACACTGTCTTTAGGTAACAGTGTGAAAGGACTCTGTACTGTAGACAGTAGATAGTTGCTCTCACAACTCCCAAATCTATCACCTAAAGCCTCTTCTGCTATATTGCTTTCCTTCATGCCTCCAGGTTATTACTACTTGGATGTCCACTGGAACCTCAAATTAAACATCTAAAACTGAACTCCACATATTCCCTCCCTTGCTTCACCATCTCTATCAACAACACTACTACCTTGCCTGTTCTAAAAGCCTGAAACCTTGGTGTAATTCTTCACTGTCTTTTAACCCTCAAATCCAGTTTGTTACTTAATCCTGCTGATTCTTTCTCAGATCCTCGTCTTCCTTTCTATCTAAATGATCATCATCATCTTGGTCCAAGCTCTAGTTTTCTTCTGATTAGATTCCTATGCAGGATCAGTATGGTTTACTGGAAAAAGCACAGGCCTGGGAGTTAGAGAATATAGGTTCTAATCTCTGCTCCGTCTTTTACCTGTCTTCTCAGTGCTTCAGTTTCCTTGTCTGTAAAATGGGGGATTCAGTATCTGTTCTTCATCCTACTTAGACTGTGAGGCCCATGTGGGACAAGGACTGTGTTTGACCTGAGCAACTTGTATCTCTCCCAAGGTTTAGAAAAGTGCTTGACACCTTGTAAGCGCTTAACAAATACCATAATAATAATAATCAGCCTCTTCACCGATCTCAGAGCCTCCAACACTTCTCTGCTTAGTCTAAATTACACACCATGGCCTTCCTAAAATGACATTCTCTTCTAATTACTATCTCCTTAAAAACCTTCAGTAGCTGCCAATTTCCCTTTGACTCTAACAAAAACCCTGTCCATTTTCTTTAAAACTCTCCACCATATTTTTTCATCTTTTCACCTACATAAATCATTCATATTTATTGAGGGTATACTGTGTGCAGAGTACTGCACTAAGCTCTAGGGAGAGTACATCAAAGGAGAATTGACAGACATACTCCCTGCTCACAAGGGGATCACTGTCTATAAGGAGCCCGTTTCATCCCATTCTCTATGCTGCTCCCAAGTGAAGTTTCTCACTGTCCCTCAACTCTTGCTTCACCTATTTCTGGATCTTTTTCTATGCTCTCCCATTTCTTGGAACTCCTACAGTCTTAAAATCTACAAGTACAATCCTAGTTCTAACCTTAAAAATCCCTCTTAAAACCCCACCTACTCCAAGAAGCAATTTCTGAATTATTTTCTTCTCCCCAGGTCATATAACCATGACCAGCTACATTAGCACTTCCATATGCATTGCTCTTCAGCTCTTATTTGATATGTATACTTTACTATTTGAGCACTTATAGCTTCACTCATCCATATTTGCTTTTGCTTTTTCCCCCAACTCTAAACAATTTTGTGTCTGTCTCTTCTAATAAATGGTAAGCTCTGTTATACTCTTCCATGAGCTTAGAACAGTACACTGCTTGCAGATGGTGTTAAATCAATGTTTTCTATATACTATTTCTATTTCCTCCATTAACTTAAGTTAAATCTTCCATTCAGAAATCTACTTTGTACAATGCTTGGTAAAGAACTTGACCTAACACCAACCTAATGCTGCTTAAATGAAAATGGGATATAAATTTACTTCTTAGTTTTGACTAATGCTGTTGAGTCATCTACGACCCATAGCAATTCCATGGAAACATTTTTCCCAGAATGCTCCACCTCCATCTGCAATCATTCTGGTAGTATATCCAAAGAGTTTCCTTGATAAAAATAAGGAATTGGTTAGGTGAGTTTTGACTTGTAGCAGATTGCCTTGCATGTACTAGCCACCTTCCAAGCTAGGAATGAAATGGATATGTCTCTGCTTGATTCTCCCTCTCATAGCCAAGACTGGTAGAGTACCGGAAACCCTCCAGATGCAATCCCAAAAGGGGTCACTTCTTGATACCCTTGAGAAGCAGCAGCATCTATTTCTGATTGTACTCACACTTCAAATAATTGGTGATAGGTCTCAGCAAATCAGTAGTTGCTATAATGAAAACTGGATCGCCTATCACTAAATCTGGTGCTTTATTCATTGATTATATTTTCATTGGGGTTCATTAGGCGATTCATTTACACCTGCTTTCCAAAATTCAAGAATTAACTTTACAGAAAGGTATTTAGCTGAAGAACCAGATTCTTGTTCAATATAATCAGCAAATAAATAAGACCTAACAGTTACGACTGTTATATAATTATGGTAGACAATAACTATTTTAGATAGTAGTGAACGGCACTGAAAGCTCAACCATAAAACCAAGGTTTTCATTGATCTCAAGAATGGTTTAGTTGAGACATTGTTAGAACATGATGTATAAAATGGCAATTAATACCCAATTAATATCCAATACCCCAAGTCATGTCACCCCAATATCCCCCTTAGCACTTACATATTTATGAACATCCTCAGTACTCAGTACTCTGAATGGGAGTCAGAGGAATTTACTTCTACTTCTAGCTCTACCACTTGCATGCTGTGTGAGCCTGGGCAAGTATAACTTCTCAGTGCCTCAATTTCCTCATCTGTAAAATTGGCATAGTATGCCTGCTCTTGTTCCTACTTAGACTGTGAGCCCTATTTAAGATGGGGCCTTGGTCTGACATGATTATCTTTTATCTATCTCAGCACCTGGTACAATGCTTGGCACATAATAAACACTTCAATACCACAGCACTGCAGCAACATGGCTTAGTGGATAGAGCATGGGTCCTTGAGTAAGGAAGACCCACGCTCTAATTCTGGCTCTGCCAATCATCTGCTGTGTGACCTTGGGTAAATCACTTCAATTCTCTGAGCCTCGGTTCCCTCATCTGTAAAATGAGGATTAAGACTGTGAGCCCCATGTGGGACAGGGACTGTGTTTAATGTAACTTTATCTACCCAATTGTTTAGAACAGTGCTTGGCACATAGTAACCTCTTAACAAGTACCATAATTATTAAATGAAGAAGCATGATGTAGTGGATAGAGCACTTGCCTCAGAGACAGAAGGTCATGGGTTCTAATCCCTGCTCTGACATTTGCCTGTTGTGTGGCCTTGGGCAAATCACTTAACTTCTCTGTGTCTGTTACCTTGGGAAGCTGCATGGCTTAATGGGTAGATCACAGGCCTGAGAGTCAGAAGGGCCTGAGTTCTAATGCCAGTTTCACCACTTGTCTGCCTTATGACCTTGGACAAGTCACTTAACTTCTCTGCCTTCAGGTCCCTCATCTGTAAAATGGGGACGAATGTGAACCATATGCGGGACAGGGACTGTGTCCAACCTGATTAACTTGTATCTCACCTCAGCACTTAGAACACTGCTCAGCATGTAGTAAGCACTTAACAAATACCATCATCATCAGTATTATTAGTCTTATTATTAATTATTGTATATTCAATCATTTATTCATGCATTTCATATTTACATGTTCTTGTTACTGGGGATATCCTTGTTCTTCCACCTTTTCCCACTCTTGGTAATTAATATAAGCCTACCAGTGATCCCCATTAAATTTCAAGCACCTTGAGGGTAAAGATTGTGCTTTTGGTTCCATTGTTCTTACTCCTGCTCCTTCCTCTGTGCCCTGCATACACTTAGCATGCAGTCAATGCCATTGATTGGCTGAATACTTTTCTGGCACAAGCAATCATGTATAATTTGACATCCAGATAAGGGATAAGATAGATCAAAAATGCTTTTTTATACTCTTGGCAGGGAAAGCTCAAATATACTGTTTAAAGTCTCTGAGCCTTCTTTCTCACCTAGAAGGCTTATGATGACCTGTATTTAGGGGAAAAGTTGTGAGAATAATGTGAAATCCTGTAAATTGGGTTCAACCTTAAAGAAAGGAATCAGGTATGTAATTGTAATGTAATATAATTGTAAGAAGTAAAAACCAGTGAACCAGATCGTCTTCCTCCTATGGTAGTCGAGGTTGTAATTTCCAGACATTTAGTAGTGGAAGTAGTAAAATAGCAGTAGCGCTTATTGAACACTCACTAGACAAAATGCATTGTACTCTAGGCAATTTTCCTCACATTCAAAAAAAAGTACTCTTAGAGGGAAGGCTCAGTTTTATTATCTAGTTAGGCAAAGTAGCCTAGTGAAAAGAGCATGGACCCAGGAGTCTAGAGATTCATTCATTCATTCAATTGCATTTATTGAGCACTTACTGTGTGCAGAGCACTGTACTAAGCGCTTGGAAAGTACAATTTAGCAACAGAGACAATCCCTACCCAACAACAGGCTCACAGTTCAGAAGGGGGAGACAGACAACAAAACAAGTATTCATTCATTCAATAGTATTTATTGAGCGCTTACTATGTGCAGAGCACTGTACTAAGCGCCTGGGATGAACAAGTCGGCAACAGATAGAGACAGTCCCTGCCGTTTGACGGGCTTACGGTCTAATCGGGGGAGACGGACAGACGAGAACAATGGCAATAAACAGCGTCAAGGGGAAGAACATCTCGTAAAAACAATGGCAACTAAATAGAATCGAGGCGATGTACAATTCATTAACAAAATAAATAGGGTAACGAAAATATATACAGTTGAGTGGACGAGTACAGTGCTGTGGGGATGGGAAGGGAGAGGTGGAGGAGCAGAGGGAAAAGGGGAAAATGAGGCTTTAGCTGCGGAGAGGTAAAGGGGGGATGGCAGAGGGAGTAGAGGGGGAAGAGGAGCTCAGTCTAGGAACGCCTCTTGGAGGAGGTGATTTTTAAGTAGGGTTTTGAAGAGGGAAAGAGAATCAGTTTGGCGGAGGTGAGGAGGGAGGGCGTTCCAGGACCGCGGGAGGACGTGACCCAGGGGTCGACGGCGGGATAGGCGAGACCGAGGGACGGTGAGGAGGTGGGCGGCAGAGGAGCGGAGCGTGCGGGGTGGGCGGTAGAAAGAGAGAAGGGAAGAGAGGTAGGAAGGGGTAAGGTGATGGAGAGCCTTGAAGCCTAGAGTGAGGAGTTTTTGTTTGGAGCGGAGGTCGATAGGCAACCACTGGAGTTGTTTAAGAAGGGGAGTGACATGCCCAGATCGTTTCTGCAGGAAGATGAGCCGGGCAGTGGAGTGAAGAATAGACCGGAGCGGGGTGAGAGAGGAGGAAGGGAGGTCAGAGAGAAGGCTGACACAGTAGTCTAGCCGGGATATAACGAGAGCCCGTAATAGTAAGGTAGCCGTTTGGGTGGAGAGGAAAGGGCGGATCTTGGCGATATTGTAGAGGTGAAACTGGCGGGTCTTGGTAACGGATAGGATGTGTGGGGTGAACGAGAGGGACGAGTCAAGGATGACACCGAGATTGCGGGCCTGAGAGACGGGAAGGATGGTCGTGCCATCGACGGTGATAGAGAAGTCTGGGAGAGGACCAGGTTTGGGAGGGAAGATGAGGAGCTCAGTCTTGCTCATGTTGAGTTTTAGGTGGCGGGCCGACATCCAGGTGGAGACGTCCCGGAGGCAGGAGGAGATGCGAGCCCGAAGGGAGGGGGAGAGGACAGGGGCGGAGATGTAGATCTGCGTGTCATCTGCGTAGAGATGGTAGTCAAAGCCGTGAGAGCGGATGAGTTCACCGAGGGAGTGAGTGTAAATGGAGAACAGAAGAGGGCCAAGAACTGACCCTTGAGGAACTCCAACAGTTAAAGGATGGGAGGGGGAGGAGGCTCCAGCGAAGGAGACCGGGAAATCAATAACATCAAAATAGATAAATAGAATCATAGATAAATGCACACCATCAATAAATTAGAGCAATAAATATGTACAAATATATACAAGTGCTGTAGGGAGGGGAAGGGGTAGAGCAGAGGGAGAGAGTAGGGGCTTGGAAGAGGGGAAGAGAGTCTGGAGGATGTAAGGAGGGAGGGCATTCCAGGTCAGAGGTAGGATGTGGGCCAGGGGTCATGTACTAGCATAGTAGTACAGTGCTAAGCGCTTAGTACAGTGCTCTGCACATAGCACTCAATAAATATGACTGAATGAATGACAGGCAGGAACAAGGCACAGTGAGGAGGTTAGTGACAGAGGAGTGGAGTGTGCGGGCTGGACTGTGGGAAGAGAGAAGGGAGGTGAGATAGAAGGGGGCAAAGTGATGGAGAGCTCTGAAGTCAATAGTGAGAAGTTTTTGCTTCATGTGAAGGTTGACAGGCAACCACTGGGGATTTGTGAGGAGGGGAGTGACATGCCAAGAGCATTTCTGCAGAAAGACAATCCAGGCAGCAGAGTGAAGTGTAGACTAAAGCGGGGAGAGACAGGAGGATGGAAGATCAGAAAGGAGGGTGATGCAGTAGTCCAGTTGGGATATTATGAGAGATTGTACCAGCAAGGTAGCAGTTTGGACGGATTGGAGGTGTGGGGTGAATGAGAAAGAGTCAAGGATGACACCGAGGTTGCGGGCTTGTGTGATGGGAAGGATGGTAGTGCCGACCACAGTGACAGGAAAGTCAGGGAGAGGACAGGGTTTGGGAGGGAAGATGATGAGCTCAGTCTTGGACATGTTGAGTTTTAGGAGGCAGGTGGACATCCAGGTGGAGATGCCCTGAAGGCAGGAGGAGATATGACCCTGGGGGGAGGGAGAGAGAACAGGGGACAAGATGTAGATTTGGGAGTCATCTGCATAGAGGTGATAGTTGAAGCTGTGGGAGTGAATGAGTTGACGAAGGGAGTGAGTACAGATGGAGAACAGAAGGGGATCTGGGTTCTAGTCCCAGCTCTTCTATTTGCAAGCTGCGTAGACTTTGGGCAAGTGTGATATCTCCTTAGGGTATGTTTTCTCATTTGTGAAATGTGGATTCAATACCTGTTCTCCATTCTTCTCAGAGTGTAAGCTCCCTGTGGGACAGATACTGTTTCTGAGCTGATTATCTTGTCTATATCCCAACGTTTAACACAGCAGTCAGCACATAGTGAGTGATAAATACCAACATATCTAGACTAGTTGCATGCTGTACAGAAGAGGAGAGTTTTGTATTCCCAAATTATAGATGGCGAAGACTTTATGGTCAATTTATACTTAAGCCTATGATTTTGAGATAAGGTGTCTTGGGTTCTTAGTGGTATTATAACCATCATTTTTTTTTTTTTACCATAGAGGGTTCACTTATCTAGTGAGTCTCTAACAGCCTTAAAGCCAATGAATCCACAAAACCCCAAACCAATCTCCAAACTAGGAAAAAATAAATTTGATTTTGCAAGCAATGGCCTAGGTTATGTTTTCCTTGAAAAACTATTTTTTCAGGTGGTGGATATAATGTGACTTTCGGGATCTGTATCTTCAAATTACACAATGCTACTAATAATAAGCCAAGTTCAGTCTAAAAGACAACAATCACCACAGCTGTCAATCTGCTTAGTTACAAAAATTAAAAGCAAGACATTCATTTTTAACCTAATCATGTCACAGTACTTGTTGTTTAGGTGGTATTTGCCTGTACAGAATAAACATTCCCTCCATTTATTCAAACTGCAGACTGTAAGCTGTAGACTGCAGTAGTATTATGGGCAGGGAATGTATCTGCTAATTCTGTCATATTGTACTCTCCCAAATGCTTAGTACAGAGTAAGCGCATGATAAAAAATGTGATTTTTTAATTCAGAGATCTGGTTATAGACCATGAATCCGAGAAACAGCATGGCTCAGTGGAAAGAGCACAGGCTTGGGAGTCAAAGGTTCTAATCCTGCCACTTGTCAGCTGTGTGACTTGGGGCAAGTCACTTAACTTCTCTGTGCCCCAGTTACCTCATCTGTAAAACGGGGATTAAGACTGTGAGCCCCATGTGGGACAACCTGATTACCTTATATCCTGCCCCCAGTGCTTAGAACAGTGCTTTGCACATAGTAAGCACTTAACAAATACCATTATTATTTATTATTACAGATCTTCTCTAACTATGGTGAAGTTTTTACAGTTTCATTCTGAGATTTTGTAGTAATTGTTTGCATTATGGAGAATTAAGAAGAAAAAAGGTTGAGTGAATATGCTGCATTCTAAAAGCAACATGCATTAATGGAACACAAGTTCAGATATCAAATATAAGCCTCTGCTCAGTACTAAGCAAGGACTGGTTGGCCCAATTATCCTTATCATTAGTAGAAATCAAGTTTGTTCTTACTTCTCAACTTCAATTGACTATGAGAATCCAAATGTTTAGTACACCAAGAATTTCTGAACTTTTTCACATGGATAAAAATCAAATGCACTTCCTAAGCATTTCTTCAGAAACAGTAAGTTTTGTAAATGAAACTGTCAAGATCAATATTCAAAAAAGAGGAGTTTTAACTCTTCCACCTTGAACATGGAAAATCTTCCAACATTTCACTGTACTTACAAAAAAGGTAGCAACCACAAAGTCTTAGACCAGATCTCAGCTCTAAATGTCTCATAATAGGAAACTTATTTTTTTCTTTACTGTTGGGGCCAGTTATATATTTTCTCTTACGTTCCTTTTGTATGTGTACTATTTCCTTCCACCAATATCTGACTCCCACTTTATTGCAGTTCAAGAGGGATCACTGGGAGAGGGGAGGAAAATCTACAAACTAATCAATCAGTCATATTTATTGAGCACTTACTGTGTGCAGGGAAGTGCCCTGTACTGTACTAAGCACTTGGAAGAGTACAATATAACAATGTAATAGACACATTCCCTGCCTAAGAAAGGAATGGTTGCCTTGTTTGGTGAAAGTTTTTGACTGAAGGACCACCAGGTGTGGTGAACAGGTCCTGCAGTAATGCTGAAATAGCTGGCTAGTATTTTCAGCAAAAACCACATTGTCAACTACTGAGGAGGGTACATTGGCAGTCGCCTGCTGAGTCCTGCCGTAATGACACTGTTGTAGCCATAATGCCAGTGTCCCCCTGGCTATAAATAAATTTTGTATGTATAATTTTTATGTGTATTTTGTTCTGAACCCATGCCTGTTTATTATTATGTATTTTGCTATATTATTATTATCTGCTGCACCCATTTCATTCATTCATTCAATCGTATTTATTGAGCGCTTACTGTGCACAGAGCACCCAAGCAGGAACTCAACTGGAAGGGATAAGAGAGTGTACTGTGCAAAACACTAGTCCATAAAATCAATTCTTCCATGCAGGTTCTGAAGCCTTTTTCGTGGGAGGAGAGCTCATCTGTTGTTTACCATGGGAGACTCTGTTAACCTTTGAACTATCTGGGTGCCTAGCTTCCCCATTAAATGGTAAGTTCCTTGAGGACAGGAATTTGCTTTTAAGTATCCTCCCAACCTGCTCTGGTTTGGTTTACTGACTTCTTTGCGATATATGATTCTATTTGACTCAAATGTCCCTAATATTTTTCTTTGCCTCCACATCCTTGCTTCACATTAACATTTCCATTGCTTGATTTTCCCTTAATCTGACTCTTCTTGGAATGAAGTATACTGTGCTAACTAAAATTACTAAACTGCAATACCTAAGACATAATGTTTCATCTACAATAATGACTGATTCTAGATGTCTCAACAGGGTCCTGCACTGCAAAGTTCTCCCAATTAATCATACATTAAGCTGAATGCTACAGTTGAGAAAGGAGGGAATTGATAGTTATGAGAAGGTGGTTATACTTTCTCAGTCCATTGGAGCCCATTTTGTAAATTTCCTTTGCCATCATATTTACTGAGTGCTTACTGTGTGCAGAGCATTGTACTAAGTGCTTGTGAGAGTACACTATAATAGAGATGCATTCCCTGCCCATGACGAGTTTACAGGATAGAGGGGGAGGCAGACTAATGTAAATAATAATGGATATAGACATTGATTAAATTATAGATATAAGGAAATTAGAGGTGTAATACATAAATTATGGATATTATGAATAAATTATGGCTTTAATGCCTTTTCAGTGACTTAGTGACTTTTCTTTCCTCCTCCTCATCCTGATGACCCAAGGTGAAAACTACTATCTTGGTCCTTTCTACAATCCCCTTACTCTTCCCCTGACTTTTAACTCTTTCCCTAGCCATACCAGGAAGCCACAGAAATTCCCATACTGAAATCCCTCCTAAAATCCCACCTCTTCCAATAAGTTTTCCCTGATCAATTTTCCAGCAGCACCCTGAGCCATGTCACCCTTTCAGCCAGTTCAGGCATTTAGGAACTCTTTACCTCCTCCTTAGCCTTTGTGTGCATAGGTCTACTCAAAATACTTAATTTGATCACAACTAGTTCTAAATAGTTTCGTGTTTCTTTCCATTAATGTAGTTCCTTTCAGGCAGGGAACAATGTCACTTTGTTATTCAGTACTTCCTTTGTTCCTATTTCAGTACACCACAAAAAATGGGTGTTCAGTAAATGCTACTACTATAACTACTTGTTGTTTCTTCAGTAGCTTCCACTGATGGCTCTTGACATAAAATGCATTTTAAGAATTTGCTGGTATAACTTTGGTTCTAGGAGCAAATTTGAAGAACTCAGAATTTCTTAATGCAGTAGTTTAGTTTACTAAGCAATCAGTTAATCAGTGGTATATATTGAGTGCTTACATATGCAGAACCTTGAATTAGGCTCTTGGAATTGTACAATGCAAAAGAATTGGTGGAGATTAATTCATTCATTCAATCATATTTATTGAGTACTTACTGTGTGCAGAGCACTGTACTAAAGTGCTTGGAGAGTACAATTTGGTAACTGTTAGAAACAATCCCTACCCAGCCCTGGGCTCACAGTCTAGAATGGGGGAGACAGACAAGAAAATAAAGCAAAACAAGTAGACAGACATCAGTAGCATCAGCATAAATAAATAGAATTATAGATATATCTACATCATTAATAAAATTAATAGAATCATAAATACGTACATATATACACAAGTGCTGTGGGGCAAGGGAGGAGAGTAGAGCAGAGGGAGGGAGTCGGGGTAATGGGGAGGGGAGGAGGAGCAGAGGAAAAGGGGGCTCAGTCTGGGAAGGCCTTCTGGAGGAAGTGAACTTTCAGGAGAGCTTTGAAGGGAAGTGAGGCGGGGGGGTGGGTGGGAGGGGCGGTGGTAGAGAAAGTGTGGACATGTTACCAGTCTCCAGGAAGCACAGAGTCTAGAGGAAGAGCTTGTAGTCTATAGAAGGAGCCATTCCCAATTCTTTAGTTTATGGCTAAATTATTTCATTTTTTAACTAAAATGATTACTTTTTTCTTTTTTTGTGTGATTTTTATGCCAAAGAGCTTAATCTTATAGGTCCTCACCCCAGAGATCACATGAATTCCACTCTCATTTCTTGCTGGTAGTGCTATGTCTTTATGTTAGGAAATTTTCTCTTCCCACAAACTGAATTTGAAATAGAAGTCAGATTTTTTTTTTGGAACTCCTTACTCATGCTGTTCTTAATAAATTCAGTTATTATTTTCCAGGCCAGTTGTAATTGTTTTCATTGGCCTTCTTCATTGTATTTCATATCCAGATGGTTCACAATTTGAGATTTTGGCATTTCTCCCAATACAGAAATATAGGAATATTACACCATCTTTTTTTCAAATCAAATCTCCATTGGTTTCTTATTTGTCAATGCATAGAATTAGAAAATTTACCTCCTGGAGCACTTACATCTCAATTATTTTATTATGAATGAAACCCTATGAGAGATCTTGTTTTTCACTGCAGACTTAGTGATTTGGTAGCAAAACTGTAAAACAGTGGATTAGAATCTGATATCCAGACACTTGTTTGTGTTTGCTTTTGTGCTTTGTCCTCTGAATATTCAGTTGAACCCAAAGTTTAGAAACATTCACTTCATACCTGTTCTACGCTAACTCCAGGCAGTAGTTAAAGGCTGCTTTACGTATATGACAGTGATCTGAAGAGATGTTTACCGACATCTACTTCCAGCACTAAGTAGCCCAGAATTTCTTCTGAGCTGGTAATCAATGGATTAGTAACATCTAACATCAAGGTATCTGTGGCTAAATTTCAAAATGGATATCTGCACTATAATCTGCAAATGGTAAAATTATTTAGACATATGCACTGAGACTGTCATGCTGTAACCCATGGAAATGGAAGATGACGATTTGATTAATAAAGAAATAGCCATATTCAAGCCAGGGATCTTTTAGGATTGATCAGAGTTCCTTTAGCTCCTTATATTAAAGAAAACAAAAGCCAAGAGAAAACACATCATTGTATGGATCACAGGACCCTCTTCAGGTTGCCATGTGCACTCAGGCATAAGTAAGTTCCAAGTGTCCTCTTCCCACTCATTGTGGCCCCGGCTATATCAGGCTGGGATCCACATAGGATGCAGTGTGATGACATCACCTGCTGCACATCATCAGATCGTGTTGTTTTACCACATGGTGACTCTTGTGATGCCATCATATGAATCAAATCATGCTGTTTCACTTCTCAGTGAAATGATGATTTTCCCATAGTCAGTCCTCTGATCCTTACCCTACTCCCCTCACTGGGCTGCAGACCTGCCTGCAGTCCTGCCCTGGGGTGAGGAGCAAGAGGTGCTCACGACTGAGTCTACAGGTCAGACAGTGAATTGTATTTATCGAGCCCTTACTGTGTGCAGAGCACTGTACTAAACACTTGGGAGAGAACAATGTAACAGTATAACAAATACATTCCCTGCCCACATCGAGCTTACAATCTATAGTGGGAGAAAGGCCTTAACATAAATAAAATTACAAATATGTACATCAGTGTTGTGGGTCCCTTTTGAAGTAGCCACTGCTGTTCCTGGCACCATCGCATTCCAGTCTGCCCTTTCTCCACCTCCCTTGTCACTCTCCTCTGTATATAATAGCAATAATAATGATAATAATAGTCATATTTGTTCACTCATTCAATTGTATTTATTGAGCACTTACTGTGTACAAAGCACTGTATTAAGTGCTTGGGAAGTACAATTCAGCAACAAATAGAGATAATGCCTGCCCACAGCAGGCTTACAGTCTAGAAGATGTGACAAATATTAAGTGCTGGGGTAGATAAGCTGGTTAGACACAGTTCCTTTCACACATGGACTTATTCTAAGGGGGAAGGAGAATAGGTATTTACTCCCCATTTTACAGGTGAGGAAACTGAGGTGCAGAGAAGGTAAGGGACTTGATTAAGGTTACACAGCAAGCAACTGGTAGAACTGGGACTGGGAACCAAGTCCCCTGACTTCTAAGCCTGTGCTCAGAGGCTATAGCCTGCTCCACTCTTTTCATTTCTTTCTATTCCCTATATGGTGCTTCTATCTCAAGAGCATGCAGAGTGGGATCTCGGGGCTTGGAATAGCCTGTTAGTCCTGTTGCACTTCTGAACTCCCAGGTAGAAATGGGTGACTCAAGGGAGCTTTTCTGCTTTCTTTAAGCATAGAATGCTTCCTGCCTGCTCCCCCCAGACAAGCTTTCTCCCAGGCTTTGTTCTCCAGCCCAAGCTGGCAAAGTTATTCACTCCTTCTACTCTGCCTTCTCCAGCCCCTGGTCCCCAGCTCAAAATGGCTTATCAGCTGCCCTCTGCACCCAAGGCCCTCCAAGTGGGGACAGCCATACCTGAGTACACTTCCCCAAGCTGTCCCCTCAGACCTCCCAACCTAGGGCCACTTGACAATCCAGACCTGTATTAAGAGAAGATCTGGACCTCTTGAATCAAGCAAGTGCCTGCTGGGAGTCCAGTAAAAATGAAATTCAAGATGGATACCACATACAGTTGAAGTAGAATTGCCTGTGACTTTGCAAATGCACAGTAGTTGTTTTGATAAGGAGATGGGATATGGGCACCGTCTCCAACTTCCCAAGTGGTGGCCATTTAGGCAGGGTTTGAAGGCAGTATGACTCCTCTGCCAGGTCCCATCCTGAAACACCTGATTACCTCTCCTCCTCCCTAATGCTTACCGTGGGGTCTGGTTGGCCTCATGACCCTCATGCTAACTTGTCTAAGGAAACTCAGAATCCTTTAGAACCCAGTTGTCGCCAAAACCTAGTCATTTTCTAGGGTCTCATGAGAAGTAATCCAGAGAGAGGGGAGAAAGAAGGAAAGGAGAGGGTAGATGAGAAAAGCTTCTGATTTCAGTGCAAGTTTTGAAGCAGGAAAAAACCTGTAACTGAGGGTGAATCTGATTCATGTGGTGGCATTTTCCTCAGTGTTCGAACTCCCTTCCTCCCCTGCTCCTTTCTCTTTAAGGACATTAGCTCTTTCTGAGTTTAATTTCTTAGGGCCATTCCCTGCCCCATTCCCTGATTCTTTCCTCACATTCCAGGAGGGCAGCAGATGATGGAAGTAAACAATTAGGGTTGGGCACCCTGTAGTCAGGGCAACTAAGAAGCTGCAGCAAGAGATCTGAGAGTACTTTTCAAAATTTTGGGGTCCTGAAAAAAACTACCATTCTTCAGTATTGTTAATCATCCCTTTAAAAAAAGGCATTGGAATGTATCACACTATTGTTCAATTAAAGTATATAAGTGGGGAAAGGGATGTTACCAACAATCTTCGAACACTGCTTTGGTTGACTGATCCAAAATCAGAAATAAATTCAGTATCTTATTCTGTAAAATCTACTTGTGTTACTTTTGTTCATCAGGTAGAGTATCACTTTAAAAAAAAGCTGGGTGGGATGGGCATTTTATGATGATTCCCCATATGCTGCTGCCAGTGGGAAAAAAAGTGGTATCTTAAATCACTTGCAATTGTGAGTAGTATGCTTCATTTTGCAAGTGTAGCAGCACTCTAAGGCCCGCTAATGCCTTTGTCAAAGTCAATTATTTACCTTTGCTTCACCTTTTTGATATTTTTAGACTTTGAATTGCCAATTTCCGAGCCTTAAAATGATTTTGTATATCATTCACAGTGATTAAGAGCTGTAGAGCAAAGAGTAATTTTTAGCTTAAATGATGATCTACTATATTAGTATCCACTTCATTTCTTGCACCCACATAGTACTTTCACTTAACTTTAGGAAAATTTTGAAAGTGCTTTTTATTGTTACACTGATTAAAGAAAAAGTCAATCATTTAGCTATTTTGGATAGCATCTAACATTGTCAACCAACCTTAATCCCCAAGAAGTAAAATGTTTTTATGTCCTTATTTTATTTGTGTTTTGCTTGGCTGGATTTTAATTAATATACTTTGCAAACAATATGTATTCTATATAAATGACATTTTAAATTCTACTGTCCTTGGGAATTTTTGTAGCAAGACATTTGAAAGACTGAAAAAAGGTCTATGTGTATGAATCATGTCATTAGGCTGAGATTGTTTTCTGACAGAGGCATATGTTAAACTGCTTCTAAATGGCTTCTCTACCTTAGAAGCAGCATACCTATTTTATCAGAAATGTTACTGGTGAAATTCATGTGGCCAAATGAACTATCCCATGAAGAAAATAAAGTGCACAAGGCCCAAGTTGAACATAAATATTTACTGACTTTGTCCAAGTAACAGATAGGACAGTCCTTGTAATGCACTTCAAGTTATATCTTGGGTTGTACTCTGTGGGTGGACTTTAGCAGCACAAATGAGTTTAACAGCGAGACAATGCCATTCAGTTCCACTGAGTCCTTTGTAACTCACTTTCAGGGAAAATTTAATGATTTTTTTTTCCGAGAAGAATGTAGTTTCCAGAATGAAGTATCTTTCAGCTGTTTATGGTTTTGCTTTTTTGTTTGTGTCCTTGTAAAAAAAGGTTAGAGAAAGACAGCCTGCCTCCCTCACATCTAAATTGACACTTATGCTAGAGATGAACACCAGCTAAGTTTCTTGAAGTGATTCAGATGGACTGTGAGTCTCCTCTCCACCCCAATATTACAGCCTATCATCACCATGAGCCTCTGTGCTTCTAATAGCATGCTTTACAAACTCCTATAAACAAATCTCAAATGAAATGAATATGCAAAGTAAGAGAAGTGATGTAGAAGAGAACAAGGGGCCCCCAACTAGGAATTTAGAAAGCAGTCAGCACCTTGGATTTCCCAGAGGGTAAATACCAACAACTCTTGATGAATGAGGGGATGATTATCCAGGCTTCTTGATCTTCTCTTTCTTCTTCTTGCTTTACTACTTATCCATTTTCCTGCTCATTAGCCCTTGCATCCAGAGGAAAAGTAGGAGCAGAAAGGGGAAATGAAACAAATTGGTAAGTTTGGGTTCTTGTAAAAAGCTTGGTAGGATAGGGAGTTGAAAACTTGGCTAAAGTAAAGTGGATGTGGATTTCATTATCAGTGCTCTTCGGTTCCCCTTTCAGCTTGGGTAATTGAGAGTTGGCTGCAAAAAAGGGCATGGCTGGAGCATATCCAGGACAAAACTAGCCAAGTGCCAGCCAAAACGTCCTACAGACCAAGAAAAGCTAAACATTGTAATTTACTTCAGCATAACAAGCTTTTATTGTTCCACTAATTAGATATTATCCGGGGAAAGAATAAACCAGAGCAAACAGCATGCCAGCTGTGGGGTGTCACAGCCAGAAATGTGAGTGCTGGGATCCAGTGCCCCCCTATAGCACCAAGCCAGCTTTCTCAGAATCCATTAGACTGTAAACTTCTTGAGGACTGGGTACCTTTTTATACTTTTCCTTCTCAAGCAAATAGCAGAGAGTTTGGGAAACAGGAGGTGCTCACTAACTATCATTGGTTGAGCAACCTGTGCAATTCCTAGTGGGTAACTATGGTACCTGGGTCAACTGCATGACTCCTCTGACAGAATGGGCTGTCTCCTATGTTAGTGGCTTGTTTTGAATATTATAGGGACAGGAGCAGAACCTGTCATGCCCTCTCCACCTTGAAAGTAGAATATTGCAGTGCCAATCTGGGGCAACTTGATTTCCAATAAAATCCCATGAAATTGTAGGTGAAATTCTCTTGCAAAATTGCAAGTTATAGAGAAGCACTATAGGGGGTCCTTAAAGTTGACAGCAACAGGAGCTCCTGCTTAAAGAGATTCTCCAGCCACCGATTCCACTTTTTGGTCCAGATAGCAGCAGCAAAATAGAATAAGGGGATTAAGATAGCAGCAGACACTGATGAGTTTCCAGATTTTAATGAGGTTTCACTTTAATTTCTTGGCAGTATGAGTGAGAAACAGGTGGATTAGTGTCTGTAAAGGGCCCTGTAGCCCTAGAAGTGTTAATGCAACTTCCAAAGATACTTCTTCCAACT
Source organism: Ornithorhynchus anatinus (assembly GCF_004115215.2). NCBI lineage: Eukaryota > Metazoa > Chordata > Mammalia > Monotremata > Ornithorhynchidae > Ornithorhynchus > Ornithorhynchus anatinus. The sequence goes on along the minus strand of NC_041728.1, from coordinate 46,368,560 downwards.
AAGTGGTGGGGAGTATTTGGCTCAATAAGCATTTGCTTTGCTACTCTTACTGTTCGTCGAACTTTTCCCCCAACCTCCAGTGGCACTATTCCAATAATTAAAGAAATCTCTAGCCTCTGTCTTTGAAGTCGGTGGCCAGAGGAAAAGGGTCAACAGTGGTAGCCCAGATTACTAAAGTCTAGCACATCCACTTCCCCTAGGAAATTTAATTAATTATTGAGTAAACATTGCCTTCTATTGATTCTGTGTTGATTACTCTCTACTAAGAGGAGTGGGGCCATGCCATCATGATATTTGTGTACCACAGACCGTGGTCTTTGTTATGGAACAAATCAAATAAGATTAGCATTAGTGTTCCAAAACAGTGTCTGTCTACAAAACTCCCATTTTAAGTGGTCTAGCTTTTTAGTATCTTAAAAATAAACACATTGGAAGGATAAAGGCAGACTAACCACATGATTTGGGTTAGACAAATGAAGGCCTCATTGATCATGTTTCTTTCTAAAGGTCGGTACACTGGCTCACAAAGTTGTCATCCCCTCCTGGGGTTAGAGAGATCCCTGTCCCCAGTACAAAGTGCTTCTCATCACGCTAGTGGCTAATAATCAACGGAAAGAGGAAACAAGGAAAGAACCTGTATTTTTTAAATAAACACCTTGAAATCTTTCCTTCCTTTCTTAAGTTCAAAATGTGGGGACGTTTGCCCTTGGTAGCTCCTCAAAGAACAGAGCTTTTTCTCCAGTTTTGCTATTGGTAGTACTTTAAGAACCCCTATTATTTAATTGAGGGATGAGAGGTGTTTTGCCAAATTTAAAACCAATCCCATAATAATGAGTTCAGAGTAATGAAGTTCTTGGAGCTTGAGCTGATGAACCTTTGGCCAAATACAATTTCCACCTTTTAGGAACCAGTGCTCATTAAAAAGACTGAGAAAGCTCAGGGACATCAAATGGCTCTTATAAAACCTACTTTGATGATTTAATTGTATATGAAGCAAAAGCATATGGATTAAATTTCCCTTAAACCATATAACATTTAAAAAAAATTAAGGAAATAATTGGCTAAATTTATTTTACATCCTTTTGAAAATAAAATATCTGGAAAATGATTTGAAATGTGGAATGTAGCCAATGTTCCTCATTTATCTTTTGAACTGCTTGTTTCTGCAGAATTATGCTAAACATAAATTCTCCAACACTGATAGATCTAGCACACATGGTTACATCAGAATTGCTGACCATGGCTCATGTAGGACACATACCTGTACATTACTACAAGACCACAGTGTCAGAGACCATCCTGGTGAGCTGCTATCAGAAATGGGAAGCCATATTGGCTAGTGGAAGGAACCCAAGCCTGGGAGTCAGAGGATTTGCCACTGCCACTTACCTGCTGTGTGACTTTGAGCAAATCTCTTTACTTCTCTGGGTCTCAGTTCCCTCATTTGCAAGATGGGGATTCAATACTTGTTTTCCTTCCTCCTTAGACTATAAACCCCACGCGGGACATGGTGGTCTTTTATCTATCCCAAGGCTCAGGACAGTGCTTGGTGCATAGTAAGGACTTAACAAATACCCAAATTATGATATTAAAAGGGGTGATTCTTTTCATCCAAATTCTCAGTCTCTACTCCTCCTGGAGTAGTTTAAGACTATTTTCTCCTGCTCTAAGATCAGTGATAGATTCTTTGTTTGAAAACTTTGCATACTTGGAGATGAAGATGGAAAAGAGAACATGAAGGAGACCTTATTTATAAAAGAATAAATAAATCCACTTCCTTTCCCTCATAGACCTCATGTCTAAACTTTTAACAAAATCCCTTTAAATTTCTAGTCATCCCTCCCTCATTCACCTTAATTAGCTCAGTATCATAAGCAAATTTAATGAGCCGGTTTGTGTACATGCCATTAAAGAAAATATTAATCAACATGGAATCAAGTCTGTCATTGTTGTGTTGGGTTACCACTGATATAATGAGATCTCTCTCTGAATCTGCCCACAGACAATCTGTAAATCCTTAATAAAAACCCTAATATTTAGACCATAATTTCTCCAATTTCTTAAAGAGTATGGTCAGACTCCTTGATAGTCAAGATTGGTATCGTTTATATCCTTTCCTTCACTTCCCAGGCCCATCTTTTTTTTTGTAGGAGATAAGATTAGCCTCACATAATTGTTATTTATGAAGTTATACTGCTTATTTTTCAAGATCTTATTTCTTCAAGGTGCACATAATCTGATTCTGTGATAATAATAATAATGATGTTGATATTTGGTAAGCTCTTACTATGTGCAGAACACTGTTCTAAGCGCTGGGGTAGATATAGGGTAATCAGGTTGTCCTACATGAGGCTCACAATCTTAATCCCCATTTTACAGATGAGGTAACTGAGGCACAGAGAGGTTAAGTGACTTGCCCACAGTCACACAGCTGAGAAGTGGCAGAGCCAGAATTTGAACCCATGATCTCTGACTCCCAACCCCATGCTCTTTCCACTGAGCCATGCTGCTTCTCGATGATTTCTGCAAGTATTTTCTCAGGTCTACAAGTGAAACTTTCAGGGCTACAACTCTCAGGATCATCCCTTTTCCTTTTTAAAATGTAATCATAATAGTCTCCTCCCAGCTCTCCACACATTTATTAAAAAAATTGTGAGCGGTTTAGCAATTTCTTGAACTAATTCCTTAAAAATGCCAATTGTAAAACTTTTGGTTTTGTAAACCTTAAGCTTACTGAGATATTTAGTAGTTCTTCTATCATAGGTTAGCTTAACAATCTCCCAGTCCATGTGCCTAACCCTATAACTATTTCATTTTTTCAGTAAAGATGGATGGGGAAAATATAATCTATTACAGTTTTTTCTCTTTCCCTTACATTCTTCCCGATCCTGCTGTATTTAAATATTCTCTGTAACCCTTTATGTTCTTCATAAATACGTAAGCATCTGGAAATGCCCACAGGATAAAGTGATGTCTGGTCCCCTGGCTGATAGGAAACTTCTTAGCTATAGGAAGGAACTTGGAACCAAGTCAGCAGACTTTGACACAAATCAGTTGGAACTGAACCAACCTGCCACCATCTAGGGCAGAGAGGTGGGGCCAGGACTTTGCTTGATGGCCATCAAGGTACTGGGTAAGACATTTGTAACATTTTTCTGGCCCTTTTCTTCTGGGAATAGTTGCAGCACTTGGCTTGGGTAGGGCCTTGCAAGTCACCAGATTACAAAACAAATCCTGAGGAGGTTGGCAGGGTGGAGGGGGCTCGAAGACAGGTGGAGGGAGTCAGGTAGGAGAGTATATCGCAGTCAAGGAAAGCCCAAGGGATGGGATGAGATGAGGGCAGAAGGACAGTGTGGAATATTCTCTGGTATAATTTATAATGACCTGGAGTGCTTGTGTTAAAACTGCAATCTAACAAATGATGCTAAGTCTTTGGGGAGACAAAGCCCCCATCTGTTCAAGGAGTATTATGCATGGATCTTGGGATAGATCTGTATTCCTCTTGGCATTCTGTCCTAGTTCCTGCTTTCAGTGGCTTTCCCATTTGTGCTTTCTTTATAATAGGACATAGTCTGTTTTATTATCATTGATGTCACTGGCTACACTACATATTTTTTATTTTTTGTTGTAATTGTTTTAAAACAATACAGGATTAAGAGGCATATAGGAGAGATTGATGAAACTTGAATATGAGAATGAAAGTAAGAAAGAAGGCAGGCTCTTAAAACATAGTTCACAATGAAATGCCATAATTTCAGAAAATGGGACATTACACTTAAAAAATGGAGAGAGATTAATTTGAACAGATTTTATTCCCCAAGACAGGGTCAAACTACTTGTATTGAGTTAATTACTAGTACCTCAAATTGCTGCCCCAAAATGTCCAAAACAGAATATCAAATCTAATATTGTCAGGCCCTTGTTTCAGCTTCATATTTAGGTATTTTAGCTAAGTGCCTTCTTGGTCATTAAGTAGAAAAATAATTCCTTCATATGAACCTGTTTATAAGATTTCCCCAAAGCCAAAATCCACCTGAAGGTCAATGACTCCTAAGTCACTGAGGGCCATTAATGAAAATGGCTTTATAGTGGGTGCTATTGCAGGAACCACACTAATTTGTAGTTTCCATGAATTATAACTGTTTATAGGATGGTGACTGTTTTGTGATGCCTGTGGTGCCATTATCAAGATGCTATTACCAGTTGCTAGATGAAATGAAATGAATAGGTGGCATAAATTATGCAAATGCAGGGAGAATTTGGGATCAAATTTTTTTCCCCATTCACTTCTCTATCCAATATTGCTTGTGAGTTATGCAAATCTTTACTTTTTTAAACAATGCAATCCTACAGTCTTATTTTTTGAAAATTATATTTCCCCATTTGGATGATGAGTATGCTTGGGTCACTAAACCAAAAACCTCTCCTAAAATAAAGCTACAGTCTGTCAATAGCTAATCCATATCACCAGCACTATCATAGAAAGATGATAAAATTATTTTTAAGATTTCTTTCTGCATACAATCAAGCTGACTTTCTAATCCAAATGTGTAGGATTAGTAAGCAAGTATTTTGAGCATTCATATGGTGAATAAATAGTATTATACCAGGTTCTTGCCAACAGATTTATTTTCAATGGAAGTCCTGCAATTTTTTGAAGTATGGAAGTTAACTGGTCAAAAAAGAGGGACTATCTTTGTCATTTTCCAGCATTCAGATATCATGCTACTCTTTTCCAAGAGGTCCATGATAATTTCAGCCAATTACCTCCCAATCCTTAAAACTGATTCTGGATGGCTCAAAGGGTTCTGTGGTGAGGAAGTAATTTGTATTGAAGGGGTTTGTTTGGATTACAATTTTGTCTGTCTATCCTAGCAAATCTACCAATCCTTAGTAGAAGGGCTTGAATTATAACATGACTTGGCCCTGCCTCCCCCTGCTAGTCTGATTCTGGCCAGGCAGAAAGTAGGAATAAACATATTATTGTTCTCTCCCAAGTTCTTAGAGCAGCATTCTGCACACAGTAAGTGCTCAATAAATTCATTCTTTCATCCAATCTTGTTCACTGAGCACTTATTGTGTGCAGAGCACTGTACTAAGCACTTGGGAGAATACAACACAAGAATAATTGACACATTCCCTTTCCACAGTGAGCTTACAATATTGAGGGGAGACAGTCATTAATATAAATAAGTTAAAGATATGTACATAAGTGATGATATGGGGCTGGGAAGGTGGGAAAGAACAAAGGGAGCAAGTCAGGGTAATACAGGAGGGAGTGAGAGAAGAGGAAAGGGGGGTCTTAGGGAAGGCCTCCTGTAGGAAATGTGACTTCAATAAGACCTCGAAAGGGGGAGATAATTGTCTGATGGATTTGAGGAGGGAGGGAGTTCCAGGTTAGAGGCAGGACATGGGCAAGGAGTTGGTGGCGAGATAGATGAGATCAAGGCACAGTGAAGGTTAGCATTAGAGGAGTGAAGTGTGTGGGCTGAATTATAGTAGGAGAGTAGTAAGGTGAGGTAGTAGGGGGCAAGGTGATGGAGTTCTTTAAAGGCAATGATGAGAAGTTTTTGTATGATGTAAAGGTGGATGGGCAATCATTGGAGTGTTTTGATGAGTGGAGTGACATGTCCTAAATATTTTTTGTAGAAAAATAACCCAGCAGCTGTGAAGTATGGCCTGTAGTGGGGAGAGGCTGGGAGGTCAGCAGGGAGGCTGATGCAATAATACAGTCGGGATAGATGGATGATTGTATTAACATGGTAGCAGTTTAGATAGACAGGAAATTGTTTCATCAACTGACTGAATAAACTGTTTCTATATTTTTCTTTTTGGGAGTACTGCCTTATAGCTTTCATATTTCTCAACATAAACAGATTTGTCCTGGTATCATCATTTCAAACCTTAAATATTACCCATTTTCTATCTTTTGGCTAGGGTTATCTTCTAAATCCTTAAAAATAACTAATTCATTAGAATTTTTAGGAGCTGGTAGTGTGATAGCCGTTGAAGGAAAAAACATTACTAGGTTGCAAATAGTTTTCCTGGAGAACTAAGAATGTATGGGAGTTATTGAATCTCCATTAGGAATAATTAAACTCATATTCCATCAACTTTGTTTTTCTTTGATCAGTTTCATTTAACTCCACATGATATAGCATATGCCCACTGTCATTCTTTTGCTCCACACTTTGTTGATTAATCACCAGTATTTATTGAGCATTCACTGTGTGCAAAGCACTGTATCAGAGCCTTGGAAATGAACAGAACAAGTATAAAACATAATCTGTGCCCTTGAAAAGCTACCCAATCTAATCTAGATGGTCATTTACAACTGGATAATGGAAAATCAATTTTCAAGAAAAAAATATAGTGGCTATAGCAATGGTTCTGATCTGGGATTTCTCACTGACCTCAAGAAGTTTTAGTCAATGAGTTTATTCATCCACAAAAATAATTATCTATGTGGGTTCCCAAGATTAGCCCTTCTGATTAATTCATTTCAGATTGGTGATATGGCTTTCTCCTGGTAAATCCTTTGCTATCATTTCCTCTTTCTCAGGAGCAGAATGGTCAAGACTTCAGAACCTTTCCAGCATCCTCCTAACACTACATACCTGCTGTTTTCATTAATTCATTCATTCATATTTATTGAGTATTTACTGTATGCGGAGCACTGTACTGCTTGGGAGAGTATAATATAACAATAAACAGACACATTCCCTGCCCACAACTATCTTACATTGCTGCAGGAATAGAATTGGGATTTTCTAGAGGAGTAGTTCAGCATGTGGGGAAAGATTGGCTAGGAAGAAATGATGGGATACTATTATCTGATAGAAGCAAATTATTTAGAACTACCCTTAAATTTTTGGCTATCACAAGGAGCCTCTAAAATTGGATCAAAGTGTCCTAGCATGGGGAATTGATACAGAAAGTGGCCTTAATTCTTTTAAAGTGACATATATGTAACTGAATAACCCTCTCACATTAGTAAATACATAAGCATTTTAATATGTCCCAGGAGCTAAACAATTCAAATGAAATGAATGATAGTTAACATCCCCTGATATTACTTTTGTTCTGTATGTGAACTTTATTCTAGCTTGGTGAAAATAATATGCCAACTACGGTTTACATTGCTGCATAGTGGTGGCAGTGCAAATTGCTAATATGGTGAATGGTGAAATAGAGAGAGTAACCCTTAAATAAACAGTACAGGCTATTCTTTCACACAAGCGCACCACAGCATTGGCCATGGTTTCATTAAAAAAGGAATAGAGCTCAGAAACTAGGCATACGAAAGATACCAAATGTTCCTACATTTCATCTCTGTACTGGAGTAAAATAACCATGCATACTTCATCATATAGCTATCAGATGAAACCCTATCCTCCCTCTAACTTTCCCATTTCAGTAGATAACTGCACCATCCTCCCTGTCTAGAAGCCTGCAGTCTTAGTGCATTCCTCAACCTCTTGCTTTCTTTCAGCTCTTATCTTCAGTCTACTGCCTATTCCTGCTAGTTCTTCCTGCACAAAATCTCCCTCATTCACTCCTTCTTCAGCCAAAATGCTACCCCCCTGGTACTAGCCCTGGCCATATCATGGCTAGATCATTGCCTCAATCTGCTCATTGGTCTCCCAGCCTCTGACCTCTCTCCATTCCAATCTGCATATATGAGAGTCAGGTCAATGGAGTCTCTCTAGCATGAAATGTCCTGTTTAACCCTCCCCGTCAACCCCTCCACCCTCACTTTGCCAGGAGTGCTACATGCTCATTGCCCAGTGCCACATGCTAAATTTTTCACCATAAGCTCTATTGCCTTTTCAGTTCCAATTAGTCTCTTACATCTTTCTTTTGAAACTTCAAGTGCTTAATAGAATCTCAGAAGAGGCCTTACTGATCTTTGAAGCAGAGTGCCCTAAACATCGTTTTTGTCCCCAGGCATATCAGTCTGAATCAATGTAAGCTAATGTTACTTCTATGTGTTTTAGGGAAAAAAAACTATCCAGAATTTTTTGAGTGTTTTTAAACATTGGAATGATCCCTGAGTTTTAGTGGCAGAGGACACACTTTAAAAACTGAATAAATACATGGTGATACTCCAGCCCAAAGTCTGGCTATCTCTGTAAATGTACAAGCCTCATGAGTGAGAGTGAAAACAGGGAGGCTAAGTATTGTGTTGACTCCTGAGGATTTCAACCTGCATTTTCTCTTTAGTGCCTTTCTTTGAAGACTGTAGATGCAAGCGCAGTGCAGAAGCTTTTTGGCCCAACTTTCATTAATACTTCACCTAATCTTCTAATAATACTGCTAATTGTTCACAACTGGCAATTTAATCAACACTTCTCTAACAGGCAAAGTTTTTTTTTCTTTTCACCTTTTTGTGCTCTAGCACAGTACGAACTTAGACAAGTATGTCCCGATTGCTTTGTTTCCATGTAATTTAACAGCAAGACATTATTTTCTCATAAGAGGTGCTTTGAATTTTTACTGCTAATGAATAAATTAACTAAAAAAGGTTAATCTGTCTACATGTTTATGAAACATTATGCAAATTGTTCTCAAAAAGGTTTAATGGTAATTGAAAGCAATTGAAAACCATGGTACATTTCACTTGATTTTCATTTTTTTTTAAGTATACAGATTACACAGATTTTTACATTTTACAGATGTGTATTGTACTGGGGATTTGGGGAGGCTATGAGATCATCTGTGAGTTTTAAATGCATTAATGAAAACATGAGGTGGTTAGGGAAACCATTTTCAATTGTTCTGAATTCCACTGGCTTTGGTGATTCATATCAAAGCAAAGCTGTAAATATGAAAAGAATTAGGGTGATTAATATTATTACAGTAAGCACCAAAGGAAGTAATTATGTTTAGATGCTTACGGTAAAGCAATGACAAAATGATTTTTACTATGAGTTCAAATTGGATGTACTTTATGATCCACTCCTCATTTCAGAGGGTTTTTATGTGAATGGCACAGGTGTTGAGGGCTGAAAAAGCCTGGACCATTGAATATTTATTTGAATGTAGTTTAAATTTATGATGGGAAATTTTCTTAAAGAACACAATTTCCCTACCTATATTTTCCTTCTCTTTCTGTCTCCCTGCCAGGAGGTCAGTGTGGGCTGTCCTAAGGCTGAATGAGGATGCTGGAGTCAGGAAGCAAAGGACAACTATCCCCATAGAGCCATGTAGGGGTGGCACAGTCTCTAGGGTGTGTGACCCTAGCTTTCCTCTACCCCCCAAGCAAGATGTGCCTGCAGCCTGAGGGAAACACATTAGGAGCCCGCAAATCCCTATTCCCCTTCCGACTGGTTCAGGAGCAAATCATCTGTCCCATGGGGAAACTCCTCTCAAGCACAAGGAATTTCTTCTCTCTGTAAAATGCATAAACAAAAGGGTGCCTCTGAGGCAGCCAGGAGCACGGTCATAAGCAGGTGGCAGAAAAAACCCAGCACAGGTAGAAATGAGACATATGCAGTGCTCATGTTGGGAAAATGGAAACAACAAAGCTTGAGATGCAGAGAATGAGAAGCTGGGTGGAAAGTCAGGATGGGACCTGTGTCTAACCTTATAAAAGGCCTGTGGTGAAGGTGACTTGAATGGGGGAGAAGATGGGAAAGCAGAAACTCCAGTGATAAGGTGTCATAACAATCCTGGAGACCAAACCCCTGGAGAATGGTGGAGCAGATTTCTAAAATCTGACAATCTGGTATTCTGAAATCTTTTGCCTGGAGGTTAAGGGAATATCTGTATCTTGTCCAGAGGAGCCTATAAGAGTATTGCCATGGCTGCCCAAAGAGAGTAGTAAGTCCACAGAATTTATTCCACTTTTTATGAGTAATTACTCATGGGCACAATAGTTTAACATAGAATAAAATGATTCCTACACAGTCTAGTGAACAGATGTTATCATTTTATTGTCTTCCCAATTACCAGCCAACATCAAAAGCAAGCTCTCTTTGGGGGTCTCATTGTGTGGTCATGCGATGGTCCCAAGGAATGTCTACGTAACCTTGCGAGGAGCATAGCTCAGTGGAAAGAGCATGGGCTTGGGAGTCAGAGGTCCTGGGTACAAATCCCAGCTCAGCCACTTGTCAGTTGTGTAACTTTGGGCAAGTCACTTAACTTCTCTGTGTCTCAGTTACCCCATCTGTAAAATGGGGATTAAGACCGTGAGCCCCACATGTACCAACCTGATCACCTTGTATCATCCCCAGGGCTTAGAACAGTACTTTGCACATAGTAAGCGCTTAACAAATGCCATTATTATTATTATCATTATTTATATTCATAGCCCCATTGGGATTAAAAAGCACTTCTATTTAGAAATTGTTTAGCATAATTTCCCAAATTAAAAAAAAAAACCCGGAATAATTTTTTTGTGAAAAATGGGCTCTCTGGATTACTGAAATAGCAGATACTTTGCGAATATGGGGCTTGTACAAATGAAAATTAAGAAAAAAGAACTGAAAGCATGAAATCCATCTATCAGTGGTATTTGAGTGTCTGCTATGTATAGAACACTATAACAGGTGCCTAGATGAACACACTACTTAAAAGACAAAGTCCTTAGCTTCTAGGAGTTTATAAGAGAAGCGGCACAGCTGAGAAAAAGCATGAGCCTGGTAGTCAGAGGACCTGGATTCTTATCCCTGTTCTGCCACTTATCTGATGTGTGACCCTGGGCAAGTCACTTACCTTCTCAATGTCTCAGTTCCCTTCTATGAAAAATGGAGATTCAATATCTGTTTTCCCTTCTACTTAGAGTGTGAGCCCCATGTAGGGCCTAAGTAATACAAGAGTATTTACCCCAAAGCTTAGTACATTTTTGGAACATAATCAGGGCTTACCAAAATTATTGCCATTATTATTATAGTCTAGCAGGGAAGGCAGACCCTAAAATATATACACACAAGAACAACAGGGAAAAGCAGATATGTATGAGAATGCTTAAGAAATGCATTACGTAAAATATGAATGTGCACCTTACAGGTGTTTGTAAGTACACAAATTCACAGTTGGCTTCAAAGTATTGAAGTAGCAGTTGAGGGAATATAGCCTAGAGAGAAAGGAAATTAATCAGTAATGGCCTCCTGGAAGAGATGTGGTTTGAGAAGTGTTTTATAGTTGAAGGGAGCTGTAGTCTGGAGGCTGTGGATGGGGAAAGAGTTCAAACAGGATGGAGGCTGGAGAAATGAGAACAGGGCACGGTGAAATGATTTGATAATCTGTGCCAAATCTACCCCTCTTCCTCTGCCTCTGCCCCCATCCCTTCTCACTCTGTAAAAAAAAAATTAGTGCCCACTATTTTCCATTTCTTGACAAGCATCTACCAAGTCTGCTACATTGTACTCTCCCAGGTACTGCACACAGAAAGCATTCAATAACTTCCATTGATTGATTGATTGATTGACTGCAGCTTTCAACTACTCTCTCTTTCATTCATTCAATCATATTTACTGAGCACTTCCGGTGTGCAGAGTACTGTACTAAATGCTGGGAAAGTACAATTCAGCAATAAAGACAAACAATCCCTGCCCACATTGGGCTTATAGTCTAGAAGGGGGAGACAGATGTCAAAATATGATGGGGAGGAAAGGGTGGATTTTAGCAATGCTACTTGTTTGCTGTGTGATCTTGGGCAAATTAGTTAACTTCTCTGTGCCTCAGTTGCTTCATCTGCACAATGAGGATTAAGAATATGAGCCCCATGAGGTACATGGATTGAGTTCAAACTGATTAGCTTGTATCTATAGCAGCTCTTAGTGTAATGCCTGGCACATAGTAAACACTTAACAAATATCATTTTAAAGAAAAAGGAGCTTTCACAGAAATGTGAGAGACATATTCACAACATTGGAATCAAAAAACATAAAATTAAATGTTGGAATATACATATACACTAGGCAAAATAGGTTACCAATTCTGTTTTTTCACTCTGTATGGGCTTTTACTTTTTGGTTGAAGAAGGTAGATCTAGTTTAAGGAAAATCAAAAGTAGGAAACTTTTCTTATATATCCCTTGAGTGCTAAGAATAGTAATTGGTCAGGAGATCAAGAAGAGTATCCCTAAATGGGTCATGACACTTGGGAGAAAGTGGAGAAAGCATCACCAAAGACACAAAATTCTGAAGCCTAAATTCATAGATTGGAGTAACAAAGATACAGTACTTATGAACTATTCTGACTCCATCACGTGTTAGCTGTGTGACCTTGACCAAGTCACTTAATTTCTCAGTGCCTCAGTTTCCTCATCTGCAAAATGGGGACCATGACTGTGAGCCCATGAGGATTAGGGACTGTATTTAACCCGATTATCTTGTATATACCCCAGCACTTAGTACAGTGCCTTGCAAACAGCAAGTACTTAATAAACACCATTAAATATTTTTTTAAAAAGCTAAAATTTCACAAACATCCATCTGTGAAGCAGATATTGACAAAGTGATTTGTGGAATGGTTAAAATATTATCTTTAGAATTTGAAGCTCCAATGTTTATGCATTTATACAGACAACTGAAAGGGGATTTTTTTCTGGGATTTTTGGGTTCTGTCCACTGGTTCCAATTTGTAAAAGTGAAGCAGAAAGTAACCTCAGGGGGCAGGACCATTTCTAATTCCCATCTTTGTATTTTCTCCTAGTGCTTGTACAGTGGTTTGTGCACAATACATGCTTTGCAAATATTATGACTACTATTACTATTGTTTGGTCTGGAGATTCAGAATGGAATGCAACCTTGTTGTACTTCTTTCTCAAATTCCTGACTGAGACAGGTACTTGTCTGTCTCTGTTAGTGAGTCACTGGCCCAGGGAGTGTGCTCAACCCAGCTCCACTGCTACGGAGCTCAATACACACTCTCCCTAGTCTATTATTTTCCTAACCCCTGCCTCATAACTTCTGGACCAAATATGAGTTTGGGTATACCTACAACCACCTAAAATGCTTTTTTACAATTCATATTTTTTTATGGTATTTGTTAAGCACTTACTATGTGCCAAGCATTGTATTAAGTATTGGGGTAGGTACATGCAAAGTAATCAGGTTGGACACAATTTCAGTCCCACATGGGGTACAGAGTCTTAATTCTCATTTTACAGATGAGGTAACTGAGGCACAGAGAAGTAAATTGACCGCCACAAGGTCATACAGCAGACAAGTGGCAGAGCGGGGATTAGAACCCAGATCCTCTGACTCCCAGGTCTATGGTCTTTTTATTTTATTTTGTTAATGAGATGTACATCACCCTGATTCTATTTATTTGCTATTGTTTTAATGAGATGTTCTTCCCCTTGATTCTATTTATTGCCATTGTTCTTCTCAGTCTGTCTCCCCGGATTAGAGTGTAAGCCCATCAAAGGGCAGGGACTGTCTCTATCTGTTACTGATTTGCATATTCCAAGCACTTAGTTCAGTGCTCTGCACATAGTAAGCACTCAATAAATACTACTGAATGAATGAATGAACTTCCCACAAGGACACACTGGTCTCTATATACTTATTTGTATTCATATTCAATTTTCCTTCACTACTTAGCTGTGAATTATTTTAATGTCCACCTTCCCTGCCATTTTGTAAACTCCTTGACAGCAGGAATGGTGCACTAGGATCTGTATCCCTTAAGCATGTTATATACAACCCACTCCCAGCCCCACAAAATTTATACACATATCTTTATACTCTGCCATTTCTCCAGTCTGTAATTTATTTAAATGTCTGCATCCCTTTTAGTCTGTAAGTTTGTTGTGGGCAGGGAACATGTCTGCCAACTCGATTGTATTGTACTCCCCCAAGCACTTTGTACAGTGGTCTGCATATAATAAGTGCTAAATATATATGTGTTGAAGATGATGATTGATACTCCCCCTAATTATACTCTCCAAGTGTTTTGCATACAGTAAGCCCTCAGTTAATATTACTGACTAATTAAGGGGTCAGTGGGAAGAGTGGAGAGAGGGCAGGGCAAAGATCAATTTTACTTCCAATTCATTCATTCAATAGTACTTATTGAGTGCTTACTATGTGCAGAGCATTGTACTAAGCACTTGGAATGTACAATTAGGCAACAGATAGAGACAATCCCTGCCCAATGACAGGCTTATGGTCTAAACAGGGGAGACAGCAAAGCAAAACAGAACAAAACAAAACAAAAACAATACATCATGATCAAGATAAATAGAATCAAGGAGATATACACCTCATTAACAAAATGAATAGGGTAATAAATAATATATACAAATGAGCACAGTGCTGATGGGAGGGGAAGGGGGAAGAGCAGAGGGAATGGGGGGCTCAGTCTGGGAAGGCCTCCTGGAGGAGGTGAGCTCTCAATTTGTTTGAATGTAATATTGGGATTGGGTGGAAAGTAGTTGGACAAATAGCCACATCATAAAAGTTATATCTCCAGAGTGGTGATTTCAGGCATAATTTGGGTTTACTTATACGGTAAAAGATGACTCAAGTAGAGGTGGTGGAAATTCTTGAAGAATGTCTCCATTTGTATCATACGTTCTTCACATAAATTTTGTACATTGTCAGTAAAGAAACACTTCAATCTTGTAGATTTTTTTTTGTGCCAGTCCTCTCCCCTCCAGGAGGAGATCGTAGACTAGAGTGGACAAGATGAAATATGTGCAAAAGAATAACTTTTCTGAAGGAAGAAAACATGAAATGAACAACAACAACAAAAAACCACTTTAAAATTTCCTCCACATTTGTCTTTAGTATCTCTTGTTCTAACTCATAAAATCATGAACCAATTTGAATGTTCAACTTCCCTTCTGGTTTGGTTTGTTTTATGCCAAGTAATGCCTGGGGGAGTTTTTCACCTGGTGCTATAATGGGAAATTTGGCAGACAAGTGCATTGCTGCAATGTTTTCCTCAATTAGATTTTTTTTTCCCCTGTATTTTTTGGAAACATTTCAGATGGACTTGACCATCAGGCTTTTGTAAACTAATATTGCTCACTCGGTTTCTCAAAGCAATACCATGCATTGTAGCTCACTTTAATTGCCCCCAGATAGAATTCATGATCAGGCAATCAATGTTCCTGGTTATTTAGAATGAAAGGCCTTTTACATAAGGTTGAATCTACATGAAATTGCTTTAGATGAATGTTAGCTAAGACCAATAAATAGAAGACTCCATTCCACACCTCCTTTTGATCAAAATACTGTATTTTAATAGGTTTGCAAATGTACCGGGCAGGACTGGAGCCTGCATCGACCACCTGTCCCCCATATAAGGGAATACTGAAGAAAGAGGTGGATAAGTCCAGGTTGATAGTTTATATAGAGTGGAATGCGGGGGGGCTTACCCACAGAAGTCCATGGCGGCTGGTGGACTTGGAGAGATCACACCACACCCTCCCCGCCGCATGCACTGCCTTATATCCCCTCTGGTGTGCCAAGAACAAAGGGAGCCCTTTATGGGCAGAGGGAGGTAGGCATCAGCCACCTGGCTCAATGCTCCCTTTCAGATATCTCTGGGGCCCCAAGATTCGCGAGGCAGTATGTCCTTGGCAGTCATTCATTGTACGGTCTTGTTACTGCCGTGATGCCTCCTTCCTCCAGCAGGTCTGTCTTCCTCCCACCCGGGGTTGGCACTATGCCGGCACTATGCAATTAATGAGGCAGGATGGAGCCTTGACTGTGCTAGCCCAAATGTTTCCCATGAAGTCTGACCATACACTCCACCCCTTCAAGGACGTCACCCGTACAATACTGACACCTCCCCTTCTTCTGCAAAGATCCCTAATCACACGCCCAGGGGTAAATAATAATGCTAACTAAAATAAGTGATCAGCAGCCCTGTTCATTCATGCAGAGGTCACATGGAGCATGATGCCACAGCAGCAATATATCCCGCAGCATACTAGAAGCAAGCATAGTATTAAAATGATTACTGTGAAGAGCAAAGTACACCAATGAGCAGGCAAATTGGTTAGCCATGTGGTGAATGAATCAGTCTCTCCAATTTCTGCCATTTCCCCCACCATCTGAGTCACTTGGGCTAATGCAGCTGTAACATGCACCTTCAATAGGGTAGGCACCAGAGCCAGCGGTGTGACCAGTCTCTCATATGGGGTGGTCCCACCCTCATTTACTATGGTATTGACTACTTGTATAGTGGCCGGCAGGCGAGTGGTCGCAGCCCCTCCTGTTGGAGTTGTTCCTTTAGTAGCCTGTTTTTCCTTTCTACTGACCCTGCTGCTTGTGGATTGTAGGAGAGAGGTACCTCCATTTGATATTATTCTTCTCCTCTGCCCAGTGGTGGACCTCCTGACATGTAAAGTGACTCCCTTGATCACTCTTGATCCGCTGGGGCATCCCATACATCCCCGCAAGCTTCTCCAGTTCCGCTATGGTGGAGTACTGAGTCGCCCTTTTGCTGGGAAAGGCCTGCAACGCAAGTTAGGGTGTACGGGCTCCCTTGGGTAGAGGTAAGTGGCCCGATGTAGTCTACTTGCCATGTTTGCACTACACACATTCCCTTCGAATATAACCTGACGCAGCAGGTAGTTGCCTGGGCCTTTACCGGCTGCATTTGGGACAGGTGTCCACCGCAGCTTGTAACTGTGATAGGCTCAATGGGAGGCCTGCCCCTTTGGTTACTTGCCATGTAGTTTTTGCGCCCCATGCCCCGTCTTATGGTGTACCAGTCTGCTACGTCGTCCACAGTCCGGGCCAGGTGGGATCATACTTGGGCTAGTGCGTCGGCCTCCATATTCCCTGGGGGTGAATGTCACAGATGAGCTGAGACATGGTATACAGTGAGGCTCCTGTGGTTTGCCTGTGCCAGCCTCCACATGTCTTCCCACAGGTCCCAGTTGCCCACCTTCCATCCGTCAGTTGCCCATTGGGCCAGCCAGATCGTTAGGCCCCTATACACCACCTACCTATTCGAGCACACCATCAGGGGCCATGGCTCGTCAGTTACCACCAGCCATACTGCCCATAGCTCAGCCCATTGACTACTAGCCACTGCCCGCCCCCATCCAAATAGTGTTGGTGAAGGGCTGAATGGCAACGGCGGTCCAGTGGGCAGGGTTGCCCCAGCTGGACCCGTCTATGTACCAGGCCTCCTGTGAGATTGGCCCAACCCCTTCTCAAATATTGTCCGGCCTCGGGGTGTTCTGGAATATGACCCATGTCCGACAAGTAAATTGCTGGCCCTAATAGGGCATGCAACTTGGCCTTCGTGGGACTGGCTGAGGTCACCCATTGCTGCAGATATGCATGCCATTTGCACAGGGTAGGTTTCTGTGCCACGGCTGACTTTGGTCGGTTAAGCAGCCCCTCAATTCACCCCTTGATGGGATACATGGTCCGCACAATGACGGGGACCGTTTTCGTAAGGGGCTCTGCCTATTGAATTATTGTTCAATGGGTGAATGCCTGCTTTCTGCCCCCTTCCATAGTTGGAACCATAATCCGACTGGGATGGTGGCTCCCGCCTGTTGCTGCCACAGGCCCCACCCGAACCCATCCAGGTAAACGCTGATGTCCAGCATCTTGGGGGTCAGGGGCTCTGGAGCCTGCAGCTCCCGAGCTTGTCCAGCCAACAGTTTGGCCTTCTCGAATGCCTCCTGAGCCTCTACCATCCAATTCCAACCTGGCCCCTTTTGCACCAAGCAGTACAACGGCCATAGGCACTGGGCTAGGTGAGGAATATACGATCTCCAGTATCCCACCAGGCCAAGGAATCCCTGCAATTCCTTAACACCATGTGGGGGCCCTTGTGCATGTATCTTATCTATAGCCACCCCCAGCATTAGGTGGCTCTTACCCGACCAGGTGATCCCCAAGAATTGGACCACTGACGCCAGTCCCTGCACCTTGTCTAGGTTTATCGTCCGTCCTCGTTCCTGGAGGTGCTCTATTAGTAGCTTCAGGCAGGTCTGCAAGGCAGTGGCATGCGTACCAGTTAGCATAACATAGTCAATATAATGAAACCAGGTGATTCCCTCGGAGAGAGGGGGCCCCTTCTCCAGATCGTGCACTATCAGCCCATGGCAGATGGTAGGGCTGTAGATATACCCTTGCAGTAACATGGTGACGATCCACTGCTGTCCTTCCCAGGTGAATGTAAATTGATCCTGAGCAGCTGTCTGAATGGGCATACTAAAAAATGTGTTAGCAAGGTTCACCACCGTGTGAGTGGTTCCCAGGTGTAGCACCACATCGTCCAGTACACTCACGATGCTCAGCACTGCTGAGTGCATCTCCAGTACCGCCTTATTCAATTCCTGGTAGTTTACTGTCTTATGCCATGACCAGTCCATTTTTCGGACTGGCCACATATGGCTATTGAAAGGAGACTTTGTGGGCTGCATGATCCCTGCCTCCTCCAACGCCCTTACTGTCTGTGAGATATCCTCCTTCCCATCGGGGAGCCAATACTGCCGGGTATTGACCACTTGGCGAGGGGCTGGGAGCCCTAAGGGACCCCATTTTGCACTCCCTCTCAGTACAGCCTTAATCACTCGTACTCGCAAGTGGAACTCATCGGCAGTAGTCCGTAGAGTCCGTCCTGCCAGAATATCCACCCTAATATGTTTTCTGGTTCAGGGGATATATGCACTACATATTCCTTAGGAGGGATCCGCCCCACACTCATCCACAATGGGGTTCATTTTACTCGGATCCCCTTACCCCCATAGCCATCAGTAGTCACCCAGGATCCTGAGTGTCACTCTGGGTTTCCATGTATGGGAGTACATTCTGCCCCAGTATCCACCAGGGCCTATGTCTGCTCTCGGTTATGGGGCCTCCAATGGATGGTCAGGGCAACATGGGGCCTCCGGTCACCCCCAATGGCCAGTACCCTGGGGTGACCTCAGCCCCACCCCTAGTCTAGGGGGGCTGGTGCCATCCAACCATCATCCAATTCCTCTATGATCCCCCTTATTGATTCGTGGCTATCCTCTGTTTCCTCCCGGGGAGGGGCAGTCAAGATCCTGAGGAACTGCTGTTCCCATCTCAAGTCCTTCCATAGGTTTACGAGAACCGCATTTGGTTATCCGTCAATCTGTGTCTTATCTATCACTGCTTGTACCAGATCATACCATACTTGCTTACGTGTCACACGGACAGGACCCTTTCCCCTGGAGTGCTTGGCTTCCCCTGGGCCCTATCTGCAGACTTATCCCGTGTCACAAACCACACTCAGCCTCAGCCCTTTTCTGTCTCCCCTAGGTTGGCTATCGTTTCCCATGTCATAGACATCTTGTCCTACCATGGGGCTCAGCAAGGATATGAGGGGCCTGTGCCATTCCCATGGAGTATTTGACAAAAGCTTATTCTTCATCCCCACTGTAAAGACAAGCCGGTTGGGCCCATGGAAAGTGGCAGCACATCCCTCCTGCCTCATCCCCAATTGGGAAAAGCTATCTCCTCCTGTGTCCCACTGCCACACCAACCAAGCGGCTACTGTTTTGCGAGGATGCCGTTTAAGTGACTTGGCGAGCCTGATAAGCTCAGATGCCCTGTACTCCTGAATGGTCATTTTCTCCAAAATGGACCCTCCCCCCGGGGACCCCACCTGGGAGCAATTGCTCCACCTGCGTTTTCCGCTGGAGCAGAGGACTGACCTGCACTCTGTAGCATCGTTCCTGGTCCTCCTCCTCACTCTTGGCCTCCCAAGATCTCTGGATCTTTGCATCCCCCAACCACACGAATCAACATGCTAAATTCTCTAACTTCATCCCCTGCTCCTCCAGCCTTTCTGATAATCCAGAGGCTAGCAGGGTGGTAAACGCTCACAAGTCCCGTTCCCGGGCCAGCTCGTCTCGTCTCTGAGCTATTTCTCCCTCTAGTACATTACCCCGGGCCTCTGCCCATATTTAAGCCTCCACAATCATCCAAGCAGCCCACAAGAGGGACCAGGCCGCAGCCGCAGCCCCTGCCCCTCGATGCCATTCTTTTGACTGGGACTTCCCCGCTGCCTCCATCAGGAGTTTTACTAATTCAGTGGGTGTCCAGGCCTCTGCCGCTAGGGCCGAATCGGTGGCTATCCGTAAAATTGCTAACAATGGCCAGCCCACCACAGCAGCCATCCTTTTCCCTTCTTTCCCAACTGGGGCATCCCCGGCTCTGCCAGGGGCCTTTCCAAGCCCGCAGGGGTCTTGGGAGCCTCTCCGTACTCCCGAGGGGGCCCACACACATCTAAGACATGAGCTATCCCGCCCCACGTTGATATGGACAGCCATTACGTGATTTCTCCTAGTGAGATTCCTCCTGCCCCGATCCCATTTCTTCAGTATTTTGCCGACTACGCCAATTGTACCGGGCGGGACCGGAGCTTGAGTAGAGTACCTGTCCCCTGTATAACAGAATACCGAAGAAAGAGGTGGATAAGTCCAGGTTGATAGTTTATTTAGAGTGGAACGCTGGGGGGCTTACCCACAGAACAGTCCGTGGCGGCTGGTGGACTTTTTGGAGAGATCACACCACACCCTCCCTCCTCCATGCACTGTCTTATATCCCTTCTGGTGTGCCAAGAACAAAGGGGACACTGTATGGTCAGAGGGGAGGGAGGCATCGGCCACCTGGCTCGATGCTTCCTTCCAGATATCTCTGGGGCCCCAAGATGCAGGAGGCAGTATGTTGGTATTTGGTATTTGTTAAGCGCTTACTATGTGCAGAGCACTGTTCTAAGTGCTGGGGTAGATACAGGGTCATCAGGTTGTCCCACGTGAGGCTCACAGTTAATCCCCATTTTACAGATGAGGGAACTGAGGCCCAGAGAAGTGAAGTGACTTGCCCACAGTCACACAGCTAAGTGGCAGAGCTGGGAGTCGAACCCATGACCTTTGACTCCCAAGCCCAGGCTCTTTCCACTGAGCCACGATGTCCTTGGTGGTAGTTCACCGTACCGTCTTGTTGCTGTGATGGGGCCTCCTACCTCTGGCAGGTCCATCTTCCTCCCACCCGGGGTTGGCACTATGCTGGTGCTATGCAATTAATGAAGCAGGATGGAGTGGGGGTTGGCCTTGACTGTGCTAGCCCAAATGTTTCCCATGGAAGCTGACCATACAGCAAAACTGAGGATATCTATTTTTAAAGAAGAAAAGTAGAAGACCCAAGATCTGAAGAAAAACACCATCTAGTATTGAGTCAGAAAAATCCTTGAAATCCTAAATCTAGTCTGATCATATGAAAATTTCAACTTATTTCTGAAATGGAAACTGATATGGTTTGGACAGTTGGGTTTTGGGCAATTGGGGCTTTTATTCTGATGAATCATTTTGACTGTGCTTAGAGCCCTGAGCTAGTTATTTGGAAAGATGGCTTCTAGTTTCAGCTTGAACACTGACTTGCATGAATTTAGCTGAATCATAGAAACCTCTGCATCTCTACTTCCTCATTTATAAGAGTGCATAATAATACTGGTCCTTAATTATCTCCCAGGATGCCAGATTCCTGTCACATCCTAACTACTCCGGAGAGTAAATTAGTACATGTGGCTGAATTAACTCTTTCAGACCACAAAAGTACAATTTATTGTGTTGAAACAGTAATTGCCATCATAGGCACCCTGTCTCATTCCTTCCTTCTCCTCCCTCTATTTCACTCCTTCCTTTCCCCTTCCTCTTTCTCCTCCTTTCCTCTCCTTCTCAACTTCCTTCTCCTCCCATCCCCCCTTCTCTCCCCTTCCTTATCCATCTCTGCCCTGCAAATAACTAATTCACTGGAAGTGGGAGTCCCCATTTCTTGGGAAGCTGCTGGATTCCTTCATTCAATAGTATTTATTGAGCGCTTACTATGTGCAGAGCACTGTACTAAGCACTTGGAATGTACAGTTCAGTAACAGATAGAGACAATCCCTGCCCACTGATGGGCTTATGAATGTAGGTTGCTTACAAACTCCATGGGAACTCCATGACCAGTGGGACCTCCTCATGTGCAGAACGTTCACTTCACTGCCATCTGAGAACACTGTAACCAGGATCTGGGAAACAGCCACTACCCAGATTTAAGTATTCATGCTACAGTTAGTATTTGCCACCTCACTGGTCTGCGTGCATCCAACCTCTCCCTACTTCAGTCCACGTCAGTACCCTCCGCAATCTTCTGAAATAGCATTTAGTGCAAATCTCTCCACTCTTTATAAATCTCCAATTGTTGCTTATCTCCCTCTACATCAAACAAAGTCTCCTTAATATTGAGTTCAAGACTCTCCATCAGCCCCCTTCAACCACAACTCTCCCTCCAATCAATTAATTGCATTGAGAGCTTACTGTGTGCCGAGCACTGTATTAAGTGCTTGTGAGAGTGCAGTACAACAATGTAACAGTTATCTGCCCACAGTGAGCTTACAATCTGGGGGGGGACAGATATTAATATAAATAAATAAATTAAAGATATGTGCATAAGTGTTTTGTGGTTGGGGAGGGGATAGTGAATAAAGGGAGCAAGGCAGGGCAAAGCAGGAGAGAGTGGGAAAAGAGGAAATAAGGGCTTAGTCAGGCAAGGCCTCTTGGAGGAGATGTGCCTTCAAATAAGGCTTTCAAGATGGGAAGAGTAATTGTCTGTTGGATATGAAAAGGGAGAGCCTTTCAGGCCAGAGTCAGTATGTGAGTGAGGGGTTGGGGGTAAAATAGATGAAATCAAGGTTCAGTGAGTAGTTTGGCATTAGAGGAGCAAAGTACGTGGGCTGGGTTGCAATAAGAGGGTAGCGAGGTGAGGCAGTAGGGGGTAAAGTGATAGAGTGCTTTAAAGTCGATAAATAAGAGTGTGTGTTTGATATGGAGGTGGATGGAGAACCACTCGAGGTTCTTGAAGAGTGGAAAACATGAACTGAATATTTTTGTAGAAAAATGATACGGGCATCAAAGTGAAGTATGTACTGAAGTCGGGAGAGACAGGAGTTAGGGAGGTCAGCAAGAAGGCTGATAGAGTAATCAAGGTGGAATAGGATAAATGTTTGGATTAAAAGACTTTAGTTTACATCATCTGCTCCTCCTAAAATCACCTAACTGTAACCCTTTTGGGGTTTATCTACTTCTGACTGTAGCTCATGCTCTTACCAAAGCCTAGTACACCCTATCCTACCCCCAAACTCCAGCAGACCTCAGCCTTCCGTATCTTCTGATATTTTTCTAAAATCCCACCACCTCCAACAAGATTTTTCTGACATAAAACCCAGCATCCCAAGTAATTTAAGCCTAACACCCACCCTGAGCGTTTATGCATTTTCTCCATCCTCAAAACTTAGGTATAGCAGTATATTTAATTGTACTTTCAATTATTTACTCTGGGGTATTCATTGTTCATCTTAACATTTTGTTCCACTTCCTATCTGATTCCTATTCTTCCTACTGTTCCATACATAAATATTTTGTATGCCTGTCATCCCCATTAGACTGTAAGCTCCTTGTGGTCAGGGAACGTTTCTTATGCTTCTGTTGTACTTTTCAAAATGCTTAGCATAATGTGCCGCACTCAAGCCCTCAATAAATGCCAATATTACCACTATTTTTGGGAAAGCCATAATGGTTGAAATTAAGGACTGTTTTTATTGTTTTCATCCTCACTCTTATTGTCATATGTACCTGTCTTCCAGTGCTTAGCACATAGTAAATACTTAATAAATGCCATTACTACTAGAGGCTCAAGAGTTTCTAAAAAGCTGTAAACATTTTGGGGGCATTCATTTAATAAAAGCGGTCTTAACTAGCTTTTTACCAACCAGAGAGGCCTTGTTTTATGCTGTTGAGTCATCTCCAACCCTAGCGACATCAAGGACATGTGTCTTCCAGAATGCCCCCCTCCATCTGCAATCATTCTGGTGGTGTATCCAAAGAGTTTTCCTTGGTAAAAATATGACAGTCGTTTACCATCGCCTCCTTCCATGCAGTAAATTTGAGTCTCCACCCTCAACTCTCTCCCAAGCTGCTGCTGCCCAGCATGGGTGAGTTTTGATTTGTAGCAGATTGCTTTCCATTTGCTAGCCACTGGCCAAGCTAGGAATGGAATGAATATGTCTCTGCTTGACTCTCCCTGCTGTAGTGGAGACGAGTAGAGTACTGGAAATTCTCCGGATATGACCCTGAGAGGTGCAGAGAAGTCTAATAACCCACATTTATGATATCTCCCAATATAGAAGACAGCCTGGTGAATTTATCCTTCTAACGCTACAGAAGGTGATGACAATGCATTAAGTGCCTAGTACAGTGCTCTGCACATAGTAAGTGCTCAGTAAATACCACTGATTGATTGAATGGTTAATGATCAGAATGTTTCAGTGGCCAGTAAGGAGGGGCCTGATTATTCCCAGTTCTCTTCCTGGGACTCCTGACATTGGGAGATGGCAAGAAGTGACCTCTTCAGGTAACCTGATTAGCAAACAGTTTTATTTCAGGGTTGGGGGATTTCCAGAGGCTGTATCCTCATCCAACACCTGAATGTAAGCACTACTTGGTGAGCTTCCACAGGGACTTTAATTCTACTCTGGCTGCTTTCACTAATTCTACTCTGTGCCACCTCCTGAGAGTTGTTCCTTGGCACACACCTGACTCTTCAGCCCTGACTCTTGCCTAACAGGAATTTTTGAACTAACTGGCAGCATCTCCGATTTCATCAACACACTGCACCTCAAAGTTTTAATAGTATTGAAAATGTCTAAAGAGCATCTTCCCCTCTTTAGACAAATGCCAGGGTCGTATCTGGAGAGTTTCCAGTATTCTAACAGTCTCAACTATGGGAAGGAGAGTCAAGTAAAGGCATATAAATTTCATTCTTAGGTTGGGCAGTGACCTGTGAGTGGAAGGCAATCTGCTACAAGTCAAAACACCCCTGTGCTGGGCAGCAGTGGCATGTGAGAGAGTTGAGGATGGAGACTCAAGTTTACTGTGAGGAAGGAGACAATAGTAAGCCATTTCTGGATTTTTACCAAGAAAACTCTATAGATACATTACCAGAACAATTGCAGATGAAGGTGGGGCATTCTGGGAGAGACGTGCCCATGGCATTACTATGGGTCGGAGATGATTCGACAGCGTTGATACAAGAAAGAGCATTTAGAGTTTCCAAGAGGAAGGTTTCTTTGTACAAAAACCAAATAGTACCAGCTAATTAACTTCAAAGTTCTTCATTAGCTGAGTCTGCAAGGGGCAAACCCCACAACAGTTTGTAAAGCCTTGGCAGAACTCACATTTGTTTTCATGGCTGATGACTTTGTAGCCTCCTTTGGATTTACTATTAGTAATTTTTGTCACGATTCAATACAATGATAGAAAATTGAAATATTGAAATTGTGTAGTTGTGAGGGTTTTGTTCTGTGAGAGTGTATCTTTGGGCACAACTAATTATCAGGAGAGCCTGATAAGCAGCTACAATTCAGGAGTCATATATCTTCCAGTAGCCTTTTCCTCTTTAGAAAGGGAAATATTCTGAAACTTGAAATATATTTGTGGTGATCTTTCTCCATTTTGGATATAATACTTTGTTCTCCAATATACCATGTATTTAACTTCTTTTGTTGTAGGTAATCCTATGATACTATGATACTAATACTCCATATCGAATATTCACTCCTGTAAATCAGCCAATCAATGGTATTGAATACTTTTTACATATAGAACACTTCACTAAAAGCTTGAGAGAGTAGACTACAATAGAGTTGGTACACTCAGTCCCCTCCCTCAAGGAGTTTACAATCTAGTGGAGGATATCAACATTAAAATAAATCAAAGATAGAGGAAACAGCAGAGTATAAGGACACATGAATCCTTAGGGCTGGGAGTGAGGAATCGAAGTGCTTGAGCAGCAGAACTTTGCTGGCGTAAATCTAAATATCAGACTGTCCACTTCAAGTTTATTCTTGCTTGTTTTAACTCTGCCCTGTCCTCTGCCCAGCAAAACTACTATTTTTCTTCCCTTATTGACACCAAGGCCCATCACCCTCACCAGTTGTTCCAGATATTTAACTCCCTCCTCAGGCTCCCTGTACCCCCTCCTTCCCCATCCCTTGCCTCCTGGCCATCTACTGTATCAAGAATATTAACATCATCATATGTGAGCTCCCTAGAATCACCCCTCCTTCTTCTCAGTCCCTCCTTCTCCTGGCCCCCTCTTCAACTTTCCCATCCGTCCTAGCAGTATCTCTGGAGGAGATCTCCTGCCTCCTCTCAATTGCCATTCCCTCTGCATGCGCATCAGACCCCATTCCTTCTCACCTTATAAAAACTCTTGCCCCCTTCTTCATTATCTTCCTAACAGCCATCTTCAACCCTTCACTCTATAATGGCTTCTTCACCACTGCCTTCAAACATGCCCATGTTTCCCCAATCCTAAATAAACCCTCCCTTGACCCCATCATTCCCTCCATTTATTGCCCCATCTCCCTCTTACCATTCCTCTCTAAACTCCTTGAGTTAGTCATCTACCCCCTCTGTCTCAAATTCCTCTTCTCCATTTCTCTCCTGGACGCCCTCCGATCTGGCTTCCATCCCCTTCACTCCACAGAAACGTCCCTCTCAAAAGTCACCAGTGATCTCCTCCTTGCCACATCTATAGACTTCTCCCTCTAGATCCTCCTTGACCTCTCAGCTGCCTTTGACACTGTGTACCATCCCCTTCTCCTGGAAAAATTATCCAACCTTGGCTTCACTTTCTTTGTCCTCTCCTGGTTTTCCTCTTATCTCTCTGACCGTTCATTCTCAGTCTCCTTCACAGGCTCCTCCTCTGCCTCCCACCCTCCAACTGTGAGTTAGTTCTCGGTCCCCTTCTGTTCTCCATCTACATTCATTTCCTTGGAGAACTCATTTATCACAACTTCAACTACCATCTCTATGCAGATGATACCCAAATCTATATCTCCTTCCCTGATCTCTCTCCCTCTCTCCAGCCTTGCATCTCCTTCTGCCTTTAAGATATCTCTACTTGGATGGCCTCCTAACACTTCAAACTTTACATGTACAAAACAGACTCCTCATCTTCCCTCCCATACCCTCTCCTCTCCCAGACTTTCCCATCTCTGTAGATGACACCACCATCCTTCCCATCTCACAAGCCCATAACCTTGGCATTATCCTTGACACCCCTCTCTCATTAAACCCACTTATTCAATCCATCACCACTGTCAGTCCCACTTTGCAAATATGGCTTAATTCTGCGCTTTCCTTTCCATCCAAACTACTACCATGTTAATATAATAACTCATCCTATCCTGCCTAGATTACTGCATCAGCCTCGTTTCTGACCTCCCAACCTCCTGCCTCTCTGCACTCCAGTCCATACATTACTTAGCCGCTGCTGGATGAATGTTGGTTGCTTACAACCAATGGCCACAAATAATAATAATGTTGATATTTGTTAAGCGCTTACTATGTGCCGAGCACTGTTCTAAGCGCTGGGGTAGATACAGGGTAATCAGGTTGTCCCACGTGAGGCTCACAGTTAATCCCCATTTTACAGATGAGGTAACTGAGGCACAGAGAATTTAAGTGACTTGCCCACAGTCACACAGCTGACAAGTGGCGGAGCCGGGAATCGAACCCATGACCTCCTACTCCGAAGCCCAGGCTCTTTCCACTGAGCCACGCTGCTTAAGTGCATTGCTCCAGTGAGGGATGTGTTAAATCACCTGAGTGCCCCCTATTTGTTATGTGACTTTTTTTATAACCAGACTGTTTACCTGGAGAGCTATCCTCTTCATGCAGAGCACTATGAAGCAACTGACAAAGGATTGCCAGTCACTCAGAGTTAACTGGACAGGAGAAGTGATTCTTTATCATCATCATCATTATCAATGGTATTAATTGAGTGCTTAGTAGGTGCAGAGCATTGTACTAAGTGCTTGGGAGAGTTCAATACAAGAGAATTAGCAGATACTTTCCCTGCCCACAATGAGTTTACAGTCCAGTGGGGCGGAGAGGAGGGTGGTGCAGACAATAATATAAATGAATTATAATATATAATTTAAAGAGCTTACAGTCTGGGGGGGACAGACATTAATATATATGAACTATAATATATAATTTAAAGATATGCACTTCAGTGATGCTGGATAGATGGTGGAGTGAATATCAGTGCCTAAAGGGCAGAGATCCAAGTACATAGACAGTGCAGAAGGGAGAGGGAGCTGGGGAAAATAGGGCTTAATCAAGAAAGGCCTCTTTGAGGAGATGAGAGTTTAATAGTACTTTGAAGGTGAGGATAGTGGTGGTCTGGCGTATATGGTGGGGGGAGGAGAATGTGGGATGTGTGTCGGCAGAGAGATAGATGAGGTTGGGGCACAGTGAGTAAGCTGGTGCTAGAGGAACAAAGTAAGCAGGCTGGTCTATAGTAGGCCATCAGTGAACTGAGATAGGATGGGACAAGCAGCACTAATGTTTTAAAGGCAATGGTAAGGAGTTTCTGTTTGATACGGATTGAAGTCAAAGTACCTCCAAGAGGTTTCCTCACCCAGCCATCTGACCATAGCCTCGCTTTTTGAGGAGGGTCTCTAGACATGATCTGCGTGCTCCTCCATCATGAATTGGCAAAGACTCATGATTATGAAGGAGTTCCCATGATGGAGGCACCCTGGAGCCCTGATCCTGGGCTATTGCAGACTCCTTCTTTGCTCCACCTTCTACTGATGGCTCCTCCCAGAGTAGTCTCAGCAGCAGGGTTGGCTGGAGCAGGGGCTGGTTCTAGGGTCTTGAAATCATTTTTCATCTTGTGGGTTTTAGTGGGCAGCTCATTTTCATTGTGATGGGCAGGTTGGGGCAGGGAAATGGGGAACGGGTTACGATGTTTTTGAACTCTGCTGCTACCAGCATGATAGACAAGGCTTTTTGTTACTGGAGACTCTAGTGTTTGAGGAATCGGTTTGGGTTCAGGATGATCAAAATTGCTATTGGTGATCTACCTGGAGAATTCTTTATACACTATCAATGCTTGTCCAACTCAATCGACGCAGGACAGCATGTTGTTGACCTGGTTGAGAACTCAGACACAGCAGACTCCTGTGGCACTGAGCCTATTGAAGGACTCCTCAGCTCCTTGAGCTCTGCTCCATCTTCCTTCTCTCATTTCATTTGTGTTGCCAACTCAAGAGGCTCACTGTCCAGGAAAGAATAGTCAGAAATGTGGCTATTAGCAATCCCAGAAAGGTCTATGCCATAATAGTAGGGATCATCTATGCCACTATAAAAGGTGAGGGCTTATTTTTCTAGATAGATGCCTGGCACACTTTTCAGAATAGCAAATAACTCTTTGGGATTCCATCTTTCATCTTGAAAGGCACACCTTTCTTTCATCAGTACTAACTTCCGCAGGTGAGTTGAGGCTCCTAGAGGCCGTGAGTGGATTTTTTTTTAATGCTATTTGTTAAGTCCTTACTGTGTGCCAGGTAATGTGTTGAGTGCTGTGGTAGATAAAAGCTAATCAGATTGGACACAGTCCATGTCCCATGTGGGACTCACAACCCTAATACTCATTTTAAATATTAGATAACTGAGGCACAGAGAAGTTGAGTGAATTCCCCAAGAACACATAGCAGACAACAGAGTCGAGATTGGAACTCAGGTCATTCCGATTCCTTGGCCGAGCTCCATCTACTATGTCATGCTGCTTTTCAAAATTGTAATTGAAATTGAGTTTGGAACTAGATTCCAAGCATGTGCTCTTGAAGGGCACCAAAATTTTGGTAACAGTGTGTATTGCCATGTGGATTAGGATTATGTCCAGATTGGATGTGATGATGGTGGGCATTCTAGCTAGTTCTCTACTTTCTTCTCTTTGGCTCTCTACCCTACACTTGAAGCCTGACAAGATAGCTTTGTCCTAATTTTTTTTTCAGTCATTTTTCCTTCCTCCCACTAAATCAATTTTTCTCCATTGCAGTCATTAAATGGAAAATTTTAACTGGTCCAGGGTACACTACTATGGAGCCAATGGCTTGAGTGAAAGCCTTTGCTAGATTTGACTTGCCCATGCTGGGGCAATGAGGTTCATTAAACCAGATAGTGTCCTTGTTTCCGGGATAGCGCTGCCAGCTATTGGTACAGTAGGATATAAATGTCTTCAGGAAAGTGCCCATTCTAAGTCGAGAGAGATCAGATTCAACCCAGGCTACCAGCTAGAAAAGAGAACACTGATTTCATGTCCTACATGATACAGTGGGCCACTTGTAGAACCCTCTTCACTGTCCCATTACTGACAGACTGGACAAACAGTGAATGTATCTTAGCTGGATGTCACAAAGCCAGTCTTGGGGACTGTGCCATCGACAGTCTATAGCCTGCCCTATATAATCGTCAAACTCCATCTGATACTTGATCCATTCAGTTGGTGTGGGGATACTACAAACCTCAGGATCAGGAGGCAGTGTGGCAGAAGCACCTTGCCTGGTACAATGCTCTGCTCAAAAGACCACGACCATATAAAAGGAAGCAAACACCAACAAAAAAGTTCTCTGATATGAACCCAAGGACATGTCTGCTCATGGCAGAGTTGACGTGAAAATGACCACAAACTAATGGTCACGTGCCTTAAATACAACAGATACATCAGCACATAAGGGGCAGAGACTTAGTGTCCCTCTGAGTGTTTTATTTCTCCCACTGAATCCCCACCCTAAAGTCCAACTGGCATGAGAAGGAAGGAGAGGGAGGTTTGAATTTGGATGAGCACAGGAATTTTGAATTTAAATTTGGGCAGGAGGAAATGATGTGAGATTCTGGTGATATTTCCAATGGGAGGGTGCTGGTTATGGGATTAGGATTCTAGGCAAGCTTATGATGTGGAACAAAGGGAAAATCAGTAAAAAAAGAAAAGATTAACATAGAAGCAGGCTACTTTAAATTATTGAGAATGTGCCATGGGCTTGAGCTAGTTTTCAATAAATAACAGGACATGTTGTTTCCCTCTTGACAGAATGATTTTTCATTCTTTTGGCTAAAGGCAACCAGCATTCAAATGGGAAGTTAAGCTAAAAATAAATAAATAAAAAGTAAATTTCTGCAGAATGTCCTTTTTCTAAATGGCCTGAAACCCACAGCTATTATTCTGTAATCTCGTCTGCTGACATCCAGGCCCTTTCAGAACAATGATGATGAGACCAAACATTGATGTTCCATATTTTTATATAATAGATGCTGGGGTGATTTTTTTTATAGGATCATAGTACTTTAGATTAGTCAAACTGAAAGAAAGGATTTTAGTACTCTAATCTGCCTTTCATCATTGGTGCCATTTGCTTTTCACATTCATTTAGTTTAGGCAATGAAAACACAGTGGTTACTATTATTTCTGTCTCTGGTCACCATTTAGTCTGGAACATTATTGTTTTCATGGGCAAGCACAAGTTTTCGAAGTAGGTTTTCAGTACCATAAAAGAAGATTTATATAAGAACAAAATCTACTTTCTTTCAATGCCAAAAATAACCTTGTGATGTTATATCATTCTTTATAGGTTGTAGAATCATTGAATCAGTCAATCAATTGTATTTACTTAATGCTTACTTTGTGCAGGGTACTGTACTAAACATTTGGAAGAGTACAACACAGCAATATAAAAGACACATTCTCTGTCCATAATGAGCTTGCAGTGTAGCAGAGGAGACAGACATTAATATGAATAAATAAATTACAGATAGGTACATAAGTGCTGTGGGGCTGGGGGGCATTGAATGGGTGGTGAATAAAGGGTGCAAGTCAGAGCAACACAGAAGGGAGTGGGAGAAGAGGAATTAAGGGCTTAGTCAGGGAAGGCTTCTTGGAGGTGAGCCTTCAATAAGGCTTTCAAAGTGGATAGAATAATTGCCAGTCAGCTATTGATGGGTAGTACCTTCCAGGCCAGTGGCAGGATGTGGGTAAGACCTTGGTGGTGAGATATATGAGATTGAGGTACAGAGAGTACGTTGGCATTGGAAGATTAAAGTTTGTGGGCTGAGTTGTAATGGGAGAGTAGTGAGGTAAAATAGTAGGAAGCAATGTGATTTAGTGTTTTAAAGTTGATGGTAAGGAGTTTCTGTTTGATGCAGAGGTGAATGCAAAATGTAACATCAAATGCATTCTCTGCCCAAAATGAGCTCACAATCTAGACTGTCTGTCTTTATTGCTGTATTGTACTTACCCAAGTGCTTAGTACAGTGCTCTGCACACATATGATTGAATGGATAAAGATGCCTAGAGGAAATGTTTTCAAAACCTCACTCAGCCCAATGTTCTTTCCATAATAATAACAATGGTATTTGTTAAGCACTTACTGTGTGTCAAGCACTGTTCTAAGTGCAGAATGTTAGCAAAGACTTTGTAAGTGTTACTCTTTCATCAAAGTTAATTCAGCTTTATTTCAATACATTCTTTTCTTTCCTTGGTTGTTGTTTTATCTGTCCAATGATACTTTTTTTTCTTTGTTTTAAACGTTGAACAGAAAGCTGGCAGATGAGTGGGAGAGTGGAGCCTAATTGCCCCATTGCGATATCAGATTTCCTGGTACAGCTCTGTGACTGATCTGGCTAAAATTTCCAGTCAGGTTCTGAGAACTTAACAGCCGCTGGCTACTACAGAGTGACCTGAATCATTTTTAATAAAATATGTGCAAGAGATTGGGTGGGAAACAACAAAACTGATGATATTTCAGTGGCAACAGAGTGCTAACTTATTTGGTTTCCCTGAAATTTCAGACACAAAGCAATTTCACTCTCATTGCAGGATGTTGCCCTATGGCTTGTATTAGAAATGTCACTCTATAGTAACATATCTAGTGCATTACATATGTGTACAATATAGCTTTCCTCCTGCAGGTTAGAGTTTGTTCACTGTATAACTAACATCCCAAGGGCAGGTACACTAACCTTGAGAAATATTAGTTTGTCAAATGTGTTGTAGTACTTGGAAAGGGTATGTGACCAAAATCTAACTTGTTCTAATTCTGTTCCACAAAGCATATCCTCTTCATCCTTTGTTGAGGGTGTTCAAATAAATGAGGGATTTTGAATCTTCTCCTTCAAATGGAGAAAATGGAGAGCCTGAATTGGAAGAAAAATTCATTATTTTGATTTTTAAAAATGAACCCACAGAGTAGCCTGGAGTAGCCAGCGGCCATTCAGTTCTTAGAACCTAACTGGAAATTGTGGCCAGATCAGTCACAGAGGTGTAAAGGGGCATGTGATATCGCAACCTTAGGCCTAAAGCAAGAAGGGAGAATTTATACAAAGATGTATCTACTCAGAGCGAAGTGAAGAGGAAATCTGATGATTTATTCAGTTAATATGATGAAGGTAGTCAAGCTACAAAGTAGTTAATTTGACCTGAATGATTCATCTTGACCATCTGCACAGGATAATTGTCAGTTCTTTGGACTGTGTAGCTCTTGGGCCCTCCCTGGAGAAACCATCTTGACTTGCGCTGCACTCTCCAGTCCAAAAGGTGAGGTAATAAGAATAATAATGATAATTATGGTGTTTGTTAAGCACTTACCATGTGCCAAGCACTATACTGTGCTGGGGTAGACGCACATTAATCAGGTTGGACACTGTTCCTCTTCCATATAGGGCTCACATTCTAAGTGGAATGGAGAACAGATGTGGAATCCCCACTTTAAAAATGTGGAAACTGAGGCACAGAGATGCCAAGTAGCTTGCCCAAGACCACATAGTGGGCAAGTGATGGACCTGGGATCAAAACCGAGGTCCTCTGCCTTCCAGGCCTGTGCTTTTTCCGCTTCCCCACTTTCTGTCAGATTTTAACTGTCGTACCCCAGTAATAGATCCATCCTACAGTGTCAGTGTATAAACAGTTGATGCAGGACCCAAGATATGCTGCGCTCTTTCAGTGTTCAGGACAATTTTTCAGCATGGTATTATGCTAAAAGGACTTCCGATACTCTCCACTAATAACTACAGTACTTGTCAAAGACTTACCATGAATGAAGCACTGTGCTATACAAGGAAGTTGATGTAGATCAGGTAGGACAGAGTTCCTGTCCTACATTAGGATCACAGTCTAAGTGCGGGGGCGGGGGGGGGGGGGGGGGTAACTGGAACTGAATCTACATTTCACAGATGAAGATTTCTGCCACTCAAAATGCAAACAGGCTTTCCAGGTGGGAGGATGGCTAGCCAACCAGGCACACAGCTCTGGGCCTCAGGGAAGAGTAAAATGGGGAAGGCATAGCCGCAGCTGCTGGCAACCAATAAGACACCAGAAGCAGGGGCTGGGGACAGGGTTGGCCGACACAGGGTCACCTCAGCTTGATCCCACGTGGGTGGTAGAGTGATCCCATAGCCCCTGATTCTCTAGAACATTCTTTCCAGGGATTTTGCAGGGACCAGAGGTGAGTCTTAGCTGTTTCTAACTTACTTGCATCTTCATCGTCAAAACAGGATTTTTTGTGTGATTTTCCTTTCAAAAAGGTGATATGAACTCACTAGAACATCACTGCTAAATCTTGGACAGTCATGCATTTAAATATCACAAATTCTACAAATTTTGAACTTCAGAAACTTGTTCATTTGTGGTTTGTTTTCATACTAAGCACTTACGCAGTGCTTAACACATAGTAAATGCTTGAAAAATGTAACTATTTTTTATATTGTATTATCATTATTATTATCATGTTACATCTCATAACTCTTTGCAATACTCTAATTCAGCAGCATTTTTTTCTCTTTAGGACAAAGAAATTTAATAATAATAATAATTGTGCCATATTTTAAGTGATTACTTTTTGCCATGTACTCTATTAAGCAGCATGATCTAGTGGAAAGAGCATAGGCCTGGGAGTCAATAGACCTGGGTTCTACTCCATATACTTGCTGTGTGTCCTTGGGCAAGTCACTTAACTTCTCTGTGCCTCAGTTTCCTGAACTGTAAAATTGGAATTAAATACCTATTTTCTTTACTATTTAGACTGTGAACCCCATGTGGGACATAGACTGTGTCCGAACTGATTAACTTGTATCTATCCCAGCATTTAGAACATTGCTTGATACATAGTAAGCACTTAACAATTCCAATTAAAAAAAGAAAAAAAGCACTGGAGTAGATATAAGCAGATTTTATTCAATTCCTCTCCCATATAGGGTTCCAAGAGGGAGGGAGAATAAGTTTTTAATCCCTATTTTATGCATGAAGAAACTGAGGTCCTGAGGAGTTGTGACTTGCCCAAGATCACACAGAAGATAAACTGCAGAGTTGGGAGTAGAACCCAGCACCCCGGACTCCCAAGACTATTTTCTTCTCACTAGGAATTGCCAATGCAAAAGAAAGATAGCCCCTCAATCAGTAACATCTATAGGACATTTGCACTATACAGACCTCTGTACTAAACTGCTGGTAAAGTACAGTAGAGTTAGTAGATATAATCCCTGTCCTCAGAGATTTTACAATTTAGTTGGAAAACAGATCCTAAAATAAATTACTGGTAGGGGGAAGCAACAGAATTTAAATTTCAACCTTACTACAGTAGAAAAGTGACAGGGTGAGTACTGAGAAACAGGGTTGTCTAATGGATAGAGTATGGGCCTAATCCTAGCTCCTCTGCCACTTGTCTGCCCTGTAACCTTGAGCAAGTGACTTAACTTTTCTGTGCCTCAGTTTCCTAATCTGTGAAATGGGGATGAAAACTGTGATCCTCATGTGACCATGAACTGTGTCCAACCTGATTATCTTGTACCTACCCCATTACTTAGTGGAGTGCCTGGCACATAGTAAATGCTTAACAAATACTATAAACAAAATTTAAAAAAACTGCTCAGGGGGTGACAACTCAAGTGCATAAGGGACAAATTTGGCAGCACATAGGATGGGGATATGAGAGATGAGTTATGGAAGGCCTTCTGGAAGACGTAATTTTAAACCATCTATTGTTTTCTACTTGCATAGCAGCCTGAACCAAATGTTTCTCAAGGAAATAGTTGAAATAATGGTGCTGGCCACTTGGTCAAAAGACTTCCCTAAGCATGCCCTAGAGATAATGATAGTGATGATGATGATGTTGGTAATCATCAAATAAAATGGATCAATTTTTCTTGGCAACCAAGGTGCCACCCACTGCCCTTGCTCCGTTTCCTCTCCCTCAGCTTGCCAAGAGAGAACAGGGCTGCTTCCTCCCAGAGAGAACATGTCCCTTCCCTCAGAGGCCTAGTATGGTGAGGATAGGGAAAAGACATCTCAGTAATAAATGGAGAGTAAGGGAGAAAAGGATTCCTCTTAGGACAGCATTTTGGGATTGGGTGGAGGGATGAGAAGGAGACGGTCCAAAGAGAAAGAAAATATTTAATCCTGCCTATGCTAATTTTGTCTTGACAAATAAATAGCCATCTTTCTGAACAAAGATCTAATTCTTTAACCTCCAATTGGGAATAGTGGCCGGTCAAACAAAGGCCTAAGCATTCACATATAAGAAAAAGGGATGCTATTCGTAGTTCAGTACGGGGGGAAATTCCTAAATAGATATTGAGTTAGTAATTTGTTTAAACTCAAGGGGAAAAGGATTTTTTTAATTCAATAAGAATTTGAACCCAATCGATGTTACATTTCTGGCAATTATTGGCTAACTTGATAAACCAGTAAGTAGTTATCAGAAATATACTACCACTTTCCTACCACTAAGCCTACAACTCTTGGCTTGACCATTTATTGCTATTTATTATTTAATTTAAATCAGCCGTGCCAGTAATGAAAGGTAAAGCTGCAGGCATACTAGTATACAAAAGGATCGTTTTGTGATCATTCTGTACTATATCAAACATTACATTACACATAGGTTAGAAACCTAGTGTTTAATTTGAATGATTGGTATTGATTGAGACTATGGACCTAAAGACTAGCTAGTAAGTCAGACACCAAACTAATATCAGTTAAAAATGTGAATGAAATTCTAATGAAGGAAACCAGTGAAAGATTGCCTAATAAAACAGAGCTGGTTAAGATCAGTGATGAGTCCTACTATTTACTCTAATAATTAACAGCAGAAATTGATAACTGGAGAGCTTAAAAACAAAAGCATTGAGCAAAACATGTTGCAAAGAACAGAGGTTGGGGAATCCAGGAAGAGTTTTTGCAACCAATATTCCCCCAACTATTAAATATTGAAAATGTCTGGCATTGATCCATCAGATTCTACATAGAAGCAATGTTTTGGTTAGTGGCATTTTGCCTTTCTAGTGAGTTGTTTTGTTGGATATTTTCACTTGGGGAATAGGCATTTGTGGGAATATGTCAGTTGGACACACCTTTTTGAAAGAAATAAATCATTAAGTTCTCAACCAGTTTGCAGAGTCAGTGGAGAATAAAGATAAGAAACATAATGAAACACAGTGTTAGAACCACAGTTAAAAACTACATTAATATTCCTATCTTCAAAATGTTTTCTGAAACCACTGGGACAGAAGCAAACTAAATGACCTATATTTTAGTATGGACAGTTCTCAAATTTACAACACAATTTGTTCCTAAAAATGAGTCTCAAATCACAACATCCTAAATCAGAACCATTTTTCCCACAAGGAATCAATCTATATTTATTGAGCATTTACTATGTGTAGAGTACTTAACTGGGTATTTGGGCAAGTGACAATACAAATAGTCACTCATTCATTCAGTCATATTTATTGAGTGTTTACTGTGTGAAAAGCACTGTACTAAGTGCTTGGTAGTGTACAATATAACAATAAGCAGATACATTCCTGGCCCACAACATGTTCAGATCCTGAATTTATAATCCAGTTAGGGAAATGGAAACTAAAATAAACAAAGGTTAGGAGGAAGCAATAGAATATAAAGATGTGCTCATTATGGGTAAGGAATGTGTCTACAAACAGTTATTTTGATGTCAATGCCTGCCCCTTTCCAGACCAGCTCTCCACTTAGCAGTTCTAAGGGGGCCAGTAGATTCAGCAGAAACAGCAACCTGAAACTCAGGAGGTGGTGTAGGAGATGGGGAGGCAGAAGGACCAGTAATGGTGAGGGAAGCCAGGGAAGCCATGGGTACAGGGATGGGGATGTGAGGGGAGCATTAAGGTTGGATCTGATGAAATAAAACAGGAAATTAGGTATAAATTTGGAGATGGTGAGTGCTGTTTATCATAACTTGGATAGTCACAAATAAAGGACTTCTTTAAATGAATAGAAAAAGTCTGATGCATATGGTGGCTCAGGAACCTTCTGAAGGTGTTAAGAAGGTCTAAAGTAGTTCTGACATGGACAGCCCCTTTTCTGGTTCCCCAGCTAAGTTTAGGGGCTTTATTCATTCACAAACTAGATCCATAGCTCTCATAGAGCTTTCCAGCTGACCCAGTAGGACACTTACTCCTCTCACCCCGTTGTCGCTTCCGCACTATCCCTCCTCCCCCTTCCTTCTCCTTCCCCTCCTTCGAAGCCCATATCATTCGCTTCTACCACTCCCTCCAGATACTTGTTGCTGTCATCTCCTGCACTCCTGGTCCCACCTCCGACTTCTTCAACCACCTAGACCCCTTCCTCACCTTCCTTCTCTCCTTCTCTCTGTCCACTCTGATCCTCAGAGACTTCAACATCCACATGGATGTATCCGATGACTCCTCTGCCGCCCGCCTGCTGTCCCTCCTCGACTCTGCCGACCTCCTGCTCCACCATACCGCGCCCACTCACCGACTCGGTCACACCCTCGATCTCGTCATCTCCTACCGCTGCACTATCTCCTCCCTCACCAACTCTGAAATCCCTTTCTCTGACCATAACCTTAATAATCATGTTGGTATTTGTTAAGCGCTTACTATGTGCAGAGCACTGTTCTAAGCGCTGGGGTAGATACAGGGTAATCAGATTGTCCCACGTGAGGCTCACAGTCTTAATCCACATTTTACAGATGAGGTAAGTGAGGCACAGAGAAGTCAAGTGACTTGCCCACAGTCACACAGCTGACAAGTGGCAGAGTTGGGATTTGAACCCATGACCTGTGACTCCCAAGCCCGTGCTCTTTCCACTGAGCCACGCTGCTTCCCTCTCACCGGCCTCATCTCTCACACTCCCTCCCCCTGCAAATCTTTGCTACTCCTCCACAGAGACCTCCGCTGTATTGATCCCAGCCGTCTTTCCAAAAGCATCTCTCCCCACCTTGCCGCCCTGTCCTCACTTCCCACTCTCGATGATCAGGTCCCCGCTCTCAACTCCACCCTCTCTACTCATCTCAACTCTCTCGCCCCCCTTTCCCTCCGCCACTCTCGCTCCACTAACCCACAGACCTGGATCACCTCCTCTGTCCGTCTCCTATGCTCCTATGCTCAAGCTGCCGAGCGCTGCTGGCCAAAGTCCAAGCACCAAGCCAACCTCATACATTTCAAATTTATCCTTTGCTGCCTTAACTCTGCCCTCTCCTCCGCCAGGCAAAACTTCTTCTCCTCCCTAATTGACACCCATGCCTGTCACCCCACCAATTGTTCCAGACCTTTAACTCCCTCCTTAGGCCCCCTGTTCCTCCCCCTCCCCCATCTCTCACCCCCAGTGATCTGGCCACCTACTTCATCACAAAAATCAACACAATCAGGTCTGAGCTCCCCAAAGTCACCCCTCCCTCACATCAACCCTCTCCCCTACTTTCCCATCCTTCCCTGCAGTATCGTCAGAGGAGATCGCCTCCCTCCTCGCAAGTGTCACCCCCTCCACCTGTGCCACGGACTCCATTCCCGCTCACCTTATAAAAACCATTGACCCTGCCCTCCTCCCTTCCTTAACTTCTATTTTTAACCACTCAATCTCCAATGGCTCCTTCCCTTTTGCCTTCAAACATGCCCATGTCTCTCCCATCCTATAAAATCCCGCTCTCGACCCCACTTCCCCTTCCAGTTATCGCCCTATCTCCCTACTACCCTTCCTTTCCAAATCTGAGAACGAGTCGTCTACACTCACTGCTTAGAATTCCTTAACTCCCATTCTCTTCTGGACCCCCTCCAATCTGGCTTCCGTCCCCTCCACTCTACCGAGACTGCTCTCTCTAAGGTCACCCATGACCTCCTTCTTGCCAAATCCAATGGCTCTTACTCCATTCTAATCCTCCTTGACCTCTCTGCTGCCTTTGACACTGTCGACCATCCCCTCCTCCTCCACACCTTATCTCACCTTGGCTTCACGGACTCCGTCCTCTCCTGGTTCTCCTCTTATCTCTCTGGCCAGTCATTCTTGGTCTCCTTCGCAGGCGCTTCCTCCCCCTCCCATCTTTTAAATGTTGGAGTTCCTCAGGGGTCAGTTCTTGGCCCTCTTCCGTTCTGCATTTACACTCACTCCCTCGGTGAACTCATTCACTCTCATGGCTTTGACTACCATCTCTACGCAGATGACACGCAGATCTACATCTCTGCCCCTGTCCTCTCCCCCTCACTTCAGGCTCGCATCTCCTCCTGCCCCCAGGACGTTTCCACCTGGATGTCTGCCCGCCACCTAAAACTCAACATGAGCAAGACTGAGCTCCTCATCTTCCCTCCCAAGCCTGGTCCTCTCCCAGACTTCCCTATCATCGTGGATGGTACGACCATCCTTCCCATCTCTCAGGCCTACAACCTCGGTGTCATCTTTGACTCATCTCTCTCATTCACTCTACACATCCGATCCATTACCAAGACCTGCCAGTCTCACCTTTACAATATCGCCAAGATCTGCCCTTTCCTCTCCACCCAAACAGCTACCTTACTGCTACAGGCTCCTGTTATATCCTGGCTAGACTACTGAGTCAGCCTTCTCTCTGATCTCCCTTCCTCCTCTCTCACCCCACTCCAGTCTATTCTTCACTCTGCTGCCCTGATCATCTTCCTGCAAAAACGTTCTGGGCATGTCACTCCCCTTCTTAAACACCTTCAATGGTTGCCTATCAACCTCCACTCCAAACAAAAACTCCTCACTCTAGGCTTCAAGGCTCTCCATCACCTTGCCCCTTCCTTCCTCTCCTCCCTTCTCTCTTTCTACTGCTCACTCTGCATGCTCCGCTCCTCTGCCGCCCACCTCCTCACCGTCACTCGGTTTCGCCTATCCTGCTGTCAACCACTGGGCCACATCCTCCCACGATCCTGGAATGCTCTCCCTCCTCACCTCTGTCAAACTAATTCTCTTCCCCTCTTCAAAACCCTACTTAAAACTCACCTCCTCCAAGAAGCCTTCCCAGACTGAGCTCCCCTTCTCCCTCTACTCCCTCTACCGCTCCCCCTTCACCTCTGCGCAGTTAAACCCTCTTCTCCCCACTTTCCCTCTCCTCCTCCCCCTCTCCCGTCCCACACCCTCAGCATTGTAGTCGTCCATTCAACTGTATATATCATCATCCTATTTATTTTGTTTATTTTGTTTAATGAGATGTACATCACCCTGATTCTATTTATTTGCCATTGTTTTATGAGATGTTCTTCCCCTTGACTCTATTTATTGCTATTGTTCTTGTCTGCCTGTCTCCCCTGATTAGACTGTAAGCCCATCAAAGGGCAGGGACTGTATCTGTTGCCGATTTGTACGTTCCAAGCGCTTAGTACAGTGCTCTGCACATAGTAAGTGCTCAATAAATACTATTGAATGAATGAATGAATGAACAACACTTGTTTCATCCAGTAATAGCTATATTAGTACTAAGAAGGGGAGAGCACATGTGGATTATTGGGCAGGGATTGTCTCTATCTGTTGCCAAATTGTACATTCCAAGTGCTTATTACAGTGCTCTGCACATAGTAAGCGCTCAATAAATATTATTGAATGAATGAATGTGAGGGTTCTCTGGGAAGACTAAAGAAATAGTGACCTTTGGTGCCTTTTAGCTTTTGAATATGGCTATCATAATTTCTGTGGTCAAGGCCACTAGATACTTAAACTCTCCCTGCTACTTGCTGCCTCTCAACTCCATGTACTCAGTAGGACAGAAGCAAGAGTGACTATTGGCCCTAACACAGGGAAGAACCCTAAAAGTAGTTTGAAATTTGGGTATGTAAAGGCATCTAGTGCAGCTATTACTGCTTCCCTTGCCTCTACATCTCTTTTGCCTCCTTTGCTCAAAATGTTTATAGTCCATGACTTGAGAGACCAAAAAATAGCAGGATTAGAGATGCCTGCCTCTGAGTCATGTTCTTTTCTCCATAGGTAGGAAAAGGAAAGGAAAGGATAGGAAAGAAGGAGTGAAATGTGACAGGTTTCATCCTCTGAATGGCACAGGTTGAGAGGTTTTTGGTTTTTTTGTTTGTTTTTTAAGCATGTTTGTTAGGTGCACAGTCTTAATTCCCATTTTACAAATGAGGTAACTGAAGCACAGAGAAATTAGGTGATTTGCCCAAGGTCACAAAATAGACAGGTGGCAAAACCAGAATTAGAACCCAGATCCTCTGACTGCCAGGACGATGCTCTTTCTACTAGGTCATGCTGCACCAATCCATACCACCATCTCTTTCCAAATCAGTACCCTTGCCACCTCCATCTCCCTGTTGATCTCCTTCCACCAATCTCCAGCCTCACACTTGTGCCACAAAAAGCTAATGGGGGGAAATCCAGACACCAGAATGATTTTGACAATTTCAATTTCATCCTTCTGCTCTCTCCTTGTTCCGCAACAATATCCTGCTCTTACTGACTCCTTTGCCCATTGTTCTAACCAAATATTCCATACATTTAACAACAGGTCACACCCTTTCCTAAAATCTCTTGACCTCTAGGCTGTCTTTAACACTATGGCCCAATTCTTTCTCTTAGAAACACTATCTAGTCTTGTCAGTTATTTTTTTTGGCACAGTTCTCTCCTGATTCTCCACTTCTCTTGTCTATCCTTCTCTGTCTTTTGTCAGTTCTTCCTCTACTTCCCATTTCCTAATTATGGTTATTCCTCAAGGCTCTGCTCAGAGTGCCCTTCTTTCTTCAGAACTCATCACCTTTCATAGCTTCAACTACCACCCCTGTGTGGATGACTCCCAAATAAACTTTTCTATCTTTGACCTCTTTCCTTCTCTGCAAGCTCTCATTTTCTCCTGCAGCCAGGATGACTCTAGATGAATAGCCAATCAGCAGCACAAACTCAGAATATTCCTAACCAAATTCATCCTCCCTCCAAATAATCTCCTTTATCTATCTTTCCCATACCACCATCTTCTTCAAGGGTGTGTCACCTGTAGCATGAATTTTCTATGACATCTCCCTCTCTTTCAACAACCGTATTCAGTCTGTTGTCAAATCCTATCATTTCGTCCTTTTCGACATTTCCAGAAACCACCCCTTCCTCTCCATCCAAACGGCCACTACATTGGTTCAGGTGTTTGTCATATCACAATTTGTCTATTGAATCACCCTCCTTCCTGATCTTCCTGCCTCCAATCTCTTCTCTCTTTAGATCATACTTCACTTTCCTGATGGGATCATTTTTCTAAATATCTCCCCACTCGTCATAAAACTTCAAAGATTACCCATTTTTATCTCTCCTGACCATTGGCTTAAAAGTGCTCATCCAATTCTATTTTTCCTACTTATTCACTCTTGTCCTTTAATACCCCTAACTTGAATTCTTTGTGCCTCTTATGATCTCATCTCCTGCTTCAAATGTCTTGCTCACACACTCCCTGTGGCTTGGAACACCTTTCCTCTTCACATTTCCTCTATGCATATTCAAATCTCCTATGAAATCACATCTCTGAGA
Organism: Ornithorhynchus anatinus; assembly: GCF_004115215.2. Classification (NCBI taxonomy): domain Eukaryota; kingdom Metazoa; phylum Chordata; class Mammalia; order Monotremata; family Ornithorhynchidae; genus Ornithorhynchus; species Ornithorhynchus anatinus. Next base: position 46,324,976 of record NC_041728.1, on the reverse strand, counting down.
AGCCTTCCCTAATTGATTTTTCAACTCCCCATTTCATATCCTTAGTTGAAAACTACCATTTCCTCACTACTAAGCACATCACTACTTGTGATCTGCGTAGTACCTATGGCCACAACTTTACACTATTCTACCTCTGATCTGTAGATTGTTTTAATGTCTGTCTCCCCAGCTAGACTGTAGGAGCCTCTTGTAGGTTGGAACCATGCACAAATTCTACTGCACTTGCCCAAGTGCTTAGTGCAGAACTCTTAACGTAGTTGGAGCTTAAATACTAGTAATTGATTGATTTCTGGTTAATTGGTGTGCTTGATTAGTCATGTTCTGAAGTTAAAATAACATGAGAAGCAGCATTGCCTAGTGGATAGAACAGGGGCCTGGAAGTCAAAAGGACCTGAGTTCTAATTCTGGCTCTGCCTTGTGTCTGCTGTGTGACCTTAGTCAAAGTCACTTCACTTCTATCAGGCCTCAGTTACCTTATCTGTAAAATAGGGATTAAGACTGTGAACCCCATGTGGGGAAGGACCTGTGTTCAATCTGATTAATTTGTATCCACCCCAACACTTAGCAGTGCCTGGCACATAGTAAGTGCTTAACAAATACCAATTTAAAAAAAGAGAAGTCATTGATGAGCAAAATGTCTATAGGATTTCAGGGATATTAATTGGGATTTCGTATACTACAGCTTTGTCTACCTACATTTTGACCAAGGATCTGTTAGATAGAGCCACCTCAGGTGATCACTAGCATGATTAGAAATGCATTTTTTACGTGAGATTAAACTGGGCCTTTCGATCAGGTATCTTGGAATATGGAGATTATGTTCTCAGTGAACCCAGCAGGGTCTCACAACATGTTTAGTGTTGCATATATGTCTTCAACTGTTTCTTCCAATATTGTCACTTTGTAGCCATGTGGAGTAAAGTTGTTGGATGAATATCCCTTAATTATCCTGTTGTGTTTCATGCAAAATGCCTAATATCAATCAATTGTATTTGAGTGCTTACTGTATGCAGAGCACTGTACTAAGCGCTTGGAATGTACAATTTGGCAACAAATAGAGACAATCCCTGCCCAACAATGGGTTTGCATTAAGTCATTTTAGGAGAACCAACTGCACTCACTGCTCCATTGCTTATTACCCTTTCTTTCTCTGTCCTGTTGCTTTCTCCAAGAAATCTCCATCTGTCGATGGAATTAAGAATTTGACCCACTGATCAATATTAATTCCTTTATTAGGGAACAAAGGTGCTAGGAGTTTGGCCCGGCAGCTGTACTCAAACCAGGAAAGTAAAAGAAAACCATCCTGAAATACCACAGCAGATAATTTACTAGATATCTGTATACATATGCAACTGAAAATTATTAAGTTCTCTCTCCCTCTTAATTGCATACAGACAAAGGGCAGTGGTCTCCAACTTATGCACAGGGGATTTGCAAACGCCTAGTTCTCTTTAGTGTTAAGGTGGGGAGGGGGTGCGGTGTGGTATGCATAAATCCTCTTTCCCTTTTCCAAATATCAAAGGTAGAATGGATGCCAAAGTGCTTTCTGTTTTTTCTCTCTCTGATTAGTTTCAGATGTAATACAAAAACAAATCTCTAGGAGCCCCAAACCCTTCATACCCAGTACTTTACTCTTTGTCTTTGTTTCACCCTCACAGAGAGATCTTCTTTCGGTTTTGCTTTCTCAAGGGTGGCAGAAAGTAATACACTCAACCTCTTTCCCAAACCTGGAAATCTCAATTTTACTTTTTTTTCCCTGTTAAGTGTGCAAATATTTAACTCTCCTTGAAAAGTTATACATAATGTGCTGGGGAATTAAACACTACTAGGTCCCAGCCCCACTGCACTTATCTTTATATCTGCAATTTATTTATATTAATGTATGTCTCCCCCTCTATATTATAAGCTCCTTGTGGGCAGGGAATGTGTCTACCAACACTGTTACATCGTAGTCTCCCAAATGATTAGTACAGTGATTTTCACATAGTAAGTGCTCAATAAATGCCATTCATCAATTGAGTCTAGACAAATATAGCTTTTATGTCCCCTTCCTTGAAACTCTGAATTGATTCTCTATTTGGAGTAGATATTTTAAAGATCTCCCAGTCTCCTTGCAAGGCTCACCTTTAATCAATCAACCAATCAATGGTATTAATTGAGGATTAACTGTTTGTAGAACACAGTACTAAGTGCTTGAGAGAGTGCTTATAATGGAGTTGGTAGATGCATTCTCTGCCCACAAGGAGCTTACAGTCTAGAAGGGGAGGCAGACATTAGCATAAATAATTTACAGATAATAATAATGGTATTTGTAAAGCGCTTACTTCATGCCAAGCACTGTTCTAAGTGCTGGGGTAGATACAAGGTAATGAGGTTGGCCCACATAGGGCTCACAGTCTTAATCCCCATTTTACAGATGAGGTAACTGAGGCACAGAGAAGTTAAGTGACTTGCCCAAAGTCACACAGCTGATAAGTGGCAGTTGGGATTAGAACCCACAACCTCTGACTCCCAAGCCTGTGCTCTTTCCACTAAGCCATATACTTACATATGTAGGTAAGTACTGTGAGGCTGAAGGAGGAATGAATACCAAATGCCCAAGGGATACAGATATAAGCACATAGAGGATGCAGAAGGGGGAGGGAGTTGGAGGAAAGAGGGCTAATCAGAGATGGTTGCTTGAAGGAGATGTATCCTTAATAAGGCTTTATAAGTGGGGAGAGTAGTGGTTTGACATATATGGAGAAGCAGTGTGGCCTAGTGAATACAGCATGAGCCTGGGAGTTGGAACAACCTAGGTTCTGATCCCGGCTGCACCATCTGACTGCCATGTGACCTTAGACAAGTCTACTGTGCGTCCATTGCCTCATCTGTAAATTGGGGGTTATGACTGTGAGCCTTTTGTGGAAAATGTACTGTATTCAACCTAATTAGCTTTTACCTACCCGAGTGCTTAGAACAGTCAGCGTAGCTAAGAGAAGCAGCGTAGCTCAGTGGAAAGAGCACGGGCTTTGGAGTCAGAGGTCATGAGTTCGAATCCCAGATCTGCCACTTGTCAGCTGTGTGACTGTGGGCAAGTCACTTAACTTCTATGTGCCTCAGTTACCTCATCTGTAAAATGGGGATTAAGACTGTGAGCCCCACGTGGGACATCCTGATTCCCCTGTGTCTACCCCAGCGCTTAGAACAGTGCTTGGCACATAGTAAGCGCTTAACAAATCCCAACATTAACAGTGCCTGGCACATAGTAAATGCTTAACAAATAACATTTTTTTTAAAAAAGGGAGTGCCAGGCCTGAGGGAGGACATAGTAAAGAGGTTGATGGTGAGATAAATGAGATAGGGACATTGTGAGCAAGCTGGGGCCAGAGAGGAGCAAAGTGTGAGGGGGCTAGGTTAGAGTGGGAAAGCGGTGAGTTAAGGTAAACAAAGATAAGTTGATTGAGGGCTTCATAGAAGATGTTAACAAGTTTCTGTTTGATGTGGAGGTGAATGGGCAACCACTGGGGGTTCTTGAGGAGTGGGGAGATGTGAACTGAACTCTTTTTAGGGAAATGATCTGGGCAGCAGAGTGAAAAATGGACTGGAATGGGGAAAGACAGGAACCCGGGAGGTAAGTGAGGAGGCTGATGCAGTAATAATGGTGGAATAGAATAAGTGCTTTTCTTTGTCTTTCAGACTCTCTGTACTTACCTGCTACTATGTTAATTTGTAAATCAACCCCCCCCTGCAATTTGGGGGTTTTCAATCAATCATATTGAGTAATTACTGTGTGGCAAATACTGTATTAAACTCTTGGGAGCATATAATGTGTCGAGTAGATAGAGAAGTTCCCTGCCTACAGCGAGTTTACAGTCTAGAGGATCTTCTTGCATGTTGATCCCAATGTTTTACTCATTTCAAAAATTACTAACCAGGGACAATCATTTTGCCTTATGTGGCAGCATGAGGGTTGTTGGAAAGTATTCATATTACAAAGCTTCCCCAGATATGACTGCCCCAGAAGAGGAAAATGGATCAGACAACTATCCAGGTAATTCTGGGGAAACTTCCACTGTTGAAATGCAGTGGTGGTCTAGTGGGAAGAGCTTGGGGCCAGGGTAATGAGATTTGGGGTATAATCCTAGCTCTTCTGCTGGCCAGCTGTGTGACCTGGGAAAGTAATTTAACCTTTCTGTTTCTCAGTTTCCTCAGCTGTAAAATTAGGGGATAGTATATACTTCTGTCTACTTCACTAGGATATTATGAGGATAGAGTCCTTTTTGAAAAATAAATATGTTATATAAATATATTTTCTCAAAATAATCCCAAGAAATACCAATTTATCTGGGTAATTCAGCCTAAATTTAGGCCTCAGTTCTTCAGATATTTTGTAAATGTTAATGGATGTTTCAATTATCAAAATAAAGCATAGTAATAATCACTAGGAAGCTCAGGTGAGACCTCAATGCAATATAACTAGTGGAGTCTCACATTTAAAAATCTCTTTATTGAACTAGCACTTTGCAGTCACCACATTGAAACATAAGGATGTGACCATTCATCACAGATATTCCTGTGGAAGCTATTTGTCACTCCATATAAGTATCTCACAATTATCAACTCTGTAAGGTTCCATAGGAACCCTTCTGGGATTCATAGAGGTATAAGGATTACAAAGGCTTCCTGTCCAGAAAAAATGATATTTTTTCTCTTCGAAGGTTGAAATCTCTAACTCAATTATCATGGAAGTATGCCAGTAGATTAAACCATTTAGGAACTATGCTGCATTGACTTTCAAATTACTTCATTTCTAGTGCAGATATATGCTTTTGTTAAGACATTAAACACTTTTCCATACTTGACCAAATTCTCTAAGGGCTGAAATTCCTTAATCTCACCGCCCCCCCCTCTCACCACCACCCCGACCGCAAACCATTTGATACAATTTAGTACATAGTAGCAGTAATTTACATGCAAGCAACCTGGTGGCCCAAAAGTGCTTTAAAGGTACTTTCCTAAATGTCAGAATCACTCTGAGATTGTACCTTAAGCCCTAAGAGAATCCATCAAGTACTTAAACCATGTCAGCCAAGTTGTTCCTCATTAATTAACAAGAAATCAATTCCTCATGGAGAGTGTTTGCTTCATATCTCTACTATGCATGAATTGAAAGCATTCTAAAAGTTTCTGTCAATAAAATCAATTTTCTGGTGGGTCAGATTCCTGGAGTATTTCATTGCTAAATGTATGGAATCTATATTCTTGAAACATATGGATGAATGTGATCTTCTGAAGTGGCCTGATCACAACTCTCTTAATGTTATTGCTGAAGACCCCTGCTGGAAGCTTAGGCAAGACGCTCTTGTAGACTGTAAGCTTCTCTGGGGTAGGGATCACATATACCAACTCTTTCATCTTGTATTTCCCCAGGGCTAAGTTCAGTACTCTGCACAATGCACTGAATAAGTACCGCTGATTGATTGATTAGAAATATCTTCAGTCTAAAAATTGATTCATGCATAGTGATTAGCCAGATAATTCATGCCCTTTAAAATACACTTTGGCCTCAGTGACTCAGATAATTCAGTCAAAACATACATGAATATTTAAATGCGGTTATTTTGACAAGCAGGTTGTTGCTCCAGCTGCAATGCTATTAAACTAATCATTAACTATCATTAATCTTTGGCCCTTCATAGTTTTTATTATTATGAATAATAGTAATAAAATGTTAGATAATGCTAAGTCTCTTCCCCACAACAGCACAAAGTTATTTCCTTGTGAAGAAGGAAATTTCAGGTACTACTGTCTCTGTTTTACCATTAGTGAAATCAATACCAAAAAAGACTGAGTGACTTTTCCCTGGTCTCCTGTAAAACAGCAGGGGAGTGGGGACTAGAATTCAGCCTTCCTCTCTTTTGTTTGGTGCTTTAGGGCCCCAAATTTAATATCTTATCCATATCAAAGTCTAATTTTGCACACTTAGTTAACTGCACGAAGTTTCTCTTCAGATCCTTAACTCAACTCATCTTCCAAACTACTTTCTAACTTCTGAAAATAGTAGCTACTCAGTAGCCCCTCAGAACATGCTAGTCTTAAAAGGAAGAGTCAGAGGACCTGAATTCTAATCCCTGCTCTTCCACTTGTCTGCTGTGTGACCTTAGACAAATCACCTAACTTCTCTTTATCTTAGTTCCTTCATCTGAAAAATGGGGATTCAATACCTACCTGTTCTCCTTCCTACTTAGACTGTGAGCTCCATGTGGGCTCTCTAGACTGTAAACTCACTATGGACACAGAACGAATCTGCTGTAGTTCTCTCACAAGTGCTTAGTAAGCACTCAATAAATACTACTGATTGATTGGTGTGGGGCCTAATTATCATGTATCCACCCCCATGCTTAGTACAGTGCTTAACACATAGTAAATGCTTAACAATTGCCTCAGTAATAATGCTAATAATTATTATTGAAGATTATTCTGTTCTGAAATGCCACTACTAGTTTTCAGCTTAACCCTGCCTTGTCTTCAGAGCCTCTACAGGGAACACCCCACCCTGAGCCTCTATTATTATATTGTACACTTCGAAGCGCTTAGTACAGCTCTGCACGAGGAGGCATTCAATCAATTCAATTGACTGACTCTACATCTTGGAAATACTAAAGGGATCGCTGACCAAGATATCTGCTTCAGGGCAATGCTCTAGTTGGATTCCTGGTTATATCACTTGTAGCAGAGTGCAGAAGCTCATTGAAGTTTTCCTCACCCAGTTTATATCCTCTAAGCTTTGGGGAAGGAATGATCCGTTTGATACAGGCAGTCGAAAATAAATATGAGAAGGTCATTGTACTGTAAAACTTTGATATATGGAGAAATGTGAACTTTAGAGGGATTTGTAAAATACTGTCACACTGAAAGCAGTTGAGTAAGTGGGCTCATCTATCACTAAAAACATGGACTGTGATATCCCTGCTTAAAAGTGGAACAGGAAAATACTCCACCCTGATTAAATGGCCATAATTTCTCAAGACTGTGACATGGCTGTCAGGCCTGGGAGTTGGAGTCAGAAAATACAAATGGTTGGAATTTATAATGCAATGTCAAAATGTCAAAGACTTGATTCTTCCCCATTTCAGGCTTTTAGATAATTATTTTAGCATTTTAACATGGTAACTTGGAAATTTGTATTGCATGTCAAAAAATCCATAGTTTGCTACTTTTAAAAAAACCAATAGACAGCTTGTATGTGGAAATAATATTTAAATTCTTATTATGTACACCTTGTTGAATAATTTGCACCTAGCATTATAAGGTTGAGCTTACAAGTTTTCTTCAAGCATAGATTCTGAACACTATACCTACTCAAGACAAAAGATGAAAAAATCAAACTAGTAGAAAAATTATTTTTGTATTAGAGAAACCCGTAAAACAGACTGTATTTATTCCAAGTTTAAATGAGCAATTGTTTTCACATCCTCGGATTTTTGAGTTGAGTTCTTGGAGCTGCTTTCATCGTCAGTGTGGTCAACTTCTTTCTCCCTGTATTACAAATTATTCATTCATATTAATATCTGTCTCACCTTCTAGACTGTAAGTTCATTATGGGCAGGGAATGTCTCTGACAGCTCTGTTGCACTGTACTCTCCCAAGTGCTTAGTATGGTGTTAAGTACACAGTTAGTGCTCAGTAAATGCCATAGATGATGATGATTATCTTGTGTATACCCAGTGGTTAGTGCAGTGTCTGGCACATAGTAAACAATAAACAAATATCTTTTTTTTTTAAAAAGTCCAAAATTGGAACCTTCTAGAGTAGATACAGTACCCAGTTTTTGCTAAAAGAGTAAAGATAAGGAATTGTTTTCAGTCCCAGGGTACATCCAAATAATATAACATGATTCATTAGCACAAAGAAATGGAAGAGAGGGAATAACTTGGCAAGCCTTTGGCAAGGATGTTGCAGTTATCTTTTGACAGATGAGCTCAATGAACTAACAGTTTAAAGAGCAGTTGGGAACCTTAAGTACCAAGAAATCAATGTGCTGACCTTACAGTGGTGAGTGAAGTTTCTTGACTGGAAAACATAAACTTTTTGACCCTTGGGGAGAACTGATTCCTGTATGCACTATTTGAGAGCTCTGTAATTGCAAATATCATCAATTAAAGCTAAGATGGTATGACCCCAGGTGTGTACCACTTCCTGATTAGGATATTAGATTAGGATTTTAGTTGTTATAGAGCTGGGGTTGTGTTCTTAAAGAACCTGCTGCTAAGGAGAGATTGTGATGTGGTACTCATAGCTTGACTGAAATTGCATACATAATAATAATAATAATAATAATGTTGGTATTTGTTAAGCGCTTACTCTGTGCAGAGCACTGTTCTAAGCGCTGGGGTAGACACAGGGGAATCAGGTTGTTCCACGTGGGGCTCACAGTCTTAATCCCCATTTTACAGATGAGGTAACTGAGGCACAGAGACGTTAAGTGACTTGCCCAGAGTCACACAGCTGACAAGTGGCAGAGTCGGAATTCGAACCCATGACCTATGATTCCAAAGCCCGTTCTCTTTCCACTGAGCCACGCTGCTTCTGGAGCACAACCATTCTGTAGGCACTGAATCACGGTCTGTCCAGACAGATGGCTTTGTAGAAAGGATGCTTCTTAATCTTGCATTGACTTTCTATCCCAGTTGGGTAATGGAAACACAATTTTGAAAACATTACAAACAGGGAACTAATTTTAATATGGTTCCCTGGCTACATTGAAAGTGGGTGAGCAATTTCACACCACTCTTCTGCATTTCCCTAGCTGATCAATTCTTATTTATTCAAATGGAGCTCCCCATGTTAAAAGAAAGTCAAATCAGAAATGTGAGTAGGCCATCTGCTGGACTTGAACACTACACACTGAACTTATTGTTGTACTTGTGTCCGGTTACCTTGCTTGACCCTTTAGGTCTCATACCTGAATACAGTTGTGTTGATTGGATTGGGGAATTTGTTGTTCTTGGATCATTTTCATCCTCTCTATCAATGGCATGGACCAGTACAGGGTGGGAGCAGGAGTGGGTTGGGTGAACAAGTGATATGATGGAACTGAAGTAATAAATTTCTCCAGGTGAGTATTAATACAAATAATAATACAATATTCATTCATCCAACAGTATTTATTGAGCACTTACTATGTGCAGAGCACTGTACTAAGTGCTTGGAATGTACAATTTGCCAACAGATAGAGACAATCTCTGCCCAGTGATGGGCTTACAGTCTAAATGGGGGAGATGGACAAAAACAAGACAACATAATCACAGTAAATAGAATCAAGGGGATGTACACCTCATTAACAAAATAAATAGGGTAAGGAATAGTAACATGTCTTTGAGCATAGTTCACTAAACTGAAAGTCTCCTGAGGGCAGGGATTGAATTTACCAATACTACTACTATTACTGATGGTGATAATAATAATAATTGTGATTTTTTAAGTGCTTCCTTCATGTCAAATGCTGTATTAAGTGCTGGGATCAGTACAAGATAATCAAGTCCTATCTGGGAAAATGGATATTGAATCCCTATTTTGCAGATGAGGAAACTGAGGCACAGAGAAATTAAGTGACTTGCCCAAGGTCACACAGCAGACCAGTGTTAGAACTGGAATTAGAACTTGACTCTCAGACCTTTGCTCTTTCCATTAGACCATGCTGTTTCTCTCAGTTGTATAATGCCATCAATGGTATTGTACTCTTCCAAATGCTTAAATACAGTATTCTGCACAAAGTAAGCACTCAATAAATACCACTGATTGATTTACTAATTTTTTTAAGTAGCAGCTTAGTAAATGGAATGGAAAGCATCCATACCTTCCTACTCTACTGTTAGGATCCCTGTTCTAAATGTGTAGTACTTTTTATGGCTCAGGTATTTTGGGAAAAAAAGTAGAAATGAGGTGGCAAAAAGATATGCTGCCTCTAGAAATAGAGAAATGTTAATGTTACTCCTAAGATCTAGTGTGTAGTGAATTAATTTCTCTCTGAATGTTGACATTATAAAATGAATGTTTCAAGAGTCACTATACTTCCTCTTCTATGGAGAGAAGAAGAAAACTGCAATAGACATGTTAGCGTTAATCTGTTGGCCACCTGGGCGAATCAAGAATTAGTCAAAACACCTTACCTTTATGGGTAAGGTTTTGCTGTTTTCAACCTCTTATTGAAGATTCTTGTCAATGTTAAGGTTTTTTTTTTAGTATTTTTCCATTCTCTTCTATTCCACATCTCCCTCTCCTGTGAACCCTTATTGGTCTATTTCTTTCTATCTGCACATCTTCAGAAACATACAAGCCCTCGTTTAGCCTACGTGTCTTAATGACCTCGAGCCCAATCAGTCATTCAACAGTCAAACCTCTAGAGTGCTTACTGTGTGCAGACCACTGTAATAAGTGCTTGGGAGAGTACAACACAACAGTGTAACAGATACATTCCCTGCTCACAGTGTTTATAGTCTTAGAAGGAGCATATCCTGGAAAGACATATGACACTGTGGGGAGTCATAATACTCAACCTGATTTATTCAGAGGAGTAGAATAGGGCTCACCAACTAGCCAGCCATTGTTTGTCGTTGACTCCAATGCAGGAAACCCAGCCAGACAAGGAAATCATTTCCTTGATTCGGAAGCTAGTGGCTCTGGTGCTTCCGGTTTCCCAGAATATCTGTCAAAATTGGTTATATGGGCAGTGATATGTCCTCTTTGTCCTCTAGGTACAGCTGTTTTGACATTCTATAACTTATTTCATTAGGGCAAATTAGATTTCTTTCCTCCCTTCCCAGCCATCATCAAATCAATATGAGATCCTGTGATTCTGTTCATAATACTCTTCAGCACATGCCATGAAGGAAGGTTGTGGGAATTATTTCACGTTTGCACAGCACTTGGCCCCTCTCCGTTAAAAAGAACTCTGTGGAATGCAAAGTTCTATTATTCATTCAGAATAGAGCAGCAACCCCTGCCATCATTTCTGATGAGGTCTCTAGAGAGGATATCAATCAAAATCTGAAAAGAAAATGGTGTGGGAAAGTAGGTCTGAGAGAATAGAAGTCATCAACAAACTTAGATGAAAAAGCTAAGGGTTAGTAAAAATGCTAAGAAAGACAATTCATATTAATTTAAGCATTTTACGCGGTGGGGGTCAAGAATAATATGAAAGGAGCAAAGACAAATTTCAATCTGGATGCAAGAAATCAGTAAGAATGAGTAAATCTTACACTAATGACCAGATTTGTAGGTCTTTGGGGAATCTCTAATACAACTAATTCCCTTCTCTCATCTCTGGTGGCAGACACACAATTCTTTGACTATTTACGAGCAAGAAAAATGGACTGTAATCTGAGGGATCCAGGTTTTTAATGTCTGTTCCTGTTCATGCTAGTCTTGGGTGTTGTATAATGAATACTTTGTGGAGGACTATTAGATTGTAAACTCCTCTATTAGGGTGAAAACTCTTCAAGAGCAGGTAGGATGTATTTTGCTTCTCGTATACTCACCCAAGTGTTTAGTATGAGGCTCTGTGCCCAGTAGCCATTCAATAAATATCACTGAGGATTGATATTAGATGGCCTTATTCACTTGACAGGAAAGAAGTTGTCATTGTGGCCTAACTATGGTTTCTACAGATTGTGGAGCTCTTTGGTTCATAGAAATACACTGAATGGGGAAAAAAGAGCTCTGGTAAGTATTTAGGTCCTGGAATCAGGATACGAATTTGTTATAAGCTTTCCTTTCATGGCAAAAATGAATTATAAATACAGCTAGCTGGAACCATTGACTGGAAGCAACTTTGTAATATACTTGTTTACTTTTTGGAGAAAAGAAAAGGTTGCATACCTAGATTATTCATTTGTTTTCTGAAGTTAACTTGTCATTCCCTTGTTGGTGAACCCAGCAAACTATGCAAAACAAGAGTCTCCTTCATTCTTTGTGGGGAAGTTTTTTTTGGGTTCTTTTCCTTGTTTTCCTTCTAGATATCTTATCATGGTCATTTTTAACACAACTGTCATTTTGACTGAACAGTATCTTTGTTTTAATCAGCCTACAGACAGTCTTTAATGCTTTGAAAATATGTAATGTGATGTTCACTGTGAACACAATTTTATCAACTTCGGTACCTCTGGCTTCCATTGGCTAAGGAATTCTCACTGTCGCTGAGAGGAGCTATACCATGAAACAACTGCCTTATTTCACTATTGAATTGTACATTCCAAGCACTTAGTATAGTGCTCTGAATAAATACGCTCAAGTGCTAAGTGCTCAATAAATATGACTGAATGAATAAATTGCACTGCAGGGGTTGCTGTATTTTGCTGTTGACTAAGTGTAGTTCACAAATAGCTTAACCATCTTTCTCTATAAATGTAAGGTGATTATCTTTAACTCTTAGATATTAGAATGCAGAAGTGCATTCCTGTAATTAAAAAAAAATTAACCAACTCCTTCATCCTAATCTTGGTTGAATATATATGGTTTGTGAACATCAAATTCATAAATCAAACACAAAATAACTTCGCTTGGAATGACAGTGGAATGGACAATTTGGCCATGGCAAGATACATAGCCTGACTTCTTTGGTGTCTGTTTACAACAAATTTTTGACATTGTTTGGTAAAAGTTAAATTTCATAATCTGGGTCCCACACATGTATTTGGCCAAGAGGATGGAGGCAGGCCAGAAAAGTCCTTGGAAGAGTAGGACTGTATCTGAATCTAGGGGAAACATGTAGTAGAGAGAGCAAGAGGTATCCCTATTTCCTCATTTCCCTTCTCTTGTTTACAAATTCTGCCCTTCCCAGTCCCTCTTTCCTTCCTCCACCCCTCACACACAGCCTGTGGAGGCCATTTATGCCACTTCCTTCTGAATATGGGCAATATTAGAAAGGTTAGGACTTGGGATAGAAGATGCCTTATGAAGAGGTGGTGTAGACTCACCTTTTGATTCACTGTTTTTACCTTTTCCCTCATAATGCCTCTGTACCTCTAAACCTTGATGGCATAGGAAGGAGGATCATGTGGATAATAAAAATAACTATCAGTACTTATACTATTACTGCAATTGGAATATTCTCCATGGATAATACATGGGTATATTGATATTAATATAGTCATCATCCCATGAAGGATAAAAAGAAGGTTAACTGATCCAGAAAAATCAGCCCTTTCACCAAATATGATTCAAATTTTTAAGTAGCAAAATTTTTAACTTCAGATATGATTTAAAGAAATTACAAGACATATTTTAAAAATCAGAGTAGGTATTATCCATTACGATGCATAAATATGATTATTAAATGAAAAAAATCCTGCTTTAAGGAGTCATTGGAGCTAATTCATTCAAGGAATTTGGAGAGGAATGGTAAGAAGGGAGATGGGGCAATAACTGGAAGGAGCCATTAATTTTAATAGAAAAGTCATTTTCTCACAACCTAATTCCCTCAACTGCACCAAGCTGAGGGAGATCTCTAATTTAAAATCAAACCAATAATGTTCTTAGAGGGGAAAAAAGGGAAACAATTACAAATTACTTGTCAAATGAAAAGAGCTAAATATTGCAGTTCTTAATTTTTTTCTTAATAATTCAGTTGTGGAAACCCTGATAACACTCAATTGTGAGTAGCATACTAACACCATGTCAATCCAGTCAGAGTCCTAGAACTTAGAATAAGGTAGCATATTTAGAATTAGAAGAGCATACGCAAGCAAACATACGGAAATCATTTAGTTATTTTGAGGTCATTTTTGGACAGCCTTTGTGCTAAGCCCAGCTGGAGTTTAATGTAAAAGCCCCAAAGCTTCATCTATACCCTCTCTTCACTTCAGTGCACTTTATAAAAAAGTTACAGAAATCTGCATCCAAACTGGTTAGGAATTAGGCATAAATCAAACAAGCCAATAAAGACAAAAAAGATGGTACTGAAAGGGAGTCATCCTACTTCTCCAAGACATTTTTGCTTTGCTTTTTATGACCCTCTTGAATGTATTTGTAAGGTTGCCCCTGCATCAGGTGATATAAATTGAGGCCCTCTTTAAAACTGATTTACTTGCTTGGTGAGTGAACTGAAATCATCCAAGTATTTTTCTAGTTCATTTTCTTGGTGTCTTTCCCACACTCCTTCAGATGGAACATTTGACTCTTACGCTTTCTTCTGAATTAGGAACATCCATTGGGCTATAATCATCTCATCCCTATAATTAGCAACTTGAAGTTCGACATATCCAAGTGGCAGCAATGTCCTCATGAAAATCACCAGAAAGTGACTCTAAGTTCCAAACAATACTCATGTGAAGCCTCCTGCCCCTTTCATCAGTTCATCAGTCTGTCATTTGTATTTACTGAGTGCTTACAGAGGGCAGAACACTGTGCTAAGGGCTTGGGAGAGCACAACAAAAGCAAAGCCCACATTTCCTGCCCTCTATGAATTTGTGATCTGGGGAGTAAAGTATCCAGACTCAAATTGTTAATGAAGAATGAGAGGAAGAGGAAGAAGGATAAAATAAATAGTGTAACTGTCAGGGTAAAATAGCAGAATAAATAATTGAACACATACATACATTCATATAAACATACATAAGCACTGGGTAAACCATGGATACATTATGTGCTTCTCCTGCCTTTTTCAACTCTCCCATCTTTCCCAGAAGCATTTCAAGAGATCTGCCTTCTCTCAAAATCCACCTTTCCACCTGCATATCTGACCTTTCCACCTTATCAAAACACTTGCCCTCTTCTTTCTCCCCGCTGACTGCCATCAACTGTTTGCCCTCCAGTGACTCTTCCCCACCGCTTTCAAACATGTTCATGGCTCTTCTACCCTAAAAAAACCCTCCTTGCCCCACACTTCCCTCCAGTTATTGCCCCATCTCCCTTCTACCATTCTTCTCCAAACTACTTGAACTAATTATCTACACCTGCTCTCTCAAGTTCCTCTTCTCCAGTTCTTTCCTTGATCCCCTCCAATCTGGCTTCTGACCACTTCATTCCACATAAACTGCCCTCTCAAAGGTCCCACATTATCTTCTTGCCAAATCCAATGGCTTCTACTCCATCCTAATCCTCTTCGACCTCTCAGCTGCTTTCAACACTGTTGAGCATCCCCTTTTCCTGGAAACATTATCCAATCTCATCTTCATTGATATGGTCCTCTCCTGTTTCTCCTCCTATCCCTCTGGCCACTCATTCTGAATCGCTTTTATGAGCTCCTCCTGTCTCCCACCTCTAACTGTGGGAGTCCCTCAGAGATCATTTCTGGGTTCCCTATCATTCTTCATCTACACCCACTCCCTTGGAGCACTCATTCTCCTCCATGGCTTCAAAAATTACCTCTATACCAGTAATTCACAGATCTACATTTCCAGCCATGGTCTCTCTCTCTGTGTTAAGCAGGCTTTTGAGTTGACAAGACTTAGAGTCATTGGGAATGAACTTGGTGACCTTTCCTGCAAGAGCTGGAATTTTAACTAAAAATGTGACCTGATATGAAAGATAGAGATAGCTGGTGGAAAAGTTTGTAGATCCTGCTAAGGATTTTCTGCCTAATGTTGAAAATGCATTTCTCCTTATCCTTGCCTCCATCTCCTCCAGTCACCTCAAATCTTATGCTATGTGGGGGCCAAGGAGGTCAATTGGTCAAAAATCCTATCTAGATCTTTAGGAGACTGAAATACATATATTCATTGACTTCCCTTGAGTAAAATATACTGTTGGGAATATACATTTTTTGACCCCGAGTTCTCATTACTTCAATTAATTCAATAGTATTTTTTCTACCCCCATTATGCTTGCGAGTGTAGTGGTTTACAGTATTTCTTAAGCACTTACTATTTGCTAAGTGCTAAGTTAGCTCTAAGATGGTAAACTAAGTATATATCAATTCTTCTCAGGCAAAACGAGTGAAAATTGACTTCAACTTCTAACTTGGAATCTCTGGTCTTATTTAGACTTCACAAATAAAAAAAGATGTTTTGTTATTCAAGCCACATACTAGTACAAACTCCACATTTTTTCCTGCTGTGTTTCCCTGAGACTCTAGTGATTTAAGTGTATTTATGTTTTGAGTATCTATTTACAATTAATTTAATCTTTGTTAATGCACTGAGGGCTACCCTTGATTATTATTATTATAACCTTTTTAAGTTGCAGCTTGAAAAATTGCTTCACTATCATGCACCATTGTACCTTTGAATGCTCATTATAGACAGGGAACAAGTCTGCTAATTCTCTTACATTGTACTTTCCCGAACACTTAGTGCAGTGCTGTGCACATAGTAAGCACTCAATAAATATCACTGGTGATGAAGATGATGACCTTGACCACAAGAAAGACTAGTCTATTGAACTAGAAAAGTGTTGTGATATAAGGAAAGAGCTCCAGGCAGGAAGTCAGGAGGCTGGGACTTTCATCCAACTTCTACCAGTGCAAACTTGGGCCAGGCTCTTCAACTTTCTGCCTATGTGTTCACCTAGCAAATAGAGATAATACCTGTGTGACCTTACTTTATAAGAATTCTGTGGTGATGAAACAGTGCATGTGAGCATGACTTGAGTTTTTAGAGAGAAAAAGTGCTATAAGAAATTAACTGAATATTTGAAGGCCTTCAGAAATAGAGAAATTTCCAAATATTTTTCTACATCTGCAGAAATTGAATTATTCAAACTCATGTCAGTTTACAACTTAAATTCTTTATAGATTACATTGGCAAGGAACCTGTCTACAAATTCTGTGGCATTGAACTCTCCCAAGTGCTTATTAGAGTGCTCTGCACCCATGAGTACTCAATCAATACCACTGGTTAATTCACTGATGAAACTTATCGGGTTTGCTTTTGCTTATTGCAAGCCCCAGTAGGAATGAGGCTCACATGTATGCCAACTGGGTTCATGGAATAGTAAGTGGAAAACTTGGATTAGACTATATAATAGGATCACATTCCTTTCATATAGATATATATTATTACATTCCACTATTTCCTTTATCTATAATGTATGTTATTGTCTGTCTCCCTCCATAAACTGTAAATTCCTTAGGGGTAGGGAGTGTGTCTACCAAATTTATTGTATTCTTTTTTCCTAAGTGCTTAGTACAGTGGTCAGCACACAGTAAGCATTCAATTAAAAACCTCTGATTGATTGATGCCCACCATGTAATATGATATATTCTCCCTACTTTGACTGTGAGTGCTCTGTGGATTGTTCACTGTCCAATCTGATTATCTTCTACCTACTCTAGAATTTACCACAGTGCTCTGGCTCTCAGTGAATAAAGAACATTATTATTATTATTATTATTATTATTATTATTATTATGTCACTGGGATCATTATTAGTATTTGTTGAATACTCATTTTAGGAAGAGGAGTAAATTGGGTGCTAGTGAGAGTACACTGAAAGCAGAAGTTGTTGTCTTTGTCCTTGAGAAACTTAAAATATGAAGGAGGATATAGATGTGGGCAGGGAATGAGTCTACCAACTCTATTATATTGTAATCACCCAAACAGTCAGTAAATATGATTGACTGATGGTAAGCCCTAGGAGAAGTCTAATGTCGATGATGTACTAAATTAACAGCGCTACTGCCAATATGTGCAACTCCCACCCCCTCCACCTCCCCCGCCTTAATTTGCCTTTCTTACAAAAAAATAAATCCATAAGAATGTTGCTATATTATATCCCTGAATTCTGGCTACTCCCTTCCATCTCCCACTACACTCTGATTACCACCTGCTTTCTGCTCCTGCTTTGACCCTACTCCTAACCCATCACTTCCTTCTAGGCCTTCACTCTCCTTCATCTCCTCTCCCACCCACTGATCATGGTAATTGCCTGCTCATACTCTCCTCCCCAATGAAGTCCAAATAAGCTACGACCCTTTAAAAACAATTTTTTGAAACCACTTTACAAAGCAAATGTTTGAAGCAATAGTGAACACCGCTACCAGTATATAATGTCTCAGCTGTGCAGCAAAAATCAGCATCCTGAAATATCAGCCATGAGTACATATACTTCTGTAACTCAGGAAAAAACAGAAATAAGAAGGAACATACATTCTATTCCTCAATTCTTTACACCCCATTCACCTGATTTTCTAGTTCCCCAAAGTTTTCATTGCGTTTTGGTCTAAGTGATTTGGCTTATTGATTAGTCATGGCCAGAGAAGCAGTATTATGGCTTAGTGGACAGAGCACGGGCCTGGGAGTCAGAAGTACCTGGGTTCTAAATCCCAGCTCCACCACATGTCTGCTTTATGAATTGGGCAAGTCACTTCACTTCGCTGTGCCTGTTACCTCAACCCTAAAATGGGGATTAAGACTGCATACCCACCCTGGGACAGGGACTGTATCCAATCTGATTAGTTTGTATCTACCTCAGCATTTAGAACAGTGTTTGACACATAGTAAGCTCTTAACAAATAGAATAATAATAATAATTATTATTATGTCAGGTTTCTAATGTCTACAACAGTTCCTCCCTTAATGTTGAGATCAAATGCAATGACACCATTGTAAAATGGCTACTTGATCGATACAAAATCTGAAGATATGTTTAGGATTGTAAATGAGGAAAAAGAAAAACCTATCAATCACCATTAGTACATAAGGTGTATTTTAATAAAATGTCCAAAATACTTGCTTTTTCACTCCATTTGCTTCTTCAGGAATTATGGCATTTATCTCCTGGGTATACTCAAATTAAAGTGCTCAAACTACATAATTTATAGCTATGATGCACAAGTTTGAGTTTCTTCATTCAAACAATGTTCTTGGGCATTCCCTTTACAAATTTTGAAAGACAACATTACCCATTTTTTGTAGGAATAGCAGCTTCATGTACTGAAAGCAAGAAATATTCCCCATTCAAAGAATGTGGTAAGGAAATGTCAGTTCTAGCAACTCCAAAGTTTAGGTGGACATCATGATTCTGATGATTTTCCCTTTATGACTCTCAAGATAATTTAGGGTCCTTGCTCTTAACCAGTTCATGCAAGTGAACTAGTCTTGTAGCCTAAAACTCTCAGTAGTATCTACTTAGTGTTTCAAAAGCCATTGCCTGAATGGTCACTTTCGTGCAACCTTTAGTGATGGCCTCAGAATTATTTGGTTGACTATTTTCCTCCTTCAAATTGATATTGAACTCAGTGACATCTGTGATTAGAAAGCATCTTTTTTACTTTTTCAATTGACTGCATGACACTTCCAGAGTAATAAAAATCCATTTAAATGAAACATACAAGGCAATAGTCACTGAACTCCAGTCCCATTAAATATTTATCAGCACAATAGTACAGGCTCCATTGTGCAGTAAACATTAGACTCTGTAAATTTAATAGTTTCCAGTAAGGAAATAATATCCTTCCAGAGCTTTTTCGTCTGAAGTATTGGACTTAACAAATAAATAGTTCATGATGTGCCAAAACTGAATCGCCAAATGATTGACCACATCCTTTATTGCACAAGAAAAAGGTCACTGTTGTTTTCACAAGTGTGCACCATTCAGTGTTTGACCTCACTGAATAAATAGTATGGGACTGGTATTTCTATATTAACCCTTATTTTACACTATCTATACATGAAGGAGTAGGGGTGCTGGAGAAAGGAACTAAGTAATGTAGGGAATGGGGAAACCCAACAGGTCTTGACTCCGGTATTTCCTGCTGTAGTTCAGAAGTTGTTTATCTGAATTTCCAGGAGTCAAAGCAGCTCTCCTTATCTTCAAAGGTCTTCCTAAATCACATATCCTCCAAAAAGCCCTCCCCAATTAATTTCCAATCTTCAGCACTTCTGCTCTGCCTTAGTAAAGGTTTAGTCAAAACCCACTGTAGCATCTAAGTGCTATTTTACATCCTTTATTACTTGAACAATAATCCATTTACATATCCCCTTTTCCATTTTTCTCCTGTCTGTAAATTACTTTGGTTAGTCCTTTCCCTATTAGATTTGTATACTCTGTGCAAGCAGGGATCATATCTATTTAATTTATTGTTCTCTCCAAGTGCTTTTTTAAAAAATGGTATTTGTTAAGTGCTTATTGTGTGCCAAGCACTGTAGTAAATGCTGGGGTAGATACAAGGTAATCAGGTTGGGACAGAGTCTCTGAACCATGTGGGACTCACAGTCTAAGTCAGAGGGAGGAGGAGTCAATCCCATTTTACAGATGAGGTACCTGAAACACAGAGAAGTTAAATGACTTGTCAAAGGTCAAACAAAAGGGAAATGGTAGATCCAGTATTAGGACTCAGGTCCTCTATTTCCCAGGCCCCTACTCCTTCCTCTAGGCCACCCTGCTTCGTATAATGCAGCATAGCTTAGTGGAAAGAGCCCGGGCTTGGGAGTCAGAGGTTGTGGGTTCTAATCCCAGCTCCGTCACTTATCAGCTGTGTGACTTTGGGCAAGTCACTTAACTTCTCTGTGCCTCAGTTACCTCATCTGTAAAATGGGGATTAAGAGTGCGAGCCCACACAGGGCAACCTCATTACCTTGTATCTACCCCAGCTCTTAGAACAGTGCTTGGCACATAGTAAGCACTTAACAAATACCATGATCATCATCATCATCATCATCATAATGCTTAATATAATGCTCTGTCCCGAATAGGCATTCAAGAAATACTACTGTTAAATGCAGTGACTGAATGGAAAGTGCAGCACTGTGAACACACACGAAGAGGGTGCCATTCATTGATTTACCTTGGAATGAGGAAAAGTTTTAAACCTTAGAGTAAATATATGGCGTATAGATGTATCGGTTTTATAGGCTTCCTATGACATAGAAATAGCTAGCATAGTAAAACCATCAGCAGCAGGTCAAGGAAACAAGAGAGAGCAAGGCTAATGGAAGCATTGTGAGAATTCCCCTGTCTCTGGGTTGCAGATTCCTCTGTCCATGCTGAACATTCCATCTTGTTGCTTTACAAGCTGTTGTCTAGCAAGTTCTGAATGGTCGCAGTGGGTAGGACATAGACTTAAGTGTTGGTTTTTCATGACCTAGTGATTAGACCACTAGCCTGGGAATCAGAAGGACCTGGGTTTTAATCCAGGCTTTACCACTTGCCTGCTGTGTGACCTTGGGTAAATCACTTAACTTCTCTGTGCCTCAGTTACCTCATATGTAAAATGGGGATTAAGACAGTGAGCCCATTTGGGACAGGGACTGTGTCCAACCTGATTAGCTGTATCTACCCCAGTCCATAGAACAGTGCTTGACACATAGTAAGTACTTAACAAATATAATCATCCTTATTATTAGTAAACTAAGCAGTGGAAAATGGAGGAAAAATACAGAACATGGGGGGGAAACATGGGGGGGAAATTTAATAAAATATGGAAAAAAATTTTTTTTTAACTTCTAAGCTATCATCCTTAGTGACTCAGTGAGGCTAGTGATTATGATCTCATAACAGTTTTAATAAAAATTCACCCAGTTGTGTAATAACCCATGTTTGTAACATGTGATTTGGTTGTGTAATGTTGGAAGAATTACGGAACATCATTTCCCCAATACTTCTGTTATGGTATCATATAATGTTGGTTCAAGTAGATTTGGTGTAGGAGAGTGGGTTGTTTATAGACATATGGCTTCAGGTCCTGGGGTAATGCTATTATGCTTCCCAGCCTCCATCTCAGTAACACTATACTATACAATATTTTGTGTTTCTTTTGTATTTTTGCAACTCTAATGAATTCAACATTGCAAAGTAATAATTAGTGACGAGTAAATGACATAGCAAGAATATGGGAATTTTTATTAAGAAATGGTATTGATGGTGGTATCTAAAACCATCTACCCTCTAACCCCCTAATTCCCAACAAATCAACGGTTGCTCTAAAGGTATTTTCCTATGACATCTGATTGTTCAAGACCGTACTCTCTGCCCCTAAAGAGCATTCCCTGCTGTGCACCATACTTTGTTCCCAGTGAAATTTTGGCCTAAAGGGCTGAGGTTAGTCTTTAATTGTCATGATCTTGTCTAGATTAAATCTTCCCAACTAGACACAGGAAGGTCAATTACAGGATTGATTTTACTTTGGGTTGTTTGTCCATGTAGCAACATAAAAATATGATTTAAGGTAACATGATTAGTCTACTTTGTCATTGAACATTGTGGTGACAAGCCTCCTTCAATCTCAGATCTATTCATAGAATCAAGTGAATAACCAACATAACAGAAAGCTGGATTTATTCATTATTCTGAGGTGGACTTACTGAACATTCAGACAAGGGGCTATTGGCCCATTAGGCTGTTTCTAGCTCTAGTACATTCAGGCAAGCATCCTTCTTAAGCTAAAGAAAAACTGGAGATGAAGTAGTGTAGGTGGTTGAAAATGTGCAAAGTTCCTTTGCCCATAGTATTATGTATTATGTATTATGCAGATGTGTCTGGGGATATGAAAAATGGGGACCTTCATCTGTACTGTGCCAACATTAATTTTAGTTCACTTAAATTAATGTATTAATCTTCATAGATTTCATTTAATAAAATTGGCATTTACTAGCTTTTGAAGATATCTTCTATCCCTTTGATATTTTAAAGTAGCTTTGTGCATTATTAGAATGGCAAAGAAGCAGCAGGCTATTTGTTTTTCCATCTTATTCAAGTTCCAGATCCTTTCCCCCACTATAGTTTAAGCTCTTTGAGGGCAGGGTTCATTTCTACCATCCCCATTGTCATCTCTCCAGCACTTAGAATAGTGCTCTGAACATGAGTAAAAGTTTGATAAATAACAATGATTGATTGATTGATTCAGTATGGTTGAAATTATTTTCATTGTCAATTACATTCTGAGAATGCTTCTAACTTACCTCTGCAATTTCTTCTAATGGAAAATTTGTTTTACATTCTGGGATGTGGTACTCTACAATATTTGGTATGTATCCTTTGTGAAGTACTGATGGCTGTTTTATTTTTTCTTTTATAGATTTCCTTAAGGTTAGAACATTTGTTAGTGCCTGGATACCACTTTTAAAAATGACATCTAAAGAGACATGCAGGCTGATAAGCAAAATAAATCTACTTGTGAGGTGGCAAATTCAGGTGGGATAAAACACTTCTGTTTTGAATTTTATCTTCTTGGGTGTGGAGCTGAAATATAGTTAAAATCAGATAGGTTTAGAAAATTGCTATTCAGGTTTATTGACTAATGGCGGGAATATCAGGTCTAGATCCACATTGGTAGTGGGAATGGCTAAATCTAGATCTAAATGGTTTTAGGGATATAGGAGACATAACTGCACTACTCAGCACTCAGTACAGTGCAAAACACAGAGAAAGTACTTCATAAATACTGTTACAATTACTGTCCCTGCAAATGAATTTGAATACAGAAATGATAATCTAGGAAATGTCTTTAAATGAAGAGGAGAGGGGGATAATTAAACAATTTCATCAAAATCATTACTAAGATCAGTATTGGGAAGGGGTTAGGGCTTAAGGACCATTTCTTTCTGTCTTTTTTTTTTCAATTTCTTAAGAGCTTACTATGTGCCAGGCACTGTATTAAGGGCTTTATAGATTCAATTTAATCAGGTTGGGCACAATCCTTGTCCCACATAGGGCTCAGAGTCTTAATGAGTGAAATATGAAATGAAGTAACTAAGGCACAGAGAAGCAAAGCAACTTGCCTAAGATCACACAGCAGACAAGTTGGGGAGCCTGGATTAGAATCCAGGTCTTTCTGACTCCCAGACCCATGCTCTTTCCAGTAGGTCATGGTACTTCTTAAGGAAACATGCACAGAGAAGTGAAGTGGCTTGCCCAAGGTCAAAAAGCAGGGAAAGTTGACAGAGCCAGGATTAGAACCCAGGTCCCCTGATTCCCAGTCTTGTGTTCCAATGGGGAAGAATTTGAACTGAAGGGGATCAACTAGCTCAGCTGATGACTCACTTGAGCTGAATTTGTTCCCGCCCCCAGATTCAGTGGCTTGTTCCTGCATTGCTGCTGTTAGGAGAGTGCTTTCTCTATTGAGAAACTGGGTGGGGTGGGTCAGGTTGACTGGAATTGAATGATGCAGATGTTGATGAGTAATCGCATCTCATTTAGAGGAATCATTTTCCAATAAGAAACTGACTAAACTTCGACAATCTAATGCATTATTGCCAGATACCAGAAAAGATGAAGTAGTAGGTCTGGTCTCTCCAACACCAGTTAAAATTTAGGTATTAGGAAGTCTTGCATCAATTTTGAAGAAAGCAGATTAATTTATAAATATAAGAAGCATGGCCTAGTGGATAAAGCACAAGCCTGGGAGTGAGAGGAGCTGCGTTCTAATCCTGTCTCCACTATTTTCCTGTTTTATGACCTTGGGCAAGTAGCTTTTCTCTTTGCTTCAGTTGCCTCACCTGTAAAATGAGGTTTAAGACTGTGAGCCCTATATGGGACATGAACTGTGTCCAGCATAATTAGCTTGAATCTACCCTAGTGCTTAGTTCAGTGCTTGACACAGAGTAAGTGCTGTAACAAATACCTTTAAAAAAAAATTGAGAAATACCTTGACAAAGGAGGTCAAAGGTGTGCAGAGGTATTCAGAAGGGATTATCCTGTTAATAAGTTCTTTATCAAGTAGAGAATAGAGACACTGTTCAACCTACAAGGGGCAATTCCCTCATTAAAGTTGAAGGACCAATACCAGAATCACTCGAAAAAGCTAATTCTGTAAAGCCTGTCTTATTGCAACTCCCTATTTAGTCGATATTGTGATGTTATGTTTTGAATTCATTTATAAGTTTAAACAATAGGTTATGATGTTCAACATTCTATATAAGGCTCAGTGGAAAGACCTCGGGCTTGGGAGTCAGAGGTCATGGGTTCGAATTCCGGCTCTGCCACTTGTCAGCTGGGTGACTGTGGGCAAGTCACTTCACTTCTCTGTGCCTCAGTTACCTCATCTGTAAAATGGGGATTAACTGTGAGCCTCACGTGGGACAACCTGATTGCCCTGTATCTCCCCCAGAGCTTAGAACAGTGTTCTGCACATAGTAAGCACTTAACAAATACCAACATTATTATATATATATATGTATATATAAATATATATATATATATATATATATATATATATCAATTAATAGATTGTGAGCCCCTCAAGGGACAAGGTCAGTGTCTAATTCCCATCTGTATGTTCTTTTCTAGTGTGTAGTACAGTGCTTTGCACATAATTAGTGCTTAAAAATACTGCTACTACTACAGGGTTTATAAAGTGTTTTTATATTTCTCCAGAGATTCTAGAACAGATCCTATTTTTAATGTGTTTATCTGTGGATTCGAGTAATTTATGATTTAGCCCTTCATGATTCAACCATATTTTTAAGATAATAACCCTGTTGTATTGAAGGATATGTCTGTATTTGAGCATAGTTAAAAATCACAAGCCGTGGCTCAGTGGAAAGAGCCTGGGCTTCAGAGTCATAGGTCATGGGTTCAACACCCGGCTCTGCCACTTGTCAGCTGTGTGACTGTGGGCAAGTCACTTAACTTCTCTGTGCCTCAGTTCCCTCATCTGTAAAATGGGGATTAACTGTGAGCCTCACGTGGGACAACCTGATTACCCTGTATCACCCCCAGCGCTTAGAACAGTGCTCAGCACATAGTAAGCGCTTAACAAATACCAACATTATTATTAAATGAATAAACAGTCAAGTCGAGAAGCAGCGTGGCTCAGTGGAAAGAGCATGGGCTTTGGAGTCAGGGCTCATGACTTCGAATCCCAGCTCTGCCACTTGCTGGCTGTGTGACTGTGGGCAAGTCACTTAACTTCTCTGTGCCTCAGTTCCCTCATCTGTAAAATGGGGATTAAGACTGTGAGCCCCACGTGGGACAGCCTGATTCCCCTATGTCTACCCCAGTGCTTAGAACAGTGCTCGGCACATAGTAAGCGCTTAACAAATACCACCAAGAAAAAAAAAATGAAAAGTGATAGTTGAGGGAATATATATATATATATATATGTATATATATATGTATATATATATATGTATATATATATATATGTATATATATATATATATGTATATATATATATGTATATATCTGGGAACACTGGATGAGATATTGTCAGGCTATCTTGCTAATGAAATGCAAATAGGTGTTATCCATTTATTAGCATTTAGTAAGTATCTTCAATTTTTTCATTTATTTATTCATTAAATCGTATTTATTGAGCACTTACTATGTGCAGAGCACTGTATTAAGCGCTTGGAATGTACAATTCAGCAATAGAGACAATCCCTGCCCGACTAAGGGCTCACAGCCAAAATGGGGGAGACAGACAACAAAACAAAACAGAACAAAACAAGTAGTCTGGTGAAAATATCAAGATAAAGAGAATCATAGATATATACACATCATTAAATAGAGTAATAAATAATATATACAAATATGCACAGTGCTGTGGGGAGGGGAAGGGGGAAGAGCAGAGGGTGGGAGAAGGGGGAATGGGGAGGGGAGGAGGAGCAGAGGGAAAGGGAGGGCTCAGTCTGGGAAGGCCTCCTGGAGGAGGTGAGCTCTCAGTAAGGCTTTGAAGAGTGAGTTTGGTGGATGTGAGGAGGGAAGGTTAATGTAAAACTGTAAATACATTGTGGTTCAGGGAACATGTCTGCCAACTCCCTTGTTTTTACTATTATACTGTACTCTCCTAAACACACAGTAAGCACTCAGTAATTATGATTGCATGAATGAATACTCTCCCAAGTGCTTAGTACAGTGCTCTGCATGTAGTAAGCACTTAGTAAATTCCGTTGATTGATTTATGTGAAGAGTATTGAACAAGGCCCTTAGAAGTATACAGTAAAAGTAAAAGCTGTCGTTCCTGCCCTCACAAAGTTTTCTATTTAATCTGGAGGATAAGGAGGGAATTCTGTAAACATTCCATTCATAATCCTACATTGATAAAGCTCTTAGAATAATTGTGTGTTGATCAATTTGCATGTTTATGCATAAGCAAAAAGATTTGCTCCCCAAATCACAAAAGAACACTTTCCCTCTAGGGCTGCAGTTGGAACTGCCTGACACAGTGTTTGGCAAATCTACCCAAACCATGCCAAAGACCCAACTTTTCAAGATCCAAATCAGAAGCACTTAACAAATCTAGATCTCTTTTCAAGTTTAAGAAACTGAACAAAAAACAGATATTTCTGAACTTTGCAGATCACTGCAGTTGAGAACACCAAATAACCATGACATTTGACAGAAAACTAGGGTTATTTTTACAGTGAGGACTTGGAATAGAGAAGAATGGCAACATAAAAGAACACTTGAAGAAGTTTCAATGAACCATAAAAGCAGAAAGAGTCAAAAAAGAGGAGAGAGGAAGTAAAAAAAGGTGAAGGAAATGAAAATACAAGAGCTGGGAGTCAACTACTTGTTTGGAATAGATTCTGAATATGGAACCAAGGGGAAATCTAAAGAAAAACAGACAAATGGTCTCTCTCCATAAATCTGAGAGCTTATTCACATCTCTGTTGGTGACTTCAAGAAATCCTTGTAAAAAACGAGAGCTAGCGCTTTGGTTTTTGTGTACACTCTGCAGGACTAAATGCATGAGTTTATGACCTTTTCTTTACCACCAGGTAAGGTCTTTATCTTCATCAGAAGTCACCCATAATTCACTCCAGTTGCACTTAGCCGTAATGATCAGGTGTATGACTCTTTCATTTAGTGTCAAGATTTACATATGAAGGGAACTCCAAGCCGTTATTGCATTACTGAAGGCATCAAGCCAGGCTGCGAAATAGAATGTTCACTTGCGTTTGTATCTCATCAGTACAACAGTGGCCTTCCAGGGGATTTAAAAAAAAAAAAGGAGGCAACTATGAATTAATGAACCACTGTGGGAAGTCTAAATAGAGACAAAAGTTTTCATCTATATTTGTTTGAGAAAGTTGAAGTAAGACATTCTTTTCAAATGCCACATCTATTTTAAGAGCAGGACTGTGGCGGTAGCAGTCTAACACCACTCTTTCTGTACTGCCTGCTGGAGCTGATTTCAGGCGATATCATGCTGTGGAAACAATTACATCAAGCAGAATTGGAAAATATTTCTCTTTGGTGCAGTTCCGTCTTAATTAAAGGTCATTTTATGTCATTTGGAAGGAAATGTTTTCCTTTAACTTCTGATTGTGATGTTAATTTTTTTCCAGAAAATAAGCCTACAATGAAGTATAGAGGGAGGAGGATTTATAAATATGAACTGTTTTCCAGATCAAGGGCTGACATTGTCTATTACCAAAGTCATTGTCTTTCACCAAATATACAGTAAAAATTAGGGTTGGAAGGACATTCATCTGTGAAATAAAGACTCATCCGATTCTGGTCTGTAATATAAACTCTTACGAGCTGTTAACATTTTTCTTGCTCTTTCATTATTTTATTTTCATGAGCTTTTTGTTTCAGTTGGGGCAGGAAGAGGAAATGCCTTCATTACTAATGGTGTTCTGCTCCATCAAGGGAAGGAATCTGATGATTGATTTACAAGGTCTTTTTCACCCCTCAAAAAAAATCGTATGATGTCACTTCTGAGGGTAGGGCTGGTCTGCAAATAAATGAGAACTGACATGCCAATAGTGGAGGCCTCCAGCTTCTTTATTTTGAGGTGTTAGAAAATCAAAGTATTTTATTACCATGTTTTTCATGGTACCAGACTAAAGTGGAAAGAGAGAGAGAGAGAGTGTGTTTCAGAAAGGAAGGAGGACTGTTCAACTACAATAATGGAGAAGAGGGCTGATTTTTTTTTATAATAAGAATAATAATGATGGTATTTGTTAAACACTTATTATATGCCAAGCACTGTTCTAAGCACTGGGGTAGATACAAGGTAATCAGGTTGTCCCATGTGGGACTCACAGTCTTAATCCCCATTTTACAGATGAGGTAACTGAGGCACAGAGAAGTTAAATGACTTGCCTAAAGTCACACAGTTAACAAGTGGTGGAGCTGGGATTAGAACCCACGACCTCTGACTCCCAAACCCATGCTCTTTCCACTAAGCCACGCTGCTTCTCATCTTATCAAGCTGATTATTTAAAAGGCTTAGAAGTTGTCAGCCAAAACATATGATAAGCTCCACCAGCCACTAACTGAAAAGTCTTTATTTTTCTACTGTGAATTTAGGTGAGAGTTTCCTGAGAATTCCCTCAAGTCAACCTCTTACAGCTCAAATGGGTTTCTAGTCCCTGCTGTGCTTGAAAGGAGAGGAAATAATAGAAGTAGAATATCTACCAGTGTACTGAACTAGTGATTTGGCTCTGGTAAATGCAGCTGTTGGTTGATACAAGCAATTAGAAAATTTGGAGGTTAAAATTCATGGATAGAAACAGGAGGAGACTGCCAACAATTAACAGAGGTGATGCAGTTTTTCTTCTATTTTGAGGGTAAATCATCATCATTTAATCCATTGAACTGGAGATGAAATAGTTTTTAGAATAGGACTTTCTCAATGTGTCTCCCCTGCAGTGTCTTCTGTGTAAAAGGAGTCGAGCCAATCCTGGCAGGCTTGAATTAACTTGGCTTGGAATTGCCACTTCAATATTTCATTGGCAGTTTAAACATTTTTTTAAAGAAACTGCAGGTTTTATCTTTCATCAGTTGTTGAAAAGAACAGGAGTGAAGAGAAAAAGGGGTTTGTTATTTTAGAAAGCTTAATTTACAACTTTTGAGGAAGTACATAAAACTAGTGTTTCTGAATTCAGAATAATCTCTTTCTTAAGTAATAAAATCATATGCTCTATGAGCTTATTCAGAGCACTGGTGAGAATGGATTCACTGAAAAATATGTATCTGCCCATTCAGTGATGGAAATTGATACAGCTTAAAGATGATCGTTTTCATGTTTCTTCCAGTTTTTCTTTTCACAGATTTTAACTAATGAGGGAACTACATGATGCAAAATTGCTTGTTGAAGCCCTAGGGAAAAAAAAGAACTAGCAAATTCAGCCAAACCATACAGTGTATTTTCTAATCCATTGTAGCCTGTTGTTTTGAAGGTAGTTTGGAATATTTTATTTCTTTAGTTCTACTGAGATATATATTGTAGGAAATTATCAGAGTACAAATGATATTTTCAAATACAAATTTGATTCACTGCAAACACCCAGTAAAATGCATGGTTCATGCTATTGGTGATTTGTTCTAAATAAGGGGGAGTTGAATGTATGGATTGTTTTTCCATTTGGTGGTTATAGATTAGATGCTAGGAACACAGACTTTTGGATTATACACTCTTCTAAAATGATAAAGATAAAAGAGTAGGTTATACTCAGTTCCAGCTCTCAGTTTTGATTATGAAAATAGGAAAATATGATGCTACCTTTCATTTCTCCAGGTCATTTCCATCTGCAGGTGCTGTGGTAATGGGGCACCAGCTTTCGCCTCCACTTCCCCCAGCTCCACACCCTCCCAGGTGGGCGCTGGCCCCGGGACAGCAGCATCTTCAGGCCACAGCAGTCAGCCAGCTTTCTCCTTGAGCCTTGGAGGCCCATATAGCTGATGCTTGCAGAGGAATCAGCCCCTTAAAATGGCCCTTCCCTGCCAGGTGGACAGAGGATGTGTGTGATATATTGAACTCTCCCAAGGGCTTGGTATAGGGCTTTGAACACAGTAAGTGCTTAATAAATATGATTGACTGACTGACTGCCGTAAAAGGAGCCTGGCTGTCCTCAGAGCCTAGCAGATCAAGTATGGCTTTTGATTCCCCTCTGACTCCTCCATCCTCTTCCAGTCCTGGTGAAATAAAACAATGAGGAGAGGGGAGGTCCTGGGGTTTCTGGGGGAGCATCCATTCTCTAGAATGGATGGAGAGTTGAAGCAGATGCACTTGACTTTGCTCAGTGGGGATCCATACCCACCTTGGCTTGCATAGCACAGCATGTCAGGCTCCTACTCACTTACTCTTGCTCAATTACTCCACGGTATTTATTGAGCACTCACCATGCACAAAACACTGCTCTCTGTCCTACACCCAGGGCATGGGTGAAGCATATTCCTTTGCCTTGGGGAGTGATGGAGAGTGAGTCTGTTTATTTATGTTGATATTTGTCTCCCCACCTCTAGACTCGGAGCTCATTTTGGGCAGGGATTGTCGCTCTTTATTGTTGTGTTGTAATTTCCCAAGCACTTGGTACAGTGCTCTGCACACAGTAAGTACTTAATAAATACAATTAAATGAATGAATTGATTGAATGAATGAATGAACTGACAGGATGCCTTAAAGTTAATGGTCTGGAATGTGCTCTTAACACAAAGAAAAATGACTGACCACTGAAGGTTTAAGAAGAGTAAGAAATGCGTATGGAAAGATGTCTAAGATATATTATTTGGACAGTGGAGTAAAGTATGGACTGGAGCGGGGAGAGGCTGGAGGCAGGGGAGATCAGTGAGGAGGGCAATGCAGTAGTTTAGTCAGGAGATGACAACTGTGTGGACCAGGATGGTGATCTTTGAGGTTAATTTGTAGGAAAAGTTGACAGTGTCTAGGGATAATCTGAATGTAAGTAGAAATAGAGCAAAGAGTAAAGGATAATGCCAAGGTTGCAGACTTTAGAGATGGGGAGGATGGTAATGTTGTCACCTGTGGAGAGATAAGGTGGAGGAGAGCATCTGGGAGAAAAAATGAGGAGTCTAGTTTTAGAAATCTTGAGTTTAAGGGGCCAACCTCAGAGGAAGCAAGGTATGCTCTAGGCTTCAAGGCTCTCCATCACCTTGCCCCTTCTTATCTCTCCTCCCTTCTCTCTTTCTACTGCCCACCCCGCACGCTCCACTCCTCTGCCGCCCACATCCTCACTGTCCCTCGGTCTCGCCTATCCCACCGTCGACCCCTGGGCCAAGTCCTCCCGTGGTCCTAGAATGCCCTCCCTCCTCACCTCAGACAATCTAATTCTCTTCCCCTCTTCAAATCCCTACCTAAAACTCACCTCCTCCAAGAGGCCTTCCCAGACTGAGCTCCCCCTTTTTCCCTCTGCTCCCTCTACCCCCCCTTCACCTCTCCGCAGATAAACCCTCTTCTCCCCCCTTTCCCTCTCCTCCTCCCCCTCTTCCATCCCACCCCCTCAGCACTGTACTCATCCGCTCGACTGTATATATCCTTATCACCCTATTTATTTTGTTTAATGAGATGTACATCACCCTGACTCTAGTTGCCATTGTTTTTAAGAGATGTTCTTCCCCTTGACTCTATTTATTGCCATTGTTCTTGTCTGCCTGTCTCCCCCGATTAGACTGTAAGCCCATCAAACGGCAGGGACGGTCTCTATCGCCGACTTGTTCATTCCAAGCACTTAGTACAGTGGTCTGCACATAGTAAGCGCTCAATAAATACTACTGAATGAATGAATGAATGTCTGGTGGCAAGGACTGTAGATCAACTCCAGCCACAACCAACCCAATCTGATATTGCAAAAATTGGCACCCATCTTAGTAAAGTCTGCTATGGTTTCCATTTTGGACTGCCCCAAAGGATGACCACACCGGAGGATCAGGAAATGCTAAATTGTTGTCTTAAGCAGCAGTTCAAGTTATCCACTTTTATGTGGCAGGTGGGGGTTCTCCCCAATTCAAAGACCAAGGCTGGTCTTTGAAAGCCTGTGTAAATCCAAGCCTGCCTTTGCTTATCCAATCTGTTCTCCCACTGTACTCCTCTAGAATGTACTCTTAGATCATCTCAAGCTAACCTACTCACTTTGGGCACCTTGTTGTCTCCTTTCCTTCCTCCTGCCTAGAACTACCTCCCACTTCAGATCTTCCAGACTCTAATTCTTCATATATTCAAAGCTCTTCTGAAATCAGATCTCCTCCAGGAGGCTTTCCCTGATTACTTCTTCTCTTCCTAATTACCATGTACATCACTATTTTTTACCACCTCCATAATGATTCTCACCACTAACTGTAATTCACATTGATCTGTGTAATACTCCACTATTTAAGCATTCATTCTTCCACATAACCATTTTACTATGGTCTTCTCCTTCATATCTGCAATTAGTTTGTGTCTATCTTTCCCACTTGCTTGTAAGATCCTTGGGGGCACAAGTCATGCCTACTCTGTTGTATTATCATAAGCATTCTGCACACAATAAATAAATACTATTGATTGATCACTCTTCATTTTAAAAAGTGGAAGGCAGGCATAGAACTTTGAACAGGTTTTTCTAGCACCTCCAAGTATGAGTCTGGTGCGGTTTGGATTAGATATCAATTAATTAGTGGTATTTATTGAGCACTTATTGTGGGCAGAGCACTGTACTAAATGGTTGGGAGAGTATGAAATAACAGAACTTGTAGACATGTTGTCTGCCTTCTAGGAGCTCACAGTCTAGAAGACCCAGGAATTAGATTACTTTTTCTGAGATCATTTGCCTGTCTTCCCCTCTAGACTGTAAATTCATTGTGAGCAGGGAACATGTTTACCAACTCTGTTATACTGTACTCTTCTAAATGCTTAGTACAGTGCTCTGTGCACAGTAACCTCTCAGTAAATAAATACCTATTATTGATTGACTGATTTACCCAAGTGTTGATGATTATTCTCATGGAAGACAAGGAAAAGCCACCTTCTGTCACTTCAGCGGTTAACCAGACTGGCAGATTAGTCTGCATCCAGATAGTGTTTATTGGTTTCAACACCTGGTCTCCTCAGGCTGGCAACATTGAACTTTCTTCTCTGGAATTTCCTGTCCCAGTGTTTCAAGTGATTTTGTAGCTTCTCAAAGAACCCTGGGCCAGAGTTCACTTTTTTTTAATGTGAATGGCTTCTGTGTGTCTCTCTTTCTCAAATAAGGAATATTTAGCATAGCAAACTAAGGGATGTTTCACTGAGTCTTAATCCCTTATCATACAGACAGAGCTCAAGTGTTTCCCAAAAACTGAAGCTTAAGGTAAAGTATTGTAATATGGAAGCTGTGAGGGTTAGGGTTATAATATACAAATGTCTGTTTCCCCCTCTAGACTACAATCTTGTTGTGGATTAGGAATATGTCTGCTAACTCAGTTGTATTGTAGTCTCCCAAGCATTTAGTACAGTGCTCTGCACATAGTAAGTCCTCAATAAATGCTATTGATTGATTATAATAGAGAAGCATCATGGACTAGTGGAAAGAGAACATGCCTAGGAATCAGTGAACATGTGTTCTACTCCCACCTCTGCCACTTGCCTGGTGTGTGGCCTTAGGCAAGTGACTTAACTAATCTAGGCCTCAGTTCCCTCATCTGTAAACTGGGGATTTCAATACCTGTTCTCCCTCCTACCTACAGTGTGAGCCCATGTGGGACTTGATTATCTCATATCTACACTAGTGCTTATTACAGTACTTGACGTTGTAAGTGCTTAACAATTATTACTATTATAATTATGTTCCACAAAACATATGGGAGTTTGGTTCTTTAGCAAAATCCCTATTTTAACCAAAATTACCTAGAATTGTATTCTTAATCAGTTCTAGATGAGTACTGTCAGTAACTAAGTGTATTGATATTGAATCAGAGATTTAGTGGATGTATCAACCCTCCCTGGTGATCAGACAGCTTCCTTCCTTCCATCACCTGGACTTTCCTGTCCCTCCCATCTCATTCCCTTTTAAGCCTTTTTCACTCTCCTCACCTCTTCCCAGACTTTAAAAATTGTTCCTCATCTCCCCATTGCTCTTGTATGCCCTCTCCCACTCACTTCCTGTGATATAAAGGTCACGAGTGTTGTATGCTCAAATGCTGAAACAGACTGTAAATTAAGGAACATCAGAAATATTATTCCCATAACTCAAAATCTCTTCAATCGAGGTCTGATTGTTTCTTTTAATTGTTTTCCCTCTTCCAAGATCCAATCAAAATTTGTAAGCTCTTTAGTTGAATAATAAGGGCTAGTGAATTATTTTGCACCAAGGAGGGAGAAGACTGGTAATATATTTGTGTTCCTGAGTCATGAATATCGGTTCCTATTTTGTTGACAAAGTTACTCCACACTTTAGCCCCAGATTTTTTGTCAAAGGTTCATCCACTGATTTCTGCCTAGATTGACATATTGCTTTTAAAACTACTTCAGATATGGGATTTGAGTGATATTTGACAAAAAAAATTTGCTATCCCTTCAGGAAAATTACTGATAAAGTAATGAACAGCTGAATCTATTGTCCTGTCCAAGTTCCAAACCTACTGCAACACACCTTCATGATACCATATTCACTTGCATAATTGCCCCTTAATTGTTGCATAGTTTTTGCAACCCCACAATCAGGGAGGGGCTATTACCCAGGGAATTAAGTGAGGCAATTCTAGCAAGGAGAACAGGAGGAAAAAATGGAAAGGAAAGGAGGGGAGAAGGAAGAGAAAGGCAAGAGGGCACTAGACATTGAATCTTTTCTATTGAACTCTCCCCAGGGTTGCATGCAATGGACATTCAATGAACTACAATTGTCCCATCTTTTTCTCTTCCTAACATGGGTGTCTGTTCCTACTTCTTTTCCTACCCTGGTTTGATTCTTTTGTTACTCCAATGCGTGTTGCTATAACTAAGGAAGAAATCCCTTAAAAATGGGGGTGGGTGGCAATTATTCAAGCAAATGTGATGAATAAAGGATAGACCTATCTTCCATTAGTATCTACATTATTCAGTGTGGAAAACCATAGAGAATTAATCCAGTGATGAGAGTGGAGACCTGCAACACCACTCATTCATTCATTCAATCATATTTATTGAGCACTTACTGTGTGCAGAGCACTGTACTAAGCAATTGGAAAGTACAATTCAGCCATAGAGACAATCCCTGCCCACACCAGGCTTACAGTCTAGAAGGGGGGAGACAGATATCAAAAGCAGTAAACAGGTATCAATATAAATAAATAGAATTACAGATATGTACATATATACACAAGTGCTGTGGGGAGGGGAGGGCAAAGGGAGCAAGTTGGGGTGACGCAAGAGTGGGGGGGAGCTGAGGAAAAGCAGGGCTTAGTCTGGGAAGCCCTATTGGAAGAGGAAAGCTTTCAGTAGGGCTTTGGTGGGGGAATTGTGATTGATAATTAGGCCTCTTTCAGACACTTTCTAGAAATCAATCATATTTATTGAGTACTTACTGTGTGGGTAACACTATACTTACCTCTTACGAGAGCCCAGTATAACAGAGTTGGCACACACGTGGACATGAATGAAGAGGAATGGAGTTGTGGTACTTTAATGGGAAAATGTCTGCTTGCCACCCCACAAACAAAGTATAGCTAAGTCCCCATAGTTTAGTGGTAATTGAGAAGAAGCAGGGTCTAGTTATAAAGTCCTGTGACCCCATTGTATGGAGAAGGGCAACCATATTTCTTTTTTGTTATTATTTTAATATTAATTATTCCCACAGAGCATCCTACGTGGCTCAGTGGAAAGAGCAAGGGCTTTGGAGTCAGAGGTTCGAATCCCGGCTCTGCCACTTGTCAGCTGTGTGACTGTGGGCAAGTCACTTAACTTCTCTGTTCTTCAGTTACCTCATCTGTAAAATGGGAATTAAGACTGTGAGCCCCACGTGGGACAACCTGATTCCCCTGTGTCTACCCCAGCGCTTAGAACAGTGCTCTGCACGTAGTAAGCACTTAACAAATACCAATATTATTATTATTATTATTAAATTATAAAGCTGAAATCTTAATGGTAAAAGAGCACAGTAAAAATGCCCAAAAAAGCGTAAGCACTTCTGAAGCCAGGAATAACTTTTTACCTATTCATGGTATTCAAATATGACTCATTTCAATATGCAAATACTATTTAGAAAAATATTTAGTAGACATCACCTTCTCTTCTCTCCTTAGTTTAAGCCCAGAGTGCACAGCTTTTGATAATGAAAGCTGCTTAAAGCATTTCCTTTTGAAAAGATTACAGTCAACACAACATATTTTGGAAACCGCAAAACCAGTTTTAACTGAACTTATTTAATTTTCATTGATAGCACAAACTCTCATGCTCTTTCAAAACTTGACTTCTAAAAAGAGACAAGTCCTCAAATATTAAACCCAAGAATACTCTTGTCTTCTTAGGACATTCTGTGGGCAAAATACTAACCTCTAGCCACTTGAAATAATACTGACGGAAAATTCAAGAATAAAAGTAAAGCTTTATATAAACAGCCTCTTAAATTTGAGACAGTTCAGAAAGACACTTCTCTAGTGAATAGGAAGATTTTCATAAGATTTTAAAATATTCAGTCAGGCCTCATATCTCTACAAGTGATCAGCCTTAGTTGCAGAATCCCTCTCCACCCCCGTTAGTATCTAGAAAACACATTAAACCTCCAAAGCTCACTTTTTTTTTAGCATGTTAGGGGTTTTAAAGAAACATTAAATGGTTAACTCACCTGTCTTTTTCTCATCATTGAATAACAGAAACATTGTGAAAATAGATCTTATTCCTGGAGTACAATTTAAAACAGATTGTTTTAAAATGTGTGGCTTCCCCTAAAATAATCTATCTGTGGCCTTTTAACTGTGGGTGACAGAATAATAGAGCTTCTAAAGGGAGTCCTTGATTAATCAAAAATACTGAGAAACCAAAACTATAAACCAGAGAAATCAGGAAAATCCAGAAAGATCAAAACAACACCCTTTGTAGCTATTTTCACACCAATTTAAATTAGAATCTAATGTGAAATACATATTACTGAAACTCTGAAAAGTATAAGAATGACACTTTGAGTAGCTCTATCATAACTTTAAAATATTTTTTTAGAAATGAACAGATTACTACATGAGAGGTGTAATTGTAGCAATAAAGTAACTTAGGGCAAGTTGAGTCATTCTATTATCATGCCAGTTGGCTACCCTAAGTGGGCAGAGACCCTGTTGGAACTGAAAGCAAAAAGTGAAATAAATTAGGTAACAGCAGGTCCATCTGTCAAATCTTGTCAAGTATTCAAATGGAGTCACCTTATTGCTAGCTCCAGGGTACTAGCTGTGTGTCCTCCAGGACAAGCATAAAAATCACACTGAGTAGAAGTTGCAATAGCACATATCTAACCCCACTGGTGAAAAGCACTGTACTAAGTGCTTGGCAAGTACACAACAGAAGTGACACATTTCCTGTCCACAGTGATGGGGGAGAGAGACATTAAAATATTTTTAGAGTAAGCAAAATAAATAAAGGAATGTACAACTGAGTAAATGAAAATTCATAAATCCTGAATGATTGGTATTTATTGAGCTGTTACTTTGTGCAGAGCACTGTTTTAAATGCAGAGGCAAGTAAAGCCTCTTGGATAGAGCCCGGGTCTGGGAGTCAGGAAGTCATGAGCTCTAATTCTGGCCCTGACACCTGTCTGCTGTGTGACCTTGGGCAAGTCACTTTGCTTCTCTGGGGCTCAGTTATCTCATCTGTAAAGTAGGGATTAAGACTTTGAGCCCAATGTAGCACAGAGACTGTGTGTGACCTGATTTGCTTGTATTCCCCCTGAGCACTTAGTATAGTGCCTGGCATAGTAAGCACTTAACAAATACCACAGTGATCATTATGATTTTTGTGACACATTCTATGCCCATAAGTATGGGGGCAGACAGACATTAAAATATTTTCAGAGTAAGTAATAGTAATTGTGGTATTTGTTAAGCACTTACTATGTTCTAGGCACTGTACAAAGCACTGGGGTGGATACAAGCATATGGTGTTGAACACAGTCCTTGTCCCACATGGGGCTCACAGTCTTACTCCCCATTGTATAGATGAGGTAACTGAGACACAGAGAAGAGAAGTGACTTGCCCAAGGTCACCCAGCAGCTAAGTGGCAGAGCCAGGAATTAGACCCCAGGTCCTTCCCACTCCCTGGCCTATGGTCTATCCACTAGACCATGCTGCTTTTCTAAGCAAAATCAGAAATTAAGCAGGCTGTGTGACTGTGGGCAAGTCACTTAACTTCTCCATGCCTCAGTTCCCTCATCTGTAAAATGGGGATTAAGACTGTGAGCCCCACGTGGGACAACCTGATTCCCCTATGTCTACCCCAGCGCTTAGAACAGTGCTCGGCACATAGTAAGCGCTTAACAAATACCAACATTAATAAATAATGGAATGTGCAGTTGAGTAAATGAAGGGACATAAATGCTGAATCAACTGTATTTATTGAACACTTATTGTATGCAGAGCACTATTCTAGGTATATAGTTGAGTACAACATAACAACATAACAGAGTTGGTAGATAAATATCTGGTCCACAATGAGTTTACAGTCTAAGACTGACATCAAAACACAAAAGCTAGTTGTTCTACTTGAGACAAAATCAGTCACAGAGGCAAATTGGAACAAGGGCAGGGGGCTAGTAAGTTGGAGAGAAGAAGCCCCAAAGCATTTGTTAAATGAGAATTGGGATAGAGTGATCCTGAGGGTAGGATACAAGAGAAAGTATTCTCCAGTTTGGGGTCCAGAGGATAGTCTCCCTGAGGAAAGAGACTCCTGTTCCTGCCTTTGGGCAAGAATGTGTGGATCATCAGCTGTTTTACCCTGACATTCCAAAATCATGAGGGAAGGATCCAAAAAGTATGGAATCTGAGGAACATGTGCACCACAGTGCTTGCCAGAAAGCTGAAAGGGTCTTGGGAAGAGGAACATGTTAGAGGAAAGGTATACTGGGATCAGAGCTTTTTTTTTTTGTTTACCTGATTGATCTTAAAAATTATTTCAAATTTTTTAATTTCAAACCCAGTAAGAGACTGGACTTCCATGTTGAATTTGGAAAAGGATGGCTCCTGGTGCTGGAAGGTTGTGTTTCCCTGGAAGTTGAGGGAGCTAGGGAAAGGGAATAAGACTCCCTTGAGCTTCCTACAGCCAGCTTCAGGAGAGAGGATGAACCCTGAATAATTCCTTTGCTCTTTAGGATATTACCTGAGAGCCAAGATGTGGTGGTAGCAGTCTAAGGTATAGTGGCATTAACAATGACTTCGTGAGTTCTCCAATACTTGTCTGTCACTAGAAAGGAAAAAACAGAAGGCTTTAGGATCCCAAGGATACTGAAGATGTCTCCAGGGTCTTTGTGGTCAAAGGGATTCAAAAAACCTCAGTCCATCATGATATTAGAGCAGATCTGGATGGGTAAAAGTCATATCGGTTGGGGAATTTTAATAAAGGGCTAAGAACTCAAGAGACTGATTCACCCTCTTCATCAAGCCTTTTGTTTATTGCTGCTACTTCCAAATGGTTGTTTGAAGCTTTCAAAGTCTGGTTTCCATGATGCCTCAAAACTCCTGAATGACTGTCCCCATCTTTGTTTAAGGGAGGCTTACGATAAACCAATCATTCAATCAATGGTATTTATTGAGAATTTACTATGTGGAAAGCTCATGGTAGAGTACAATACAACAAAGTTTGCAGACATGTTCCCAGCCCACAACAAGCTTATCATTAAATCATATTCATTCATTCATTCTATCATATTTATTAAGCTTACTGTGTGCAGAGCAGTGTAGTAAGCTTGGGAAAGTACAATGTAACAATTCAGTCAATAGTATTTATTGAGCGCTTACTATGTGCAGAGCACTGTACTAAGCGCTTGGAATGAACAAGTCAGCAACAGATAGAGACAGTCTCTGTCGTTTGACGTGCTTACAATCTAATCGGGGGAGACAGACAGACAAGAACAATGGCAATAAATAGAGTCAAGGGGAAGAGCATCTCGTAAAAACAATGGCAACTAAATAGAATCAAGGCGATGTACATTTCATTAACAAAATAAATAGGGTAATGAAAATACATACAGTTGAGCAGACGAGTACAGTGCTGAGGGGATGGGACGGTAGAGGGGGAGGAGCAGAGGGAAATGGGGGAAAAGAGGGTTAAGCTGCGGAAAGGTGAAAGGGGAGTAGAGGGAGTAGAGGGAGAAGGGGAGCTCAGTCTGGGAAGGCCTCTTGGAGGAGGTGAGTTTTAAGTAGGGTTTTGAAGAGGGGAAGAGAATTAGTTTGGCGGAGGTGAGGAGGGAGGGCATTGCAGAACTGCGGGAGGATGTGGCCCAGGGGTCGATGGTGGGAAAGGCGAGACCGAGGGATGGTGAGGAGGTGGGCGGCAGAGGAGCGGAGCGTGTGGGGTGCGCGGTAGAAAGAGAGAAGGGAGGAAAGGTAGGAAGGGGCAAGATGATGGAGAGCCTTGAAGCCTAGAGTGAGGAGTTTCTGTTTGGAGCGGAGGTCGATAGGCAACCACTGGAGGTGTTTAAGAAGGGGAGTGACATGCCCAGATCGTTTCTGCAGGAAGATGAGCCGGGCAGCGGAGTGAAGAATAGACTGGAGCGGAGCGAGAGAGGAGGAAGGGAGATCAGAGGGAAGGCTGACACAGTAGTCTAGCCGGGATATAACGAGAGCCCGTAGCAGTAAGGTAGCCATTTGGGTGGAGAGGAAAGGGCGGATCTTGGCGATATTGTAAAGGTGAAACCGCCAGGTCTTGGTAATGGATAGGATGTGTGGGCTGAACGAGAGAGACGAGTCAAGGATGACACCGAGATTGCGGGCCTGAGAGACAGGAAGGATGGTTGTGCCATCCACGGTGATAGGGAAGTCTGGGAGAGGACCGGGCTTGGGAGGGAAGATGAGGAGCTCAATCTTGCTCATGTTGAGTTTTAGGTGGCGGGCCGACATCCAGGTGGAGACATCCTGGAGGCAGGAGGAGATGCGAGCCTGAAGGGAGGGGGAGAGGACGGGGCAGAGATCTGCGTGTCATCTGTGTAGAGATGGTAGTCAAAGCCATGAGAGTGAATGAGTTCACCGAGGGAGTGAGTGTAAATGGAGAACAGAAGAGGGCCAAGAACTGACCCTTGAGGAACTCCAACAGTTAAAGGATGGGAGGGGGAGGAGGCACCTGCAAAGGAGACTGAGAATGACCGGCCAGAGAGATAAGAGGAGAACCAGGAGAGGACGGAGTCCGTGAAGCCAAGGTGAGATGAGGTATGGAAGAGGAGGGGATGGTCGACGGTGTCAAAGGCAGCAGAGAGGTCAAGGAGGATTAGAATGGAGTAGGAGCCATTGGATTTGGCAAGAAGGAGGTCATGGGTGATCTTAGAGAGAGCAGTCTTGGTAGAGTGGAGGGGACGGAAGCCAGATTGGAGGGGGTCCAGGAGAGAATGGGAGTTAAGGAACAAATAAAGAAATAAATAAGGAAACAATAAAGAGTGACAATCTCTGTCCATAACGAGCTCACAGTCTAGATTGTGGGAGACAGACATCAATACAAATAAAAATACATCAATATACATAAAAAAATAACAGACATATACATAAGTGTTGTGGGGCAGGGAGAGGGGGAAGAGCAAAGGGAGCAAGTCGGGACAACTCAGAAGGGAGTGGAAGATTAGGAAGAGTGGGGCTTAGTCTGGGAAGACCTCTTGGAGATATGCCTTCACTAAGGATTTGAAGGCAGGGGAGATGTCTGGTGGATTTGAGGAGAGAGGGCCTTCCAGGCCAGAGGTAGGACAGGGGCCGGGGTCAGCAGCAAGACAGGCAAGATCAAGGCACAGTGAGAAGGTTAGCATGAGAGGAATGAAGTGTGCAGGGTGGATTGTAAGGGAATGAAGTGTGCGGGCTGGATTGTGAGGTAGGAGGGGGCAAGGTGATGGAGTGCTTTGAGTGCTTACTGGGTGCAGAGCATTACTAAGCACTTCGGAGGGCACAATATAGTAGAGTTGATAGACATGTTCCCTGCCCACAATGAACTTACAGTCTAGAGGGAGAGACAAACATTAATGTGAATAAATGAATTACAAAAATGTATGTAAGTACGGTGGGGCTGAGGTGGGGTGAATGAAGGGTGCAAATCCAAGTGCAAAGGTTGTACAAAGGGAGAAAAGAAAATGGGACTTAATTGGAGGAGGCTTCTAGAAGGCATTGTACTTTTAATAAGTCTTTAAAGGTAGAGAGAATTTTCGTCTATTGGATACGAAGAGGGAGGGTGTTCCTGGCCAGAGGCAGGATGTGGGTGAGCAGTTAGCCATTGAGATAGATGAGACTGAAGTACATTGAGTAAGTTGGCATTTAGAGGAGTCATTTATGTGGGCTGGGTTGTAGTAGGAAATCAGGGAGGTAAAATAGGAGGGGGCAAGGTTATTGACTGCCTCTTCTTCCCTTCCAAGCCCTGTCCTCTTCCTGACTTACCCATAACTGTGGATAGTACGACCATCCTTCCTGTCTCTCAGGCCTGCAACCTCGGTGTCATCTTTGACTCGGCTCTCTCGTTCACCCCACACATCCAATCTGTCACCAAAACCTGCTGGTCTCACTTTTATAATATCGCTAAGATCGGCCCTTTCCTCTCCACCCAAATGGCTATCTTACTGTTACAGGCTCTCATAATATCCTGGCTGGATTATTGTGTCAGCCTTCTCTCTGATCTCCCTTCCTCCTGTCTCTCCCCGCTCCAGTCTATTCTTCACTCCGCTGCCCGGCTCATCTTCTTGCAGAAATGCTGTGGGCTTGTCACTCCCCTTCTTAAAAACCTCCAGCGGTTGCCTATCAACCTCCACTCCAAACAAAAACTTCTCACTCTAAGCTTCAAGGCTCTCCATCACCTTGCCCCTTCCTACCTCTCCTCCCTTTTCTCTTTCTACTGCCCATCTTGCATGCTCCACTCCTCTGCCACCCACCTCCTCACCGTTCCCCATTCCCGCCTATCCCACCATCGACCCCTGGGCTACGTTCCTCCCGCAATCCTGGAATGCCCTCTCCTCACCTCCACCAAACTAATTCTCTTCCCCTCTTCAAAACCCTACTTAAAGCTCACGTCCTCCAAGAGGCCTTCCCAGACTGAGCTCCCCCTTTTCCCTCTGCTCCTCCTCTACCCCCTCTTCACCTTTCCTCTGCTAAGCCTTCTTTTCCCCCCTTTCCCTCTGCTCCTCCCCCTCTCCCTTCTCCTCCCCTCAGCACTGTACTCGTCCACTCAACTGTATATATTTTCAT
Source organism: Ornithorhynchus anatinus (assembly GCF_004115215.2). Lineage (NCBI taxonomy): Eukaryota > Metazoa > Chordata > Mammalia > Monotremata > Ornithorhynchidae > Ornithorhynchus > Ornithorhynchus anatinus. Next base: position 46,281,085 of record NC_041728.1, on the reverse strand, counting down.
TACCCTATTCATTTTGTTAATAAAATGTACATCACCTTGATTCTATTTATTTGCTATTGTTTTAATGAGATGTTCATCCCCTTGATTCTATTTATTGCTATTGTTTTTGTCTGTCTCCCTCGATTGGACTGTAAGCCCATCAAAGGGCAGGGACTGTATCTGTTACCGATTTGTACATTCCAAGCACTTAGTATAGTGCTCTGCACATAGTAAGCGCTCAGTAAATACTATTGAATGAATGATTGCTTTAAAGCCAATGGTAAGAAGAAAAATGATCCAGGCAACAGAGTGAAGTATAGACTGGAGTTGGAAGAGACAGGAGGCAGGGAGGTCAGCCAAGAGGCTGATGCAGTAATCAGGGCAGAATAGGATAAGTGCTTGCATTAATGTAGTAGCAGTTTGGATGGAGAGGAAATAGATTTTAGTGATATTGCAGAGGTTGAACCAACGGGATTTGGTGAAAGATTGAATATAAAAGTTGAATGAAAGAGATGTGTTGAGGATAATGTCAAGGTTATGGGCTTGTGAAACAGAGAGATGGTGGTGCTGTCTAAAGTTAATGGGAAAGTCACGGGGAGCATAGAGTTTGGTCAGGAAGGTAAGGAGTTGAGTTTTGGGAATGTTTAGTTTGAGGTGTCGGTAAGACATCCAGGTAGAGTTGTCCTGAAGGCAGAAGGAAATGTGAGATTGCAGAAAAGGAAAGCGATCAGGGCTGGAGATGTAGATTTGGGAATCATCGGCTTAGAGGTGGTAATTGAAGCCATAGGAGTAGATGAGTTCTCCAAGGGAGTGGGTGTCGATGGAAAATAGAAGGGGGCCAGAAGAAAGCCTTGAGAGACCACCCCCTAACTGTCACAAGGTAGGAGGTAGAAGAGGAGCCGGAAAAAGAAACTGAGAAAGAGAAAAAGGAGAACCAGGAACAAGCAGTATCATTTAAACCAAGGTTGTATAAAGTTTCAGAGTGAAGAGGGTGGTCTAAAGTGTGGAACACAGCTGAGAGATCTAGAACGTATAGGATAAGTAGATAGAAAGATTACTTAACATGACCTTTATACTTCCTCCACAGAGAGATTGATTTCCATGTACTTTCAACCTTAAAAAAAATCATCTTTATTTTACTTACTCTTTGTCTTTATTTTACTTACTCTTAATGAGAAAGATGCTGAAAAGAGAAACAGTCAATGAACTGTTAAACTCTCATAGTCAAGTGTTGCTCTTCTTTCCCATGTATCAATTGATGTGTAAATGTTGTCAGTCAGCTTTAAAAAAAAAAAGTTGAAGAATGAATTCTACAAATGAGATATTCTTCCAATTGAAAAACAGCGATGAGTTGATAGCTGTAGTGCAAAAGCAGCAATGCAACACAACTTGTGTTTTGGGAAAATTATCTTGGGAGATTCCATAATACTTCAGCCCCATTACTACTAACTGTAATATTTACAATAATAGGTGTTGAACTCTTCTAATTGTTTAATGAAGACTTGTATCTGTGAAATAATGATTCAACATCTAGGACACTGGAAGTTTAGTGCTTTGACATTCACCCTCAGGCATCTTTAAAAATTAATTGTTCATGTTCAGTTGGTGCTGGTGTGGCTATTAAAATCCATCAGACAGCAGTTTAGGGATATAATGAGAGCTTGCTCAAAGGCTCATAAGTTCCCAGAAACTGGGAATTGAGTGGACATTTCATCTACTTCCTGCAACAGCTTAGTATTGTTCAAAATGTTGGTCGAATATCTTCACTCAAATCCATTTTCTTTGTACTTTCACAAGGGCAAATCTAGTAGGACCTATCAGATTTGATTCCCTCCTCAGAGTTCAGTAAGTTACATAACTGGGTCTGGCTGCATTTATACTCTGACCATTATCTGAGAAAAGCTTCTTCTAGGTAAATTAACATATTGAAGTATTTCAGAGAAATGTCAAACTACAGCCATACCATTTTTTGCCTTTGGGGCCTTTCATTCATTCATTCAATCATATATACTGAGAGCTTTCTGTGTGCAGAGCACTGTACTAAGTCCTGGGAGGAGTACACTATAGCAATAAACAGACACATCACCTACCCACAATGAGCTTAAAGTCTAGAGGGGGAGACAGACATTAATATATTAAATTACAGATATGTACTTAAATGCTTTATGGCCAGGAGTGAGGAAGAATAAAGGGAGCAAGTCAAGGCAATGCAGAAGGGATTGACAGAAGAGGAGAAAGGAGGGTTTAGACAGGGAAGGCCTCTTAAAGGAGATATGCCTTCAGTAAGCCTTTGAAGGGGGGTGGGAGTGAGTAATTGTCGATTTTGAGGAGGGAGGGAGTTCCAGGCCAGAGGTTCTGGGAGAGGGGATGGCAGCAAGATAGATGAAATTGAGGTACAGTGAGAAGCTTAGCATTAGAGGAACAAAGTGTGCAGGCTGGTTTATAGTATGAGAGTAGCGAGGTGAAGTAGGAGGGGGCAATTATCAAACAAAAGCTCACTATTGGCAACAAAGCTCTCCATCACCTTGCCCCTTCTTATCTCACCACCCTTCTCTCCTTCTACATCCCAGCCCTCACAGTCCCCTCTCTTAATGTTAACCGTCTCACTGTGCCTCATTCTCGCCTGTCCCGCCGTCGACCCCTGGCCCATGTTCCACTTCTGGCCTGGAATGCCCTTCCTCCTCAAATCTGCCAAGCAATCACACTTCCCCCCTTCAAAGCCTTACTGAAGCCCCACCTCTTCCAAGAGGTCTTCCCAATCTAAGCCCCACTTTTCCTCAGCTCCTCCTCCCCTCCGCGTCGCTCTGATTCGCTCCCTTTGCTCTCTCCACCTCTCCCCACCCCACAGCACTTGTGTATATATGTACATATCTATAATTCTATTTATTTATATTGATGTCTGTTTACTTATTTTGATGTATACATATCTATAATCTATTTATTTATGTTGATGCCTTTTTACTTGTTTCGATGTCTGTTTCGCCCCCTTCTAGACTGTAAGCCTGGTGTGGGCAGGGATTGCCTCTATTGCTGAATTGTACTTTCCAAGCGCTTAATACAGTGCTCTGCACACAGTAAGAACTCAATAAATATGATTGAATGAGTGAATGAGTGAATGAAAGGTGATTGAATGCTTTGAAGCCAATGACGAGGAGCTTTTGTTTGATTCGGAAATGGGTGGGCAACCACTGGGGCTTCTTGAGGAGTGGGGAAATATATGATTTCCCTATAATTTCCATTCCTTGGTCCTAAACAAAGTGAAATGCATTGACCTTGTCTGAATATTATTTGAGAAATGGATCATGCTCAGGGTAATGAGGGGCTCTCCCATGGAGAACAATGGATGAGGTTGAGTCTTGAAGTCTCAGGACTGAAAAGTTGTGTGCAATCACTGATTAGAGTGACAGTGGGCAGCTTCACTTGGACTCTGTTTTCCCTGCCAGTCATGTTCCCAGTGAGGCAAGGAATGAAACAAGCAAGTAGCTGGCAGGAATGCAGCACAGTGCAAAGGACATGTGTGGGATCCATCAACAGTCAAAGGGACTGCAGTGGGTTGCTGACACAGTATCATAGTTCTATAACCCAGCAGACAGTAGCCTTGTAGCTGCTGCTATCTTCACCACCCATGTCAGCCAGATATTTTTCAAGATTCCTGCTGGGCCTGTCCACCTGGTAGAATGCCCTAGTTGGTTCTTCAATGGGAAATATTTGCTTCTGATTTCATAGCTAGAGTAGATCTTCCTCAACTTGAAGAGCAGGATCTAGAACCCAGATATTATAATTCCCAAGGCCGTGAAAAATACCAATAACAGGGTATCTTTTGCTATGGATAAAGAAACCATGTCCACTGGCCCAGGTAATCATTTACTATAAGGTATAGGATTCAGTCAAGATATGGGAAGGAGTGAATAGTCACTCCCAGCATCACCTCTTCAGCCTTTAGAAATTGTTGGTTTCCATTTGGGAAAAAAGTGAGGGATGGAGGAAGAGGGAAAAGGAAAGGAGATTTTGCCACAAGTAAAAATTACCATCACGCAAAGGCTGATATGAGAAAAAATGTGTGGTCACACCAAATATTTCTGATAGGTGAAAGAGTAATATTCATGTAGAAACAACATGTAAAATAAAGGTCCTTTCAGCTTTGCACTGAGAATTGAACTATTTGGATTCCTATTGGCAGGTGGAGAGACTTGAGCTATGGCTTTTCAACGTTCAGTTAGTACTGAATGGTTTGAAATATTCAAATTAAGAAGGTTATCCACATCCTGGTCTTCTGCTCAGAAGCCTGGCAATGAATTACTTGGCTACATTCAGACTATGATAATAAGTAGGAAATTCAGGTATTTAATTTGTGGCCTGGGAAGAGATTGAGGGGATGTGGGCTAAGCAGGGCATAATTGCATGATAAGCAGGCTCTACTAGCGATCTAGGTCAATTACTGGTTCAAGAGCCCACATCCTCACCAACAATTCACCTGTGCAAATGAATCCATGTTTGCTTGAAATTAATTGAAAACCGTATGCTAGGAGGCCAAATCTTCAAGGCTGATGTAAATTCGACATGACAAGCATTTTAGTCTGAACCTATTGAATTTTCTCTAGTTTTGAAACATCTCCACTTAGCTGTAATTATAGTAACTTAAAGTTTTTCTTTTAGATGAAGACTTATGATTTTATAAATGAGAAAATTATTCATTGTCCCATTCATTTAATTTAACAAGGCAGCAGCAATGCAAATATTACTTACAATTCTGACAGAAACACAGTCACCAAACCTGAAGCATCAATCAGCAATTAGAGAGCACCTTCAATGTGCAGAGAATGATACGAAGCCCTTGGGAGAGTACAGTGTAATTAATAAACATGATCCCTGCCCTTTAGGAGCTTACTATCCTGTCATGAATCTTATGAAATTTCATGGTACTTGCTGAGTAGAAACCCTGTTTTGGGCAGATGAGTTGAAGGGTATCTCATGTATAAATGAATTTTACAGTGCATTACCCATGTTTCCTTTGTTTAATCTAATGCCAATTACTGGACATAAGATTATTTTCTATGTCAGATATTAATTGACAGGCCAGACAACTGGCAACACTTTATTTTCAAGGCCCTGTAGTCGGACAACTTTTGGGAAATGATGTTCCCTAAAAAACTTTATATAACTGCAGTGATGTCTCAGGCAGTTAGCACAGAGATTCCTTGAGGAGGTGGGAAGAAGGGAAGATGAGGAAGAAGCCCTGGAGGGAAGTGTTGTGTTTCAGACTGCAGTTTCACCACTGTTTCTGAAGTTTATACCCTGGGGGGATGTCACCTGTCGCAGGGGACAGCTTCTTTCAGAATCAGCCCGGCAAGAGAGAAAGGCCGGGGATGGAAAACCTGAGTTTTGTATAGAATTTATTCCCCGGGGTGAATTAATAATGTTGGTATTTGTTAAGCGCTTACTATGTGCCAAGCACTGTTCTAAGCGCTGGGGTAGACATAGGGGAATCAGGTTGTCCCACGTGGGGCTCACAGTCTTAATCCCCATTTTACAGATGAGGGAACTGAGGCACAGAGAAGTGAAGTGACTTGCCCACAGTCACACAGCCGACAAGTGGCAGAGCTGGGATTCGAACTCATGAGCCCTGACTCCAAAGCCCGTGCTCTTTCCACTGAGCCACGCTGCTCCTCTTAATTGAATTGAGTTAATTATTTAGACACGACAAATCGGCCTTCCCTTTTGGGAGAAATATGGTGTTAAAGCTTCCCTAATGGGAGGAATACACTGGTATGTTACTTGCATGTGGCCGGACACCCGAGCCCACTTATGATTTATTCACAACGTGGTGAGGCGGCTGGCTCCCACCATGTGTTCGCCCCACCTGGGAGGAATCCACCTTTGCATTAAATACACTTAAGCATTAAACACTAATGAGTTACATACACTTATGAGTTAAATACACTTATGCGCTAAACCCAGTTATGCATTACCCACTTATAGTTACACTTGGTGAAGCGGCTAGCTCCCACCCTGTTCACATTCCCCTGGGGAGACACCCACTTAGACATCAAATCCACTTATGTGCTACTCGCAGTTGGTGAGGCAGCCAGCTCCCACCCTGTCCACATCCCCCTGGGAAGGCACTCACTTAGACATCAAATCCATTTAAACGTAACATACCCATGGTGAAGCACCTGGCTTCCAAGCCAGCGAGCACTCAGCAGGATGGGACACTCACCCATCCCATGGCTCCTCACTTGGTGCAGGCAGAGCAGCATTCTCACGCTCTGGACAGAGGCGAGCTGCAGCCAGCTGCTGCAAGTCCCATTCCTCTGCACAGGTTAGAGGCGGCAGGTATTTATCACCTGTGCCCTTAGGCCATTCCAGCTTCTGGGCTCAGTTTATCCAATCTCTGCCCTCTCCCCTCCTCCATTCCTAATTTGATTGGCAGGGGGGTGAGGGACACCTTCTGTATTCCCATCTTGGGCTGTCAAACTGACAGTTTCGGTTGGGGGGGGGGGGTGGAGGTAGGTTTGTCATTAAAGGAGTGAAGTGCATGAGCTGGGCTCTTGTAAGAAATCAGGGAGGTGAGGTAGGAGGAAGCATGCTGATTGAGGTCCTTAAAGCCTATGGTAAGGAATTTCCATTTGATGCAGAGTAGCCAGGCAACCACCAGAGGTTCTTGAGAAATAGGGAAGCATGAACTGGACTTTTTTGTAGAAAAGTGATTTGGGCAGTAGAGTGAACTGGAGAGAGATGGGAGGCAGGGAGGCTAAAACAAGGTGGGATAGGATAAGTGCTTGGATTAATGTGGAAGTAGTATGGAAAGGATGGATTTTAGCAGTGTTGTGAAGGTTGAGCTGACAGTATTTAGACAGATAATAATAATAATGATAATAATTGTAGTATTCAGTAAGTGCTTACTATATGTCAGGTACTGTACTAAGTGTTGGGGTGGATTTAAGCAAATTATGTTGGACAAAGTCCCTGTCCCACATCGGGCTCACAGTCTCAATCTCCTTTTTACAGAAGAGGTTACTAAGCACAGAAAAGTGTAATGACTTGCCCAAAGCCACACAGCACACAAGTGGTAGAGCCGAAATTGAATATATGGGTTGGAAGCAAGAAATGAGACCAAGGGTGGCATACCAGGCCATTCTCAAGGGATGCCAAATGTGGGCATGAGTGTCCCAAGTTGCTGCTTGTTCTATGAGTCAAGGGTACTCAATGCTACTTACGTCAAAGTTCCTGAGGCCCTCGCTCTGTTACAGACCTCATACCCTCTTTCTGCCTGTGACAGAGACCACCAATTGTTAGAGCCCCTTCCACTTTTCAATCTATCATTGCTTGACTGAGAAGTACAATAGAGTTGTATTGATTGATAGAGTAATAATAATAATGGTATTTGTTAAGCACTTACTGTGTGCCAAGAACTGTTCTAAGTGCTGGGGTAGATACAATGTAATTAGGTTGTCCCACTTGGGGTTCAGAGTCTTAATCCCCATTTTACAGATGAGGTAACTGAGGCCCAGAGAAGTGAAGTGACTTGCCCAAAGTCACACTGCTGACAAGTGGCGGATCCAGAATTAAACCCATGACCTCTAACTCCCAAGCCCAGGCTCTTTCCACTGAGCACACTGCCACAATCTGTACCTCCAAGGATCGCATTTGGACTCCAATCTATTCTCTCCTCTCATGTTGCAAGAATGCAAGGCTGTTAAAAATGTCCTCTCTACCATATTAAAGTCCTCTCCTCATCTTCCTTTGACAATCCTGTATTACCAAACCCTTCCAGGGTTGGATCCACCTCCATGGTACACTCTCTCAGCTCCCAGACTCATATGCTGCATAATGCTGTTGGCAGAAATCCAGGCAACAGGACTACTTTTATATTATTCCTTATTTGCCAAAACTCTGCCCTTTCTTCTGCTTACCAGAATTATTTCTCTTCCCTCATCAATTACCATGTCTATTACCCCTACCAATTACTCCATATTTTGGACTCCTTTATAAAGCTCCCAGTGAAGTTCTCACTCTTATTCCCCTAGACTGTAAACTTCTGGGAATGTGTCTATCAACTTTGTCAACCCTTATCTTGAACTCTCCCAAGTGCATAGTACAGTGATCTGCACACAGTCAGTGCTTCAACTCACCTCCTCCAGTAGGCCTTCACAGACTGAGTCCCCCCTTCCCTCTACTCCTCCTCCCCTCCCCTTCCCCCAACCCACCCTCTGCTCTTCCCCCTTCCCCTCCCCTCAGCACAATGCTTATTTGCATATATTATTTATTACTCTATTTTGTTAATGAGGTGTATATCTCCATGATTCTATTTATCTTGATGATGTTGTCTTGTTTGTTTTGTTCAGTTTTGCTTTTCTGTCTCCCCCATTTAAATAAATAAATTGTGGTATTTGTTAAGCGCTTACTATGTGCAAAGCAATGTTCTAAGCGCTGGGGGATATAAGGTGATCAGGTTGTCCCACGTGGGGCTCATAGTTTTTTAATCCGCATTTGACAGATGAGGTAACTGAGGCACAGAGAAGTTAAGTGACTTGCCCAAGGTCACACAGCTGACTAGAGGCAGAACCAGGATTAGAACCCGTGACCTCTGACACCCAAGCCCGCACTCTTTCCACTGAGCCACGCTGCTTCTAGACTGTGAGCCTTTAGTTGGGCAGGGATTGTCTCTATCTGTTGCCAAATTGTACATTCCAAGCGCTTAGCACAGTGCTCTGCACATAGTAAGCACTCAATAAATACTATTGAATGAATAAATATGATTGATTATCCTTCTTCCTCTAGCCTATAAATCATCATATATCTCCATGGATTGTAAACTCCTTGAGGGATGGCATAATAAATCAATAGCATTTATTGGTCATCTATTGTCTTAGTCATTTAATTAATAATAATGTTGGTATTTGTTAAGCGCTTACTATGTGCCGAGCACTGTTCTAAGCGCTGGGGTAGACATAGGGGAATTAGGTTGTCCCACGTGGGGCTCACAGTCTTAATCCCCATTTTACAGATGAGGGAACTGAGGCACAGAGAAGTTAAGTGACTTGCCCATAGTCACACAGCTGACAAGTGGCAGAGCTGGGATTTGAACTCATGAGCCCTGACTCCAAAGCCCATGCTCTTTCCACTGAGCCACGCTGCTTCTCCAAGCAAATGGAATAGTATAATCAAGTTAGGATCAATGATCCTCAAGTCTATTAATGCTATTGTATATTCCCCAGTACTTAATACAGTGCACTGCACCTGTAGGTGCTCATTAAATCCTATTAATTGATTGAAATTCTGCCTGGGTAGCAGGAATAATTTAGAATGGTACGAAACATCCAGTCCTCGGGTGGGAAACTAGCAGGGGCACTTGTAGAAATGCCATGAAATACAGGGACTCTAGGAAGAGAGGCAAAAAGCAACTCCAGCACAGCCCCATGCTGAATCCCTTTTTCTTTGGTTCCTTCTAGAAACAACAATACATTGCAGATTTGGCAGTATTAAAGGAATGAGACTAAAGCTACCTACTATTATATAAGGTAACCCAACAAAAGGGTAATTTAAAATCCAGGCATAAACTTTCTCATCACAGCTCATAACTGCATTTCCATTAAAAATGAGGGTGGGTTTTGGCAGAGGCAAATGAATGCAAGGATGCATTGCATAAATTGTAGAGAATTCTATCTTTCTTCTGACCCTAACTAGTTTTGTTTTCATTGGATATGATAGGAAAGTAGATTATTTTCATCATAATTTTTCAAAACACTCGGATTTATGGAAATTATAGTCAACAGCTGTGAAGTTTTCAAGTCACCAGTAAAATTTGGAGCTGAGAATAGAAGCCAGTCTGTTGAGTGAAGTCTTTCTTATCTCTAAGACATTAATTTAGGATTTGATATTTGTTCCTTTTTTTTTTTTGCCAACTTGTTTTCCCAAGTAGATTGTTATCCACTATCTAGAGTGAGGCTGGTTTCCTAGAATGTCTTGTTGAAGGTCTGAAATATGCTTAAATGTAAAATTCAACGTTCTGAGCACCATGTTGGTAGATTTTTGGGATGAAATATTTTAATATTTGGTCATTTAATAGTATCATGCAAATGTATCAAACATTATTCTTAGCATTATCATTTCCAGTGGTTTATTTTACCTATAATTCAGGGAAGGAATCCCTGAACTGATCCTATAGTGATGATGACTTAAACAATGCAAAATAACTACATTAAATGATCAGAACTATTATTCAATCAATCCTTTTGCTCAGTAATTTAAAGTTCCCTACATTCCAAATATCTTTTCTTCAGGAAGACTCAAGCACTTGCCAAGTGTTATTTAATACAAATTCTCTACCAAATGCCCGGGTGAAAATGTTTTTTAATTCCCTTTTTACAGTTTGAAGAAGTAGAATCCCAAGGCCAAACAATTTGCCCATGGTTAGAAAGTTGGTCCGGGGAGGTCCAGGAATAGAACTTTGGCATGGTATTTTAATTGTTATGACATCTTCATCCTCAGTTTATTACAAAATTTGGTATAACAGGTAAAATCAATTCAAGGAAATTGCACAATACAGGGAAGCAGTGAGACCAAGTTGTAAAAGAAGAGGCAAGGGAGTCAGGACTCTGTCAATTAATGGTATGGAAGACCACTGCACTAAGCACTTGGAAGAGTGCTGTAGTTAGTAGAAATGATTCTTGCTAACAAGGAGTTTATAATCTAGTGTGGCCTGAGTTCCTACACCAGTTTTGCCACTGGCCTATTTGTTGACTTTAAGCAAGTCCTTTAGCCTCTTGGTTGGGACAGCTGCTCTTCCTACATCTTAGATAATCAATCCCTTGTTGAACTGGGACAGCATTCTATCTAACTGTCGTATGTCTGTCACAGTACTTATCAAAGACTCTGGCATTTAGTAAGTGCTTAATAAATTAACACCATATGGCTTGGCACATGGCAGGCAGGATTTGATTGTTGGGAAAATCTATCTGTTTAATCCTATGAGTCATTGCAGATTTGGGAATTTGGAAACAAAAACTTTTGGGGAACCTAGGAGCTCTGGGAAAATCACTATAAGATGCTTGGTTTCCCAGGTCTCCTGATTACCTGTACCTCTGTTTCCTTTCCGTAGCCAAAGCAGAAAGTGCAGCACGCCAGGGAAAGAGTTTGAATGGAACCAGGAGGCCATCTGAACTGAGTCAGATCCTTGTGTCCTGTCCCAGGCCAGAACCTGACTCTGTCCCTAGTCCCACAGGGTTGGGTAGGGGGAAAGAAGTGAGTACAGAATTCAGGGAGGACCCAGTAGAGAAAAGTGAATATGTTGGGTAATGTGGAGAGGCCACTCTGAACCCCCTACTGCCCACCCCGACCTGCCTGTGGAGGGAGCCCCACCCTGCCTCCTCCTCCCAACCAAGGCCACAGAGTAAGCAAGTGGTAGAGCTGGGATTAGAATCCATGATTTTCTGACTCCCAGGCCTGTGCTCTATCCACTATGCCATGCTGCACTTAACAAGTACTATTATTATTATTGTTATGATCATAATTATATTATTTTCATTATCACTACTACTGTTTGGGAGAGAACAACACAATAATGTTAATAAACACAACCCCCGCCCTCAAGGAGCCTACAATCTAGTAAAAGCAACCAGCAACAGTGCTAGGTATGTAAAATATGGTAGGTGTCATTTAGGCACTGCCACTGCCCATTGCCAACACAACCATTATCTCTTTTATAGCATAACCATCACTTTGTTATTGAAAATTAGATTTGGATATTTCCGAATGCAAATTTTTGACATCAAAATATTCAATTAGGATCACTACCTTCATGGCTCGTCTCTTGAGGGTTATTTTCATTATTGCTTTAGTATGTCTCATATTCATTTGTGTTTCTGATCCCAACTTTCTCATTTTCAGTATATCCCCTACTTGTTATGGATGGAATTCTCCTTGTCTTCCATGAAAGTTAAATTGCTATGCAACAGACTTGTTTTAGTGATGTTTTTGTAAATGTTATTACTATTACAGATATTTGGTAAGTGTGCAATGCATATGACATTCCACATGACTTTGAAAGAAGTTTGACCTGACCAGAGGGACAAGAGTAGTTTACGTTGAACCCTTTCTGGAAGAATTGAAGGTTTTTCAAAAAAGTTTCTTTTGAAAAATATTGGGGCTCAGTTTTGCACAAGGAAACCAAATGTTAATCCCCAAAAATGACTATAGGATTTTCACTAATTTGCCCACTGTTGTTGTAGTGTTGTAGTAGTAGTCAGTGTTGTAGACACATATTTCTTGACCTGTTTTCAAAGACACTCCCCCAGCCACTTCCCGTCAGTGTTTCATGTCATCACATAAGCACAATAGGAGGTCTATTCGACCTTTCTGTTGCTAAGTTGATTTTAAAGAAGTCCTTGAAGTTTATGAGGTAAATTCAACTGTTCTGGGAATCTTTAGGCTTAATTGCTGGGTCAACAGGAGGAATATATAAGGGCAAAATCTGATAGAAAAAATCCCTAATCTGCTTATCTTCTAACTACTGGGAAACAGCACTGCCGAGTGGAAAGCTCATGGACCCGGAACCAGAGGACTCACTTTCTAATCCTGGCTCTGCCATGCACCTGTTGTGTGATTTTGGTCAAGTCACTTTACTTCTCTCTGCCTCAGTTTCCCATTTGGGAAATGAAGATTCAATACCAATCCCACCCCTGCCGCTTTTTTTTCTTTTAATGGTATTAATTAAACACTTACTATGTGCCATACACTGTACTAATGCTGGAGTAGATACACACTAATCAGGTTGAGCACAGTCCATGTCCCTATTTTAGAGATGAGGAAACTGTGGCATAGAGAAATTAAGTGACTTGCCCAAGGTCACACAGCAGATAGGTGGAGGAGGTAGGATTAGAAATCTCTGTCCAACCTAATTTGCTTGTATCTATGCCAGGGTTTAGTACAGTACCTGGTATATAAATAGGAAGCACTTACCAAATACCACTGTTATTGTTATTAACTCAGGTCCTTCTGACTCCCAGGCCCAGGCTCTCTCCACTAGGCCATACTGCACCCTCCTACTAGTATTGTGAGTCCCATGTGGGACAGAAACTGTGCCTAACCTCATTATCTTTAATCTACCCTAGTGCTTAGTATGGTGCTTGGTCCATAATAAGCACATTACAAATATCATTATTAGTCATTATTTTTCAGCCTTTCCAAAGTGAAATGTAATTCAATTAATGTGATACATATTATAAATTTAGAATTGATGGAAAAGAAAGTTTTCCCCAAATTACCAGCCATAGCATTTATAAATGCACAGCAAAGGGCACTGAGACAATTATCCAGATCTTTCAAGCCAAAAAAAATTTTCACCTGAAAAGGATAGTTGAAGTTGAGATGCTGAAGGGAAAATATGAAATTAATACATATCACTTTCCTCTTGATCTAGACTGCTACCATATTGATCCAAGCACTCATCATTTCTGGCCTTGACTACTGCATTAGTCTCTTCTCTACCCTCCCTACAGGCCAGGCAATATTTCACTCTGATGGCCAGATCATTTTTCTGAAAAAAATGTTTAGTCTATATTTCTCCATTCCTTAAAAACCTCCAGTGACTGCCCATTCACCTCTTTATCAAGCAGAATCTCCTTGCCTTGGACTTCAAAACACTTAATCAGCTATCTCCCTCCTACTATCTTCAATGATCTTCTACAACAACCCAACACACAAACTCTGCTTCTCTAACACCAACCTTCTCTTTGTACCTCAATTTCATCTTTCATTCCATCAATCTGTGCCCATGTTCCCTGGCCTAGAACTCTCTCCCTCTTCATATCCAACAATCCAACACTCTCCCACCTTCCAAACTCCCCTGAAATCACATCTCCTTCAAGAGGCCTTCCCATACTAAATACTTTATTTCCTCTATCTGCCCTACACTCTGGGTCAATGCTGCAAAATCGAACTTGCTTTTATCCACCCCAGTGCTTAGTACAGTGTCTGACATATAGTGTTTAACAAATACCATAAGAATACCTCTTAAGCACAGGCAAGGAATGTGTTTACTAACACTATTATATTGTTACATTGTACTCACCCAAGTGCTTAATACAATGCTCTGCACACCATGAGTGCTCAATACATATGAGTGAATAGTTGATTGATACTCCAGCCCCAGAGTACTTATGTAAATATTCTTATACTCTACTTTTTCCCCCATCCCTAATCTATTTTAGTCTTTCTTCCCATGTAGAGTCTAAGTTCCTTGTCAACAGGATTTGCATCTACCAAGCCTGTTTCACTGTACTTTCCCAAGTGCTTAGTGCAGTGTGCTCTGTACACAGTAAGTGCTCAATAAAATTTATTAATTGACTAATAGTAAGTCCTTTGAACTTGCTCTCCCCATTCTACCCACCACTGCTGGAGCATTGAGTGCAATGAGTGAGTAGGCAGTCAGAGGTGCTTAGTACCTGGTGACATATATACTCTGGCTTTAATGCACATAGTACTCATTTGGGACCAAAGTAACTTGAGCACAGACCCAGTGCTATGTTGTGGTACCCAGGGGGAGGTTGCCTCAGTAGCTGTTATGGTCATTACTGTCTATGTTAACTAGCAATTTCTCAGGAGTGCCATACCAAGAAGTTGGTTGACCTGTTCCCTGCCCACACTGTGCTTACAACCTAGAGAGTCATATGGATAGACATGTTCACTGATGTTGATTTCCCAGTGGTGATTTCAAAGGAAGACTGTAAAAAAAAGTGAAATAATTTTAGATCTAATGATTTTTCTGGATCATCCAGCTGTTAAAGTGTATTAGAGAGCCAGAAGAGAAGGGTGTGAGGTTGTGGTATTTGTTAAAGCACTTACTGTGGGTTGAGTGCTTTGCTGAACACTGGAGTCGTTTACAAGATATTCGAGTTGGACATAGTCCATGACCCACTTGGAGTGCACTCTGTGGGTAACAGGGAGAATGGTATTTAGTCCCCATTTTGCAGGTGAGGGAACTGGGGCCCAGGAATGTTGGGCAACTTGTTCGTGAAGGCACAGCGGCCAGATGGAGGAGCCAGGATTGAAGCCCAGGTCTTCCAATGCCCAAGCTCGTGCTCTGTCCATTAGGCCACACTGCTTCTCTATCAGAATGGATGGAAGTCCTCCCCTCCCCTTTAAGACTGCAAAAACTTTTTATTTATTGAGTATTTTGCTACAGAGATACTAAACCCAAATTAGTTGCCCTGACGAACAACTTCAGCAATTAAAGCACTCATCACTTTGCCCCCTCCTACCTCACCTCACTGCTCTCCTACTACAACCCAGACTGCACACTTCATTCCTCTAATGTAAACCTGAATATTGTACCTCCATGTCAACTATTTCACTACGAACTTCTCACCCACATCCTGCCACTGGCCTAGAATGCCCTCCCCCTCCATAACCTACAGACAGTTGCTCTCCTCACCTTCAAAGCCTTATTGAAGGCACATCTCCTCCAAGAGGCCTTCATGATTAAGCTCTCTTTTCTTTTCTTCCACTCACTTCTGTGTTGCCCTGACTTGCTCTGTTTATTCACCACCACCCCAGCCCCACAACACTTGTTTACCTATCCGTAATGTATTTATTTATATTAATGTCTGTCTCCACTTCTGTAATGTAAGCTGACTGTAGGCAGGAAATGTGTCTGTTACATTGTTATATTGTTCTCTTCCAAGCACTTAGTACAGTGCTCTGCAGGCAGTAAGCACTCAGAAAATATGATTGATTGAATGATTGTCCACCTCCCATAATGCCCTAGGAGGTACTCTCCCGAGCTCTTTACACAGTGCTCTATACATAAATAGAATTGAATAATTAATTGATTCTCTAGTCCTAAGCTTTCACCACTGATGGCATGGTCCTAGCAGTGATTCTCTAGTCCTAAGCTTTCACCACTGATGGCATGGTCCTAGCAGACATAGCTGGGACTAGAACCATCTTTCTGATTCCCAGAACAGTGCTCTTTCTTCTGGACCAATGCAGCGCTATTATATACTACTGGTTTCTCAAGAAAACCATCTCTTTAATCACATATTCAAATTTTACTCTATATTTATAAGAAGAGTAAGGAATATGTTTTGGCTATTATTTTTCCCCAAGGCTTCGTAATTTGTTTGGTAACAAGCTGTGGCCATTCTGCTTCTAGCCCCACTGGAGAAGACCAAAGTGAGAGAAATTGGAAAGAGGACACAAAAACTTTGGCATGATTCAGAAAAGTCCCTGGAGGGATTGCTTTGACTGGGTGTAGCAAAAAAGTACAAGGAGGATGTTTGTAAATGTCAGGTAAACCGTCTCAAACACACAGCACATGTTTTACTGGCTTGCAGTTGGGCCAGTGTGGATGGCATAGGCCTAGGAAGAACCCTGCATGGAGCTAGGAAGATACAGTTTTTCTTTGTTCTCTCCCTCTTCCAACCCTTCAGGGACATATGAAAGAGGATTTGTCACTGCAGAAGAAATGCTCAGGTTTGCTGACCTTTTAGCTCCAAACCAGCTCTGTTTGGCAGAGCCTTGCAGGAAGGTTCTGCTGACACATACTTCTTTCCCAACTGAAAAAGATTGAAAAAATACAAATTTTAGGTTCACAAAATGAATAAAATCTAATATTCAAAATTCCTTGAAATTCTCAAAATATCTTTTAGTCCACTGTCTACACCAAAATCTCACATAGCATAGACTTAATGACGTAGTCCTCCAATTCATTGAATTTGGATATCTTGACAGTGTATTTCACCACTGAAATCTGTACTTCTCTTGGCCAGATTTCACCCTTCAAACTTTCCAAATCTTCTTAGGGACAAACTTATTTAGAACACCACAACCTATAGAAAATGTGTCAGCAATCAAGAACTTGCTGCAACAGGAGGATTAAAATGGGTCCTTTGTTGCATCCTGCCAGAAGAAAAGATAAAACCATGCCCTCTAAATAGCACTCTTATCCTAAAAGAGCATGCAAAAGTTGTGTTTAGCAAACCACAAAGGTTCATTTCAAGTGTGGTCCTCACCTGCTCTGTTGATGATCTCATCTAGGGGCCAGCATCCTGTAAATGTCAGTGATTAAATCTATGTACAAATCATGTCTAGGATGGTAAGGAGGAGGTGAGAGAGAGTCTAATCTTTCTTTGGGTGGTTGGACCTTTTCTCTTACACTGATATAATGTATTTATCTTGCCTTTGAATGTTCAATATTTGTCACTGAACAAGCTCTGAGCATCAAAATTTAATTAGTGTGTGGGCCTGTGATGATCTGACAAAATTTGTGAATTTTATTTTAAACCACAGCACATGCAGTTGTGTTTGCCTAATTAGACCTTGTGAAAAGATTATGGTGACGGTCTGTAATATAAGCTTTGTATTTACTTTAGCTCATGCCTGCAAACCAATTATTATCTTAACCCCAACCACATTTTAGTCCTCCCCTATGAAAGACAGATTTTAGATTAGATTTCATTATAGAAAGGATCCCATTATAATCACTTTAAACTAAACTAACCAAGAGGTGTTGAGTACATCAAACAAGATTTTAGAAAAATTTAAGTGGGGATTGATTTCCACTGTGAACAATGCACAGAGCTATTTTTTCACCTATTATAAACAAGGAATCATATTGGTGTTCCCATCATAAGATTGTTTTTTTATAATTCCATTAACTACTAAAGTCTCTGCCCAATTTCTTGACTGTACAAAGTTGATCCATGAAGTATACAAGGCAAGCCATCAGTAGAGAAATAGGGATTCCCCATTATGATCCATACAATCAATCACTTGTATAAGAGTTCTTACTGTGTGCAGAGCACTGTACTAAGCACTTGAGAGAGGACAGTACAAAAATATAACTGAGTTGTTAGACACATTCCCTAATAGCTCTTTGAAAATAAAGTGCTCATGTATCTACAAATGAAACATCCAATTCAAATATTATTATTATTATTGGTATACCTTTGAATTACTATTGGATTATGTAACTATATTTAACACTGTTTTTAATATATTCATATTGTTTGGGCAACCTATCAAATCTAGGAATTCTCACTAGAAGGGGTTGAACTATCACCCTCTGCTGGTGACATGATACCATCTGACGCCAACCTGAAACCCGTAATGGTTACAGTGCTCTCTAGTCCAGGGGTCGCCCCTGCCCAGGCCTGCTGCTGGCACCAGGGGATTTAATTTTGTCAGTTTTTTTTTAAATAAAAAGAAAACAAACATGAGATATCTGGTTTTGTCTCCTCTGCCTGCCCTGGGCCCAGAACCAGAGAGATTAGCAAGAAGCCTCAGATGCTTTTTGGCTTGCCCGCTCTGGCTGCCTCTCTGGAGCCTGGACTAATAATTGGGGAGACAGACCTCAGGTGGTACAAACCCTCCTGAGGAGCTGGGATGGAGCCCTTTTGGTTTGTGCCCCTTACTGTCTTTGAGGGAAGGGAAACAGGCTTCCCCTCTCCAGTTGCTGCTCTGAAGTCTTAGCTGATGAGTGGGGAGATGAGCCCCCATGCCTGTCCCTGCTGAAGCAGCCTCTCTGTCCCTTGTCCCCCTTCACCCACACAGTCTGCAGGCAGTGGCGGTAGCAGGAGTAGGCCTATACAACCGGCTGTAGAGCCCAGACTATGGAGTCCCAGATTGGGGTCTCCATACCCTTGCCCCTGATGCAGGAGTCACCTCCAGGTTCAACCGCATGTTTCAGTTTCAGAAGAAACTTCGTGTGCTCATGTCTACAGTCTGCCACCCCTCTCTGAATTCCTTCCAACTATGGAGCTTCATGAAAAGCCTTACTTCCCTCTTCCCTGCCACTGCCAGAGATCTGCTTGGAAGATCGTTTCAACTATGAGACTGCTGCTCAGTAGTCATTAAAAACCACCTGTTTATCATTTCATCTTTAAGGATTTTTCCTGAATAATGTTTCATTGATCAAAATGTACCAACCCATCATGGAACCCTGATTAGGTCACTAATTCATTATGTTTAACTGTTGTCTCTGTGTCCTGTATCCTGTCCCAATACTTGTTCCATTGGAAATCAGAAATTTGAGGGTCAGACATACCAGCTAATTCCATAATAATCAAATAATTATAATAATAATGATAGTAATTAAAATAACAATAATAATATTTATTAAGTGCTTACTATGTGCCAAGCACTGTTCTAAGTGTTGGGATAGATACAAAGTTATCAGGTTGGGCCCAGTCCCTGTCCCACAAAGGGCTCACAGTCTTAATACGCACTTTAGCGATTAAGTATCAGAAACACAGAGATGTGAAATGACTTGCCCAAGGTCACACAATAGACATGTGGCACAGTTGGGATTAGAACCCACATCATCTGACTTCCAGGCCCATTCTCTTTCTATTATACCATGCTGCTTCCCTAGACCATGCTGAGAGAACAGTAATAACAATAATGATGATGGTATTTATCCAGCGCTTACTATGTGCCAGGCACTGTACTAAGTGTTGGGTGGATACAAGTAAATCGATTGGACACAGTCCCTATTGCACATGGGGCTCACAATCTCAATCCTCATTTTACAGATGAGGTAATTGTGGCACAGAGAAGTGAAGTGATTTGCCCAAGGTCACACAGCAGACAAGTGGCGGTACTGGGATTAAAACCCATGACCTCCTGACTCCCACGCCCATGCTCTATCTGCTCCGCCAAGAGAGTTGGCAAATATGTTCTCTGCCCACAGCAAACTTACAGTCTAGAGGGTGAGATAGACATTACTATGACTGAATAATGTGTAATATATAATTTATAGATATGTACATTAGTGTAGTGAGTTTGGGGATGGGACAAATATCAAATGCCCAAAGATCACAGACCCAAGTGCATAGATGATGCAGAAAGGAGAGGGAAACCAGCTAAGCAAGGGCTTAATCCAGGAAGACCTCTTGGAGTACAGAAGTGACCTTAATAAGACTTTGAAAATGGAGAGAGTGGTGGTCTGGTGAATATGGAGGGGGAGGGAGTTCCATACTAGTGGGAGTATATGGGAAATGCCTGTCTTCCCCTCTAGACTGTGAGCTTCTTGTGGGCAGGAAATGTGTCTATTGTTGTATTGTGCTCTCCCAAGCACTTAATGCAGTGCTCTACACAAAGTAATCGCTCAATAAATATGATTGATTTACTGAGATTGGGGCATAGTGCATAAACTGGTAAAGAGAGTTAAGTGTGAAGGCTGGGTTGAAATAGGAGATTAGTGAAGTGAAAAACCAGAGGCAGGAGTGGGTGAGAGGTCAGAGGTGAGATAGATGAGATCAAGTTACAGTGAGTAGTTTGACATTAGAAGAGCAAAGTTTGTGGTTTGGATTGTAATAGTAAAGCAGAGAGGTAAGGTTAGAGGGAGTGAATTAATTGAGTGATATAAAGCCCATGGTAAAAAGTTTCTATTTGATGTGGTAGTGGATGGGCAAACACTGGAGATTCTTGAAGAATGAGGAAACACGGACTGAAATTTATTTTAGAAAGATGATCCACGCAGCAGAGTGAAATATGGGCTGGAGTGGGGAGAGACTGGAGGCAGGGAGGTCAACAAGGAGGCTAATGCAGTAATCAAAATGTGATAGGCAAAGTGCTTGAATCAGCATGGTAGCAGTTTGGATGGAGAGGAAAGGGCAGATTTTAACAGTCTTGTGAAGAGAAAACAGATTCTAGGAAGCAGCAAGGCCTAGTGGAAAGACCATAGGCCTAGGAATCAGAGAGAGGACCTGGGTTCTAAGCTCAGTTCCACCACTTATCAGGTGTGTGACTTTGGGCAAATCACTTAACTTCCCTCTTCCTCTCTTCTTAGACTGTCAGGCCATGTGGGATAGGTATTGTGGAAAGAGCACGGGATTGGGAGTCAGAGGTCATGGGTTCGAATCCCGGCTCTGCCTCTTGTCAGCTGTGTGACTGTGGGCAAGTCATTTAACTTCTCTGTGCCTCATTTACCTCATCTGTAAAATGAGGATTAAGACTGTGAGCCTCATATGGGATAACCTGATTACCCTGTATCTACCCCAGTGCTTAGAACAATGCTCTGCACATAGTAAACGCTTAACAAATACCAACATTATTATTACTGTGTCTGAGATGGTTATATTGTATTTATTTCAGTGTTTTCTGCAGTACTTTGCACATAGTAAGCAGTCATATTTTTTGAGCACTTACTATGCACTGTCCTAAGCACTCAGAAGAATACAATGTAATGCTTAATAACTACCCCAATCATTATTATTATTATTGCTATCATAAATAATTATTTAGCTATGATCATTTTTCTAGTTTAATACAATGCTTTGAGCAGGGGCGGTGGAAGGAAAATGATTATATAATCAGCTAGCTTGTAAGGTCCCTCCTAGACCCTGCCCTCAAGAGTACTCTATTGTACTCCCAAACATTTAATACAGTGCTCTGCACAGAGTAAGTGTTCAACAACGGCTATTGATTGAGTTGGACCATGGACCCCTGATTCCTTTTTGTAAATATCCGAGAGCTGAAAGCAAGGTTGGCCGTGGTGCTGGGAGCAGGTTTCAGCCTGGTGAGCACTCATCAGTCCCCAGCATGCTGCTGTACATATGCCACAATGCTGAAAACGTGCTGAGTGTTCAGAATAATCTTAACAAATCAATCAGTCAATCAACTGTATTTATTGAGTGCTTACTGAGAAGAAGCATGGCCTTAAAAACCTCCAGTAGTTGCCTATCAACCTCTGCACAAAACATAAACTCCTCACTCTTGGCTTCAAAGCTTTCCATCACCTTGCCCCCTCCTACCTCACCTCCCTTCTCTCTTTCTACTGCCCACCCTGTACCCTCCGCTTCTCTGCCACTCACCTCTTCACTGTCCCCTGTTCACGCCTAGCCCGCCATCAACCTCTGGCCCACATCCTACTGCTATCCTGGAATGCCCTCCCTCCTCATGTCCACCTGCCAAACTAACTCTCTTCAAAGCCCTACTGAGAGCTCTCCTCTTCCAAGAGGCCCTCCCAACTGAGGTCTCCCCTTTTCTCTCTGCTCCCCCTCTGCCCTCTGCTCCTCCCCTTTCCCCCTTCACCTCCCCTCAGCTGAGCCCTCTTTCCCTCTGCTCCCCCACCGCTCCCCTCCCCATCACACCTTCTGCTCTTCCCCGTCCCCTCAGCACTGTGCTCATTTGTATATATTATTTATTACCCTACTTATTTTGTTAATAAGGTGCACATCCCCTTCAATCTATTTATCATGATAGTGTTGTCTTGTTTTTGTTTCGTTTAGCTTTTCTCTGCCATCTGTCTCCACCAATTAGACTGTGAGCCCGTCATTGACCAGAGATTGTCTCTATCTGTTCCCGAATTGTACATTCCAAGTGTTCTGTACAGTGCTCTGCACACACTAAGTGCTCAATAAATACTACTGAATGAGAAGCAGCGTGGCTCAGTGGAAAAAGCATGGGCTTTGGAGTCAGAGGTCATGAGTTCAAATCCCAGCTCTGCCACTTGTCAGCTGTGTGACTTTGGGCAAGTCACTTAACTTCTCTGTGCCTCAGTTCCCTCATCTGTAAAATGGGGATTAAGACTGTGAGCCCCACGTGGGACAGCCTGATTCCCCTGTGTCTATCCCAGCACTTAGAACAGTGCTCGGCACATAGTAAGCGCTTAACAAATACCAACATTATTATTATGAATGAATGAATGAATGAATGAATGAATGAATGAATGGCCTAGTGGATAGAGCACAAGCTTGGGAGTCAGAAGAACTCCAAACTTCATTCATTTATTCATTCAGTCAGTCTATTTATTGAATCCTTACTATGTGCAGAGCACTCACTTGTTTGTTGTGTGACCTTGGGCAAATCACTTCACTTCTCTTTGCCTCAGTTACCTCATCTGTAAAATGGGGATTAAGACTGTAAGCCCCATGTGGGACAGGGACTGTGTCCAACCTAATTTGCTTATATCTATCCCAGCTCTTCGTGCAGTGTTTGGAATGTAGTGCACACTTAACAAATATCACTGTTGTTATTACTGTTATCCTTATTATTATTATTATTATTATGTTCAAAGAACTGAATAAAGCTCTTGGGAAAGTACAGCATAAAAGAGTTGGTAGACATGTTCCCTTCCCACAACGAGTTTACAGTATAGACAGGGAGAGATACATTAATATAAATGAATAAATGATGGATATATACCCAAGTGCTGTGGGGCAGAGGGAGGGATAGATGAAGAGATCAAATCCTAATGCAACAGAAATAATTGTGGCATTTATTAAGCACTTACTTTATGTGAAACACTATATATTGAGTGTTCAAATATGGGGCTGAGTTCAATACAAGCCCCATATGGGAGTCAGGGCCTGATTAGGGGGAGAATACCTCTGCACTTACACATTGGAGCATCTGGGGAATCATTCATTCAATGGTATGTAAGAGTATTTACCATGTATAGAGTACTGTAGTAAGTGTTTGGGAGAGTTCAAATTCAGTAGAGTTGGCAGACATGTTCTCTGCCCACAAGAAACTCTGACTACTTTGCTCCATGGTTTTATAAATGCTCTCTTGTCCCTACAAACTCTAATTGGCGCAGATCATGCAGGTTAGGTTTCCAAGAGACCATGAAATGTAGGTACAGAGCACACAATTTTCTGGGTAGAGAACCTCTTGAATCCTTTGTAGTAGAGTCATCTTAATGACTTTTACCTACTTTCAAGTATTTTACGTAAGAATCTGAGAATGTTTCAGCCATTGAAATGCTTTAATTGTGCTGGTGTCTAGAAAGTGTTAAGCTGCAATTAATCAATTAAGCATTATTTCTGGTACAGTGAACTTTTCTGTTTGGTAGTTTCAAGTGACAATCTGTCTAGAATGGAACACTAACTATGAAGGAAAAAAAAAATTGAGAGAATCATCCATAGAACTCCTACCATTCAATAGCTACCCTTGTCAGCATCCAAGGAAAGGAAAATCATTCTTAAGTAACTAAGATTGCACATAAATATGTTGACAAGTATGCTTAGCAATGTTGACAAATGATGTTTCCCCACCTGGCTTGAAAGAAAAACCATTTATCCAATCTAAATCAAAGTCAGTGCCTTATGCAGTCAGAATAGCACTAAACTCCAAGAACATTACTGTTTCACCCTACCTTGTTCTCTTTCCAACCTGATCCTCCTGTCCCTCTGTAAGATGACCACCACACCTCCTTAATACCTCTAATATCTACTGGGAAACAATATTTCTTCTTTTTTCTTGGAAACAAATGATTCACATGCTGAGCACAAATGGGAAAAGTTCTGCCTTCAGAAACACAGACTTTCAGTTCTGATACAGTATTCTCTCTCAGTACCTGCACATAACTCTTCAATGATAATCTGCATAAAGGAAAAACTAGGAACCAGGGTTCAGATATTCTAAGAGAACCCTAAAGCAGCATTTTTTCACCTTGAAAAATAGCTGAAATCCCCTTGGGTTTAAGGCAGATGAGATTAATCATTTATCCATGTCAAATTGCTCACATCTTGCTCCACTTCTGCAAACTACTGCATGTACTTACAGTATTTATCATGGCATTTAACCTAACTCTGAGACAAACCCTAAAACCCAAAGGGAGGTCTTCTATTACAAAGGCACCAAACACCCATCTTTCCCTAAGTGCAATTTCTAAAGATAAGGCCTTATTTTTAAATCATCAATTTCCTTGATCTCCCAACCAGGGGTGACTGGACAGTGCAAAAAGGTTCTCAACCGAGGAAAAGTACCTTGTAAATCTCCAGCTTCCTTCCCTGAGCACCAATTTCTCATTTCCATTCAACCCCCTTCCCAGCCTGTGTAAATCTCTGAAAGCCAAGCTCTTTCTTCTTTCCTTTCTTCCCCACCTAGGTTTCCCCATAACTGTTGTGACCTCACTATAGGCTTTAAAGCATTCAACCAGCTCTCCCCCTCATACCTAACCTCTCTCATGTCCCACTGCAACCCAGACCACACACTTAGCACCTCTAATGTACTGGCCTCTAACGTGTAAGGTCATATTGGTCAGGGAACAGGTCTGCCAACTCTGTTGTACTTTCCCTAGCACTTAGTACTGTGCTCTGAGCACGGTAAGTGCTTAAAAAATACCATGGATTGATTGATGCCAACCTTACATAGTGTTTCTGTGCCTCGATCTCCCATCTCTCCCATCGCCGACTTCTTGCCCAAATCCTCCCTCTAACCCAGGACTCCCTCCCTATTCATAGCTGACACATCATCACTCTCCCAATCTTCAAAGCCCTACTAAAATTATGTCTCCTTCAAAGCACTTTCTCAATGAACTTATCATTTCCCCACACTATCCATCCTCTCTCTGCATCACCTATGTACTTGGATCAGTACTATTGAGCAATTTCATATTCACCCCTAGCCAGCAGCACAGCACTTATGTACATTTCCCTAAACCCTGCTGCTTCCCCTATGTACAATTTATTTTAATGCCTATCTCCCTCACTAGATTGTAAGGTCCTCAAGGTTGAGGATCATATCACGTCTGTCAATACTGTGTTCCATAAATACCATTTATTGATTGATTGGTTAGTCTGTGGGTGATTCTTAAGGGAGTACAGCGAAGTTTACTCAATGAACACCTCAGGGTGGTGAAGAGAGGGTAGGTCTGCATTCCATAATTAAGAAATTAAAGAAAGTTAAGTTTCATTATGCTTGGCTTGGGTCAGGCAGTTGTTTTTCTTCCTAGCAGGAAATTTGTATCTCTATCATAGATGACTTACAGTATACCAAGTTAATGTATGCATTATAGGAAAAGACTAGACTGCACTGACAAAAACGATCATGATGATTTAATTTATAAACCATAAAAATGCTATGCTTAATCACACGTGATCTAACCTTGCTAATATTCTGTCTCTGAAAGTGATGTCAAAGGAAACTCCTTCATGTTCATCCTAATGATTAGAAATGTCTTTCTTAATTCTTAGTGTTTCCTACTAACACCTCCACCATGGAGAAACCTAATCTCTAATATCTTTATTGTGTACACTGTATAAGTGCTATACTAAAAATTAGAAAGGTTACATGATTAAGACATGGTTTCTTTCTCACAAAAGGCTCTCAATGTAAGCAGTTACTTATTGCATTATTCTGCAGGGGAAACTCCTCATCGACTCTAGGCAGGGCTCCAGGGAGACAGATTACCTTGATAGCCTTATCAAGTTCTCATGGCCTAGTGGAAAGAGCACAGGCCTGGGAGCCAGAGGACCTGGTTCTAATCCTGGCTCTGTTGCTTGCTGTGTCATCTTAGTTAAGTTATTTAACTTCTCTGTTACCTCAGTTTACTGAAATGTAAAATGAGGATTCAATCAATCTATTTCATTTATCGAACACTTACTGTGGGCAGAGCACTGTACTAAGTACTTGGGAGATTACAATGTAACAGTATAAGAGAGTTGGTAGACACATTCCCTGACTACAGTGAGTTTACAGACTAGAGGATTCACTAACTCTTCTCCCTCACTCTTTGACTCTGAGTCAGCCCGTTGTTGGGTAGGGATTGTCTCTATTTGTTGCTGAATTGTACTTTCCAAGTGCTTAGTACAGTATTCTATGCACAGTAAGTGCTTAATAAATGTTATTGATTGATTGACCCATCCCTAAACTTTCTCTTTAATCACTTATATTTTTAAGGTGAACTTTAAAAGTAGACATTTCATAGTTACCTTTCCTTACTATTGGATCTCCTCATGGTCCAGTTTCCCATCCCTTATCAGGACTTCTGAGAGCTCCCTCAGGATGTTCGTTCTGATGATCCTTTGTTGCTCTGGGAGAAGGCTGCCACTGATCCCATGGATGCCTGCAGCAGGGGCCATGCATGGTTTGTTCTGAGGCAGTGACCCTGGTTCCCCACTCCCTCACCCCGATAGCCATATCGACTAATCTGTTGACTAAATGAAAACCATCGAGCAATGACTTCCCAAAATCCCATTCTTTCCTCACCAGTCCCCCCGCTGCCCCGGCCCTCTTGCCCACCCTCGTTCTCCTCAGCCATCTCTCACAAGAAGATTTCCCTCCTGCTTTTGAAACTCACCCCCTCCTCCTGCACATCCAAACCCATCCTTATAGAAAGTCCCTCTCCCTCTTCACTCTGTCACTGCCAACTCCAACCATTCACTCTCTGGTGACCCCTTCCCCTCTTCTTCCAAACATGCTAATGTCTCCCCATCCTGAAAAAACCTTCTCTCAACTGCGGAGCACCATACAGCTATTCCTATCTCCCTCCTACCAGCTATCACTCCATCTCCCTCCTAACATTCCTGTGTAAACTTCTTGAAAGGGTGCTTCCCCATCCCTCCCCTCCAACTTCCACTTTGATCTTCAATAAGGCTTTCACATTCTTCATTCCCATGAATCTAAAGTCACCAAAGACATCTTATTCTGTCCTCATCCTCCTTGACCCCTAGGCTGCTTTTGACACTGTGAACCAACCATTTTCCTGGACACATCTGATAACAATCCTATCTTCAGTCTCCTCCTATCTTCTTAGACAATCTTTCTGGTGGTAGTATTTGTTAGCCAGATCCCCAAGCGGCTCCTCCCACTGTTTCCCATTAACAAGCAATAGCTGTGGTTTTAGTCCAGATGTGGAGCAGATTTAGCTGTTTTGTTCATGTCCCTGGTTATTCAACAGGAAGAGACATTGTTGTGTGAGTAGAGGTGAGTCTTTGCATGGGTTCCTTGGCAGACCCCTTCTCTCACTCTCCCCAAAGACACTATCTTCTTCCTGCTGCAGCTGGACTCACAAATTGGCCACGGTTTGTGTGAGTACTGCTCAGAGGGTTTTCACCTGTAGTGTCCCTTCCCTGCAACATTATGTCTACTAATCCTACTGTAGCTCTCAAATGCCTAGTACAAGTGCTCTGCACAGAGTAAGTGCTCAGTGAATACTACTGATTGACTGATTGATGGGGCAGAAAAAAACAAAAACTTGGGAAGAAGGAAACTCCTCCCAGCAAGGAGACTAAAGAGCTGTGGTCCGGAAGGGAGGGATATTTGAGGAACCAATGCTCTCCTTCAGTACTGCAACCCTGTCCACTGTAGCTTCTGTTCACAGAACTACTTGTCTAGATTTCAGGGCTGAGTCAAACACATATTAAGCCCTGAGCATTAGATACCTATCCTTTACTAGTTTTACTCTAGGGTCCCTAACAGTGTCTCAACAAAGTATTAAAGGCCTCTTCTTTTGTTCCTGTGTTCTCAATAGACAACATGATTGTGGAATTTGTTAAGCATTACCTGTGTGCTAAGTGCTGGGATATAAACAATATGAGCAGATCAGACACAGTGCCTGGCCCACATGAGGCTCACAGTCTAAGAGGAAATGAGAAGGGGTAACCCATTTCCATTTTACAGATGTGGAAACTGAGGCACAGTGAAGTTAAGTGACTTGCCCAAAGTGATGGAGCTGGAATTAGAACTCAAGTCTCCTGACTCCCACACCCATAAACTTTCCAATACACCATGCCCTTTTTTATGATATTTTCAAGTGTTATCATTGGTAGGAGAGAGTGACACAAGGAAAAAGTGAAAGAAATGGTGATCTAAGAAACTTTCAATAGTAAATCACTATTTGGGAACTATCCACCCCTGAGAAGGCATATATGCTGGAAATTAGGTAGTCAAAGTCTAGTTAGCATCTAGACTATCAGCAGATACAGGACAGTTCTTGGAAGCCACAGGACAGACAGCAGCAGCTTCAAAAAGCAGACTTGAGGATGGTGCTAAATGAATACTTATTCATGGTGGTGAGATGAGATAGAGGAAAAATACAAGTGGCTTATAATAATAATCGTGGCATTTGTTAAGTGCTTATTAAGTAGTATGGCCTAGTAGATAGATCACTGGCCTGGGAATCAGAAGGACCTGGGTTCTAATCCCAGTTCCATCATTTTTCTGCTGTGTGACCTTGGGTAAATCATTTAAATTCTCTGTGCCTTGGTTACTTTGTCTGTAAAATGGGAATTATGACTGTGAGCCCTATGTGAGGCAGGGACTGCGCCCACCCTGATTAGCTTGTATCTACCACAAAACCTAGTTCAGTGTCTGGCACATAGTAAGTACTTAACAAATACCACAATTCTTAAGCTCTTCACAAATATCATAAGCACTGTTCTAAGCTCTGGGGAAAATACAAGATAATCAGGTGAAATGGCCTCTGTCTCACACAGGGCTCACACTCTAGGAAGGTAAACAGTTATTTTGAATCCCCATTTTACGGATGAGGTAACTGAAGCACAGAGAAATTAAGTGATTTCCCGAAAGTCACACAGCAGACACATGGCAGAGGGAAGATTAGAATGCAGGTCCTCTGACTTCTAGGCCCATATTCTTTTCACTAGGCTACATTGCTCCTCATTTGCAGGCTCTATTTGCTTCCATAACTGCTAGATGGCCAATCCAGAAATAGCAGAGAAGGGGCTAGGATGGTCTCTAGTCTCCAATTAGTTTCTATGCCCTTTTGCAAGACCACAGTGGGAAATTTGTTTATCAGTGGTTTCCTCAGATTGGGTTGGGCTATGCTGGAAACCACTTGTCTGCAATTTATCTGACATCTACCTTTCCTTTTGCTAAGTAGGAAATCATGTAATGAGTATAATGAACTACAGCTGCCCCTTCTCTCCCTCATTTCCCTCATAACCAGGGATAGTCTGCCTAAGGGATAGTGTCCCTTCACACCAAAATTCTACCTTTTGCAGTTTTGGGGACTTTGAAATACATACCCTAGTAGGAGACTTTTTAAGAGAAGCATTCACCTAGTGTCAGTCCACAGTTAAATAATAAATTATTTTGCATTTTAAAAAACAAAAAAAGGTTTCAAAAAATCATATCATAAGGAATGTTCTAAATTATAAAAGTGAGCAAATGATTTATCTACTGTTAACTACTATATCCTTGTAATGTTGTAATTCTAAGTACCACATTAATGGCTAATATGTGGGAGCCAGAATAAGAAACTGACCGTAACCAGAAACAGAAATGAACTATGCAATGTGTCATTGATGACCGTCTTTAAAAAATATAAAACCAATATTTACCTTGTAAAAGGTACTTTTTTATATTTCTCACTCTTTCAGTTCTAACTAAAAGCACAGTTTGGGAAAATTATATACAATTCAATACAGCTTTTAAAAAATGTATGTCTTCCTTAGAACTAACTTTTATGAATCAGTTTTCCTTCATATTTGAAAAAACTTCTAAAACATAATCAAATTGAAATTAAAGGGGATGTCATGACTATAGCACCATAGGACACTGAAAAACAGCATTGCCTAGTGGAAAGTGCACAGGCTTGGGAATAAAAGAACCTGGGGTCTAATTCCAGCTCTGCCACTTGCCTGCTGTTTAACCTTAGGCAAGTCACTTAACTTCTCAGTGCCTCAGTTTCCCCATCTGTAAAATGGAGAATTCAACACCTGGCCATTCTACTTAAACTGTGAGTCTGTGGGACAGAGTCTCTGTCCAACCTTATTATTGCATTTTCTCTAGTACAGTGTTTGGTACCTGATAAGCAATTGGAAATATCATAAAAGAGGGCATGGCATAGTGGAAAGGGTATGTGGAAAGGGGACTGTGCTGACAGTCTCAGAAGACAGTTAATTAATCCCTATGTTTGATGTTTCCCCAAAATGGCCAGTATTATTTTGACTAAGCTTAGGTTTTGAACCCAAAACCTATAAGCCTGGAAACAAATGAGTCAAAACAAAACAAATAGGAAGTCTTCTCCCTTTCTAAAAGTAATGGATTACAAACAAGCAAATTGTAGCTAATGAAAACAATTTTCTGAGATAGTGAATCCATTTCTCCAGAATGTATTATTATTGTTGTCCTTTTCTCATGAGGCTCATTCCTGTCAGCAGCTGAGAGACCTATTTAGGTTTAGGTGATAATTCAGCATAATAGAGTCTGTCCTGTGAGCTACTAAAAAGTTCAATTGACTCCCGCACATGGAATCTGGAGAGTTTCTCAAATGATAGATGAAGATGCATAAATTCACACACCAGGGCCAACCAAAGGTCCATCCAGTCTATAGACAGGGAGTTTCTTTGGGAGAAACCTGTAAAGGCACTGCGATTCACACAACTGTATTTCAGTATAACCCCACTGAGGAAAATCTGTCCTGATGTAGTTAGTGACTGGTCACTTTATTCTACCATGCCTGAAGATTAAGAACTCTCAATTAGTGTTATAGCTGTTCTTTCCTGGAACGTGCTATAAATTTCTCACAAGTATCTCATCCTTAATTGTATCTTATTAACCTTTCCTGGTTAGCAGCAATGTTAATCAATCAGACATCTTTCAGAAAAGTCTACACAATCATAACTCCTCATTGCTTTCGTTTAGCACACTTCTTCAAAACTTTAATTCTGTGCAAGGCACCAGTCTTTAAGTATAGTTAAGTTGTCTGCAAGGATTACGTTTTTGAGAGATGTAGACTACGTTAATAAGAAATAAAGCAATGTCCATGCTAGGAAACTTTTAATAATGTGTGAACAGTTTTCCTGGACACTGTGGACAGGGTATTTTACTTCCCTGAACATTGTGAGGCCAACTGATTTATGTAAATGTCCATGACATTGTTAAACTTTTTGTAAAAAAGGTTGTAAGTAAACAAATCCAGATCTTTATCGGTCAAACCCCCTATTAGCACATTGTTATCGCCAGCTGGAAGAATGTTGTATAGGGTGACTAGTTTTAACAAGGCCAGAATATTGCAATGCTTGTTTTGCAGTGAGGTTTGCCAAGGGAGAATGAATGGTAGGCACGTGGGTATTCTGACAGATGCATTACTCAAATACATCCCCCAACCCCCCAATCCCGACATACACCCTTCCTCCACCATGCCAATATTCCTGACCTTTGTTTTTAGATTTCTTCTTGGCCGTATTTGGAATATTGATATGAGATGTTGGGAAGAGAAAGGGAAGGACAGAAGAGTTAAGGGGAGCTACAAAAGACCTATTACTGCCTCCAAAACCCTACTTTAAAAATGGCAGAAGTTAAGGTCTCAGAGAGTGGCAGTATCTAATCTAAAGCAGCTTTCAAGAAGAAAGAGCTTTGACTAAAGCTGCCCTGCCCCTAGACTTATCTAGCTGAACTTTGAGTCAGATGATTGCGTTGGGTTGGCTGAAAGAAATATGCAGAGGTCTCAATTTGCTTGGAGAGGAGACCACTATTAGGGAATTTGGGCCACTCCTATGCTCCTTTATCCAGGTGGGCAAGGCAGGAGGAGAACAATTTTGTCCCAATTAAAAACAAAAACATGGTATTGTTATTTTGAAGCACTAGGGGTGATGTGTTTCTTATGGTGCAGGGCCCTAAAAGAGGTTCTTTGCTAGGGTGAAGCAGGGCAGGGAGTTAGATTTACCTTAAATCAAATGTAGTTGTGCCTCTCTTAGAATTGTAGCCTAGAGGCCAGGCTTTTCTCTTCAGAGAGGCGCAAGCCTGTCCCAGGGAATCTAGGAAAGGCACATAATGGTCTCCCTCCTAAATTTGAAGGGTAGAGAGGACATGCGGGCCAATGGAGAGAGCCTTTAAAAAAGCTGGATTTCACACAATCATTTCAAGATGAGTTGAAACTTTATTTGAATAACACTACTACTAATAATACTAATGTTAGAGATGATGATAATTATAATAGTAAAAATAGAGGAATTCAAGTGCTTACTATGTTCCATGAAATAAGTAACCATGGTAGAAAGGTGGAAAATTGCGATCCTGGGGTCACACAGACTTCTTTTTCTAGAAATGACTAAGAACCTTCTTCTGCTATCATAACACTCTGGTACACAAGCAGTGCTAATTTCATCCATCTAGACTACTACTGTAGATGCAAAGCAAGTTTAGAAGAAGCAGCATGGCCTAGTGGATAAAGCATGGGTCTGGGAGTCACAAGGACCCATGTTCTAATCCCGGCTCTGCCACTTCTCTGCTGTGTGACTCTGGGCAAGTCACTTCACTACTCTGGACCTCAGTTACCTCATCTGTAAAATGTGAATTGAGACTGTAAGCCCCACATGATACAGGACCTGTGTCCAACCCGATTTGCTTCTATCTAACCTAGCATGTAGTGCAGTACCTGGTACATAGTAAGCATTTAACAAATATCACAATTATTATTAATTATTATCAATTATCATTATTATTTTTGCCATTAAATTGGAAACCCCTTGATGGCAGTGATCATATCTTTTGCTTCTATTGTACTCAGCCCAGCATCCATTGCAATGGTTTCTTTTGTTTTTTAATGGTATTTATTAAGTGCTTACTATGTATCAGGCATTGTACTAAATGCTGAGGAAAATATACAAGCTAATCATGTTGGACACCGTCCCTGTTTCAGATATGGTTCACAGTCTTAATCCCTGTTTTACAGATGTGGTAACTCAGATAAAGAGAAGTGAAGTGATTGCCCAAGGTCACACAGCAGACAAGTGCAGAGCTGGAATTAGAAGCCAGGTCCCTCTGACTCCCAGGGCCATGCTCTTTCCTCTAGGCCATGCTTCTTTTCTCAATGTTTTACACACAGTAAGTGTTCAATAAATACTAGGGATTGATTACCCACATCATTTCACTGTAATATTGACTGCTTGCTTCTCAGAGCTGTGTCTATCCAACCATTGGTTAAGCAGAATAAATCATTCTTGAATTTTTACTGGTGCAATCTCCACTGCTTGTTTAATAATACCCTAAAGAAAGCTGTCAGTTACAACTCATGAGTATGAGCAATAAATTATTGCTAGAAAGAAATGTGGAATTTAAAGTTGTATTTGGTGGACTGATGCTTATATTGAAATAGTCTGTGCACAGGATTTGTCCACTGAGAGAAACCTAGAATCATAAACAAGAAGTGCAGTTTAGAAAGAATTTGGATGTTTAAACTGTGCCTGTGTATAGTACCAATGTTCCTTGTCTCCATAGAGACAATACAATAAGAGGGAGCTGTGTATTTCAAATGCCTAATTCAGTCCCCAGGCTTCTGCTCCCATGAGAGCTCTTCTGAAAGATTTTTTATTACTTTGCAAAGCAGAACTTATTAAAAGTGAACATTTATTTTCTGTGCAGTGCAATAATAATAAACTCAGTTAGGTTTATAATAATGCTACTTTACATTTATATGACATCTTTCAGCCAGAATAACCCACAGGGGCTTTGTAAACCATAAATACACGAAAAATTTGGTCCACCACTGAGAGTTATCTGTGGGGTGAGGGATGTTAAGAAGTCTTCAGCCCCAACTTTGTAAAATATTTTTGTAAATAATCATAAACTAATCATGGAAGCATAGAATAAGCTGTCTGTAGTTTTCTGCGAGCGAGAAATGGCAGGAAGATATCTATTCCGCACACTATTACCAATTTTGACTGGGCAGACATTTGCAAAAAGCAAATTTCCAGGTTTCAACCATAGCTGCCTAATCTCCGATGCTCTACTTTTGTGCAAGTGTGAGCATGGCTACTGAAAAGTAGCTGTGCCTGGCCAAGAAATATGGTTGGATTACAGAATTAGTGAGGCACTCTTCCACATTATCAGTACTAAGCACAAAATAGCTCTATTTAGCTGTATTGTCAATGTCACCCGTGCATTCATATCAGGGACCCTCTCACAGTGAGGAACCAATCGCTCCATGTTCTCATCAATTCTTTAATTTTTAATGAAGCTAATAGCTGCATTTTTCCCAGTGAGATAAATAATGGGCATTATTACCCACTGAGCTGCATTAGCAAGGCCAAGTCATTCCAAAATTCAAATTGCCTTTGAAATGAAAATAATATTACAGCTCTAATGTGATCAGTGTTTGACATCTCTCTCTTTCTCTCTCTCCATTTGATATCGAAGGAAAAAATCTTTTATTTGCTAAGGACTCTGAGTCTTCTGATCACTGAATGAAAACTAAAAGGTAATGACTTTTTTTTGCTTCTTTGAAGCATCTTTTCATTTTTCTTCAAGGTTCAGATTTGTGACTTCAACCCTTAGGGCCAGACAAGTAAGGAGGAATATCTTAGGCACCTCTCTCCCTCCCCTCATCACCTTTTCTTCAGACTAATACACAGAAAGAACAGTTTTCTACTTAGGCTAGTGTACGATGTATCACTAAATTCAAACTGATAATATAGAATATGAGCTACAATTTCAAACCAGAAAAAGATAATCTGTGAGCAAACAAATGAGGTTAGAATTTAGCTGGGTTATGGCTTATATTGCCTCTATTTCACTGAATGGACATTGCCTTATAACTGGAAAATGACTTTAAAAGAGATTTTTAATAAGGCAATTACTAGTCTTGGTGTAGCTGAGAAGTAGCTGTGAAGCATCATGTCCTAGTGAAAAAAGTCCAGGCCTGGGAGTCAGAGGACCTGGGTTCTAATCCCACATCTTCCACTTGTCTGCTGTGTGACCATGGGTAAGTCACTGAAGTTCTCTGTGTCTCAGTTACTTCATCTATAAAATGAGGATTAGGACTCTGAGCCCCATGTAGGACATGGACCATAGCCAACCTTGTATCTTCCCCAGTGCTTAGGACAGTGCCTGGGACATAGTAAGTGCTTAACAAATACTATTTTTAAAAAAAGTTTCCAGGATTAAAAATTTCCAGCATAATAGTTGGGTGACAGGTCACTGTGAGATTGATAGATGTGGCCTTTTAAGGATTATTCCATTTTTTCTTTACTTTTATTTTTCCTGGGCTCCCAAGGACTCTTGTTGAAATAACATTTTGGATGTCTTTCCACGTATTAGAGTCAGAGTCGGTTATGTGACCAGGGATCTCATGGTTTCCTGGACTATCGTGTTTTGTGCACTCAGGTGCTGCCACTCACTTAAAAGCAGTCAAGACAAGCACTCCACTATTTTTTTCCATGGAGATAGTAGTGACAGCAGTTATGAAGCAAACTTTTTAGAGCCAAGCTGGACCAAGTAGATGTGGCAAGAGGAGGTTTATGTATTGGTGTATATGTGTGTGTGTGTGTTTTATGTGTGGTGTGTGTGTGTATATATATATTATGGTATTTAAGTGCTTCTTGGTGCTGGGATAGATACAAGATAAACAGTTTGGACATAGTCCTTTCCAGTTTGGACACAGAAGTACATAACTGGTGGTGTGTGCAACACCTGTGGCTATTGGCTCCCTGGAGTCCCCACCATTGACTCTTACCTTCACCTACCCCACAAAAACTATCTGCCTACTGACTTTATCAGAGGCGGTGGCTGGAACCAAATAGGACTAGTAATGAAGGGTGTGCTCACCTGTTGCTCACTGGATTGCCATTTCAGGAGGTTATAGGGTCTCAGGAAGAAGAACATAAAAAGTGAGGGTGGAGAAGGAAGAGCTTCTCTGTTTTTACTGTTTCTGGCCTATGTCATCACAGGAACACTGGACTGAGTTTCTAGAGATCTGTGCCTGAAAGGGTGAGGTTGGGGGAAATTAGGGTCCCCCTTGCTGGTAACTGGGTTGCATAAAGTTGAGGTAGTGATGCCACAGGGCGCTAATTCATTATGCAGTTCTGCTATGGGTCATGGAAGGTGGCAGACTCAAAACACTGTTTAGCACAGGACCTCAGGAGGATGACCTTTATTCTCATTCCTAGGGGATAGAGATCAATCAGTGGAACTTATTGAGCAGTTACTGTGTGCAGAGCACTGTATTAAGCCCTTGGGAAAGTGTAAAATGAAAGATTTAGTAGACAGGATACCAGCCCACAAGGACCTTATAGTCCAGAGGAAGAGGCAGACATTAAAATAAATTACCATTAGAAGAAATGGAAGAAGGTAAGGTGACTACATAAATGCTGTGGTGCTGAGGTGAGGTGAATATCAAGTACTCAAGGGATACTGACACCCTACCTTCTCTTGATACCCTCAGTACCCCCTTTCCACTAAACTTAACTCCCCTATCTCTCTGCCAAGCTCATGCCACTAAGCCACAGCTCTGGATCACCACCACAGTATAGTTCTTCCACTCTTGTGCATGAGTTGCAGAGTGATGCTGGTGGGAATCGAGACAGTAGGCTGACCTCATTCATCGCAGTTTCATCTTCACCTACTTTGTCTCTGGTTTCTCCCCCACCCATTATTTCTCCATCTTCATTGACTCCCCCCATGTCCATTGCCTGCCCCCAGCTAATTCAACATTTAACTTCTTCCTCAAACTCCTTGTATTTCCACCGCCCCCCACCCTCTCTTGCTCCTAATGACCTGATCACACACATTATTGATAAAATTGAAATCAGGTGTGATCTCTCTAAAATCTTCCCTGCTTCACTCCAGTCCCTCCTTCCTCCTGACCCTTATTCGACTCCCCTTTATCCCAGCAATATCTCAAGAACAGATCTCCTGCCTACTCTCAAAACCCACCCACTATACCTGCACCTCCCTCCCCATTCCTTTGTACCTTATTAAAACACTTGCCGCCTCCCTTCTCCCCTCCCTGACTGCCATCTTCAAATATTCACTTTCAGATGGCTTCTTCCCCATGGCTTTTAAAAGTGCTCATGTATCCCCTATCCTAAAAATTCCTCTCTTGACTCTATGGCTCCCTTCACTTATTGCTTCATCTCCCTCTTACCATTCATCTCAAAACTCTTGAGAAAATTGTCTAAACTCACTGCCTCCACTTCCTCTTCTACAATTCCCTCATTAACCTTCTCCAATCTGTCCCCTTCACTCCACTGAAACTACCCTCTGAGGTCACCAGTGTCCTCTTTTTTGCCAAATCCAACAGCCTTAACCCCACCCTAATCCTCTCATCTGCTCATCTGCCTTCACCACTGTTGACCAACCTCTTCTCCTGGAAATATTATCCAACTTTGGTTATATTGACATTGTCCTCTGCTGGTTCTCCTCCTGTGTCTCCAGACTCCTCCTTCTCAATCTCTTTCATAGGTTCCTCCCCTGCCTCTCACCTTCTAACTCTGGGAGTGCCTGAAGGCTCAAGTCTGGGTCCCTTTCTATTCTCCATCTCCATCCACTCCCTTGGAGAACTAATTCACTCTCATGGTTTCAACTACCATCTCCATGCAGGTGATTCCCTAATCCACCTCTCTAGGCCTGTACTTTTTCTCTGCTTCTCTGACACCTCAAATTTAACATATTCAAAACAGAAGTCCTCATCTTCTCCCCTGTGCCCTCTCCTCCTACTGACTTTCCCATCACTGTAGAAATCACCACTATCCTTCCTGTCTCACAAACCCCTTACCTTGGTATTATCTTTGAGTCTTTTCTCTCATTCACTGTTCATATTCAGTGTCACCAAATCCTGTGAGGTCTCCCTGTTTATCTCTAGAAATTGTCCTTTCTGCTTCATCCAGATTGCTGTTATCCCAATCCAAGCTCTTATCCTATCACAGCTCGACTACTACATTAGCTTCTTCGCTGACCTCCCTGCATCCTGTTTCTCCCCACTCCAGAAGACAGTTCACTCTTCTGCCTGAATCATTTCATTCAAAACGGTTCCATTCACATCTACCCACTGCTTAAAAACCTTCATTGGTTGCCCACACACCTCCTTATCAAACAGAAACTCCTTAACATCAGCTTTAAAACACTCAATCAGCTCACCCCCTCCTATTTTACCTTGCTGATTTCCAATTACAACCCAGCCCGCATGCTTCACTTCACTAATGCCAACCTATTCACTGTTCCTCAATCTCATCTATCTTGTCACCAACTCCTTGTGTGTGTCCTTTCTCCAACCTGGAACACCCTCCCTCTTCATATGCAACAGACCATCACCCTCTCCATCTTCAAATCCTTATTAACATCACATCTCCTCCTACAAGCCTTCCCCAATAAGCCATTATTTCCCCTATTCACTCTCCCTTTTGCATTACCTATAAACTTGGACCTCTATCCTTTAAGAACTTATTATTTATTATTTACACCTCTCTCAGCCCCCCCAAAACTTATATACATATCCTTAATTTGTTTTATTGCCTGTGTTTTTCTCTAGACCCTATGCTCCTGGTGTCTACCAACTCTGTTATATGTCCTCTCTCCCAAGCAGTGCTCTGCATACAATAAGCATATGATAAATATAATTGATTGATTGATCGTTAGGAAACACAAATGGGAGGGTTAGTAGGGGAGATGAGGGCTTAGTCAGGAAAGCCCTCCTGGAGGAGATGTGGCCTTCATAAGGATTTGAAGATGGGGAGAATGGTGGTCTATAGAGTATAAAGGGAGAAAGAATTCCAGGCCAGAGGGAAGATATGGGCAAGGGGTCAGTGGTATAATATACGAGATATACCTCAATCTTTTTTGATGTCTCCCCAAAATTGATTCAGGTGGGGAAAGCAACCTTTTCTTGATTTAATAAATCTGACCATTCCACGCACTATTATCTATATTGTTTTGTTCAGTGTCAAAATCTTAACACCTGAAGGTAAGAAGGAAATTCCAAAGACAGTGGCTTTTCATGGAAAGCACAGATCATCTGGTTTCTTCAGGGGAATTCTCCCAGCACTGTAACTTAGTAGATTTTTCTTAGCCTGACATCTAAATGGCATTTAAAATAGGTTTATCAAATGGTCCTTTAAAAGTGTACCCGACAGAAGCTGTTGTAATTCTCAAAAGGTGAGAGTTTCTTTTATGAAAGACTTAGTGTACT
Organism: Ornithorhynchus anatinus; assembly: GCF_004115215.2. Classification (NCBI taxonomy): domain Eukaryota; kingdom Metazoa; phylum Chordata; class Mammalia; order Monotremata; family Ornithorhynchidae; genus Ornithorhynchus; species Ornithorhynchus anatinus. The sequence continues at coordinate 46,241,508 of NC_041728.1, read as the reverse complement.
TTCCTTAATTGCACTCTTAATGCAACCCAGCAGGAGTCCTTGACTAAAAAAGATGGAATTTTATTCCTCAAAGAAATGGTTCTAAAGCTTCCCATTGAGACAAGCTAAAAAAAGGATGTTTCTGTGTCTAATATTGCTCAAATAGAGCTGATAACTGAATAAATTCAATAGAGTTTAAAATGTTTCATCCTTCTTCACCAGGTTTTTGATTTTATATGTTACTTTGGGCCTCATTATGGGCAGGAAATGTGGCTGCTAATTCAGTTCTGTTGTATTCTCCCAAGCGCTTAGAACAGTGCTCTTCACATGGTAAGAGTTCCATGAATACCATTGATTGATTTACTAATTGCCTGAGGTTCAATTGTTGTTTTGTTTTAACTGGGAGACTCCAAAGTCATTATCACTTTCCCAAGTGTTCCAGTCAGTCCTCTGTATACAGTAGGTGCAGATGCCCGATGGATTAGAATGTACTCTCCTTGTTGTGCTGTTTCTATTTCACCCTCACTTTCTGCAGCTGCCAACACTGCTGTGGCTTGGCATGTCCTCTCCAGCATCAAGGCTAGAGAGGAGAAGCTGTTCATGTCCTGTAGGGAACTTATGGAAGTGAGTCATTCTCTTCCCCAATGCCTATGGGGTCATGATCAGTGTGCCCTGGGCCAACATGAACGCTGATACTAAGCCCCGCTAGTCCATCCTCCTTCTTGGTAGTGAGCTTTGCCCATGCCACCGACCATGCTGTCCACTGGAGGTGCCTGTGGAAGATCTGTCATCACCCAAGGCAGCAAAAGGCTCGTATTTCGCCCCCCTTTCCCTCCACCGCTCTCGCTCCACTAACCCACAGCCCTGGATCACCTCCTCTGTCCGCCTCCTACGCTCCTATGCTCGAGCTGCTGAGCGCTGCTGGCGAAAGTCCAAGCACCAAGCCGACCTCACACACTTCAAATGTATCCTTTCCTGCCTTAACTCTGCCCTCTCCTCTGCCAGGCAAAGCTTCTTCTCCTCCCTCATCGACACCCATGCCCGTCACCCCCGCCGATTGTTCCGGACCTTTAACTCTCTCCTTAGGCCCCCTGTTCCTCCCCCTCCCCCATCTCTCACCCCCAATGATCTGGCCACCTATTTCCTCACGAAAATCAACACGATCAGGTCTGAGCTCCCCAAAGTCACCGCCTCCGCCTCTCCCCTCCCCCCCACCAACCCCCTCCCCTACTTTCCCATCCTTCCCTGCAGTATCCTCAGAGGAGATCTCCTCCCTCCTCCCTCCTCCCTCCTCGCAAGTGCCACCCCCTCCACCTGCGCCTCGGACCCCATTCCCTCTCACCTTCTTAAAACCATCACCCCTGCCCTCCTCCCTTCCTTAACTTCTATTTTTAACCACTCAATCTCCAAGGGCTCCTTCCCCTCTGCCTTCAAACATGCCCACGCCCCCATCCTAAAAAAACCCGCTCTTGACCCCACTTCCCCCTCCAGTTATCGTCCTATCTCCCTACTACCCTTCCTTTCCAAAATCCTAGAACGAGTCGTCTACAATCGATGCCTAGAATTCCTTAACTCCCATTCTCTCCTAGACCCCCTCCAATCTGGCTTCCGTCCCCTCCACTCTACCGAGATTGCTCTCTCTAAGGTCACCCATGACCTCCTTCTTGCTAAATCTAATGGCTCCTACTCCATTCTGATCCTCCTTGACCTCTCTTCTGCCTTTGACACTGTCGACCATCCCCTCCTCCTCCATACCTTATCTCACCTTGGCTTCACGGACTCTGTCCTCTCCTGGTTCTCCTCTTACCTCTCTGGCCGATCATTCTCGGTCTCCTTCGCTGGAGCCTCCTCCCCCTCCCATCCTTTAACTGTTGGAGTTCCTCAAGGGTCAGTTCTTGGCCCTCTTCTGTTCTCCATTTACACTCACTCCCTCGGTGAACTCATCCGCTCTCACGGCTTTGACTACCATCTCTACGCAGATGACACGCAGATCTACATCTCCGCCCCTGTCCTCTCCCCCTCCCTTCGGGCTCGCATCTCCTCCTGCCTCCGGGACGTCTCCACCTGGATGTCGGCCCGCCACCTAAAACTCAACATGAGCAAGACTGAGCTCCTCATCTTCCCTCCCAAACCCAGTCCTCTCCCAGACTTCTCTACCACCGTCGATGGCACGACCATCCTTCCCGTCTCTCAGGCCCGCAATCTCGGTGTCATCCTTGACTCGTCCCTCTCGTTCACCCCACACATCCTATCCGTTACCAAGACCTGCCGGTTTCACCTCTACAATATCGCCAAGATCCGCCCTTTCCTCTCCACCCAAACGGCTACCTTACTATTACGGGCTCTCGTTATATCCCGGCTAGACTACTGTGTCAGCCTTCTCTCTGACCTCCCTTCCTCCTCTCTTGCCCCGCTCCGGTCTATTCTTCACTCCGCTGCCCGGCTCATCTTCCTGCAGAAACAATCTGGGCATGTCACTCCCCTTCTTAAACAACTCCAGTGGTTGCCTATCGACCTCCGCTCTAAACAAAAACTCCTCACTCTCGGCTTCAAGGCTCTCCATCACCTTGCCCCTTCCTACCTCTCCTCCCTTCTCTCTTTCTACCGCCCACCCCGCACGCTCCGCTCCTCTGCCGCCCACCTCCTCACCGTCCCTCGGTCTCGCCTATCCCGCCGTCGACCCCTGGGTCACGTCCTCCTGCGGTCCTGGAACGCCCTCCCTCCTCACCTCCGCCAAACTGATTCTCTTTCCCTCTTCAAAACCCTACTTAAAAATCACCTCCTCCAAGAGGCGTTCCCAGACTGAGCTCCTCTTCCCCCTCTACTCCCTCTGCCATCCCCCCCTTTACCTCTCCGCAGCTAAAGCCTCATTTTCCCCTTTTCCCTCTGCTCCTCCACCTCTCCCTTCCCATCCCCACAGCACTGTACTCGTCCGCTCAACTGTATATATTTTCGTTACCCTATTTATTTTGTTAATGAATTGTACATCGCCTTGATTCTATTTAGTTGCCATTGTTTTTATGAGATGTTCTTCCCCTTGATGCTGTTTATTGCCATTGTTCTCGTCTGTCCGTCTCCCCCGATTAGACTGTAAGCCCGTCAAACGGCAGGGACTGTCTCTATCTGTTGCCGACTTGTTCATCCCAAGCGCTTAGTACAGTGCTCTGCACATAGTAAGCCTCAATAAATACTATTGAATGAATGAATGAATAAGGGTGTGCCATCTGCCCACCACCACCATCACTGGCTCATTGGGTGGCCCACGGGAGGGTGTGAAAAGGGTGCAGCTCGCTGTCAGGGTAGGACCTGCATCATCCATGGAATGGAGCTACTCTGGCAAGCACTGCATTCCAATTCAGACCATGGGAATGAATGCCACAGGGACCTGGACAGGCTGGAGGTCCATAACCTTCCAGCAGAGGTCAAGGAGTGCAGCTGTCATTTCGCCTCCACTTCCACCCCCTTTCCACTCCTTGGGGCAGACCAGGGTGGCTTCAGCCATCCTTCCAATCCTGAAATCTATAAGAACATGGGAATCACCATGCCCCATGAAGAGGGGATAGAGAAGCAGTATGGCATAGTTGAAAGAGCATGGTCCTGGGAGTCAGAAGGTCATGGGTTCTAATCTCAGCTCTGCCATGTGTCTGCTGTGTGAGCTTGGGCAAATCACTTCACTTCTTTGTGCCTCAGTTACTTCATCTGTAAAATGGGGATTGAGACTATGAGCCCCATGTGAGACACGGACTGTGTCCAACCCAATTGCTTATATTCACCCCAGTGCTTAATAGAGTACTTGGCATATAGTAAACACTTAAATTCCATCATTATTATCATGATTTGAGAAGTAACTAGTATATTCAGTATCAGGCTGAATAAACTTCAAAATTAACCTTTACAAGTTTGCATGTTTTCAGCAATAATGAACCTTTGTGGAGCTCAAATTTTGACATCAAGTGAATGGATTTAGTGCTTGAGGTCATATTTCATTCAATAGTATTTATAGTAGTATTTATTGAGCGCTTACTATGTGCAGAGCACTGTACTAAGCGCTTGGGATGAACAAGTCGGCAACAGATAGAGACAGTCCCTGCCGTTTGACGGGCTTACAGTCTAATCGGGGGAGACGGACAGACAAGAACAATGGCAATAAATAGAGTCAAGGGGAAGAACATCTCGTAAAAACAATGGCAACTAAATAGAATCAAGGCAATGTACAATTCATTAACAAAATAAATAGGGTAACGAAAATATATACAGTTGAGCGGACGAGTACAGTGCTGTGGGGATGGGAAGGGAGAGGTGGAGGAGCAGAGGGAAAAGGGGAAAAAGAGGGTTAAGCTGCAGAGAGGTAAAGGGGGGATGGCAGAGGGAGTAGAGGGAGAAGAGGAACTCAGTCTGGGAACGCCTCTTGGAGGAGGTGATTTTTAAGTAGGGTTTTGAAGAGGGAAAGAGAATCAGTTTGGTGGAGGTGAGGAGGGAGGGCGTTCCAGGACCGCGGGAGGACGTGACCCAGGGGTCGACGGCAGGATAGGCGAGACCGAGGGACGGTGAGGAGGTGGGCGGCAGAGGAGCGGAGCGTGCGGGGTGCGCGGTAGAGAGAGAGAAGGGAGGAGAGGTAGGAAGGGGCAAGGTGATGGAGAGCCTTGAAGCCTAGAGTGAGGAGTTTTTGTTTGGAGCGGAGGTTGATAGGCAACCACTGGAGTTGTTTAAGAAGGGGAGTGACATGCCCAGATCGTTTCTGCAGGAAGATGAGCCGGGCAGCGGAGTGAAGAATAGACCGGAGCGGGGCGAGAGAGGAGGAAGGGAGGTCAGAGAGAGGGCTGACACAGTAGTCTAGCCGGGATATAACGAGAGCCCGTAACAGTAAGGTAGCCGTTTGGGTGGAGAGGAAAGGGCGGATCTTGGTGATATTGTACAGGTGAAACGGCAGGTCTTGGTAACGGATAGGATGTGTGGGGTGAACGAGAGGGACGAGTCAAGGATGACACCGAGATTGCGGGCCTGAGAGACGGGAAGGATGGTCGTGCCATCCACGGTGATAGAGAAATCTGGGAGAGGACCGGGTTTGGGAGGGAAGATTGTCATGTTAATAAACTGATAAAGATAGTTTTTGAGAGTTGGACATACTAGAACCATCTTTTCAATAAAGTGAAAAATAGCTTCAAAACAGTGCTAAAATCCTCTCTTTCCTCTCCATCCAAACTACCCCTTCAATCAAAGTATTTAACCTTTCCCACCTTGATTACATCAACCTCTTTGTTGACATTCCTGCCTGCTGCCTTTCTTCCACTTCAGTCTGTAGTTCATTCTGCTGCCCAGATAATTTTTCTACAAAACCATTCAGTTCAGGTTCCCCCCTCATCAAAAACCTCCAATGATTGCCCACCCAACTCCATATCAAGCAGAAATTCCTTACCATAGTCTTTATAACAAAGCATCACCTTATCCACTCTGAACTTACCTTCCCAATTTCTTATTACAACCCATTCAACAAACTTCACTTTTCTAATGCCAATGTACTCACTGCACCTCAATCTTATCTATCTCACTGCTGACTCCTCTCTCTCATCCTTCTGTTGGGCTGAAATACCCTCCTAATATCCAACAGACATTCACTGTCCCCATCTTCAGAGCTTCATTAAAATTGCACCTCCTCCAAAAGACTTCCCCTGACTAAGACCTCATTTCCTCTTATCCCATTCTCTTCTACATCATCTTTGCACTTGGGTTTACACCCTTTTTTCACTCTTTCCTCGACCCCATAGCACTTATGTACAAATCCACCATTCAGTGTATTTGTTTATACTGATGTCTGACTCCCCCTCTCATAATAATAATAATAATGTTGGTATTTGTTAAGCACTTACTATGTGCAGAGCACTGTTCTAAGTGCTGGGGTAGAAACAGAGAAATCAGGTTGTCCCACGTGAGGCTCACAGTTAATCCCCATTTTACAGATGAGGTAAATGAGGCACTGAGAAGTTAAGTGACTTTCCCACAGTCACACAGCTGACAAGTGGCAGAGCTGGGATTCGAACCCATGACCTCTGACTTCCAAGCCCGGGCTCTTTCAACTGAGCCATGCTGCTTCTCTAGACTGTAAGCTCATCCTGGACAGGGAACATGGCCACCAAGTCTCTTATTATTGTACTCTCCCAAGCACTTAGTACAGTGCTCTGTAAACAGTAAGTGCTCAATAAAGATGATTGACTGAGCTGGAAAAAACAACCTAGGCATCATACTAAATTGGTTCAAATGACAGTAGAAAGTATATGGGAATTTCAGAGTTGCTGCTGAAGTTGCCTTGTGTATTTTTGGAAGCAAAGGGCATTTCAAAAATCAAGGGAAACATGCTGTTGGTTTCTCTAGACCAAACTCTGTTTCAGGGAATAAACAAGTGAGGCAATTTAGACTGTGAAATCAATGTGGGACAGGGACTGTGTCCATACTGATTATCTCATACCTTCTGCAGGGCTTAATACAGTGTTTGGTACATAGTAAGTACTTAAAAAGTAGAATAAAAATGTCTCAGGGCTATCATCATGGGGTGTGTGTGCGAGGTGCAGGGGGCAGGGGAAGGGGAGCCATGGGGCAGTGGGGGGTTACAAGTGTGAATATTTTGCCAATCAGAAGCAGCATCTGTAGGAACAGGGTCCAGGGAAGGGTACACAATGACACTAGAGTGAGGTGGATGGGGTCTGGAGGCAAAGCACTCTAGATTCAGTGTTTCATTGGAGCTTCCATATGATGTCATTACTAACTCTGCATGCAAATACATGCTGAAATAACTTTAACCAGACAGGAGAGTGAGCTCTACAGGGGAGGAGAATAAGCATGTACAGTTCTGTGTCTTTTGGTTTGGTTGGAATGAGAGGAGTCTTTTTCTTGGATCTTCAACTTCCTTATTTTCTCTGGCTTTCACGTGGCCATGGCTTGGAATCTGGCTGGAACTTTGGACTGCAGATTGGGAGAAAAGAAGGATGATGAATTTTGAGGCCAGAGAAAGGGTAAAATGTCATCTTAGCTTAGTGCATATGAAACATCATTTACTCAAATGCAGGACTGATCTGAATAATCACTCTCAAACTGCCATTGTCTATCTTCTCTTTATTCTACTGGAAAGAAGTCTGAAAGCCTTCTTCCATCAAGAATCTTGTGCATTTTTTTTTCCATGTTCATATTCGGTTAATGAAAGGTTTTAGGAGAAAAACTTTTGTAAGCTTAGCCAAACCTTAGGGAGAAATGGACTTGACTAGCCAAGTATATGTCTAACTGGAAATTGGGATTACTTCCACAGAATAGCTCTTACCTCATATGCCTAACCTGAAATTTCATTAAGTTTTGTGAAAGACAATGGAAAGCATAATGGGATAATGACACAATATAATTCACTGAAACTCAACAAGGTGATGCATTAATACATTCTGGAAATAAAATGTTGTTTTATATAGAAACTTGTCTCACTGGAAGTTAAGCTGGCACCAAAGAAATGGTAATGTTCAACTATGGTGATTAAATGCACGTTATTGCCTACTGATTCCCAATTCAATATCTATCTATGTAAATATTGCACATTTCAGGACCTTTAATACTATCTAGTATATTATTTCGTCTTTGCAAACACTTTCCTAAGACTATGGCATACTCAAGAATATGTTTGAATACATTTAACTGAAACCAGACCCCTAATGGATTTTCTTAATCTTCTGAAATGCCCAATGCTTCTCAAGATTGTGGGGTAGAGAATCCAGGAGGGGAGAATTTTGCCTTTCCAGACCTTGACATGAGGGGAGGGAAAGGAATGCAGGGTAATTTTGTCAGAAGCACATTTAATTTGCAGTTTTGAAGGGTCCTCTCCACTTTCTTCATCTAAATTAGATGGTACTTTATTCTCCTATATTATGCTTTTGCTCAAGAATGCAATATGGTTACTCAAACTGTCACTACATATCTCTGCCTTACTCTTTCCTGAATGTTGAGTATTTATCCAACTCTGAGTCTCGTCTCTCTTCTCATTTCTTTCACTCCCTTTAACATATATGCAGCCAATTGATTTTTGTTGTTAAGTTTAGAATTCATTTTCTTCCAATTTCACAAGTTCATTAAAATTTCTGAATGCCTATGAAAAGTTTTCTCATTCCAAAATGTTAATGAAGCGATCCTAACTATGAAGTTTTTTTCTGGTTAGAAAATAATTTGCCTAGTTTCAGAATAACAATTTACATTTCCTCATATGCATATGATATCCTACTACAGATAAGAAAAGCAAAAGGGTTGTTAAATCAGGATTTTCCAATACTGCTTTACACTTTTTTCCAGAACCTTTTGGATTTAATCCAAATTAATCTTTGCATTTTTTCCATCAACTCAGAGAAGCTTGTAGTAAACAGAGAGGGGCAGTGAAATATTGAAGATGAAAGGGTTTTCTGCTAGTCAGGCTAACCTTCTGCAAAGTCAGTAAGTGTTAATAACAGTAAAAAGGATTCGACCCAAATGAAATCCCTTTAACCAGTTTTGTCATGCTAAAAATTGGGGTATTCAGTTGTAGTGCTGACACAGATTTTATACTCTGTCACCACACTGGATGGCATTACTTTATGTTACCGGAAGCTATAAAGATGATAATAATTGTGGTTTTTATTGAGTGCTTACTATGTGCCGAGTATTGTTCTAAGCACTGGAGTAGATATTAATTAAGCAGGTACCACACTGGGGTCAAAGTCTAAGTAGGAGGGAGAACAGTTATTGAATCCCCATTTTGCCGATAAGGGAACTGAGGTACAGAGAAGTGAAGTGACTTTCCCAAGATCACACAGCAGACCAGCTTGAGAGCAGTGATTATAACCCAGGTCCTCTGACTCCCAAGCCCGTGTTCTTTCCACAAGGCTATGCACTTCTCGTAGAACTGAAAATTTGTAATTTTCAGCTTGGTAATTGTGTTGGACTGCATACAGATTGATGTTCCAGATGCATTCTGAATATATGTGAGAAACACTGGAAAGTCAACGTGTTCCAAAGTAGAAAGGGATTACTGTTCCAATTGGAAGTAATAAATATTAAGAAAGGAAAGATATATGTTGCTTTGTTATGTGAGTAAAGTAAAACACAATTTGGAAATCCCACATTTCAACATTTTCTTCTAAGCAAGATTCTGGATTTACTTTTATAGGCATAAAATGGAATGTTGGGGGAAGACAGATGATGCTTTTATGGAGTCCTAAGCTCCTGGAGATCCCATCTGGTGAGAGGAGACGGATTACCCTAAATCATTTTACTCTGGAGAAGCAGTAGCACTATAGTATCTTCGAAAAGAGAATTTTGTTTGCTAAATTTTCTTCCTCGTAGTTTCACTCTCTAGCATTTTTTTTCTTACTTGCTGCACACTTAAACTGGTGCCCTCTTTCACACTAGAGGGAGCTGCAGTTCAGAAGTGGGTCCCGGATGAATACTGGATGCATGATTTAGGTATATCTAAAAGTGCCTATTACACTGTATGTGACCAAGCTTTTACCTATCTTCCTTAAGGCTAGATATACATATCAATTATCTGGATAATTCTGCAAGACTAAAATACACTTTGGGCTCAATTTCTGATTTTTTGTGTGTGTGTGGTCCATGTTGAAACACCCGACCACCATTATCTAGATAATTTCTTAAAAGAAATAAACAAAAGCCTTCCTTAACTGAATCCATTTCAAGTGTAGGATTTGGAGAATGATCTATTTTACAATAGTAATAATAATGGCCTTTTTTAAGTGTTTACTATGTGCCAGGCACTGTACTAAGCACTGGGATGGATACAAGCAAATGGGGGTGAACACAGTCCCTGTCCAAGGTGGGGCTCACAGTCTCCATCCCCATTTTACAAATGAGAGAACTGAGGCACAGACAAGTAAAGTGACTTCCCCAAGGTCACACAGCAGTCAAGCAGCAGAGTTGGGATTAGAACTCATGACCTTCTGACTCCCAGGGCTGTGCTCTAGCCATTACACCATGCTGCTCCCTCTAACACAGTGTGAAATCACCAAATAAATGCCAACACTCCCTAAATGTTTTTTTATATACTCCCAGCAGCAGGTATAATACCTAGATTTCACTATAATTGGAGTTCACCAGTGAAAGCAACTAATTAATCTCTCAGCTTTACATTTTGTTCTTTCAGCCATCCAATTATTACCTCTCTTCTAAGCAAATAGGACTATGTGCTTCTTAATGTCAAAATATTGCTAGATTCCCCAGGAGATGTTAGGGAATTAAAATCATATTTTCCCTCCTTATCTCCTTTCGACCAGCATCGCCCCTATTCATTCATTCAATAGTATTTATTGAGCACTTACTATGTGCAGAGCACTGTACTAAGCGCTTGGGATGAACAAGTCGGCAACAGATAGAGACAGTCCCTGCCGTTTGACGGGCTTACAGTCTAATCGGGGTGCTACCTGGAGAGTTGCCAATCAGTTTGACAGACTTCACTATGATAAAACCCTAGAAATTATCCATATGACCTATTTCCTCTTGAGGTATATAAAGCTAGTGGGGTCACTTCTGCGGTTGATAAACCCACATCTTTGCTTCCTTTGACTTTCCAGCTCCCTCTTTCCTCACCCCAGAGTCAACTTGCTCTCCCTAGCTTGCTGCTTTTCTTCTATATCTATTCTTGTAACTTTAAAAAAACTTAATTTTAAAATTCACTCAGTTATATATACTGAGCACTTACAGTATGCAGAGTACTGAACTAAGCACTTTGGAAAGTATACTGTAAGGAAGGTGGTAGATATCTTCGCTGCTCCCAGTAAACTTACAGTCTAGAGAAGGAAGCAGACACTAATATGAATAAATAAATAATATATGGACATAAATGTTGTACGGTGGAGGATAGGGTGAAAAAGGATGCAAATTAATATGCAAGGGTGATGCAGAAGGGACTGGGAGAAGAGAAAATGAGTGCTTTGCCAAGGATGGCCTCTTAGAGATGTACCTTAAATAAAGCTTTGAAGGTAGGGGGGATGATTGTTGGATATGAAGAGGGAGGGCATGGGCGAGGGGTCGGTGGTGAGAAGGATGAGATTGAGGTACAGTGAGTAGGATGGCATTAGAGGAGCCAACTGTGTGGGCTAGGTTGCTTTAGGAAATCAGGAAAATAAGGTAGTAGAGGGCAAGTTGATTGAGTGCTTTAAAGCCTATGCTAAGTAGTTTCTATTTGATTCAGAGGTGGATGGGCAACCATTGAAGGTTCTTGACGAATGAGGACATATGGACTGAATGCTTTTGTAGAAAAATGATCAGGGTAGCAGAGTAAAATGTTGACTGCACTGGAGAGAGACAGGAGGCAGGGAGGTCAGCAAGGAGATTGAAGCAGTAATCAAGGCAGGAGAGGATACATGCTTGGATCAGTGTGGTAACAGTTTGGATGGAGAAGAAATGGCACATTTTAGCAATTTTGTGAAGAGTTAATTGACAGGATTTGGTGACAGTGAATATATTGATTGAGAGAGATGAATTGAGGATAATGCCAAGGTTATGAGTTTGAGAGACAGGGAGGATGGTGGTGCTGTCTACAGTGATGAGAAATTCAAGGCGAGGGCAGGGATTTGGTGGGAAGATTAGTTTTTCTTTGGACATATTAAGTTTGAGGTGTCAGCATGAGAACATCCAAGTAGAAATAATCTGAAGGTAGGAGAAAATGCAAGAATGCAGAAGAGAGAGGTCAGGGCTGGGCAGGTAGGTTTGGGAATCAACTACAAAGAAAATGCAGTCGAAACTATGGTAGAGAATCATTTCTCCAAGGTAGTGGATGTTGACAGAGAATAGAAAGGGGCCCAGACCTGAGTCTTGAGGGATTCTCACAGTTAGAGGGTATGAGGTAAGAAGAGGAAGCCCGCAAAAGAAACTGAGAAAGAGTGGCCAGAGAAGAGGAGAACCAGGAGAGGACAGTGTCAGGGAAGTCAAATTGGATGATGTTTCCAGGAGAAGGGGTTGGTCAACAATGTCTAAGGCAGCTGAATGGTCAAGGAGCATTAGGATGGAGTAGATGTTGTTGGATTTGGCAAGAAAGAGATCATTGGTGACCACTGAAAAGGCAGTTTCAGTGGAGTGAAAGGAGCAGCAACCAAATTAGAGGGGGTCAAGGGGAGAAGTGGAGGAGAGGAAGTTGAGACAGTGGGTGTAGACAACTCGCTCAAGGAGTTTAGAGTGGAATGATGGGAGGCAGTTTTGTTGTCTGTCTCCACCTTCTACACTGTTAGATAGGGATTGTCTCTATCTGTTGCCAAATTGTACTTTCCAAGCACTTAATACAGTGCTCTGCACATCGTAAGCGGTCAATAAATATGATTGAAGGAATGAATGAATGAGCGAGATGGGAAATAACTGGAGGGGATTCATGGGGTCAAGGGAAGGTTTTTTAGGATAAGGAATGCATCAGCATGTTTGGAAACAGTGAGGAAGAAGTCACTGGAAAGTCTAACAGGTGAGGATGGCAGAGAGAGAAGAAGGGATGGAGGAAATGTTTTGATAAGATTAGAAGGGTTGGGGTCAGAGGTGCAGGTGAAGTGGGTAGGTTCTGAGAGAAGCCCATTGGTGGACAGGGATTGTCTCTATCTGTTGCCAAATTGTATATTCCAAGCGCTTAATACAGTGCTCTGCATATAGTAAGTGCTCAATAAATACAATTGAACGAATGAATAAAGGAAAGAGATACTGCTGGGAAAGATGGGAGATCAAAGAAGGACAGGAAGAGAAGAGGGACTGGAGAGGAGCCGGGGAGATTTTAAGGAGATCACACCTGGAGGTTTCAATTTTCTCTGTAAATTATGTAGCCAGATCATTAGGGACAAGATGTGGGGAGGTGTTGAGGGGAGAGGGGATTTTAGAAGGGAGTTAAACTTCTGAAATAATAATTTTGGTTCTGTTCATTCAAGTAGGGATCTTGTTGCTGCCACAGTGTAAACTCTTTAATAATAATGATAATAATAATGTTGGTATTTGTTAAGCACTTACTATGTGCTGAGCACTGTTCTAAGTGCTAGGATAGACACAGGGAATCAGGTTGTCCCACGTGGGGCTCACAGTCTTAATCCCCATTTTACAGATGAGGTAACTGAGGCACCGAGAAGTTAGTGACTTGCCCAAAGTCACACAGCTGACAAATGGCTGAGCAGGGATTCGAACCCATGATCTCTGACTCCAAAGCCCGTGCTCTTTCCACTGAGCCATGCATCTCTTTGAGAGCAAGGAATATGTGCATTAATTTTATTGTATTCTCCCAAGTGCTTAGTATACTGGTCTGCATGCAGGTGCTCAATAACTATTGATTGTTTGATCAACTGATTAATCCATGCCTTCCTGGCTGCTTATCCTTAGTGACTGAGGTCTGGACTAGGGTTAGTGGGAGGGAATGTGGGAGGAAATATGGCATGGAGGAGGAAGAGGAGACCAGAGAAAATCGCCCGAGTGCCCCCTTCTCATGTCTCTGCATTCAAGCTCAGTTGATTGTATCACTATCCTCCCAATCCTACAAGTCCATAACCTTGGTGTTATCCTTGACTCCTCACTGTTTTTAAGTTTTCACATTTAGTCTACCGCTACAGGAGGGAAGGTGGGAGGAAATATGGCATGGAGGAAGAAGAGGGGACAGGAGAAAATTGTCCAAGTGCCAACTTATCACATCTCCGTATTCAATCTCTGTTGATTGTATCACTATCCTCTCAATTCCAGAAGTGCTGTTGTCCTTGATTCTTCACTGATTTTCAGTTTTCACATTTAGTCTACTGCCACATCCTGCCGGTTCTTCTTGAACAGCATCTCCTGAATCTGGTTGTATCACAGCTGGACTATTGTGTCTCCCTCCTTGTGGGTCTCCCAGACTCCAATCGCTTACTCCTCCAGCCCCCACCACATACTGCTGCCTGCTTCATCATGAAGTGTAGCTCAGCACACATTTCTCCTCTCCGCAAACCCCCATGCTATTTTAAATTTTTCATGGTAATTGTTAAGCACTTATTATGTGTCAAGCACTGTACTAAACACTGGGGATAGATACAAGACAATTAGGTAGGACACAATTCATTTCCCACATAGTGGGGCAACAGCGTGGCTCAGTGGAAAGAGCCTGGGCTTGGGAGTCAGAGGTCATGGGTTTGAATCCCAGCCACTTGTCAGCTGTGTGACTGTGGGCAAGTCACTTCATTTCTCTGTGCCTCTGTTCCCTCATCTGTCAAATGGGGATTAAGACTATGAGCCTCACATGGAACAACCTGATCACCCTGTATCTACCCCAGAGCTTAGAACAGTGCTCTGCATATAGTAAGTGCTTAACAAATACCAACATTATTATTTATCCCCATTTTACATATGAGGTAGCTGAGGCACAGATAAGTTAAATTACTTGCCTAAAGCCACACAGCAAGTAAGTGATGGAAGTGGGAATAGAACTCAAGTCCTCTGAATCCCAGGCCAGGACATTTTCCACTAGGCACACTGCTTCTTCACTTGTTTCCTATGTCTCTCCACACCAATCAAAACTTTCTAACAACCACGTACAAGGCTCTATTTCAAGTCACCTTATCTATCTGCTTTCTTCTTGCAATATCCCCTACCTTGCTTTCCTCATTTCTCCCAAGCTATTTGTTTCTCACTCCCAACTCTCTGGACTTTCCTTCTTATGTTCCTTTATTCATACTATTGCCCTGATTGAAACTCTCTCTCTCACCTTCCCTAAAGCTGCTAGATCACAGTTCTCTGCACTGAACAGTTTCATAGAAAAGTGGTCTGGGCAGCAGACTGAAGTGGCAAGAGACAGGAGGTAGGGAAGGTCAGCAAGGCAGAAATGACAGGATTTGATAACATGGAATATGTGGGTTGAATGAGAGAGATGAGTGAGGATAATGCCAAAATTGCAGGCTTGTGAAATGAAGGATATTGGTGATGTCTACCCAATTGGTGATTGGTGATGAATCAGTCAGGGGGAGCATATGGTTTAGATAGGAAGATGAAGAGTTCTGTTTTGGACATGTTAAGTTTGAGGTGTCAGTGGGATGACCTGAAGGCAGGAGGAAATGAAAAACTGCAGAGGAGAGAGGACAGGGAGAGGTACATTTGGGAATCATCCCTGTGAAATGAGAGCTTCAATCAGTTATCCAAGGGAATGGGTGTAGATGGACAATAGAAGGGGACTCACAGTTCCTGAGGGTCTCCCACAGTTAGAGGGTAGGAGGCAGAGGAGGAGCCTGCAAAAAAGACTCAGAAGGAGCAGCTAGAGAGACAGGAGAAGAACCAGGAGAAGACAGTGTCAGTGAAGCCAAGGTTGGATAATGTTCCCAGTAGAAGGGGATGGGCCATAGTGTTGAAAAAAGCCTGAGTGGTTTAGGAAGATTAGGATGGAGTAGAGGCCTTTGGATTTGGCAAGAAAAAGATCACTAATGACCTCTGAGAGTACAGTTTCAGTGGAGTCAAGAGGGTGGAAGCCAGATTGGAGGGGTTCTCAGAGACAACTAGAGGAGAGAAAGTGGAGGCAGCATGTGTACACAACTCACTCAAGGAATTTGGAGTGGAATAGAAAGAGGGAGATGGGCCAATAACTACAGTGAATTGTGAGGTCAATGGAGTTGGTGCTTTCTTTTAAAGCACAACAGGGATACATAAGCAACCCTCTTCTCCCTGGAACTCGCTCCCCCTTTGTATCTTATAGATCCCCACTCTCCCCAACTTCCAAGCTCTAGTAAAATCATATTTCCTCCAGGAAGCCATTCCTGAATTTATGCTTCTTTCTGAATTTCTTATGCCTTCCATCCTAGTTTTCCTCCTGCCTGCATCACCTATGCACATGAGTTCAAATTCCCAGAACACTTAGGTACTCAACCCCAACCCAAGCCTCACAGCTCTTAGATACACAACCTTTCACTCTTTCGCTTCTCTAGAATCATAAGCTCATTATGGGCAGGGAATGTGTCTGTTATATTGTATTTTCCCAAGTGCTTAGTACAGTGCTCTGCACATGGTAAGTACTCAATAAATATGATTGATTGCTTACCCTACCTGTAATTAATTGTTATGACTGAGCCCCAGTCATTTGTAAGGTCCTGAGGGCCGGAATTGTGTCTTCTTACTCTTCTGTACTCTTCCACGTGCTTACTACAGTGTTCTACACACATCAAGCAAGCACTCTGTAAATAACACTGATTGATTTATAGTATTCTTTAAGTGCTTAATATATGTCAACTACTGTTCCATGTGCTGAGGTAGATACAAGTTAATTAGGTTGGCCACAGTCCATCCCACATGGGGTTCACAGTAATTGATTAATTGATGTTTGTCTTCTCTGTTGGAATAAAAGCTCCTTTTGGGTAAGGAATGTGTCACATCTTTATTCTGTGCTTCTCAAGCACCTAGTACAGTGAAGTGAAGTGCAGTTCTGCTAAAGTAAGAATAATGCCTTCTGGATTGCTTATATTTTAGGGGTGAGAAACAGAAGAGGAGCCAGTGAAAGACTCAGGAGGAACTGCCAGAGGTAGGAGGAGAACGAAGGGAAAAATGTCAGAAAAACTAAGATTGGGTAGCATTTCAATGAGAAGGATGTAATTTTCCTTCCAGATGCACCTCTTCCTCTCCATCCAATTGGTCACTACACTGTTTCAGGCACTTTTCACATTCCTATTAAACTTTTGCATCAGCTTCTTCACTGGTGTCCCTGCCTCCAGTCTCTCCTGTCTCCACTCTGTACCTCACCCTACTGCCTTGATCATTTTTCTAAAATTTCATTCCACATATGTCTTTACAGTCCTTAAAAATCTCCAGGAATTTCTGCTTGATGTGAAAATAATGATCATTGACTTTAAGGCTTTCCATCTGTTCTCTTCCTTTAATATGTCACCTCTTTTTCTCATTATATCTCAGCTTGTGTTGCAAGCCCACCACCTCCTCACAGGCTTGTACCAACCAGGACCTTCCTGGACAGGGGGAGCCTCAGTGACACGTAGTAGAGTTCAAAACACACTTCTGATGACCAAGGTTAATGTGAATAGTTTCTTTACTTAGTTTTACCAACTTGCAAGGAAGTGACATACATACACTCACTCCACCACTCAAGGGTCCAATACCAGCCTGGGGTCAAAGGAACCCTCTTTGCCCATGCTCCTTCTTTCTGCTTCCAAGTGCTGCTCTTCTGCTGAAGGTGCTTCCCTCTTTGCCTCCTGAAAGAGACTCTATACTGCTTCTAGGTTTCCCCCTTTGCAATTCAAAACAACTGAATTTTACCACTTTAATCTCCCTTAGGCTTGCAGCTGGGACTTCAAATGGCAGTCACTGATTGGTCCAGGCCCATTATCAGATAAAACAGGGAGAGAAGGTCACACCCCCTCCATGCTTCACCCCCATAGGCCTGCAATCACCTGCCTCAAGTAAAGCCCATCAGTGCCTTCCAAAGTCTCTACCTTGTTGTTCGCAGTATCACAGTCACTAGAAAGGCAGCTTGTTGGGGTCTCACCACATTCCACCCCTTGATCCCATCGATCAACAACATTCACTCATTTACATTCATCCAGGGGTTCAGTTGATGGGGGGAAATTTACAATAAGGGAGACATATGAGTGGTGATTGTTATCACCATCAATCCCTTCAATAGGGATTCTCCAAACCAGTAATCCAATAACCCAATAGCTACACAAACCATATCACGTATGAGTGGTGATCAATATCCCCCTCAGTCCCTTCAGTAGGAACTTTGTTAAACCGGGAAACCCAACAACTATACAATACAGTATTCAAACATGAGAGGAAAATGCTATCACATATATGCTGATCAGTATCACCATCAATCACTTCAATAGGGATTTTTCTACAGTAGTACCATAACAACAGTGAGATGTAGAGTTTTCTCCATTTGCTCCTTTTTCTTTGGCTCTCCCATTTGGCTGAACAACAACAAGACCAATAGGAGGTTTCGGAGGAGAGTCCTTGCATTCCCACAAAACAGCAACATGTGGGATTCTGTCAGACTCACAAATTTCAAATACCCATAATTTTTAATAAACAAAAACTCATTAACACTTTTTTCACCCATACATTTTTCTTATAGTATGTGGCTCATCTCTATCAGATACTGGTGCCCAAATCCTCTAGGGACCAGATCCTTTGGTGGGAATGTGTCTTTTCTTTTCATGGCTTGGCCTTAAGACAGGTGCTCTGCAAAGCAGCTGAGCAGTGGGTCCTGTCTTAAAGCCACTGGGCCCTGCTGGGCCAAAATATTGGGAGTTATGATCTCAGCCATAGATTAAGAACCTAGCAACATCATTAAGACCAGATTTTTGTACAATTAATTACATTTTTGTACTGCCATATAGGCATACTTATTTTCAGTCACACATTATTAACTCAGTGGTGAATCTCTTAAAGCAGGTGTTTTTTTCTCCAGCTGTTCTTTTACCTGGCTGGCAGTAAAGGTAACAATTCCTAACACGCTTACAGACCTCTTTGTTAAATTAGAGGCGCCACTCCTGCCGGCTTTCCTTCTGGAGTGAGAGAGTAGAGTTGCAATTCTCTCCTCCTAATCGCTTTTTACATTTTCTCATCTTATCTAATGCTTCCAATCAGGAGATCCACATTTCACAATAAGGAGAGTTTTCATCCGCCTGAGGGAAGTGACTTGCCTCAAATTCCCTTTTTCCCCAATCTCTAGTGATAACTCCTGAACAGTGGAGCTACCCAGCTTTCTTTTTAGGAATTTCACCATGCAAAATACACTCTCTGAAACCATTCCACCACCCTGGCCAGTTTATCTAACCACATTTGTTCTATATAGACAAGCAAGTTAACACATTTACACAATTCGTTCAGTACTTAAAACCGAACAGAGTTGACTTCAGATCATCACCAGGAAACCTTTCTTCATCAGGGGTGGTATCAGGATTCAACGCAAAGGGTCTGGTTCATACAGGTTAGTTTGGTGCTTGCAACTCCAACTTTCTAGGCATTAGTACAAATATAAGCCAATACATTAGTACGAATATAAGCCAACCTCGGGAAAACTATTCTCGGCCTCTGATTCATGACCACCGATCTCATCTTGAGCATTCCCAGGCTCCTGGAAGTCCTCCCCATGGTCTCCCTAATCCACTCTTTGTTTTTCAGGCTTCCAGGCTAGGTTGGGGGAACAGAAGGAAAGGGTGCACTAGCTTCTGGCTGCTTGTTACCTGGGGTGTTTTTTTACTTTTCTGCTTTTCTTCCCCTGTGTTACAGTCCATAGGATTCCCTCTAAGACTGACATGGGTAGCCTGTCAATCGCTATCCTCCATATTCCCAATTCCAGAAGGTAGCACCATAACGTGTTGTGGTGTGGCTAATAGCTTGCAGTTGGCCGGAATCCGGTCAGCTTACCAGAAAGTGCCCAGCCCTGTCTGCATACTTTGGATATGGCTACTATTTGGAACTCTGTGGGAGGAGGAGTCCTTCCCCTCGCCATGAGCCAGAACTGCATTTCATCCATTTTAACTAGATGGTCTAATGCAGCGACAACTGCAGCCTCCTTCCCGAGTACATTAGGCCATTTACTAGGATGCTCCTAGAGGACCCAGAGGTGAGTTGAACTAAGGTCCTCAGCATTGCTTTCTTAAAGGAAATTTCTTCAGATTCTAGGTCAAACTCCTCCCCAGATGTAAATGGACTATCGATAGCCCACACTAAAGCCAGGGTACAGAATCCCTGTTGTACCTCATCTAAATCCTTCCATGGTCTACGTGTGTAAGTGATTTCCCTGGGGCCCTCATGGGTTCCTTTTAGTTCTGCCATTATCCTGGGCCATAGAATTCCTTGGCTAGAATGAAAAGTCCTCATGGCCTTACCCCCTAATCTACCCAAATCATCTACATTCTTGGCTTACTTTTCAGTAAGGGTGAGTAAAGCTGCTCCATGACCATAAATTCAGAGAAGCCACTCTGGTACGGGCTCTCCAATGCCTCTGCAGAATCGTTGACCTAATTCAGCTAATTCCGCCCCAATATAATCCCTTGAAATGGTAGTGGTGGGGAGGCCTCTGGCCAGGGTCTTGGTAAGCACAATTGAGGCTACCCTTAAAGTGAGGTCAGCTTCATCTGGTTCCTCATCAAA
Organism: Ornithorhynchus anatinus; assembly: GCF_004115215.2. Lineage (NCBI taxonomy): Eukaryota > Metazoa > Chordata > Mammalia > Monotremata > Ornithorhynchidae > Ornithorhynchus > Ornithorhynchus anatinus. Next base: position 46,221,429 of record NC_041728.1, on the reverse strand, counting down.
AGTGCTGGGAACATAGTAAGCACTTAACAAATACCATCATCATCACCAGATGTCTCCAGTGCAGCAATCAGGGTCACCCACTTTTAATAATGGCATCTAACTGGGCCTGGCTAATTTTCCATTTTCCCCAATTTAGTCTTCAGTATTAATCAGGCACTCCATGAATAAGTGCCATCTTCCCAGGTTACCTTCATCTAACTTCCCTTAGTACTTTGGTTATTCCCCTGCTCTAGCACTTATGCATATTCTTCACTGGGTCCAGCCTTGTAACTACCCCAGCATTTAGCAGAGTGCCTGGCATATAGTAAGGATTTAAATATTATTAAAAAAAATTCCCTATCATCCTGATGGAGTCATTGGTCCTGGATAAATAACCTGGTGCAGGGATGATCACTAGCCCATTAGATTCCAAAGTAACCATAATGATGATCATTGGGTATATAAATGCTTATTATGTGCTTTAGCACCATTAGTTTCCAAAGTGACCATAATAATGATAATCATGGGATTTAAGTGTTTACTATGTGCCAAGCACTGTTCTAAGTGTTGGGGTAGGTACAATGAAATCAGCTTGGATACAGTTTCTATCCCACATGGGTCTCAAAATCTAAGAAGGAGGGAGAACAGGCATTGATTCCCCATTTTACAGTTGAGGAAATTGAAGCTCAGAAAAGTCTTATCTAAGATCACATAGCATACACTGGCAAAGTCAGGATTAGAATGCAGGTTTCTGACTCAAGGCCTGTTTTTTGCACTAGACCATGCTGCTTTCCATTGTCCTGGTTCAGGCCTGTGATCAAGGCCCAGAATGTTACTGAGTTAGACTGTAAGCTAGTTGTGGGCAGGGATCGTGTCTACAGACTCTATTATATTGTTATATTGTACTCTTAGTATAGTACTCTGTAGTACAGCATTCTGAACACAGTAAGTGGTCAATAAATGTATGATGTATTGATCATCTCATTGGCTGATTAAGCTGCCTGACAGTAAGCACGACACTCCACCCAATGTCACTGCTAATAATAATAAAGATAATAATTGGGGTTTATATTAAGCACTTGTTATTTGCCAAACACTGCACTAAATACTGGGCTGGACACAAGATAATCAGGGTGGACATAGTTTCTTTGCCACATGGGGCTCATAGTCTAAGTGGGAGAGAGAATCAGGAGAACAGAATCCCCATTATCCATATGAGAAAATTGAGGGACTGATAAATTAAGCCATTTGTCCAAGTTCATCCAACAGACAAATGGCAGAGTCTGGATTAAAACCCAGGTCCTTTGGTTTATAGGTCCATGTTCTTTCCAGTAAACTCTGCTACTTAAAATACATAGTTGATGCTGCTTGGAGAGGAAATCAATATTTTTTTGCCCACAAAATATGACGTTTGCCATTTACTTTAAAATCACAGAGCAGTGAAGTGAGAGCAACAGATGATGTGATATGTAGAAAAGCTGCAAGTTAAAACCAAAGTTAGGTATTTATGATGCTAAATGAAGGTCACATTTTAAGCTTTGACATATTTTAAGGTTAGTTTGGAAATGAGAATTTTCTAACTACTTGGAAACTCTCTTTTCCCCACCCAAAAAAGAGATTTAGTCTTCTTCATTTGCCAAATGCAATATACTTATTGCCAAGCTCATATTGAGACCAAAAAACCTGTCTTCAGATTGCTTTCTGTCCAGCTTTCAGTTAATTCAGGAAAAAGTAAAAGCATTCCACCTTTAAATGCAATTTTTTTCCAAGAAATTAAAATGGCGTGATTTTTTTGTTGTCATTGTTCTTAACACAGACACCAATGTCTGTTGCAGGAACTTGCTACCACAACTGACCAGCTTTTCCAGAGTGAACATATAATTCTGAATTCCCCTGCTAGAGTTAAAAGCCATCTGAGCATTGAGTGTCCAAACTGAGGCTAGTTAGGAAAATCAAAAAAGATAGCTAAGTGTACAAAAAACTGGACTCAGAGTGGCCCTAGATGGCCAATCCTAATATAGTTTGATTACCTGAACACTTCCTTATTGGAGGGAGCCCCAGTTCCAATTTGTTCATAGAATTAGCTTTCTTTTGTCACTATTTCTTTCTCCAAATACCCTAAAACCCAGTTTCTTCCACTGCTGTACAGGGAGGATTGGCTTTAGCATTTGGGAGTCCTGGTTGGGGGTTTAAATTGCCTTTCCCCTTCTGGATGATAGCCCATGAAGCCCATGAAGTCATATGTGTGTGTGTGTGTATTGCACCGGACACCCAACATAATGCTGTTAAAGGGAGCATTTTGAGGAGAGCCATCTGATTCCTCCTGAATTGATGCCAAAAATGTAATAATGGTAAGAAAACATGATAAATGTAATCTACTTGCAGACCTCAAAACTGCTGGGCTTCCCAAGTTCCAAATGGAAAATTTCTGCAAATAAAATCTGCAAAACTGGAAGGCCATCTTGCTGTCTTCCACCACCATACTTTCAGCATGTTTTGAGCCAGCTACCTCTCTTGCTTAACATCTGAAGCTGGACCCAGGTTCATGAGTTTTTGTGACGGAGTAGTAAGTCATCTACTACCTATACAGCTTAACTAGGGGCTTCTATCTGTGGGAGATGATTTCAGTCTTCTCTCTTGCAGTATCTCTTCTACCTCTCAGGCTAGTGTCCCTGTGAATATGCTCTCCAGAGTCCTTCTAGGGGTTTTACATTGGGCCTGATACAGCACACACTTGGTCTAAAAATTGTGCTTTGGGGAAAGTGACCAAGAGATAAGGAAGCAGAATATCCTGGTGGGAAAAGTAAGGGCCTGAGAGTCAGAAGACCTGGATTCTAATTCTGGCTCCACCACCTATCTGCTCTGTGACCTTAGGCAAGACACTTAAAGTCTCTGAGCTTCCGTTACCTCATCTGTAACATGGGAATTAAGGCTGTGAGCCCCTTGTGAGACAAGAACTATGTCCAGCCTGATTATCTTCTATCTACCCCAACACTTAGTACATTGTCTGGCACAGAGTAAGAACAGCACAAATACCACAAAAAAGAAATGGCAGTCTTCTTTTTCTTCACCTTTCCCTCTGTGGTCCATGGGGACTTTTGCCCCATCTAACTGGCCCTCAAACTAGAGGTTTCAGGGACTGCTCTTCGTAGTAACAATAAATCAATCAGTGGTATTTATTGAGTGCTTACTGTGTGCAGAGCACTGTACTAAGCACTTGGGAAAGTACAATATAAAAATATAACACACTCCCTGCCTTTTAACTAGTACTGCATTATCTGATCTGGAGATCTAATAGGAAACAAAAAACATATAGGTTTACACTTTGGAAATGAGAAAAATCAGCCATCTAATTGGTGAGAGAATCAGTGAACACATTAAACTCAAGGCATAAAAGTAAGAAATAGTAGTATTGAAGCCTCATTGAAAGAAACATTGTATATCTTTTGGAACAGACTGAATACCCCTACTGCTTTCTCCTTTCCTCTCTTACACCTTTATTTTAAATATTCTACAATTCAGTTTTCACCTTCTTCACTAAGAGCAATTTTTCTAAAATTTCTAATGACTTTATACTGGTGATATCTGTACTGTGAGTCATTTTCCATTTTTATTCATCCTTGAACTTTCTTTTGAGTTCTATTAGGTTGGTGACCATTTTCTCTTAGGAATTCTCTCCAGGATTGGTTTCACAGACATGGAACTCTTCTGGTACTCATCCTCCTACTCTGACCTTTCTCTCTAGTTCCTTTTCTGGTCCATCTCCTTGCCCCTCAACTCTTGGGGATTTCTGGGCTAATTTAATGCTCCCATAATCGCATACCATTGATTACTGCTCTTAAACTTCCGGAATTGTGTTTATTGCATTGTACCCTCGCAAGCACCTAGTTCAGTGATCTACACATGGTAAGCGCTCAATAAATACCAGTGTTTAATTCTTACTTCCTCTTCCCCGGCAGTAACACACAATAAATCCTTAGGCAAATGCAAACTGGAAACTATTTCCCTAATTTCCAACTGTAAAGTAGTGGTTACAGTTGTGTGACCTCTTTGACCTCTTTGGCTCTTTGCTCCCACCCTCACCTCTTCCAGGCAGTGCCAGAGTGCTTCTTTCTTAGTCCAATCCCTCAACCCTAGGATTTATGATGCTGAAGTTTCAATATATTCTGGGCATTCTTCCTTGTTTCTAAATGGCTCTTCTTCGAATGAGCCTTGAACTACATTTCTCATTTATCCTGTCTCCCGACATGCCCATTCTTATTTTTTCTCTTTTATTTTCCTATCTAGAAACCTCTGTAGCTCACATGGACTCAGCTAACATCTTGCTGTCCACTTGGGTCTTCTAAGAATTCATCCCAGCACAGGATATTTGTATCATTTCCATTCAAACACATAAGTCATTTTCTCACCTCTCAGCTGTCATGTTATTCAAACTATCTTACACAATCATATGGTCATACTAACATTCAGTAAATCATTTGTATTTAATGAGCACTTACTATGTGGAAAGCATTGTACTAAGTGCTTGTCAGAGTACAATACAACAGAATTGGTAGACATGTTCCCTGCCTATAAAGAGTTGCAGTCTAAGTTCCTGTTGCCACAGTGTGAACAAATAGGTAGGAACAGGTTCCTCCTTATGCTTCTTGGAACAGTGGAACATTATTACTATTACTATTATTATCATTATCAGGAACTTGTTAAATGCTTACTCTGAGTCCAGAAATGTTCTAAGAATTGGGGCAGATACACTTTAACCAGGTCAGACACAGGTCCTGTCCCCCATGGGGTTCGGTTCACAGTCTAAGTAGGAGGGAGATTAGGCATCACATCTGCATTTTACAGATGAGGAAACTAAGGCATACTGATGTTAAGTGACTTGCTCAAGGTCACACAGCAAACAATTGGCAGAACCAGAATTAGAATCCAGATCCTCTGATTCCCAGGCCCATGATCTTTCCACTAGGCCACACTGCTTCCCAAACTGCATTCTGGGAAACTGAAGGCTAGACCACTGCCTCAGGTGATAGGCCAGTTGGGAAATGCCTAATTATGTCATACCTTTTATCTAGGAGGGGCATTTAAAAATTATGCTCTCATCAGTATATGCAACCAGTTCATGCAAACATCAATTGCATCAGTCCATGCATCCAGTCAATTTGCATCTATTTCTGATATCAGGGAAAGTTTTTGTTATGTCATTTCTGAGCTTGACTGAAACCTGGAACCTATGTATTGACATTGGGCTTGAGTTATTGGGAGATGCTTTCTGATGTGCTTTTTCTATAGAATCTTATATTTTCATGCAGGAAGTACCCAAAGGAAGTCATTTAATCCTCTCTTCTGCTTTTTTTTCTGTTATTCTAATTAGAGCTGAGAGGAGCTTCCTGCCAGATTAAAAATCTTCTCAGATCTCAAAGGTTCTGAAATTTGTTAAGTTTGGCTAAACACTCCTTCCTGTTTCCAAGAAAAATATTTTAAAAGGCTCAAGGTTTATGAGACATCAAATGGCTACTTGAAACAATATTTTGATGAATGTGCTTAAATGAATCCAAAGCATTTTGATTAATATTTTTCACATTTGGCCCTGGTTCCCAGGGGATGTTTGGACTGTAGAGATTGAGGGCACTAGCTCCTGGAGGAGGAGGGATCAAGCTTTAGATTGGAAGATGTGGTAAGGGACTGAAACCCAGCAGGAAGATCTCAAGTCAGTTAGTCAATCGTATTTATTGAGCTCTTACAGTGTGCAGAGCACTCTACTAAGTGCTTGGGAGAGTACATTATAACAATAAACAGACATATTCCCTACCCAAGGGAAAAGATGCATGAGCGGGCAGGATCAAGAACCCTACTGGCATTGAGGCTGTTCATCAGCTCTTGCTCTCTCACTTACCCATTTTTTTGTCCCTTACACTTCGTTCCTCCCAAACTCAACTCTCACTGTGTTATAGTCTCAATTCTCTTGCCTTGCTCATAAGGTGGCCACTGACTACATCAGAAAATCCAGAATGCCACTCTGCCATTTTCCTACCCCCATATATTTAATTTAAAGGTGTTTTCCTTGCAAATATTCTTATTTTAAAGAGCATTTAGCTTCCAGCCACTCAGCAAACAGTAGCAATAATATGAACAAAAACAGCAGTAAAAATAACACAACATAGCAAGTATTAAGATATTAATAAGACAAATAGTGTACATATATATGTAGTAATAGGCACAAAACCGGTACTGTGATCTGTACACAAATGCTTATTCTTCTGTCATGTCTGGTTGAGTCAGGTGGTGTCCCTTTCCATGAAGACCCCCATTGGTATCTCACTGGGGAAGAAGAAAATGGAGGGCTTTGACCCTTACCTCCCTGAGGGGAAGATCAGGCACCAGGAACCTGGACCCAGCAGGAAGGGGAACTGAGTCACCCTAGCCACTAGTCCCTTGCCTGAGGCTTCCTGCTGGTATCAGATTCCAGGCTCGAGCCCAGCCAATAGGGATATGGCGGCTGAACTGATCTTGGCCTGCCAGCTGCAAAAACCAAAGATTAACCAAGTGGGGAGAGAGTATGTGTCCTACTCCTCTACCAGTAACCTGGTGTGAACTTCTGAGTGGAGAGGGAGAAGGGATGGGAGGGCCAGCAGAAGGCTCTCTACAGTTGCATCATGGCCTAGTGTATATATCATGGTCCTGAGAGTAAAAAGGACCTTTCATTCATTCATTCATTCAATAGTATTTATTGAGCGCTTACTATGTGCAGAGAACTGTACTAAGCGCTTGGGATGAACAAGTCGGCAACAGATAGACAGTCCCTGCCGTTTGATGGGCTTACAGTCTAATCGGGGGAGATGGACAGACAAGAACAATGGCAATAAATAGAGTCAAGGGGAAGAACATCTCGTAAAAACAATGGCAACTAAATAGAATCAAGGCGATGTACATTTCATTAACAAAATAAATAGGGTGAATGAAAATATATACAGTTGAGCGGATGAGTACAGTGCTGAGGGGATGGGAAGGGAGAGGAGGAGGAGCAGAGGGAAATGGGGGGAAAAGAGGGTTAAGCTGCGGAGAGGTGAAGGGGGGGTGGTAGAGGGAGAAGAGGTCCTGGATTCTAAACCTGGCTCCACCATTGCTGTGTGACCTTGGGCAAATCACTTCACTTCTCTGTGCCTCTGTTCCCTCATCTATAAAATGGGGATGGAGACCGTAGACCCCATGTGGAACAGGACTCTGTCCAACCTGATTTGCTTATATCCACCCCAGCACTCAGTACGGTGCCTGACACATAGTAAACACTTAAATACCATTATCATTATCATTATTATTATTACTTGGAAACAGTCAAGGAAGTGGCTCCTGTCTGCTTTCTGCTGAATCTTCCTGCCTCGGTGGAGAAGAGGCACTCAGGCCCAGAGGGCATTCAGTGACAATGTGCTCCAAATTCTGTCTCCCTCCTAGACTGGGAAGACCCAAGTCTTGAGTATCCCCTTCTCAGAAAATGACCACTGACAGCCCTAGCCAGGTAGCCACATGCCAGGACACCACATACCACCACATTTTGGAGAAATGTGCTGATTCTTTCCTCTCCTAAGATGAGTTGTGGGGAAGAATTTCCTATCTTATTCAGAGTTGTCACATTTCCCTCTTGGGTCAATATGAAATCTAGTACTTTATTAGCACAACTTGGCAGCAGAAGCCATGATGGAAGGAGGCTCACTAAAGTTGTTTTGACAAAGGACACAGAAGCATCTGGTTTAATAACTATTGTGAGAAAGACAAAGCCCAGTTGAAAATCAGACTGTTGGAAGATTGTTGGAAACGACCTCTCTTTTGCTTTGTTTTAGCTTTTTTTGCCTCTTTTTCATGGGTGGCAAAAATATACCTTAGGAGTCACTGAAACATAAAACATAAATTTTGTATTGTTCAGTGTCAGTTGCACTCAGCAATTTTCTTTCATCTGTTGAAACAGTCCTTATTACCTGCATAAAAATATTAGAGAAATGTTTTCAATTAAGAGAAACATGAATGTCTGCATATTAAGTGATTTGACATTCTCTATTTTTTCCAGCATATGACCAACACTGTTAACAATGCTGGCAGAGCAATTTGGGGCACCCTTTAAGAAAAGAGTCTGTGGTTTGCAGGTCGGTTTGAAGGTAGCAATATCAGAATATCATTGCTACTGTAATCAGAGACCTAGGCCCCTCTTCCTGAAGGAGAAGGACAGTGTCAGACCTGATTAACAAATATTTACTCCAGCACTTAGTACAGTGATTGGTACAGAGTCAGGGCTTAACAAATACCACTATGACTGTTTTTATTACTGTTATTATTATTATCATTTTTAAATGTTAAACATGTCCTGTGTCCCAGCACCTTATTAAACACTGGGGTAGAAACAAGACAATTGGGATAGACACAATACCTGCCCCACATAGGGCTCACAATATTAGTCTCTATTTTACAGATGAGGTAACTGAGGCACAGAGAAGTTATGTGACTTGCCCATGATAATATAAAACAAATGGCAGAGCAAGAATTAGAACTCAGGTGCTCCGAGTCCCAGGCCTGTGCTCTTTCCATTAGGCCATTCTGCTTCTTTGTTATATTATTATTACTATTATATATATTAATGACCTGAAATAATTTGTACTATTCTGAAAGTCCCAAATTATAACCTGGAAGGTACCGCCAGTTGGCAGGATCTGGCTGCATTTTTGTAAAACACATTGGATTGAAGTGCTGGATTTCCTCACTCTTTAAATAAGAAGGTGGTGCAGAAGAAATGGATGGAAAAATGTATTACAAATAGATTTAGTGTACACTGATGCTACTTCAGGGGACTGAGAATGCTTATTTCACTTATAAGACTGAGTGGCGTGATAAGGAAATATGTTCTGATGGGGAATCGTGATTATGTTGTTTCTTGGGTCCACTGGAAATGTACGCCTGGGGTGTAGAAAGTTGGAAATTGAATACAGACATTGGAAGGCTGGGGGTGAAAAGGATTTGTTAGGTGTTTGCTTGCGAGAAAATATAGAACTCCCATTAAGCTGCATGTTGTAATAATTAAGGCATTTCTTTGAATGTGTTTCAAAACTTAAACAGATCCAGAGAAACGAGAGAGAATTAAGAGCTAATTACATTAAAGCAGTGAAGATCAATTGCTTGCATGTTAGTTGGTAGCCTCACATTATTGTTGCTTTAAAATGATGAAGTTAAATGTAATAAGAAAAGATCAAAGGGGGCTAACTTAATACTCTCTGATCACAGTGCCCCATTTGTAATGACCGAGTTGAGAATTTGCAGCCACTACCATTTCTATAGTCAGGCTCATTTAGCCTGGTTTGTTTTTATCTTGCATGTACACAGTACACATTTTATATCCACTGAAGCCAGGATCTCTGTTTAAAGAGTAAATTTATTTTACTGAATTAAAAATTCAATTTGGAAATTGGAAGGAATGCATTCCGAAGATGAGTAAGCATAGAAGTTAAGCATACAAAAGAATCAATAAGAATAAGATCTGATCAAACATATTTTTACCTCAGGATTTTTTTTAAATCAAAAACAAGATTGACATTATGTTAAAATAACCCCCATCAAAACTTCAATTCAAGAAATGAAATCAGTTTTGTTTCTATTTTGCCTTTCTTTGCAGCACTTCTTTATTATTACTTCAAAATTACAGTTTGAGAAGCCAATTTCTGGTTTGGGGGAAAAAGTCTCAATTTTTAGTTAAACTTTGAAGATGTGTGAGGGTGTGCCTGGGCACTGCAGTGGTGGATGACCTAATTCCCCTATGCATTACAACATATATGCTTTTTAAACATCCTTGGGGATGAAGGTCAGTGTGCACTCCAACTGCTCATTATTACTTGGTATTATGTCACGATTATACGTGCTTCTACTTTACCCAGATAGCTTTGTGAAGTTCTCCATTATGCCAAGGTCACCTCATATTCAAAGCATTTAAATACCACTTTCTCTACTACATAGAATGAAACAGCTTCAAAAGTTGCCCTTGCAGTTTTTTCTGGTTTACAAAATACATTGATTTAAAACATCCTTTTAGATATGCATTGACACAGGAGTGCTGATCATAGAAATGCCAGCAGATAGGCACACCAAATCAACAGCAACTTAGGCCCATCCAACAAAGAGGAAAACATTCATTCATTCATTCATTCATTCATTCAATAGTATTTATTGAATGCTTACTATGTGCAGAGCACTGTACTAAGCGCTTGGAATGGACAATTCTGCAACAGATAGAGACAATCCCTGCCCATCGATGGGCTTACAGTCTAATCAGAGGAGACAGATGGACAAAAACAGTAGCACTAAATAGAATCAAGGGGATGTACATTTCATTAAAATAATAGCAATAAATAGAATCAAGGGGTTGTACATCTCATTAACAAAATAAATAGGGTAATAAAAATATATACAAATGAGCGGGCAAGCACAGTGCTGAAGGGAGGGGAAGGGAGAGGGGGAAGAGCAGAGGGAAAGGGGGGGAAAAGGGGGCTTAGCTGAGGGGAGGTGAAGGGGGGGTCAGAGAGGCAGCAGAGGGAGCAGAGGGAGAAGGGGAAGCTTAGTCCAGGAAGGCCTCTTGGAGGCGGTGAGCTCTCATTAGGGCTTTCAAGAGGGGAAGAGAATTAGTTTGGCGGAAGTGAGGAGGGAGGACATTCCAGGACAGTGGGAGGATGTGGGCCAGGGGTCGACGGAGGGATAGGCGAGAATGGGGGACGGTGAGGAGGTGGGCGGCAGAGGAGCGGAGCCTACAGGGTGGGCAGTAGAAAGAGAGAAGGGAGGAGAGGTAGGAGGGGGCAAGTTGATGGAGAGCCTTGAAGCCTAGGATGAGAAGTTTTTGTTTCATGCAGAGGTTGATAGTCAACCACTGGAAGTTTTTAAGAAGGGGAGTGACATGTCCAGAGGGTTTCTGCAGGAAGATGAGCCGGGCAGCGGAATGAAGAATAGACTGGAGCGGGGAGAGACAGAAGGAAGGGAGATCAGAGAAAAGGCTGACACAATAATCCAGCTGGGATATTATGAAAGCCTGTACCAGTAGGATAGCCATTTGGGTGGAGACGAAAGTGGGTATCTTGGCAATTTTATAAAGGTGAGACCGGCAGGTCTTGGTGACGGATTGGATGTGTGGGGTGAATGAGAGAGCCGAGTCAAAGATGAGACCAAGGTTGCGGGCTTGAGAGACTGGAAGGATGTTCGTACCATCCACAGTGATAGGGAAGTGAGGAAGAGGACAGGGCTTGGGAGGGAAGATTAGGAGCTCAGTTTTGGACATGTTGAGTTTTAGGTGGTGGGCAGACATCCAGGTAGAGACGTCCTGGAGGCAGGAGGAAATAGCCTGAAGGGAGGGGAAGAGGATGGGGCAAAGATGTAGATTTGTGTGTCATCTGCATAGAGATGATAGCTGAAGCCGTGAGAGCGAATGAGTTCACCAAGGGAATGAGTGTAGATGGAGAAGAGAAGAGGGCCAAGAACTGACCCTTGAGGAACTCCTACGGTTAGAATATGGGAGGGGGAGGAGAAGCCTGCGAAGGAGACTGAGAATGACCGGCCAGAGAGATAAGAGAACCAGAGGAAACCATAATTTTTCCACTAAATAAAATCCCTCTTGCTCACTCTCCATCACAGCACCGTTTCTTGGGGGTTTTTTTACTGTAAGAAAATAAAATCCAGTTGGAGAAAAGATAAAAGTTATCAGTTAGATATTACAGACATCAATTCATCTTTTGTCTAGAGAAGCAAGACTAAACTCACTGTGGGCAGGGTGCATGTCTACCAACTTTGTTGTGTTGTACTGTTTCAAGCACTTAATATAATCCTCAGCACACAGTAAGAACTTAACAAATACCATTGACTGATTGATTGTTGGAAAAGTATTTACCTCACTCTTCCCAAAGTTGCCTATACTCCTGGTGACTCTGTATCAGAACTAGATTTTTATGATATTTGTTAATCACTTACTATGTTCCAGGCACTGTACTAAGCCCTGGGATAAATACAAGGTAATTGGGTTGGACAAAGTCCCTGTTAGTCAACTACCGCACCTCACTACTCTCCTTCTACAACCCAGCCCCCACACTTCATTGCTCTAATGTTAATAATAATAATAATAATAATTCAGTCATTTAATCATATTTATTAAGTGCTTTCTGTGTGCAGAGCACTGTACTCAGTGCTTGGAAAGTACAATTCAGCAATAGAGAGACAATCCCTACCTAACACTGGGCTCTAATGATGATGGTATTTGTTAAGTGCTTACTATGTGCCAAACACTGTTCTATGGACTGGGGTAAGTACATAGTAATCAGGTTTTTCCATGTGGAGCTCACAGTCTTATTCCCCATTTTACAGATGAGGTAACTGAGGCACAGCAAAGTTAAATGACTTGCCCAAGATCACACAAAAGACAAGTGGAAGACCCAGAATTAGAACACACAACCTCTTACTCCCAAGCCCATGCTCTTGCTACTAGGCCATGCAGCTTCTCAGTTATCTTCTAATCTTCTCACTGTGCCTTGATCTCACCTATCTCACTGCCTACCCCTAGTTCATGTCCTGCCTCTGGCCTGAAACACCTTCCATCATCAAATCCGATAGACAGTTAATCTCCCTCAATTTCAAAGCCTTACTGAAGGCACATCTCCTCCAGGAGTTCTTCCCAGACTAAGCCCCTCCTTCCCTCTTCTCCCACTCTCTTCTTCATCACCCTGACTTGCTCCCTTGGTTCTTCCTCCCCACAGCACTTACGCACTTATTTGTAATATATTTTTTGTATTAGGTTCTGCGTCCCCCTCTCTAGACTGTAAGCTTGTTGAGGGAAGGGAATATGTCAGTTTATTCTTGTATTGTACTCTCCCAAGTCTTTAGTACAGTGCTTTGCACATAGTAAGTGCTCATAAACATAAATGAATGAACAAATGAATGTCCCACATAGGACTTACTGTCTTAATCCCCATTTTACAGATGAAGTAATTTAGGCACAGAGAAGTGAAGTGACTTTCCCAAGATTAGACAGCTGATAAATGCCATAGCTTGGATTAGAGCCCAGGCCCTCTGACTCCCAGACAAGTGCTCTTTCCACTAGGCCATGCTGTTTCTCTTCCCAGTTCTTACTTTGAGAATTTGTTAAAATTAGATCCAGAAAAACAGGAGGAGAGAATGAAAAGGGACATCAGCAGAAAGGAAGAAATTCAGCTTGATCCCATTCAACTTTGGAAAGAAAAATGGGCAACAACTTACCTTATCAGTTACTAGTATTGATTGAGCACTTTGTGCAGAGCACTGTACTAACCACTTGGGAGAATGCAATAATTCAGAATGCATTAATTAGACATGACCCCTGCTTTAGCTGGGGAAGTTTAAAGTTATGTTCTGAGTGCTGTAATGGAAAGGCATGGGGTGACTATTTCAGTGTTCTGGGAGTGAGGACATAAGTGATGCATTGTAGGGTAGAAGCGGTGATATTCATGGGTAAGAAGTGGGTAATAGAGATGATAGATTAGTCAGGGAAGACTCTCTGGATGAGATGTAATTTTAGTAGGGCTGTGAAAATGGGGAGAGGACTGTTCTGCTGACAGAGAAAGGAAGGAGTTCAAGGCAGAAGGGAGGGCATGAGCAAGAGGCCAATGGTGAAAGAGATGAAAATAAAGCACAGTGTGTAGGTTGGCATTGTCACTCAATTGTATTTATTGAGCACTTACTGTGCGTAGAGCATTGTACTAAGCACTTGGGAGAGTACAATATAATAGATTGGTAGACATGTTTCCTGTCTACAGTGAGTTTATACTCTTGGGAATAGAGGGACAGACATTCATTCATTCATTCAATAGTATTTATTGAGCGCTTACTATGTGCGGAGCACTGTACTAAGCTCTTGGAATATACAATTTGGCAACAGATAGAGACAATCCCTGCCCAAAGATGGGCTTACAATCTTATTGAATGAATGAATGAATGAATGAATGAATGAATGAATAATTGGGGGAGACAGGCAGACAAAAACAAGACCACATAATCACGATAAATAGAATCAAGGGGATGTACACCTCATAATAAAAATAAATAGGGTAATAAAAATATATACAAATGAGCACAGTGCTGAATGGGTGGGGAGGAGCAGAGGGAAAGGGGGCTTAGCCAAGGGGAGGTGAAGGGGGGAAGGGGGAGTGAGCAGAAGGTGGAGGGGGAGCAGAGGGAGCAGAGGGAAAAGGGGAAATTCAGTTTGGGAAGGCCTTTTGGAGGAGGTGAGCTCTCAGTAGGGCTTTGAAGAGAGGAAGAGATGGCGAAGGTGAGGAGGGAGGGCATTCCAGGACAGCGGTAGGATGTGGGCCAGAGGTCGACGGCAGGATAGGAGTGAATGGGGGATGGTGAGGAGGCAGAGGAGCAGAGCCTATGGGGTGGGCAGTAGAAAGAGAGAAGGGAGGAGAGGTAGGAGGGGGCAAGGTGATGGAGAGCCTTGAAGCCCAGAATGAGAAGTTTTTGTTTTGGGCGGAGTTTGATAGGCGACCACTGGAGGTTTCAAAGGAGGGGAGTGACATGCCCAGAGCGTTTCTGCTGGAAGGTGATCTGGGCAGCAGAAAGAAGAATAGACTGGAGCGGGGAGAGACAGGAGGGAGGGAGATCAGAGAGAAGGCTGACACAATCCAGTCGGGATATTATGAGAGTTTGTACCAGTACGATAGCCGTTGGGATGGAGAGGAAAGGGCAGATTGGAATAAATAAATTATGGATTTGTACATATGTACTGTGGGGCTGAAGAAGCAGTGTAACAAGGATGCAAATCCAAAAGCAAAGTATTGGGAGAGCAGTGAGGATAAGTAGATGGGGAGAGACCTGATTGAGTGCCTTGAAGAAAATGCTCAGAAGTTTTTGCTTGATGCGGAGATCGCACGGACAATAGTAGGAAGTTTCTGAGAATCAGAGAGATAAGTGCAGAACAATCTTTTAGAAAAATGACCCAGATGGCAGAGTGAAGTATTGACTGGAGAGGAGGGAGGCTGGAGGCAGGAAGGTTAGCGAGAATGAGGATGCAGTGGTTGATATAATAAGAACTTGGAACAGTTGGATGGCAGTTTGATTGGACAAGTAAAGGCAGATTCTGTGTTGTGAAGACAGAACTGGCAGGATCTAGTGATTGTCTGATTATGTAGGTTGAATATGTGGATTGAAGAAAAAAACAAATAGAAAATGCCAGTTTATCACTGCAATGAGCAAGCACTACTGGGCCAAAGTTTAAAAACCAGTATTCATCTCCCCTCCTGTTTGCGACTCTTTTAGCTCCCACTTTAAATTCTTATTTTCACACTCTGACCATGTAAAATGCAGAATTAGAGAAAAATAAAGGGGAGTCAGTGTTTAATTTCATAAGATACCTTTGGCTAGGGAAGGAAGTTACATTGTATTTCCCTTCCCCTTTGAGAAAACTAAAGTACTACATTTCACAAAAGCATTAGGAAAATCAGGGTTAGTCCAAGAATCTGACATGAGGGGAAAATTACCAGGTGGTTGGTTGGCAAGCTTCCATATGATATAGTTGAATGAATAAATATGAATGAAAGATGAAACCTTTAGTTTGAAATGGATTCAAGTGCGAATTGAGACAGAATATCCCTTAAATTATAATTTGATCTGAGCATTTCTCTCTTGTTAACCTATGCAGTGACTAAATAGGAACTATGTATAGTATAATTTAAAAAAAAAACACATGTTAAGGCTCAAAGGAGATGTGTCAGACTCACAACTAAGCAAACACAATGCTCCCACTGGACACAAATTAAGCCTGGAGAGGCTGTTAAATTGAAATCCAGAAAAAGTAGGAAATAAACTGTAGGAAATGGGTAAGACGAAACAAATGGGATAGATAAAACAAAAAGACAGTCGTTGATTCCTTCAAAACATTGGATCAAGAGGAATGTACTCGAGCTCAGGATGGCTGAAAAAAATGCAAATTTGTAATGGGAAACCTACCTATCATAAATAAATGGGGTGGAGAAGAAGAGGGATTTCCCCCCTTGGTTTCAATATATAATGAGAGTAACAGAAAAACTTAATGCTCAGGAAAAAAAAAGGGATTTTACCTACCAGAGAGACAAAGCAGTAGTAGGGAGTTGTAAAAAAAAAAAGCGTGTATATATATATGTGAACTCTGACCTACCATAACAGTACTCCAAGAAAGTGATTGGAGTATCATTTAAATCTATTAAAGAGAATAATTCAGGGAAACAATCCATATTATCTCCTGAAGAAATCAATGTTACAGACAGGAGAATTTAGTGAATTTGGGTATCATGGTGAGTGGAGGTTCACAGAATGGACACATGGTAGACAGACACTCAAATCAGAAACATGATTGCCCCTGGGAATACAGGCTTTAAAGCTGTTAATTTCTTGGGTTATTTGTTGGGGCTTATTGTCCAGGGCATCATAGCACCTGATTTAAGATGAACGTTAATTTGTACCACATCATTAACACTAGAAGTCTCTGGTCTCCAATTTCTTTCATAATTAGGTTTTTACTGTCTTTGACCATTGACTAATGAGGCACGGACATGATAATGTGCCTTGTGTAAGGACCCTAGAAGGTCATCTATTTTTGTGCAGAATGGCCCACACATGCCACTGCCCTCTAATGGAATAATAGTTCAAATACCAATTTTGTCAGAACAGTTTCCTTTCCTGGGTGAACTGGTAAATGATTTTTTTTCTTTAGTTTGCCAGGTAAATAACTGTCTGAACACTCCTTGATGAAAGAAGTTTTAAAAATCCATTTTGGGGCTTTGATCCCAAAGCATTCAGCTAATACCTGTGACCAGGTAACCTTAGTATAAATGGCCTAAGATAGATGACATACCTGATAAGTAGGGGAGGATGATTGAAAAGGATGCACCTGACAAGAGTAATGTGGGTCTTTAAACACATTTCTTCTTCTGCACAAAATTAAAAGATGTTATAGGTAAAACTAGTCTCTTAAATATTGGTGTGAAAAGTTATATTCATCTTTTCTTCCGTCTGTGTGTTAACCCAAACAGTTGGATTTTTCTCTTATGAGTGTATTGTACTCATTTTTTAAAATTATGGAATTTGTTAATTGCTTATTATGTAGCAAACACTGTTCTAAGCACTAGAGTAGGTACAATTAATTAGGTTGGATGCATTCCTTGTCCCACAAGACGCTCACAGTTGAGGTAGGAAGGAGAACAGGAGAACATATTTAAAAGTGACTGATATGGAAGTTTTGGGTCATCATAAGGAAAAGAAAATCCAGTAAGTCAATAATCCGTCCTGCCATTACACATGTTTCACTAAGTAATTTGGATAGAAAGCTTTTGGAGAATTGGAATGTTCTCCCCCCAATGAGTGTCTGTCTGGATACAGTGCAATCCACAAATTAGTGCAAGTTGCTACAATGTCAGATGGAATGGTTTTGCTCATTACAGGGAATCGCTCAAGGCACTAGGACTATGACATAAGTTTTTGGGATCCTGGCTCCACCACTAATCCTGGCTCCACCTGTCTTCTGTGTGACCTTGGGCAAGCCACTTCACTTCTCTGTGCCTCAGTTACCTCATCTGTAAAATGAGAATTTAGGCTATGAGCCCCACATGGGACAGGGACTGTGTCCAACCCAATTTACTTGTGTTATTATTATTATTATTATGGTATTTGTTAAGCACTTACTATGTGCCAAGCACTTTTCTAAGCACTGGGGTAGATATAAGGTAATCCTATTGTCCCAAATGGGGCTCACAGTCTTAATCCCCATTTTACAGATGAGGTAACTGAGGCAATAGAGATGTGAAGTGACTTGCCCAAGGTCACACAACAGAAAAGTGATAGCGCCAGAATTAGAACTAACATCCTCTGACTCCCAAGTCTGGGCTCTTTCCACTAAGCTCTGCTGCACCCCAGGAGTTAGTACAGTGCCTGGCACATAGGGCTTAATCAATGCCATTATTATTATTACTATTATTATTATTATTATTAATAAAAGATTCTTCACTCATTCATTCAATTGTATTTCTTGAGCATTTACTGTGTTCAGACCACTGTCTGAAGCACTTGGGAGAGTGCAGTACTACAATAAACAGTCAAATTCCTTGACCACTATAAGCTTACGGCCTGGGGTGGGGAGGGAAGACAGACATAGTCTGGGGATGGGGAGAGAAGATGGACATCAATACAAATAAATAAAATTATAGGCATGTACATAGGTGCTGTGGGGTTGGGACAGTGGAAGAGCAAAGGGAGCATGTCAGGGTGATATCAGGGAGTGGGAGATGAGGAGAAGTGAAGCTTAGTTTGAGAAGGCTTCTTGGAGGAGATATGCCTTCAATAAGACTTTGCACAGGGGGAAAGTAATTGTCAGGTTTGAGGAGAGAGAGTGTTTCAGGCCAGAGGCAGGGTCTGGGCTAGGGGTTGGTGGTGAGACAGGCAAGATAGAGGCACAGTGAGAAGTGTGAAGTGTGAGGGCTGGGTTGTATATAGAAGGAGTAAAGTGAGATGAAATAGTAGGGGGCAAGGTGGTGGAGTGCTTTAAAGCCAATGGTGAGGAGCTTTTGTTTGATGAAGAGGTAGATGGGCAAAGACTGTAGTTTTTTGAGGAGGTGAGTGACAGGTCCTGAACATTTTTGTAGAAAAATAATCCAGGCAGCAGAGTGAAGTATGGACTGGAGCAGGGAGAGACAGGAAGCTGGCAGGTCAGCAAGGAGGCTGGTGCAGTAATCCAGGCAGGATAAGATGAGTGACTGTATTAATGTGATAGGAGTTTGGATGGAGAGGAAAGGGCAGAGTTAAGTGGTGCTGTGAAGGTGGGACCAACAGGATTTAGCAATGTTTTGAATTTGTGCATTGAAAGAGAAGTAGGAGTCAAGGACAACACCAAGGTCTTGTGCTTGTGTGACAGGAAGAATGGTGGTGCTGCCTACATTGATGGAAAATTAGAGGGAGGACAGGGTTTGAGTTGGAAGATAAGGAGCTGTTTTGGACAGGGTAAGGTTTTGATGATGGGAAGATAGTGAAGTAAGGATGTCTTGAAGGTAGGAGGAGATGCGAGACTGGAAAAAAGAAGAGAGATCAGGCTAGAGATATAGATTTGGGTATCTTCTGCATAGAGGAGGAAGTTGAAGCCATGGGAATAAATGAGTTATGTAAGGGAGTGGGTTTAGATGGATAATAGAAGGGCGCCCAGAACTGAACCTTAAGGGACCCCCACAGTTAGGGGGTGGGAGGCAGAAGAGGTGCCCGCCAAGATGATTGAGAATGAACCACCAGAGAGATAAGAGAAGAACCAGGAGAGGATAGAGTCAGTGAAGCCAAGGTTGGATAATATTTCTAGGAGAAAGAGGTCATCCACAATGTCAAAGGCAGCTGAGAGGTCAAGGAGGATTAGGATGGAGTAGAGGTGGTTGGATTTGGCAAGAAGGAGATCATTGGTGACCTTTGAGAGGGTGGTTCCTGTGGAGTGATGGGAACAAAAGCAAGGTTAGAGAGGGTCAAAGAGAAATGGAGGAGAGGAATTTGAGACAATGGGTGTAGACAATTCGCTCAAGGAATTTGGAAGAGGAATGGTGAGAGGAACGTACATCTTCAAAAATGCACCTACAAGAACACATCAAGAATGCATCAAGAATGTATCTATAACAATTAATTGCATTGAAACAACTTTCAACTAATACTCAGGATAGCTTAACCAGCTGATTATAACACTCAAAGAAAGTTCAAATACAGGCTACTCCTACTTTCAGTTCACTAGGGTCCCGGTTAGCATACTGCGTCCTCTTTCCCAACCTATATCCAAACAACAGCTGATTAATTCAACATTCTTAAAGTCACAAGGTGGGAGAAGAGCATATAAAGTTGCAGTTGGATCTGGATAATTTCAAAAGACAAGTGACCTTTCCTCAAATCAATAATTGTCAATGTAATGTGTTGGGAATCATTTTTCATTTTTCCTAGGGCGTCATCTGTAAAATAGGGATTCAGTAACTGTTCTCCCTCACTCTTACACCTGAAGGACAAAGATCTGATTGTCCTGTATTTAACCCAAGTGCTTAGCACAGTGCTTGGAACTTGTTTAATTGTTATTAATATCATCATCATCATCATCATCATCATCAGGCCTACTCATTAACTCCAAGGTTGTTTAGCTCGGCTCTCAAGTTGAGCTGCTAATTTAAGCCCTGGACTTGAAAAGGAAAGCCCAATGTTTTCCTAGAACAAGCATCTTTGTTATTTCAATATGTATGTAGCCCTCACATATTAAGAATGATGTAGCATGAGCATGAAACTTTCTCATCATTTGTACTTTACCAAATTCTATATTTTAAACAAAGAGCAAGATATTTTACTTAAACTATGAACCCTAAGTGGGAACTGATTATTTTTAATCTAACGCAGTGCCCAGTTCAGTGCCAGACCTATTGTAAGCACTTAGCAAATTCCTCAATTACTAAAAAAAATTGAAAATTCTGTAAGAAAAATAGGCTCACTGCTAATGAATCTCAGCTATGAAAAGGTTACAATTCTTCGATTTTAGAGGTGTTTCTGAGGGAGTTATTTCCAAATGAATATAGGATGTGACACACATAATCAGAAGGTTGTCCTGTAGGAAACAGTGAATAATTTCTTACTCAACCACAACCCAACATCTATCCCATTGTCCAACAATTTTAAGCAAAAAAACACAAAATAAAGTGAACCGTAGTTCAAAGGATTATAAAAATACGCAACAACCCTAAACCAGATGTTTCTTTTTTTCTTGAACAAACACATTTTTCAAAATTTTTCAAAACACACTCTACTAATTAATCTGAAAGAGGCAGTGATGGGCACTGTTGATGCTAATCACAGGAAACAGATACCAAACAGGCAACCATTTTTCTCTCTCTCTGACAGGAGCATCTGGCTTCTTGGCAAGCTTTGTCAACTTTTGTATTGACATCTTTAGAAATGCCGCTGGATCTGTCAGCTCCCAGGGATGTCACGTATTGGTCTGACTCTCATTGCAATTGTTATCTTTCTACTCACATTGGAATTTGAATGATTTGTTCTGTTTCACTTAGCAATCATGGGAAGGTCACACCAAAAATGGCACAAAGTTGTTGTTTTTTGTATTAGAATAGGTAGCCATTGAGATGCTTCCTTCTGTGAGTTATGCTCTAATGTTAGAAATGTTTTCTCTGAATAGAAGATTTTAAAAGGCAAGAAGAAAAATTATGTAAGGTGGCTCACAGAGATAAAACTAAAAATCATGGAAAATGGATCCTAGGAAACCTTTGGGGAATGGAAGGAAGCCTTTCCTAATCCTAGGGTCTACTTTATAGACTGTTCTCTCAAGTTAAGTGGCAAACTTCTCCAAGATGGAATCCAATACAGTGTGGAAATCAACGCAGCAACAGATGGTTAAATGCACCAGTTGAACAATTCAGAATGGTGCAGTGCTTCTCAAGCAAAGAATTTTTTCCAACTGTGTTATGGCGACAGGCACAAAAGCAGTACCAGGGTCTCCAAATGGTGGTTCAAGATGGAAGCTGGTGAAAGCTTCAATCTCTTATCTATCTTACCAAGTCAGATGATTATGATGATATTGGAGGCTCCCAATATTCATTCATTCATTCATTCAATCGTATTTATTGAGCACTATACTAAGCACTTGGAAAGTACAATTTGGCAACAAATAAAGACAATCCCTACCCAACAATGGGCTCACAGTCTAGATGGGGGGAGAGAGACAACAAAACAAGACAGATAGGCAGGCATCAATAGCATCAAAATAAATATATGGAATTATAAATATATACACATCATTAATAAAATAAACAGAATTATAAATATGTACATATATATACAAGTCCTGTGGAGCGGGGAGGGGGTGGAGCAGAGGGAGGAAGTAGGGGCAATGGGGAGGGGAAAAGGAGCAGAGGAAAAGGGGGGCACAGTCTGGGGAGACCTCTTGGAGGAGGTGAGCTTTCAGTAGGGCTTTGAAGGGGGAAAGTGAGCTTGTTTGGCAGATGTGAGGAGGGAGGGTATTCCAGGCCAGAGGTAGGATGTGGACCAGGGGTTGACGGTGGGACAGGCAAGAATGAGGTACAGTGAGGAGGTCAGCAGCAGAGGAGCAGAGTGTGCAGGGTGGGCTGAAGAAGAAGAGAAGGGAGGTGAGGTAGGTGGGGGCAAGGTGATGGAGAGCTTTGAAGCCAATTGTGAGGAGTTTTTGCTTTATATGAAGATTGATAGGCAACCACTGTAGACTTTTGAGGAGGGGGGTGACATGCTGTAGAAAGATAATCTGGGCAGCAGAGTGAAGTATAGACTGAAGTGGGGAGAGACAGGAGGTTAGGAGATCAGACAGGATGCCCCTGCAGTAATCCAGTCAGGATATGATGAGTGATTGTACTAACAAGGTAGCGGTTTGGATGGAGAGGAAAGGGCAGATCTTGGCGATGTTGTGAAGGTGAGACTGGCAGGTTTTGGTGAGGGATTGGATGTGTGGGGTGAATGAGAGAGTCGAGTCAAGGATGACACCAAGGTTGTGGGCTTGTGAGAGAAGAAGGATGGTAGTGCTGTCCACAGTGATGGGAAAGTCAGGGAGAGAATAGGGTTTGCTTCAGTCTCATTTAAAACTAAAGGACTGAGCGCCTGCTCCAAGGAATTTATTACAGCAGTGGTGGTTTGCACAGCATCACCCACTCACTCATCCCAGCAGCAGTTTCCTACTGGGACACCAAGGCTCCAAGTCAATTGGGAGTTTTTCCAGTCAGGAGAAGCCTGAGGTCTACTGAAGTGAGCACTCCTGGGCCCCTGGGCTTACCCACAGGCTCAGGCTCAAAAACCCTCAAGATTACCCTTCTTGGTAGAGAGCTAATTTCTGGACCCTTGCTCATTGGCACCCTGAAGCTTAGGGCACGTCCTCATTCCCAGTTTTTCAGCCACGTCCCCCTTGGCTTTCAGCTAGACGCCTCAAATAGCAAAACAGTTTGGGCAGTTTGAGCCATACAGCCCCTGCTTCCAGAGGGCTGCATGTTGGGGAGGTCTTCTCTTCTCCTTTCCTCAGTAGCATGGTTTCTTTCCCAGCAAGTCTGGGTCTGTTCCGCCTCTCTGAAAAATGAGTTGTTGTAAAACTGTGCACAGTTAACTGATGAAAAAACTGCCCAATACAGTAAGGAAGAAATTTCTAAGAACATAACCGTTCCCCGTTCCTTTCCTGTTTCAGCCCTCTAATTTCTTCCAAACAGCTCTGATTCCTCCAGGCAACTCTTTCAGTGGCTGCATTTTCCTAGGAGATTTCCAGGTTCAACAGTTCTCTTTTCTTGGGCTCATGGGATGAATTCTTGCTCTCCCATCCCAAAGCCAATGAGGGATTCTGGCATCTCTCCTTTGGTTCCAGATCTCCCTTACAAGCCACATGGCCTAGACCCTAGTTAAGAACATGGCTGATATTTCTTCTCCTCTCTGTTTGCTTATATCTCTTGCTCCTGATTGGTTTCTCCATTACTCATTCAGGTTAATTTCAGGCTAATAACTGAGCTCTCTAATTGAGAAGAGCTCTTCTGTGAGTAGCATGAGAGTAAGCAAGAGTAAACAGAAACTCTTCCTGGGAGAAGCACACAACAGCATTATCTGCATTGAAATCAACCTTAGGTTAAAGTATACTTCTTAAATGTCTACCCTAGCTCTTACTTCATCTACTACCTAACTTATGTTCCTATCCCTTCTGCCCCCATTGCTTTCCAATGTAAAATACCTCTTTACATCCAAAACTGGCATCCTGCCTCAGGAAATCCCCATCTCTCTTTCTCTGGACTTTGAGGCTTCTCATAATCCTCATTTCTTCTCTATCTCATCCCTGGTTTCATATCTAGGGGCCTCCATGCCTGCCACAGGCGTAGGTCTGCCGCTATGCCAGACACAGGTTATGTCCGATACATGTCTGAGAGTAAGCAGAGGGGCAGCACTTCGTGAAGAGCATGCAATGATTTTATTTTCAGGACTGATTTTTGGTTCAAGGGGCAGCAGCGAAGTGCTGATGCTGTGCTGTGGTCATGACCTACCACGCCATTGCCTTGATAGTCAGATTTGACTTTGCTCCCTACATTGCCCAATTATTTTTAGAATTCCTACTGAGCCTGTCCACCTGGAGAAACTCCTTAGATAGGTCTCCAAGCAGAAAACTTTGCACTGATGGCAAAGCCATAGCAGGTATTCCCCTGATTATAGCTGTTTTACTGGAGATGTCAGTTCACTAAGTATTGTTCAGTTTTGGGAACCAGGAGACCAGACTTCCAGTCCCAGTTCTGCTTGCTGGGGCTATGCCATCAGTTGTAAAGGTTTCTGATGGAAAAATCACCTAGGGCATTCTGCAAGGTGGACAGGCACCACAGGAATCTTGGAAAACAATTTGCTGACAAGGATGGCACAGACCACAGCAGCTGCTAAGCAACTGCTGTGCCCTCTCAGGGCATTTTTCTCTGGTCACTTCATCAATAAATTGGTCCTTGGTGTAAATATCCCCTTGCATGCACTTCACAGTGTCCTGCTCCCCAACCTGCCTGCTAGCATATTACACTCTGTGCCCCAAGAAGAATGGGACTGACATGGAAGAGAGAGTGAAAATTTTACTGGGTAAACAAACCATTAGCACCACAACAAATTGTTTGTGCTGGTTCCCAGACCTGAGACTTCAAGACTGAAGTTCATCAATTAGTAATGGAAGGAACCAACAGCTGTTGTACCCTATCACCATGATGATGTATGGGGACAATGGACACAAAGAGTCAGGAATGAAAGGCCTACTTGCTAAGAAATATCTACCACACAAGAAGCACCTCACAGTACCCAAGAATTCAGAGAAGAGTGAAGCTATTAAAAATTTGTGTTGTGAATGAAAATTAAGGAGCAAGCACAGTAGATGGTGAGGTGACAGTGCTGAAGAGACCCAAACCTATGCAGATGGCCACAAAATCAAGAACTTCTAGGTAGCACTAAAGATATAATATGACCCAGTTCATGCCATCATAGTACCTCTGAAGAATGAAGGAAGCTCCAGTCTCATCACTGACAAGAAGAGATGGATAAATGGATAGCAGGATCATTTAGTTGTTCTCAACATACTTTCTCCAAGTTCTTTAAAAACACTTAGAGGAGCAGCATGGTGTAGTGGATAGAACATTTAATGGCCTCTGCTGGAAACTCTACTACTCTAAGAACAGTGTCCCACTGCTCTTTTCATATTTATAATCATTTGTGTTCTTTAATGAGAAGCAGTGTGGCATTATGGATAGAGCAAGAGCCTAGGAACCAGAAGGATCTAGCTTCTAAACCTAGCTCTGCCACTTGTCTGCCGTGTGACCTTGGGCAAGTCATTTCACTTCCTGTGCCTCAGTTACCTCATCTGTAACATGGGGATTAAAACTGTGTGCCTCTTACTGAACTGAAACTCTTTCCAAGCTGGCAACCATATATCTACCCCAGAGCTTAGTCTGACTCAGTAAGCATTTAATATATACCATTGTTAAAATCCTGTACTTTCCAACCTCCAAAGTCATGGAAATCTCTCTTTCCATTTTTCATGATTCTGACTGCTGTACTACAATAGACATAGCACTGAAAACTGGAGAACACCTGAACTAATGGCGTATGTGAAATCTACAAGCATGGAAGAGGATTGTCCTGCTTACACACCCTCTTTTTCAACTTATGAACACTCAGGAAATGCCACAATACCTCAAATATGCTACTAGCATCACCATCTTCAAGTAGAAAAGCAAAGGATAAGACTGTCAATTATTAAGCAATTTCACTACTCTTCACTGCCAGCGAGAGTACTCTTGGATCAGCTCCTAAAAATATTTTCAACTGAATGCATTGGGAATCACAGTGTGGCTTCAGGACATTGTGCAGCACAGTGGACATGACCTTTGTTATGTGTCAGGTGCTGGAAACATGCAGAGAACAGCATCAAGATCTGTACACAGTTTTCATATGACAGAATTTTATGCCATCCACAGATCTGAAGAAACGTTCATATCAAGGTTTTGAGAACAATAATTGGGGTGATAATAACTGTTGGGATAATAACTGTGGTACTTGTTAAATGCTTACTCTGTGCCAGGCACAGTACTAAGTACAGGGGTACATACAAGGTAATTGGGTTGGACACAGTCCCTGTCCCACTTGGGGTTCTCAATCTTCATCCCCATTTTACAGATGAGGTGACTGAGGCACACAGAAGTAAAGTGACCTGCCCAAAGTGTCACATAGCAGGCAAGTGGAGCCGTGAGTAGAACCCAACTCCTTCTGACTCCCTGGCCTATGCTATATCCACTAGGCCACAATGCTGTCTGGCTGGCCAGATCGGAGCTGAGGGTGCCCTGTCCAATCCACTCCTAATCACAGTATAGGAGGGAAGCCTAGTGCACTCAATCCTGTTCATCGTATTAAGGGTTGCTCTGCACACACACACTTAATATCATTGATTGATTGATTGTCACAAAAGACCTGGATGCTGAAGTTATGATATGAATCTGTACCTCTGGGAAACTTGAAAGACATCAAGCATCAACCAAAGTCTAAGAGAATTTAATTTGCTTCTCTGAGAAAGCAATGGGCAATATGATTACTGGTTTCCAAGACATTTTTCAGGTTGCATGGAATTCTAACTAGCAGTTTGAATTGGTCATAAAACATAGGTGAGCCTTGCATTACTAATGAAATTTTCTTTATTTCTATTATCACATCATTATATAAATATTTTGAACACATTATTGCTCTCTGAAATCAGCAGCAATAGCATTTTGAACACATGAAGCATTATTAAAAACATCATTTCTTGAACTATTTGTCAAAACTGTGTTCAGCTCAGTGAATTCTACAAAAAAAGTATAATTGGTTGTGTAGCAGCTAAGAATGTAAATTTAACTTTTTATCATTTGCAATTCAATGTTCAAAAAAGTTATTTTACTTTTTTACATTATATGAGTTGTGGAAGTAGTAGTACTAATGGCATTTGGTAAGTGTTTATATTATAAAGTAGTAATAAATATGGTATTGTTAAGCAGTTATACGTGCCAAGCTCTGTAATCAAGCAATCATATTTATTGAACACTTACTGTGTACAGAACACTGTACTGTGTGCTTGGGAGAGTTGGTAGACATGTTCCCTCCCCCAACAAGCTTACAGTCTACAATCTGTACTCAGCGTTGTGGTAGACAAGATAATGAGGTTGGATACAATCTCTGTCTCACATGTGGCTCATGCTAACACTGGAAAAAAATTCAAGGATATATTGATTCAGACAAGGTGCCTAATTTAGAGGGGATTCAACAATCAAAAGGTGGTAAGGGAAAAGAGATATACAAAACCCAAAATTGATAAAGTCCAAACTACCACAACCTTCTCGAAGTTCTAAATGTTGGAAAGGCAGGCTTTTGCCTGTCCCATGCTGTGGTGAGAATGGATTATTCTCTTGCAGTAGAAAGGAGAAATGAGGTCACTTCAACTAAGAGGTAGCCTCCCTCTACCCCTGCCAAACTCCAAGTTCCTATGTAGGGAACAATGGGTTGCTGCTTCAAGAGCTGTTTCAAAGATGAGAAGAAAAGAAAAATGAGTACTCTTACATGAAATTGAACTAGTGCAATACAGCTTATTGTTTAGGATAATATGGTTTACTGTTCACTGAGACAGACTGTTCAGTGAGTCAGGTTTGCCCACTCTTTCTAGTCACCTAGCACCAGCCCCCCCCGAGACCTACCATATGGAAGAAAAGTTCCTTCTCCCACCCCCACCTCCACTCTTTTCTCCACCCTCCCTCCCGACGCTCTTTTATCTGGGCTCTTAATGGCCTGTCCTAGAAACTCTACTACTCTAAGAAGTGTCCTACTACTTTTGTCAAATATATCATCATTTATGTCCCTTATTGATAAGCAGCATGGCATAGTGGATAAAGCAAGGGCCTAGGAAACAGAAGTACCTAAATTCTAAACCAAGCTCTGCCACTTGTCTTCTGTATGACCTTGGGTAGGTCATTTCACTTCTCTGTGTTTCAGTTATCTCACCTGTAAAATGGGGATTAAAATTGTGAGCCCCTTGTGGGACAGGGATTGTGTCCAACCTGATATCCTTGTATCTACCCCAGCACTTAGGACAGTGCTTGGCACAAAGTAAACACTTAACAAATACCATCATCATTGTCACCATCATGATTTTTTTTGTCCTTATATGTTTTCCCTTCCACCGCCACCAGCCTTATCTTAGATTGTATACCCCTTAGGAGCCCGGGGCCACATCATTGTTTTGTCCAGTTACTTTTATCTCAGTGCTTAGTCAGTTTTAAGTGCATAATTGGCCACATGGGAGAGGGCCACCCTGCGTCTTTTCCACTGGGCATCACATTGTCCCCTGCTTCTCCATCCAAGAGGGTGAGAGGCAGAGGTGGCCTGAGGACCCCTGACCTTCCAGATCACTGGGTTGCCTATGGCCGCCACTGGGACTCGAGCTGTTGGACTGACCGTGAACCCTGAGAATCCTGAAATCCTTTTCCGCTAGCCACAATGCCTACTCAGTCTTATCTATGGCATTACCCCTGACTTTTACATTGTTTTTGTGTTTTCAGTGTTTCATCTTTCTTTTTGTCTGTTCCCCATCTCTATTGTGGGTTCCTTAAGGACCAGAAATGCTGACTACTTTTCACTAGCCTATTCCTTCTTTTCCAACTCTTAGTAGAGTGGTAGTACTTTAGAGAAGCAGCGTGGTGCAGTGGAAAGAGCACGGGCTTTGGAGTCAGGGCTCATGAGTTCGAATCCCAGCTCTGCCACTTGTCAGCTGTGTGACTGTGGGCAAGTCACTTAACTTCTCTGTGCCTCAGTTCCCTCATCTGTAAAATGGGGATTAAGACTGTGAGCCCCAGGTGGGACAACCTGATTCCCCTGTGTCTACCCCAGCGCTTAGAACAGTGCTCTGCACATAGTAAGCGCTTAACAAATACCAACATTATTAACTCAATTCCATTCGATCCATCTATCAGTAGAAGATGGTCTGTTTTTTAATTCATCACCCTCCCGTAGTTGGGAACTGATGATTCTTTGACCCATATCTGGCCCTGGAACAGAGGATCCTACTCAATCAGTGGCATGAATTAAATGCTTACTGTGGGCAGAGCAGTATACCAAGTGCTTGGGAAAATACAATACCCAAGGTGAGAACAAACTCCAAATTTCCCCTAGAGCTAATACAACCATCCCTCTTCCAGAAACTGGAGTTGAGGGGTGCAATGAGATACCTAATTCCCATTTCAGAGTTCTAGGGGACTCATTAATTCTTCACCTGGCCTCCATCAAGGATATAAATGGGAGCCAGGAACTCCTTCATTCCTCTAAAGAGCAGGTTTCCTACAAAGAACAAGTCTGCCTTTTCCTCCTCCCCCAAAACACATCTGTATTAGAAGATGTCATCTGCATCTAGTTTCATGCCTACTAAGGAGAGTTGGAGAGGGATGGGGGAATGTTAAGGGGGAGTAGTCCTACCCAAGTCTCCAGTATGATATGGCACAGAAGGGAATATACTGTGTTCTTTGATAGGCTCCCTATTAGTATATGTAAAGTTCAAATTTAGGAAGTACTCACAGAAAAGTAGTCAGCTGTCTATCAAGGGGAGATAGAAAAAGTGCTTGTATTCATGTGATAGCAGTTTGGATGTAGAGGAAGGGTAGGACTTTAGTGATGTTGTGAAGGTAGAACTGACAGGATTTAGTGATGGCTTGAATATGTGGGTTGAATGACAGCAAGAAGTCAAGAGATAATTGTCCTTCATTATGTCTGGTATGGCATTTAATTGCTTTATTTCCCTCAAGAAAGGCAGGTCATCCTCTTCCTCCATGTATTACAGTGAGGTAGTGGCAGTGTGAAGTGAACTCTCTGAAGAACCGGATTTCTGAGTTTCTGACTGACTTTGCATGCTGTAAATTTACACTAAGTTGTAGGAAATAGGCTCTTAATTTCAAAATATATATTTGATGAGTTTCCTCATTGTCAATTCAAATGGAAGATTTTCCTCTGATGCTGTATTTAAAGCTAAATACATTCAATAGTTTACTTGTCATTTGTCTTAGATATTAGTTGTAGAACCTGGGAGCTACTGTCATTTCATCAGAGATGCAAAGAAGTGAAAAACAAAAAGTTTCTATCAGAGCAGCTTTGGTTGCTATTTTACTCATGTGTATAAGAATGTCAGGGAGAAAGCAAGAGCTGGTAGTCCCAGATGTATCAATCAATCCATCAGTGGTATTCCATGAATGGTTACAGATTGGTAAATATTGTACTAAGCACTTGGAAGAAAACAACACTAATAAGATGTATGTTTCTTGCCCTCTAAAAACATACAGTTTAATGAGGCAGAGGGGACAGTGGTTGTCACAGTGGACTCTGAGCCACAGTCTGCTCCTCTAGCCACAGTTCCCTTTTTTGTTTTTCATCTTAATGCTTTTTTTCATCTTTCCTTATGTATTTATCATCAGGCCCCTTTCCTCCTTTTTATTTTCGGATTGTGAACATTCCAAAAAGCAGGACCGTGCCTAATTTTCACTGTGTATTCTTTCCTAATGTGTAATGCAGCCTCCTGCACACATTTAGTGCTTAAACACCAATATTATTATTACTACCATAAAAAAGGCATTTACAGGATGAAGGATAAAACAAGAAGTAGTGCCACTGAATCAGGATGAAAAAGCTGAATAAGTAGTTTAATGTATAAATATTTGCTGTGATGTTGGTGGGGGTGGCCATGGATGCAGAGGAAAGAAATGAAATACATAAGTGCTAAATGTGAAATCTGGGTTGATGTACCTGATAATAATAATAATGTTGGTATTTGTTAAGCGCTTACTATGTGCAGAGCACTGTTCTAAGCAGTGAGGTAGATACAGGGTAATCAGGTTGTCCCACGTGAGGCTCACAATTAATCCCCATTTTACAGATGAGGTAACTGAGGCACCGAGAAGTTAAGTGACTTGCCCACAGTCATACAGCTGACAAGTGGCAGAGTCGGGATTCAAACCCACGACCTCTGACTCCCAAGCCCGTGCTGATGCAATCCTTTGATCTGTACTCCCTAGAGACAAAGTCTACTAGTTCTACAGAGCAATGTGTGTGCTTGTGTTTTTTGAATAGCTACCTAAAATGACCTGCTTCAGGTCTGGAATACTATTTTACTAAGATCAACAAAAGGCAGAATATATGTGGCTTGAAAATATTTATTTGTGGTGTTAAGGGTGATCACCACATATTTGGTAGGAAGTGAGTGGACTTTTATGGGTTGAGACATGTCAAACTCCTTCAGTAAAACCAACTTTAATTATTCTCCAGAAGAGAACCATTGCAGTTGCCAGGCTTTACATCAACCCAAGCCTTTGTTTACCACAAAACATTCACTTCTTCACTCTCAAGGACCCAAGGACCCACTTACAATTCAGAAATTTAATCAGAGAACCACCATTTTAACAGCTACCACCCTTAAACTTCTCTGACCTCACCGTGTTCCCTCAATCCCCTCCTTCCAATAAACCTATCACCAAAAGGTAGAATATAAATATCTTGCATCACTTGACCCTACCTTTATTGATTTCTCATCCTCAGAGAAGCCCATTCCCCTTTTTCCCACAGAACCCCTGAAAGCCCTGCCCAATTTTACTTTGTACACCGGAAAATAGGGTTACCTTAGAAGGCATGGCAAGAATAATTAAAAGATGTCTCTTAATGGAGACAAGGTCAAAAGTAGAATTTATAAACTAACGAATTAAGATTAGAACAGAACTCAACAAACAAGTGAATTGAATTTCAGCTTCAATTTATCAATTCCAGTGTTCTGGACATTGCAAGGATGTGACCAGATGTTTATTATTTGCCTTTAGCTTGTCGTGTCTCCCCACTGCCAGGAAATCGGTGTGGGGTTCCTTCCCAGTGGAAGGAAATGAAGGTAAAGTGCAACCCAGAAACAGACACAGGGGAAGTTGGAATGAAAGATAAAGAAAATAAGGGATTTTTTTCTCCTCCCTTACCAGGTACTCCCTGCTTATTTTTCTTTTTCCTTTGGTTCCAAGATGAGTCAACATTTGACAAAATAGAGAGCCCTATTATAGCTGATCCTAGTCTGTTCATAATTAATATTTTTAATAGGGAATGAAAACATTAGTGAGTGATTTGATGATGAAGCAAATTGATATTCCAAAAATAATGTTAAATGCAATTACTTAGATGCGCACCTAATATAGGGTTAACAATTATTTCTCATGGTACTAAGTGTGGTTCCCAACTTGAAAACATTTAGCAAAAAAAAAATCTTATACACTAAGACCAATCTTTCCTAAACTTGGTGTATCAGACTTCTATTCTGGTTATTTTTCTCTCCCTAATTCTCTATTTTTCATTATTTAAAGCTTGTTTTGTATCAGTGCAGAATTTAGCATCTCTTCTGCATAGAAGGTGTAATAATAGCTGCTTTTTTATCTCTCCAGAGGTAGTAAAGAAATGCAGACAGTAGGAAAATGGACCATATGAAAATGTGGAATGGTGGTTGGTGAGCAAACAAAACTCAAAACTAGTCAAAGACTAAGGAAAATATTAAAAGTCTGAAATGTCATCAATTGTGTTTCATGTTGTTAGGAATTGGCCTCATGCAGGCAGTAAATAACTAGGCTTTCTGTTATTTTTTGAACAAATTACTGAGAAATAAAAGGCACAAAAAATCACCTTAGAGCTGACTCCCACTGCAAAGTTCAATGGAAGTGAAAAAGTAAAAGTTGTACCTGGCAAGGAATAAGAGAAGTTCAGAAGGTAAAGAAAATTCCACCCAATGCAGCCTATTGAATAGGTATTACAATATTGTCAGGGACGTTACATTTTGCTGCAAGTCAGAGAGTATGGCATGGCCAAGGCTGGAAACATAAAAATACCCTAAAAAATACACATAAAAATTCGTTTGTTTCTTTTCAGGCAAATTAGAGTGTGGTCTGCACAACTGACTACCCCAAAATCTGATTCTCAGAGAGAAGACCACCTACTCAATAATTTACAGGTGTTACACATTTCCTGCCAGTTCTGTTCTGTGTTTACCCTGAAACCTATAATAACCATTTGTATGAAATCATGCAGGAAAATTTAGGAGAGGTGGGTTACTGGTCCACTCAAAAATTAAAGTGTAGCCACCTTATTTTATTTTGCCACACTAAATGAGATCTCAGAGGTAGGGATTTTATTTAGTGGAAAAATTATGGTTTCCTCTGGTTCTCCTCTTATCTTTCTGGCCGTTCATTCTCGGTCCCCTTCACAGGCTCCTTCTCCCCCTCCCATCCTCTAACTGTAGGAGTTCCTCAAGGGTCAATTCTTGGCCCTCTTCTCTTCTCCATCTACACTCACTCCCTTGGTGAACTCATTCGCTCTCACAGCTTCAGCTATCATCTCTATGCAGATGACACACGAATCTACATCTCTGCCCCATCCTCTTCCCCTCCCTTCAGGCTCATATCTCCTCCTGCCTCCAGGACATCTCTACCTGGATGTCTGCCCACCACCTAAAACTCAACATGTCCAAAACTGAGCTCCTAATCTTCCCTCCCAAGCCCTGTCCTCTTCCTCACTTCCCTATCACTGTGGATGGTACGAACATCCTTCCAGTCTCTCAAGCCCGCAACCTTGGTCTCATCTTTGACTCGGCTCTCTCATTCACCCCACACATCCAATCCGTCACCAAGACCTGCCGGTCTCACCTTTATAAAATTGCCAAGATACCCACTTTCGTCTCCACCCAAATGGCTATCTTACTGGTACAGGCTTTCATAATATCCCAGCTGGATTATTGTGTCAGCTTTTTCTCTGATCTCCCTTCCTTCTGTCTCTCCCCGCTCCAGTCTATTCTTCATTCCGCTGCCCGGCTCATCTTCCTGCAGAAACCCTCTGGACATGTCACTCCCCTTCTTAAAAACTTCCAGTGGTTGACTATCAACCTCTGCATGAAACAAAAACTTCTCATCCTAGGCTTCAAGGCTCTCCATCAACTTGCCCCCTCCTACCTCTCCTCCCTTCTCTCTTTCTACTGCCCACCCTGTAGGCTCCGCTCCTCTGCCGCCCACCTCCTCACCGTCCCCCATTCTCGCCTATCCCTCCGTCGACCCCTGGCCCACATCCTCCCACTGTCCTGGAATGTCCTCCCTCCTCACTTCCGCCAAACTAATTCTCTTCCCCTCTTGAAAGCCCTACTGAGAGCTCACTTCCTCCAAGAGGCCTTCCCAGACTGAGCTTCCCCTTTTCCCTCTGCTCCCTCTGCTGCCTCTCTGACCACCCCCCTTCACCTCCCCTCAGCTAAGCCCCCTTTCACCCCTTTTCCTCTGCTCCTCCCCCCTCCTTTCCCCTCCCCTCAGCACTGTGCTTGCCCGCTCATTTGTATATATTTTTATTACCCTATTTATTTTGTTAATGAGATGTACATCCCCTTGATTATATTTATTGCTATTGTTTTTGTCTGTCTCCCCTGATTAGACTGTAAGCCCATCGATGGGCAGGGATTATCTCTATCTGTTGCTGAATTGTACATTCCAAGCGCTTAGTACAGTGCTCTGCACATAGTAAGTGCTCAATAAATACTATGAATGAATGAATGAATTATGGACTTGGGAGTCAGAGATCATGGCTTCTAAACCCAGCTCTGCCATTTGTCAGCTGTGTGACTTTGGGCAAGTCACTTAACTCCTTTGTGTCTCAGTTCCCTCATCTGTCAAATGGGAATTAAGAGTGTGAGCCCCATGTAAGACAACCTGATTACCTTGTATCCCCTCCAGCACTTAGAACAGTGCTTGGCACATAGTAAGCACTTAACAAATATCATTATTATTATTATTAATAAGTTTTGGCACAATGTATTTCTCTGTTACTTTTCCACAGTTTTAGATCATTAAAATCAATTTGCCTTGAAAGTATTTTTTTGTGATATTAAGGATGATCATCAAACATTTGGTAGAAAGTGGGTGGGCTTTTAGAAGTTGAGATAGGTTCATTCATTCAATAGTATTTATTGAGCACTTACTATGTGCAGAGCACTGTACTAAGCGCTTGGAATGAACAAGTCGGCAACAGATAGAGACAGTCCCTGCCATTTGATGGGCTTACAGTCTAATCGGGGGAGACGGACAGACAAGAACAATGGCAATAAATAGAGTCAAGGGGAAGAACATCTCGTAAAAACAATGGCAATTAAATAGAATCAAGGCGATGTACATTTCATTAACAAAATAAATAGGGTAATGAAAATATATACAGTTGAGCGGACGAGTACAGTGCTGAGGGGATGGGAAGGGAGAGGGGGAGGAGCAGAGGGAAATGGGGGGAAAAGAGGGTTAAGCTGGGGAGAGGTGAAGGGGGCGTGGTAGAGGAAGAAGAGGAGCTCAGTCTGGGAAGGCCTCTTGGAGGAGGTGAGTTTTAAGTAGGGTTTTGAAGAGGGGAAAAGAATCAGTTTGGCGAAGGTGAGGAGGGAGGGCGTTCCAGGACCGCGGGAGGACGTGGCCCGGGGGGTCGACGGCGGGATAGGTGAGACCGAGGGAAGGTGAGGAGGTGGGCGGCAGAGGAGCAGAGCGTGCGGGGTGGGCAGTAGAAAGAGAGAAGGGAGGAGAGGTAGGAAGGGGCAAGGTGATGTAGAGCCTTGAAGCCTAGAGTGAGGAGTTTTTGTTTGGAGCGGAGGTCGATAGGCAACCACTGGAGTTGTTTAAGAAGGGGAGTGACATGCCCAGATCGCTTCTGCAGGAAGATGAGCCGGGCAGCGGAGTGAAGAATAGACTGGAGCAGGGCGAGAGAGGAGGAAGGGAGGTCAGAGAGAAGGCTGACACAGTAGTCTAGCCGGGATATAACGAGAGCCTGTAGCAGTAAGGTAGCCGTTTGGGTGGAGAGGAAAGGGCGGATCTTGGCGATATTGTAAAGGTGAAACCGGCAGGTCTTGGTAACGGATAGGATGTGTGGGGTGAACGAGAGAGACGAGTCAAGGATGACACTGAGATTAGGTGAAACTCTTTCAATTAAAACCAACTTTAATCATTTTCCAGAAGAGAACCATTACAGTTGCCAACCCAGCCCTATGTTCACTCCTCAATATTCACCTCTTCACATTCAAGGACCCAAGGTCTAACATACAAATCAGCAATATAATCAGAGAATCATTATATTAAAACCTACAATGCTTAAATTTCTTTGACTTCACCATGTCCCCTCAATCCCCTCCCTCCAATCAATCTCCATCCAACTCCTCTCCACTCCTCCCACTCTCCCCTTCCACTGAACCCTCAGCTAAACGTGGCCTGTGGAACCCCCCACTCCACCAGACTCATTGAAAGGGAGGGAGGAGTCAGCTTCTTCTCACTCCTCAATGCCATTTTTTCACCAACCCTCTCTTTCTCTCGTTTTTTTAAATGTATTTGTTAAGCTCTTAATATGTGCCAGGCACTTATTAAGTTCTGGGTTAGCCACAGTCTTGGACCTAGTCCTTGTCCCATGTGGGGCTCAAAGATTTAATTTCCAGTTTAAGAATGAGTAGCTGAGGCACTACTGAAAGTTAAATGATTTGCCTAAGGTCACACAGCAGACAGGTGGTGGAGCTGGGAACCCTATATCATCCACTTATACCACCCACACCAGATACTAGTCATGATAATCTATCATTCCTCCAGGCCTCATCTCCAACTTTTTCAACCATTTTGATCCCTTTTTCATATTCCTTCTCTGTTTCTCCATCCCTACATTGATTCTTAGGGACTTCAATGTTCATTCATTTATTCATTCAATCGTATTTACTGAGTGCTTACTGTGTGTAAAGCATTCCATATAGATGTTCCTTATGACTCTTCAGCTGCCCGCTTTTTATCACTCCTCCACTCTACTGACCTCCTTCAAAACCCCACCTCACCCTCTAACCAACTTGTTGTACACACACATGATCTCATCATTCTTAGTCACTGTAAAATTTCTACCCTCACCAACTCTGCAATCCCTCTAATCCGACCATAACCTCCTCACCTGCCTTCTCTCCCACACAGCCCCTTCCTGGAAATCTGTCCTGTTCCCCCACAGAACTCCTATCTTTTGACCCCATCCAGTTTTTTCATGATCATCATGCTCCATTTAGTCTCCATACGCAAGCTACCTTCCCTTAATGACCAAATTGATGCCCTCAGCACCATCTTCTCTAGTGAACTCAGCTCACTGGCTCTCCTATCCCTTTGTGGATCTTGTATCTTTAACCGGAATTGTTGCTGAATGGTACATTCCAAGCGCTTAGTGCAGTGCTCTGCACATAGTAAGCACTCAACAAATTTGATTGAATGAATGAATGAATAACCAACAGCCCTAGAAATCTTCATAGTCCACTTCCTTCACTCCTGTGCACAAACCACTCACTCTGGGTAGCAAACATGTGCACCAACTCTGTTATATTGTACTTTCCCAAGTGCTTAGTGCTCTGCATACAGTGAGTGCTCAATAAACAGAATTGATTGATTGATTTATCCAACAGCACTCTTGGCAGAAATCCAAATATCTGACCATCCTCATCCACCTCAAGTTCAGTTTTGCTTCCTTTAACCCTGCTCACTCCCATGCCCAGCAACATTGTTTCTCCATAGTTACTGGCTCCCATGCCCATTGCCCTCATCAGTTGTTTCAAACATTAAACTACTTCCTCAAACTCCCTGTCCCCTAACCTCCCCTATCTCTTTCTCCTATTGACCCAACCACCTACTTTTACTTAGAAAATTGAAACCATCAAGCATGATTTCACTAAAATCTACCTTGGTTCTCTCCAGTCCCACCCTCCTGCTTCTTCTTCAACTCTACCATCTTTCCCAGCAGTATTTCAAAAGGAGATCTTTTGTCTTCCTCAAATCCACCCCCTCCACATGCACCTCTGCACCTTATCAAAGCACTTGCCCTCCTCCTTTCTTCCCTCCTTGACAGCTATATTCAATTGTTCACTCTCCAATGTCTTTTTCCCTACTGCTTTCAAACATACTCATCTCTCCCCTATTTTCAGGAAACTCTCCCAAAACCCCACAGCTCCCTCCAGTTTTCACCCCATCTCCCTCATACCATTCAATCATTCATTCAGCTGTATTTATTGAGCACTTACTGTGTGCAGAGCACTATACTAAGCTCTTGAAAAGTACAATTTGGTAGCAAATACAGACAAGTCCTACCTAACAATGGGCATTCCTCTCCAAACTCCTTGAATGGGTTGTCTATGCCTGCTGTCCTAGTTCCTCTCCTCCAGTTCTCTCCTTGACCTCCTCCAGTTTTGCCTCTACCCCTTTGACTCCAACGAAATCACCTTCTCAGTGGTCACAAATGATCTCCTTCTTACCAAAGAATTCTTGTCTCTACTCCATCCTAATCATCCGTGACCTCTCAGCTGCCTTCAGCACTGTTGACAGCCCCCTTCTCCTCTAAATTCATTGTGGGCAGGGAATGTGTCTATTTATTGTCTATATTGTATTCTCCCAAGCACTTAGCACAGTGCTTTGCACACAGTAAGTGTTCAATAAACATAATTGAATGAAGGGCCCTATACTTGGATTCCAGTCTTGTTTTGACTGAGGTAGAGGCCAGGTCACATGCATGTCAAAAGAATTAAAATGAAAAAAGTATTCAATCAATTATTCGATATAATCCAGGTCAATAATTCAGGTTTCAGACACTGGTTGTTGGTTGTTGCTAAGGAAAGTAAGAGACAAGTAAGCATAATGGTATTAATTTGCTCTTGCAAATCTCTATTTTTGATGAAGTAAAACTCACTTTTTATCAGAAAGTGAAAAATTCAGCTTTCTTTTGCATGATAGGTCTAATAATATCAGCCTACCAAGTACAATGCATCATATTCTTTGGGAAAATACAATAGAAACAAAAGACACATTCCCTGCCAACAAGGAAAAGCAGCATGGCCTAGTGGAAACATCATAGACCTGGGAGTCAAAAGATCTAACTCTAATCTCCACTCCCCTACCTGTCTGCTGTGTATCCTAGGGTAAATCACTGAATGTGCCTAAATTAAAATGGGGATTAAGGCTGGGAGCTCCAAGTGGGACATGGACTGTGTCCAAGCTGACTAGCTTGTATCTAGCTCAGTGCTTACAGTGCCTGGCACATGGTAAGTGTTTAACAAGTATCATTAAAAAAAAAGAAGGAACCTAGGCCCAAATGAAAAGTACCTACAAACACTGGGATGATAGGAAGAATGAGGAACAAATAAGGATTATAGTGACTATGCCAGAGTGCAGTAGAGTGAATCAGAATAAATAACTGATGGTACAATTTAATATTCATAAAAGTTGAGGGGGTAATATATCCATAGGAACTAGAGGAGATTGTTGGGTTGATTCAAGTTAAGGTTTTTGTAAATTATTTGGGGAAGCTGTGCTGTGCTGAAGGCTAAAGGAGGCAGGATTGTTGGGAGCACTTTGCAGATGGGGAAGGCTGAGGTCTAGTAGAATTTTTAGGGGAAAGGAATGTCCAGGACAGCAGAACAGTAGAAGGGCAGAAGTGAATTGAGAGCATAAAACACTTAGCAGTTGAGCCTGGGATGAACAAAGAGTATGCATTGGAGAAAAGTGGGAGCAAGATTTGCAGGTGAAAAATCACTAATAAAAAAGCTAAGTTGACTTTGTGGAGAGAGCTTTGACTCCAGGAAATAGTTCTAGAAGTTAAAAACATACTGAAATCATCACTCAGTGAATGGTATTTATTGGGCACTTACTATGTGCAGAGTACTGTACTAAGTGTTTGGCAGAGAGTCCTGGGCAGATGTTTAAGCTAAGTTGCTATGCATTATCAAAAACCTGTTGGCATATTTACTATATGGAGCAGGATGTTTTAGCACTTCTGACCTAGAATTAGTTCCCAGATGAACAGAGTATGCCTGAATCCCTGCTTCTTTTTCACAGTGTTCTACTGATTTGGGAATGTTTATTTTTAAAATTCAAAAGTCACACAAATAAGATAACTTCCATGTGATACTTTCCCAGGGAGAATCTGCAAAAGCTTGCCCTCTGCAAAAACAAAACAGAACACTACACCTGTGATTACAGTGTTAAGAAATACCAATCACAAGGTTGTCTGTAATGAGTTGTGGGTTGCAAGTGCAAGAGTTGAGTATAGGAAACAGCATGAGATTCTGAGGGGGAGGACCAAAGAAAAAGGAGTGGGGTTAGAAGAAGAGGGCAGCAAGGCATAATCTATAACTGAGAATTTAGGTTTGACCAAAGAGGAGATAGAAAATTCAGTTTAGTTTTGGGGTGGGCTGTTGTTTTGACCAGACATTTTCAGCATATGAGATTATCTGTGTTGCTGTTTTG
Organism: Ornithorhynchus anatinus; assembly: GCF_004115215.2. Classification (NCBI taxonomy): domain Eukaryota; kingdom Metazoa; phylum Chordata; class Mammalia; order Monotremata; family Ornithorhynchidae; genus Ornithorhynchus; species Ornithorhynchus anatinus. The sequence continues at coordinate 46,181,062 of NC_041728.1, read as the reverse complement.
TTCCCTGTCTTGTATTGTTAACTCCCAAGTGCTCAGTACAGTACTCCTGCACACGGTAAGTACTCAATAAATATCAGTGATTGATTGATTCATTAATCCATTCATTCAATAGTATTTATTGAGTACTTACTATGTGCAGAGCACTGTACTAAGTGCTTGGAATGAACAAGTCGGCAACAGATAGAGACAGTCCCTGCCGTTTGACAGGTTTACAGTCTAATCTTGAGTGGTCTGTAATGGATGTACTTACACCACAGTTCAGTTAAAAGCCAAGATGTTCCTGAACAATACACCAAACTTGGGGAAGTTTCTTTGTGCATAAAATTTCTATGAGGAAAAAAACCAAAACTGAGTAATTAGAATTTCTGAATACTCTGTGACCTATAAACCTCTTGGTGACTTGCTCAACACCTTTAATTGGTAAACCAAAACAATACCAAAAAAGAATAAGCCTCAAGAATATACAGATTCCTTTTCCCTGTGATTCATGAAAGGCTAGGACACTAGAGCATCAATGAAACTTTTTTTCTCCTACTTCCTCCCTGCCTTGGCCTGAGAGAAATGTTTGCATTGTCTTCCTTCTGGTTAAAATATGAAATGTCCTTGGACCATTTAATTGTGTAAAATGATGAAAATGCTTTGGGATATAATTTTGATCTGAAGAGAGACTCTTCCTTTCTCTGGAGGAGCACTGAGTTCTTGGTACAAAGCTGTGGGTGGCAGGGTACAGTGACTGGAGTGTCCTGCTTAGGTGAAACTGAGCTTGTGGTGTGCTGCCCACACACATCGCTCTCTCTCTCTCTCTCTTTCTCTTTTTTTCTTTCTCTCCCCATCCCACTTTCCCCAGTTGCTATAGTTTTGGCCAAAGAAGAATACAAACATGATGTCAACTCTCACATTTATTCAGTTGTTAAATCCTGCTGGTCCTCCTGCCCTTGTGTTTCCTTGATCTTCCCCTTCCTATCTATCTAAATGGAAATTTCCTTGGTCCAAGGTTAATGTTGCAGTTAGGGTACTGTATCCTCCTCATCCCCCTTCCTGGCCTTCCAACATCCAACCCCTCTTACTTTCTGTCTAGAACACATTCTGTTGCCCACACACCATTTTTTGGTATTCGAAGTCCAGTAGTTGTGTTTGTATCACACTGGAAATAGCCTTGGTTTGAAGTTGGCAGAAGCAGATTTAAAGAACTGCATGGTCTAGTGGAGAAAGTATGGATATGGGAGTCATGACACCCTGGTTCTCGCCTCAGCTGCACCACTTGCCTGCTCTGTGATCTTGGGCAAGTCACTTAGCTTCTCTATGCCTTAGTTCTCTAATTCGTATAAAGCTGATAAAATACTTGCTTGCCCACTCTCTTTTACTGTGTGCCCAATGAGGGGCAGGATCTTTGTCTCCCTGCTTAGACTATAAAATCCATGTGGAAGGGAAAGTGTGTCCTGTTTCTGTTGGATTCTTCCAAGTGCTGGCACAGTGGTTTGCACACAGAAGGTGCTCAATAACTGCCATGGATTGATTGAAGCAGGTATGCTAATATGAATGAGAAGACTGGGAGCCCATTGTTGGGCAGGGATTGCCTCTATCTGTTGCCAAATTGTACATTCCAAGAGCTTAGTACAGTGCTTTGCACACAGTAAGCGCTCAATAAATATGATTGAATGAATGAATGAATGACACCCTTTCTACATCTATGTGGCAAGCTTCCCTCCCGGAAAACACACCCTCCTTACTGTCAGCAGCCAGTTGTCCATAGTGGCAGAAATATGATCCTGCATGTCCAAGGTATCATAGTTCAGCAACTGCATACTGATCAAGCTATCAATCAGAGGTATTTACTGAGAGCTTACTATGTGCAGAGACCTGCTCAGCATGGTCTAGGGGAAAGCACAAGGACCTGACAGTTAGCGGACCTAGGTTCTAATCCCACTCCACCTGTCTGTTGTATGATATTGGGCCAGTCACTTAATTTCTGTGTGCCTCAGTTTCCCCTCTGTAAAATGGGGATTAAAATTGGAAGTTTGATGTGGGACAAGGACTCTGTCCCATCTGATCATTTACCCTCTAGACTGTAACTTCCTTGTGGGAAGGGAATGTGACTACCACCTCAGTTAGATTGTACTCTCCCAAGTGCTTAGAATAGTACTCATTATACAGTGAGTGCTCAGTAAATATGATTGATTTTTTCGATTTATTACAAACAAGTTGGAAGTAGTCATTCACTTCCCATAAGGATAGCTTACACTCTGGAGAGGGAAACAGTACTACAATACCATAGAGCCATAAATGACCTAGAAAAATAATTTGACCTAGCCAGTGCCTTTTAAGTGCTGGCACTGAGGTTTCTCAATCTTTCATTCCTGGCCTAGCTTTTAAGATTGACTAAAACTATATTCACTTGGGCTCAGAGTTACATTACCCAGGAACTGATCTGGAAGGATTCTGACCAGCACCTTGCCGGCAGTGAAAAATAGGGTGATGTCACTGTAACCTGTTGCCCAGGGACAGGTTCATTTGGGAATCGACACAGTGAGAGAGACTGTGAACAGAAGGGCTGAGTTTTATGCAAAATTTACTCCACTAGGTGAATTGAATTATTTGATCATATTAGAGTTTCCCTATCAGGAGGAATATACTTCTGTGTTATTTGCATATGCCCAGGTCCCACCCATGAGGAATTCACTTATGGTTTGCTCACAGATGGTGAGGTGGCTAGCTCCCACCCAGTAGCACTTCCCTCTCCGGAGGAATCTACTTATGCAGTACACACCCATGGCTAAGCACCTGGCTTCCAGCCCCATGAGCTCTCAGCAGGACGGGACACTCAGTCATCCCATGGCTCCTCACTTGGCACAGGCAGAGCGGGGTTCTCACGTTTTGGATGGAGGCAACCTACAGCCAGCTACTGCAAGTCTCAATCTGCTACACAGAAGGTCAGACGCTGCAGGTATTTATCACCTGTGCTCCTAGGCCATTCCAGCTTCCTGCCTCAATTTATCCAATCTCTGTTCCCCACCTACCCATACCTAATTTAATTTGCATGGTGGCGAGGGGCACTTCCTGTATTCCCAGCTTGGGCTGTCAATCTAGCTGTTTTGATTGTTGGGGTGGAATTCCATCCACACTTCTGAGTTCCACCTGCTGGCTCGGGAGGTCACGAAATAGCATTTGGCCTAGAGATGGTGGGTACCCAGGGGTCACCTTGGTACAGTCACAACATTTGGTGCTGAGTTTTCTTGTCATTTCTCTGGAAGGATGTTGTGATGGGGGTGTCAAATTTCTATTGCCTTTCTGCAGTGCTTCATATGTTGAGGAAGACACTGTAGATACTGTAGTTAAGAAGTGTCTGGCTTTTCTGCTTAGACGTCTCAGTAGGTATAGCAGCATGACATAGTGGATAGAGCACAGGCCTGGGAGTCAGAAAGTCATGGGTTTTAATCCTGACTCTGCCACTTGTCTGTTGTATGACCTTGGGCAAGTCATTTCACTTCTCTGGCCTCAGTTCCCTCATCAGTAAAATGGGATTTGAGAGTGTGAGCCCCATGTGGGACAGGGACTGAGTCCAACCCCATAAGCTTGTATCCGCCCCAGTGTTTTGTATAGTGCCTAGTGCATAGTAAGCGCTCAACAAATACCATAATAATTTTTATTATTATTTCAAACAGTTTTTTCTATTCTGTATGGTTCTAAATGTTGACCAAAGAGGATACCAACTTTTTCTAGGTTCTCTATGTTCATAGTCCTTATTTGTGAAATTGAAAGGTGAATTAACTAGTATTTCAGCAATAATCGCAAGATTTCTCACCTGTCCTGTTTGTCATAGATTAACATAATAAAGAATATCTTAAGAGGCAAATTTGGCATTGATAAAATAGAATTAGATGCGGAGAAGCAGCGTGGCTCAGTGGAAAGAGCACGGGCTTTGGAGTCAGGGATCATGAGTTCGAATCCCAGCTCTGCCACTTGTCGGCTGTGTGACTGTGGGCAAGTCACTTAACTTCTCCGTGCCTCAGTTCCCTCATCTGTAAAATGGGGATTAAGACTGTGAGCCCCACGTGGGACAACCTGATTCCCCTATGTCTACCCCAGCGCTTAGAACAGTGCTTGGCACATAGTAAGCGCTTAACAAATACCAACATTATTATTAAATAAAAGAACTCATATGAAAGTGAAGTAATCTCTTTCAACTAAAGATTTGTTTACATGTGAGACTACTAAAAAGGTTAAATGCAATATTCATCCAGTATTTTAAAACAAAAAGCACTTCACTGATCCTATACTGAGGGATTCTAGTCATTTGTCACAAATGAAAATGAGATTAAATTAACTAGTGTTTCCCACACACAGCTTTTGATCAGTCAACCTAATCAGTTAGACAATCCAAGGTAGGCACTGAAGGAAATAAAAAAGACACAAAAGCCCACACAGCTGTTATGTCAGCACTAAATCTTCCCATTTTAGTTCTGAGTGCAGTAGTGGACTCTCCTTTTGTCAAGATCACTGCACCTGAGGACAGGGATTTCTCCTAGATATGGCACAGAAACAAGACAACTGGGCAATCTCCCGGGTGGTTCAGGAGAATTCCAACCCAGTCCTCTCCTCTTTGATAGCTCCAACTTATTTAACTTGCCTCAGTTACCTCATCTGTAAAATGGGGATGAAGATTGTGAACCTCACGTGGGACAACCTGATTACCCTGTATCTACCCCAGTGCTTAGAACAGTGCTCTGTACAAAGTAAGTGCTTTACAAATACTAACATTATTATTATCATTATCAATAGTGCAGTTTTCTGACTGAAAACCACCACCTAAGGGATGGTGGAAAACTCTAACAGGAATCCTTAGAATATCTGGTTGATAAGGGTTAAGAAGTTCTCACCTGCTGCCCTGTCACCTATCTATGAGGTAGTGGCATCTCGGCACATAACCAGCACTATCCTGTGGTCACTTTGGCTGGAAATGAGCTTCTGCATGTAAAGTCCTTTTGTGCAGTTCACAATGTGCTGCTCCCTTGCCTGCATATTGGCTAGTTTTATCCCTGCCCTAGTGGGGTCATGATTGACACAGACAAGAAAGTGTGAGTGGCACTGCATGAACCACTAATGCCACAGTCAATGATATCACTTCGTTTCTCAGTTCTAATCCTGGCTCTGCAACTTGTCTGCTATGTGACCTTGGGCAAGTCACTTCACTTCTCTGTAACTCAGTTCCCTCATCTGTAAAATGGGGATGAAGACTATGAGCTCTATGTGGAACAATTCCTGTGTCTGGCCTGATTATCTTGTATGTATCCCAGAGCTTAGTACAGTGTCTAGCACTTAGTAAGTGCTTAACAAATGCCACTGTTATTATTATTGTTTATGATTGGGCCAAAGTCCATCCATCATTTACAACAGGAGACTCCCTAACTGTGTGCATAATCCTCAGCATAACTATCGATGGAATGCATGAAGCTAGAGCTGAGGTTCTTGGTAGTGAAGTATTGTAGGCTCCCTCCTTCAGTGTGTAGTTGTTCTTCATTCCCAAGATCCTACCACTCTCTGATGAGCTTCATGTTTCCAAGGCCAGGGCAGGGTTTAAAGTAGAACCAAGAAAAACATGTGAGAGGAGGAAGAATCTCATGTCCCTTCTACACCCAGGATGAATGATAATAATATTAGTGTTTGTTCAGCACTTATTATGAGCCAAGCCCCGTTATAAACTCTGGGATTTGATGCAAGATACCAGATAAAACAGACACAAGCCCTGGCCCACTTGGAGCTCCACTGTAAAGGGAGGGAGAACAGATATTTAACCCCTATTTTAAAAATGAGGAAACTGAGGCACAGAGAGGTTAAGTGACTTGCCTGAGTTCACACAGCAGGTAAGTGGAGAAGTCAGAACTAGAACCCTGGTCTCCTGGCTCCCAGGTCCACGCTCTATGCTGTTACTCTACAGTGCTGCTAGGCTACACTGCTTCTCTAAGGTGAGATCACATAATTTTCCATGCAAAAGAAGAATCAGGTAAATGTTCAATTATATGGATCTGATTCCTCAGATAAAACCACTTACTTTGTTCTGGTAAATGAACTGGACTAACTGATTCCTTTAGATCTTGAGTTATAACCTTCACAGAGAGAGCATATTTCTCACTAATAGGATCAATTCTAGCATTTACCAATCTATCCATATGTGACAACAACTTTATTTTTAAGACAGATGATAAAAATACATTTTTATTTGATTCTAATCTTGAATTGCAATTTTTTTCTTCAGAAATGTTGTTTTGAAAAGCTCACTTCCCTGCTCCTTCTTCTTTATCTTGACTTGTGTCTTTTTTCATTAACCTTCATTTGCTACTTAAATCAGCCAATAAAGTAAATGTTTCCTAAACACTAATGTTCTATAACAAATGTAGCATTTGAACATTTTAATCTGATAGATTTAAGACACTTGAGACTCTCTGGGGTATACTATGCATCTTCTTGTTTTGTTGTGCAGAGCTCTCCAATTATTAGCAAGTTCATTGCCGGAACTAAGGTGTAAGAGGATCAATTTATTAGGGTAACATTAAACTGAGCAGGTGGAAATTTTCCCGCTTTGAAACTGAAAAGGAAGTAGTTATTAGCATCCAAAATGCTAATAAAAGGCTGCCAGGCCTTCTGCCTAAAGAATGCCCAGAAGGCTCAAATTCTTTTTATCATGAACCATGAACCAAATATTCTTAGATGGAAGTTACAGACCAGGAAAAAGGACCCCCTTTAAGAATTATAAGTACTAGAGTCAAAATCAATTGAAGAAGAAAGGTAGTATAGATACAAAATACTTCAGCAGAAAATGTTGTGGAGGCAGATGATATGAAAATGCATAAGAAGAAGGGCTTGAATAAAGTCAGGGATGCTAGGTCCCTAATGGTTCTTAAAGGATGACTTAATTATATCAGTAAAAGAGGCTATGGATGTTAATGGGAAACATTAAGGAAGTTAGACTATGAAAAAGTTTAGACATCTATTGGAATGGCTCAACGCATGTCCCAAATACACCCCCCTTCACCTCTCCGCAGCTTAACCCTCTTTTACCCCCATTTCCCTCTGCTCCTCCCCCTCTCCCTTCCCATCCCCTCAGCACTGTACTCGTCTGCTCAACTGTATATATTTTCATTACCCTATTTATTTTGTTAATGAAATATACATCGCCTTGATTCTATTTAGTTGCCATTGTTTTTACGAGATGTTCTTCCCCTTGACTCTATTTATTGCCATTGTTCTTGTCTGCCTGTCTCCCCCAATTAGACTGTAAGCCCGTCAAACGGCAGGGACTGTATCTGTTGCCGACTTGTTGATTCCAAGCGCTTAGTACAGTGCTCTGCACATAGTAAGCCCTCAATAAATACTATTGAATGGATGAAACAGTGCACCTGGTAACTCCTATTTAAGACAGTCTAGTTAAAAAATTGCATTTCGTAGCCCCTCCCATCGAGCCTTGGTTCTAAGACTTTTGGGTTGAAAACCTGTGCAGTGAAGATGAATTTAGGGATGGCAATTTGCACAGAGCCACTCTTACTCTCTTGTTCAGTCATGCTTCCATAGAAGCCCAGAACACAGGGAATGAAGAGGCACAGGGAGCAACTCATTGCCAAGAGCACACAGAGGGACATTGTCTGCAGGCCAGAATGATCACAGCTTTGTCTCGATGCTGTGCTGCAGTGGCACATCCCAGTAGTTGGTGGTCTGGGTGGATACCGCTCACTTTGCTGTCCAATTTACCCAGCTGTTTTTCTTGATTTCTCCTGTACCTGGGTACCACTTGAAGTTCCCTAGGTGGATTTTTGGCCTCTGAAAGCAGTGAATCAGCAGGCATTCCCCCACTTGCAGAACCAGAACTCGAACCCAGGTCTCATTCAAAGAACTCTGGGCCAACAGCAGCCTCATGTGCTAATCTAGGGTGTTAAAAAGACAGGAAATATCTGGTTCCTATTTTTTAAATTTCAGTATGGCTCATGTAATAGAGAATTGTAATCCAGACCAGCTCACAGCAGCTTCTGTGGTTATGCATACTATTTTGGCTTTAATTTCACTCTGGAGGCACAAGCAATCTTCAAACCTTTATGAAACAACAGACTGAGTTTTCCAATCAATACTGAAATTGTGATGGAAATTGGTATAAGCCATATTATAACAGTTACAGCTCCTGCCATGATCTCAAAAGTATATTGATCTTGTATAGTGTTATATTATGCTCTTTAATTACTTTGCAATATGCAAGGCCTGGTATCTGTTTGAGACAACTTTATTTTGCTTTTGTTTTTGTAAGGATTGGCTTTTATGTATATTTATTTTTCAAGGTATGGGGAGAAAATGGCAGCTTTTCTGTTTTATAAGTTAGTTTTAACATTTTAATTAACTGCTCTAGATCCACAAATTAACCTCGAGGCCAGGGTCTGATTAAAATTTTGGTAGGTCTGATGAGAAAGAAGCTGATGGATCCCCCTGGTCAAAGTTCATCTCATTCTTCCCTTACCAGGTGAGAAAATAGGGTGACTAGGCAAGATGGATTCCAAACATCCACGTGGGCCAGGAGCAGCTGCCCCTTTCACCCAATGTTAGAGCTCTTCTACCCTGTGAATAAAGTAGACACTAAAGGAAGGAGTCTTAGCACCTCAAATAGCTTCAGAGGTGAGCTAAGTGTTTCCCTGAAACAGATATCAACCTCTCAGAGGATAGTGGCTCATTTATTTACAGAGAGTACTGTATGGATTTGGAAGTTCTGGCAGCCCATTCCATGAAATGTATTTGATTATTTTATTCACCTGTGGGTAACCCTACCTATATCTCCTAATTTGGAAGCCCCTGTGCCCAAATGTGTGAATATGAGTGTATCTGTGTTCATACAATAATGTCATGCTTATCTCTGGGGTTCACCTGGGAACAAAGGGTTATGAAGCAGGAGCTGAGTCTTTGATGATCCTACCCTGGAAATAGACCCAGTGATTATCAGAGGCATCTTGAGTCACCCATGTGATAGAAAGAGATGATTTATTTGCTTCTGTTGGATACAAACTTCTGGGATCAAGCACACCCCAGTTCATCTGAGAAGGTTCTTGCCACTATTGGAAGTTGTTGTCTTTTCCCAGTACCAGCCCCCTCCTTAACATACTACTTTGGTCTTTTGCATCCTTGTTCCAGAATTATGTGAAGGTGCAGAAGTTCTCTGTTGCTAGCAGAGATCAGAGATGGCTGTTTTGGACTCAACGAAGGGCCCTGCACAACAGTACAGCCAGATTTATGGGGACTGGGCCTCCTGTAAGTACCCTGGGGGATCTAGCCCAATAATAACTTAAATCTGTAAAACGTTTCGCTCTCAAGGAACTAAAGGACCTCCCTATATTATCTAATTTGTCTTCCAAGATGTTTTATTAACATTTTATCCTCAGAGTCCCTGGGAAGGAGGAAAGAAAAAAAGTGTTTGTATTTCACTTTACAAGTGGGAAGATTGAAGCAGACAACTTTTTCAAGGCTACAGAATTAGCTATTGGCAGTACTGGGACTATAATCCAGAGATGCCGACTCTCAAATCTACCACTCTTTATATACTTTAAATCTCTCTATAGTAGATGTAAATGCAGACAGACATTTAGCAATGTATAAAACAAATTTAAAAGCAGTTAGAGCCCTATTGGATTATTAGTGTTGGGAGCATCTTGTAAGATGCTATTTTGACCTTCCCCATATATATTAAACATTAAGGTACCTCATATAGTATATATTGTATAAATGAGAAGTATCAGCATAGCATCTCATAAGATTTCCCCAACACTCCCCTCAGAGTTTTCACCGAGCCATGGGTGCAGAAAACTATAGAGAAAGTTGGACCTGCCAAACTTCAGGAATCCTTAGGCTATTAAATGATGAGAGTGGGGGTAGAGGGGCTCCTATATCCTTACTGGGAGACTTTTTATCTGCCCTAAGGCCTGGGCTGTTGGCTTGGAGTAATCTGACCAAATCTTCCCAATGGCAGCAGAAATCCATCATGAAATGGTACACCAAGTCAACCAAACCACAGATCCCCAGGCACTTTGAACACATACTGAGAATTCTTGGCAATTGAATTAAGTGAGAAGCCTCCTCTTGGCACTTCAAATGAATAGTTAGAATCATTATAATTATTGTGGTGTTTCTTAAGTGCTTATTATGTATTAAGCACTGAGGCAGTAGTGGTAATAGTATTCATTAAACACTTTCCATGTGTAGAGCACTTTACTGAGTGCTGAAATGAGTATGCAGATAGGAATTAGAGATGGGTCCTGTCGCTAGAGGGGCTCATAATCTATGAGTATAGTTTGGAGAGAAGACTGGAGACAGACACATTGGGAGCAGTGAAACCATAAAATATTTAAACAGCCTGAGAGACAAGGCCAAATGAAAACACAAAATAAAACCAAAGTAAGTGGGGAGTGGTGGCCTAGAGGAGCAGAATTTCAAGATCCTCATGATTCAGAGCCCATAGCCCAAAAAGAGCTACAGTAATAGCTACCTCAACCACCAGCTCTCCTAAGGTTATATGAGACCTCATGCTGGAGGCATTTTTGTCTTTTCCACTGCATAAAATGCAATCAAATGAGAGCAGTCCCTGTCCCTCATATGTCTCACAGTCTAAGGGGGAGGAAGAATAGGTATTAACCCCCATTTTACATATGAGGAAACTGAGGCCCAAAGAGATTGAGGGATTTGCTCAAGGTCATAAATTGGTAAGCAGTGGAGCTGAGACTTGAACCCAGGTTTCCTTACTTCCAGTTCTGGGTTCTTTCCTCTAGGCAACTATGATTTCCACTAGATCATGCTGCATGGAATGTATTTTAGCAACAAGTGTTAGTTGTGTACATCTTTACATTTTCCTTCCTTCCTATTTTACCAGGAAAAGAGATTTCTGAACAGTCTTGTAAACAGGCCGGGTGATGGGCTTGTGAAGAAGGTGTCATGTCAGGGCAATTTTTACGCTTTGATATGCTCCCTTGCAAGTTTGAGAGGGCCTGAGGAGTGTGCTGGTTGAACAGCCTGAAAGTGATAAGGGTGAGATTTTTTTTTTTTCTACTTGTTAAGAGCATACTATGTGTTCTAGGTACTGAGGTAGATACAGTGAATTAGGTTGGACACAGTCCCTGTCTCAGATGGGGCTCACAGTCTAAGTAGGAGGGAAAACAGAAGAACTGAGGCCCAGAGAAGTGAAGTGAATTGTACAAGGTCACACAGCAGACAAGTGACTGAGCCAGAATTAAAACCCAGGTCCTCTAACTTCCAGCCCCATGCTCTTTCCACTAGGCCAAGCTGGTTCTCTGTACAGTGTAACAGCAGCCTCCTGAAGTGGAGATTGATGAGTGTAGGGCTAATATTATTCCCTTCATTCTTTGGAAGACACCGAGATTCCTCCTAGCCAGGAAGGAATAAAATAGAGTCCATTAAAATACAGGCCCTTAGGCATCCTATTTGAATGAGTTAGTAAACCTTCAATACAAGTTCTGCCCACAACCAAAAGTAGTTCAGGCACTAGAAATAACTGCTTCATTAGGATCCCTCAAGCTCAAGCATCCCTGGGGACTGACTGACAGTCATGAAAAGATCCAGATTTACAAATGTGAGAATGGCAGACATCTGTTTATCATCCTCCTAATAATTGCATGGTCACTAATCCATGAGTGCATTCAATTCACAGTTTTATAGTCATTCAATCAGTGTTTTCCTTAGTTTTATAATTTATGTCTTTTTGTTTCTCAAACGTCATATTTCAACAATGGACTATGGAAGTTTTGTGTTTTAACTGGTAGGATGCTGGCAGTCTAATCTGACAGCTAAATAAAAGTAAAGCTCATATGTAACTATTTTCTCAATTCTCAAAGCAGTAGTTCCCCTCCAGCCTTAAAAAGGATAGTAGAAAACTTCCACAAGATATTTGGTAATATAAGTAGGTATCACATCAAAATTTAATCAGTTTGCTGGTGAATTGAAATATGTTGAAAAGCAATAACAATAACTGTTTTAAAGTTCAACTGCTGATTTAGTTCATTCAATCGAATTTATTAAGCACTTACTGTGTGCAGAGCACTGTACTAAGTGCTTGGAAAGTACAATTCGGCAACAGAGACAATCCCTACCCACCAACGGGCTCACAGTCTAGAAGAGACTAGAAACTTAGTTGAAACTTTCATGTAATTTTCTGATGTGCAAAATGTAAATATATTGTAATTATGAAGCATTTACTTGCCATATGGCATTAAGTAATTGCCATATTTTGTCAAACAAATAGCACTGACATCATGGGAGAAAGTTTACACAATATTTTAGCTTTTATAGAAAGTATTTACATGTTCCATTTTTAAAGAAATTTATTCCTGAAATAACTTTCCTGAAACAAAGGTCACCTTTGATGATGATCATTTTCAGGATCACCAATGAAAAAGGCATAGGTTTGGAAGGCACCCAATTTACAGGCTTCCAAGAGTATAGATACTGTCTATTTTCATGCACACCTCTTTCCCAGGCCCTCTAGTATCTGTTTCCACTGATAGTTAGTCTTTTACATTCTAAGGAATTGCCACTAACAGTGAAGTTCAACCATGCTTGTGGCTGTGACTGAAAGCTGCAGTTCCCAATATTCCACTTAGCTGTAGTTGTACATAGGGGGTTTTCCATGATAAACCTATAGGCTTGGAATTCGCTGCCCTCACTAGTTTGGCAGAGAAAGTAACAGTCTAAAACCAAAGTCAGTCATTGACTAACTCCAGTACTTTTTTTAAAAAACCTACACCCTCCATTGTCAAAAATGTGAGTAAAGGAAAGTCATAAAGACCCTCCAGTGACATATCAGAAGTCGGTAGTAGTAGTAGCAGCATTTATTAGCTTTCTCTTGGTATGGTGGAATGTACTAGGCCTTGGGGGACTACAGAATAAAGAAGAAACTTGTCCTGTACCTACAAGAAGTTTATACTCTAATGGGGCTAACGAGTTTAAAAAAAACCCTGCCTGGCATAAAATAGATGAATTACCCCCTAACCTTATTATAGATAGACCTAGATTAGACCTGTTTCCTCTATTAACTCTGACATCTTCAGATAGGTCCAATTGTTAACCTGGAACCTTCTTCATAGTTTTGTTCAATTTGCAGTACACCTCTCAGGATATCTTTTGGTGGGTTGACAGATCAACACTTGTCCATTTGATGTCATACAGTAATTGGGCAAGTCCCAGACTGTTGACTTCCAAGGAATAATGGGAGATGTGTCATTTAGTATGGGCATTTTACTGATTTTTACTCATCCTTGCTGCTATTCTATTTCGATGACTTAATTTAGGTATTTAACCGTATACCAATTTTATCAGTAAGGATTCAAGTTATTTTTAAAATAGAGCAAATAAGCTAAAGAAAATATAAATTTAAGTGTTGCATCAGGAGATAATAAAAATTAATAATAGTTATGCTCTTTGCTAAACATTTATTATGTGCCAGGCAGTGTTTTAAGTGCTGAAGTACATGCAAGATAATCGGGTTGGACACAGTCCCTCTCCCACTTGGGACCTATAGTTATAACTCCCATTTTACAGATGAGGGAACTGCGGCACAGCAAAATGAAGCGACTTGCCCAAGGTCACACAGCAGACAAGTGGTGGAGCTGTGATTAGGACTCAGGACCTTCTGACTCCCAAGACTATGCTCTACCCATTAGGCCATGTTTCCACGTGAGAAAGTGATAGTCTCTCACCACCCATTTTATAATTCTTAGCATTCTAGTTATTGACAGGAACAGATTAAGGCTTTGGTGGCTCTGGGCAGAGGAAACTCGGGAGACCTGACTGGAATCAAATTTTTCCCTCACTCCTTCTCTGGAGCAAGCCTGTGTCTCTAGTTCTATGCACCAGACAATGCCCAGATTGTTTTTAGTCTTGAGCAGTAACCACAGTGGAGACATAAAGTAAGCAAAGATGTTTGATCCTACTGGGATCATTGCAGTGGAGTCCAAAAACAGTCACCCCTATTGTCTGATTATTGAATTGACTTAATCATTTCCCAGCTAAGAATTCTAATCCAAGTACTTAGGCACATTGTAGTATTTACTGTTTTTGGAAACCTCTCCTTGTAGGAGATAAAATGATACTAAAAGGAAGGAAGAACTGGTATCAAGTAAAGAGAATGAGAATGATGGAATGAGTGTAATAGACAAGAATTTAGAAAAGAGAAAAATGACCACCAAGTCCTAATTATGAAAGAAAATTATCCATCGAAAGGCAGGAGTATACGTTCATATATATGCATATTTAAATACTGTTACTCTCCCCTACTGCTATTTATTTTATTGTCTGTATCCCCCACTATTTAATAACCTCTGGGACTTCAGGGCTCACATCTACTAATTTTATGCTCTCTCCCAAGTTCTTAGTACAATGTTCAGCACAGAGTAACACTCAAACAGTGCCAATAATTGATTTATTGACAGTATAGGACTTCTAGACTGTTAGCCCATTTTTGGTTAGGGATTGTCTCTGTTGCAGAATTGTACTTTCCAAGCACTTAGTACAGTGCTTTGCACACTGTAAACCCTCAATAAATAGGATTTAATGAATTAATTAATTCTATGTGATCTTGTGACAAATTAGCACCTGTGGTCTATTATCCTAGAACAGTAAGTCTTTCAGAGGAAACAGCCTAAGTAACTCTATATTTCTGAGGTCTGTATTAACTGGAAGGGGTTTGGAAAGGAGTGATGAGGTGAGGTGGGGAGTGGGGAGAGAAAATTGTTAGTGTTGCAATCCCAACAGAAAAGCTATCACCACTCTTTTTTTAATGGTATTTCTTTAGTGCCCACTGTGTACCAGAAACTGAATTAAACATTGGGGTAGTTAAAAGCTAATCAGGTTGGACACAATCCATGTTCCACATGAAGGCACAGTCTTAATCCACATTTTATAGAGGAGGTAACTGAGGCACAGAGAAAGTGAGTGACTTGCCCAAGGTCATACAGCAGACAGGTATAGAAGCTGGAATTAGAACTGAGGTTCTTCTGACTTCCAGGCCCGCTCTCTATCCCAAAATATACAAATGTCAAGGAGCTGGAGCTTCTGTGAATGAGATTTGACAAATTTCCAATCCGTGAATGCCAATATGTCCTTTCCCCCCTTTATAAGGATGCAGTACTCTTCTAATGAAATGAGGTCAGGCAGGTGATGATGGGGAGAGGGGAGAGAAAAACAAGATGCCTGCCAATGGTATTGATTTCAGTTCTCTTTTTTGGTAGACTAATGTTCCTAATCTGAAAATTAAGACTACTTCTCTATGGCCTTCAAGAGGCAAAACTTTAATGATCATGTCTTAATATGTCTTAATATTTATAATCCTGTGTCTTTCCTGGATATTGATCACAATCCTTATTTTTATTCATATTTCCAACTGCAGTATTATTGTTCTTTACCGTATTTTATGCCCTTTTATCCCTTACCATTACAAAAAAACATTCCTTGACCTCATGGCTCCCTCCAGTGTGTCCCCTCCTTCTGCCTACCATTCCTAGCCAAACTTCTGGAGCAAGTTGTTCCAATTCTCTCTTGACCCCCTCAAATTGGCTTCCAACCCCTCCATTTCATGGAAATTGGCCCATCTAAGGTCACCAATCAACATCCTAATCCTCCTCAACCTCTCAGTTGCCTCTGATACTGTGGACGTCTAGATTGTAAGCTCCCTGTGGGAAAGAAACATGTCTCCTGACTCCATTATACTGTGCTCTCCCAAGTGCTTAATACAGTATTCTGCACATGGTAACTGCTCAGTAAATATGATTGATTGATTGGTTCACTCCCTTCTCCTGGAAACATTGTCTAGACAGTGTTTCTAGCATTGGCTTCGCTGACACTGTTATCTCCTGGTTCTCTTCCTATCTTTCTGGATGCTCCTTCTCAGTCTCTTCTACGGGGTCCTTCTCTGCCTTCCACCTCCTAACTGTGAGTCAAAGTCAAGGCTCAGTTCTGGATACCCTCCTACTCTCCATCAACACCCACTCCCTTGGAGAGTTCATTCTCTCCCTCGGCTTTAAGTACCATCTTCTACATGGATGATTCCCAAATCTACCTTTCCAGCCACAATCTCTCTCCTTCTATGCAGTCTCATTTTTTTATGGTATTTATTAAGCATTTACTATGTGTCAGACACTGTACAAAGCACTGGGGTAAGGTTGTAAGGTTGGACACAGTCTGTAAGGTTGGACACAGTCTGTGTTCCGCATGGGGTTCAAAGTATTATTCCCTATTTTACAGATAAGCTAACTATGGGGGCATAGAGAAATTAAGTGACTTGTTCAAGGTCACAAAAAAGTCAAGGGATGGAGCCAGGATTTGAGCCAAGGTCCTCCTACTGCCAGGTCCTTCTACACCCAGGCCCATGCTTTAACCAGTTTCTTCCTTTTTGGGGGGTATTTGTTAAGCATTTACAATGTGCCAGGCACTATACTAGACTTTGGGGTGGATATAAGCTCATCGGGTTGGTCAGTCTCTGTCCTGTGTGGGACTCACAATCTCAATCCTCATTTTACAGATGAGGTAACTGAGGCACAGAGAAGGGAAATGACCTGCCCAAAGTCACACAGCAGACAAGTGGCAGAGCCAGGATTAAAACCCAAGACTTTCTGACTCCCAGAAACCATGCTGCCTTCAGGACATCTTGACTTGAAGGTCCCACCAACATTTCTAACTTAACATTTCCAAAGCTGAACCCCTCATCTTCCCACCCAAACCCTGTCCTCCCTCCTGCATTCTCTCGCTATACCACCATCCTCCCTGTTGGTTCTATTTTCACACATCTCTCGAATCCACCCCTTCCTCTCCATCCAAACTGCTACTGTGCTGATCCAAGCCCTTAATATGATAAGCCCTTATGTATGATATTTCTCATACAGAAACTCCTTATCATCAGCTTTAAAGCACTGTCACCTTGCCCCCATCTACATTATGTCACTCATTTCTCCCTACAACCCAGCTATACACTTCACTTATCTAACTCCAATTATGCCTTACCATTAGCTTTAAAGCACTCAATCAGCTCAATATCTCCCACATAACCTCATCTCCTACTGCATCCCAACCCGCACTCTTCACTTCTTTAGCACCAGTTTACTCACTGTGCCCCAATCTCATCTATCTTGCTGTTGATCCCTTTCCCACATCATCCCCCTAGCTTAGAACTTTCTCCCCCTCCATAGATACTAAACCACCACTCTCCCTATCCTCAGAGTCTTATTAAGATCACATCTCCACCAAGAAGCCTTCTCTGATTAAGCCCTTTTTTCCCCACCTCCTTCTCCCTTCTGTGCCATCCATTAACTTGCATCTGTGACCATTGAGCATTTTGTAGTCATCCCACCCTCTACCCCACAGAACCTAAGTACATATATTTACATTATACATTATAAATGATTTATTTATATTAATGCTTGTCTCTCCCCTAGACTGTAAGCACATTGTGGGCAGGGAACATGTTTGCCAACTCTGTTGTATTGTACTTTCCCAAGAAATTTGTAGAGTGTGCATGTAAATACCATTCATTGATTGAATGACTAGGTACTAGACTATTACAACCTAAGGGTATATGATCCTTATCTACAAAGATTTTACAGTCTAAATAGGAAGGTAATATAACTTGACAGAAAATAACAGGCATTCAACTTGCAAACAGTTTTCAACAATCAACTTGACTGTTAAAATGCTGTTTCACAGAAATTCTGCATGGGACCCCACCAACAATTACCAATGGCCCCCCACAGATCCCTCCATTTCCATCAACTATCAGAGAATTTTTCATCTTCCTAGAATGAAAAATGATGTTTACCTGGAACTGAAAGTTATTTTTCCCTATTACACTTCCAGTGCAGCACTGGGTGCAAAATATCAGAGACTGTCAGAGTAACCAAGGTGCAAAGTGATCCAACACATAGTTGGTTAGTGTGAGTGGGAGCAGAGAACTCAGCATGCACTTCTTGCAACTCCAGTGTTGAGGTGAAGGATGGCATTTGAAGTTGTTTATGGTTGTTCATGAGTGTACTTGGCTTTGTTTTTGTAATTCCTGCTATCCCAATTGTCACAGTGAAGGACACCGATCTCATGTAGCACACAAGATCTGGTATTTGCCCAATGTTGAACTAAGCTTCCTTTTCCAGTGTGAGACCAGTTTCACTTAATGGAGCTTAATCGATTTGAGGACACACCCAGTTATCTAGGTATGACCTCACAGCCGATGTGTTCCAAGTAATAGGTTTAGCTGCCTGTCATATGACCTCTCCTGTGACTGGATATTTATTATAAACCATTTACAAGCCAATATTCATGTTTGTTCCCTTCAGTGTTACTGTCCTAACCAGTTGCTGCTGGTTGCTGCAGGGATGGAAAGCTTACCTTTTTCTAAATTAAAGTAGACTGGTGATCACTCATTTTACTCCTTCATTAGATTAGGAACCCTGTAACCATTTAGCACAATTGACAGTTTCTCCTCTCAGAAAGCCAAACACTAGAATAATAGTGGAAAGTGACTCACAGGTCAGGGTTGGGGTGATCTGGAATAAAGGGAAAGGAAGAAGGATAAGTAGTTCTGGAATTGGGGGCTGCTGGTCTAGAATTTGAAGCAAAGGTCAAGCTGTGATAAGCCTTGGAATCAGCCAAACTAGCCTAAAATGAGAACACTAAAAGAGATCTCTGTTTTACTAGAGGAAGGGAGAAGTAGCCTCTACCATTTTTGTCGTGTCTTTTGCTGTCAAGTTGTCTCTGACCCATAGTGATGCTATAGACACCCCACCTCCTTCTGCAATCGTTTTCTACCTTACCTGGCTCAAATATCTCCTCACATTCTTGAATGACTAAGTAGGGGTTAAATCATTTTCCAAATTATTCAAAAAGGATTCATTTTATCAGAGTAAAATGTGGATGTTGCTGTTTTAGGTTCTCTACCTTCAACTTCAACTCTAATTTTGCCTTACTTAGTCCTTGCCTATATATTTGTGTCATCTAATCGGGCAACATTTTCTTACTACCTTAGAAGGTAGTAAGAAAAGAAAACCCCAAGAAAAATGAGTTCATAACTCTTTTTGTTAAGCAACTCTTCAGTTGTCCAAGGATGCATACCCTCAGTCACATTCTCTTTTGGTCTGAACAACGCAGACACATGTATTGACTTTTTGCACCAGGCAATTAGGATTTCTAATTTGGTCTGAAATTAAATTACAGGCTACCTATAAGGCTCAATCAACTGCCTTTTGGCATCCTTCCCTCAGAAATAACTCCCATTAGCCATTGAAACATTACCCTACTTAATTTTTCCCCAGTGTAGCTGCACAAGCACTGGAGGTGTAATAGGGAAAAATAACTTTCAGTTCCAGGTATACATGTGTGTGTGTGTGTGTGTGTGTGTGTGTGTGTGCTCGCGCACCAAATTGTGCAAGTTAATTTCAAAATCATCCTTCAACAGCCAAGCATCGTTTTTAATATGCTTTCAGCTTAGAAGAAGGCTGCACAATACTCCTTTTACTGCTGTTATTTATCTTCTATATTCTGTAAATGAGGAGCTTTAAGAAAAGGGGAAAAAATTGCCTGGGTCAGGGTCAGCACAAACAGGACATTGAGGTTATCCTATCTCAGGAGTTACAACTTCCATAATCATGCAACAGGATTATTTAACCACTACACAGAAACTCCTCACCACTGTCTTTAAAGCACTAATCATTTTGCCCTCTCCATCTCACCTTGCTCCTCTCCTATTACTACCCAGTCTGCCCACTTCAGTCTTCTAATGCTAACTTTCTCAGTGTACATCGACCTCATCTACCTACCTCTCGACCACATCCTGCTTCTGGCATGGATTGCCCTCCTCCTCATATCCAGCAGACAACTACTCTTCCCGCTTTCAAAGCCTTATTGAAGGCACATATCCTCCAAGATGCCTTTCCTGACTAAGCCCTCCTTTAGTCTTCCCCTACTCCCTTTTGTGATTCCCTGACTTGCTCCCCTCCAGCCCTGCATCATTTATATACACATCTGTAATTATTTATTAATGTTAGTGACTGTCTCCCCACTAGACTGTGAGCACATTGTAGGCAGGTAATGCATCAATTTATTACTATATTGTACTTTCCCAACCACTTAGTACAGCACTATGCACAGAGTAAACATTCAATAAATACAATCAACTGACTGACCCCTCTTCCCCTGCAACATCCCAAGAAAGACATAGTCTTTGAGTCTTTTTTTTTCCTTTTGGCCAAACAATTCCCTTACCTTTTGGCAGAACTGAACCCATGACAGCCAGTGGCAACAGAAACAGCAGCAGCAACAGCAACACAATTAAAAAACCTGCATCACCCCACCAAGTTCTCCATCACCTCTCTCAGGCACAGCCACCGGTGCATGTGTTCTGTGGAAGGACATGGCAAAGGGAAGGTGGTAGAATGAAGGGGATGGGATGGCAAGCATCAACACTCTGTTCCTATGCTTCTGCAGACAGGCACTAGGGGAAGACAGTGAGAGAGGAAGTACCACTCTGCTGCTCTGGTATGTAGGATGGTGGAAGGGGACAGTCAATCAATCATATTCAGTGGGTGCTTACTGTGGTACAGAGCAATTTTTCTTCAAAAATGTTCAGGACATGTCACCCCGTTCCTCAAAAAATTTCAGGGTTGCCCATACTCCTCTGCATCAAACAAAACCCCCTCACCTTTGACTTTAAAGCACTCTACCACCTTTCCCCTCCTACCTCAACTCACTACTCTCCTTCTACAACCCAGAGCACTCACTTCGCTCCTGTAATGCTAACCTTCTCACTGTGCCTCAGTCTCACCTATCTCACAGCTGACCCTTAGCCCACATCCTGCCTCTGGCCTGGAACACCCTTCCTCCTCAAATCTGTTAGACAATTACTCTCCCCGCCTTCAAGCCCCATTAAAGGCACAACTCCTCCAAAAAGTCTTCCCAGAATGAGTCACTGCCCCCTTTTCTCTTTTCCACTCCCTTCTGCATCACCCTGTCTTGCTCCCTTTGCTCTCCCCCCATCCTAGCCCCGTAGCACTTATGTACATATCTGTTATTTATATATTTGCACTGATGTCTGTCTCCCCCATCCAGACTGTAGGGTGGTTGTAGTCAGATAACGTGTCTGTTTATTGTTGTATTGTACTCTCCTAAGCACTTAGTACAGTGCTCTGCACAGAGTAAGTGCTCTGCATATAGTAAGTGCTCAGTAAATACAATGGAATGAATGAATGAATGTCCTAGGCACTTGGGAAGGTACGTTAGAAGTAGTTGACATGATCCCTGCTTTCAAAAAGCTTATATCATAATGGGATTTTAATGAGATCCTCAGGCAGAGATATCAGCATTTGTCTCTTCACCAGGTCAGAAACAGTCCAGCTGGACTCTGCAAGACTTGAAAGGAGATCATAAAGATACAGTCATTACCACTCCCTATTAATCAATCAATCAATCAGTCATACTCATTGAGAACTTATTGTGTGTGGAGTGATGTACTAAGCACTTGGGAGAGTAGAATACAACCGAGTTAGTAGACACGTTTCTGCCCACAGTGAGCTATTGGACTGAAAGTTCCTCCATTAGATTACAAGTTTCTTATGTTCAAGGAACACATGTTTTAATTCTGTGGTAGTATTAGTGTAGTCTGTCACACTACTTTTTTTTTACAGTATTTGCTAAGTGCTAACTGTATATCAAGCACTGTTTTAAGCACAGGACTAGGTACTAGTTAATTAGATCAGACTCGGTCCCTGTTCCTCATGGGGCTCACCATCTAGATAAAGATCCAGTGTTCTAGTAAAGATCCTACTTCTTTCCATTTCAAAATTTTAGCATTGACTGATATTATTTGGAGTTGTCTTCCCCCTTCTAGACTGTAAGCCTGGTGTGGGCAGGGATCATCTCTCTTTAATGCTGAATTGTACTTTCCAAGCTCTTAGTACAGTGGTCTGCACACAGTAAGTGCTCAATAAATAGGACTGAATGAATGAATGAAGAAACTAAGTGACTTGTCTAAGGTCACACAACAGACAAGCAGTGGAGTGGGAATTAGAACTCAGGTCCCCTGACTGAGTCCAGTCTCTTTCCATTAGAGAATGCTGCTTCTCTATCTGTATTAAAGCAGCAACATTGATTGTCCGTCAATTAATTAGTCCACCATATGTATTGAGTGCGTGGCTTAGTGGCAAGAGCATAAGCTTGGGAGTCAGAGGTCGTGGGTTCTAATCCCAGCTCTGCCACTTGTCAGCTGGGTGACTTTGGGCAAGTCACTTTACTTCGTGCCTCAGTTACCTCATTTGTAGAATGGGGATTTAAAACTGTGAACCCTACATGGGACAACCTGATTTCCCTGTACCTCCCCCAGCTCTTAGAACAGTGTTTGGCACATAGTAAGCAGAAGCAGCGTGGCTTAGTGGAAAGAGCACGGGCTTGGGAGTCAGAGGTTGTGGGTTCTAATCCCAGCTTCAACACTTGTCAGCTGTGTGACTTTGGACAAGTCTTTTAACTTCTCTGCCTCAGTTACCTCTTCTGTAAAATGGGGATTAAGACTGTGATCCCCACATGGAACAATCTGATAGCCCTGCATCTATCCCAGCACTTAGAACAGTGCTCGGCACATAGTAAGTGCTTAACAAATACCACCATCATTATTATTATTATTAGTGCAGAACACTGTACTAAGTGCTTGGGAAAATATACTATAGAATTAGTAGACACATTCCCTTTCCCAACTAGTTCACAGTTTAGAGTGGGAGACAGACATTAATACAAATAGACAAATTACAGGTATGTATATAAGTTCTGGGGCCTAAGGGAGGGGTGAATAAAAATTGCAAATCAGAATGATGCAGAAGGGAATGGGAAAAGAGGAAATGAGGGCTTAGTCAGGTAAAGACTCTTGGAGAAGATGTGCCTTCAATAAGGCTTTGAAGGTGGGAGAGTAATTGTCTGTTGGATATGAAGAGAGAGGGTATTCCAGGCCAGAGGTAGAACATGGGCAAGAGGTCTACGACGAGACAGACTAGATGGAGGCACAGTGATTAGGTTGACATTACAGGAGTGAAGTGTGTGGGTGAACTGCAAGGTGAAGAAGAAGGAGGCAAGGTGATGAGTGCTTTAAAGTCGATAGTAAAGAGTTTCTGAATGATGAATAGGTGGATGGGCAACCACTGCAAGTCCTTGAGGTTTTTGTAGAAAAATGATCTGGACAGCAGTCAAGTATGTACTGGAGTGGGGCAATACAGGAGGCAGGGAGATCAGCAAGGAAGCTGATAAAGTAATCAAGGTGGAATAGGATAAGTGCTTGTTTAATGTGATAGCAGTTTGGATGAAAAGGAAAGGGCAGATTTTAACGCTGTTGTAAAGGTTGAACCAAGAGGATTTAGTGATAGATTGAATATGTGGATTGAATGAAAGAGCTGAATCAAGATTAACACCAAGGATACAGGTTTGTGAGAGGAAAGTTGGTGGCACTGTCTACAGTGTTAGGAAAGTCACAGGGAGGACAATGTTTGGGTGGGAAGATTAGGAGTTCTGTTTTGGACATATTAAGTTTGATGTATGGGTGGGGCATCCAAGTAGAGATGTCTTGAAATGCAAGACTGCAGAGAAGGAGAGAGATCAGGGCTGGAGATGTAGATTTGGAAATTATCCTCATAGAGGTGGTAGTTGAAGCCACGCTTCCTTTATGCACAGCCACTAGCCTTAGATGCCCACTCCATGAGGTCCATTGCCCACACAGCCTTTTGAATTGGACTCCCAATCTTACTCATCCAATCTGGGCTGAAAGGGTCCTAAGGGGTGACTTTTATGGCCTACTAACTCTTTGAAACTTCCTAGTCTTCATCTCCTTCTCACCCCAGACCTAAAATCCCTGTCTTCTAAACAACTTCACTTTCAAAATGAATAACGGGCACTTCTGCCACTAGCTATTATTTTTGAGAACTCACAGTGGATGGGAATAACCCTGAAAAACTAGGCAAAAGAAACCATTGTGCATTTTTACAAAGGGAGAAAAAAGGGTGATCCTAGATATTATAGCCTGGTTAGCTTATCTTTGATACCTGGAAAAATTCTAAACTAAATATTTTAGTCATTTAGAAGAATCCAACAAAACTTTGAGAAGAGACAGCCATTTTAGATTAACTGATTTTCCTTCTATGATAAAGAAAAAGCCTTTGTAGTCCAAGGAAAAGCAACGGGTTGCTAAAGAGATTGTGGTTCCTACATCACTTGAGATAGATGATAACCATCTGCTCTGAATGAGGTCATCATTCACTTGCTTGGAGGCTGAGATTCAGGTCATATAATCCCTTAATATCCCGTCTAGCTCTCTGATTTTATGAGTCCAACGATTAAAAGTAATTCATTCATAACTGACTAACATTAAAGCAATAACTCAGTTCATGAGATCTAAATAAGTTTATGCATTACACACAAATATATCTAGTTTACTTTTAACATTTTTAAAATATTGACTAATTAGTAAAAAAAAATCTGAATAACTGATTCTTTCTAAAACTGCCTAAGAAATTTTACCTTCTCTAGACTCCCTGTGTTCAGCTCAATCACGTTCCTTAGTCTTCCAGTTTATTATTAATCCATTTCTGGAGGAGTACTTCATAGAGAAACTGTGACCTTTTTCTGAAATCTTTCAGGAATTCTTCCTGAAAATCTATAAGAAATGTCCTTGAAGAGAGAAAATTTGTTAACTTTTCTAAATTTCTCTAACACTATTATGTAAGACATGTTTATGAGTGATTTGTAAAAATAAGTAGACAACTTCTTCGTACCCAATTTCTAAAGGTTGGAGGACAATTTAGCAAAAATTAATGGGAACATATTGATCCATATTGATTTAGCACCTTCAATTGGCAATTAATATATACTATGAAGTACAAGATCTTTTCAAGAAGAATGGAGATAATTTTGCAAACTGTTGAGAAAAAAGGTATATTTTGGAAAAAAAAAAATGTCTTTTATAAGAAAGATACCAGCAGCTCAGGACATGGCAAATATTTTCTTCTCACCAGTTCAGCAAAAAATCCCCTTTTGTCTAGTATTCCTGACATCTTATTGCTGTACCCCTTCCTTCTAATAATTTGTACAATAAATTCGAGTCTCTCTGAAGCCCTGAAGTAGACCTGTCCTAATTATCTTTGCTAAATTCATCATCAATATTTATTTCTTGAAAACATTTATTCTAACATAAAAATTTCCACATTCATTCATTTATTAACTTTAGGACCATGTTAATTATATGTCTTCACTTAATCCCACTCAGAGAAATTATCACGATTGATCCAAGCATGCTTGTTCATAGATTCATCAAGAAATCAACTTTGGTTTAGATCTTATTTCAAATCACTGTTATTTGTTTCTTCAGGGATGAGTTTTTGTATTTGTGCAATGTAGAAGCGTATATATAACTCAGTGTTTGACTTTTTTGCTCCTTTCTTCCTTGGTGAAAGTTCTAATGTCTTCCCCTCGTTTTACCCAGTATAATGACTGTCTCATACCAGGCTCATTCTCCTTGTTTGCTAGGGTCATTGCATGGGTTTGGGTTCTATGTTCAGTATGTTTCTGGAAAACTAGTTGAAATTCATTCCAGATGTATGTTATCATCCATTTGAAGGTCACTCAATATAGCACAGTTTTGTCTTTTTCTCCACTCTCTGTAAGTTGGTCTTCCAAGGACAGAGTGTATTTTTGAAAGGATTGTTCTGGTAAAAATTCTTTTAGCAACCTGACTCTGTTTCTAACAAATCAGTGTCATACTGATGAGGTTGGGGATAGATTTATTATACCCCTAGAGCTTCTCAAATAGGCTCATGTGAATGTCTCTGTGGAAAACAGTTAATATGTAGATCTTCACCAGCCTCATGCATTCTTTTCACCCCGCAGCTCTCTTGCAGATCATCACTGCTGTAGCCAGAAATGAGTCAGGATAAGAGAAGTAGTACAATGATCCGAACACACCTAGACACCCAATGTTGACTGGGTAAACTCCCAGATCAAACCTTAAACCAATCAATCAATCCATGAATCATTATTTATTAACCATTCACTGGGTGCAGAGCCGTGTACTAAGCACTTGAATGTACAATATAACAGAGTTGGTAGACATGTTCCCTGTCCTCAAAGGGCTTACAGTCTAGAAGGGAATCTAGTGTAGTCTAGACAAAAGGGGTATGCATTATATTCTGAAATTCTAAGTCAGGAAGAATTGTATCCAACTGTCTTTGATCCCAGTCCCCAAATATTAGGGAAAGATATACTGTTTCTAGCCTATCACTTTGAATGGAAAAGGAGCAGAACACTCAGGCATGGCAGCTGATTGTAAATGACTTCTCTAGATCTTGGGTTCTAGATAGAGCATGGGTCTGGGAGTCAGAAGGTCATGGTTTTTAGTCCCAACTCCACCACTTGTCTGCTGTGTGACCTTGAGCAAGTCATTTCACTTCTCTGTGCCTCAATTACTTCATCTGTAAAATGGGGATTGAGACTGTGAGCCTCACATGGGACAGGGACTGTGTCCAATCCAATTTAATTTCATCTACCCCAGTGCTTAGAACAGTGCCCAGCACATAATAAGTGCTTATCAAATTCCATAATTAAATCATGATGATAAACAGAGCATTTAACTTCCTAGTGGTCCTCCATTTTGAGCTTTTCTAATTCATTAACAAATGAAGGAAATGGTTTCTTCTATAGGTCCCCACTGGTTCTGAGGTTGCCCAAGTTAATTTGTTTTATTTGTTTCAAATGGGCCTGAGTTGGCCTTTTCTTCCTCCCTTTCCTCTATTAATCAGATCTATGGCTGAATAAGTGATTTCTTTATTTTAATTTAGCCTCTTAGTGGTGTATTAACTCTTTTTGGCCCCAAGGGAACCATTTAGTACCATGGATATTACTCATTTTAGGAAGGACAGTACACTCAGTACAATTAATGAGACCATACCAATAGGTGAAAAAAAAATCCCTGACCATGATAACGAATGAGATTATACCTGAAGGACAAAGTGTTCCAGTTTACGCATGTAGGAAAGTGAGGAAACTGTGTCTTAGGAGCACTGTGTGGGCATCTTTTATTTTGTTTTGGGTTTTCTTCCGCATCAGGGAGATTGAATGTAAAATAGGCATTTTGCTGTGATGGTTTGGAATACAGTACGTTGATTAATATTCTCTCAGAGGGCACACTCTTTCCTTGGAAGCAAATAGGCACTGTGGAACCTGCCTTGACTCTTGGGCCTCTCAGATGTTCTGATCATCAATAATTAATCATTCCTGAGGTTTATCAAATGCTTATGATAAGCAAGGCATTGTATTGAATAATGGGGAGAGTACAAGGTTCTAAAAGGTACAGTCCATCACCAATAAGTTAGAGGTCAGATAAACAGAAAATATCCTCAAGAGTGACAAGATAGGTTACGTCTAACAATTTGAGAGTACCTAAGAGGAAAAAAAAAAGTTACAATTTACCACTTCTTGGACCTTTGATTCCTCATTACTTGGAAAGCAGTGTGACCTAGTGAAAAGAGCACAGGCCTGGGAGTCAGAAAATCTGGGTTCTAATCCTGAGCTCCATGTAGGAGAGGGACCTTATCCAACCTGATTAATAAGTGTCAGCCCCAGAGCTTAAGACAATGCTTAACACATAATAAGTGCTTAACAAATACTATTATTATTATCATCATTATTATTATCATTATTATTTTTCAGGCAGTACTGTTCATGGAAAAAAGTGATACAAACTTCCCAAAATTCTAAATGTTGACAATATGAACTTCTGCCTAAGTCTACCCCTGCACTTCCTATGGGGTTGGGTGGGAGGGAGGCAGAGAGAGCCACCCCAGCCTGTTCCCTGTTAGCCTGGGAGTTGTAGGCCATGTTCTCTACTTTCTTTCTGTCCCCTAGAAGTTAAAATTACAATTTCCATCTGGAAGTAAAACACTCTGCTTATTATTACTATCTGTAATCTCTGTTCCTTGGACAGAATTTCAATGGATAGGCTCATTCAGAGGAAGTGTCATGAATTTCCTCTTCTGAGACCAAAGGCAGCCCTAGCTCATACCCTTCAACAGCTAGGGGTTCACCCATTCCAAAATCGCTTATCTGAGTTCTAATGATAAATTTACCCATTGGGACAATATGGAGCCTTATATGATTATTCTGATTATTACTAACATTTGTTAAGAGCTTATAATGTCCTTCTCCCAGAACTGTTCTCAGCTTAGAGGTGCTTACAAGAGGATTTCAAGGGTCTCGGTCTAAATGGGAGAGTAGAGAGGCATAAATCAATGAGAATGTAATCAGGACAACAGTAAACCTGGTTAAATTCAACAAGTCAAAAAGATTAAGTAAAATGATAATGAAGTTCATCAGGGGCTGCCTGGGGGCACCTCACTTCTTCAGGCAAAAAAATCATCCTTGGAGTGTGAGGCTGGACCACTCCACTCCAGAGGGGGTCTTCCCTAGACAGACTCCAGAGCCCCAGCATTAAGGGAGCTCTGGGCTTTGTGGTGTCTGCTTTCTCCAACCCTCTGCTCTTGTTGGGGCTTGTGGGGAGTGAGAAAGCTGCCACAGTCCTCATATAGGAAGCAGCATGAGATATTGGAAAGGTGGGGGATCTAGGAATCAGAAGGTCTGGGTTCTAAACACAGGTCTCCCACTTGATCGGTGCATGAACTTGGGCAAATCACTTAACTTCTATGTGCCTCCATTTCCTCCTTGGTAAAATGCAGGTTTAATCTAACTCCCTCCTACTTATATCGGGAGTTCCATGTGTGACAGGTACTGTTTCCAACTTGATTATCTTTTATCTATCCTGGCACTTAGAATAAAGCTTAACACATAGTAAGTGCTTAACAAATACCACAATTTTTTTTTTATTATTTTGGAACTCTACTCTCTATGACCCTTAGAAACCCCAAGATTTGCTGTTATCTCTTTTTCTGTCTGTCTCTACTTGTCCATAGCACTTTCAGTCAGTCAGTCATATTTATTGAGTACTTACTCTGTTCCGAGCACTGTACTAGAGAAGCAGCATGGCTCAGTGGAAAGAACACGGGCTTGGGAGTCAGAGGTCATGGGTTTGAATTCTGGCTCTGCCACTTGTCAGCTGTTTGACTGTGGGCAAGTCACTTCACTTCTCTGTGCTTCAGTTACCTCATCTGTAAAATGGGGATTAAGACTGTGAGCCTCCTGTGGGACAACTTAATTACCCTGTTTCTACCCCAGCGCTTAGAACAGTGCTCTGCACATAGTAAGTGCTTAACAAATACCAACATTATTATTATTATTACTAAGTGTTGGAGTGTGTATAATACAAAAATAGACACATGCTCTGCCCACAACAAGGGAACTTTCAATAAGTTTTCTTAGCACTTTCAATAAACTAGTAGCAAATAGGAGGCAAAAGACATTAAAAGACAACCCCTTCCTGCCAGATCTTGCCTGACACCCCTATTGCTTTCTCTTACCTGGCTGCTTTCCCGGTCCTTTTGACATTGTTGGTTACTGACTGTCCAGAAGAGCTTGAATCACATAGTTTCTGATTACCAACTATCATCCTTTGCCATAATAGTCATTGAAACTGGGTGGCTTGTCATATGTTTTAAGAGATTAATCTTCTGTTTTACTTTATCTCAAAATTCTCCAAGCACTGGATAAATAACACATTGAAGGAGTAGCAAAGAATGATAATAATAATAGTTGGTATTTGTTAAGTGCTTAATATGTGCAGAGCACTGTTCTAAGCACTGGGGTAGATACAGGAAAATCAGGTTTCCCTTGCAGAAGACAGTGTTGTGTTCAAAACTGTATGTTGATCAGCATAATTATGGATCAAGTCTAATCTCTGAACTTGTAACCACTGATGCTAATGATGGAACTGCTCTATAGGCTTTACCTAACATCAGATGGTAAGATAGGCTCATGAATAATAAAGTCCTGGAATGAAGTCAGTTTCCTAGAACTGAAGTTATGCTCATTTAAATTCAGCTGTGCTGGTAGGGGAATGTGAGGAGAAAAAAAGGAGTAGGTACTTTACCAGGTGCTGTATGGAGAGCTGAAAATGGGAAAATGAAAGAAAAAAGGATAGGGGAAATGTTTTAAGGATGCAGTAAAACAATGCCTCAAACAATGCTTCACCTTACAGAAAACTGAGAGTCACCTGATGAGGTTAGACCAAGGTAGAACAGCTGATTTTGAGCAAAATCTTCATAAAGATCTAGAGACAAGGGGACAGAAGCAAAATGGCACTTAGGCACCGCATGTATCAAACTTGACATTGCAATAGGGGAAGGTCGTTTTATGTGCACACTTTCGGCAGATATGTGGGTCTTTCTTTGACCTATTTGGCCAATATACTGAGCACTTGGTGTTTGCAGAACCTTGAACTATGCACTTAAGGGAGAACAATAGATTAAGAAATGCAATGGTTTTGCAGTCTAAACTTGTGGGGAGAAGCCCGCAGGCAGGCAGAAATGATGGGGCTGGCCCTGGGGAAGAAAACAGAGGCAGAGGAGTGGGCAACCCCGAACAAGTGCAGGGTGCCCAGTAAAACCACCCCCTTCTTCCAAAAGGCACGTGGTATAAGCCCAGCCACAATGGATTCTGGCCTAGTCTTCCCTCTGACCCAGGTCAGCCTCACTGGAAGGTGAAATTATCTGGCAAGACCTGGGATGTGTCTTTCAGTGAAGCCCAGGGTTGCAGCGAAGTCTTCTCTCTGGAGTCTGGCAAAGGAAAGAACTCCCACACCCTCAGTGGTCTAACAGCAATCTCAATCTGAGACCCCTTCCGTCTTCCGATTACTATCAGCACAACTCACTTTTCGGTTACTCACATACTCACAGGTTAAATTCACCCTGATATGTCTTCCAGTTATGCATATATAGTAGGTAATCATGGGTACAAACCTGGATATTTCTGTAAACTGGATGAGAGTGTTGGGAAAAAAAACACCTGATAAATAATTTGCCCTTGAAAATTGCCAATTTAATTCTGCATATATGTAACTTTAATACTGAGTGTAAGCACATCTCTAGACTGTAAGCTCATTGTAGACAGGTATATTTATTGGTATATTACACTCTTCCAAGCACTTAGTTCAGTGCTTTGCATACAGTAAGTGCTCAATAAATATGACTGAAAGAATGTGCCAGACCACCTTGCACTTGCAAACAAGGTATGAAAACCCTGATATATTCTTTGGGTGATGCACATTTAACAATTTATCACAGTATTTGAGTTGATGACTTCATTCTCTTTTCCACTGGCTTACAATTAAACAACTGGAATCCAAAACAACTAAAGACCTCCAAGAATCCTGAGTAAATTGCTCTGTCACTTTGACACTTTGTCAATGATGAGTCTATCTGGCTGGGAATCTTTGGCAGTAGAGCTGTGCACTGAACTCCAAACTGACTCAGAACATAATGGGAATTTCACATTCTGTCAAGCAGGATAGTCACTCAAGCCAAACTCAAATTTTAGGGTCATCGAGCACTTAGCCAGCTTAGACTAGATATCAACAACAGTCAAACACTGAGGTTCCTAGAAAAATGCCAAAACAAAAAAACAAGATTACTTTTCTGTAGAGCTAGATGGAAGGACATTCTTAAGAGTATGGGGACATATGGTTCTGTTTCCTTTTCAAGGCTGTAAGCTCCTTGTAGTCAGGAAATGTATCTACCAACTCTGCTATATTGTACTTTCCCAAGCACTTAGTGCTTAGTAAGTGCTCAGTGGATATGAATGATTGATTTCTCTTCATCTCATTTTAGTTTTTTGTTGTTCCCTACAGAGCTGATCTGGAGCCAGGAATCAATATCCATATCATACTTAGGCCACGTCATCATGAGGCAAGTGTATCCAAATGTGCTGGATTGTTACTCCCAGGGGGTCTTTCTCTCCCTTCCAATTTGATTATCAGCCTGGCTTGCAACATGGTGAATTGTGAGAGCCAGCTCCTAAAGGTTTTCTTTCAGTCAATATCTTTAAACTCAAACATGAAGACTTTCTGGGTTAAGAGGAATTAGTGAGTAGAGTGGAGAGATGTGGGGAGAAGAGAGACAGAGAAAGTGCATCAAGGGGAGATGGGCATGAAATAATCTGATCTGAGTGGGTCTGCAGGGAAGGGAGATGGGTACTCAGCCACTAAAACGACATTAAGCAGCCTTGCTTAGACTGGACACATATAAGAAAAACAAAAACAAAAAAAACTCCCCAACAATAGATATTAGTGTCAGTTGTTGAGTTGAGCAGTACTGATAGAGAGAAAACTGAGTTCTCCCCTCCCCTCTCTTCAACATCACCTGTGAAGTTAAAGCACTTTAGTACTCCATAATTTAATTTATAGTCTGTGACTCCCTAAAGACCAAATGCTCCTTTTGTTCATGGATCGTAACTACCAACATGATTGTACTGTACTCTTCAAGCACTTCCTACAGTGCTCTTCATATGGTAAATGTTCAGTAAATACGATTGATTACTTAATTGAACAGTATCTTAAAGACATAGTAAAACATTATATAACACTGGACTGTTGGGAGAAAACTAAAACAGACAGACCAGGTTGAAGTGTGGCCATCCAAGAGATAATGCTCTTTTTCAGCAGAGAAGTCAGGAAGACTGAGAGTCCTGAAGTCAGATTTAAAACATCAGTGGGCACTCCAAGACGCAAATTCATCAGTATATTGAAGAGGAATCTTTTTATGGCCACTGTGGGGAATAGGCTGTTGATTCCTCTAACTTTTTATCAGACACATATAGGGTGAGATTTTACTGTCAAAAACCTCGTTTTCCTATACAATAAACAGAGGTGTGTGTGTGTGTCTGTTGCGCTTGTTCTATTTTTATTTTCCTATGGAAAAATGCTGTTTCCTTGTGACATTTGGGGAGCTAAGGGCAAAGGAGAGGAGAGGACAAAGGAGAAAGGAGGAGAAAAGGAGCAGAAAATTGGGTCTTGCTTTCCTCCTGGCCTAAAGTGAATCAATGTATTAGGGCATTTTAAACCTGTAGTTTGGAACTTTTCTGCTCAAAGTTTAAGTCTTATAAAGTGTTTCCTGCTGAAATGCCACGCTGGCTGGAATTCAGCAGGAAATAAATATTGCTGTCCTCACTAATTTGAAACAGTATGAGTTTTAAACCTCTAGCTGCAGGAGATTTATTAAGATTGCAGTTTCCATCACCGTCCCGTCAGTCCATCAAGATAGGTCAAAGCTGCATAAAGCTTTTTTTTTCTCTGAGTCGCTGTGATTTTAAACTATGTTTAGTGAGCTTGTAGTGACATTAGGAACATAAGCTTGAAGTAAATGAAACATTTATCCTTGTAAAAAGTTTAATTGTATCCCAGTTATTAGTTCAAAGAAGAATTGTTGAATATTTTATTAAATTGTGGTTTATGAACACAAAATGTCTCCTAGTAAACAGTTATGCTTTCTACACTTCACATTATTACAGCTTTCTATCTTTTAAATAGCGTATTATGTTGGACACACTTAGGAGATATTTGTGCTACTTATATGCATACCACATTATTATATTTAGTAAGTGAACTGTTTTCACTGTTCTAAATCTAATTTCAGTGAATTGCCCAATTGCTATCATTTACTGATACATTGTAATCCTTTCAAGTAAACACTTTAATAGGCAGTAACTCAAAAATGGTCCCACTGACAGCATATTTGGCTAATTAATGATGGCAATACTCTTTTCTAGGTGATTGGAATATTTTTGGTGGAATTTAACTTAAAATACTTTCAAAATGAAGGTTTATTTGTCATCGTGTCTTGTTCTAAATGAATATAGGACTGACAAGAGACATCAATTAATGACTAAAATCCAATCCAACCCACTCTGCAGGACAAGCAGTGCTTAAGGTTGGAAAAGATCTCAAAGCTCACCCCTTTTTAGGGAAGCAGTGAGTTCTAGTGGATAGAGCAAGGGCCAAGGACTCAGAAGGACCTGTGTTCTAATGCTGGTTCCACCACTTGTCTGTTATATGACCTTGGGCAAGTCACTTAACTTTTCTGTTCCTCAGTTACCTCATTTGTAATAAGGGGATAAAGACTGTCAGCTCAATGTGGGACAGGTACTGTGTCCAGCCTGATTTGCTTGTAACCTCCCCATTGGTTAGTACAGAGTCTGGTACATAGTCAGTGCTTATCAAATACCACAGTTATTATCATTACTCTGCTCTACTACCTTAGGACTCCCAGTTACCCTTTTTTTTTCCTCCCACACACTGAAAATATCCTCAGTTTGGAGAATCAGCTAGGAGTAGTCAGTTTAAATTGCCATCACAAACTGGGAGACCAGATTAAGAAGAGGTGCCTCCCCATGAGGTAGAGAAAGAAAGAAAGAGAGAGAGAGATAAAAAGAGAGAGGATTTGAAATCAGCTATTCAGGAACAAATGAAAATATGCATCTCTTTTTTGATTTCCTGACACTTTGGTTGGCCAGGGTTTGGTAAAATCTCTCTTACTACATGGATGCCTGGCAGGACCAAATGAATGTAAGGGCTTTAGGGGCTGCAGATCTGGGCCCAGCCTGAGGGGGAACCCTGGCCACTGCTCACCGACACATAGCTGAACCACAGCCTCCTTACATAACAGTGACCCTATAAAAATGTGGCCATTGTTTAGGAGATTGCTAAAATCAACTGATGGATTGTATTTATTTTATCATTATTATTATTATTATTTTAATAGTGTTAGTTAAGTGCTTACTATGTTTTATTTATATTGTTGTTGTTTTCTAATTGGTATTTGTTTAGCACTTACTACTTGCCAGGCACTGTATTAATCACTGGGGTAAAATACAAGCTAATCTGGTTGGAAACAGTCCATGTCCCACATGGGGCTCACAATCTTAATCCTCGTTTTGCACAGGAGGGAACTGAGGAGCAGAAGTTAAGTGACTTGTCCAAGGTCACGCAGAAGACAAGTGGTGGAGCTGGGATTAGAACCTAGGTCCTTCTGACTCCCAGGCCAGTGCTCTATCCACTAGGCCATGCTGCTTCAATTAATAAATCATTTTTATTGAGCCCTCAAAGTGTGCAGAGCACTATTCTAAGCACTTGGGAAAGTAAAATATAAAAGAGTTGATAATAGCACTCAAACTATCCAAATTGGCTACTGTAAAAGCACAACATCAGAGGAAGTGGACCACTATGATACCTGGCCCATTTTCTGGTGTTGAGGCCTGTCCACCCTTCTGCTGTTTCCCGATGGTAGTGCTATTCTCCCAAAGACTAAAGGAAGTATTTCTGGTGGTGAAGAAGCTCACACTGCAGTTCTGGGAATGAAAGATAATAATAATAATAATAATGTTGGTATTTGTTAAGCGCTTACTATGTGCAGAGCATTGTTTTAAGCACTGGGGTAGATAAACAAAGAAATCAGATTGTCCTACGTGAGGCTCACAGTTAATCCCCATTTTACAGATGAGGTAACTGAGGCACAGAGAAGTTAACTGACTAGCCCAGAGTCACACAGCTGACAAGTGTCAGAGCTGGGATTTGAACCCATGACCTCTGACTCCCAAGCCCGGGCTCTTTCTACTGAGCCACGCTGCTTCAGCATGATGTAATATTGTCATATATTTAGATGGTGTGGGGAGTGACAAATGCAAGAATAATGGGGTCAATGGGGGGGTCTTAATCCAGATTTATTATTATCATTATTATTATCATTATTGTTATTATTATTTTTTTAAACACTTAGTATGTGTCAAGCACTATTCTAAGTTAGGATAGATAGAACACAATCAGGTTGGACACAGTCTCTGTCCCCCATGAGACTCACAGTCTAAGTAGGATGGGCAACAGCCATTTAATCCCCATTTTATAGTTGGGGTAACTGAAGCACAGAGAAGTTAAATGATTTCCCCAATGTTGGACACTAAGCAATAGGGGAAGTGGATAGAGCCTGGTGGATAGAGCATGGGCCTCGGTGTCAGAAGGACCTGGGTTCTAATCCCAGCTCCACCACTTGTCTGCTGTGTGATCTTGGGCAAATCATTTCGCTTCTCTGTGCCTCAATCATATCATCTGTAAAATGGGGATTGAGACTGTGAGCCCCATGTGGGGCAGGGACTGTGCCAAATCTGATTAGCTTCTATCTACCCCAGTGCTTAGAACAGTGTCCGGCACATAGCAAGTGCTTAACAAATACCATAAAAAAATTAAAATTGGCAAAACTAGGAGTAGAACCCAGGTCCTCTTACTCCTGGGCCCATGTTCTTTACAGTAGGCCATGCTGCTTCTCATTTAGTCTTGATGTTAAAGGTTAAATGGAAGTCTAAAGGATGAATTGGTAAAGTCTGGACAAAGAAACAAATTAATCTTTCTATATCAGGGTTTCTTTTTTTTGTAATCCAAAATGTAAACAAATGGCATTAAAAATGCATTTTGCATTTTATACGACCTATTTCTATATTGTGAGTCTACAGATAATTACATTAAGGCTGACCTAATGAATTAATTTTACTTTACATATTGACAATATGTAAAATAAAATTCATAACTGCAGCCTTAATAAATATACTTATGCCTATCAATTAAAAAAAAATCCAGCTGCTTCACTAATTTTACTCCATTCTTGCCAGGCTTCCTCAGAAAAGATTCTCTTGCAAAAGGCAGTTGTTCAACTCAATTCTCTTATGAAGTGGATAGAATGAAACTTGAACATTTCTACAAAAGTACCTGAATATAGTGGCTAATAATATGTAAAATATAATATGGTACACCTAATATGTAAAAGGCAGAATAGCAACTAGGGCTTGAATAGGACACGACAGAAATTTCTTAATGGCATTACATAATAGCTGTAGTAATAATATTTAATAAGCACTTAGTATAATTATCATAATTGTGGTATTTGTTAAATGCTTACTACATGCCAAGAACTGCACTAAGCACTGGGGTAGGTAGATACCGTGGCTCAGTGGAAAGAGTTCGGGCTTTGGAGTCAGAGGTCATGGGTTCGAATCCCAGCTCGGTCACTTAATAATAATAATGTTGGTATTTGTTAAGCGCTTACTATGTGCAGAGCACTGTTCTAAGCGCTGGGGGAGACACGGGGGAATCAGGTTGTCCCACATGGGGCTCACAGTCTTAATCCCCATTTTACAGATGAGGTAACTGAGGCCCAGAGAAGTTAAGTGACTTGCCCACAGTCACACAGCTGACAAGTGGCAGAGCTGGGATTCGAACTCATGACCTCTGACTCCAAAGCCCATGCTCTTTCCACTGAGCCACGCTGCTTCACTTGTCAGCTGTGTGACTGTGGGCAAGTCACTTAACTTCTCTGCGCCTCAGTTACCTCATCTGTAAAATGGGAATTAAGACTGTGAGCCCCACGTGGGCCAACCTGATTCCCCTGAGTCTACCCCAGTGCTTAGAACAGTGCTCTGCACATAGTAAGCGCTTAACAAATACCAACATTATTATACATGATAATCAGGTCAGACACAATCCCTGTCCTACATTAGGCCTACTCTTTATTGGGGAGGAAGAACAGCTATTTAATTCCTGATGAAACAGGCACAAAGAAGCTAAGTGACTTACCCAAGGTTGTATAGAAAAACACTGTACTAAGCACTGGGGAAAAATACAGTGAAAGTAATGAAAGTCCTGAGCCTTCAAGTAGCTCACAGTGTAAAAATAGTTGGGATGTGGGGACTGATGAGGGGCACACAATGAAGGCAAAACCACAAACAGAAAACAGAAAAAGACAAAGACAAGAATAAATATTGGAGATGTTATAATAATTAAGACAGTTGTTAAGCACTTACTATGTGCCAAGCACTGTTCTAAGCACTAGGGTACAAAGAAGTTAATCAAGTTGGACACAGTCCCTTGTCCCAAATGGAGCTCACACTCATCCCCATTTTAAGATGAAGTAATTGAGGCACAGAGAAGTTAAATGTCTTAGCCAAGGTCACACAGCTGACATGAGGTGGAGCTGGGATGAGAACCCAGATCCTTCTGATGCCCAGGACCATGCTCTATCCACTAAACCACCCTGAATTTCATGCTCCTTGGCACCCAGGCAGATATGTTCTGAAAAACCACTGCCACAAGAACCCGATTGTTCTAATAAGAGCATGCTTTAGAGGAAAGAGCACCTGCTTAGGATTCAGGAGACCTGAGTTCTAATCCTGGTTCTGCCATTTGCCTGCAGTGTGACTTTGGACAACCTGATTATCTTGTATCTATCTCAGCATTTAGTGCATGACCTGGCACATAATAAGTGCTTAACACATATCACAACTAATAATACCAGATGAAAAATCCTGTCTCTGCCACTTGTCTGCTGTGTGACTTTGGACAACTCACTTAGCGCCCCAGTGCCTCAGTTCCCTCATCCTTAAAATGGAAATTAAGATTGTGAGCCCCATGTGGGACATGGACTGGATCCAACTTGATTAGGATGTATTTAGCCCAGTGCTTAGTTCAGTGCCTGGTACATAGTAAAGCACTTAACAAACACCATGAAAAACAAGTATATAATAATTAGGGAAGCCCTCAGACTGCTGCCTGCTTTCCCCTTGCCATGGTGGAGAGAACTGAATGGAGTCAGATGTTGAGGGCAATGGCTGCAAGATGTTTTCTGAGCAATGGGACTTTGCACTCCTGAAACAAGGGAGTGGGAAGGCTCAGGCAGCTGCTTCATCCTCACCCTACTGTGGTGGAGACCATAAATTGGGGCTTAATGTGTAATGCACTGCAATATTGTATGCAATTTGTAATTTTATGGAGGATGGAGGATGTTTGGTGATGAAAATATCTTAAAATGAGATGTTTGTGTTGATTTTTTTCTTTTACTTTAAGTTCTTTTGCATATAATTTTCATTTGTTCCGTATACCATAAATCAAGATTCTTAACTTTATGCGTTCAAATTTGCTGAGTAAGGTGGTGGTAGATAGAACCATACCAACAGAATCATTATGAAGAAGTATGTTGAGAAAGGGATGTTAGTTTAAATCAGATGCCTCCTGAGTCTGAATTCAGAATTTTTCAGCTGAACGCTTGCTTCAAATTGAGAAATTAGGTAGAGTGGAGACTAATTGGTGTAACTCAGGGTCTTCTGAGGATGCACTTCTGGGTCTCTGGGGACCCCACATCAGTCACGCTCAATGGTACTGTGACAACAGGACACAAATGATTGTGTGACTAGTGGGGCACTGGGTTTTGCTTTAAAAGACCTAACTAGTTGTCCCCTAAGTTAGATAAAGGCTATTTTTGCTACCCTGGATTAGGGGGTGAAATCAGGAGAATATCCCTGCCCCTACTCCCAGCCCCCAGGGCTGATCACAGCCACTGCCTGTCTAGAGATTTAAGACTGGGGGTGGCTGCAGGCGAAGAGGAGGAGTGAGACTGCATTTTCTACATACAAAAACATTGCCTTTAAAAAAATGTTATTTGTTAAGTGCTTACTATGTGCCAGCCAATGTACTAATTGCTGAGGCTAATCAGATTGGAAAGTTTCTATCCTACATGGACCTCACAGTCTTAATCCTTATTTTGCAGGAGAAGTAATTGAGCCACAGAGAAGTGTAGTGACTTACCCTAGGTCACATAGCAAACAAGTGGCAGAGCTGGGATTAGAACGCAATCCCATGCAGGATAGTGCTCTATCCATTAGGAAAGACTACTTCTTCAATTGCCTTCCCTGGTCCTGGAAATTATTGACCCTGGAGCAAGAGTGTGGAGCTGTGGGAGGTTACTAAGGGTTAAAGATGGATGCGACCTCTTACACTCCAGTGACTGCACTCATCTATCCCAACCCTTTCCCCTCCTTCCTACCAGGGATGGGGGAAAGTATTGGATCTTTATGATTTAGGGAGTGCCAAAGTAAAGGGCTTGGGGTGTCTGGCAGAGTTGGTAGTACTAATAATTAAGTGGAGATGCATATCACCTTAGACTCTACAGCCCGAAGTGCTTTCAACACTATGTCAATCAGTCTATCAGTCAATATTTATAGAGGGCCTACTGTATTCAGAACAGTATATAAAATGCTTGCTAGGGTACAATACAATTAGTAGTATGATCCCTGATCTCAAGGAATGTACAATCTATCAGGGGAAATGAAGAATATATTAAGTTAAAGATGGGGGAAGTAATAAGGTTTACAAGGGCATTGTGAATTCTTAGTACTCAGTGGCTGCAAGAGTTGATTTGAGAGTTGGGGAATATAAGAAGGGCAATTATAAATTTAATAGCAAAGACCTTTTGGAGGAGATGTGATTACAAAATGTCTTTGAAGATGGACATAGCTGTCGTCTCCTGAATATAAAATCTGTCTGTTGTTATATTGTACTCTCCCCAGCTCTTACTGTGTGCAGTACTCTAAGCGCAGTACTGTAAGCACAGTACACACTAAACGTTCAACAAATGTTACTAAATGTATTAATTAATTGAGAATGAGCCCCAGGCAGGGAGCAGGTTGAGAACAAAAGGTTGGTGGTGGGAGAGATGAAAGCAGCATACAGTTAGTAGGTTAGTTTGAAAGGAGTGAAAGCTGATGTATAGTGAGAAGGAAGTGGAAAAGTAGGGGGGAAAGAGCTGATTGAATGTCTTAAGACATGTTTCTGCTTGAAGTGGGAGAGGAATAAGAAATCACTGGAGGTTTTTGAGGTGTGAGGAGATGTGTGCAGAACATATTTTTAGAAAAATGATCCAGGTAGCAGAGTAAAGACTGGATTGGAGAGGAGAGAGACGGTGAAACATGGGATCAGCAAAAAGACTGATGCTACAGTCAAGTCAGGATATTTACAATTGCCTGATCTAACATGGTGGCCATTTAAATGGAGATTAATTCATTCATTCAATAGTATTTATTGAGCGCTTACTATGTGCAGAGCACTGTACTAAGCGCTTGGAATGTACAAATCAGTAACAGATAGAGACCGTCCCTGCCCTTTGACGGGCTTACAGTCTAACTGGGGGAGATGGTCAGACAAGGGGTAGCAATAAATAGAATCAAGGGGATGAACATCTCATTAAAACAGTAGCAAATAATTGTGGTAGAACCTGACAGTGTAGTAAAGGAAGAATCAACAGGACTAGGTGACAGACTAAATATGGGCACTGAAAGAGAAGGAGGAGTCAAGGAGAATGTCAACACTGTGGAATGGAGAGCTGGGAAGGATGATAACACTGTCAACTGTGATGGGAAAATAAGTTGTGGAGAGGATGTGGGAGGAAAGATGAGGCGTTCAATTTTGGACATAGCGAACAATAGGTCCTAGCAGGATATCTATGTAGTGTTGTCTTGTAGGTAATATAAGTACCTACAAATGGAGATGGTAGAGAATGAGAGCATTCAGAGCTAACAAGATAGAATTGGGAATCATTAGTAGTTGACGACTGAGGGATACTTACAGTGTGGGGTTGTGAAGCAGAGGAAGACCTGGCAAAGGAGGCTGGAAAGAATCACCCACAGAGGTAGGAGGAGAATTGGAATAGGATTGTGCCAGACGATAAAGGTTAGATAGTGTTTCCGGGAGAAGGGCGTTGTCCACCACACTGAAGGCAACCAAGAGGGTAAAAGGATTGAGGCAGAGTAGTCTTAAATTTGGTGAGGAGGTCCTTGATGACTTTGAAGAATGCAATCCCAGTGAATTATAGGTAGAAGAAACTGGATTGTATTAGATCAAGAGGCCTTCCCAGACTAAGCCCCCTTTTTCCTCAGCTCCCCATCTTGACTCTCTCTTTTTGCCCTCCCCCTCCACCCACAGTACTACTATATATATATACCTATATATCTATAATTCTGTTTATATATATTGATGTCTGTTTTTTGTTTTGATGTGTATATAACTATAATTTTTATTTATATTAATGCCTGTTTACTTGCTTTGATGTCTGTCTCCCCCCTTCTAGACTGTAAACCCAGTGTGGGCAGGGATTGTCTCTCTTTACTGCTGAATTGTACTTTCCAAGTGCTTAATACAGTAATTACACAGTAAGAGCTCAATATCCCAGCTCTGCCACTTGTCAGCTGTGTGACTGTGGAAAAGTCACTTAACTTCTCTGTGCCTCATTTCCCTCATCTGTAAAATGGGGATGAAGATTGTGAGCCTCACGTGGGACAACCTGATGACCCTGTATCTATCCCAGTGCTTAGAACAGTGCTCTGCACATGGTAAGCGCTTAACAAATACCAACATAATAATAATAATAATGTTGGTATTTGTTAAGCGCTTACTATGTGCAGAGCACTGTTCTAAGCACTGGGATAGATACAAGGGAATCAGGTTGTCCCCCACGTGGGGCTCACAGTCTTCATCCCCATTTTACAGATGAGGTAACTGAGGCCCAGAGAAGTTAAGTGACTTGCCCACAGTCACACAGCTGACAAGTGGTGGAGCCAGGATTCGAACCCATGACCTCTGACTCCAAAGCCCGTGCTCTTTCCACTGAGCCACGCTGCTTCACATTCAACATTCAACATTATAAATACAATTGTATGAATGAATGAATGAACTTGCAGGAGAAATAGAGGCAGTAGGTATATATAAATTGTAATGAATTTAGTTAGGAATATGAGGAGAAATATGGATTGTAACTGGATGGTACAGTGGGAACTAGAGAAGGTTTTTATAGGATAGAGGAAAGTGGGCATGTTTGGGGGCAGATGGTATAGAGCTCTCAGAGACTGCAAAGTTGAAAATGGCAATACAGAAGTGAGACAAATGAAAAAGGATGTGGAAGGTGGCACAGATAGGTGAGATTGAAAGCAGACAGGCGATCTAGTATTGAAAATCAGCCAAGAGGGATGAAAGAGTGGAGACTGTGGTGGAAATTAGTTGAGGGAGTAAGGGGCTGGGTTTGGGGGATCTTGTGGCTAATTGGTAACAATTTTCCCCTCCATGTGGTAGGTAAGGTCACAGTGGCAAGAGGCATAAGGTCCCTGTGAGTTCCTTAAAGCAAGAGATTGTGTGGTTTAACTGTTGTTCTCTTCTAAACATTTAGTACTGTGGTCTGCACAGTCCTCAATAAATTCTACTGATTGACTGACTGATTTCAGGGAACAGTTAGAGGTCTTGAATTTGTGATTGAGCATTGGGCATGGGAGTTAAAGAGGGAGAAGCAGTGTCACTGAACAAGCAGGCAGAGTTACAGCAAATGAGTATGAAAGTTGTTTTGCAGATGTACCTCAGGTACAAAAATTTCAAAGAATATGGTGTTTTCTTCCTAGACACACTGGATTAATGTTGAATCACACTCATGGAATTATCTTTTCTCCTTCTGCCTGAGCTGAGATAGTTATTTTATTAATGAATGACTGAATGAATGATTTGTCCATTCCTGACTTCACTAGCACTCTTTGCTACTAGAATGTGAGTAAATGGATCAATAAGCTTATTCTTTTCTTTCTCCTGGAAACCTATTGTATTACCCCTTCATTTGGAATCAATCTTGTAACACTGTGAAGATGTGTTTTTATTGTCCTGATTCTTAAGACTTGTTTTAATCTGGTTTACCATCTGGATTAACAGTACTTACTGAAGAGGGAGTAGATTCCCAGTGTGACATTCTGGAGCGGCTGTGTTCATTGCAAAAGGAAATTTCCCCCTGTGCCCAAACTAAACAAGATATCTGTCAGCATTCTCCATGGGGAAGAGGATTGGGATCTGTAGCCAGAAACAAAGAAGTAGGAATAGTGAGAATATATGCTGATGGATGCAGTGGTGTGTCCTATTTGAAATAATAATGCTGTGTTATGTGGTAAATTTGTAAATGGAAAATCTTGAACAGGTAAATAAACTCTTTCCTTTTCAGTAGGCTCCCCTAATCATTACTGGAGACACCTGCTGCGTGAATTGAACATTCTGATTTTGCAGAAAGTGGAGAATATGTGAAAACACTGAGTTAGTATTTCCTTACCCCCTTTTTATTCTTTATTTAAAATTTATGGTACTTGTTAAGTGTTTACTATGTCTCCTATCTAGACTGTAAGCTCATAATGGACAGGTAATGTATTGTACTCTCCCAATCACTTAGCACAGTGCTTTGCACAGAGTAAGCACTCAATAAATACAATTGATTGGCTGATTGATTGCCAGGCATTGCACTAATCACTGGTGTAGATAAATCTGGTCCATGTTCCACATGAGCCTTACAGTTTTTATCCCCATTTTACAGATGAAGTAACTGAGAGACAGAGAAGTGAAGTGACTTGCTTCTTGTCATGCCTCAGGTAAGCGAACACCCTGGCAGATGCAGGGTCCCAAAGAGACGGCCTTTAAGCAGTCAGCCAAATCTTCAAACACACCAGTAAAATTGATGCTTATATAAGAAGGGGCTCCAAATATTTGTCAGTAAGTCACTGTGTCTCTGATGTTCAGAAAATAAGGTGTTAGTGCTGGAAAATGCACCAAATTTTTCTTTACAGTTATCAATTCATCTTTTCAATTTAAGGACATAGTTGATAATATGGTAACTTCTTCTGTAACTTTACATGGTGAAGAGGGAATGATGACTGGAGGCTGATAGGGACTGGAAGCCAAGCTTTTTCTTTCCATTCTTGTGTCTGCCATTGGGTTGCTGTTTAGCCTTCAGTGAATCTCTTATCATCTCTGCTGTGCTGGGTTTCCACTGAAAGCCTGTTTTTAAAAAAAGGAGGCTACTGCCAGCTTATATATCTATACAGTCAGTGGGATTTCATTAATATATCTACCTTCTTTGGGGTGTTAGGTCCTAAATAATTTAAACATCAACATTTAGTAATGTTTATCATATGATGCACAAGAGATAAATTATTGTATTCTGACTCTTCAACTGTTACTACCAATTTGCATGTTTCCCTGCAAACTCATTTTGTGAGTTTAAACCTCTAATTCTGTGTGCAGTTATATGATT
Organism: Ornithorhynchus anatinus; assembly: GCF_004115215.2. Taxonomy (NCBI): domain Eukaryota; kingdom Metazoa; phylum Chordata; class Mammalia; order Monotremata; family Ornithorhynchidae; genus Ornithorhynchus; species Ornithorhynchus anatinus. The sequence goes on along the minus strand of NC_041728.1, from coordinate 46,136,165 downwards.
TGCTCATGCAAATGCTATATTTAACATGCAAACTTTAAAGTTCTGGAGACACACTAATGGCCTTCAAAAAGATAAAGGGGTCAGAAGCAGAATGGTGAGTAGGTGTCATCCATTACTGTTATTCATTATTATTATCATTGTTATTATTGTTATTATTTTCAGTGTGGTATTTGTAAATCACTGTTCCAAGCTCTGGGGTATATACAAGTTAACTTCTTTCCTCATTTCTTCAGTTGTAAATCATCCTTAAGGAGGCATGAACACAATCTATTATGAAGGAATAAGAATCCCTTTTTATAACCAACTTAAATTTCTACCGGCTGTGACAAGGTATTATGTTAAAGATGCATATATCAATTTTCTAATATTCCAAATTGTTTAAATGCCATTTTCAGCCAAGTAACATACCTTGACATAAAAATAATAATAGTAATAAAGATATTTGTTAAACGCTTACTACATGCCAAGCACTGTTCTAAGCGCTGGGGTAGATACAAGGTAATCAGGGCGTCCCATGTAGGGTTCACAGTCTTCATCCCCATTTTAAAGATGTGGTAACTGAGGCACAGAGATGTTAAGTGACTTGCCCAAGGTCACACAGCTGGCAAGTGGAGGAGGTGGAATTAGAACCCATGACCTCTGACTCCCAAGCCCATGCTCTTTCCATTAAGCCATACATAATAGCATAGGATGATATAGTCCAAATGACTTGTTTGTAATGAAAAACAAAGTGATGGAGAATAAGCTACAAGCCAACTAATCCTTCACCCAAGCTTTAAGCAAATCCTCAAATAACTTGAAGTTATATTCATTTCTTAAAAGTCTTCAATGCTGGGAAATGGACACAGTTGGTTACAGCTAAACCTTGGATAAATTTTTAAATAATCAAACAATGATATTTATTGAGCACTTACTGTGTACATAGCACTGTATTGCATGCTTGGGAGAATATGTCAGAGTTAATAGATATGTTCCCTGCCCACAAGGAATTTACAGTATAGAGGATGAGGCAGACATTAAAATAATGCTGTGGGGCTGAGGGTGGGGTGGATATCAAGTTCTCATAGGGTACAGATCCAAGTGCCAGGGTGATGCAGAAAGTAGAGGGTTTAGGGAAACTAGGGCTTCTTGGGTGAGATGTAATTTTAATAAAGTTTTAAAGACAGGGACAGAGACCACATATTCACTCCATCACTAAATCCTATCAGTTCAACCTTCACAATATCACAAAAATCTGCCCTTTCCTCTCCATCCAAACTGCTACCAGGTTAACCCAACCATTTATCCTATCCCACCTAGATTGCTGTATCAGCCTCCTTGCTGACCTACCTTCCTTCTGTCTCTCCCCACTCCAGTCCATACTTCATTCTGCTGCCTGGATCAGTTTTCTTCTCCACTCCTCAAGAACCTCCAGTGGTTGCCAATCCTCCTTCTCATCAAACAGAAACTCATTACCACTGGCTTTAAAACACTCAATTACCTTGCCCCCTCCTATCTCACCTCACTACTCTCCTACTACAACACAGCCTACACACTTTAGTTGTAATGCCAACCTACTCACTGTGTCTTGATCTCATCTATCTTGCTGTCGACCCCTTGCCCACGGCCTACCTCTGGCCTGGAATGCCCTTCCTCTTCATACCCGACAATTACTCTCACCATCTTAAGGCCTTATTGAAGGTACATCTCCTCCAGAAGGCCTTCCCTGCCTAATCCCTCTTTTCCTCTTCTCCCACTCCCTTCTGCGTCGTCTTGACTTGCTTCTTTCATTAATCCCCTCTCACAGCCTCACAGCACTTAATATAACTATCTGTAATATTCTTTATTTATATTAATGTCTTCCTTGCCCTCTAAACTGTAAGATCATTGTGGGCAGGGAATGTGTCCATTATGTTATACATAATAATAATAATAATAATGTTGGCATTTGTTAAGCACTTACTATGTGCCAAGCACCATTCTAAGCGCTGGGGTAGATACAGGGTAATCGGGTCGTCCCATGTGAGGCTCACAGTTAATCCCCATTTTACAGATGAGGTAACTGAGGCACAGAGAAGTAAAGTGACTCGCCCACAGTCACACAGCTGACAAGTGGCAGAGCCAGGATTCAAACTCATGACCTCTGACTCCCAAGCCCGTGCTCTTTCCACTGAGCTACACTGCTTCTCAGCATGAATATTACAGATTACAGATCTGTAAAATATTACAGATAGTTATATTAAGTGCTGTGAGGCTGGGAGAGGGGATTAATGAAAGAAGCAAGTCAAGACAACGCAGAAGGGAGTGGGAGAAGAGGAAAGGAGGGATTAGTCAGGGAAGGCCTTCTGGAGGAGATGTACCTTCAATAAGGCCTTAAAATGGTGATTGTCGGGTATGAAGAATACTCTCCCAAGCACTTAGTACAGTGCTCTGCACACAGTAAGCTCTCAATAAATACTATTAAGTTAGTAACTGACTGACAGGTCTGTCATACTGTCACCTGTTTTCAAGGGGATGGGTTCAAGGATCCGTGCAGGGAGAGTGAGAGACCCCAGTCAGAAAGGCTCAACCATGCAAGATTTATTCTACATACCAAACTGAATTTCCCTTTTGAGAGGAATACACTTACTTAGTTACTTGCTTGAGGCAAAGCACCTAGCTCCAAGCCCATAAATGTTTCCCACCCAAGTGGAATACACCTACAAGCAAAGCAATACACCAAACAAAGTGAATCCTATGCTAATTAGCAGAAAGAACATTGACCAGCACAGTCTCCAACTTCTCAAAGCCAAGGAACCCGAGAAGGAAATACAGCTGGTGCCAAGAGGTTACCTTTCAAATCACCTTGGCAGTTGAGCTCCCTCCCTTCTCTTTGCTCCAAACTGAGATTCTCTCCCTAAGGGGATACTCACTTCTCCTCACTCCAAAGAGGAGGTCAATCGGTCGCTCAGCACTAGGCACAGTCTGACAGAGTGGGCCTTCTCTGACTAATCCCTGACTACTTCCCTGACTCTGGGTAGAGGCAACTCAGCTTAACAATGTGACAGAGTTCCAACCCACTTCAAAGAGTTTGTCCTCCAGATTCATTAATTCATTCAATCATACTTATTGAGCACCTACTGTGTGCAGAGCACTGTACTAAGTGCTTAATATCCCCTGCTACTTCCTGGTTCCTCTCCTTCTATCCTGGCAACAGTCCAGTGACAGCTCTAATGTCTTACTGGTTGGGGGGATTGTGTGGCAAGACCCATCTGATGCTTTTGCACTGTCTCTGCAGCCCCTTTAACTGTGGTCTAGTTTCCTGTTATGTACTTTGGGTTATTTCTGCGATTTTGTGTCCCCTCTCAGCTGGGGTCTGGTTTCCCTTTTTGTACTTTGGGTACATGCGTGATTGCTTATAGCAAGTGGCAGATGCTCACAAGATGGAGTTGCTTAGGCTAAGGGCTGACCAGTTCACTCATTCATTCATTCACATTTATTGAGTGCTTACTGTACTATACCATATTATACTACTATACTAAGCTCTTGGAAAGTACAGTTCAGCAATAAAGAGAGACAGTCCCTGCCCACACTGGGTTTACAGTCTAGAAGCAAGGAGACAGACATCAAAACAAATAAACAGGCATCAATGTAAATAAATAGAATTATAGATATGTACATATATACACAAGTGCTGTGGGAGGGAAGAGGGGGATGGAGTGAAGGGAGCGAGTTGAGGTGACACGGAGGGGAAGGGGAGTTGAGAAAAAGGGGGGCTTAGTCTGGGATGTTCTCTTGGAGGAGGTGAGCCTTCAGTAGTCCTTTGAAGGGGGGACGTGTTATTGTTTGGAGGATTTGAGGGGGGAGGGTGCTACACATATATGAAATGGATAGCATTTCCAGGTCAGAGGGAGAATGTGTGCAACGAATCCATGGTGCAAGAGATGAGATCAAGGGACAATAAGTAGGTTGATGCTAGATAACAAAGTGCACTCACTTTGAGTGAGTTATAGTAGGAATCAGCAAGGAAAGATAGGAGGGAAAAAAGTGATTGGGTGCTTCAAAGCCAATGGTATGGAGTTTCTGTTTGGTGCAGAGCTGGAAGGGCAACCATTGAAGGTTCTTGAGGAGTGGGGGGATGTGGAGAGAGGGCTTTTTTAGAATAACGATCTGGGCAACAGATTGAATATATACTGGGGAGTGAAAGGTGGCAGAAAGGTCAACAAGGAGGCTGATGCAATAGTCAAGGCCTTGGGATATATAGGAATATCAGCTATTTCATGATTAAAGGTCTCATCTATTCAATTTTTTCAACTTCCAAGTGCCAGATTCTTTGTTTACTCACTGAATTTTGAAATCCATAGTATCATAGTATTATCTGGTTCTTTGCATAGGCCTTTGAATGGATGATTAACATACAATAACTACCATTAACAATGATTAACCACCAGTCACCCCCATCGTTATCTTCATTATGCTTTCCTTGCCAGTGTTGGAGCCAAGAATAAGATATAAATTCATGTATTATTATTCCTATGAACTCTAACTTCTATTATCAATATATTGCTCTTTTTCAAGAGGTGAAGCAGTTAAACCTTCTATTCATTTAAAAATATATAATATTTGCCCAGTGTTCACAACGCCTTCTTAGCCAATTTCATAAAGAAACTGGAACAATTTAGGTACATGTATGGTAGGGAGGGTCGATCAGGGAGAAATAGTCCCAACCCACTGGTTCTGTATTCAAAAAAAAAAAAAAGTTTAAAACAAAAATGTAGCTTATACCCACTATACCCTGAAGATCAGTTAACCAAACATCTGGAACTTTGGAGATTTCCTCAGAACTGGATTTAATGTTCCTTATTATTTGTTCTTTGATTCCACTAGCCAATGAGTCATTAGTGGTGGGGAATTGTTATTCATTGAATAGGCTAAAATGGGCACCATCTGGTAAGAGGATTTTGAGCTGATGTACGTATTTTAAATTGGGAACAAATTAATGGACTAATAGCCCATGATTCGTGAATTTTGTAGAAAGCATAGTTCTTCTGAGAAGTTCAAAGTTCATTATATAAATCCAACTTTCATAACATCTACAGAAAGACAGCAAATGCTGCTATCCTCATAATTTGTATCTGAAATCAGTGTCTGATCAGAATTTATGTCCTAATATGCATGGGTGAGGTCAGTCAAGAATATCTAATTCCTAGACATTTCAACTGACCTCTTGGTGCTAAAGCTTATTCAGAGTCTCATATCTTTGAAATCTCTCAAATCCATATTTTCCAGGATTGGAAAATCCTCTACTCTGCTTGGGGAAAAAAAATTGTCTGCTGTGTGACCTTGGGCAAATCACTTCACTTCTCTGTGCCTCAGTTCCTTCATCTGTAAAATGGGAATTAGGACTGGTAAGCCCCAGGTAGGACAGGGACTATGTTCTACCCAATTATCTTATATCTACCCCAGTGCTTAGCACAGTTCTTGGCATATAATAAATGCTTAACAAATACCACAGTGTTATTATTATTATCATTATTATTATTATCACATGCTTCCAGTTTGGGGTTTGGAGAAGCCCCAGAGTCCATCTAGCTGCACTATGCAGTCACAGGCTGAAGAGCTGAAGTAAGAAAATTATTTAACTCTTTGCCTGTGATTGAACTCTTTGGCTATTGTGCACTTTGGGGACCCAGCAGTCACCAGCAGAAGTATGCTCTAAATGTCATGGAAGGTGTCATGGAAGGTGTCATGGAAGGTAGCTCCTGCTTTTAGCCCAACATTTTCATCAGAATCTTTCATTTTTCTGGGGTAGGGACATTGGATTAAGCCTTTGGGGAACATTGTGAGGGTGTTCATTCATTCATTCATTCATTCATTCATTCATTCAAAAGTATTTACTGAGTGCTTACTGTGTGCAGAGCAATCTACTAAGCACTTGGGATACATAATACAACAACAAACAGACACATTCCCTGCACACAACGAGCTCACAGTCAAGAGGCTGAGACAGACATAAATAAATAAATAAATAAATCACAAATATATACAGATATATACATATGTACTGCAGGGATGGGAAGGAGGATTCCCTTCCCATTCCCTCTCACCTTCTTAAAACCATCGCCCCTGCCCTCCTCCCTTCCTTAACTTCTATTTTTAACCACTCAATCTCCAAGGGCTCCTTCCCCTCTGCCTTCAAACATGCCCACGTCTCCCCCATCCTAAAAAAACCCGCTCTTGACCCCACTTCCCCCTCCAGTTATCGTCCTATCTCCCTACTACCCTTCCTTTCCAAAATCTTAGAACAAGTCGTCTACAATCGATGCCTAGAATTCCTTAACTCCCATTCTCTCCTAGACCCCCTCCAATCTGGCTTCCGTCCCCTCCACTCTACCGAGACTGCTCTCTCTAAGGTCACCCATGACCTCCTTCTTGCCAAATCCAATGGGTCCTACTCCATTCTGATCCTCCTTGACCTCTCTGCTGCCTTTGACACTGTCGACCATCCCCTCCTCCTCCATACCTTATCTCACCTTGGCTTCACGGACTCTGTCCTCTCCTGGTTCTCCTCTTACCTCTCTGGCCGATCATTCTCGGTCTCCTACGCTGGAGCCTCCTCCCCCTCCCATCCTTTAACTGTTGGAGTTCCTCAAGGGTCAGTTCTTGGCCCTCTTCTGTTCTCCATTTACACTCACTCCCTCGGTGAACTCATCCGATCTCACGGCTTTGACTACCATCTCTACGCAGATGACACGCAGATCTACATCTCCGCCCCTGTCCTCTCCCCCTCCCTTCAGGCTCGCATCTCCTCCTGCCTCCGGGACGTCTCCACCTGGATGTCGGCCCGCCACCTAAAACTCAACATGAGCAAGACTGAGCTCCTCATCTTCCCTCCCAAGCCCGGTCCGCTCCCAGACTTCTCCGTCACCGTGGATGGCACGACCATCCTTCCCGTCCCGCAGGCCCGCAATCTCGGCGTCATCCTTGACTCGTCCCTCTCGTTCACCCCACAGATCCTATCCGTTACCAAGACCTGCCGGTTTCACCTTTACAATATCGCCAAGATCCGCCCTTTCCTCTTCACCCAAACGGCTACCTTACTATTACGGGCTCTCGTTATATCCCGGCTAGACTACTGTGTCAGCCTTCTCTCTGACCTCCCTTCCTCCTCTCTCGCCCCGCTCCGGTCTATTCTTCACTCCGCTGCCCGGCTCATCTTCCTGCAGAAACGATCTGGGCATGTCACTCCCCTTCTTAAACAACTCCAGTGGTTGCCTATCGACCTCCGCTCCAAACAAAAACTCCTCACTCTAGGCTTCAAGGCTCTCCATCACCTTGCCCCTTCCTACCTCTCCTCCCTTCTCTCTTTCTACCGCCCACCCCGCACGCTCCGCTCCTCTGCCGCCCACCTCCTCGCCGTCCCTCGGTCTCGCCTATCCCGCCGTCGACCCCTGGGTCACGTCCTCCCGCGGTCCTGGAACGCCCTCCCTCCTCACCTCCGCCAAACTGATTCTCTTCCCCTCTTCAAAACCTTACTTAGAAATCACCTCCTCCAAGAGGCCTTCCCAGACTGAGCTCCTCTTCCCCCTCTACTCCCTCTGCCATCCCCCCTTCACCTCTCCGCAGCTAAAGCCTCATTTCCCCCCTTTTCCCTCTGCTCCTCCCCCTCTCCCTTCCCATCCCCACAGCACTGTACTCGTCCGCTCAACTGTATATATTTTCGTTACCCTATTTATTTTGTTCATGAATTGTACATCGCCTTGATTCTATTTAGTTGCCATTGTTTTTACGAGATGTTCTTCCCCTTGACGCTGTTTAGTGCCATTGTTCTTGTCTGTCTGTCTCCCCCGATTAGACTGTAAGCCCGTCAAATGGCAGGGACTGTCTCTATCTGTTGCCGACTTGTTCATTCCAAGTGCCTAGTACACGTAGTAAGCGCTCAATAAATACTACTGAATGAATGAACGTGGGCCGGGGTCGACAGTGGGACAGGCGAGAACGAGGCACTATAAGGAGGTTAGCGGCAGAGGAGTGAAGTGTACAACTTGGGCCGTAGAAGGAGAGAAGGGAGGTGAGGTAGGACGGGGTCAAAGTAATCCAGTGCTTTAAAGCCAATGGAGAGTTTTTGTTTGATGTGAAGGTGGATGAGCAACCACCGGAGTTTCTTGAGGAGTGGGAAAAATATGGTCTGAATGTTTTTGAAGGCAGCAGAGTGGAGTATGGACTGGAGTGGAGAGAGACAGGAGGCAGGAAGGTCAGCAAGGAGGATAATACAATAATCAAGACAGAATAGAATAAAGCTTGCATTAAAGTGGTAGCAGATTGGATGGAGAAAAAAGGACAAATTTTAGTAATGTTGAGTTCTAGGAAGTTGAATTCTAGGAAAACAAAGAAGCCATAAATATGTCCTCTAAAAATGGTGGTTTGAACTGGCCACCTGCCCTTTTCCAATGTGCTGAGCTACTCCACATTAGCAGAGATATTTGTTTTTTCAGTGAAGACCAGCCTTCTTGAGTAACTCAAAAAAATTAGTTTTCTGTCCATAAAGTACCAGTTCTTTCTTAAAGACTGAATATTGCATTTGCATCTTGATAGAGGACAACTGTCATGAAAGAGCAAATTTATCCAGAAACCATGAACATGTATTCTTAATTATTACATCTATATTTTAATACTGCTTTCTTAAGAGTAGCTCTATTAAAGTATTTCCACAGAAAACAGTAAGCTCCATAAATATGATTGAATGAATGAAGAAATGTTAATTTATTGGTTAAATCAGCTGCTTCAGATTTATAAAAAGGCTGAAACTTGGTTTACAAGTTGTTGACTGAGATGAAATCTACATCTCATTTATTTGCCACTCTGTTTTTATGTTCTCATGAAAAATGTCTGATTGACAGGTCTGGTGTCATTTAAAACAGTGTTAATGATGTGGAGTCAGGGGTAAGCAGCCTGTTAATGAAATATGCAGATAATGCAGAGTTAGGAGGTGTTGCATGCATCAGTGACTGAGTAATAACACAAATGATCCTTCTAAATTGTGAACAGGGCATAACCAAGTGAGATTTAGATTGGAAACTGGAAGAGTAATCTGAATCACCCAAACTACAACTGGCAGGTGAAACCTGGATATGTCAGACAACACCAGGCAAGGAAATGTGAAAGAAGATCCTATTCTTCTAGTCCTGTGTGCTGGTATCTTTAGAGTCACATTTCAATTTATCTCTTGTCATCAGTCAGTCAGGGAATCAGTGGTATTTATTGAGAAGTTACCATGTGCAGAGTACTGTATTACCTGCTTGGGAGAGTACAATGCAACAGAATTAGTAGGCATATGTTCCCTGCCCACAAGGAGCTCACAGTTTAGACAGGGAGGCAGACATTATAATTAATTATGGTTATGCATTTAGGTCCTGTGGAGCTGAGTGAGGAGTGAATATCAAGTGCTTAGAGGGTATGGATCCAAGTGCAAAGGTGATGCAAAAGAGAGGGAAATAGGAGAAATGACAGGTTAGTTGGGGAGGCTTAATGGAGGAAATATGATTTAGATGTGATTACAATAAGGCTTTGAAGGTGGGTAGAGACTTAGATCTCAACTTCTATTGCTCTATGCCTTGAAGTCCTGTCTTATGTTGATGTCTCCCCTGGCCCCTACAGCTGTGTGACATTACCACAGTACTTTTCCATTATTTCTTTAAAGAATTTCTTCTGTCTACTACATTTCTACACATGAGCAGCTGCGTGGGTATCCTGCTATTAGTAATTTCCTTCTCGTGCCCCTTTTTCAAAGCTGGTTGATGTTGGTAAACTCCATTCCATGGCCTTGTTGTTAAATATAGTGTATTAGTGCCAGAGAAGCAGCATGGCTCAGTGGAAAGAGCACGGGCTTTGGAGTCAGAGGTCATGAGTTCAAATCCCAGCTCTGCCACTTGCCAGCTGTGTGACTGTGGGCAAGTCACTTAGCTTCTCTGTGCCTCAGTTACCTCATCTGTAAAATGGGGATTAAGACTGTGAGCCCCACGTGGGACATCCTGATTCCCCTGTGTCTACCCCAGCACTTAGAACAGTGCTCGGCACATAATAAGTGCTTAACAAATACCAACATTATTATTAGTGCCAAAGGCAGAACTACTATAGAAGTCAAATGTGGCATCTGAAATAAATTCAGGTCTATAGCCATATGTAAGTTTGGACAGTCTGGTTACTCTGTATCAATCTGTATCAATGGAATTCATTGAGTACTTAAGGCATGAAGAGCACTGTACTGAGCACTTGGGAGAGAATATGACAAAGTTGATAGACATGTTTCCTGCCCATAACAAGCTTATCTTTGACTTCTCTCTGATATGTAACTCCATATTCAATCTAGCTTTTAATTATGTTGCTTCTCCCGCAGTTAATTTCATGTATCCCTTCCTCTTTATCCCTTCCTCCAACTCTCTGGTTTAATTCCATATCACGTCAAGACTGGATTACTGCAATGCCCTCCTTAATGAGCTCCCCTCCTCAAGCCTCTCCCTCATCAATCTATCTATATACAGCTCTCTCATTATCTTTTTGAAAACATCCCTTCCTACAAACTCCCAGTGGCTACCAATTTCTACTCACATAAAGCAAACACTAATATTAGTTTCAAGGCTCTCCATCACCTGTGGTTCTCTTATTCTATTCTTTTTATTCCCAAACTAGCATGTTATTTCTCCCAGACAAGCATCTAACTTTCACTGTTCACCTTTCTCCCAGCTCTGTCTCACTGCTCACAACTTTCCCTTTATGTAACTCCCTTCCTCTTTAAAATCTGCCAAACCAAAGGCCACTCCACTTTATTATTACTTTTTATGGTATTTGCTAAGTGCTTACTATGTACCAGGTATTGTACTAATCACTGAGAGAGAAACAAGGTTATCGGGTTGGACCCAGTCCCTGTCCCGCATAGGGCTCACAGTCTTAATCCCCATTTTACAGATGAGGTAAATTGAGGCACAGAAAAGTTAAGTGACTTACCTAAGGTTACACACCTGGCAAGTTAAGGAGCTGGGATTTGAACCCAGGTTCTTCTGACTTCCAGGTCTGTGCTATATGCACTAGACCATACTGCTTCCCAAGCCCACATAAAATTGATATCCTCCAAGTATATTTCCTGAAATGATCCCTCACTTTCATTGTCCTAACACCCCTCAACTTGTTACCCTTATGAATATTATAATTATTTACCATTAGTTAATTGTATCACTTATTAATTACTAATTATGGTATTTTCTCTGTCATTTCATTCAGTTTGTGTGCTCTTTCTCCTAAAGTAAATTTGACAATTTGTCTGCCTACCTTCATTAGATAATAAATTTTAACTTCTCTTATATGTTGCCAAACACCTAGCGTTGTGTTCTGCACAAAGTAGTATATTTGTAATATTATTGATGATGAATGAATGTGTATATCCATTTATGTACATATTTGTATTTATACTTATACATTCAATTATTGATTCAACAATTTCCTGCTGTAGCCTCATTCTTCCTTCTCCTCCCACTCTTGGTAAATTAATTTTGTCTGTCTCCTTTAGATTGTAAGCTCCTTGCATGTAGGGAATGTGTGTCTTGCTTCTTTTGTACTCTCCCAAGCACTTATTACCATGCCTAACACTCAGTAGGTTCTCAGTACACACTGTTGAATGATTGATTGATATTTGATTAAAGTTTGCTGACAGATTGGCAACATACTATATCAATCTTCCAAAGGCCATTCTGTCATTTTTAATTTAATTTTCATATTCTGTTTATGCGTGCATCATTAGACAATCAGTCATATTCACTGAGAGATTACTGTGTACACAATACTGTACTAATTCATTCAACCATATTTATTGAACACTTACTGTTTGCAGAGCACTGTACCAAGTACTTGGAAAGTAGAATTCAGCAACAAATAGAGACAATCTCTGCCTACAACGGGCTTGGGAGAATAAAATGAAACAGAGTTGGAAGAGATATTTCCTGCTCTCAAAGATCTTGCAGTCTAGACGGGGGATAGTCATTAATATAAATAAATAATGGGTGTTACATAAGTCCTGCAGGGCTGAGGGTGGATTGAATGAAGGGTGGAAATGCTAGGTACTGTGTTGCCTAGATAGCATAATTCAATAATTAAATTCAACTCTGTCACCAGTGGAGAGCTTTTGTTGTGAATGAGACTTGCCAGAAACAGCAATAAAACCTAAATTAGCTGAACAGCAATAACAATAATGGCATTTCTTCAGGGCCTAAATCTCTGAGGGCATCTCTCTGGACTGTAATTTATGGTTGGAACATGGAACAGTAACTGAATTCCCTTTAGGGAGCTTTTACGACAGTTGTTTTGTGACCCTATGACACTTGTCCACTGAGTTTGCCAATGGTTCATCTTTCTGACTATAAATCATGATCTGAAATGACACATGGTTGTTTGAATAATTATTTAGTAGACAATGGCTTTGATCCTATTTTCTCTTAGAGGAGGTATTGTCCCTTACTTTCCAAGGAGTAAAGTAGCAAATATGTCAAGCATCCCTGAAGTAATCATCAGTACTAGAATGTGGGAGTTACATTCTCAAAGACCCTTATTTTAAGGGAAACATGTGCTATAATATTCTCTCTTTAAGCGATTCTATGATGACGATGATGATGGTATTTGTTAAGCACTTACTATGTGCCAAGCACTGTTCTAAGCACTGGAGTAGATACATGGTAATCAGGTTGTGCTATGTGGAGCTCACAGTCTTAATCCCCATTTTACAAATGAGGTAACTGAGGCACAGAGAAGTGACTTGCCCAAAGTCAGACAGCTGACAAGTGGTGGAGCTGGGATTAGAACCCGTGGCTTCTAACTTCAAAGCCCGTGCTCTTTTCACTAAGCCACACTGCTTCTCAGTACACATGTGCATCACTTCTTCAGACATTGCTCTATGCAGGTAATAGAGTTCTCACACAACCCAAAGCAGGAAATGAAAAGAGTCATTATGAAAGAAATGGTGAAGAATTATGAGCTGATTTCAGAATAATCAGGTAGTCACCAAAATGTCTGCCAGCTCCAAACCCCAGATACTGATTTTGCTCCTAAGTTAGCCAGTACAAGCTGGAAACTACACTAGCAAGTGAAGAAGAAAGACTGGACAATTTCTGGGATCCTCCAAATGTGAAAAATGGATTTGGGGATATAAATTATTCCAAAGAGTTGTGTACCCTGATCAAATTTACCCCCTAATTGTTCAGCCTTCCAAATGAATGGCCCTGGGCTACCTCATTGATTGTCAGTATAATGAAATAATCTTTCTTCAGTGTTGAGAGAGAACATAAAAACACTACAGAATCCCAAAATTATAAAGATAATTTCTGTCTTATTGTTCCTGAAATACTGACCAAGTAAATTAGATTTTTTTAGGTCCCTGGAATATGGGTGGCTGTTTGTGAGCCTAAGGTATGGGGAAAATGCATACTTTGGCAGGGCATATTATTAGCCAGATAGGAACTTAGGTAATTCTTGGGAGCTGACTAATGTTGAGCCAGAATCTCTCAGCACACAAGCTATTTCCTGGGAATAGGTTAGGCAACTTCGGATGCTACGTTAATGCTTTTGAGCCAGCAGCATACCATTAAGTGCATTGAGGCTGATATTTACTAAATATTGTTCTAGTAACTTGAAAAATATATACCCATGTCCCCCAAATCAATGAATTAGTCTCACAAGAAGTTCATAATGATTTTGGAAAGAGCACGGGCTTTGGAGTCAGAGGTTATGAGTTCGAATCCCAGCTCTGCCACTTGTCAGCTGTTTGACTGTGGGCAAGTCACTTCACTTCTCTGTGCCTCAGTTACCTCATCTGGAAAATGGGGATTAAGACTGTGAGCCCCACGTGGGGCAACCTGATTCCCCTGTGTCTACCCCAGCGCTTAGAACAGTGCTCTGCACGTTGTAAGCGATTAACAAATACCAAACAACAACAACAACAACATTTCACCTCAGTCCAGTGGAAAGCATTGCGTCTTGAAATGATCACTGACCAGGTTTCCACTTTTGTGGATTCAAAAACGAAGCAACGTCACCCTTCCTTTTCTCCTTCCTCTACTAATCAAACAGTAGTACTTACCAAACATCTACTGTGTACACAACACTGTACTAAATGCCCTTAAGGATATTACAGTGGAACAGGGGAGTCAGGTCCAACTTGATTTCCAGTTAGGAAGAAGAGGAAGATGCAAAGATGACCATTTGTTTAAACGGCAGAGTATATCAACAAATATGTTCAAAAGTTTGGTGAGTGGCGAGGTTTTTTTTGTTTGTTTGTTTATATGGTATTTGTTAAGCATTTACTTTGTGGTAAGTACTGTATTGAGCTCTGGGATAGATACAAGTTAATTAGGTTGGACACTGTCACTCTTCCACATACTACTACTAATAATAATGTTACTTGTTAAGCACTTACTATGTGCCAAGCACTGTTCTAAGAGCTGGGGTAGATACAAGGTAATTGGGTTGTCCCACGTGAGGCTCACAGTCTTTTAATACCAATTTTATAGATGAAGTAACTGAGGCACAGAGAAGTTAAGTGACTTGATCAAGGTCACACAGCAAAGAAGTGGCAGAGCCAGGATTAGAACACAGATCCTTCTAACTTCCAGGCCCATGCTTTATCCACTAGCCCACACTGCTTTGTGGAAATGGGCCAGAGAAAAAGAACTGAGGAAACCTGGAGGAGGTGGGATTTCAGATGGACTTTGAAAATGTGGATATCTGTGGTCTGACTGATTTGAACAGAGAGGGATTTCTAGATAAGAAAAAGGGTGTGAGCAGTGTGTTGGAGGCAGAAGAATCAAGAAGGAAGCTGTGAAAAGGTTAGCTTGGGAGGAATTCAGAGTGAGCTGCAGTGTAATGGGCTGAGATAGTACATAGGTAAGGGGAGAAAATTGATGGAGTGCCTTCAAGTCAGTCGTCAGGACTTTCTGCTTGATACAGAAAGGACTGGGTAGTTTCTGGGTAGTGGAAAGACTCATAGATCACTTTAGAAAAAATGTTCTGGGCAACAGAGATCAATATAGGCTAAAGAGGGTTTGAAGGCAGAGAGACCATTGCAGAGACCTATACTGTACCCAGAATATGATAGGAATTTGGACCAGGATGGTGGCCATACAGGTGAAGAGGAAGGAACAGATGTGGGACATGTTGGGAAAAAACTGGTAAAATCTAGTGGCAGGTGATCCTGCAGCTTTCCTGTCCAACTTTTCCCTTCCCTTAGACTCACCCTGTGGTCTCCTGGATCCCTCCACACCTCCCAGCCTTTGGATTTGTTTTTTAATAGCACCAATACTGGTGGATTTCTTCAGGGAAGAGGAAGGGGCCAGGGGGCAGTGGACAACATCCAAGAGAGATGTGGAAAAATGGGCTGCTCAGCAGCCTGCTGCCTCAAGGAATAGTGGATAGAGCATGAACCTGGGAGTTAGAAAATCATGGGCTCTAATCCCTGCTCTGCTACTTTCTGCTATGGGACTTTGGGCAGGTAACATCACTTCTCTGAGTCTCAATTACCTTATCTGTAAAATGGGGATTGAAACTGTGAGCCCCATGTGGGACAGGGAATATGTCCATCCTGATTTACTTGTATCTATTCTAGCACTTAGTATAGTGCCTGGTACATAGTAAGTGCTTAACAAATATCACAATTATTACTATTTTTTCCTGCCCTCCTTCCTCCTCCTCCTCCTCATCCACCACCTTGGTTCCTAGGAGAGGACAGTACTAACTTCAAGACATATCTACTTAGATGCCCTGCCGATACCTCAAATTAAGCATGTCAAAAAATGAACTCTAATCTTCCCACCTAAACCTTGTCCCTGTGTTTCCCATCACTGTAGACAACATCACTATCCAAGCTATTTCATAAGTCTGAGGCCTTGACATCCACGACTCATGTCTCTCATTCCACCAGCATATTCAGTCTGTCACCAAATCCTGTCAGTTCATCCCTCACAGCACTGCTAAAATCCATCCTTTCATCTCCATTCAAATTGCTACCGTGCTGATCCATGCATTTATCCTATCCTTCCTTAACTACTGCATCTGCCTCTTTGCTGACCTCTGGCATCCTGTCTGTCTTCACTCCAATCCATATTTCACTCTGCTGCACCGATCATTTTATCAACAAAACGTTCACTTGATGTCCCCCCATTTCTCAAGAACCTCCAATGGCTGCCCATTCTCCTCTACATCAAACAGAAACTATTTACCATTGGCTTTAGAGCACTCAGTCAGCTTGCTCCATCTTATCTCACCTCACTAATCTCCTACTACAGCCTAGCCCACACACTCCACTCCTCTAGCACCAGTTTACTCACTTTGCCCCAATCTTGTCTATCTCACCACCAACCCCATTCCAACATCCGCCTCCTGGCCTGGAACTCCCTCCCCATCGGTATACACCAGACCACCACTCTGTACACCTTCAAATATTGTTGAGTTCGCATCTATTCCAAGAGGGCCTTCCTTGATTAATTGCTCTTTTCCCTGGCTCACTCTCCCTTCTACGTCATCGATGCATTTGGATCGTGGCCTTTGGTTATTTGATATTCTCCCACCCCCAGTCCCACAACACTTGTGTACATATCTTTAAATTGTAAATTACAAGTTGTGTATTTATTCCTATTTATGTCTATCTCCCCCTCTAGATTGTAAACTCATCATGGGCTGGGAATGCGTCTGCTATTTGTGTTTTACTATACTCTCCCAAGCACTTAGTACAGTGCTCTATACATAGTAAGTACTCAGTAAATGCCATTGATTGATTCACATACCTCAGTGAAAATAAATCACATTCTTAATGTTTTTATCAGACAGTGTAGTGAAACTCACTGCCCTGATAGAGAATAATAACAACTGCGGTATTTGCTGAGCACTTACTTTGTTCCAAGCACTGTACTAAATACTAGGGAAGCAGCCTGGCTTAGAGGAAAGTGCACAGGCTTAGGAGTCAGAGGATGTGGGTTCTAATCCCAGCTCTGTCACTTGTCTGCTGTGCGACCTAGGGTAAGCTACTTGACTTCTCTGTGCCTCAGTTACCTCATCTGTAAAATGGGGATTAAGACTGTGAGCCCCACATGGGACAACTTGATTACCTTGTATCTACCCCAGCACTTAGAACAGTGCTTGGCACATAGTAAGTGCTTAACAAATACCATTATTATTATTTTTATTATTATTATTATCATGAGAAAATCAGGTTGGATATGGTCCCTGTCCCATAGTCTAAGGGAGAGTGAAACAGGTATTTAATCCCCATTTTACAAGTGAGAGAACTGGGGCCCTGAGAAGCTAAATGATTTGCCCACAGTCATACAGCAGGCAAATGGCAGAGCCAGAATTATAACTCAGGTCCTCTGACTTCCAGGCCTGGATTCTATCTACTTTGTCATTCTGTTTCTGAGTGAGAAAATGTGGCCCAAAAGCCATACACTCTGTAGGTGAAGTGGTGATTAGAGACAATTATCTTGAAAATTCAGACCACTTTGAATGTCTTTGACTTAATTCAGGATTTCAGGCTGTATTGATTTTTTGAACCAATTCATCAGGTGGATGGCTCCAACTGTCCTCTTCTCTTGACAGATGCAGCTGTAGCCTGTGCATGCCCAGATATCACTTGTGAACACTTCAAACAGAAGTTCTGGTATCTCGTGATTCTTGATTTCCTTGGAAAAGTAATCAACAGCTAATATTTATGTCCTATTGATGACTGAAGTGCCTGGGCATATTGAGCCATTTGCATTATTGAATGCAATATTGTGTCATAGAGGAAGGAAGATCTAGATATACAGGTGCTTCAGAACATATTTATGCCTTCATGAAAAATGTTCTATAGTCTGTTCATTTACAAGAAACCAAACAATTCCCTTCTTCTTATTTCATTTGGAAATAAAATCATACTGAGTTTGTGAGAAGAAAGCTTATCCAGTGGTGAGAAAGAACTAGAAGAAAGATGTTTTATGAATGGACTAAGAGTACAAAATAACAAGAAGTACATCCTTGAGGTTCCTATCAAGTGCAGTCTTTCAACTTCATCAAGAAATAATTATGGAGAGGAATAGATAATTGATTATTTTTTCTCTCTTCTCCAGAGAAGATGGCTTCACAGCCTTCTTCAGAATTTCCCTCATTATTTCAAAATCTTTATATTAAGCATCTTCTTCTGCAGTTCACGCCTATTTCAGAATGCAGAACACATCTTTAGACCCTTTCTTGTTCAGGGTTTTTTTACCATTGAGTACTGGAAAATAAATTTTCCACTGCCCTTGCAGGTGACGGCTGTGGATTAGTGATCATGTTCTTTACTTGTCTTCTGTCAACAATTGCAGGAATGGAAAGGAAAACAGCTATTCACCTCCAGTAAAATGTAAGTTTTGAATCAGACATTTGGAAATAGAGGACAGTAGGGAGAAAAAGACTGACAAAAAAGATGATAATAGTTAACAATTTACACTTTTTTTGCCAGACAGGATTTTCTCTGGCCTATTGAAGCTACTTTGATATGCTCAGTATTTTGCTCATCAGAAATGGATAAGAACAGGGCAGACTCTAATTTGCACAAAAGCCCTGGAAATAGTATTGCAATTTGGCTAGAGATCCACCTACCTTGGAATACAGTTGGCCCATGTTAACACCACCTGAATCAACTCATTCAGGTCTTCAATCCTTATGAAAACTTTTTTTCCATGAATACACTTTGATTCAACCCCTGAGATTTTCCCCTGCCCTTATAATAAAACCCAGGCAAAATGCAGGACTGTGTTCTTAAAATCATCTGAGGTAAAGCAGACTTGGAAAAAGGAAATATTAAGGCAGAAAAAATTAATTGGGCAAAGATAGCATATGGAAACACAAGAAACTCTATTTCAAATGGAAAAACACCTGCTAATCCAGAGTGAAAACAGATTGGAAAAAAATATCCTCTTGCATTTCAAGGTTTCTTCTGCTTAAGTCTAGATTGATTTAAAGACTGACAAAACAATTTGTCTGCATATTTTGATGCCTAAAAAGAAATGCAAAACTGGTTAACAGATGTAAGGAAAAGGGAAAGAGGAAAGTTAGACTGCCTCCAAGTTTTTTCTATGAGAGAAAATTGAATTTGACATTTTATGATATTACAATGAGAACCAAAGAGAACTTGAATGTCTTTTCATAATATAAGCTTGCCAAAGTGTGCTTGAGGAAGGAAATATGAGACCAATGTAACTGCTCCTTTCGATTTCTCTTGTACTGCATTATTTTTCCTCCTGTTCATTGTATGGAAAGAATAATAAAAGGAGACAGGTCCATGGCCGAGTGGAAATACAGATCCCTAACACATAAAGATCTAAGTTCAAGTTCCAAGTTTCGTTTGGTCAGCAGGAACTGATAAATAATTCATAGCACTCAACTGCAAAATGCACTTTTTTTCCAGGAATCTAGAACAGGTAAAGGAATACAATGTTTTATATAAATCTTGTGATGGATTTTAGAAGGTTAGTAAGTGTTTTATAGCTCCACAGGTCTGTTCTTCCATAATGGGAGGGTAATAGACAAGACTTTTTTGATTAATAATATGGGAATCATACTGCATCAACTAAAACATTTTTCAAAGCAAGTTTATGAAACAGACTGCCGTGTGAAGTTCATAATTTCACAGATGGAATTGAGCTACCTCTATGTTATGTTTAGCAGTCAACAGCATCTCTGGGTTTATCACCAGTTCTCTAGCCTGTCTTAAATACTTGTAAACCAGAAGAGAAGACACTAGAACAAGCTTATGCCATTTGAGTTTGGGGTGGAACATTTAGATTATGTAATCATTTGAGGATTCAAGGATTAAAATTAAAGATCTTGATAAAAATTGAGTGAACAATGTTAGCATTCAGACTTCAGCGAAGTGATCAAAACAAATAATTACAACTTCCTTTTGACTCTGCACAAGATTTGAAAGTCTAGAATAATTCAGTTTCTCCAAAAGCAATCTTTATCCCTGTTTTACAGAGAAGTAATTGAAGCACAGAGAAGTTAAGTGACTTGCTCAAGGTCACACAGCACAGAGGTGGTGAAGCAGGTTTAGGACCCAGGTCCTCTGACTCCCAGACCTATGCACTTTCCACTTGGTCACATATCTTCTGTATAAAACTCTGCCCATCTAATGTTATTCAGGAGGATGTTTTACTCTGTTCCCTAAAAATGCCAGAACATTTAATCTATGCATTTTCTGAGACTCTGTGGGTATAAATCATTACCCAAATTCAGGATACCCAGTAAGACATCAGTATGTTATTCTGCTCCAGGGAGAAGCAGATCCAGTCCTTCTACCAGCAGTGTATTCAGTCAAAGATGGCTAGCAAAAGCTTAAAATTAAGGGGCTCTTTTGACCAATCTCCCTCTCTCCTATTTTATTAGTATTTGATAGAGGGGGAAACTTTGAAGAGTGTGCCTTTATGGGATGCTTTTTCTAAGCTATTTAGACTTTCAAAATGGGGCTGAAAGATTTCCTTGTAGTATGCCCTGCCACTTCTCAGTTTATTTCTGAATCGATTATCAAGCCAGGGTTACTACTTCAGTGTAAGTAAGGTTCCTTTCCTCTTTCTCCAGGAATAGTTTGCTACCACAGTAGCAGGCAGGAGCACCGCTCGATAATTTGCACTGCTTCCCAATTCAGTTCAACTGCAGAAAACACAGCAGTGACAATGGACTGTCTGTGCTTCTGGCCCTAATCAAAAACACTTATCATAGGTTCAGTTACAATGCAACTTGAAAATAGGGAAAAGATTTAGAACGGAGAGGCAGAGAGGCAGTGGCTTATCGTGGTTGACCTGGTTTTGTCAACCACAAAAAACACTGCCGGTAGGAGAGATACCACTCTAAGAGTGAAATAGAAGCTGGGCATTTTAGCTCAACAGGAATTTCAAGAAACACAAGTTGTATGAGTTGAGTGGCAGACATCCAGAGAGAGCTGCCAACTCACCTTTTCCTGGGAGGTGAATGGGAACCAAGAGAGTTTCTGTGTATCTGGCTTTGACACAAGGGAGCGTTTTAATTTCTATGCACTTCTCAAGTACAAAAAATCACTGGAAGTTTCATCACCTGGTCATGGTCAGTTCAGAATTTTAAAGGGTACATTTTCAGCAGGGGACTTGAGGCTCAGTTTCATTAGGAAAATCTGAATGAAAGGAAAACACAAGAAGTATTGGAAAACCTCAAAATATATCTGAGGAAAGGGGAGAATACAAATGAAGTGGTTAGTCACATTTAAGCCAACTGATACTTTTAATATTTTTAGCCCAATATGTTCTATGGATACCAAATGGTCAAAGGGTCTTGAAGTAAGCAAGAGTTTGAATTTCATTTAAAACTGAGTTTTACCATGTGGTTCATCAGTGCTAAGTAATGGTGGGCATGGTCTGCTTTGTAAACAGTCAGAACAGTCCAGCCATTGAAAAGCTTGTATTGTCTCTGAATGAAATCCCTGCTGGGGACTGGCTTTTCTTGCTGGGTTAAAAACAAAAAGCAGGTGTGTTTGGCTCAGATCCTACTGAAAGCCATTCTTGCCATGACATCGGGATGTAGTGAAATACAGGACAAATTCAGACAAATCAAATTTGCGGACTGTAGAATCACTTAATTTGAATTCACAGATAAGGCTCACTTAGTTTTATAACACCTCATGTTTTGGAGGAAGCCTCAGAGACAGATGGTAGGGAAGAAGAGAAACATTGTAAATCCTGGATTAAAAATAAATATAATTTAAGAACTAAGTTCTCCCGTCATTCTACTGCTGTTTTTCTCTTTCAGGATAGGCTTAACATTAACAGGATAGTAAAAAAAGACTTTTGGTGGGGGGAGGAGGAAGGGGCCCACTCTGTGCTAAAAAAAAAAAAAAATCAAACAGGTCCACTGGAATACTGAAGGAAGCTTCTAGACAAAAGCCACCTATCAATGGGGCCTAGAATGTCCGATTGCCCTTACCACACCCTGAACTTTCTTATTACCTTCTCTTTATCTATGTAGATCAATTATCCAGAGAGGGATACTTGACACACTCCAGTCTTGTTTGAGTGTTTGTCTCATGTTAATCTGGCCACTTTCCCCCAGTGGATTAGATAATAATACTCTATATGAGTGATTCAAAGCACAGCTTCCATTTACTGCACGGTCTAAAGAAAGAGAATGAATGAATGTAAGAATAAACACATGAAAATTAAAGCAGAGTCCCCAAATGCAACTCACAGATTTTGCCAGTAACACAATGGTTGGCAAAACTAATACTCATTTGAAAAGCAGTTGTCATCTACCAGCATGCAGTCAGTTCTAGTACTTGGTTGAGTTCTTGAAAAGCCCATGCTGAAGAAAACTCACATTACTGTACTCAACCCTTGATATAAGCCAGGCACATGTATACAACCACTTCTTCCAACATCACTTTATATTGTGTCTAGACAGATGTAGGTTGTCCAAAAGAATGATCCCCTTTTCAGTGGGCAGGGGATGTGTCCACTAATTCTGTTGTATTGTACTCTCCCAAGAGCTGAGTACATTGGTCTGCACATAGTAAGCATTCAATAAATACCACTAGTATTTGGTAGTGGATCCTCCAAAATTCATAGTGAAAACATGCACTTAGGAGAAAGGATGTGTTTACAGGGTAAATAACTTCCTTGGTCAATTAATAATATTTATTGAGTGCTTACTCTATGTAGAGTGTTGTACTAAGTGCTTGGGAAAGAATAACACAGTCAGCGGTTATAATCCCTGCCTTCAAGGAATTGACAATCCAGTAGGGGAGATAGACACTAAAATAAATTACAGGTAAGGGGAAGCGGCAAAGTTTAAATGCTTGTAAGTGCTAGTTGGGATAGTATTGTTGATTATGATAGTAAGCGCTATCATATTGAAATGGAGTTAGGGCTTCTGCCAAAATCTGAGGAGCGTAAAAGAGAGAAATGATGGCTATGAATCAACTATTTGTCTCTCAGTTTTTACCCAAACCTCCTCAAAAACAATCAGAGGTTCCTGATTTTGGTTTCCCTGAGACCTGTGGTGGTTCTCACTTTCCCACTTTTGATATTCTCAATGCCCTCATGGATCTTCCCCTAAATCCCCGACTTGGGTTCACTCTCCTTTCTCTCCAAGCTGAAAGAAGCAGCCATACCACTATGAGAGAACAGTAAAAAATAAGACAGAAAGAGGAAATCTCTTCAGAACATAAAGCCATCCAAGCAAGTGCTATAGGCCTAGGTACCAAATGAGACCCAAAGTTTGAAGAAGCAACACTTGCAGGAAATAAGGTGGTTCAGAGGTTCCTGCTACAACCCAACTCACACACTTCGCTCCTCTAATGGTAACATACTCACTGTACCTCCATCTCATCTATTCTGCCACAGACCTCTCACCCACATCCTGCCTCTGGACTAGAATGCCCTTCCTCTTCATATCTGACAGAAAATCATTCTCCCCACCTTCAAAAACCTTATTAAAAGTACATTTCCACCAAGAGGCCTTCCCAGACTAAGCCCTCATTTCCTCTTATCCCACCCCCTTATGTATCACCTTTGCAGTTGGATCTATACCCTTCATTCTCCCCTTCCTCAGTTCCACAGCATTTATCTGCAATATCTGCAATTTATTTGTTTATATTAATGTCTGACCTCCCTCTAGACTGTAGGCTCATAGTAAATAGGGAATGTGCATCCACTCTGCTATATTGTACTCTTGCAAGTGCTTAGTAAAATGCTCTGCACTCAGTAAGCACTCAATAAATATGATTGACTGTTTGATCATACAGGTAGGTTTGCTGACAGTAGAGTCCTGCCTCAGACTTTAAAGAATAAATTCATTCAATAGTATTTATTGAGCGCTTACTATGTGCAGAGCACTGTACTAAGCGCTTGGGATGAACAAGTCGGCAACAGATAGAGACAGTCCCTGCCATTTGACGGGCTTACAGTCTAATCGGGGGAGATGGACAGACAAGAACAATGGCAATAAACAGCGTCAAGGGGAAGAACATCTCATAAAAACAATGGCAACTAAATAGAATCAAGGTGATGTACAATTCTTTAACAAAATAAATAGGGTAACGAAAATATATACAGTTGAGCGGACGAGTACAGTGCTGTGGGGATGGGAAGGGAGAGGTGGAGGAGCAGAGGGAAAAGGGGAAAATGAGGCTTTAGCTGCGGAGAGGTAAAGGGGGGATGGCAGAGGGAGTAGAGGGGGAAGAGGAGCTCAGTCTGGGAACGCCTCTTGGAGGAGGTGATTTTTAAGTAGGGTTTTGAAGAGGGAAAGAGAATCAGTTTGGCGGAGGTGAGGAGGGAGGGCGTTCCAGGACCGCGGGAGGACGTGACCCAGGGGTCGGCGGCGGGATAGGCGAGACCGAGGGACGGTGAGGAGGTGGGCGGCAGAGGAGCGGAGCGTGCGGGGTGGGCAGTAGAAAGAGAGAAGGGAGGAGAGGTAGGAAGGGGCAAGGTGATGGAGAGCCTTGAAGCCTAGAGTAAGGAGTTTTTGTTTGGAGCGGAGGTTGATAGGCAACCACTGGAGTTGTTTAAGAAGGGGAGTGACATGCCCAGATCGTTTCTACAGGAAGATGAGCCAGGCAGCGGAGTGAAGAATAGACCGGAGCGGGGCGAGAGAGGAGGAAGGGAGGTCAGAGAGAAGGCTGACACAGTAGTCTAGCCGGGATATAACGAGAGCCCGTAACAGTAAGGTAGCCGTTTGGGTGGAGAGGAAAGGGCGGATCTTGGCGATATTGTAGAGGTGAAACTGGCAGGTCTTGGTAACGGATAGGATGTGTGGGGTGAACGAGAGGGACGAGTCAAGGATGACACCGAGATTGCGGGCCTGAGAGACGGGAAGGATGGTCGTGCCATCCACGGTGATAGAGAAGTCTGGGAGAGGACCGGGTTTGGGAGGGAAGATGAGGAGCTCAGTCTTGCTCATGTTGAGTTTTAGGTGGCGGGCCGACATCCAGGTGGAGACGTCCTGGATAATAAATAAATAAATACCAGGTCTATTTCCCTAGAGTAAATCTTACAGGTGTATGAATTGCTGAGAGAAGATTATGTCAAATGTGGATATTTTCACTGGAAAAATCCTTTCACAGAACATGGAGATTAGCATCCTATTTATAAATGTGGAGCATGATTCTCCCAGAATTTGAAAGGTATGCAGTGATAGTACCCTGGGTTGTACCAGGCAATTTTCCAGAGCTGAACTGATTCTCCTTTTAAAGCATGGGAAGATTAGAAATCATTCCCTGTCTGATTTCATTCAGGATAAAAATGGGGAAGGGTTTTCACAAATTATGAAAGCTCAAGATGAGTTTGCAAAATAAAAGGAAGTTTTTTTCCCAAAGTGAAAAAAAATACCTATTAGATATAGCTAGGTAAGCAAGTTTGAAACCTCATGTAGAATCAATCAATTGGTGATGTTTATTGAGCACTTATTGTGTGTAGATCATTATACAAGCACTTAGGAGAATTAATGGATGGTGATCCATTCCCAAATGGGGTTTACCGTAAATGCCTATATATTCCTTTCCTATATGCCTACCCTATTACTTCTCCAGATTTATTTCCCCTTTGTTCTCTTCTCCTATCTTAAACCTTAATTGGAAGCTTGTGAAAAACCAAACAGGGACAAAATATTTTTTATCATTCAAGGGGAGTTAAACAGATGTTATCAACTATGTATACCTAACCTTTATCCAAATTTGGTCCAGAGAATGAATGCATCTGGAGCTTGGAGTTCACTAATACCAACTGAAGGAAGTTCACCAGGAGTCTGCATAAATCATTGATTTAAATGCCAATGAAATCGATGTTACTCATTCTATTTCAACAATTACTGAAATGCTAAAGAGCTAGATAGTAAGGCACCTTTTATTCCTAAGGTTTCGATTGTGTTTAAGGGGGTTCATTTCAGACTTAATAATTGCTATGTCATTTTTCAGGAACTAGTGGATAGCACCACAACCAACAGAAAAAGTAGTGCTTATTTAAACAGTACATCTCTAAGACACATTAGTGAAACATTTAATGGGCCTAGAATTTAATTTGAATAATCTAAAATAATCTCTGTTTCTTATGAAGTATCATCTCAGGAAATAAAGTTGCGTGGAGAACTCATGTGATATGAATCGAATAATGTGCTAAAAACTTCAAGGGAAAATATACTGCAAACAACCACTGATAGAATTTGTTCTCGTGAAACTGGCTTTGATGAAGGTCTCAATTTAAGTATACCAGAGCAAAGTAAATATATCCGAGAAAATCAATGGGAAAATAACACTGTGTGTTTAATGTGGTTCCAGAAAATTGAGTAATGTACAGTTGTTATCCTTGTTTTTGATATTTTATATCCTGTAAGAATCACATATCCATTTCAAACTGAATATAGGAATCTTCCTAATGCCAAGTGAGATAAAATGTTATATTTTAACAGGCATAGAACTTTCAAGCAACAGTAGGATCCGAAGGGAAAGAATTCTGTATCTGTTTGAACTTGTAAAAGGCATTACGTAGATGAAAAATGCAACTTTCCAAGTCAAAATGTAGCTCGATATGAAAGGGACAGTACCCCTGCTTAATAAGAATTTTCTGTTTTCTTAGCTGGCTCCAACTAGAGTTTAGTTTGTGTCTCAGTTGAATAGTAGTACTCCTCCAACATAGTTCCACATTACATGATTGAGACTTCACCAGGAACTATTTTGGGAAGGGGAATCATTCAAAAAAAAAAAAAAATCTTAGTATTAAATAAGTAAATCTTCCTAGAAAGAGCTCAGTAAAATGGGCAAATTCATAATCTCTCTCCAAAAGTCCCAAAGTGTTATAAATATCCCATAGCCATATAAATTACTATTATCCATAAAAGGTTGTAATTTGCATTCCATGATTTTTTCAAAAGCTACTATATAATTTTATTACTGAGGAATGTAAGGTCATAATTTATGCCAATCTTGGAATCAGCTGCTTCACAAATGAAGATGTCATTAAGTGCCATGAGTAATTTCAGCTATGAGCCTTAAACTCTATTTTATCAGTTAGTTTACAGGGTCTAGAAATAGTATTACTAATAAAATTCCTTGTATCTGTATAGCACTTCTACTTTTACGATGAGCAAGCTCTCCTTTCCTCTTCTCTCACTCCCTCTTGGATCACCCTGACATGTTCCCTTTACTCTTGCCTGCTCCCAGCTCCACAACACTTAAGTACTTATCTGTAATTTATTTATTTATATCAATGTCTGTCTCCCCCTCTAGACTCTAAGGTCACTGTGGGCGGGGAATTTGTCTGTTTATTATTATACTGTGCTCTTCCAAGTGCTTAGTACTGTGCTTTGCACACATTAAGTGCTCAACAAATATGATTAAATGAATGAATTTTGGCTCTATAACATTCTTGTGGCTAGGGAGAGACCATTTTACAGATAGGAAACTGAGGCACCAAGAGGTTAAGTGACTTCCTGAGATCCCAAAGAAGACTCGTGGTAGATGTGGGACTAGAATCTAGTTCTCCTGACTACCAGCACTATTCTCTTTCACCAAATCACATTGCCTCTTCATAGATTAGACAGAATAAATGCACACTGTATATCCTGTGTGCACATTGAATATGTAAGTGTGAAAGAGATTCTCTGGATGATACTCATACACATGGATACAATCTCACCATCAACAGGTCATTGTCAAACCAAAGAGCAATTCTATTTTAGTAGTTTGCATGTATTTAAACTTCTAAAGGATGGAAGAAGTATTCTCGTGTTCACTTTGGATAGGCTTGTAATAGAGGAATACCATAAATCATGCCAGGAGTGGGTCACATTAAAGGTCTATCCCAGCCTAGTAATCTGTAGTAGTAATATCAATAATAGTAGTAATAGTAGTAGTAGTAAGAACAGGAGTAGTAATAATAGTAATAGTAGCTGCAGCAGCAGTATTGCCTAGTGGATAGAGCATGGGTCTAGGGAGTCAGAAGGACCTAGGTTTTAATTCTGGCTCTGCTACCTGTCTGCTGTGTGGCCTTGGAAGGATCTGCATGTCACTTTACTTCTCTGTGCCTCAGTTACCTCATCTGTAAAATGGGGATGAAGACTGTGAGCTCCATGAGGGACAGGGACTGTTTCCAACCCAATTTGTTTGTATCCACCCCAGAGCTTAAAAGTCTTCCTGGCACATAGTAAGGGCCCAACAAATGTCACAGTTATTATTATTAGCAGTAGTAATGGTGGTATTAGTTAAGCATTTACTATGTTTCAAGCACTGTACAAAAGGTTGGGGTAGATGCAAAATAATTAGGTTGGACACAGTCCTCATTCCTCACTGGGCTCACAGTGTAAGGAGGAAGAGAGAGCAGGGATTTAGTCCCCATTTTACAGATGAGGAAACTGAAGGACAGAGATGTGAAGTGATTTGCCCAATATCACCCAGCAGGCAGTTAAGTGGTAGAGTCAGGATAAGAACCCAGATCCTCTGACCCACAGGCCAATGCTCTTTCAACTAGGCCATATTGTTGTTAAAGTAGTAGCAGTAATGCTATCTATTGAGCATTCACTGGATGCAATGAACTAAATCCTTAGACAAGTACAACAGGTGGAGAAGGTAGGTTCCCTAACCACAAATAACCTTCCTCGACAAACGTCCTAATGCTTGGGGAAGTACCATCTAGCATCTCTAAATTTGCCCTCTACATTTCTAATTTTACCCACTATATCCCTAACTTTCTCTTTAGTTCCAGAGCACACAACTACAAATTTAGTCAAACTACTTTAGGACCTATGGATAATAATGAAACCAAGTATAATCTACAAGTAATCTGAAAAATTCATCTTCAAAAAATACCCTCTGGCTTCACTTTTTTGACAATTTTATGTTTAACCTGGAATATCTGAATAATTGAGGTCAAAATATGTTTGGGACCCTGAATTATTTAGATTAATTACTAGTGCATACCTGGCATGTGTTCTTTTAAGACATTTCAAGGACTGATGACATTGTGATTCCCTTTTGCTACTTGCAAAGAGCAGAAACAATTGATTGAATGAATGAATAAGAAAGATCAAACAGGAATTCTATGTTCTATTCTTTAAAAGCTGAGAAACTTGAACTTCACCATATAAACTCTCTTTTTCTGAACAAATATCTATTGTTGGCTTTGACAGTACTTAGAAAGAATTTACCATTATGTATTTTAATACAAATTGACACGAGTGTAAAATGATTTAGCAGAATGAGTTGATGTTGTCTGAAAAATAGCACTTGACCTAAGGAGTTCTGGAATAACATAGAGGTAAATTTGCATGATTTGTGCCATAAGCAATATTTACAATGTAAGAGGGCTTTAAAGATTAATACGCTCCTCAAGCATCACAGAAAAAGAGACAGTAAAGGTTACAAGAGTAATCAGTGAAACTTTGTGCTTATTTGTAGCCCCTTCAATTGAAAGATCCTTTGTTTTTCTGGTCATTTATTTAGTATACAAAGGAGAAATTGATATCTTAATCATCTTAATGACAATATTTTCTGCACATTTACCTTTTTTAATCAATGTGAGGAGATACATTATAGCCCTAAGGATTATTTGATTTATTTCCTCTCATTACTGAAATGGCCTAAATTAAGCATTGACCTCCTTTGTTGAACACTGAATAGCTTGAAGTTTGTGTAATGTAACATTTACATTACAATTTTAATAGTAATAATCAAACATATATATATGTGTGTGTGTGTGTGTGTATATATATATATGTGTGTATACATATATGTGTGTATATATATTGAAATATGTTTTCTCTTTGAGCTCTATGTTGATGCTTCCAATGGTAAAATCATTTTAGGGCACAACCCCAGCTAAGATTATGGATACATGGCTGACAGTTCCTTCCATGTCACCACACATGAAGGATTTCTATTTCAACTGTGCTGCTGTAATTGCTATTCATAGTACCTAGCACGGCTTCGGTTTTGCCTTTGAATACCATGATATTCCTGTAATGTCTTCCTTCCCTAGTGCTACACTCTAGTCTATTCGACTGTCTCTGTCATTTTCCATCAGTCCACTACTCTGCCTCATTTTTCAACAATTCTCTTGATCTCTTTGTTTATATTCACCCCTTTTTTGTGGTATTTGTTAAGTACTTACTAGATGCTAAGCAGGTATGTACTAAACACTGCAGTAGATACAAGCTAATCAGATTGGAAAAAGTCTACTGCCCCACATGGGGCTCACAGTCTTAATCCCCATTTTATAGATGAGGTAATTGAGTTCAGTATAGAGTATGTTAGGCTATCATGTCAAAATTCATTCTTCTCATATTTCTCACCCAGCAGAAGGATTTTTCAGTGAGCACAGCCTAATTCTCGCTCCAGATGTCTAACCTAGCTTGTGGAGCCTCTTAGGGGTAACTCTGTCTGAACTGTTATATTTTGGGGTCTACCCTAGAGCTTAGCACAGTTCAGGGCATAGAATAAATGATTAATAATTACCTGATCTAAATACTTTAAAGCATTTCTTTGTATTATTGTCTTTCTGAATGCCTCTAAAAATGGTATGTGAGTGATACTGGTGGGACTACTTAAGGAAGGAATTCAACTTCAGAGTAAGACCAAGAAAAGCATAGGTAGAAAGAGTTCATGCCTTGGCAAACTTTTCCCTAACAGTCATGGGGTTCAATGTCTGAAATAGAGCACGGATCATGGATTCTAATTCCTGCTCTGCCCCTTGTCTGGTGAGTGAACTTGGCCAAGTCACTTAACTTCTTTGTGTCTCAGTTTACCTCATCTGTAAAATGGGTATTAAGACTGTGAGCCCCAAGTGGAATAGGGACGATGTATAACCTTATCACCTTCTATCTACCCCAGTGCTTAGAATAGTGTTTGGCACATAGTAAGCATTGAAAAAAAGACTATTATTACTAGTAGTAATAATAATAAATTATTATAAATAATAAAGGATGTATCTGAAGTGCTTGTACCAAACTCTAAGAGTAAATTCTCACTAATGGTTTATTGTCGAAGAATAGCTTTGCTCACAATTTACCAGAACAAACACTTCTGGATCAGAAAGAAGCATTTTGAACAGAATTATTCTTATAGACATACAGTGCTTTAGATGGTATACCGAATAGAAAGGGAGTTTCAGGTGCATGATAAAAACGTAAAACAATGAAGGGAAAGGTTATCTAATTATTGAACTCTATAAACAAGTTATGATGACTATGGTATTGTTAAGCACTTATTATTTGTTAAACACTGTTCTAAACTCTAGAGTAGATACAAGTTAGACATGTCTGACCCATCACCTGTCCCACATGGGGTTCAGAGTCTAAATCAGAGAGAGAACAGGTAAAAAATTCCCATTTTACAGTTGAAGAAACTGAGGTTCAAATAAATGAAGTGACTTGCAAAAAGTCACACAGCAGACAAATGGTGGAGCTGGGATTAGACTCCAGGTCTCTGAATCCCAGGCTGGTGCTTTTTACACTAGATCACACCACTACTTTCCAAGTTACAAAAGTTTTATATATGGCCCAAGAATTAGATCTCTAAAGAGATGACCCCATTAATCTTCCTATTAATATTATGAACAGTTTGAGGTTAAGGACCATTTCTTCTACCTTTATTGACCTTGCTCTAGTGGAAAGAGTATGGGATTAGTGGAAAGAGTATAGTTAGGGAACCTAACTAGGGTCCCTACCCCACAAGGAGCTTATGGTCTCAGTCTGTGAGCCTCATGGGGACAGGGACTGGGTATGATAAGATTATCTTATAGCAACTCCAAGCCCAGTGCTTGGCATATTGTTGGCCATTAATAAATGCCTTCATTATCATTATTACTCTTGCACTCTCCCAAGCATTCAGTACAATTATCTGTGCATGGTAGGTTCTCCACAAAATTCATTGATTGATTAATCCCCTCCCTCTGCACATGGAGAGTAAAGATATAAAAATATGTTTTCTAGGACTTAAATGAGTAAGTGGTACAGTGGACACGCCAAATGTGTCTTCGTTTTCCCCCAGCCAAAAGTGAAAACATAATATGATGCCTTTTTCTAGGTGTCCTCTAAAGGTGCTGAAAGAGGGAAGAAAATTACATTTCAATATTGTTGTTGCTGCAGCTCTCTTCTCTTCCAATAGTTTCCCAGTGCAGATGAAAGAACCATGTTGGAAGGAAGGAAAGGAGGATGTAGGGCAGAACGATGGTTGCCACTGTGGTGGCAATTCTCCATCAACAGCTCCCTTCTACGGTTCTGAGGGCATATTTATGAGCCCTCCAGAAGCCTTAGTTGGGAGGAGAATTAACAATTGTTAGTGAATTAGCCTTTTTGTTTTAAGGAACCTAATGTCCTCTGCATTAGCCTCATTCTTTCCTCATTTTATTCCCTTCTCTTCCACTCAGGAGGCTTCTATTTAACTTGTAATTTTGGAACTCATTTAAAAAGAAAGTAGATCAGTGGTCAAGGTCTTGATCAACTACATCTAGCCATGAGTTAATGCCCTGTTGGCAATGTGTTTGTACAATATATTATTCGTACTGGTATGACACAATGGTTTAGGGATATGTATAAAATAATGCAGAAAATAGCAGTAGACATGAAAATATTCCTAGCCAGTTGTCTTTTCCATCAAATCTTGCTTCCTTCACTGAGGGTAAATCATCCAGATTGCTCTCTTAATTGATAGCATGCAGAGTTTTCATTTTAGGGCAAGAAAACTATTTTGATAAGGTGATGGTTGAATGCTAATTATTTAGAACTTTTTTCTCCTTTTTATAATCCCTTCATTTTAGAGGCATGGACTCATTTGAGATGTCTAAAGAAATTAGAAAGAAAACGATGATTAAAAGAAAGCTTTTTTGAACATTACTATGTTACTAACAACTTGAGTCTGCATTATGGAGGAGTAAATCAGTTTGAAGAGAAAAAAATCTAGCAGATTTTTGGATTATATCATTTATATGTTTATATTTTTGCTACATCTAATCTGACCTTTCACTCCTCTATATCAAATTCCAACCTCTTTCAGGATTTCTTTTAGACATGTTTTGTTTCTCTTGCTTTTTATAGCTAATGCTAAAATCAGAGAGGCTGAAATACCACAAGAAAGGCTTTGCTTATGGTGCTTCCAGCTGGGATTGGAAGCTGAAGTGCTGAACATCTCATAAGGGAATCAGTCTTCATGATGCTTCCAGAAAAATATGATTGACTCAAGAGACTGGGGTGAATTTAAGGTAAGAGTTCTAACCCAAAGTAAACTCTGTAGCTCTGAAAATTCTCTTACCCCTACTGTGCATTTGAGGGATTTATCAGAGGGGTTTTTCATTTCTGGCATGTGATACTTTGTATTTAGAAAAGTTCCTCCTTATAAGGACTATTGCCCATTGAATATAAAGGGCTGCATTTTTCATTTAACATAAAATGTTAACTACATTACAAAAAGGACTTCTTTTGAATATGACCTCTCCTCAACAAGAGGTCTGTGGAAAATGAAGCGTTACTTGACTTAATAGGTTTCAATCTCCTGCACTGCCTGCTTCAGTGATGTTTTGGAGTCTATTAAAAGGAGACTCAAAATTGCACAGCAGGAAATCACAACACAGAGCACTAAAAATTTCCTCCCAGTTCTGTTTTCTAGATTGTGAAATGAAAAATGTGTTACTTTTTTGGTGCTATACTGATGTAGAAATTGCCATATCCCTGACAAGAAAATTATGCAGATAGCCTCCATTTCCCGTTTAATAGCAAAAAAAAAGTATAAAGAGATAAGAAAGAAATAAAATTGCAGTTGTGAAAATGAAGTAGCAGGTAAAACTTGT
Source organism: Ornithorhynchus anatinus (assembly GCF_004115215.2). Classification (NCBI taxonomy): domain Eukaryota; kingdom Metazoa; phylum Chordata; class Mammalia; order Monotremata; family Ornithorhynchidae; genus Ornithorhynchus; species Ornithorhynchus anatinus. The sequence goes on along the minus strand of NC_041728.1, from coordinate 46,102,365 downwards.
CTGTGTCTGCAAAAATCAGATAAATTTTTAAGGGATTTTCATTATTTATTTTTGCAGCCATTTCAATATTCTGGATTGAAAAATATTTTTAATTTTCATAGAGTCATTATTTGCTATTCAGATAACCAAGCCTGAAAATCTGTTATTATTTTATCATTTTATGCTTTAAAAGGAATGAAAGTCAATCAATAGCCACTTTAAAAAAAAAAGATGAGTGTACTTTTGTATTCTAATGGGATGTCATGAAGACATGAAATATACCATTTGATTGGTGCTCATTTTCACTCACTTGGTATGCACATATATCAGTATGATTAGAGTCATTATTGACATCTGATGATATACCCCATCGCCTCCTGGGTCTTCTCTTTACACGTACATAACTGATGTAGTAAATGGCTCATGCTTTTTTTTCCCTGTATATGACTCAGATACAAAGTGCAGAAATTGTATAGGGAACCTAAATGATTTCAGTGACTTGCATATGTCACCTGAATGTTGGTAAGTTTCAGAAACCTCTTAGGAGCACATTAGCAGTGATTCAAAAATTGATCCCAGATATTAAGTCTGATGGAATCTTGGCCTCCAAACAGCACTATTCTCCTGTCTTGAAGTCTGTTACATATTCTTGCTTTCAGCAAGTGGCCTTGTTAAGCTGCTCCATCACATAAATGAAATTGAATCAATATTCAGCTGAGGGGCAATCTCACATTAGTGAAAAAAATTAACTTCACCCTTCTCCTAATGTGATGGGGGATGAGTCAGTCAGCAAAAGCTGTGGGGACAAAAACATGCATATTCCCTTCTCGACAGTGCTGGGGTTACTCAATCCCAACATTCTTCTTGCTGCTCACCATCCCCATTTCATCCTATTTCCTCATCACTGTGGGCCCTACAACAGAGCAACAAGAGTATTTCTGAACAAATAGTTGAGGCGAGACTTAAAGGGAAATAGATTAAGGGAAGGGCCAGCATGCACCACACTTCTTTCCAGAAAAGTCTGTGACTAGACTTGAAATCATCCTGATACTTTTTCCAGTTGTCTTGGTCCATCCCGTATTTACTTGTATTTGTATATACCTGAGCAGTAGTGTAGCACTATGCACAGTATATGTACTAGTAAATATCAATTAATCAATCATGGGTTTTACTGAGTGTTTTCTGTGTGTTTGGAGGCCTGTTCCCTGCCCCCAAGGAACAGTCTAGATGGGGAAACAGACATTTATATAGACAAATATATTATGTATATGTACAAAATAAGTGTTGTGGAGCTGAAGAGGACTGAATATCAAGTGCTAAGAAAGGGTACAGATTCAAGTGCATAGGTGAAACAGAAAAGAGCTTAATCAGGGAAGGCTTCTTGGAGGAGATGTGATTTTAATAAAGCTTTGTAGTTGAGGAGAGTGGTCAATATTTATTGAGCACTAACCATGTACAGAGCACAGTCCTAAGTACTTATGTAAGAGGAGGGAAATCCAGGTCAGAGGAGGTACTTGGCAATCAGTTGACAATAAGATAGACTAGATTGAGGTACAGTGAGCCAACTGACCTTGGAAGAGGGAAGTGTGAGGACAGGGTTCTGGTAGTAAATCAGTGAGTTAAGATAGGACTGTTGATGATGATAGCTCACAGCAGCACTATAACTGCTCTTTCTCTTAGGTAATTCACACCATGGCAAGAATGTTTATATTGAATAGCAATAATATATGAAACAAACTTCATTTCATAGGAGCTGGTGGACCATGTTCCATCTGCTGCAAACTTTATTGAGTGCTTTGGAACATATATTATAAATGAAAGACACAATCCCTGCTCTCTGGGAGTGCATCATCTGACTGTCCAGTAGGAGCATAAAGAAAGTGAAAAGATGTTAGTGAATAAGTAAATGCTCAACTAATAGGATATGTCAGTCAGTGTGTGCAAAGGAGCTATAGGTGGTTCTGAATACGTGAGTTATTAATGAGTGGAATTCTAGTCCAAGTAATACATATGATACTGACTACTTGTAGCTGCTATTTACTTTTTCACCAACATGACACAAAACAAAGAAATGCATCTTTCACTATGGCATGGCACAAGAATTATTATAGAGCATAGTGGAATAATAAATTACTCAAAAGACAACATGAAAGATTATGAACAATCATTAACCTCCTCTATATTATAAATACAAAGAAACTTAGATGCAAAGTTTAAATCTTAAAATGACAAACAGTATTTTCAAAGTTATATTCATTGAAACAATAAAAACATCCAATTCATGCATAAGTCTTCACAGTAGCAAGTGGATAACTTTTTGGGGGGCAGTATATTTGTGCTTATGGAAACACCACCCCATTTCATTATTTCTCCACCAATTATCCCTTTTTCTGTCATTTAAAAGCCTTAAGTGTGGGAATTGATGCATAAGAGTCAATAGCTAGATGGTAATAGAGGCTGTTGTAGATAGATTTTTTCTTACCACCCATTGTCCTAGAAATCTCCCTTAGTATCCAAAAGTTATTTCAACTTCCCTTTGGCTTTTCAAGTACTGTAGATACAGTACACAGCAAGGTTCTCCTTAGAGGGCATATATAGCAGGTAGGGTTTAAGGTTAGTTTTGCTGATACTTAAAGACTCAACAAAGTCTTCACCTAGTTTATATGAGTGACTTGGCTCTCAAATAGATCCATTAATTTGAATATCAATCAGGTGGCAGAGTTGAGGCCAACAGGGGGAGACAATAATCTGGACCCCCGAAGCCAAAGGTAGAGACCCTTGGGAAAGGGAAGACTAGAGACTTTTATAGTAGGAAGAAGAGGGTGACTTCCCTTGACAAATTTGGTAAGAAGGAAGGAGCCAGGCCAGCCCAGGGCTTATTCTGGTCTGTGGAGACAGAGGGATTGATTGGTTTCCCAGGCCTCTGACTTAACCTACTTGGTGGAGAGTTTTTGCATTAATAGCAGCAATTGAGCACCAACTGGAGAGGAATTTCTGCATCTGGAGCATTAGATCCACACCAATTGGTGGAGTAATATCACTGCTGAAATCCATATCTATGGTCCCATTAGACTGCAAGGTCGCAGCAATATGTTTCTGGCAGAAGGGTTGTAGGGAAGGAAGAAGGAGCAAACAACTACATTAACCACAAAAGGACTGATGTTGCCTACATTTCTGGATCCTCTTTTCATACCCACAAGACCACCACACTCTCCACCTTCAAACCATTACTAGGGTCACATCTCCTCCAAGAGACCTTCCCTCATTAAGGCCTTTATTCCCCGGCTTGCTCTACCTTCTGATTCATGTATGCATTTCAAACTGTGACCTCTGGACATTTGATATTCACCCCAACCCCAATGTCACAGCACTTATGTACATATCTTTAAATTATTTATTATGAATCACTTATTCATATTAGGGTCTGTCTCCGTAGACTGTAAGCTAATTATGGGCAGGGGATGTATCTGCTAATTCTGTTATACAATGTACAGTGCTCTGCACATAGTAAGTGCTCATAGAGTAGTGAATAGAGCATGGACCTGAGGGTCAGAAGGTCATGGGTTCTAATCTTGGCTCTGCTACTTGTCTGCTATGTGACCTTGGGCAAATCACTTTACTTCTCTGGGCCTGAGTTACCTCATCTATAATTTGGGGATTGAGACAGGGAGCCCCATATGGGGTAGGGACTTGTCCTACCCCATTTGCCTGTATCCACCCAGTGTTTAGTACAGTGCCTGGAACACAGTAAGTGCTTAAAAAATGCCACAATTACTCTTATTATTTTAAAATGTAATTTATTGATGGTAAAATGTTTCTCTCAACTTAAGCCACACCTCTTTTAATGGCATTTCCTAAGAATTTTCTATGTAGTACTTGAAGTACTACAAGTAGTAAGCTGAAGTACTTGGTGTGTGATTTCTGTTAATCAGATCTTCAGTCTGGTCCTGGCGATTTTGAATCTCAGTGACTTTGGCCTTGTACATTTCATTTTTTGATACTTTCTATTATCCTCTCCAAATTATGGTCCTGATTTAATCCTGAATTTGTTCATTTTCTTAGTTGGGAATCTGGTTCAATCATGGTTCCTAAGACCTTCACAGAACTCTGGACTGTATGACAGCTAGAAATTTATTAATACCACATCTTTCTTGCATTTTCCCCAATACTACATGAATGGTTTTGATCTTAGTTTAAGGTTGTACAGCTAAGAAATGCCAACATCGTTCTCTCTAAGTCTCTAAGTGTAATAGTTTCCAACCCATCTCCACTTGAGGAAGACCTGCACCTACACCTGAGATTGATGCAGGGATTAGGATGTGTGTCATTTTTACAAAGGTTACCACTGATTCAGTCCACTTGTCCATTTGCAATTATAGCATAGCTGGATTCCCTGGTCAGAAACTTGGAGAGTTACTAAAGTTAGGTTATCTTTTGGGATTTTGTATGAGACATTTCAGTGGGGCTAAAATGATCTCTCTTAGATCCAATAAACTTGTTATTTTCCTCTTTGTGCAAAAGACTGTAAGAACATTGTGGGTAGGGAACATGTCTACTACTCTGTTATACTGTACTCTCCCAAGTGCTTAATACAGTGCAGTAAACACTCAATAAATACGGTTGATTGACTGAAAGATGCGTCCACTGAAGCTTCCAGTACTAATCACGGTCCCAGATTTCTGAGTTCAGGCTCAAGTTCAGCAGGAATTTCCTAGGGCAGTTGAGCCTATTTCTATTACAATTAGAGGATTATGGGACAAAAATTTCTCAAAAACTATCAAATGAGAGACACTGTATTCAAGTTAAAATGGCATCCTTTCACCCAACAGTAACTTGAATTTATGCATGTGCTATCAGTGTTGGTATTAGCCCCCATTCATATTTTCCTGGCTTCTTATTCATTCAGTTGTATTTATTGAATGTTTACAACATGCAAAGTACTGTACTAAGTGCTTAGCACAGTACTAAGTTCTTATTCATTGTTTACAAATCATTATAGCCAAAAGCCTAGGTTCTGAGCCAATCTATTAAAAAAAAAACAACAAATATACAAGCTTACACAGGTTCATAGACCTTATCAACTGACAGCATTACCCCAGCACTTCTTCATCTCTCCATTGTGTTAGGCATGAGGTGATAGAGGACAGCAGTATTTTTTAAAAACTACCCTGGTGTTGTATAATGTTTTCAATTCCTGTTAAAAACTGTATTTTCTCTGCAACCTGTATATATATGTGGTGTTTTGGGTTTTTTTCCCAAAAAACCTGTAAAGATACAAGATAATCAAGTTGAACACAGTCCCTGTCCCATAGTTTTAATCCCCATTTTATAGATGAGGTAACTAAGGCAGGTATAGGTTAAGTGACTTGCCCAAGATCACCCAACAGACCACTAGTTTAGCTGGCATTAGATCCACCGACTCCCAAGCCTATGCTCTTTCCACTAGGCTATAGTGCTTTTTCTAATGCTATAAAATGGCATTTGAAAGGATCCTGGGATAACTTTTCATAATTTCCAAGAGTGATCATGCTTGCTGGAGAAGTAGCCTGAAAATGAGTAAATCACTTCCTTCTTTAAAGGTTTAGTACCTGTATCTGTAAAATGGGGTTAATGGTGTCTGCCCCCTGCCCACTTGAAAGGGACATTGTACTCAGCACATGAAACAATTTATGGGGAAGTACTTTGGCTCTCCTCAAGAAAGGTGCTATAGAAATGTGAGTCATTATTTTTGATGGGCAGAGTTTACAGAACTTATAAATTTGGGATTTATATCACAGGGATTTATTATGTTATCCTTTATTGGATGACCTGTTTTGTTACTTGGTAAAATTGTCACACTGAAAGGATGTTAAAGAAGCTAAAGACCCATGTGGTTCTTTGGCCTGTATAAAGACATCTAGTGCTATGCCTTTAGGTATAGCCTCACAGTATTCATATTTTCTCATATTTCACCTTGGGATGATAGACATAGTCTCTGCTTCTTTTCAACTCATGAAATGTTGAAAGGAAAAATATAGTAGCTTAGAATCTAGAGTTGGAAGGAACTTCCAGAGTTCTCTGGTTCAATCAATTAGTAATATCCATTGAGCATCTACTGTTTGCAGAACACTGTGCTGAAAGTTTGGAAGAATAAAATAGAGTAAGTAGTCATGATCGCTGCTCTTGAGAAGTTTACAATTTAGTTGGAGAAACAAACTCTAAATACACTGGAAATCAATTGTAATTTACAGACCAACCTTAGAACAGACCAGTGTTAAGACCAGTGTCTGACACATAGTAACTACTCAACAAATGCCATTAAACAAAACAAACAAAAAAAATATAACCTGAATAATTCCCTTCTATCTTAGTCTCATCATCTACTATGTCCTCTCCAAGACATATCGTTTCTATAAGTTTATTTTTAAATTTTGTGTTGCATGTTTTCCCTCCTCAATAATAATAATAATGATGGTATTTGTTAAGCGTTTACTATGTGCCAAGGACTGTTCTAAGTGCTAGAGTAGATAAACAAGGTAAACAGGTTGTCCTACATGGGCTCACAATCTAAATCCCCATTTTATAGATGAGGTAACTGAGGCATAGAGAAGTTAAGTGATTTGCCCAAAGTCACCCAGCTGACAAGTGGCAGAGCTGGGATTAGAAGCCACAAGCTCGTGCTCTTTCCATTAAGCCACGCTGCTACTGCTAGCTCATTAGACTGTAGGGATCTTAATGGAAGGGCTCTTGGCTTTTAATCTATTCAAATAATCTTTGCTTTCTAATATAGTGTAAATGCTAAATAAACTCTACTAAGTATAACCACCTACCTTGATCCAGGTATAGGACAGGAGGTTGTTGACTTCCGGGAGGATGCTGAAAGCCCGGAATGATTCCTTGGGTCCTCCAAATAGCAGGTATCTGAAATGTTTCCCTGGAATTTTTTCTGTTGCCAGGCATAGTTTGTCCAAAGAATTTGAGTCCTTCCAGGGAATCTGTTTAGCTTTGCCATAGTGCATCCTGAAATCACCCTAAGTTGGACTGATCTCGTTAAGGGTGCTACCACACAGCCCCAGCCTGCCTTCAGAAGATTAGGGGCGTGGGTTTTGTTCATGCCAGTGAAGCATGTCAAAAGATTGAGTTGTCTGCCTTCCATAGAGTCTCACCAAGGCAAATGCTGTAGGGCAGCAGGATTGCCACCCACCCTCTACCTAGACTGTAAGCTAGTTATGGGCAACTAACAGGTTAATTTTGTTGTATAAATGTAATTGATTGATCACTAGGTACTGGAAAGGGTTCATACACAAGGTAAACTGTGGGGATTGATAGTTCCTAATCAAACTGAACTTAAGGAGTCAAGGCCCTGTGAATTACACCACCTAGCCTGTCACCCACAAGAGTGGAAGAATAGGGTTCATGTCACTATCATTACCATCATGGAAATTTAGTGAGTTCCAACAGTGTGTTGGACCCAGTACACTCAGTTCTGTGATGCTACAGGTTTTCAATATGCTTTTTTGGTAGAGCATAACTGGGGAGTCTTTTTCTGAAAACATGATTCTGTCTGGGCTTTGAATACCATGCTTTGGGAGAAACTAGTTAGGTACATCCTGGCCACATCAGATCCCAGCGTGAGTTTTCCTTAATTTGAAGTTTCAAAAGAATGCAACACTTGTGTTTTAGGAGAACTGAGTATGCTCAAAATAAAAGTAGAATATGTTCAAGGTGTGGTGACCCCACAAAAAGCTGCCTTATTAATGACTGCCTGTGATCCCACAAACAACAACAAGGAAGAGCCTTTGTGCAGGCACTGATGCGTTCTACTTGAGGCAGGTGACTGCGGGTTTGCGGGGGAGAAGCATGCAGGGAGATGTGGCTTCTCTCCCTGTTCTAACTGGCCTGGACCAATAAATGACTGCTATGTAGAGCCATACCTGTGACACTTATGGCAGATAAAAGTTGGTTGCTTTGAATGGTGAGGGGGCACTTGGGGGAGCATGCAGAAACAAGGAGGCATGCAAAGAGGCAGCACAGAGAAGAAAGCATTGAAGCAGCAGGCGAGCAGTACTCAAAAGAAGCAGAAGGCAGCAGCACTTGGAAACTGAAAGAAGAAGCATTGGCAGAATGTGCCCCTTTGACCACAGACTGGTATTGGACCCCTGGTGGAGTGAGTGAGAGTGTATATAGGTGTAACTCCCTTTCAAGATGGTAAAACTAAGTCAAAAACTTTTCACATTAACCTTGATGTTCAGAGGTGTGGTTTGATTTTGACTACCTATCATCGAGGCTCCCACATCGAGGAAGGTCCTGGTTGGTATGAAAGCAGGGGGCTCGTGACACAACACTGTTAAAATTGAGGGGGAAAAGTAAGTTACAATTATTATTTTCTTGCAGGCTTGTAATTTCTGTGACTGTTCCAGGCTATTCCAATTTATGTCTTGTTGTTTCTTCAGGCATTTTATAAGCCTAAGCCATTTCACTGAGCTTCCATGGAGACACAGTATTATCTTGAGTAGTTGGGTGATTAATGGTCGGATCCAAGGTTTACGGTAGCTATTTTGGTTGAGACAAGGTGGTGCAGAGACATTTATGAAATCTACTAAAATTGAAAATCAAAGCTAGCCATTTAATATCTTGTAAGTTTCTTGTGGGAAGGGATCACTTCTACTAACTTTATTGTATTTTACTCTCCCAAGTGCTTAGTTTAGTGCTCTGCACATAGGAAGCATTCAAAAAATGGCACTAATTGATTGATATATGGGGGTGTTTCAGAGCAGCACATAACAACATGGTTTCATCTTAGCCAAAAGGTGGGGCAAGGGACAATGATCCTGAATCCCTCCTTGAAAGATAGCATTCATTACTTTCACTAAAAATCTAAAGTCTTTGGGGATGGCAGCTATTTCCAGTGAATATTAGGTACAAAATATAACAAATTGTGGGTCTTGTGTTAATCCAGCTGTGATTGTAATGGTGGTGGCAGCTGGGCTAGGAGACCAATTGGGATCTCCAGGCTTCAGCCCCATGAACCTCTGAATTAATCTGCCCCTGCCTGTGGTGGAAAAGACTCTTTGATTTGACCCAGTGCTATCATCATTGACACCTACCACTTTAGCATTACCTCTCCATCCCTAGCACTTATGAACTTAGTTACACCCTAATTAGCACTAATGTTATAATGATTCTGGTATTTAAGTGTTTACTGTGTGCCAGGCACTGTACTATATATGTCTACTTTATTGTTGACCCCCCTAGTAGTAAATATATATATATATATATATATATATATATATATATATATATATATACTTGTATCTCCCATTAGGGTGTTAGTTCCCTGTGGGCAGGAAATGTGTCACTTCATTATTTCATACTTCCCAACCACACAGAATACTGAATCAAGTGGACTGTAGATGCTAAGTTAGACTGTAATCTCACTGTGGGCAGACAACAGGTCTACCAACTCTGTGATATTGTATTCTCCCAAGTATTTAGTACAGTACTCTGCACACAGTAAGTGTTCAGTAAATATGAAGTGGAGATTTGTTAAATGCTACTACCACTACCTGCGCAAGTGTGGCAGAGGCTCTCACAGTGACCCTAGAATTGAACATGAATGGGAATTTCTGGTGTGACAGGAGATCCATAGTTCTAGCTGCACTGAAACCAATCTTATTTATTGAGTGTGAACTGTGTGCAGAGAATTGTATTAAGTGTTTGGGAGAATACAATCGAGAAAGAAGACATGATCCCCACCTTCAAGGAGCTGAAGGTCCAGTGGGGGAGGCAGACCCAAACTAATCAGAGATGGGGTGGATAAAGATAATGGAATGATGAATATGTGGTTAAGTGCTTTTGTAATAGTCTCCCATTCTGTATGTACAGAAATGCTACTTATTTGAGTGTATGAGTATGGAGGTTGCCTCAAAATGTTGGAGTTGTAATTGGGGAACCCAAGGAGAAGATACTTTCATCAGTGAAGCTATCTTGGAATAGGTGGATTTTAGAAGGACTTTGATAGTAAGATGAATGGTGCTGTAGCAGATATGGAAGAAGGAGTAAGTCCAGGCAAGAAGAACACTGGAGGTGGGAAAGTTGAAAATAAGGCACAGAAAGTAGATTAGCCTAAAAAGACTGAAGAAAGTGAGTGATAGTGTAGTAATAATCAAATTTATTAAGCATTTTACTGTGTGCCAAGCACTATACTGAGTGCATGTAGAGGGTATGCAGTGAGAATTAGACCCAGATCCTGCCCTTCGAGGGACTCACAATCTAGTGTAGTGGGACAAGAGTGGAAAAGAGGAAGAGGGCATATAGAGTGCCTATAAAGCCAGTGTTGAAGAATAGCTTTATAAGGTAATGGATTGGTAACTTTAATAGAAGTTTTTGAAGAATGGAAAGGTAAGCAGGATGTTTTAGAAAAATGATTGGAGCAGCAGAGTGAGGTATGGATTGGAGAAGAGGAAGATGGAGGTAGGACAGTCAGCAAAGAGGCTTATAAGATAGGCTAATTGTAATGCAACAAGAGCCTGGATCATGTGGTGAAGGAGAGGATGGGATGGAGCTGGGACATTTGAGGAGGCAAAACCAACAGCATTTAGTCACAGATTGAATATGAAAATTGAAGTAGAGTGAGGAGTAGAGGAAAATGTCAATCTCATTGTGCACAATGGCTTTAAAATGGACTACTCTCCCAGTGGCACAGTCACTAACGAGGAAAAAGAAACAAGGTGAGTATCCCTACTCCTTGAGTATCCCTACTGTTACTCCAGAAAAAAACAGAACTGGAACAGGTCCCTCTGGCTTTTCATGTGATGAGATGGAGCCCTGACTTTCTTGACAGACCCGCCTAAAACAAGCATCTAGTTACACTAGAAATGCCAATTTGGGGATTTCATCATCCTACAAATGAGGCCCTCAAGCTGGGTGAATTTGAGCCATTGCTACCCTGAACCAGATGGTAGCCATGACCATTCTATTTCTTTGTAGACCGAAAAAAGACACCAAAAACAGTGACCACATTGAAATCAATCTACCACTACTCTTTCTTTCTTTCTAAATAATGAAGAGAAGAGTTATTACTTCTACGAACCCGGCAAGATTTCAAACCCTGACATCACCAACCAAGAAGAGAGAGCAAAAAAGCTCTTTAAAACGGAAATGTAATAGGGGAAGAAGACATCCATTTTGCATCTATCCTAGCCAAAATGTAGATTTACAATCATTTAAATCAGTTGCTCATCCATTAAAGAAGACAAATAGGTAGAAAAACACAAAGATTTCTAGTTTAATTAGCCAGATTAAGCTGAAACAGCATTTCCTTTACATCACAGTTTCCTAAGGCTGCAGCACACTTTTTTTTCCTGTCTTGTGGGCTTTTTGACTCTTGTGTGCATTGCAGTGACCAAATAGTTTCTTTACTCTGACTCAATATATATTTTTATGCTTTGCATTTGGTTTCACAATCCTATTATATAGATTGACCATCAACCTCTAAATGAAATGCTGTCCTTCTCTCTTTTTCTTCTGCTCCCAGGTGCAGAAGGTGCTCTGCTCCTTAAACGAAGTGCCATATCTGTTGGAATTAGTTTAACTTTTTACATAAATCATTCATTCAAATTTCCAAGTGGTGCCTATATTTTCCTATATTTATATCTTTCCTTGAGAAATAGAAACTCTTTTTACATTTTTGGTGAGAAATGACACATTATATAGGCTGTTTTTCCTCATATGAGTTGTTTTTACTGTCTTGTGTTAAAATGATCTTGTAAATAAAATTGCCTACACCTTTGCTTCTCTCAAATCATCTTAATATGACTTTAGGAAGGTGTGTTTGTGTGTGCACACATGCATGCCAGGACACCTCCTCTCCTCTCCAACCCCGCACAAATACACCTGGAAATTTTTCTCCTTTTACACCTACCAACAGTACTCCACACACAGAAATTTCTCAATAAATACCCCATTTTTGGTTGACTGATTGGAGAATAAGGGAAGTTGCATTTACTCCATGCCAAGGTCTTGGGGGTGCATTGTTTTGCTTTCAGGAATCTTAGACAGGAAAGTTGACTCAGTAATATCCCATAGAATGTGAGCTAAAGCCACTTTGTTTCTGAATATCACAACTGAAATGTTACAGTCCAAAACCTACAAACTTTATCCATTCATCTAATGGGGGGTTAACTTTAACTTCAAGGCCTGTCAATCTTCCCCTGCTGATCACCCAACTGGAAACATACAGCTAATGTCCTTGCCTATTCCGCTCAGCTACTAATGCCCCATCATTTGAAAGCTTGTTCCCAGGAAACCAAGACCTCTTGCACTCCCATGAATAGAGCTGATGTTTGGATCCACACACAGCTAACTCCTTGGCAGACTACAGCAATTCTTATTCTTCTGGATAATGAGGACTTATTGTTGGTGGTGTTACCTTCTGCTGAAGGACACCCCATGAAGGACTAAACTGAATCCTAATGTTCTTTTAGAACTCCTTCCAAACCCAAATTGACCATAGCACTGTCCCTCCCCTCCCTGCTTGCCCCCAGCCCCCTCAAAAAAGCCACCTGCATCTTCAAAACCATTCTGAATCACATTTCCTCCTGGAGTCCTTCCCCAGTTAATTTTTCTTCTCCCCTAGTTTTATTCACTCCCTCCAACTATTACTTCATGAGTCTGTGCTCATTATGCACTTATACACTGACAACTACTTTTAGCATGTCTGCACAAAACCTATCCACTTAGACATTCTGCTGAGTATCCACTTTCCCTTCCTCTGCCTCATTGTTAAATTATTTTAGATTAAGCTCCTTGAGGGTAGGGATTATGTCTACTAACTCTGTTGTACTCTCCTAACACTTCTGCACATATTTGGTTCTAAATACTTTTGATTGGTTAATGGGTACCATAAAACAACTTTGCAGATCAGTTTAATTGTTCTTCAGACAACAAACATTTGATTGCTCTGCAGAATTTTACATTAATCCCTCTCACATGTCCCTATGCCTCTCTCTCCCTTTCTAGTGACAGCTATATTCTTCTCCTGCTCCCTTGATTGTAGGCTAATAAAATGATCCCCTTAAAATAGTAAATCTGTTTTTCTTTCACAAATACAAATTTCTGTGGACTCTTAGGGCAAAAGCAACTAGGAAAGATGATTATCCATGTCTTTATTTGTAAGTTACTATCAGAAGAGGGGTAAGACTAGACACATGGGAAGCATCATGGCCTAGTGAATTAAGCTCGGGCCTTTGTCTCAGAAGGACCAGTTTTCTAATCCCAGTTCTGCCATTATTTGGGTGTATGACCTTGGGCAAGTCACTTGACTTCTCTGTGCCTTAATTCCATCTTTTGTAAAATGAGATGAAGATTGTGAGCACCATGTGGGCCAGGAACTGTGTGCAACATGATTAGCTTGTATCTACCCCACCGCTTGGAATAGTGCTCGATACACAGTAAGTACATAACAAATACCATCATCATTATTATTACTAGTTTAATAATAATGTGGTTCTGGTGTGAGAGAGGCTGGTATAATGAATTGATTTCTATCACTATTTGCAGGGCTTTGTTATTACTGGACACAGTGTTAAATCATATATCTTGGTATTTCAATGAGGAACCACAAGGCAGACATGCTTTCTGGGTTGTCTAAGCTGTGTAGCTCCTTTTGCTGCAAGACTCCCCTGTCCATAAAACAATGAGTGTGGCATGAGTGGACCTAGTGAGCTAGAGTTGACTGTTCCCATCCCTGTAGTTTTAGGGCTGACCTGGTTTAGCTTAAATCTCTTGGATTCAGGTTGACATTCTTCTAGTCCAGGGGCCTAGTGTTGGAGACAAGTGTCCAGAGCAGTCCCGGCAAAACACCAGAAAAGAGAAGTCTCTACGTTCCTTGAAAGAAGAGATCATCTTTTCTCTCTTTATTGTACTTTTTCAAGCACCTAGTACTGAGTTCTGCACACATACACAATAATCACACAATAAGAATTATAGATTAATAGAATTGACTGGCTCTAGAGAAGTTAGGTAGGATCTGAGCTCCCACTAATGTAGCTTAAGTCACTTTTTGTAAACCTAAGGGGGCAATAAACTATCTGTAACACATCCTCTTGTCCCCTCCCCAATTCCTATTTGTTCCAAGTCCTATGTATTAATGACCCGAATCTCAGGGGAACGCCAAACTGATCTGATTTCCTCTGGGACCTTTGAGTCTGGGAATGATGTGCGACAGGTTAGGGCCTTGGGTTCTGATGCTGCTAGAACTGGATTCTCCAAGGAAATCAAGGACTAGACTGGTTCATTCCAAGCCCCACCAACTTCAGGCAGAAGTGAACAAGAAAGTATTCATTTAATGTTTCCTTGAAGGCAGTCTTGGAATAGATTTTCAGGGTTTCAGCAGTGCCTCTGACTGAGTGGCAGGTTCAGCCTAGCAAATCAAATCTCCTGCCCTCAGCCTTTTAATTTTAACAAAGTGAGACTGTGAGTTCAGTATCCCTTACTTCTCCTTAAAGAGAAGAACTACAGAACACTGCATAAATAACAACAACGACAATGCTGCTATGGATTAAATGTGTACCAGGTGATTGGTAGCATACACCATCAAACAATCATATTTATTTAGAATTTACTATGTACAGAGCCCTATATTAAGCTCTTGGGAGAGTACAACATAAGAGACACATTCCCTGCTCACAATTAGCTTACATTCTAGAGGGCAAGACAGATATAGATATAAATAAATAAATTATGAGTATGAACATAAGTGCTGTGGGGCTGGTGGGGATGGGTGGTGAATAAAGTGGTGGTGGGTGATGGGTGGTGAGAAGCAGCGTGGCTCAGTGGAAAGAGCACGGGCTTTGGAGTCAGGGCTCATAAGTTCGAATCCCAGCTCTGCCACTTGTCAGCTGTGTGACTGTGGGCAAGTCACTTCACTTCTCTGGGCCTCAGTTCCCTCATCTGTAAAATGGAGATGAAGACTGTGAACCCCACGTGGGACATCCTGATTCCCCTGTGTCTACCCCGGAGCTTAGAACAGTGCTCGGCACATAGTAAGTGCTTAACAAATACCAACATTATTATTATTATTATTAAAGAAGAGCATGGGAAAAGAGGAAATGAGGACTTAGTCATGGAAGAACTTTTGAAGGAGATGTGCCTTTGATAAGGCTTTGAAGATGGGGAGAGTAAATGACTGTTGGATATGAAAAGGAGGGTGTTCCAGGCCAGAGGCAGGACATGAGCAAGAGGTCAGTAGCGAGATGGATGAGATTTAGGTACAGTGAGTATACTAGCATTAGAGGAGTGAAGTATGCAGGCTGGGTTGTAGTAGGAGAGCAATGAGGTGAGGTAGGAGAGGGCAAGATGACTGAATGCCTTAAAGCAGAGGGTAAGGAGTTTCTGTTTGACGTGGAGGTAAATGGGCAACTACTGGAGGCTCTTGAAGAGTGGGGAAATGTGGGCTGAACTAGTTTGTAGGAAAATGATCGAAGCAGTAGTGTGAATTACGGATTGAGTGGGAAGAGAGAGGAGGCAGGGAGATCAACAAGGAGGCTGTTATAGTAATAACTGTGGTTTTTGTTAAGCACTTACTCTATGCCAAACACTGTTCTAAATTCTAGGGTGAATACAAACAAATCGGGTTGGACACCATCCTGTCCCATATAGGGCTCACAATCTTAATCCTCATTTTACAGATGAGGTAACAGCCACAGAGAAATGAAGTGACTTGCCCGGAGTCACACAGCAGACATGTGGGTGGGGTGTCTATTCTTTCTAACTTTCTATCTATGCTCTATCCATTAAGCCACACTAGTCAAGGTGGAATAGATATGTACATGGATTAAGATGGAGGCAGTTTGGCTAGAGAGAAAAGGATGGATTTTAACGATATTGAGTTAATTCCTTGACTAAGCCCTCCTTTCCACTTCTCCCTCTCCCTTCTGCATTGTCCTGACTTGCTCCCTTCATTGGTCACCCTCTCCCAACCCCACAGCATATACATATCTATAATTTATTTATTTATATTAGTGTCTGCCTCCCCCTCTATCTCACTGTGGGCAGGGAATGTGACTATTATTATACTGTACTTTCCCAAGCACTTAGTGCAGTGTTCTGCACTCAGTAAGCACTCAATAAATACTAGCGAATGACTGAATAAGGTGTGAAGGTTGAACTGCAGGATTTAGAGGTAGATTGAATATGTGGGTTTCAGTGAGAAGGAGGAGTAAAGGCTAATGCCAAGGTTATGGGTTTGTAAAACAGGAAAGGTGGTGGTGCTGTCTACAGTAATGGGAAAACGAGGGGGAGGACAGGGTTTGGGTGAGAAGTCAAGAAGTTCTGTTTTGGATGAATTAAGTTTGAGGTAATGGAAGGACATCTAAGTAGCATTGTCTTCAAGGCAGGAGGAAATCCGAGACTGCAGAAGG
Organism: Ornithorhynchus anatinus; assembly: GCF_004115215.2. Lineage (NCBI taxonomy): Eukaryota > Metazoa > Chordata > Mammalia > Monotremata > Ornithorhynchidae > Ornithorhynchus > Ornithorhynchus anatinus. Next base: position 46,085,986 of record NC_041728.1, on the reverse strand, counting down.
GAGGAAAGTCAGGGCTGGAGATGTAGGTTTGGGATTAACCCACATAGAGATGGTAGTTAAAGTCACAGGAGCAAATGAGTTCTCCAAGGGAATGGGTATAGGTGGAGAATATAAGGGACCCCGGAGCTGAACCTTGAGGAATGCCCACAGTTAGAAGGTGGAAGGCAGAGGAGAAACCCATGAAAAAGACTAAGAATGAGTGTCCGGTAAGAAAGTTCAGTACAACAGAGTTGGTAGATGTGATCCTTGTCCATGAGGAGCTTACAGTCTACAGGAGAGGACAGACATTGAAATACATTTTGGATAGAGAAAGTAGTAGAATATAAGGATATGTACATAAGGGCTGTAAGGCCGGTGTAATATTAAAGTTTTAAATGGTTCACAACAAATTAATCAAAAAATTAATGGTATTTATTAAGTGCTTACTGTATGCAAAGCATTGTGCTCTCCTAAGCACTTAGGAAAGGACAATGCAACGGAGTTTTCGAAATGCATAGGTGACACAAAGGGGAGGGCAGTTAGGGGTGTGATGTTACCAATGGTTTTCAGCCCTAAATCCTGGATGAACGAGCTTCTGGAGTTACTGTAAGAATACCCAGAAGCCTGCTCAGCCTCTGCTAGGGTCCTAAAGCCCTCCAAATACAGTCCCAACCTCAAGGAACTTACAATTTGCTGGATATTTTGGCAATAGCATTCAGGCAAGTCTTCAGACATTCCCAGAGAAGACATTATTCTTCTAAATTTATATCTTTTTTTAGCTTTATAACGCAGCAATTTCAACTTTGCTTATGGCACTAGCTCTGGGGGCTTGAGTGATTGGGAAGAGTGCCTGGGAGTCACAGGAAAATGGGGAAACAATTCTAAAAACAGAAATGAGGAAGGAAGTTTGCAGAGGTGGGCAGAGCAGGAGGTGTGGAGAGACATACCAAATTTCCAAGCAGAGCTGACACTCCATTTTACTTCCTATAGAAGTCTGCTGAGTTTTCTGACCTAATAAAAATGCAGCTAGTCTCTTCACTTATAATTGATTGACTATATAGTTATGGGTGATTAAGGTAAAACTAGGACATCCAAACTTGGTTCAGGAATCAGTCGTCCATTTATACCGTTCCTGTGGAACAAGTGATTCCAACCTACCATGTTGTGACTTGACACAGTTGGTTTCTGAAAACTATTTGTCTGAGGATTGTCTGTAGTGCAATAGTTTAATAATAATAATCTTAATAATAATAATAATGAATAATTGTATTTGTTAAGTGCTTACTAAGATCCAAACCCTATTTTAAGTATTGGGATAGATATATGATAATCAGATCAAATAAAGTCCCAATCTGACATGGGGCTCACATTTCATGAGGTAGAGAAAATAGGTATCTTATCCCCATTTTACATATGAGGAAACAAGCCCAGATGGAATAAGGGACTTACCCAGCCCTTGGACTAGAACCTAGTGCTCCTGACTCAAAATTCCATGTTATTTCCACTAGGTCACACTACCATCGCAAAGTCTCAGTCATGGCATTCTCTAGAAAGGGGGTTGCCAAATGGTTAATAATTTTAAGAGTTACATGAGAGTCAAAACCAACTTAGCAGGAGTGCCTTCTCATATTCACATACATGTGTAGTGAAATTCCTTCTTAAGTCCCACAAAGGTCTGACAGGAGCTAGCAGCAGAGTGAATCCAGGTCATGCCTCCATTGAGAGGATTGTTTAGTGATCAGGTAAGCAGAACAGCAAACCCAGCTCTCCCCAAGGCAGCCCTGCTAGGGATTCAGGGAAACAATTACTCAAGAAGAGTAGACAGCTTGAGAAACAGTCAACAGTGGGGGGAAAAAGACAACTCAAGAAGTTTGATAATCAGAATAGCAGAAAGTTTATGCAAATACCTTAGGCAAGGATTCAAACATTGCTGATCTATTGTGGAGAAGGGATTTTAGTAAACCTCATCCTGTGATATAGCTGTAAGCTCATGGTGGGCAGGCAATGTGTCTACCAACTCAGCTGCATTGTGCTCTCCCAAGAGCTTAGCATAGTGCTCTGCATACAGTAAACACTCAATTAATGTCACTGATTGATTGTTATCCCAAGTTCTAGTTAATATAGCTTTGTATTGGCAAGGTGCTGGATAAGCCAGTTCTTACTCTATTTGCAAAAACTTCCAGGGAGAAAGGGGTTTCTTCACGGCCATGATGAATTCTTGGCAAAAAAATGGGAGTATTTCAAGGAATGTTTTCCAAAAATCCTCCCAATTAGAGTGTGAAATATTACTATATTGTCCAGACATTTTGCAGATAACATGTTTCACTTAGTGCAGATGAAGCCAACTGAACTGTGAGCTAGTGATCCAAGTGCTGGAAACCCTTCAAATATTAGAGGCTCCTTAAATTGTTATTTAAGTATGCTAGTGGAGAACTAAGAGTAGTTCTGGTATTAGCCTAGTAAATTACAGCATTAACTTTGAGGGAATGCTGACTTAAGCATGATGGCAGCTCCCCACTAAAGGATGGGAACATCGTAGAGTCTAACAGCCCTGTTTTGCTGGGGAGTTAGGACAGCAACACTAAGGGAATGCTGCATGGTTCAAATTAAAATGTCTAAAAACTGGGAAGAGAACCTAAACTCGAAACTTCCTAGTGACAGCTTGGATATCCAGGGCCAAATTTTCTCACTCTCATGCTGTGCTACTGAACGCCAAGAAAAACAAGAATACAACAAAGGCACTTTTCATGCTATCTTTAGTGATCCAAACATGAAATCCACTCAGGCTGGAGGCCATTAAACTAGGAAGCACAGCGTATGCCATGAATTTGGCTTATGCCAAATTCTACCATTATTATTCTCACAAGCATATATCAAATGAACTGATTTTTGTATTTTACTGGACTTTGGTTTGTGTGTTTTTCTCTAAAGTTTAGTTTCATTTATTATATTTATTGGGGTCATAATATTTTCATTAAGTATACCTATAGTACAAAGAGAGCATTAACATTTCGAAACATCTGAACTGTATTAAAATGTGCAGTGTTAGCCCAGAGGTGACTAACTGTGACAGATCACTTATGACCATCAGTCCTAGCCAAGTTGAAATGGCTATATTAATTGCAGGGAGCGGGGGAGGCCTTGTACCAAAGGGGAGAAAAGAAAAAAAAACCTGAATTTATTTGAGGAGCATCTAAAATGATGACTAATGGAGTGGGTTGTTCCAAAATATTTCAAAATGTGTTCCAGTGCTGACATTTCCTCAGTGAATAGCTTTTCGTATTAAAATGAACTCTGAAGTTCAGTACAATGGCACATGTGTTTGATTGAAAATATTCTGTAATTTTTTTGTGAGCTGTGGTTAATGTGGTACTTCTATATATAACACAGAAAAATGTGTACCCTGCTGTATCCTTCTTTGAAGCGTCAGTCACCAGAAATAGAATGTACAAAACAATTGGGTCTCCTGGAAAAAAAAGTAGCTAATTTAGGGAATTCTCTTTTGCATCTTCAGGTTATTAAATAGAATTTTTTTGGATACATTCACTGGTATTTTTATAGTACTGACATAAGAATTTAACTTCAATATATGAAACATTTGGCCTTATTCTCCTTGCCAATTGGACACATTCAAGTGCTTTTTGTGTCTTATTCAAAATGTGTCTTATGGAACTCCCTCCCTCTTCATATCTGATAGTCCATCACCCTGCCCACCTTCAAAAGTCTCCTAAAATCTTTTCTCCTCCCAGAAGCTTTCTCTGACTGAGCCTTCCCTGACTTATAGATAACTGGAACATGTGAGCAAGGGGTCACTAGTGGAATAGTTGAGATCAAGGTACAGAGAGAAGGTCAGTGTTAGAGGAGCCTGGTGAGTGGGTTGGGTTGTAGTAAGAGATCACTGAGGTTATGTAGCAAGGAAAGAGCTGATTAGAGTGCTTGGTAAGAAGTTTCTATTTGATGCAAAAAATACACGTCTTATGAGACTATGTGTCTTATTAATCAATGGCATTTATTGAGTGCTTATTATGTGCAGAGAACTGTACTAAGTGTTTAGAAAAGTAGAATACCATAGAGTTAGCAGATGCTATCCCTACACACAAAAAACCTGCAGTTTATGGGGGAAGACTAACATTAAAATAAATGAGATAGGAGAAATGGGAAAATTTAAGGATATGTAAATAAAGACCATGGGACTGGGGTGCATATCAAAGTGCTTTAAGGGCAAACGGCCAAGTGCATAACTGACACAGAGGAAAGAGTGGCTAGGAGAAATGACGGCTCAGTGAGGGAAGACTTCTTGGAGGAGAAGAGATTTCAGGAGGCTTTGAAGGTGGGCAAGGTGATGGACTATCAGATATGACAAGGGAGGGAGGGAAGGAAGGAGGGGAACATGTGAGCAAGGGGTCACTGGTGGAATAGTTGAGATCAAGGTACAGAGAGTGGGTCAGTGTTAGAGGAGCCCAGTGAGTGAGTTGGGTTGTAGTAAGAGATCACTGAGGTTATGTAGGAGGGAAAGAGCTGATTAGAGTGTCTGGTAATAAGTTTCTGCTTGATGCCAGAATGGATAAGCAAGTAAAGAGAGAGAGAGAAAGATGCTCTAAAGATGTCTAACTTTCAATCCTAATCCTGTGTGGAAGAGTGGCTGAGATGACTGAGGCTAAAAGTGCACACCCTGCCCATTTGCCTATGCTTTAGATTAGATCCTTGCTGGCATAATGGGTAGGCTACATACTGGGCCTTTGATTAGGGAGTGTAACCCTGCTCACATTTGACAAGTAGGATGGCATAGTGGAAAGAGTGTAGGCCTGGGAGTCAGAGGACCTGGGTTCTAATCCTGACCCTCCACTTGTCTACTGTGTGACCATGGACAAATCACTTAACTTCTCTGTGCCTCAGTTCCCTCATCTGTAGAATGGGAATTCAAAACCTGTTCTCTGTCCTACTTAGACTGTGAACCCCATATGGAATTTGATCAACTTGTATCTGCTCCAGTGCTTAGTACAGTACTTGACACATAGTAAATGCTTAACAAATACCACAATTATTATTAGTATTTGCTGCACCCCAACCCAGTCTGTCTACTATGATGGTCTTTCAAAGACACCAAGCCATCAGACCCCATCAGGACTGCCTCTCCCCACTTCTTCGGGGTGTAGGTAGAAAAGGAGAACAGTAAGGTTGATGATTCCACATGACGTATGGCATTATTATAATCTGTGATATGTGCTAAATGCATTTCATTTTCTTAAATTCATCTGTGTGCTCACCCACTATCTAAATCAACAATCATAGCTGCATGTTTCATGAAGTTTATCGCCTTTTTAATTTACATAGACATTCTCACCTAAAATGAAATATCCTCATGAAGTATGAATCTGATTTTAGTACATAAATAAGGAGACAAAAGGAAATGTTTAAATCCTGGAGGCAACTTAATGTGAGAAGACAAAATTATAAGAAATGAAAAGCATCCATGATGTAAAGCAAAACTATATTTGAAAGTACTTGATCAGAATTCCAGTTTCTGTAAATCAGGGTTGAATTTTCTTTACGTTTTTTATTACTTAGCTTTCATATATATCTTTTTACATGCTCTTTCCTACTCAGTTTAATTAGTTGTTTTAAAATTTATGAGGGAGTATTATCAATCCAATACTAGTAATTGCATAATCTATAAAATAATATGACATGTTTTTAGAGTAATAAAATTAATTGATGTAAAATGAATACATTTGGGTGGTGTGGTGTATTTATTAATCTAAATGCAGCCAACCAGCTTCAGATTGAATTTCTACCCCAAAGGATGTTTCTATTCCAAAATGCATTGATTTGTTTTTTCTCATAAAATAGGTGCTTTGGAAAGATAAATGGCATAGCTGACAGAGGAGAATTGACATTGTTTCTAAAAACATCAGCTATGTAAAAGTTATGTTAAAAGTTGATTTTGATTTGTTTGGCAGTATGAAAAATTAGAGAACCATATTGTGGTGTTTTCTCAGAAAGCATCTAGATTTTCTTTCTGTATTGAGCAGTTCTTATTTATTTTTTAAAATATGGTCTTTTCTTGCTTTCCATACATACCCTAATTCTCCAACGTAGGGCTTTCTATATGATTGTGCAAAATATATATAGTGCTAGTCCATAAGCAAGTTGTTTGCTGATGCTTATAAGACACAGATTTTGTTTTTTTCATTTGTTATTAAACTATTCCTTTTCTACATCTGTCCACATCTATTTATTTGCTTATCAATTTTCTTTCATATGTGCTTTTGGACAAAACAGTTCCAATTTCTGTTTGTTTAGTTCTATACTCATTTATATCTTCATCATATGCAGGTACTATTTTATTTATGTTCTTTCCATATTTTTTAAAGAAAATTACCATTTGTTTGCTATTACCCACCTCTTCAAGTGGATTTACCTGCATGGAATTTTGGAATAACATTTAGTAGTATGTTATAAATGAAAACTCTGGAGATTCATTATTTTTCAAAAGGTTTCAAATTTCACTATTTTTAAAATGAGACATCTGTAGATATTATTGAAGTTCATTGTCCCAGATTTATTCAACCTGCTTAGTCCTTCTGAATATTTGTGATGTAAGGATAATAATAACTATACAGATAACATAATGATATTGAGTACTGAGGTAAATACAACATAAGCAGGTCAGACACAGTCCCTGTCCCAATGTGGAGGTCACAGCCTAAGTAAGAGGGAGAACAGAGATTGAATCCCCACTTTCCCAGTTCCTTGAGTTCTTCTACATTACAATGATTTCACTTCCAGAGAAGTTACGTTTGAGCCCAGGGTCTCAGAGTATACACACCTTACAAGCAGAGTATTGGTTGACAGTGTATGACAGCACTGTCAATCAATTAACAATTGAGAAGCAGCATGGTCTATTAGAAAGAGCAGGGACCTGGTAGTCAGAGTTATAATGCCAGCTCCACTACATGTCTGCTAGGTGACCTTGGGCAAGTCACTTAACTTCCCCACACCTCAGCCACCTCATCTATTCATTTGTTCATTCAGTTGTATTTATTGAGGGCTTACTATGTGCAGGGCCCTGTACTAAGTGCTTGGGAAAGTACAATACAACAATAAACAGTGACATTTCCTGCCCATGATGAGCTCACAGTCTAGAGTGGGGGAGACAGGCATCAATACAAATAAATAAATTTACAGATATGTGCATAAGTGTTTTGGAGATGGGAGGGGGGTAGAGCAAAAGGACCAAGTCAGGGTGATGCAGAAGAGAGTGGGAGATGAGGAAAAGTAGGACTTTAAATGGAGATTAAGACTATGAGCCCCACATGGGACATGAACTGCGTCCAACCTGATTAACTTGTATTCATTCATTCCATACAGTCATGTTTATTGCACGCTTACTGTGTGCAGAGAACTATACTAAGCTCTTGGAAAGTAAATACAGCCAGAGAGACAATACCTGCCAACAACAGGCTCACAGTCTAGAGGTGGGGATACAATATAAGTAAACAGGCATCAATATAAATAAAAAGAATTTTAGATTTATATATATATACATAAGTGCTGTGGGGCGGGGAGGGGGCAAAGAGCAAAAGGAACGAGTAAGGATGATGCAGAAGAGAGTGGGAGCTGAGAAAAACGGGCTTAGTCTGCGAAGGCCTCTTGGAGGAGGTGTGCCTTCAGGAGGGGTTTGTTGGGAAGAGTGATTGTCTGTCGGATGTGAGGAGGGAAGGCATTCCAGGCCAGAGATAGAACGTGGGCCAGGGGTAGATGGCGGGACAGGCAAGATTGAGGCACAGTGAGAAGGTTAGCACCAGAGGAGCGGAGTGTGCAAGCTGGGCTATAAAAGGAGAGAAGGGAGGTGAGGTAGGAGGGGGCAAGATGATGGAGCGTTTTAAAGCCAATAGTGAGGAATTTTGTTGTATGGAGGTGGATAGGCAACCACTGGAGAGCTACCCCAGTATTTAGTATGGTGCTTGGCACATAGTAAGCATTTAACAAATGCCACTAAAAAAAATACCACACACACACAAATCTGTTTTTTCTAGCCCAGAAAATTGTAAAAATGTAAAAAAAAAAAAATCTTTTCTTTTCAGGAAGAAATAGAGGCTTGTTTCAGCTCACTCATGATTTTTCTTTTTGAGTAAAATATATTCAGCTGGTTTTTTTTAATAATGTGTGCAAGCTATGTGTTTTATCCACTTCGAAAACATTTTTGGTGGGCTTGGGGCTTAAAGTTAAATTAAAAATAGCTGAAACTTTAAAGGGTAACTCTCCAATTGTCTAGTCAGTATTGAACACAGTTATTAGCAACTAGAACTTTTTTCAAATGCCCAGTGCAAAATTTCTCAAGTAAATATTTTCGTAACTCTGGAGTATGTAGTCTCATTGTTCATTCATTCATTCAATAGTATTTATTGAGCGCTTACTATGTGCAGAGCACTGTACTAAGCGCTTGGGATGAACAAGTCGGCAACAGATAGAGACAGTCCCTGCCGTTTGACGGGCTTACAGTCTAATCGGGGGAGATGGACAGACAAGAACAATGGCAATAAATAGAGTCGAGGGGAAGAACATCTCATAAAAACAATGGCAACTAAATAGAATCAAGGCGATGTACAATTCATTAACAAAATAAATAGGGTAATCAAAATATATACAGTTGAGCGGACAAGTACAGTGCTGTGGGGATGGGGAGGTAGAGGTGGAGGAGCAGAGGGAAAAGGGGAAAAAGAGGGTTTAGCTGCGGAGAGGTAAAGGGGCGGTGGCAGAGGGAGTAGAGGGAGAAGAGCTCAGTCTGGGAAGGCCTCTTGGAGGAGGTGAGTTTTAAGTAGGGTTTTGAAGAGGGAAAGAGAATCAGTTTGGCGGAGGTGAGGAGGGAGGGCGTTCCAGGACCGCGGGAGGACGTGACCCAGGGGTCGACGGCGGGATAGGCGAGACCAAGGAACGGTGAGGAGGTGGGCGGCAGAGGAGCGGAGCGTGCGGGGTGGGTGGTAGAAAGAGAGAAGGGAGGAGAGGTAGGAAGGGGCAAGGTGATGTAGAGCCTCGAAGCCTAGAGTGAGGAGTTTTTGTTTGGAGCGGAGGTCGATAGGCAACCACTGGAGTTGTTTAAGAAGGGGAGTGACATGCCCAGATCGTTTCTGCAGGAAGATGAGCCGGGCAGCAGAGTGAAGAATAGACTGGAGCGGGGCGAGAGAGGAGGAAGGGAGATCAGAGAGAAGGCTGACACAGTAGTCTAGCCGCGATATAACGAGAGCCCGTAGCAGTAAGGTAGCCGTTTGGGTGGAGAGGAAAGGGCGGATCTTGGCGATATTGTAGAGGTGAAACCGGCAGGTCTTGGTAACGGATAGGATGTGTGGGGTGAACGAGAGAGACGAGTCAAAGATGACACCGAGATTGTGGGCCTGCGGGACGGGAAGGATGGTCGTGTCATCCACGGTGATAGGGAAGTATGGGAAAGAACCGGGTTTGGGAGGGAAGATGAGGAGCTCAGTCTTGCTCATGTTGAGTTTTAGGTGGCGGGCCGACATCCAGGTGGAGACGTCCCGGAGGAGGCAGGAGGAGATGCGAGCCTGAAGGGAGGGGGAGAGGACAGGGGCGGAGATGTAGATCTGCGTGTCATCTGCGTAGAGATGGTAGTCAAAGCCGTGAGAGCGGATGAGTTCACCGAGGGAGTGAGTGTAAATGGAGAACAGAAGAGGGCCAAGAACTGACCCTTGAGGAACTCCAACAGTTAAAGGATGGGAGGGGGAGGAGGCGCCAGCGAAAGAGACCGAGAATGACCGGCCAGAGAGGTAAGAGGAGAACCAGGAGAGGACAGAGTCCGTGAAGCCAAGGTGAGATAAGGTATGGAGGAGAAAGGGATGGTCGACAGTGTCAAGGCAGCAGAGTTTTTGTCATTTAGATGGATGGAATTTTGTTCCTTTTTTTAAAAATTAAAAACAAAACAAAATAAAGAAAACTAAGTACAGGCAATCCTCGGTTTTATGACACTATTGGTTCCTTTAATACTGTGTCCTAAATTGAAATGTAAATCAGAATTAATGTTCTCACAAAAAACAATATTTTGTGGTGGTTCTTTTTTTTTGGGGGGGGGAGAGTTAGTAGCATTTGGTGAGTACTTACTAGATACCAGGCACTGGAGTAATAATAATGATAATCATTCTGATATTTTTTAAGTGCTTACTGTGTGCCAGGCACTGTACTGTTGTTTTTACGAGATGTTCTTCCCCTTGACTCTATTTACTGCCACTGTTCTTGTCTGTCCATCTCCCCCGATTAGAATGTAAGCCCGTCAAATGGCAGGGACTGTCTCTATCTGTTGCCGACTTGTTTATCCCAAGTGCTTAGTACAGTGCTCTGCACATAGTAAGCGCTCAATAAATACTATTGAATGAATGACTGAATACTAAGAGCTGGGGTGGACACAAGCAAATCGGGTTGGACACAGTCCCTGTCCCACATGGGACTCGTTAAGTCCTAATCACCATTTTACAGATGAGAAAATTGAGGCACAGAGAAGTGAAGTGATTTGCCCAGGGTCAACCAGCAGACAAGTGGCAGAGTCGGGATTAGAACCTCCAAACCTCTGACCCCCAAGCCTGGGCTCTACCCACTATACCATGTTGCTTCCAGGTAATCAGGATGAATATAGTCCCTTTCTCACATGGGACTCACAGTCTTAATCCCATTTTACATATTAAGTAACTGAGTCACGGAGAAGTGAAACGACTAGCCCTATGTCACACAGCAGACAAATGGCAAAGTCAGGATTAGAACCTAGGGCCTTCTGATTCCCAGGCCCAAGCTTTATCCAATAATGTTATAAATAGAGGATGATTTTTCAAAGCCAGATATCCTAATGATTCAGAATTATGTACTCAGCCAATAAAAAATGAGTATTATAGCCACGTTCATTTATTTCATATTGTGTACAGCAATACTATTGGTATAAATTCACAGAGAAAGTTGAAAAAAAAATGCAGTACGTAAAGATGCTACAGTGCTGCACTGCACACACACATTACCCAAACACAAATAACCTGTAACATGGAGAACCTGTTAAACGCTTCATTTTATTTTACTTTTCACAAAACGTGGGGTAGATGGGATTGGTCGAGAAGAAGGAGGAAAAGAAAGCAGCATGGCTCAGTGGAAAGAGCCCGGGCTTGGGAGTCAGAGGTCATGGGTTCTAATCCCAGCTCTGCTGCTTCATGGCTGTGTGACTTTGGGTAAGTCACTTAACTTCTCTGTGCCTCAGTTACCTCATTTGTAAAATGGGGATGAAGACTGGGAGCCTCACGTGGGACAACCTGATCACCTTGTATCCCCCCAGCGCTTAGAACAGTGGTTTTCACATAGTAAGCGCTTAACACATACCATCATCATTATTATTATTATTATTAAAGGTGAGCCCGTTGTCGGGTAGGCATTGTCTCTGTTGTCAATTCATTCATTCAATAGTATTTATTGAGCGCTTACTTTGTGCAAAGCACTGTACTAAGCACTTGGAATATACAATTCGGCAACAGATAGAGACAATCCCTGCCCAATGACGGGCGAACTGTATTTTTCAAGTGCTTGGTACATTACTTTGTACTTAGTAAGCGCTCCATAAATAAGATTGAATGAGTGAAGAAAGGAAGAGGAAAAACTTTAGTCCCTGTCTTTTTTATTTAGTTTTCTGGAGGGGGAAAGGGTGGGTAGCACACTTGAGACATTAAAGAGACTTGTTATAAGCCAGCACGGTACGTTCCGCGTTGCCTCCAATTTGAATTGCCAGACGCAGGGTGTACATGAGGCGGGGCGGGGGGGGGGGAAACACGGGGGGCACGTGGGTGTGCACAGGTGTGGCACTTTGCGGCCAAGGGGAGGCGGGGAAGATCTGCTAATTAAATACACTTCAAAGCACCTGTGCTGGTGGGTGGGGGCTCGAAGAGCCTCCTTCTCCTCGGCACGGGAACAGAGGGGCAGCGCGTTGCACCATCGTTGCCCCCTCTCCCGCCTCCTCCCGGAGGGTGGTCAGAGGCAGCGAGACGGAGGAGCGGGAGGTCGCAGGACCAGCGAGGCCAGGAGAGCCCAGAGGACGAGGGAGGAGGAGGAGTTAATGGCCCGAAATGCCAACTTTCCTCCCCGATGCTCAAAAGTCCACCCTGGCATCTTTCAGCCGACGAGGAGAAGCGGTAAGTGCCAGCTGGACAAGCGATTTAGTAATAATAATAATGATGATGGTATTTGTTAAGCGCTTACTATGTGCCAAGCACTATTCTAAGCGCTGGGGGGGGGGGGTGCAAGGTCATCAGGTTGTCCCACGTGAGGCTCACAGTCTGCATCCCCATTTTACAGATGAGGTCACTGAGGGCCAGAGAAGTTAAGTGATTTGTTCAAAGTCAGACAGCTGACAAGTGGAGGGGCTGGGATTAGAACCCATGACCTCTGACTCCCAAACCCATGATCTTTCCACCGAGCCACTCTGCTTTTGAGGACAGTCAGTCCCCAAAGGATCCTCTTTCTGAAAACGGAGATCTAAACTGTCTCCTGCTAGCTCATCCTCTGTGCCACTGTATTTCCCTAGTGCAAGTGGTGTTTATAGTAATAATGATGATGATTTTCTATCTCGCCACCAACCGCTCGCCCACATCTTACCTCGGTCCTGGAATGCCCTCTCTCCTCAAATCTGACACAGTTACTCTCTCCCACTTCAAAGCCTTGTTGAAAACACATCTCCTCCAGGATACCTTCCCTGACTGAGCCCTCCTCACCTTCTCCCACTCCCTTCTCTGCTGCTCATATGTAATTCATCTTCTCTCCCTTCCCCAAGGCATGTATGTAGATATCTGTAATTTATTCATCTATTTATATTACTGTGTCTCCTCTAGACTGTGAGCTCACTGTGAGCAAGGAATGTTTGATGTTATACTGCACTCTCCCAAGCACTTAATACAAGGCTGTGCACAAATGAGTGCTTAACAAATACGATTAATAATCATGGTATTTGTTAAATGCTTTACTAGGCACTATGTACTGTATTAGTGCTGGGGTGGTTACAAGCAAATTGGGTTACACCCAGTCCCTGTCCCACGTGGGGCTCACAGTCTCGATCTTCATTTTACAGATGAGGTAACAGAGGCACAGAGAAGTGAAGTGACTTACCCAAGATCACACAGCAGACACATGGAAGAGCTCAGATTAGAACCCATGATTTTCTGACTCCCAAGCCTGTGCTCTATCCACTACGCCATGCTTATTCTCTTTAGTAGTAATTACGTGCTTACTCTGCACCAAGTGCTGTACTGTGTGCTGAGGGAGGTACAAAATAATTTGTTTGGACACATTCAATGTTCACATTCTTAATCCCCATTTTACATGAGGTAACTGAGGCCCAGAGAAGTTAAGCGACTTACCCTAGGTCACACAGCAATCAAAAGCATTTTTCATAGCTGCAATCTTTAGTATTGATTACACTCTATTCTGTTACCCCATCACTTCCTGACCCTGTATCTTTGGGCTTACATAGGTGACTTATTGATCATAGACTGTGTAAATGGAAGTGTCCAGGATTGATTAGTTTATTTAATTAAAAGGGACTTGGCCAAGGGAGAAGGAAGGAGGATCTTGTGGCTGGAATTCTCAGGTCAATTTACCAATTCATCACCCTCTCTCCTCCTCTGCCCAACCCACCGCTGCCAAATGCCCCCTTAGACCTGGGAGGGATCAGGCTAAATTTGCTTCCAGTAACTTTATAGGCTCCACTTCTGGTTTTGGTGCCAACTTTTATATTTTGAGGCTGGGCTTGATCATAGAGGAGGGAAGACCAACACAAAGGAACAGACCGACACATTGGGAAGAGGACAACCCTTCTGGGTTAATGGGGATTGACCCAAGTTTCTCTCTGCCTGCCTTGCTCCACACTTTCCTCTATTTTGGTCCTGCTGTCCTGTTTGCCTGCCCACTCTGACTCCTCTGTGCTCCCCTTCTGACACCAGAGCAGTCTCTGGCTCTTTGGAGGCAGAGGAAATTGGTGTCTGAGTGGACACACTAAAATCATCAAGTGGCTCAGTAGTGCAAAATATTTTGAGAAATGCAAAAAGTCTGTAAAGTGGACTTGATATAGAAAGTTTGTTACATCAATGCAGGGCAGATAAGGTGTTTTCTCTTCTTATCTGAGCAACAGGTATTTTCAAGTGACTCTTTGACAGTATATTAGACCCTTCAGGAAGCTTGCTAGCATGTCTGTCACATGGCCCTAGGTTTGAAAACATTGGAAACATTTCTGGCACTCATGAACATAAAAGATAGATCTCTCTAAGGCTAGATCCACCTAGTCAAAGTCAAGTGGTTATTGCTGCAGGAGGAACCTAAACCTAGTGCCACGTCCTCGCGCGGTCCTGAAATACCCTCCCTCCTCACCTCTGCCAAACTCATTCTCTTCCCTTCTTCAAAACCCTACTTACCTCCTCCAAGAGGCCTTCCCAGACTGAACTCCCCTTCTCTCTCTACTCCCTCTACTGCCCCCCTTCACCTCTCTGCACCTAAACCCTCTTTCCCCCCCCATTTCCCTCTGCTCCTCCCCCTCTCCCTTCCCATCCCCTCAGTACTGTACTCTTCTGCTCAACTGTAGATATTTTCATTACCCTATTCATTTTGTTAATGAAATGTACATGGCCTTAATTCTATATATTTGCTATTGTTTTTAATGAGATGTTCATCCCCTAGATTCTATTTATTGCTATTGTTCTCATCTGTCCGTCTCCCCCGATTAGACTGTAAGCCCGTCAAAGGCAGGGACTGTCTCTATCTGTTACCGATTTGTATATTCCAAGCGCTTAGTACAGTGCTCTGCACATAGTAAGCACTCAAATACTATTGAATGAATGAATGAATGAGGCTTACTAACTCTTTAATTCTAAATGATTCCTTACTGAGTTGAGTGCCAGGATTTCCCCACTCTTTCCTAGGATGAAAGGAAAAATGTAAATAATGTCACCCAGATTTCCTGAAGGGTTTTTTTTTTGTCATTGTTGTTGGTTGTTTTTTAAATGGCATTTAAGTGCTTACTATGTGCCAGGTACTGTACTAAGGGCTGGGACAGATAGCAGCTAACCAGATTGGACAAATCCATGACATTGAGCTTACAGTCTTAATCCCCATTGAACAAATGAGGCAACTGAGGCACAGAGAAGATAAGCAATTTGGACAATGTCACACAGCAAACAAGTGACAGCTGTGTTTAGAACCCAGCTCCTATGACTCCCAGGCCTGTCCTCTTTCTACTAGGTTATACTGCCTCCAAGATCCTATATTATGGTTAAGGAAACAATTAGGCACAGGTAGAAGAGAGCTCAGTGATAAGGAATTAAATGTGAATGACATATTTTATAACTAAACCAATGGGCCATAGTCTAGATCCCCCCCGCAGCAATAACCACTTGACTTTGACAAGGTGGATCTAGCCTTAGCGAGATCTATCTTCTATGTTCATGAGTGCCAGAAATGTTTCCAATGTTTTCAAACCTAAGGCCATGTGACAGACATGCTAGCAACTGCTTTTCCAGATGAGAATGCATTTTCAAATATCCCCCACCTGATGCAGCATCAATTTTATAAGGTCCCTTTATCACTTTAATCTATCTGGACATAGTCACCTTGACATTTATATGGAGCATTTCTGTCATCTTGTTACTTTTGGGCCCTTAAGAACATATTGAATCTGTGTGTGTGTGTGTGTGTGTATATGTTGCTACCTTCTTTTATTGTGGACACTGAAATCCATGAGTGTTCAATGCGGTTTTAGTGAAAATTCTGTAGAGTTTTTTTTTGCCAGGAACAGTTTTTATTTAGAAAACACAGGTTTAATGTCTGAAGGTCCATTTAGACTTTAAGAAAGACAAAAAAAAAACCTTTTTAAAACAATTTTTCCTCTGAATTATGGATCCCGGGTGGAGTGCAAGTGGCACTGTATGTCCTTAGAAAGGATGAATGAGCTTTAAAAGCCCCAACAGGTCTAGATGAAAGTCTTTTCTTTCTATACACTTCATGACTACATCAAATATAGGGATTTCAGTTCTATGAAAAGGAACAGGAATCCCATGTGAGTAGGAAAATAGAACATGAAACTGTGCTACCACAGTTTCCCCCCAATCCAGTACTGGAAGGTAGTTGTTTTAAAGAGATGACTCAAATCTTATGAACTATAACTTTGCTCCAACTCTGTATCTATAATAGTGCATTTTGCAAAGTGAAATGTTGTAATCCTGGAGGAAATAAATGAAACAGCAATATAATTAGTTGCTGGGATTGCTTTTTTATGGAAAATGATGCATAGGAATGATTGTTTAAAGGGAAAAACAGAATTCATGCCTATTGGGCATTAAGCCAACCCTGATTTTTGAACTTACCATTTTGAGAGTATGTCCCCAAAGTGATAGTGTTTATAGTAGGCATTGAGGACTTACTTAGATCATTCCCAGATGATCCCTCTGTACCATTAAGATGGAAAAACTCCTAGGTTTAATTCTGCAGGTGAGTTTTAGAAAGGAGGCCCCATTCCTACCTGCAGACAGTCACATATTAAAAGAAGAGAACCTATAACTAATAATAATGTTAATGTTGCTAGACATCTAAGCAATGTGAATAGTGTGGTAGCTTCCCCTTGAGGTATTACACTGTCCTCCAAGTCTGAACTGAAAAGAAATGAAGCATGCTGGGAGGGAAAGAAAAGAGGTGGCAGTGACATCTGAATGACAACAGGCATGCTGCATGTCACATAATTTAGGGAAAGGAATCTGCTAGATTATCGAGTGTTGACATCTTTTAGAGTTGTCCTGGGGATCAAGGATGACCATCAGATCACACCCATGAGTGTGAATGCCTTTGAGAGAATATCTCTTCAACTCTTGCCCTTTTGCCACCTTGGCCATCACTTTCTGTCCACTGAGACTCCTTACCAGTGATCCTTCACTAAAGCCACTATCAACATCACCAACATCCACAGCATTTATTTGGACAGAGCAAAAGAAATAAAAAATCTAATGAAATTAGAGGTCATGATGAGGATTTTATGACAAACATCCATTTAAATAAGTTAGGTGTTTTTGTAAAAGAAGTTAAAATTATAGGAATTTTGCCCATTTGACAAAATCAATACAATAAATTATAAATTTATATAAGTAAGCCCATTAGATTGTCTTACTTTTCTCCAATCCCCTGTAAATTTCACTAATGCAGGCTGTTTATGTTCTCCCATAAACAAACACTTTCTAGATAACTAGATTTTTTACTACAGCACACAGTAACTGTAATTCTTTGCATGCCATAAATTTCCAACTCAATCATTTCCCATTTATGAAAATCTATTCATATTCAACAGCTAATTGGCACCTTGAAAAATTTGAAAAGGTCATAGTATAAAGGTTGTTGAAAAGGAAGTTGTCTTTGTGGGGAAAACAAAATTTTTTGTGTGAAGTATATTTCTATTCACCACACTTTGTCTTCTTTTCCTGTCAATTTAATAGTGCAATTGCATGGTTACAGCAATGTTTAGAGTCTGTTACAGCATTTCAGAACTTTTAATTTAAGATTATTCCAAACTGATACCTAACCACTGGCTGTATATTGATGCCAGATCCCAAAGTAATCCACACATGCATATTTGACAGTTATGATGACTATGGTATTTAAGCAGTTACTATGTTTCAGTCACTTTTCTAAGCGCTGGGATAGTCAGTCAACATAGTCAACTGTATTAGCACTTACTGTGTACAGAGTACTGTACTAAGTGCTTGGGAGAGTAAAATATAACAGACATATTCCCTGCCCAGGTACAGAATAATC
Source organism: Ornithorhynchus anatinus (assembly GCF_004115215.2). Classification (NCBI taxonomy): domain Eukaryota; kingdom Metazoa; phylum Chordata; class Mammalia; order Monotremata; family Ornithorhynchidae; genus Ornithorhynchus; species Ornithorhynchus anatinus. The sequence goes on along the minus strand of NC_041728.1, from coordinate 46,068,184 downwards.
AGATCAGACACAGTCTCTGTTCCTCATGAGGCTCACAGCTTAAATAGGGAGGTAGCACAGGTATTGAATCCGCATTTTGTAGGTGAGGAAACAGGCACAGAAGTTGTGACTTGCCTCAGGTCACCCAGCAGGCAAGTGGTGAATCCATGAAGTGTATATGAGATTATTCTGCTGCCTGGATCACTCTGGGCATATCACTCTTCTCCTCAAAAACCTCCAGTGGTTGCCTATCAACCTTCGCATGAAACAAAAACTCTGCACTCTTGGCTTCAAAGTTTCCCATCACCTTGCCCCCTCCTACCTCACCTCCTTTCTCTCCTTCCACTGCCCATCCCATACACTCCACTTCTCTGCTGCTCATCTCCTCACAGCTCACAGTCCCTCATTCACACCTGTCCCGCTGTTGACCCCTGGCCCACGTCCTATCACTGTCCTGGAATGCCCTCCCTCCTTACTTCTGCAGAACTAACTCTCTTCCCCTCTTCAAAGCCCTAGTGAGAGCTCACCTCCTCCAGGAGGCCTTCCCAGACTGAGTCCCCCCTTTCCCTCTGTTCTCCCCCCCTCACCATTCCCCCTTCTCCCACCCTCTGCTCTTCCCCCTTCCCCCTCTCCACGGCACTGTGCATAATTGTATATATTATTACTCTATTTTGTTAATGATGTGTGTATATATCTATGATTCTATTTATCTTGATGATGTCTGCACCAGACTATTTGTTTTGTTCTGCTTTGCTCTCTGCCCCCCCCCCCCATTTAGACTGTGAGCCCATTATTGGGCAGGAAATGTCTCTATCTTTGCTGAATTGTACATTCCAAGCACTTAATACAGTGCTCTGCATATAGGAAGTGCTCAATAAATATGATTGAATGAATGAATAAATGAATATTGTCCCTAAACTTAGTGATGATGGGGTTGATTGTGGTGCTCTGTATACAAAGTGGAGAAATGAATGGTTGTAGACCTTCATCGCCACCCTATCAAACAACATTTGAATTGCCATTTCTTGGATGGCTGGGACTCAAACTAAGCTGTAAAAGTTCATTCAGCCTCTTGAGTTTGAGTAACTGAGGATGCAGTTTATCTGGTATGAAAGAACTAACTGGTGAGCTACCCCATCAGTCTCCCTAATCCAGACAAAATCCATGATGGTAGGCTTCCCAATCTGATTCTACCACAACTGGGGGATGATGTTCAGTGGTTGCTGTTACTCATTTGCTGGTTTGTCAAAGGAGATGTGCAAGGTACAAATGCAGATTCTGGAGTTCAAGCACTTGGAAGCCTGTTGTGTTTGAGAATCGTCCACTAAGATTCTTAGTACCAGTTTTCCTTCCAGGAATTGAGGTGGGCAGTCTAAAAGACCAAGTATAGCAGCATTAGATAAATGACTTTTAGTTCTGATCTGGATTTTGTAGGGAGAGTGGTATCTGGACCAAGGCGGAAGGAAATTAAAACATCCTTGCAGCTACAGTGTTAAAGCTGCCTGGTCCTGGGCTGGGGCTTTATGCTTTCTCTCCAGTACCCTTCCCTGGGCACTAACTAGCCCAGCCCCATTTACCACAAGGAGTCAATCCTTGATTGGAGGCTACCCTGTTTGGGGGGCCCTCTCCAGACAACAGGGAGCAGTTAACTGACCACATGGCCTGGTGCCATCATGGGGTTAGTAAGTAGCCCTTTCCCACCAAAACATAGTTGTCTCAGCAAGACAGACATGTCCTAGGTGATCTATTTGGCCTCTGACCACTGTCTATGGCCTCAATACATACCCTACAATTTCATGTCCTGGTGCTTTTCAGTCTCTTTACTTTCTGGCAGGGCCATGCTGAAAGATTACTTTGTTCTCTAGTCTCTCCTCTTTCTACTCACTGGGCCTCCTTCCCTCTCTCTGAACATCCTCTCCATAGTAGATTAATTGGATTCCCTCCACCTTCTTCCCAGAGATCTGGAATACTTCCAACGTCTCTCTCAGACTACAGTTCCTTTCCCTCACCCCAGTTTTTTTTTCACTCTACTCTTTGAGAAAAAATATCTTACTTGCTGACCTCCTCATATGAGAAAATATTTTTACCTTGGGAAATGTGGGATGGGGTGAAAGTAGAAGGTGACAATGATATATCCCCTCTGGTACTTGAGCTATGATTATTGCCACATTTACTTTACACTTTGCATGGTCAAGTTAAGAGGCTATCCCGAACTTTTGCTCAACTTGCCTCATCATTGATTGCTGCATATCAGAGGGACCTGCCTTGTGCTATTGCCTCCTAGCTCTCTTCACTGCCCCAAAGTCTGTTTCAGGGTATCCTTTTTCCCTGGTATGGCCCATAGTCATATGGATGTGTCTGGGATTAAACAGAGTATCTCCACCATCACCTCTCCAATATATTTCACATTCATTCATTCCTCCCAAATTTTCAGGTCAGTTGATATACTAGCAGCTGTATTGCTTTGTCCCACAAAGATGTCACTGGTCTCGGGTTCTTGTGCATGTACTCTGACCTCCATCAGTATTGCCTTGTGCCTCTATGCTACTATCACCCATTATGCGTGGAGTTCCTCCTGTTTCCCTTATCACCACTTCCTACCACTGTAAATCCTGGTCCAGAGCAGAGACAGATCAGGGGTCAGACAACTTTGATTCTTCTAACACCAACCTACTCACTGTGCCTTGTTCTCATCCTTCTAGGTGTTTAACCTTTTGTTAACATCCTCCTACCTGACTGAAACCCCACCCCCTCATATCTGGCAGATCACTACTACTCTCCCCATCTTCAAAGCCCTACTAATATCACATCTTCAAAAAAACCTAGCTAGGTTAATATCTTGTCACTATATTTATCCCTAATGTCACTTTGCTCTTTTGCCCGCAGTCCCTAAGTACTTAAGTACCTCCCAGGGGAAGCAGCATGGCTCAGTGGAAAGAGTCTGGGCTTCGGAGTCAGAGGTCATGGGTTCAACTCCCGTCTCTGCCACTTGCCAACTGTGTGACTGGGCAAGTCACTTAACTTCTCTGTGCCTCAGTTACCACATCTGTAAAATGGTGATTAACTGAGCCTCACATAGAACAACCTGATTACCCTGTATCTACCCCAGCGCTTAGAACAGTGCTCTGCACATAGTAAGCGCTTAAATACCAACATTATTATTATTATTATTATACCACTTAAGTATGCATCTTTAAATCTCTTTGCTTCCCCTTACCAGTGATTTGTTTTACTGCCTGTCTCATCCCTTTGTTTGCAAACTCCTTGAAGGAAGGAATCATGTCTACTAACTCAGTTGTAGTCTGCCAAGCAACTTAATACAAGGCTCTGCAGAGTAAGCACTTAATAAATATTATTGATTGACCCTTCCTCTGAAATCCAGAGGAGGTGAATAGTAACCTAGAATCCTGGGGTTTAAGTAGATATGGTTTTAGGTAGGGCAGGTGGCAGCCAGAGCTAAGGACAGAGAAGACTGGGAGGGAGAGGTGAAGAAAGGTCATCTGTGGTATACATTTATATTCTAAATGATAATAATGGCATTAAGTGCTTACTATGTGCCAAGTACTGTTCTAAACACTGGGGGAGATACAAGGTAATCAGGTTGTCCCACTGAGGGCTCACAGTCTTAATCCCCATTTTACAAATGAGGTAATGGAGGCACAGGAAAGTTAAGTTGCTTGCCCAAAATCACACAACTGACAAGTGTTACAAGTTATGATTAGAGCACATGACCTCTGACTCCCAAGCCCGTGCTCTTTCCACTAAGCCATGCTGCTTTCCCTGCTGCTATATAAATCTGAACCTCAGTTTTTGAGCTGATAAAAATCAGGTTGACTTATTGTATCCATTCATCTTTTGGAATCTATGGTAATTGAGGTACAAAATGATTCTTTCACATCCTCCCAATTTTTTTTCCTCGGGAAATAATAAAGGTGCTGCCTAGAGTTGAAAGGGTTAGACAGGGGAAGAGGAAGGTATTATGATTTCTAAAAAATTAAAATTAGCCTATTCTTTACTGATAATGACATACTATCATATTATATCCTTATGCTTTGGAAAATTTCAGATATATCGGGGGCCACATCCATAGCTTCAAGACATCCTCAAGGCTGAATGATTAGAATGATTTTTAAATGTTCATTCTTTGTCCACTTACCCCTAAATTAATCTTTCCCCACACAATGCAGGGGATTTCCCTTTCTTTTGGAGGGAGTTATAATAAATGAATAAGGGAAGAAGTCATTTGGCCCAAATTAATCTTTCAAATTATTCAGCTGGTTTCCAAAATCTTTTATTCATATATTTATTTCAAAGCAGTTGAATAAAGTCCCTATATTTAAGTAGGATCTGTTTAGCATTAGAAATGTGAATGAACACATCAGAATAAACAGTGTGTTACCTTAAACGGTCTGGCCAGCAAAATCTAAAATCATCTGTGAAAAAAAGGCATGTCCAGGAAATGGTTACACTCCAGAAAAAGGAGAAAAGAATAGGAGGAACAGGGTAAATAAATAGACTTTATTGAGTGCTTACTTTATGCAGAGCATTGTACTTAGAAGCAGCGTGGCTCAGTGGAAAGAGCCCTTGCTTGGGAGTCAGAGGTCATGAGTTCGAATCCTAGCTCTGCCACTTGTCAACTGTGTGATTGTGGGCAAGTCACTTAACTTCTCTGTGCCTCAGTTACCTCATCTGTCAAATGGGGATTAACTGTGAACTTAATGTGGGACAACCTGATTACCCTGTATCTACCCCAGTGCTTAGAACAGTGCTCTGCACCTAGTAAATGCTTAACAAATACCAACATTATTATTATTATTACTAAGTGCTTGAAAAATGCAATCCAACAAAGTGGGCAAGCATGGTCGCTCCCCACAAGTAGTTTATAATCTACAGGGGGAGATGGACATTAAAATAGGGATAGGGCAGTCAGCTTTGGGTTCTATTCACTGTCCATCAAACAATTGTATTGAGTGTTTACTGTGTGCAGTGCACTATAGTAAGAATGCAACAGAGTTGGTAGACACATTCCCTGACCATAATGAGTTTACAGTTTAGCGGGGCATATAAACGTAATATAAATGAATAGGTTACTAATATAAATGCAGTGAAGCTGAGGGAGGGGTGAAAAAGGCATGTGAAACTAGGTGCAAAGGCAGCACAGAGGTAATCGGGGCTTAGGAAAGGCCTCTTGAAGGAGATGTTCTTTTAATAAGGCTTTGAAGGTGGGGAAAATGATCTTCAGATATGAAGAGGGAGGACATTCCAGGACAGAGGCAGAATGTGGGCAAGAGGACAGTGGCTAGAGAGTGGGTGTAAATGGAAACTAGAAAGTGACTCAGAACTGAGCCTTTAGGGACTCCCACAGTTAGGGGGAGGGAAGCTGAAGATGAGCGCTCAAAAGAAACTGAGGAGTAGGAGGAGAAACAGGAGAGGTCAGTGTCAGTGAAGCGAAAACTGCATAATGTTCCATAATAAATTTAGCCGGAAATGAAGGGGAAAGTAATTGGATAAATTCCCCTCTGAGGCACTCATCTCACCTGGGCAGGGAGCATCTCTAGCAGAGAACCAGACATGAGGGTTTGGTTCTCCAACAGCTGTAGAAAGAACTCATCCCCAAAGCTAGCCGTGACACATTTAGGAGGCTGTGACCTCAGGAAGGGCAGCAGGAGAGAAGCTGCAAAGCCTGGAATTTTGAGTTCTGTTCCAGTCCCATCCTGTGCCTCTCAAAGTAGACCCCAGAACCACTGTGTTGTGAGTTGTCTGAGATGAGCCTGAAGCAAAAATGAGCCCAGCCTTCAAGGCAAAGTGACACAAGACTGTTTTCCTGAGTGAGACATTGCTATGCAAGTACAGGTGGGCTTTTATAGGTAAACTAGGAATTTAGTCTCGAAAGTTCAGAAGTCAGTTGTTCATATGTAATACTATACCTTTTCAGTAACAGTCACTCATCTGCAATACTACTGCATATGTCCAGTAACACCCCATAAGAGTGAGGTGCCAGACCACGTTCAGGCCTGCCAGTCTTCACTCTCTGTTCCTGCGTCTGGTGCCCTCCTGATATAATGACATACTGAGAGGGAGTCATATTGACCTGAAATGGTTGTGGGTTTGATTTTGTTTTTTTTGTTGGGGCAAAGGGGAGGCTTCTTTTGGCCTTTTTTAAGCGCATACTAGGTGTCACACTCTGTACTAAGCACTGACACAAAGCCAGCTCTGAGCATGTCACTCCCCTCCTTAAAAACCTCCAGTTGTTGCCTATCACCCTCCGCATGAAATAAAAACTTCTCACTCTAGGCTTCAAGGCCCTCCATCACCTTGCGCCCTCCTACCTCTCCTCCCTTCTCTCTTTCTACTGCCCACCCCGCACACTCCACTCCTCTGCTGCTCATCTCCTCATCATCCCCCGTTCTCGCTTATCCCGCCATCGACCCCTTGCCCACATCCTCCCGCTGTCCTGGAATGCCCTCTCTCCTCACCTCCACCAAATTAACTCTCTTCCCCTCTTCAAAGCCCTACTGAGAGCTCACCTCCAAGAGGCCTTCTCAGACTGAGCTTCCCCTTTTCCCTCTGCTTCCTCTGCTGCCTCGCTGCCCCCCCCACCTCCCCTCAGCTAAGTTCCCTTTCCCCCTTTCCCTCTGCTCCTCCCCCTCTCCCTTCCCCTCCCCTCAGCACTGTGCTCATTTGCTCATTTGTATATATTTTTATTACCCAATTTATTTTGTTAATCGAGAATGACAAATGAACATCAGTTCTAGGACTTCAGGACTAAGAGCCTGCATAAAGGATTTGATTAGTGTATTAAGGTGGGGCATGGTGGGCAGTGCCCAATTTAGGCAGTTCCTTTCTGCTTTGAAATTTTTAGGGGCAAAGGGTAACTGCTTGAAATGTACTAGTGAACAAGGAACTAATGAAACTAATAAAAAAAAAAAAACAGTTGTATCCTTCATAGCCTGTGTTGAGAACTGTTTTTTGGTTTATTTGTGTTTTATTAAGAGCGAATGGCTCATCCCCCTGAAAGTGACATGGTTCTTTCCCCAACAAGACACTATTCAGGTCACTGAATGTGGACTTGGATTCAGTGATGGCTTTCCTCTTTCAAACTGGCTTCATTTCTTCTACTGACCTACATTGGCTAGTTGGTATTTGTATATAAGCTTTGATGTTTAGGAGGTGGCTGAATGGAATGATGGTCTTAAACCATAACTTATCTATTTTCCAGAGTAAAATCCATTGGGTTAAATGGGTCTTTTGTGAAATGCCTATTATATTTTTTCCAACATCATAATTGCTTAACCACATGAATTGAGTGTTCCAGCAAAACTATTATTCTTTCTAAACAGGGACTTCTTTTCTGTTAGTGGGCAAGTTCCTAAATATAACAGAAGATAAGATTTTTTTTTTCCTGGAGAAAATTTTAATTGAGATTCTGTTGTTTCTTTATGAATTGACTGGTTAATTTTGTTTAAAAAAGAGATATTACTATAATTTCAAATAACTATTTGGGCATACTATAGGAAGGATATGTGATTTTTTTTTGATGATCCAAATACTTTGTATTCCTAAAAATGTTAATGTTTAGGAAATAGATGAAGAACTGAAGAACACAGATGGAAGTATGGTGAAATGTAGATACTCCCAAGCAAAGACTATAATATAGAATTCTCAAGTCACTTATCCCATAATGAAATCTCTCACTATGTATTTTGGATAGGACATTTTAGAGAAATTGGGAAATGTATTTCTGACGGTGTGAGTGTCATCTATGCCAAAGTCATCTATGCCAAAAAAGTTCATGTATTTGTGTAGTATCAGTTATGGTATGCATTAGTAGACACCTTTAGGGTGTGACTCTAAGAAAGGAATTTCCTCATGTTATAGCAGAATGTAAAAATGAAACAAGCTTTATTTCATAAGGTACTTTTTAACTTGTAACTTCCCTTGGGATAGGCCTCTGAAACATCAAGGCTTGGACCTGGAAAGAACCTTGAGAATTGGTTAATAGTAATAATAATAGTAATTGTGGTATTTAAGCACTTCCTATATAAAAATGGTGGTATTTAGTAAGTGCTTACTATGTGCAAGTAAGTGCTTACTATGTGCAAAGCATTTTCTAACCACTGGGGGGATACAAAGCAATCAGGTTGTCCCACATGTGGCTCACAGTTTTTAATCCCCATTTTACAGTTGAGGTAGCTGAGGCACAGAGAAGTTAAGTGACATGCCCAAAGTCACACAGCTGGCAAGTGGCGGAGCAGGATTCGAATCCACGACCTCTCCCAAGCCCAGGCTCTTTCTACTGAGCCACGCTGCTTCTCAATGTCAAGCAGTCTATTAAACAGTGGGATAGCTACATGATAATCAGCTCCAATATGGTGCTCAAATCTAAGTAGGAGATAAAACAGGTACTGAATACTCATTTTTCAGATGAGGGAATTGTGGCACAGAGAAGTGACATGATTTACCCAAGTTCACACAGCATGCAAAGTCCTCTGAATGCCAGGCCCATGCTCTTTTCACTAAGCCACACTGCTCCTGCAGCCTCCTTAGCTTTTGGGGAGACTGATGCTGAGGGCTAATGAAGTAGACTGTGAGCCCATTATTGGGTAGGGATTGTCTCTATTTGTTGCCAAACTGTACTTTCCAAGTGCTTAGTACAGTGCTCTGCACACAGTAAGTGCCCAATAAATATGATTGAATGAAGTAACTTTCCAGTAAATCTGTGGCCACCTTTCCTAGATGACAGAAAATGTCTGCCAATGAGTCAGTGTTATTTATTAAGTGCTTACTGCATACGGAACACTGTACTAAGTGTATGGGGTTGTGTAAAACAACAGACAAATTCCCTCTCCCAAAGGAGCTAACAGTCTAGATGAGGAAATAGGCATTAATATAAATACACACATGCAGGGGGCACTTTGTAGAGAGCTAGTGCCCTCCAATTTCCCACTGATCCTCTCCACTTGAGGGAGGCAGGCAGCCTCCTGTCCCACTGTCCAAATTCATTCAATCCTATTTATTGAGTATTTTATGCAAAGCACTGTACTAAGCACTTGGGAGAGTACAATGATAGACTGTGAACCCTGATGTGGGACAGGGACAGTGTCCTCTCTGATTATCTTGTACCTCTCCACCACTTGAAACAGTGTTGGACACATAGTAAGTTTTTAGCCAGTGTAATAACAATAGAGTGGACTGTGGTTTCCATCTGAGGTGCCTGCAATTTCACTGCTAACCATTATGGGAAGCCCCCATAGATTCCCACCCACGGGGTGGGTCCTCAAGAAATGAAACAGGACTTGGGTATCTGAAGAGGATCTGTTTCTGCTCTTGGGAATAAAACTAAAACGAACCTCTGTCATGGGGCACCCAAGGAGGGAGTTCTCACCCCTTTTGCGAAGGGACTCTCATGGACTTGGTAGTTCTTTGGAGCTGGAAGGGAAGGCTGGAAAGCCACTGTGGGCCAGTGTAGGAAGAGGGGCAGTTTAGAAGTGGGGAATTGTAGTTGTCAATTGAAGAGTGATATTTTTGCTCATCTCTGACCCCCAGAATCGGCTTTCACTTCGATAAGAAGTAATTTCTTCCAGGCTGACTGAGCCAACTCTCTACTGTCTAATGACCTTACACTTACTGTGTGTAACCTTGAGGGCAGAACACAGGACCTTGACTAGAAGTAGAATATCATATTTAATTTATTTGCCTATGTCATAACTCAGGTTACACTTCACCAATTTTAACAACCAAGACTGCAATCTATGAAAATGCCTTGTCCACAGAGCTCTATTGGTCAACTACATTGGACATTAATATAAATAAGTAAATTATAGGTGTGTACATAAGTGCTGAGGGAGGGGCGAATAAAGAGCACAGATCCAAGTTCAAGGGCAATGCCAAAGAGAGTGGGAAAAGAAGAAATGAAGGCAAAGTTGGAGAAGGCCTCTTGGAGGAGATGTGCCTTCAATAAGCCTTTGAAGTTGGAGAGAGTTATTGTTTGTCGGATATGAAGCGGGAGGATGTTCCAGGCCAGAGGCATGACATGGGTAAGAGGATTGTGGCAAGTTGGTGAAATCGAGATACAGTGAGTAGGTTAGAGGAACAAAGTGTGCAGGCTGCAATGGAGTAGGAAAGGTAGTACCTGGGTTTTAAAATCCTGGCTCCACCACTATCTGCTGTGTGACCTTGGGCAAGTCACTTAACTTATCTGTGCCTCAGTTAACTCATCTGTAAAATGTATGCAAAGCACTGTACTAAGAGCTCACAGTAAGCACTCAATAAATAACGAATGAATGTGGAACAGGGATTGGGTCCAACCTGCTTAATTTGAATCTATCCCAGTGTTTAGAGTAATGCTTGGCACATAGTAAGTGCTTAACAAATGCTGCCATCATTATTATTATTTAGGGAGGCAGTGTGGTCTAGTGAAAAGGGGATAGAACTGGAAGTTAGGACACTTGTATTTGAGACCCAGCTGTGCTGTGTGACCCTGGTTAAAACACTAACCTCACTGAGCCTTGGTTTCCCTGTCTTAAAATCGGATGTTTGTGACTTCCTTCTGGAACAGGGACTGTCAGATCTCTACCTTCTATCCACCCCAAAACATAGTACGTGCTAAGTGCTTAAATGTTACAATGGGGAAAAAAACAAGTGCCACCCCTTCCTCTCCCTCCTTCCTTTCCCTCTCCTGTCTACTTCTCCTAATCTTTTTCCCTTCCCTCTCCCTCCTTTCCTCTTAATCGATTAATCTAAGGTATTTATTAAATGCTTACTATGTGCAGAGCACAATACTGTGCTAAGTGATTGGGACAGCACAATAGGAAAGTGTTGTTGGGGATGATCTCTGTCCACAAGTTGTTGGAAGTAGTGTCTGCTGCTATGAAGCAGCTGAGTGAAGCAGCTTAGTGCTGAGACATACTAGGATGGCTAATCTGACCCAAATGCTGCCTGACAGGCATTGGATGGGATTGTGTTGGGAAGATGCCTTTAAAATCCATTGCCTTTCTGCAGGATGGGGAGGTGAGGCATTTAATGCAGTTAGATTCACAATGAAACAAAGTACATTAATGAGTGTTTAATTTGTATGGTTGATTCTTTGCACAACAACTGCTCAAAGATTCATTTTGTTTAGCTCCACTGCATAAATCAGTTGCTGACCCCTGCTATAGATGATAGTGATGGTGATAATTTAGATCGACCAAGTGATACATTGCAGAATTAGCTTGTAAGCACACAAATATGATATAGCTCAATTACTGAATTATTGTTCAGATGAATGAGATTTAATTTGTGAAAGTCTCCTATGATAGTAAATGTTTTATATAATATTTTATAAAAGTAATGAAGTCTTCCAAAAATGAGACCTCACTGATAGCACTTAAGTAATACATCTTGGGAGGAAGTATATTCAATTGCTTTAAAAAAAAAAAAGTGTGTGTGTGTGTGAGCCATTATGTGAACAGATTAATGAAGTAAGAACTTTGGAAAACCTACTGTACTTTACACTTCATTTACTGACCTTCTCTAAGGATCCCCGAGTCATTTATAAACCTTGATGGATGACATCTCGGCTGCAGGATAACTGGAAATACGAGTCTGGATTAGAAACACTCTAGCCTGTCTGTTTTACAGCACCATTGCCCTCCAACTGGCCAAACATTTAGTAAGTGTCCATTTTGTGTCAAACCTCCATGTGCTTTATATATACAAATGAATGTATCATCACCACTCTGAGCATTGTTTCTCAATACAGAGTCCTGCTGCGAAACAAAGTAAATCCATGGCACTGTCAAGATTAGGCAATTAAATTCATTGATGTAAAATTAATCCCTCATACTGCATTCAGGTGACAATGCTCAAACTCAAAAGCTGAAAAAAATTGTCTAACCCTTCCTCAAATTCTAACCTCCAATAAAACTTTTTAACAATTGAGTGGGGACACCTTTCATATTTATATTTCCAAGATAATCCAATTTTTGTAAATGGCAACTCTTAGTCAATAAATGTGTTTGTGGGTGTGGGGGGGAGAAGAGAAAGGGTTCCATCTAGGCTCTAATGCCCTGATGCCTGCTACTGTGCCAAATAGCTCTGAAATCTGAGGAAGATTATTTCAAAATACATTGTATGCCACTGTGATATCTTGAAAATATTGGCTATTCATTTTCATATATCTCTCTGGTCCCCGGAATAATATTTCCGAGCCCAACAAGACAGAAGTAATTTCATTTCAAAATAGGATTCACATTGTTTTCAGTGATATTAAAATGGAGTTCTTCAGCCATGACATCCCTAGACCGTAGTGTGTCTATCCCTTAGAGAGACACATGATTGATTGCTTTTGGAGAATCACTTTAAAGCTCTGGTGGACTATGAACAGCATACAAGAAAATAGCCTCCAACCCCCAGGCCAATGTTTGCCCCTTTCCCTCCATCCTTAGCTTGTGCACCCTAGTGACTGGTCAGTCTAAGGGTGAATTCTAGATGAGCAGTGGCATGACAAAGAGGGAGGAGTGGAGTCCCTTCAAGACCATGCTAAGCTTCCTGAGCTCCGGAAAGAAGCAGCTCTACAAAGGAGTACCTGAAGAAAAAGACCCAGGCAAACACATATCCTTGCCTAAGGAGCACCAAGGAGGCAAACACCAAACCCAACAGTCTCTGAGGCCTCACATGTCTGTCTTGTGACCTTTGAACTTTTCATTCCACATCAGTCCAGAAAACATCACTTCCTTCCTGGGTAATTAACACTCTGGCCTCTGCTTTTGTGAAATTGCCGGGGAAGTAGCTCCTCACTAGCCCATTTCCCCTCTGAGGCCCATTCCTGTGGCTTTCCTGAACTCTTTCCTGAACATCCCCTCTATATTCTCATAATTAATTTTTCTCTGTCTCCAGTGAACTGGGCCTTGCTGTTGCTGAACACTCTGGCCAGCTTGCCTGTTCCTCCCTTCAGGGCTGTCAAGACTAGATATACCCTCCTCCGTTACCTGCTCTTCCTAGTCCCCTGACTAGGCAGCCCTAGAAGCAGGGGACAGCCAAGCACAGAAGGGCCAGTTTGGTAAAAGTAGCCATACAGCCAAGTCCACTGAATTGGACAAGTAGGGAAAGATGAATAGAGGGAGATGCAGGAGCAGGGTGTGGGAGAATGGGGAGGGGCAGGGAAGGAGTGATTTCATTTAGAATAGACAGAGCTATTTTACATAGCACTACAGGAAAGAGCCTGAAATGGGTAATTCCCATTTCTGGAACTCTTGACTGTCTTAGGGGCTCCCTTGAGATTAGCGGGGTGTGGAGGGAGAGGGCGGGAAATTGTGGGATTGTGCTATGGCCTTAGGGCAAGCAGCATGGCCTAGTGGATAGAGCCCAAGCCTGGGAGTTAGGACCTGGGTTCTAATTCTGGCTCTGCCATTTATCAGCTGTGTGACCTTGGGCAAGTCACATCTTCTCTCTGCCTCAGTTCCCTCATCTGTAAAATGGGGATTAAGAAAGTGAGCTACGTGGGGGAGAGGGACTGTGTCCAAACTGATTAGCCTGTATCTACCCCAGCACTTAGAACAATGCCTACACACAATAAGCACTTATCAAATATCACACTTATTAGTATTATCATTATTATGAATAAATACTCACTGGCACTCCTGATCCCAGTACAACACTGTGACAATTGAGCAAGTGTGTCGCCTCGATAAATAAATGCAGTATTCCCACCTACTTCAGAAACAAGATCTGACCAGCTAGGTGTCGAGCAAGACAGGACTCATAAAAATGACTTTGAATGACTGTATAAAAGGAAATTGGATTAAAGCACTGACATATTTTGATTGATACCTTATATGGCTACCTTAGAGAAGCAGCGTGGCTCAGTGGAAAGAGCCTGGGTTTGGGAGTCAGAGGTCATGTGTTTGAATCCCGGCTCTGCTACTTGTCAACTGTGTGACTGTGGGCAAGTCACTTAACTTGTCTATGCCTCAGTGACCTCATTTGTAAAATGCAGATGAAGTCTGTGAGCCTCACGTGGGACAATCTTATTACCCTGTATCTCCCCCAGTGCTTAGAACAGTGCTCTGCACATAGTAAGTGCTTAACAAATACCAACATTATTATTAATTATTACCTTGAGTAGGCAGGGGAAAGTAGTTGACACAAGCAGTGTGTGCTACATAAAGCTGCTACTTTTATGTTCTATGCTTTCTTCCTGGATCCTCATGCTCTCTGAGGGACAATAGGAATGTTAATCATTGTAATGGTTCTCCAGCATTTAAGAATAGAAAGTGTTCAGAAAATGTCAGTGTAAGAACCTCAGCTCTTCGATAAAAGAGGATATCCTAGTAGGAAATAATGTGTGCTTCTCCAGTAAGTCAGGGTCTTTCAGACTTGGTCATGGTAAATACTCTTTTTTTTTTTTTCTCCAATGAAATGCCCATGTAATAATGTAGGATAAGAGGTGTGTGCTTATTTAGGGATGAAATCAGAAGAGAATTGAAAAAGCATTTAAACAAATTAGTCATGGGTTCACAAGAAATCCAGAGTAATGAGAGATTGTTATTCTTGTCCTCCCACAGGCCTTTCATAAATACAGTCTAATAATTTCTTATCGACTTATCCCTGTTATTCATATGTGGCAGAGGTGAAAATCGAGACTGAGGGTTAAGTGCTGTTGTCTGAATCAAAAGTAAATGGGTATTTGAATGAAAAGGACTTGAGTTCATGGAGTTGAACTCTCTAAGCCATGCATGCTATTTTTCTCAGCTTCTCCAAGATAATTCAAGTACTTTGAAAAGAACTGTTTGTCAAAACACAAATGTTGCCAACCCTTTTATCACTAAGTATCTCAATTCATTTTCTTCAGGTTTAGTGTCATAAAATTTTGTTGGGGAGTTTATGACTTTAAGTATTTTGGTGAATTTTTTAAAATGACTTTTTTAAAATGAATATCAAAGTGTCTTTTAAATATTTTCTAGATAACTTTTATAATTGAATGAGCAAGTATCTTAATATGTTTGTATATTTAGTGATAATGAGTCCTGATAACAGTAGTTATTAAAATAGGTGGGTAATAGTATGCATAGTCATCAAGTCATCATCTAATGGTGGTTCATTGAATATTCATGATATATTGCAAGTCAGTTTCTGCTCTTTAATATTTAGGTTAATTTCATTTAGCCCCAAGTTTTTACTAGATACTGGGTTTCATAACTATTCTCCCTGGAAGACATGGATGGGATTATAAGGTTCAGATCAAAACTGGATAAAGTCATCTTCCATGACAATTTATCTAAACTTCCTTCAGAGTCCTAATTTCTGGATCTTTTGATGACCAATGAACTTCAGATTCTTTATTTCTACCACTGTTGGAAGCTTTGAAAATGTATTCTTCTTAAAAAAAAATAAATGAAAAGATCTCAAACTCTTGTGCTTCCCCTCTAATTCATTAATAAAAATTGTGGTATCTAAGAGTTTACTATGTGCCAAGAACTAGGGATTCCTAATTCAGTTAATTAATTTGGACACAGCCCCTGTCAGTCTAAGTAGAAGAGTGAATAAGGAATAAAATCCCCATTTTACAGTTGAGGATTTGGAGGCACAGAGAGGTTAAGTGACTTGCACAAAGTCACACATCTGGCAAGTATCATGGCTAGGATTAGAACCTAGGTCTCCTGACTCCCAGGACCATGCTCATTCCATTAGGCTACTTTGTGTTACTTTTAGCATCTGCCTCCCTGATATTTGTTCTCTCTCTCCCAAGCACTTAATATGGTGCTCAATAAATGCTATTTGATTGAGATCCTTTGCTCACAAAATACATTTCAAAGGAAAACTCCCCAAAACAGTAAGTACCTTCTTTCCTTATTTGAGTGAGGGAGGTAAAGTATACATTTTTCCTTCCTGTTCCTGCCCCAGTGGCTATGAAAACCTCACCTGTTGAGAGCATTCACTTCATTCTGGCCAATTCCTTTTCCCAGACGGAACAAGATTATTTCCAAATGTTTTTGATCTGTGTTAGAGGTATATTTGACAACTGTGCAGGCTGCTCTGAAGTTAAACTAGAAAGAATAGCAAGAGCGAAAATTACGAAAATGACCATCAAAGAGCCAACTTAATATGTAAAAGGAAATAAAGGGGAAGTGAGTTTATCTCCTCCCAAAAGGAGAAAGAAGAAAAAGTTGGCACACCTCCAACTCTGCAACATGTCCCTTCCAATCTACTCCCAGAAATAATCTATGCCTGTTTTATTGAAATGACATAACGGGAGGGAAAATTTGTAATCTCATTTTAAAATATTTTCCCCTTAACCCACTATAGAAAATGAGAGACTTGTAAGGCAGGCTGATGCTTCTCTTATCCAAGATGACTCTAATTTTCTTTGCCTAAATGAGAATAGATATCATGGTGATGTGTTTCTATGGTAACTAGGTTTTTTTCTTAATATTGAATAACAAAGTAATGAATCTCACATGAAGTTTTATCCTTTTCAGTTCTGGACCACAGCTGCTTTAGGGAGGTCCTTCAGGAGCTCTTGTTTGTCTTCTGGCTTTACTTTGCCATCTTTCTAGCAGAGTTTTTCCCAGTGCATAACATCAGAAGCTAGGGAAGGGTATAAGGATACAATGGGTCATGTAAGGCACTTGTTTGGTAGCAAGCCCAACTTCATTGATCAACTCAGGGGGTAAAGATTGATCTTTACACCTTACCTCTAATTTCCCAGTCAGTTCTGAATCAGTCAATTGTATTTATTAAGTGCTTACTGAGTGCAAAGCACTCTACTAAGTGTTGGGAGAATATACTGTAATGACTGAACACACGTTCCCTGCCTACCGTGAGCTTACAGTCTAGAGGGTGAGACAGCCATTAATATAAAACAAAATTACAGATATGTATATAAGTGCTGTGGGGCTGAGGGGCTGTGAATACAGGGAGCTAATAAGGATGATGCAAAAGGAAGTGGGAGAAGAGGAAAGGAGGGCTTAGGGAAAGCCTTTTAGAAGAGATGTGACTTCCACATGGCTTTGAAAGTGGGGAAAGTAATTCTGTCAGATATGAAGAGGTAAGGCATTCCAGGACAGTGGCAGGATGTGTGAGAGAGGGCCGCAGTGAGATAAATGAGATGAAGGTATGTTGAGAAGGTTAGCATTAGAGGAATAATGTATGTGGACTGGGTTGTAGTAAGAGAGTAGTGAGGTAGGAGGGGGCAAAGTGATCAAGTGCTTTCAAGCTGATGGTAAGCAGTATCTGTTTGTGGATGGTCAATCACTGGAAGTCCATGAGGAGTGGGAAAGCATGTTTTTATTTTTTTTTTTAATGGTAGCTAAGTGCTTACTATGTTCCAGGCACTGTTCTAAGCAATGAACTAGTTTCAAGGTATTCAGGTTAGTCACGGTTCATTTTCCACTTGGGGCTCATAACTTTAACCCCCAGTTTACAGATAAGATAACTGAATCAAAGAGAAATGAAGAGAATTGAGTCACATAGAAATGAAGAGGCTTGCCCTGTGCCACGCAGTAATTAAGTGTCATAACTAGGTTTCCAACCCAGGATCTCTGACTCCCAGTCCTGTGCTTTTTCCATTAGACCACACTGCTTCTCATGTCCTTTCTAGCCAAGGAGGACCTGAATGTCAAACTGATGGCCTACTGTCAGATTCTGTGCAGCCCACCGAACAGCTGGCTGCAGTGGCAGGAGGGTCAGGGAGTTGGATGCAGTGAAGCCTGCCCCTTCCCCACCCTCTTTTAAACAGCCTGGTTCCTTTCTGAGGCTGAAGAAGCTGCTGCTGATGGCCTTTGGGGTGCAGAGGTCAAAGTCTATTCTGTGTGTAACCTTCCCATGCCAGAAATATAGGAAGCCTTAAAAAGAAAAAGATGATCTATGTGGTGAGTGTGGTAGGTGTATGAATGTAGGTCTATGTCTAACTTACATCTCTTCTCTTTCTCCTGGCTACTTTTTTATGGTATTTTTAAGTACTTATGATGTGTAAAGCACTAGGGTAGATGCAAGGTAATTAGGTTGGCCACAGACCATGTCCCACATGGGGATAACGGTATTAATCCCCATTTTATAGATGAGATAACTGAGACAGTGAAATGACTTGCCCAAGGTCACACAGCAGGCAGATGGTAGAGCTGGGATTAGAACCCAGTTGCTTCTGACTCCCAGGTCTGTGATTTATCCACTCAGCCATGCCACTTCCTACTTCTCCCTTATAATCTTGAAATACGGTTCCCACCCCAACAAAATCCTTCACACTAAAATACTGAAAAAGAATGTATTAGTAGTTTGCAGAATAAAGTGGCAACCATGCAGGAATATTTAATAGCGTGATACCTCTCTTTCCCTCTTCAAAGCCCTAATGAGAGCTCATCTCGTCCAGGAGATCTTTCCAGACTGAGGCCCCCCTTTCTCTCTGCTCCTCTTCCCCTCCCCATTCCGCCCCTCCTGCCTTCTGCTCTTCCCCCTCCCCCTTCCCTCAGCACCATGCATATTTGTATATATTACCCTGTTTATTTTGTTAATGATGTGTATATCTCTATAATTCTACTTATCTTGATGATTTCTGTTGTGTTTTGTTATTTTTAACTTTGCTGTCTGTCTCCCCTGTTTAGACTGTAAGCCCATTATTGGGTAGGGCGTGTCTCTGTTGCCAAATTGTACATTCCAAGCACTTAGTACAGTGCTCTTCACATAGTAAGTGCTCAATAAATGCTATTTGTGGCTTAGTGGAAAGAGCACGGGCTTGGAAGTCACTCATGGGTTCTAATCCCAGCTCTGCCACTTAGCTGTGTGACTTTGGGCAAGTCACTTAACTTCTCTATGCCTCAGATACCTCATCTGTAAAATGGAGATTAAGACTGTGAGCCCCATGTGGAACAACCTGATTACCTTGTATCATCCCCAGTGCTTAAAACAGTGCATTGCACATAGTAAGCTCTTAACAAATACCATTATTATTATTATTAATAAATGAATAATACGTAAACTTTCAAAAACTGTGGTTTCAATGCATAAAACATTCAAAAACTCCAAACAAATGTTATTACATCCCCTAGGGTCCCACCAACAAAAGTTACTACATTCTCTAGGGTCCCACAAAGTTATCATATCCCCTAAAGTCCCACAAACAAAGTTCTTACATTTCCTAGGGTCCCACTGTCTTGTCCAACCACGGGATGATTTGTGTGCACATAGTGACCTCTATCCCAGACAGACAGGTCTTTGAACCCCTTTGTTTCTCTAGTGCTTGGTGGATCCTTTACAGAGCCTTGAACTGGCCGTCCCGGCTAAGTTGAACATACTCTTGACTGTTCTAGATTCCCCTCCTGGGTTGCAAGGAGCAGCACCTTACCCAAGTGCATCTGTTTTTTTGTGGTGGGGGTGTGTGGATGTGGAAGCTGCGTTTCCACATCTCATTTACCAGCTGGGAGAGCATACCCTAACACTGCCATATCTTGGAAAAGATTATCTGTCTCTAGTGCATGACATCAAGCTTCTTCCGCATGGACCCTAATCTACATATAAACACTTCATGGAAATGGCAGGTAGGGAAGTTTTCAGGGAATTGAGTAAGACTTTTAGTCACCATCACGTGCAACCTTGGGCCTATCTACAAACTGCAGCCACCTTCTCATGAACTGCAAGTCCTACATTGTACAAAACATTTTCCCCATACTTAGATTCTCTTAGTAGTTTAACAATTCCCACATAACATGAGATGGTAGACCTCCCCATAATGGAGTTAGTTTGGTTAGCTTTAGTCGGGCAACTGTGGATTTAGCTCTTGTTGTTCTCACAGCAATGTATATCTCTAGTCACCATTAATGAAGAACTGAGTCGAATTAATTGGGGGGAAAATATTTTTCCAATCCACTTCAGTCATTTCACTTTTCTAAGAGAGAAACTGGGATAAACAAAGAAGTTTGGTCCAGAGTGAGGGAAGGATACTCATTTGCTCAATTATCTGAAATGATGCTCAATGGGTTTCACGTAACAAGAAAGAAAATACTGTATATCATTGGTTTGCATTACAGTTCTCTTCAGGGAAAAGATGCATAGTAGAGTGGAGATTCTTTGAACCTATGAACTCTTGCTGCTGTGCCCTGTAAATTATTGTTATCATGGGGCCTCCTGTAATTGTTACAATAAGAAGGCATGCCATTTTATAGCTTAATAAATGCATCTTCCTGAATGGTGGCACTTCATAGTTATTGAAAACCTTTAATGACATTCTGGGACTTAGTAAAGAAAAATAACTTTATTAAAATCAACCTTAGTCAATTAGCAACCTTGACCTGAGCCATTTAGGTCACAAATGTGGATATAGAGATTAAAAAAAATTTCAGAACACTTGCAATAAGTTGGAAAATTGTTAGGGCAGTCAAGGTAACATCCACTAGGGATCAGTGCAAAACAGTGATTTAGGAAAGGACCTGACCTCTGCTCTATGTAAAAAAGGGAAATTAAGTACTATTGATTAAAATCTCCAGAAATCATTAGCATCAGCTTTAAAGCACTCATTCACCTTGCCCCCTCCTACCTTGCCTTGTTGCTCTCCTACTACTCTCCATCACCCTACGGCTCCATCCAGTTATCGCCCCATCTCCCTAACCATCCCTTTCCAATCTCTTTGTCAGAGTTGTATACATCCACTGACTCCAGTTCTTTTCCAGTAGTCTCCTTGACCCCCTCCAATCTGGCTTCCACCCTACAGAAACTCCTTCTGAAAGGTCACAATTATTTCTTTGTTGCCAAATCCAAGGGCCTCTACTTCATCCTAATCCTCCTTGAGCTCTCAGCTGCCTTCAACACCAGTAACCACTCCCTTATCCTAGAAACATTTTCTAACTTTGTCTTCACTGACACTCTCCTCTCCTGGTTCTCCTTTCTTTCTGGCCACTCATTCTCTGTCTCTTTCATGGGCTTCTTCTCTGCTTTCCACTCCGACTGGCTTCAACTACTATCTTTACGTGGATGATTCCTAAATCTACATTTCCAGCCCTGACCTCTCCTTCTCCGCAACCTCATATTTTCTCCTGCCTTCAGGATGTCTTAACTTGGATATTCCACCAACGTGTCAAACTTAACATGTCCAAAGCAGAACTCCTTATCTTCCCACCCAAACCCTGTCCTTCCCTTGACTTTGCCACCACCGTAGACAGCACCACCATTTTCCTTTATCTCACAAGCCCATAAGCTTGGTGTTATCCTTGACTCATTTCTCTTTCAGCCCACATATTCTCTCAAAAAATTCTCTTGTTTCAACCTTTGCAACACTAAAATTCTATATTCTCCATCCCAACTGCTACCATGTTAATACAAACAGTTATCCTATCCTTCCCTTGATTATTGTATCATCCTCCTTGCTGACTTCCCTGCCTCCTGTCTCTCCCAAATCTAGTACATTCTCTGCTGCCCATATCATTGTTTTATTTTTTACAAAAAATTTCAATCCATCTCCCCTCTTCTCAAGAACCTCCAGTGGCTGTCTATCCACCTCCACATCAAACTCTTTACTACCAGCTTTAAAGAATTCCATTGTCTTGACCTCTCCCAAGTGCTTGCCTATTATATCCTAGCCTGAACACTTCACTCTTCAATGACCAACCTACTTGTCATACTTCAATCTCATTGATGACCTCTTACCCACGTCCTACCTCTGGCCTGAAATGCCCTCTCTTTTCATCACTGGCAGACAGTCACTGTTCTTCCCCCTTCAAAGCCTTATTGACAGCACATCTGCTCCAAGAAGCTTTCCCTAAGTCCTCATTTCTTCTTTCCCCACTCCCTTCTGTGTCATCCTTGCATTTGGATTTGCTCCCTTTATTCAACCTTTCCTCAGCCCCACCGCTGTGTACAAATCCATGTTTGTATTAGTGTCTGTTTCCTTCTCTAGACAGTAAGTTCATTGAGGCTGTGGAAAGTGTCTACCAAGTATGTTATATCATACTCTGTCAAGTGCTTAATACACTGTGCCCTGCACACAGTAATCACTGAGAACAATTAATTGGTTTTGCTACTACAATGCATCCTGCACACTTTCTCCTATGATTCCAACCTACCTGCCAGACCTTGATCTTGTCTATCTTACCTCCTACCTCTTGCCCAGGTTCCTGTCTCTTCCTTGGATTCCCCTCCCTCTTCATGTCTGGGAGATGATCAGTGTCCTCACCTTCAAAACCTTATTAAAAACACATCTCTTCCAAGAGACCTTCCCCGACTCAGTTCTCATTTACTATTTTCTTTTGTCCTTCTGTGTCACCTTTGCACTTGGATTCTCATCCTTATTCACCTCTTCCTCAGGCCTACATCTCTTATGTGCACCTATATAATTCATTTACCTCTTTTGCTGTTTTTCCTTCTAAACCATATGCTCAGTGTGGGTGGAGAACATGTCTACCAACTCTATCTTGTACTCTCCCAAGCACTTAGTACAGTGCTGTGCATATAATTGCTCAATAAATAAGAACCATCGATTGATTTCTGGGACTATAAACATAACCCTGTACGCAGTTCTTATCTTGCTGTTTTGCCCCATACTAGTTAAACTCTTACTAATGTTTTACCTTCAGCTGGGGGCTCCTAACTGCTAGACTTGTGGGAACTCTGAGAAGAGGGGAAGAAAAATAAATGATAGGTTAGCATATAAGCTTTTTGAATAAAGGGTAAAGTAATTGGACTAATGCAGCCCGAAGAATGAGTGACTTGTCTTCAGTTTATGAATAAAGACTAGAGGATACCTATTTTCAGCTTCCACATTTATGCTTCAAGTATACTCATGCACTAAGATGTGTGTGCACGTGCACCCCTCCTATTATATTATAAAGTGTGAAGTGACGTTTATAACTGATAAGAGCAGTGTGGGACTTAGACCTGGAACCATGCCATGCACTAAAAAAGGTTGTCCCTTGTGATTGTGTTTTTCTGTTGCAGTGTTTATTTCTATTTTGGTGTTTCCCACTTTGCATCTTTGCCTCATGATCCTCTCAAAGCTTCTCCTCAAATAATATTTTGAATATCTTGAATTATGCTTTTATTTTTCCAAAGTGGTCCCATATCTAATATCTCATTTTGCTCTCAATACCAGTGTCAACTTCAGGACTGTGTGTGACCTGATTATGACCTCCATACCCAGCATGTATGGAGGGAGAGCAGTCTCCTTCCCTGCCCAGCTCAGCAGGCCTGCTTCAGTGTCACTACAGTTTGCTGTAGTTGGGTGGTGTTGAGAAGGGAATGGAGTGAAAGAGATGAGAGCAGTTTGAGCTCTTGCTAACATTCAGGGAGGCATGGATCCACCATCTTGGTTCACTCAATAGCCCCAGTAGACGTCAACAGTGCAGTGTCCTACCTACACTTAGTTTCTTGTTTTTTGCTATGGAGGAAAAGCTAATAGTGCTGTCTTCATGGGTATGTATCCATAGATGGGCTCCTAAGTTTATGAGGCATTGATTGCAAGATGAGTGATATTTCACTCCCAGCCCATAGCTTCCCACTTCAAACACATACATTCAGTTAGGGCTTTTGTAATTGACTCTGGTTAACAATGAAACCTAAGGTCCATAGCCAGGAGATCTGAATATTATTATTTAGGGATATACAACTCCTATCCTTTTGAAAGGTGGTTGTTTTCTATACAAATGGCTTTCTCACCTCAGTGTCTTAGACGTGATCTAAATCAGAGAGAAACTATATGAGGTATGATATGGAGATTTTTTTAGTGGAATTTAAGTGCTTACTATGTTCCAGGCACTGTGGTCGATAAAAGGTAATCAGGTTATATGAAGTCCATGTCCCATATTGGGCTCAAAGTCTTAATCCCTATTTTCCAGGTGAGGTAAATGAGGCACATTAAAATGAATTGCCTAGGGTCTCATAATGGACAAGTGGCATTCTATCCACTAGACCATGCTGCTTCTCAATATCTTCTGCTGTTTGAACTCTTGCAGCATTCATCATTGTGTTATTATATTGGTTCCCGATTTGTAGGGGTGAGCATCATCAATCAGCTTGAGCTGGTGAATTTTAGCTGGAGAAGGATCTACTTCCAGGTCATCTGGAACACTGAGAAGGTTGTGACAGCTGGGGGTCTTTGAGGCCTGCCAGCAGGGGTGCAAAACCCAAGGACTTGCTCTCCAGCAGAGATGTATTGCATTTCAAGCAAAGTACCATTTTATAAAAATAATGATAAAACTTAAGGGGCAACAATAAGTCCTTTGCCTGTGAGGTGGAGGTATTGAGGAGGAGAAGCAGGGGTTAGTCTCCCTAATTAATAGATTATAGAAATAGGAGCACAGAGATGTTGTGAAATGCCTGAAGTCACACAGGTCAGAGCTAGAGCCCAGGTCTTGACTCATAGATCTAGGCTCTTTCTATGGGGCCAAGGTGCATCAAAAATAGCTGCTTCTTTCTTAACTGGAGTGTGTGCTCTGCTGCTGTTGCTCGCGAACATTCAACTGGGATGTCTGAGACTGCACTTTATTGCTTTCTCTGTCCCCTTGTTTTTAGTTATCTGCTTTCAGCTCACTGTTTAGCCAGTGGCAAAGGGAAAGCTTTGACCCCAGCTACAGTAGTAGCATAAGGCCTCTCCCGGCTCCATTTTAGTGTTACTTATTGGCTCTCTGGCACCACTAGTTGTGAAGGCTCAAAGGTTCAGGTTGGGATAGGAATGTTGGCAACAATTCACTTTCTTCTAACACCTTGATATTTATTCTCCTCTTTAATCAATCATATTTATGGAGCACTCACTGTATGCAGAACACAGTACCAAGTGCTTGGGAGAGTACAATATGACAGAGTTGGTAAATATTCCCTGCCCACAATGAGATTACCATCTAGAGGGGAAGACAGACAATAATATAAATTGCACACATGTACCTAAGTACCGTGGGCCTGAGGGAGGGGTGAATAAAGGGCACAAATGCAGGAGTGATGCAGAAGGGGGAGGGAGATGAGGAAGTGAGCACTTAATCAGGGAAGACATCTTAGAGGAGATGTCTTCAATAAGATTTTGAAGGTGGGGACAGTGATTGTACATCAGATACAAAGAGGGAGGGTGTTTGAGAACAGAGGCAGGACTTGGGAGAGAGGTCCACAGCGAGGTAGATAAAATCAAGGCACAGTGAGCAGGCAGTCACTACAGGAGTGAAGTGTGTGTGCTGGGTTGTAGGATGAAATCAGTGAGGTAAGGTTGGAGGGGACAAGGTGATTCAGTGCTTTAAACTTAATGGTAATAGTAGATGCTCAACCACTAGAAGTTCTTGAGGAGTAGAGATATATGGACTGACCATTTTTTAGAAAATTGATCCTGGCAGCAGAGTTAAGTATGGACTGAGGAAAGGAGGCAGGCAGGTCAGCAAGGAGGCTAATAAAGTAATAAAGGTGTGGGGTAGTTTAAGCACTTGGATTAACATCATAGCAGATTGCTAAAATCTGCCCTTTCCTCTCCAGTGTTGTGAAGGTTGAAGTGACAGTATTTAATGCAGATTGAATATATGACTTGAACAAGACAGATGAGTAGAGGATAACACCAAGATTATGGCCTTGTGAGACAGGAAAGATGGTGATGCTGTCTACTGTGTTGGGGAAACATACCCAAGCTGAGATATCCTGAAGGCAGGGGGAGATAGGCTACTGCAGGGATGGAAAGAGAAGTGCTGGAAATGCAGATTTGAGAATGATCTACATATAGTATTTGAAGCCATGGGAGTCATTGAGTTCTCTGAGGGGATGAGTTTGGAGGGAGAGTAGAATGGTATCCAGAACTGAACCTTGAGGGACTCCCACACTGTTAGGGGTTGGAAGCAGAGGAGGAGCCCGCAAAGGAGATTGAGAATGAGTAGCCAGAGAAATAGGAGGGGGAGGAGAACCAAGAGAAGATGGTGTCACTGAAGCCAAGTTTGGGTAATGTTTCCCAGAGAAGAGGGTGATCGACAGCATCAAAGTCAGCTTTAAAAGATTTTTAAGGATCTTTAAAAGATTTTTTAAAAGATACAGGCCATAGGAACTCTGTCTTCCCATGCAACGATCTACCACAGAGTAGAACTGAGTCAAAAGTGGAATGTGTTTCAAGAGTAAATATGTTGTAACTGATTTTTGAAATTACTTTTTTTTTAATTTTTTTTACTGGAATAACTAGACATGCATCACCAACTCCAAGACATGTTCTTTCCTGTTTTGTCTAATAGAAGTCTTCCATGTCTAAAATGTTTTATGAAATGTCAAAGAGTTACAGAACTCTGAAAGACCAATAACAAAAATGATTTATTTTCGAGAGCACATATTTGTCCTCAGGGGTAGAATTTTGCTAGAACCAAATATTGAGAACAAGCCTGATTTTTTTGGAGCACTATTCCCATGTTCTCATGACAATGACAGATTTTCATGAGGCCCCGCTGGAGAAGGCAACATATTGTTAGCCTGCCAAATGCCTATGTTCTTGTTCCAGCTCTCAGCTTGTTGTGGTAGGAAATCCTAAATTCATTCATTCATTCAATAGTATTTATTGAGCACTTACTATGTGCAGAGCACTGTACTAAGCGATTGGAATGTACAATTCAGCAACAGATAGAGACAATCCCTGTCCAGTGATGGGCTCACAGTCTAATCGGGGGAGACAGACAGACAAAAACAAGACAATATAATCACAATAAATAGAATCAAGGGGATGTACACCTCACTAACAAAATGAATAGGGTAATAAAAATATATGCAAATGAGCACAGTGCTGATGGGAGGAGCAGAAGGAAAGGAAGCAGAGGGAGCAGAGGGAATAGGGGTAGCTCAGTCTGGGAAGGCCTCTTGGAAGAGGTGAACTCTCAGTAGGACTTTGAAGAGGGGAAAAGAGTTAGTTTGGCGGAGGTGAGGAGGGAGGGTATTCCAGGACAGTGGTAGGAGGTGGGCCAGAGGTCGACGTTGGATAAAAAAGTGAACAAGGAACAGTGAGGAGGTGAGCAGCTGAGGAGCGGAGTGTGCGGGGTGGGCAGTAAAAAGAGAGAAGGGAGGTGAGGCAAGGTGATGGAGAGCCTTGAAGCCAAGAGTGAGGAGTTTTTGTTTCATGCAGAGGTTGATAGGCAACCACTGGAGGTTTTTAAGGAGGGGAGTGACATACCCAGAACGTGTCTTCAGGAAGATGATCCAGGCAGCAGAATGAAGAATAGACTGGGGCGGGGAGAGACAGGAGAAAGGGAGATGAGAGAGAAGGCTCACACAATAATCCAGCCGGGATATTATGAGAGCTTGTACCAGCATGATAGCTATTTGGATGGAGAGGAAAGGGAGGATCTTGGCGATATTGTAAAGGTGAGACTGGCAGGCATTGGTGAAGGATTGGATGTGTGGGTTGAATGAGAGAGCTTAGTCAAGGATGACACCAAGGTTGCGGGCTTGAGAGACGGGAAGGATGGTCATGCCGTCCACAGTGACAGGGAAGTCAGGAAGAGTACAAGGTTTGGGAGGGAAGATAAGCAGCATGGCTTAGTGGAAAGAGCACCGGGTTGGGAGTCAGAGGTCATGGGTTTTAATCCTGGCTTGCCACTTGTCTGCTGTGTGACCTTGGGGAAGTCACTTAACTTCTCTGTGCCTCAGTTACCTTATCTGTAAAAATGGGGCTTTAAAAATGTGAGCCCCACGTGGGACAATCTGATTACCCTATATCTAACCCAGCGCTTAGAACAGTGCTTTGCTTAACAAATACCATAATTATCATTATAAAGTTATTATTATAAGGAGCTCAGTTTTGGACATGTTGAGTCTTAGGTGGTAGGCAGACATCTAGGGGGAGATTTCCTGGAGGCAGGAGGAGATACGAGCCTGAAGGGAGGGGGAGAGGACAGGGGAGGAGATGTAGATTTGGGTGTCATCTGCAGAGGGATGATAGATGAAGCCGTGGGAGCGAATGAGTTCACCAAGGGAGTGAGTATAGATGGAGAACAGAAGAGGGCCGAGAACTGACCCTTGAGGAACCCCTACAGTTAGTGGATGGGAAGGGGAGAAGGATCCAGCGAAGGAGACCAAGAATGAACGGCCAGAGAGATAAGAGGAGAACCGGGAGAGGACGGAGTCCATGAAGCCAAGGTGAGATAAGGTGTGGAGGAAAAGGGGATGATCGACAGTGTCAAAGGCAGCTGAGATGTCAAAGAGGATTAGGATAGAGTAGGAGCCATTGGATTTGGCAAGAAGGAGGTCATGGGTGACCTTTGAGAGGGCAGTTTCGGTGGAGTGGAAGGGATGGAAGCTAGATTAGAGGGGATCTAGGAGAGAGCTGGAGTTGAGGAATTCAAGGTAGCGAGTACAGACGACTCATTCTAGGAGTTTGGAAAGGAAGGGTAGGAGAGAGATAGGACGGTAACTGGAAGGAGAAGTAGGTTCAAGAGAAGGGTTTTTTTTTTAGGATGGGGAAGACATGGGCATGTTTGCAGGCAGAGGGGAAGAGGCCATTGGAGAGTGAGCGGTTGAAGATGGGAGTTAAGGAGGGGAGGAGGGAAGGGGTGATAATTTTTATAAGGTGAGTGGGAATGGGGTCCGAAGCACAGGTGGAGGGGGTGGTACTTGTGAGGAGGGAGGAGATCTCTTCTGAGGATACTGCAGGGAAGGATGGGAAAGTAGGGGAGAGGGTTGGGAGCAGGGGGGAAGCAGAAGGGGTAGGGGTGACTTTGAGGAGCTCAGACCTGATGGTGTTAGTTTTCATAATGAAGTAGGTGGCCAGATCGTTGGGAGTAAGGGATGAGGGAGTGGGGGGAACAGAGGACCTGAGGAGAGAATTAAAAGTCCGGAACAATTGGCAGGGGTGATGGGCATTGGCGTCAATGAGGGAAGAAAAGTAGTTTTGTCTAGCGGAGGAGAGGGCAGAGTTAAGGCAGGAAAGGATAAATTTGAAATGGATAAGGTTGGCTTGGTGTTTGGACCTTCGCCAGCAGTGATCAGCAGCTCAAGCATAAAAACGAAGGAGATAGACAAAGGCAGAAATCCAGGGCTGTGGGTTAGTGGAGCGAGAGCGGCGGAGGAAAAGCGGAGCGAGTGAGTTGAGATGAGTAGAGAGGGTGGAGTTGAGAGCAGAAACCTGATCATTGAGAGTGGGAAGAGAGGATAGGGAGGCAAAGTGGGGAGAATTGCTTAGGGAGAGACTTATGGGATCAAGAGAGTGGAGGTCTCTGTGGGGGAGTAATACAGATTTGCAGGGGGAGAGAGTGTGAGAGAGGAGGCAGGTGAGAAGGTCATGGTCAGAGAGAGGGATTTCAGAGTTGGTGAGGGAGGAGATAGTGCAGCGTTAAGAAATAATGAGATCGAGAGTGTGACCAAGTTGGTGAGTGGGCGAGGTGTTTTGGAGCAGGAGGTTGGTAGAGTAAAGGAGTGATAGCAGGCGGGCGGCAGAGGAGTCACCGGGTACATCCATGTGGATGTTGAAGTCTCTGAGGATCAGATTGGTCAGAGAGGAGAGAAGGAAGTTGAGAAAAGGGTCAAGGTGGTTGAAGAAGTTGGAAGTAGGACCAGGAGGGTGGTAGATGACAGCTACAAGAATTTGGAGGGGGTGGTAGAAGTGAATAATATGGGCTTCAAAGGAGGAGGAGGAGGGGTGAGAGAAGGAAGTCGATGCCTCCTCCTTTTCCAGTTAGTCTGAGGGGAGTCGGAGAAGGAGAGGACTCTGCTGGAAAGAGCAGCAGAAGAGACAGTGTCTTCAGGAGTAAGCCAGATCTCTATGCATACTCCTTTCAAGGAACAGCACTGAAAGGAGTTAAAGATGGAAATTACTAATTTTTTAGTGAACTCCATGATCAGGGTGTGGGTGTGGAGAAGGGGCAGTCCTCTAACTTTGAGGAGCTCTTATCCTAATGGTTGACCCAAACAGGGAAGGTACTGAAGTAAAAATTATTTCTGAGGATGACTCTTTCTAACAAGTTTATGTAGGATCCACTTTTGTGTGTTTGGGGGTGGGGGGGAAAGGGCATGTTCAGAGACTGCTCTTTGTTCATTCCACTCAGTTACCTTTAAGTGAACCACTCTCCCTAGGCAGTGACAAATTGTGACTCTAAATGTCCTGGAGGATCAGACTGTTAGTTCTTTGTTTTTTCTTTACCATCATGTGCCTATCAATTATGCCTTTCTATTAAGGACAGGGACCTTTAAAATCAACCAATCAATGATATTAAGTATTTACTATGTGCAGAGCACAGTTCTAAGTGCTTGGGAAAGCAGTGTGGCCTACTGGATAGAGCATGGACCTGGGTGTCAGAAGGACCTGGGTTCTAATCCCAGTTCCTCCACTTGTTTAATTTGTGACCTTGAGCAAGTCACTTATTTTTCTGGGCCTCACTTCCCTCATTGTAAAATGGGGATTGAGACTGTGAGCCCCATGTGGGAGAGGGACTGTGTCCAATATGATTTACTTGTGTCCACCCCATTGCTTAGTACAGTCCCTGGATCGTAGCTGCCTAACAAATACTAATTATTATTATTTATTAATACAAAATTAGCAGACAGATTCCCTGTCCATAATGAGGTTACAGTCTAAAATGTGAGGCTGTACAAACTTTCAGAGCAGTAAGACTCCAGGTAGATGGTGGAAATCAGATTATCTCTGGGCTATTCAGGTCTATTCATAAAAGAAACTTGCACAGTATGCTCAAGTATTTGATTAATTACTATGACCTAGATTGCATTTGGCATGTCAAAGAGAAGTGAAGGTGTATATTCAATCCTGGTCAACAAATGAAGGATCTTACTTTTTGGGATATTTAGTGACAGAATCTGAACTGTAGCAGAAAATGTGAGTTATTGAATGCTATGAGTGATTTTGGAAATTAGTTTTTTTTTTTAAATTCAAATGGATTATCAGATAGTTATGTGTAATATGTCTAGTAATATAGTAGAGATTATTGAAATTACAAAATGTCCATGTAAACTGCTAAATTATAGGTTTACTTTATGGATTAAAGCTTGCATTAAGAATATTTAATGACCGAACTTTCAATGCAAAGGCTTAATTTTAAAAGAAAATCATTTTTCATTATTTTTATCTCTATACTGTGATACTCTGACAAACTACGTCTCTAGCATTTTAAGCCTTTCCCCACGACAAAAGATGATCTCATTGCATCTGGTAGGAAAATGAAGAAAATTAAAGGAATCAGTGAAAACAGGACTTAATTAGATTTAAAAGAAATCCATTTTGTCTTTGGGTGCTATGGTTTCACAGCTCCCCAGAGAGACATTTTTTTTTCAAAACAGAACCAATTTTTCCATTATTTAATGCTAAAGCCCAAACTTATTGCACTATCTTGGGCAATGATCTCATGAGGTCTAATATGCTTACCAGAATCTGAAGGTATTATGACCTAACCGTAGAACATTTACAAGGAAGTCAAGAGACCTCAATTCCATTTCAAATCTACCCAGACATCCAGTAAATCTGGGCAAAGTCATTAGGTCTCTCTGCCTTAGTTGATTCTATCAAAGAGTGGACACAGAGATTTTGACTTTGTCCACATCTTCCCCTTAAACTTATTTATTGGATAGTAACCTCACCTCAACACATTTGAGAGCTAAATTGTGCATGAATAGACATCTATTTCCATTTTGCAGATGAAAAATGAGAAGTACACTTGGCAGAAAGTTACTACACTAACCTGTAAAGATTTGTAGAGTCGATATCTATTTCTAGATTCTCAGTCCAAAACTTGTTCCAGTAGCCCAAACTTAAAGATTGGTTATCTTCCTTTAGAGGAGTATAGAGAGGCTTAAAATTAGCCCAGGTTTATTTTTTGGTGGTTTTTTTTTTGGACCCCACACCTACCAAAATTCCTAATCCAAGGAAACAACAAATCTCTAAAAATATTTTTAATTTCTCAAGGAATAGTATTTCATGAGTGGAAAGTAGTGCTTTTATTCAGAATATGTGTTTAGTACATTAAAAAGATAAGAGTAGATGGTGGAAGTCTCCATTATCATCTGTCATATAGCCACAGGTCATACAAAAACCTCACATGAGCAAGTACTGTAGTTTGAATCTATCAAATCATTGGCCAGAGCTGTTAACAAATAGAGAATTAAACTGATTTGAGTTTTCACTCTTTATTGCTCTTTCCCAGACTCAGGTTGCTATGCTATCAATAACTCAAAGGGAAACATGGCAAGGAAGGGGATGGAGCCTGACCTATTGGCAAGAGCACAGGCCTGGGAGTCAAAGGATCTGGATTCTAATCTCAGCTCTGCCAAGAGCCTGCTGTGTGACCTTGGGTAAACCTCTAAATTTCTCTGTGCCTCTTAGCTCATCTGTAAAATGGGGATTCCATGCCTGATCTCTTTCCTACTAAGATTGTGAGCCCTGTGTAGAACAGGGACTGTGTTCTGGGTCTGACGTGATTATCTTGTATCTTCCCCAGCACTTAGAACAGTGCTTGACATATAGTAAGTGCTTAACAAATAGGATGACGATGAAAGGGGTCCAAAATGAATCCTAATGAGGGTGGCTTGACCACCAAGTCAGTACCCTTATTCCAGGCCTTGCCATCTCATGGAACCCTCCAGTCTGTCTTTTCTTAAGCCTCACGTAAAGAATAAGACCAGGCCTACTGTATCAACTGGTTAATCAGCCCTGGAAAAATCCTGAGTTCATGGCCATCAGGCAGCCTTACAAGTACTGAGCATGGCTAGGCGAAGTCACCAAGCCTGGTTTGATGCCAGCATCTCAGGGCCAAAAAGACTACTTGCAGCAACATAATTGATTCACCAAGCTTAAAACTGCTTCTTGACTCAGCTATATAAAAGCCTGTATCATGACATCGAAAAGTCCTCTAGATTATAAACTCATTGTGGGCCAGGAATGTGTCTGTTTATAGTGTTATATTCTCCCAAGTGCTTAGTCTAGTGTTCTGTGCTCAATAAATATGATTTACTGACATTGCAAATTAAATTTGGGAACATATGACTGGTTACAGGTCCCATGTTAATCTTTCTAGCCACACATGCACCCATAGTTGAGTTTACCCATCAGTACCATTTTTGAACGTGAGGTATTTGTGGTCACATTGCATTCCAGGACAGTTTCTGAAAGCTTGTGGCCTTTATTTGTGTGCAATTCATGGGCTTCTCAAGTCTAAATGAGCAACATAAGTGAGAAACAAATCCCTTATGGTAATTTGGTGGAAATAACTTTTGCCCACCTGATCTACACTAGCCCCCATTCCTGAAAGCTGCCTACTTTTTCTTTCTGTTTCTTCCTCCCGAAATGGTAATTGTGTGTGTATTTACTCCATTCTCATTTAATGTAGCTTTTTAATGATCCCCATGTTAAAGAAAATTCATACTAAAGTATGCACGTTCCTACGGAGGCTGTAAGCCTCTTATTGGGTACGGAACATGTCTACCAACTATGTACTCTCCCAAGTGCTTAGTACAGTGCTCTGTACATAGTAAACACTCAAATACCATTAATTGATTGATTCCAACATTGCATAATATTACATCCAGATTGATATGTGCTTTCACACATTCAATTGCTGAAATACTTTCTATCCAAAGGGCATAGTATAAGAATGTGTTTTAGAAGAGCTGAGTATATTTAGTAAGAGAAGAAACATTGTCAGCAGGATTTATTAAGCACCTACTGTGCTCAGAGGACTTGATTAGATATTATAAAACATAAAGCTATTTTTGTAACAAATGTCTTTGCCTGTGTTTATGTCCCTGCCCTAGTTTAGATATGTTCTGTCTGTTGTTTTGATTTAGATAGCAAACTCCTAAGGGAACAAAGACTTTGTCGTTATTTTATCTCATTTTATGTAGGCTTGAGCCCAGTGCTTGTGATTCCTGCCAATAAGTTGACACAGGTTTATTTGGTGATGCACAAAATATTTACATGTGTATAACTAACATTAAGACTTGTATATTCTCTTCTATACAGACATACACACACGCACACACACCTTTCACTTCATAAATGATGCTCCTATGCTACCTGATGGTGGCTGAAAAGTCTTGTTACATAACTACAGCATGCCCTAATCCACTGTGTGCACATAGAGGTAGTTTATTCAGTAGTATTTATTGGGTACCTACTATTTGCAGAGCACTGCATTAGGCATCTGGGAGAGTTCAATGTACAGATAGTTCTTTGCTGTTTAGCATCTGTGTTATCTAAAAAAGTAACACAGCTTCCAAAAGTGCCTAAATTCCACAGAACTATAGAAGGTAGTGGAAGTGTCAGGATTCTTCAAGCCCCTGTGTCCCTCTTATGTCTTGGAAGCATCTCTTAAGGCTTCATAAGTGGAAAAGCAGGATTGCCTAGTGGATAGAGCACAAGCC
Organism: Ornithorhynchus anatinus; assembly: GCF_004115215.2. Classification (NCBI taxonomy): domain Eukaryota; kingdom Metazoa; phylum Chordata; class Mammalia; order Monotremata; family Ornithorhynchidae; genus Ornithorhynchus; species Ornithorhynchus anatinus. The sequence goes on along the minus strand of NC_041728.1, from coordinate 46,033,939 downwards.
TAGGAGTCAGAAGACCTGGGTTCTAATCCCAGCTCTACCACGTGCCTGCTGTGTGACCTTGGGCAAGCCATTTTACTTCTCTACACCTATTACCACATCTGTAAAATGATTGACTGTGAGCCCTATGTGGAGCATGTACTGTGCCTAACCTGATCATCTTGTATCTACTCCAGTGTTTAGAACAGTGCCTGACACATAGTAAGTGCTTAATAAATACCATTAAAAATAATTTTATAGGCAAGAATTTGAGATTGTGATGCTCACCCACTAATTCATACTATACCCCTACCCTGGAACTCCAATGAGAAACAGCATGGCTTTGTGGCCAGAGCATGGGCTTGAGCGTCAAAAGGACCTGGTTTCTAATCCCAGATTCGCCATGTATCTGCTATGTGACCTTGGGCAAGTCATTTAACTTCTCTGTGCATCAGTTACCTCATCTGTAAAATGGGGATTGAGTATGAGCCCCATGTGGGACAGGGACAGTGTCCAACCTGATGAATTTGTAGCTGCCCTAGACCTCAGAACAGTGCTTGGCACATAGTAATAGTGCTTAACAAGTACCAAGATGATAATTATTATTCCTCCTCAGATCTGCCAGACCAAAGCTTTTCCAGTCTTTAGAGCTTTCTAATGTCTTCTAATGATTTGTGTATATATTTATGATTCTATTTATCTTGATGATATCCACGCCAGACTACTTGTTTTGTTCTGTTTTGCTTTGCAGTCTGTCTCCCCTGTTAAGACTGTGAGCCTGTAATTGGGCAGGGATTGTCTCTATCTGTTGCTGAATTGTACATTCCAAGTGCTTAGTACAGTGCTCTGCACATAGTAAGTGCTCAATAAATACAATTGAATGAATGTTGAGTGCCTACTGTGTGCAGAACACTGTCCAAGTAAGTAATTAGGGAGAGCAGTAGAAGACATGATCCTTGCTCAAAAGGAGTATACAATCTTAAAGGGGGAGATGGACATAGAATAATTTTACTAATAGGAGGATCACATAATCATATAGTAGTAAATTTCTATAAACAAAATCGAGATGAGAGGTTATGAGGGCAGAAGTGTTCAAGTGGTATAAAAGTGCTGAGATAAGGAGACTGTGACCTGTGAAGAAGAGAAGATGGTCAGAGGAGTCCCCTTGAAATAAGAGGGATTCTATTCTATTCACTCAGAAGGATCAGGATTCTAATTCACACTCCCCCATTTGTCTGCTGTGTGACCTTAAGCAAATCACTTAGCTTCTCTGTGCCCCATTATGCTCATTCACAAGACCTGTGAGAGAGGGACTGCGTCCAACCCGATATGCTTGTATCTACCACAACATTTAATACAATTCTGGGAACATAGTGAGTGCTTACTAAATACAATTTTAAAAAATCAGAAGGGCTTGGAAAACAGAAGAACTGTGTTCTGGTAGATTTGAACTGGGCAGAGAATTCCAGACAGGAGAAAGGATGTGATTGAAGACTCTAAGGAAGGCAAGTTGAAAACAAGGCACTATGAGAAGGCAAGTTTGGGAGGAATGGAGAGTGGCAGCTAGGGTATAGTAGGAAAAAGTGGAAAGGTGAGAGGGCAAGATTAATGGGAAACCTTAAAACTAAAGGTCAGATGTTTTTGTTGAATGCAAATACACTGGATAACTGTTGGAAGTTTTGGTGAAGTAGAGAAATGCTTGAGAGGAAGGCTCTCAGAAACTTTCCCTGATGAAGTTACAGTACTTCATTCACTTCAGCTCAACTCTTGCACCTAGCATTTGTACACTTAAATCCTTTCCTCAGTGCCTGTGTTCATATTTATATAGTATTTCTTTACTTATATGAACTTTTTTAAAAAAAATATTTCTGGTATTTAGCACTTACTGGCCACTGTCCTGAACACTGGGGAAGGTACAAGATAATCAGGTGGGACACGGTCCTTGTCCCACATGGAGATCACGGCCTTAATTTATATTTTACAGATGATGTAACTGAGGCACAGAGAAGTGAAGTGACCTGTCCAAGATCACACAGTAGACAAGTGGAGGAGTGGGTATTTGAACCCAGGTCATTCTGACTCCTAGGACCATGGTTTATCCACTAGGCCACGCTGCTATTCCAGCCCAATCCCCGGTACCCCAACACCTGGATAACACAAAAGACACAGCCTGATGCCACAGTGGCAGCTGCCATGCTCAGAATCTGGCTTCCTGCTGTGAGGGCTGGAGGAAGTGAGTGGCCCGAGGGGATATAGTAGTTTTGCCCCTGGTGAGTGAGTGGGACTGAAAGTTCTGTGGATGCCTCACATCCCTTCACCCAAGATAGGCTGCTCCAAGGGCATGGCTCTGCCCTGTGTGCCAAGTCTCTCTCAAACTCTGTCAGCCCCGCCCCATCCAGCCCTGCAGTAGGTAGGTTCAGACACTGAGACCACTGGGCAAAACCAAACACATTTGGAAGTGTGCATTAAAGTGGGTGTGGCCACACAGCCTCACAGGCAAAGGGCAGTGCCACGAGTTGGGAAACCCATGCCCAGTCTCTTTCACTCCACCTTGGCTTGCTTTGGGACCCTAGATAAGTCACTTAACCACTCAGGGCTGTGGTTTCTTCTTTTTTTGGTTTAAATTGTATTCGTTAAGTGCTTACTATGTGCCATATACTGTACCAAACACTGGGCTAGTTGCAAGTTAATCAGATTGAACACAGTCCATGTCCCACAAGATGTTTACAGTCTTTATCCCAATTTTACAAATGATGGAACCAAGGCCCAGGGAAGTAAAGTGACCTTCCCAAGATCACACAACAGACAAGTGGAGGAACCGAGACTAGAACCCAGTTTGTCTTTGTAGACTGTGAGCTTCTCATGGGCAGGGATGGTGTCTTCCAACTCTAGTATTTCCCCTCTAGACCGTAAGCTCACTGTGGGCAGGAAACATGTCTGCTCATTCTGTTGTATGCTCCCAAGTACTTAGTACAGTGCTCTGCACATTGGAAGTGATCAATAAATACAATTGATTGAATCACAAGCACTTAATACACTGCTCTGCATGCAGTAAGTGCTCAATGAGTACCACTTATTGATCTTTTTAGTAACTTTTGTGAATAGGAGATGAAGTCCTTACCCATTTGTCTCAGAGTGGGGATGAAGCCCTCTCCATCAACTTCTTTAACTGAGTATTCTCTCTTACGTATCCCTTCTCCTCCTATGGCCCTAAATATAATCCTTCTGAAGTTTCATAACTCTCTTATCTTTCATCCTGTCTTTTCTAGTCTTGGATGCTTTCTCTGTTTTCTTCCTCTACCAAACTCCCAACTTCTTTCCGCCCAGAGCTTCTTCCAGCCAACATTCAGGAAAGCCATAGTGCAAGTGAGTGCAGACAGTGGTCGTAATGGCATTGCAAATAAGAAGCTCACTGTATGAAATGTCTCTTTCCTAGGCCATTGTTTCAATATTTGCTATTTTTGCTGAAAATCGATGCTTCCAGTGAAGCATGATAATCCAGGGAGCTGCAAAGATAAACTCATGCAAATTCACATATGTTGAGTAAACTCAACAACTCATAAACAGTTAGCAGCAGACCAAATCAGTGTGTTGCCTTCCAGTCTAAATGGGGGGCTCATTAAAAACAAATCTGTGACTATTTAAAATGTCACTAACCAGCAGTTATCAAGAACAATTATAGAGCAATACCCTCTCTTACTTTTTAATTGAAAAATACACTGAAGTAGCTTCAGCACATCCATATGTTTCATTTGGTTTCTTGCCAAAATGTGTATGATTACCAGGGAGTAGTTGATAAAGTAGTATTAATGTTTGGTCTTTTTCCCAAAAGTGTCAACCAGAAATCTATTCTTTTTATTATTTTTTAGTTCTTATACTACAATAATAAACACTTCTGAGATAGAGTATTTGGGTGGCAATAAATAAATACCTGGCACATCCACAAGACAGGTTGAAAAGTGAATGCCGTAAAGCATAGGCTAGATTAAGTGTTATAAACCTACCTAAAGTTTTGAAAAAAGAAAAATAATGTTTTAGCTAAGAGCTTTCAGGTGAGCTTGCTAATGGATGGAAAATCTCCATTTAGAACATTCCAAAGAAAACTAGTAACTTTTCTGGATTGCCAACGCTTTAGGTGGAAGCAACATTTTTCTTTCAGCTAATATCAAATGCTGAATTGTTTATCTACTTTGGCAGGGTTATATGCTTTCCTGAATAATTGATCTCAGCTATATTTTCAATTAACTATTTCAATAATGAACTCTATATAGAGGCACATATGTGAAGCTCCCCCCAAGTCAGTCAAGGTACATTTAAATATCAGTGAAATGGCCCTGCTTTTACAAAAATAACTATATGATATGCTAGAATTATTTGATAGGAAAGACTTTCATGGTCTTAATCTACTATATAGGAAAATAGTGATACTGAATTAAATATCTTCAGCAAATCACATTTGTTTTGACTTCTCCCTCTAACTAGTATATTCATAAAAGCTTACTGTTTGAATCCAAAAATAACATATTCCTTAAGAATTATTTGGAGCAAAGTGAGGATTAATGAAAAAACATTTTGAAATGTTACCATTGTGGAAACAGGGAAATTTAGGATTAATTCGATAAATGTTCTCACAATCAGTAAACTTTTTAAACTTGATTTCATTCCTTATAGTACCTCAAGTTTTTATTAATAATCTCACTGAAAATTTTATTGCAATTAAAAAAAATCATAACATGCAAAATAGATAAATGGATTTATTCTCTAAATGATTACACAGGTAACTCACCTCTTCATGATTTTGTGGAACATGGTGGCTCATAGTTGAATTTAGCATAATTAAACTGGAAGTTTTTGCCAATTGCCATAGGATTTGTTGAGGTCAGAAAGTATGTGGAGAGTTTACTCTTCTCCATTGTATAAAGCCGGCAGGTTCATTAAAGGAAAAATTAAAACACTCCTTTTTTTCCCCAAATGTTACATGTGCATGTGAAAGCTACATGTGGGCTAAATTTAATTTCTCCTCCATTAAGGTATGAGGGTTTTATATGTCATCAGTCATGTTATTGAAGCAGATGCCTTTTACAGTGCAAGGGAGATACAAGTCAATTTGTTAATTCCTATTTATCACTTAGAGGAATATGATCATTTGATTTTTCTATTGCAATAAGGGGAAAAAGAAGACTTTTAATGTAAAGATGAATTAGCCTCTAAAAATGGCTTTCCCCCTTATTTTAATACATGAAAAACCTAGGCTATAACTTAGGAGGAATCCCCAATTCAGTGATTTCACATCCTCCAGAAAGGCTGACTTTACCAGGTGGAAACAACTTGATGAATGATTTTTCTCCTTGCAATGCTTAACTGCCCCCTTGCTAAAAAAATACTATGCTTGTATAAATATCAATTGAATAATTTCTTCATAGTCTTGGATTAAGATGTTCCTCATCTCATCCCCAGTTTGATTTTACAGTTCTACCCTTATGCCCTTATTTTTTCTGTTGGAGACCATAGTCCCAACACTGTAATGGCAATGAGGGTGGAGTAGACTGTAAGGTCTCTGTGGAAGGGAATGTTTCTTTCTACTGCTATATCTCACTCTCCCGAGCACTTAGTACGGTGTTCTGCAAACAGTAAGCACTCAATAAATATGACTGATTGGTGGCCTCCAGATTTTTGAGCTGGACTCCCTGTCTCATTCCTTCTAGGAACTGACCAAACCTGACAACTTCCTGTCTTCCTGTCAGGACTGAGACCCCAAATGGTAGACACTCTGACCTGTTCTTTCTTTCAAGCTTGTTCCATCCCAGTTCATATTCATCCTAAAATCCCTGGTCTCCTTCTCCCCCTCATGCCAACATTTCATTTTAAGGAACTTGTGAGGGTTTGCAGAGCTTCAGCTATTGTTGTGCCCTGAGAATAGAGTTCAGATGCCCCTCCTCATGTGGCACAAGATGGCATTATGTGATATGTCTTGTGATATCATCACACTATGCTGTTTCAACATGAGGAGGAGTGACTACCAGACTTGTTCACTCCATTAGATCCTAATGCTATAAATAATTAAGATGGGATTTGTTGAGACTTACTATGTTCCAAGCACTCTCCTAAAAGCTGGGATAGATAAAAAGTAATCAGGTTGGACACAGTCCCTGTTCCATGTAGATCTCCGTGGTAATCCCCATTTTACAGATGAGGTAACTGGGACACAGAGAAGAGAAGAGACTTGCCAAGGTCACACAGACAAATGGCAGAGCCTGGATTAGAACCCTGGTCCTTCAGGCTCCCAGGCCTGTACTCTGTCTACTATGCCATGCTGTTTTTCATATAAACCCACACTGGACTGTAAAGCCACTTGCAGCCTGGGCACAATTGAGAAGAAAGCCCTTCAGATTAAATCTTCAGGACCTGCCCTGATTTAGGGGTTCCTATCACCTCCGTCTTTTGTTTCCCTTCTACTTTTCTTGTTTGCAACTCTCACTTCCACTTGAGGCCTGCCTCTCTCCATTTATTTGCTCTGTTCCCTTCCTGGTGGTCCCAGAGGTTCACAAGGCTAAATTTTGGGGCCCAACCAAATGAGGGGCGAATCAGGTCTCTACCTAATAGGCAATCCCAAAGGGGAGTATGGCCTAGTGGAAAGAACATAGTCCTGGGAGTCAGGAAATCTGGGTTTTATTTCTGGCTCCACCATTGCCTGCTCTGTGACTTTGAGCAAGTCACCTGACTTCTCTGGGCCTCAGTATCCATATTTGCAAAATGGGAATAGCATACCTCTTCTCTTTCCTACTTGGTCCCTGCCCCACTTGGGGCTCACAATCTATGTCTTACCTAGCCTGAAACTCTCTCTCCTTTCATAAATGACCCACCACCACTCTTTTCACTTCCCCTCCCTCCTCCCCCATCAAAACTTTACTAAAATGACATCTCCTCCAAGAGGCCTTCTCTGATTTAACCCATCTCCCCCCATCACATGCCTTGTCCCTTCTGTGTCATCTATGGACTTGATCTGTATCCTTTAAGTACTTGATATTCACCCCACCCTCAGCCCCACAGCACTTATGTATGTATCTATAATTTATTTTTATTAGTGTCTGTTTGCCCTCTCTAGACTGTGAGCTTCTTGTTGGCAGGGATTATTTGGATTATTTCTATCAACTTTACTGTGTTGTGCCCTCCCGAGTGCACAGTAGTAGTAGACTGTAAGCTTGTTGTGGGCAGGGAATGTCTGTCTATTGCTATATTGTACTACCCAAGCACTTAATACAGTGCCCCAGTGTTTTCCACATACTGTGCACTTAATTCATTCATTAATATTGTCATTATGAGATAAAAACAAAAATATATCTTTGCCATGAAAAAAAATGCTACATTTACATCTAGTGTATCTTAGGAAGGACAGAGTAGAGCTAAAGGAGGAACAGAGTGGAGTACCTAGAGTGGTCCAGGGGTTGGAGAAGATCTTCATGAAAATCAAGACAAAAGAAATTAAGAGAAAAGGACTCTAGTCTGTAAGGAGAGGCATTGTGTGCACTAATATAGTCTATTTTGGTCAGTGAACATGTCTACCAACTCTGGATTGTACTGTCACAGCACACAGTACAGTCCTCTGCATATAGTAAGAGCTTGATAAATCCAGTTGACTGTAGTCTACACAGTATGGCCCAGAGTAGGCACTCAGTGTGCCATACTTTGGATTGCAAAGACAAAGGATGAGAGGAACATGCTTGGCATTTACAAAATCATGATGGAATAGTTGTTCATGAAATCCTGAATCAGGATGGGGACATTCATTGAACCTTAAAGGTGGTGAATTTACAGCCAAAAGAAAAATATTTTCACATAGCAGATGGCAAGATTATTGAACTCATTCTCCACTGGACATTTTACAGAAAGAAAATAATAAATTCACAAATACTTTGGATACATTAATAGATGGGTAGCACATAATGAGTTATTAAAGGGAAAACATCCATAACTATAAAGATGACTATCAAGGAGGATAACTATTACTATACCATCCAGCATCTGTTATTACCCTATTAGGGAAAATATGCCTGACTGTATTGGCCTGATTTAGTCTAAAAAAAGGAAAAATATGTATTTTTTTCTTATCAGTCAATGAATGGTATTTATTGTGCACTTACTGGGTGAAGAGGCACTGTACTCAGAGATTGGGAGAGTACAAGATGCAATCTCTGCCCACAGGTAGTTTACAATCTTAGGGGTGGGGGGGAGCAAACATAAAAATAAGTTACAGATAGGGAAAATGCATCTAGTGAAGAGAGCTTCAGTATCTTTCCAATTTTAGTCAGTAGTGGATTGGCATAATTACCAAATGGTTGTTTGGATTCTCTCCATTATCTAGTGAAAAAGTATAGCCACCAATTAAAGGAAAATATTGACTTCTAGAGAAATGTCAGTGTATAGTAACAGTCCACTGCTAGAATGTGCACTACTTCTAGTAATGTTCTCTCCTAATTGAGAAACACAGATTAGGATGAGTTTCTCTTCAAATGACATTAGAAAAGCTTATATATTTTTTAAAAAATCAAGCTGAAATATGTGCATAAGTCAAGCACTTAGTTCAGTGCTCTGCCTGTGGTAGGTATTCAATAAATACTGACCATGAAGATAAAAAGAAAAGAAAAATCAAATGGTCTACTTGAAATCTCCCTTGGATGTGTTTAACTTGAAGAGGAAATGATTTGTCAGATGATTCTTTGCTTTATGCAAAATGATGAAGCTGCTGATTGCATCAGCATTTTTAATCAAATGAGAAAGTAGAAATCAAGTTTAATAATTTAATGGATACTGAATATATATCTTTAATATTATCAACAAAGTCATTGGCCCAAACGTAACTGCTTCAATTCCAAAGCCAATAAGACACCGACAAGCTGCATTGTTATCAGTTTTACCCAGGTTGATTTCCTTCTATCGCAATTTTTATATGAAAACCTCTTAGTAGGTCTTAAGCTCATGCTACTGCTTTCCTATTCTGTGCTTGATATCACAGTTAGTTGCCATGAAGATGATTATGATCACAGAAGGACTATGACTTCAGGGGTGGGATGAAACTGGAAACTGCAGTAGCACAAAAACTTTTTTTTAATGAAAACATTACTGGTAAGAGAGTGGGGAAAACAAACTCAACAGACATACGTAAGTGTAGCAGTTTTGTTTTGGCAAGTTCCTGTGACTCTTAAGATTTGATTTAATTACTATAAAACTGAGTTTTTCAGTTATTCTAAAAATATTTTATCTGCATTTTAAATCTTCCAGATGGAGAAGTAGCATGGCATAGTGGATACAGCACAGGCCTGGGAGTCAGAAGGTCATGGGTTCTAATCCCAGCTCTGCCAGTTGTCTACTGTGTGACCTTGAACAAGTCACTTCACTTCTCTATGCCTCAGTTACCTCATCTGTGAAATAGGGATTGAGACTGTGAGCCCACATGGGACAGGGACTGTGCCCAACTCATTTTGCTCGTATCTACCCCAGGACTTAGTACAGTGACTTGCACATAGTAAGCACTAAAATACCATCATCATCATCTTCATTATTATTAAATATCCATTGTAATTTCAATTTATGAAGGTTGTGTACTTGATATTTTTAACTCTCTAAGGATTTTTAGCTTTGCAATTGCCTTCACTTAAAAAGAAGTAAATTTATATGTAGGTGACAAGAGTGCACAAACTGGAGTTTCTGAACAATGCTAGGGCCTGAAATGTATTGAGCATAGCATTTCACATATTTTGATTCTGTTTCCTAAACAATTGTATTTCTTGTCACTTCACTTGTCAGTTCACAGTACTTTTAAATAGTTTACTCAGATATAAAGGAAGTATGATCATATATAAAATATCTCCACTGCCTTCAAAAGTTAGAGAACACAGCTGAAAACTTTTAGGATCCAGCAACTGACTGTAATGACAGAGTTCAGTTGAGACCTAAACAATAGCATCACCTTTCATTTTACCGTATATATAAAGGTAAAATCATAATGACATACTGTAATGAATGAATGAGAAACTGTCATTATTATATTATTGTCTGTCTCCCCGTCTGGACTGTAAACTCCTTGTGGGCAGAAAATGTCTCCCAACTCTATTGTACTCTCTCAAATGGCTAGTACAGTGCTCTGCATACAGAAAGTGCTAAATAAGTACTGCCAATAGTTATATTTGAAAATTAAGTAGAAGACTTAATATGTGGATTTGATTTCTCAACACACAAATCTACATCTCTGCCCCTGTCCTCTCCCCCTCCCTTCAGGCTCATATCTCCTCCTGCCTCCAGGACGTCTCTACCTGGATGTCTGCCCGCCATCTAAAACTCAACATGTCCAAAATTGAGCTCCTTAGCTTCCCTCCCAAGCCCTGTCCTCTTCCTGACTTCCCTATCACTGTGGATGGTACGACCATCTTTCCCATCTCTCAAGCCCGCAACCTTGGTGTCATCTTTGACTCAGCTCTCTCATTCACCCCACACATCCAATCTGTCACCAAGACCTGCCGGTCTCACCTTTATAATATCTCCAAGATCCGCCCTTTCCTCTCCACCCAAATGGCTATCTTACTGGTACAGGCTCTCATAATATCCCAGCTGGATTATTGTGTCAGCCTTCTCTCTGATCTCCCTTCCTCCTGTCTCTCCCCGCTCCAGTCTATTCTTCATTCCGCTGCCCGGATCATCTTCCTGCAGAAATGCTCTGGGCGTGTCACTCCCCTTCTTAGAAACCTCCAGTGGTTGCCTATCAACCTCCGCACAAAACAAAAACTTCTCACTCTAGCCTTCAAGGCTCTCCATCACCTTGCCCCCTCCTACCTCTCCTCCATTCTCTCTTTTCTACTGCCCACCCTGTAGGCTCCACTCCTCCACTGCCCACCTCTTCACCATCCCCCATTCTTGCCTATCCTGCCGTCGACCCCAGGGCCATGTCGTCCCGCTGTCCTGGATTGCCCTCCCTCCTCACCTTCGCCAAACTAACTCTCTTCCCCTCTTCAAAGCCCTACTTAGAGCTCACCTCCTCCAAGAGGCCTTCCCAGACTGAGCTTCCCTTTTCCCTCTGCTCCCTCTCTGCCCCCCCTTCACCTCCCCTCAGCTAAGCCCCCTTTTCCCCCCTTTCCCTCTGCTCCTCCCCCTCTCCCTTCCCTCCCCTCAGCACTGTGCTCATTAACTCATTTGTATATACTTTTATTACCCTATTTATTTTGTTAATGAGATGTACATCCCCTTGATTCTATTTATTGCTCTTGTTTTTGTCTGTCTCTCTCCCCCAATTAGACTTCGTCAATGGGCAGGGATTGTCTCTACCTGTTGCCGAATTGTACATTCTAAGCGCTTAGTACAGTGCTCTGCACATAGTAAGCGCTCAATAAATACTATTGAATGAATGAATGAAAATGAATAATTGAGCACTATCATGTGCAGAGCATTTGGCAAGGTGTAGTAGAGATAGTGGACATAATCTGTCTCATAGGGCTTACTGGTTGGAGGCAAAAATAATTTAGGGATAGAAAGAAGTCCTGGATATGTGTGTGTGTGTTTATATAATTCATATCTATCTATATCCACCTATGTGTAGAGATATATAAATACATTATTGCTTAAAATGTCAGTAAATCAATGATATTTATTAAGCTCTTTCTGTGTACAGAGCTCTGTGCTGGCGCCTGGGAAAGTATAGTGCAACAGAGTTGGCAGACATGATCCCTGCCTAAAAAAAAATCTTATAATCTACAGTGGGGAGGGTATTTAAGTAAATCAAGAGAAGGCCATGAACTACTGGAAAGAGCATGGGCCTGTGAGTCAGAGGACCTGGGTTCTAATTCTGACTCTTCCAGTTGCTTGCTTTGTTCACTCATTTATTCATTGAATAGCATTTATTGAGTGCTTACTATGTGCAGAGCACTGTACTAAGCACTTGGAATGTACAATTTGGCAACAGATAGAGACAATCCCTGCCCAATAACGCGCTCACAGTCTAAATGGGGGAGACAGACAGCAAAGCAAAACAGAACAAAACAAAACAAGTAGTCTGGTGCAGACATCAAGATAAATAGAATCATAGATATATATACACATAAAATAAATAGAGTAATATATAATATATACAAATGAACAGTGCTGAGAGGAGGGGAAGGAAGAAGAGCAGAGGGTGGGAGAAAGGAGAATGGGGAGGGGAAGAAGAGCAGGGGGGTTCAGTCTGGGGAGACCTCCTGGAGGAGGTGTGCTCTCAGTAGGCCTTTGAAGAGGTAAAGTTAGATTGGCAGATGTGAGGAGGGAGGACATTCCAGGACAGTGGCAGGACAGGCAGACAGGACAGCGGAATGTACGGGGTGGGCAGTAGAAAGAGAGAAGAGAGGTGAGGTAGGAGGGGGTAAGGTGATGGAGAGCTTTGAAGCCAAGAGTGAGGAGTTTTGTTTCCTGCGAAGGTTGATAGGCAACCACTGGAGGTTTTTGAGGAGGGGAGTGACATGCCCAGAGCGTTTCTGCAGGAAGATGATCCGGGCAGCAGATGAAGAATAGATTGGAGTGGGGAGAGACAGGAGGAAGGGAGATAAGATAGAAGGCTGACACAGTAATCCAGCAGGGATATTTTGAGAGTTTGTACCAGCACGATAGCCATTTGAATGGAGAGGAAAGGTCGGATCTTGGCGATATTGTAAAGGTGAGACCGGCAGGCGTTGGTGATGGATTTGATGTGTGGGGTGAATGAGAGAGTATAGTCAAGGATGGCACCAAGGTTGTAGGCCTGTGAGACAGGAAGGATGGTAATGCCGTCCACAGTGACAGGGAAGTCAGGGAGAGGACAAGGTTTGGCAGGAAAGATAAGGAGCTCCGTCTTAGACATGCTGAGTTTTAGGTGTCAGGCAGACATCCAGGTGGAGATGTCCTGGAGGCAGGAGGAGATATGAGCCTGAAGGGAGGGGGAGAAGATGTAAATTTGGGTGTCATCTGTGTAGAGATGATAGTTGAAGCCATGGGAGCAAATGAGTTCACCAAGGGAGTGAGTATAGATGGAGAACAGAAGAGGGCCAAGAACTGACCCTTGAGGAACCCCTCCAGTTAGTGGATGGGAGAGGGAGAGGAACCAGCGAATGAGACCGAGAATGAACGGCCAGAGAGATAAGAGGAGAACCAGGAGAGATGGAGTCTGTGAAGCCATGGCGAGAAAAAGTGTGGAGGAAAAGGGGATGGTCGACAGTGTCAAAGGCAGCTGAGATGTCGAAGAGGATTAGGATAGAGCAGGAGCCATTGAATTTGGCAAGAAGGAGGTCATGGGTGACCTTTGAGAGGGCAGTTTCGGTGGAGTGGAGGGGACAGAAGCCAGATTAGAGGGGATCCAGGAGAGAGTTGGAGTTGAGGAATTCAAGGCAGCGAGTATAGATGACTCATTCTAGGAGTTTGGAAAGGAAGGGTAGGAGGGAGATAGGATGATAACTGGAAGAGGAAGTAGGGTCAAGAGAAGGGTTTTTTTTTTAGGATGGGGAAGACGTGGGCATGTTTGCAGGCAGAGGGGAAGAAGCCATTGGAGAGTGAGCAGTTAAAGATAGAAGTTAAGGAAGGGAGGAGGGAAGGGGCGATAATTTTTATAAGGTGAGTGGGAATGGGGTCTGAAGCACAGGTGGAGGGGATGGCACTTGTGAGGAGGGAGGAGATCTCCTCTGAGGATACTGCAGGGAAGGATGGGAAAGTAGGGGAGAGGGTTGGGAGCAGGGGGGGAGCAGAAGGGGTAGGGGTGACTTTGGAGAGCTCAGACCTGATGGTGTTAGTTTTCGTAATGAAGTAGGTGGCCAGATCATTGTGGGTGAGGGATGGGGGACGGGGAGGAACAGGGGGCCTGAGGAGAGAATTAAAAGTCCGGAACAATTGGCAGGTGTGATGGCACGCATGTCAATGAGGGAAGAAAAATAGTTTTGCCTCGCAGAGTAGAGGGCAAAGTTAAGGAAGGAAAGGATAAATTTGAAGTGAATAAAGTGAATAAGGTTAGACGTTCACCAGCAGTGCTCAGCAGCGTGAGCATAAGAGCAAAGGAGGCAGTCAGAGGCAAAGATCCAGGCCTGCGGGTTAGTGGAGTGAGAACGGCGGAGGGAAAGAGGAGCAAGCGAGTTGAGTAGAGAGGGTGGAGTTGAGAGCAGTAATCTGATCATTGAGAGTGGGAAGAGAGGATAGGGAGGCAAGGTGGATTGTGGGGCTTTGGGAAAGAAGGATGGGCTCACGGGAGCAGAGGTCTCTGTGGGGGAGTAATACAGATTTGCAGGGGGAGGGAGTGTGAGAGGTGAGAAGGCAGGTGAGAAGGTTATGGTCAGAGAGAGGGATTTCAGAGTTGGTGAGGGTGGAGATAGTGCAGTGGTAAGAGATGATGAGATTGAGTGTGTGACCAAGTTGGTGAGTGGGCAAGTGTGGTGGAGCAGGAGGTTGTCAGAGTCAAGGAGTCATAGCAGACGGGCGGCAGAGGAGTCACTGGGTCCATTCATGTGGATGATGAAGTCTCTGAGGACCAGAGTGGGCAGGGAGAAGGAGAGAAGGAAGGTGAGAAAGGAGTGAAGGTGGTTAAAGAAGCTGGAGGTGGGACCAGGGGGTGGGTAGATGATAGCTACAAGAATTTGGAAGGGGTGGTAGAAGCAAATAATGGCAAGTCACTTAACTTCTCTGTGCCTCAATGGTCTCATCTGTAAAAATGGGGTTGAAGACTGAGCCCCCCATGTTGGTTATGGGCTGTTTCCACCTTGATTAATAATGATGGTATTTGTTGAGCGCTTACTATGTGCAAAGCACTGTAGTTTATGTCTACCCCAGTGCTTAGTATAATGCTTGCTTGGCACATAGTAAGTGCTTAACAAATACCATTAAAAAAAACTCCTCCAGGAGGCCTTACCTTACTAAGCCCTCATTTCCCCTCTGTGTCACCTATGCAGTTAGGTCTATATCTTTTTAACACTTGATATTCACCCCATAATACTTCTGTACCTATCTTTACATTCTGCCACTTTCCCTGTCTATAATTTATTTTAATGTCTGTCTCTTCCTTTGGACAGTAAACTTGTGGACAGGAATCATGTCTTCCAACTTTATTGTATTTCCCAAGCCTCAGAATAAAAATTATAATAATTTTGGCATTTGTTAAGTGCTTACTATGTGCCAAGCACTGTTCTAAGTGCTGGGGTAGATAACTTCTCTGTGCCTCAGTTACCTCATCTGTAAAATGGAGATGAAGACTGTGAGCCCTAAGTGAGACAACCTGATCACCTTGTATCAAATTTTTGTGAATTTATTATTTTATTTCTGTAAAATGTCCAGTGGAGAATGAGTTCAATAATCTTGCCATCTGCTATGTGAAAATGTTTTTCTTTTGGGTGTGAATGCACCACTTTCAAGGTTCAATGGATGTCCCCATTATCTTGTATCTTGATGAGGTAACTGAGGCACAGAGAAGTCAAGTGACTTGCCCAAAGTCACATAGCTGATCAGTGGCAGAGCTGGGTTTAGAACCTATGACCTCTGACTCCCAAGCCTGTGCTCTTTCCACTATGCCACGCTGCTTCTCATAGAACAGTGCTCTGCAAAGACGAAGCCCTCAGTAAGTACCATTGTGAAAACAATCTATGTCAAAGACAGCTGAGTTGCTGATAAGGATTAGGGTAGAGTTCAGTTTGCTAGATATGACAAGGGGAAGGTCACTGGTGACCTCTGCTATGTGGGTCACAAATGATGGCATGTACCATAACCTAACCCAGCTTGGCATTAACTAACATATAAAGATGCAACATGTTTGTAGTCTATGTAAGTTGAATTTTGAATCTACTGTATGAAGGACTTAATGAATATTAGCTAAAGTTATTGTAAAGCACTTGCCTAGATCAGAGCGAAAGATATGCTCTGCAGTTACATTCTGTGTTAGACTGTGAATTTTGGTTATTTCCAGCCTTTCAACCCGTAGTACATGAGGAAGATGGTTTCTATGCTAAGATGATTGTGAAAGTCGTTCTGGGCCCTGCCCAAAGAACTCCCAATATTTAAGGAAGTGACTCCTGTGGCTCAGGCCAATGTGATGGTGATCAAGTAGTAGTGGTTTCAGGATGGGATGTTGCTTTGGCATGTAGTTCTCATGTCTTATTTAACTCATTCCTTCCTCCCTACATTGTATCTATCTGTTGCCAAATTGCACATTCCAAGAGCTTAGTACAGTGCTCTGCACATAGCAAGTGCTCAACAAATACAATTGAATGAATGAATGTCAGCCCTAATTGGGTGATTAACCCTGAGTCCTGCATGCTGTCAGAGATAGCCTTGTGAATAAGTCAATTTTTCAATTTTAGTTGTTGGGCTGCAGTTGATTAGTATTATGATGCACTTAGGTTCCTGCTCTTTTTTTTTTTTTGGCAGGGGGGTTAGAGTGCTGTCTTCCTCTAGTATCCTTTGCTCAAAACTTCTCTTTCCTCATCAGTGATTCCCTCACAGAATTATATCCTTCTTGCATCAGAGACCAAGAATAAGGGCAAGTAAATGAACATCCTGAGGAATTTGAAAAACAGTAGCTCTGAGAACTGTGTTTTGGAGGATGAAGAGTGTCTCACTTTGAAATTGCTGACACAGTATTTGCACTCAAAAGCTTTCCACCTTTTAATTTTGTCCAAATTATAATTAATTGATTTAAATTTTACCTTGATGAGAGAAGCCAAGCGGGTAAGATTAATCCCTCAGTCCCTAAATTTCCAATTTACCCAACGGAATATTCCACAGGGCTCAGTACTCAAACCCCCATTGATTTTAATTTATATAAATGATCTGTTTCTCTCTACAACTACTGTAGAAATGTAGTACACACGTATGCAAATCAGAGGGCTGGTGGAAATGAATTAGAAGGATGACTCTCTCCACATGGGCTACTGCGAACACTGATTTAATTATTTCTCCAGCAAATTTAAGATTTAAGAAGTTAACTTCAAGAAATATGCATGCCGTAGCCAGGTGGCTAAGAAAATTGGTGTTCATTAAAGCTGGGCTCTACAAATTTTCTAGGCTCATGAGTCTAAGGAGAATTTAATTATAGTCAACAAGGAATTTTAAGCGGTGTGAAAAACTAAGCAGAACCCCATAACAGTTATACTAATTATTGTAATAAAATATGACTACATGATAGGGAATTAGCTCAAAAGAAAGTGGTGCCAGTCATCCATAATCTAACATAAAAGGTTTGTCAGAAGTAGATCAGGTGGAAAATGATTTGATTCCCTATTGTGGGACCCAGCAAAGGGAATCAAATTACTATTGCTGGGCGGAAATGAATTAGTGTTGAGTTGGGATACTTCATGTTGGTTTTTGCAGGATACTGGGGTTTGTAGAGTCAGTCTTCAAAGTCAACATCATAGAATTTCACTAGTTTCTGTATGGTTTCCTTTATCTCTTTTCATGAATTGGAATAGTTGTCTTCAGAAGAGAACTACTTGGAATTGTAAGTTTTTTTTGGTTTATTATTTGGCCAATAAAAAATCAAGGGAATTGAGAGCTTACTGGGTGCAGAATACTGTACTCAGTGCTTTGCAGAGTATAGTTTAGTTGGTAAGATCCTTGCCAACAATGAACTAACAAGTATTAAGTGAAATAGTTTATAAATTTTAACTTTGTGATTTCAGTACTAAAACTCCCCCCAAATATGCAAAATAACCCTTTGGATAAAGAACGCTTATATATCAATCAATTGCATTTATTGAGCACCAGCCATATGCAGAGCACTGTACTAAATTTTTGGTAGACTTGCTTCTGCCCACATGAGCTTACAGTCTAGACGATGAGTGTAGATTTTCAGAGCCTTATCTCACAGTAAGACTAGATTATGTCAGGCAGTCAAACTTGTGGCCTGCTTCTTGGGTGGCCACTGACACTGTATGCATATTCCAGATGTGCTTTTACCCACCTGGAAGTAGCAGACAATACCTTACCTAGCATGCTTTGCTCAATTTAGGCAATGTAATGTATAATATCATGTGGAAATCTTCAGAACCTAGAGTGTGCCCCCAAGGGCATCCTGACACCCCCTCCTTAGTCTGTCCTCCACATTTTGCTAGAGAGAGATTGCTCCCAAGTTCCTGTTACTGCAGTGTGTGTGTGAATGCGTGTATAGTAGTATGGTATTTAAGCACTTACTATGTGCCAGGCACTATACTAAGCACTAAAGTACCTGCAAGCAAATTGGGTTGGACACAGTCCCTGTCCCACACGGGGCTCATGGTCTCAATCCCTATTTTACAGCTGAGTTAACTGAGGCACAGAGAAATGATGTGATTCGCCAAAAGCCACACAGGCGACAAGTGGCAGATCCAGGATTAAGACCCAGATCTTTCTGACTCCCAGGCCCATGCTCTTTTCCCTAGGCAATGCTGACGGAGCACAGAACTAAGTGCTAGAAAAGTATAGACAGGGAAGAGGCGCCTGACAACAGACTCATAAGCAATGAAACATTAAAACAACATAAATGTTTGTAGAGAGAGTGAAAAAAAGTAGGGTCCTGCAACTAGAGGAGCAGTTTGGGGATCTTCATAGCTCAGTATCCAACAGTCATGATGACCAGATTGGCCGCAGCTATAGCAGACTCTCCAGGGGCTCTATTTTGTGGCGGCCTCACATGGCTACTGCGTGTGTCCTTGTGCCATGAAAAAGCGAAGGTAGAACAGCATCATGGCCCTGGGGTCATACAGTAGGTCCCTATCCAAGAGATGGGTATGGCAGCATGGCTCTCGGGTGGGGGCAAAAGATGCTGCCAGGCATGAGTTTTTCCGAGTTAATGTATCCTTTTCCTGCCTTTTGCTCTCTCATTAATTTTGGAAAGCTATCTCCTTCCCTACAGAAGCCCCTTTCTCTCATGTTTTGCACTTAATTCTTCTACAGTGCATGCTCTCTCACTAGATATTTTGGAGAGAATATTAGGGAATTAAGACACCTTCTGACGGTGCATATTGGACTGGATAGAAAGAAATGCATTGTTGAGAGAAACAGGTTTTGTGCATATACAAGGAGTCAGATACAAGTGGATGCTAAATGCAAATTTTCTTTTAATGCAGAGTTTAGGAGGAACATTATTCCCAATTTAAGGGAATCTAGAGTATAGCTAGAAGAAAATAATCTAATTCTAGCCATGAATTGCACTTTTTGTATAATAATGAAACTGGAGGCTAATAATTTTACAAATGGTGTTCTTGTAGTTTCTCTCAAAGTGCTGTTCATATAACTGCATATGTGGTCCATCTTTCATAATGAGCTTGGTCTGTCTACATTAGACCAAGATCTTGAGAACTAATGGACCTCAGATTGAATTATACAGATCAATATCCTGAGGAATGCAGGTCAATATAACCTGAATAAACTTCAGATCCAGGCCATTATCAGTTCAAGGAATCATTCTCTACATCAATTACTATTTTTCCCATCGAATTATTATTCCTATTCTTTGCATATGTGGCAGGTTATGACATGACTGAGATGTTGAAACCCCTTACTAGGGGATATGGATGAAGTAAATGCCTTGGTTTGATTTGTGCAGTAACAGACTATACATTTATAGAACTAAACCGCAACACAGTATTTGTATTTACACCAGAAATCACCTCATTAAACAAAGGCAAAGCTGATGATCAGATAGCATCAAGTGAGATATGTACTCTCAGGGTATTAATAGTTCTGGGTAGTTTATAGAATGAGATTCCTGGCATCATGCACTATAATCAAACAGGAAAGAAATGTGGAAGATCAATTGGTCCAACCCCCTGTATTTGGGCAGGCCAAGAACTAATTGATGAGAATTGATTTTTAACCATTTTAATGACAACAATTGACTTTATTGGTAAAATGTTGTTTATAATAAAAGGAAATCCCTCATACTTCTATTCATTGAGGAGTATAACTACTTTAATAACTACACTTTTTCCTCTCCTCATTTATTCCTTCTCTTCCTTCAGTTTCCCTGCTCCCCATCTGTCCTAATCCCAGGGGGGGTATGATGGTTAAAATGGTCTGCCTTCCTAGGAGTGAAAAACAGCAACATAAAAATAGGATGAAGAAAGACAAAGTCCAGGTACAGTAGAAAAATATTTCTTGGGTCATCATTGATTGGAAGTTGACAGTCAATTAGAATTGTCCCTAGTAGCTTTCCCATCTACTGACAGGTGACACACACGAGACCAGATATGTTTTATTGGCCATACAGGGTTATAATTTGCCATCACAAATGCCATTGTCTTGAAGCATACACATTTAATGTGATCCTAGAGCATTTCTGCAGAGGGATTCTGACCTCCCGGTTTATTCCAGTGTTTCTCACTCTCTTCCCAGGTCAGGGTGAAGTAGAGCGCAGCATCAGAAGAGAAAAAGCTGACTATACATTGTAATCAACCAATTAATCAATAATTCAATTGATTTTATTGAGAGTTTATGGTGTGCAGAGAACTATACCATTTGGTATAGTACAAATACAGCAGAGTTGGTAAATGTAATCCCTGCCCACAAAGAGTTTGCAGTTTAAGGGGAGAGACAGTCTACAGGGGGAAATAAGAGTATAAGAATATTTGCCTACGTGTTATAGGACTAAGATGAGTATCAAGGTGCTTAAGGAGTACTTAGCTGAGTTCATAGTTAATGCAAAGGGAAGGGTGGGTAGGGGAATGAAGGGCTTAGTCTGGAATGTCATTTGGAGAAGATATGATTTTAGGAGGATTTTGAAGGTGGGGAGAATGGAGGGTTATCAGATATGAAGGGGGAGGGAGTTCCAGGCCTAAGAGAAGGTGGCAAGGTGGTACGTTAGATGAGATTGGGGTAGAGAGAGTAGGTAGATGTTAGAAGAATGGAGTGTGCAGCTTGGTTGTAGTAGGAGATCAGGTAGGAAGAATACAGCTAAGTGCCTTAAAGATGATGAGGAGGAGTTTGTGTTTAATGCAGAGGTGGATGGGCAATAACTAGAGGTTTTTGAGGAATGGAGAGATATGGACTGAATGGTGGGTTTTTCTATTTGTTTTGGCAGAGGGTGGGGAGGGGGAGAGACAGACAAGAAAGTGGCCAACTCCTTCCTCTTTTCGCAGAGAGTTTTGGGGAGTGAAAGAAGATAAAGCTCCTTGGGAGAAAATGGTAGGGGAGACAGTGTCATCTGGGGAGGGCCAGATTTTGGTAATAAATCGAAATAAAGGACTTTCATTTAGCTATGAAAGTTATTCTACCAACAAAGGAAATCTGAACAACAGAATTCAGTGATAGGAGTCACAGTTCCAAGGTAAGAAAGTTTATATAAAAACATTTGTTTCCATAGCCTAACTGGACAGGCTTTTTCCATAGCCATCTGGACAATATAAAACCGGATGACTGGCATCCTTGGATGCAAAGGTGTAGGGACTGAAAAAACTGGGCTGGAAATATGACACATCCTTCCTATACTACATATTAGTAGAAACCCAAATTAATAATAATGCTAATTATAATTATTAAGCATGTACTATGTGCTAAGCATTGTATCAAGTGTTAAGGCAGATACAAAATAGCCAACTCAGGCAATCCCTGTCCTACAAGGGGCTCACAGTCTAGGGGGGTGAGTGCAGGTATTGCTATTTATATTAATGTCTGTCTCCCCCTCTAGATTGTGAGCTTGTTGATGGCAGGGAATGTGTCTGTTTATTATTATACTTTATTCTCCCAAGTGCTTAGTACAGTGCTTTGTACAAAGTAAGCACTCAATAAATATAATTGAATGAATGAAGGTATTTAATACCTATTTTAAAAGTGAGGAAACTGAAACACATAGAATTTAAGTGATCTGCCTGTGATAACACAAGAGATAAGTGATTGAATTGAGATCAGAATCCAAGTCTGTCCTGAAATTGTTCCCCTAGGGCATGCTGCTTCTTGTGTTTGTTTTTCATGTTCATATTATGGTTAGTGGTTGTTCCCACACTTTTAAATGAATGACACAAACTGGAGTGGGTCCAGAGAAGAATGACAAAATAATGAAATGAATAGAAAATTGGTCCTCTTAAGGAATTGGAAGTGTTTAGCCAAAGCATGAGAAGCCTATGGGGTGATAGACTGTTATAATTTATTCCCGCCCTATGCAGAGCTTTTATAGACTGCCTAGTTGTTTGCTATGTCCTTTCGAGGCCAGGCAAAAGGAAATAGGCTAGACTTAATGCGGGGTAAATTTTGAATGGCTATGGAAACCTAAAAGTGTATACAGCTCTTGAAGAGATGATAGTGTAGTCTCATGCCTAGAACAGATGTCCATGGTTCAAATATTCACCTTCCAGGAAGTAGGAAGAGGGTTCAGATAATTTCCTGTCCATCTCCAGAAGGATGATTCTTCACAGATGTTCCAGCCTATATCCAGTTTTCTGTCTGGAATGGAGACAAAGAACGGTTTTCTCCAACTCTTCTGCCCCAACCTTTGGTCTAGTTCCTTGCAAATAATATTAGAATACTGTTATTCTCCAGCCCCAATTTCATTTTCTTCTAGATGCTTTTTTTCTAGACTCTTGAAGCACCTGATCTGGCCACTATCATTATCAGGATGTTGTGGATTATCATTTGGGCAGTTGGAGAGAGACTTCTAACAGTGAAGTCCAGGTATAATAATTACACAGACAAAGTGATTGTTGAAGTCCCTACTGGCTCACTTCCTCAGCTGAAATACTCATTTCTCCTGCATCTAAAATTGTCCAGCTTCCTGCTTGCTAGCAGGCTATGCTGTTTACCAGTAGTTTGATCAAAAAGCTAAGTCAGAACACAGTATCGTCCTCCTTATGCATCCCTTTGAAACCTGATCCTGGGTTAGCCTATCTCTAAAGTGGATGAATGATGAAGAGCAGTTATGTTGGGTTGAGGACTGGTGCCTAAAATGCTTTGAGACTGGTTAAATTCAAATGCACCTACCGTACCAACAGCCTGGAGAAATAATGCCTTCTGAACAATTAAATGCTTTTAAAATACCTCGAGCTCCAAGAAGGAAAACTGTGTTATATAAAATAATAATGCAAGGTTCAGCAGTCAGTGAATGCATGTAAATTATCATCCATGGCTCCTGAATTTTAATGCCTCATCACTCTTAACCAAGTTGGTTCAAACCTATTAAAGGCAAGAGTATCTAAAACTCAAAGGTCCTTCTATACTAAAAATAGCCCAGCTGATTTCTGCAATAAATTAAAATGTCTGTCTTTTCTGAATAGGAGATGAATAAAATCCAGGACATGGCATTAAGTGTTGCGCAGCTGCCAGGGATTTATTTTCTGGGTCTTTCTTTTCACTAATATCTTGTAGGGCTTGAACTGACATTGTACACCACTCATCACTGTCTGTGACAGAAAAAAGCTACAGTATATCAGCATCTGTAATGACAGTAGCAGCATATTCTAGATGAAGTCTCCCATGTTTACCTTTAAGGATGTCTGTTGTTCTACAATCCTTGAGACCTAGAGTACTGTGTGAGTTATGATTACGAGATGCATTTTCAACTGCCATAAAAATGTCTTCTAAATGCACCTTGAAAGCCATGATAGGTTAAGACAAACACTTAAAAGCTTAGCTACTTATCTGTACCTTATTAAAAAAACAATTTAAAGAGCTTGTCATATAATATCCTTTAGCTTTCTATTCTGATTGTGTTTTATAACCCATGGGTGGAGGTAATCAGAAAAAAAATATGGGGTGGGAAGACTAGAAACCAAACTTTGAGCACAAAAGGTTCTTTTTAAATTTCTGGTAAAGCACTGGGTAACACTTTAAAATATATATATACACATATATATATTTAGTTTTAAATCCTGCTTGTAAACAGCCATTTTCATAGTTATAACTAAGATTCTAGACAAAAGGAGATTATGCTTTTTCCTCCATGGCAGTAAAAATGGGTTTTAAATCGAGTGGGATCATCCATCTGAGTTTAGTTTTTTGGGGATTTTTTTGGCTTGAATGCCTTTTTTTTAATTAACTGGGTTCAGGAGAACAAAGTTTATAGGTCTGACTTGGTAAAGGATCAAGAGAGGGAACCAGTTCTGTTTGTTGACTGACAGGGCTTTCTGATTTGAGAGAAGCAAGATGAATGAATCCATTCCAAATTATTTAGCCTTTTTTTTTTTCATTTCCGTTTGAATCCTGGAGCTTAATCTTAACCATTTACTCATTAACGGAAGGAAATACCCTTTTTGCACCTCTTCAGGCATTGTTCAACTCCTCCCTGTCATTGCTACTGTGAATTACCTCCTGATAAGTCATTCACTATAGGATGGTATATAAAGGTTATTCTTCTGCACCAGACTGTGTGTAGCCACTCTGTTTAATGTGTTTAGAAAGTTCAGCTGTTCCAGGGTTTAATCTGCTATGATGCTTTCCAGTGTCAAGCAGTGAAATGTTTAACTTAGATTAATTTAGAATGGATTTACCATTACACTATTTGGATACTTTTGGTTTTACCTTGTAAGCAGGTACTCAAAGCTCTATAAAATAAACTAGTCATAATACAGTAATGTTCAGTTTGTGCTTTGAATAAAAAAAAATCCCAGATTTCCTGCACCTATGAAATTTTGAGGACGGTAACATTGATCTTGATGACTCCATGTCTTGATGGATGTGTAAATTTAGCTCTTCAATCTTATATGGGCTAAAATGGTTGTGAACGGCAGATAAAAGCTCTGATTCTAAATTACCTCTGGATGTGTCTAGGTTCGTGACCTTTGGTCCCTTTTGAATAATGGGAGAATTAGGTTCTATTTTACGTAATGCCAACTGTCAGATTAGAGCCAATCCCTGTGCCATGAATGTACAATCTAGAATGAACCACAGAAATATTTTGCGAGACTATTTGTACACAAAATAGCCTACAGAAGACAGTGGCATTTGAGTGTATTTAGAAGGCATTCACAAGTTTAATTGGAGCATAAGGTTGTTTCTTTTCATGCCTTTATCAAATCATCTTAAGGGACTGAAATACTAACATCTGGGTTTTTCCCTAGTTGCTGGAGTATGTGTCCTAAAATGTCAGTTCTGAGTAAATTTTATGATAAAAGATGTAAACAATGTACAAAAAATGACATGCATCAAATGACCCATCTCCCACTCTTTACAAAACATTGGTTAATTTGTCAGATATTTCTTTTAAAAAAGAAAAACCGCAGAAGCCAGATACTATAGTTAACTGTTTCCCAAATCTAGAAATGGCTTGTCAGAACTTCAAAACCTCTATGCATACCACAAAAATTTGTGTTGGCCTTACCAATACTTAACTATGCCAAACTTTCCTCATTTCACTCCCTCCTTTCTGTCATTCCCATATTATTAGATTAGAGGAACCAAAGCATCTTTTCTCAACAAATAAACCCCCAATTTCCTGTCAAGTCTAAATTAAAAAATATACAGTACAAAAGTGAACTGGCAGAAAAAGAAGAAATCATTCCATTCTTAGGTCCCTTACTTAATTTTCTTTAATTCCACCTCATTTCTCTTCGGGCTAGTACTATTAATACTCCATGCTTATTTTCAGGTCTACTGAAAGCATTTGAAGTTTGTCCTTAGAGCCTGTAGTAGACTCTGCTCAGAAGCCTTAATCAAATCCAGAGATGTTAATGGAAAATTCAGTTTATTTGCAAATGCTTTTGACTTAAGCCCAAGAAATTTTCAGAATGACACTAAGTAGTGCCAGCTTTGGCATTAGGGATGGCCCAGTTAAAAAGTCCTTGCCCTTCATATCATTATCTCCTTTTATTTAAGTAGGTTCAAGTGACACTGGAAACCTAGGCTTTTGGAAAAAATGAAATGTTTTATTTCTTTAATCTATTTTTTGGAGGGAGGTAAATTTTTGTTTTTATTTTTGATGAAAACTAAAGGAAAAATGCCAAAATATAAGATAATGTTAATGACTTATTCATAATTAATATTTAAATTGCAGTAAGAGTTCAATTACACCTAAGGAACTACTTGACTGGAAACGTGATTCAACATGCTTGTGGAATCTCCACTCTCAATAAGAATGTGATGCCTATCTATGTTGAATGGTTTAGGTATTAATCTGACTGGAAGCAGTTATTCTGAGACCAAAAACTTCCATTTCCAGAATTTTCTCAACCCTTTTTGTTCCTTCATTCACTCTCCCTTCAATAACTTTATCCCATAGGGCTTGAACAACCTCCATTATACTTGTGGAATCTCCTTCCCTCCCTTCAAATCTCCCCTTGAAATTGATCAATGCCAAATAGACATGCAGTGAAAATATCAAGCCACCCCATCCATGTAATCCACAGATTGGGAGGAACCAACAAACATACAAAACAACCAAAAAGAACAGCCACTTAAAAGCCATACCTCATCGAAGAAAGCTAAATTGTTTCCAAAGAAAAGAAGTTAGAATCAATCAATCCATGGCATTTATTGTGAGTCAGCTCTGGGTAGAGCACTGTATTACTTGGTAGCATGCTTCCTAAAGGGCAGGGATGTTTCCTGTCTTTTGTTTGTTTTGTGTGTATATAAAACAATATAAATATAAACAATATTTATATGTCCTATCCAGGATCCAAAGTGTATTGGATGCTTAAAAAGTATTAAAAATATCACTGGCTTGAAAAATTGGATTATAAATTTAGTTGAGTAGTTAAATGCAATTTTACCATCCATAAATTCACTTTTTGAATAGCCCAGTGTCAGAAGAATTGTAAAATTAATTACCCCCTCCACCCAGCCCTTTCCCCAAATGACCTGACCAAGTACTTAATTGATAAAACTGAAACCATCAGCCATCATCTCCCTAAAATCCTCCCCTCCTCCTCTTCGGCTGCATATTTCTTGGTCCTTGGTAATTGAGGAACAGATATTTTTTAATGGTTTTTGTTAAACACTTACTATGTTCATTCAGACATTTATTGAGCGCTTACTGTGGGCAGACCAGTGTACTAAGTGCTTGGAAAGTACAATTTGGCAATAGAGAAAATCCCTACCCAACAGTCTTGAAGGGGGGAGACAGACAACGAAACCAAATAAAACAAGTAGACAGGCATCAATAGCATAAGCAGAATTATAGATATATGCCAAGCACTATACTAAGTGCTGAGGTAGGTACAAGCTTAACAGTTTGGGCACAGTCCCTGTCCCACATTTTAATCTTACACTCTTAATCTTAATCCCTATTTTACAGATGTGATAACTGAGGCATAGAGAAGTTAAGTGATTGGCCCAAGGTCACAAGGCAGACAAGTTGAAGAAGAAGGATTAGAACCCAGGTCCTTCTGATTCCCAGGCCTGTGCTCTATCCATTAGGCCATGATGCTTCTTAATATTTATGCATTCTCCTATCTTCATGAGTTGATAGACCTCTTTAAAGTGCCTTTAGCTGTTGAAAGAGAGGCTGAGAGGTGACTATTAGGAATGATTGAAGTAAAGAATAAGCCATAGCCAAGATAACTTTCCATACCAAACATTTCCAAATTAAACAAAACTATATATTTATCATTATTTTTTTGGAGATATGTCTTAAAAGTGGAACTTTACAGATTCTTCTTTGATTGTTTTCATATGTTCTTTCACTGTTTTAAACAAAGATCTACCTCTGTGGTAGGATGCCATGGTTCTCAAAGAGGATTTTCATAACTTGAGGACATTTATTTTCTCTATCTTCTCTTTTCTCTGTCATGGAAAATGCTTCTTTGAATTTCACCTGTCCTCTATTCAGTATTTGACCCCGAAATCTGAGAATCTTCTTATTTGTGATCATCTAGGGGAGAAGGGTTGAAGGAATTTTGTGACTAGTACGAAGAGTCTAGGAGAAGAATGGCATAGAAGAAAAAAAACTGAATCCTATCTACCGCATTCTTTTCAAAGCAATCTCTTTATAGGCATGTATTGGCTATGAGATAGATGGTGTAAACTTAGTACTCAAAACCAACTGTCCATTGTCTTGTTAAGTGGAAGAATCAAGGCAAATTTACAGGTAATTCCAAAAAAAGCACACTTTTTTCTTAATAGTGAGGATATTTTTCCATATGAGTTCTTTGGAAACAGCTTTCCTCTTCACTTAGTTCTTGAGGCTAGATAATAGACCTTCCCAAGTTTCCAGGTGTTTAAAGTAGGTGCTGAGAAGTGCTATTGATTGTAATTGGCAGCCTGATAGGGGATAAGAAGGCTGTACCCTCCCAGGGACAAAAATGAGCAGTTTTACTGGCAGGGAAGTGGGAGAAAAATATTTTAAAGCCTCCAGAGACTGAGAATTCTTTTATAATGTGTGTGTATATAATACTCCATAAAGACACTGAAACAGCACAGGTTGAGACTGACTGTGCAACACCCTTTGAACTCCCCTAGTGCATTGTGTAGGAATTTTTCATTTCACACATCATTCAACAGCTTGCTCTAGTGATTCCAAAAAGCTGCATATCCCACCTTATCCTAGGCACAGATTAGCACAACTCATTTAAATTCATATTTTGGAGAGGCAGAGATTGAAATTTAGGTGAATGAAAAGAATCCATTAAGGACATAGACGGTAGCCTCTCTGATAGCACTTGCATAGCATAGGATAATTTAGACTCAGCAGATTAGCCCACCATATATACTCTGTCATGGTTTATTTTGATACCTTTCTAGCTATTCTGCATTTTTCTAAAAATTTTTTTATTTAATCCACTTCTCTTTAAACCCTAAGAAGTTTCTTCTTTTGGATAACACCAAAATTGCAGTTGGCACCATAAACCTCTTCTTCTAATTGTGTAACCATTGTTGTTGGTCATTACTCATTTCTATTTCCAGTGCTTTATCTCATTGAAGATCCATTTTGGAAGGAGAAGGTGGGATGTTTCAATGTTCATCAATGATAGGTGTCTTCATCTGCATTGCTCAGCATAATAATAGTAATGGTATTTGTTAAGCACTTACCATATGCCGAACACTGTTCTAAGTGCTGGGATACATACATTATCAGGTTGTCCCACGTGGGGGTCACAGTCTTAATCCTCATTTACAGATGAGGTAATTTAGGCACAGAGAAGTTAAGTGAACCAAATATAGCATGGACCATAATCAATTGATGGTGTTTATTGAGCACTTACTATATGCAGATCTCTTTGCTAAGCACTTGCAAGTGTACAGTATAATAGGGTTCTTGCCCACAAGGAATTTACAGTCTATAGTCTAAATTCCCAGACAGTCCTAGAGCCTTCAATATTCTCTGGGATAGAGTCACATTTTGCTAAAAGTAATTATGCTGTGTCACACACAGGGGATAAGATAGGTGACAGGGATTTAATCTGTCTATAAAATTAATCTCTAAAACTATTTCCAATGTAAACTCTCATGAAATAGATATTGCAATGACAATTTTGATCATGAGGGAAAATCCTCTATTTCCTTTCCATAAATACCAACACAAATGGGAAAACTTGGTAAAAAGACTTTTAATGCCACCCAAGCAGCATCAGGCTGGGTGATTCCATAGGAAAAGTAGTTTTAGACCAGGTGGAAGCTTAGTTTATTGCTGCTAAACCATATACTAGTATATAATGAATGACAGTTAATTTGATTGAAGCATTTATATTGTTTTAAGATGTGAGGAGTTTTCTCATGTCACTGGGAAAAGCTTCCCAAAACACCCTCTTAGGATTCCATGCCTCTTCAAATTTCTCTTGACATTTTCCCCTTCCTTTCATGTGCATGTTCTTGTTTTCCTTCAGGTTACACTTATTTTATTTAGTTATAAAATAATTTAGCAGAAAACCTGGAAAATACACAGAAGCAATATATAGTAAGGAAGTATCCTAAGTAAGAGTGAGGAAGAAAGCTTTTCAAGTAGAGAAGCAGCAGCGTATAGAGAGGCAGCATGGCTCAGTGGAAAGACCACAGGCTTGGGAGTCAGAGGTCATGAGTTCGAATCCCGACTGCCACTTGTCAGCTGTATGACTGTGGGCAAGTCACTTAACTTCTCGGTGCCTCATTTACCTCATCTGTAAAATGGGGATTAACTGTGAGCCTCTCGTGGGATGACCTGATTACCCTGTATCTACCCCAGCGCTTAGAACAGTGCTCGGCACATAGTAAACACTTAACAAATACCAACATTATTAAGTAGTGTCTCTAGTTGAAAAGTGTTGCTGTTCAAAAGTTTTAATAGACAAAATGATCAGTGTTTCTCTTTAAAATCTTCATTTGAAAATAGAGTGGGGGAAAATTGGCTTGTGGTCCCCAACAACATTTATTCAGCTCATGAATTATAACCAGAACCAATTCAGTAACTTAATTCAAGAGGATTAAAAAAACTGAACATTTTTATAGCATGTTGAATATGCAAATTTATTCCAGATAATGCTCCTTTATGGTGATTTAAAATCTACATTCATTTAATAGATGTGAAAATTAAGTCATTCAGTATGATTTAGTGACAACTCCTTACCCTTGGTGAATTTCTGGTGGTCCTACTTTTAGACTAGTAAATAGGTCAAAGAGACTCAGTCATTTTAGTTCTCTTTGAATATCTTTTGTGGCTGCTGTGTAGCCTCTTTTTTTTACTACCTTGATCATCTGAAGGAAGAAATTAAAATATGTCAAGGTGTATCTGGGTGGTACTGAATCTGCAAGACTGGATATAGACTCCACAGACAAAACCTTTGAAAAACCATCAAGTATTCACAAAACTTTATCAACTACATCTGTCAGAAATATCTCAACCGTAGTCCGTAGTTCATCACAATTTGTGAGAATTATTTTTTTCCTCTTAGATGTATCATACCATCACATACCAATATATTTTTATGTGCTTGAGTTTATAACTCCACTGAAATTAATAATTTCTGAAAATAGACAACTGGCAATAATACATAGGTGCCTGTCTTATTGCCCACAGAAAAAGTCATCATGAATTTCAAACATTACTTCTTTTAATGGTACTCTTTAAGTACTTAACATTTGTCAAACACTGTACTGAGCACTGGGGTAAGTACAAGAACACTCCCTGTTCCTCATGGGACTCACAGTCTGGGTAGGAATATAATTTAATCCCTATTTTACAGAAAAGGAAGCAGGCACAGAGCAGTTAAGTGACTTCCCCAAAGTCACACAGCAGACAACTGTCAGAGCTGGGATTAGAATCTAGATCCTCTGACTCCCAGGCCCATGCTCATTCCACTAGGCCATGCTGATTTCCTTATTTATTAAGTGCTCAACATGTCAGAGCACTATATTGAGCTCTTGGGAGAGTACTTTCAAGTTTATCCTCTTCTTTAAGATTATTTTCATTTAAAAGTCTGGTTAAGGCATTTGATGTACAATGTAAAATGAAGGCTTTAAATGAGTACCTTTTTAAGTAATTCATTCAATTATATTTATTGAGCGCTTACTATGTGCAAAGCACTGTACTAAGTGCCAAAAGCCAGAAAATCTCAACTAATGAAAGCACTCTATGGTGTTGGATTTGGGTTTTTTTAATTTTTGTGGGGGGTTTTTGCAGTAATAAATTACTCGTCAATGTTGATCAGACTATGCGCATCTGTCTCAAACCAACATCTAAACATCTTAAAAATGGGATGAATCACTGGATTGTCCTAAAACCTCTTCCTAAATTACCTAAATTCTTATACACAACTCGAAAGTCCTTGGTATGGCTTCATTGGGTTTGAGATCAAGTTGAAACTAATCTCCTCTGCCTAATGTTATGGGCAACTACTGTCTAGCCAACTTAACCCTTTTACAAGGGGGTGGAACCCCAACTCGGCTCTAATTTATTATAATAGTAATAGTAACAATTTTGGTTTTTAAATGCTTCATACATGCCAAACACTGTACAAAGAGCTGGAGTAGATATAGCATAAGCAGATGCCACATGAGGCTCACAGAGTAGTAGTGAGAGCAAGTATTGGCTCCTCATTTTGCAGATGAGAAATCTGAAGCACAAAGAAGTAAAGTGACTTGCCCAATATCACATGGCAGATAAATGGTGGAGCTAGGATTAGTACCCAGGACTTCTGGGTACTGTGCTCTTTCCATGTAAAATCGGGAGACTAAATGTGAAAACCCAAATGTATGTGCTGAAGGTGGAAATAAGCAGATGGCAAAACATTACCTGAAAAGTACTTGATCAGTCAGTTGTATATGTGTGCCTGCTCAGTGTAAATTTCTGTACTGTAAGTGAACACAAGTGAAACAAGACAGTACAGAAATTTACATCTCATACTTCATCATTTACAAAACCATTTGTCCATATTCCCCCACTTATCGAGAACCTCCAGGGGTTGCCCTTTCCAGTCCACATCAAACAGAACCTACTTACCATCAGATTTAAATCAACCAGCTTGTCCCCTCCCACTTGTTTGCCCCCTACTAACTTACCTCATTGTTCTCCCATTACAGCTGAGGCCACAAACTTCACTTCTCTAGTGCCATCTTACTCACTGTACCTTGATCTCGTCTATCTCACTACCGATTCCCTCTGACCTAGAACTTCCTCTCCCTCTGTATTTTCCAGACCACCACTCTCCCTATTTTCAAAGCTTTATTAAGGTCACATCTCCAAGAGGTCTTCCCTGATTTAAGATCACTTTTCCCGAACTCCCTCTCCCTTCTGCATTATCTATGCATTTGATTCTATACCCTATAAGCATTATTTGCCTCACAGCACTTATATACATGTAAAAAATTATTTAAAATATTGTTTGCTTCCCCTCTAGACCATAAACTCCTTGTTGACAGAGAGTGTATTCTCCAACTCTGAGAAACAGCGTTTCTTAGTGGTTAGAGCACAGGCCTGGGAATCAGAAGGTCCTGGGTTCTAATCCCAGCTCTGCCATTTGTCTGCTCTGTGATCTTGGACAAGTCACTTCACTTCTTTGTGCTTCAGTTACCTCATCTGTAAAATAGGGATTAAGACTCTATCCCAAAATAAGTCATAGGCATCCAAGCTGATTTGCTTGTATCTACCCCGATGCTTAGTACAGTGTCTGACACACAGTAAGTACTTAATGAAGACCTGAAAAAACCAAAACAAATAACTTTGTATTGTACTCTCCCAAGCTCTTAGTACCGTGTTCTGCACACGGTAAGAACTCATTGAATACCATTGACTGATTGCAGGGGGACTGGGAGATGAAGTTCAACTTGATACAAAAAAATACCACCACTCTGGGAATATATCAGCATTCCTTACATCTTGGTTGAAAATGTCAGCAAGCACAAGACTGTCTTTAGCTGTCAATAATGCACATGGAATAGATCACTTACATAAGGAAGGCAGTATATCTGAGCCCCAAATGCACATCAACAGTTGTCTGACTTTGTCGGGAAAAAAAAAATATCTGAGAGAGTTGAAAGGGATTGAAAATTGATCCAATTCACCATCCAGTGAAAGTGCAATAGGTAGGGAGAACATTTTGTTCAGCCGTTTAAATTTAAGCATCTGTAATGATCCTAGTCAATGTTTTGAAATGAGGGATTTGATATTTAATGAAATTTCTGAACTTCATCTTATAGATTGAACATTATGACCTCACTGTCCTAGAAGCAAGTTATTTTTGTTCCTTGGCTGAGCATGTAGTAAACATTTGAAGCAAATTAATTTAAGGCATGCATGACTAGAGGAACACATATGCAGAGAGAGAGGAAAATGTGTGTCTAACTTCCAAAGAGTTGTAGGAAGACAAATTGTCTGAAATTAAACATCTCAAAGCTCTCTGGGCTTTGTTTTTGTTTTGTTTTTGTTTTCAAACTTGCTTTACATTGGACTAGAGTTTGTAAACAAATCATGGGGCTAGGTATAGACATCCGGGGGGGTGGAGGGAGGGGTGTGTGTGTGAGAGAGAGAGCGAGAGAGAGAGAGGGAGAGAGAGAGGGAGAATCTGTATTTTGTTTTCTAAGATGAAGCTAATGACAATGTGATCCTATTCTCATGAGTACAGCTGAAAAGCCTAGTGCATGACTGACTTCAATCATTTTTATTCAGTATTTATGTTGTGCAGAGCCCTGTTCTAAGCGCTTAGGAGACTACAATATAGCAGAGTCTTAAACACATTCACTGCAAAGTGAGCTCACATCATTTCCATGTTCAAATAGATCCGTGTGATGCTGATGCTGTCAACTACAACCTCTACGTGAATAATTTCCTAATCTACATCTTCTGCCCTGATCTCTCTCCCTCTTTGCAGTCATCCATTTCCTACTGCCTCCAAGACATCGCCACTTGGATGTTCTGCCAATACGTCAAACTTAACATCTTCCAAACAGAACTCTTTATCTTCACACCAAAGCCCTGTCCTCCCCCTGATTTTCCCATCACTGTAGACAGCGCCACCAACCTTCCTGTTTCACAAGCCCATAACCTTGGTATTATCCTCAACTCTTCTCTCTCTTATTCAACCCATATATTCAGTCTGTCGGTTCAACCTTCACATCATCATTAAAATCCACCCTTTCCTCTAGGTCCAAACTGCTACCTTGCTAATCCAAGCTGGACTGTAACCTCATTGTGGGCAGGGAATGTATCAGTCAGTTGTATTCATTTAGCACTTAAGGTGTGCAGAGCACTGTACTAAGATGAGGAGCATATAATACAGCAAAACAGGCACATTCCCGGCCCACAATGAGCTTACAGTCTAGAAAGGGGGCAGGAGACATTAATATTAAAAAATTATAGGTATGTACTAATTTACATTGTCTGTCTCCCCTTCTCTATAGTGTAAGATTGTTGTGGGCAGGGAATGTGTCTGTTTTATTCTACCCTCCTGAGCACTTAATATGGTGCTCTACATACTTTAAGTGTTCAGTAAATATGATTGAATGAATGAATGAAGTGCTGAGGGTGTGGTGAATATGAACTGCTTAAAAGTGGACAGATCCAAGTGCATAGGCAAAGCAGAGGGAGAAAAGAGGGCTTAACCGGGGATGTCCCCTCAGAGGAGATATGATTTTAATAAGGTCTTGAAGGTGGGAAGAGTGGTGATCTGGAGGAGGGAGTTCAGATCAGAGGGAGGTCATGGGAAAGGTCTTGGCATTAAGCTAGACAAGATGGAGGAACAGTGAGTAAGTTGGCATTAGAGGATCAAAGCATGTGGACTGAGTTGTAGTAGGAAATCAGAAAGTAAAGTAGGAGGGGGTGAACTGATAAGAGTTCCTATTTGATACAGAGATGGATGGGCAACTACTGGAGGATCTTGAGGAGTGAAAAAAACATGGCCTGAACACATTTTAGAAAAAGTGAAATATAGACTAGAGCAGGGAGACACAGGAGGCAGGGAAGTCAGTGATTAAGTTGATGGAGTTATCAAAGCAGGACAAGGTAAATTCCTGGATGAACATGGTAGCAGTTTGGAGAGAGAAGAGTGGATTTTAGTGATGTTGTGAAAGTTGAACCAACAGGATTTAGTGACAAATTTAATATGTGGGTTAAATGAGAGACATGAGTCTAGGATACCGACAAGGTTATGGCTTATGAGACACGGAATGTGGTGGTGCTGTCTAGTGTTAGGAAAGTCATGGGGAGGACTGAACTGTTTTTTGTTTGCTTACTTGATTTTTGGTATTTATGTGCTTACTAATTGTCAGAGGCGGGGCTAAGTGCAAGAAAATCAGGTGGACCCCTGTCCGTGACCCACTTGGAGGTCACAGTCTTAATCCCCATTTTACAGATAAGGTAACTGAGTCACAGAGAAGTTAAGTGACTTGCCCAAGATTATACAGCAGATAAGTGGTGGAGCTTGATTTGAACTCTAGTCCTCCGACTCCTAGGCCCATGTTCTTTCCACCAGGCAATTCTGCTTCTCAGGTTTTGGTGAGAAGATGAGAAGTACTGTTTTGGGCATGTTAAGTTTGTATCGGCAGGGGACCCAAGTAGAGATGTCCTGATGGCAGAAGGAAAGTCAAGACTGCAGAGGAGAGAGATCAGGGCTCTGGAGGTAGATTTGGAATTCATGCATATAGAGATGGTAGTTGAAACCATGGAAGCCAAATGTTCCTATTTTATCCTGGTGAAACTGCTCCAGAAGCTGCATGTGTTTTCTGTAGTAGATCCAAGTTTCACAGTCATTTAAATAGTTGAATAACATGACAGCATCATAGACTTTCAACCTAGTATAGAGTTTGATTCCCGTTTTATACCGCAATGCTTTATAGTCTGCCAAAAGGCACCGACAGCCCTGTCTTCTAAAGGACTCATTCTACAGGTGTCCCCAAAACTCAAAAAGTAATATTAGCATCCACAAGACACACACACACACACAAATACACACACCCCCACACATACACCCCTCCCCTCCCCCCCAGCTGACGGTAACATCCATGTGAAAGTCTTAAGCATTAATTATTGGTTTTTGTTTTGAAAAAAATCTCTGCTATAATTAAATAGAATTGACTCCAATTTTTTACAACACTAAACAATCTATTGTCAAAGTAGTCAGTGCTTTATAGTTTACATTTACTGAAGCTTTATTAAAATCCACTTACCAAAAACTGAAGAGACTATTTTTCTGGGGTATTGTATTCTGGAAATTGCCACTTGCAATCTAAGGACAAGTTGAGTGGCTGGAGAGCACTGTACCTCCAGCTGCTAAATATGCCTATTTCTGTGAGAAAAAGGATACCCCTCTCAGAAGATTAAATTTTGGGATCAAGGTAGATGGTTTAATGAATCAATGGAATTTATTGAGCACTCACAGTGTTCAGAGCACTGTACTAAGAGGTTAGGGGAGTACAGTACAACAGAGCTAGTGGGTATGTTCCCTGGCCGTAACTAACTTAGTCTAGAGGGATTTAACTGAAAATAACCCCAAATAATTTCAAAATTGTCAAAAAGCATAGAAGCCTGATGCACTGAAAGAGTGATACAAAAAATTGGGAATTGTTGCCTCATGGATACCTGTCAGTCCTGGATGTTCTTCATTCTCAACTGAGAAAGTTTCTGTAAAGAAATAAGAAAGAGTCTATGTCTACTTTATTATCTTAGATGTCTTCATATGTTAAAATAAAAACTGGTAATTAGGAGCCTTCAGAAAACGTCCCTGTTTCTTTTTCAATAGTCTTATTATTCAATTGATATTTGCCATTCATTTATTCAATAGTATTTATTGAGCGCTTACTAGGTGCAGAGCACTGTACTAAGTGCTTGGAATGTACAGTTTGGCAACAGATAGAGACAATCCCTGCCCAACAACGGGCTCACAGTCTACAATTGTCAACAATTTTAATCTTTGGAACTAGACTATCTAAGTCAATTCTCGTATATCATTCACTGTATAGATGACCATGCAAAATCAAAGGGGAAACTTTGAGGTCAGATACGACAACAGCCTTCTAGACCTCCAACTTAATACGGATCTCCATGCCCCATTGTTGACACACCTTGTCCTGCAGTCTCCCAAAAGCCATGTTTTTGGCATGTTGCCCTATTTTAAAAAATCTGTTTACTACTGTGCGTTGTTGAATAGGCTGTTTCCATGGTACCAGAATTCAGCGCCAGCATTGTTCTTGTGTTTCAAATGAAAACCTTTGTAGAATTTCCTATAATTTTTTTAACAGAATCAGCAGTTTCATTAAGAACTTTGGTAATACTTAGAATAATTGATCCATATTTCCTTCCTGAGAGAAAAGGAATAACTTTGAACACCCTCCCAAAGCTTTAGAGGAGCAGGATGGCTCCTCTAACTAATAGTGGACAGAGCATGGGCCTGGGAGTCAGAGAACCTGGGTTCTAATTTTGACTATATCATATGCCTGCTATGTGACCTTGAGCAAGTTATTTAACTTATCTGTGCCTCTGTTGCCTGATCTCTAAAATGGGGATTCAGTAACTGTTCTCCCTTCCTACTTATCCTGTGAACCCCGCATGGGACAGGAACTGTGTCTGACCTGATTATCTTGTATCTTCCCCAGTGCTTAGGACATTGTTTGGCACATAGTAAGCACTTAGAAATGCTGCTACTACTAATTAATATTATTATTATTTTGTATTTAAACACACTGTACCCCAGGCTGGGGTAGATGCAAGCTAAAAAGGTTGGACATAGTCCATGTCCCATATGGGGCTCTTAGTCTTAATCCCCATTTTACAGATGAGGTAACTGAGGCACAGAGAAGTTTTGACTTGCCTAAGTTCACACAGCAGATAATTCATTGATTCATTCAATCATATTTATTGAGTGCTTACCTTGTGCAGTGCACTTTACTAAGTGCTTGGGAGAGTACAGTACAACAATAAACAGACACATTCCCTGACCACAACAATCTTACAGTCTATAGGTGTGAGGGAGATAAACATTAATATAAATAAATTAAAGATATGTACATAAATGCCGTGGGACTGGGAGGGGTAAGAACTAAGGGAGCAAGTCAGGGTGACACAGAAGGGAGTGGGAGAAGAGCAAAGGGGGGCTTATTAAAAGCCTCTTGGAGGAGATCTACCTTCAATGAGACTTTGAAGTGGGGGAGAGTAATTGTCTGTCAGATTTGAGGAAGGAGGGCATTCCAGGTCAGAGTCAGAAAGTGGGTGAGGAGTCGGTGGCAAGAGAGTTGAGATAGAGGCCCAGTGAGAATGTTAGCATTAGAGGAGCGAAGTATGGCAGATATTGGGCAATTAGAACCCACGTCAGTCTGACTCCCAGGCATATGCTCTCTCCATTAGGGCATGCTGCTTCTCTAATCAATTAATATTACTTGGTACCAATTATTGTTAATATTAATCAATAACATTTAAGTGCTTACTGCATGCAGTAAGGGAGAAAGGGAGGGGATGTGGAAAATGATATTATAGAAAAATGGTCCAGCCAGCACAGCGAAAAAAAGGTCTGTGAGGATGAGAAGACTGATGCCATATTCCACCAGGGATATGACAAATACCTTGACTGTCATGGTGGCCATTTGGTTGGAAAGAATGGAGAGGATGAACAGGAACCAGTGCTGGAAGAAAGCCAGAACCTGAATGAATTTGGCTCCTAAGTAAGAACAAATCCTGGAGTGAGTGTTCCTGGTCAGCATAGGACCAGGCAGGGGTAGGCCTAGGTGGTCCTACTGGCCCTGATCCTGCCCCAGCCTCTGCTGCCTCTCTGGTCATCCGTGGCTGCAGCCCTGCCTCACCCACTCTACTCCATCCATGGCTCTGCAGTATATTCTGGTGACTTCTTCATGACTGGTTTGCCCCACTCCCATAGGCCCCCAAAGTCTATGTGCTGTCCACTGCTACCTTTCCTCTTTTGACAATATCCACTTGCCTCAGGGGCAAGGAAGTGAGAGGCACTGGAGTTTCAATTATTATTACTACTATTATTGTTTTTACCTATAACACTGGAAAGAACTGGCAGTATTTGGTGACAGACTGTAAGTGGAAATTGAAACATAAGGGTAATCAAGGGAAATGTCAAGTTAGCAACTTGAAAGATAGTGGGTCATATCAGTTGTGAAGGGAAAGTTACGTGGGCCTGTTTAAAGGCATGGGGAAAGGCCTGTTGGAGAGTGGTTGAAGATGACAGTTGATTTAGACAACAAATAGGTGCAAAAATTCTTGCTTTGTCTTGTCTTATGCTGTCAAGTTGTCTCCAACCCATAACCACTCCATGGACACATCTCTCCCAGAACACCCCAACTCCATCTGCAGTCGTTCTGGTAGTGTATCCATAGAGTTTTCTTGGTAAAAATATGGAAGTGGTTTACCACTGACTTCTTCCATGCAATAAATTTTGGTCTGTGCCCTTGACTCTCTCCCATGCAGCTGCTGCCCAGACCAGATGAGTTTTGACTTATAACAGATTGCCTTCCACTCACTAGCCACTGCCTAAGCTAGAGTGGAATGGGGATGCCTCTGGTTGATTCTCCATCCCATAACTGAGACTGGTAGAGTATTGGTCACCAGGTCTGATCCTGAGAAAGGGCCAAGTATTCTTTGAAGGAGAAAAGAGCAGGGTTTGAAAGTGCAGGGGAAGAGAATTGTTGGGAAGCAGGAGAGAGATCTGTCCTTAAGATGTCCAAGAAGGATCGGAGATCAGATGTGGGTGTTGGAAGGAGGTGAGAGGAGAGATTCTGTGGAGTTTGAGGTTTCAATTTTGTCAGTTTTCCAGGTCATTCAAGGGCCAGAGCGTGGTGAGTTGGGAACATTGGAGGCTTCAGAAAGGAAAAAGAGATGTCAAAATCAGCCAGAAAATTGTGGCTGGCACCAGGGAGTCGGTAGATTTCTGTGGCTAGTAATTGTAGTGGGCAGTAGGAGCAGATGATGTGGGCTTCAGAGAAAGAATAGTAAAGGGATGGAGAAGTTGGGTGGGTATAAAAGCTGCATTGAGGGAAAATGAACAGGTTGGCTCTTCCTCCTTTCTCTCTGAGTTGGATGTGGGAAGTGTGTAAAGGTGAGACCCCTCCCTGCCACTCAGGAGAGTACTGTAGGGTGGATAGTGTCATTTGGAGTGAGTCGATTCCCCATAAGGAGGAGTGGTGACTAGATTAAGAAGTGGTCAAGGATAAAGGGGATTTTGTCTGGGATATAGCAGGTGCTTCTCAGGTCACATTTAGATTTTAAATGTACTTCTTGAATAGTTGCCTTACACCATCATTATCAGGGCTCATGCTCTCCACTATGATTGAATCTGATGAATAAAAAGAAAAATCTTAGAGGGAGCTTTGCGGATTCATTGCAGCAGTGCCAATACCTGACAAGCTGGTTGTCATGGGATATTTAAATATCTGTAGGCAGTGATGTGGAAAAGTTAGGACTGGAAATCTAACTAGCTAGAGCCATCACCTACCCCAATCAATAAACTAAACTCTAGATTTTAAGAAGAGGTCAGTTTGGAACCACTTAAAATCTAAGTTGGCATGCTTTGTTGACTGTTTTTGTCCTCCAGAGAGCCACCTGTTGATATGTAGGGTGCCAAATGCTGAATTTCTCATCATTTGATAGATTCCAAATTTTCACCAATGATAAAATCATTGAATTACAAAAAGGTAGTTGACCATTGAATGTGAAACTCATGGAGAATGAAGACAAATACAAGGAACAGTATCAAGAAGCCTTTCTGCTCCTACCAAAATTGTTAGCAAAGGATGCTTCTAGGAAATGAACTTTAAGACTGGAGTGGGCATGGTGAGCAGACTACACCAGGAATTCTCAGTGAGAAAAAATGAGGAATGCATGGTCAACCTCTACCCAATCTTCGGGATGCTGAGCAAAGAGGTACTCACTGAAGCCTACATTGGAGCATGTGGGAAGCAGCATGGCCTAGTGGATAAAACAGGGTCCTGGAAGCTAGAGGATCTGGTTTCTAATCCTAGTTCTGTCGTTTTCCTGCTGTGTTGACCATGGACATCCCACTTAACTTTTCTGTGCCTCAATTTCCTCAACTACAAAATGGGGATTCAAGACCTGTTCTCCCTCCTATTTGACTGTGAGCCATAAGTGGGATAGGGACTATATCTGTATCTAGCCTAATCAACTCGTATCTCCCCCAGCACTTAGAAAGCATATGACACATAGGAAGCACTCAAAAATACAATGAAAATAATAATAAGGCTAAATCCCAGAGGGACAAGTGGTGAGATGCACAAACTCTTACTTCCAGTTCGTATTAATTTTATGTTCCCATTCTACTTATAGATTATTATCTGAATGATTTTCCTATGTAAATACTATGCACAGGCTACTCATGATATTGTGATGATATATTTACCTATATAGGCTCGCATCTCCTCCTGCCTCCAGGACATCTCCACCTGGATGTCGGCCCGCCACCTAAAACTCAACATGAGCAAGACTGAGCTCCTCATCTTCCCTCCCAAACCCGGTCCTCTCCCAGACTTCTCTATCACCGTGGATGGCACAACCATCCTTCCCGTCTCTCAGGCCCGCAATCTCGGTGTCATCCTTGACTCGTCTCTCTCGTTCACCCCACACATCCTATCCGTTACCGAGACCTGCCGGTTTCACCTCTACAATATCGCCAAGATCCGCCCTTTCCTCTCCACCCAAACGGCTACCTTACTGTTACGGGCTCTCATTATATCCCGGCTAGACTACTGTGTCAGCCTTCTCTCTGACCTCCCTTCCTCCTCTCTCGCCCCGCTCCAGTCTATTCTTCACTCCGCTGCCCGGCTCATCTTCCTGCAGAAACGATCTGGGCATGTCACTCCCCTTCTTAAACAACTCCAGTGGTTGCCTATCAACCTCCGCTCCAAACAAAAACTCCTCACTCTAGGCTTCAAGGCTCTCCATCACCTTGCCCCTTCCTACCTCTCC
Source organism: Ornithorhynchus anatinus (assembly GCF_004115215.2). Taxonomy (NCBI): domain Eukaryota; kingdom Metazoa; phylum Chordata; class Mammalia; order Monotremata; family Ornithorhynchidae; genus Ornithorhynchus; species Ornithorhynchus anatinus. The sequence goes on along the minus strand of NC_041728.1, from coordinate 45,991,764 downwards.
TCCCTTCTCTCTTTCTACCACCCACCCCGCACGCTCCGCTCCTCTGCCGCCCACCTCCTCACTGTCCCTCGGTCTCGCCTATCCCACCGTCACGTCCTCCCGCGGTCCTGGAACGCCCTCCCTCCTCACCTCCGCCAAACTGATTCTCTTTCCCTCTTCAAAACCCTACTTAAAACTCACCTCCTCCAAGAGGCCTTCCCAGACTGAGCTCCTCTTCCCCCTCTACTCCCTCTGCCATCCCCCCTTTACCTCTCCGCAGCTTAACCCTCTTTTTCCCCTTTTCCCTCTGCTCCTCCACCTCTCCCTTCCCATCCCCACAGCACTGTACTCATCCGCTCAACTGTATATATTTTCGTTACCCTATTTATTTTGTTAATGAATTGTACATCACCTCGATTCTATTTAGTTGCCATTGTTTTTACGAGATGTTCTTCCCCTTGACTCTATTTATTGCCATTGTTCTTGTCTGTCCGTCTCCCCCGATTAGACTGTAAGCCCGTCAAACGGCAGGGACTGTCTCTATCTGTTGCCGACTTGTTCGTCCCAAGCGCTTAGTACAGTGCTCTGCACATAGTAAGCGCTCAATAAATAAATACTATTGAATATACATATATATATATCATGATTTTGAGAAGCAGCATGGCATAGTGGATAGACCACGGGCCTGGGAGTGAGAAGGTCATGGGTTCTAAACCCAACTCTGCCACTTGTCTGCTCTGTCACCTTGTGCAAGTCACTTCACTTCTCTGTGCCTCAATTACCTCATCTGTAAAATGGGGATTGAGACTGTGAGCTCCACATGAGGCAGGGACTGTGTACTACTTGATTTGCTTGTAACCACCCAGCATTAAGTACAGTTCCTGGTACATGGTAAATGCTTAAATACCATAGTCATCATTATTATTATTATTATTATTACTACTGTGCAATTAGTAATAACAGCATCCTTTTGCCATACATAGTCTTCAGGGTAGCTCTCCAGTGCCACCTGGTGGCTATGCAGGGACCCGCAGTCATGGACCAGTTAATCGAGGCTGCTTGTCTTTGAGCCTGGGAAAAAGGCACACCTGTACTCATGGTCAAAGATACTCGTTTGCTTCCTGGAAACCAGCCAGGCACCAAGACACACTGCTCTCTAGAAAAGTCGTGTTCTGCAAAGCTTTTTTAAAAATCTCTCCCACTTGTGCACCATATGACCTTCTTACGGCTACATGACCTTCCTCCTCTGTATTAGCAAGTTTAATAAAGTTGAAATATAAGAAGATTTAGCTTAGCCTGCATTTGTGGATCCGATAAGCTAGTGAGGTTGCTTGGGCAGCCACATAGCCCCATGTAACCAAGCCAGAACTGTAAGAAATGCATCAACTCAAGAATAAGACGAAGACAGCCCAGCCACATTCAGATCCGTGTGCTGCAGAGACCAATGTCAGTCCCCTGTGGTATTCAGGTGGTAGGAGGCCTGTTCTAAATTTGCTTATTAAAGCACAGGAAGGTTAAAGCCTGTAAGAGCTGAAAATGTGGATGCTGATTCTTGTAGGGCAGTAGCAAGGAGTAATCTGTAGTAAAGCGCCTATTAGCTCAACAGTTTCTTCTTAAACTGTGAGCCATGACCCATTCAGTCTAACTTGCATCTATCTTGGACCTGGGGCAAAGCTCTGTAGTGGACATTCATTACACTTTGCTCCTCGCAGCAGAGTATAAAGGACTGCTAGGGTCTCCCATACTGGACTTCCCCAGGAACCAGAAACAACCTCCTGGCTTTTTTCAATTTCCCAGTCCCAGGATAAAACTTTAATAGAATTGAATTTGAATGGTTGTGTGTTTCCTCATGATCACCTTGGGGCCCTGCTAACATGTCTCTACCCATGTAAAATGATCCTGTCATATGGGCCAGGTGGACTATGCCACACTGTGAAGAACATGGAACTGGGAGATAGGAGCCCCGGGTTTGAGTCCCAGCCCTGCCACTTGCTGTCACTTACTCTATCTTCTGTCACTTGGCCTCCTGTGTAATCTTGGGCTAGCTAATTAATCTTGGCCCCAGTTTCCTCATTTGTAAAAAGGTTCTCCCTCCCTCATAGATTGTGAGCCCCATGAAAGATGGTAACTGTTCCACTGATTCTTGTAACTTCCCCAATTCCTAGCACAATGCTTGGCATATAGTAGGCACTTAAGTATCCATCTTCACTGTCATTTTTTTTTCAGGTGGTGTTTAGGCAGGATGTAGACATCTAAAAATACTGCAGTAAGGTCTTCCACATTTGCTCCAAGGAGAGGAGTAGGGAAAACATACTATCATCAAGTGCCATCAAGTTGTTTCCAATTCATAGTGACTATATGGATATATTTTCTCCAGAACGTTCTTTGTTCAGCCATAATCCGAAACTTTGTTAACAGTTCTTCCATTATCATTGTTATAGTTCTTATCCATATAGCTGCTGGTCTGCCTCTTCCATATTTTCCCTGGACTTTTCCTAGCATTAATGTCTGCTCCAGAGAATTAGTCGTCCTGAATATATGTCTAAAATATGTTACGCACACACACACAATATATACTGTGATGATGATTGTATTTGTTAAGCACTTAACTGTTCTAAGCACTGAGGTAGATACAAGGTTATCAGGTTGTCACAGGTGGGGCTTACAGTCTTAATCCCCATTTTACAGATGAGGTAACTGAGGCACAGAGAAGTTAAGTGACTTGCCCAAAGTCGGACAGCTGACAAGTGGCAGAGCCGGAATTAGAACCCATAACTTCTCCCAAGATCCTAAACCCGTGCTCTTTCCACTAAGCCACAGTGCTTCACTATAAATATATACTATATATAGTAGACTGTAAATTTGTTGTGGGCAGAGAATGTGTCTGTTATATTGTACTCTCCCAAGTGCTTAGTACAGTGCTCTGCACATAGTAAGGGCTCAATAAATATGATTGATTACGTATATGCAAACTCCCCCTCCAGTGAGCTCCTTGTGGGCAGGGAATGTGTTTACCTATATTATTGTTTTGTAGTCTCCCAAGTGTTTACAGTGCTCAGTAAACATTCAGTGAATATCATTGGTATATATTACCAATGAGAAGCAGCATGGCTCAGTGGAAAGAGCCCGGGCTTGGGAGTCAGAGGACATGAGTTCAAATCCCAGCTCTGCCACTTGTCAGCTGTGTGACCTTGGGCAAGTCACTTCACTTCTCTGGGCCTCAGTTACCTCATCTGTAAAATGGGGATTAACTGTGAGCCTCACGTGGGACAACCTGATTACCCTGTATCTGCCCCAGTGCTTAGAACAGTGCTCTGCACATAGTAAGTGCTTAACAAATACCAACATTATTATTATTATATTACCTATGCCTTCCTCTACCTACAAATATATTAAGCAGGCAAAATAAAAGATTACTGAAATGGCCAATAACCTTAAATAAATGATCTTTGAATACTGCTTTTTATGTATATTCAATTTCTTCTTATACAGCTACAGTTCTGGCATTTGTAAGTACTTATGCATGTAAATGATTAACTTAGTAGTGACTATCCATTTGTACTCGCATAATAGCTTGTGGGTGGCTAATTGTAAGGTATATGAAAGGGGCTATTTGCAAATAGCATTTACAGGTTCAATTAATGCAAAATTGCTCAGACTCAAGGGACAAAAATAGCATCTATATATTTTGACAGCCTAACTTTTCATTTCTAGTTGAAATGATTCTAATGGTGCCACAGCCATCTGTAGAGGCAAAAATGTAGTGTTTAGGTTCTTTTCTGATTTGAAATACTTTTATTAAAATTGAAATAGATTGAAACCACTTCTGACCTGTGGTCTTTTAAGCATGAAGATGAAAGATCCTTCATCCTATTTGCTTTCATTTGAAGTATTCCTTTACAAGGATGTACATTTTACTAAGTGCCTAAATGCTAAGTGTAAATTCTTTCTCACCTTTTGATTAACTGGTTCTGCCAATTCATGCTTTAAAACAAATGGATGACCAAATTATCCCAATTGAATTTTAACCATCATAACCAAGTCAAACCAAGTCATAGTAATCATAAGTTTCTCATCAACTGTGATACTGATATCTGGTTATTGGATGGTACAATTTAGTTTCAGTTTGGGGTTGACCATCTTTCAGGAATGCTCACTGAATTGAGGTAATGATCTTGTGAAGTCTGTCCATAGTAAACATGCAGCTTTAAAAAAAAATCTACTTCTCCAGTCGGTAGGAATTTTATAGAAAAGATTGCAGAATCATTGCTTTCTTAATGGACATTTCTGTTTCCCTGGTAGATTTAGTCAGTGATGCATTTGTTGTCCTTTCCGTGAGAACAAGATTTCCTGTATGTTATTTTCATCTGACTTGGTGAAAATGAGCCATTCATATAGGCAAATTAGTGATGCGCTAGCTAAACCAGTGTGGATCAGTCTTCTTAGATTAAATCTTTACAAATGACTCAATTATAAACTAGGACAGAGCCCTGTGGAATGTCATCCCATTTGGATTTACCCTTCTCGAAGTGAGGTCTGAGTGATGATGGATAAAAAGGGTCGTGCTGTTCCTGTTGATCTGCCAACTTAATAGAAACAGTCAGGTTTCTTCAGGTTGCTGTAATGATTCTGTGATATCTTTTGCCTTTTTTTTGGCAGGGGGGAGTGGACACCACTTTCTTTGAAAGTCTCACTAACTTACTGTCCATTTTGAGAACAGATGAAACCATGGTGTGTAACTCCACCTTTTCCTCCTCTACAAGATCCATCTGATAAAATATAAAATCCACTTAATGATATTTATTGAGCACTTTGTGCAGAGCACTGTACTAAGCACTTGGGAAGTACAATTCAGCAACAGAGACAATCCTTGCCCACAGTGGACTCACAATCTTGAAGGGGGAAGACAGGCATCAAAACAAGTAAATGGGCATCAGTAGCATCATTATAAATAGTTATAGATACATATGCAACACTAAAAAATAAATAGAATTATAAGTATAAATATGTACGAATAAACACAACTGAATATCAAGTATTTAAAGTGTAAAAATCCAAGTGCCTAGGCAACATGGAAGTCTGTTTCTTGCCATATGCTTTAGCTGAGCTATATGTAGCAGTTCAGAGCCACATTACTGTCACTGACTTCCTTTTGCAAGATAATCTCATCATGCTACCTTTGCAAGACTCCAAAGAAGGCTAAACAAGTGAAAAATACTATAGCCTTTGGATTAAAAAGCCTTTGCACATGCAGTCAAAATTAACATCAGACTTCATAATCCATCTTGATGTCTTCTTATCCACCCTAATTCACTATTTTGATTCTAGTTTGCTGTACTGGCTGGTACTTTTGAATGACTCCTGCATTACTAACTTTAGAGTTTGACTCTTGCTGTGTGTGTTTTTCATAAACTTGAGGTTGGTTACCTTTATCAAATTTAAATCCTAGTTATTTTCATCCCTTCAGGTCAATAGATCAAAATGTCTTCCTCCAGTGCTACAGTTTGGAAACCTAGAACTTTGATAGTTGAATAGATAAGCAAATGCTCTATGCAACAGCTGAACATCGATATGTTTTGAAATGTTTTTTCAAAGCCACTCAGAACTAGCCTTAAGAACACACTTGTGCCTAATAAACTTTCTTCAACCTCATCATACTGCTTATCCTTTTCATTGCTCAAGCATATGTAGGGAAACAGAATGGGACTTGAGGTGTGTGGTGGCCCTTAATCAAATTCTGAGATCACTCAAAAGGTAAACACTGCCAATTTACTACAGTTTTCTCAAATCAGAACTACTGTAGTTACCACCTGTGTAAGGGAAACTTTACTCATGAGCATGAATGAGGGTGAACAGGAATGATTGGAGCAGTTCCTTTCACATTGTGCAGATGCAGAGACTGATTGCCCTTTGCCAGCTTGGGACTCCGGTATCTTTCTGATTCTTCCTCTTAGAATCACACTCTTCTTAAATCTTTTGCTTGAAAAGAGCACACCCCTATTACTGATGATCCCAAGCCATCCTAATCTGTTTTGTTATGTGTCAGCAACCCATATGTATGTGGCTTCCTCTCTAGTGAATATAATCACTGTTCTCCATTCTCATCTCCCCTGCCACTGATCTCTTGTTCAAACCCTTCCTTCCTCTAGTCTGGAACTCCCTCCTCTTTTTGTTCCTTTCCAGTGGAACACTGCTCTCTCCATCTTTAAAGCTCTTCTGAAATCATATCTGTGCTGGGAGACATTCAACAATTAATTGCTCATCTTTCCACCCTATTCCTTTCTCCCCCAAACCCCTACCCCACTAAATGTCATTTCTATGTCAACTAAATCCTTGGGCACTAGTCCCCCCAACCTTCCACTGTAGCTCTAATACTCATATTTTAAACTCTAATTACTTATGCCTAGCTGTAATTTATTCTACAGCCTGTCCCTCTAGACTGTAAACTCTCTGAGAGCAAAGATCATGTCTACAGTTCCATTCTCTCAAGTAATCAGTACAGTACTTTGCACATGGTAAGCACTCAATAAATTCCATTGATTTATTCATTCAGCAAGCCATTCTGGGAATAGATGGAATTTGTTGTTGTTATGGTATTTGTTAAGCAGTTTCTATATGTCAACCTCTGTTCTAAGTCCTGGGCTAGATACAAATTCATTAGGTCAGATATAATACCTGTCCCACATGGGGCTCACAGTCTAGGAGGGAGGGCAGGTATTGAATCCCCATTTTGCTGGTGAGGAAACCAAGACACAGAGAAATGAAGTGACTTGCCCAAGGTCACATAGAAGCTAAATGGCCGAGCTGTAAATAGAACCCCAGTCCACTGACTCTCCAGTCTGTCCTCTTTGCACAAAGACATGTTGATTCTGGCTTAGTATTCTGATTCTTCAATTTGCTTCTCCTTTCAGATAGTTGTTTCAGCAAATGACACTATTATGAAGTGTGAATGCTTCATAATGTTTAAAGCATTTTCCAATAAGTAATTGAAGTAAGTGTGACCAAGAATTATATTATCAAATTAGAACTCCTTACACAGCACTGGACATATTTAGGTATAAATTTAATACTATTTAAAATTTTGATGAAATTGTGGCTGTTTAATATGGCTTATTAGATGAGAGAGGAAATGTGAAAAATGAGGTTTATAATTGACATTCATCTATTATTCTTTCATTTTGCATAAATTGCAAACTGAATAATGCTGTAGGTAATCAAATGTTGAATGCAATCTTGATTATTCAGACTATTTAGGGTTTTGTCAATTTTCTTAAAGAACACTGTAATGTAAACTTAAAATTTAATGCAACCCACAAAGAGTATAAAGTATAAATAGAGCATGTTTACAAAATTACAGTAACCTCCAGCACTGTTTGCCACAATCACGCTACATTTATCAGTCATTACAGTTTAAAATAGTTGGCATATACCCTGGCATAGTCTTTCAGGATTATCATCCTCTGTGAGATGAGAAAACTGCTAGCCCACTCATTAGAATATACACCTAGTAGAAGATGAGCTTAAAGAGATTTCTGTGTGAAAGTTATTATAAGACAGGGGAGAAAATGGTGGATTCTTCATCAGTTAGTCTGAGTCTACAGTGAGAATGATTCCCTCAGTTATAGATTGAGCATCTTTGGAAGTTGTTTTATTTTTCAGGGCCAACCAGTGAGTCATACCATGGTTTAGTTAGTTTGTGGAAAATTCAGATTATTCCACTGCCTCTTCTATGTCCCTTCAGCTGCTCACATTTCTGTACATAGTCACAATTTTATAGTTAAAAGTAGCAAGAGAGTCTATTGTAAAGACTTTTCACATTTGTAAAGACCCTCACATTTCTTGGGCAAGTCACTTCACTGAACCTCAGTCATCTCGTCTGTAAAATGGAGATTAATTTGGAGTCCTGTGTGGGACAGGAACTGTGTCCAACCTGATTACTTGCATCTACCCCAGGGTTTAGACAAGTGTTTGATACATAGTAAACATTTAACAAATACCAGCATTATTATTATTATTATTATTGTGGATATAGTTTCCTCTGTGGAAGAAGAGGTGAAACATTCAATTTTCTTTGCAACTCTAGTGAAAGGCTTGGGGGAAAGAATAGATTAAGGAATATTGGCTATAAGGAGTTTTGGGAGGGTGTAGGGATGGAGGGATCATCCATCATCTATGGAAGTTGGCTACAGTGAAGGAATAGCTTTTTTACGATACCTTATTGGGGTGTAAGAGTTAATGCAGCATCCAAAGTTACCCAGTTAAGGCCCTCAGAGGTGGATCAGGAGTTGGGACAATGTATCGCTAACAATTATGAGTTTGTAACTATCCTTTTCTCATCTTTTTCTTAAGTATGAAGCCATGAGAGATTTGATTTCAGGCCACTCTGGGTGCCAGGGTGCCACATCTGATTATGGCTATATTGCAAATACAATTCAGCGAAGGTATGGAAAGAGTTCTGCCAGAATGGGGCTAGGTGGGCAAGAAAACACAATTTAGTACTATCTATTGAATTCAGAGAAATGAAAGCAAAATGATATACTTTAGATCTCTACTGAAGTCTTCCCAGGTTACTGCAGCACTTCTGACCCTCTTTTTTTCGTGGAGGTCTAGAAGCCAGAAGTTTGTAATTAGTGAAATATGCACATATTTTCACTCCTCTAAATGTGTTTTTGTGGGTCTAGTTTTGGGGTGAGATTGAGAATTTCCATTATGGTGTTTTATTTTAAACTACACTGTAAAAAAAATGCAGTGGTATTTAAAAGCCAAGCTGCTAACTTCCTGATAGAAGTGTTTTTCAGGAAGGTGCAGAATCATATATTAAGCTACCTGTAATCTTTTAGTAGGGGAAAAATGATGTTGAACCTGCATTGCATAATGCATGTCATAGTTATGGTCATACTGGCTCCAGGAGATATTTCTGAACAGCTGGGAAATTAAAGTTCATAGAAAATTAGGTAAAATGATTTTGTCTTTGGGGATTCAAGCTAGAAGAGTCAAGTTCTGAAATGTGTCTGGGAAGCGAGACCTTGAAAAGTCATGGCTAGAAGAACTTCCTGCTAAACAAATGAAAGCAGTCGGAGTCCAGTTCTTCTCTACTAAGCACGACCATTCGTGGAATCAATCCTCCCATAAAAATGAATGGAGAGGAAATTGCAGATGCAAAGTTAAATGATGGGAATAATATAGAGCAATGAAAGGTTAGGGATCCTATCTAGATCTCTCATTGTAAGTGATTGATACAACTGATGTATGATAAAATTTTCTGATACACTCATAGAGAATTTACCCACCAAGATATCCCAGAGACCCTTAACTTTTGTGACATTCATGAAAACTATAAAGGAAATACAGTAGCATCCTCTGTCTTTTTAATGTTGGTTTTTTTTAAGTATAGAAAAGAAGCTGGAAACTTTATTCTTTCAATGGTTCTAAATTAATCAAGTTAGTGTTTATGGTATCATGTTAAAAAGGAAAAAAAACCTCAAAGAATGGAAGCACTTCATTTTTCACTTTTTGGTTTCACGGGTGGGCTAAGTGCAGGGTTAAGGGGATGGCAATAGAAGCCAGTATTTTGACATTATACCTTGGCTGAAGAGTTTGTGAGAAATACAGGAAATCCTACAGTGAAGTATAGGTGCAGCTTAGATTACAAAGCACTTCGAAGCCAAAGGGCTTGAGTTTAGATTTTTAATAAATTTTCAGAATGAACCCCCAAATTCAGGGATATTAGCAGATAAGTTTTGAATCTAAATTATATCAAAATTAAATAAAATTTTATGATGTGATTAAGATGCCAGTGATTTTTGAGTAAAATTAAATGGCAAAAACTTATTGTGTTTTGGTTGAATTTGCAGATTTTTTCACTTGTTCTTGAAAATTGATCTTTTTCTATATGTTTTGCTTCCCTTCATTCACCTGATGCCTCTTGAGTGGTGAGGCAAGCTTTGTGAAGACTTTTCTGAAACTCTTCCAGTACCTTGCTTAATGTTGGGAACACTGAACCATAATAGAGAATTGTATCTGGCTGATATCCCTGGAATCATAAAAACAGTATTTATACCTGCTTATTAGTTGCCAAAGCACTATGTTAAGCACCGGGGATAGGTTCATGAAATCAGTTCTGATGTAGTCCTGTCCAATATGGGGTTCGCAATCGAAGACGCAGAGGAGATATATTATCCTCATTTTACAGCCCTTAGAATAGTGCCTGGCACATAGTAAGGGCTTAACAAATACCGTTGTTATTATTATATGGGAAAACCGAGGCACAGAGAGAAAAAATGACTTGTCCTAGGTCATACAGTAGGCCAGTGGCAGAAATTGGACTAGAATTTGAATAGTTTCCCAGTCCATGTTCTTTCCACTAGACTACATTTCCTCCTGAAAGGGACTAAAGGAGAGAACTTGGAGAAAATGAAAGGAAATTAGGTTCATACTTAGTTTTCAAACATAAAGTTACCTCCCAGTTTGGGTGAATTTTAAGTCATCTTTTGTCCTAGAAAATCTATGCATTCCTTACTGTAATTCTTCATTTTAAGATTAAGAAGTTCTTTCTCATTATCTTCTCTTGACCTTTCTCTAAACTGTAAGCTCACCCTCTAGACTGTAAGCTCATTTTGGGCAGGAAACATGTCTACCAACTCTGTACTCTTCCAAATGCTTATTACAGTGCTCTGCACACAGTAGGTGTTCAATAAATATGATTGATTGACATTTCAAAATCTTCCAAGAATACTTCAATTATTTTTGGAATGGTTTAATGGGGTTGGAATCAGATTGTCCCAAAAGAAGTCACTAAATCATTGCATGTTATATTTACTTTGCTAACTGACAGTGTTAGCATGCCTCAGTGGGTAGCATGCCCCAATGACATCAAAACTTCGATGTTTTGAAAATGAGAAAATTGGAGATGCTGGGTGCAACAGGAATTTGAATGTCTGACTAGTAGATTTTAGTATGAATTGTATTAATCACTTGTATCTACGCTCTTGCTGATTTAGAGAAGCAGTGTGGCTTAGTGCAAAGAGCACGGGCTTGATAGTCAGAGGTCGTGGGTTTGAAATTCGCTCCTCCACTTAGCTGTGTGACTTTGGGCAAGTCACCTTACTTCTCTGTGCCTCGGTTACCTCTTGTTTAAAATGAGGATTAAGACTGTGAGCCCCATATGGGGACAGCCTGATTACCTTGTATCTACCCCAGCACTTAGAACAGTGCTTGGCATATAAGTGCTTAACAAATACCATTATTATTATTATTATCTGTTGCATGTTTGGCACTGTAGACTTCTATTGTAGATTCCTGGTGTCTATTAGTGATCTGCCCACAGTAGGTGCTCAATAAATGTGTTAATGATGATAACTGTGGTTAAAAGACTTTGCATAATGCTTTGTGCCTGGGGTTTGAATGTATAGTGGTGATGATTTTATGCCAGGGAAGTTTCTGAAGAAAATACTGAAGATCCTGTTTTAAAGTAGAGGTGGCCAACTATTTTAGTATTGAGCCCATTTACCATATTTGTTAAGTGGCTTTTGCCCAGCCCTTATTAGTGGTGAGAGAAAAGTGTTCAATAAATACTACTGTATGATTGATGGTATATTTTTAAACTTCAAAAGTACAAGCAGGTTTTTACTTAGGTAATGTTCTTTTTGACTCATATTTATTGAAAGTGCGAATTCTACCTGTTTGTGTGTACTTATCCTAGCTCTCTTCTTTTACCAGAAGTCAGTGGTTTCATTTAGTGCTTTCTCTGTGTACTGTACAAAGTGCTTGAGAGAGTGCAATACAATAGAGTTGGTAGATACGTTCCCTAGAGCTTAGTAATAATAATAATAATGGTATTAAGTGCTTACTATGGGTCAAGCACTGTTCTAAGCTCTGGGGTAGAAGTTATCAGTTTGCCCTATGTGGGGCTCACTGTCTTAATTCCCATTTTATAGATGAGGTAACTGAGGCACAGACAAGTTAAGTGACTTGCCCAAAGTCACACAGCTGACAAGTGGCAGAGACAGGGTTAGAACCCATGATCTCTGACTCTCAATTTCTGTGCTCTTTCCACTAAGTCAGACATTAAAATAAATTACATAGGGATATGTATATAAGTGCTGGGAGTGTGGGGTAAAAATCAATGTGCTTGAGAGGAGAAGTTGGAATTATGGAATTCCTTAAAACCGGAGGTAAGTAAGCCCTCAGAGGAAGAACAGGTGCTTCAGTTACTTGAATTCCAGACAGCAAAGACTGTCTCAGCTTCAACTCAAGCCCATTTTAAATAAATTGGATTAAGTGACTCATATCTTCTTTAATTTCTCTGTACTTTGAGGTCACCAAATAATTTTTCCTAAATTCCTATATCAGTAAGTGTATGATTAACTACTGCTGTACCTTTTAAAACCTGCAATCTGTAGAGTTAATAACCTTAAGGTTGAGCATAGAATACCTAGAGAATGTCCCTCTGTGGTAACCTTGGCTCCATATTTGTTTTCCTGCTTGAATTGGAGTATCCCTCCTCAAGGTGTTACTCATCCAAGGAAATGTTTTTCTTCACTTGTCATTCCAGAGTAAATGAGAGCACAGAATGTGTGTGTGTGTGTGTGTGTGTGTGTAACTATTCCTCGAAACGCACTCTACTCAATATAATTTTATTAAGTATTTTAATGAAACCATTCGTTTTAACACTCCCACAGAGTAGCTACCCCAAAAAGAATGTTAACAATACTGGAGAGAAATCAATACCCTCTGAGTCCAAAAGACTGACTATGAAGGTTAATAAACTGTGTGCAGTGGGGTGGTTGAACTGTGGAAAAGTGAAAAGAAAAATCCACCTTAAAGCTGGAATACAAGTCACACCCAAATTCTTTTTTCAGATACTACTAGACAAATAAGTGAGATGGCTGATAGTTTCCTAGGGAAAGGAATGACCATAGACTTTGGCTTTCTTTGCCAAAGAACAACTGATAGAGATGGCTAAATTCAGGAAAAAAGGCCACAGAAAACATATGTATAGGTTTTCGGTATTAAAGTCTCTAAAATCCATAACACTAATAGAAAATTAATTCACCATGCAATGAAGAATCAAGGTAGTGAAGTGAGGCTGTACCTGTTCCAATCCCAGGAGTTATTGTGCTCCTGATTCCAGAAAAAGGAATAAGCCTTGGGTTGCTAGTCTTGTGTATACATCACCACCTCTTACTTCTTCCTCATTCATTGTCATATTTATTGAGTGCCCACTATGTGCAGGGCACTGTACAGAGAGCTTAGGAGAGTGCAGCCATCAACATACACGTTATCTGCCCACAATAAGCTTACAATCTAAAGAGGGGGAGACCAGCATTAATATACATAAATTACAGATATGTACATAGGTGCTGTGAGTCTGGGAGGGGGGAAGAATAAAGGCTATGCCTAAGGGAGTGAGAGAAGAGGAAAGTGGGGGTTTAGTAAGGGAAGGCCACTTGGAAGATATGTGCCTTCAATAAGGCTTTGAAAGGCGGGGAAAGTAATTGTCAGTTTTGAGGAGGGAAGGTGTTCCATGCCAGAGGCAGAATATGCAAGAGGGGTTAGCAGTGAGATAGATGAGATAGAGGCCCACTGAGAAGGTTAGCATTAGAGGTGGGACTCTCTCGGCCGCTGGCCGCTGGACTTTGAGTCTGATCGGGTAGGGTCGGCTCGTCCCCCGACCCTGGTCATCGCCTGCTTATTAACACTATTGTAGTGTGCCTTACTGTAGCATGTTGCTATATTTGCGATTTCGCTTTTTATTGTTTATTGTCGTCAGATTTTGAATTTGATCAGGTCGCCCCTTAATCGAGTCTACCCCCGACCCTGGTCATCACCCCTTTTATTAACACGACTATATTGTATCATACTGTATCATGTTGCTATATTAGCACCACTGTATTGTATCATATTGTATCATGTTGCTATATTACCGATTTCGTTTATTACTGTTTATTGTTGTCAGTGCTGCCACCCACCTCTCTGGCCTCGCCATGTCCCTCCTCCCCCCCACCCCCCTCCCGCCCCTTCCTATCCTCCCCTTCCCCTTCCCCTTCCCCTCTCTCGCTCAGCTCTTTCCCGCTCTCTCCTCTGTCTCCTCCCCCCCTCCTCTCTCCCGCCCTAGAACCCCACTTTACCAGCGCTACCCCTCTTCCCCCTCCCCCTACTCTTCCCCCCACCAAACCCCCTCTTCACCCCCTCCCCCCTTCTCTCTTCCCCACCCATGCCCCATCCCAGTCCTCTTGTCCCACCGCCACCCCTCATCCCCCTCTCCTCGTCCAGGGCCCCGCCACCTCCTTCCCATCCAAACCCTCCCCTCCCCCCCGCCCTTCCCCCCCTCCTCCCCTTGCACCCACAGCTACTTTCAAGTGTGGCCTCTGGAACCCCCGCTCTATTACAGGCAAGCTACATTTCATCCATGACCTTTTCCTCTCCCGCTCTCTCCTCCTCCTCGCCCTTTCGGAAACGTGGCTCTCTCCCGAAGACACGGTCTCCACCGCCGCTCTCTCCAGTGGAGGCCTCTCCTTCTCCCACTCCCCCAGACTCACCGGTAAGGGAGGAGGCGTCGGCTTCCTCCTCTCGCCCCGATGCCGCTTCCGCACTATCCCTCCTCCCCCCTCCCTCTCATTCATTCAATAGTATTTATTGAGCGCTTACTATGTGCAGAGCACTGTACTAAGCGCTTGGGATGAACAAGTCGGCAACAGATAGAGACAGTCCCTGCCGTTTGACGGGCTTACAGTCTAATCGGGGGAGACGGACAGACAAGAACAATGGCACTAAACAGCGTCAAGGGGAAGAACATCTCGTAAAAACAATGGCAACTAAATAGAATCAAGGCGATGTACAATTCATTAACAAAATAAATAGGGTAACGAAAATATATACAGTTGAGCGGACGGGTACAGTGCTGTGGGGATGGGAAGGGAGAGGTGGAGGAGCAGAGGGAAAGGGGGAAAATGAGGCTTTAGCTGCGGAGAGGTAAAGGGGGGATGGCAGAGGGAGTAGAGGGGGAAGAGGAGCTCAGTCTGGGAAGGCCTCTTGGAGGAGGTGATTTTTAAGTAAGGTTTTGAAGAGGGAAAGAGAATCAGTTTGGCGGAGGTGAGGAGGGAGGGCGTTCCAGGACCGCGGGAGGACGTGACCCAGGGGTCGACGGCGGGATAGGCGAGACCGAGGGACGGCGAGGAGGTGGGCGGCAGAGGAGCGGAGCGTGCGGGGTGGGCGGTAGAAAGAGAGAAGGGAGGAGAGGTAGGAAGGGGCAAGGTGATGGAGAGCCTTGAAGCCTAGAGTGAGGAGTTTTTGTTTGGAGCGGAGGTCGATAGGCAACCACTGGAGTTGTTTAAGAAGGGGAGTGACATGCCCAGATCGTTTCTGCAGGAAGATGAGCCGGGCAGCGGAGTGAAGAATAGACCGGAGCGGGGCGAGAGAGGAGGAAGGGAGGTCAGAGAGAAGGCTGACACAGTAGTCTAGCCGGGATATAACGAGAGCCCGTAATAGTAAGGTAGCCGTTTGGGTGGAGAGGAAAGGGCGGATCTTGGCGATATTGTAGAGGTGAAACCGGCAGGTCTTGGTAACGGATAGGATGTGTGGGGTGAACGAGAGGGACGAGTCAAGGATGACACCGAGATTGCGGGCCTGCGGGACGGGAAGGATGGTCGTGCCATCCACGGTGATGGAGAAGTCTGGGAGCGGACCGGGCTTGGGAGGGAAGATGAGGAGCTCAGTCTTGCTCATGTTGAGTTTTAGGTGGCGGGCAGACATCCAGGTGGAGACGTCCCGGAGGCAGGAGGAGATGCGAGCCTGAAGGGAGGGGGAGAGGACGGGGCGGAGATGTAGATCTGCGTGTCATCTGCGTAGAGATGGTAGTCAAAGCCGTGAGAGCGAATGAGTTCACCGAGGGAGTGAGTGTAAATCCTTCCCCTCCTTCGAAGCCCATATCATTCGCCTCTACCACCCACTCCAGTTACTTGTCGCCGTCATCTACCGCCCTCCCGGTCCCACCTCCGACTTCTTCAACCACCTTGACCCCTTTCTCACCTTCCTCCTCTCCTTCTCTCTGCCCACTCTGATCCTTGGAGACTTCAACATCCATACGGATGTACCCGTCGACTCCTCTGCCGCCCGCCTGCTATCCCTCCTCGACTCTGCCGACCTCCTCCTCCACCATACCGCGCCCACTCACCGACTCGGTCACACCCTCGATCTCGTCATCTCCTACCGCTGCACTATCTCCTCACTCACCAACTCTGAAATCCCTCTCTCTGACCATAACCTTCTCACCTGCCTCATCTCTCACACTCCCTCCCCCTGCAAATCTTCGCTACTGCCCCACAGAGACCTCCGCTCTCTCGATCCCATCTGTCTTTCCAATAGCATCTCTCCTCACCTTGCCGCCCTGTCCTCTCTTCCCACTCTCGACGATCAGGTCTCCGCTCTCAACTCCACCCTCTCTACTCATCTCGACTCTCTCGCCCCCCTTTCCCTCCGCCGCTCTCGCTCCACTAACCCACAGCCCTGGATCACCTCCTCCGTCCGCCTCCTACGCTCCTATGCTCGAGCTGCTGAGCGCTGCTGGCGAAAGTCCAAGCACCAAGCCGACCTCACACACTTCAAATTTTTCCTTTCCTGCCTTAACTCTGCCCTCTCCTCCGCCAGGCAAAGCTTCTTCTCCTCCCTCATCGACACCCATGCCCGTCACCCCCGCCGATTGTTCCGGACCTTTAACTCTCTCCTTAGGCCCCCTGTTCCTCCCCCTCCCCCATCTCTCACCCCTAATGATCTGGCCACCTATTTCCTTACAAAAATCAACACGATCAGGTCTGAGCTCCCCAAAGTCACCCCTCCGCCTCTCCCCTCCCCCCCAACAACCCCCTCCCCTACTTTCCCATCCTTCCCTGCAGTATCCTCAGAGGAGATCTCCTCCCTCCTCGCAAGTGCCACCCCCTCCACCTGCGCCTCGGACCCCATTCCCTCTCACCTTCTTAAAACCATCGCCCCTGCCCTCCTCCCTTCCTTAACTTCTATTTTTAACCACTCAATCTCCAAGGGCTCCTTCCCCTCTGCCTTCAAACATGCCCACGTCTCCCCCATCCTAAAAAAACCCGCTCTTGACCCCACTTCCCCCTCCAGTTATCGTCCTGTCTCCCTACTACCCTTCCTTTCCAAAATCTTAGAACGAGTCGTCTACAATCGATGCCTAGAATTCCTTAACTCCCATTCTCTCCTAGACCCCCTCCAATCTGGCTTCCGTCCCCTCCACTCTACCAAGACTGCTCTCTCTAAGGTCACCCGTGACCTCCTTCTTGCCAAATACAATGGGTCCTACTCCATTCTGATCCTCCTTGACCTCTCTGCTGCCTTTGACACTGTCGACCATCCCCTCCTCCTCCATACCTTATCTCACCTTGGCTTCACGGACTCTGTCCTCTCCTGGTTCTCCTCTTACCTCTCTGGCCGATCATTCTCGGTCTCCTACGCGGGAGCCTCCTCCCCCTCCCATCCTTTAACTGTTGGAGTTCCTCAAGGGTCAGTTCTTGGCCCTCTTCTGTTCTCCATTTACACTCACTCCCTCGGTGAACTCATCCGCTCTCACGGCTTTGACTACCATCTCTACGCAGATGACACGCAGATCTACATCTCCACCCCTGTCCTCTCCCCCTCCCTTCAGGCTCGCATCTCCTCCTGCCTCCGGGACGTCTCCACCTGGATGTCGGCCCGCCACCTAAAACTCAACATGAGCAAGACTGAGCTCCTCATCTTCCCTCCCAAGCCCGGTCCGCTCCCAGACTTCTCCGTCACCGTGGATGGCACGACCATCCTTCCCGTCCCGCAGGCCCGCAATCTCGGTGTCATCCTTGACTCGTCCCTCTCGTTCACCCCACACATCCTATCCATTACCAAGACCTGCCGGTTTCACCTCTACAATATCGCCAAGATCCGCCCTTTCCTCTCCACCCAAACGGCTACCTTACTGTTACGGGCTCTCGTTATATCCCGGCTAGACTACTGTGTCAGCCTTCTCTCTGACCTCCCTTCCTCCTCTCTCGCCCCGCTCCGGTCTATTCTTCACTCCGCTGCCCGGCTCATCTTCCTGCAGAAACGATCTGGGCATGTCACTCCCCTTCTTAAACAACTCCAGTGGTTGCCTATCGACCTCCGCTCCAAACAAAAACTCCTCACTCTAGGCTTCAAGGCTCTCCATCACCTTTCCCCTTCCTACCTCTCCTCCCTTCTCTCTTTCTACCACCCACCCCGCACGCTCCGCTCCTCTGCCGCCCACCTCCTCGCCGTCCCTCGGTCTCGCCTATCCCGCCGTCGACCCCTGGGTCACGTCCTCCCGCGGTCCTGGAACGCCCTCCCTCCTCACCTCCGCCAAACTGATTCTCTTTCCCTCTTCAAAACCTTACTTAAAAATCACCTCCTCCAAGAGGCCTTCCCAGACTGAGCTCCTCTTCCCCCTCTACTCCCTCTGCCATCCCCCCTTTACCTCTCCGCAGCTAAAGCCTCATTTTCCCCTTTTCCCTCTGCTCCTCCACCTCTCCCTTCCCATCCCCACAGCACCGTACTCATCTGCTCAACTGTATATATTTTCGTTACCCTATTTATTTTGTTAATGAATTGTACATCGTCTTGATTCTATTTAGTTGCCATTGTTTTTACGAGATGTTCTTCCCCTTGACGCTGTTTAGTGCCATTGTTCTTGTCTGTCCGTCTCCCCCGATTAGACTGTAAGCCCGTCAAACGGCAGGGACTGTCTCTATCTGTTGCCGACTTGTTCATCCCAAGCGCTTAGTACAGTGCTCTGCACGTAGTAAGCGCTCAATAAATACTATTGAATGAATGAATGAAAGGTGTGAAAGGTGTGGACTGGGTTGTAATGGGAGTGTAGCGAGGTCTGAAGTAGGAGGGGGCAAGGTGATTGAGTGCTTCAAAGCCAGTGATAAGGAGTTCTTATTTGATGCAGAGGTGGATGGGCAATCACTGGAGTTTTTTGAGGAGAGGGGAGACATGCCCTGGACATTTTTGAAGAAAAATGATCCATGTAGCAGAGTGAAGTTTGGACTGGAGTAAGAGAGACTGGAGGCTAGGAGGTCAGCAATGAGGCTGATGCAGTAATCCAGGCAGGATAAGATGTGATTTTATTTACTTGTTAGCAGTTTGGATGGAGAGGAATAGTGGTTTTTAGTGATGTGAATGTGGGACTTACAGGATTTAGTGATGGATTGAATATGTGGGTTGAATGACAGAGAGGAGTTAAGGATAATGCCAAGGTTATGGGTTTGTGAAACAGGAAGGATGGTGGTATCATCAACAGTGATGGAGATTATGATTATCTCTTACTAGAGGAACAGAAAATATAGCTGTACATTGGCTGTGGCCAGATCAGAAGACAGGTAGGGCCAGACCATGGGTCAATTTCCATTTTGTCCAAAGTGAAATCTAGAAATCCTAGGTGTGTATTGAAACCTGTAAGGCATAAAAAAATGAACTTCTGAATAATGTACATCTCCCAGTTGGTAGATCAATTTTGAAAGTGGAAGTGGTAGAGGATACTAAAATGTTTATCTACAATGTCTAAAATTTCACACACACATTTTTTTTGGTGAAATATGGGAAGCACTTCTAGTGAACCAGATCCTGAGGACAGATCATCTTAAATAATAAGATATTTCTCGTTTGTATGTCAAAAAATTAAGTGTCATTATTATGTCTTTTCATATCCAGATTTGTGTGAGTAGAATTAATTTGGGGCCTCTCAGTAGTGTCTGTGTCCATGCAATCACAATAGGGTCTGAGTTCTACAAAGACTCTGAGAAATGTTAATAAGCCATCCAAGAACTCTATGCTAGTAATGAGTTCCCATCCTCTCAGGTTAGAGACAGAGATGAAATTCTTTAAGTTTTTAGCGGTAATGTCTTCCCTTCAGTACTTGAGTGTGGTTCAACATCAGTTCTTAACAAGTGTAAGGAACTCTAGTTGAGGATCCTTGAGATCATTTCCATCAAGAAAGTATTCTTTCTTATTTTTACAAGTTTGACTGAAGGAGGGAGTCTAGCAAAAGGATAGATTGAGACGTTTCTGCCTTCCCCACATCTTCCTTCTTTCATTTTCCCTTCCACTTCACCATTTCCTTATCTTTCCCCTTCCCCTTTCATTTGTCCACCTTATCAGGAAGTAGAAGGGAAATTTAGTTAGTACCTTCCTAAATGAGAAGATTGGATTGAACTGGCTATCAACTACTAGAAAGGCATTTCTTGACAAAGCAAGACCTGCCAATGTGAATGACTTCTCACTTAGCTCGAGCAAAGACTTTGAAGAAAGGGACCCTGGCTGATTGGTACAGTCTACAACCAACAACTTAAAAAATAATGAAAACTGTGAGGATGCTGCTTCTTAGCTATTAGATTGTTAAAGGTCAAGTTTTCTTCCTGACGGCCTTAGGAATAGTTACTCAGGAGGAATAAATTCTGAAAACACGAATTGAGATCAAATTGAGCTCATGGATCCAGCAATTAGTATAGGCACACTACTTAATATAGTTGGTTGAAAAATACTCATATCTAAACCTTCACTGATTGTCAAGTGAAAACCACCAGTGTTGAGTAACCGATTGTCAGAGCAATTAGAATCTAAAAATACCACTGTTAGGAGTGCATAAATAAAAGTCATGCATGGTTTTTTTCCCTGACACTGAATGCAGTGAAGCTAGCTTTCAGTGTTCTTGAATATGAGATCTATTAAGGTCTGAAAATCCTGACCATAAAGACTTGCCCATAAAGAATGTTTCCTGCTTTTAACATTTTTCACTGTAGTTTTTCCTTCCTCGCTTCAAAAAGATGATGGAAATGAACTGCATGCAACTTTTCATTAGCTTCCATTACAGGCAAAAGTGTAAAACCAAGCATCTGGCAGGACTGAATTTTAGATTTGTGGTCTCCACAGCAGCCCCACATGGGAACTAGAGAAACTCTTGTGTATCCTTAAGTGAATAGATCCCCATTTTTACAGCAGTGCCTGCCCCAGATTACCATCTTTCCTGCTTTCCACTCCTACAATTTCTGTAGGAACATTCCCCATCGTCTTGCTGCCTATCTGTATTCCAAGACCCTGCTGAGGCTCCCATTGTGACAGTGAGATAAAGGAATGGGCCTAGGAGGTGGGCTGGGCCTGGGAGGTAAACAGTCTGATCATTTTAATGGACAGGCTGAGGTCAGGGTACTTGAGGACAGGGGGTAGACTGTCTGGTCCACTATTGCAGAAACCTTTGCTTGGTATGGAAACTTAGGTTGTCTGTATACAAACTAGAATGAAAAATAGGTTTTTTTTCTATTGAAAGGATTCTTCTAAAAAGTATTTCTGAAGAGTCTCAACCTTTGTTCCTGCACCATGAAGTCTTCTGGGTTATATCAACTCTAACACAACACATCACCCTATCTCCCTACTACCCTTCCTTTCCAAAATCCTAGAACGAGTCGTCTACAATCGATGCTTAGAATTCCTTAACTCCCATTCTCTCCTAGACCCCCTCCAATCTGGCTTCCGTCCCCTCCACTCTACCGAGACTGCTCTCTCTAAGGTCACCCATGACCTCCTTCTTGCCAAATCCAATGGCTCCTACTCCATTCTAATCCTCCTTGACCTCTCTGTTGCCTTTGACACTGTCGACCATCCCCTCCTCCTCCATACCTTATCTCACCTTGGCTTCACGGACTCCGTCCTCTCCTGGTTCTCCTCTTACCTCTCTGGCCGGTCATTCTCGGTCTCCTTCGCTGGAGCCTCCTCCCCCTCCCATCCTTTAACTGTTGGAGTTCCTCAAGGGTCAGTTCTTGGCCCTCTTCTGTTCTCCATTTACACTCACTCCCTCGGTGAACTCATTCGCTCTCACGGCTTTGACTACCATCTCTACGCAGATGACACGCAGATCTACATCTCCGCCCCTGTCCTCTCCCCCTCCCTTCAGGCTCGCATCTCCTCCTGCCTCCAGGACGTCTCCACCTGGTTGTCGGCCCGCCACCTAAAACTCAACATGAGCAAGACTGAGCTCCTCATCTTCCCTCCCAAACCCGGTCCTCTCCCAGACTTCTCTATCACCGTGGATGGCACGACCATCCTTCCCGTCTCTCAGGCCCGCAATCTCGGTGTCATCCTTGACTCGTCTCTCTCGTTCACCCCACACATCCTATCCGTTACCGAGACCTGCCGGTTTCACCTCTACAATATCGCCAAGATCCGCCCTTTCCTCTCCACCCAAACGGCTACCTTACTGTTACGGGCTCTCGTTATATCCCGGCTAGACTACTGTGTCAGCCTTCTCTCTGACCTCCCTTCCTCCTCTCTCGCCCCGCTCCGGTCTATTCTTCACTCCACTGCCCGGCTCATCTTCCTGCAGAAACGATCTGGGCATGTCACTCCCCTTCTTAAACAACTCCAGTGGTTGCCTATCGACCTCCGCTCCAAACAAAAACTCCTCACTCTAGGCTTCAAGGCTCTCCATCACCTTGCCCCTTCCTACCTCTCCTCCCTTCTCTCTTTCTACCACCCACCCCGCACGCTCCGCTCCTCTGCCGCCCACCTCCTCACCGTCCCTCGGTCTCGCCTATCCCGCCGTCGACCCCTGGGTCACGTCCTCCCGCGGTCCTGGAGCGCCCTCCCTCCTCACCTCCGCCAAACTGATTCTCTTTCCCTCTTCAAAACCCTACTTAAAACTCACCTCCTCCAAGAGGCCTTCCCAGACTGACCTCTTCTCCCTCTACTCCCTCTGCCATCCCCCCTTTACCTCTCCGCAGCTTAACCCTCTTTTTCCCCTTTTCCCTCTGCTCCTCCACCTCTCCCTTCCCATCCCCACAGCACTGTACTCGTCCGCTCAACTGTATATATTTTCGTTACCCTATTTATTTTGTTAATTAATTGTACATCGCCTTGATTCTATTTAGTTGCCATTGTTTTTACGAGATGTTCTTTCCCTTGACTCTATTTATTGCCATTGTTCTTGTCTGTCCGTCTCCCCCGATTAGACTGTAAGCCCGTCAAACGGCAGGGACTGTCTCTATCTGTTGCCGACTTGTTCATCCCAAGCGCTTAGTACAGTGCTCTGCACATAGTAAGCGCTCAATAAATACTATTGAATGAAAGTAAGCACAGGCAACGCCTTGGCCTCCACAGCCTACCTCTTCCAATAATGAGTGGTATTTTCTGAGCACTTACTGTGTGCAGAGCCCTTTACTAAGCACTTGGGATAGTACAATACAATCATGTTGGAAAACTCAGTATCTGCCCACAAGGAGCTTATAATCTAGACGGGAAGACAGGTATTGAAACAAATTTCAGATGGAGGAAATAATTTATGTGGCGCTGAGGGTGGGATGAATATTAAGTGCTTAAGGGGTACAAACAAATACAATTGCAAACCCATGCAAGGGCAACATGCAAGGGAAAGGGAGTGTGGGAAATGGAGAAGGCCTGTTGAAGGATATGTGATTTTGGAAGGTGGGGAAAATAGGGGATGATTAGATATGAAAGGGTAGAGTTCCAGAACAGAGTGAAGACCTGGGCAAGGGGTAGGCAGTAAAATAGACTAGACTGAGGTATAGTTGAGTCAGTTGTCAGAGGAGCAAAGTATGTGTGCTGGCTTGTAGTAGAAGTTTAGCAAGTTGAGGTAGGATCAGGCAAGTTGATAAAGTGCTTTAAAGCCAATTTTGAGGAGTTTGTTTTATGCAGAGGTGGATGTGCAGTCACTGAAGGTTCTTGACTGGAGAGATGTGGACTGAACATATTTAGAAAAATAATCCTGGAAAGAGAGTGAAGTAAATACTGGAGTTGGGAGAGACATGAGGTAGGGAGGTCAGCTTCCCTCCTTCTCTCTCCAGTGACCTGACCTCAGGTATCCCAGTAGTGAAAAATTCTACTTTGCAAATTCCACTAAAAATAAGTGGCATTTATTAAGTACTTACTAAGTTCTAAGTACCCCTCTAAGGGTCACACCTGGAGAGTTTCCTGTACTCTACCAATCTCAACTATGAGAGGGAGAGTTAAGCAGATGCCTATGCATTCCATTCCTAGCTTGGTCGGTGCTTGGGAGAGTTCAGTAATGACAGAGTCGATAAAAACATTCTCTGCTCATGAAGTGCTAACCCAAAGGTAAGTTTAATGGGTGAGGGAAATCATAGCCATAAGCAAGTCAGGAATTTCCCTAATCAATCAATCAATGGTAATTATTAAGTGCTCACTATGTGTAGAGCATGATACCAAGCTCTTGGAGGCATACAATATAAGATATTGGAAAGACGATTCTAAAAAAAAAAGTGGATAGTCATCTACTGTAATATCAAAAGCAATATCAGAAGAAAATGAACTATTACCTCATAATGTCTTCTCTTTTGCTGCAGCTTTATGTGGTGATCAGTTCCATGATTTTGTTTATAGCAGTACATTAAAGCTAGCAATTTCTGCCTTTAGAAAAAGAAGAGTTTTAAACATTTTTTTCACATCCTTCTATTAATAATAATGATTATGGCATTTGTGAAGTGCTTACTATGTGCCAAATACTGTTATAAGCATTAGGATAGATACAAGGTAATTGGGTTGTCCCACGTGGGGCTCACAGTCTTAATCCCCACTTTACAGATGAAGTAACTGAGGCACAGAGAAGTTAGGCGGCTTGCCCAAGGTCACACAGCTATTGCCTGGCTAGCCACTTCAGTCTTCACCCATATTAGCCAGCAATTTATCGGTATTCTTGGAAGACCTTTTAACTTTACAGAATGCCAAGTGGTTCTTCTTCAGACATTTTCTCCACTCAGGACCTAGTCCCAGAAAACATTCCCCTTCTTGTAGAGGCAGGGATGGAACTCAGGCCTCCTGCTTTCCAGAGTTATCCTCTTCTCCCTGGAACCTGTCAAAATACAGAAATGGTGTGAACTGTCTGGGTGTCCTAAGAGACAATATTTCAAAGGCCCCTGTAGCTCCCATTGTTAGAAGGGAAGTATCAAAGGGAAAACCAGACCTCATCTCATCCTCTGCACAACCTAATACTTAAGACTGAGAAGAAGTATGATCTAGAGGAAAGATACTGAGGATCAGGTGACCTGGGTTCTATAATCCCAGCTCCTCTACTTGCATGCTGAGGGGCCTTGGGCAAATCTCTTTATTTCTCTGGCTTCAGTTTCCTTATCTGTAAAATGGGAATTACATGCCTATCCCCCTCTTGACCCTCTCTTGAGACTGTGAGCCTCACATAAGATAGGGACTGTTTCTTATCTGATTCAAGTCCCTGTGAACAACCCTGGGCATCCTCCTCTAGACTGTAAATTTCTTGTGGACAGGAAGTATATCTACCAACTCTATTATATTCACCCAAACACGTATGTACAGTGCTCTGAATACAAAAAGCTCTTGATAAATATAGATTGATCTGATTGCAGGATTTTAACCCAGCACTTAGCAGAGTGCTCATCACATAATCATTTAACAAATAACATAATCATTTAGTAATAGTATTAGAATTATTAGAGAAGAAGTTTGGTTTAGTGGAAAGAGCACGGGCTTGGGAGTCAAAGATCTTGGGTTCTAATCCTACCACACCACTTGTCAGCTGTGTAATTTAGGGCAAGTGCAAGTCACTTAACTTCTCTGTGCTTCAATTATTTCATCTATAAAATGGGGATTAAGACTGTGAGCCTCACGTGGGTCAACCTGATAAAATTGTATCTACCCCAGTGCTTAGAACAGTGCTTGGCACATAATAAGCACTTAACAAATGCCATTATTATTATCATTATTTTTAATAAGATTAAAATCTTCAATCTAGGTGCCACCAGACCTCAAAGTAGAAGGGGCCATGAAGTTCTCAAGTGGGGTTCTATTAAAAACAAGACCCTTGATACCAACCCACAACTAAATCTGCCTTTGGTTAAGTGGTTCACACGGCTTATAAACTGAGGCTTGCTGTTTTCATTCCTCACTAACGAGTGCAGCCTGTTGCGGTTCCTGTGAACAGACCCAGACTTCCCCCTTCTCCTCCTGTCAACTGCTGTCTCTTTAAAGACAGTCTAAACAAATGACAACCATCTGGAGCTCTGTCCCAAATGAAAGTACCAGGCTGGAGATCTAGGAAACGCAGATGTGGTTATACCAGTGCCACTGAGGATTTTCCGGTAACTGTCCCAAACATTGGCAGGGCTGGCCGTGTAGTGCTGCCCAGTATGAAAAATGGAGATCATTCTAGGAAAAGGACTGCCCCCCCCAAAAAAATTGGTATTTTATCAGGCTGAAATGCAGTTCCTCTTCTTCCATTTGGGTGATTCACTGGGGACTATAACTTCACTCACTCTAGAATGGAAATTTGGAGATACCTTAACTAATGGATTCCACTGTATTTGAGTGAAGGTTATATCTACTTTTTTTATTTCAGCAGAAGACTGTTGATATCCTCTTTGTGAGTTCACCTCCAAATAACTGCTAATGAGCCAATAACAGTATTGGCAGTTGTTGGATCAGAAAAACTTACTTTGTGGCTTAAGCAGTACCAAATCCTTACAATATCCTATGTTCTTTAAAGGGTTGTGCTTCTCTTGGAGAAATACCAAAATGTAAAAATTTGTGCACATGCACATGCTTCCACAGAGAGAGGGGAGGGGAAGAGAGATTATACACTGAATTTACTACTTGCTGTTCCTCGCTCTCATCCTCTCTGGCCACCAACATCATCAGTCATATTTGAGTGCTTACAGTATGCAGAGCCACTGTACTAGACCTTGGGAGAGTACAGTATAACAATATAGCGGATGCTTTCCCTGCCCACAATGAGTTTACTCTAGAGGGGGAGAAAGACATCAATGTAAATAAATTAATTATGGATATGTACATAAGCGCTGAGGGGTGGGGTGACTAATGGGAGCAAGTCAGGGCAACACAGAAGGAAGTTGGCTATGAAGTGGGGGGCATGGGCTAGAGGTCAAAATGAGATAGATGAGCTTGAGGTAGAGTGGGTAGGTTGGCATTAGAGGAGTGAGGTGTATGGGTTAGATTGTAATAGGAGAGCGGTGAGGTAGGATGGGGCAGGCTTTAAAGCCAATGGTAAGGAATTTCTGTTGATGCAGAGGTGGATGGACAACCACTGGAGGTTCTTGAGGTGTGGGAAAACATGAACTGAACTTGTTGTGTAGAAAAATGATTCTGGCAGAGATGAGTTAAGAATAATGCCATGGCTTGTGAGACAGGAAGGATGGTTGTGCAGTCTACAGTGATGGGAACATCAATATCTTGTTCACTTCCTTCCTCTTGCCTGAAATTACCTCTCCCTTCACGCCCAACTCATCTTCAAGTGCTACTAAAATCACATTTCCAGAAAAGTTTCCCTGACTAATCTTACATCTCCCATTTCATTTCTCCCCCTATTCAGTCACCCAGTGCATTTGTGCCCTTAGCCCCTAAGCCCTTAAACACTCACTACATTGCCTCCAAAAGTCAATTGTTTCCCCATATTTCCCCATACTTGTGATTTATTTTAGTATCTTGAGGTCAGGGAGTGTGTCTACTAACTCTCTGCTACCTTTCCAAGTCCTTAGTTCAGTGCTCGGCTCAGAATAAGTGTACAATAAATACTATTGAGATTATATACAGATCTCAATAGTATTTATTGAGCATATATATATATCCCATCCAAGGTGTTGGTGTGATTAAGACTACTGCACTCTAGAAGTTAGTTTGCTGGTTTGGCTGTCCAGATTAGTTCACAAAAATCAAGAGGTCCTCCAAATAGTAGGTCTGTCTTGAGTATAATTATCAACTCAATCTCTGTTCTCAATCAAGTAAAGCAGATTTACACCATAACACTCATGTATTCATTGAATTGGATATAGTCAAATTCAATTTGTCAATTAGTGGTATTTATTGGGCACTTGGTGTCTACAGAGCGTGATACTAGGCACTTGGGAAAGTAAAGAAGCAGTGTTTCCTAATGGATAGAGCATAGGTCTGGGAGTCAGAAGGACCTGGGTTCTAATTCTGGCTCCACCACTTGTCAGCTGTGTAATCTTGGGCAAGACACTAAACTTCTCTGTGCCTCAAGTACCTCACCTGTAAAATAGAGATTGACTGTGAGCCCTACGTGGGACAGGGACTGCTGAGAACCTGATTAACTTGTATCTACCCCTGAGCTTAGTGCAGTGCCTGGCACACAGTAAGAGTTTAACAAATACTGTAAAATATGAAAAAAATTGTGATATTTATTAAGCACTTACTAGATACTAAGCACTGTGTTAGGTACAACATATTCATGTCAGACATTGTCCCTGTCCCATATGAGGCTTACCACCTAAGTTGGGAGGAAAAATATGCTTTGAATCATCATTTTACAGATGAGAAAATTGGAGAACTTGATAGATATGATCACTGCCCACAAGGCGCTAACAGTCTAGAGAGAGACAGTCTTTAAAATAAACTGCAAAATGGGGGAATGGGAGAGCAGAGGGATATCAAGCAATCAAAGAGAAGGAAGAGCAGGGGCCTGAGAGTCAGAAGACTTGGGGGCTAACCCTAGCTGTACCACCTGCCTGTTATGTGACCTTGGGTAAATCACTTCTCTGAGCCTTAGTTACCTCAACTGACATTCGGGAATTAAGACTGTGAGCGCCATGTGGGACATGGACTATGCTCAACCTGATTACCCTTTTTCTACTCCAGTGCTTAATACAGTGTCTGGCACCAACAAGCACCATTAAAAAACAAGCACTATTAAAAACAATCAGTGGTATTTGTGTGCTTACTATGTGTATAGCACTGTATTAAACACTTGAATTACAATATAGCAGAATTAGTAGATGTGATCCCTGTCCACAAGATTATAACCTTCAGTGGGATGACATTAAAATAGATTAGGGGTAGGAGAAATAGAGTATAAGAATATTTATATATGTAAATAGGTGGGGCTGAAGTGAGAATCAAAGTGCTTAAGGGATACATAACCAAGTGCATAGTCAATGCAAAAGGGAAGGAAGGATAGAGAAAATAATGGGCTTAGTTTGCGAAGGCCCCTGGAAAGAGATGTGATTTTAAAAGGACTTTAAAGGTTGTGAGAGTGGTGGATTGTAAGTTATGAATGGGGAGGCAGTTCCAAGCCAGAGGAACTGAGCTAGGGCTCAGAAGTGGTATAGATGAGAATTGAGGTATAACAAGTAGGTTGGTGTTAAAGTAGCAGAGTGTGAAAGTTGAGTTACGGTAGAAAATCAGAGAAGTGAGCTAGGAGGAAGAGAGCTTATTTAGTGCTTTAAAGTCTATGACAAGGAGTTTCTTTTTGATGTGGAGGTGGGTGGGCAATGATTGGAGGTTTTTGAGGTGTGAAGATATAGGCTGAACATTTACATACATAACTCTCCAAATGCATAGGAGATATAAGAGGGAGAGAAAATGAGGGCTTAGTCAGGGAAGATGACTTGGAGAAATTGTGATTTAAATAGGATTTTGAAAGTATGGAGAGCAATGGACTGTCAAATATGATGGGGTAGGGAGTTCCAGGCCAGAGGGAGGATGTGGGCAAGGGGTTGGTGGTGAGAAAGATGAGATTTAGTTTCAGTGAATAAGTTGACATTTGAGAAGTGAATTATCAGATTAGGTTGAAATTATCAGTTTCTGTTTGGGGAGATGGATACTGATGGGTGTTTTGTTTGAAAAAATGACCCTAACAGCAGAGTGAAGTATGACTGGAGAGGCAGGAGGCAGGGAGGTCAGCGAGGAGAATGAGGCAATGGTCAAGGACTCTGACAGCTTGAAGTTAGACTTGGTTTCTTCTAATGCCACTAATGATCATTTATTTGTCATCTGAATGGGTCCTTAGCCAAAAGATAGGCAAGAGGTTTTTCATTCAGTATATTTATTGAGTGCTTACTGTGTGCAGAGCACTGTACTAAGCACTTGGGAGAGTACAATACAACAGTAAACAGACACATTTCTATCAGAGATGCAATAGTGTAGAGGAATGGCTGACTTTCCTCTGGAAAACCAACTGAGGAAGCCAAACTCAGCTTCAGTTTTAGAGCCTAAAAAGTAATGAAGTAGCATGGCCAAGTGGATACAACATGGGCCTGGGAATCAGAAGGCCATGGGTTCTAATCCTGGCTCTGCCACTTGTCTGCTGTGTGACCTTCGGCAAGTCACTTAACTGTTCTGTGCCTTAGTTCCTTCATCTGTAAAATGGGACTTGACTGTGAGCTCTGTGTGGGACAGGTACTGTGTCCAACCCTATTATCTTTGTCTACCCTAGTGCTTAGAACATGCCTGACACATAGTAAGCACTTAATATCGAATCCTGGCTTTGCCACTTGTCAGCTGTGTGACTGTAGGCAAGTCACTTAACTTCTCTGTGCCTCAATTACCTCATCGGTAAAATAGGGATTGACTGTGAGCCTCACGTGGGACAACTTGATTACCCTGTATCTACCCCAGCGCTTAGAACAGTGCTCTGCACATAGTAAGTGCTTAACAAATACCAACATTATTATTATTATTATTAACAAATACCACCATTATTATTATTAAATTCCCCAGTGCTTTTGAAGGAAAAGATTAAAATCCCAAAATAGTGAATGCTAGAGAAAATGGAGATTATCCTTCAGTTGATGAATAAAGCAGTGGAGATACAGGAAATGAGAACAGAAGAGCCAATACTCTAAGGCCATTTCTGCCATAAAGGAAAGGAAGAGAATCAAAGGAGCAGACAGACTTCTCTGTGTGGCTAGGATAAGGGGTAGTTTGTCCTCCTATTAGCCTTTCCATCTCAATTTTGGAATGGTGCAATTTCTCTCAGAGAAAACCTTGGTAAGGGGGAACACTGGGGGAACAGAAGCAGGAGAGAGGAGTTAAAACTTCCTCATTCATACTGCTGCCCAGAGAAAAGTCACTGAACTGATCACTGAAATGAGAGGAATATATGGACAATGATATGAACCAGCTCATGGTCCACTAAAGACTTGCAGTCTAAAGTAGGAGACAGGAGATATACACAGGAAAAAAAATAATGTTAAATTAAAAACTTAATTACTGCCTGGAGGAAATGATTCTGGTCTTCTTGGACACAACTCTGCTCAAGGTAGAGCTGCTACAGTCCAAGTTGCCACAACCTTGCCATCATTATCTATATGTAGAGGTGGCTTCTGCCTGCTCTCTGCTACTGTGAGTTCTTTTCTTCAGGACACTGAAGGATGAATGATGAAGCTAAACCTAGTCATTAGTCTACCTTCTGAGGACCCTGAAGACAAGGAAGAAGAACTGGGAGCTCTGATTATTTCCAGAGTTGCAATGAAGTGGAATGAGAGAATGCATCATTTGTTTTGGTGTCTTCATCTAAGAGGTCTTGAGCATAGTGCCCCCAGGACTGCCAGCTTTAAGTCATTAAGTTAAGTTGAAGTATAGTACCCCTTCTTGCCCATATTTTTTCACTCTTAGATGCCTAGTAGGACTCCAGTGCTGTGAACCATGGTCCCTATCGAATCTGAGAGAGTGGATCTTTGTGGGGAACAGGCCAGTGGCTGGGTAGGGAGCACACCTAGGGTGAGCTCTAGGTTTGTAGAGGACCTAGAAGATTGAAGCTGGCCTTTCTGAATTGAGCATGTCTTATGGCTGGAGGAAGGTTTTGGTTGCAGAAACACATTTGCAGAGCACAGGCCTGGGAGTCAAAAGACCTGGGTTTTAAGCCTGACTTTGCCATATGCCTCCTGCATGACCTCGGGCAAGTCACTTAAATTCTCTGTGCCTCAGTTCTCCTGTTGTCTCTCCTACATAGACTGTGAGCCCTATGTGGGACTTGATCATCTTGTATTTACGCCAGTACATAACAGTACTTGGCACATAGTAGGCGCTTAACAAATACCATAATTATTCCTATCTCCTCCAAGAAGCCTTCTGCAACTAAGCCCTCATTTACTCTTCTGCCACTTCCTCTATGTTCCCTTTGCATATGGATTGAACCCTTTATTCCCCCCTCCTCCATTCCAAAGAACTTACATACACATCTGCAATTTATTTATATTAATGTCTTTTCCCCATTCTAGACTGTAAACTCCATGTAAGCAAAGCACATGTCTACTATCTCTATTATACTGTACCCTCCCAAGCACTTAGTACAGTGTTCTGCACACACTAAGTGCTCAACAAATGATTGATTAGAGCTATGGGTTGATGAGAAGAGGTCAACTAAGGGGAAGCTCTTCTCCCCATTCCTGAGACAGTGTGAGTAGGAAGAATGCCTGAAACTCATTGCTTCTCTTGACATATGGACATGACTATCTTTATAAAGCTTCTTTTCCCTAACTGAAATGAACTCACACTTTTTAAAATCCAGGAAGCATTTTTAAGCCTCCCTTTGATGGCTGATGCCACCTCTTTCTTATAATTTTAAAAAAGTTTTCAAATACATGTAATATAGTTACTTTCTATAAGTAGGGTCTGAAGCTTGGAAAAAAAATGTTAATTAGGACACACTTTAACCTATACTTTTGAAAATGCAGAGATGTTAAATAAAAGGAGGCATTTGAGGCAATGAAATGTATCAAACTAATATTTGCAATTGCAATGTTGGTTGATAAAATAAATCGTTGTTATTCACTGAACACTTACTGTGTGCAGGGCACAGCAATAAATTCTTGGGAGAGTACCAAGCAAGAGTTGGTAACTATGTTCTGTGTCCACAGGTATCTCACAGTAAAATATGATTTCTCAGTAAAGATATGTTGGAGATTACATAGAAAATTAGCTTGATTTCTGTTGTTCTAGAATTGCATCCCATTGGTTCCTTTGAATTTGGAGAACCTATTCCAAATGGCAGGCCATCCTCATTTTTCAGATTCTTTCCAACTTGCTCTGGACCATATTTCAGAATATTGTGTTGGACCTGTTAAAACCATTGTTTACCACAAAGACAACTCAGGGAGAGTGCAAAGCAACAACCTGGCTGAGGGGCTGGCTTTAATCACACTTTCTTTTCCTCTGTTGCTTTGGCTTAGGTTAGAGGTTTTGATTCTGTCAAAGAAACATTAAAACCCTCCTACCAAATGAGAGAATAGCATTTTCAAGTGTTTCTAAAAAGGAGCATTAGAGCTCAAAGATGTATAAATAACCTCCTTCAATCCCAGAGAAACTGTAGAGAAGAGAAGCATGTCCTTCTTCTGGAGTTTTATGTCTATTTCCTGCCTGAAAAGGTTTTGGTTTTATATAAATATTCCCAATAATAATGTTGTACCAGTGTATGGCTTGTTGATGTGTTAGTAACTGAAGTGCAGCTTGGAACACAGAGAGACAAACCTGAAGATTCTTTTCCTTCCCAATTATGAATTCCATTTCATTTGTGCATCTGCATCCCTTGAGAATCCATGTATGCATACATATGTATATATGCTTAGGTATGTAGTTACTATTTGCATATATACATCTCCGCCCCTGTCCTCTCCCCCTCCCTTCAGGCTCGCATCTCCTCCTGCCTCCAGGACGTCTCCACCTGGATGTCGGCCTGCCACCTAAAACTCAACATGAGCAAGACTGAGCTCCTCATCTTCCCTCCCAAACCCGGTCCTCTCCCAGACTTCTCTATCACCGTGGATGGCACGACCATCCTTCCCGTCTCTCAGGCCCACAATCTCGGTGTCATCCTTGACTCGTCTCTCTCGTTCACCCCACACATCCTATCCATTACCGAGACCTGCCGGTTTCACCTCTACAATATCGCCAAGATCCGCCCTTTCCTCTCCACCCAAACGGCTACCTTACTGTTACGGGCTCTCGTTATATCCCGGCTAGACTACTGTGTCAGCCTTCTCTCTGACCTCCCTTCCTCCTCTCTCGCCCGCTCCAGTCTATTCTTCACTCCGCTGCCCGGCTCATCTTCCTGCAGAAATGATCTGGGCATGTCACTCCCCTTCTTAAACAACTCCAGTGGTTGCCTATCAACCTCCGCTCCAAACAAAAACTCCTCACTCTAGGCTTCAAGGCTCTCCATCACCTTGCCCCTTCCTACCTCTCCTCCCTTCTCTCTTTCTACCACCCACCCCGCATGCTCCGCTCCTCTGCCGCCCACCTCCTCACCGTCCCTCGGTCTCGCCTATCCCGCCGTCGACCCCTGGGCCATGTCCTCCCACGGTCCCGGAACGCCCTCCCTCCTCACCTCCGCCAAACTGATTCTCTTTCCCTCTTCAAAACCCTACTTAAAACTCACCTCCTCCAAGAGGCCTTCCCAGACTGACCTCCTCTTCTCCCTCTACTCCCTCTGCCATCCCCCCTTTACCTCTCCGCAGCTTAACCCTCTTTTTCCCCTTTTCCCTCTGCTCCTCCACCTCTCCCTTCCCATCCCCACAGCACTATACTCATCTGCTCAACTGTATATATTTTCGTTACCCTATTTATTTTGGTAATGAATTGTACATCGCCTCGATTCTATTTAGTTGCCATTGTTTTTACAAGATGTTCTTCCCCTTGACTCTATTTATTGCCATTGTTCTTGTCTGTCCGTCTCCCCCGATTAGACTGTAAGCCCGTCAAACGGCAGGGACTGTCTCTATCTGTTGCCGACTTGTTCATCCCAAGCGCTTAGTACAGTGCTCTGCACATAGTAAGCACTCAATAAATACTATTGAATGAATATAGAAGGGAAAATGAAAACTCATGCATGTCACAGTTACCTAATCCCTGTACGTCTGTAAAAATACCAGATATTTGAACAGGACTTTCACTCAGAAGTTTCTGGGGCCTGACATATGGACTGGGGGATTTAACCTTAAACATACTGAACTCTGCAAGTTGAGCATTTAATTATCCCTAGGCAAGGGACATTAATCAATCAATTATCTGAGCACCCACTTTGTGCACTGAACTGTTTGAAGTGCTTGAGAGTGAACAAGGAATTACTAGTGGTAGTAATAGTGTCCTCTAAGAGCTTACTAAGTGCAAAGCTCTTGGAAAGAAGAGCCCTTGGCCCCCCAGGAACTCAAAATCTAAGAATAAGGGTGAAGGGAACTGGTGACAAATACTTAAGGAAAGATGGAGGGAAAAGTACAATTAGAGTTGTAATAGGACCAAAAGAAGTGTTTAGTAAGGTTTTGGGGTTTGGGGTGCCTATCAGGCACAGCACGAGCAGGGTGAAGAGTGTCAGATTTGGATTTTAGGGGAGAGTATACACAGGGAAGCCGTGTGACTTAGTGGGAAAAAAAACTGAGTTTGGGGATCAGATGACCTGAGTTCTAATCCTGACTCGGCCATTCTGTAATGTAACCTTGGGCAAGTCACCTAACTTCTCTGAGCCCCAGTTTCCTCATTTATAAAATGGGAACTCATTACCTATTCCCTTCAGTCTGCACTGTGATCCCCATGCTGTGCAGGGACTGTGACCTAATTATCTTGTATCTCTAGTACAGTGCTTGGCAAAAATAGTGAACACATAGTAAATATTTACTATTATTATTGGAAAATAAGTTTAAAAGTGAGTGAGGCAAGAAAGAAAATAGGAAAAGAAATCTGTTTAGAAAAGCTTACCTAGGCAACAAGTGACAGTGATGGGCTGATAAATGCTGGGCTTCCTATTGACAGAAAGCAATTTCTCCCATTTGTTACCAAAACATGAATATTGTGGCCCAGTCAATTTGCTTTTATCCATCCCAGCACTAGTACAGTGCCTGGCATATAATAAGCGCTTAACAAATACCATCATTATTGTGTGTGGTCTCATTTCTGATACTTGTGTAGGAAACTGCCCATCTTTTGGTCCTGGCTGTAAGGGAGGGAAAAAAGAACTGTCCAGAACATCTTTCTCTTGTCTACCTTCTTCCCGTGCTCCCTATCCTCAACTCCCCCTAAAACTGCACACATAAAAACATGAAAAAAATAAGTAATCAAAGGGTTAGTGGGTTAAAATGGGACTCTTTCTTTGATATTTTTTTACCAAAATAGCAGTAACTGTATTTACAGTTCATTAAAGATGATTATCATGTTGCCGTCTAGCAACCTTAACACATCTTTAAAAAGATACGAGAAATTTCTAGCTAGTGTTTTCTTTGTTAAATATTTATCATATATAGCTGTAGAAATTATATTGAGGGTTTACTATTAAACAATAGTTTTGAATATTTACTCTGTGCAGAGCTTTGTACTAAGCACTTGGGAGAATACAATAGATTTAGTACACATGAGTTAAGGAGTTTATAATCCAACTAGGAAGATCTGTAAAATACATTACAAGTAGGACCAAGCAATAGTGTTCACATGTGCAATTCTTCGATGTTACTCCTGAAGTTCTTCTGTGACAAGGAAGAGCTGAAATAGCATTAGATGATAATGTATCTATCTAGTTAGCTAGATAGAAAGATATAGGGATAGATGAGGGATTCATAGGGGTAAGCCTCCTCAAGGAGATGTGATTTCAAAAGGACTTTAAAGATTGAGAGAGTAGAGGTATTTGGGATTAATAGGGAAAGGCATAACAGGCAGAAGGAAAGGGCATTAGTAAGAAATCTGCAGCAAGAGAACTAGACACACTGAGTAGGTGGTCTTGCGAGGAACAAAGGGTGAGATTATGGGTGTAGTGGGAGAAGAGTTCTGTTTAGATTGTGAGGCTCATGTGGGACAGGCACTGTTTCTGACGTGATAAATTCATATCTACCTCAGTGCTTAGATCAATGCTCAGTGCATGGTAAACAACTCATTTTGGGAAGGGAATGTATCAGTTTATTGTTAGATTGTACTCTTCCAAGCATTGAGTACAGTACTCTGTGTACAGTAAGCACTTAATAATTACAATTAACAAATACAAAAAAAAAATGAGGATAAATAGAGCTGATTGTGTGCCTTAAAGTCCATAGTTCAACAATGAGGAGAAGAATGGCCAACTAGAGGAGGGGTCTGAGGAATGGAAAGATGGCCACAGTTGAATATTTACAAACTGGATAGGGCAGAAGCTGGAGGAAGAGTTCTCCAGTTTCTGAAGAACCAACAGCATTTTGGTGACTGACTAAATATGGGGGTGAGAGAGAGAGACGAGTTAAACATAATGACAAGATGGGGTGCTTGAGAAATGGGGAAAATGGTACTGTTGTCAACTGTGGAGAGCAAGTTAGGTGGAGGGAAAATCAGTAGTTCAGCTTTGGACATGTTTGAGCCCTAGGTTCTGGGATGGCAACCAAACAGAAGTCTTTGAGTCAGGAGGAAATGTGAGACTGCAGGAAAGGAGAGGGATCAGTGAGCCTGATTTGGGAGTCATCCATGTAGAGGGAGTAATTGAAACTGTGATCATTTGAGCTCGCCAAGGGACTAGATGTAGATTGAAACAGAGGGATGCCTTGAGGGACACCCACAGTTAGGGTGTGTGAGAGAGAGGAAGAACCCAAAAAAAGACTGAGAAGCATTGGCCAAAGTAGGGGGAAACCAGGAAACTTAGCAGTGTCAGAAACATCTAAGTTAAAATAAGGGGAGAGGGTTGTCTACAAATCCAGCTGGGAGGCTCAGGAGAATAAAGTAGTAGAGTGTTTGATTTGGTGAAAAGGTGGAGAGAGTCTACTCTTGGGAGTGAAAGGGATGAAAAGAGCCAGATTTTAGAAGTGAGGAGGAAGTGGAGGCTATGGGTGTCATGTAACCTGTTTCAGGAGTTTGGGCAAGGGTGCAAGGGGGACGGGAGGAAGAAGACAGGGACAGAGCTGAATGATGAATTGGGATCGAGATAAGTTTGTTTTAGGCTAGGACAGACATGAGTGTGGGTTTTTTTGTTTGCTTTTATGGTGTTTGTTAAGCACTTACTATGTGTCAGGCACTGTTCCATGCATTGGGGAAGATGCAAAGTAAAAGTAATCAGATTGGATGCAGCCCTTGTCCCACATGGGGCTCACAGTCTTAATCCCCATTTTACAGATGAGGTAACTGAGGCACAGAACAGATAAGTGACTTGCTCTAGATCACATAGCAGACAAGGGGTGGAGCCAGGATTAGAACCCAGGCACTGCTGACTCCCAGGCCTGTGCTCTATCCACTAGGCTGTGCTTGAAATCTGATGGGAAGGAGCCATCATAGTACGTGGTTGAGGATAAGTGAGGGAAGAGTGGACACAAGTGTTTTTATAACATGTGGAGGTATGGGTTTGGGCGCTGGTGGATGGAATTGATTTGAAAGCAGGTGAGAGATATCCTCTTGAACGATGACCAAGCGCTAGCTTGTCTTATGCTGTCAAGTCATCTCCAACCCAGAGTGACTCCAAGGAGACATCTCTCCCAGAATGCCCCACTTCTATTTACTATCGTTCCGGTAGTTTTTCCATAGAGCTTTCTTTGTAAAAATATGGAAGTGGTTTACCATTGCCTTCTCCCACACAGTAAACTTGGATCTCCATCCTTGACTCTCTCCCATGCTGCTGCTACCCAACAAAGGTGAGTTTTGACTTATAGCAGATTGCCTTCCACTCACTAGCTACTGCCCAAGCTAGGAATGGAATGAATATGCCTCTGTTTGACTCTCCCTCCCAAAGCCGAGACTGATAGAGTACTGGAAACTCACCAAATGTGAACCCCTAGAGGGGCCCAGCATTATATTGAGACCAAAAGCAAACAAATTTTACATGGCACCTTTGCCACCCAGGACTCATACCCAAATGAGGGGTATAAGTACACTTTAAGATCATTCACAGTGAAACCCAAACAACAGTAAATTACAAATCAATGATTCCAGATAATAATGGTATCCAGATAACGAGAAGCAGCATGGCTTAGTGGAAAGAGCACAGGCTTGGGAGTCAGAAGGCCTGGGTTCTAATTCCAGCTCTACAACTTATCAGCTGTGTGACTTTGGGCAAGTAACTTAACTTCTCTGTGCCTCAGTTACCTCATTTGTAAAATGGGAATTAAAACTGTGAGCCCCACATGGGACAACCTGATTACCTTGTATCTAGCCTAGTACTTAGAACAGTGCTTGGCACATAGTAAGCACTTAACAAATACCATTATTATTATTATTATAACAATGTAAAACCAAGTTCTTGTCTAAAAAAACAGAAGTCCTCACATTCCTTGTGACTCCAGGTCAAACTCCTCACCATTAGCTTTAAAGCTGTCCGTCACCTTGCCCCCTCTTACCTCATCTCCTTTCTCTCCTTCTACAACCCAAACCACACACTTCACTGCTCTGGTGCTAACACTCTCACTGTGCCTCGATCTCACCTGTCTTGCCCCCAACCCCTGGCCCGCATCCGACCTCTGGCCCGGAACACCATCCCTCCACAAATCCACTAGACAATTACTCTCCCCCCCACCTTTCAAAGCTTTACTGAAGGCACATCTTCTCCAACGGCCTTCCAAAGGCAGGTTAACCCACTTTTCCTCATCTCCCACTGCCTTCCGTGTTAACCTGACTCACTCCCTTTGCCCTTCTCTCCTCTCCCCACCCCACAGCACTTAAGTAAATATCTGTAATTTTATTTATATTGATGTCTGTCTTTCTGCCCCCTGGCCAACTGTGAACTACTTGTGGGCAGGAATTGTCTATTACTGTATTGTACTTTCCCAAGTGCTTAGTACAGTGCTGTGCACACAGTAAGTGCTCAATAAATAGGATTGAATGAATAAATGAATGAGCTATGCCAATTCCTGCAGCAGTGAATCCTTTCTCCTGCCCCACATGGATATTTGACATTTGAGGTTTCAGTCACTGATCTCCAGTTGCTGATACCATCTGTTTTACAACTTGTCATTAAAACCACTTAGTATTAACACATCTACCAACTTCATTGAATTTTACTTTTCCAAGGGCTTAGTACAGTGCTCTTCATATAATAAGTGCTCAGTAACTGCTACTGGTTGATTGATTTTAATTAACTTCGTTTTATCCTGGACTCTGGGGAACTGTTTTCTCTTGTCTCTATGCTGCCATGACATCTCAGTCCCTCGGCACTGTTGCTCCTGGAACTAGCAGAGACACTAACAGAGATTTGCTCCTTTCAACCTGACCACTCTCACCTAGGTGAGCTTACCTCTGTTCCTGACAGTGGCATGAATTAATTTCAGGTAACAAAAATACTTTAACATCACTCAATGAAAGGCCAAATCAAAGGTTAATCAGTGGGAATTAGTGGATACTATTTACTGTGCTAAGAAAAAAATAAGCAGGTATCAGTGTATCTTTGCTCTAGTTCTAAAAGATTAATGCTTATCTCACTGAAACAAATCATGTCAGCTTAAATAAGAACCAAACCAGCAGATGCTGACATTCAGTTTGAATAGGAATAAGCTAACAGTACAACTGAAACATACCAACTACCAATCTTACACAGTCGAGATCCATCTTTTCCAGATGGATGCAGTGCACAATAAAAAAAATGCTATTACATAAGTTCAGTTCTCTATTAAGACTATCAAGAACTGTTTGAGGGATGATAAAATATTTACTCTCCCTTCTATTTACAAGGCTGCAAAATATCAAGGTGAAATGTAGGATGACCATAACCCCTGGAGAGGCAAAAAACAGGTCCTATTTCAGCAAAACATTTGGTGACACTCCACAGAAATCAGGAAGACTGCATTGTCCCCGACTCAATATGACTTGTCTGACTGTCCACAACAGAAACCTGCACTTAAATTCACCCTCTCTGCCTTATCCCTCTTCCTCCCTCTCTTGTTCTGCTCTCAATTTCAGTTGTACGTTACTTTCTCTTCTATCTCCTCCATCCATAAGAGGCTAAGGCATCCATGATCCAGGAAAGCAAAAATAGCACCATTAGAATAAGGACCATTATTCATTCATTTAATACTATTCATTTAGCACTACTATGTGGAAAGCATTTGATTTAACATGGGGAAGAAATATGTCGTGAGAATTATACATGGACTTGTCCCCCAAAGGGCTCAAAATATATAACTAGGAAAGTAGAGTAGGTTGGTGATGGACAAATATGGAAAGATGAAACAAAATAAAACAGCATTCCAACATAAAGAGACAAGGGCAATGATAAGTACAATAAGAGCAGTAGACCCTTGTATATAAAGCAAGATGAAGTCTGGCTCTTCGCCACTGATGTGTTCAGAGTCTATCAGTCACAGAAACCACAGACTTTCCAACATTCTGAAGTTTGGGAAAGTCTGCTGCTGCTTCAGTCTTCACCCTGCTTGGCTGGAGCAAGTCCTGATGGGAGCTCTAGGTGGTGTGGATGTTGGATAGTCTCTATAGTGAAGGAGAATTATGGCAAATATATGTGGCAGATGTTGGGCCACTTGTAGATAAATAGGGTCTAAGATGACATGTCTATCAACTCTGTTATATTTTTATCTCTCAAGCTCCTAGGAAAGTGCTCTGCACACAGTAAGAACTCAAGAACTTTGATTGATAAAAGGAGGCATCTAGGCACCCTACAATAAGCAATGTGGACTAGTGGACAGAGCCCGGGCCCGGGAGTCAGAGGTACCTGAGTTCTAATCCTGGCTCTGCCACTTTTCTGCTGTGTGACCTTGGGTAAATCACTTATCTGTGCCTCCGTTCCCTCGTCTGTAAAATGGGGATTAAGACTTTGAACCTTATATAGGTCAGGGACTCTGTCCAACCCGATTTCCAAAAATCCATCCCAGCACTTAGTAATAATAATAATAATAATGTTGGTATTTGTTAAGCGCTTACTATGTGCTGAGCACTGTTCTAAGCGCTGGGGGAGATACAGGGGAATCAGGTTGTCCCACGTGAGGCTCACAGTTAATCCCCATTTTACAGATGAGGGAACTGAGGCACAGAGAAGTTAAGTGACTTGCCCACAGTCACACAGCTGACAAGTGGCAGAGCCGGGAGTCGAACTCATGACCTCTGACTCCGAAGCCCAGGCTCTTTTCCACTGAGCCACGCTGCTTCCCAAAATACAGTACAGTGCCTGGTACCTAGTAAGTGCTTAACAAATACCACAATTAATTATTATTAACTTTTTGAGTAACAATGTTGGAATTTTTTTTCTCAGAGTGAGGATAGACTCTCAGTCGTGGATTTATGTCCAGGGCAGAGGTGGGCGGGCTGCAGCACGTAATGAAAAGCGCACACATTTTTTTAGATTCGGTGTCCATTTTTGGTAAATAGCACCATGCTATGGCCACAGCATTCAAACCCACTGAGCAATTCCCTTAAAAGACTAAATCAAAAGTGGCAATTTATTTAATAATAGTCCAGATCAAATAAGTAACAATGTCAAACTAGCACTACATTCATTAAAAGTTAAAAAGAAACAATTACCCAAAGCTGTTTTATTTTTGCGACAGATTGAAAATGAAATGTAAAAATACCATGGTTTGTAAGAGGGTCACAAAAAGTTGGTTTGGCTTCTACAAACTACCAAGATTGTAAATCCTTCTCCTAAATTTTCATGATCTGGAATTATTT
Source organism: Ornithorhynchus anatinus (assembly GCF_004115215.2). Lineage (NCBI taxonomy): Eukaryota > Metazoa > Chordata > Mammalia > Monotremata > Ornithorhynchidae > Ornithorhynchus > Ornithorhynchus anatinus. The sequence goes on along the minus strand of NC_041728.1, from coordinate 45,949,428 downwards.
TTCATCTTCAAAATTGAGAAGGTGAAGTGAGTGGTGATAAGGGAAAAATGTTTCTAAAGCTCAACCATATTCTGTAGTTTCATTTCCAAGAATTTCATCTGGTGTGCCTCAAGGAAAAGAGTCCTGCTGATGCAGTGGAAATCCTGTAGTCTGTCTTGGCCTTTATGGGAAAATCATACTTTTATTTCCTGTTTGCAAAGCATCTGGGGGAGGTTTTTTTTCTCAAAAATAGCTTCATCATTCTGTAACTTGGTCATTCTTGGGGAGGGAGAAACTTGGAAAATCAAGTAATGCAAAGAGAGATAAAGGGGTAGAATGTGTTGTAAATCAAACTCAGATTGAGATATGGAAGGGAAACCAAATTGTGCTACACACAAGAAGCATATTTCCCTGTGGGAGGGGAGAGTTGATGTTTCTTCTTCATTTTGATTCTGGTAAGGCCAAAGCTACAATTCATTTAGCATTTTTTCCTTTCCTTTGTAACAAAAGTTTATAGATAAATGGAAGGGAATTCTGAAAAGGAAATGAGAGAGCTCAGAGGCGTGAAGAGTTTCTTCGAAGGGAAACTTCTCCCAAAATAGGGAGGCAGGTTCTCATGTGTAATAATAGAGAGGAAAAATGAGCAAAATTGAAATTTAGCTGACCTCTGTCTTTCCAAATTTTAAACACTGATAAGGGGTAGAAACCACACGTTTGACATTTAGAATGCATCTGAGCATTAAGAATAGCCAGCGTGTTTTGTAAAGGTGACTGAATGCCTAAAGAGAGTTCTGACTTGCAGGGTTCTGTCAGAGGAAAGCTGTAGAGGGAGAGGGAATCGGGATCTGAAGTGCTTAGAAGAGGTAAGGATTTACTTTGACATACCTCAGAGGACTATGACTGATTTTGTTTGTCATATTATCAACAGATTTGAAAGTCTAATAGAGTATTTGCATTTGTATGATGTGTCATTTGCAAAAACATTGTCTGGATTTGAGTAACTTATTGTCCTAAGGCCACCAGAGTCCCATTACAAACATGGTGTTCCATTTTTAATAGGTTTTCACTTTTAGAGATCCAAAACAAACAGTAATCTGTCCTGGATAAAATCCCTTTGCCTTACAATGAAAATAATTGGAGAGAGCGAGTGGACTTTTTTCCCAAAACTATGACAAATATTTTTCCTTCATATTCACATTTCTAGACTGTTGTGATTTGACATTATTCTACCATCTGTGTTCCATATCTAGACAGTTCTACACAGCCCCGTGAAAAACGTTTAAAAGATTCATAATCAATAGAATATTTTACATAACAAAGAAGCGAAAACTACCTTACCAGGGGGCTAATGCAGGTTGTTTGTGGGGGAAAAAAACATTATGATAAATTGCTCTTAGACATGGTGGGTGAATTAGGAGAGGGGTGAAGACAAGATAATGATTCCTTTCTATGGTTCTGCTTTCTGCAAAGCAGAATCACCTGAAACAATGTGAAAGTGATGAGACATGATGCTGATTTATTATAAGCATCTGGTTTACCAAAAGAAGAAAATGGAATTTAAGGTTATTACAAAGAAAGTTTTGAGGGCCTTTTGATGTAGCCTGGTGATGAATTTGAATAGCTATGTAAGTGCAGGAGCTATAGTTTAGGCTTGCAATTTTACAAGTCCCTAAATTCTAACTTAAAAAACAAATTCTATCTTACTCCATTCTACAGTGCAGCCAATGCACTTGGTTTTATATAAACTGTTATAGCTCTACAAACTGTTCTGGTTCGAAAGTATCTCTACAGAAAAACAGGTGTGCAATCTAATCCGTAGGCTCCCCCAAATATCCAGCCTTTCTTCTCCATCCAAAATGATCACCATCCTAATTCAGACTTGAGTACTGCAATAGCTTTTAGGCTAATCTCCCTGTCTCCAGTTTCTTCCCTATCCAGTTCCGTTAATCAAACAGTGGTATTTATTGAACACTTACTGTGTGCAAAGCCCTTGGGAAAGTACAATACAGTACAATTGGGAGACTCAATTCCTGCCTAAAAGGAACTTACAGACTAGACTAGGCTTACCTTAAAATCAATTAGATGGGTATGTATTTAAGTGTCGTGTGGTTGGGGAGAAATCAACTCCCAAGGGCTAAAGTAGTAGAGACCCATCTGCAAAGATGATACAGAAGGGATGACTTAGACAAGGAAATGAGGACTTAGTCAAGGAAGGCCTCTTGGAGGAAATATAATAATAACGATAATTGTATTTAAGTGCTTACTACGTGCCAGATACTGCACTTAGTGCTGGGGTAGATACAAGATAATCAAATCCTACATGTGACTCACAGACTGAGAGAGAACAAGTTTTGAATCCCCACTTTGCAGATGAGGGAACCGAGGCACAGAGAAGTGACTTGACCATGCGGTGACTTGACCAGGCTGAGCCTGGATTAGGACCCAGGTCCTCTGACTCCCAAGTCCATACTCTTTCCTCTAAGCCACCCGGTTTCTGTGATGTTAATAAGGCTTTGAAGGTGGGGAGAATGGTCATCTGTTATATACAAAGGGGAGGGAGTTCCAGGCTAGAGTGAGAACATGGGCATGGGGTTGACAGCAAGAAAGGTGAAATTGAGGTATAGGGTTAGGGAATGAGATTTAGGGCAGGAACTGGAGATCTTCAGCTTGGATCCGGGACTGGAGCCTGGCAACAGTCAGTGAAGTGCAGCTCACATAACAAAGAGACTCTTAGTGTCCTGTTCATTTCTTCCCCTCCCCTCTACATTAGAATTTGAGCCCAAGAAATAGAGCCTCAGTTTGGTTAACCAATCCTAAAATAATTGGCTTTTTACTGCAATTTAGTTTGCCCTGATGACTCTTCTCTCTGCTTAGTCTGTCCTTCATTAGTTCTTTTTGAGTAAACCCCATAGCATCAGTTACAGGAGCATTTTAACTGAAATGAAATAATCACTTGTGCATCTACCATCTAGTATATGCCCCTGCCTTTTCTGTTTACCCATTTCAGTTTGTGGCTCTTAATGATTGATTGTGGTCAGCAGTCTGCCACACCAGTAATAAAAAACTGCCATATGAAGAATATGTGTAGAATTTTTAATTTGCAAAATGCTTTACAAATCATTTGTTATTGTTCGCAAGCTTTGAACAATGCAAGTGACCTTGCCTATGGTATAATCCAATCATTTTAGAAATGAAAGACTCAGGTGCAAAGAGGTTAACAGAGCTTTAATCCAAAGAGCAAGTTAGTGGCAGAATTTCTGTTTGAAGATGATGTGCTGATTTAAAATGGATTTTCTTTTTGTCTTTCAATTGCACCGTGCATTAGTATGCACAGAGCAGCTGAAGAAACTGCCCTGAAAGAATTTCAATAATACCACCGAGGGTTTTTTGAGCCATATATCTCTGCTACTACTTTCAGGGATCGATTAAATTAGTAATTAGGAAGTTATATAAAAATGATTTTCTTTTACACCAGAGTAATCCAGAAAGGTGATGGTGGAAAAAAGAAGCTGTTTCTCCTCAGGGCCCTGAGGTTGGGCCCTATATTAAGCATGGGTGGATGCAAGAAAATGGGGTTGGACACAGTCCCTGTCCAACAAGGGGCTCACAGTCTCAATCCCCATTTGACAGATGAGGTAACTGAGGCACAGAGAAGAGAAGTGACTTGCCGAAGGTCACACAGCAGACATGATGACTGGGGAAATGACTCCAGCCCTAGGAAATACCACCCCTCATGGTCTGAGACTGCACAATTGCAACTGGATAGAGTATCTGGGGGAAGATGAGAACGGTTGACTGCACTACCTGACTTGTTGCTCATTTTTCCCACTGAAGCCTCACTCCTTGAGTTGGTGGAGCAGAGAGATGGTAGCCATGAGGTAGCAGCAGACTACTTTTTTGGAACTCCTCATTCTTCCTTCAGCACTAAGAAAGGGGAAGAAGGCCAGGGGAGGATGAGATTTGAGGGGGAACTTTTGATCTATACTCAAACCTTCCCATGCATGACAATAGGGACTGTCTACAGCCCTGCTTCTTGTGCCGCTGAAGCAGTGTTATATTGTATAAGTTTGACTGGGGGATAGGAAGTGCTGGTTAGACATTTTTTCCATTACATGAAGAACAAAGTGTGGCCTAATGGAAAAAAGCACTGGACTTGGAATCAGAACACCTGAGTTTTATCCCACCTCCGACACTGGGTTGATGTGCCCGTTGTTGGGCAGGGATTTTCTCTATCTGTTGCTGAATTGTACATTCCAAGTGCTTAGTACAGAATACTCTGCACAGAGTAAGCATTCAATAAATACTATTGAATGAATGATTGTGTTACCTTGGGCTAGTCCTTTAACCTCTCCAGCCCTCAGTTTCCTCATCTGTAAAATGGGTATAAAATAGATTGTGAATCCATGTGGGTCCAAGACTGTCATCTCCCGCTCTAGACTTTAAGCTCATTGTGGGCAGGGAATATGTCTGTTTATTGCCATATTGTACTCTCCCAAATTTCTAATACAGTGCTCTGCACACAGTAAGGAATCAGTAAGTACTTATTGAGAAGCAGCATGGCTTAGTGGAAAGAGCACAGGCTTGGGAATCAGAGGTCTAGGGTTCTAATGCCAGCTCCGCCACTTGTCAGATATGTAACTTTGGGCAAGTCACTTAACTTCTCTGTTTCTCAGTTACCTAATCTGTAAAATGGAGATTAAGACTGTGAGTCCCTTATGGGACGATCTGATTACCTTTTATCTACTCCAATGCTTAGAACAGTGCTTTGCACATAGTAAGCGCTTAACAAATGCCATAACCATTCTTCTCATTTTTATTATTTTTATTAAATGCAAGTGAATGAATGAATCTTGTAACCGTCCATAATAACGATTTTCTTCCCAAAGCATTCTTACATATTTTTTGCCCACACAACAGCCCTTTGAAATACTTAGAAGGGCAGACATTGTTAACCCCATTTTGCAGATGAGATACCTGGGGTACAGAGGTTAGGTGACTTGCTAGGTGCCTTGCCCAAATCACGCACATAACAGGTTGATGGCAGAACGAGGACTCCCACTGCTCCCTCTGGTGATCGGTCCAGCTCTTCCACTGTGACACACTGCCTCCATTTCCCTCCTCCTTCCTCCCTCCGCCTCCCCCTGAATCTATCCCAGTGCTTAGCCCATAGTAAGCCTTTAATGAAAACCACAATTACTATTATGATCATTGACTGAATCCTAGCTAGGCTTGAATTCAGGGAATCAATGGACATGTGCAAATTCTGGAAATTTCCCTGCCCTGGAGCTGCATGAATGTCACTCAAATTATCAGAATTCTTCACACCATGCCTGCCTGCATGCCCTGCCCAGAGCAGCCCTTCCAGACCTATGGGGGAGGGCTTACGTGGAAGAGCCCAGAGAAGCTCTGTACTACTGGATGCTCAGCTTTCTGCCTATGCAACAAGAAGATAAATATTCTGTGTACATTCTAAAGTCTATGTTTTGGACTAAGGGATTAGAAAGTTGAGATTGGTCTAGTATTGGGGATTATTGAAAATGCCAGGTACCTGAGCTTTCTGGCTGGTCAAACTCCTGATAAAATAGCATTATTTGTTTATTCTGACTGATTCACTTGGTCTAAGCTAAGCAAACACTCACTAAGCAAAGTGCTTTCTAACTTAGAAAGTACTGAATCACCCACAAACTATTTTTTTTTACCTAGATAATTGAATCCTTTTTGAAAGCCTCTCAATAAAGGTTGAATGAAATAGTGCCTCTTTAATGCCAACAGCGATGTTCTTAAGCTCCAAAGCTTTGCAGGAAGTCTGCAGGAAGTTGATCAATTGGCTAGGTCAAGCCACCTTTCCCACTGCTCCTAGTCTCCTTAAGCTGCTGTCTGTTCTACTGACAGTTCTATTCACTGTGCCCCATTTCATCTCTCACACCTCTGACCTCTTGCTCACATCCTCCTTTCTGCCTGGATCTCTCTCTCCCTTCACATCCTCTAAACTGTAAGCTCATTGTTGGCAGGGAATGTGTCTGTTTACTGTTATATTGTACTCTCTCAAGCGCTTAGGACAGTACCCTGTACATAGTAAGAACCTAATAAATATGAATTTAAAGAATGAATGAATGAATGAATCCAGCAGATGACTGGTCTCCCTATCTTCAAAGCTCCTCTGAAATCGCACCTCAAGGAGGCAGCCCTTCCCTGATTAATCTTTCTTCACTCCACTCTATTTTCCTCCCTGCTGTCACTTCATTTCTGCATTGACTAAGTACCAAGTCCCAGTGGCACCGATGTACATATCTTCAAACTCTATTACTTCCCCTACCTGTAGTTGATTTTAATGCCAGTCTCCCCTGCTAGATTGAAAGCTTCTTGAATACAGGGGTCAGGTCCATTGTTCTTACTGTACAATTCCAAGTGCTTAATGCAATCCTCTGCATAGAGAAAGCTTTCAGTAAATACGATGTATCAGAGTGCTACTTCCTGCTCTGTTCAGATCTTGTCACTAGCAGATAGTGACTTTTTTTTTCCCCTTGGATTAAAAAAAAATGTTAAAAATATTTCACTGAAGCTCTGATGTCAGTCAAACCGGTCTTGATGAGAGCTTATTGGAATTAAAATGATTACCCACTCTCAGAACTGTCCTGTGTCCTAAGATGTGAAGAGCAGTTTTCTTAGGAAAAATTTAATTGAATAAATTCATTTAGTACATCTTAACTTTACCTTATGTTTTTACAGTCTGTACCCAGCTGTACAATGCAAAGATTGTGTTCCAGTAAAACCTCCCATTGGGAAAGACTTGCACTGTAGTTCTCCCCTGTTCTTTCACTGCACACATACATGCAACTGGTTCTTGCCTTAACATGGCATTGGGAGCCCAAATAAACACACATAGTCAGATGACCATCCACAGATTCCTGAGCAGTGTTCTAGCAATAATGCATTTAACATTATGGCAGAATTGGTTGTACTTCAAACTTGTGCAATGAGAAGCACAGAAGAATTTATGTGCACTTCTATTTTTAGCTGAACCAGTAATCCATGAGGTTATGTTCATATTGGAATTGATCGGCTGACATGTCCAGTGGAAACCTTGTTTTTGATCTAGGGAATTATCTGACCATATTTTTCAACTCCAATCTCCACAAACTCTAGGAATCAAAGAGGAATATGTTTTGTAGCTTGCTTTCTGCTGGTGGGGCTTTAGGATGGCAATGAAGAGAATATTTATCATGTAACCTACTTCATTTTCAAAGTTCTTGATAAACATTGATAAGATAATTTTTCATAAAGCTTTCCTTTTAAAAACGTAATCGGAAAAGCACTTTTTGTCCCTGCTGGTGCCTTCAGCAAGGGGCTAAAAAAAGGATACATTTTAAACTCTTCTATGATGTTCACTAGTTAATAATAATGTTGGTATTTGTTAAGTGCTTACTACGTGCCGAGCACTGTTCTAAGCACTGGGGTAGACATAGGGGAATCAGGTTGTCCCACGTGGGGCTCACAGTCTTCATCCCCATTTTACAGATGAGGGAACTGAGGCACAGAGAAGTTAAGTGACTTGCCCACAGTCACACAGCCGACAAGTGGCAGAGGTGGGATTCGAACTCATGAGCCCTGACTCCAAAGCCCGTGCTCTTTCCACTGAGCCACGCTGCTTCTCAATTAGTGCCTTTCCTCAGGGACCTCAGATGGTTTTCTTCTTTTCTGTCAGTTTCCACAAAAAACTTTTATGTACTAGCAATTGTTTCATTTTTGGCAACAGCATAAAGAGGGTGTGATGTATCTGAAGTCCATAAAGATCCACATGCCCAGCTATGAATAAAATGCAGCTTTCCCAGCTCCTACCTATATCTCCTCTGCTCATCAGATAGTACTACCTCCCACTCACGGACCATTAAGCAGGGGTCAGTCAGTGGGAAATCATAGAGGCTGAAGATCTGTGTCATCATTCCCCTCCCAGGCTGAACTCCCTGTTTAATTATCAATGCATCTGCTTCTGAAGCGGCTCTGAACAAACTGGTATTATTTTGATGTTGTCTTCATTGTTTTCATTTTTCCTTGGAAACATGTTTAACACAACTTCTGTGGTCATCATACCCAAGCTGTTAGCTCTCTAATATGTTGATTTCTCTTTGAACAGTGGGAGCTATCTGAAAAACAAGAAAGTCTTTGTCTATGTCTGCCTGGCTCTTTTGGGAGCAGGGGGACTGGGGGATGGGGGAAAAAAATTGGGAGGGAGAAACAAAACAAAAGGCAGATAAACTGATGAAATGATTGTTTCTGGCCCGATCTGTTCCACAACCTGACTGCAAGGTCCATCCAAAATAAGAGTGCAGGATGCCAGTTTAATGGGGCGATACCTGAATGATGAGGTCAGGTCTATTTTGCTCATTGACAGCTCGTTATTTTCTTAGCAACATACTTATTTTCAGGAAGAATGTTGGGGAGGTCAGTGTTTACATTCTTCACACTTGCTAGTACCATTCATTTTTTAGCTTTGAAGCAGATAGCATCCAGGTGCTGTCTGTATATATGGCAAAGTATAAACATTGCTAAAAAATCAAGTACAATCAATTTAAAGAGAATTGCGGTTTTTCTAAAATGTATTCATTTAGGCTCTAGTTTTTCAGGAATATCATTCTCAAATCCATCATTATTATCATTGAGCACTTACCGTGAATTAGTACATATAATCCTTGTCCTTCTAAAGTTTAACTTCAGTGGAGAAGACAAACAATAAAATAAACAACGGGTAGGAGGAGTCAGTAGAGTATAAAGATCAGTATCTATGTATATTGGGGGTATTAAAGCTAAATGGGAGAGGAATGAAGATAAACAATAGTAATTACAAATACACATATTTAAGCACTTACTATGTGTCAAGCACTGTATTAAGTGCTGATATAGAAACAAGATATTCAGGTTCCATGTAGTGCTCACATTTTAAATAGGAAGGAGCACAGGTATTGAATCACCATTTTGGACATGAGAGAACTGAGACACAGAAAAGTTAAGTGACTTGTCCAATATCACACAACAGACATGTAGCAGAGCTGGGGTTATTCATTCAATCATATTTATTAAGTGCTTATTGAGTGAAGAACACTATACTAAGCACTTGGGAAAGTACAATACAGCAATAAACAGTGACATTCCCTGCCCACAACGAACTCGTTAGAACCCAGCCTCAGACTCTCAGGCCCATACTCTTTCTAGTGGGTCACAAAGAGGGGAGAGAGGTGACTTAGTGTCTTAAAGCTATAGTCAGGAGTTTCTGCTTGATGCAGAGAAGGGAAGGCAACAGTTGGAGGTTTCCGAGGAGTAGAGATATGTGAATAGAATGATGTTTTAGAAGAATGATGTGGACACTTTAATAAAATATGGAGGGGAGAGACTAGGGGCAGGGAAGTCTGTGAGGAAAATGGTGAAGTAGTCAAATCAAGGATATGACCAGTACCTGGATAAGCTTAATGGCTATTTGAATGTAGCAGAAGAGGTAGATTCTGGAAATGCTGATGAGGAAGAGGAGGAAAGATTTAGCCACAGACTAATTTGAGTGGGTGACGGTGGGCCAACTATGATAGGAAAGTTAGGTGGAGGGGAGGATTTATACAGAGCACCATCCTAAATGCTTGGGAGAGCACAATTCAATAGAGTAGGCAGACACTATCCCTGCTCACAGGGAGCTTATAGCTTAGAGGGAGAGACAGACTTACAGATGGTAAATGTTGTGGAGATGGGGTGAAAACCAAAGAGCTTAAGTGTTACATTCACAAGGGCATAAATGACACAAAAGGGAGGGCAAATAGAGGAAGGCCACTTGGAGAAGATATGCTTTTAATATGGTTTTGAAGGTGAGGAGGGGTGGCCCTCAAGGTATGAATGGGGAGTTCAGCAATGAGAAAGACAAGAGCAGGGTACAGTGAATAGGTTTGCATTAAAGGAGCAACTGTGTGGGCTGGATTGATATAGGAAATCGGCAAGATAAGGTAGGAGGGATTTGCTAATTGAGTGCTTTAAAACCAATGGTAAGGAGTTTCTTTTTGATGTAGGGATAGATAGGCAACCATTGGTGGTTTTTAATGTGAGAGGAGACTTTGACAGAGGTGTTTTTTACAATAGTGGCCCAGACAACAGGGTGAAATATGAACTGGAGAGGAAATAGACAGTAGCCAGGGAGATCAGGAAGGAGGCTGCTGCAGTAATCGAAATGGGAAATGATGAGTGCTGGCATCAGCATGATAGCAGTTTGCATGGGGAGGGAAAAGCGTTTTTAGAGATGTGATGATAGAATTGACAGGATTTGGTGATAGATTATTAATAATAATAATAATAATAATGTTGATATTTGTTAAGCGCTTACTTTGTGCAGAGCACTGTTCTAAGTGCTGGGGTAGATACAGGATAATCAGGTTGTCCCACATGAGGCTCACAGTTAATTCCCATTTTACAGATGAGGTAACTGAGGCACAGAGAAGTTAAGTGACTTGCCCACAGTCACACAGCTGACAAGTGGCAGAGCTGGGATTCAAACCCATGACCTCTGACTCCAAAGCCTGGGTTCTTTCCACTAGGCCATGCTGCTTCTCTGTTAATGTGTTGGTTGCATGAGAGGTGCATTAGAGAAGCAGCGTGGCTCAGTGGAAGGAGCCCGGGCTTGGGAGTAAGAGGTCATGGGTTTGAATCCCGGCTCTGCCACTCTCAGCTGTGTGACTGTGGGCAAGTCACTTAACTTCTCTGTATCTCAGTTACCTTACCTGTAAAATGGGAATAACTGTGAGCCTCACATGGGACAACCTGATTACCCTGTATCTACCCCAGCACTTAGAACAGTGTTCTGCACATAGTAAGCGCTTAACAAATACCAACATTATTATTATCAAGGTTGATGCCAAGGTTACAGCCCTGTGAGATAGGGAGGATAGTGATGCTCTCTGCAGTGAGAGAAAGACCAGGTTGAGAACAGGATTGGGTGGGAAGTTAAGTTCTGTTTTGGATATGTTAAGTTTGAGGTGTTGGCAGGATACCATGAAGCAGCATTGCCTAGTAGATAGAGCTCAGGCCTGGGAGTCAGAAGGTCATGGGTTCTAATCTCAAATCTGCCACTTGTCTGCTGTATGACCTTGGGCAGATCACAGTTTATCTATGCCTGTTAACTCATCTGTAAAATGAAATTAAGACTGTGAGCTCCACTAGGAACTTTGATTTGTTTCTACTCCAATGCTTAGTACAGTAAGGACATAGTAAGTGTTTAACAAATACCACAGTTATTATTATTATTAGTATTATCATTGTTATTTTATCCAACTAGAGTTGTCCTAGAGGCAAGAAGAAATGTGAGACTGCAGAGAAGGAAAGATCAGCGCTGGCAATTTAGAATTGGGAATCATCCACAAGATGAACACTTTTGTACATATCCATAATTTATTTTAATGTCTGTCTCCTCCTCTAGACTGTAAGATCATTGTGAGCAGAGAATGTCCACTGACTCTTTTATAGTATACTCCTCCAAGGGCCTAGTAAAGTGCTCTGCACACAGTAAGTGCTCAATAAATACGACTGATGATGAATCACCATTCCATGTCCTGTTCTCACATTTTTTTTAAACTATAGACTTCAATTACCTCCCTTTTCAGAGTTCCCGTATTTTTCAGTGCTTTCACTTCATGACAAAAATGTGGAACAGGGCAGGGACCTGCTGCATCCAGGAAGGCAGGAAGTCCCTGATTTCATTAAGGCAAAAATGGGGAGATGATAAAGGCACATAAGGAAAATGACAAATGGCTGAAAGACTATAAATGCCTTAGGGCATGGGATCATGCCTGCTAACTCTGTTGTACGCCCCCAAATGCTCAGAACAGTGCTCTCCACAGAGTGCTCAGTAAAACCTATTGGTTGACTGATTGAACAGGGCATGGAGCTGCTGTGTTAATCTAGGAAAGTGAGGGAATGCAAACCAAAAAGTTCCTAGGGAGCTAGTCCCTCTTTTTCATTTGTGTATTATGCATGTACTGGGGCCCTTGTGGCAATAGCTGAAAATAAAGGTTGTTATTTCTAGCCCTGAATCTGAGTTGATACTTGCCAGAGCCTACCCTGGTACTGCACCATAATGGTATTACTGACCAATACTTGAAGGGTGGCAGTGCCTTTATGGGGGGTTTTATTGCATTTGTCCAAGAATGGCCATATTAATAGCATAGGTCATTTAGCCATGAAATAGAGACCCTTTAATTAAAGTAGATTAACAGATCATGGTAGCAGGTGGATTTTTAATAGGGTCTATCCTCTGAAAAGTAAGCATCCCTAATTTAAAACCTGCAAGAAACCTTTAACAAGGTTTGGTAAATCATATGTGATGACAGCTTGAACTGATGATGGAGTTCAGTGTACTTTGGGGAATCACTGCGGAAGCAAAGGTGCTGGGATGACTTGAGCAAAGGGTTAGAAAGGTTAATCTCAAAGGCAACAAGAATAAGTGCTGTCTCATTGTAAAACTATCCAGTATCATATCTGACCCCAAATTTGTGATTGGTCTGAAAACATAATAATAATTGTTCGTATTTGTTAAGCACTTAATATGTGCAAAGCACTGTTCTAAGCACTGGGGTAGATACAGGGTAATCAGGTTGTCCCACTTGAGGCTCACAGTTAATCCCCATTTTACAGGTGAGGTAACTGAGGCCCAGAGAAGTGAAGTGACTTGCCCACAGTCACATAGCTGACAAGTGGCAGAGCCGGGAGTCGAACTCATGACCTCTGACTCCGAAGCCCAGGCTCTTTCCACTGAGCCATGCTGCTACATTGTAATGAATCGTTCAGTTGTCCAGATGGTTTGCCTCTTCCTTTGATTGACTGACCATTTAGAACATGTATATTGCACCAATTGCTCTAACAGAGGTTCTTTTTGGATTAGTTCTTTGTTTCAATTATCTGTAGGCACCAAATGAAATATTTTCTGGGGTCTCTCAAAGGTGAGGTCATCTGGCTGTAAGCTTGCCAGTCGTGTTAATGGCTTGATGCTCAGGTCTGAATCAAAATGGAAAATTGAACATGGGCCAGCATTGTGTCAAGCCTGTTGAATCCACCCTGGCCTTTAACTCATGCATTCAGTCCAAAATCCAGTAATGGAACTGTGACAAAGCAGCCTAGGTGTACACAAATCTTTGTCAATCGACCTTCAGTGGGACAGTCGTTATTTTGCAGCTTCATAATCACAGTGTACTAATATTAAGCAGTCAAGAAGAAGAATCCAATTATTCACAAGGAATCAAGATTTAAAACTGAGCTGCAAGAAGAGGAAGAAAAGAATGATCTCTCTACTTACTCTCAAACACCTCATGGAGAATGTGAATCTAAGTAAATTCCACCCTAGCTCTGTATGGAATGAGTCCTGCCAGACATTTAACTTTCTTCTGACAGAATAACCAATTTGACAGAATGGGAAAAGCAGCTGATGTTCTTTTGTAGATATTTGTTCTCATTCTGAACCATGCAACTAAGCAATAAACAAAACAAGACTGTTATTAGAAGCATACCACTCATCAATCAATAGGAAGTAATGTGACTTGGTGGAAAGAGCATGGACCTAGAAGTCAGACCAACCTGGGTTCTAATTCCACCTCTGCATGTGCCTTCTATGTGACCTTGGGCAAATCACCTATCTTCTGGGTCTGTTTCCTTTTCTGTAATATAGGGTTTAAATAACTGTACTGCCTCCCCGCTTAGACTATGAGCCCCATTTAGGACAGAGACTGTATCTGATTTTATTATCTTGTATTTAACCTAGTGTTTATGACAGGGCTGAGCACAGTCATAGTAAGTGCTTAATAAATACCATAATTAGTGTTGTATTATCTTCTCTGTGCCTCAGTTTCATTACCTTTAAAATTGGGGAAAAGGGATCAGTAGTGAAATTGAAATTGGGACAGTGAGTAAGTTGGCAATAGGGGAGCAGAATGTGTGGACTGGGCTGTTGGTGGAAATTAGTGAGATGAGGTAGGGTGGAGTGAGCTGATTAAGTGCTTTAAAGCCAGTGGTAAAATTGGAAGAATTAGGCTTCCTTCCTCTGTATGGGTAGGGAATGTGTCTGTTTATTGTTTTACTCTCCTAAGTGCTTTGTACAGTGTTCTGTACACAGTAAGCACTCAATAAAATACTACTGACGGATGGACTGACTGTTAGCATTAGAATGACAAAGCTTACTAATAAAATAACCTGCTTAGTAGTGACCCTAGATATGAACTTAAAGTTAAGGTCACTTATTTTAATCAACACAACTAAATTTCTGAGGTGTTTTGCCTGTATTTAGCAGTTTTCAAATAATGGTAATAATTCTCATGTTTGTTAAGCACTTACTATGTGTCAGGCATTGTACTAAGCACTGGGGTGGATACAAGCAAATTGGGTTGGACATGGTCCCTGCCCTACGTGGAGCTCCCGGTCTCAATCCCCATTTACAGATGAGGTAACTGAGACACAGAGAAATTGAGACTTGCCCAAGGTCACACAGTAGACAAATGGAAGAGCCAGGATTAGAACACTGACCTTCTGACTCCCATGCTCTATCCACTACACCATGCTGCTTCCAATTAAATATTTGTGATTTTATAAAATTTATAATTGCAAAAGTTAGGAAGGGAAAACATTTCCTTTGTTCACAATTCCCCATTACTCTTTCTTCCATATCTAAGAAATGCACCATAGGATGGACACTAAAATTCCTTTCCTCTCCACTCCACTCCACCAGCTACCACCTTAGTCCAAGCTCCTATCATTTTGCAGCTAGATTATTGCATTAGCCTCCTCCACTGATCTCCCTACCTCCATTCATTCATTCAATATTGAGCACTTACTATGTGCAGAGCACACAGAGAACATGGGACGGTGAGGAGGTGAGCGGCAGAGGAGCGGAACGTGTGGGGTGGGCAGTAGAAAGAGAGAAGGGAGGAGAGGTAGGACTGGGCAAGGTGATGGAGAGCCCTGAAGCCCAGAGTGAGTTTTTGTTCTGTGGGGAGGTTGATAGGCAACCACTTGAGGATTTAAGGAGGGGAGTGACGCGCCCAGAGTGTTTCTGCCGGAAGATGATCCGGGCAGTGCAATGAAGAATAGACTGGAGTGGGGAGAGACAGGAGGAAGGGATATCAGAGAGAAGGCTGACAGAATAACCCAGCCGGGATATTATGAGAGCTTGTACCAGTAAGATAGCCATTTGAATGGAGAGGAAAGGGCAGATCTTGGCGATATTGTAAAGGTAAGACCAGCAGGCATTGGTGATGGATTGGATGTGTGGGGTGAATGAGAGAGCTTAGTCAAGGATGACACCAAGGTTGCGGGCTTGAGAGACGGGAAGGATGGTCATGCCGTCCACAGTGACAGGGAAGTCAGGAAGAGGACAGGGCTTGGGAGGGAAGATAGGGAGTATAGTTTTGGACATGTTGAGCTTTAGGTGGCGGGCAGACATCCAGGTGAGGATGTCCTGGAGGCAGGAGGAGATACGAGCCTGAAGGGAGAGGGAGAGAACAGGGGAGGAGATGTAGATTTGAGTGTCATCTGCATAAAGATGATAGTTGAAGCCGTGGGAGCGAATGAGTTCACCAAGGGAGTGAGTGTAGATGGAGAACCAAAGAAGGCCAAGAACTGACCCTTGAGGAACCCCTACAGTTAGAGGATGGGAGGGGGAGGAGGATCCCGTGAAGGAGACCGAGAATGAACGGCCAGAAAGATGAGTAGAACCAGGAGAGGACGGAGTCCATGAAGCCAAGGTGAGATAAGGTGTGGAGGAAAAGGGGATGATCTACAGGTGTCAAAGGCAGCTGAGAGGTCGAGGAGGATTAGGATAGAGTAGGCGCCATTGGATTTGGCAAGAAGGAGGTCATGGATGACCTTTGAGAGAGCAGTCTCGGTAGAGTGGAGAGGACAGAAGCCAGATTGGAGGGCATCCAGGAGAGAGTTGGAGTTAAGGAATTGTAGGCAGCGAGTGTAAATGACTCGTTCTAGGCGTTTGGAAAGGAAGGGTAGTAGGGAGATAGGGCAATAACTGGAAGGGGTAGTGCGGTCGAGAGAGAGGTTTTTTAGGCTGGGGGAGACATAGGCATGTTTGAAGGCAGAGGGGAAGAAGCCATTGGAGAGTGAGCAGTTAAAGATAGAAGTTAAGGAGGGGAGGAGGGAAGGGGCGATGGTTTTTATAAGATGAGCAGGAATGGAGTCCGAAGCACAGGTGGAGGGGGTGGCACTTGTGAGGAGGGAGGAGATCTCCTCTGAGGATACTGCAGGGAAGGATGGGAAAGTAGGGGAGAGGGTTGGGGGGGAGGCAGAAGGGGGAGGGGTGACTTTGGGGAGCTCAGATGTGATTGTTAATTCTAGTGATGAAGTAGGTGGCCAGATCGTTGGGGGTGAGGGATTGGGGAGTCGGGGGGGAACAGGGGGCCTGAGGAGAGAATTAAAAGTCCGGAACAATTGGTGGGGGTGAAGGGTATGGACGTCAATGAGGGAAGAAAAGTAGTTTTGCCTGGCGGAGGAGAGGGCAGAGTTAAGGCCGGAAGGGATAAATTTGAAATGGATAAGATTGGCTTGAGGCTTGGACCTTCACCAGCAGCGCTCAGCAGCTTGAGCATAAGAGCGAAGGAGGCAGACAGAGGTAGAGACCCAGGGCTGTGGGTTAGTAGAGCATGAGCGGCAGAGGGAAAGGGGGGTGAGTGAGTTGAGATGAGTAGAGAGGGTGGAGTTGAGAGCGGTAACCTGATCATAGTGGGAAGAGAGGATAGGGAAGCAAGGTGGGGAGAGATGTTTTTGGAGAGACAAATGGGATCAAGAGAGTGGAGGTCTCTGTGGGGGAGTAATACAGATTTGCAGGGAGAGAGGGTGTGAGAGGAAGCAGGTGAGAAGGTTATAGTCAGAGAGAGGGATTTCAGATTTGGTGAGGGAGGAGATAGTGCAGCGGTAGGAGACGACGAGATCGAGGGTGTGACCAAGTTGGTGAGTGGGCGAGGTGTGGTGGAGCAGAGGTTGGCAGAGTCGAGGAGCGATAGCAGGAGGGTAGCAGAGGAGTCATCGGGTACATCCATGTGGATGTTGAAGTCTCCGAGGATCAGAGTGGGCAGAGAGACGGAGAGAAGAAAGTGAGAAAGAGGTCAAGGTGGTTGAAGACGTCAGAGGTGGGACCAGGAGGGAGGTGGATGACGGTTACAAGAATCTGGAGTGGGTGGTAGAGGCAAATGATATAGGCTTCAAAGGAGGAGAAGGAGAGCCTCTTCCCTATCCAGTCTTTACTTTCTCCTTTCCTCAAACCCTCCGTGGCTTCCTCTGTCCCACTGCATGAAGCAAAAGCTCCTTGTAATTGACTCCAAGGTTCTCCATCAACTCGCCTATCTGTTCTCTTCACTGGCTAGTCCCCAGATGGCTCTGCATTCCTCCTGAACCATCTTCTAGCTACAACTCACTCCCAATTTTCCCATCTCCACCCCGTCATTCATGCTATTCCCCTCATTTAGAAATCCCTTCCCCAACCACTCTGTATTTCCAAGCCCTCCTAAAATCCTAACTCCTCCAGTAAGTCTTCCCTGATTAGTTCTTAGTATCTAAGTCCAGCTAATACTTATGAACAAATTTATCCCATCCTCAGCCTTTTGAATGTGTGTTTACTCATCTGCAAATTCAATTACTTAGTTTGATAACTCCTATTTTTAAATATTTTTTTTCTGTCTCCCCAACTAGACTGTAAGCTACTTCAGGGCAGGGAATGCATCATTGAGAAGTTGAATTTCCCAAACACTTTGTACAGTGAGCTACACCTAGTAAAAGCTCTGTAAATGCAACTACTCATATTACTACCTTGATTTAGGCCATTTCTTTATTCAAGTGAGTTTTCTTCTTTAGCCAGTTAATTTCCTTTTTTCATTTTTAAAATTAAGATTCTCTCATTCATTTTTATTCCAAAACTGAATTCCTCAGCATTTGTAAATCTAGTCATATTTGGATTTTTAAAAAAAATATTTTAGGGAAGAAAAAAATGGCCAAATGTATAGGATAAATGAGAACTGAAATTGTAAATGCTCTGGTGCTGTTTCAATGAAAAGAAATGGAGTTACAGTTGAAGTGTAGACCCTTAATAACTCACTGAGTAACACCAGTGAAAAAGGACAGCACGCAACTTTGACCTACACATACATACCAGAATTCTAGGCAAAAATGTCAATGCTTATATGTCCCTAGAAAACATATTTGAATTGACTGCTCGCTAATCGGATATGTAATGCTATATTAGTAATCAGTCATATTTTTTGAGCACTTACTGTGTGCAGAGCATTGTACTAAGCATTTGGAAGAGTAGAACACAACAATATAACAAATTCCCTGCCCACAATGAGGCTACAATCTAGAGGAGGAGACAGACATTAATAGGAATAAATAAGTAAATTACAGATATGAACATAGGTGCCATGGGGTTAGTATGGCCTTAATGACCCCTAAAAATATATAAGAGCTAGAAAGTGATATTTTACATCTTCCAAATCAGAGAAAATTTTGAAGAGATTGAACCTGCCAGAGGGAGGTGGAAATATTATTTTGCATGGCCTAAATGAAAATTTGCAAACACTGAATGAAAATTAATTTACACAAACCCCTGATTCCTCTACTTGGAAAGGAAATCTCATAATATTACTTAACATATGATTATAAAATGCAGATAGAATTTTCTCCTTTTTTTCACCACGCGCTTAGCCCCACAGCACTTAGGTAGAAATCTATAATTTTCTCGTTTTTAATAATGTCTGTCTCCCCCTATAGACTGTAAGCTGTTTGGGGTCAGGGAATGTGTGTTGCATTGTCATATTGTACTCTGCCAAGCACATAGTAAAGTGCTCCACATGCAGTAAGTGCTCAATAAATATGATAGATTTATAAAAAAATTAACCAGATATTTGTGAGCTGTTATGCATCCTTATGCTGTTATGCTGTTATGAATTGTTAACACAATTCGTATCTTGTCTTATGCTGTCGAGTCATCTCGACCCATAGCGACTCCATGGACACAACTCTCCGAGAATGCCCCACCTCTTTCTGCAATCATTCTGGTAGTGTATCCATAGAGTTTTCTAGGTAAAAATATGGAAATGGTTTACCATTGTCTTCTTTCGCACAGTAAAGTTGATAATCCACCCTAGGCACTCTCCCATGCCACTGATGCCCAGCACAGGGAACTTTGGACTTGTAGCAGATTGCCTTCTACTTCCTAGCCTCTGCCCAAGCTAGGATTGGAATGGGTATGCCTTTGCTTGACTCTTCCTCCCCTAGTCGAGACTCGTAGAGTACTGGAAACTCTCCAAGTGTGATCCTGAGAAGGGAAAATTTATGAGCAGACATTAAAAAAATTATGTGAAAGGTGTCTTGGAAAACTGGGCTGAAAATGAATTTAACTTCCCAGGTTTTTCAAGTGTTTGTTCTTAAAAATGAGAGGAAAAGTCACACCTTATAATATTCAATAACATTTGATGAAGGTTCGCTAGAATATTGGATGTATACCAATATTTATCACCACTTCCTTGACAAAACAAAAATTGTGACCATAATGGATGTAACATTTGCCTGGGGAGTTACTGCAGAAACTATATGAACTTCCTGTTCAGGTCAAGCCATACACTTGCCATGTAGCCCCAAACAGTTACATGGTACTTTCTCGAAAGGGCACCATTTCACTGCTGAAATTAATCAGGCTATGGGTGCTGTTCCTTGGTCAGTCTAACAATTGATAAAAGAAAAATATCATTCCCTGTCTCAACCGTGTCAACATGACCAGGTAAATTATGAGATAGTTTCAACTGTTAGGCTTCCAAAGTCCTTGTAAGGTTATAGAGAGACAGGTAACAGCAGGGTAAAATCCTTAAACACAGATCGCTGGCTTACACGTGTATTTCCTTCCAGTCATAGTTTAATGGAACTTACAATAATATCCACTTGTTGTATGGGATCCAAACCATGTATGCATTCAAGGCAAATAATGCAGAGTATCTGCCAAAATATGTAGTACATCATTAATAAGGTGCCATAGCTGTACATGGCTAGGTGGAAAATTATATACTTTTTCTTGGAAGATATATGATGACGAACCTTGGAATTTGCTCATGTTCACTGTGCAATGACAAAGCTTTTAGTTTTCAAGGAAGTAGCCATTTCAAGTCTGATGCATCAGCACTTTTCAAAATTGTATCAAGCCTACTTTTGAAGGAAATTATACATTTCCAAAATTATTAACATTTTGATATTCAGTAATCCAGGGCATTCAACCATGCTGTTTACTGAGCCCTTGCTATGTTCAAAACACTGTACTAAGTGATTGAGAGAGTACAATACAACAGAGTTGATAGACCCATTCCCTTTCACTGCCCATAGGGAAGTTCCAACTTAACATTCCTCCAAAGCTCATCTGAAACTATTGGGTCCCCCAAAATCAGTCCATTTGTTCCTTATAAAGGATCTTAGAAGTTCTGATGGTTTTCATTTCTGGTTGAACTCATAATTCTTCTTCCTATTTATTTGACTTGTTAAAAACATTCCCATTGTCTGAAAGCCTCCTAGGGCTACCTACAAAGTATAAATTCAAGAGTTAAATACTGCACTTAAAAGAAGGACTAACCCTGGGTACTCTATCATTTCTGAGAAAGTTGTCAGAAATTTCCTGTGGCTTTAGGAAATCAACATTAAAAAGTAACTGTAAAGCTTTTAAAAACCTTACTCAAATTGTTATTTTCAGCACGTTCATTCCTCTGAACAATGATATTAACTGGCATTAGAGGGTGTGATGGTTAACATGAAACACAAGTTAAAGCCACACATTTTTCAAAATGGAGACAGTGATTTCATAAAAATTTTTAACGATTGTGAGGGCTGAGAAATTCAGATTATCTCCTTTTGAAAGACAGATTTAGTAGGAAAATGTTTATATAGCATAACATTTTCACTGGAGCCCTTGCTGTGGAATTTGGAATAAAACTATAGGCAAATTAATCATGCATGAAATGTGATATTTTAAATTCAAATGAGTTTCATTCTTGTAACCCCTATCAGAAGAGTTCATAAAAAAAGTTTAGAAGAGAGATGATTTAAAGCCTCCTAACATTATTTTCTTTTATTTCTGAAAAATGTTGCTTTGGGCTAAAGATATCTTGTCGAAATTTGGAAAAGGTTGTATTTTTATTTTTGATTCAGTAATAAGGCATAGAGAGATGCTTGGTTAAACATCTGGATAAGGTCTCAAGAGATCTGAATTCTTTTCCCTACTTCAAAGCCTATGTGACTTTGAATTGAATCATGTAACAACTCTGAATCTTACTTTTTTTTCCTCTTATTAAACATAGCTCATAATCTGGGTCCAACTCCCTGGAGATTTGGTTTTAATGAAAGGTGGTATTCATAAAGGCCAATAACTTTTCCAGGAAAAGCACAACGATTGATGTACATATCCATACTATCTTAAAAAAAATTAGTTTCTTTCAGGCCTAAATAAATTCTTAAAGACTACTCAGCACTAATTTTGATATCAGGAGCCAGAGCCATGAATCAGATGTTTGAATTCTACATTTGATGCTAATGAGGCACTATTGATAACACCACCATCCTCCCTGTTCCAGAAGCTCTCAACCTCAGTGTTATCCATAGCTCCTCATTATCTTTTACTTTACACATCCAGTCTGCTGCAAATCCTGAGGGTTCTTCCTCTATAATATCTTCCAGGTCCTCTTCACTTCAACAGGTAGCTACCAACCTGATCAACACTCTCTTCATATTGCCGGTAGCTCTTACATTATCTTCTCACTGATCTCCCTGTCTCCAATCTCCGTCTTCTCTAATCTATACCACAAGCTGTTGCATTAATCATCTTCTTGGAGTGTCACTCAACATACACCTCTATAACCAATCAGTTATATTTATTGAGTACTTACTGTGTGCAAAGCACTGTACTAAGCACTTGGGGGAGTACAGTATAAAAGAGTTGGTAGACACATTTCCTGCCAATGAGGTGCTTACAGTTTATAGGGGCAGATAGACATTAAAATGAGCTACGGGTATATGCACAAGTGCTCCACTTGACAAAACACCCCAGTGGCTTTCATGGCATCCCTCTAGATCAAGCAAGAACTCTTCACAATTGGTTTTGACTTGCCCAATTTTACATATCTTCTCATCTTACCCACTACTCTCTAATTTGTTCTTTTTCTCAAGCATGCTGTCCAATTATTCCATGCTCCACCCTCATCCACATGGTTCCCCAGTCTAGAATTCCCTCTCTCCTCAAATTCAAGAGCACAGCTCTCTCCACATTCAAAGCCCTGATACAATCCCACTTTCTCTAACTAGCCTTCCCTGATTAGTTACCTTGTACAAAATCTCCAGTCACCTATTGCACTTGTCTACTTTATGTCCTTCCTTGTTCACTTTTGTATATTCCTTTATTCATTTGCACCCAGTGGACTCCCAGGTAATACTGTGATGACTAATATTAATGGCTATCATCACTGACAGAGCAATGTATTCAAGTGATGTAATGTGCATTAACAGTGCAACTGCAGACAATGCAACTGCAAGCAATTTATAAACACAGAAGAGTTGGTAAGAGTTATTAAAGCAGAAATAAGTGAAACATATATGAACCCAGCCAGTCTAAGGCTGGTACCTATCCAGGAGAAGCAGCTTGGCCTGGGAGTCAGAAGGACCTGGGTTCTAATCCTGGCTCTGGTAATTTCTTGATGTGTGACCTTGGGCAAGTCATGTAACTTCTCTCTGCCTCAGTTTCCTAAACTGTAAAATGGGGATTTCTGTTCTTCCTCCTACTTAGACTGTGAACCCCATGTGGGACAGGAACTGTGTCCTACTTAATAAACTTGTACTTACCCCAGTGCGTAGAACAGAGTTTGACGAGTAGTAAGTGGTTAACAAATACTATAAAAAACACTGTGAATCCGAGACACTAAAAGAGCCTATGTATTCTACCATGTACTTGTGACCTAGGAATAGCATGAACAAGAATAAACCTGAATAGGGGGAATTTTAAGTTTCTTAAAATTGGCTCAGAAGTTTTCCAAAATCCAAAGCTGTGAAGGCAAAGGGGTCCTTCCTTCAAAGATATATTGAATAGTCTAACTAAAACAAGCTACAATATAGCCTCTCACACTTCTAACCTAAGATGACCTAGGAAGGATACAACATAAGAAGTTACAGAGTTGTAAGAGAGTTCCAACTAGTCTAAAGGCTCCAGCAAATTATAGGAGGCAGAGGTGGTAAGAGGGACCCATGGCACTGGTTGAAGTGGTTAAAAGCCCCAGAGAAGGTTGCAGAGAGGCCTCCATAGAGGTAATGCTAGGTGCAAGTCATACTGGTGGTAGAATCTCATACCCATGTTCTAGACTGTAAGCTCATTGAGGGCAGGGAATGTGTTTGCTAATTCTGTTG
Organism: Ornithorhynchus anatinus; assembly: GCF_004115215.2. Classification (NCBI taxonomy): domain Eukaryota; kingdom Metazoa; phylum Chordata; class Mammalia; order Monotremata; family Ornithorhynchidae; genus Ornithorhynchus; species Ornithorhynchus anatinus. Next base: position 45,926,010 of record NC_041728.1, on the reverse strand, counting down.
TTGTTATAATAACGATGATTATTATGGTGCATTTAAGCATTTAGAATGTACCAAGAACTGTTCTAAGTGTTGGGTTTCGTACAAGTTCATCAAGTTGGATAGGGTCCCTATACTACATGGGGCTCTCATTCTAAGGAGAAGGAAGTAGGATTTAATCCCCATTTTACAGATGGGGTAACTGAGGCACAGAGAGTTAAGTAACTTGACCAAGGTCATACAGAAAGCAATTGGCAGAGCTGGGTTTACAACCCAGGTCATCTGAATCCCAGGCTCATGCTCTTTCTACTAAGCCATGCTGCTTCTCTCCGAAGCATTTCAGTTCTCTGTTCTTCAAGAGTACAGTTTTCTGCACATCATAATGCTCAGTAAATACCATTGATTGATCAAGAAAATCTTGTAAATAGACTTTCTCAAATTTTGATAATTTGGTTACTGAAGAGACCAGATCAGTGTCACTTTACCACAGCATGGGTGTTTCAGTGCACCCCCTTTTAGGCAGTGCACAGCAGACACTGAATGGCTGAGGGATTTAGAAAAAGTCTTTCTCAAAATCTAAGTTTAAATATCCCTGCAACAACGAATAACAATGAAGAAACAGAACATTTCTACAACCTAGAGAAATGCATTGCAGGAGTACCAACATTTGATAAGCTCATTATAATAGGGGATTTTAGCACAAAAGTTGAAAATGGCACACATATATAGTACGAAATCATAAGGCTACATGGGATTGGCAAATACAAGCATTTGTGCAATTCACTATGCTTTAAAAAGGCCTCTTTGAAGAGAACTCCATCCTCTAAAATCAGTCTTCCCTTCTTTCAGCAGATGTTTTGAATACTATCACCAAGAAACCAACATAGATTAAAAAAAAATACTGCTTTGTCTTTCGCAAGATTCCTGGTAGATAATAGACACTGCCTCCATTTATAGAGGAGGATACTCAGGGAATTGGCCGTCAGGATTAGTAAAGACACAGCCAGTCATGGAACGCATGTTTATTAATCTCTGATACCTACTGGATCACAGTTGGTTTAATCATCACGAGAAGTCACTTTTAATTTATTCAGCAGAAAGGTGACCTAGGTTCCTCTCTACAAGTAGGCAGTTGACTTGAGGGCAGTGTCAGGGCCTCTAGAAATAAAGTTATCTCAATCCAAACACCCATGTGGTGTCATGTGACATTTATCTGAGGTAGCATCAGGCACTGTCAGAGAAGAATGGGTGCTGCATTGTTTCTAGGCTGCCTACCTGCTGTCTACTAATATCTAACTTGGCATTTTGATGGATTCAGGTCAGGCAACTACTGCAAGTCAGTAATTTCATTTAGCCATAGGTGACTTAAACCATGACTAATTCATTATCATTCACATCTGTGTGAATGAGATACTTCCTAGGGCTTCTCTTTGTGACCAGGACTCCTTCAGAATTAGTAAAGAGTAACACTGTAGACATTTGAAAGGCACACAATTGTTGCAAAACTTTTGACCTTGTAGAAGCTTATAGGCTGTGATGATTTGTATCTAATATTCTTGAGGAGGTTTTCACAAAATCATACTTCCCATTATAGTATTTCCTTCTTGGGGAAAAAAAGGATATTTTATATACCACATATCTGCAATGAATCTGGTGAATATAGCAGATGCTTTCTTTTAAATAGGAATCATAGCCTAGTGTTAAATGTTTTCTTCAGGATTACTAATTTTTTCAGATTAAATGTGCTCATTAAATATCACCTAGACTTTTCTAGGTAGCCAAGATGTCCCCAGGTCAGCTTCAAATGCAGAATTTTGGAATTCCATTCCCAAGCCAAACTTGACTGTACTTTGCAAAAGCCTAATGGGACATTCAACTGAAAAAAGATCTAGAACAAATATTTATAGAGTACTCCTATGTTTTCCTGTTGTGGCATGCTTATTAGAGGATACTGACATTTCAAAGCTTCTTTCTATGATATTGCTAGAATTAAATCTGCAGGATGGTTCTGAGTCATTCTTGATTAAGCAATATAAATATAAATTTTAAAAAATGCAGCAGGGCAATCATGAAAATATCCTGAAAATATGACTGGAGCCCAAAATAAGTATGTCAGAGTTTATAAAATATCAGTTAGGATGTAATTACATTAGACTTGATTATGTTCAGCCTTTCTTTTAGTTTTTCATTAGTTTACTGGAAAACCTGGATAGGTTTTCCAAAGGTTATTGCTAAAAGAAGGGTTAGAAGAAGGACAGAGCCCCTAGATGGGGAATAGTCATCTTTTTGAGGGTAGGAATCACATCTACTGCTTCAGTTTTACTCTCTGAAGCACTTAGTATAGTGGTCTACACAGTGTAAGTCCTCAATAAATACTATTGATTAATATCAATAAATGTGAATAAGACTGATTTAATTTGGGAGCCAAATAACATTTTTGTGTGCTTATGGGTTTTTCAAAATCATTTGCAAATTGACATTACAATGATTTGTTAGCTATTCAGTAACAGCAGTTACCTACTTGCCTGTAACTAATTTTAATGTTTGCCTCCCCTTTAGACTGTACGTTCCTATGGGCAGGGAACAGATCTACCAACTTGGTTATATTGTATTCACCCAGTACAATATATTATTAGATTGGGAGAATTGTACACAAATACTTATGTTAAACTTGGAGGATATGAAGTCCATTCTCTTCCTTTTCATACACACACACACTTACACTCTCATCCAGAGAACCAGATGAGGGACAGAAATGTGCTCAACCTGATTATCTTGTATTTACCCCAGGGTTTAGAATACTGCTCAGCACATAGTATCTGCTTATCAAATACCACAGTTATAATAATAATACTTTTTCTTGTCATTGTTGTTGTTGTTATATATGGAGAGCAGGTCCTGGAGTGGTGAATGGTGTTGGATGGCTAATATTGCAATACATTTCAGCTGTGTGGCTCCTTGCTTTCTTCCCTGCCATACCCCACTGGACTCCTTTTCCTGCTCACATGCCAGTGGGAGAGTGTTGAGAGCTAAGCTTATAGCTCCAGAAAAGCATTTCAGATGCTACCAAGTGCCTCTACTAGGACTCTAGACTGTGAGCTCATTTTGGACAGGGAGTATATCTACAAACTCTGTGGTATTGTACTCTTTCAAACACTTAATTCAGTGCTCTGCACACTGCAAGAACTCAAATACCTTTGGGAGATTGATTAATAATTTACTTATGGTATTTACTAAGTGCTTACTATGTGCCAGGCACTGTTCTAAGCTCTGGGGTAGATACAAGACAAATGGTTTGGACTCAGTCCCTGTCCCACACAAAGCTCAGTTTCAATCCCCATTTTACATATGAAGGAATTGAGGAACATAGAAGTTTAGTGATTTGTCCAAGGTCCCACAGAAGACAAGTGCCGGAGCTGAGATTAAGACCCAAGACCTTCTTCTTGCAGGCCTGTGCTCTGTCCACTAGACCATGTTGCCACTTATCATGCTGATTGATACTGATATTAGCCTTGGTAAGGGAGCTGAATAGTGAACAGTGTTTGACATCCTCACCCTGCATATATTTCCACATGTAAATCACTGTGAATACTATTCTTATGGAAAAAAAACAGAAGTAGGAGATCATGATCTCTTCTACTGTTCTTCAAAAAGGCATTAACATGGCCTGTTTATTTCATGTTAACTATTAGGTTTTCATCTGCTGCCAGTTTCAATAAATTTACTGCCCTCACAAAGTTACTCATATGAATGGAAGATTAACCATTATCCCTAAAAAAAAAGAAACCTTCTTAAAAGATTAAGCATAGGTTAGTCAAAATTAACTCCTGTATTATTTTTTCTTAAACTATGAGTTTTTAAGCAATTGTCAGTACTCTATTTGCTAGCTACCATGAAATACAACCTTAAGTTCAATTATAGGTTATATCAATTACAAGTTTAATTCATTAAAATTAGTGTAATCACTTAAATTTATCAAATTGCATATCCAAATATTTAATTCCTAAATAGTTAGTCAATAATTAACTATGTGCAGTAAAGTCATAGGGAACTAGTCTTATTAGAATCATAAAATAAATTCCTGGGAATTCTCCTTTCTTTGTGAAGCTTCCTCTTCCTTCTTTAACTGGACATCAGTAGAGGTGCAGAGATGTAAAGTGTAGTTAAAGGCCCCCAACATCAATTGATCAGTGCTATTTATTGAGCACCTATGCTGTATCACAAACCTCTTTAGTCTTCCTCAATCTCAGCTCTCATCATCAACTCCCTGCCTCCTGCCTGGAACTGCTTACACTTTTCCTATCGAACATATCAGTCAATCTGTTGTATTTGTTGAATGCTTACTTTGTACAGAGCACTTGTACTAAGGACACTATACCAGAGTGGGTAGAGACATTCCCTGCCCACAACAAGCTTACAGTCTAGAAGGGGAGACAGACATTAATATGAATGAATAAATTATGAATATGTACAGAAGTCATTTGGAGTTGAAGAAGGGATGAAAAAAGGGTACAAATACAAGTGTAAGGATGACACAGAAGGGAATGGGAGAAGAGGAAATCAGGGCTTAGTGGGAAAACTTCTTGAAGGAGATGTATTTTTAATAAGGCTTTGAAGGGGAGAGTGATCATCTGTAAGGTATTAAGAGAGACGGTGTTCCAGATCACAGACAGGATCTGGGTGAGAGGACGGTGTTGAGATAGTTGAGATAGAGGTATAGTGAGTAGGTTGGCATTAGAGGAGCCAAGTGTGTGTACTGGGTTGTAATAGGAAATCACAGAGGTAAGATAGGAGGTGGTAATTTGAGTGTTGTATAGCCAGTGATAAGGAGTTTCTGTTTGATGTAGTGATGGATGGACTTCCACTGGAGATTCTTGAGGAGTGGGGAAATATGGAATGAATGTTTTTGTAGAAAAATGATCTGGGAAGCAGAATGAAGTATGGACTAAATATTGGAGAGATAAGAGGCAGGGAGGTCAACAAGGAGGCTGATGGAATAATCAAGGCAGGATAGGACAAATGCTTGGATTAACAAGGTAACAGTTGGAGAGGAAAGGTTGGATTTTAGTGACATTGGAAAGGTTGAACTGACAGGATTTAGTGATGGATTGTTTGTGGGCTGAATGAGAGAGGGGAGTCAAAGGTAACACCAATGTTATGGGCTTGTGAGACAGGAAAGATAGTGGTGCTTCCTACAGTGATGGTAAAATCATGGTGGACAGGAAGGATTTGGGTGAGAATATGAGGAGCTTTCACCACCACTCTCCCCATCTTCAAGTCCTACTAATATCATAACTCCTCCTTGACTAACCTCTCATGTTCCTACCCTAGAGAAGCAGCATGACTCAGTGGAAAGAGCACGGACTTGGGAGTCAGAGGTCATGGGTTCGAATCCCATCTCTACCACTTGTCAGCTGTGTGACTTTGGGTAAGTCACTTAACTTTTCTGTGCCTCAGTTTCCTTATCTGTCAAATGGGGATTAAGAGTGTGAGCCTCACGTGGGACAACCTGATCACCCTCTATCTACCCCAGAGCTTAGAACAGTGCTCTGCACATAGTAAGCGCTTAACAAATACCAACATTATTATTCTCCCTCTCTTCTGCATCAACTATGCACATATCAATCAATCAGTCAATGATATTTTTTGGCCGCCTACTGTGTGCCGAGGACTGTACTCAACACTTGGAGGAGAAAAGACAATAAAATTGACAGTTATGTTCCCTACCCACATGAGCTTGCCCTCATGGAGTTAACAATCTAGTGGGGCATACAGACACTTAAATTACAGATAGGTGGAACTAGTAGCATATAAAGGTATTAATGTATGTGCTCTAGTACAGTGTGATTACCAAATTGTGGAAATAGCAGTTATTGTGATAAAAGTAGAGAGATGAAAAATCAATTGAGGAAGACCTTCTGGGTTGGTGGGGAAGATATGATTTTAGAAGGATTTTAAGCTGTGGAGAGCAGAGATCTGTCAGATATGAGAGGGGAGGGATTAGAAGTAAGGGACAAGGCATGCGCATGATGGTGGGAGATAAGTCAGATGGTTGTGGGCAGGGATTGCCACTCTTTTTTACTGAATTGTTCTTTCCCAAGTGCTTAGTACAGTGCTCTGCACACAAAATGCTCAATAAATATGAATGAATGAATGAATGAATAATAGAAAGATGCACAGTCAATAAGTTACCTTGAGAGAAATTAAGTGTGTGAACTGAGGTGTAATGGGAAAGGAGAATGGATAAGTAGAAGGGAGAAAGCTGATTGCCTTAGAGTCAATAATAGTAAGAAAATAATAACTGTGGTATGTAAGTCCTGAAATGGCTTGGGGAGAAGAGAGCAAATGCAGGACCTGGGTTCTAATCCTGACTCTGCCACACGTCTGCTGCATGACCTCAGTTTCCTCATCTGTAAAATGAGGATTAAGACTGTGAGACCCATGTCAGACTGGGACTGTGTCCAACCTGTATCTACCCCAGCACTTAGAATAGTGCTTGGCACATACTAAGAGCTTAAGTGTCATAATGATTATTATTATTAATACTCCTATTATTATTACTAAAGCTGGAAGGGAAGAGGGATAAATATAATCTTCAGAGAAGATGAAGCACCACCTAGTGACAGCCACAAGGAAGTTAGGAAAGTCTGAAAGACAATACTATTTCGTTGTTTTCCATAAATATCCAATCTGAAGATGTATTAAATGCAATAGCATAGATTGGAGGAAAAGTATTTTAATGACATTTAAAGGCAAAAAATAAACAATCTATAGTAGGACACAAGTGAAAGGATGGTTTTACACTTTCCCTTAAAAGTAAACTTAGCTTTAACAAAAAAATGTTGAAGCTGTTTGCATGCCTTTGTTTTAAATTTATTCTTTTGCACTTAAGAATATAGAGGAAAGGGACATGAGAAAACCCTTTACTGGATCAGATCAATGTTTGTCCAAATCTGTATATTTTTTCCAACAGTGAAAACTTTATATCCATCTTCTTGCCAAAGCACGCACCCTTAATACCCTTAGCTTTTCCCTTCTTATCCCTAATTTTTTCTGGAACTAGCCATTGCAAATCTCCCAACCAAGGATTTATTCAAGACCTTATTATACCTGAAATTTCCTTTCCTTGCTAGAACTCTGGAATATGCCATAGAGTATCATCATTACCATTTACTGAATGTATCTTGAAGGATTTCTATATTAAGCACTTGGAAATATCTCTAGAGAGACTGCTTAGCTGGGCAAAGCAGGAGCAAAGGAAAACATAAACAATTTCTAACTACTTTCAGTAGTGTCTTTTTCCAAATATGATGGATAACTTAAATCCATCTATCAATATATCAATACACACACACAGACATGATATATATGCGTATGATATAGATATATCTATATCCATAGCCATCATACAATTCAGTCAGCTGAAGCTATTAGCACTAGTCTCTTTGCTTGTCCATTGCAGAGTTTCTAAGCAATCATTCAGTCATATTTATTGAGACCTACTTTGTGCAAGGCACTGTATTAAGTGTTTGGGAGTTAATATAATGGACATATTCCCTGCCCACAAGAGCTTACAGTTTTGAGGAGGAGACAAAAAATTGTGGATATGTACATGAGTGCTGTAGGGCGGGAGGGGGGATGGATAAAGGGCAAAAGGGTGACACAAAAGAGAGTGGAAAAAAAGGAAAAGAGGGCTGAGGGAAAGCCTCTTAGAGGAGATGTGCCTTTGATGAGGCTTTGAAGTGGGGGAGAATAATTGTCTGTCGGATTTGAAGAGGTAATACATTCTGGAATGGCTGAATAGCAAGGCAAAGGAGTAGATTAACTCATAGAATCTGCATTTAACGGGAAATGTATTTAAAAGTTTCTTTAAATGGAATGATTCTTTCTCTGTTGTTGAGCTGCTCAGTGTTATCATTACATAGTAATTCAATATCATTACAAGTTCATCCTCTTGGGAACTCTATGGAATTGGATTTAAAAGTATGATAGGAGCGAGCCTTAGAATCAGTGACAAGGTTCTGAAAAGAAATTTCCTCATCCTTAGGTCTAGGAGCCCCGATTTAAATATTTCCTCAACAAAGAGATGAAAATCATAAATATTACAGGTAAAAATCCCTTCTATTTGGGGTTCCTATATGCCAAGTTTTTTTTTAGTATATGTATTTGCATGATTTTAAAGTACATCACTGAATAATCACTTTGTTGTTGTTGTTGGGAAAATCTTGGATCTATATGGCATTTGGATCTGTACGCTTTAAGTCCTTGATATTCACCCCAACCTCAACCTCACAACATTTATATACATTCCAGTAATTAATTTTAACATCTGTCCCCCATTTAAATTATAAGCAGCTTCATTCAGTCATTTATTGAGTGCTTACTGTATGTGGAGCACTGCACTAAGTACTTGGGAAAGTACAATACAGCAATAGAAGCAATCTCTGCCTACAATAAGCTCACAGTCTAGAGGTGGGGTGAGAAGGAAAGGGAATGTGTATATCAGATCTGTTATGTTGTCCTCCAGCTCTGTGATATTGTCTCCTGCCAAGCACATGATACTGTACTCTACAGACAGTAAGCGATCAATAAATGTGACTGATTGATTTTGACAGCATAACTTGAAAAATTCCATATACTTTCCACATAGCATGTGCGGAAAAAAATGTGCAGTCTATCCATACTCTTGAAGATTTTATAGGCTTCAATCTTGTCCCCCCTCAACCTTTATCTCTCCAGGATTTTCAGTCTGACTATCCTAATCTCTTTGATCTATACAGAAAGAGACTTCAACAACTTAACTGAACCAGTTCTCCCCTGAGGTATCAGACTGGCTGCTCAGGCTCTGAGATGGGGATAAAATGGGGATAACTGAGGTAAGGGTTGCAAATACTGACCACGTGTAATGCTGCATGTGTTGAACATGAAGTTGTTTAGAAGTCTCCCACCTTGCTCCAGAGCTACTCCATTTCATTCATAGATCTCTGCTAACACAGGAGCTGCTTTAAGGCATGGGGGCTGAGTGCTTTCAAATTTTCAACAGCAGCTATACCATCACCACCCACCTTGGCAGTACCCACTGTGCAGGCTGTCCTTTGTAGTTACCATCTGAAGTTAGCCCTGATGAGAAAAAATTCCTAAAACAGAATTTGTGGGACTGTGGAAGTTGGAGAGGTAAAATCTGACCTTCCTTATTCAGACACTTTAGGGGTTGCTTGAAGAAATGGGTGTGCAGAGACAGGAATACTTAGAAATTAAAAAACATGCAAAGCACCTTGAATCCATAAAGACTTAATTTATCCCATGGAATGAAATAGTGTGATTATTCCCCAACTGTGAGGAATCATGGCAAAAGTTAGTCACCTCAGGAATTGACAAATTTATGCTGATGAAACAAGGTGAGGTGGAGGAAAACTATATTTCCTGACTCCTAGTTCTCAGATTTCAAGACCATTCAGTTGTCCTTGGCAAATGAAGCTCACTATAAAGCATGATTACCCATTCCAAAGATGCTTCAGTACCTAAGAACTAAAGCATCAGGAAACTGTCAGCCTATTAGTTGCCCACTGCTTGTTTGAAGCTGTCACTCTCCATAAATGCATGGGGGCACATTCATCAAAGTTGAAAAAGTCCCTTTCCTTGTATCAAGGGATTTCAGTCCATCAATCAAGTGGTATTAATTGCAGTGTGGCTTAGTGGAAAGACGTGGGCTTGGGAGTCATAAGTCGTGGGTTCTAATCCTGCCACTTTTCAGCTGTGTGTCTTTGGGCAAGTCAACTAACTTCTCTGTGCCTCAGTTAATTCATCTATAAAATGGGGATTAAGACTGTGAGCCCAAAGTGGGACAACCTGATAACCTTGTATCTACCCCAGTGCTTAGAACAGTGCTTGGCACATAGTAAGCGCTTAACAAATACCATCATTATTATTATTATTGAGCACTTACTTTGTACAGAGCACTAAACTAAGCACTTGGAGAGTACCAGAGGAGCATTCACTGTCTTCAAGGAACTTGATAATTTTGATATTTATTAGGTGCTTCCTATTTGCCAATCACTGAGATAGATAAAAGTTAAGCAGGTCCCCCATAGGATTCACAGCCTGAGAAGGAGAGAGAATTGGTGTTGAATCTCCATTTTGCAGATAAGGGAACTGAGGTACAGAGAAGTGAAGTGACTTGCCCAAGGTTGCAAACAGAAATACCAGAGCTGAGATTATATCCCAGATCTTCTGACTCCCAGAACCATGCTCTTTTCACTAGGCTACTTTGCTTACATTCTAGAGGGGTAGCAGGGCATTAATAGAAATGGATTATGGATATGTACATAATAATTGTGGGATTTAAGCACTGTTCTAAGCACTGTGGTAGATACAAGAAAAATCTGGTCCCATGTGGGATTCATAGTCTAACTGCATGTTTGTGGTGGGGCTGAGAATGGGGTGAATAAAGAGTAAAAATCCAAGTACAAGGCTGATGCAGAAAATAGGAGAAAGCAGGACTTAGTCATGGAGAGCCTTATGGAGGAAGGCTTATGAAGGTGGGGCTAGTGATGGTCTGTCAAAAACGCAGGGGGTGGGGCAAGGGGGAGACAGTTCCAGGCCAGTGGCAGGTTGTGGAGAAGGTATTCATTCAATAGTATTTATTGAGCATTTACTGTGTGCAGAGCACTGTACTAAGCACTTGGAATGTACAATTCGGCGACAGAGACAATTCCTGCCCAATTACGGCTCACAATCTAAATTGACAACGAGATAGAGGAGACCGAGGCACAGTGAATAGTTTGGTATTAGACGAGTGAAGTGAACATGCTGGGTTGAAGTAGGAAATCGGTGAAGTAAGATAGGAAGGGGCAAGGTGATTAAGTGCTGTAAATCCAATGGAAAAGCATTTGATGTGGAAGTTGATGGGTAACCACTAGATGTTCCTGAGGAGTGGGGAAACAGGAACTAAACTTTTTATTTATTTTATTTTTAGAAAAAACATCCGAGTAGTGGACTAAAGTAGTCACTGAAATGGAAGAGACAGGAGGCAAGGTGCTCAATAAGAAGGTTGATGCAATAGTCAAGCTGGGATATAAGTACTTGAATCAGCATAGTAGCAGTTTGGATAGAGAGGAAAGGGCAGATTTTAGTGATGTTGACATGGTAGAACCAACAGGATTTGGTGACAGCTTGAATATGTGGATTGTTTGAGAAAGATGAGTGGAGGATGATGCCAAGGTTACAGGCTTGTGAGACTAGGAGAATGGTGGGGAAGTGAGAGGAGATGAGTCAGGGTTTGAGTAGGAAGATGAGGAGTTCTATTTTGGACATGTAAATTTCAAGGTTTCAGTAGGACATTCATGTAAGAAGTCGTGAAGGCAGGAGGAAATATGAGACTGCAGAGAAGGAGAAAGAATAGGGTTGGAGATGCAGATTTGGGAATCATCCACATAGAGATGGTAGTTGAAGCCATGGATGAGTTCTCCAAGGGAATGGGTGTAGATGGAGAATAGGAGGACCCAGAACTGAACCTTGAGGGACTTCGACAGTTATGGAGTGGGAGGCAGAGGATTAGTCTGTGAAAGAGACTGTGAATGAACAGCCAGAGGGACAGGAGAAGAACAAAGAGAGGATGCTGTCAGTGAAGCTAAGGTTGGATAACGTTCCCAGGAGAAGGGAGTGGTCCAAGTTACCGAAGGAATCTGAAAGGTCAAGGAGGATTAGGATGGAGTAGAGTCCATCAGATTTGTCAAGAAGGAGATCATTGGTAACCTTCAGAGGGACATTTTGATGGAGCGAAGGGGGAAGAAGCTAGATTGGTTGGGGGTCAACTAATTAATGAAAACTCCAAATGAATGGAGAACAGGAGCTGGATCAGATAACCAGTTCCATGATGTTGTAAATCTCCTCAAAATAGCTCACCATGTTTCTCAAATCGATTGTTATCCCTTAATCTTTTCTTCCCCAAAATAAATAATCCCATTTAATTTAATCTTCCGTCATGAGACATATTTTTCATCTTTTAAATTATTTTTTCCCCACATTCTTTCTAAAGTGCAGTGATCAGAACTAGCAAAATCTCTAAAAGGGCCAGTGGATGTAGAATTGAGTGGAATATTAATTCATACTCTTGCTGATCATATTCTATCATACACATCCACACACTAGGTTGGGTTCTTCAGTTTTGCTGATATATTCAGTTTTCGGTTGGTTGAGGCTTTTGTTTTTTGTAGGCCCAAGGGAAGAAGAAATAGTGCTGAGTCAGCCCTACTCTGCCACAGTGCAAGGCATCCAGCTTTAGGTTGTTGAAGGTTAGGTGTTGAGCTATTTTTCCTTGTTGTGAGTGTCATTATTTGCCATACATTACTTCTAGAAAGACATGTTCTCTGCTTTGTCAAAGCACATTAATCCAGACAAAGCAGAGAGCTGTACACTGTATATACAGAAGGGGATTTGCTCACTTTTTTTTTTGAAACAGGCATTTATTTTTCCCTCAAATTTACTTTTCTTTTATTCTTCTTTAACCAAAAATGAAGAATGAAAAAACTGATGACAGACAAATGGGAAGGGACAATTATCCAAGAGGAGGATGAATAGAGAAGTTCAAAAAAATAGGACTTTAAAATTTTTGCTTCAAGACATGCTGTCTGGCACTAAAGAAACAACCTATGCAAGATGTCCCTTAACTCAGAGGTCTAAGGATGTTATTGTAAATGGAAGAACATATTTATTGGTTACCAAAATAATAGTTTTTTTCCCAATTAATCCACTTAGTTTGGTCAATAAGATTAGATCGCCTGAAAGCAGTCAAAAAACTTGTAGCTGCTTTAAAGCCCTCTGCAGTTATATATTAACTACACATATTAAGCAAGTAGGGAATTTGCCATATTGCATTTCTAACTGAAAAGAGCTCAGAGACCACAGCAGCCAGGAAAGTGATTCAAGTTTTGTGAGTCTTGGACATTTCATGATTGTGCTGGGTCTCTATATTTGCAGTTAAGCCTAATAGAGAGTGTTCCTGCCTTTCTGAGTGCTTCTTCCCCACCTCTTTCTTGGTCTCCCATTCCTTCCTGCTCTTGTTCCATAACTGTGGGAAATGGTTCTGTTCTAGACCCTTTACTTTTCTCGAACTATACTCACAGGGAACCCATCCTCTTGCATGATTTAAGCTATCACTTCTAGTAGTATGAGGAAAAATATTTTTTGAGCACTCACTGGAAGCAATGTACTGTACTAAATCCTTGGGAGAGGAAACTACAGAGAAGTGCCAAGTTCCATGCCCACAAGAAGTTTACACTCTAATGGAGGAGATAGACATAAAAATATTAGGAAGTAGTCTTCAAAATAAGGCCAAAATAAAATCAAAAAGATATATATATACATATATATATATATATATATATCTTCTGAAAAAGGTGTAAATATTTAAGAGTTAGTGATGGTTCATGTACAAGTATGGTTTGGAGAGTTGGGAATTAAATGGGGAAGGCTTATTGGGGCAAATAGATTTTAGGAAGGCTTGGAATTTGGGAAATGCTACAATCTGATGGATTTGGGAAGGGAGGTAATTCCTAGCTGGAGAAACAGTGTGAGAGAATAGACAGGTGGGAAACTTAAGCATGAGATAAAGTTAGGAGGTTAGCATGGGAGAAGCAAAGCAGGTGATTCTGATGAGTGGGGAGTTGTTTGCTGAACAGTGCTTCAAGAAGATAATCTATTCCATAGATTTGAATAGGGAGAAGCCAGAGATAGGGTTTCCAGAGAGGAGGCTGATTTATTAGCTTTGCCGTAATATGACCAGGACTTGGAATAAAGTGGGTAGGTGTTTGAGTGGAGATGAAAGAATGTATCAGGAATGGTGCATTTAGGAAGAACCAGCATTAAACTCCCATATTTCTAGACAATGGGGAGTTAAAGATGATGGCTCCCTCTAGAAAAAAAAAGTGTATATATACACACACACACACACATATATATATATATATATATATTAAGGTTAGGGTTCTGGGACAGGGCTGATTGTGGTGTTACTGAAAGAGGTGAGAAAGTGAAGAAGTGTGAGTTTGGGAGGGAATATTTCTCCATAATATTTCTCAGATCCATCCTTTCATTTCTGGCCAAACAGCCACCATCCTAACTCAAATTTTTTATTTCTCCGATTTTATTACTTGTTTTCTTCCTCACTGGTCTTCTTCCCTCTGGTCTCTCATCTCTTCATTTTATAGAATTCAACAGCTTGGATCACTTTCCTAAAACTCACTCTATTCATCTTTTTTCCCCTCCTTAAAAATCTCCAATAACTAGCCATTTCTTTCTGCACCAGACAAAAATTCCTGACTGCTGGGTTTCACTTACTTAACCCTCTCCTTCACTACTCCCAGTTCATGCTCTTCCCAGATGAATATTGTCATTGTTCCTTGCTCTCAGGTCCCCCACTTCTGACCACTTCTTCATGCCCTTCCCTCATCCAAAATTATTTCTCCTTTCAGTTGTGATAGGATACAACAGTTTCTATTTTCAAATCCCACTTCCTCCAGGTGGCATTCCCCACTTCATTTTATTTCTCTTCAGGTCATAGCTTACTAATAACTCAGCAAATGTATTTCTAGCCAAATGGAAATGCACTCTGTTATTAAATACTGATGCATTCACATCCATATTTCCCATCTTATTTTTCTCCTAAATAAAGGTATACCACATGTGCCAACTATACTCTGTGTTCAAAAGCCCAGTTGTGACATGAATGTCTCTATCATGGGGTTTGCTTTCCCTATAAACTTAAGTTATAAATTGTGATCTATTCCAGAACCTTCAAAAAAAAATATAGTACTCCTTACATGCAATATTCTCTAACATTAAACATCACTGAACTATTACTTTATTTCAAAGCATTTTAAATCATAACATCATAACATTAAATAAGTCTTGTCTTATGCTGTCGAAATCATTTCTGACCCTAGCGACACCATGGACACATCTCTTCCAGAGGGCCCTGCCTCCATCTGCAATCATTCTGGTAGTGTATCCATAGAGTTTTCTTGATAAAAGTACAGAAGTGGTTTACCATTGCCTCCTCCCACAGTAAACCTGAATCTCCACCCTCAAGTCTTTCACATGCCACTGCTGCCCAGGACAAGGGACTTATGACTTGTAGCAAATCGCTTTCCACTCACTAGCTACTGGCCAAGCTAGGAGTGGAATGGGTATGCTTCTGCTTGACTCTCAGTCCTGTAGTCGAGACTGGTAGAGAACTGGAAACTCTCCAGGTGCTACCCTAAGAGAGAGATTAAATCAGTAGCTGTAATGTTCTGAATTTTTACAAGGGGTTGCAGAAGTAGAAATTTGCACTGCTGCCTATTGCAGTGATTTTTTTCAATTTTATCAAAGGGAAAAATTTGCCCAATTTAGCTTTTGTTTCTTCAGAAAGTATCTTGCAGAAAACTAAGTCCTTCTAAATATCTTTACACACTTTTGATCTCTCCCTATTGAGGTCTTATTTAATCATTTTTTAAAGTTCATTGATGTAAGGCTTTATCATCCCAAAATCTTAGTTGTTTGTGAACTCTCTCACCCTAGTAACAGCCATGACAGCCTTCTCCGCCTCTGTAACTGTCTCGTGGTTTCTCCACTTCATCGAAAAGCAACAAAGAATCCAGGCAAAATAGAATATCAGAGCTTTCAAGTGGTATGTGGCTGCCTCTTCTAGTTTGCTGATATTTTCTGCTGCTTTCAGGTAGAGCAGAGTAGCTAGATTCCATCTGGGAATAAATTGAATTCCCTGCAGTGATTGGACATAATGTTGGGTGTAATTTTCAAATCCTCTGCTACATCAGCAATTAGTGACTTACCTCTCTCCAGGGTCTCTATATTTGCTATGACTGGATAATTTTACATCAGTCTCTCCTTTTAGGTATTACCTTTATTAATGACAGGGACTGTACATTTTCTCATCAATATCTTCTCCTAAGTTCTTTGTTCATCACCCTATTACCCACCCAGTAGGGACTCAGAGTTCTGATTTGGGACATGGCAGGTTTAAAATGAGATTACTAGTGTCCCGTCTTTGGGCAGGGAGTAATTCTGTGTACTCTCCCAAGTGTTTTGACAGTGTTCTGCACATAGTTGGTGCTCAGTAAATACCTCTGATTAATTAGAATTGTCCAAGAGTAATGTCTTCTCAAATTTGATTTAATATGCAATTCCCTTAGCCATATGACTTCCAAATGACCTATGGCAGAATGGATAATCTGCCCCTTTAAAGGCATATTAGAAGTTTTAGAAGTTTACATTTAGAGATCACTGGGGCTGGGATCCCAAGTTTTAAAAAGCAGTTGAATATAGAAGAGATAGAGAAGACTGGGAAGCACTGGGCAAAGTGATAATTAGTTGGGGGGTTTTATCCAGACCCTTTAAAGAGGAAAGCACTAAAGGAAGGGGAAGCAGTGTGGCCTATTGCAAAGAGCCCAGGACTGGGAGTCAGGAGACCTGGATTTTAATTAATTAATTCCTTCATTCATTCAATCATATTTATTGAATCACATTTATTCATATTTAGTCTGGGCTCCACTACTTACCTCATTTGTGACCTTAGTCAAGTCACTTAACTTCTCTGTGCCTCAGTTTCTTCATTTGAAAAATGAGGATTAAATACTGTCCTCCCTCTCTCTCTTCTCTTTAGACTGTGAGCCCCATGTGGGGCGGGGACTGTGTCTCATCTAACTGTATTATATCTACACCAGCACTTAGTTCAGTGGTTGGAGCATAGTAACTGATTTATAAATACCACAGTTATTAATATTATTATTATTTGAGGACAGAAAACCACAGAGGAGCTATTCTGATCCTGCAGATATAAGCTGAAAAATTCCTCCTAGGTATTTGTCCATCTTTCACAGTACAGAATTGATTGCATGAACGAGTGAGAACCCAGAGGGGAAGATGTTGGTGGCGTGTCATGGGGAGGGAGGAGGATTTCTATAAACTGCGTGTTTCATTCTCTTTTAAATAAAAGATAGTTCTAGAGATAAGAAGGGTAGGGGGTGCTTTTTTTGGAAGGGCAGGGTGTATGTGTGTGTGTGAGTGAGAGAAAAATTTTGTTCATAGATAACTAAATTCATGTAATGTGTATGACAGAGATATTTACCGGTTATGTTTTTTCACAAGCACCTGAACTTAGCCTTGAAAATAGTGCTGTTTAATCAATAAAGATGAAAACATTGTACTAAGTTGGCAAAAATTGCACTGTCCTTAGCCACATTTTTCATCATCACCTTACCTCTTCAGTTGTTCCAAATCAGTGAATTTAAGAGATTGTAATGGTCTGCCTTCCACTGAATGTAAATGATCTCCAATAGAGACAAATATCTTGAAAACTAACTTGATGGGAAGTAGAAAGGAGAGGAAGAATGCTTCAATTCCTCATTAAGCTGCCTGATTTTTTGGGTAGTTCACCCTAGTTTTCTTTTTAGATTGTGAATACATATCAGTAGTTATTTTCATGGTTGTTGTCTTTTTTAAGCCTGTACATGTCACTAAGTTACAGTGGATAGGAAAGCCCTGCTGTTGGTCCAGAGGAAAAAGTATGACTTTGGGAATCCCTGGATTCCTGTTCCAACTGTACACCTAAGGAATGCCCACTGGAGCCATGCTTCCCATGAGAAGGTTTCCCAGGAAAGAACTACCTAGGATGAGGTAAACAGACTCAGCAGAAGTCCTGAAAAAGCCTGCTGGATTATGCTGCCGTGGCACACAGCATTGTCAACCGAGGTAGTTGGGAATTGATTCTCTGATCATTGTCCCATGATCTTCCCAGGCACTGATGTTAAAATTGACTGGCCTGAAAGTCAATCAATTGTATTTTTTGAGTGCTTACTGTGTGCTTAGTTAGCACTTCTGTACTAAGTGCTTCATTTATTCAATCATATTTATTGAGTGCTTAGTGTGTGCAGAGCACTGCATTAAGGACTTGGGAAAGTACAGTACAGCAACGAAGAGTGGCAATCCCTGCCCACAGTGAGCTCACAGCCTAGAGGGGGGAGACAGAAATCAATACAAATACACTGGCACCAATATAAATAAAATTACAGATGTATATATAAGTGCTGTGTGGAGGGAAGAGGGGGAAGAGCAAAGGGAACAAGTCAGGGCAACACAGAAGGGAGTGGGAGATGAGGAAAGTGGGGCTTAGTCTAAGAAGGCCTCTTGGAGAGGGTGCACCTTCAGTAGGGCTTTGAAGACGGGGAGAGTAATTGGCAGATTTGAGGGGGGAAGGCATTCCAGGCCAGAAGTAGGATATGGGCCAGGGTTCGGCGGCAAGACAGGCAAGACTGAGGCACAGTGAGAAGGTTAGCACCAGAGGAGCGAAGTGTGCAGGCTGGGATGTAGAAGGAGAGAAGTGAGATAATGGAGTACTTTAAAATCAATGGTGTGCTTGGGAGAGTACAAAGCAACCAAGTTTTTAGGCACATCCCCTGCCTACAATGAGCTTGCAGTTTAGAGGGGGAGACAGACATTGATATAAATAAATAATAAATACGTACATAAATGCTGTGGGGCTGGCAGGGAGGGTGGCCTAAAGGAAGTGAATCAGGGTCACACAGAAAGAAGTTGGAAAAGAAAAAATGAGGGCTTAGGGAAGGTCTCTTGGAAGAGATGTGCCTTCAACAGGGCTTTGAAGGTGGGGAGAGTAATTGTCTATTGAAAATGAAAAGGGAGGGTGTTTCCGGCCAGATACAAGACATGGGCAAGAGGTCAGCAGCAAGATAAATGAGATTGAGGCCAGAGTTATATTTCCTTTTGCCTTCTTGTCTTGCAGGTATATTCAGTATGTGCCCTTTTTCCAAACCTTAGGAACTCCTTCTATCGTCCAGATATTCTATAAAATAAGGGCTTAGTGACTCTGCAAAAATACCCCTCAGGAGGAATCATCTGGACCTAATATTTTGAATAAAACAAGTATTCTATGTACTTTTCAAATTTTTACTATTCTAATCCAACATGCTTTTTAGCTTCCCAATACAATTGGCACTTTTTTGGGTCAACTAATAACCATGAAAAAAATTAAAATCTTTCACTTTCTCACAATTCTATGTAAGAGGCTTTCTCTCCCTGACATTTAGGGCAGCAACATTCTATCTGACTCTGGCCAGAGTGATTAGATGCTTCTAAATTGTTTCATCTTCTCTGCATTGTTTGCTTACTTAGGTACATAGCCAGTTAAAATGCAATAGGAAAGTGACTGAAATAACTTCCATGCTACAACAGCTGTGCTAGAGGCATATAGACCATGTGCTTAAAAATACAAAACAAAACATGCTTAAAAGTAAATACTAGAACTTGATGTATGTGCCTTAAATTCACAAGGTAAATCTAGTCTCTGTCCCACGATTCTGCCTAATTTTGATACGTGGCTCTAATTATTCAGGGTTGTGTGTTTTGTTTTTTTCTTCAAACTTAATACCCAAGAAGGAGGAGAAAATAATTAAATACCAGCTACCCATAGATACATAACTGGTTTAACAGAGCAGAATGGATTTTAAACTAACAGGGCATCTGAAGTTTCCACTTGGCCAGTCAATTGAGGAAACACTTAGCTTACTACTTTCCAAGAAAATGCAGTCTGAGTGCATCTCTCCCATTGCCTGCTGTCCAGCACCTATTTTAGGGCTGGAAAAGAAAGATATTTGAGGCCATCACAGCTCTTCCTTCTTTGTGGAACATCAGTCAGAGTCTCCACATTATTCAAGCTTTTGATCCCAGATACTTTTTTTAAATGGCATTTGTTAAGCTTTTACGATGTCTCAAACACTGTTCTAAGTGCTGGGATAGATTCAAGTTCATCATGTTAGACACAGTTCCAGTCCCACATAGAGATCACAATCTAAGTAAGAGGAAAGATATTGAATCCCCTTTTAATAGATGAGGAAACTGAGGCACAGAGAAGGTAAGTGGTTTTCTCATGGTCACACAGCAAACAATTTGCAGTCAGGATTAGAACTAGGTCCTCTGGCATAGGAGTGACTAATCCTCTGACTCCTAGGACCGTGCTTTTTCCACAGGGTCATGCTGCTTCTCATGTACCTGTTACTTCTCTCCGCAACATATCCAGGTTGTGAAGGGTCATTTCATCTAAAATTCTGTCTGTGTAGTCCCTGGAGTATAAGTTATAAGCAACACCAATTGCCAGCATCACTGGCAAAGCTAAGAATCCAGTGACCCATGAGAACTAAATATACCTGCACCCTACGGATCATATAGGGCCAGATGGATATTAAGGCACAATTTTAGGGGAAAGGTTAGGGCAATTTGAAACAGCTGCCTATGTACTTCTAAGGGTAAGGAAAGGAACAAAGTGATTCTAAACTGGTATTTTTCTTCAGTTCATCCATGTCCCCAATTTTGAATGACATAGATATATAAGATCCAGAAATGAGTCATGCACTAATCACAGGTGCTGCTTAGGATCCCTAAGCCCTCATCAATATTACATCCAATTGTTACAGCAAAGTTTTTTTCATTTCTTTCCTCATCCTGCACTTTCTGGTCAGCTATTTAAGTTACATGCTTCTCCATCTGCCCCCTTCTTCTCTCCCCTCATGACTGGGAAGGAGGAAAAGGGGTTTCCATTTTCAGGAAGTTAAGAAGGGAGAGAGTTGCACCCTGGGAGGGGATGAAGAAGGTGGGAGCTATGTCAGACCCAGCTGGGAGGAAGCCTCTGCCTTTTCTTTCCTTCCCTGATTCTGAGTTGCCAATGAGCAAAGCAGAGAAGCATCTCTTCAGTTGCTCCCCACTTCACCCCTAATAATAATAATAATTGTGGTGTTTGTTAAGCACTTATTGTGTGTCGGGCACTGTACTAATTCCTGGGGTGGATACAAGAAAATTGGATCAGACACAGTCCCTGTCCCACATGGTGCTCACACTCCTAATCCTCATTCTACAGATGAGGTAACTGAGGCATACAGAAGTGAAGTGACTTGCTCAAGGTCACACAGCAGACAAGTGGCAGGGCCAGGATTAGAACCCAGGCCCAGGCCCATTTTCTGTCCACTAGGCCATGCTGCTTCTCTGTGTCACTTTCCAAACAACCCCTAGCAGACTCTGACCATGCCTTAGCCCTTACTTGGGCCAGGCTTGTTCTCAGCAGCCCAAGCATTTTGTTCTCCTCACAGTAAGCACTCAATAAATACCACTAATTGACTGGAGACCAATTTATAGTGTAATTTTTTACTTATCTGTAGTAGTAGACATAATAGTACATATTAAATACTTCCTTTGTGCGGAGCATTGAACTAAGTGCTGGGAAAGAATATACAGTGGGAATTAGACCAGTAGGGCTCATTAATTATGTCATGGCTGGTTCTGGAATGGAAACCCACAAATCTCATATAAGTCTATGCAAAAACCTACCCTACAGTACAGGTATTCATGATACGTCCGCATTTTTCAAAACCTATCATTGTTGTGTTGTGGGCTGTGCCTGAACTAACATTCATTTGTTATTTTTAGGAAAGATCATGCAAAAAGTCTCATACATGAAGTTTCGAATTTATACATTTTTTTTTCAATTATGGCTCCCATTGCAAAAAACGGTAGAATATACTGTCATCCTTCAAGTATTCTAGCCCATTGTCATTTCCATTCTTTCATTCATTGAATAGTATTTATTGAGTGCTTCCTATATGCAGAGCACTGTACTAAGTGCTTGGAATGTACAATTTGGCAACAGATAGAGACAATCCCTGCTCATTGATGGGCTCCCAGTCTAAACGGGGGAGACAGACTGCAAAGCAAAAGAGAACAAAACAAAAACAAGACAACATCATCAAGATAAACAGTCTCAAGGAGATATACACCTCATTAACAAAATTAATAGGGTAATAAATAATATATACAAATGAGCACAGTGCTGAGGGGAGGGAAAGGGGGAAGAGCAGAGGGTGGAGGGGGAGAGGAGGGGAGGAGGAGCAGAGGGAAGTGGGGGCTCAGTCTGGAAAGGCCTCCTGGAGGAGGTGAGCTCTCAGTAGGGCTTTGAAGAGGTGAAAAGAGTTTGGCAGATGTGAGGAGGGAGGGCATTCCAGGATAGCAGTAGGACATGGGCCAGGGGTCGACGGTGGGATAGGCATGAACGGGGGACCATGAGGAGGTGAGCGGAAGAGGAGCGGAGCGTATGGGGTGGGCAGTAGAAAGAGAGAAGGGAGGTGAGGTAGGAGGGGGCAAGGTGATGGAAAGCTTTGAAGCCAAGAGTGAGAAGTTTTTGTTTCATGCAAAAGTAGGAAAATTGTTAGTCTGATGGGTATCTAGGGCTACACTCCTGGTTCTACCTGATGTTCCATGGCATGGGAAGCCCCTAATATTTACTCTCAAATCCTGAAGTTGCTTTAAGGCTGCAGGAGTTCTGGTTTAGACCAGGTTAGGCCCTGGAAACTTGATCTGAAGCTTCCTCTGGGGTTCTGCTGTGGGGGTAATGGACTGGAGGAAAGAGCCTACTGGTAAGTAGGTCATATTTGAGGATGCCATCTGTTCCTAGCGTTTCCCTAGTTTCTAATTCCAACTCTGCCACATATATGCTGTATGATCTTGGGCAAGTCACTTAACTTCTATGTGCCTCAGTTTCCTCATCTGTAAAATGGACATAATCCTTCCCCCATAGACTGTGAGCCCTATGTATGGCAGGAACTGTGTCACTGTATCCAACATTTTTTTTTCTTATAGTATTTCTTAGGTGCTTATAATTTTCCAGCTACTGTACTAAGTGCTGAGTAGATACAAGGTAATCAAGTTAGACATAGTCCTTGACACACATGGGGTTTACAGTCTTAATTCCCATTTTACAGATGGGGTAACTAAGGCCCAGAGAAGTGAAACAACTTGCCCAAAGTCACACTGCAGACATATGGCAGAGCTAGGATTAGAACCCAGGTCCTTCTCACTCCCCAGTTCATGCTCTATCTTGCCTCTACCTAAGAACTTCAACATAGTAAGCACTTCAACATAGTGAGCATTTACCATTATTAACACTGTGGTGAAATGGATAGAACATGGGCCTGGTAGTCAGAAGGAACTGAGTTCTAATCCTGACTCTGGCACTTGGCAGCTGTGTAACCTTGGGCAAGTCATTTCATTTCTCTGTTGCTCAGTTGCCTCATCTGTAAAATGGGAATTAAGACAGTGAACTCCATATGGAACAGAGATTATGTCCAACCTGATTTGCTTGTATCTACCCCAGTACTTAGTACAGGGCCTAGAACATAGTAAGCACTTAATAAATACCACAATTATCATTATAATTATTATTATCATCCAAATAACATTGGGGCACCTAGGTGCCCTTTAGAATATGGGTGACCTTGAACTGAATTTTGGCAGCCCCAAAGTTCTAGGGTGCAGGCTGAGATGCAATTTCTCAGACCAGTGGTACCACCTGGCCATCAGGCTGGATGATGGGGGCTGCTTTTAGGCACCACTGTTTCCCACTATACAATTTCTTAATGAGAAGCAGCCAGGCAGTTGAATTCTTGAGTGACCCCTGCAGAGGAGCATTTCCAAGTGTCACTAAGTAAAGGTGCAGTGGCTGCCTGGCCATTAATAATGTGCCTTTCTCTGACATCTCTGGCATTGTCATTCAAGACAGCATGCTGGTTTTTGCCCTTCAATCAGGAGTTCCTGCAAAGGGCTCCTTCATTTACTGGAGGATTGTCAGCTGTGAGAAGGTTAGTCATAGTCTTTAACTATTCCAACATTGGGGAAAAAGAGAAGGAAAGGCAGGAAAAATATTGACCTTTATGTTATTTTTTTTCTATCCATAAAACATCCGTAATTCAGGCCCAGTTTCACGGTTGGTCTTACAGAGTGATAGAGAAGCTAATTTATAATGATCAGGTTTCATATGATTCATTCAGGTTTAGGTTGAGGGGAATAGGTTCTTTAATCTTCCAGGCTGTAAGTTCCTTGTGGGTAGGGAATGTGTCTACCAACTCTTTTGTATAATGCTGTGCACATAGTAAGCACTCAATATATTATTCATTGATTAATGCATGGAGAAGTTCCACTCAATCTGCTTCCCTTTACAAGGGGAGGTGTAATTTCTTAGAGCAGTTCTAGTCCTTGGAACGAACAGTTAGTGCACTGGGCTGCCACAAGTCAGACTCATTGATTCATTCAATGTGAAGTTTTTGTGTGACACAACTTTATTGGTTGTTACTGTGCAGACTTTAATTATGACTTTCCATTTTAAACACTGGATTCAGCCCCTGAAATCATTTTTACAGTGATGAGAAATTGTTCCTCCTTTTAATTGGTATTCATTCCTGAAACCTGAAATAAAGAAAACAAAGGTCAAGAACAGAGCTGAATTAAATCGACCATTCCCCTTGCTATTTAAATGTTTTAAAGCTGCAGCAATGGCATTGCATGGGTTTGGCTTGAGTTTTCTGGGCTTCACAACTCGTGGTCAGGAGTCATAGGGTTTGGGGAGAACCCTCAGTATTCTTCTGTTTCTAGCATCTCCCAAGGGTCAGATAACGTTTATAGAGTGAGAGATTGAAATAACGTGTGCCATTATGCCTAATCTGCTAAGCCAACCATGAAAATGATATTCCTCTGTGAAGGGTCATTTCCAGGTTAGACAAATAGAGCTACACGGCACTAATTTTCAGAACATAATCATTACAGATGTTGTGCTGTGGGTAGTCACTTGCCAAAACTATCAATGGGTACCACATTTTTTAAAGCTATGATTTATGGACTTCCTTCAAGAAACATGAAACCAATGAGTTTTTAGTGCCATCTATAAAATGATGTGTCACAGGCAATAAAATTCAGCAGATGGCAAAAGGAGGTTAAAGAGACAGAAGTATTTGTCGTTCATACCATTTGCGTTATTATGGGCAATCTCCTCATGTTCCATTCATTCATTTACCCTGGTTTTCAAACACTGTTATGAAAATAGCCTTCAGCTGGTGACATGAACCAAGACTCTCCCTTCTCCAACTTAGCTGTCTTCAATGAAGCAAAACTTGGAGCCATGCGAGAACTTCCTGTTATAAGTATTTTTCTTTCCATTTAGTGGAGTACAATTGATTGGATTAGATACACCTCCATGAGTTCCACTCCTCCTTCTTGTCACTCCAGGATCAATATTTTGGTTAGACTTTCAAAGCTAGACAGATTTTCCATGATATTAGACTCCAAACCATCCCTATTTGTTTTTAATGAGTTTTTCATCACTTGTCTCCTCAACATATGATTCCAAAGAAATGGAGGGAAAAATATTTTTACCACAATTTGGGTAACCAAAGGAGTCCCTGAAGACAGAAGTGGACTTTTGGTGTGGATACTCTTGATGTGGAACAACTGCTCCTTTAGTTTTAACTCTTAAATAATTCAAATCAGTCATATTTATTGAGTATTTCTGGGTACAGAGGAAAGTATCAAGCCTTTCAAAGAGGGCGAAATAACAGAGTTTGTAGAAATGTTCCATGTCCACTATGAGCTAAGAGTCTAGAGAGGGAGGCAGACATTATTATAAATAAATAATAGTTATGTAAAAAGTGCTGTGGGTCTGAGGGAAGGGTGTCTAAGTATGGTGAATAGGTTGACATTAAAAGGGCAAAGTGTTAGGTTGTAGTAGAAACTCAGGGAGGTAAGGTAGAAGGGGGCAAGGTGATTGAGTGCTTTAAAGCCTATGGTGAGTTTGATGCGAAGGCAGATGGGCAACCATTGGAGGAGCTTGAAGAATAGGAAAATATGGACTGAACAATTTTTTAGAGAAATATCTGTGCAACAGAATAAATCAGTTGTGCTTACTATGTGCAGACACTGAACTGAGCATTTTGGAGAGTACAGTATAACAATATAACTGACATTCCCTGCTCACAATGTGCTTACAGTCTAGAGGGGTAGAAAGACAATAATGTAGGTAAATACATATGTGACTGGCAGCGGGGAGTGAAGGGGGCGAATAAAGGGAATGAGTCAGGGTGACACAGAAGAGAGTGAGTAAAGAGGAAATGAGGGCTAAATAATGGAAGGCATCCTGGAGGAGATGTGCCTTCAATGAGGCTTTAAAGGTGGGGAGTGTGCTTGTCTGTCAGATATGAAGAGGGAGGACATTCCAGGCTAGAGATAGGATGTGGGTGAGAGGTCGATGGCAAAATGTATCTCGGTATAGTGAGTAGGTTGGCGTTAGACTAATGAAGTGTACATGCTGGGTTGTAATAAGAGAGTAGCAAGATGAGTCCTTTGAGTACTTCCAAGCCTATGGTATGGATTTCTGTTGGATGTGGAGGTGGATGGGCAACCACTGGAGGTTCTTGAGAAGTGGAGAAACATGGACTGAACATTTTTATAGAAGAATTATCCAGGTAGCAGAGTGAAGTATGGACTGGAGTCATGAGAGTGAGGAAGCAAGGAGGTCAGCAAAGAGGCTAAAAAAATAATCAAGGTGGGATAGGATAAGTGCTTGGATTAATGTGGTAGCATATCACATGTAGAGGAAAGAGTGGATTTTAGCGATGATGTGAAGCTTGAACTGAAAAAATTTGGTGATGAATTGAATTTGTGAGTTGAATGAGGAAGAGGAGTCAAGGATAATCCCAAGTTATGGGCTTGTGAGACAGGCTTGTGGTGCTGCCTACAGTGATGGGAAAATCATGGAGAGGATGAGGTGTGGGTGCAAAGATGAATTTTCTTTTGGACATGTTAAGTTTGAGATGATAGCAGGACATTCAAGTAGGAATGTCTTGGAGTCAGGAGGAATCATGAGACTGCAGAGAGGGAGAGCGATCAGGACTGAAGATATGAAGATTTGGAAATCATCTGCATTAAAGTGAAACCATGGGAGTGAATGACTTCTCCAAGGGTGTGGGTATAAATGGAGAATAGGGGGGCCCCAGACCTGAGCCTTGAGGGACACCCACAGTTAGGGAGTGGGAGGCAGAAGAGGAGCCCATGAAAGAGAGTGATAATGAGCAGCTAGAGATATAAGAAGAGAATCAGGAGAGGATAGTAATAGTAATTATGGTATTTGTTAAGTGCTTACTATGTGCCGGGCACTGTTCTAAGTGCTGGGGTGAATACAAGCAAATTGGGTTTGAAACAGTCTCTGTCCCACCTGAGGCTCACACTCTCAGTCCCCATTTTCCAGATGAGGTAACTGAGGCCCAAAGAAATGAAGTGACTTGCCCAAGGTCACATAGCAGACAAATGGCAGAGCCTGGACTAGAACCCATGACCTTCAGACTCCCAAGCTCATGTTCTATTCACTACGTCATGCCACCTCTCTAACACCGATAGTGTCAATGAAGCTGAGGTTCAACATTATTTCCAGGGGAAGGTGGTGGTTGACAGTATCAAAAGCAGCTGAGAGGTCAAGCAGCATTAGGATGGAGTGAAGATTGTTGGATTTGTCAAGAAGGAGATCACTGGTGACATTTGTGAGAGTGATTTCTGTGGAATGAAGGGGATGGAAAGAAGTTGAGGGACTCCCACAGTTAGGAGATGGGAGGAAGAGAAGTCAGTGAAAGATGGAAAATGAGTGGCTAGAGACATAGGAGAACTAGGAGAGGATGACGTGTATGAAGACAAATTTGGATAATATTCCCAGTAGAAAGGAGGTGTCAACAGTGAATGCAGCCTAGAGGCTGTGGAGAATTAGAATGGAGTAGAGTCCATTGGATTTGACAAGAAGCAGCTCATTGGTGACCTTTGAGGGGTCAGTTTTGTTGGAGTGAAGAAGGTGGAATGCGGATTGGAGGGTGTCACGGAGAGAATTGGAGAAGAGGAAACGTAAGTAGTGGGTGTAGACAACTCACTCAAGGAGATGCAAATGTAGGTGGCATGACTTTCTTTCGGTAATCAGTAAATAGTTCCCTGGGAAAAAGTGTCCATGTTAAAATTCCTCAGCCCAGTCCTTCAGAATGAATGTGAAAAAAATCTCAGCTCTATCCTGGATGAGTTTTATAGACACCTGCCCACTGTGTTCTCCATGAAATTTTCTCTTTCTCACCCTGGGCTGAGCTTTGTCTTTAGTCTTGAATGTACCAGGAAAGTTTCAGAGCATCAGCTTTGCATAAAATGCTCTCCAAAGCAGCCCTTGGATCTTTTCTGGTGCAAAGCTGCCAAGGTTGTTTTGCGGTCAATCTGTTACTGACTGCCACATCCCAGGAAGTTGCTCTTAACAGATTCACTCCCCTAGTGATTAATCAGATGTTTACAATGTCTTAGTCTATTTGCCTAAGAAAAAACATCTGGCATGCATAGCATTTTTCCCTGTGATTGGCTGAATTGTGACCAACCAGAAGATCCTTTTTTGGGGGGTGGGGGGAGTGGTTAAATATGGAAAACAGTGTTCTGTGTATTCTTTTGATTTTTTCATTTGACTCTGATTTTCATGCTTCACTGACCCCATTAGTGCCCTCCTTACACTCAATCAGGGCCTGGCATTACACTTACCCTAGTTCTGTTCCAAAATTCTAAATGCACAGAACTGGGAGGATGGTGATGCTATTTACAGCCACTGGGGCAGTGGAAAGAGATGAAGAGGGGTTTAAGGATGGAAGATGAGGAGTTCAGTTTCTGACATGTTCATTTTGAAGTGGCATCGGGATAACCAAAGGAAGACACCCTGGATACAGGACCCCTGCCATTCAGTACATGCTAAATGGTAATCATTATCATCTTTTGTGGTTAGCTGGGGGGAAGGAAGTTTTGTGAGGTGGTAAATGTTCCATTTTACGTAACCTCTCCTCACACTTTTTGATAATCTTTCCTTGAATGGTTCCCACTGGAGAGAAATTAACAGCGCAAACCATGCTGACATCACCACTGATTTAAAGAGAGAGAAGACAAATGATCTGGGTGTACAATCAGAAATTCTTCTATATGCTAATGGAAGAAACCTGAACACATAGGAATTCCCATATGCATGTGGAATTGAATGGTGGAAATGGTTTGAGAGAGGTTTTGGTTATCATTCTACACTTTGAGTGATTAGCCACTTGATCATGTGAGATTTGATTATTAAAATGGAAAAAAAACCCAGAATTATCCAAATTAGTGTAATTTGTACCATGGTCATTATCAAAGTCATTTATTGAGCAGTACTGTTTAGAGAACACTCAATTAGAACATGGGAATTTAAAATAGAATTCAAAGATCCAGTCCCTGCCCTCAAGGAACTTTGCTAATGTGCAAACCACCAGATCATTTGGTGATAAAAATTATCTTATTCCAATTCAGGGTTCTGTACTATGCTTTTCAAAACTTAATTCTGGCTTAGATAGGTCACAAACACATTGAAATCCCAACCACCTCTTTTGTTTGAGATAAAACAAGTGTTGCCCTGTTTCCTGTTAATTTAAGTAATCACCAGTGTTTAGGATACTACTGTAAGTAAAATAGAGGTTAAAATACATTAGAATGAGAGGCAGGGAGGGTAGATAAGTTACATGTCTGCCCATTACAAACCCGATTCCAGATGGTACTGAGCTTTTTTTTTTATTAACTCTAAGAACATGACTCAGTCTTAGAGAAAAAAAAAAGACTTGAGAAAGTCCTAAGGGCAGAATCATTGACCCTAGTGCCCTTTCTGTACTGTACCTGCCAAAAATAAAAGAGCATTTATGTGTAGATACATTTCCTCGAGTTGGGTTGCTATGTAGGGAGCTAGAATTCCCCTGGACATAGAGAAAGCTCCAGAGCACTGACCTTGAAATTTAGAGGCAACTTGGGTTAATTCACTTCCTGTCACAAGATGGCTTGTCAGTGGGTGTATCACATTACCACAGCTGCTAATAATTATTTGCCTAAAACTCATTATGAGATCTCACAGCAGGTATTAAATTAATTAAACAATGTTAAGGGAAGCAATGGTACTGAAGATCAGTCATACTGCCTAGGTTATGGAGTTGTTATTTCTGAATTGTTGGTTCCAACTTAGTCTACATCAATTAGTTGTGAGTAAAAGAGTCAACATTTAAGTGGCTATGTAGAAGCCAATATGCTATAAGTGGGGTGTCCGGTTGATCCCACCCTTCCACTGGCACCCTACAATCAAGCAAGCAATCAAAAGTATTGATTGAGCTCTTATTGTGTGCAGGATGCTGTACTTTGCACTTAGGAAAATACAATATAACTGGCGCCATCCCTGCCAACAAGGAGCTTATAGTCTACAGTCCAAAAGATCTAATCAGTCATCATCAATCAACCCAAAATGTGTGTTTTCAAAGCTGGCAATTTAACTCTTTCTTCATTTCAAAGGAAGTGTAGTCCCTTGATCAAGGTTGCAGGAGGAATATTGAAATAGCCCCTAGTAGAACTGATCTATCTATAAAATGATTGTGTGTGTAAGTACATAGAATGCAGGTTTATTAATGAAAAATCAGAGTTTTTGAGCCTTTTCTCCCTCACTGTCCTATGAGTGGACTTGTTCTCCCAAGTGCTTAATATAGTAGATGCTCACTAAAAGCTGTTGACTGGCTACCATAGTTAACCCTGACAGCAAATCTGCAGTTCCATGCTTATAACAACATATAGTTTTGCTTTATATTTGAATATGGCACCTCTGATTGTAGGTTAAAAGGTCAATGACCCATAGTCTTGACCTCATTATGCATGCACAAATTGTCTTGTATTGTTTCATTGCAATTCTAGCACCTGGCTCTTTTATTTCTTTGTCTCACAAACTTAGAGATGGAACTAGCAATTTAGAAGTGAAAGATTCCATAAAATAGATCTGGCAAATCCAAAGGGCAGAAACTTGACCTCAATACCTTCCCTTTACTGTTTATGAAACAGAGTGAAAGAGGATTTGTGTGTAGAAATATTTCTGCACCCCCACAGGAGTCTGACCTCAGGAACTGTGGGACCTGCGAACTTCGAGCTAGCCTTCAGAAACGCTAAAACAAGCATCTGGGGAGGGTACACCTGTTTGTTTGGAGCCAGGGATGTTTCTGGAGGATGGAGGTCATAGGGACTCCAAAAGCTGTTTATTTGTTCACAAATCTTTCTACTCCTCCAGCTTTTTATTCTGATATTTAAATGTTCCCACTGTCCATGTCCTGTCTATAATGTATTTATCTTTCCTGTCTGTCCAAACTTGTGAGGTTGTGAGTCCCAGGTGGAATGGACGTTTGTCTGAATACCCTTAAAAATTTTGCATTCTCCCTAGCTATTAGCCCAGTGCTTTGTTTAGCGCAAGCACTCAAAAAATAGCATTACTATATCTACATCCATACAATCACCATTCCGACCTACCACAATACATAAAATCCAGAGATAAGCCATGGATTATTTGCTACTGAAGCCCCGGATCCTGTACCTTTGCCTGACACTGCATTCAGTCATTGCTGGGAATTCAAGCCTTCCTCTACCACTTTTTAATGGTATTTCTTAAGCACTTAATATATGCCAGGTAAGTACAAAAAATCACATCAGACACAGTCCATGTCCTATTTGGGGCTCCAGGTTTTAATCCCCATTTTCAGATGAGGTAACTGAGACACTGATAAGTGACTTGTCCAAGGTCACACAGCAGACCTGTAGCATAACCAGTATTAAAACCCAGGTCCTCTGACTCCCTGGCCTATGATCCTTCCAGTAGGCCATGCTGTTTCATAAGCATTGTACTAACTGGTGAGGTAAACACAAAGTAATCAAGTCAGTTTTGATATAGTCTCTTTGCTACATGGAGCTCACAGTCTAAGGGGGAAGGGAAATAGGCATTTCATCTTTATTGTACAGATGAGGAAACTGAGGCACAGGGAAGCTTAATGCCTTGCCCAAGATCACACAGTAAGTAATGGAACAGGGGTTAGAACACAAGTCCCATGAATCCTAGGACCATGCTCTTTCAAGTAGGCCACACTGCTTCTAACTTCTTCCCTCATCATCTTACCTTCACTCCACTCCTTCCCAAATATTGACTTGACAACCTGGTTCTCAACTTTACTGGGGCCTCGGGAGGGAGGCAGCTCAGCTGGGCCTATGTGGATGGGGCAGATATCTTAGATCAGGCTGATATAACTCAACTCTTTTTACTGCTTGACAACTTTACTATTACCCACTTGTTGACTAACATGTCCACAACCCCCACCCATTTTTCCATACATTCAGCTTGAATCAATTAATAATTTTTATTGAGCACTTACTCCATGCAGAGCACTGTACTAAGTACTCAGGTGAGTACAATATAATAGGGTTAGTAGGCATGTTCTGTGCCCACAGGGAACTTTCAGTGTAGTCTTGGTTTCTCTCCTCAAGCCCTCATCTCACCACCACCACATCCTTACCACTGATGACCCCAATTGCTTTTTTGGTAAAATTGAAGTCATCCAAGTGATAACTTCCCTAAATCTTCCTATCACCCCCTACCCTCAACATCCCACTGCTGCCTCTTCATCTTTGTCCTATTTCCCAGAAGGTTGTCAAGAGGGGATCTTCTACCTGCACTCTTAAAATCTCCCCTCCTCTTCCTCTATCCCCTTCCACCTCCTAAAGTCATTTTGCTTCTTTCCTCAGCACTATTTTTGATCTTTTACTCTGATGGATCTTTCCCTTCTGCCTTTAAATGAACAATCTATCATTTTTCAATAAAACCCTCTCTTTCTCCCCAAGCCTCTTCCAGCTTTCACTCCATCTCCCCGATTCTGCTTCCTTCCCAAACTCCCAGAACAGGTTGTCCATACTCAGCCAACTTCATTTCTTCTCCACTAACCCACTTCTTGACCTACTGCACTCAGGGTTTCAACCCTGGAACCAACCAAGACAGAGGTCTTATAGGTCACCAGTGACCTTCTTATAATCAAGTACAAAGAGCGATTCTCAAGCAGAATCCTCACAGATATCACGCTGACCTGGACCAGATGGTGAAATCCAGTGATTGGTTACCATCTCTGTGGAGATGACTCCCAATTCTCTCTCCAGCCTGTACCTCTAGCCTGGAATGTCTCCCCTTCTAGACTGTTTCTCCCCCTCTAGACTGTAAGCTCACTGTGGGCAGGGAATGATATTGTTATATTGTACTCTCCCAAACTCTTAGTACAGTGCTTTGCACACATTAAGCATTCAATAAATGCCAATGAACGAATGAATGAGTTTTCATCTGATTTGCAACCCTGCATTTCCGTTTGTCTCAAGACATCTCCATATGAGTATCTCACCCATATCTTAAACTTAGTATTCCTAAAAGAGAACTGCTCATCTTTCCCCCTAGACTAATTCCTACTAACTTTCCCACCTCATTCTACAGTAACACCATATCCCTGTCCCAGAAGCCCGCAGCTACTGAATGAGTCTTGACTACTGTCTTTCAACTCTCATTCAATCTTCTACCAAAACCTACCATAACATTCCCAGATTCACACTTTCTTCCCACTCCTTTCTTCCCACTCTGACTTCCTTCTCCAACTGTTCTCTCTCCAATGGCTTCTTCTCCAGTGCTTTCAGACATGCTTATGTCTCCCCTATCCTAAAGAAACCCTTCCTTGACCCCACAGCTCCCTCCAGTTATCGCCCCATATCCCTCCTACCATTTCTCTCCAAACTCATTGATCAGGTTGTCTGTACCTGCTGTCTCAAGTTTCTCTCCTCCAATTCTCTCTGTGACCCCTTCCAATTTGGCTTCCATCACCTTCACTCCATAGAAACTGGCCTCTAAAAGGTCACCAGTGATCTTCTTGCCAAATCCGATGGCCTCTACTCCATCCTAATCCTCCTTGACCATTCAGTTGCCTTCATCACTGTGGATCCCACCCCCTTCTCCTGGAAACATTATCCAACCTTGGCTTCACTTACACTGTCCTCCTCTGGCTCTTGCCTGTCTCTCTGGATGCTCATTCTCAGTCTCTTTCATGTGCTCCTCCTCTGCCTCCCACCTCCTGGGTTCCCTTCTATTCTCCACCTCACCCACACCCTTGGAGAACTCATTCTCTCATGTGCCTTTCAACTACCATCTCTATGCAGATTTTTCCCAAATCTACATCTCCAGCACTGATCTCTCTCCTCTCTGCAGTCTCACATTTCCTCTTGCCTCCAAGACATCTCTATTTGGTTGTCCTACCATCACCTCAAACTTATATCCAAAACAGAACGCCTATCTTTCCATCAAAACCTTGTCCCATCACTGTAAACATGACCATTTCCCTTCCTCTCTCACCAAGGCCTGTAACACTGGCATTATCCTGACTCCTCTTTCTCATTCAACTCACACATTCAGTCTATCACTAAATCCTGTCAGTTCAACCTTCACAACACTGCTAAAATCTGCCCTTTCCTCTCCATCCAAACTGCTACCACATAAATCCAATAATTTACCCTATCCTGCCTTGATTACTGCATCGGCCTCCTATGTGTCCCCTCTTCAGTCCATACTGCACTCTGAGGCACAGACCATTTTTCTACAAGTGTCAGGTTCATGTTTCCTAACTCCTCAAGAACCTCCAGTGGTTGCCCATCCACCTCCACATGAAACAGAAACTCCTTACCAATGGTTTTAAAGAAGTCACTCATCTTGCCCCTACTACCTCACCTCTCTACTCTCCTTCTACAAACCAGCACACACACTTTGCTTCTCCAATTCCAGTCTACTTATTGTATCTTGATCTTGTCTATCACACTGCTGACCTCTCGCCTACATCCCGCTTTGAGTCTTGAATGCCCTTTTTCTTCATTATCCAACAGATATTCTCCCCGCTTTCAAATCCTTGTTGAAGATATGTCTCCTCCAAGAACCTTCATTTCCTTTTTTCCCCTACTCCCTTCTGCATCACCCTGACTTGCTCCTTTTATTTCCACCTTCCAGTTCCTCCAATTCCTTCCAGCCCCTCAGCATTTATGTACATATCCATAATTTATTCATTTATATTAATGTCTCTCTATCTGGACTGTAAGCTTGTTGTGGGCAGGGAAAGTGTCTGTTACATTGCTGTATTGTACAGTTCCAAGTGCTTAATAGAGTCCTCTGCATACAATAACTGCTCAATAAATTTGATAGATTGATATTTGTTATGGTGTTTAAGTTCTTACTCTGTTCCAGGCACTTTACTAAATGAAGTAAATACAAGCTAAATAGGCTGGACACAGGACATGTCACACATGGGCTCACAGTCTTAATTCTCATTTTACAGAGGATGAAATTGAGGCACAGAGAAGTTAAGTGACTTTGTCCAAGGCCACTTAGAATTCTTTCCAAATTCAGCAACTCAGAAAGGTTATAATAACTGGGATTCATAGAAAGCAGTGTTGGTCAGTGCATAGTGGATAGAGCACAGGCCTGGGAGTTAGAAGGACCTGGGTTCTAATCTTGGCTCAGCAACTCATGTACTGTGTGACCTTGGGCAAGTCACTTAGCTTTTCTGTGCCTCAGGTCCCTCATCTATAAAATGGGATTAAGGCCGTGAGCCCCATGCAGGTCAGGGACTGTGTCCAACCCGATTTGTGGATATCCACCTCAGCACTTAGTACAGTGCCTTGCACATAGTAAGAGTGTAACAAATACCACAATTATTATTATTATTCCTTTTATGTCAGTTACCTCATCTGCAAAATAGGGATTAAGACTGTGAGTCCCACATAGGATATGGACTGTATGCAATCTGATTAGCTTGCATCTACCTCCAGAGCTTAGTAGAGTGGCTGGCTTACAAACACCATACCAAAAAAAAACACAAAAAATTGTAAGCATCCCAATCAGTGGCTGCTTATCTAGAATGAACAATCCTCTTTAAGTATACACAGACCTTTGCCAAACTGTATTTTCAAAAGACGATTTCTATTGTTTTAAAATTAGATTGATATATTTTCAATACATTTGTGAGTCTTGGCTCTTAACCTCTAATTATGTTGAGTGGCTTTGTTTAGCTTCATGACAAATCTGAGTGATGGGTAGGAGGAAGGTCTATTAACCCAATTTTCTAGTTGGGGACTAAAGCAGTAAGTCTGGTTTTTCAGGGAGAAATTTAAATAGCTGAATTTAAACCACTGTACAAGTCATTGGTGGAGACATACCTAGACTCTAATTGAGTGTTCTTTCAACTGAGTGTTGATGAATAGAACTGACTGACCGAAGAGAACTTTTCCCATAAAAACATACAAATATATGAGGAGTCTTTGCTGGAAATGTTTGCCAAGATGAGAACATCTGAAAGGAAACATTGCTGGTAAATTAATGGAAAGCCAAAAGTTTCCTGTGCTTCAGAGGGCTGGTAGTTTGCTTCCTCCTAAAGGTAAAAAGATGTCT
This sequence comes from Ornithorhynchus anatinus, assembly GCF_004115215.2. Taxonomy (NCBI): domain Eukaryota; kingdom Metazoa; phylum Chordata; class Mammalia; order Monotremata; family Ornithorhynchidae; genus Ornithorhynchus; species Ornithorhynchus anatinus. The sequence goes on along the minus strand of NC_041728.1, from coordinate 45,889,817 downwards.
TTATTTCTTCTGATGATGAAAGTAAAACCAATGTCGTGCTCTAGAGATTGGCTCCCTAACTCAGTATTTTCTTTTTTCACACTGCAATATCCTGTCTGTTAATGACTGTGTACAAATATGATGGGAAAAAAGAGCAAATTGTTCCACTGAGTACAGCTTGCACGTTTTATAGCTCACTTTATGCTTCATGCTTTAGAAAGCGGCTTGGTGTTTAGCAATCTATGGCAGGAAGCTAATATAGCTAATCAGCCTCTTTATATGTCTTAGAAAGGGATGAGGGAGTGAAACTGTGTGAATCAAGGCTTAGGGAGTTCCCACTTCTTAGCAAGGGTAATAGTCAGGATGGAAACAACAAAGTCTCAAAGGTTATTCCTCGATCAGGGGGAGAAAGCAAAGTTCAGCAATCCACTCCTTGCCAAAGCTTTCTTTTTAATGTGAGAGAATACACAGGAAACATCCTGAGAGATAAAAAGAAACTGTTCAGATATTAGAATCTCATCTCTATGGATTTTAAATCTTGGGTGAAAGAAAGAGTGGTAAATCTTGAGCATAGGTTCCTCTCTCTCTCACAGGAACCTAAAATTTAACCTAGGTTTGTGGGTCTTGGTTTCCATATCAGTAACATGGCTATATAGCTTTAGCTGATGCCTATAACCTTCTCCCTTTATATTAGGAGCTGAGGGGAGCAGATTCTCTTCTACTGATAATGAAACAATGAAGCAAGGTAATTAAAGATATGAGTTTATATGGGAATTGTCAAAAGAAGTTTATATTCACCCACTTTCTGGAACTAGAGAGAACTTCTTTCATTCAACCCCCCTCACCTCTTGCACTGCCCCCATTGCCACTCCTGCCCCATCCCTGTTATCCTGTCTCATCAACTCCAGTCACTCTACAATCTCTACTCTCACTGATTTTGAAATTCCTCTGTCAGACCATCATCTCCTCACTCGCTTTCCCTTTATATTGTAAACCCACTGTGGGCTGGCAACATGTCTACCAACTCTTTTGTACCCTCCCAAGCACTTAGTACAGTGCTCTCCACATAGTAAGTGCTGAATACATATGATTAATTCATCTCTCTCACACACAGTCTCCCTGCAAATCTATCTTGTTTCCCACAGAGACCTCTGATCTTTGACCTCCTCAAATATTCTAAAGCCATACCCCATTTGGTCTAACATACCCAAACTGCCTTTCTTTGATGTACAAATTGATGTCCTCAACACCAACCACTCCACTGAACTCAACTCTCTCACTTCCCTGTCCCTTTGCCAATCTCATAACACTAATCTGTAACCCTGGGCTATATTCACCATTCCCTCTGCTCTTGTGCTGAGCTGTGGAATGCTGCTGGTGGAAATCTAGGCACTTGTTACACCTCATCCATCATAAATTAATACCCTCCTGCTTTAATTCTGCCTTCTCCTCTGCCCAACACCCAGCTCTCCATCCCAATTGATTCGCATAGCCATTGCCCCTTCCAGCAATTCCAGACATTTTAGTCCCTCCTCAATTCTCTTATCCCCCTACATTGCCCATATTTTTTGCCTAATGACCTGGTCACATACTATATTGACAAAACTGAAACCATCAGGTATTATCTCCTTAAAATCTCCCCTGCTCCTCTCTATTCCCTCCTTTTTTCAATGATATTTGTTAAGCACTTACTTTGTGCCAGACACTGTACTAAATGCTGGGGTAGATTCAAGCTAATGAGATTTGACACATCAATTCTCCTCCACCCTCTTCCCTGTCCAAATAGCCCCAGCATCTCCTCTCAAAATCTACCTCATCCCTTCATACCTTATTAAAACACTTGCACCCATCCTTCTTCCCACCTTCAACCATTTACTTTCTAATGTTTTTTTTTTCCCTGCTTTCAAACATGCTCATGTATTTCCTATTCTAAAAAAGAAATTCAGTCAATCCCATGGTTCCCTCCATTTATTGCCCCACCTCTCTCTTACCATTCCATTTCACTTTTACTGAAGGAGTTGTCTGCACCTGCTGAATCTCCAGCAATTTGCTCCTTGATCCCTTCGAATCTGGTTTTGGCCTTCCTCACTCCACAGAAACTTCCCTTTCTATCACCACCAATGACCTTTTCTTTGACAAATCCAAAATCCTCTACTCCATTCTAATCCTTGTAAACTTCTCAGGTACCTTCAACAATGTAGTCCCCTCCCTTTCTGAAACATTATCTAACCTTGGCTTCATTGATACTGTCCACTCCTTGCTGTCTATCTTTTTGACAGCTCTTTTTCAGTCCTTTTTGCAGGCTCCTCCTCTGCCTCCCACCCTCAATCAATCATATTTATGAGCACTTACTAAGTGGGGACACTGTACTAAACTCTTAGGAGAATTCAAAACAACAATATAATAGACATTCCCTGCCCACAGTGAGCTTACAGTTTAGAGAGGGAGACAGATATTAATATAAATCAATTATGGATATGTTCAAAAGTGCTGTGTGGAAGGGATGGTGAATAAAAGGAGCAAGTGAGGGTGACACATAAGGGAGTGGGAAATGAAGAAAAGAGGAAATGAGGGTTTAGTAAGGGAAAGCCATGAGGTGACTACCTTCTGACAGTGAGGGTCATCAAAGCTGAGTTCTGGGTCCCCTTCTAGTCCTCTGGAGAATTCACTCACCTCCATGGCTTCGACTACCATCTTTATGCTGATGATTCCCAAATTTACTTCTCTAGCCCTGGTCTCTCTCCTTCTCTGCAGTTTCATGTTTCCTCCTGCCCTTAGGACATCTCTACCTGGATGTCCTACTGACACCTCTAATTGAACATGTCCAGAGTAAAATTCCATATCTTCCCACCCAAACTTGTCATCACCCTGCCTTTCCCATTTCTGTAGACAATACCACTATGCTACCTATTTCACAAGTAATCTAGATATTATCCTCTTTTCATCTCTCTCACTGAACCCATGTGTTCAATCTTTCGTCAAATCCTGTTGGTTCTACCTGCATAATTTCTCTAAAACCTACCCTTTCCTCTCCATCTGAACTGCTACTACATTAATCCAGGCACTTATCCTATCCTCCCTTGATTACTGCATCTGCCCCCTTGCTGACCTCTCCACCTCCTGTCTCTCCCCACTCCAGTCCACACTTCACTCTACTGACAGTTCATTTTTTAAAAAAAGGTTCAGTCCACATCTTACTACCTCGCAAGAACTTCCAGTGGATGCCATTTCACTTCTGCTCATACAGAAACTCCTTACCCCTGGCTTTAATCAATCACCTTGCCCCCCTCCTACGTTACCTCACTGATCACATTCTACAGCCCACCCCATACATTACACTCCTCTACTGCCAGCTTGTTCATTTTGCCTAGCTCTCACCTATCTCACTACCAACCCCTTTTCCATGTCCTCCCTCAGGCCTGGACTTCCCTCTCCCTCCATTTACACCAAACCACGTCCCCACTTTCAAAGTCTTATTACAGCTCAAATCTCCTCCAAGAGACCTTCCCCAAATAAGCACTCTTTTTCTCTACTTCCTCTCCCTTCTGAGCCACCTTTGCATTTAAATCTTACCCTTTTATCACTTGATATTCACCCCATCATCAGCCCCACAGCACATATGTACATATCTGTATTTATATTAATGTCTATATCCCCCTTTAAATTGTAAGCTCCTTGTGGGCAGCAGATGTCTGCTAACTCTATTTTACTGTACTCTCCCAACTGCTTAGTACAGAGTTCTGCATGAGGTAAGTGTGCAATAAATACCAATTATTGAATGTTCATTAAACTGTGGTCATTGGTACTCCCAGACCCATAATGTCCTTGTTGTCCTGTCAAAGTGAGAATGAATTTGTCATTTGATTTTGATAGCAGTAAAGTCTGCAAATTATTAGCATAACCCTGATCTTGTAGTTACAAGAAAGTGAGTATCCTTAGGCCATGTGAAAGTGCACTGCAAAACACTCCTGTCACCCCTAAATTGTCAATTAGTCAAATTTATTTTTCATGCCTATTAGCATCTCTGTGCTCATTTCCCCACACTGTAATAAGAAGGCATGTCTCTACTACTAGTTTATAGGCTGCAACATGGTGGACTAAAATTTAAGCTGTGACCCATAAAGCTCTGCTTCCATTACCTTCTCTCTTCCTTCCCCTGGCCAATACAGGAGCCAGTTCTTGACATGAAGACTACATTGGAAGAAATTCATCCAAAATTCCCCAGCCACTGAAAATAGTTCCAATCCAGGCCTCAGGATGTCCATAAGGGCCCAAGACAACCCAATCCAGTACAGAGGAATCCTGTGCTTTCTGGCTTAGAGGACTTGAATCCTCAGTTAGTCTTCAAAACTGCCACTGAAATCCAGAATTCCCAGGGTAACAATACTCAGTGTCATTCTGGACCAGAACAGATTCCTCCAAGGACTTGTTTGGTCCAGATGGGCAAAAATGGAGCTGGGATATACCCAAACTGGCCTCCAGGGGACTAGAAGGTGCAGAGTATTAGTCACTTGGGTGTTGTACCATTCACAAAACATTCTTTTCCATCTCAGATAGCCCAGTAAAATCTTACTGCTTACATTGCTAGAGCTGTAGGTTTCTGAGCCCAATTCTGAATTTGGTTTTATTTCATTATTCCTTGAACTGCTTTTTATTAATATCTAAAAGAGCAAATTTGGCAATCATACCTCAGTATCCTCGGGACAGATCTTTTAAAATCAGCTATCAAACATTATCTCTACATATAAATTTGGACAATGGTATGACTTTTTTCAAAAGCATTCAATTTTTTCAAGTTCCTCCATTGTGACTGGATAGGGTTGAGATCAGGAGCTATGATTTGTCTTGATCTATATATTCTTACTTGTAAATTTACAGTAAGTAATCTTATAATGTCTTGAGGGGTAACAAGCACCCTTCTATTGGGTATGTAACTTGTTATAGGACTGCTACATCTGTTTGCCTGTTGATACTCTTTCTCCCCACCAAGTTGGCTTTTGTATTGATTGCTGATTACCAATGTTTCAGAAGAGGAATCATTTCCTTAGCAGCTATGGGATTACAGACTAAAACCCAGGGAGGTACTGCTGTGCGTTTCCACAGGAAATTTCTTTAAGGTGGACCAATCTACGTTGAAGAAATCTGAGTAGTCCATGGTCTGTGACGTATGCAGGTTTCTCCATTAAATTACCTAATCCCAAATTGGATACAGTGAAGACTGAGTATTTGCCTGACAAGAGATTCTGAGTGTTTTTGTTTGTCAATATTTGGAAAATCTCATGGAAACAGGCTTTTTTTGTGAAATGAAGTAATTTTAATGAACAGTACCTAGAGGAAAGAGGTAAATAAGAGTAAATGATTCAGAAATCATCCCTCTATCACGGCACTGGCAATGTACTTTTTTCCACTCTAATATGTTGCAGTTTGCTTCAGTCCCAACCCAAGGGAAGCATCTCCTCGATGCATAGCTTTAAACTTATTAAATCCCTGTTCCCCTCTTGAGATCAAAATGAGTGTCCAAAGGTGATACTTGGAGATGAAAAAGTTGGTGATGGGTGTTCTCTTCTGCTTTGTCTCGAAGGCAGTTTCTCATTTCCTGCATTTCACTAACAGTTTGTCCTGGATTTGAACTCATGATATGGAACAGCTCTGGGCTTGTAGAGGTTACAGAAGCACATACTCAGTTTCAGCTTGTCCATAAAGAATCTACCAGGTGGCTTCCTCCTGCATAGGGAAAGGATTTTCTGAAAGATGGGCATCATTTTTCAGGAGGAGAGCCATTTTTTTATGGTATTTGTTCATTCCTTACTATGTACCATTCACTGAAAGTGCTAGGGTAGTTACAGGATCATCATGTAATAATAATAATAATAATAATAATGGTATTTGTTAAGTGCTTACTATGTGCCAAACATTGTTTTGAGTGCTGGGGTAGATACAAGGTTATCAGATTTTCCCACGTGGGGCTCACAGTCTTAGTCCCCATTTTACAGATGAGGTAACAGAGACACAGAAAATTTAAGCCCAAAGTCACACAGCTGACAAGTGGCAGGGCCGGGATTAGAACCGACAACATCTGATTTACAAGCCCGAGCTCTTTCCGTTAGGCCATGCTGCTTCTCATGGACACAGTCCTTGTCCTACATAGGACTCACAGTCTCAATTTCCATTTTGCAGATTAGGTAGTTGAGGTACAGAGAAGTTAAGTGACCTGCCCAAGGTCACACAGCAGAAATGTGGAGGAGCTAGGATTAGAACCCAGGTCCTCTTACTGCTAGGCCTGTACTCTTTCCACTAGGCCACTTTGCTTCCCCAGTTGGCCTAGTTTTATGTTCTCCACTCCCCTCCCATAACAGTCCTTGATTTTTTTTCCTTAAATCATGAAACCCTATCACATCCTCAGAAGAGTTCTAAATCAAGCATATGCCTTTTGAGTAGATAGCAACATAATGTGCAGTGAAGAAACAAGGTGAGCGAGACAGAAATATGGCTAGCATTATGAGCCTGGAGAAATTATCAGGAAGAAATGTTACCTAGATGATAAGACACAGGTCTAGGAGTCAGAGGACCTGGGTTCTAATCCCAACCTCTCCACCTGTGACCCTGGGAAAGTCACTTAACTTCTCTGTGCCTCGGTTACCTCATCTGTGAAATGGGGATTAAGACTGTGAGCCCAATGTGGGACAGGGACTGTATCTAACCTCATTAGCTTGTATCTACCACAGGGCTTAGTACAGTGTCCAGCACATAGTAAGCACTTAATGCAAATATATATATTAAGGCATTGGCACTTACTGGCTGCATCAGTGCATCAATTCTTTCAACCCATGAGGGTAATAATTATATGTATTGACCTCCCACTCCCCGAGGTATACTATACTAATGAGGCATTCCATCCACAAAGAACTTAAGTCTAATGGCGGGGAGAGAAACATGAAAATAATTCATTGTCATATTTATTGAGTGCTTACTGTGTGCAGAGCACTGTACTAAGTGCTTGGAAAGTACAGTTCAGCAACAGAAACAGTCTCTGCCCATGTTGGGCTCAAAGTCCAGAAGGGAGGAGACAGGCATCAAAACAAGTAAATAGGCATCAATAACATCAATATAAATAAATATAATTGTAGATATATACACATCATTAATATAAATAAATAGAATTATAAGTATGTACATATATACACAAATGCTGTGGGGGGAAGAGGGTAGAGCAAAGGGAGCGAGTTGGGGCAATGGGGAGGGGGAGCAGAGGAAAAGGGGGGCTTAGTCTGGGAAGGCCTCCTGGAGGAGGTGAGCCGACTAGAAATCTCAAAAATAAATATACATATGAAAGAATTCTGCAGTTCCCCAAAGCAGTGATTTACTAAAGTAGTGATGGTCTAAAAGGCTTTGTGATCATCAGTATATTCTTGTGCTTATGATCTGGTCAAAACTGAACCATGAAATCCTACCTTTTCTAGTTTCTGATAAAGTACAGCTTTGAGTTCTTGCTTTTTCAAGAACAGTTTTATAAGAAACTGATTTCATTTTCTCAGTTTGGGAACCAAACTGCCACAGTTTCATGTAACTCTGTAGGCATTTATTTTTGCTTGAACACCAGCACTACCTGGGGGTATAAGCGGGATTAGAAGCTTAACTCTATTGATTCTTGCCCGTAAACACGAGATTCAAATGATCTCCAGATTTGCATGGAGGAAGCAATTTCTTCCTCAGGGCCTTTTGGCATTTTGGCAAGGATCTTGAGTTGCATTTTTTTTTTCTTCCTGTTCGGGCCTTTTCTCTCTGGGGCAATATGCAGGCTCATCCATTAGGATCATATGCATGTAATCCTGAACAATTTCCTGCAATTTAAGAAGGGGTGGGCACTAGTGACCCTTGACTTTCTAGTTTTTATTCTCTAGTTTATATGTGTGAGTGTGTGTGTTTTCCTCCTCTGAAATCACAGCTATAAACTAACCACAGGGGGGAATGGAACTTCTTTTAGGCATTATGATGTCCATTGTGAGCTTGATATCCTGATTTACGTTCCTTTTGTTTTTTTCCCCAGTAAAGTTTCTATAGTTCTGATTTCCCTAACACATGCAATGTGATGAAAGCTATGGGACTCAAGACCCCGATCAGTGCACACTCACTCAATATCCCCAATCTGAAGAAATGTCATTCCGTTTCAAATGTCAGTGTTCGCTCTTTCATACAGTGCAAATCCTTCTTAGAAAATCCCCTAGGCAACTCTGATGGGTTGATGCTGGCTTAAACCTGAGCTGAGAAGGGTAGTTCCATTTCGTTAGTGCTCAATATATTAAGTGTTTGTGGAAGAGTATGATGTGTACACCGAATGACAACTGGAATGCGGATGAAATTTCTGTCTTTCCTTTCCTGATGGGATTTTGTCTGTAATGGTTTAGACCAGGGAGGATTTTTTTTTTCTTTCTGAGAATGGTTCACTTGAATCAGTTTCTCTCTATGTTTCTAAAGTGCCACACAAATTCACAATAAAGAAGATGAAACAACAATCCAGCTCTGAAAAAGTTCAGAACTGAATGACTGACACTTCAAAAGGAGTAATCTGGGTTGGAGTTTCGAAAGAATCTCCTGAAACAAGCAAAGCCAATTTGCAGTAAGCACCATTTCTGCATCCAGACAGGCATTTGCACACACAAAATGAGTAATTGCCCAAACAAGTCAAGTAATTAAACACCTGCCTGAGTATTTGTCTTCATATAAAACAAATAACTGCACACAAATAGTTGAGGAGATGCACAATAATATGCCTTGGATCTGTAATTACCTGCCCTGTAGAGGCAGCATCTGAGATGATTCTGTCCAGAAAAAAAAAAAATTCATTCAAGTTATTGCTAGAATTTGTCTAGAGTACTATAAGAATGCTCTGCTTATGGTACTGTAGGTTATTTTAAAACCATTTTAGTTTTATCTCAATCAGCTAAGTGCTGAATTTCTAATATTTTGGGATGTTCAAATAGAAAAACAAGAGAATAAAACATCTTCAGGGCAAAAAATGTCATCTCTTAAATTCTACACAATCTCTGATGCCTACCTAAGAGGGACACAAGCTGACACAAATGAAAAAATGTACAATTGGTATTAGTAGAAGAGCATTTGTACAAACGTTTAAAGCAAAAGTAACAATTCAGTAAATACTTTCTGAGTTGTTAATAAATGTTCATGGTTGCTGAAGTGACTGATGGGACCTGTAGTGCACTGCCAAGAGAGATCCAGCTGAAAATCAGACAGCCTTCTATTACACAGAATGACTGGTCACCCTAGATGAGGACTAGTCATGGGAATGTCTCTTTGAAATAGGAGAAACAGTTAAATAAAAGGCAAGACACGCCATCACCTCACCAAGTACTCATAAAGCCATTCATGAGGACTTCGGAGTGTCCCAAGGGTAGTGATTCAGTGTTCTTCATAGAGAGAACATCTTGAAAACTGCTGGTGATCCAGACCTTGGACACCTGTGCTGACTTAGGACAGACTTTGAAGAGATTTAAGGAGAGAACAAGAAAAGAGAGCTCCGTGGGAAGTGAACATATGCTGGAGCAGCAATCTGTACATGAAGGCTGAAAGACTTGAAAGAGAAACATTTTCAGTGCTCTAAAACCAAAGTTCTATAAGCCAGTGCTACTGAATGAATTGGAAAGAATGATGTTGACCCTGCTTCTCTGTCATATGTTAAACTACTGGGAGACAATCCCCACAGTTTACTGAGCATCTTGACATCCTATGCTTTCTTTCCATATTGTTTTGAACTGTCCTCCCATTTCAGGACAAGCAACCCAAGTTTTTAATCCAGTGCTCTGCACACAGTAAGTTCTCAGGAAATACCACTGGTAGATTGATTGACCCCTGAACTCTTAAATGATGTAAGAGTTTCCAGTCAGGGCATCTTGACTGGTTTGTTCTTTTAAGTCTATCATCTCCCAGTCAATAACCCCCACACAAATCTCTGCCCACTCTGCCCCCATGTGCAGAATGAAAACTTAGAACCTCTGGTTAGAAACTTATGCCTGGTTATTTAAGAAATGATGATAACCTCCAAAGTCTTTTCAAGATCAAGTTTTAATCCTTTCCCTACCTCCTCTAAATAGTGAATGCAAGTAGTGGGAGCAAATGCTAGTTGCTCCTAATAAGTATTGTAGATGTTAAATGTAGAGTTCTTATAAAAGAGTTACAGAGTTGAGAAGAATTTGAATAACAATTTTTCATCCTACAGTGGAAACTTTAAACACTCTTGATTTTAACTTGAAATAAAACCCAGGACATTCCAGGAGGTGAAAAATATTGCATTCTGGTTCTATTAAGTAGTGTTTATCATTTCATTGATTTATGAACTATTTTGTGTTTTTCCTCCCCAGTAACATTGTTTAATTGATAGAAAAAAAATTGTTTTGATATACTAAACTCAGTTTATCCCTATGGGCATATTTTTTTCTTCATGAAATTTGTTAAACTGAACAGGTTTAGATAAATGGTAAGGGAAAATGAAATGCATCTGAAAATCTTTGCATTTGTTTGACCATATCTTACAGCCATATACAAAATGAATAAAATACTTCTTATAAACTTTAAATAGGCAATTCAAAACAACATATCTCTTTTTGAAAAGTGACCCTCTCCTATAAAAATCCTCTTCTTTGTTTTTGTTTTCATTGTGTTAACTTCATACATTCCCTCAATATAGCAAAAAAAAAGGTGGGGAAATCCACGACATTGCTGTTATGCTGTGCCTTGTCCCATTTTGAAACAAATTAATAGAGTTCAAAGGAAACTTGAGAGGCCATTCAATCAATTGCCTGGCTCATAGGCAGAATGAGACAATTGCCCTATTCTTGAAGCTCTCTCATAGCCTCATTTATTCAAAAGTCAGTAGAGTTGTCCTCAGATTTGAAATGATCTGACAAGTGATGTGACTCATCTGTGGGTGTGAATAATTTTGAGAAGGGCTCTCACACATTTTATCCATGAAAATGCAGTACTATATCTTTTCTGGTTAATTGTCATTTGGGTGAGCATTGCCCAGACACCAGTGGTTAAGAAAGGGAAGTTATGTCCTACTGCCACGCAGAATATTTGAGTTGTTTTTTCAGTAGTAGGGATGGTTTACACCAAGTGATCCACGTACTCTTGCCCGGTCTCACTGTGCCTGGTGCCATACTTTGAGAGATGGCTGGTAGGGATGTATTGTGAGAGGGCAGGTTTCCAAAGCCATGAACTCCCCATTCACTGATTCTGAATAAACCTGCTCAGTCAATCAGTAAGGACCTCAGAGGTTTGGTTACAGGTTCTTTTTCTCTCTGTCTCTCTCTCGATATATATATACAGCCTCAAAATGTGTCAGAAATAGAACTGAACTCATAATATATTGAATTTGTATAGTGCATTTATTTTTCTAAAGTGTTTCAAATCAACCATCTCATTTTATTTTTTCAACATCCCTTAGGAAGGGGTGAAAGTTGTTATCCCAATTTTCTGATTAGGAAACTGAGGGGTTCCATGACAGGGGTGTGGTTTGCACGAGAGGCACATAATTGGTTGACAAATTTGTTTGGGCATACTATCCAATTTACCATTCTCTAGAAAGGGTTGAACTATAACACAACATGGTTCTTCCTCTCCCAGCCAGTCTTATGACATCATCCGATACTGGCCTCGTGCTTGCCTCCCACTGTGTGACCCTGTTAGAGTAGGAAGTGGACACATCTTTCCCTGGTTTGGGGGTCTCCCCTGCCTCAGACCACTGCTGTTCCTGGGACCTTTTTTTGGTCTTTTTTTTAATTAAAAGAAAACAAACACATTTTGGCTCTTCTTCCCATCCTGGGACCAGAGCCAGAGGGTCTGGGGTTTGGTGAAGAACCACAGGTGCTTTCCTGCTTTCTGTCCTCCTGACTGATGAGTGGGGAGATGAATCTCAGGCAGCGCTAATCTTCCTGAGGAGCTGGGACAGAGCCAGTTTGAGGGGTTGGAAAAAAATTTCCCCTCTCCAGCTACCACTCTGAAGTCCAGGCTAATGAGTGGGGAGATGAACCCCTAACACTGGCCCCTACGGAAGCAGCCTTTCTATCCCCTGGTCCAGCTGTGATAACAGTGCATAAGCTCACATGCCCCTTCACCCACAAGCCTGGTGGTGGTTGTTTAGTATCAGGGGCTCTCCTCGCCTGACTGAGACAGCCTCGGCTGTGGTGACCCAGACTAGGGATCCCCTTGCCCCTGCTGCAGGTGTCAGTTCCAGGTTCAAGCACACACACTTTGGCTTTGGAGGAAGTCTTGCATGTTCATGTCCTCCGGTATGCGAAGTCCTTCACAGAAAGTCACACGGCCCCCTGCCTGGAAGATTGGATGACCTAGTCATTTAAACTGTGAGCCATTCAACCAAACTGATAGTTTGTCAAATCATCTTGAAAGATTTTGCCTCATTAACATTTCATAATACAAAATGCACCAACCTACTGTGGATCCACTCTTGAATCATGAAAGATCCCAACATGGGATGTGATGTCATCACTAAGCATTTAAGTACTAATAATGTCTTGTAGCACTTATGCACATTGCACGTACTCTTTTATTTCCCTCAGCCTGTAATTTATTTAAGTGTTTGTCTACCCATCTAGATTGAAATCTCCTTGAGGGCAGGGTTCTTATATATTCATTTCTATTGTACTCTCCCAAACTCTGCTTACAGCAGGCCCTCAGTAAATGCTATGGATTTGTTGGAATCATGTAGCAAATGACGTCAGAAATCGAGAGAAGGCTCAAATTTGACTTTTTTCTAGAAGAAAAGGTATAACAATTCTGAGATAATTTAAAAAAGCACTGACCAAAGAAGTAGTAGTAGAAGAGAAAGGGAACAAAGAAACAGAGAGGAGACAGACAAAGAGGAAGAGAGAGAAAGGGAGAGAGACCAAAAAAGGGATGGAGAAAATGAGATGTAGAGATGGGGAAAAGGGGAGAACAGAGGGAAGCAATAGACTTTAAGCTCACTGTGGGCAGGGAACGTGTCTACCAACTCTGCTGTATTGTACTGTCCCAAGACCTTAATACTTACTGTGCACACTAATTGCTCAATGAATAGCATTGATAACTCACTTAACCTATCCTTCTCCATTGCCATGACTATTTCCGACTTGTTCATCCCAAGCGCTTAGTACAGTGCTCTGCACACAGTAAGCGCTCAATAAATACGATTGAATGAATGAATCGTATTTATTGAGCGCTTACTGTGTGCAGAGCACTGTACTAAGTGCTTGGAATGTACAATTCGGCAACAGATAGAGACAATCCCTGCCCTATATACCATAGTTTTCCTCTTATGCTGTTATTCTGACCTGGTCTAGACAGTGGCTTCCTGACACTCCTCTCCCCATCTTCAAAGCCTTATTGAAGGCACTCCTCCTCCAAGAGACCTTCCCTGACTAAGCCCCCCTCCTCTTCTCCCACTCCCCTCTTTGTCACCCTGACTTCCCCCCTTTATTAGTCCCCCCTCCCAGCCCCACAGCACTAGTATCACATATCTGTGATTTATGTATATTAATGTCTGTCTCCGCCTCTGTACTGTAAGCTCACTGTGGGCAGGGAATGCAACTGTTTATTGTTTACTGTACTCTCACAAGTATTTAGTACAGAGCTCTGCACCCAGGAAACACTCAATAAATATAATTGAATGAATGAATGAACTCTCAGGAATGATCTGGAAGATGGAGAACACTTTGAAGAGGAGAGCATTCATAGGGGGAAGATGGTTAAAATGAGAGGGTAACCTAGACAGTAATGAATATTTTCATCAGTGAGGAGCGAGAAGTATTTTCAAAAATAGTGAAGTAGGATATTATTAAAGGACAAAGAACATATTTCAGAATAGAAATATAAGGCAAAAAAAATGCAGTAAGAGATGATGCCCTGGTCCCTCAAGTTAACCCCTCCCTATGGCCCTAACCCACATTGTGCCCTCACCTTTCATGGGCTTGCCACACCTCTCGCCATCCCCACATCCTTTCCTTTAGAGTGCCACCTGCTTCCTCTTCAATCGCAAACTTGGCTAGTCTCCAGCAACAAACCAGAGCTGCGTGGGAGGGGAGGGAGTACTGTGTGTGGCTGGTTAATTGACAGGGGGAGTGTAAGCATGCTCCATACAGCTGTCCTTAGTGACAGCTCTTGGCAGATAGTGGTTTCAGTGGCAGTGGTCATTCACATTGCTCAGGACAAATATGAGGTGCCCAAGGGCTTCCAGAAGCCTCTGTGATCATCCAGTCCTACAAATCAGAAATTATTACTAGTGCCATCAGAAATGCTGGCACTAGAAGCTAAATTTCCTGACTTTTAGAGCTGGGTGTAGCATTTCCATTAGACATTCCTGCTTTTGTGATATCATTTGGCAATATTTTGCAGCTTTCAGATCCTTACTTTACATTCATCTCAGGTCTATCATTTTATGCCATTCAATCCTGTTTTCCATGTCTCTTCTTCCCTCCCCAACTTCTGTTACTTCCTTATTCTCTCATTATGGGTACCATCCTTGTAATGGTTGGAGAAGACAGAGTTTAATGCAATATCTCATGTTTGACAGATGGCATCATCTTTTTAATATCTAAGACCACAAGGACCCCCAGCTTTGTTGCTGTTAAACTAAAGGGAGATTATACCACTGCTCAATAACTAATACCCTGCCGCCCTCTTACCCACCTGGGGTATCTGTGGCCTTGATGAAAGACCATGGGACTGGAAGTCAGGAGATCTGGGTCCTAATGAAGCAGCATGGCCTATTGACTTGAGCAGGAGTTTGGGAGTCAGGCAAATATATGTGCCTCAGTTACCTCATCTGTAAAATGGGGATTAAGATTGTGAGCCCCATGTGGCACATAGGCTATGTCCAACCTGATTACTTTGTATCTACCCCAGCACTTAGTACAGTATGGTACTTAATAAGTTAAGTGCTTAACAAATACCACAGTTATTATTAATCTCAGATCTGCCACCGACTTCCTCTGTTACCTTGGCACATTACAGAACCCCTCTCTGCCTCAATTTCCTTATTTGTAAAATGGTATTATTTGGTCACACTCTTTCTAAGATTTTGACCCTGTGTGGGTTAAGCCAGTTCTCAGCACAGGGTGTGGCACAGAGCAAGAGCCCAATATCAATAATAATATCAATTATTATTATCATCATTCAGAGCAAGGAAGAGGAGAGGTCCGATAACAAGAGGAAGATTCAAAATGACCTAAGAAAATAAATGCTATGGACAAGAATCAGATTCTTGGGCTTCTTTCATTGTTAGATTTAAGGCAGGAAGTGTTGGAACATTCCCTCATCTCTTTATCATTCTCCTGATATTTCCACCATTGCTGCCAATTGAAATTTGCACATTAAGAAAATAATGTGTTTTAATTGATTGGAAGAGATCATTCCTGGGTTAAGTTTTTATTGTTTATCTCCTCAGAAACCATTACTAAGACTTAAAGCAAAATTAATCAGATAATTTATGCAAGAAATCATCTGTCTTCATCAACTGCCCAAAGGATCTATGAGAAGTCCTACTAGTTCCTTTTGGCCCAGCATTTAAGCACTTTTTCAGCCCAATTTCTATAGAAACTAAGACTGATTGGCATTTTTGTGGCACTGGCTTTTATTATTACAAATACGCTCTTGGTGGGCTTGTCAAATTTTGTCAGGTAGATTTATACATTTGTAATCACAGACAAATGGCATGAGATTTCTCTATTATTTTCTCTCCAATTCTATGAAGCTTTATATCATGATCCTAACCCATCTTACAAGAGGTTATCGTTGCTCCTGTCATATGGGCTAGTATTCTTATTCCTGGCCTTTTCTCAAAGAACTGTACTTTGTTGCCTGGTATTCCAAAGAGAGGGTGGGGTATATGACCAACCTTCTCTATTTGAAGGCAAAATTAATCAAGGAGCATACGTGAACAAAAGGACTTGGTTTTGAATTATTAGATTACTGAAGTGACTCTAGCTTACATTTTTACCTTGTAGCACAGTGAACAATGAGTCCATTTATAAAATTCCCATTTGTTAAATATTTTTAATTAACTCAATGGAGGATAGGATCTAAATCAGTAATGATCAAACCCCAAGTGGCTTCTATGTACAGTTTGTACAAGCACCTAATGAAAAATAGCTTTATTCAAATTAGTTTAACCCCCTGAGTCTCTGTAAAAGTAAGCTAGAAATCTAGTGAGCCCAAACTTACACTTGAGATTTGAAATCTTTCCTGTTTCTGATGGGAAATACCATGAGAAGAGCCTTTCTTTCAGACCTGAACTATTTCTGGTTTTGATCCAGCTAAAATGTGAAAGTACAGAGGCATCTCTGAAATGAAATCAGAACAGCCTGGGTTTGGAGGAATGTATTTGAACTATACCACATTTTTATGAAGAGGAGTTTTTATCAGGGATATGAGTTGCTAGTCGGGAAGGGGATAAAGCAGAAAACATAGGAGAGTAATGCTGGATTTGCAGGATCCAAGGTGCATCCAACTTCTCCTGGTGATGGTTTCAACAGCATATCAAGGCTGAACTCAAGGCTGGATTGAAATAGAAGTTAAAACAACCATAATTCACCACCTCACCAATTACCTACATTTTAGCAGGGAGGTTTTCCTGACTCTCCATCCTTCCTGGAGACAAGCTATGCAAAGAAAAGTATCTTGATATGACCCTTTCTATCTCAGTGAGCTAAGAGAACAGTTATTTTGTGGACCCCAACAAAGACCTAACTGCAAAAATCAAATAGAGACAGTGCATGGAGGAGTGGAATTTTTTGAGGGGGAGGGGAATTGAAATGTAAAACTTTTGTTTTATGTCTGTTGGAGGTAGTTGTGTGTTGAGTACTGATGCATTCTTGCATTTTCAAGACCTGTTGTGTACACATAATCATATTATGTATTTTTTTTTAAATCAATTGAGAAGGATTTGGGGACACTAGTGTTTATGTGTCCCCTAAATCATTTATCACTCATTTTAAGACTCTTTGATCAATAACTGGAAGATGAAAGACTGGAACCAAAGGATCAATCCATTAATGGTATTTATTGAGCCTTTACATTATACAAAGCATTGTACTAAGCAAATGGGAGAATGCAATACAGCAGAATTCTCTGCCCACAAGGAGTTTATGGTCTACTGGGGAACACAGTAGACATAAATAAATTATGGATATATGCGTAAGTCCTGTGGTCCTGAGGGTGGGGTGAGTATCAAGTGCTCAAAGGGTATGGACCCAGGTCCATAAATGACACAGGAAGTAAAGCTTAATCGAGAAAGGACTTTTGGAGGAGATGTGATTTGAAGGTGGACAAAGCAGTGAACTGGCATATATGGATGGGGTTGCTGGGCAGGGTAGTGGGGAGTTCCAGGCCAAATAATATTGAGGTACAATGAGTAGGTGGGTGTTTGAGGGGTGAATTGTGCAGACTAGATTGTTGTAGGAAGTCAACGAGCCAAGATAGGAAGAGACGAGATTATTGAGTGCTTTGAAGCTGATGGAAAGATGTTTGTTTTTGTTTCATGTTTAGGTGGATGGGCAACCACTGGAGGTTCTTGAGGAATGGGGTGAATAGAGTGAATTTTTTTTAGAAAAATTATTCCGGAAGCAGAGTGAAGTATGGACTGGGGTGGGAAGAGACAAGAGACAGGGAAATCAGTGGGAGGGCTGATGAGATAGTCAAGGAAGGATATAAATGCTTAGATTATCATAGTAACAATTTGGATGGAAAGGAAAAGATGCATTTTGGCTATGTTGAAGAAAATAGTACAGGTAGGACTTGGTGACAGATGGAATATATGGTTTAAATGACAGAGGTGAGTCAAGGACAATGCCATGATTATAGGCTTGTGAGTTAGGAAGGATATTGGTGTTATCTACAGTGATGGGAAAGATGGGGCCAGGACAGGGTTAGGACTATAAGTATAAGATAGAAAACGAACATTTCCCCATTCAGCAGAAGAACTAAAATGAATGAACAAATAAATAAGGATCTGAGATCCTTTGAGATCTCATTTGATTTAAACCCTGAATGAAGTGTGTCACACTTTATAAAAAGTGTCTACTTTGCCATTGCTTAACCATCCCAACTATTTGAGGAGGGAACATGAAATTGTCACTGACCACAGTAACACTAACTGTGAACTTTCTGTTCTGTTTTTATTCCTAAGAATAATACGACAGTGACCACATCAAATGTTCCTCAGTTTTTGTAGATTACTGTACCAATCAGCAATCAATCCATACCATTTATTGAGAGTTTTCTCTGTGTAGGCCACTATACTAAATGCTTGGAGAGTAGAATAGAATTAGAAGTCATGACTCCAGTCTGCTAGGGGAGACAGACAGTAAAATAAATTACAAACAGGAGGAAGCAACAGAGAGAGTTTAAAGATAAGCATATAGGTGCCACAGGGCGGTTACCCAATTGCTTAGGGGGTGAGTATTTTAGCGTGTAAGTGTTGCATAAATGCTGAAGTGGCAGATATCTTAGTGCATAAGTGACACATAAATGCTGAAGTATCAGTAGACAGTGGGAAAATGAGAATTTAAAGGGAATTGCTTTTAGAGGCAATGTGATTTTAGTAGAACTTAAAGATGGCTAGAACAGTGGTCTGCAGGATAATAGTAATGATGATATTTATTAAGCACTTACTATGTGCCAAGCACTGTTCTAAGTGCTGAGGTAGATACAAGGTAATCAGGTTGTCCCACATGGGAATTACAATCTTAATCCCCATTTTACAGATGAGGTAACTGAGGCACAGTGAAGTTAAGTAGCTTGCCCAAGGTCATACAGCAGTGGCGGAACTGGGATTAGAACCCATGTCCTCTGACTCCCAAGACTGTGCTTTTCCACTAAGCCAGGACAGGAAGGGGGAGGAAGTTTCAGGCAGCAGGGAACAAGTGAGCAGCTAGTCTATAGCTAGAGAGACAAGAATGAGATAAAGTGACTTGGTTAGCATGTGAGGAGTGAAGCTTGTGAGATGGGTGGTGTGGAAGAGGAGCAAGGATGGAAGGGAAGCAAGGATTAGTAGATGGAAAAACACTGATTGAATGCCCTGAAGCCAATGGTCAGGAATTTCTGCTTGAGGCAGAGAGGAATGGATAACCATTAGTGGGTTTTGAGTTATTGGAAGATGTCTATAAAACGATGTTTACTGGAAAATGTCTGTAAAACTATGTTTCAGAGAAATGATCTGGGCCATAGATTGATGTGTGTATTGAAGAGGAGAGAGGCTGAGACCAGGTGATCTGTGAGGAGGAGGATGCTGTTTTCAAGTCAAGAAATGACAAGTGCTTGGATAGCATAGTGGTAGTTTATATGGAGAGGAAGAGGAAGGTTCTGGAGATGTTGTGAAGAAAAAACCCACAGGATTTGGCACCTGACTAAATATGCAGGTTGAAATCATACAGGATTCAGGGATGCCATATTTTCAGACTTGAAAGACCGGATGGATGGTAATGATGTCAACAGCCAGAATAATACTATAGTCACTATCATGTTCTGTTTCACTTTCAACACCCCCACCACTATACCCACACCTGTGGCTTCTTATCCCAGTCCATTATGCCCCAAAATTCCTAGGAGTTCAATCAGAATGCCTAGTTCTCACTTCCAGCCCTCTATTCATTCAGTTGTTACTAAGCACTTGGGAAAGTACAATACAGCAATAAACAGTGACATTCCCTGTCCACAACAAGCTTATAGTCTAGATGGGAGGAGACAGACATCAATACAAATTAAAAAAATTACAGATATATACATAAACACTGTGGGACTGGGAGCAGGGAAGAGCAAACGGAGCAAGTCAGGGGTATGCAGAAGGTGTAGAAGTGAGGCTTAGTCTAGGAAGACCTCTTGGAGGAAATGTGCCTTCAATTTTTAGGAAGGCTTTTAAGTGTGGGAGGATAATTGTTGGATCTGAGGAGGGAGGGTTTTTCAGGCCAGAGGCAGGTCATGGGCGAGGGGTTGGCACCAAGACAGGCTAGATCAAGGCACATTGAGAAGGTTAGCACCAGAAGAGCTAAGTGTGCATGCTGGGTTTTTAGAAGTGGTGTAGTTTAGTGGAAAGAGCACGGGCTTGGGAGTCAGAGGTCATGGGTTCTAATCCTAGCTCCGCCACTTGTCTGCTGTGTGACTTTGGACAAGTCACTTAACTTCTCTGTGCCTCAGTTACCTCATCTGTAAAATGGGGATTAAGACTGTGAGCCACACGTGGGACAACCTGATTACCTTGTCTCTACCCTAGCACTTAGAACAGTGCTTGGCACATAGTAAGCACCTAACAAATACCATTATCATCATTATTATTATTGGAAGGAGGGGACAAGATGATGGGGTGCTTTAAAGCCAATGTTGAGGAGTTTTTGTTTGATACAGAGATAGATGGGCCACTACTGAATTTTTTGATGATGGGGGGTGACATGCCCTGAACATTTCTGTGGAAAAATGATCCAGGCAGCAGAGTGAAGTATGGACTGGAGTGGGGAGAGACAGGAGGCTGGGAGGTCAGCAAGGAGGCTGACGCAGTAATCCAGTGGGATAGAATAAGTGATTGTATTAACATAGTAGCAGTTTGGTTGGAGAGGAAAGGGTGGATTTTAGTGATGCTGTGAAGATGGAACCGGCAAGGTTTAGTGACGGATTGAATATGTGGGTTGACTGACAGAGAGGAGTCAAGGATAATGCCAAGTTTACAGGTTATGAGACAGGAAGGATGGTGGTGCCATTTACAGTGATGGAAAAGTCAGGGGGAAGACAGGGTTGGGGTGAGAAGATAACCTATGTTTTGGACATGTTAGGTTTGAGGTGACAGGAGGACATCCAAGTAGAGATGTCTTGAAGGTGGAAGGAGATATGAGACTGGAGAGAGGGAGAGCGATTCGTGCTAGAGATAGAGATTTGTGTATCATCGGTGTAGTGGTGGCATTTCAAGCCGTAGGACTGAATGAGTTCTCCAAGGGCATGGGTATAGATTAAGAATAGAAGGATACCCAGAACTAAACTTTGAGGGACCACCACAATTCCTCCATCACTTCCTGGTAAGTCTGTATATATGATTAGTGGATCTTCGCCTGAGGGTATTGCTACTTAGGTGGCTCCCGTCATATCATCACAAGTCAGGCACCCAGAATCCCATGTAATCTGATCCCAGAAAACCCAGAGGTAAAAAGAGGTTGAGGCACCCCCTGGACAAATCAAAGGGAAGTTTCAATAGGCTGAAATTGTTCCAATTGCAAAACATTTGATTAGCTTATTTGAATGTCAACCTGTGTGTGTCTTCACTTTGTAGGTATATAATTTCCCACTTGCATTTCATAATCACTTTGAGAAATGATGGAGATGCTTTCAGTTTCTAGGGAAGATACCATGGGGCATCACTTCAACACAGTCCCAATCTGAGAACCATATGCTGCACAAGCATAAAGCAACTCTGTTGATATATTTATAGTGCCTGAACTATGTATCTCACATAAGAGAGATAGATTAAGCTTAAAGAAAAAAATTCCATAGTAAGGGGTTGGGGACAAAGAAATATCTAAATAACAAAATATCTTTTCTCAAGTTCTAAACACAGGCATCTTCTAATTGCTCCCAGATCTCCAGTGTGGCATTTCTAGAAATAATTGTTATTTAAGGAAGCACTTTAAGCAAATGTTTCTCAACTAGTAAATTAGGCTATTTGTGGCTGAAGTGTAATTTTGGTACGTTCAGAGCCTAAAATTGCCATTTTTCCTTCAAATACAGTCATACTGGGGAGTGGGCAAGAGGGACTTAAATGACTCCTAACTATTTGGAAAGAATGTGGCTTTACTTAATAACGATAAAAAAGTTTTCAAAAAGATTGTCACAAATCCCCAAACTGGTAGCTACTATTAAGGTAATTATTGGATAGACTTACAGCTCCAACTGTGGTATTTCTGACTCACTGACAATCAAAGCGAAAGGAACAAAAAATATGAGTCAGGAACACGAGTTCATTGACGCACATGGTGAGTTCTATGCTTGCACTAATTCAGTGGAGCAAGGTTCTCCTTAAATAGGGTCATTACTAGCATGAATATATATATTAAAAACACCCCAGATTCTAATACCATTCATTTAGCTGGATCGACAGTCTACCACAATCGAAGCTAACCTCTGATTTGTTAGCTTTTTCTCTCAATGAGTCAGAAAGTTTAGGCTTTCCACTCAAACTATTGTTCATATTTTAAATAACATTTGGGTAGGGGGAATTTAACCTAATTTTTTATCTAATTTGAGGCTGGCTACATGTTGCCTCTCTGCGATGGTCAAGGCATGTTATGTTAGCAAAAAAGTGTTATAGGAAAACCGTTATGTGGACCAATCTTCAAGTAACACATCCTCTTGGAAAGTAGCTCATTGTCTCTCACCAAATGTCATTTATTCCGCACTGTGTTGAACAAGGCAGCTCCCTGAAAACTGCATTCATATGGGCAAAGTTATGGGCAAAGCTGAAATTGGCCAGCAATGAAGTCAGTGGTATTTATTGAGTATGCAGAGCCCATAGTATTAGGGTTAAGTGTATGAAATACCTTTAGTCCTCCAGGTCTTCTCATACAATCCCAGAATTTTCCATTCTCCTTTGGAGAAAAAAAATGAAAAGAAGCAACCCTGTGTGACTACTACTTCTGTGTTCTGTTGGCCATGACCAGCGGATGGACAAGGACCTTGCTGAGGAGCCATCTTCTAGCTGAACTCTGGACCTGGAATTGCCCCAAGGCACCTGGAGTCAGTAGCTAGAGCATGCCTGGGTGGTTGTGACTCTGAGGAGCAGAGAAGCTGACCTTTTGACTTTCACCATTGATTTGTCCTGCTGTACTGTCTCTTCCCCTCACGCTTTTCTTTGCCCCTAAATTCCTAGTTCCTTTCTTTGCCTGCTCTCAGCTTTCCTTCCTCAGATGTAGAGAAACTCCAAGGTCTGAACATAGGACCTGATATTGTCCCTGGTGTGCCAAATAAGTCAATCTGGTTTCCAAAAATGTAGACAAGGACTCCAAAGTTTGAATTATTCAATCATATTTATTGAGCACTTATTCATCTGTATTTACTGAATGCTTGCAGTGTGCAAAGCACTGCACTAAGCCCATGGGAGAGTACAATATAACAATGAACAGATACATTCCCTGCCCACAATGAGTGAAGAGCATGGTACTAACCACTTGGAAGAGTACAATATAACAAAGTTGGTAGACATGTTCCCTAACCACAAGGAAACACTGAAGTGCGGGGTTGGAATATCTAGAGAAGCAGTTCTTACACTGAAGGTATTTCCACACTGAAAAATACAGCAGACCTTCAGTCCTGAGTGGACCATTTGGCCTAGCTCCCTATAGCTGGGATAAGGATGTCTCCTGATAAGGCTGCTTTCCTAATAATATAACCATTCCCCATCATTCTGAGTAACGATCTATACACAACCCATTAGTTATTTTAAGTAATATCACTGTGACTGCCGGTCATATTTTCTGGTTTCTCACCCTGTAGCTCAAACTGGCATATGGCTAGATGACCCTCCTGGGCAAACAAAACTGCTGCATTCATTGATTTCTCCTCGTTCATCCTCAGATTGCACTAGGAGTATGTGAGCTGGGACTAAAAGGCCTTCCCTTGGCTACTCTGCTGTTAGTCAGCTTGGCAAACTTAACTAAGGTTTATGGTACACATGTGAGACCATTTATTGAGTGTTAGAAGCAGAACATTCTGTGGGTAACATAATACAGAGACTACCATGATAGATAAATTTGTATATGATGTGGTAAATAAGCATGTGAAACCCCATATAACTTGTCACTGGGTAAGTTATGTTACTGGGGAAAAAGTGAAAGATGCATAATTTGCCTTTTAGCTATTTTTTATTGAATTGGTAAATTAACATGTGAAAATCCGCATGACCTGTCAGTATGTAGGTTAATATTACTCAGAATCGGTATACAATACAATTGGACTATTTAATTCATTTTAATGTTTGTTTTAGTAAAAGTTAAGTCTATTTTGTGTGTTGGGTTGCTCACTTTTCATTCTGTTAACTTTGGCTCCTTTCTTTTCAGGCCACCTCTAAGAAACTGGATTATAATTATTATTATGGATTGGAGAAGCAGCGTGGCTCAGTGGAAAGAGCACAAGCTTGGGAGTCGGAGGACCTGGGTTCTAATCCCAGCTCTGCCACTTGTCAGCTGTGTAGCTGTCGGCAAGTCACTTAACTTCTCTGTGCCTGCTACCTCATCTGTAAAATGGGGATTAAGACTGTGAGCCTCACGTGGGACAACTTGATTACCCTATAGCTACCCCAGCACTTAGAACAGTGCTCTGCACATAGTAAGCGCTTAACAAATACCAACATTATGAGAGATTTGACAGGCTGGAGAGAAGGAAAAGGTAAAGCTGGGTTAGTGAATAAAAAGAAAAATCTGAAAGCATTCATTCATTCAATTGTATTTATTGAGCGCTTACTGTGTGCAGAGCACTGTACTAAATGCTTGGAATGTACAATTAGGCAACAAATAGAGACAATCCCTGCCCAACAATGGGCTCACAGTCTAAAATGGGGAGAGAGACAGCAAAACAAAATACTTCCAGTTAGTGATGAGGAATATATATGGTAAGGAAAGAGGTCAATCAATTCAGGGATGACAAAGGATTCCTTTTTTATGGTATTGTTTAGTGCTAACTATGTGTCTGGCACTTGTTCTAAGCCCTGGGGTAGATACAAACTAATCAGGTTGTACACAGTGCTCTCAGTCTTAATCCCCATTTTACAGATGAGGTAAGTCAATCACAGATAAGAGAAGTGACTTCCCCTAAGTCACACAATAGACAAGTGGCAGAGCTGGTATTAGAATTCAGGTCCTTCTGATCCCTCAGGTCTGTGCTGTAGCCACTAGCCTGCACTATTTCTCCCATTGTGTTCCCTTTGTGTTCATTTTGTTTTATTTCAGACTCATTAGGACTTGTCTTTCTATCAAAAATTGGGTTACTGACATTTAACAGATATCTTTATCCAGGCTTAGTTAAATAGCATTTCTAGTTCAGCATGGATGATGATGATGATGATGATGATGGAGTCTTCCACTGAGGAATGAACCTCAGTCTCTAGACTTTCTCATAGCTGTAGCCTGGTCATAATTGCTGGTCAGGCCGATTTAATCTGTGGACCCATGACTGTGGCCACCACAGACTTGGGAGTTTGTCACCTGCATGTCATCCCTGCATGCAATAGGGTTAGCCAATGGAGAGTTTAATGCTGCAGACCTCCAATCCACAGGTCAGAGAACCAGGCTCAGTGCATCTGCTGTTGGTTCAGCTTGTTGGTTTTTCCTCCTCTTCTCCCCTGACCTCTGGGTGTCATACTATAATTTTTGCTTTTGCAGGTAGTGTAAATGATTCATCATAAGGAGTCATTCTGAATGACTTTCCAAAGCTTTTCTGTTGGCTCTGGTAAGAAAATTAGGTTCAGTTATTTTGTCTCGTTTCGGTTAATGCCAACAATTTTGTTAGTGCTGTCTCAATCACAAAATATACCAATTTTATATTTTCACTTTTAGGGAAGATTGTAATGTAGGATTTGTTATTTCTTTATTCTGAATTTCTTAGCTCCCAACAAAATGATAAATGTGCTGCTGTGATAGGTGGGAGAGACACATGGGAAGTTAAAAAGGCTCTCCATTTAAAAAGTTTCTGAAACACTTATCATTTTGACTCATGCTATCCATGTCTGCTTGCCTCAAACTACCTTTCAGCCAGTGCTAACTTTATTGCCGTCACTTTGGAACAGGATAAAGTGCCATTTGCTGGTTTCAGAATCAAAAATTACAAGTAAATAAATATATCGATCTGTTAACTGCCCCTTCAGGATAAATGTATTATGGAAACGGAGCTGCCACCTCAGTTCACCTTCCAGCTAGACTGCTTGCTCCATAGGATGAAGGTGTATGACTAAGGCATGTTGCCAGTAAGAAAGTCAGTGTAGAGGTTGAATTGAACTTGAAACACTCCTGAGGTCAATATCTTTTGATCTACAGTTGAACCTTTTTGGAAGGTGTTCAAAAGCAAACAATTTGAGCATCTCTAAACAGCAAGTATTTATTGATCTTATCTATGGGAAAACACCCAGATTCCACACACACACACACACACACACACACACACCACTACCACCCCCGCCCCCCAAGAAGTTTCAGTAACAGAATGAAGAAAAAGTTTATGAAGAACCACAAAGGGCAGTTATTAATCAATGAAATTTACTGAGTGCTTAATGTGTGCAGAGTACTATACTAAGCACTTCGGCAAGTACAATACAACTGAGATGGTAGAGACAATCCCTGCTCACGATGAGTTTACAGTCTAGATGGAGAAGCATGATCTGTCTCTCCACTTTCTACAGGAAAGAGAGAGCTCTGTGTTCTAGCTGGAAGACTAATTTCTTAGACATCCCTTCAGGCATCTGATTGTCTCCCCCATTTGTTTATATGAAAGATGAACTGTTGGATTTCTTTTGGTCTCTGGAGGGTTGTATACACCAAGTGACTATAACTTAATATGGGTATCTAGCTTACGTCCCTTCACCTTCAGATGAGTTTTCTAAGATGTATGTGTTTTCTTAGGTTTGGTAGAGGATAGTAAATTGTGTCCTCTAGGTATGGGATAGTATTTTTGGCCAAAAAACACTTAAGGGGTCTTTGTGAAAATAGAGAAGAAGCATCCTCAGGTTTCCTTTGGCACCCAGTAATAGTTGAAATTGGAAGCTGCCTGCTCTATTAACTAGGCACCTCAACTTATCTTGAAGGGTTGTGCCTTGATTTCCTCCTTTTATTCACTCACCCCACAGCACCTGGTACATATCAGTAATTTTATTTATTTATATTAATGTCTGTCTATTTATATTGTCTGTCTCCCCCTTGGACTTTAAGCTTGGTGTGGACAGAGAAAGTGTCTGTTACATTGTTATAATATACTCTCCCAAACAATTAGTACAGTGCTTTACACACAGTAAGTGCTCAATAAATTTGACTGAGTGACTGATTGAGAGTTGTGGGAACAGAGGAAAGAACTAGGTTGCAGCTTTTAAATGAGTTTAAATCCAAATCAGCTCCTTCCCCATATCTTCCATCTGAACGGTTAGCAATTCCATAGCAATTTCTCAAAGAATATCATGTGGGATCTGACCAACATTCCCTATCTAGAGAAAACTGGTTTTCATGACCAGGTTTCTTTGAATGAACTCTTTTTAAGATGTCAAGCACGTAATGGTAGTTTTAATTTTTATTCAGTCACTACCCTGGTGTAGCTACCTCATTTCTTTCTATAATGCTTCAGAATCTACTAAGGGTGACTGACAGGGAGGGGAAGGAGATCACAAAAGCCAATTCTTAAGAGAAGCAGGGGAGGAAGCCATTAGGAAGATACTCATACTAAGAGTTTTAAATTCATCATGGGCTGATAGCAGTGAGTAGCATATATAGTCTTCCATCACTGTATCATAAATTCATACAAATCCACAGATTGGTTCACTAGCTCACAATAACTGCATGGCATAATTACCACATTGGAAACACTGACAAGCAGCAGGAATGTCAAGGAATGCTTTATTGTGTTAATCCTCATGCATCTCATTAAAACTTGAAATTCAAGTGTACCAATGGCAGTCTTAAATGCACTTCTGTGTAGAGACAACGGGAAAGGCTGCTGACAAAAAAGTAGGTGAAAAAAGTGGTTTGAAATAAGTGGCTGGGCAATATCAAATCATCCATGCAGGTATGAAAGACTTTTGAGTTCTTTCAAAACTTTTTTTTTTTTTACAGTAACTTAGCAATATATCAGCTGGCCAGTTGAGAAAACAAAAGTAGCATTTCTGCTTTTGGTAGCAACAAGCACAGAGGGACTTGCCAAAAGTATATATATTTTACCCCCATTCCCCACCTCTTCTCTCTTTGCTTCCTTTCTCATCCTGCCTCCAGAAGGGCTAAATGGCCACCATTTGAAGATAACAAGGTTTTTATGAATATCTCTATTCACATCTAGCTGCAGCTAATGTTTAGACATCTGTATCTTTATGGATTTCTGTAAATACATATATACCTTCCTTAGGGTTCCACGATGGTGCTGACAGTGAGATTTCTATCCTTATGTGCAACTGTAGCTCATTAAATTTATAAGGGACCAACAATCAATGGTTTTGCATTCATCTTGAAATCATTACTCCGAGCACTGCCTAATCACTGTCCTCTGGTAGATTATGAGCCCTAGAAGTTCAGGGACAGTTTCTGTAGTTTTTCTCTCAGCTTAATATGCTTCTTTGGATTCAAAAATTGTACTACTACTACTATTTTGACTAGTAGTAATAGTTGCATAATTGTCATCAGGTTGGTGTGGAAAAAAACCTTCATGGACTCTGCTCTGTGTTCAAAAAGGGTATGTCAGAAACAAGTTTTTTACTGCTAATGCTTCTTCTAGCACTAGTAGGGAGTGATGGTTGATGGACAGTTTCCTCTGCTAGTTAAGGCCAGCTCAACCTCAAGCAATACAGAGTTTCTTTATTTGCAGTTGGCAGAGCATCCACAAGTGATCAAGAAAGCATAATGTAGGATACATACGATAAGACAAGTAGCAATAATTCCCACTGGGTATTTACTGTCCAGTCTCCAGTCCTCCTTTGTTCTCCAGGGGATCAAATTACCACTGATAAGCTAGGCCAGGGGTTCTAACTAGCTAAGAGAGGAACAGCTTCATCCTGTATTGAGCTGATATGCTAATACCCCTAATAATTCAGGCTCTGGAAACAAAGGGAAGAGGATATGTATGTGCTTGCCCTAAGTAGCAAGGCTCAGAAGTACTTGGTTTCTGGTTGTGAGGAAATCAAGCAGGCCTAGGGTCGAAACAGCTCAGAGGGGAAGGTCTCAGAGAGAGAAGGGGCAAATGCAAGGCCTTGACCATTGAGCTTCTATGCTGATTTACTGTTGCTGCTTCCTAGTTATCTACAACTCTGAGCAGGTGTTTGAGGTTTTATTTTAAAATGTTGTAAAGGTATTTCTTCTGTTCTTTTCTTTAGCTGCTTCCTATCCACTCACCATTTAGTCTGTTTGAGTCCCCTGCTGTCATCCATTTGCTTACATGGCCAACACAGGAAAAGTCCAGTGCAAAAAGCAAGATAACTTGGTGGGTTTTTTTGAAAATGGTAGACAGAATTCTAGGACATTGCTATAAATAGTATTTTTTAAGACTTTTTTTATCTCTGATGCCATTTGATTTTAAGCATATTCACCAGGGGAATGTTGATGATATTGTTTTAGATAGAAGTTAGGTTTGGAGCCTGTGTTAAATTCCCAGTACTAGCCTCCCCCCATCCCGTAACCCTCCGTTTCCACAGACAACTCTCAAAAGGGGTACTAGTTAATTATAGCAGGAAATGTTCCCTATTAATAAATGGTATGCATTGAGTGCTTACTCTGTGCAGAGGACTGTACAAACTGCTTGGGAGAGTACACTTGTCCGAGTTGGTAATAATAATAATGGCATTTGTTAAGTGCTTACTATGTGCAAAGCACTGTTCTAAGTGCAGGGGAGGATACAAGGTGATCAAGTTGTCCCACGTGGGGCTCACAGTCTTAATCCCCACTTTACAGATGGGGTAACTGAGGCACAGAGAAGTGAAATCACTTGCCCAAAGTCACACAGCTGACAAGTGGTGGGGCTGGGATTTGAACCCATGACCTTTGACTCCCAAGCCCATGCTCTTTCCACTGAGCCACGCTGCTTCTCTAAAATGTCATTATGATAATGTTGGTATTTGTTATTTAAGTGCTTACTATGTGCAGAGCACTGTTCTAAGCGCTGGGGTAGATTCAGGGTAATCAGGTTGTCCCACTTGAGGCTCACAGTCTTAATCCCATTTTACAGATGAGGTAACTGAGGCACAGAGAAGTGAAGTGACTTGCCCACAGTCACACAGCTGACAAGCGGCGGAGCCGGGATTCGAACCCATGACCTCTGACTCCCAAGCCTGTGCTCTTTCCACTGAGCCACGCTGTTTCAGTGTGTTGGTAGACATGCTCCCTGCCCACAAGGAGCTTACAGTCTATGACAGAAATAACATATGAAGGCAAAAAAAAGATGTTTTTGTGATTTTTTTGAGTTGAAAGTCTTCTTTCATTTTAACTCTCAGAGCCAAATGTGAACCCTCTCTTTCCTTTCATAAATATCACATTGTCCCCGCTAGATCTGTTTTATCCTCACATGGTCCCTGTGTGTCTGTTCTAACAAATTTACTCATAAAAAATATTGTTATATGAAAGTGTAAAATCAGTTTCAATTTCAGGGTGTCAAGTATAGTAGTTAAAAAAAAATTGACCATCAGTGTGCTACACGGTTCTATTTCCTCTAAGCAGCAAAACTGGCCTATCATAATGGGCTTTGTTTCTAATCTCTGATAAAAAGAGAAAACAAATTGGTTAAAAAAAAGCAAACACCCAAGGAAAAAAAGAACAATAAAAATATAGTAATCTTATTAAATTTTCTTTGCCAAGGGGGGGAATTAAATATCCCTGATCTATTTATTTGTCTGTAGGGTTCTTTAATTTAGGACTGCCATATTTCAGTTATGTCCATGGGTTTTAAGCTTGGAAAATAGAGTATGCCATGTAGGTTTTAAGTTATAATTTCCATGGAGGGGGCTGAAGTCATAAATTGTGCGTGGGAATCTGAAGTTGATATTTCAACTGCTGAAATGATCCCAGTAGGGTATACCTTATTGTTATATAATGGATGTTCCTGTCACTCCTCCCTCAAAATATTACCAAATTCTCTCAGAATTACAACCAAAAAGAGAGTAACAAGAACAAGAGATAATAAGCCAGCTTTTGAACTGTTGCTCTTTCTAGAAATACTTGGAAGTACAACAGTGACCCACTTGCAGATGTGTCCAAGGATAAAGATTTGCAGTAAATAGATCCTGTCTGCATGATCTTAACCTAAGGTCTGTTGGTTCCTCCAAGCAAAGTTTCAGTAAAACCTAACAGAAACCTTCTTATCATTGGCAGACCAAAGCGTTGTTAAAGATAAACATGGATTTGATAAAAACTCTTCAACCCTTTGTTGCCCTGGGGCAGATGAGGCTATTGCTTCTGTATCTACATTGATAAAATGATGAACAGACTGGGTGTGTATGGGAAATAATTTTAAAAATTCTGGCTTTTTGAATGCCTTTTGATGTTTTTACTTTGGAAATTAGCCTTAAATACCTGGATAATTCAAGCCAAGATGTACCTTTTGGTCTTGAATCATCCAGATTATTTACTGAGTAGAATAGTGTAAACAGTTTTGAAAATTTGATATGAAAGATATTTTCCTCTTAGTTGATTCCCAGGAGCAAAGCAGTATGTGAGTGTTGGCTGCCCTAGGGAGCAAACCTGTCCCCTTTCGTATCTCCTTTGCTGTTGTATTTAGTATGTGCAGTGCCTTTGTTTAGGCTATGACACTGTGGATCTTTCACCTCTCCCTGAAAGGTTCCCTAAAGCCTTTCTAGCCCTTTGTCCCATCACCCCACAACCACCCTTAGACAATCAACAATGTACACCAGCTTTACTATCAAAGTTTAGTTAAGAATTTAGCTCTTTATCACTAATGAAATTGCTTCTGTATGCTGGGTTTCCCTGGCAGGCTGGTACAGACTCTGATCAGTCCATTATTTGCAGGCCTTTCATCAACATGTAGCAGCTTTAATTTAATAGTTTATGAAGTTGGAAGAGTTTTCAGGAGTCAAAATCATGAGATTGGAGATCTTTTGTTTTACTCTCCAGTCCTGCTGCATAGACTAGGTTGAATTATACCAAATCCACTATTACTACTATTATATCCACTATTGGATGGAGAAGAAAGGGCAGAATTTTAGTGGTGTTGGGAAGGTAGAACCTATGGGATTTGAAGACAGATTTAATATGTGAGTTGAACGAGAGAGGTGAGTCGAGGACAAGCTTTTATAAGGTCTAGGAATCAATCAGTCAATCAATGCTATTTATTGAGCACTAACTGTGTGCAGAGCACTGAACTAAGTGCTTGGGAGAGTACCACAATTAGAGTTGGTAGATACAAGGAGTTTACAGTCTAGAGAGGGAGACAGATATTAAAATTTACAGGTAGGGGAAATGGCAGAGTATAAGGATATGCATGTAAGGTCTGTGGGGCTGGAATTGAGGTGATAATCCAAATGCTTGAGAAGCACATGCCCAATTGCATAGGCAATAACTACAGGATGGCGGATAGGAATACAAATAGAAAAGCCTGAACAGTGTACCCTAAACTTCTCCCATATTTAGCCTGCAGTAAAGATCATGTTCATTTAGTTGTGTTGTCACCCAAACCATATTAACATTTCATGAGTTTGTGATTACTTCAGATGTGGTCCACAAGGGCTTTGGCTAGAATAATGCCAGAATTAGAGCAGAACAATAATAGAGGAATAATCCATTCCTCTGACAATTTTCACATTCTCTTGAAGAAAAGAATGGTACCTTTTTGAAATCTTTCAGTATTTCCTAAGTATTCCATGAAAAAGAAGTCGCCTAGAGAACTCTTTCATCAGCCAGCCATACAGACCCTGGGAAATATTTTCACCTAACGTGGATAGATTAAAAGAATGGAGGGAAACCCAGTTAAATGAGAAAGGAGAAAAAAAAAGCAGTTTCCTGAAAACTAAGGACAGACACTAGTTTGCTGTCATTGGATTATACTTTCTTTTGTTTGCAATATTATTACAGAAGGCCACCAACAGATGCTTTCCCCTCTCTGCCTTTTTTTCTCTATTTCATTGTTTGGCAATCCTAATGGAGCAGGAACAAACATGGCTTTTCCCTGACTGCAGCACATGCTCAGTAGTTTTAGTGCTGCTCTGTGAGTAAACAGTTCAATTTATCCATCTCTTCTGTGCTTGCATCTCGTTCTTATGGATTGACTTAAAGGGCAAATTTATCATTCACTGGCCCAGTAATTCACTTATGGCCCTTGCAGCTATTTTGTTGGCTGTGCTATCTAAGCACCCCAAGGGATTTATTAATTAGTTCTGTGAGCAATATCCCAAATCTCCAACTGTGAGTCTGTCAAACCAGTCTGATAAATAGTACTCGTAACCTTCTGTGCCCCTCCCTGCCCCCACACTCACAGGTGTACATATGTAGCAAGTGAGAGGATACTATTTTCAGGTGTGAGAAGCTTCTAAACCAGAACTTAAAGTGAACATTAGCTGAGAAGCATGAAGGGAGCACACGAGGACGAGGAATGTGAGCCCAGGGTGGTTGATAAAGATGGAACCGAGATTCAGAGCTGCTATAATAATAATAATGTTGGTATTTGTTAAGCGCTTACTATGTACTGAGCACTGTTCTAAGCACTGGGGTAGACATAGGGGAATCAGGTTGTCCCACGTGGGGCTCACAGTCTTAATCCCCATTTTACAGATGAGGGAACTGAGGCACAGAGAAGTTAAGTGAGTTGCCCACAGTCACACAGCCGACAAGTGGCAGAGCTGGGATTCGAACTCATGAGCCCTGACTCCAAAGCCCGTGCTCTTTCCACTGAGCCACGCTGCTGCTATGGGATGGGTAACCGAAAGGCGCCACTAAGGATGAAACTTAAAATGAATAACATGTTTTAGAAGAAATTCCATGCCATAACAAGAAGAATTTTGCAAAAAGTCCTTGACAGCATTAAATATTAGAATGGTTTTCTGAAGAAGGATATGGAATCACCTTCTCAGGAGATCTTTGGAAAAAATTGCATGTTTTGTGATGATATGGGAAAGGTCTTGCCTGAAATATAGCACATCAAAGCTGTAACTGTGTCCCTTTTAAACTTTAAGCTCACTGTGGGCAAGGAATGCTGTCTTCTAATTTTGGTACATTGTACTCTCCCAAGCACTTAGTATAGTGCTCTGCACATAGTAAATGCTAAATAAATGCCACTGATTGATTCATTCAATCATATCTTTTGAATGTTAACAGTGTGTAGAGCACTGTACTAAGTGCTTGATAATTATGGTATATAAGTGCTTACTATGTGCCAGGCACTGTTTTAAGCATTGAGATAGATACAAGGTAATCATGTTGGACACAGTCCCTGACCCACAGATGAGGTAGCTGAAGCACAGAGAAGTCAAGTGACTTGCCCAAGGTAACACAGCAGATGTGTTGGACCTAGGATTAGAACCCACGACCTTCTGGCTCCTAGGCCTGTGCTCTATCCACTTGGCCATGCTGCTTCCCATATAAGATTCATGCCATCCAAAAGAGATGCATCTCCTGTCAACTGGGCAGAATTTGTATCACCACAAAAAGTGTCCCCCAAAAAACATTCTAACCCCAGAGCATATTCTGTCTTCCTCTATTCCTCTTCCACCCTTTTGTGTAACAATGTTTTAGCACTATAGGCAGGTAACCAGTAGTACACTCCATTCCCTCTGTTAGTAGCCGGATGAAATATTGCTGGACTTAAAACCTTCTGCCCAAAGGCAGGGGAATAGATTAAATGAACTCTCAAGTTCTTTCCAATTTGATTTTATGAAGAATGTGGTCAACAGTTGTTTTTATCATCTCTGTTATTGTACTCTCCCAAGCATGTGGTACAGTGCTCTGTGTACAGTAAACACTCAGTAAATATGATTGATTGATCTCTGTCCCATAGAGGATAATGACTGCTCTTTGGTAATTCCAACAGTGACTTTAGGCAGAGAACTGTTGTCAAGGCATACCAGTCCTATTAGGGATGACCAACTTGGAATGTGACTGTGTCATTAACACTGAACAGTAAAATGTCCATTGATTTTATTATTTTGCCATTCACTATGCTTACTTTCTCTGGGTCAAAGCATCACAAGTATGTCATGTAATCTCAGTCATGCTACTTTCCATCCTATCTTGTTTTTTTGCATGATACTATTGCCTCCCCTGAGCAGTACAGTTAGTTACCCTGCATTAAAATAGCACAGTGCATGTACAGAAACTGTGTAGCTAGGCTCAGGCTAAAGGCAGAGGGTGGGAGGAACTCAGTGCCCTGCAGTGTCCTGACTGCTCTGTGTCTGTGTTAGGATGAGAGTGGAAGAGGGTGAAGGCAACAAGGAAAATGAAAGGAAATGAAAACTGGACACCAGCAGCACAGCAGTTATGGCCTTTAAATGAATAACAAAGATGATGGTTACTCCTACTGACCTGGTTTCAGTCCTTACTAATGAGTTCTACGGGAAAGGAGGGACAATTCGTGATGTGGGCTAGGCCAGTTTCTTTGTAAGGTTTGTGAGGTGGTGTGATGGGACATGACACAGATCTTACAGCATGACTTACTAATATCCACTGCCCGCCAATGGTTTCAGGAAAATATTTTCACCAACCAAACTGGGGATTAAAAGTATTTATCATTCAGTGAACATTCCTTGGCCAAAAACAATCCAGGTATTCCTTCTTTAATGCAGCAGCGTTCCTGAAAATCCCCATGTTATTCCTATGTCATGTTCTGACTATTGTTAAATGGGCAATAAGGAATGAGGGAGAAGGTTCATAATAAATTGAAATGGTAATAGTAATAATAATGATAATTCTGGTATTTGTAAAGCATTTACTATGTTCATTCAATAGTATTTATTGAGCGCTTACTAGGTGCAGAGCACTGTACTAAGTGCTTGGAATGAACAAGTTGGCAACAGATAGAGACAGTCCCTGCCGTTTGACGGGCTTACAGTCTAATCGGGGGAGACGGACAGACAAGAACAATGGCAATAAACAGCGTCAAGGGGAAGAACATCTCGTAAAAACAATGGCAACTAAATAGAATCAAGGCGATGTACATTTCATTAACAAAATAAATAGGGTAATGAAAATATATACAGTTGAGCGGACGAGTACAGTGCTGAGGGGATGGGAAGGGGGAGGGGGAGGAGCAGAGGGAAATGGGGGGAAAAGAGGGTTAAGCTGCGGAGAGGTGAAGAGGGGGTGGTAGAGGGAGTAGAGGGAGAAGAGGAGCTCAGTCTGGGAAGGCCTCTTGGAGGAGGTGAGTTTTAAGTAGGGTTTTGAAGAGGGGAAGAGAATCAGTTTGGCGGAGGTGAGGAGGGAGGGCGTTCTAGGACCGCGGGAGGACGTGGCCCAGGGGTCAACGGCGGGATAGGCGATACTGAGGGATGGTGAGGAGGTGGGCGGCAGAGGAGCGGAGCATGCGGGGTGGGTGGTAGAAAGAGAGAAGGGAGGAGAGGTAGGAAGGGGCAAGGTGATGGAGAGCCTTGAAGCCTAGAGTGAGGAGTTTTTGTTTGGAGCGGAGGTTGATAGGCAACCACTGGAGTTGTTTAAGAAGGGGAGTGACATGCCCAGATGGTTTCTGCAGGAAGATGAGCCGGGCAGCGGAGTGAAGAATAGACTGGAGTGGGGTGAGAGAGGAGGAAGGGAGGTCAGAGAGAAGGCTGACACAGTAGTCTAGCCGGGATATAACGAGAGCCCGTAGCAGTAAGGTAGCCGTTTGGGTGGAGAGGAAAGGGCGGATCTTGGCGCTATTGTAAAGGTGAAACCGGCAGGTCTCGGTAACGGATAGGATGTGTGGGGTGAACAAGAGAGACGAATCAAGGATGACACCGAGATTGCGGGCCTGAGAGACGGGAAGGATGGTCGTGCCATCCACGGTGATAGGGAAGTCTGGGAGAGGACTGGGTTTGGGAGGGAAGATGAGAAGCTCAGTCTTGCTCATGTTGAGTTTTAGGTGGCGGGAGACATCCTGGAGGCAGGAGGAGATGCGAGCCTGAAGGGAGGGGGAGAGGACGGGGCAGAGATGTAGATCTGTGTGTCATCTGCGTAGAGATGGTAGTCAAAGCCGTGAGAGCGAATGAGTTCACTGAGGGAGTGAGTATAAATGGAGAACAAAAGAGGGCCAAGAACTGACCCTTGAGGAACTCCAACAGTTAAAGGATGGGAGGGGGAGGAGGTGCCAGAGAAGGAGACTGAGAATGACCGGCCAGAGAGGTAAGAGGAGAACCAGGAGAGGACGGAGTCTGTGAAGCCAAGGTGAGATAAGGTATGGAGGAGGAGGGGATGGTCGACAGTGTCAAAGGCAGCAGAGAGGTCAAGGAGGATTAGAATGGAGTAGGAGCCATTGGATTTGGCAGGAAGGAGGTCATGGGTGACCTTAGAGAGAGCAGTCTTGGTAGAGTGGAGGGGACGGAAGCCAGATTGGAGGGGGTCCAGGAGAGAATGGGAGTTAAGGAATTCTAAGCATCGATTGTAGACGACTCGTTCTAGGATTTTGGAAAGGAAGGGTAGTAGAGAGATAGGGCGATAACTGGAGGGGGAAGTGGGGTCAAGAGCGGGTTTTTTTAGGATGGGGGAGACGTGGGCATGTTTGAAGGCAGAGGGGAAGGAGCCATTGGAGATTGAGTGGTTAAAAATAGAAGTTAAGGAAGGGAGGAGGGCAGGGGCAATGGTTTTAATAAGGTGAGAGGGAATGGGGTCCGAGGCGCACGTGGAGGGGTTGGCACTTGCGAGGAGGGAGGAGATCTCCTCTGAGGATACTGCAGGGAAGGATGGGAAAGTAGGGGAGAGGGTTGGTGGGGGGGAGGGGAGAGGTAGAGGGGTGACTTTGGGGAGCTCAGACCTGATTGTGTTGATTTTCATGAGGAAATAGGTGGCCAGATCATTGGGGGTAAGAGATGGGGGAGGGGGAGGAACAGGGGGCCTAAGGAAAGAGTTAAAGGTCCGGAACAATCGGCGGGGGTGACGGGCATGGGTGTCGATGAGGGAGGAGAAGAAGTTTTGCCTGGAGACGGAGAGGGCAGAGTTAAGGCAGGAAAGGATAAATTTGAAGTGTGTGAGGTCGGCTTGGTGCTTGGACTTTTGCCAGCAGCGCTCAGCAGCTCGAGCATAGGAGCATAGGAGGCGGACAGAGGAGGTGATCCAGGACTGTGGCTGTTGGAGCGAGAGCGGCGGAGGGAAAGGGGGCTGAGAGAGTTGAGATGAGTAGAGAGGGTGGAGTTGAGAGCGGAGACCTGATCATCGAGAGTGGGAAGTGAGGACAGGGCGGCAAGGTGAGGAGAGATGCTTTTGGAAAGACGGATGGGATCAAGAGAGCGGAGGTCTCTGTGGGGCAGTAGCGAAGATTTGCAGGGGGAGGGAGTGTGAGAGATGAGGCAGGTGAGAAAGTTATGGTCAGAGAGAGGGATTTCAGAGTTGGTGAGGGAGGAGATAGTGCAGCGGTAGGAGATGACTATGTGCCAGGCACTGTACTAAGTACTGCAGTAAACAATAATAATAATAATGCTGGTATTTGTTAAGTGCTTAACTATGTGCAGAGCACTGTTCTAAGCGCTGGGGAAGATACAGGGTAATCAGGTTGTCCCACATGAGACTCACAGTTAATCTCCATTTTACAGATGAGGTAGCTGAAGCACAGAGAAGTTAAGTGACTTGCCCATAGTCACACAGCTGACAAGTGGCAGAGCCGGGATAATTAGGTTGGACACAATCCCTGCCACACATAAGGCAACTGAAGCACAGAGAAGTTAAGCGATTTGCCCTAGGTCACACAGCAGACAATTGATGGATTAGGATTAGAATCCAGGTCCCTCTGACACCGAGGACAAAGCTCTAACCACTGTACCACACTGCTTCTCATGTCTTCATATCAGTGAAATTCAAGAAGGTTGCCAATTTGTAAGAATTTAAATTATTGTCTCTTTTTTCTCAGACATTGTTCTGAAACTTATCAGTAGTCATTGCCACCTCATAGGAACCAAGTTCTACTGCTTGAAATTGATTTGTGTAAGCAATGGATTTCAAATAGTTGCAATTGGTTCCCTTTCTAATGCTAACAAAGAACAGAGAAAAGCATTGGCAGCTTTTGTCACGTACTTGAACTGCATCATGTTATAGCCTATTCAGAGCCAATTCACAGTCCTCTTTTAGAAAAGTATGTTCTCTTATTCTTCCATTACATTCTATACAATTTGTTCACTAAGGATACCAGTTATAACAGAAATGACAATATTTTCAAGAAAACAAGTTAAGTTTGTAGCATGAATGTTCCCTTTTTTAAAGTACAACAATTATCTAAGCTAATTTTACATTGAAGTCCTTCTGTTTGGAAAGGAAGATGTGTTACTATATAAAGACTCCAGGGATAGGTGGAACACATGAAGTTATTGTTCTAAATTTTTAATTTAGTTTTTCAAGATCAAAAATTCAGAGACCTCAGAAGTCTCAGAAGTCTCAGATTTGGTTTCTGATGGAAGTATTTCTTCCGTTTCACTGTCTGTAGGTATGCCAACCTAACTGCAATGAAAACAGTAGAAACAATTAATAGGAAACAAGATAAATGGATGCACCTAGCCACTTGATATTTTCAAAAGCGAAATTACTTCTGGTTTAGCCTGATTGTACTGTCTCCATTGAAACCTGCAAAAACAAATATTACCATAACAACACTTGTGCTTCTGATTTATTTAGTATGAACTTATTTAGTAAATGCTGTTAAAATGAACCTCTTGTTTACATTAATATCTCTGACGAGCAATAAACAGTAGACAATGGTTAATTTTTTCCACCTATTACACTCTATTTTGAAAATTTTGATTAATACAAAAGATCTATTTTCTGAATTTAAACACTTATATAAAAAAAAGAAACCTTACACCAAATTGACATTAATCCTGAGCAAGGTCTTAATCTATTTTCTGGGTCATCGCTACTGAACTCATTACAGACATAATTGGAAATCACAGCCACTGTTAATATAACAATATGATTTTCTGTATTAAGTCAATCATAACTACAGGAAAGGCAGAAAATAAATTAGATAAAAAGGAAGAAAATAGCTTTTTAAAGTACCAGAATAACTTTATGGTGCTTCGTTTAAGAGGCAAAGAGCCTTTGCATTTATATCAAATATATTTTCTCTTCAATTTCAGTGATGCAGTAATGGAATGAGGCTCCCTCCACCCTATGTGGACCTTAATCTCACATTGATCATTTATCACATATAAGAGAGTTAATGTTTTGGGCCAGTTAAGATTGTAGTCTTTCTATATTTGAAGGCTTATATAGGATTGTAGGGCTTCAGGTCTACTCTGTACTTGTTTTTTTCCCAGATTAATGCATTGAACACACCATAATAAGCTAAGGTACTTATTTTATTTTTCCCCTTCACTTGGGTTCAGGAGTAGTAGATGACCCTCTCAGGATCTGGAGCAAAAGGCTAAAGAGAATGATTGTTGCTCCTTAAAAATCCTTGAGCCTGTAGTCCTGGAATACAAATGGGAAAGATGGAAAATAGCGTATATCTTTATTTGTGAACTAGTTCCCACAGGTGCTATCTGTACTAAGCTGAAGGAATTAATTTTGGCTAAATTTAATTTTCCAAAATGGAATGGATGCTTAGTAGTGATACTTCATTCTTGGCTAAAAGTAAATTTCATCTACCAATTCAGTACTTAAGACCAAGCTTTGCTGACATGGGCTCAGAGTATTTGCTGACATGAGAGGAGGAAATGGACCTCATTTCTTCTCTCTGTCACTCAAGTGCTCTTTACTAAGTACCATGCTTAAGTTGTTACTAATGTGTTATGGTCCAGTCAGACTCTATGAACTAAAGCAGGATTTCAAAGATGCTTCCAAGATTGACTGATGGATTTTCACTGTTTTTAATTAATTATTTTCATAGAATTTATTGAGCACCTACTTTTTGCAGCACACTGAACTAAGCATTTAGTGGAGAATACAGTTTAGAATATATATAATATATTAACAATATATAATGGAGTACAGAATATAGTTATATATAGTTATGTATAGTCATACTGTTACATATTAATTCCTTAATGCTCTTCAGTAGTTGAACAGAGAGGTTAAGCTAGAATATTACTATCCATGGAAATCACTGGAAGCCCATTGTTGGATTTTAGGATCAATTTTTCTTTCATCAGTAGCCCTTTGGTACATATTAAACTACATGCCTTACAATTTAAGATATATAAATGTACATATATATATACATATAAATGTATATATATATATATACACACATATAAAATCTTATATATATATCATATATATTTTCTTAAAACCTCTCTCTGTCACTTAGAGAGGAAAGCAGGGTTGTATACTAAATCAATCAAACATTTAATGGATGCTTAAGTGCAGAACACAGTGGGCAGGTAATATGTCTGTTTATTTTTTATCGTACTC
This sequence comes from Ornithorhynchus anatinus, assembly GCF_004115215.2. Taxonomy (NCBI): domain Eukaryota; kingdom Metazoa; phylum Chordata; class Mammalia; order Monotremata; family Ornithorhynchidae; genus Ornithorhynchus; species Ornithorhynchus anatinus. The sequence goes on along the minus strand of NC_041728.1, from coordinate 45,848,595 downwards.
TTGCAAACACTTAGTACAGTGCTCTGCACACAGTAAGCACTCAATAAATATGATTGAATGAATGCTTGAGAGTATATTAGAAGCAAAATGCATGTTCTCTGTCCTTAAAGTCTTAAAATCTAATTGGAGAATGAGATATTCATAAATAATTTACAAACAGTGCAAGAGCAAGCATGTAACAGGTGGTGGTAGGGATGTCAAAATGAAATAGCTGAATAAATACTCAACTATAAAATGGTGTGGGTGTATTTGGGTACAATTGCTGTGGATTGTTAGACTCAAAAGGCTTTGCATCATGAGAGTGAAATTGGGGCAATTTTGCTGTATAGCACTAAAACAGGACTGACTGACCACTATATGCTTAGACTAATCGAAGGAATTAGGTCATTAAAAGCTCCAGGCAGGATCCAGTTGATAGCTCTGTGAAGGTCCTGGTAATCATGGTTGAACCAGATTCCCCTAACACATTAATGACTAAAGCTTACATTTAATCAAAATTACTAGTCAAAAAGACTAACAATAGAAAATGCCAAAGTTGAAGCATACAGAACAATCATTAAATCCAGTGAGTTTTAGAGCTACAAATATGCATCTTGGATACCTGATTTCCAGAAGCCACCACCAAGGTTGCTCACATGGCCACCTTCAGGCTTTGTTGGTGGGATTTGGCTGGTAAAGGTTTTGACTACAAAACAACTCAAAATAAACTCAAATTTTGCATTGCCACTTCGAATTTTCCTTTTGCTGAGTTTCCAACCAGGAACTGTTTAGAAGCCTGTGGCACAGGAAGTTAAAAACTGAATGTCTCCTTCAAGGTCTCCCTGAGGAGAGCTCTCAGAGGATGTGGGTTTTAATCCTGGCTCCTCTACTAGTCGTTGTGTGACCTTGGACAAGTCCCTTAACTTCTCTGTGCCTCAGTTACCACATCTGTAAAATGGGGATTAAGACTGTGAACCCCCTGTGGGACAACCTGATTACCTTGTATCTACCCCAATGCTTAGAACAGTGCTTGGCACATAGTAAGCACTTAACAAATACCATAATTATTATTATTATTGTTCATGCCCAGAATGGAGAGGGAATTTCCTGTCATTTGCAGAGAAGTCAGTCTCCTCCAGGAATTCTAACATTCTGTTTCCTTCCCTGCAGTTGTCATGCCAACCTTGTTTTGGCAGAGTTTTAGAGCCCAGTGCTAAGGCTGTGACTCTGTTGTTGCACAAGAATGGAGGGAAGCCTCCCTGAAGGACATGGGATTTTAGGGCAACATTAGCTTCAGATTTAGATTAATCAAATTATCTGATAGCTGTCTGATTTGGTTACATTAACACCTGCCACTCCTAAATGTAAATCTTTTCGATTATATTTTCAGGGTGAAGGAATATCAGAGCCCTGTGTTTCTATAATAGGCTTCAAGATACAAATTTATTTTGGCTGAAGTTGCCACATATTGCGGCAAAAATTTAAGGCCCAAATTATTCAGGCATAATTGTATATTGAAAACTGCCCATGTTTTTATGCATTCTATGCATCCCTGTGACTTGCTTTGAAAAATGAGGGCTGATAACCATACAATTGACATTCATTCATTAATTCAACCATATTTATTAAGCACTTACTGTGTGCAGAACACTGTACTAAGTGTGTGGGAAAGTACAATACAACAATAAACAGTAACATTCCCTACCCGCAATGAGCTCACAGTCTACAGCGGGGGAGACAGACATCAATACAAATAAATAAAATTACAGATATATACATAAGTGCTGTTGGACTAGGAGTGGGGAAGGGCAAAGGGAGCAAGTCAGGGCAATGCAGAAGGGTCAGGGCAATGCAGAAGGGCATGGGAGGTGATAAAAAGTGGGACTTAGTCTGGGAAGGCCTGTTGAAGGAGATGTGCCTTCAATGAGGCTTTGAAGCAGGGGAGAGTAATTGTCCGATTTGAGGAGGGAAGGTGTTCCAGACCAGAGGCAGGATGTGGGCCAGGGGTCAGTGGTGAGACAGACATTGTTCCCAAGCATTAAGCCTGTAAAACCACACAGTCATAGCAGAGTAGATATGCAACTTACCTCCCTGGGAAGATATGGGTGTGTGGAATAATATGGAATTATTCCATTTGGGGAATCCACGGTTCAGCCATGATTACTGGGACTTTCAGAGAGCTATCAACTGGATCCTGACTAGAGCTTTATATCACACATTTCCTTTGATCACTCTAAGCATAGAATGGTCAAGTACAGGGCTTTGAATTATTTTGAGGAAAAGTTGTTTCCTGGCCTTTTCAATGCTACTGTTAAAAACATATAATTCTGTTGCTTATGTAATTATAAATAGTCTTTTAATGTTTAAATGATGGAGCTTGAAGATTTAAGGAAAGAAATGAGAAAGAGAAGGAGCGTGGCTCAGTGGAAAGAGCCTGGGCTTTGGAGTCGGGGGTCATGAGTTCGAATCCCAGCTCTGCCACTTGTCAGCTGTGTGACTGTGGACAAGTCACTTAACTTCTCTGTGCCTCAGTTCCCTCATCTGGAAAACTGGGGGATGAAAACTGTGAGCCCCATGTGGGACAACCTGATTCCCCTGTTTCTACCCCAGCGCTTAGAACAGTGCTCTGCACATAGTAAGCGCTTAACAAATACCAACATTATTAAATGATGATAGTCATTCAGTCATATTCATTCAATCATATTTATTGTGCACTTCCTGGCTGCAGAGTACTGTACTAAGCATTTGGGAGAGTATAATATAACAATAAACAGACACATTCCCTGCCCACAACAAGCTTACAGTCTAAAGTGGTAATCTTTTTTACCAAGTGCTTATTCTTGCCAAGTACTCTACTAAGCCTTGGGGTGATGGAGTTTCCTACCAAAAATGACAAACAAACCTTGGTCCAATTAGTCAGTGGTATTTACTGAGTGCTTACTGTGTGCAGAGCACTGCATTAAGTACTTGGAGGTGTGCTTTGGAGTCAGAGGTCATGGGTTTGAACCCCGGCTCTACCACTTGTCAGCTGTGTGACTTTGGGCAAGTCACTTAACTTCTCGGTGCCTCAGTTACCTCATCTGTAAAATGGGGATTAAGACTGTGAGCCCCACGTGGAACAACCTGATTCCCCTGTGTCTACCCCAGCGCTTAGAACAGTGCTTGGCACATAGTAAGCGCTTAACAAATACCAACATTATTATTATTATTATTACAATGCAAAGAGTTGGTAGACATTCACTGCCCATAAGGAGCTTTCAGTTCAATCACAAAGGCCTTGGGACTGAGAATTTGTGCAAAGAAATTGATTATAAACTAGTGATTTGTGCAATATCACCCACACTCTATCATCCCTGTCTGTCTTTAAAGTACTCAATCACCTTGCCCCTTCCTACCTCAGCTCAATATTCTCCTACAACAACCCAGACTATATACTTCACTTCCTTAATGGTAACTTTCTCACTGTAACTCTATCTCAATGCTGATGTCTCACCCACATCCTACCTCTAGCCTAGAACGCCCCTTCTCCTCATATCCAACAGAAAATTGACCCCCTCCCTTCTAAGCCTTATTGAAGGCATAGCTCCTCCTAGAGGTCTTCCTTGACTAAGCCTTCTTTTCATTTTATTCAACCCCCTTTTGTATTGCCCTGATTTGCTCTCTTTATCCCCCAACCCAGTCCCGCAGCACTTATGTATATATCTATAATTTATTTATATTAATATCTGTCTCCCCCTCTAGACTGTCAACCTATTGTGGGTAGACAATATGTTTGTTATATTGTTGTATTGTACTCTCCTAAGTGCTTAGTACAGTGCTTTGCACAGTGTGAGTCCTCAATAAATACCGCTGACTGACTGTCTTGTTCCCACCATGGTAGTGAGTTGGTGGGCAGAGGAGCAGCATTTTGTGAAGTACACACAATAATTTTACATACAAAGCCTATTTAAGGCCAAAGTACCCACAACCTATGGTCAGTGTGGCACTGTAACACTGTAAACAGGGAGGTGGTTGCCAAGATAGCTGCCTCAAGAGGTGCTCCAATTCCTTTTACTCATTTTAGGCAGTTATTTTTTGGATTCCTGCTGAGTGTGTTCACCTTATAGAATATTTCCTTCATCTTTCCATCAGAAATCTTTCTCACTGATGGCACAGCCACAACAGGTGCTCCTAGAGGCCTAGCTCACTGGCCTCCTCTCCATAGGGACGTGAGCTTTGGATGGTACTCTCATAACAACAACGATAATGGTAATAAGGGCTAAATAGTAATAACAGTAATGGTATTCATTAAGCGCTTACTATTTGTTAAACACTGTTCAAAGAGTTAATGCAGATACAAGGTGATCAGGTCAGACATACATCCCATCCTACATGGTGCGGAGAATCTTAATCCCCATTTTACAAATGAGGAAACTGAGGCACAGAGAAGCTAAGTGACTTTGATCTAGGTCACACAGCAGACATGTGGTGGAGCCCGGATTAGAGCCCAGGTCCTCTGACTCCCAGGACAAGGTTCTTTCCATTAGTCCATGTTGCTCCCGAAGTGCTTAGTACAATGCACTGCACACTGTAAAAGCCAAACAAATGCCATTGATTAATTAATTGATTTTGGATTGTGGTGGGAGTGGATACAAGATAGATACAAACACCTCTAGACTGTAAGCTTATTATGGACAGAGAATGTTTCTGTTATATTGTACTCTCCCCCAGCACTTAGTACAGTGCTTGGCACACAATAAGCACTCAAATATGAATGACTGACTGACACAGTAAGTATTTTACTGCCAGCTAACTTCCTTCAAGATAGAACTAGGCAAAGAGAATCAGAAGAGTACTAGTATAGCCCCACATCCCTATTCTCCTTCCAAATCACCATTTTCCACAAAAATACCCCAAACATTTGAGTAGGCAGGTGACTTGGAGGTTTCCAGTTTATGCCAAGAGTGGAAAAAAATTTACAGGGCTCCATAATGGTTTCAAAGATTTCAAAAAAGGTTTACAAATGTTCCCAGAGCTATGCCTGGTAAAAACCATTGTTCTTATCTTACAGAGAATTATTGATTTAAGCACAACCTTGAGGCAAGTTATTACTGAGTACATTGTATCCATCCTGACTTCTCCTCCTCTGCTAGAAGCCTTGTCCAGCAAGTGTCAGAGACCATGTTCTGTTCACAGTCTTACTTTTGATCTATAAGCTAGGGTTCTTCAAATTCATCTTAATAGTCCGACATAGCTCTGCTTCTCTAGTCTTGCAGTGGGACCAATGAATGATATCAAAACTGTTTCTGCAGCACCCCTCAAATCCATTTCCTCATCAGTATGCTGTATGGATGTTTATCTGAGACAGTTTATGTTTTGGACCTGCGGGCTGTGGGTTGTACACTTGTGCAATTAAACTGCTTTTTCCAGTGACTGCCCCAGTTGACTAGAAAATAGAAATCACAGAATTTGATTCTTAGGCTAGCCTGTCTTATCTTTATCTAGAGTAAGAATTATGTGTTCATAGAGTTAATTATTATAATAATAATGATAATTGTGTAATTTGAGCACTTTCAATCATATTCATTGAGCACTTACTGTGTACAGAACACTGTACTAAGTGCTTGGGAGAGTGCAATATAACAGAGTGGGTAGGCAAATATTAGGCTAAATACAATATAATCAGTTGAGACACAGTCCCTGTCACACATGAACTGCACAGTCTAAAGAGGAGGGAAATAGGCATTTCATCCCTACCTTTCAGATGAGGAAATGGAGACACAGAAAAGTACAAGTGCAACTCCAAGGTCACAAAACAGGCAAGTGATGGGAGCTGGAATTAGAACACAACAGGTCTCATAACTCCCAGTTCTGACCTCTTTCTTCTAAGCCATGTTGATTACTACTTAGAGCCAGACTCTTGACATGAAAATCCTAGAGATATGTGAGAATAAGGCTCGACTGCTTTGAGGCAATATTCCTCAGACTGTAAGCCCATCAATGGGCAACGATTGTCTCTATTTGTTGCTGAATTGTACATTCCAAGCACTTAGTACAGTGCTCTGCACATAGTAAGCGCTCAATAAATACTATTGAATGAATGAATGAATCTCCCCAAAATGACTGAGTTCCCTGAGTTTCCCTCTAAATGCTTTCCCATGTTACTGAAATGCCAACCAATGTTTATTGATGCACAGTGAATGAAACCACTAAGGTAGCTAAATGTTTGAAATTGAGGGTGTGGATTAGTGTGGCCTCAAAGCCCCTCTAACCACTACAATTCATTCTTCTCCTTCCCAAGAGCAGGGGCAGGCCCTGGGGCAGGGGATTCAGAATGAACCGTCAAATCTCTTTTCCACCAGGCTAGTTGTGCTTCCAAGATCTCTAGTAGGTGGTCTCCTGGAATAAGCATTTTAGGCAAGTCGACAGGTGTCCAGACTTAAAACTAATATATGGTTCTTTTCTGTGTAACAAATTAAAGTGCCACCAAAATAAAATAAAATGTCCTTCTTGGCATCCATTTGCAAAGCTTCAAAATTATTCTCTTGGAAATGGTTCTCCTGACAAAAAAAAATTCAGAACAGCTTAAAAATATTTGAACATACATATATTAAATAACTAGAATCCTGGGCAGCTCCCAAATCCACTTTCTTCTTACTTGGTTTCTAGAGTATATTAATTTAAGACTGAACAAAAGGCCTTTATTTTTTTTTCAGGCACCTAAGTGGCGAGCTAATCTGTGAAAAATGCAACATCTGCTGTAGCTATAAAACAAATGAAAAATTAATTGGGTATTTGAAGGGCTTCTTTTGAAACAATGAGATTCAGTTGTGTTAAATCCTCTTACAGCTTTAACTCTCTTTCAGTCTGGAAAAGACCTTTGGTTTTTACCAGTCATTGTGTTTTGGGATCATTTTCTCTCTGCGGCCAGACTGGGAGGTTTAAGAGGTGTGGCTGTGATGTCCTTCATTAAATTTTAAATGTCTTCTCCCAGACATGGGGCCAGTAGAGAACATTTCTCTATCTTTAATAATTTTGTGTTTTTTGCTTTCTACTACTCAGGGATGCCTTGCAAATAATTGGATTTTTCCAAATAAGTAGCATATCGATTCTTCTTCCATTGTTGAGAATACAGAAATGGGGGTTACATTCTCAAGATTGTTAGCTATTAAAGCTGTGACTCATTAAACTGCAAAGGACTTGGTGAGGGGAATGTAACTAGGACATGATTTGTTGAAGGTGAAGTTGCTTTGTGGAATATGTAGTGATTGAAATAGCCTAAGGACAGAGAGATGCGTCTGGACTGTTTAGTTGGGGCTCATTTCCTTAGCTTCATGTTTTATATTTTAACTTTTAAATAAATAGGCAAGTTTCAAACCAGAAAGCCATGCTGATGGGAAACTACCCGGAACCTATTAGATCCTGATTTTCTACACAGGAAGCATTAGGGGTTGCATTTTCTGTTTCGAAAAAGGATTTTGAGGAGTCTTGTGAAAAAATAATAATAATAATAATAATAATGTTGGTATTTGTTAAGCGCTTACTATGTGCCGAGCACTGTTCTAAGCGCTGGGGTAGACACAGGGGAATCAGGTTGTCCCACATGGGGCTCACAGTCTTAATCCCCATTTTACAGATGAGGGAACTGAGGCACCGAGAAGTTAAGTGACTTGCCCAAAGTCACACAGCTGGCAAGTGGCAGAGCCAGGGTTCGAACCCATGACCTCTGACTCCAAAGCCCGTGCTCTTTCCAGTGAGCCACGCTGCTTCTCAATAAATTCTAGGAATAGTTCAGTAGAACTAAGCTTTTAATATTTGGTCAACAAAATTCTTTCCCTTCTGAACAGAATGGCCTGAGGCCTTATATATTGATCCAGGTGCTAACATTGCTTAATACCTAAAATAATCACAGTTTTCATTTGTTCAGCAGCTAACTCCAAGAGGCTTAAACTACCACATTTACTCCTCTCATCCTTCATTTTCCTTTCCCTTGGATCTGGAACCAGAAATTGGATAATTAAATCCATAAAACAACTTTAAAAAAAAAAATTCCCCAACCCCACCCTCAGCTTTCTTTCGTCAGTGGGCTAAATTTTCTTTCACTGTCGTGCCAAGGATTGAGGATGTTTGTGATTCCAGGAAAACTGGAGGAAACTCAGAAAATTCTGAAAGATAAATGCCTGTGTCCAGTGGATTGAGCTAGTGCGCAGATCCAGTCAGTTGGAAAGAGGAGGGATTATAGTACTGAGGAATGGGGCCCAACTTCCCATACTTAGGCCTAGGCTTTATTCTGATATGAGAAGGTGAAATAGGAGCACATTTTAAGACCACATTGGACTTTCAGATGGGTGGGCATCTAAGCATTTATATTGTGTAGGATTTATTATTCTAACACTAATTATCAGAGCTATGGAATGGAACAATAAAATTCACTGAGTTCATATGGTAGGCAGTTGATTAAGGAGAGAAAGGGAATGAGATGGGCCCCAGGCCCAGGGCTGCTACTGATATATGGGCTTTCCATTTTAATTCATTACTGTCCTGCTTAGCTTAACTTTCAGCAGCTTCTTGATAATACATTTAAAACATCAACAAATACCAATCAAAACTAATTTAATGGAAGTAATATTGCACACAGGGTTGGGAGTCAGGTGTCCTTGGTTCTGGCTCCAGTCATTTGCCTGCCATGTAAAACAAGTCACTTAACTTCTCTATGCCTCGGTTTCACAGTGTAAATGTTGCACTCAATACCTGTTCTCCCTCCTACTTAGACTGTGAGCTGCGTAGTCATTCATTAATTCAATGGTATATTTTAAGCACTAACTGTGTGCAGATCACTGTACTAAGCACTTGGGAAAGTACAATACTGCAGTAAAAATGACAGTCCCTGCCCACAATGAGCTCAGTCTAGAGGTGGGGGGACAGACATCACAACAAATATGGGACAGAGACTGTGTCCAACCTGATTATTTTATATCTACCCCCTGATTATTTTATATCTACCCCAATGCTTAGTATCAAACATTGCACATAGTAAGCACTTACTGAATACTATTACTATTATTATTATTGTGTTGGTAAGTAACCTCATTATAATATATCTTATATTCAATTAATCTATTCATTGAGCACTTATTGTGTATACAGCACTGTACTAAAGTTTGGGAAAGTACAATATAACAACACAACAGAAACAGTAGACATATTCACTGCCCTAAACGAGCTTACAGTCTAGAGGGAGAGACAGATAATAATATAAATTATGGATATGCACATAAATTCTGTGAAACTGAGGAGGGTGGTGAAAAAAGGGAACAAATCAATAGGACACAGATGGGATTGGGAGAAAAGGAAATGAGGACTTAGGAAAGACCGCTTGAAGGAGGTGTGCCTTCAATAAAACTTTGAAAGTGGAGAGAGTAATTGTCTGTTAGTTATGAAAAGGGAGAACATTCTAGGCCAGAGGCAGGATCTGGGCAAGAGGTCAGTAGTGAGATATATGAGATCAAGATTCAGTGAGTAGGTTGGCACTAGAGGAGCAAGTTGTGTGTGCTGGGTGGAAGTAGGAGAATAGCAAGGTGAGGTAGGAGGGAGCAAGGTAATTGAATGCTTTAAAACTGATGGTAGTGGGTTTCTATATAATGTGGAGGTGGATGGGCAACCACTGGATGTTCTTGAGGAGTGGGCAAATGTGACCTTGAAAGTTTTTTAGAAAAATGAATTGTTATGGCCCAGTGTTCAAAATGATCAGAGTACCACTAGTGTTTAGTTCCAATCAATTATTCATACATATTGAGCATGTACCCTGTACAGAGCACTGTACTAAGAATATGGAAGAGTGCAATATAACAGAGTTGGTAGACATCTTTCCTGCCTATAATGAGCTTACATTCTAGAGGGAGAGTCAGACATTAATAAAAATAAATGAATTATGGATATTTACATAAGTGCTGTGGAGCAGAAGGAGGAGTGAATAAAGGGAGCAAATACAAGTACAAAGTTAGCACAGAAAGGAGTGAGAGAAAAGAAAATGAAGGTTTAGTCAGGGAAGACCTCTTGGAGGAGATATACCTTCATTAAGGCTTTTAAGGTGGGGAGAATGATCATCTGTCAGATGTGAAGAGGAAGGAAGTTCATAATCAGAAGCAGGATGTAGACAAGAGGTCGGCAGTGAAATGGACAAGAGGGAGGTATATTGAATAAATTGAGAGTAGAGGAGCAAAGTATGTGGGTTGGGTTTTAGTAGAAGAGAAGTGACATGAGAAAGGAGGGGGCAAGGTGATTTAGTACTTTAGAGCTGATGGTAAGGACCATCTGTTTCATGTGGGGTGGATGGGCAACTACTGCAGATTCATGAAAAGTGGGAAAACATGGACTGAACATTTCTGTAGAAAAATTATCCAGGCAACAGAGTGAGATAGGGACTAGAAAGCAGAGAGACAGGAGCCAGGGAGGTCAGAAGAAGGTTCCAGAAAGCAGAAAACCCAGTAGGAGTCAGGAAGAAAATAATGATTGAGGACAACAGAGGAGGGGTTGCTGACGTATCCCAGCAGCCACAAAGGAATCAGAGAGGGATGATCAGAAGGAGTTAGTGACAATGAGAGGAGATCAGAGAGAGTCAGCTTATGGGAACTTGTGGAGAGTGGCAAGGTGGTCAGGAGAGATCTAGCCTCAACCAATTTGCCCCAAGTCTATGGAAACCACTTCTCTCTTTAAACTTCATGATTGGTTAGAAACTTCTGCATATTCACAGTAACATCTACTAACCATGCAGCATCTGTTCTCCACCAAATGCTCCAGACATTGGTGTCATGAGAGTAATGCTTACAAAACTTTAGGCATATATGAAAAGGAGGAATCATTTTTTAATTAAAATTTAAAAAAATGGTTGTACAGGAAAGATTGATAGCATTTTTAAAGAGAGGCAGAGCATCAGGACCATACTCTAGACTCTTGATCCTCAGAGAAGAGGCCTATTAAATCACTGTTCCTTTATTTTACCTCTACTGTCCCATTCCGATAACACACTTTTAATAAGGAAAACCTCTTCCCGAGAACAATGGAAAAGTGATTTGGAACAAAACCTGCAAAGGGTCACTCCAAACTTCAATAAAAAAGAAGCTTCATTTTCTTTTTAGAGGTAGATTTGCAACTCAGAGACATTACTTCATCCATCTGAAAATTTAAAAGAAACACCCAAAAGGGGAATTAACTGATATTAAACTAATAAAACAAGTAATAGAAAGAGAAGCAGTTTAAAGATCACAATTGTCTTTGAAAACCATTAGCATTAACCCAGATCCCATTAAGTATTATATATAATCGGCCTAGAGGCTTCTGCCTGTAGAGAGGGAGGTGGGGGTGAGGGATATTCAAAGAAGATTAATATGACCTATATACTTTCATTAGCTTCAAAAAGATGAATGCCAACCCCACACTCATTTTTTTTATATTTTAAGGTGTTTTTTCAAAGTACTTGTATATTGATTTTTATACATTGCTTGGTACTTTTATCTGTGCCATCTCATAAGAATGTAATAGCTTTGGGTATTTATGTTGTTTTTAGCATCCTCACCAATTCACATCTGTAAGCTTTCGCTGAAATTCCTCCAGTGAGGTTTCAATCAATAAAGGAATTTTGATGATTCAATTAAATTCAATTTTGTCATATTTATTTAGTGCTTACTATGTGCAGAGCACTGTACTAAGTACTTGGAATTTACAATTGGCAACAGGTAGAGACAGTCCCTGCCCAACAGTGGCCTCAGAGTCTAAACAGGAGAGACAGACAACAAAACAAAACAAGTAGTCTGGCGTCAATATCATCAAGATAAATAGAATCATAGATATATACACATCATTAACAAAATAGAGTAATAATACATGCAAATATGCATAAGTCTCTTGGGGAGGAGAAGGGGGAAAAACAGAGGGAGGGAGCAGGGGGAATGGGGAGGGGAGAAGGGGCAGAGGGAAAGGGAGGGCTCAGTCTGGGAAGGCCTCCTGGAGGAGGTGAGCTCTCAGTAGGGCTTTGAAGAAGGGAAGAGAGGCAGATGTAAGGAGAGAGGGCATTCCAGATTAGTGGTAGGACATGGGCCAGTGGTCGATGGTGGGATAGGCGAGAATGAGGGACCATAAGGAGGTTAGCGGTAGAGGAGCAGAGTGTATGGGGTGGGCTGTAGGAGAGAAGGGAGTTGAGGTAGGAGGGGTCTAGATGATGGAGAGTTTTGAAGCCAAGAGTGAGGAGTTTTTGTTTTATGCGAAGGTTGAGAGGCAACCACCGGAAGATTTTGAGGAGGGGAGCGACATGCCCAGAGTGTTTCTGTAGAACGATGATCCAGGCAGCGGAATGAAGAATAGCCTGGAGTGCGGAGAGACAGGAGGATGGGAGATCAGAGAGGAGGCTGACTCAATAATCCAGTCGGGATATTAGGAGAGCTTGTACCAGCAAGGTAGCAGTTTGGATGATGAGGAAAGGGCGGATCTTGGCGATATTGTGAAGATGGGACTGGCAGGTTTTGGTGACGGATTGGATGTGGAGGGTGAATGAGAGTGCAGAGTCAAGGGTGACACTAAGGTTGCAGGCCTGTGAGATGGGAAAGATGGTAGTGCCGTCCACAATGACAGGGAAGTCAGGGAGAGAACAGGGTTTGGGAGGGAAGATAAGGAGCTCAGTCTTGAACATGATGAGGGTAACAAGGCAGCAACTTCCAGGTGGCTTCCATATCTGGCCTCCCTTTTAGGCCTCCACTATGTTCAACATAATTTCCTTGTATCCACCCCAGTGCTTAGTACAGTGCCTGGCACACGGTAAGTCCTTAACAAATACCACAATTATCATTATTATTATTATTAATAATAATTGATTGATCCCAACTTCCACAGGGATAACCTAACCTAGAAGTCGACCTAAATTTGCTTGGATTTTATCATACAGGCAGACCAACATTTTGAGAGTCCTAAGCTAACCTATTAATACCCTCCTCAGCACTCATGTATGTATTTGTACTCAATTACTTATTTTGACCACTCTAGTTGTAAATATTTTAAAGTCTGTCTCACACAGGTGTCAACTCCTGGTGACCCAGGGACCACATCTCTTCTTCAGTCTGCACTTCCCAGTATCTCTTACAATGCTACATGCTAAGTAGGTACTTGATAAATACTTCAACTGCCCTGGAAGTGCTGATGTCAGTACACTACCTGGCTCATGGTTTAGTTTCTCAGACTTTTCCAATACCCTGCTCCCTAACACCGGTCTTCTCCCTGCCTCGATTTCACCTCAAGAATAGTCCAATACCCCTCTCCCTAACACCAGTCTTTCTCCCTGCCTCGATTTCACCTCAAGAATAGTTCCCAGGATCCTCATGGGCTCTAAATGGGACTTCTTCAAACTAAGTTGAGCAAATAAATCATTGCAATTCCCCAAAATAAACACATAAACATCCAATAAAAACAGATGTAAGCCTGTCAGGGAATCTCTCTCCCCCACAAAATGAATCCTCTGGAATAGGTTTAACACAATTTGGGAAATCAGCCTATTCTCTCAACTACGTAAATTAAGCTAAGTAACCAAGCCTCTAGGGAAATGACTTCCCAAATCACTTCCTGGTCATTGCCAAACATCAAATGATTTAGTGGGAAGAGGCAAAACTAGGAAGAATTTGGACTTACCCAAAACATTTAGGTAAGAAAACACTCTAGGGACCTTAGTTCTTAGTTCTTAAACTTCTCTAATCAGGATGGATGGAAATTTCACACCAAATAAGTTTCTGTCTGGCTAAACTAGAAACTCCAAGAGGCAGTTCTTTCATAGGGTGATTTTTCACTTCGGAAGACACAAGACTATGTGAAGATGGAATAAACTTAAAAACCCTCCTGAGCTTTAGGAAACCTTAAAGATTTGTTTATAGTAATTGCTTACAATTTCAGTTTTCAGACAGGTTATTTTTCTTCCTGAATTTTTTTTATCCACTATAAATTTGCATAAGGAACTATACCCAGCATAGATTTTGTACATATGTGGTTCAGATTGTGCAAATTGTATCTTCCATTATTATTTTTTAGTTTCTCTGACCATCTTTTTTTTCTATATTTCTCCTAATATGATCCTTATATGGGATAAGGTTGAATTTCTATGTCTTACTGTCCAGAAAATTGCAAAGGTGTTTAATTTAGTCTCCAAACAATAATGTTTCATTAAGAAGGGATTTCATGGAAATTCTATATTTTTTCAATGGGAGTGGTCTTCTATTCTCTGCTCTATTTTCTCATTTTTAAAAATATGCTTGTAAAATTGATCAATTCAATGATCCGCAGTCTGCTTATCTTCCTCTTGACACCCAGGAACCATAGCTGCAGCTTGACAGGCTTCTGCCTTTTTCTCCTGTCACCTTTTCTACTGATTTATGTACCAAAAAAACATAGAGTTTATTTTCTGCCTCTTACCTTATATTGGACAATGAAGGTTATCAAGCTTTAGCTGGTTTCTTTTCAAATGTCATCCCTCTGTGTGATCGGTATGACAGCGTAATTCATACAGTGCCCCATAAAGCTCTTGGATAGAACCCTGAGAGGATTAGAGTTTGTAAAAGACAAAGATGCTTTCTCATCCTCACCTTACTTTAAAAATGTCATTTTGAAAATGACAACTTCCTTTTCCAGAGTCGCCTACCCACCTGGCATTCTGACACCATTATTTCTTCAGATTTAAAAGCCCCCTGTAGTACCAGAATAGTCCTCTAGAGGGCACAGCCCTCCAAACAGAGGGACAATATATCTTTCTAACAAGCGTAAGTTTTGACAGACTCAGATCCTTTGTGTAGGGACAGCGACCTGCATTTGAATAGCTTGGATTAGTAAGCGAGGAGACATTGGTAAATAATTTTATTGGGGATTAAACTGTTCAAAGGTCCTTCAGCTGGTGACACAACATGCATAATGCAGGCTGGATGAATGATAGAAAGATCTATTCTATTACAAAAACAATTTCTGGTTTACACAGACTAGTGCATATGCATTTATGTATGGTAGGTAGGCATAATAGCTTGCAGTATAAATATACCTGAAGCCCTTGTATGTTTAATTCATGGGGAAAAAGAACAGGCCTTCTCAGGAAGAGTTAAATTAGTCAGTGATTTGTGATACAATGAATTTCATTTGATTTGACCTCAGTATGTAATATAGTGTAGTGGTCACCATGGTTATTACTTTGATTAAGTAGCAGAGAGAAATTCAATATATTTTTATAATAATCAAGCCTCTGTTGCAGATTTTCAATCTCATGCAACTGGCATTTAGAAGTCACTGCCTTCGGGTGAAACTGGGTAATTTTCTACAGCTCAGAAGTAGACTGAGTAAATGACCAGAAGTAATGTGGAGGTCTTCCAATTTGAGGGGCTGGACATTTCCCTGCTCCAAATCATCACATATGTACCTTATCCCAAGTGATATGAAGGAAGAACAGTCAAAGAAAAATGGTGTTACAAAAGGGGAATATTACTTATACTCACACTGTGAACTAGGCTGAGTAATAATGGGCCTGGATGAAAGGCTTTGATGATACATTTTGCTGACAGAATTCCAACACAAAATCACTAGATTGGGAAAAATGGCTTTAAATCATTTGTGGCTAAGGAAATCCTTCAAGGACCTCCAGAAGAAGCTAAACTGGAATTCTGAGTACTCATATGCCCAAATATAAAGTGAGAAGAAAAAAGCCATTGTGGTAAATCAATCTCCCAGCTTTCAACCTGGATGACTTCAATGGTTGGTGATGACGAGACTGTCATCTTAGCTCTGAAAAACTTTAAAATGAGCAGAAACACACAGGATGCTTAGATTTTTCACATCACCCCAGAGAAGGATGTTTAAAAAATACAGGTCCTTAAACTCAGGTGTAAATATGGCCTACCATAAACTGGCTTGAATATTTTCCTTCATTCTGTTGACTTCTTTGTTCTGTTGCAATTTAACTTCTGCTCACTTTCAAAATTTTGGAATCTTTGGAAAAAACAAAAAAACTAAAAGTAAGTTTCAGTACAGGTGTTCCTGGAGTTTTTATACACTATGAAAGTTTTCTTTCAGGAAACTCAAACTAGGATTAAGATGATTTAGCTGTCATTTAAAATACTATTGTCAAGAGTTGGGAGTGGAATCCTAAATTTTCCCAGTTAGATTATCAAAGGTTGTTTTCCCTTTGGTAGTGACTTTTCACAGCCCCAAAGTAACTGACCATGACCAGGAAGCAGTGTGGCCAGAGCACAGGCCTGGGTCAGAAGGACCTGGGTTCTTGTCCTGACTTGACCACTTGTCTTCTGTGTGACCTTGGGCAAGTCACTTAACTTCCCTGGGCCTCAGTTACCTCCTCTGTAAAATGGAGATTAAGAGTGTGAACCCCATGTTGGACAAGAACTGTGTCCAATTTAAGTTGAGTCTAACCTAGCACTTAGTGCTTGGCACATAGTAAGAGCTTAACAAGTGCATTATTATCATTATTATCGTGTATTTTGTGTGTGTGTATGTATATTTAAGTTTATCAAAGCAGATATTTCACATAGAAAATGCTTGTTTATTTTTTTAAAGCAATTTCTGAAGTTCTAAAATCAGTCCATCATTGTTTTGTTCTTAGGGTATAAATCTGGAAAGTTAATTGTGTTAGTGGTTGGTATATTCTAGATCTCTCAGTTCAAAATTTAAATAAGATACTGAAAAAAAATTAAACCCAAATTGCCTTAGTGTCCATGTATTTTAGATTGAAGGATAGAGTTTCTATTGCTATTTTGCTGTTTCAGAACCTTCTCACTGCCTCATTCTCTCCTGTCCTGCTGCGATCCCCTGGCCCACGTCCTACCTCTGGCCTAGAATGCCTTTCCTCCTCAAATCTGCCAAACAATCATACTTCCCTCCTTCAAACCCCTACTGAAGCCTCACCCCCTCCAAGAGGCCTTTCTAGACTAAGCCCCCCGTATCTTCAGCTCCCCCTCCACTCCCAATCGCCCTGACTTGCTCCTTTTGCTCTATCTTTGCTTTTGGGCAAGTCACTTCACTTCTCTGGTCCTCAGTTACCTCATCTGGAAAAGTGGGGTGGAGACTGTGAGCCCCATTTGGGACAGGGACTGCATCCAATTTGATTTGCTAATATCTATCCCAGCGCTTAGTACAGTGTCTGGCACATACCATCATTATCATTATTATTACTCTCTCCTCCCCACCCCACAACAGTTGGGTATCTATGCACATATCTATAATTCTATTGATATTAATACCTATTTACTTGTTTTGATGTGTATATAATTCTATATTTATTGATGCTATTGATGCCTGTTTACTTGTTTTGATGTCTGTCTCTGCCCTTCTAGACTATAAACCCAATGTGGGAAGGAATTGTCTCTATTGCTGAATTGTACTTTCCAAATGTTTAGTACAGTGTTCTGCACACAGTAAGTGCTCAATAAATATAATTGAATGAATGAATGAACAATATTGAACATTCATTGAATATTTGCATATAGAATGTCATTTGGCTTTTTATGTAATTGCATTCTAAAGCTCAATTAAATTACTTCTAGTTGGACTAGATAGGCTATATAAAAAATCTCAAGAAATGCTTGTTCAATTCAACCACAAATCCATAATGCTAGCTAAGGTAATAATATCTACACCAGGTTAGGTAATAAAAATAGGACTGAATATATAGCTATCTAATGATAGCTATATATATATATAGATACAGATATATGTTGTATATTTGTGTGTGGGGAGTTAGACCTTATTTGTCTGGTTAACTTTGTGTTAGTAAATATGAAAGTCTAAGATATAATGTATATGAGATGGCAAAGTGGTGCTGTTTTTCCTCTTTTTCCTTTTTGAGCTTCTGCTTATAAAAAGCCTTTCTCATTTGCTAGTTATGTCCCATTTTGGTTTGTTTGCTACTGTTTTCATTTGTAGTTTACTCACCTTTTTCAAGATCACCATTCAGCCCATGTTTGGAAACTAACTGCCATCCGTTCTCTTTTCACATCTCATCCAACAAGATTGTGTTTAAAGCAAGAAATCACCTTATCCGATCCTACCTCATTTCACTAATCTACTACAGCCCAGCCCATACACTTTGCTCCTCTTGTATTAGCTTATTCACTGTGCCTCTATCTGTTCTATCTCACCACCAACCCCTTTCCCACATCCTCTCTCTAGCCTAGAATTCCCTTCCACTCCATATATGCCAGAAAACAATTCTCTCCACCTTCAAATCATTATTAAGGTCACACCTTCTCCAAGAGGCCATCACCAATTAAGCCCTATTTTTCCCAACTCACTCTCCCTCATGCATCTTCTTTGCACTCTTATCTGTAACCTTTAGACATTTCATGTTTGCCCCACCCCCCAACCCATAGCACCCTTGTGTACATATCCTTAAATTCTATATTATAAATACTTGGGTATTCATATTAATGTCTTTCTACCCCTCTAGACTGTAAGCTCGTTATGGGCAGGAAATGTGTCTCTTAATTCTGTTATATTGTACTCTCCCAAGCACTTAATACAGTGCTCTGTATATAATAAGCACTCAATAAATATGATTAATTAATAATGGTATTTGTTAAGTGGTTACTATGTGCTGGGCACTGTACTAAATGCTAGAGAGGATACAACCAAATCAACCAAAAAAACTAAGGCACAGAGAAGTGACTTGCCCAAGGTCATACAACAGTCAGTGGCAGAGTCAAGATTAGAGCCTGTGACCTTCTGACTCCCAGGCCTGTGCTCTATCCATTATGCCATGCTACTTCTGCTGCATGCTGACTGATGAGCATTACTGCAGTATTAGCAGATGAACTTTGTTCAGGATTTATTGTTTGCGATACAGCCATTTAATAGTAAGTATAGCTAGGAAATGTTGCTAAAGGAATTACTCAAGGTATTGATTGTTGAATTTGGTGGAGGGGAAGAACCAGGTGTAGTGACCTTAGAAAAAATTGGACAGCATACACAGTTGTGTAGATCTTCAGTTTGGCTGGTAACCTGATACCACGCTGACACCACACACCATCTGACAGTCTTCCAAGTGATGTGCTGACCTTCTTGATGTAACTATTCCAATTCTTTGTTCATTGTAGAATTGTTGGACAGTGTGGTGCTTAGGTAACTTCAATATCTTTTATTCCATTGACGTCAAAGTCTTGGTTTAGGAATATAGTTCAAGTCATGCTGTCTTAAAATAGCTTTCTGCACACACACAGAAGTTGTATAGCTAGACTGTGGAAACAAGGTGGTCTTGATGAGCAGGGATGAAGGGACATGACAGGTGTGACATGACCGGATACTAATCTTACTGAATGATTACTTCTGAAATCCTCCAGTTGCAATGTGGATATTTATATAAAAGATTACACTTTGAAATCAAGTCATGCTATTTCAGGCTTGAAATCTTTGAGAAAGATTAAAGAAAAGAACCAAGAGCATGCAGCTAAAATACAATGCCTCAAAAGTTCCATATACAAAGGGATAATGCCATCTGCACTTTTAGGTCCATCTCTCCAGTATTGAAATTAGCATCCTCACATGAATGAATTCCAAGTCTTTACAAAAATCCTCTCTTTCCAAGAATAGATTGTTGGGTAATTCAGCATCAGTTGATTAGAAATTTGTAATTGGTCAGTTGAAGGAGCATAGCCAAGTAGATAGAGCACAGGCCTGGAATTCAAAAGGACCTGGGTTCTAATCCCAACTTCACTCTGGCTTGGTGGAAAGCATGGGCTTGGAAGTCAGAGGATGTGGGACCCTCCTCTGCCATTTGTCTGCTGTGTGACCTTGGGCAAGTGACTTAATTTATCTGTACCTCAGTTACTGCATCTGTAAAATGGGAATTAAGACACTGGGCCCCAGGTGGGTCAGGGACTGTGACTAAACTTGTATCTACCTCAGTGCTTAGAACCTTGGCTGAGACCTACTAGGTATATAACAAATATCATTAAAAATGATAAAAGCAATAATCAATACTTAGTCCAATAAATAAGATTCATTTTAAAATGTAGTCCACCAGTGACATTTATTGAGTGCTTACTATATGCAGAGCGCATGTAGCCTGAGTGGTTTATGAAGTACCGTATCTCCTAATAGCAATTCCCTTTCTACTTTAGCAGCTGGAGGATTTTGTAGACAATTTGTTTGGATTCTTAATCAACAAATAAATACCAGTAAATAGAAGCAAAAGGTCTGGTATGTTTGAAAGTTCCACCAAGTTTAATATATTTGCCTCATAGTATGTCTCTCACCAGGATAATAAAACTGCATGTTTTGTGAATTTAAATCTTTTAACATTTTTTTCCTAACAGTGTGATAATAAAGTGATTGCAATGATAGTAGAATTGGGGTGCGATTCTAAGCAATATCACTTTTCAGTTTTAGTAATTCAAATTCCTTGGAATTTTAGCCACTTGAGTGGCTATTTACTAGGTAAATATTTCAATCCTGGCTTCCAAGATAGATCCTGATATTCTAATAGTGTCTATCTGTTGCCAAATTGTACATTCCAAGCACTTAATACAGTGCTCTGCACATAGTAAGCGCTCAATAAATACAATTGAATGAATGAATGTTTGTGGTTTCCGTTGAGATAAATATTTCTCTTTAGTTATGTTGCTTATAACATTGAGACAAATGCCCAGTGTTAGTACAACTTGGACAAATCATCCTAACCTCTTTGAGCCTCAGTTTTCCCATTGACAAAATGGGGGTACTATATTAAATGAAGATGATGAGGCCAAACTGAAGAATGGTGTCTTGCAATCATGGTGTACAAACAAGATGGCCTAATGGAAGGAGAGAGATCCTGGGTTCTAATTCAGCTCTGCCCAGTGGAGACTTAATTTTTCTGGGCCTCAGTTTTCTCATCTGTATAATGAAGATTCAATACCTGGTCTCTCTCACCTTTAGACCATAAGCCTCATGTTTTTAGGGAGTTTTTTAAATGCTATTTGTTAAGCACTTACTATATGCCAGGCACTAAATTAAGCACTGGGGTAGATACTAATCAGGTCAGATAAAGTCCCTGTCCCACCTGGGGCCTACAGTCTTAATCCCCATTTTACGGCTGAAGTAACAGAGGCACAGAGGCCCTCTGTTAACCTCTGGGGCCTACACTTTCTCAAGGCCACACATCAGACAGGTGGCAGAGCCCAGGTGCCTCTGTCTCCCAGGCCTGTGCTCTATCCACTAGGCCATGCTGCTTCTATGCAATGTCATATGAAACCTGGGTACACCCTAGGGTTTGTGCCATCCTGGGTCTTCCCAGAATCCCAAAGCTTGTGTTCCTCCTGTGCCCACTTTGTGCCCCACAATGGTCCAAGACACTCCCAGCCTGTGCTGTCTTCTACTCCCTGGTTCCCACAACATCCACAATACCCTACGTCTCAACAATCACTCACACAGACCACATAGCCCCTTCAGCCATAACTTCTTATCAAAGAGCCAGGGAAAGAAAACTTCCTGGCTGCTCTTGAAGAGGGACTGTGTCCAACCTGATTACTTTGGATCTACTCTAGGTCATAGTAGGCACTTAACTAAAAACAAAATTTTTAATCAACATTTGAAGGATAGATTTTCTTTAGGTGTTGCATGGTACACACAGTCACAAACACACACACACACGTATACACACACTATTACTATCACTTGAGCTCTGACCACCAGACAGTTGGGGCTAATATTCACTTATTCACCTTGAGTACCCATAAGAGGCCATCAGATGTCTCTGAATGAGTGAATATCAGCAGTAACATGGCGGCCTGAAGCAGTTTCACCCAGTCCCAATGCTGGCTTTCAAAGTAACTGTACAAAATGGAAAGAATATTCTATTCCATTTTGTCCTTTCCTTTTGCAAAGGATAGCAGGGCCCCAGTGAATATGCAAGGAGTTTGGGGCTAGATAGTGTTTCCCACATTTCTTCCTGTAAGGTGCATTTCTGGAAAGAGGTTTTGACTGGATGCATGTTCCATCCTCAACTTCCCAGTCCATATGAGGTGAGTGAGTGAATTGGGCCTTTGTGTAAGGGGGACCCTCCCTATTTTTGACCAAAGCCTTAGAGGCTTATGGGCAATTTTTCAGGGCCATACTTGGCTCCTAGGTGATTCTCCTGCCCTCTGAAGTGGGTATGATGGTGGCGTCTCCTGTAAAGAATGATGGACAAACCTCAGTTCTAGGACTTTTGGACCAAGAACCTGCACAGATGCTTGATTATTACAATAATGGTTTGTGCAGTGCTATGTCCCTATCAGTTAAGTTCCTGATGGGGTAGAAGAGCAACAAGTGAGTAGACAGGAAGGAGTGCAGTACGTTGTGAAATACATGTAAAGTTGTTTTGTTTTGTTTATAAATGTACAGGACACATTTTTGGTTAAATTCACCACAACATAGTGCCCATGCTGTACTATAGCACCCTAAACTCAATAGGAAGTTGCTTTGATAGTCACTGAAATCTTTGCAACCCCAACTAGAAAGCTATTTTTAAATAATTCTTGCTGTTCTGGTTCATTCATTCTTTTTTATTTATTGAGCACTTGCTGTGTGCAGAGCACTGGGCTTAGGAAAGTACAATACAACAAAGAACAGTGACATTCCCTGCCCACAACGAGCTCACAGTCTACAGAAGGTGAGACACAGACATCAATACAAATAGATAAAATTACAGATATGTACATAAGTGTTTGGGGGCTGGGACGAGGGGAGAGCAAAAGGATAAATAAATTAAAGATATATACATAAGTGATTTGGGGCTGGGAGGTGGGAAGAGCAAAGGGAGGAAGTGAGGGCAATGCAGAAGTGAGTGGGAGATGAGGAAAAGTGGGGTTTAATCTGGAAAGACCTCTTGGAGGAAGCACTGAAGCCAGGGAAAGTGGTTTTCTGTCAGATTAGAGGAGGCAGGGCATTCTAGCCCAGGGGCAGGACATGGGCTAGGGATCGGAGGCGAGACAGGTGAGATTGAGGCACAAAAAAAGGTTAACACTAGAAGAGCAAAACATGCAAGCTGGGTTGTAGAAGGAGAGCAGCAAGATGAGGTAGGAGGGAGCAAGGTGATGAAGCGCTTTAAAGCCAATGAGAAGAGTGTTAGTTTGATACGGAGGTGGGTGGGCAACCATTGGAGTTTATGAAAAGCCAGGATGATGTGTCCAGAACATTTTTTGTAGAAAAATTATCTGGGCAGCAGAGTGAAGTATGGATGGGAGTGCAGAAAGACAGGAGACTGGGAGGTCAGCAAGGAGCTGATGCATTAATCTAAGTATGTTAGGATGAGTGATTGTATTAACGCAGTAGCAGTATGGATGGAGCGGAAAGAGCAGATTTTAGCAATGTTGTGAAGATGGGACTGACAGGATTTGGTGACAGAATTGAATATATGGGTTGAATGAGAGAGAGGAGTCAAAGAAGTTTAAGACAGGAAGGCATGGGCTTGTAAGACAGGAAAGATGGTGGTGCCATCTACAGTGAAGGGGAAGTCAAGTGGAGGACAGGGTTTGGATGGGAAGATAAGGAGCTCTGTTTTGGACATGTTAAGTTTCCTTGTGCAGGGCTTTAAGTGTTTCTTTTCTCAGAAAGCATCATAAATCATGTCTTGGCAGTCCCCTACTTGCAGAATCTCTACTCCAAGAGTCATGCTATTTCTCCTGCCCAACCACAGAGCTGTTACAAGAAGATTTTCAAGTACACTGGCTGAGTTCTGTACCATCTCTCCACCCTTAAGATCTCTGTCATGTTGGGGGAAGATTTGACCTCAATGTGTGCAAATAGAATTGAATATTCAAGTCTACCTTCTCCAACAGTTGATTCTTGTTAAGTATATCCCCTGAAAAATCATAAGATGTATTCCAGTTTTCAATTTAATAATATTTCCTGCATTTTCTGTTTACAAATTATGAAATGACTTTCCACATTTGTTGAAGCAGAACCAGAATGATTTAGTGATTTGACCATTTTCACAGGTAAACACACATTTTAACCCTCAGGAAAGCATCACAACTAGAGCTAATTGGAACTGAGGTAAGTTATGCTTCCTCTTTATAGATGTACAGTACTTAAAACACTGTTTATATTAAATAAATGAAGTTTGCTATTAATAATTATTCTTTTAGCACTGCAGCATATTACTGTCTTAATTCTCTCACAATAAAGTTGTGATGGTCATTTATTCAAATATATTTACAGCTGACTCCATGATTTGTGATTTTGGACAGGACAGCTCACATGGAAACCAAAAAAACCACAAATAACAAAGAACTCATTTTGCCTATTGATTTCATTTACCCCTTTGCAATTACTCACCTTACAAGACCTGCTAATGAGCAGAGAAATGGACTAATAGTCATTTCACCTTCTCCCCTTCCTGTCACTTGTTTTCTTATATAGACACTAATGAGAAAAAATGACTGGGTAATGGTAGAAATGCCATCTGATGTGATCATGAACAGTCTTTGTATAAGTAGACCCAATCACAAGAAAGACAGTGGCTCAAGGAATGATATTCCAAGGGTGTTTTCATAGGAAGGGATTTATAAGACAGATAAGACATAGGACAGAGCCTTGTGGTGGTAGGAATTCTACATTTGAAATATCAAATAGAAATGTTTCCCCAATTTAGGCCACTGTCATATCCACAAATACATTTTTAGCTGCTGTTAGCTGTGTTCCGGCAAAGCTGTTTCAATGAAAAATGAAAGCCTCAAGTCAATTAGGCAGTCATGCAAAGTAGTTGTTGTCCACTGCCTCAAAGAACTCAGACCTGAGTTCAGAGAGAGGGCTTTAAAGTGGTAAAAACCATTCCTCTACTTCAAAATGCTACTGAATAGCTACTTTTTCCCCCCATTAAAACCATTCAGCTGCAGACCCTTTAGCTACTTTAGGAATCCACAACGGGAGTGACTTTGGGGAAGTATGGTAAGTGCCATTTTGGATGAGAGGTGATTTTAGTAGAAAAGAGAGATTTATTATTTATGATCCCAGAGACCCACCACAGTACTCAATGGAAGCAGAGGGCTAGCAGTTAGGATTCAGAGTACTTGAGATGAGGAACTTTTCTGTGTCCTGATGGAGTTTCATATTCATTTCATTTTCTCTCCATCTATATCTAGAACTACATTTAAAGTTTTGTTATCCAGTATTCAAAGGAAATGGGAGTTGCTGGTGACTTGATTACCTTTTATCAACCCCACCTCTTAGAACAATTTGTGGCACATAGTAAGTGCTTAACAAATATCAAAATTGTTATTATTATTAATAATAACCAAATACACTGGATATCTATTAGGACTGCTCAGCATGGGACACTGCACAATCGTACAGTGGGTAAACCAGAAAAGTATATTTACTGGGAATTTCAGGAGATATACCTGTAGCTGAAGCCTACTGATTCCTTGTAAATTTAATCTGTTTCTTAATATAATTAGGAAAGAGTTTTATTAAATGACAGAGTGGTGCTGCATGCTCTTTACTGAGCATGTCTCAAACGTTGAACTCCATGTCCACAAAAGAATCAGTTGACCAGTTTGTCTAAGGGGACCTTCAAAGATGCTGTATTCTAGAGTTTTCTGGATTAAGATTCCAGATACCAAAACTTTCACTTGTACATTTTTATCTCTGTCTATACTTGACTTGTTCAAGTCCTTCCCATTTTCAGGAAAGAGCAGCAAGTGAAATAAAGAGCACTGCTTTAGTCTTCTATCATCAAGGAGGGGCCACTGGGGTCTTGTGGCCATAACCCCACCACCTAGGAGTTCTGCCTCCTATTGCAGTGCCCAAGCCCCACCATTCACAGGAATGGATGTCAAGCAAAGTAATGACTTAGCAAATATTTAGAGCATTGGGAACTTGCTCTATTGGGCTAGGGAGGCATGAGGTGGGGGAAGGAGTTAAATTGGATGTGTTTAATCTGAACCGAAGGTTATTAAATGGTTTTGTAGATTATAACAGCCACATCCCAAAAAGCAACAGTAGAAGTGAAATTGATTCATCTTTTCAAGCGATAGACATCTTCATTTCAATGCTTTTGGAACAGGGCCATTGTCAACAGCTCCAGTGGGGTTATCCTTTTTACACTCTAGCAATCTGTGTTTGGATCATGTTATTATTCTTTATTTACTGAAGATAGCATTGAGGTGCTGTTTCTCCCTCCAGTCCCTTTCTGCTTTTTATTTCTTCTTTTTGTTCTAGTAATTTTCCCTTGCTCTTCCCACTAAGGATTCACCTGGCCATTCCTTCACAGGTTTAAGATGACTAACTTTTTGGTGAGATCAGGGTGGAACCCCAAAATGGGCATAGGTCCAGAAATAGAAAATAAGGGGACAGAAAGAACAAGCAGAGGGGACAGAGGCAACAGGAAAAAGAAAAGAAGACTGGTGGAGAAAAGAGGGGAATTAAATAGGGGAAAGTGGAAGAAGGGAAGACAATTGGGAAGAGAAAAAGAAAGAATGGAGGAGTGAGAAGGAATTTATTCATTGCTCTCACTGCCTTCTGTTGCCACCACCAGGTTGGAAGCATTAGAAGTAGCATGGCTTAGTGGAAAGAGCACAGTCTTGGGAGTCAGAGGTCTTGGGTTCTAATCCCAGCTCCACGACTTGTCAGCTCTGTGATTTTGGGCAAGTAACTTAACTTCTGTGTGCCTCAATTACCTCATCTGTAAAATGGGGATTAAGACTGTGACCCCACGTGGGACAACCTGATAGCCTTTTACCTACCCCAGCAGTTAGAACAGTACTTGGCATATAGTAAAGCACTTAACAAATACTATCATTATTATTACTATTATTATTAAGTGGTCATCGCAAAATAGACCAGTTTACTTGGAGCTGTTATTTTGATCTGGGTTGTGTTGGTGTCTGTATCGGTGGCAGTCAGTGAGTCAATCTTATTTATTGAGTGCTTCCTGTGTGGTCTACTAAGTACTGGGAGAGTACATTATAACAATATAACAGACACATTCCCTGTCCACAATTAGCTCACAGCCTAGCGCAGGAGACAGACATTAATATAACTAAATAAATTACAGATATGTACATAAATGCTGTGGGGCTGGGAGGGGGGATGAATAAAGGAAACATGTCAGGGTGACGCAGAAGGGAGTTGAAGAAAGGGAAAAGAGAGGACTTAGGTGGCAGTCCTGGTTGAACCAGGCAACCCAAGTTTAGGCTGCATCTGGAGGCACACCTCTTGAAGGAAGTGGCAGGGCCCCAGCAGGCTCCCTGATTAAACCAGTTTACTTTAGAGCTGTCTAATAGTAATAATTGTGGTATTTGTTAAGCACATACTATCTGCCAGATACTGTACTAAGCACTGGGGTGGATACAAGCAAACCAGGTTGGATACAGTCCCTGTCCCATGTGGGGCTCACAGTCTCAATCCCCATTTTGAGGATGAGGTAACTGAGGCACAGAGAAATTAAGTGACTTGCCCAAGACCACACAGCAGACAAGTGGCACAGCTGGGATTAGAACCCATGAACATTTGACTCCCAGGCCCTTGCTCTATCCACTTTGTCATGCTGTGTAAGAGTTCTGACACTCCCAAGTATATCCAGGATGGCCCAGTTGAGTCATGGAAATGATGTCCGTGGCAAGAGCAAGAAACCATCATTGTCACTAAATGGCTTCCTTCCTCCTGCCAAGCTTCTGCTGATGGTCCCTTCCCTCTATAACAGCTCATTCATTTTGCTTTTGGGATAATAGAATGGCCCCCCAAACACACACACACCAAATCCTAAATGCTCCACCTAGTGTGGGACACCTGATCACATTACCTTCATAGGTCCCTTTGAGGTAGCAGGACAAGAATTATCCAGATTGATTAATAAGTCCAAAAAGAGTTCTGATCCCTTTATTTACTCTCCTCCCTCCCCTGGCACCTAGTCCCATACCACTTACATACATCTCCATAATTATTTATTTATATTAATGTCTGTCTTCCCCTCAAGACTCTAAGCTCGTTGTGGGCAGGAAATGTGTCTCTTATATAGTTGTTTTGTAGTCTCCCAAACATTTAATAAAGTGCTCTGCACACAGTAAGAGTTCAATAACTACATCTGATTGATTTTTCTTGGCTGTATTTTGAAAATATCCACAGGTAAAAATGTGAAATATAGTTTTCAGAATTAAGGCCATCAAACAATTCATAATTCTCATTTCCACCCGTTGCCATTTTCAAGATAATCCTGAGCTTTCTCACCACCCCATTCATCCCAGAGAAAGGACAATTAATTCTAGCAAAGTATAAAGTGACTAGAGTATTGCTACTTAAAGATGCATTTTGTCATGTTCTTCCCTTGCTCGACAGGTGAATGAATTTAAGCTTCCTAAATGCATCTGTTCTCTGGCATTTCAAGGGATTTATTATTTTTCCCACTTTAAATGAAAAAAAGGGTACAGATGGGGGAGATTTTCCAAACCTATCTCCATTTTTTAAAGCTTTTCCAAAACAAGTAGTCAGTCCCTGGGCATCACCGGCTGTATCCTGGGCTCAATTTAGCAAAGCTATTTTTAAGGGCTTTGTGGAAAGAAAACTCATTCGCAGAAAAATCAAGGAAATCTCATAGCTTTTATTTTGTGCTTTTTGACCTGAATACAAATTTGACAAATGGAAATGTTCTCAGTGGCAGAGGACTGACCTCAGCTGAATAGAGCAACACTTTGTGAACAAAAAGTTTTCCATCTGGGAGATGGAGTTAGATACAAAAAAGTCTTCATAAATAGATCTTGGTCAGTTATCTGTATGTATGTCAAGACATCTTGCCTGGGATATAAATATTTGCCTCCAAAGTACTCACCAAATTATTTTAAAATTGTGGATGCTTAATTATAGCCAATCAGCTTTAGTGAAATCACATCTTGGAAGACTATAAGCCTTTAAACAGGTTTGCAAATTGTTTGCAGAAATTGTTAAACTAAAAAAAAATGCTGTTTGGTCTATAGAATTTACTTTGACTTTGTCCTGTTTACCAAAATCATCTAACTGACCCACCTTTCCCTTTCCATCCTCCAATCTTAAAATTCAAAAAACTCAAAACTGATCATATTATCTGTTACCTTTGGCCTTTATTTTTTGATTGAGTGGAAAATTATACCATTCTGAGAGATGGTTTTATAACTCGTACATCAGCATCTTTACTGGAAATTGCGGAGATGTATTTTTGAGTAAAATATGTTATGAAATCTATGGTGACAAATTGCATAGCTTGGTTATATTTCAAATGTGGAATTGTTCAGAAGATGAATTTAATAAAATTGCAACGTTTTTGAAACTTTCCTGCTAAGCCCCAGATAAAATCACAATCAACCTTTTTTTTTTTTTTCAAAGGCCTTGATTTTTTTCTGTCAAACCATGTGTTTTTAAAAATCATTTCGCTTGCTTGGGCTCTTTGAAGTAATGTTAGCAACAGAGTTCTGAAATGTCAAGAGAAAAGCTGTTTTTACAGCCTTTACAGTCTGGCAGGTTTACCTTCAAAAAATACAATGCAGTTTTATTTTGTATCTCTTATAAAATCCACACCTAAAATGATTTGTATAGTTAGTACAGTGTCTGGCATATAGTAAGTACTTAGCAAATACATTTAAAAATAATAAAAAATGAAAAAATGAGAAGAGAATAGGGAGTGGGAAGCTGAAATGTAGTCAGTAAGGGATAAAGCTATGTTTTCAGATGAGATTTGAAAATAGATGGGAAGTCCAATCAAATTCTGAACTCTTTAAAGCCACGGCTTCTGCAGTGTAGTTAGGCAACAACATACCTTTTTAATACTATGGAAAACAGTCATAGTGATTTGCCTGAATTTCCACTAGTGTAGGCAGCATCACCTTCCTCCCCATCTCACAAACCCATAACCTTGGCATTATTTTCTAATCATCTCTCTCCTTCAACCCACATATTCAATCTGTCACCAAATCCTGTAGGTTCAACCTTCGCAAAATTACTGAAATCTTCCCTTCCCGCTCCCTCAATACTGCTACCACATTAATCCAAGCACTTATCCTATCCCACCTTGATTACTGCGTCAGTCCTGATTCTCTGCCTCTATTTGAGATAGCCGTCAATCCTTCTGGTACTACCATTTTTTGAACATTAAAAAATGATTCCTCCCCTTTGTGTCCTCCCCCAAGATCTTGTAAACATTACTGCCATGATACCAATGTCTACAGTATTTGGTGGAACACAGATTTTGCCTGGTTAGTAGAAGTTACTGTGAATATGTTTCTAAACAATCAGCAGGGTGAATGAGAGAAGTGGTTCCAATACACTTAGGGGCAAATTGGTAGGCCTGGATCTGTCCTGAACACCTTGCCTCTCCCCATTAAGTTTCCATAGGCCAGGTCTTTCTCCTTTCTCTCCTCCCAATGGCACCATCCCTTTCTGATTGTCCTTCTATGATACCTTTGCTGGATTACTTCAGCAACACCTCCTCTTTTGACCTCAATCATTATTTTCTTCCTGGCTCCTTTTGGGTCTACTGCCTTATGGAACTTTCAACTGACCTCCCTGCCCTCTGTTTCTCCCCATGCCAGTCCAAACCTCACTCTGCAGTCCAAATCATTTTTCTACAAAACCATTCAGTCAGTATTTGCCCACTCCTCAAGAACTTCCAGTGGTTACCTCCACATCAAACAGAAAATCCATTATAGGTTTTAAAGCACTCAATCAGTGAAAATACTGTGCACCATGCACTTGGAGTTGCTTTCTTTTTTACTCCTCACTCAGCCTTACAGTACTTTTGTACATATCCCTAATTTATTTATATTAATATCCATCTTCCCCTCTAGACTGTAAATTCACAGTGGGCAGGGATCGTTTATACCACCTCTGTTACATCATACTCTCTCAAGCACTTAGTACAGTGCTCTGCACACAATCAATCAGTCAATATGATTGATTGATTGATTAACTCGGCAGGAAGTGGTGGTATAGGGCCAAAGAGATGCAGGGGGAGGAGAAAAGGAGTAAGTAAAAGAGGAGGAGAAAAGAAAGCAGGAAGTTTGATGGACACTGTGGGTAAGGAAAGTATTTAGGGTCAAAGAATAAGAGGAGAAAGGAATAGATGAGAAGGAGAAAAGGGCCTTAGCCTACTTTTGCCTCATCCACACTTAGAATTTCCTCCACTGTTGCTGCAGCACAGAGGCCCTGGTGGGCATGTTCTTTCCCCTATTGCTGCTGCTCCTAGTTCTGCTTCAGTCATGGAGTTGGTAGCATCAATCACAGAAGCCTCAGGTGACCTGGTGCATGGTGCACAGTATTTTTGTCAGGAGTGCCAGGTAGAAGTGGTGGCTGAAATGACATAGCCCCAGTGGGTCATTTCAGCTATGACCACTGCTAGTGGTGGCCTCCAGACCCAGAGAAAAACAGCAGTATATAATAATAATTGTGGTATTTGTTAAGCACTTACTATGTGCCAGGCACTGTACTAAGCATTGGGATAGATGCAAGCAAATCAGGTTGGACACAGTCCTTATCCCCTGTAGAAATTGATTAGAAATTAAAGAAATTGATAACTGAGGCATAGAGAAGTGAAGTGACTTGCCCAAAGTCACAGCAGACAAGTGGTGGAGCAGGGATTAGAACCCATGACCTTCTGACTCCCAGACTCATGCTCTACATACTATGTCATGCTGTTTCACCCAAGTGTGGCACCATAGCTGTTGCTCTTCTTGGTATTAGCCCTCCTGGGCTAGAAGCTCCTGTTTAAACATGGTCTTATTGACAGCCATTGCAACTATGGTGGTAACAACTGCAGAAGCAGCAATGGGGGGGAAAAAAATCATTCACATTATGAGACTAGCTCATCAGGGCATTCTGGTTCCATCCCAACAGGCTTCTTAAGCATTCCTGCCCTAACCATCTTACCCTCTCTATGACCAACACCGTGACAAGAGAATCTCCATGAACAGAGAGGCAGGATTGGTGGTAGTTAATGCAAATCACCTCTTTTCTCTTTGATCATATACTCTCATTTTCATCCTAACCTTCCAACCATCCCTGGCTTTTCTGGGGAGATAAAAAATCAGAACTGGAAATTCAATGAAATATCTCATCTGGCAAGCAGAATTATAACTGCCAGGCAGTGACCATTGTTGTTTTCTAAACATTTTATCTTTACTGTAGTCATTAGATATCTTTTTTATTGTTATGACTAATATTGGACAATGAAACTCAATATTTCCCAACAATAGGAAATAGGAAAGGAAATTACTTTCGCTCAGGGCATTGAGAGCTTCGTGTGTTTCTTTGCAATCTTTGAGAATGTGCTTTCAGACTGTTGTTTGTGATTTTTATAGTCATATCAATGTGAATCCTGATGCATATCTCTAGTAAAGTTTGCCATCACCTTACATTCTCACAGAAGTCTTTCAGCATGTCACCCATTGTTATTACAAATATGACTTGATAATTTAAAAGTCAATTTTTATTCCTTATTTTGCTTTTACTTAAGAGCATCTTGTGCTCTTTATTGTTTCAAGGGATCAATATTGAATTTATGGGAAACAGATTAGAAGAAAACAAAATACAAATGTTATTAATTACAGCACCTGCTCTGAACAAATGAGACAATCTATTATCAGGATATATCAAATCAACCAACAAACTCTTACTTCATGAAGGGTCATTTGATGGATTTAAAGAATAAGCTATTTTAACCAAGTTTACCAAGTTAGTGGACTCAGGGCAGAATCCCAAATTTTTCTCTTGCTCCGTGGTCAGTGAATCATGATTCAATCAATCAGTCAATCAGTGGTATTTGTTGAGTTCCTACTGTATGCAGAGCACTGTACTAAGCACTTGGAAGAGTTTAATGCAACAGAGCTGGTAGAGATGGTCCCTATGCACAGTGACCTTTCAGTCTAGAGATTCTTGGGTGCTATCTCTCTGTCATCATTAATGAGCATGATTTTAAAATCACAAATATTCATTTCAGGAAACAGATGCCTGAGGTTTGGAGTATTATCTTTCACATTTCTCTGTTAAAAAAAAATTGTGTGTATTTTGGTTTTCTTATGACACAAACTCAAAATAGCATCCCAAGTTTGGGGAATTTGATGGTGAAAGCAACTCTCTGCAAAATGAGCTCAACCAATCAATAGATAGTATTTGTTCAGTGAAATAAGAATAGAGGGAATGAAGAAGGAATGGGAATCAGTCCATGAATGAATGGTATTTAATGAGTACTTATTTGATTTCTAGTTTACAACCTATGGCTTCTCTTGCAAACCTTTTCTGATTATTCCATTCTTTTGGCTTGAACCATGGGTATAGGATAGGGCATGGAGAAAGGTTGGAATGGAATCAATCATTCAATCAAAAGTGTTCATTAATTCCAGTATAACAAGAGAAAAAGAGAAGAATGCTGATTTTTTTTATATATTGCTTTTGACCTTCCATCCTGTACTTTCTCTTGGCCTCAGATACTTTTCAAAGACCCTGCTTTGGTTTTATAGGGCTTATCTGAGAGAAGACACCGATAGACCTGGAAAGTAAAATTATAGAGGAGGAAAGAAGTGTTTAGGATGTATGGGATAAGGAGTCAGTGTCTGAAATGGGATCAAAAATTGGAAATGGAGATATCAGAAGTTCAATAAGATATTTTTTTTTACCAAGAAAGAAATAATACATTTTGACAATTTAAGGCCAGAGTCCTCCAACACTAATTACACTGGAACTCTGTGACTCCCTACTTTCTACTGTCCACAGTGGTTGTAACCCTCCTCTAACTCTAGCCATTTTGGTTAAAAAGCTATTTTGTTTTCCACTTGGGTCGCTGTTGTTCAGCCCTATTTGATTTATCCTGACCTTGCTTTTGAATGTTCTAATGTGAATTGCACATTTGACTATCCCAAACTTCAGTTTGCTCTTTCACCTGTTCTGGCTGAGATTAACTCAGTCATCTTATGAATGCATTGTGAATGTCACTGTATTTTTCAGAACATAGTCCAATTAAAGAAGATATTTAAAAAGATATTAAAGCATTAAATTAAAATCCCTTCATGTGTTAGACTGTGCTTCTGACCTTATTGTTTTTGAGGCAATTAGACTTTTTTTTTCTTTTCATAAAGCTGTTCTAGAGTCTCAGTGGCATTTCTTGTTATTGCTGACTTCATCTAGTTAACAAAAGTGAGATCAGTGATCAACCATTAGAACTTTAGTTTGGGGTCTCCTTTGACTCTTGCTGGATTCTCCCCTACATTTCTTCACCAAAATGAATCAGGGCATCTGACTGCTATAATTTTTGACAAAGGATCATATATGGCTAATTTTTTTTGATATATAGTTTTCTGGTTGATTTCTCTTTGCTCTTATGTTCTCAATTTTAGACTTGTGACTTTTTTGAAGCTTGTGAAATGTACCATCTTTATTACTTGTCCAATTTGAAAATACCAGATTAACCCAAAACTTTCTATTTTCTGAGAGAACATGTTCTGATTAATTTTCAGTTTTGGTTTATACTTCATAATGATTGCTAATATTGTTACAATTCTCTAAAAAGACATTATAGACTGATACAAGATGCATATTTTGTTTAAAAAAGGAAATAAAATATTAATTATAAGTAGAAAATAATCTGCAAATTTCTATTAATGACACAGTTTAAAAATCATTTTAATCCTACTTATTCATTTTAAACTAACTGTCTGACTAATTGTTTCTATGAAAACTGTTTCTCTGAAACTATCACTGTTGTGCACATTAGAGGAATAAAAGACATTTGGGTTAATGAAGGAGAGATCAGGATAAGAACAGAATGAGTTAATTTGTTTTCTCCAGACCTTATGGTAAGAGGATGAGAAAGTGGAATATTGCTCTGTAATATGTAGATCGCTGATGTTGCCATAAGGGCAGTTGAAATGAATGTTCTGAGTCCATGAGGAAAAGGTAGATGAATGAATTTCATATGAAAGGATGAAATTGGTGCAGATTGTATTGCTAGATATAAATACAAATGATGTGACATGACAAGTAGTATTGAGCAAAAATGACTAAAGGTACAGAAGAGGATAAAACAGTAGTAGTTTCTCAGCAATAAATTGTTTGGCATGGGCACATGTTTAGAGACAGTTATAGAATGTGGTGATTCACAGGTCTTTTAGTGGCTCCTGGAAGACTATGACACCAAGGTGAAGAATCAAAAACAATGCAGGGCTCTTTGTAATAAATGTGACAGTTTTACATGCACAAAGTGTGGAAGGGATTGTCAGTCCTGCCCTTTTCTTATCATTCACATCCTCACCCTAGGAAGGAAAGTCTATATTACCTTCTATGAACTCCAGGAAAGTTATGAAAGTCCATGAAATGTATTGCAATCAGTATTTCCCACAGGATGAATTAATTAATAAGGCATGCTCACTGGCAAAAAAGTATTGTATTCCCTATTCTTTCAGTCAAAAAAGTAATTGACATTTCTATACAGGGATCTAGAAGTGTATTATTTGAAATAATACATCTAAATGGAGTTGTTTGTGCATTACAGTGACCTGTTTTGCAAAATAGCTGGCTATTTGCAGCCACAGGAGCTGTCAAAATCCCCAGGTGCTAGCCTGGATTTATTGATGACAGAAAAAGCCATATTTCTATCTTGAATGATCCAGGGAAATGAAATTGCTTCAGCTCTCCTTAAATACACAAAGTGACAGCAAACATCACAGTGTAGGAAGGTCTCAAGAGAATGCTTGACAGCTTACCCACCACCCCTTCCCCTCTGCCTCCCACTGGAAGCTTTTGTGCAGTCCTCCCACCACTTTTCTGCTCCCATCCTCTGAAGGAGCATGCTAGAAGATTTCCACTTCCTTATAAATATGGTGAGTATATCCTGGTGTGCGTACGTTTGAAGGTATGTATAAAAGCACTGGTATTGAGTACTTACAAGTGAAAGTTACATGGCACTATTTGGGGTAGATGGTAGATGTATTGGAAAAATTGGTTGGCAGCTATCATCCAACCAGTGGCATTTTTTTAGCATTTACTTTGTTCAGGGTACTGTACTAAGTTCTTGGGAAAGTACAATGCAACAGAGTTGGTGGATGCAATCCCTGCTCACAAGGATCTTACAGTCTACAGGAGTAGACAGATATTCAAATAGGTTAGGGATGGGGAAATAATGAAGTATCAAAATACTTGCGTAAATGCTGTGGGTCTGGCGTATCAAAGTGCTTAACCAAGGGCATAATAATCTCAGAGGGAAGGGTGGGCAGGGGAAATAAAGGGTTTATTCTGGGCATTTTGGATGAAGTGGAAAGAGCAAATTCTAGAGAAGTTGTGAAGGTAAAAACTGTAGGCTTTCGTGACAGATTAATATGTGACTTGAATGAAATGGGTGAGTTGAGGATAATGCCATGATGCTTGTGAGACAAGGATGTTGATGGCATTGTCTACAGTGATAAGATGGTCAGGGGAAGATGGGGTTTCTGTAGAAGGACGTTTTTGGACATGTTAAGTTTGTGGTGTCAGAGTGACATACAAGTAGTGTTGTCCTGAAGGCAAGAATAAATGTGAGACGGCAAAGAAGGAAAGAGATCTGGGCTGGAGTGGTATATTTTGGAAGCAACTATGTAAAGATGATAGTGGAGGCCATAGCAGCTAATGAGTTTCCAAGGGAGTGGGTGTAGATAGATAATACATGTGTACCTATAACTGAGCCTTGAGGACCCCCACAGCTAGAGGGTGGAGGCAGAGATTGAGACTATAAAAGGGACTGAGAATGAAGGCTCAGAGAGGCAGAAGGAGAACCAAAAGAGAGCAGTTTTAGTGACACCTAGATTAAAAACTGCTCTAGGAGAAGGGGGTAATCCACAGTGTCAAAGGCAGCTGAGAGGTTGAAGAGTTTTAGGAAGGATTGCCCATTGGATTTGGCAATAGGGAAGTCACTGTGGTCTTAAAGAAAGCTGCTTCTGTGGAGCAGAGGGAGCAGAAGCTAGATTGCAGGAGATCAAGAAGAGATTCGAAGAGAAGAAGTGGAGGCAATGTGTGCAGACAACTCACTCAAAGAGTTTGGAGGGGAATGGTAGGAGGGGAATAGGATGATACTTGGTTGGTGCCATAGGGAAGGTCTTTGTAAACTAAGGGGACACATGGACAAAGTTGAAAGCAGTGGGGAAGGGGCCATTGGAAGGTGTTATTGAAATTGTGGTAATGGAGGCAGGAAGGGAAGGTGCAGTTGCTTTGATGTAGAGTACAATAGAATTTGAGAGGAAGTAGGTCTCTTGAAATACTGCTGGGAGGTTTAGAAGATGAGGTCAGTCTAGTGTCCGTATTTCTGCCAGAAACAATCCAC
Source organism: Ornithorhynchus anatinus (assembly GCF_004115215.2). Taxonomy (NCBI): domain Eukaryota; kingdom Metazoa; phylum Chordata; class Mammalia; order Monotremata; family Ornithorhynchidae; genus Ornithorhynchus; species Ornithorhynchus anatinus. The sequence continues at coordinate 45,811,349 of NC_041728.1, read as the reverse complement.
TGCTTGTTTGCAAGAGCAGAAGTGTACCCTGGAGGTGATCAATGACTGAGGTTTGGTGAAACAAGTTTGGCATAGGAATAGAAGAGTAAGGGAATTGAGTTCAGTTGAGAGGACAAGGGTGTTGAGGGTGTGGATTTGTGTGTCTGAAGAAGGAAGGTTGGGTATGGAAACCAGATCAGGCATGATGATGTTAGAAAATTGGATGGGGTCAAAGGATTGGAGGTCTTGGTGGGGGAACAGGACAGATCTATGGGGAAGAGGAATGTGGGAGAGAAAGTAAGTCAGGAGTTGTGGTCAGAATGCAGGTAAGGTTAATGATTGTACAAGTCGAGAAGATGAGATTGAGCATGCAGCCAAGTTAGTGGGTGGGTGAGGTGGGTGGAGCAGGAGGTTGGTGGAGTTGAGGAATGAGAAGAAATGTGCAACAGAAAGGTCATCAGCAACATTCATGTGGATGTTGAAGATCCTAATGTAAGGATGGTGAACAAGAGAAAGAAAAGTGAGAAAGGTGTTGAAATGGTTCAGAAAGTTAGAAGTAAGGCATGGGGAGCGGGGTGGGGGGGAGGCAGAAAATAATAGTAAGTGACCGGAATAGGCTAGCAGCAGATGGCGAGGGCTTCAAAGGTAGGGAAACAGAGGGATTGGGGTGGGATTGTACTACAGCTGAACTGGGTGGCAAGAAACAGTCAGTCAATCATATTTATTGAGCACTTATTGTGTGAAAAGCATAGTACAAAGTGCTTAGGAGAGTACAATATAACAATATAACAGATACATTCCCTACCCACAGTGAGTTTACAATCTAGAAGGGGAGACAGACATTAATATAAAGAAGTAAAATTACAGATATATACCTAAGTGCTATAGGGCTGGGGGAGGATGAATAAAAGGTGCAAGATAAGGCAGTACAGAAGAGAATGGAGAAGAGGAAAGGAGGAAGATTTGATTTATGTTTCAGCATAAGTTTGGTCTTGATAGCACCCAGATGTTCAGGTCAGCTGTTTTTCTGCTCATTTTCCACAAGGGCAGGAAAAAATTAAATGTGCTATACTTCTGATGTTACAATGCTAGAATTGATTTTGTCTGTCTGATGATCTGAAGCACTGCTCATAGAATAAGTGGAAAATAATTTGAAATTAAACATTTAAATACATGTTTAACAGTCAACTCAAAAATTATTCAAGAATTTTTTGTCTCTTTTTCCAAATAGTCATGTACTAGGCTTTTGGTCCCTCTTCTGTTAAGAAATTGGCATATATTCTTTTATGTTACATTGTTAAACTAGATTTACAGACTATGGATTAAATTAGATATTGTAATTTTGAGATGGTTTAAGTGTTATTTTTAAATTAACTTTATTTCACCATTTACCAGAACTGTGCTTCAGTTCAATTTTAGCAAAAACTGAATTATTTAATACTAAAAACCTAAGAAATTTTTAAGCAAAGACTTTTTAAACTTCCCTTTTAAGAATGAATGAATCTTTAAAGGCAAATTCTCCAAATTTGGGTAGCCTTGAGGTTTATCTTATAAATGAGGAGTGTCCTAAATGTCACTATTAATTAGGAAGACACTGCAGGATATCATGTGTGATCCTCAAGTAATTATACATTCCATAACCTCTCTTTTCCCCCAGTGGATTAGGGGATTATTCACTAGTATGGAGAAGATTACTTTTCATTCTTCAAAGGTCTTTTTGAGTTTTTCTAGGTCACCAAAGCTTGTGGGGAAATTCTTGAATTGTGGGCAAGTGTATTTGACTTTTCTAAATCATTTGCTCTAATTTGCGAAAATCCGTGACCTTCAACCAGGTTCAACATTTTATTCCTGAACAATGCCTACAAGAAGTCATATGGAGAAGGTTGTAGGAAAGTATCATTGGAAGCTTCTTTAGATGGCAATGTGAAGTATAATGTTCTAGGAAGAAAACCAATGGAAAATTCAAGATGAATTTGGAACCAACAATTCCGAAGACGATCGTTCTCGTGGTAGCCTCTAGGTTCCTTCTTGTTCTGGAATCTCTAGAGCATAAAGCAGCATGGCTCAGTGGAAAGAGCACGGGCTTGGGAGTCAGAAGGTTATGGGTTCTAATCCCGGCTCCGCCACTTGTCAGCTGTGTAACCTTGGGCAAGTCACAACTTCTCTGGGCCTCTGTTTCCTCATCTGGAAAATGGGGATGAAGACTGTGAGCCTCATGTGGGACAACCTAATGACCTTGTATCTACCCCAGTGCTTGGCATATAGTAAGTGCTTAACAAATGCCATATAACTTCGAATTTTCAATCACCATATTTTTTGAGAGCTTACTGTGTGCAGAGGGCTATGTTAAGCACTTGGGAAAGAACAATATAATTGAGCTGTTAGACAAGTTCCATACCAGAAATCAGGGGCTTCTTTTCAATGTGGAGATATATGAATGGTCGTTAGAGGTGGGTTACACTTTACCCTTTAAAGTGTATCTGTTAAGCGCTTACTATGTGCCAGGCACTTTGCTAGGCCTGAGATAGATACAAGATAATCAGGCTGGATACAATCTCTATCCCATGTGGGATTCATAGTCTCAATCCCTGTTTTACAGATGAGGTAACTGAGAGACAGAAGTTAAATAACTTGCCCAAGGTTACACAGCAGACAAATGGTGGAGTCGAGATTAGAACCCAGGTGTTCTGACTCCCAGGCCTGTGATCTTTATACTCGGCAATGCTGAGCTTGTCAATTCCATATCCAGCTCATAGAGATAGCATTAGGACTAATTAAATTTTGCAATGAAAATCCTTTATAAGGAAATTCATATCACAGTAGTTGTATCCAGTCTGTCACCAGGAGGAAGGAAGAGTGTTTCAAGATATAACTTTAACCCCTGTTCTTAATAGCCATTCCTGCTTGTAGACCACCTCCAAACAGGCCATATGGAGGGTGGATATGTTTCTTCCAAATGACTGTCATCCTTGTATACAATAAAAGTAGAAAACAAGGTTGATGCACTCAAGCTATTTAGAATCTAATGGTAAAGAAAAGTTTCAGAGATTGTGGACATAGAATGGGACAAAGTGGTAACCAGTTACAACTGGTAACAAAAAAAGTGAACCAATATGAGTGAATAAGGGTAACATGCACTTCATTGCTAAACTGGCTCATGGTCTGAAATGACTATGTAGGTGGAGTTTTGCCTGGGATTAGTAGAGATTAGTGCCTATCCCCTGAAATTGAAGGAGATTAGTTTGGTGGATTTGACTGGGGAGGGAGTCCTGAGGGTGGGAAAGGATATGCACAGTGGATCATAGGCAGAAGAATTGAGTGTGACCAACATTGAGGAGATTAGAGAGGGAGAGGAAATAGGGCATTCTCCTATTGCAGAATACAATGCAATAGGAGAATAATAATAATAATAATAATGGCATTTGTTAAGCGTTTACTATGTGTGAAACACTGTTCAAAGCACTGGGGGGGATACAAGGTGATCAGGTTGTCCCACGTGGGGCTCACAGTCCTAATCCCCACTTTACAGATGAGGTAATTGAGGTACAGAGAAGTTAAATGACTTGCCAAAAATCACACAGCTGACAAGTGGTGGAACCGGGATTAGTACCCATGACCTCTGACTCCCAAGCCTCCACTGAGCCATGCTGCAGTGACGAGAGACTTGAAACCAGCTTGACCTAGCTGAAAGACCATGGTTTAGGGGTCAGAGGGCCTGAATTCTAATTCCAGGTCTACTAATTGCTTGCCGCATGACCTTGGGTAAGTCACTTTACTTCTATGTGCCTTTCCTTTTCTCCCTCCTACTTAAACTATTCATTGCCATTGTTCTTGTCTGTCTCCCCCGATTAGACTGTAAGCCTGTCAAACAGCAGGGACTGTCTCTATCTGTTGCCAACTTGTTCATTCCAAGTGCTTAGTACAGTGCTCTGCACATAGTAAGCACTCAATAAATACTATTGAATAAATACTATTGAACTGTAAGCCTCACATGATACAGGGACTGTGTCCAAGCTAATTAACTTGTATCTACCCCAGAGCTTAGAACAGTGTTTGACACATAGTAGGTGCTTAACAAATGCCATATAACTTTGAATTTTCAATCACCATATTTTTTGAGATCTTACTGTGTGCAGCGGGCTATATTAAGCACTTGGGAAAGAACAATATAATTGAGCTGGTAGACAAGTTCCATACCAGAAATCAGGGGCTTCTTTTCAATGTGGAGATAAATGATCGTTAGAGGTGGGTGACAAGGAGAGTGATGCAATACGGATGGTGTTTTAGGAAGGTGATAAGAACAGAAGAGTACAGAGGAGAGACCGACAAGTGTGGAGGCTTGAGGAGAGAGACTACGAAGACAGCTGTTGAAGCAATAATTCAACTCAGTGAGATTGAGATCTTAGTTATCTAAGTTGCCTAGGGTGGTTGTCACTAGAGTGAAGAGGTTGTGGTTATGAGAAGTAATGTGAAAGAAAGAAATGAGAGGATATAAAGACAGGTTGAATACAGGTGGTGGAAAATGAAAAGAAAATAATTGATCAACTAATTATTGAATGCTTACTGTGTGATGAACATTGCACTAAACACATGGGAGAGTTCAATACAGTGGAGTAGATGGACAGGATCCTTATCCACAAAGAGCTTACAGACAAAAAGGGAGTCAGACATTAAAATAACTTACCGATGGGTATGTATGTAAGGTCTGTGGGGCTGAGGATGGGGTGAATATCAGAGTGCTTTAAGAAGTACAGACCTAATTGCATAGGTGGTGCAAAAGGCAGTAAGAGCTTAGTAAATATGACTGAATGAAAGGCAGAGCTTAGAGAAAGCCTCTTGGAAGGTGTAGGAGTGATTGTACCCCAGCTCTGACCCACCATAGTCTCAAGGCCAAGTCATGCCACTGCTGCACCTTCGTTGTTATGGTATGCTCTCTGGGCATACACAGTCCGGGGAGGTACACACCTTAGATAAACTGTTTTGCTTTTGTAGTGATGTCACGCGACATGTAAAGGAGTGGCCCTAGCTAGGCGGGGCATGATGTGCCTCCTGTGCCCTGCCGCCACCCAGGGCTGTCCCGTAAGTAACTTCCCCAAATAAACCACTTTTATATATATCTCACTAAGCCTGACTGGCGTGGTCTGCTTCCTTTTCTGGAATCTGGGCAACTCGACGGCATGTGCTGTTACAGAGGGGAAATGTTAGTAAGGCTTTAAAGATGGGTAGAGTGGTGGTCTGTCAGATATGAGGGGATGGAAGTTCCAGGTCAGACAGAGGAAGAGGACAGGGGGTCATTTGATGAGAAAGGCAAGAGTGAGGAACAGTGAGTAAAATGGTGTTAGAGAAGCTCAATGTTTTGGTTAGGTTTCATTAGGAGATAAGGTAGGATGGGTGAGGAGGGGGAGCTGATGGGGAGGAGTTTCTTTTTGATGCAGAAATGGGTGGGTAAGCATTGGATATTTTTGAGGAAGGGAAAGATGTGGACAGCATAGGTTTTTAGACAAAAATGAGCCTGGCAGCAGAGTGAATTATGCACTGGTGAAAGGAGAGGCAGGAAAGTCAGCAAAGAGGCTGAAATCCTGGTTAAATCAAGATAGGACAAGTGCTTTGTAAATCAGTAAATAACACTGATTGATTGATTGAATCCAAGGTTTTCCAGTGTTTCCAGGAGAAAGGGGTGGTCTATAGTGTCAAAGAGCAGGGAGATCAAGAAGCTCTCCATACGAACAGCTTATTCAATCACTCTAACCCATCTTGATTATTGCATCAGAATCCTTGCTGACACCCACCTCCCTCCTGTCTCTCCCCACTCCAGTCCATACTTCACTTTGATGCCTGGATCATTTTTCTATTAAAAAAAAAAGTCAGTCCATGTTTCCCCACTCCTCAAGAACTTCCAGTGGTTGTCCATCTATTTCCACATCAAACAGTAATTCCTCACTATTGGCTTTAAAGCACTCTGTCACCTTACCTCTTCCTCTTCCTATCTTACCTTGCTGGTTTTCTACTACACTCCATCATGCCAGTTTACTCCTCTAACAACAGCCTACTCACTGTATTTACTTCTCATCTATCCTGTCATTGATCCCTTGACCACATTCTACTTTTAGCTTGGAGCTCCCTTCTCCTTCATATCCTACAGATCATCACTTTCCATTATTAGACCATTTTTAAAATCACATCTCCTCCAAAAGGCCATCCCCAACTAAGCTCTCTTTTCCCTTTCTCTCAATCAGTCAATCATTTTTATTGAGTGCTTACTGTGTGTATACCACAGTGCTTGGGAGAGTACAATATAACAGTCACATTCTGCACCCACAACAAGTTCGTCCTTCTGAATAACACTTGCACTTAGATCTGTACCCTTTAAGCACTTGACATTCACTCCACCCTCAGTCTCACAGCACTTATGTTTATATCTATAATTTATTTTAATGTCTCTCTCCGCTTCTAGATTATAAGCCCCTTTTGGGCTGGGAACGTGCCTACCAACTCTGACACACTGTACTCTCCCAAGCACAGTACAGTGCTTTGTACACAATAAGTGCTCAGTTAATATAATTGATTGATTGATGGGTGAGTTGAAGTAAGGATGGGAGTATCTGTAATTTATATTATTTTCTGTCTCCCCCTCTAGTATGTGTCTGTTTATGGTTATACTGCATTCTTCAGAAGATTTAGCCCAGTGTTCTGCAAGCAGTAAGTCCACAATAAATTTAATTGACTGAGTATTGACTAAGTAAGATTCTGGGACAGGGATATTGGTGTTTTTATTTATTGTGAGGGTACAGCTAAGCAGAGGCGAAAGTTTAAGAGGATAGATCAAAAATTCAAGTTTTGCATTTTAATTTGAAGGTGCTGGTGAGTCATCTATGAGGAGTCAAAGCAATATGAGATTTTATAAAGCAGGTGCAAAAATGAAGGTGATGTGATAGATGTGGGTCACCAGCATAAAGGTGGTCACTGAAGTAATGTCAGAAGATGATTTCCCTGAGAGAATGATTGGAAAGCAAGAATAGTAGAGGATCTAGAATGGAACTGAGAGGGAATGCCCACTGTTAAAGGGTGAGAGGTGGAAGAAGAATCAGCTAAAGAGATTGAAAAGAGTAGTAACAGGAAATTCAATCCTACGGTAAGGGCTGTGCAGTATGTGAGAATGCTTCATTTTATATGAAATTTTAGTTTTTTAGCAATCAAGATTTTTTTCTCTTTTTCTGAGCTTATAATTATGTAGTTCAATTTCCAAAGAACCAGACTCAATTTGTACAGTCAAGGGGTTAGGGTCATATTAAATTTACCTGACCTTTTTCAAAAATGTGACTCCATTTTATGATATATTCAGAAGATCATAAATTCATAACTGGAAAAACATCTCTAGGGGGATCACAGAATCTGCCCAAGGAAGACATACTAAATTTGCACACTAAGGTTGTCATTTTGTTTAATCACATCTGTTTTTCTTATTCTAATAACATTGTAATCTGAAATAGCCAATATCCACAGCAGTTCTGTTAAAATAAGAAGCACAAGCAGAGGAATGACATCTTAGTTGATGAAATCAGTGAACCCTTTTCTCCTACCCAGGGGTCATTCCCTCAGTAACTGCAGATGGGGAAGTTATCTTTTTACATACTTATCCTTAATTCCCCTTGTGATTCTCTTCCTGCCCTGCAACTCCACAACCTGCTTCTCTCAGGCACTTTGGGAATATTTTGAGGGAGGATTGATGGCAGAATTGCTGTTTTCTGGAGGCCTACCTTGGCCCCATCCATAAAAATCTAACATTCCACCATTTTCAGAGCATTCTTGTTCTCTAGATGTTGTAACTTTTTGATTTTCAGTAGTCTCTCCTCTCTTTTACCTTGCAGGCGAAGACATGTGGGGAAGCATGGGGAGAACTAGGTGAATTTTGTATTGTCGTAAATAAAGAAAAGAGTCAATTTTTTTTTCCATTTTTGGACATTTGTTTGACTGTGAGATCTCCCTGACTTACTATCACTTTGATGCAAGGACACCTGGACCTAGGATTTATTGAATTGATCAGATGGCCTGAAAGATCTAAGTAAAGATGTCATTTCAATGCAAAGATTTTTTCAATGAATTTTGAGACTTAATGACAATTACATGGATAATCTGTATAAAGCCAGTGTGTAAAATAATTGATTAGAAGAGTTGTGAAGACTCATGTGAGCTACCTGCCAGACTGTAAGCTCCTTGAAAACAAGGATCATCTATTCTACCTCTGTTGTCTTCTTCCAAGTTTATAGTACAGGGTTGTGCACTAAGGTGCTCAGTACATATTATTGACTGTTCTCATGTTTTCAGGAAAGACTATCTAAAATTGATAGTCTCTTGTCCTCAAAACTTTTCAGTAATTCAGTATCCATTTAAAAAAAACTGTCAAATAATTATCCTAAAGTAGTTGGATAGAATTTTTTTTTCCATTATCACTCTTTTTTTCTTCTACTCAGAGATAGAAGCTTAAATGTGAATTGAAATTAAATTCCTTATTAAGCATCGTAAGTATTTGGGTAATACATTATTTTCCCAAGGCTACACCTTTCTGAAATAGGGATAATTTGCCAAAATTTCTAGTTCCTGATCGCATTTGAATTACATTAATTGAATAGACTATTTCATTAATTGAATAGACTACCCAAAGGCTGCATGCATATATGGATGGAGAAAGAGGACGCATTCTCAAGTATTGTGTGGATTTCATCCAGAAAAAGAAATGACATTAAAGGATGCTTTAGAGCCATTTAGAAAGTAGCTGTTCTAACCGGTAAACTGATGCTGCTAACAAACAGCTGCTCCTAAAATGACAAATGGTCTAAAGGGAGCCTGCAGAATCTAAATTCTTAACCAATGATTTAAATGTGATCTAGACAACTTAGTCTTCATATTTCAAGTCAGAATAATTATCTCTTTCCAAGTGAGATCACCCTTAAAACTATTACTTTCAAGGTGACAATTCAAATCAGTGTGGTTTTACATTCTGTAGACTAATATTTTAAACAAAAACATTTCCATCATAAATACCAAAATAGAAATCTTGACTTCATTTTCTTTTAAGAATCAGTTAAACACTTTTGAGGTAGGTAGGATCTCTCATATCTTCTGCATTTCTTGATTCTTGATGAAATTCCAGGTGAAATTGGATATTTCATTCAATCTTACTTATTAAGAACTTACTGTGTGCAGAGCATTGAAGTAAGCCCTTGGGAGAGTACAATTCAGCAACAATAAACAGTCACATTCCCTGTCCACAATGAGCTTACAGCCTAGAATGGGGGAGACTGATATCAATCTCTGGGTTTAGCAGTACTGGGCTGGGTTTTAGAAGAAGAGTAGTGAAGTGTGGTAGGAGGGGACAAGGTAATTGAGTGATTTAAAGCCAATATTTGATGCACAGTTGGATAAGCAACCACTAGAGGTTCTTGAGGAGTCGGAAAACATGGCCTAAATATTTTTGTACAAAAATGATCTAGGTAGCAGAATGAAGTATGGACTGGAGTGGGGAGAAACAGGAGTCAGGGAGATCACCAAGGAGACTGATACACTCAGTCTAGGCAGGATAGGATAAGTGCTTTGAGCTAGCATGATAGAAACTTGGAAGGAGATGAAATGGTGGATTTTAGCAATGTTACGAAGTTGGGACAGACAGGATTTAGTGATGGATTGAATATGTGGGTTGACTGAAAGTGAGAAGTCAAGATAACACCAAGATCACAGGCTTGTGAGACAGGAAGGATGTTGGTCCCTTATACAGTAATGAGAAACCAGGAGAAGGATAGGGTTAGAGTGGGAAGATAAGGAGTTCTGTTTTGGACATGTCAAGTTTGAGGTGAAGGCAGGACATCCAAGTAGAGGTATCTTGAAAGTAGAAGGAAATGAGAGCCTGCAGAGGGGAAGAGAGATCAGGCCTGGAGATGTGGATTTGGGAATCATCTGCATAGAGGTGCTAGTTAAAACCATGTGAGCGAATGTGTTCTCCAAGGGAGTGGATGTTGATGGAGAATAGAAGGGGACCCAGAACTGAACCTTGAGGGATACACATTGTTAGGGGATGGGAGGCAGAGCAGGAGCCTGCAAAAGACAATGAGAATGAGCATCTGGAGAGATAGGAGGAGAACCAGGAGAGAGGTGTCAGTGAAGCTGAGGTTGGATAATGTTTCCAGGGTGGTTGACAGTGTCAAAGGCAGCTGAGAGTGGAGGAGGGTTAGAGGCCATTGGATTTGTCAAGAAGGAGATCATTGGTGACCTATGCAAGAACTGTTTCTATGAAGTGAAGGGGATGGAAGCCAGATTGGAGGAGTTCAAGGAAAGAACTGAAGGAAAGGAACTTGACCCACCAGCTGTAAACAACTTGCTCAAAGAAATTTGGAGAAAAATGGTAGGAGGGAGATGGGGCGATAACTGGAGGGAGCTGTGGAGTCAAGGGAATGTTTCTTAGGATAGGGGAGACATGGAATGTTTGAAAGTAATGGGGAAGAAGCCACTGGAGAGAGAACAGTAGAAGATGGCAGTCAGAGAGGGAAGAAAGAAGTGGGCAAGTGTTTTGATAAGGTATGAAGGGATGGGGTCAAATGCAGTTTCAGGGGGTGGATTTTGTGAGAAAGCAGGAGATTGCCTCATTTGATACTTCTGGGAAAGGGGTGGGGGGACTGGGGAGGGGCATGGGAGGTTTTAGGGAGTTCATTCCTGATAGTTTCAATTTTCTCAATAAAGTGGGTGGCCAGGTCATAAGGGCAAGGGATGGGAGAGGCAGGGACAGATGGTTGAAGAGGGAGTTCATCATCTGGAATAACTGGAGAGGGCAATGGGCATGGGTGTAAATAAGGTTGGGAAAATAATTTGATTAGATCATAAAATCCAGGAAGACAGGGATTATGTCTTCTAATTCTATTTTGCTCTCCTAAATTCTTAGGACAGTGTTCTGCACTCAGGCATTCAATAAATACTACCGATTGATTTACTGATCAAATTGCTTTTTAGAAAAATGCATGAGTAATAAAATTAGGGATTATAAAGCAAATTATATTCATCTTCCACCACTGTTACATTTAAAACATTTTTAGTAGGATAGTTACATCTAGTGTTATATGGGCAGACAGGCTTGCTAAGGATGTTGGAGGGAATTCCTAGCCCACTCATGGGCATTAGAATACTAATAGGAAGGTGATATATAAGCATAAAAGGTTGAAAGGTTCTAGAGGTTTGGATAATATTGGACGAAAATTCAGAGCACATGTAGAGGGAATGTTTGCCCTACTATCGTATACTAAATAACTAAAAAAAGGACTCATTCCTTTGTGCATGAAAGGTTCAAATGTGGATTTCAGGAGAGGGCCAAAGAATCCTTTCCAAACTGTCATAGTAAAATGGCACCAAACTGCCATAGTTAAATGAATAATCCAGAGGAGAAATGGAACAACCAGGTATATGAATTGCTAACAAGAATGAAACTGCTATCTGGGTAAGATTTAAGGAAAAAAAAGAAAAATTTAGGCTTCCCTGACTGGAAAAAAAGAGGTTTTCTTTCTTATTCTACATTAAGGTTACAAAGATGTCTTCTGATAGGGCACATTGTAATTTTCTTTAATGTCTTCCGAAGAATGGTGCCATTTAGTTTAGCTTTTAATGTGGCCTTAAATTGCTATTTTATTACCCTTGTTGACATCCTAGAAGCATGAAATTAGCAAATCACATTAAAGAAGCAAACAAAAAAGGGAGAAAACCACAGCCTACTTAAACAATGCCAGGCTAAACCACATATTTAAATAGTGGGATTACCTGAAAACACCAAAAATACATTTCTTTGTTCTGTTTAAATCAATGCATTAATATAGTATGTGATTGTATAATCCATCCCATCACAAATGCCTATGTCTACCATGACCTTGAAACAATGCCTTGTAGTTTTGAGAGACAGGATGGACATATTCTATTTCCCACAGTCATGAAAGGAAAGAAGACACCTTTGGACTCTGCATGGGGGGAAAAAGAAAAAAAAAATCTGCCTTTTAACCAATGCATGTCAAATACCCTGGCTGTGGTACCCAACATATCCGTGCAGATCTTTGTGTATGTGTGGGCAAGAATCTCTATAGCTATTCTTGGGATTCAAAAGTGAGGCTACTGTTAGTGAAATATCTATATGGGTGTAAAGTTTCAAGGTCAAAAATCTCTTCCACACTCTATACGTGTATGTTTGTCCTTTGTTTTGGTGTAACGGTTGCTCTTTTTTTTTCTTTTGTTGATGCTATAATGATCTTCACGAAGTGTTTCCATCCCCTCCACCCCCCATAGCATTTATATGCATATCTTTCTACTCTTTTGCTTCCTACTATATGTAACTTCTTTAGAAGTCTTTCTGTCCCACTAAATTGTAAACTCCTCATCAGAAAGGGATCATGTATACTAATTTATATTATACTCTCCCAAGGGGTCTGCACATGCTAGGCACTTGATAAATATGATTGATTTAATTGATTTCCTAAGTAACCTTTTCTAATGCAGGATTTTCAACTAGTGAGAACGATATGTACAGAAACAACTGACCCTCGAACTTTTTTACTGTTAAATCTAAAGGAGCAGAATGCAGGCATTTCTCGGAGTTACAGGGAGAAGGGTATGATGGCAGCTATAAAAATGTATTATCAGCAGTTGGTAATCCTGCTACTGATTGTTGCAGACTAGACTGGTCTGTTGTCACTGGTGTTTGCCAGCAGGAATGTGGGCTACAGCACATTATTTTACTCAGAAGTTATTCTTCCTTATATTATTCTGTCCTTTTCGTGATAATACCTCTGCTTCAGTTTAGCACTCAGGAATAGTTTGAGTATGCGTTTCCTTTTTCTATCCATTCTCCTCACATATCTCGCTCAGCAAAGCTGTACTGCAGAGAGAATGCCCTTAATTTCAAGAGCCTGATGGTGTTCCAGGAACTCTTGTTTGTGACCCTGTTTTCCCATCTGAAAATAACATTCTCTGTAAGAGTTGCTGATTGGTATAAGCACTTGTAAAGTGATGGTGCATGCGTTGAGGATCCAGATTTCTAAGCTGCATGGGAAGTGGAACACTATAATAGATCTTCTGTTTTGTTTGAAGCTTATTGCCCTGTTAGCACCACAGAGAAATACAAGGGCAGAGGAGGATAGTGGTAGACTGAAAATTCTCTAGAATGCAAGCTAGAGTGGAAATGTGGCTGCCAACTCTGTGGTATTGTACTGTCCCCCCAGCACTTCATAGAGGGCTCTGCACAAAGTAAGTGCTCAATAAATACCATTGTTTGTTCATCTCTGCTCACAAATCATGACTTCACTGCGGAGTCAGTTTAATGCTTTCAGTGGTCCAGAAGTTATTTATTGGCCTATTATGGACATGGTGAACTTGTTGTGTGCAGGAAATGTGCCTGTTGATTGTTATAATTTACTCTCTTAAATGCTTAGTACAGTGTTTTGCATGCAGTAAGCGCTCAGTAAAGATGAATGAATGAATGATCACCCTTCATTCATTTGATTACCTATTCAAATAATTTTCAACCCTAGTTTCATTTTTTGGGTATACTGGAATAATTGCTCTATATGATCTCACTGATCTCACGGAGCATCCAGACAATCACCAGAAACTGAGTACAACTTATTGGATAACAACCTTGGTCACTTTAGGTGATATAAATGAGAAAAATGTATTATAGCACAGTGTTTTGAGCTGTTGTTTCTTTTTTTAATCCTTTCAACATTAGGCAGCTGCTGTACCACTTGTACTTCTGTCTATTTGAATATAGGTAAGTCAAGATGGACTGATATTTGCAGTTATTTTTTTGCTTTGCCAAATTGGGAGAAACAGCTACATGTTCCAAATATCTTTACAGTGTAACAAGTTGGAGATGGGTCACAATGAGAGAGTGGTACATGAGGAAAGATAGATTGAGAAGAACAAAGAATGCAGTTTAGGGAGCAGTGGGGAAAATGAAAGAAAAGGATAGAAGAGAAGCACAATTGTAGAGCTCTTAAAGTCTTATTGCAGAGCATTAAAATATAAGTAAGTCAAACTTGATAAATCAGTTTAAAACTATTTTATAAGCTCCTTATGGGCAGGTATCATGTCTACCAACTCTTTTCTCTTGTACTCTCTCAAGTGTGTAGTACAGTGCTCTGCACACAGTAAGCACTTAACAAATACCATGGATGGATTACTTGATTGAAATGTCACCCCATCATTGGAAGAAGAATTTATAACCCTAGAACTCAGTGATGCATTCTTTCTTAGTTAATTATCTCACACGTGTGGAAGGGCCAGAGGGGGAGAGTTTGATTTTGCTCCTGTTCCTGCATCTTACAGAATCTCCTGACCTGTCCAAGCTTCTCCTCCTCTTTTTTTATTGTGGTATTTATTAAGTACTCACTGTGTGTCAATCACTGTTTTAAGCCCTGGGGTAGATACAAGTTAATTAGGTTGGACATAGACCCTGTCCTGAATGGACCTCACAATCTAAGTAGGGTGGAGAACAGGAGAACTGAGGAACAGAGATATTAAATAATTTGCTCAAGGCCACCCAGCAAGCAATTGCCAGAGCTGGGATTAGAACCCAGGTCCTCTGAACTTCCAGGCCCATGCTCTTTCCACTAAGCCCTGCTGTTTCTCCTCAAATAGATAGTTGTAGTAATTATGGTATTTGTTAAGCACTTACTATGTGCCAGACACTGTACTAAGTGTTGGGGTAGATACAAGCTAAACAGGTTGGACATTTTTCAGACGTCTTCTCTCTTTCCCTCTCTCTTCCACATTTAGCTTTTCCTCTCACTTTCTCCCTCCTATCCCTTTCCTTCCCCTTCACTACTTGCACTCTCATGTGTGTACAAACAAAGAGGCTAAAGCTCCAATAATCCTGGTTTATCTTCCATAATGCCCCCCAGGTCAACTCAGCGAAGTTTTGAGTTTTTTTCTTTTTTTTATGGTATTTCTTAAGACCTATACTATGTGCCAGTTACTGTTCTAATCACTGGGGTAGATACAAAGTAATCAGGCTGGAGACTGCCCATGTCCCACATAGGGCTCACAGTCTTAATCCCCACTTTATAGATGAGCAGACTAGTGGCGGAGCCGGGACCAGAATTCAGGTCCTTCTGATTCCCAGGCCCATGTTCTATCCACTAGGCAATGCTGTGTAGAAACTGCATAAGCTAGACACAGAACCCCTAAGAAAGCTCTTGTCCTTAGTTTCCCAAAGCTTCCCAATTGAACAGGAGCCAAGTAGTTCACTTTAGTTCCCTTTCCTTAAAAACGTATTTCAATTAAAGTTTTACTGCACATTTCATTTGAGCCCCTAATGTTTTACAGAAACCAGTGAGTCTTTAAAACTTCTAAAATAAGCAGTGTGTCTTTTGAAGGAGTTGACAAACTCAAAACAATTCTGGATTGGGCTGCACCTAAAGTTTCTGTAGAAACAGTCTCTTTACATTTTTTCTGGGCAAGCACTTTTAAAATTAATTTCATTCCAGAGTATGTTACAGAATTTAAAAAACAACAACATTTGAAATGATAATTATGAACAAAAAGAAAATCCAGCGGTATTGTCCAGGAGGAAGATATATAATAATGCTGGTATTTGTTAAGTGCTTACTATGTGCTGAGCACTGTTCTAAGCACTGGGGTAGATACAGGGTAATCAGGTTGTCCCATGTGAGACTCACAGTCTTAATCCCCATTTTACAGATGAGTTAACTGAGGCACCAAGAAGTTAAGTGACTTGCCCAAAGTCACACAGCCGACAGATGGTGGAGCCAGGATTAGAACCCATGATCTCTGACTCCTAAGCCCATGCTCTTTCCACTGAGCCATGCTGCATGTAAGAAGGGGCAGTGTGGAAGGTCAACATGCGGATCTTACCACCATTCAAAACTGGGCAGAGGATGAATCAGGTAATGTGGGCCAGACATTGGAGGAGCAGTGGCTCATATTTGTTTTTGGTGGAGTAATAAAAATGATAATAGTGGTATGTGTTAAGTGCTTATGTACCAAGCACTGTGCTAAATCCTGGGGCAGCTTACCAAATCGTAAACAGTCCATTATGATTATTATCATCATCATCAATAATAATCATATTTACTGAGTGCTTTCTGTGTGCAAAACACTATACTAAGCACTTGCAAGAGTGCAATATAACATCAGACACATTCCCTACCCACAACGAGCTCACAGTCTAGAGGGGGAGACCGACATTAAAATAAATAGATAAATAAATAACATATATATCCATTTGTGCTGTAGGGGAGGGAGGATGAATGAAGGAGCAAGTATGAATGATGTAGAAGGGAGTGGGAGAAGAGGAGAAAAAGTGCTCAGTCAGGGAAGACCTCCTGAAGGAGATGTGCCTTCAATAAGGCTTTGAAGGGGGGGAGAGAAATTATCTGTTTACTGTCCCTTTAGCACATGGAACTTACGATAAAAATTGGAGAAAGAATGTATATAAAGTCCTCATTTTACAGATGAAAAAACTGAAGTACAGAGATGTTAAGTGACTTGTCCAAAGTCACACAGCAAATAAAAGGTGAAACTAGACTCTGACTTCCAGGCCCGTGGTCTTTCCGTCAGGTTACACTGCATCAAAAGGTGACCCTAAGACTTTCATTTTCAAAGGAGTCAATCCACCAAAAAATGAAATGCTGACAGGAACTGCAATTTGGGTCATGCTCACTATCAAATGGCAAAAGGATTAAAAAAAAATCAAGTAGCATCCTGGAGCACATTCTGGCAGTTATGTTCTTCTCAATATAGTGGCACTGGGTGGGCTATGTGAAAAGAATGAATGGAGGCAGGATACCCAAACTGTTATTGCTTGATAAGCTGAAAATGGTACATAGAAAGCAACATGGGCAAAGGAAACATATTTAGATCACAGTTAAAGCCTTAGACTATTCAGTCATTTGGCTGAAAACTGGGAATCACTTGCAATCAACAGATTAGTATGGCTGAATGCAATCAAGAAACAAGCTACTCTTTTTATAAAATTAATAAAATAAAACACAACAGCAAAAGCAGATCCATGTGCTGCAGACAAAAAACATCAAAGCACAACAAGGGCAGATTTTATTTGAGCACAGTGAGATTGAGACCAAAGTTTCTTCATTGACGTTATCAGTCACATACAGACCAGTAGATGAATTACACTGTCAGTGGAATCTTCTTTTTACGTGAAGGACAATAATATATTGATAATCCCACCTAGGTGATTGAAGCAGTACTTGCCTCTCTCAAATGTTAGGCTGAGATTGGCTCTTATTCTTATGGTGACAGAGTCTCTCCTTGTAAAAAAAAAAAAAAAAAGGTCCTGTTATGAAGACTTTGGGACCGAGAATCTGTCCAGAAGAATTGAGTGATAGCAGAAGTGGTTTTCATGGCACTGGTTGTTGCCATAGCACCACTCTCTTTATCTCTTTTCTCTCCCTTTCTCTCTCTCTCTCTCTCATTTCATCTCGAGAGAGAGAGAGAGTGACATGGGGTGCTACATGTTCATGTAAAGTGCATCCTCTTTTATGTAAAAAAAAAACAACAAAAAAAACCCTTCTGGCCGAAGAAGCTGCATCATAGTGTCATTGATGTATCATAGTTCATAAGCAGGCTTCTAAATGTTAAAAGATATTAAAAGCTCACTTGTTGGTTATCATTAGGGCATTAAGGTAGTACTGTAGTACTACTAGTAGCAGTACTGAGAACATACTGAATTCAATCCTCTGTACTCAATGCTTGGAAAATTCAACAAAAGCAAGAATTATGTTCCTTGCCCACAAGGAGATAACATTTAAATTTATACACAGAAATACTCAAAGAGAGAGAAAGGTTAGCTAAAAGATAGGAGGAAACTGTCTTAAGAAAACATGACCTCTTTCAGGGATTCTCTTGACTTTCAAAATTATCCTTTCTGAAAAGGGAAGAGTAAGGTGTCCAAAGTGTAGGAAAACCCACTTAAAAAAACATTTTCTTTTTATATGATTAATTAGTTTGTGATCATGATCATAAATGAGATAATTAATGGCTGAAAAAAATTAATCTTTGACCCATTTGGGGGTTATTCAATCTATGAAGAAGCAGCATCACCTAGTGGAAAGGGTACAGGCCTGGGAATCAGAGGACCTGGGTTCTATTCCCAACACCACCACTAGTGGGCTGTGTACTCTTGAGCAAGTCATTTAACTGTTCTGTGCCTCACTTTCCTTATCTGTAAAATGGGAATTTGACACCTGTTCTCCCTCCTACTTAGTAAGCTCCATGTAGGACAGGGACTGTCTGATCAGCTTAACATATCTACCCCAGTGTTTAGTACAGTGCTTGGCACATAGTAAGTACTTTACCAATACCATTATTTTTATTGTTAATATTGTAGTGAAATCTTGTTGATTCTTCCATTGCATTTCCAGGTTTGTTGGGTAGGGATTGTCTCTATCTGTTGCTAAATGGTACATTCCAAGCGCTTAGTACAGTGTTCTGCACTCAGTAAATTCTACTGAATGATTGAATTTGTCCTTTCCTCTACATCCAAATGACCACCACACTAGTCCAGGTACTTGTCATATTCCAGCTTAACTTCTACATCAGCGTTCTTAATGATCTCCCTGCCTTCGATACTTCACTGTGCTGCCTGGGTCACATTTCTAAGATGTCTTCTGCAATATCTCCCCACCCTTAAAATCCTCCACTAGTTGTACATTCCCACACAACCAGCAATAACTCCTCACCTTTAAGAAGCAGCGTGGCTTAGTGGATACAGTGCAGGGCTGGGAGTCAGAAGGACCTGGGTTCTAATCCTACTCTGCCACATATCTGTTGTGTGCCCTTAGGCAAGTCACTTAACTTCAGGGCCTCAGTTGCCTCATCTTTAAAATGGGGATTAAGAGTGCAAGCCCCATGTGGGATAGGGTCTGCGTCCAACCCAATTTGCTTGTATGTACCCCAGCGCTTAGAACAGTGTTTAGCACATTGTAGATATTTAACAAGTACCATAATTATTATTATTATTGCCATTGGTTTTGAAGCACTTCTTCGTTGCTCTCCCTCCAGTTCATCCACTCTATCCTGCCATTAGACTCCTGGGCTATATTCCATACCCTACCACTTAGTTCTTTGTGCCCTTGGGAAAGTCATTAACTGTTCTGTACAGATGTTTTCTCATCTGTAAAATGGGGAATTTGATACTTGTTCTCCCTCCTATTTAGTGAGCTCCGTTTTAGACAGGAACTCTGTGCCAAATTCTGTGATCTTTGTTCTTCTCATGCTAACCTATGCTTCATGCCTTTTTCTCATCTCTACTGCCCCTGTCATATTGTTCACTGCTGCTTTCCTCCTGAAACTCTCTCCCTTGTCATTGGTCTTCTGAAATAAATATCCTCCAGAAGACAGTCTATGAGTTTATGATTACTATGAGTAATCTCTCATCTCCTTACTTTATATTTTTCAGCTATCACCAGTCCTTCCATACCACCTAAGCAACTTAATTACCACAACTCTCATGGCATATCTAATATACACACATCTGTTTGCAACTCTCTTCATATCTTACACCCCTTATCTGGCTAGGTTGTAAGCTCCTTTAGATCTGGGATAGTGTCTTCTAACTCTTTTATCCTCAAGCAAGTGGTTACACACTGTAAAGGAATCAATAAGCACTATTGTTTGATGGGTTGATTGATTGTCCTATTCCCCTCACTTTTCCCCAGTATGGAACTCCCTGTTTGCTTTGCCAAATGATGTCCCTTTCTTGGTTCAAAACCCTCAAATTATTGTCTCCAAAGGGTATTAACTAATCTTATTTCTACCCGGTTTTGCTACCCCATCAATCTTGTAAGGTATTTTTTAATTTAATTGATTACTTGTGTTTTTTTACTGTTTCTTTTAGCTTACTTTTTCCTGTTCTATCTTTGGCACTTTGAATTGAAATGTCTTCCACATTGGATTCCATGTTTTTCAAGTGTAGGGGCTGTGTTTCATTTATTGTAAGTTCTCCAAGCACCTGGAATAGTCCTCTGAACCCAGATACTCAACTATTGTTAATGATTATGAGCAATCAATCAATTATCAGTTGCATATACTGAGCACTTACTGTGATCACAGCCAAGTACTAAGCACTTGCAAAAGTATAATAGAATTAGGAGACACAATCCTTGCTCACAGAAAGCTTACAATCTACAGGACGATGTAGGAGCACTCAAAATCTCAGTGGAAATTCAGTGTTTTCTCCAACACATGATGTTTATGAAAACATCTAGATTCTGATTCCCTTCATTTTTCTATCTCTTCCTTACTGTAGCTCTAGCATTTCTTTTTGAAATTCTTCCCCATCAGTCCTTTTGTCATCTAATGAAA
The DNA here is from genome assembly GCF_004115215.2 of Ornithorhynchus anatinus. NCBI lineage: Eukaryota > Metazoa > Chordata > Mammalia > Monotremata > Ornithorhynchidae > Ornithorhynchus > Ornithorhynchus anatinus. The sequence continues at coordinate 45,791,003 of NC_041728.1, read as the reverse complement.
CCACACATTCCCATCTCCCTCTTTTACCCTTTTCCACTCTCCCCCTGCTGTGTTGAGCTGAGACATTCACTCAGTTTTACTGTCTCCTGTTCCATCGACCCTTAAACCTACCCCTTCCTGTTCAGTGTGGATCCATCAGGCAGGAACATGCTGAGTTCAGCTTCTCATGTCTCACAGTTAAAAGATCGGGTCAGAAAATACCAAATCAGAGAAGCATTTCTGAAGTGTTACCTCTGTTTCAGTCATGATTTGGAATTATATAAGATAGTAAAGCAATAGAGCAGTCAGGAAAATTTTTAAATTATTCTTGAAAGGGATTAAATGAAATAATAATCCTAAGGAAAAATTAAAAATAGCAAATTAATGTCTTTCTCTCTGGTTCAGAATCTCCATCTCAAACAAATGGCAGATTTGTAGAGGAAGGTGGAGTCATGAATGATCTTTTCCTTTCTGAAGTGCACAATTATAGAGTTCAAGGTCACCTTATATTTGGGGTGATTTAATTCCAAAATAGAGTAATATGGAAATGATGCAGTAGCACCTAAATTATATCAAAGACCAACTGAGCTAAAAGGTGAGCCATTTACTTTGAAAATACAACTGTAAAGCCTATTGTTTGTAAATTTCAGTCCTAACCAGGAATAATTCATATTTTTAAAAAGTGCTATTCATGGCATATATGTCTCATTGTATACTCATTGTATAAATTTCTGCCTTATTCTTTCTGGTCCTGTCATTACAAGAACTAGAAGCCCTAAATTAGGGCTGGGGGAAAGTCTGCCTGTGCAGTGTTTCTGGCCTAACAAGAAACTGTAATTTCCAGAAAGTCCCAAGAGCCTATTCTCCTTTGATTTCCCTTGCACAATTTTGCAGTGTGTTTCAGATCAAAAAATATCATCCAAATAGAAGAAGATGAAATTCACTTTTTACGGACATTCTTTAACATTAATGTGTTTTCATAAAAGGTTTCATGAAATAAATTTGACATTCCGCTTTTAAATTTCTTGCCCAACTCTTCTACAACTATGAATGGATACCTCGTTTGGGAATGAATTAGTTGTGCTTAATTTTACTAAAAGCTAAAATAACTCAAACAAAACAGCAAGCGTGTTTTCTGTGCCTTTTATTGAAAGACAAATTATGAGACCTCTTAAGTCATAGTCTTCCAGTAAACTGGCTAACCCCTGTAGCTTCCAAAAAGGCCTGCCACTCCCAATAAATAGAATTTGGTTCCATGCTGGTGGACATGAAGAAGTGGCAGTGGGTATTATTAAAGTCAAAATTAATTATTCCTCTTTAGTGTTTAAGAATGTTTTACCTTTGCCTATTTCCCCTTCATATTTAAAGCATCGAAGCAGCTTTAAGTAGAGAAGAAGCATGGCTCAGTGGAAAGATCACGGGTTTGGGAGTCAGAGGTCATGGGTTCTCATCCCAACGCCGCCACTTGTCAGCTCTGTGACCTTGGGCAAGTCACTTGACTTCTCTGTGCCTCAGTGACCTCATCTGTGAAATGGGGGTTAAGACTGCCCCACGTCAACCTAATTACCTTGTATCCCTCCCAGTGCTTAGAACAGTGCTTGGCACATAGTAAGCACTTAACAAATGCCATTTTTATTGTCATTATTTAAAAGACCCATTTTTAATCTTGCATCTTGTGAACACTCGGTCATGTGCTACTACTTTCAGACAGTTTGTGCGTAACAAATTCTCACCACTTAGTGTGAGGCCCTATCAATTCTAGGAGGCCCTCTTTGCGTGTTTCAGTTTCCACAACATCCTGGGGTAATCAATAGAAAACTGCCAGTTTGTTAATAAATCTGCAATTAAAATGCAATGAATTTTGAATGAGAAATGATTTCTTTTAAGTGTTACTGAGGGCTATACATTCTCAGTGGGAAGAGAGCAATGTGGGAAAAAAAGCTTGTCTTTGAAATTCTGTCTAAGACATCAGGAGAACAGGTGACTTGTAGCATCAGTGTTCTTGGTAATTTGCAAATATAAATTATGTATACTTTTCACATTGATGTAATCATGTAGGACATCCCGTTGTGCTGAATAGGTTGTGAATTTGATGGAGCTCGAAACTAGGGTCATTACCCATTTTCATCATTAGAGATTCTTGGATACATTTCACAAAATTTAATATAAAAGAACATCCTAGTTCAATTCTAATTTGTATAATCCCATTCCCCTCACTATTGAATTTTAACATTATAAAACGTGCAAATATTACCATTTTTATTCAGAATGTATTAGAATCACTCTAGAGTTCAGTAGTGTGGATTCTTTGTCCAAGTATTAATTCAGACCTTTAATGCATCATTAAATAACTTAAAGCTCTAGACTAATGAACAACTGAATTCTAATGGCCAGGAAAAGTGATGGTGATTGTGATGGCATCTCCCTGAGGTAATGACAGATGAGTGTCAGTGCTGAGATTTCAGGATTGAGAACCTGCATGATTAAATTGGTTATAGCAATAGAGGTTTGTGCAGTGCCACTTACCCTGTCTTGCCCTGCCAGTCATATTTCCATTCCATGACCAAGAAGCCAGTCAGGGTTACAGCTCCCTGAGAAGTGCCCACAGAGGCTTTATTATGTATGTACAGGACATACTTTCAATGTGACCACAGCACTGTACTGTTACTGTACCTTATCAATCAATCAATCATATTTATTGAGCATTCACAGTATGCAGAGCACTACCATAAGCACTTGCGAGGGTACGAAACAACAGAGTTGGTAGATACGCTCTCTGCCCATAATGAGCTATTAGAGAAGCAGCATGGCTCAGTGGAAAGAGCCCGGGCTTGGGAGTCAGAGGTCAGGGGTTCGAATTCCAGCTCTGACACTTGTCAGTTGTGCGAATGTGGGCAAGTCACTTCACTTCTCTGTGCCTCAGTTACCTCATCTGTAAAATGGGGATTAAAACTGTGAGCCTCACTTGGGACAACCTGATTACCCTGTATCTACCCTAGCGCTTAGAACAGTGCTCTGTATATAGTAAGTGCTTAACAAATACCAACATTATTATTGTAACAAGCAGATTTTTTTTGATAGCTACTGTAGGATTCATGCTGGGCTTGTTCACCTCACAGATGACCCTTTGAGGACCCTCTGTTAGAAAACTTCACTCCTGAAGGCATTGGCACTTAGTAAATACTACTGAAGCATGTATCTGAAACTGAAACCTTTCTTAATTGAAGAAGACAATATTGATTAAAAGTATGCAGTGAATGTGTGTACTAACTCTGTTAAATAGTACTCTCCCAAGCACTAAGTACAGTTCTCTGCACACAGTAAGTGATCAATAAATACCATTGATTGATTGATTGGTTAAGTTCACCTATAAGGGTGTGTGTGACTGAAGAGACTGTTGCAGGACTCAAGGTCCCAGCCGCATTATGCAGTCAAAAAAGCAAAGCCTTGTTGTATTGTCATGTGTGTGGTGTGCAGGGCTTTGTGCTGTTTTAACTTTGGCCTTCTTTTGTCTCATTACTTGTGAAGCTTTTGTTCAAAAAAAGCCATTTTTCTCTTGATAGTACTACTCTACTAAGGTAAAACCTTCAGCAATTGATTCCTGGTTTTCAGCTGGGATGCAGCATTGCCCGTGGCTTTGTCTGGTCTTTTTGCTTTCAATTCCCAATTTCAGTTCTCCATATAGTAATTGTTGAGGTATCCTGCTGCCATTCCTTTTCCTGATGTGTCCTTCATCCAGGAAAGCTGGGTTGAGGTGAGCATATATGTTCAATGCTAGAAGACTTACTTCATTCCAGAAATTCATTTTGATCCTGTCTTGCCTTCTGATATTGGGTATAGCTCATAAATGGTGCTGATGGCACTGCTTAAGGAGCCCACATCTAGTTCCTATTTTTATTATGATCATCATTATTATTATTGTTACATTTTTAAACTCTTAGTATGTGGTATGCACTGGAGTAGAAACAAGTTAATCAGGCTGGATAAACTCTCACACAGGTCTCACTGTATGAATTGGAGAGAGAACAGGAATTGAATCCATATTTTACAGGTAAGGAAACTGAGAGAAGATAAGTGACTTGCCCAAGTGGCAAATGACAGAGTCAGGATTAGAACACAGGTCCACTGACTTCCAGGCTCATGCTCTATCCACCAAGCCATGTTGCTCCTCATAGACTCCTATGTGGAGTCGGTCTCACCCACAATCATAGGAAAAAGCAGACAGCACGGCAGCTGTTTGCTTTTTAGTTATGGTTTGAAGCTGCTGTCGCACTAGATTGGATAGTCTACTAAAGGATGTGCCCAGCTTCTTTACTTAGTTTTCCACTTCCTTTTCTATAAATGTATAGAAAAGGTCAATGTGCTGCATAGGTTACAGAAATCTGTGACAGCAATTAGGTATGTATTTCCAGTAAGCATTTTGGGTTGTGTGAATGACTCTCATGGGATGTGGACTTTGTCCAACCTTGTTTCTACATACCCCAGTGCTCAGTACAGTGTCTGGCAAAATAGTAAGCACTTAACAAAGCACTTAGCAGAGCAGCTTCAAAGCGTAGTCCTCTCCTACCTCACCTTGCTACTCACCTAATACAAACCAGACTGAACGCTTTGCTCCTCTATTCTCTAAGTTCTTTGTGGGGAGGGAATGTGTCTATTATATTGTTACATGGTACTCGTCCAAGCATTTAGTACAGTGCTCTACACACAGTAAGTGCTCAATAAATATGATTGATGGACTGACTAATAAATTTTAAAAAAAAGCCCTGTAATGCCTAGGTGATTCAGTGAAATGGTTTTACGATTATTTACTATTTACATGTTCTTTTGGGTATCTGTTTCTAAAACTTCTAAAATTTCCTCATTATCTTGCATCAATTCTTGATAGCTTATTTCCAGGGCTTTGGATAATGTCTGAAGTCTTTTGAGTCGATAGTTTCTTGGCTGTGAAAGCATGTTCTACCACCATCACACTGGCCTCTTGTTGGGTCTTCCAGCAAAGCTGCATAGAATCAGTTGAACAGAGCTAAGCCCAGAGTGTATGTCAGTCAGTCACTCAACCAGTCAACTGAATTTACTTGAGAGCTTACTGGGTACAGAGCACTGTATTAAGCTCTTGGGAGAGTAATAATAATAACAATTATGGTACTTAAAAGCTCACTATGTGCCAAGCACTGTTCTAAGCACTGGGGTAGATACAAGGCAATCAGTTGAATACAGTCCATGTCCCACAGGGGGCTCACAGTCTTAACAGTAATAATAATAATGCTGGTATTTGTTAAGCGCTTACTATGTGCAGAGCACTGTTCTAAGCCCTGGGATAGATACAAGGTTATCAGGTTGTCCCACTTGGGGCTCACAGTCTTAATCCCCATTTTACAGATGAAGTAACTGAGGCACAGAGAAGTTTAGTAATTTGCCCAAAGTCACATAGCTGACAAGTGACGGAGTCGGTATTAGAACCCACGACCTCTGACTCCCAAGCCTGTGGCCTTTCCACTACACCATGCTGCTTCATCTTAAGCCCCATTTTAATTGAGGCACAGCCAAGTTAAGTCACTTGCCCGAGGTCACACAACAGACATGGCAGAGCCAGGATTAGAACATCCAAACTCTGATTCCCAGGCCGGTGCTCTTTCCACTAGGTCTTGCTGCTTCTTTGTTATAATATAGTTGGTAGACACATTCCCTGCCCACAGTGAGCTTACAGTCTGGACACACAGTGAGTGCTTAAAAAATGCCATGAAAAAAAATCATGTCCATTGTGCAGGAGTCCGAGGAGACAGTTAACCATATTCTTTAGTAACCGATCCAGTAATACTCTGAGTAGGAGCCTGCCAATGCTAGAGAGTGAGACACCTTGATCATTGCAGAAATCTGGTATTCCTTGAAGATAGAGGTGATGGATCTTTGAGATCCAGTATCATTTCCTCAGAGGGTCATATATTGAGGCAGAGTTTGTGTGGGAAGCAGCATGGCCTAGTGGATACAGCATGGGCCTGGAAGTCATAAGGTCATGGGTCCTAATTCTGGCTCTGCCTCTTTTCTGCGGTGTGCCCTTGGGCGCATCACTTTACTTTTCTGGGCCTCAGTTCCCTCATCTATAAAATGGGGATTGGGACTTTGAGCTCTATAATGGACAGGAATTGTGTCCCACCTGACTATCTTGTATCTAAACAACAACTCCAGTGGTTGCCTATCGACCTCCGCTCCAAACAAAAACTCCTCACTCTAGGCTTCAAGGCTCTCCATCACCTTGCCCCTTCCTACCTCTCCTCCCTTCTCTCTTTCTACCGCCCACCCCGCACGCTCCGCTCCTCTGCCGCCCACCTCCTCACCGTCCCTCGGTCTCGCCTATCCCGCCGTCGACCCCTGGGTCACGTCCTCCCGCGGTCCTGGAACACCCTCCCTCCTCACCTCCGCCAAACTGATTCTCTTTCCCTCTTCAAAACCTTACTTAAAAATCACCTCCTCCAAGAGGCCTTCCCAGACTGAGCTCCTCTTCTCCCTTTACTACCCCCCCCTTTACCTCTCCACAGCTAAACCCTCTTTTTCCCCTTTTCCCTCTGCTCCTCAACCTCTCCCTTCCCATCCCCACAGCACTGTACTCGTCCGCTCAACTGTATATATTTTCGTTACCCTATTTATTTTGTTAATGAATTGTACATCGCCTTGATTCTATTTAGTTGCCATTGTTTTTATGAGATGTTCTTCCCCTTGACGCTGTTTAGTGCCATTGTTCTTGTCTGTCCGTCTCCCCCGATTAGACTGTAAGCCCGTCAAACGGCAGGGACTGTCTCTATCTGTTGCCGACTTGTTCATCCCAAGCGCTTAGTACAGTGCTCTGCACATAGTAAGCGCTCAATAAATACTATTGAATGAATGAATCTACCCCAGTGCTTAGAACTGCACCTGACACATAGTAAGTGCTTAATAAATACCTTTATTATTTTTTATAATATTATTAAGCAGTGTGTTCCCTCCATGCTTATAGATCTTAGCCGATATGCCACTGGGTCAAGACGCATTTCCATTTTTCATGCCTCTAACTGCTGCTGTGACTTCCCTATTAGTTACTAAAAGTTCCATGTCTTCACACCTTGGAAAATTTTTTTATGTTTTTCAGAACCTCATTTTCAATAGCAGAAGTGTTGCAGGGACATGTTCTAGCCCCCTCTTTAATATTCCCTCCTCATCTGGGATATGGCTGGGGTCATTTTCACTTTGGGAAGTATTTTAATGGTATGAATAAGGCCATCTAATGTCTTTGTCAGTGGGTAGTATTTCTTACTTTTGTGGCAATCTACACAGTCCAGGATTTCTTCCACTTTAGCATTTCACCACCTACTGCCAATGTTCCTTTCTCTGATTCTCATATTATGGTGCAGCCCTCGAAAGCCTAACTACTGTCTGAGTTCTCCGTTGCTGCAATAGGTTGTCCCCACTGTCTTCATTTCCTAAAAGATGGGAGACTGTACTGCCACCACGGACAAATGCATGTAATAGCAGTTACTTCACCCCAGTTCCCATCCCCTACTTTTAAACCTTTCTTAGCTTTCAAGAAATGCACCTAAGCTACATAGAATCAAACATTTTTAGACAATATACTTCACTTTTCCCTTCCAAAAATGGCTTTAAAAATCAATCTGATAAAAGCCATTAGATGAAAGATGTGAATATTTGGAATTTTACAGATAGATAAATGCTGGAATATGGAATCACCGCATTTTGGAAGAACTTGGGTTTGAGAAATAATGGATTTGATATTTTGAAGGGGTTAGAAAATCAGATTCTTGAGGTCATTTGTGGTAAGTTGGAATCTAATGGACGTTTGGGTGGATTTATAACATTTGGGTCCCATGGTATGCCACGGAACTGAACTCCCAAGTCTTTGTAAAACTAAAATCAATATTGATACTTATATACACGTTACAACAATTGAAATATGTATACATATGTTTGAAAAGTATTTTTACTTTATCCTATATTTTGTATATATGTTTGAAAAGTATTTTTTAGTTTATCCTATGTTTTGTAATGAATTAACTTAAAAAGCATGACTTTTCTATTAAAGCATGTATAGATCTTTTACATCCTATTTTCAGTCTGATCCTATCAGTCAGTCAATCTATCCATCATATTTATTGAGCATTTATTGTGTGCAGAGCATTGTGCAAAATGATTATAATAGTTACGGTATGTGTTAAGGGCTGTTCTAAGCACGAGAGCACATACAAGGTAATCAGTTTGGACACTACCCATGTCTCACACAGGGCTCAGAGCCTTAATCCCCATTTTACAGATGAGATAACTAAGGCACAAAAAAGTTAAGTTACTTATCCAAGGTCACACAGCACACAAGTGGCAGAGCCGGGATTAGAACCCATCTACTCTGATTCCCAAACCCATGCTCTTTCCATTAGGCCATGTTGCTTCCAGCAAAGTTGGTAGGCGAATTCCCTGCCCACAAGGAATTTACAGACTGAGGATGAGGCAGATATTAATGTAAATCCTATGAAATGAACACTTTCAGTGGATCCATTTTTGTCACCCCAAAATCAAAAGCCTAGTTCTGAGCTAAATTGGTAATTTTTCAGGCAGATGGGCTTTCCCATGTGTAAACCCAAGATTTGTATCAATTTAATGAATATATTACATATTGTAATATGTTATTTCAGATGTGTACATATTCAATGAGGTCCTTATCTTCCCTCCCAAGCCCTGTCCTCTTCCTGACTTCCCTATCACTGTGGATGGCATGACCATCCTTCCCATCTCTCAAGCCTGCAACCTCGGTGTCATCTTTGACTCGGCTCTCTCATTCACCCCACACATCCAATCCGTCACCAAAACCTGCCGGTCTCACCTTTATAATATCGCCAAGATCCACCCAAATGTCTATCTTACTGGTACAGGCTCTCATAATATCCCGGCTGGATTATTGTGTCAGCCTTCTCTCTGATCTCCCTTCCTCCTGTCCCTCCCCGCTCCAGTCTATTCTTCATTCCGCTGCCCAGCTCATCTTCCTGCAGAAACGCTCTGGGCATGTCACTCCCCTTCTTAAAAACCTCCAGTGGTTGCCTATTAACCTCCGCATGAAACAAAAACTTCTCACTCTAGGCTTCAAGGCTCCCCATCACCTTGCCCCCTCCTACCTCTCCTCGCTTCTCTCTTTCTACTCCCCACCCTGCATGCTCCACTCCTCTGCCACCCACCTCCTCACCGTCCCCCATTCTCACCTATCCCACCATCAACCCCTGGACCATGTCCTCCTGCTGTCCTGGAATGCCCTCCCTCACTATCTTCGCCAAACTAATTCTCTTCCCCTCTTCAAAGCCCTACTTAGAGCTCACCTCCTCCAAGAGGCCTTCCCAGACTGAGCTTCCCTTTTTCCCTCTGCTCCTTCTGCTGCCTCTCTACCCCCCTTCACCTCCCCTCAGCTAAGCCCACTTTTCCCCCCTTTCCCTCTGCTCCTCCCCTTCTCCCTTCCCCTCCCCTCAGCACTGTGCTTGTCCGCTCAGTTGTATATATTTTTATTACCCTATTTATTTTGTTAATGAGATGTGCATCACCTTGATTCTATTTATTGCTATTGTTTTAGTGAGATGTTCATCCCTTTGATTTTATTTATTGCTATTGTTTTTGTCTGTCTGTCTCCCCCGATTAGACTGTAAGCCCGTCAGTGGGCAGGGACTGTCTCTATCTGTGGCTGATTTGTACATTCCAAGCACTTAGTACAGTTCTCTGCACATAGTAAGCGCTCAATAAATACCATTGAATGAATGAATAACCTTATTATATGAGGGAGGTGGGGAACTTGATAAATTCATAGAACATAGACACAGTGTTACCCATATAAATAATGAAAGCCATGGATTAAAAAACATTGGTTATGCAGTGGATACTAATGTCCTCAATAGTTCAGCCGAAAATGCCAGCTCTTAGGCAGCTGTGATAGAATGTTGAAATGTGGATTATTTTTCTTCACGTGGTCGATTTTGCAAACATATTGAAACATTTCTGAAATATAACAAGCTATATTTATGTACAAATTTGCAGTGACTGACCACTTTATTACTTGATTCATTGTGCTCCAGGCACCTTGTGGAAATGAGAGTATGTAGGTTGGATTGATAATGTTTACTGTCCCTTCACATTCTACCTAGATGCTGCTGACTTTAAATACCAAGAATATTTGTGGAATAACTGTTACGTGTACCCATGATTGGCCACCAGAGTGTTTGGGATGATGGTACAGGCCTCTACCTCCCACTCCTTTCTGGGATGTTTTGGAATAATCTGGAAAGGAATTGACTTTTAGGATTAAATCCCCCCCCCCTCAAGAGAGCAGAAATTAAGTTGGGATTGTGGGGGTGAAATTTGTCTCAAGAAAACTAAGGCCTGACTCATTGCAAGTAATGAATTATTTCTTTGTCTCAAATTACCATTGAGATGATAATAAACATAAACAAATGTGAGTTAACTTGGTTATAGGCAACATTCGTGGATAATTTCACCTTAAACTCAGGTTTTCTGGGTTCTCTTTCTCAATCTCCTTCTCCACCTTGCTTGGCCTAGTGGATGGAGCCTGGGCCTGGGAGGAAGAAGGACCTGGATTCTAATCCAGGCTTTGCCACCTGTCTGCTATGTGACCTTGGACAAGTCACTTCACTTCTCTGTGCCTCAATTACCTCATCTCTAAAATGGGGATTAAGATTGTGAGCCCCATGTGAAACAGCGACAGTGTCCAACCTAACATACTTATATCCACACTTGGCACATAGTGAGTTATTAACAAATACCACAGTTATTACAATAGTTTTTTTACAGGTTTTACGTAAGACATTTCAGAGGAGGAATGAATTGCTTTTCTATTGTGAAGCATCATATTTTAGGGATTAGCCTTAAATCCAAGCACTTCCCAATTGGAGAAGAGGAAAGCTGTTAAACCAATGTTCTTTGGGGTTGTCTCATTGGTTTTCCCATCTAGGATAATACAGTGGAGAATTAAAACCTTATCATTAGAAATGAACTACTGATGCCAGTCATGCATCTTTTCAGCCACACTCACCCATCTAGGTCTTACTTGCAGAAGTATGGTTCTAGAAAATGTACGGCTGAGTTCACATACAGCTCTACCCACATGTGTCAGTTATTTCACAATGTATGTGTTAACTGCATATTTGGCTAGAATGCAATAACAGAAGTAGGGAACCTTTCTTCCAACAAAAGCACAGTGTGGTGTCAGAGAAACGGTTTTGTGCAGATACAGGAATGCATTTGTGCAGCATTTGGCAGGGTGAGGAGTATAATGTTAGTTTTTGTCCATACAAGATTCTGCAAAAATTTAACACCATTTTACAGGAGAACCTGTTACTTACTTTGAAAATTATTAGTGGAAAAATATGCATTTCTCTCCTTCTCCACTTAGAATTATTCCTGTAGCAGAATGAATGTTTTCCTTCATTTGCCATTAGGACCATTTGTTCTGATCTGAATGGGATAATTTTGTTCCAGGAGAGTGCACCTATTTAGCAAACAGTAAGATGCCTTATGTGGTTGGTTTGTAGGATGATAGCATGAAGAACTTCATTGGATTCCAGTGGCCACTATTAATTTGTGCTCTTTCCATCCAAATATCTGAAAAAATAGTGGAAAGAAGGGAAATGGCTAGTTCCAACATCAAATTCTCAGTAATAGTAACCCTATGAGTTAGAGCTAATCATAATCCACAGTTTGCACCAATGACAATGGGTTCCAGGCCTGCTTAAAATTGTACTAGTTTACCAATTCTCCTGTACAGCGGTAGATCATGACAATTCAGCAAACAGCAGGGACTTTGTAAATCATAATTTTCCAAGCTGTCACAACAGCAGAAGGAATCAATATTACAAATCTTCCAATTACCCCCTGATAACTAGGTTTCTGTAACTACATACCCACCCCTAAGGAAAGAAACAGTTTGTTGGGTATTTTGTTGGGTAAAATGGAGGCATTTGTGCAAAACAAATGATATGAAATGCTGTTAGGATATATGTGAAACTAAAATGGACAGGGAAGCTGAAAACATGGCTTACTTGAGGCTCTAACTGTAAGAGAGAGTTCAGAATCCTACCTAAGCTTCTTTTATTCTCTTTTCTAAATTTGAAAACTGGTGGACATTTTCTCAACAATGATATTATGTAAGAATAGCCATATGATCTTCCTTGATGCCAAGAGAAACAAAATTCCATTAATTACAGAAGGACTAAGCTCTAATTTAGGAACACCTTCATAATAATCATTATTATGTCCTCCTTCAGTAATAATTCTGATTGTACTTATTAAGCATTTGCTTTGTGCCATGCACTGTGAAATGTGTTGCGGTAGATATAGGATTATCAGATCAAACACAGACTCTGTCCCACCCAAAGATCAAACAATCAATCATATTAATTTAGTGCTTACTCTATGCACAACATTATACTAAAGACTTGGGAGAGTACAATATAATAAAGTTGGTAGATACATTTCCCTGACCACAACGAGCTTACAATCTAAAGTATAAGAAATAGAGAAGTATTTTACAGATGAAGAAACTGAGACACAGAGATCTTGAGTGACTTTCCCAGGTTCAACAAATAAGCCAATGACAGAGTCAGATGTAGACCTAAGTCTCCTGAATCCTGATCCCATGTTCTTTCCCACTGGGCACAGATGCTTCTCATGCCTTCCATCTAGTTAATCCATTGCTCTCCCCAGTGTGTTTGAACCCATTTTACTCCTGTAAGTTTCAATTATTGTCCTTTACTAGCAGTTTCCAAATGTCAAGGTTATTTCCCAGAAAGGGAAGAATTAAAAAATGATAATAATTTGGATAGGGTGAGAGTTTAGAAAACTCAGTTGACAGGCTGAGCCCAATGAGATAGAAAACTGTTAATACTTAGTAGTTAAAGTGTCAAATCAAATTCAAGTAGCAAAAGAGCTATTAATTTTCATTTGTAAATACACCTATTTGCTGGAAATAGTCTCTCCATCACGACTATAACAGTTTCCAGCAGTTTCTTGCTGTCAGCCTTTGCTGCTGCTCTTGTGCCATTTTCTTTTGAAGTAGAAAGTTGTCAGCTCTCTTATTGGCTTATCTGATTTTTTTAAATTCCCCAAATATGGGCCTCTAAATGCTCATTTAGTGAATTCAGATAAAGTGCTTATAATATTTCATGGAGTAAAATATTTGGTATCTAACTCAGGTGCATTTCACCCCTAAGAGCACTTGACTCATTTCTGTTACCTCTCTTGGTGTGAACATTGCAATGGAAACTTTCTAATGTAATGAACTTAATCCATTCATTCATTCAATAGTATTTATTGAGCGCTTACTATGTGCAGAGCACTGTACTAAGCGCTTGGGATGAACAAGTCGGCAACAGATAGAGACAGTCCCTGCCGTTTGACGGGCTTACAGTCTAATCGGGGGAGACGGACAGACAAGAACAATGGCACTAAACAGCGTCAAGGGGAAGAACATCTCATAAAAACAATGGCAACTAAATAGAATCAAGGCGATGTACAATTCATTAACAAAATAAATAGGGTAACGAAAATATATACAGTTGAGCGGACGGGTACAGTGCTGTGGGGATGGGAAGGGAGAGGTGGAGGAGCAGAGGGAAAAGGGGAAAATGAGGCTTTAGCTGCGGAGAGGTAAAGGGGGGATGGCAGAGGGAGTAGAGGGGGAAGAGGAGCTCAGTCTGGGAAGGCCTCTTGGAGGAGGTGATTTTTAAGTAAGGTTTTGAAGAGGGAAAGAGAATCAGTTTGGCGGAGGTGAGGAGGGAGGGCGTTCCAGGACCGCGGGAGGACGTGACCCAGGGGTCGACGGCGGGATAGGCGAGACCGAGGGACGGCGAGGAGGTGGGCGGCAGAGGAGCGGAGCGTGCGGGGTGGGCGGTAGAAAGAGAGAAGGGAGGAGAGGTAGGAAGGGGCAAGGTGATGGAGAGCCTTGAAGCCTAGAGTGAGGAGTTTTTGTTTGGAGCGGAGGTCGATAGGCAACCACTGGAGTTGTTTAAGAAGGGGAGTGACATGCCCAGATCGTTTCTGCAGGAAGATGAGCCGGGCAGCGGAGTGAAGAATAGACCGGAGCGGGGCGAGAGAGGAGGAAGGGAGGTGTCCTTGGATAGACATAAATGTGTCTATCTTCCATCAGTAGTTTTCTCTACCGTGTTACCAGCATTACCTGATATTTTAAGGATTTATGTTGGAAAAAGGAATGAGACCTTTTAGAGGTGACTGTCAAGCCAAAGGTTTCTCTAGCTATGAACCCCATTTGTTAGACCAGTATATTTATAATGTATATTCCTAGGGTGTTGTCATTTGATAGAATAAAGAAAGAAAAGAATCTTTTGCATTTAAGTTTAGCTTGGGTTTAGTTTATATCCCTGTGTTTCAAGCTATTAACTTGCTAAAAGAGATTTTTATCAGTTGTTTTAGGGACAGTCTCCCAGAGATTCCAAGAATCCCACGCACTTAGTACAGTGTTCTGCACACAGTAAGTGCTCAATAAATATGACTGAATGAATGAATTGAGCCTTGAATGAACTGATCCCTACTGTCAGAGGATGCACGGCAGATGGTGTCAGGGATTAAGAAATTTGTGACAAAGGCATCAACTAAGGTGGAAAATAAATGGAAAAAGGAGGACAAGGTCAGTTTTGAAGAAAAATGTACTAACTCAGAACCTGGATAATCACGGAAACTCCCAAAATGGAGATGAGCCAATATTTGAAGAGAAAATAATGTGGCCAAAGACTCTACCACACTTGGAAACTTCTGGATTGTCTTATTTTAAACAGATTCACCCAGAAAAGAAACTCCTAATAGTCATCAGTCTCAGGCTTACCTATTTATTATTTTCAGTGTTTCTCCCCAATTTGAACTCTTTATTCCTCTCAAAGAAACATCCAAAGTGCCCCTTGCTGTCCTCTCTGAACTCTGATTCATTGCTAAAAAAATGCACCAAGCACTAGATGAAGCATTGAGGTAGATACAAGATACTTGCCACTTCTCTCTCCTACCATTCCTTTCCACACTCCTTGAGCAAGTTGTCTATACCCAGTGCTTCCACTTCTCCAGTTCTCTCCTTGACCCCCTCCAATCCAGTTTCCACCCCTTTCTTTCCAAGGAAATTAGCCTCTCTAAGGTCACCAACTCCAAGGACACCAAAGAGCTACTTCTTGCCAAATTTGCAGCTTCTGCTCCAGTCAGATCACCAGCCCCTCAGCTGCCTTCAACACTGTGGACCACACCTTTCTCTTTGACACATTATCCAACCTTGACTTCATTGACACTGTTCTTTCATGGATCTCCTTTTCTCTCTCTGACCGCTCCTTCTCAGTTTCCTTCACAGGCTCCTCCTCTGCTTGTGCCCTCCAAAAGTGAGAGTCCCTCAAATTTCAATTCTGGGTCTCCTTTTATTCTCCATTTACTTACACTTCCCCGGAGAAATAATTTGTTTCTTCGGTTTCAGCTATTATCTCTACATGGATGACTTCTAAATCTATATCTGCAGCCTTGATCTCTCTCTTTCTCTGAAGTTTTGGTTTTCCACCTGCCTTAAGGAAATCTTTACCCGGATACCCATCCAATACCTCAAACTAAACATGTCCAAAACACAATTCCTCAACTCCCCACCCAAACCCTGTACTCACCCTCTTTCCCATCACATTTGAAAACATCACCTTCCTCCCTATCTCACAAGACCATAACCATAGCTTTATCATGATCTCTCTCTTTCGACCCAAATTCAGTCACCAAATCCTGTTGGTCCTACATTCGCAATATCACTAAAATCCATCCTTTTCTCTCCATTCAGTCTGTTGCTATGCTGATCCAAGCACTTCTTATATACCATCTTGACTACTGCATCAACCTCCTTGCTGAACTCATTCACAGGAGTCTCTCCCCTTTCCAGTCCATAGTTCACACTTCTGTCTTATCTTTTTCTAAAAAAACCTGTCAATCTACATCTCCCCATTCCTCAAGAATGTTTGTCCAGCTCCACATCAAATATAAACTACTTACCATTGGCTTTGAAGCCTACAATCAGCTTGTCCCTTCCCACTTTACCTCGCTGATTTCCTACTATACAACACAACACACATATTTCACTCCTTTAACTTCAGTTTACACACTGTACCTCCAACTCATCCACGTCATCTCCAACTCCTTTTCCATATCCTCCCTCTGGCCTGAAACTCCCTTCCCCTTCATAAATGACAGACCACAACTGCCCCTATCTTCAAAGCTTTATTAAAATCACATCTCCTCCATGAGACCTTCCCTGACCAAGCCCTCTTCTCCCCTGTTCACTCTTTGACACAGTCAACCACCCCCTTCTCCTGGAAGTATTATCCAAGTTCAGTTTCACTGACACTGTCCTCTCCTTGTTCTCCTATCTCCTTGGCCTCTCATTCTCAGTCTCTTTCACAGGTTCCTTCTCTGCTTCCCACTCTCCAACTGTTGGTATATCTCGAGGGTCAGTTCTGGGTCTCCTATTCTTCAACTACACCCAGTCCTATGGAGAATTCATTCATGCATATGGCTTTACCACCTCTATGAGGATGAAACCTACATTTACATCTCCAGACCTGATCTCTCTCTCTCTCAGCAGTCTCTCATTTCCTCCTGTCATCTCTACTTGGATGTCCTGCTGACACCTCAAACTTAACATTTCCCAAACAGAACTCCTTATCTTCCCACCCAAACCCTTTTTTCCTCCTGATGTTCATGTCACTCATCTTCCTGCAGAAGATGTCACTCATCTTCCTGCAGAAACGATCTGGACATGTCACTCCCCTTCTTAAACAACTCCAGTGGTTGCCTATCAACCTCCGCTCCAAACAAAAACTCCTCACTCTAGGCTTCAAGGCTCTACATCACCTTGCCCCTTCCTACCTCTCCTACCTCTCCTCCCTTCTCTCTTTCTACCGCCCACCCCGCACTCTCCGCTCCTCTGCCGCCCACCTCCTCACCGTCCCTCGGTCTCGCCTATCCCGCCGTCGACCCCTGGGCCACGTCCTCCCGTGGTCCTGGAACGCCCTCCCTCCTCACCTCCGCCAAACTGATTCTCTTCCCCTCTTCAAAACCCTACTTAAAACTCACCTCCTCCAAGAGGCCTTCCCAGACTGAGCTCCTCTTCTCCCTCTACTCCCTCTACCACCCCCCTTCACCTCTCCGCAGCTAAACCCTCTTTTCCCCCTTTCCCTCTGCTCCTCCCCCTCTCCCTTCCCATCCCCTCAGCACTGTACTCATCCGCTCAACTGTATATATTTCCATTACCCTATTTATTTTGTTAATGAATTGTACATTGCCTTGATTCTATTTAGTTGCCATTGTTTTTACGAGATGTTCTTCCCCTTGACTCTATTTATTGCCATTGTTCTTGTCTGTCCGTCTCCCCCGATTAGACTGTAAGCCCATCAAATGGCAGGGACTGTCTCTATCTGTTGCCGACTTGTTCATTCCAAGCGTTTAGTACAGTGCTCTGCACATAGTAAGCGCTCAATAAATACTATTGAATGAATGAATGAATGAATGTCACTCTAGAATGCACCATCATTCTTCCTGATTTGCAAGCCATAACCTTGGCATTATCCTTGACTCCTCTCTCATTCAACCCACATATTCAATCAATCACTAAATCCTGTCAGTTCAACCTTTGTAACATTGCTAAAATTTGCCCTTTTCTGTCCATCCAAATTGTTACCATGTTATTCCAATCACTTATCCTAACTCGTCTTGATTACATGTATCAACCTCCTTGCTGATCTCTCAACTGGGGAATTTCTCCCCACTCCAGCCTATACTTCACTCTGCTGTCAGTATCATTTTTCTACAAAAATATGAAAGCTATGATTCCCCTTTCAATAACTTCCAGTGGTTGCCCATCCACCTCTGCTTCAAACAGAAACTCTTCACCATTGGATTTAAAGCACTGAAATCACTTGGCCCCACATTTTGCTACTCTCCTACTACAACCCAGTCTGCATGGTTTGCTCCTCTGAGGCTATCTTTCTCACTGTACTTCAATCTCTTCTATCTTGTTGCTGATCTCTCGCCCAAATCCTGCCTCTGGTCTGGAATGCCCTCTCTCCTCATATCTAACAGTCAATTACTCTCCCCTACTTCAAAGTCTTATGGAAGGCACATCTACTCCAAGAGGCTTTCCCTGACTAAGCCTTCCTTTCATCTTCTCTCACTACCTTCTGTGATACTATATTCATTCCCCTCCTAGCCCCAAAGCACTTAACGTATGTATATGTAATTTATTTATATTAATGTCTGTTTCCCTCTCTAGACTGTAAGCTCTTTGTGGGCAGGGACTTTGTTATATTGTTTTGTTATACTCTCCCAAGTGCTTAATACAGTGCTCTGAAAACAGTAAGTGCTCAATAAATACATTTGAGTGACTTACTATTCCCTCTGTGGTACCTACGCACTTGGATCTATACTCTTTAAGCACTTGATATTCACCCCACCCACAGCCCCACAGCACCTATACATATATCAATAATTCATTCATTTATATTAATTAATATCTGTCTGTCCTTCTAGACTCATAGCTCCTTTTGAGCAGGGAATATGTCTATCACCTCTGATGCATTGCCTTCTTTCAAGTGTTTAGTATAGTGCTCTGCCCACCCTCAGCACTCAGTAAATACCAATGATTGATCAATTGATAATCAGGTAGGATACAGTCATTATTGCACATGTGCCTCACAATCTGAGTAGGAGGGAGAGCAGATACTTATTCCCCAATTTACAGAAGAGGAAACTGAGGCACAGAAAAGTTAATAAATGATTTGTATCGAGCACTTAGTATGTGCAACATATGGTACTAAACTTCTGGGGAAGTACAATGCAGTAGACACTCATGCCCACAAGGATCTGATAGTCTACAGTTAAATGTCTTGCCCAGGGTCACGTAGGTTCTGCCCAGGTGGCAGAATGTACATCCTCCAACCTCCAAGCCCATGTCCTTTCCATTAGATCACACTGTTGTTCTAATGATATTAAAGCATAGAGATAGGGAAATTAGGTGGACTGGGGTTAGGAAAGAAGATGGGGAATTCAGTTTTAGACATGTTGAGTTTGAAATGTCAGTGGGTCATTCAAACAGAGGTGTCTTGGAGATAAGATAAAAAGTGGGAGTGCAGGTTGCATGTGAGGTTGGGGATTTCTACTCTCATCTTTCTAATTATTACAGAAATGTACAAAAATGTACTTATTATTTTAGTTAGAGGGGACAGTTTCAGGGGAAAATATATATTTCTGTCCCTCCAGTGCATTTGACATTGCTCCTCCTGGGTGAAAGAGCTGCAAACACAGGGCAAGTTATAAATTTCATACCATGATCTCATTTCGTAGGATTCCAATTGATACCACTCACATTTTATTTATACCTCTTTTGCAGAAATTCAGAATCTGATTTGAAAGTGTTCTCAACATGAATTCCCCCAGCCAGGCACTAGGCAAGTCATCTACTCTGTCCATCTAAACTGTAATTATTGCAGCCTTATTTTCCAATAATATAAAATTTCATGTTTATTAGATTAACTATAAAAGAGACTAGGTTCCTAGCATCAGCATAGACAAATGCCTTATTATTAACATAGGAATTTTCACCTTCTTCATGATGTTAGTGCTCTAGTGTTCTTGCCACATCCAATGGCCCGTATTCCATCCCAATCCTCCTCGACCTCTCAGCTACCTTCAACATTGTCACCCACCTCCTTCTCCCGGAAAACATACTCAGCCTTGGCCTCACTGACACTGTCCTCTCCTGGTTCTCCACTCTCTGGCCACTCATTTTCAGTCTCTTTCATGGACTCCCCATTTGCCTCCCATTGCCTAACTGTGGGTGACCCTCAAGCTTCAGTTCTGGGCCCCCTTCTATTCTCTATCTACACCTACTCCCTTGGTGAACTCCTTCATTCCTATGGCTTCAATTATCACCTCTGTGTGGATGATTCTCAAATCTACATTTCCAGCCCTGATCTCTCTCCCTCTCTGCAGTCTCTCAATTCCTCCTGCCTTCAAGACATCTCTGCTTGGATGTCCTGCTGACACCCGAAATTTAAAATGTACAAAAAAGAACTCTTTATCTTCCTACCCAAACCCTGTCTTCCTCCTGATGTTCCTGTTATTGTAGATAGCACTGCCATTCTTCCTGTTTCGCAAGCCCATAACCCTGGCAGTTTCCTTGACTCATCTCTCTCATTCTACCCACATATTCAATCTGTCACTATATTCTGTCCATTCAACCTTCACAACATCGCTAAAATCTGCCCTTTCGTTGTCATACAAACTGCTACCACATTAATGCAAGCATTTATTTTATCCACCTTAATTGTTGATCTACCTCCTTTCTCTTCCCACTTCAGTCCATATTTTTTCTCTTCTTCCCAGATCATTTTTCTACAAAAACATTCCTTCTATGTTTCTCCACTCCTCAAGAACTTGCAGTGTTTGCCCATTCACTTCTGAATCAAACAGAAACAACTTACTATAACCTTTTCCCCTCCTACCATACCTCACTGCTCTTCTGCAACAACCCAATCCATACACTTTGCTCCGCTAACACGAACGTTCTCACTGTACTCAATATTATCTATCTCACCTCTGACATCTTGCACACATCCTTCCTCTAGCCTGGAAAGCCCTTTCTCCTCATGTCTGACAGACAATTACTCTCCCCTCCTTCAAAGCCTTGTTGAGGGTACATCTCCTCCAAGAGGTCTTTCTGACTCAGCCCTCTTTTCCCACTCCCTTCTGCATTGTCCTTGCACTTGGATTTGTTCTCTTTATTTACCCTTTCCTTAGCCCTTATATATATGTATATATATATATATTTGTCTTGTATTTATATTAATGTTTGTCTCCAGCTCTAGACTGTAAGCCTATTGTGTGCAGGGAATGTGTCTACTAACTCTGTTACATTATGTTCTTCTCTCCCAAGTGCTTAGTATAGTGCTCTGCACACAGTAAATGTTCAATTAATACAATTGATTAATTAATTAATTATGATGTTTAAGTGCTTACTATGTGCTGAGCACTGTTCTAAGCACTGGGGTAGGTACAAGGTAATCAGGATGTCCCACTTGGAGCTCACAGTTTTAATCCCCATTTTACAGATGAGAGAACAGAGGCCCAGAGAAGTTAAGTGGTTTGCCCAAGGTCACACAGCAGACAAGTGACAGCTGGGATTAGAACCCACAGCCTCTGACTCCCAAACCCATGCTCTTTTCACTAAGCCACATTGCTTCTCTAATTGCTTCGCTGCTTCTCTGATTGATTGGAGGTCCCAACTTGCACTTCCATCCTTTTACATGAATTGACAAGCAAATATTGCGTGATACTGAATTGAGCTCTTATATTTTTTTCATGGACATCCACTGTGTAATGAAATAGGAAAAATATGTTTCCACCTATTAATAAGGCCCAAAGAGACAGTTTTCTTCCACATAATCTCCAGGTGGATGTGGTAGCTGCAGGGAGTGTCTGCTATTCCTGCCATTTCCCTTTGTTCAAAAGTCAGGAACAAATCTTCCCAAAATGAACCTTTTAAATACACTATCACCTGAGGCTCAATGAAACAACAGACAATTGAAGCCAATTATTCCTTCTTCCCTCAGATAAGGGACTGAAATTATAAATCCTTCAAGATTAAAGCATACAAAATAAATTGAAATGCAATTAAATATCAGAATTGATGACATTTCCAAATTATTTCTTATAGAGTCTCTTTAAATGCTTGGAGGCTGTTGGAATTCGGGCTTTATGTTAATCAAAATTAAAGCAAGTTTTGTCAAAGGATAGTCAGAGCTGTTCATGGACTCGGCTCCTCAGAATTAACAAAAGAAGATATAATTCTAAGCTAGAATTTTGAAGAGAAAAAAGCTGCATTGAATATGAAAATTCTTTTCTTGCAAGCTAGACTTATTTTCTCAATTAATATCATTCTTAAATAAAATAAAAATAAATGATGGTATTTGTTAAGCGCTTACTATGTGCAAAGCACTGTTCTAAGCACTGGGGGATACAAGGTAATCATGTTGTCCCACGTGGGGCTCACAGTTTTAATCCCCATTTTACAGATGAGGTAACTGAGGCACAGAGAAGTTAAGTGACTTGACCAAAGTCACACAGCTGGCAAGTGGCGGAGCCAGGATTCAAACCCATGAACTCTTACTCCCAAGCCCGCGCTCTTTCCACTATACCACGCTGCTGCTGCTTCTTAGACTGTGAGTCCCACAAGGGACAAGGACCATGTTTATTTTCTGCCTGTATAGTCTCTCCCAGTTTTAAGTAATAATAATCATAGTATTTGTTAAGTGTTTATCATATGCTGTAAGCACTGAGGACAGTAGAGGTTAATCAGTCCCTGCCCCACATGGGGCTTACAGTCTAAACTGGAGGGAGAAAAGGATTGTAAACTTGATGAGGACAGGGAATATCTGTTCATATTCCATTGTCCTCTCCCAAGCTCTTAGAACAGTCCCCTGCACACAGTAAGCGCTCAACAAATACGATTGAATTAATGAATGAATGATTGAACCCACATTTTACAGATGAAGGAACTGAGGCCCAGACAAGTGAAGTGACTTGGTCAAGTCACCCAGCAAGTGAGTGGCAGAATTGGAATTATGACCCAGGCCCTCTGACTCCCAGACCCGGGTTCTCTCCACACTGGAAAAACCTGTCCAATGGGAAGAATGAACCATGAATATCAAAAGCAGATCAGAATAGGGAGCAGGGACCCTTCTCCCTCTTCTTACTGCACACAGTACACACTTAATAAATGTTATTGCTACATACAGTTTACTGAACACAATTATATTGAGTTCCCTCCTGAAAACCAAAGGATCAAATACCTGTTGCGGAGATGCTTGGTACACTAGCAATGAATCCTGTTGGCCCTCTGCTGTTAAGGTATTATTTAGTTAGAAGAGATGTTAGCCAAATCTGTTCTGCTGCCACTTTAAAGATCAGTACACCCTATAAGTACTGTATTTTGAGTGTTACCAATATATATTCAGGATATATTGAATGGGTCAAACTTTTCATTTTTCCTACCACTAAGTACATAGAGAAGCCAAATTTGAGTATAAGATCAGTCTAAATTCAACAAACATAACAAATTGAAGCAATAGTTGTTTTCAACAAGTAACTTGAAAGTATTTTGCGTAATTTTGATTTTAAGGAGTAAAAATAAGTTCAATATTTTTGAATATCAGTTTTATTATAACATCCTTTCAGACAACTCTGTTACTAATGAACCAATTAACGATAGTGATTTAGTGTTTATTTTGTAAAATAAATAAAGACGGACAAGTAAAATAAGTTGAAACAGCATGGCCTAGTGGAAAGAACATGGGCCTGGGAGTCAGAGGACATGAGTTCTAATCCCTACTCCACTGTATGACCTTGGGCAAGTCACTTCACTTCTCTGGGCTTCAGTTCCCTCATCTGTAAACTAGAGACTGAGACTGTGAGCCCTATGTGGGACAGGAACTGCTTCCAACACGATTATCTTATATCTACCTCAGAGCTATGTATGGTGCTTGATACATAGTAAGTGCTTAACAAATACCATTATCATCATTATTATTATTTAAGGGAAACAACCTTATTACTACTCATGTATGTACTCAGTGATTCATTTTGACCACTAGTTGTGAATATTTTTATTTTTATGTTTGTCTCCCCCATGAGAATCCCAGCTCCTTGTGAGATGGGTTTATGTCATTTTTTGTTCTGTACTTCCCAAGCATCTAGAACAGGGCAATGCTCCAAGTGATCACTCAGTAAATGTTCATGGTAACACTCTTCGTGAACAGGGATCATGTTCAAAACGTTTGTGGCACATAGTTGTTGACTGGGTTCAAATATCAGTAAATGATGGATTGACCCTAAATTCTCCTGATGCTGCTGCTACAACTATTGGCATGTTATAAAGATAATAACTTTATTACTGAACATCAGAGAAAGTATCACATTCCTAATCTAAACGGGCTCCAAATGGAAGGTAGCAGCAAAGTCAAGAAGATGAAGAGGGTTAATGACTTCTTGGTCCATCAGGTCATTGCCTTTAGGTTCTTTTAGTTACCCGATTAATCCATTAACACTAACTACTGAGTCCTCACTACCTGTGTGTCTTTAGTCCATGGCTTCAGTTTGAACACCACAGTGTTCAACTGTCACAACTTAATAGGAGGAAGTTTGATACAGATATATGAACCCAGTCAAAAAATATGTGCCACAAAGGTTTTGGTAATTCCTCAGGTTAGTGTATGGCCTTCTCTGCCCACTTCTCCCATCATTGAGAAAGCACTTGACTTGGTCTTCATTTGTAGGTTATAAGTATACCATCACCCTGACTCCTGATGATTTCAGTCTATAGATAAATCATTGTGGAATGAAACTGGACAGCTGGATGTGTAACTGCTGAAAATTATGGTTAAGAGAATTATTAAAATCTTCCAAAATAATTGGGCATTTATTATGGCAAAGTGCATATATTTTTCCATGTTCCCTTCCCTCTGCTGGGAATGAAAACTTCATAACCAATAATTGAAAAAATAATTAATTGAAAAAGAGGGTTTTCCCTACTCTTTAAGGAATGTTCATGAAAAATTAAGAGAAATTTATTTTAACCTTTAATTAAGTAGCAAGAAAAAACTGCAAAGCAAAGGTTATGTGTTTTTGTATGTTTGCTATTGTCACTGAAGATTTTTCACACTGTGTTATACCCCCAAGTATCAGAGTGTGACTCATCTAACCTCAACCTTTGTGCCAGGTATGCCAAATAACAAAGGTACCTCTTTTTTGACCCCTGAAGAAAGTTTTCCCAACTCAGTCAGGTTGAATGAACTTCATGAGGAGGGTGGAACAAGCTTTTTGAGAACTCTTTCAAGTGAGATGAAGTAGTACATTGAGATAGCAACTCATGGAACAATCACTCCATGGAGACAAAATCTGCTGCAAGATCTGAGGCACACAATATACTCTAACATTCAATAATAAAAATGTAATAAAATAATTGGGTTTACAAAAATAATCTGTCCCACACAAGTGAGTAGATCCTATTCATGCAATTGGGAAGTATGTACCAAAGAGGAAACTCAGTGGCTTTGTCAGCCACAATCCCAAAGTTATTTACAGAAAGCAATAAGATGCTCAGAGATAACCGAAGGGGATAAACCAATTTATGTAATACTTAGCATGACCTTTGTTCTGGTCCTGCATTAAGCAAATTGAAACCCCAGGCAGATTTGTGACCATTATAGTTTTAAGGGATATTTCTGGAATATCATTAAGCTTTCGTAAGGTAGTTTTTCTCCTTAAATTGTTCTAGTTGTACTGTTTCCTTCCATGAGAATTGTCCCCTATTGCTGACCCTTCAAAATGTGAGCCCTGGAGAGTTGAAGAGGGTCTATCTTCTCTCCTACCTGCTCTCATTCCTCAATCCCTTAGTTCTCAGACCCCTGGACATTTGTTCTACCTTCAGCCCTGTAAATCTCTCCCTGCATTTGTCACTCTTTTGCTGGGAAAGTCTCCACATTTGGAACTTTCTGGCCATCCCATCCAGACGCAGTTGTATAACAACAAAAGCTTCTCTGGCCTCTGTAATGCTTGGAGTGTAGGATGGCTACTATCAGTCAGTCAGTCATATTAACTGAGCACTTACCCTGTGCAGAACACTGTACTTGGGAGTGCTTGGGAGAGTAGAATATAATAGAGTTGGTAGATATGTTCCCTGCCCATAAGGTGCCTACAGTCTAGAAGGGGAGACCGACATTAAAATAAATTATGGATTGTACATGAGTACTGTGGGACTGAGGTTGGGTGAATAAAGGGAAGAAATACAAGTACAAATATGACACAGGAGGAAGAAGGAGTAGAGGAAATGAGAGCTTAGTTGAGAAAAGCCTTTTGGAAGAGATGTGAATTTAATATGAGATTTTGAAATGGGGAGAGTAATCATAATCATCTGTCAAATATGCAGAGAGAGTTCCAAGTCAGAGGGAGAACATAGGCAAGAGTTTAGCGATGAGATAGATGACACTGAGGTACAGTGAGTAGGCTGGCATTAAAGGAGTGAAATGAATGTGTTGGGTTGTAGTAGGAAGTCGTTAAGGTAAGACACAAGCTAATTGATTGCTTTAAGCAATATTCTGTTTGATGCAGAGGTGGATGCTCTGCAACTAGAGGTTCTTGAAGAGTGCAGAATCATGGATTGATTTTTTGTTTTTAAAGAAAAAGGATCTGGGAAGCAGAGTGAAGTATGGACTGGAGTGCGGACAGTCAGGGAGGTCAGCAAGGAAGCTGATGTAGTAATCAAGGGAGGATAGGATAAGTGCTTGGATCAACAGGGTAGCAGTTTGGATGAAGAGGAAAGGACAGATTTTAACAATGTCATGAAGGTAGAAATGACAAGATTTGGAGACACATTGAATATGTGAGTTGAATAAGAGAGATGAGTTGAGGATAATAGGTGAGCCAGGGAGGATGGTGGTGCTGTCTAAGGTGATGGGAAAGTCAGAGGGAAGAAAGGGTTTCAGTGGGAAGATAAAGAGTTCTGTTTGCACAATTATTTAAATTAATTTCTGCCTTTCTCTGTAGACAAGGCAAGGATCCTGTCGTTCAACTCTTCTGTATTATACTCTCCCAAGAGCTTAGTACAGTGCTCTGCACATAGTAAGCACTCAGTAAATTCCTTTGATTGATTGATGAGGATGGTATGTTATTTGAAGTGTTGGTGGGACAATCCATGTAGATATCTCCTGAAGGCAGGAGGAAATTTGAGACTGAAGAGAAGGAGAGAGAGACAGGAAAAAAGATATAGATTCGGGTAATATCCGTGTAGATATGGTAGTTGAAGCCATGGGAGGGAATGAGTTCTCCAAGGGATTGGGTGTAGATGGGGGATAGAAGGGAACCCAGAACTAAGCAACTAGGGGGTGGAAGGCAGAGGAGGAATTGTTTCCCCCCATTTTGAGTACTGTTTTGTTTAGAAGTGAGGGTACCACTTTTTCCTTTCCTAACCAAGAAGAAGGTTCACCCTGTGGTCACTTACTGACTCAGAGATGGGTCAGAAATTAAATAAGAAGATACCCTCGATCATTAGCAGATTTTGACTGGGAGCTATGACATATTAATTTGAATCTACTCTATGCTGCACACACCTCTTCTCTGCCTTCAATCTACCCTACTTACTAGAGGGACATTTGTTGAACATTCTAAGATCTTGAAGTCTAGTGTGATCTGGAGTGTAAAGGGGTGAGTGAGTCAGCCTAATAAAAATAGACACATAATGTATTTAGAGATTGATAGGAAGTAGAGATCAAGCTCTTTATCTTTTTTTTAAAGAGTAAAGCTGATTTCCTGCATCTATCAGATGGTATGGTTTAACTCAATACTGAATCAAAAAAGAGGAAATTTGATCCAAATTTACTTAGTAGAAATCTAATTATTCAAGACTACTGGAAGGAAATGAGGAGCAGTGTCATATCAAAAAGGAAGCAGCTTCATTCTGAACTCAGAGAAAATATGCAAGACTCAAAGACTAGAATTTTTTTTCCACTTTGACCTTAAACACAATAAGAGTCTGACTTTAATGTTAGAGGGAAAGGTCAAGTAGCTTTTTATGTAACTTCAGCAAGCCAAAACCATAGTAGGCCCATTAAATCTCTAAAGAAAAATGATATTCACAAACAAATGTCACAGTGGTTTTACAGTTGGAACATGAAAATAACAAGTGCCCATTACAGGTCCCCAAAATGCTTGTTATACATAGTAATTAGTTTATCCCACAGCACTGGAATAGTCCGCATATAAACACCCACAACCACCCACACACATGAATATATACCAGTAGTCACAAACATTCTCCTAAATGCGGGCATGTTTGTAGTAAAACTCATTTGTGTTACTAGATGAAGGAAAATGGAATTGTTTCTATTAATTGATCCATCAGTAGAATATTGTATAAAATAAATCAGTTCTATGTAACGTTTTCTGGACATGAATTAGATATAATGGAAAAATGAATTTTTTCCAGCATTCGAGTTTGTTCTGGGATCATATGGTCCATAAATCTGTCTGCTGTGTGACCTTGGGCAAGTCACTTCACTTCAGTGGGCTTCAGTTACCTCATCTGTAATATGGGGATTGAGACTGTGAGCCCCTTGTGGTACAGGGACTGTCTCCAACTCAATTTGCCTGTATGCACCCCAGTGCTTAGTTCAGTGCCTGGCACATAGTAAGCGCTTAACAAATGCCATCATTATTATTGTAAATTGACATAAGTTCATTCAGTGCAGTTGAAACAGTCTTGCACATGCATGTGGTGTCAGTCATGGCATGATACTGCTCAGCTTCCCAGCATCTGCTTCATTGTTAGTGTTCTATAATACATAGTCCTGAAGATTTTCACCGTTCTGTAGTATTTAAGCTCTTACTTAAATTTAAGCTAAGTGCTCTGGTAGATACATGATAATCAGATGGGACCTGCCCCACATGGAATTCACAATCTAAGTAGGAGGGAGATCAGTTATTTCATTCCTGTTTAACAAATAAGGAAACTGAGACACAGAGAAGTTAGGTTACTTACCCAAGGTCACACATTTGTTGAGGCCTGATGGGGACAAGGAATCTAAACGATGTTATCTTGTAATTTTTCCAGGAGTTCATTCATTCATTCAATCATGTTTATTGAGTAAGAAGGAAATGGATTCTAATCCTGGCTTCGCCACTTGTCTGCTGTTTGACCTTAGGCAAGCCACTTAACTTCTCTTTGCCTCAGTTACCTCATCTGTAAAATGGGGATTAAGACTGTGAGCCCCATGTGGGACAACCTGATTATCCTGTATGTACCCCAGCATTTAGAACAGTGCTTGACACATAGTAAGTGCTTAACAAATACCATAATTATTAAATGGCAGAGCTGGGATTAGAATCCACAACCTCTGACTCCAACGCCTGTGCTCTTTCCACTAAGTAATGCTGCTTCTCTACCTGTCTTACCCTCTAGTCTGTAAACTCCTTTTGGGCTGGGATCATGTCTACAAATTGTAGTGTACTCTCCTGCATGCTTAGTAGAGTTTGTTGTACACAAAAAAATAATAATGATAATGATGTTGGTACTTGTTGAGTACTTACTGTGTCTCTTCAAGCATTGTTCTAAGTGCTGGGGTAGATACAAATTAGACTGGACACAGTCCTTGTCCCACATGGTGCTCACAGTAAGGACTGGGATTTAATCCCCATGTTACAGATGAGGTAACTGAAGCACTGAAAAGTGAAGTGACTTGCCCAAGATCTCACAGCATGCATGTGGCAGAGCTAGGATTAGAATCCAGGACCTCTGACTCCCAGGCCCGTAATCTTTTCACTAGGCCACGCTGCTTCCCCAGTAAATACCACTGATTGATTGCTTGTTTGAGTCATCTCTGAGCATTACTCAAATGACATGGTATTCAATCAATCAATTATATTTATTGAGCACTTATTGAGTGCAGAACACTGTAGTAAGTGCTTGGGAGAGTACATTATACACAGTTGGTACGCACATTCCCTGCCCACAAAGAATTTACAATCCAGATGGGGACACAGACATTAATATAAATAAATTATGGCTAAGTACATAAGTGCTGTGGAGCTGAGGGAGGGATAAAGAATGATGATGTTGATGGTATTTGTTAAGCTCTTACTATGTGCCAAGCACTGCTCTAAGCACTGGGATAGATACAAGGTAATGAGGTTGTCTTACACAGGGATCACAACCTTAATTCCCATTTTACAGATGAAGTAACTGGGGCACAGAAAAGTTAAGCGATTTGCCCCAAATCACACAGCTGATAAGTGGTGGAGCTGGGATTAGAACCCATGACTTCTGACACCCAAGCCCGTGCTCTTTCCATTAAGCATGCTGCTTCTCAAAGTATATTTCAAAGTGTTTCTCAAAGGGTGCAAAGTGCAAGGGCAACACAGAAGGGAGTGGGAGAAATAGAAATGAGGACTTGGTCAGGGAAGGCCTCTTGGAAGAAGTGCTTATAATAAGGCTTTGAAGGTGGGGAGAGTAATAGTTTGTTGGAAATGAAGAGGGAAGGAGAGAAGGGAGGTCAGAGGCAGGAAGTATGTGAGAGATTGTCAGTATGATAGGCTAGATCAAGTTACACTGAATAAATTGGTATTAGATTTTACTGTTTTCACCTTGGATCTTTTAGCTGAGGGCATAGCCATCAGAGAACATAACTGGTCTGAGATTAGTTGGAACAATCACACAACAGTGCAGTGTTTTGAAAGATGGTTAAGCATCAGCTTCCTAATGACCTTGGGTCTTCCTCCATACTGCTCCCACCTGATTCTGGCACTCCTTTTCCAAAACTCTAAGCTGATGTTCCTCCGAGGGGTTGCCAGTGATGGGTAACAAGGGCTTGGGCAACATAGGTAAAATCTGATGCAAAATCTGATGCAAAATCTGATGCCCCTTATTTTTTTCTTGTATTCTGAGAAAGGGTGTAGTCTCTTATTCCGTGTACCTCTGCCTCCCCCCACACAACACACAGACACACACACCCACACACACATGCAAACACTTCTCTACCCTGAAATCCCACCCTCCTAGTCTGAATAGCTTTTCCAGAATGAAGTACTCAGAGCATAGTTTGGGTGAGCACACAACACCCTTCCAGATGGAGTGCTTCACTTCAGGCAAGAGAAACAGCACAGCCTAGTGGTTAGAGCTTGGGCCTGCAAGTCAGAAGGACCTAGGTTCTAATTTTGACTTTACCATTCATTTGCTGTGTGATGTTGGGCAAGTCATTAACTTCTCTGTGCCTCAGCTACCTCATCTGTAAAATGGGGCTTAAGACTGTGAGCCCCATGTGGGACATGTGCAATGTCCAATCTGATTTAGCCTGTATCTATGCCAGCACTTAGAACAGTGCCTGACACACAGTAAGTGCTTAGGATCATTTGTCCCAGGGTGCTGGAAATCATATTTTTCTTCCAAAGCAGAAAGTTGAGTTGCTTTCCTTCATTTCAAGTTCTAAAGCCATATGTCTCATTGCTATGCACCATCAAAAACCTAGTTGCTGTGTTTCATCAGAGAGGTGGCTATACTTCAGCGGTGGGTGATGTAATCCTTGGGTATAAATTGCGTATCAGTGTATTAACGGCTTTGGTACACACAGGGATGAAAGTCCTTATGATATAGGATCAGTATTTGAACCAGGATCTGGGAACTGCTGGAAAAGACCCTTTTGCTGGCAAATGTTTTAATGAAGCATGAGGAAGAATTGACCAGCCTGCATTACAACTGCTCTCAGGCCTCTTACATTCTAACAGTAGATAATTCTGCTATATGATTAATAAGGAATCATTTTCCATGAATACCAAACTGAAAAGGATATAAATTAATCAGCATTATTGCTACATTTCAAAAAATCTAACATGACATGGATGTCTTGGCAAAGTATGTATGTTCATGAAGTATCTATATAAACCCTTATCCCGACCTTAAACTCCTGTCCTTACTTCAAAACTTAAACAATTAACTTGCTTTGGTTCACCCAGGTGTTATTCACACATAATTGCTTAAAAACAGGAAAGTAGGACTCATTTAGAATATTTATTTAAAAATAAAATAAAAGCTTCCTCACTGTGATAGAAGCAGCATGGTGTACACTGTGAAGAAACACATCAACTATTCAATTTGTAAAGCTACTGAAGATTAGTCCTCAGCCAAATAAGCAACAGTTATTCCTAGCACAATTGCTGAAACATCTCCAATTTTATGTGAGAACAATTTGGATGCATAATCTTGCATTTAAAAAAATCAATTCTAACTTTTCAGTAATTCAAGCTTGTCTTCCCTTTCTTTAGCCCAAATTAGACTTCTTATTTAACTGGATTTAAGAAATCATTCACTAGTTTACTATTTGTAGGGAATGCAAATTATTGTAAATGAGGGGACGATTTCTATCTTCCTCGTCATTACATTACTACCTTCATAATTTTTTCTTCTTTTCTGCTTCCCCCTCTTAACTCCATGTTTCTGTTAGAGTCCTTGTAAGCTGCTATCTGTCTCTTTCATTCTTTCTGCCTCATGTTTCATGGGCATTTGAATGTGTCTGACTACTTAGGTGTATTTTTATTGTCCTTCTATGTGCTTATTCTGACATGTGCCTTAGAAGAATGGCTTCGTGGGTACATTTATAAGCATGTTTCTTTTTGACCCTACATGTGAATAAGGTGCTATATATGTGTAAAATTTGTGCATGTGAATGTATGTTTGTTCATGTGCATGTGTGTGATTGTTTGGGGATATCTGACTTTAAGGAAAAAATGCCAAATATGCAGTGACCATATGCCTACACTTAGGTCTCTATGTGTATCTCATAACGCACCAAAAGTGGTGGGATTGAGATTTATCTGTGATGTTTCCACAGGAGACCCCAATATTATTTCCACTATGAATGCTGTTAAGGTAACTAAATAGAATCCTCACCTTCCATCCCATTCATAACGACTTATTTTCTGGACAGGTCAATGGTCAAAAATGCTTGAGACATTCAGTACTCATTTTCCCTGAATTTCCAGAAAATTGAGAGAGAGAGAGAGAGAGAGAGAGAAAGAGAGAGATTGCTTTGGCATCTCTTACCTAATCTCCAATTTTCACTTTGTTATGTAAATTTGATCAATTTGACCTCTTTGATACAGAATTGACTAAGTCCATGCCAGACTTTTTCAGAGACAGATGAAAAGTTTACTTATTCTCTCTTTCAATTTTACTCTCCTTCAAATGCTATTAATGATAATCAATTTATTCCTTGACTTTTGAGGATTTCTCATTTTAATCTTAGTAGCCTGGGATTCACTATTCTTCTAAGTGTTTTTTCAATTATTGGCTCTAAAATGTCCAGGGCAGCAAGTTTGGAAAGACTATCTATTTTAAAGAAAAACAAGAACAATTAAATTAAAAAAATCATGGTGACGCTTTCCATAGATCTGCTTTTTTAAAAAATAACAACCTCTTTAGTTCTTAATAGGCTAATTTGAAGTGATCTTTTTTCTCTCAATTTTCCATAAAATTATTTGGTTTCCTTGGGCTTTTTGTTTAGCTATCAAGTGCTAGGGGAGGCCTTTCTCTGTTAGAGTAAGAGTAGAAGACTTGAAAAATATTAAAAAATAATACTTGAAACTTTCCTGGTTTCAGGGTTAATCTTGTATCAGAATCTCTGTCTTGAAAGACTGTTACTCATTTATTACAGCTTGAGGTAAAACCTGTGAAATCTCATTCTAGGTTTGACTTAGGTTTAACCATATACAGTGAAGCTGTTTATAAGAAGGAAATACTCCTTCTTATAAATACCCTATTTATTTTGTTAATGAATTGTACATCGCCTTGATTCTATTTAGTTGCCATTGTTTTTACGAGATGTTCTTCCCCTTGACTCTGTTTATTGCCATTGTTCTTGTCTGTCCGTCTCCCCCGATTAGACTGTAAGCCCGTCAAACGGCAGGGACTGTCTCTATCTGTTGCCGACTTGTTCATCCCAAGCGCTTAGTACAGTGCTCTGCACATAGTAAGCACTCAATAAATACTATTGAATGAATGAATGAAAAATACTCTTAGAGAAATATGCAGCTACCACAGTTGAAAGCATTTTAGCATAATTATCTTTTTTTATATAAAAAGATAGGTCTAGATTCAAAGCATTCTACAGATTATATCATGATCAGCTGTTAGTTTTTCCCAACTGTAACTTGCACTTGTTTAAATTGTTTAACATCTGCATAATTTAAGAACCATAATAAATAGGTCATCTCTATGTCAGCTTCAGATATTTTAGTATTAATAAAACATTTATTTTCCTGAAGTTTATATTTTCTCTCTACTCAGTATTTAAAAAAGAAATATGCATAATCACATACTTCTGAATACACAGCATCACAGCTGCAAAAATTAAGAAAGTGGCAAAAGTTGTATTCAAAATGAATAATAACAAGGGCTGGTAAAAGAGATCAGAAGTTTATTAATGAAAGGAGCATGGATCTTTAAACAGCCTTCAGTGATTTAGAAAAAATTGAGAAGGATCTCAGAGACAAGCATCTTTGAGTCAATCAATCAATCATGTTTATTGAGTGCTGACTGTGCAGAGCATTGTACTAAGTGCTTGGGAGAGTACAATACAACAAAGTTGGTAGACACATTTTCTGAGATTCTTAAAAACCTAAAATGACAATATCAGCAATTCCTAGAAACAGGAAACAAATCTACTGATGCTCTTCAAAGGTAAGGGTTAGACTTACTGTGTTTCTGTATCAACAGAAGAAGATGCATTTGAAGTGCTTGTCATTCATTAGAGGCAGAGTTTAAGTGCCACTAATATCTCACGTTGGACAATGTCATTGTATTAGGGAGTAAAAATATGTACCAGTGGGATGGCTTGGGATCAGGGTATTT
Organism: Ornithorhynchus anatinus; assembly: GCF_004115215.2. Taxonomy (NCBI): domain Eukaryota; kingdom Metazoa; phylum Chordata; class Mammalia; order Monotremata; family Ornithorhynchidae; genus Ornithorhynchus; species Ornithorhynchus anatinus. The sequence continues at coordinate 45,756,520 of NC_041728.1, read as the reverse complement.
AGTCAGAAGATTGATTCACTGATTCATTTTCATTTAATAACATTTTTGAATGTCTTCATAAAGGTATCTCCTGATGGTATGAAGCAGAGAAATGAAGCAATTCTTTGTATTTTTCAGGCAAAGCCCCATTATCTGTTGGCATGAATTACCCAGAAATTGAGGCTACAATAACCAGTAGAATCTGAAAATTGTGGCATTGCTCTTGAGCAAAGTTGAGATTTTGGTTTCATTTATAGACTCCCCCCAAAATGGGTCATCCTAAAATTGATATGTAGAAAAATAATCTTATATCTGGCACAAACCCTTGGGTCATAAGCAGTGGAATCTACTCCCCACTGAGCAATTATTCAATCAGTCAATCAATTGTATTTATTGAGCCCTTACTGTGTGTAGAGCACTATTCTAAGCTCTTGGGAGAGAACAATAACAGTTTATCAATTGTACTGAGAATATACTGTGTGCAGAGCACTACACTAAGAGCTTGAGAGAGTACAATATCAATCAATGCATCATTCATATTTACTGAGCGCTGCACACACAGAACTGTATTAAGCACTTGGGAGAGTATATTCATTCAATAGTATTTATTGAGCACTTACTATGTGCAGAGCACTGTACTATGCACTTGGAATGTACAAATGGGTAACAGATAGACACAGTCCCTGCCCTAATATAGTTGGTATACACATTCTGTGCCCAAATGGAGCAGCTTGGCTAGTGGCAAGAGCAAGGGCTTGGGAGACAGAAGACATGGGTTCTAATCCTGACTCTACCACTTGTGTGCTGTGTGACCTTGGGCAAGTCACTTCATCTATCTAGGCTGCAGTTACCTCATCTGTAAAATGGAGCCCCATATGGGACAACCTGATTACCTTGTATCCACCCACTGCTTAAAATAGTGTTTGGCACACAGTAAGAGCTTAATAAATACCATAAATTAAAAAAAGGAGCTTGCATCTACAATCCCCCAACTTGCTCATCTCAGAACCACAAAGGATTCACTTGCACCATAATAATTTCAGCTGTTCATCTCTGGGCCATTGAGATTTCAATACCCTTCATGGTTTTGTTTTAAAGCTGGAGATAGGAAAGAAGATTATTTACATACCTGCCTGTTGTAAAATCCATTCCTTTATAGCCTTTACTTATTGAGTTGCTTCTACAATCAACAGAGAAAAACGAGGCAAAGATATCTTATGTAAGAGTAAAAGTGTGTGATGGAGTATGATTGAGCATGAGCAGGGAAATGAAATTAGAAAGCGAGAGTATATGTGTAGGAATGACTGTAGAATGGATGTTAGGGAATGAGAGTGGGTGAGATAGTAGGTGGAAGAAGGACTGATTGGCTTCATAAAATCATTTTTCCATTTGGAATCACCAGATTTTGGGGAGGCCATATTAAATGATGGGATCCAGGGAAATTTGCTTTACTGATTAACAAGGCAGATTTGTCTTTCCTTTAATCTCATTTAATTTCCTATCATCACGCTATTGTCCTCAAAAGTACTTTTTTAGGGTGCTGATCGTACTCAGTGGAAGACTTCTCATAACATTGATTCCAAAAGATATAGCAATGTAAGCTTAGACCAAAATATCTACCAATATGTCTTTGAACCAAAGGGCAAAAAGCAAGCTAATTGACTGCATCCATTCTCTCTTTGCCTTTTCTTCAGTGACTTTATTAAAGGAGCAAGTCAAAGTTAATTTTGGGGATGATTTGAACCATAACAAAGTGCGTGGAAACAACCTATTCATTTTATAGAGGCCTTTCTCTGACTGCAGTGAGTTACCTTCACTTGTCAAAATAGCAAGATAAATATAATGAATCTTGAATAAGAGAGTGCAAAATTTTTATATCTTTCAGTAATATTAGAAACAATAATTTTGGGGCAAAAAGTAGTTAGAAATATTACTTATTCCTTACAGGCATCTTATTCATATTTTCTATTTTTTCTAATCAACATATGATTGTAAATCTTATTTTAAAGTCCATATGTTACTAGGGGACAAACAGCAAGAAACTAAAAATATTCCCTCTGTAGGGAGGGCATTAGAATCTCCTTCCCTTTGGCAAATTTCATTCTCCTTTGTAGTTGTAAATAGAATGGGAAAGTGTCAGTAATATCAGTGTGTTGTACTCTCCCAAGCAGTAAGCATATAGTAAGCACTCAATTAATACGAATGATTGATTACTATCATTACAATGCAAACCCAAAAACAAATCTCTGGGTTATATTTTTTCATCCTTTTTGACAAGATGTCTATCAAAATGTGCCTCTGCATTCAGAATATTCTTTGTTTTAGCATTTCTTTGTACTCCCTGGGGTCTCTGTCATTTCTTTCCACAGATCTTATCTAATTCTTTAAAAGAAAATTCTGATTCCATTATTCACCTAAAACATTTGGGATGAAGCTTACTGTTATAAAACTTCCATTTGTATTACTCTAGACATATTTGACCCCTTCTACAACTTATTCTAGAAGGAATCAAATTTCCTAATAGTTAAAACCATCTACACTTATTTCCTTTCCCTCCTGGACTCTTTCTGGGTTCTTTACTTGCTTTTGGTGACAAATGTTTTCCATTTACAGAATGTCACATGAGTCATTTTAGTGTTTCTATAGTGTTTCTATTTCTCTTTTTTCAAGTTGTCCCGGTCAATGGTTAAGACTAACTCAAGACATGGAGATATCCCACATCTTAGTTCAGGAAGCAGCCAATTGCCCCGTTCATCATTTCTGTCCTTGCTGCTCTAACTCTCAGAGGCCCCACAATTAATTCTAAAGAAATGGTGAAATTGCACATAATTGCGGTTTTATTGTCCATCAGTCTTTCATTTTTTTTCTGCCCAGGGACTGTTGCACATTCTCCCTTTCATCGTCATATCCACCAACCCAGTCCCAATTGAATGACTCCATTCTATTGAGTAGGGCTCTCCATTTCTGAAGCCACTGAGTTCTCCTTTTTAATCGCAGACTCTCCCCATTTGTTATCTTAATTCTGCTGTTGTGGGACCCCTTTAGCTCTACCTCATGAATAGTTTAACGTCCTCAAGAGAAAACCATATTTCTGTAATGCTTCATATGTCATCTATTCCTTTGTCACACACATGGCTCTAATTTTAGGACTTTATTTCTAGTTGGCCCCATCACATAGTTTATTTTTCCCTGATTGTATCAATTTATTTTATGTCTCCTATTTCTACATTTGGATTTTCCTCTCTGTCATTCCCACACCCTGTAGTTTTATGCTTTTGTTTTTCTATCAAAACATTTGATTTTGACCCTCCTTATGCTCATGAAGGTTTCATTTTAACATGTTTTCTATGCCCTATAAATATTGACCCACTCTTTTTTAACTGGTCATTTTGAAAAAAACGTTCCAGTTTTCTCATCACCGAGTGCCTTGTAAACATTCATGCACACATGAAATATTCATGGTAAAGAACAGAGCTTTGGTCAACTTAGTCCTTCAGTCTCCTGCATCTGTAAACTTTCAGTTCAATAGAATTGGAAATTTTACCTGCCTATTCTATTATCAAAGATATTTCGATAGAAATACTGACACACATACACAGTAGTTCATAATAATGAAGAAGTCAAATACCCTTGCCCTTTCCACCAGCAGTCCATTTTGTTTTAGATTTCACTTTTTCAGATAGCACCTGCCCTGTGTAAGTCAAAGCAGTGACATATGCCATTCTCCTCCGGTTGTGGTGATGTCATTCTCACTCCAGGCATACCTTGTAGTTTAGTGGTCAGTGCAATTGATTAAGGGAATCCTGTGCAAATGTAAATAATACTGCATGTACTGTAAATAAATAATAATATATAAAGTACTGTATGTCCCATTAAAACTTGCAAATGTTCTATAAAATGTTCTTCTAGCATAATATTTTATATAAACTCATGACATGTTGTTAATGCAGTAGAAAGCGATTGAGACTAAGCAGCAAGTTAGTTCATGTTGCATCCAAAATCTGCTGTTATTATTTCGTTCTGCTCCCGCAGCCCACCACCAAATAGTTTTGTCTTTCATGTAAATAATTACCTTGGAAGGAGAAATAATTTAAACCTTCCAAATCCTAGCTGTATTATTCTTAAAGAAAAAAATAGCATCCTACAGAGACTTTTTTAAACATAAAATGTAAATTACACTCCAATCTATTTTTACCACTCTAATGTTCCACTGTTTCTACTGTCTGACAGTTCCACCCATTCATCATATTAATTTCTAATTTGGTAGACTATGTCAGACAAACCTCAGATACTACTGTTTATACCAACTGTAATTTACTCCAGATTGTGTTGTGTATCTCAGGGACCACACAAAAGCTTTGTTTATTTTTTAAACTTTTTTATGTTTAAAGCTTCTGGTTCTGTATACAATTTAGCCTTAAAAATTCCATCGCACAGTTGGTATCATATCTCCTGGAACAATAATTCCTTTTTACCTTTCTCCTTGAACCCTGGGTTTTCCAGATGGTTATAGCTGTCCTTTTGAAAATATTTCTTTCCTCTTCCAGCATGGCCTAGAGCATGCCAGGTGGTTAGAATACCCCATGATTATATGATGATGTGCATGAATATATTCAGAAATGCTCTTTCTGGCCAATAGAGTCCCATTTCATTTTGGGTAATAGAGCAGTAATTTACTAAATGATGCCCCAGTGACCTGAAATAATTAATACACCTCCAGATAACCCTCTCTTGGAAAGATTTTATACCATGTTTCTTAAAAATACAAGCTAAAAAGAATAAAGGAAAGTTGAATATGTCTTTCCCCATCACAGTTTGATGTGATATCAATTTTCTTGTTATTCTGAAACTTTGACCTACCTATAATGATTTTTTTTGTACTTTAGATCAAGATTTAGAATTTCATTTTCACCCTCTTTCTTTTTTGTCTTTCTCTCTTGCTCTTGATCGCTTTCTGAGAGGTCTGGAAGGAATCCGTTAGCATGTGAAGGGACCTTTTATAAGGTTTAGTAGCAGTAAAGGAGACCCCAGGAGGGATTTGAATTCTGAATCAAAGTAGAGTTAAAAAAAATTAACTCCTTTTTCCATAACTGAACCCAAGAGGAAATGCATGTAACTACCCACCTCCTTTAATTTGAGAGGTGGGCAGATAATCAATAGGGGGGGGGTCTTGTCAAGAGCACTAAATTCATTTCATTTATGATCAATACCAGACTTATGCATCCAGGGAGAGTAGTTTATATTGCAACTGTGCCACCTGGCTCTGAACCAGTTCAAAAGAAAAAAAAAAAATTATTTTCTTTTGATTTTTCAAACAACTTCCTTTAGTGTACAAATGAACCTGAGTGCACATATGCATATGAACACTCAGACATATACATATATAATAAATATCTATATATGTATATACATGATACATGGATATATTATAACAAAAATATATCCATGTATCTTATCTGATGAGACACTGTGTCAGACTGTGTATTATATCAGTCTGCCTAATTTTTCTAACCTCTTCCAGGATATAAAAGGAAGAGGTAATCTTATCTTTTGCAAAATGATTTATGAGGAAAAAAGAGGTAGTGTGGAGTTGTAGAACCGTGAGAAACCGCCTAGGGATCACACTCTTTGCAAGCCAACAAGAAATACATATTTTGGAAAAGAATTTACAGTCTGCCAAATGAACACATACTTAGACCTACAAATTTATGCTCGATGTTCTGACACCATGAACCATAAAAAATGATTTGAGCCTCTGTATCTATTTTGTTTATGTATTTTATCATCTTTAAGTAGAAATTGGTCTATGTATTTTGTATGTGTGTTTATAGACATGCCATACTCTGCACATATGACAGCTTTCTGTGCCCAGTGCCACACACAGATGCATGTTGTGCATGAACAACAGAGCCAGATCAAGCCATTGATGAGCCTGAAGTGTGGAGGGTGTCACAGGGATCCCTTGGGGCTTGCCCCAACCCAGACAGGGCATGCCCAGCTTGGGAATTTGTCCTCCTCCCTCTCTTTAGTCATTTGGTGCCACTGATGGAGGTGAGGAGAGCAGGAATGCTTTAGGGATAGAAGCAAACTTTCCTCACTCCTTGAGGTAGAATGCTTCTCTCAGGATCCTGACAAATCCCTGAAGGTGGTAACCAGTTGGCACTTTTACTGAATAGGTCAATCAATCGTGATGCACAAGGATGTGTGTAAAATAAAGGTTTCTTTCCTTTCAGTGCATTTAAATTTACTTCCTTCAACATAAGGTTTAGGCAGGACAGAGGAGAAAAACCAGACACAAATTCTCTTAGGATAGAAATTCTTTGTTTTGTGGGTTTGGCTTTGAAAACACTACAGACTTTCATATCTCACATGTCACAGAAAGGCCTAACTGCGATTGAATAATAATCCAAATTTAGGTTTGTTCACTGATCCTCGCCTACTGGTTGGTCCCCAGTGTATAAAATCAGGACTCACTCATTTTCTTCAAGGACAGGAGCTCAATTAAATCCCATGCTTGTTGATGTACAAGGACTAGCTCTTGGAGAGCAGGAAGATCCATGTCATGTCAATATGGGAAAGCATTCAGGAGAAGGAATTAGCAGTTGCCTTGTTACAATGATGTAAGGTTTTTTCCTGCCCTTAAGTGTCAGATATTTAGAAATTGGCATATGAGTGAAAAGCTCAGGCTGCTAGATAGTAGTATAACTGCAATCATTAGGATGGAAGTCAAAGATAGGAATCATGACATCAACCATCCTTTGAACCCAGTGAACATTGAGTTGGAGGAAGATTGTTGGGTCCAGTGAACCATTGGTTTGCCCTAGTATCCTGTGTCTACCAATTCTGTACTCTCCAAAGTGCTTAATACATAGGACTCAATAAATATGACTGATTGATTTACTAAGTCCTTATGAAGATGCAAGCAATGTTGCCTGAGTAAGGAAAAGAAGTGTCTCCTCCTGTTTCCTCCACAGAAGAAGTTGAAAGCAATGTTGCCTGAGTAAGGAAGAGAAGCATCTTCTCCTGTTTCCTCCACAGAAGAAGTTGGCTGCCAGCTGTAGGAGGACTGAATTATTCCCTTTTAGCAGATTATATTCCGGAGAATAGTTATAGGAGTGCTTTGCCAGTTCTACTCTGCTTGTCTCCTGCATATATCAGAGATCACTCCATTAAGTCCTGCCTTTGAATAGTATTTGAGTGCTACTGGAGAGGTAGCATGGTGTGGAGGACAGAGTACATTTCTAATTATTATAGTAATTATAATTGTGGTATTTAAATGCTTACTATGGTTTAAGAAATGTACTAAGCTCAGGGTGGGTACAGGCAAATGGGGTTGGAAACAGTCCCTGACCCACAAAGGGCTCACAGTCTCAATCCCCATTTTACAGATGAGGTCACTGAGGCACAGAGAAGTGAAGTGACTTGCCCAAGGTCACACAGCAGATAAGTGGCAGAGTCAGGATTAGAACCCATGACCTTCTGACTCCCAGGCCCATGCTCTATCCACTATGCGATGCTGGGAGTCAAAGGACTCAGGCTAGTCCTATTTGTCCCCCAATTAGACTGTAAGCCCGTCAAATGGCAGGGACTGTCTCTATCTGTTGCCTACTTGTTCATTCCAAGCGCTTAGTACAGTGCTCTGCACATAGTAAGCGCTCAATAAATACTATTGAATGAATGAATGAATGAAATTTCTGCCATGGGCCTGCTATATGACTTTGGGCTAGTGACTCAGCCTCTTTAGGTCTCTGTTTTCCCATCTGCAAAGTGAGCACACTAATACCCAACTCTGCATACACTTCAGAAAGGTAATGAGGGCTACAAGTGATGTAAATAATGAGAAAGCACTTACAAAATTAAAAAAAACTATAATTTTTATGGTTTTTGTTAAGCGCTTACAATGTCCAGGCACTGCTCTAAGCACTGGGGTAGATATGTGGACATCAGGTTCAACACAGTCCATGCCCCATATGGGGTTTACAGTCTTAATCCCCACTTTACAGATGAGGTAACTGAGGCACAGAGAAGTTAAGTGACTTGTCTAAGGACACAAAGCAGACAATTGGCAGATTTGGGATTAGAACCCAGGTTCTTCTGACTCCCAGGTCTGTGTTCTATCCACTAAGTAACACTGTTTCTTGAGTGTAAAACTAATTGGGCTTACATTCTAAATTGGATGGAGGAAACTGAGGCACAGAGAAGTTAAGTGATATGCTCAAACTCATACAACAGACAAGTGGTGACTCCAAGATTGGAATACAGGTCCTTCTGACTCCCAGACCCATGCTTTATACACCAGAGCACGCTGCTTCTCAAGGTAAAATCAAGGTGCTGTTATTGTGTGCTGAGTACTCTACTATTCATTCAGTCGTATTTATTGAGTGCTTACTGAGTGCTTAGAAGCAGTGTGGCTCAAGGAAATAGCCCGGGCTTGGGAGTCAGAGGTCATGGGTTCAAATCCCGCATCCGCCGCTTGCCAGCTATGTGACTTTGGGCAAGTCACTTAACTTCTCTGTGCCTCAGTTACCTCATCTGTAAAATGGGGATTAAAAACTGTGAGCCCCATGTGCGACAACCTGTTCACCTTGTATCCCCCCAGCGCTTAAAACAGTGCTTTGCACACAGTAAGCGCTTAACAAATACCACCATTATTATTATTATTACTGTGTGCTAAGCACTGTACTAAGGACTTGGCACACTTGGGATTGTACAACAGAAGTGAAAGACATTGCCCAGCCCTTAGGAAGCATGCAATCTAATGACTGGGGAGAACATCCATGTTGAAGTAATGGAGGAAGCTAGTTCTTACAGTGCTTAAAGTATGTGACACTGTGTCCAGGAGCAGTGTAGAATTGGAAACAATATTTCCAGGGGTCTACACATTCGCATTTAATCTTTAAATAAGGTTTTAAGTATAATTAGACCAGCATAAATGTAGCATTATTCACAGGGACCATTCATTTTCTCATTGCAATTTTTACCTTGTCATTCTAAATTATAGTGATTACTTTTTCTCAGTTGATCATGGGAAAGTACATGCAAAAGAAAAAGGCTAAGATGTGAAGCCAGTAACAACAAAAAAAAACCCCAAAATAAGTAGTTTCTCATTTCAGTACAAAATCTGGAGAGTAGTGATTGTGTTTGGCTAATGATTTGCAAAAATAAATACTATGGAAACCTTCCTTAGTGGGCATCAAAATAGCTAAGAACAAATGGCCTCTTTAAAGCGAGTCATCTTAGCGAAAGACATAATGGAAGCGTGGGCTATTTCAAAGTGGCATTACTCATTACAAATGGACCTTAGTACAGAATACATCGCAAATCATATGCAATCCTAAAATTGGCTGATCCCATTCAGGCTAAAGGGAAAGAGCTAGCAGTAAGTAACATGAGAGGAGGTATTGGCAGAGCTGTTTTTTATGTCATTACCATTAGTTTCACTATTTTTCTTTACTATTGTCTCTCTAAGGAATAAGGGTGTTAAAAATGGCCCAGCATTGTGGACCCATTTCTCATCTTTCTCTAACTGGGAGCCATGTGTTTGAGCACGGGGCTTCCATTTACCTGTCAGATAGTTCAGAGCTCAGCAGAGGTTCCGGAGTCTTGCTGTGAAATGAGAAGCTATCCCTCCTGACCTGAAATGAGAAATTATCCCTTCTGACATCAAGGTCACAAAAGAAAGCAAAATCTTTTTAATGAAACCTGGGAAAATTATATCCTTGGTGACAGAAGACACTAGATTTTAGTTACATTTTCTGCTTTGGAACTTGAAAGATTTTATTTAAAAACTGAAAAAAAAAATTTGGAATTTGAAGGGAATTAAAAAAAAATCAAGAATTTGAACATGATCAGAGAAAAGTATCACCTAATTCAGGAGCTTGGCTCATGTCTGATCATGTTATCCATGGAATTAAGTGGGCTTCAGATATATTAAATATTGCAAATTAAGGTTTACTCTTAGAGCAGTGATCAGATTATGACCCATGTGGCATTATAAAGACAAATCTCTTGACTTTGGTGGGGATGTTTTATTTTTTCAGTGCCAGATCAATCAATCAATTAGTGGCATTTATCGAGCACCTACATTGTACCGAGCACTCAATTGAATATTTGAGAGAGTAGTGATATGATTATGGTATTAAGTGCTTACTATTTGTCAAGCACTGTTCTAAGTGCTGGGGTAGATACAAGGCATACAATATGAGAAGGAAGTCTAAGTAATTGAGAGCAAAATTGTCATCAGGAAAATCAGAGCAAGAATTCTTGCTCTCCCACTTTTCTCCCATTGAATGGGAACTTTTGGCTATTCTGAACATTAGATTTTAAGTTCCCAACAATTCATTTCTACAGCAGAGAGTGATTTGGGTTTAAGTAATGAACCTGATCCTTTCCTATGGGGCCAGAATCCACATATTCCCTGAGTATGGGAAGATGAGCCTCTCCATAACTTCTTTTCCACATACTATTCTTTTCCTACATCCAGCAAATGGGAAAAGGAATCATATGCTCCTAGTAATCTTGCTTCCAGTTAGGTTGATCAGGTTCTGTGGGTCCCTTTTTGGCATGGGGATGTGACTTACAGAGGCATGGTTCTTGTAGAGTGGAGGGAAAGCAGTGGGAAAGAGAGGAGAGACAGATAAAAAGAGGCAGGCATAGGGAAGACAAATAGAGAGAAATAAAAAGGTAACAAAGAAAGTAGGAGAGGGTAGAGAGACAGGAGGAAGTTAGAAATGAGGTGAGGGAGAGAAAATATAGGAACGCTCTAGACCATAAACTTGAATATGGACAGGGAATCTGTCCACTGATTCTGTTGTACTGTAGTCTACCAAGCCCTTGGTACGGTGTTCTGCCCATAGTAAACTTTGGTAAATACTATTGATTAATTGATTGATTGAAACAGGGAAATGGGGAAGGGGAAAGAGTGTCAGGAAAGTTGGTAACTGTCTGAACCACCTATACTGCCTCCTCATCTGCTGGTGCTAGGGCCACCCATGCCTGTTGGACCAAGTAGAACGTTCCCTTCTCAGACTGATGCTAATGGTATATAAGAGCCAGTCTGCCAGAGACAGAAGGCTGGGTGTCCACCACTGTAGTAGTCATAGCAGGTTATTTTCTGCCAACCCACTTTAATGGAACCTACTTTAGGTCTACCTAATCCACTCAATCTCTAAAAAATGGAATGGCTCCTTTGGAATTTCACTTACCATTGAATTAATTGGTATGCCACATCATCCAGGGATTGTGCTATTATAGGCTCCAGCCATGAGCTATGTATGCAGGAAGCAAGTAGGTATATCAACTTCCTCATTCAATATGATACACCAAGTCTGTCAAGAAAAAGCAGTACTTGTTTAGGTCTGGATAGGATCTATGTAGACTAGAGAATAGATGATAATGTGTCTCTCAAAAGATATTGTATGATGAGTTAAAGCAAGTTGACTGCATGCAGTTGAGCTGAAAATAGGGTCACCAAACAAAAAAATGATTTGAAAATGATCCAGAAGATCTTTAGAATCCTGGGGAAGCACAGCATCATGAAAGGTAGCATTGCTCATGTTTTTCAAAGACTTAGAGCAAAATGTGAGGCAAAAAGATGCAGAGCCAGAGGAATAGAAGTCCAGTAAATAGCTCTAGTCACAAAAGCAAGGCTGGTCATCAAATGCATGTATGGAATAAAAGGCTCAACTGCTGGCCTCACACCTGTCTTTTTACTAGGATAGCACCATAATCAGTAGTGTTATTATCTACACTTAGATTATACATACACATATTCTCTGGGGAAGGCATAGACAGTCTAATTTCTATAGCAATATGAAGTATGGGAGCACAACACCTACTCTATGTGTTGTCTCCAATTATGTATTCCTAGGTTTCAGCCCCTTGTGATAATGTTGTTCAATTTTTTCCTAAAAAGAAAAATAAATAATAAAACATAATGGCAACCATACTTCACTTCAGCTCCCAGAAGAGAAGATTACATTATTATTCATAATTCTCCATTTTCACTGTATGGAAAATAAGCAAAAAAATGAAATAAGGAAAACAAATGTTTGTTTGAACACCTTAAAGTATAAAATGTTAGCAAAAATACTTAATTTAAAAAACTTTTTCAATGACAAAAAATGTCTCAGAACAATCTCACACTTAAGTGTCACTTGATATAAATATATCATTTTCAACTACTAAATATTCTAAGTCCCAAAACAGCTCAGAAACAAGATATTTTTTAATGTTAAATTTAGATTTAGCAAGATATTTGAAGAGTTTTTTATGGTATTTGTACCTATGTGCCAGACACTGTTCTAAGCACTGAGGTAGGTACAAGATAATCAGATTGGACACAGTCCATGTCCCACATAGGGCTCCCAGTATTTTAGAGATTTTTATAGATTAGTAACTGAGGCAACGAGAAGTTTAGTGACTTATACAGGGTCACAAAGCAGCCAAGTTGTAGAGCTAGGAGTAGAACCAGGTCATTCTGATTTCCAGGCCCATGCTCTATCCCTAAGTCATGCTGCTTCTTGGTGGGTTGGTGGGTTCTGGTGGGTTGTTATCATTTTGGCAGCAGGAGGGCTGAGATTGATATTTGTTAAGAGTTTACTATGTGCCAAACACTATATTAAGCACGGAGGAAGATATAGAAGTGCAGAAGATTCTTTACAGATTCCACATCATGATGTGGGAGTTTCATTGTAACTACACTTGCTTAATTTTTCTTTTTATTACTATTATTAATTAATAATAATGGTATGTGTTAAGCTCTTACTATGTGCCAAGCACTGTTCTAAGTGCTGGGGTAATACAAGGTAATCAGGTTGGACCCAATCCCTTTCCCGCATGGGTCTCACTGTCTTAATCCTCATTTTACAGATGAGGTAACTGAGGCACAGAGAAGTTAAGTTACTTTCCCTAGGTCACACAGCAGACAAGTGGCAGAGGGGGGATTAGAACCCACATCTTCTGACTCCTTAGTCCATGCTCTTTGCCACTTGACCATTCTGCCAAACATAATTCTGCATTCTTGCTTAACCTAGCATCATAGTCCTCACCAACTTCACTGCATGCATCAGCACATATGTATAAAATGTTTCTTCCAACACTATGCCCTGCTGTATCCACAGTACACCCCACTGTCAACCAAACGTTCCTTACTTTGCTAGCAGTTCTAACCAACTGTTCACTGAAACCACATCTTATTGCACAGCTGTGTTTATGTCAAACTCTTCATGAACACAGTTTGTAAAAAAGTCTTCTACATTCACTCTATGATAATGATAATAATAATGATAATGATGGTATTTGTTAAGCGCTTACTATGTGCCAAGTACTGTTCTAAGCGCTGGGGTAGACACGGTGTAATCAGGTTGCCCCACATGGAGTTTACAGTCTTAATCCCCATTTTACCTATGAGGTAACTGAGGCAAAGAGAAGTTAAGTAACTTGCCCAAAGTCACACAGCTGACAAGTGGCAGAGTGGGATTAGAACCCACGACCTCTGATTCTCAAGCCCAGGCTTTTTCTATTAAGCCACGCTATTTCTCTGCATATTGTATTTTGGGGGCAACCTATGAAAATTTTGAAATGACTGTAAGGTCTTGTAGACTTTGTCTACATTAGCAAGCATGAGCTGCAGTTTCTAGGTCCCTGCAGGGTCCAGTGATCAATCAGTGGTTATTTACTGAATGCTCACTGTGGGCACAGCCGTTTACTAAGCATGTGGGAGAGTACAGTATAACAAAGTGATTTAGGAGGATGTATCCTGTGGTGCTCGTTACCATTTTGGCCAAGATTTTGCTGTGACCTTGACATGGAGGTCCAAGAACCTGCTGTCAGAAATACTATCTATTGAGCATCAAGAATTTGATTTCTAAGGTTTCTTTCTTATTTTTTTTTCAATGGGGATTATGGGACTGCACCTTTCTGGGTTTACTCTGAGCCCTGGCTAATAAGGGACATCAGGCTTATAAGCTATATCCACACATGCTATTAGAACTTCAGTGATGGTAATATTTTCAGATACCACAGACAGTCATGAATACACACACACACACATCAAAAAAACTTGAAAAAATATTTGATTGTGAATAGAGAATGTGCATTTATTATCTCAAGCATTTACTTAAGATACACAAATAACCTTGGGTCTACTTGTCGAAGAACTTTGTTCTAAACAGCAGGATTTCAAAGAAAATTAATTTTACAATCTAATGAGGGTGATGAGCAGACACAAAAACACAAACAATTAGGCAAAATGTTCAAATGCCAGGGGCACAAAATATGAATATAATAGAAATAATGGTATTCATTGAGCACCAGCTGGGTGAAATGCAATGTGCTAAGTGCTTGGGAAGTTGCAACAGAAGCAGAAGTCAGAGTCTCTGTCCATAAGGTGCTTTTTAAATGGTATTTGTTAATAATAATTAATAATTATGGTATTTGTTAAGTGCTAACTATGTACCAGCCACTGTACTAAGCACTGGGTATATACAAGCTAATCAGGTTGGGCACAGTCCCTGTCCCACATAGGGATTACAATTTTATCTCCATTTTACAGATGCGGTAACTGAAGCAGAGAGAAGTAAAGTGACTTGCACAGAGTCACACAGCAGACAAATGGTAGAGTTGGCACGAGAACCCAGGTCCTTCTGACTCCCAGGGCTTGGTTCTGTCCACTAGGCCATGCTGCTTCCCTACAGTCTACAGTCTTTCAGTTTAACTGGGAAGATAGACATAAATAGAGTAGATTGAGATAATCTTCAGAACCTCTGGGCAATCTGGAAGAGTCCTTGGAACCAAGACAGGAATTAAAGGCTTAGACCAGGCCCAGTGGGATCCTGAGACACTTGAGATAGAACAGGAAGGACATAGAGCCTTGAAAGAGTCCAAATGTGTTTTACGATCACTGGACATTAGTTAGAGTTCTTCTCTGGTACATGGCTTCCCCAGATAAGAACAGTTTTTTGGTCATTCTCTTATATTTTACCTAATGTGAACACAGAATTTTTAACTCATGGTAAAATATGAGTTTTGATGGCAATTGTACCTGGTCCCTGCCCAGACTTGAATATGATAATAACAGGTCCTGTGAGCTGAATTGTAAGACTTCACTTTAAATGGAAATTAACATGCCCGAAATTTAAAATTGACACAAAATAAATCACTTTAGTATGTGTCAATACAGTAAGGTGTGCACAGTCATCACAATTAATGCCTGAGTATTGTATTGTCTAACACAAGCTGTTTCTATGCTACATTCATTAGGGTTGAGATTGTTTCCGCAGCCGAATTATTACAAGCAGTTAAGTATCTAATAGAGAAGCCACACTTTGAACAAGAGCCACTGCTCTTAAATTTAGCAAACCACAGTAGTTGCTAAGCTGTTTGCCAGAAGAAATCATTGTTGTTTTGTACATGATAGTGAACTTTGCAAGTACATTTAATTAAAATAAAAATTTACAGTGAGAATCACAGAGGTTCTGCAGCTTCACTGACTCTTCAGTTTCATAGACAGCTACTGAGTCCTGAGCCAAATATGAACTTTATAGGAAGAGCTATTAAAAAATAACATTTTTAATGAAGAAGTTATTGCTCCAGGATCTTGGAGCTCAGACCTGACATCTGGATAAAGAATTATATAGTTGCTAATTGATTCTCATGCTAAACTGTCAAGAGAAAGACACCCATTTTACATGTGTGCTTCTTTTCTAATTCAGGTGTTTTTGATTTTCCCAATTTCTTCACTTCAGAATGAGCAGTCACAATTTAAAATCCAGAGTGAGACTGTTGTGAACAGAGAAAAATTACTAAGTCAAAAGATACAGCATATTTCTCTTGAGGTGAATGGTTGAGAAAGAACTAAAAATGATATTTAATAGAATATAATTCTTTTTCCTGGTGATGAGATCACACTATGCTTTAGGTACAAGGGGAAGCAGACTCGAGGTTAGCTTTATAGCAGGGAAATCAGTCAATAATCAAGGTATTCCTTATGCACTTAATTCTGGGAAGAAAATTGTACTAAAAACCTGGAAAAGTTTAATAGAGTTAGTTGACATGATACCTTCCTTCAAGAAGGTTACAATCTAGGAGAGGCAGACAGTAAAATAAATTACAGGTACAGGGAAGTAATAAAACATGAAGATATATTTATGAGTGTTACAGAGAAATGGGAGTACTCAAACTTTTTATAATGGTGTTTAAGTTCTTTGACTCAATGGCACTTGATAATAATAATGATTTAAGTGCTTACTATGTGCCAAACTCTGTAGCAAGTGCTAGGGAAGACAGGTTAAGCAGGTTAGACACAGTCCCTGTCCTGCATAGAGCTCACAGTGGGGCAGAGTCAGAATTAGAACCCAGGTCCTACTTACTACAAGGCCTGTGCTCTATCTACTAGGCCACGCTGTTCCTCTTAGGTGATTTGGAAATGCTGAAGTGGCAGTAAGGAAGGACAAAGAGTGGGAAGATGAGATTAAACAAGGGAAGGCCCCAGAGGAGATATGGAAACAATAAATCAGTGGTGTGCAGGTCACTATACTAACCTCTTGAAAAAATGCAATACAACAGAGTTGGTAGATGTGGTGCTTGCCCACAAGGAGCTTACAGTCTACAGAGGAATACAGGCATTAAAGAAGATTTGGGATAGGGGAATTAGTAGTGTATAAGAATATTTACATAAGTACTGTGGGTGCTTAAAATGTACATAGCCAAATGCATAGTTGATGATAGAGGAGAAGGGAAATAAAAGACTTAGTCGAGAAAGGTCTCTTAGAGAACATGTGTTTTTAGGAGGGTTTTGAATATGGGGAGAATGGTGGACAGACAGATATGAATAGAGAGGGAGTGGCAGGTCAGATGGAGAATGTGGGCAAGTGGTCAGGGCAGTGGAGATTGAGGTAGAGAGAGTAGGTTGGGGTTAGAGGAGTGGAATGTGCAGGTTGGGTTGCAGTAAAAGAGTGACAAGGTTAGGTAGGAACAAGCTGAGTGCCTTAAATGAATGGTGAAGAATTTCTGTTTGATGCAGAGGTGGATGAACAATCATTGGAAGTTTTTGAGGTGTGGAGAGATATGAACCACTTGCTGAAGAAGGCACTGTGGGGAAACAATATCCAGGAATGGCCAATCCAGGACTCTTTCTTTTATCATAATTGAATTTCAGCCCATTTTGGTTTTCTTGTAGTACTGGAATAGAAGTGCTTATAATTCTCATTATTTGCAAAACTTTCCATAGGTTTAGAGAAATCTTTGACTAGATTTTTTTCTCCCAACTAAAATTTCTTCAGTATTAAAGTAAGGCTTTTGATTGGCTCTCCGAAACTTCTGCACACCCATAGATGTGGCTGATAAATCTACAATATGTCTCTCCTTATGGTCAGAGAGACCCCCATCTAGAAAGCTTCAGAATAGGCTGGCATGGGCTGGAATAAAACCCTAGGGGGAACAAGAAGGAGGCCAACAGCCCTAATGCTGGACTTCTTTCCTCAGCCTCACAGAACTTACATACCTAGCTGTATTTTATTATTGATGTTTATGTCCATCACCCCCTCTAGACTGTTAGCTCACTGGGGGGCAGAGAACATCATGTTGACCAACTTTGTTACATTGTTATGCTTTTAGACTATGAGCCCGTTGTTGGGCAGGGATTATCTCTATCTGTTGACAAATTGTACATTCCAAGTGATTAGTACAGTGCTCTGCACACAGTAGGTGCTCAATAAATATGATTGAATGAATAAATGTTATATTATGCTCTCTCAAGTGCTTATTACAGTGCTCTGCATGTACTAAGCACTCAATAAATGCAGTTGATTGAATGATCTTCCTGACTTCGATGGAGATCCCAGTAAAGCCAGCAGAACTGGGAAGTTTCCTGCCAACTGTCTCCTCCTCAGTCTTCATTAAGCCAATGCTCAATCAATCAATCACATTTATTGAGCACTTACTATGTTCCCAGAGCACTGTACTAAGTGCTTGGGAGAGTACAATATAACAATATAGCAAACACATTCCCTGTCCACAATATAGTCTAGAGGGGGAGACAGATATAAATGAATTATGGATATGTTCTGGGTGTTCTGGGGGCTGAGGGGATGAATAAAGGGAGCCAATCAGAGCAACACAGAAGGGAATGGGAGAAAAAGAAATGAGGGCTTAGTCAGGGAAGGCCTGTAGAGGAGGTATTTGAAGGAGGGGTGATAAATTGTCTATTTGATATGGAGAGGGAGGGCATAACAGGCTAGAGGCAGGATGTGGGCTAGAGGTCTGGGGAGAGATAGATGAGATTGAAGTACAGTGAGAAGGTTAGCATTAGAGGAACAAAGTGTGCAGGCTGGGCTGTGGTAGGAGGGGACTAGGTGAGTGAGTACTTTATTGCCAATGGTAAGTAGTTTCAGTTGGATGTGGAGGTGAATGAGCAATCATTGCTCATTGGCTAAGTCAGCCTCCGGGGGGCGGGGGTGGGGGAGGTAGTAGTGCTTATTAAGTGTTTTATTAATCCCTCCTCCTCAGATTGAGAGCTCCACATGGGACAGGGATTTATACCTTCCCCAGCACCTAAAACAGTATTTGACACATAATAAGTGCTTAACAATTACCATTAAAGAAAAGGCTGCCCTGTGCTGAGCACTTGATCAAGTACCAAAAAAAAAATACAAAGGTGGAAATAAGATATGGTCCCTGTTTCTCAGGGGCCCCTCAATCTACAAATAAAGTGGAAAGGGGACTGGTGACAGATACATAAGGAGAGGTTAAACAGAACACTTAGGCAAAATAGAGTAAAAAATGTCCATAGGTGTTTTCATAACCGATGCCATTGCTACGAGTGGTTGCTTCTCCTACATCCACCTAGTGCTTCTTCTGGGTCTGTGAATGTGTGTGTGTGTGTGTGTGTGTGTGCTGGATATGCAACTATATGACTGTCATCTTGCCTGAGTGTGGGTGTATCTCTTCAGCTGAATCTGTCTCTCTTTCTCTTTCCTCACCTTTCTTTCATGTCTGTTTCTCTTCCCTCTTGCACATATTGCATCATTGACTCCACCCTTAGAAAAACACTTCATTATCTTCAGTGAATTTATATTGACTTTCCTCTGAGTGCTGTTCATGACAGTCCCAAGGGAGGAAGGGACAGTTATGCCTTGAGACAAAATCTTCCCCTGGGATGAACCAAACCTTGAGGTGGCAGGGAATAGCAGTCCTGTTTAAGGAATCCCCTACTCCCTGGTGGTTTGCAGGGTTAGCTCTGCTTTCAGCAATGCCGAACCATCCTCACCTGTATAATATGTTAGACTAGTACATTGTTACTTTTGGAGTTAGGAAAGTACCAGCAGTAGCCCAATAGCACAGGCAAAGAAAAGAAAATGGAAAAGACTTATCTGTATTGGCAAAGTGTTTAAAAAAGAGATGCTGTGCTATGCTGAGAGAAGCCACACCACAGTACGTAAGCAAGCTGTTTCCTAATGCATAAGAGAGTCTATAGCCTTTGATTCTACTTCAACCTTCTCGTTGTGTCACATCCAGGGTAGTCCTTACCTCCATTAAATCAAAATTTCAAATTTCAGTCTGCATCTGATAAATGGGAAATGTAATTGGCTTTTCTCCACTGATGGGAGGCTTGCTACAGGATTGCAGTAATTTGGACTAAAATGTCCTGTCAGCAGAAGTACAAACTTGTAGCTAGCAACTTCCTGTAGAAACTGGGGTATGAAATCAGGCCATACAAGTCATTTAGTTCACAAGCAACAAGAACCCTGAAAGTGAGGAAATCATTATCGATGGTATTTATTAGGGCCAAATATGTGCAGTGCACTGTACTAAGCACTTGGCAGAGAACGATACAACAGAATTGACAGACAAGTTCCCTGCCTACAACACTCTGAAGCAAAATTTATTTTATAATGGCGTCTGTTTATTTTGTTCACTTTCTTTGAATTGAAATGACTCTAATATGCAATCTATTCTCATGTTTTTCTGTCTGATTTCAGGAAGTCTTTCTAATGCTTCCAATACTATCTTGTTAGCTTGGGGAAAGGCATAGTCACACTTAGAAATTTAGCTGAAGCCATGATGTGTTATAAATAGCTTATTGCCCGCTCAGTCAGAAGTGTAAGTCTTCCTTCCTATTCAGGCTTATATTACAGTATATGTATTCCATTATTTAAAATCTACCACTTGTCCCTGGGTAGAACTTAGCTTTAAAAAGATCCCAATAGATATAATATCTACCACAATATATCGGCAGTGGTTCTTCCCAGAATAATTCTGTCAAAAGCAGAAAAAATTTCAGTTAAAAGCAGGGGGATCCTTATTATCAAAATCATAATTCCCTACAACTAAGGAATAAATTTTAAGTTTCTAATGAAAAAAATTCACTTTGGAAAAAAATAAAATTGGGGAAGAAAACACTGAAACAAGTAAGATCACAAATGACAACATACTTCCCCAATCCATAACGCTTTAGTTGACACATCCTAATGGAAAATATTTCAAATAAAAAGTAATTTTTCTGGTCCCTGAAAAATATAAGGGATTCAAAGTCTGGTCATTTAACCTAATTGAGCATTCCATGTTCACACTTGGAAAAGAGAGACTATTTCTCCCCTGTCCTCAAAAATTAATTCCCATGCCCATTGCCATTTCCAATTGTGTTAGATGTTTAATTCCCCCCTCAAACTCCCTGTCTGCCCCACCTCTTGACCCTAATGTCCTGGCCATATACTCTTCTAATAGAATTGAAGCCATTAAGCATGATCTCCCTAAAATTTCACCTGCTCCTCTCTACTCCCTCTCACCTGCTGCCCCTTCTTTGACTCTCCCAACTTTCCCAATAGTTATCAAGAGGAGATCTCTCACCTACACTCAAAATCTACCCTCTCCACTGGCACCTCTCATCGCATTCTTTCACACTTTTTCAAAACACTCACCCCACACCACCCCCCTTCTTTCCTTCCTGACTGGCATCTTTAACAGTTCACTCTTTAATGGCTTTCCCTCCACTGCTTTTAAATGTGTTGATGTATTTCCTGTCCTAAAGGAAAAAACCTCCTTTGACCCCATGGCTCTCTCCCGTGATCACCCCATCTCCTTCCTACCATTCCTATCCAAGTTGTCTTAAGCAAGTTGTCTACAGTGTTGCCTCCATCTCCTCTCCTTGAAATCCTCCAAACTGGCCTCACTGCACAGAAACCGCCCTCTCAAAGGCCATCTCCTTCTTGCCAAACCCAAAGGCCTCTTCTACATCCTAACCTTCCTGGATCTCTCAGCTGCTTTCGACACTTTGAATCACCCCTTTCTCCCAGATACGTTATATAAGCTTGGCTTCAGTAACACCATTATTTCCATACTCACCTTGTACGTCTTTACCCACTCCTTCTCAGTCTCTTTTGCAGGTTTCTCCTCTGCCTCCCACCAGCTAACTGTGGAAGTCCCTCAAGGCTCAGTTCTGGGTCCCCTTTTATTCTCCATCAACACCCACTCCCTTGAAGAACTCATACACTCTCATGGTTTCAATTACCAACTGTCTGTGGATGATTCCCAAATCTGTATCTCCAACTTTGCTCTCTTTTCCTTCTATGCAGTCTTTTATTTCCTCCTATGCAGTCTTTTATTTTCTCCTGCCTTCAGCACATATCTACTTGGATGTCCTGCTGACACCTCAAATTAAGCAGGTCCAAAACGGAACTCCTCATGTTTCCATCGAAACCCTGTTCTTACCCTGATCCTCCCTTCATAGTAGAGAGCACCACCATCTTTTCTGTCTCACAAGCCCATAACCTTGGCATTATCCTTGACTCATCTCTCTCATGTAATGCACATTAACAATCTGTCACCAATTCCTGTCAGTTTACCTTTCCCAGCATCATTAAAACTTAACCTTTCCTGTCCATCCAAACTGCTACTGTGATAATCCAAGCACTTATTCTTTCTCACCTTGACTACTGCATTGGCTGTCTCACAGACCTCCCTGCCTCCTGTTTCTCCCAACTCCAGTCCATACTTCTCTCTGCTGCCCAGATCACTTTTTTAAAAAAAGTTCAGTTCATGTTTCCCCACATTTTTAATGCTATTTGTTATGTGCTTACTATGTGTCAAGAACTGTTCTCAGCACTGGGGTAGATACAAGTTAATCAAGTTGTCCATATAGTCCCTGTCCCACATGGGCCCCCTTGGTCTAAGTAGGAGGAAGAACAGGTATTTAATCCCCATTTTGTAATTGAATAAATTCAGGCACAGAGAAGTCAAGTAACTTGCTGAAGATCACACAGCAAGCAACTGGCAGAGCTAGGGTTAGAACTCAAGTCTTCCGATTTCCAGGCCTGTGTACTTTCTATTAGGCCATGCGTCTTCCGACTTCTCAAGAACTTCCAGTAATTGCCCATCTACCTCCATATTAAACAGAAAACTCTTGCCATTCACTTTAAAACACTCTACCAGCTCTCCTCCCTCCTATTTTACTTTCCTACTACAACCCAGCGCATCTGCTCCATTACTCTAATGCCAACACACTCACTGTACCTCAATCTCATCTATCTCACTATCATCCCCTTGCCCATGTACTGCTTCTGGTCTAGAACCGGCCCCTTCCCGCGCCCCCCACCCCTTCATATCCAACAGACCATCACTTTCTCCACCTTCAAAGGCTTATTAAAATCAAATCACCTTTAGAGGCTTCTCTAACTAAGACCTCTTTTCCTCTACTCCTTCTTCCATCTGCATCACCCTTGCACTTGGATTTATACCCTTTAAGCATTTGATGTTCACCCCACCCTCAGCCCCAAAGCACTTATGTACATATCCATAATTTATTTTATTAATAATAATAATAATAATTGTTGTATTTCTTAAAGCACTACTATGTGTCAGGCACTGAACCAAGGACTCAGGTGGAGCAAGTAGGGTTGGACACTGCCCCTATCCTGCATGGAGCTCACAGTCATAATCCCCATTTTACAGATGAGGCAACTGAGGCACAAAGAAGTGAAGTGATTTGCCTAAGGCCACACAGCAGACAAGTGGGGGACTGAGGATTAGAACCCATTACCCTCTGATGCCCAGGCTTATGCTCTATCCACTACCCTATGCTGCTTCCCTATCTGTCTCTCCATTCTGGACTGTAAATTTTTTATAGACAGGGAACATTTCCACTAACTCTTTTATATTATTCTCTCCCAAGTGCTTAGTACAATGTTATGCATAAAGTAAGCAGTCAATAAATATGATTGATTGATTGATTGATTGACTTAAAAAAAACTACTGACATAATGTGATATTCCCTAGCAATGAGATCTGTTAGTCTGTCCCCATAGTTCAGTCTTGGTGGATTTTAAATACATTTTCTGAGAGGCTGGCTTAGAATATTAATATTCAAATGCCTATATTCCTTCCACTCAATTGCAAATTCTTTAAGGGCAGGGATAGTGTCCCACAAATCTACTGTATCTTCTAAGCGCTTAGAGCAGTATTGGGCACACAGAAAGCAGTCAATAAAGAATACTGATTTAAATGCCTCTCTTTTTCTGTGGATCCCCAAGCAGGAGAATAGTAAGGATTGTTCTAAATACCTTAACATATATGCCATGGGATGCATCACATATCATTCTCCCGGTACTTAAACATTTTCCACTTGATTGCCTGCTAAGGAATTACCAAGGTTTGGTAATTAGACTTTAAATATTTAATGTCATTAAAAAAAATCTTCCTGTGAAAAGTCTAGCTTTACACTGGTGACAAACCCCCCTGATTTTGTATGTTTTCAAATTGTCAAAGGAAATAGCAAGAGTGAAAAATGTTTCTTACACCAGGTTTTAAATATAAATGAACACAGTTGGGTCTAACCAGGTGAGGAAGAGAGTTTTCCAGTGATGGTTCTATAGAAAAAGTACAGGCTTGGGAGTCAGAGGTGATGGGTTCTAATCTCAGCTCTGTCACTTGTCAGCTGTGTGACTCTGGGCAAGTAACTTCTCTGTGCTTCAGTTATTTCATCTGTAAAATAGGGATTAAGGCTGTGAGCCCCACCTGGGGCAACCTGATAACCTTGTATCTCCCTCAGCACTTAGAACAGTGCTTGTCACATAGTAAGCACTTTACAAATACTATTATTATTATTATCTCACCATTTGAGAATAAAGATAGGGAGCAAATCTAATCACATAATACATTACAAGGGAGAACATTTGCCTCTGGGAACAGACACAGCATCCAGCACGATATTTCTGAGTGAATATCATTGAAAGATGAATCATATTTCAGTGATCACTCTCCAGGCAACTGAATGAGCTGTAACAAGCTAGTATCTCCCCCTAATAATGACAATTAAAGTAGAGTTCATTTTAGACTTCAAGCAGAGCTTTCAAAATTGTATAGAAGAATTAGTGGACAGGGAAATTCCATGCCCAACATGATGGAATTGAATTGTTGTTTTGTCAGAGAATAGACAAGAACACCTCCCACTCTTTCTTACTCCCTCTCTTACTCCCAAATCCTCATGGAGTCTTGGGAGAAGACTCATTGTTGTCGAAAGTAGAAACAGGCCTAAGACATGCAACAGAATTGCTTCTTCAAAACTGTCCTGGGGCTGTCCATTAGAAGCACTCTGGGCTAGTGGAAAGAGAACAGGCCTGGGAGTCAGAGGATTTAGAGTCTAATCTAATTCTAATCCCTGCTTTGCCAACTGCTTGATGTATGACCTTGGGCAAATCCCCTAACTTCTCTATGCCTCAGTTTCCTTAATTGTAATATGGGAATTCAAAACCTGTACTCTGTCCTAATTGGACTGTAAGCCCCAGGTGGAACAGTGACTGTGCCCAACTTGATTAATTCTGTCTGTCTTGTCACTTAGAACAGTGTTTGACACAATAAGTGCTTAACAAATACCATTTTTTAAAAAAGGCAGCAAAGACATTACTCAAGGTTTCAGCCAACCCTCCTCAACTTTCAGAGGGCTGACTTGATTACCCTGAGATGGTTTGCCTGGCCTTCCCTCCACTTGTATAGCCTCAAACATTTTCCTGCATAAACTGATTTAACTGGCTTTACTATATAGTGTACATTAATTATTAGCATCACTTGGTCAAGCATACAATTCTAAAAATAAATCCAGTTAAAACTTCCTCTCCCTAGCCTTACAGTCCTTACTATTATAAGTACAGTAATGACAATTTCTATGTTTGTTGTGCTCTTACTATATGTCAAGCATCATCTAAATTGCAATGCTTACAATATCTCTGGGCAGCCTGCATCTGCAGCTTGTTGTCACTGGTGCATGTCCAATGTCTCAGGAAAACATTGTTTTTAACTTGGTACCTTAACTTGTGGTCTAAAAACCTAAAGATTATAGTTTCTGACTCATTTTTCAATAGTATATTTCCTTCTTTCTCTCTCCTGGCTAACTCATGCCCCTTATCTCTTGATTCTAATGGTATTTGTCAAGGGCTCACTTGTTTCAGACACTGTACTAAGCCTTGGGGTAGATACAAGCTAATCATGTTGGACAAAGTCCACGTCCTTTATCAGGCTCACATCCTTTACCAGGCTCCCCATTTTACAGATAACTAAGGCATAGAGCAGTTAAGTGACTTGCCCAGATTGACAGAATGGACAAGTGGTGGAGTTGGGATTACAACCCAGGTCCTTTTGACTCCCAAGACTGTGCTCTATCCACTAGGCATGAGGCCACGGTGCTTTTATCAGAGTCTCTGACTGAGTCCCTCCAGCAGGTCAGTAATTGGCACCTAAATCAAATTTTTCTTGATGGATTTGATTCTTCTTCTTCCTCCTTTCAGAAATGGGGGCTCTCTGGTACTTTAAATGACCATTACTTTTGGATAAAGCTTTTTTTCCTAGGATTTTCTGTCATTTCAACATGGACCTTACTACTCACCAAGTCTCTCTGAGCCAGGTTGCCCCTCTTCCTTTCCCACATTCCTGTATGTCTGTTGAAACCTGGTTTTAACATTGTGCTTCTAATTGCTGCCTACCAGGCATAACTGGGGTGTGGACAACAGACCACATATCACTTCACCAAGCTTCTACAGTGACTGGCACATAGTAAGCACTTAAATTATTGTTATTATTACTATTAGATGAGTAAGTGCTTTAGGAAGACAAGTAAATCAAAATTTGCCCAAATGCCAAAATTGGGTGTGAGTGCTTAATTGTCTGGTGCAAGGATCCAGAGGAAGCAGCTTGGAGACATTACGATAATAATAATAATAACTGTGGTATGTATTAAGCACTTATTAAATGCCCAGCAATGTACCAAGTCCTGGGGAAGATAAAATATGATAAGACTGAGCACAGTCCCTGACTTACATGGGGCTAACAGTCTAAGGGGCAGAGAGAACAGGTGTTTATTCTTCATTTTACAGATGAGGAGATTGTGGCACAGAGAAGATAAATGACTTGCCCAGGCACTGGAAGCAGGACTAGAATCCTGCTCTCCTGATCCCAATCCCATGCTCTTTCCACTAGGCCATACTGCTTCTGAGAAGAATAATTCTTAATTGAGGGAGGCCTCCTGGTTATGGGATTTCCAGAGGGCTTTAGTGTTGGGGAATCTTGTGGACAGGCTATTTTGAAGCAGGAGGGAGTTCCAAGCAGGAGAAGCAGTGTGGTCTAGTGGATAAAGCATGGGCCTTGGAGTCAGAAGAAACTGGGTTCTAATCCCATCTCTGCCACTTGTTTGCTGTGTGACCTTGGGAAAGTCACTTAACTTCTCTGTGTCTCTGTTACTGTATCTTTAAAATGGGGATTAAGACTCTGACTCCTTTGTGCGATAGGGACTGTGTCCAACCACCTTCACACGGAACAAAAACTCCTCACTCTTGGCTTCAAAGCTCTCCATCACCTTATCCCCTCCTACCTCACCTCCCTTCTCTCTTTCTACTGCCCACCCCGTACACTCCGCTCCTCTGCCGCTCACCTCCTCACTGTCCCCTATTCATGCCTATCGGGCCGTCGGCCCCTGGCCCACAGCCTACCGCTGTCCTGGAATGCCCTCCCTTCTCACGTCCTCCAAACTAACTCTCTTCCCCTCTTCAAAGCCCTACTGAGAGCTCACTTCCTCCAAGAGACCTTCCCTGACTGAGCCTCCCCTTTCCCTCTGCTCCCCCTCCCCTCCCCTCAGTTGTATATATTATTCATTACCCTATTTATTTTCTTAATGAGGTGTACATCCCCTTGATTCTATTTACCTTGATGATGTTGTCTTGTTTTGTTCTGTTTTGCTTTGCTGTCTGTCTCACCCATTTAGACTGTGAGCCCGTCATTGGGCAGGGATTGTCTCTATCTGTTGCCGAATTGCACATTTCAAGTGCCTAGTACTGTGCTCTGCACATAGTAAGGGTTCAATAAATGCTATTGAATGAATGAATGAACCACCACAAAAGCCACAGTGACAGTAGCAGCAGCAGCAACCACAGCAGCAATGGGGATGAAGAGGAGCAGCAGAAGCCACCATGGGGCAGCTCCAGGTTTTCCCAAACATATTTCGGGGGGAAACCACATGTGCTCACTTCCCTTTTCTGCTCACTGCACATGCGTACCTTCCTCTAGAGCTTCACAGAGAGTCTTGCTTCTCTCTTCTGCACTGCCACACTCATCTTGGATGACTGGGCTACCTAGTAATTCAATTTATGATACAGATTGATTGGTAGCGAGTTAATAATGACCTTTTGTCATACTCTACTTTCTACTTAGTTGCCCTCTCCTGCATCCTAATCCTCCTCAACGTTTCAGGTTGATTCGACCAGGTAAACATCCCCTTCTCCTGGAAACCTTATCTAACCTTGGCTTAAGCGATTCTGTCCTCTCCTGGTTCTCCTCCTATCTCTCTGGCTGCTAGTTCTTAGTCTTTCACGGGCTCTAACTGTAGGAGTGTCTCAGGACTCAGTTCTAGGTCCCCTTCTATTCTTCATCTACACCCACTCCCTTGGAGAACTTGTTCACTCCCTTGGCTTAATTACTATATCTATATGGATGATTCCCAAATCTACATCTCCAGCTTACATCTTTTCTACTTCTCTGCAGACTCACATTTCCTCCTGACTTCAGGGCAACTCTACTTGAGTGTCCTGCCAACACCACAGACATAACGTGTCCAAAACAGAAGTGTTCATCTTTCCTCAATCAGTCAGTCATATTTACTGAGAGCTTAGTGTGCACAGAGCAAAGAACCAAGAGTTTGGGAGAGTAAAATATAACAGTAAACAGACACATACCCCCACAACAAGGTTACAGTCCAGAGATCCCAAACATTTTTCTCCTATGCCTTTCCCATCACTATCAACAACTTCACTATCCTTCTTGTCTCACAAACCCAAAACCTTGGCATTATCCTCAGGTCATCTGTCTCATTCAACCTTTATTCAACGTATTCAAACCTTTACCAAATGCTGATGGTTTTACCTTCACATCAACACTAAAATCTACCCTTTCCTCTCTATCTAAATTGCTACTACACTGATCCAAACACTCATTCTGTCCAGCCTAGACTACTCCATCACCCTCGTTGCTCACTTCACTACCTCCTGTCTCTTCCCACAAAGTTCTTACTTTACTGCCCAGATAATATTTGGTAAAAATGTCCAGTCTGTGTCTCCCCACTGCTCAAGAACTTCCAATTTCTTGACAGAAACTCCTACCATCAACTTTGAAGCACTCAGTGCACTTACCCTCCTCCTATCTTACCTCATTAATTTCCTACTACAAACCCAGTCTCTTCACTCCACTCCTCTAACACCAACTTACTGACTATTCTTCCATCTCATCTATCTTGCTGCCAACCTCTTTGCTATGCTTTGCTATCTTCCTTAAGTCCTAGAACTCTGTCCCCCTTCTTCCAACAGACCACCACTCTCCATAACTTCAGAGCCTAATTAAAATCACATCTCCAAGAGATCTTCTTCAACTAAGCTTCCATTTGTGCCGCTCCTTCTCCCTTCTCTGTCACCTATTAACTTTAATCTGTATTCTTGAAGCACTTGATATTCACCATCAGCCCCACAGCACAACGTATATATCCATAATTTTTATTTTAATATCTGCCTCCCCCTTATACTGACTTCACTGTGGTCAGGGAATGTGTCTACCAACTCTCTTGTATTATACTCTCCCAAGTGCTTAGTAACACTGCTCTGTGCACAATAAGCATGCAATAAGCAATCAATCAGCCATATTTATTAATACTTACTATGAGCAGAACACTCTACTAATAGCTAGGAAAAGCAGAATAAATGCCATTGATTGATTGATTGATCATCTTGAAGAATTTCACCTGAATAGCTTTTCATTGAGCAAAATGTGCCACCTTGTCATGGAATGGCTCTGCTGTTGAGAAGCCATTTTCCTTGTCCCACTTTGTGTCCTGTATTAGCTGGTCACCTTAACAAAAATCCACCAGCAACCAGATTCCTTGTAGCTTTGCCATCTTTCAGTTGTGGAAGACTGAACTGCAAAAGGAATGTTTGATTACTGAATCCTAGGCATTTTGGCTAATATGTTACTTCTGAAGATTTTTAAAATGAAAACATCTTTTACAACAATGTCACTCAACAGTAATTCAGAACAGGTAAAAATAAAAGTGAATGTCTCAATCAAAAGAATAATATTAGATAATCCGACCATTACGTTGATATCATTGTATGTATTTTTGTGGAAGTACTGAAAGAAACTGACTTCATCTTCACTTAGTACCCAGGAATTTTTGTCAAGGTACATGAGATTTGCTAACATATGATAGGAAAGGGAGAGATGAGCAGCCCAAACTAGAGGAGGAGTCCAAAACAGCCTTACCTGAGGTTAAAAAGCTTAAAGAAAGGTTCTACCACATCCCAACACCCTATGTGAACCCAGTAATTCCCCTTTGGACAATAGTGCTCAACAGCGTTCTTTGAGATCACTGCAGGATTTAATCTGTGTACCTTTCATGTGCAGTTGTGCTTTCCATTGCACCACTCCTTCCATACCTTGAACCAGTTCAGGAAGACAAGAATGAACAGGGGTGGGGGCTAGGGAAGGCCTTCAAGAATTATGAGCTTTCCCAAGAGATTGAATACAATCAAACTCTGGCCCAGTGTTCCTAAGCGGCATCTGGGGGGAGTGTTAGTGTGAGTCTTCCCTTTCACCCGGTGGATGGTCTTCTCTGAGAAGGCCCCAGCCCCAGTCTGGACTGTAGATCATCAGGGTTATGAGGGACTAGAAGAGACCTTCCAGAGTAACCCTGGTTCCCAGAGGTTCCTCAAGGGCCTAACTGAATCCTATAGGAAGGCCCAAGGGCCTGGGCTCCAGCAACACTAAGAAGCATATCTTCTCAGCCTGTTGCTTTCCATATATGACCAGGCTGCATTTGCATTTGAGAAATAGGGAGCAAAAGGAATGTAGGAGAAATGAACAGCTATCTTTTTTTTAATTATTTGAATAAAAGCAACCTGTCACTGAAGGAGTTCTGGATTATAATTCACAGGAAAGGAATTTTGGAATTTGTGTTATCACAATAAACTTCAGTGATTGCGGTTCAGTGGTTTTTCATTTTAATAATGAATATTGCAATGAGCTTTCTGCCCTTTTATAGGTGCTGTGCATTTAATAATAATGCACCATATCCTGCCATCAGTCCACAAATAACATAAAAATATTTGGCAGAATAGGGTCCACTATAATAATTTGTATGCAGAACTCAAAACTGGTAGCTTGAAGCTCTTCACAATATGCTATGTAATTCATCCTGCAAGGATGGTATGTGTAAAATTTTCATTAAAATAATAAAAATGAATGAAATGTTCCATATAAAAAGGAACATTAAATACTGTCTGTTTCCTCTCGGTAGGCTGCAGGAAGTAGATGGGATGTGAACCTCAAATCCTGGCTGAAAATAGCTGGGAGGCAAATGCAGTAGAGAGAAAAAGGGTCAAAGATGTCAACTGCTCCAGTTCTAATCCATTCGAATTAAATCCTACTGGTGCCTCCCCAGTATTGTCCTTGCTCTTATGAGTATCTGAATTGCAGTCAGAAATCAACAAATATGAAAAACCTGTTGTAGACTATGTGGGACAGAGGTGTGTTCTTCAAAGTTTGTGTTGTGAATGGCAGGGTGTTGGCTTGATGCATCCCTCATTAGCAATAGTATTTAGTGAGTACCAAATGTGGAGATAGGCAATCTTCAATTTAAGAAGTGTCACTGTGGCAGAGTGGATAGAACACAAACCTAGGAGTCAGAAGGACATGGGTTCTAATCCCAGTTCCATCATCTGTGTGCTATGTGACCTTGGGCAAGTCACTTCTCTGCATCAGTTACCTCACCTGTAAAATGGGAATTAAGACTGTGTGCCCCATGTAGGACATGGACTATGCCCAAACTGAATTACTTGTATTTACCCCAGCACTTAATTCAGTACCTGGCACAAGGAAAGGGGTTAAGAAATACTATTTAAAATAACAATTAGGCTAAGGTGAATAGCACCCAGAACAGTCTTAAAGGCTCCCCCATTTCAGTTTTTTGCCACACACCACTTTTGACATTCCAGCACTAGCCTCTTTTATGGCATTAACTCCTGGGGAATGGGCAGTGGCTGGGGGTAGAAAGGAATGGGGCATGACAGACAAGAGAAAATTGAGAAACCATTTTAAAAGCTTTAATGGTGGGAGGAAGGGGACTGATATTTAAAGAGTTTTTGGGAAGTAGACTGGGAGAGGCAGGTGGGGACCAGATTTGCCTGAATGACACACAGAGTCAGCAGGGAGTTTGACATGTGCAATAGATTTCTCATGAAGTCAAAGTTCCGTATCCCATTATAGGAACTAACTGACTCAAATACCGTAATGTAGCTACATTACAGCAATCCTTCCCTATTCACAGGAGATGAGTGAGAGGATACCAATCCATCCCTGTTGGCGAAAAGTTTTTCAACAACACACAGATGCCAAAGTCTCCTGAAAAGGTTGGGAGAGACCTTCCAGCCAGCAGTCATCCGGCTGTGGCTGCAGTTAGTGGTAGCCAAAGAGACTTGTAGCCACTAGAGGCTGGGGACAGAATCGGGATCCACGATTACAGCCGTGAGGATGGGTGTAATGATCTGTGGATAGGCAAATCCACGAACAAAACATCTGTGAATGGCAAGGTACTGTAGAACTCATCTATATACATTGAGTACACAATTCTGGGTATTTTTGGTAAAATTAGGGTATCTGACATTGTTTAAAGAAACATTCTCCTATTTATAATGTTGTTCCTGTAGGAAAAACATTTCCACATAAAACATGATTTTCAGGACTCATTTGTGTTGTAAATTCAAGGATGGCCTATACTAGGTTCTGGAAGATCACAACAAACAAGTAAAAGATGCAATCCCTGCCCTCCAAAAGTTTACAGTCCAACAGGCGGAGCAGTTAACTTATCAATGAATGTGTATAGCCGAGCCTTGTATTTGATGGTGGCGCTCCTAATGGAGAGGTCTTATTCCTGAAGAGACTGATGAAGCATTAACACACCCACCCACATTGTATGTAAGTAAATAGTGTCAGCCTACTGGATTTGTCCCATATTTGACCAGTCTCTGTATTTGCCTCTGCCTTCTTAGGGCTTGGTCTTCATGAAGCCTTTGTTTGCTCTACTTTATTTTAATGGTATTTGTTAAGTGGTTATTATGGGTCAGGTACTGTAGTAAGCACTGTGTTTTGTATGAGCTAATCAGGTTGGACCCAGTTTATGTCCCACATGGGGCTCACAGTCTTAATCTCCATTTTACAGATGAAGTAACTGAGGCCCAGAGAAGTTGAATAATTACCCCAGGTCACACAGCAAACAAGTGGTAGAGCAGGGATTAGAGCCCAGATCCTTTTCACTCCAGAGTCATGCTCTAACCATTAGGCGATGCTGCTTCATGAGAGCAGCATGATTCCTCAATAAGAGCAGCATGATTGCTCTATGAGAACAATTGCTCTCTTGATATCTCTTGATGAGCTGGCTTCAGACTATACCTACTGGGAGATTCTTCCATTTCAACACGTTAAGAACATAACCCCAAGTCTCTGAATCAGTGTTTTGGAAACTGCTATATGCAGATACTTGTACATATACTCATGACCCGTCAATGGGCAGAGACTGTATCTATTGCCAATTTGTACATTCCAAGTGCTTAGTACAGTGCTCTGCACATAGCGCTCAATAAATACTATTGAATGAATAAATACTATTGAATGAACATAACATGAAAACAATCATTTATCACTTTTTAGATAGACAGATATACCATAGTTAAGAATGAGGGATAGATGTAATTAATGAGCAAAAGTGTATAACTGAACCAGTAACAGTCAAATATACAAGTGATGAGGTGGCTGTTGAATGGCATGACTGAGGAAGTGGGGAATTAGGGAATGCTTCATTATTACTAATTGTATTCATTAAGCACTTACTTTGTGCAAAACACTGTACTAACCCATGGAAGGGGTGACCTCTGCCCAACTCCCAGGGAAGAATAGAGACCCCCTACAGTGCCACATTTGGGGGAAGTGTCCTGAACCCCCTTCTGAGAGAAGCAGCCCTAATCCTGTAAAATGTTGAACACCAACCCAGCCTTTACTACTAAAGACACAAATTATGCCCACAGGACATAATTTAAAATAAATTTGTCCAGACTAAAATAAACTGGACTCAGTGTAATTAAAATAAGAATCTTAATAAGAATTAGAAATATTAGTCCAGCGCTTGTACAATATTTACCTAAGCTGTTGCTGATGAGTGCCAGTAGATGTAACAAGATTTGAAAAATCTAGTCAAGTTTTGTAAACTGCTGAAAAGTTGTTGAGCAATAGTTAAAAGTCAACAACTTAGAATTCCGTTATGTATCATGATATTTAAGAACTTGTTTGCTCTTAGTCAATCTGAAAATGGTATTTATGGAGAACTCTCAGTGTATTATAGTATAATGCAGTAGAGTAGGTAGACACAATCCCCACCCTCAAGAAGATCCAGTTTTTTTTCTGTCTAGAAACAGTAATTGAACAAAATGCAGTACCATGTGAAATAAAATAAATAAGGGAGATGTCTTAAAATTTTCTCCAAATTCCTCCACTTGTTAAGTGACCTCTAAGTATTTCTTACCTGTAATGGTGCTTTCATCATATTCTGGATTATTAACACTGAATAATAATACTGAGATATTGTTATTTGGCTTCAATCACCTAACAAATGAGAATATTAAACTCAGAACTGGCATCTCCTTTGCAACATCCTTCCTTCAACACATTCTATAGTTGAAAAAGACTCCAGTTACCATGATATTGAGACACTGTACCGCACTCTCAACTTTCTCCTCTAATAATTATGTTATTGGTTATGCTTTTCCTTATGCCAGGCTCTGTAATAAGCACTGGGCTAGATAAAATTTAATCAGGTCAGACATAACCCCTGTCTAATTTGGGGCATACAGAGTTAAGGTATAAGGAAATATAGGTATTGAATTCTCATTTTACAAATGGGCAAACTGAGGCACAGAGAAGTTAAGTGACTTGCCCAAGGTCACACAGTAGGCAAGTTGCTGAGTTGGGATTAGAATACGGGTGGTCTCCCTCCCAGTGTGCTTTCCACTAGGCCATGCTTGTTCTCTATCTATTGTTCATATCTTTCTCCCTGCGTAAAATTATCTTTCCCCTTCACCCACATCTGTCACTTGTCGCTCTATCTACAGAGCCCTTTTAAAACAAGTACTTCCAATAGACCCTCTTTGATTAATTCCCACCTTCCTTGTCCTTTCATCCCATCAGTAGTAGTAGGAATAGTAGTGGTAGTATTTGATGCAGTTCACTATACTGGGTATTTGGGAAGTTCAGAGTTACTAAATGACACGTTCCCTGGCTACAAAAAACACCCACTCTAATAGGGGGTCAAACATCAAAATAATTACAAAAAGAGAGATAAAAAATTAAGCAGACCTATATATGAGCGTAATGGAAGAAATAAGTTCATAGTTACTAAGGTTGGCTGAAGGGATCATATGGCCCAGAGTGCTGGGACATTACCTAGGGACAACTTGATGGAGGAGATGGCATTTTAGAAGGAAATTGAATTAGGGAACAACTGCAGTCTGGTGTGGAGCTGAGAAGGAATGCCAACCTGGGGAAACAATCTGAGCAAGGAAACAGAGACAGAGTAGTCGAGAACTAGGTACAGCTAATAATAATGTTGGTATTTGTTAAGCGCTTACTATGTGCTGAGCACTGTTCTAAGCGCTGGGGTAGAC
This sequence comes from Ornithorhynchus anatinus, assembly GCF_004115215.2. NCBI lineage: Eukaryota > Metazoa > Chordata > Mammalia > Monotremata > Ornithorhynchidae > Ornithorhynchus > Ornithorhynchus anatinus. The sequence continues at coordinate 45,721,310 of NC_041728.1, read as the reverse complement.
ACAGGGGAATCAGGTTGTCCCACGTGGGGCTCACAGTCTTAATCCCCATTTTACAGATGAGGGAACTGAGGCACAGAGAAGTTAAGTGACTTGCCCACAGTCACACAGCTGACAAGTGGCCGAGCTGGGATTCGAACCCATGACCTCTGACTCCAAACCCCAGACTCTTTCCACTGAGCCACGCTGCTTCTCATAAGCAGAAGCTAGAAGGTTGTCTATACATGCTGACTCAAATTCCTCTCCTCCAATTCTCTCTTTGATGCCCTCCAATCTGGATTCAGTCCACTTCACTCCACAGAAGCTGCCCTCTCAAAGATCACCAATGATCTCCTTTTTGCCAAATCCAATGGCCTCTACTCCATCCTATTCCTCCTCAACCTCTCAGCTGCCTTTGACACTATCAACCACCCCCTTCTCTTGGAAATACTATCCATCCTTAGCTTCACTGACATTCCCCCCCCCCCCCCCCCAGGTTCTCCTCTTCTCTCTCGGGCTACTCATTCTCTGTCTCTTTCTTGGGTTCCTCCTCTGCCTTCAAACCCCCAACTGTGGATAACCCTCAAGGTTCAGTTATAGGTCCCCTTCTATTCTCCAGCTACATTCACTCCTTTGGAGAACACATTTGCTACCGTGGCTTCAACTACCATCTCATATGAATGATTCCCAAATTTACATCTCCAGCCCTGATCTCTCCCCCTCTCTGAAGTCTCACATTTCCTCCTGCTTTCAGGATATCTCTACTTGGAAGTCCTGCCATCACCTCAAACTTAAGATGTCCCAAAACAGAACTTCTTATCTTCACACTTCTTCTCCTCCCCTGCCTTTTCATCACTGTAGACAGCATCACCATCCTTCCTTGAATTTTATGATATAATTTTTTTCACTTATCTTTCAGTCATCTGATATAATAATATACACCTGTCTTTCACTACTTTTTGATCATTTCTATTTTCCTTGGGATAACTCATTTTTAATTTCAATATTGTGCCAAAAGCTTGGCATTTTAAGGTTCCATCAGAGCAGTGAGAGTTCCCTTCCATGTTATGGGTTCTATTCTGCCTAACAGTTCTTTCATCTCTGATACACCTGTTGAAGTCTCATTTTGATTTTCCCTTACCCCGAAGGTGTCTACCAAGGTAAATATTACAAAATAAAATGTAACTGTATCATGCTAGTGATGCATGCACACTTATGAGCTTTAAAAACACACAATATGCTAACAGCCTTACAGTTCATCAGCTTGGAAAATGGAGAAATATATTTGTTAGCTTTTTTTTCTTATTACTGCTCTTACACTAAGAAAATAAATTATTTTAAACCAGATGGCATCACAGCTACATCGCAGCAGTTCCTAGAGCATGCTTTAAAAAAATTGCTTGGTGGAAACTTTTAACTTTCATTTTTAGCAACTAACAAAAATAGCAGGGAGCAAAAATCTTACTATGTTACCCAGGATATACAGGTTGCAGTACACAGTCTCACCAAAATTTTCTTTAGAGCACCTTGAAATGCAATTGTTGAGTTTAATTCTGCTAAAAAGATGTTAATTACCAAGTAATTGATGAAAAAAAATGATCTGCTGCTAGTGGTATGATGATCTGTACCCCTATTTTTTTAATAGTACTTAAGTGCTTACTATGTGCCAGGTACTGTACTAAGCACTGGAATAGTTACAAGCTAATATGGTTGGACATAGTCTATTACCTACATGGGGTTCACAGTCCTAATCCTCATTTTACAGAGGAGGTAACTGAGGAACATAGAAGTGAAGTGACTTGCCCAAGGTCACATAAATAAGCATTGGAATCAGGACTAGAACTCAGGTCCTTCTGATTCCCAAGCCCCTTGTTCTCTCCACTACGCCAGGCTGCTTCTCCATTTCAGGTAAGGGTTGCATATTGATAAATCAGGAGCAGTTGGACCATCAAATCTGGTTCAGGGCAACTGCAGATGTTTAAGGCTGGAGCTGAGAAACTTGCTGGCAAGAAAACAATCAGGGTATCCAGAGTTTAAGTGGCAGACAATGTATACACAAAATGCCTGAGGTAACCATGACTTGAGCTAATGAACTGAGGAGAGATAATTTCCTCTGCCTTTTTGGTTCCTTTAAACAAATTGCAGCATTATATTTCAACTAAATGACCTTTCTAAAACTCCGCAATGACTAATTATAAGAGAACCAGGAGCATTTGCTATTAGCAGAAATGGGATTAAGTTATGTAATAACCTTGGGAAGCTGCACAGCCAATGACGTTGACTATCCACCGTGATTAGAGGGGGACCCTATGAGAGGTTGTTTCAGATTGCTCCTGGCGCCTTGCTGCTGAGCTTTGTATATTTAATGCCACAAAGTCAGCAGCTTGAAATTCCCAGTCTGGTTTTTCTGCTGCTAATAATCTTCAATTCAGTGTTGTTTGCAATGAGGGGGAGTGAGCGATGTGAGAGAGGGGCTTTGTGGCAAAAAAAGTTTTTAACCACCTTTTCTGAGGGATTTTTGCTTGCTAATATTTTGGCTGCATTCATGACTCATTTGGGGGGAAAATTCCTTGCTTATGCTGCTTTGGTGCTGCTATTCATATTAATTATGCCCATCAAACCTTAGTAAGTTATACATCATCACCTTTATGATGTTGCTTTACATGGATTCATATTTAAAACCCCATTCCAAAGGACAGCAACAGGAGTGTTCTGAAGCTGTCCATCTTACCAGTCCATTGCGCAGTCTCCCTTTCTGACCCCATTAAGGGAAAGACATCATTTAATTTCAATCTTTTGAACCTAGTGGACTTACCCTTGTCTGTGCTTATTTACTTTTAACCCTCGATGGGGAACCAAGGTGGGAGAAATACCAAACAAACGACAAAGCCCTTTTTCAACTAATTTAAAGTTTAACACTTTAACCTTCTCCAAAGACACTCTCGTGGCTGTAATTCCTAATAGAATGCCTGAGGAAGCCAGCAGGATTAATTCACACCCCTGGCATTGGCATTTCACTGTAAGTGAGAAAGAATTGTGGCTCCCAGGTGATTTTGTTGCAATTGACCTATGAAGGTCTTTTCCACTGGTGAAAGAAACAAACTCATTCTTCCTGGCTCAGATGTTATATAGTCCATGATGCAGAGAAGGAATTTAAAATTGAGTTCTTTCTCTGCATAGCTGTTGGAATCAAACCAGTGTGAGTTAAAGAGCTGCCAGCCCTTCTAAAATCAGGGACTCTTGAACCAGGGAAGATAACAGGGCAGATTCCTTAACTGATCATTTCCCATCACCAACCGAGGTATGAGGCAAGAGGCCCAGGCCAACAAATTTTATGTTTGTATGTTTGAGAACATAGGAAGGGGTATGATGTTATTATTAGAATGTATTTCCCATCTTTTGGGAAACTCTTCATTCTCGATAGTCCTTGAAAAACAACTAGCCAATGAGCTTGGTCCTAGTGCTCTTGATCTCTATTGCACAAAATCACAAAGAGATTTGAAGCCCCAGTGGAACCCTGCCCACCTCATTTGCTACACATGAGATATAGGAGAAATCCAGAGAGCAACATCAACATCAAGCTTTCCAGGATATTTGGAAACCATTCCGATGTATTTTAACCATTAGTAGACCTGGTCACTGGTAACTTCTAAACCATTATGGCTACCCTTGAAGAGTTTTTCAAAATGTAGTAAATACTCCAAAATGATTTAGCCAATTGAGTTAGAAATGGTTAACTTGTCATATACTTTTCCCATCATCAATGGAGCAAAGCAATGCGTATATCAAATGTGGTACTGTTTAATCCTGCCCTGCTCCAGATGGCAATGAAGGAACTGAACAATGGTGCCGGTGTATTATCTGGTTGCTCTCAGGAACTCTTTTCAATGCAACAGGCTGAGAGCAGGCTTGAATGTTCTAGATTCACTCATAAAGTCATATGATCTCTAAACCACAAGCTCAGTCAGTGGTGAATGTGTCTATTCACTCTGTTGCAGTGTATTCTCCTAAGCTCTTAGTACAATGCTCTGCACACAGTAAGTACTCAAAAAATACCATTGATTGACTAGTTGATTGATCCATGAGCTTCTTCCTATCTTGCCTTGTTTACAATATCAGTCTCCTTGCTAACCTCCCAGCTGCCTGACTCTCCCCACTCCAGTCCATAGTTCACTCTTCTGCCTGGATCATTTTTCTATAAAAATGTTCAGGCAAAGTTTCTCCAGTCCTCAAGAACTTTCTGTTGTTGCCCATCCACCTCCCCATCAAACAGAAACCCCTCCCCACTGGCTTTAAAGAACACAATTACCTTGCCCCATCCTACCTCTCCTTGCTACTCTCCTCCTACAACCCAGCCCACACATTTCCTCCTCTAATTCCAATTTACTCACTGTGCCTTAATCTAGTCTATCTTGCCGCTGACCTCTCGTCCACATCCTGCATCTGGCCTGGAATGCCTTCTCTCCTCAAATCCGGCAGAATTCTCCCCACCTTCAAAACCTTAATGAAGGCACATCTCTTCCAAGAGGCTTTCCCTAACTAAGCCCTCCTTTCCTCTTCTCCCACTCCCTTCTGCGTCACCCTGACTTGCTCCCTTTATTCATCCCCCTTCCCAGCCCCATAGCATTTATGTCTTATCTTGTCTTATGTCTTGGTAGTATACCTAGAGAGTATTCTTGGTAAAAATGTGGAAGTGGTTTACTATTGCTTTCTTCTGTGCAGTAAACTTTAGTCTCCACCCTCAACTCTCTCTCATGCCACTGCTACCCAGCACAGATGAGTTTTGCCTTGTAGCAGATTCATCCCTCCCACAGATTCATCCCTCCCAAGTCTCCCTCCCAAAGCCGACACTGGCATAGTACTGCAAACTTTTATGTACATATCTATAATTTATTTATTTGTATTAATGTCTGTCTCTCCTTCTAGACTGAAAGCTCACTGTGGACAGGGAATATGTCTATTATATTGTTACAATAAACTCTCCCAAGTTCTTAGTACATTGCTCTTCACACAGTAAGTGCTCAATAAATATGACTGAATGACTTCTTTGTCCTAATAACTGTGCTCTAGGTGCATACACACTCAACAACACATCCAGATTAAGCTGAACCCTTCCCAAAATCATCCAAGTACTGTGGAGAGGTGACTAGTCTGAAAAACATCAACTTTATTCACCCACTGGCACCTGGCAAAGACAGCAAGATTGCATACAGTTGCAGAAAGTAATCAATCAATTAATCGTATTTATTGCACACTTACTGTGTGCATAGCACTGCATTAATCACAAGGGAGAATAAAATATAAATGAATTGATATAAGTGTTCCCTGCCCAGAGTGAACTTACAGTCCAGAGGGAGAGACATGGTGAAAATAATAATTATAATTATAATAGTAGTATTTAAGCATTTAGTGTCATAGGTGAGATCAAGACACAGTGAGAAGGTTAGCACCAGAGGAGTGAAGTGTGTGGCTGGGTTGTAGGAGAGAAGTGAGGTGAGGTAGAAGTGGGAAAGGTGGTGGAGTGCTTTAAAGCCAATGCAAGGAGTTTATGTTTGATGTGGAGGTGGATGGGCAACCAGTGGAAGTTTTCAAGGAATGGGATGACATGTCTTGAACGTTTTTGTAGAAAAATTATCTGGAGAGCAGAGTGAAGTGGGGAGAAACAGGAGGTTGGGAGGTCAGTGAGGAGACTGATGCAGTAATCCAGGGGGATAGGGTGAGTGTTTTAACGTGGTAGCAGTTCAGATGGAGAGGAAAGAGTGGATTTTAGAGATGTCGTGAAGGTGGGATGGACAGGATTTAATGGTGGATTGAATATGTGGGTTGAGTGATAGAGAGGAGTCAAGAGTTAACTCCAAAGTTATAGACTTGGGAGACAGGAAGGATGGTGGTGCCGTCTACAGTGATGGGAAAGTCAGAGGGAGGACAGGGTTTAGGTTCCACATGGGCTCACAGTCTAAATAGGAGGGAGAACAGGTATTGAATCCACCTTTGACAGATGAGGGAACTGAGGCACCAAGAAGTTCAGTGACTTGCAGTAAAGTGGCGGGAGTGGGATTTAAACCCAGGTCCTTTGAATCACAGCTCTGTGCTCTTTCCAACTGGCCACACTGCTTCTCAAATCACAGATATGTACACAAGTCTTATGGGGCCAAAAGTGGGGTAAATCGATATCAAATCCTTAAAGGATACAAATCAAATCCATAAGTGATGCTGAAGACAGAGGGAATAGGGGAAATGAGGGTAAAATAATTTGGAGTGCAGCAATCAGAACTGGGTCAAACTGCCTTGGAGCAGAGGCTTTGGAAAGATTTTGACAAACAACAAAAACAGCATCACATAAGCGGGTAAGAAATACAACAAAGGAGCAAAATGCAATTTTTACATATGAACACTGTGGAAAGACATCGATCACACACTGAAATCTCACAGATGGTGAGGTATATTTGACTCACAGTGATCTAATTTGACTTCATTTTGGGCTCATGGATTAGACTGTAAATTCCTCGAGGGCAGAGATCTTCCTGTCATTCTTCTGGTTGCCTAAGTGCTTTGCAAAAAATACGTACTTAATTAAGAAAGGGTGTTAATGATGATAGAAGATCTGCAGAGAAGTTGTAGTAATCAACCTCTTATAGAGTTGTGAGATCTGGTCCCTCCCCAGGTATCTCGTATAACTTCATGAGCAGCTTCATCATTGCCATCTGTATATCTCATCTAGTTAGCAACAGGAAAGGCACTAATGTTGGTATTTGTTGGTCTTTGTTAAGCGCTTACTATGTGCAGAGCACTGTTCTAAGTGCTGGGGTAGATACAGGGTAATCAGATTGTCCCACGTGAGTCTCACAGCTAATCTCCATTTTACAGATGAGGTAACTGAGGCACAGAGAAGTGAAGTGACTTGCCCACAGTCACACAGCTGACAAATGGCAGAGCCGGGTTTCGAACCCATGACCTCTGACTCCCAAGCCCGGGGTCTTTCCACTGAGCCACGCTTCTTCTCTACACTATCAGGAGTTATAGTAGGAAAGGTATTTTAACTGTCTGTTGATTGTTGTTCATTGCAGCAAATACTTGGGAAAGTGCAACAGAAGCTTCAGACAGGGTCTCTGCCCCCAGGAGGCTTATACCATAATGACTACACAATTATATGCACATACATATATCCATATTGATATCATGCAGTTGCATATATATACATATATTTATATGCAAGTAGTATGTATATAATCATTATGATATTTGTTAGTGCTTACTATCTATTAAGCACTGCTTTAAGTGCTAGGGTAGATATAAGTTAATCAGGTGGGACAAAAATTGGATTCACCATCTAAGGAGGAAGGAAAACAAACATTGAATAGGAGTGAGGTGTCTTCAATTAAATCGGTCACCAAATTCTGTCAGTTCAACCTTCATTACATTGCTAAAATCTGCCCGTTTGTCTCCATCCAAACTGCTTGACATTGATCCCAGCACTTATCCTGTCCAGTGTACAATAGACAGAGTACAGTTCAACAATAAACAGACACATTCCCTGCCAGCAATGAGTTTAAAATCTACACGTGGAAAAAGACATTAATATAATTAAATAAATTGCAGATATGTACATAAGTGCTGTAGGTCTGGGAGGGAGGATGAATAAAGGGAGTCAGGGTGACACAGAAGAGAGTGGGAGAAGAGGAAAGGAAGACCTTAGTCAAGGAAGGCCTCATGGAAGAGGTGTGTTTTCAATAAGGCTTTGAAGCGGGGGAGAGTAATTGTCTGTCGGATTTGAGGAGGGAGGGTATTCCAGCCAAAGGCAGGAGGTGGGCGAGGAGTCAGCGGCAGGATAAATGAGATCGAATCAGAGTGAGAAAGTTAACATTAGAGGAGCGAAGTGTACAGGCTGGGTTGTAGTAGGAGAGTAGCAAGGTGAGGTGGAAGGGAGCAAGATGATTGAGTGCTTTAAATCCAATGGTGAAGCATTTATGTTTGATGTGGAGGTGGATGGGCAACCACTGGAAGTTCTGGAGGAGTGGGGAAACATGTCCTGAATGTTTTGTAGAAAAATGATCCAGACAGCAGAGTGAAGTATGGACTGGAGTGGGGAGAGACAGGAGGCTGGAAGGTTAGCAAGGAGTAGCTACAGTAATCAAGGTGGGATAGAATATTTGTTAAGTGCTTACTTTGTGCAGAGCACTGTTCTAAGTGCTGGGGTATACAGGGTAATCAGGTTGTCCCACATGAGGCTGACAGTCTTAATCCTCATTTTCCAGATGAGGTAACTGAGGCACAGAGAAGTTAAGTGACTTGCCCACAGTCACACAGCTGCCAAGTGGCAGAGCTGGGATTTGAACCCATAACCTCTGACTCCCAAGCCCGTGCTCTTTCCACTGAGCCACACTGCTTCTCTATTAACGTGGTAGCAGTTTGGATGGACAGGAAAGGGTGGATTATAGTGAAGTTGTGTGGGTGAAACCAACAGGATTTAGTGATGGATTGAATATCTGGTTTGAGTGAGAGAGAGGAGTCAAAGATAACACCAAGATTATGGGCTTGTGAGACAGGAAGGATGGTGTGCCGTCTACAGTGATGGGAAAGTCACAGGGAGAGCAGGATTTGGGAGGGAAGATAAGGAATTCTCTTTTGGATATTTTAAGGTAGAGGTGACGGGACATCCAAGTAGAGATGTCTTGAAGGAAGGAAGAAATGTGAGATTGCAGAGAGGGAGAGAGATCATGGCTGGAGATGTAGATTTGGATATCATCCTCAAAATGTTGGTAGTTGAAGCCATGGGAGAAAATGCATTCTTCAAGGGAGTGGGTATATCTGGAGAATAGAAAGGGACCAGAACTGAACTGAGGGACATGCAGAGTTAGGGATTGGGAGGAGGGGGAGCCTGAAAAGTAGAATGAGAATGATCAGCCAGAAAGCGTTACCCTTGCACTTGGATTTGCATCCTTTACTCACCCCACCCTTAGCCCCGCAGCACTTATTTACATATTTATAAACCACATTATAATTATTACAAATTATTTATTTATATTGATATTTGTCTCCCCCTCTTGAACTTAAGCTCACTGTGGGCTGGGAATGCATCTATCAGCTCGGTTGCATTATGTCAATCAATTGATCAATCAACCAGTATTATTTATTAAGCACTTACTATGTGCAGAGCACTGTACTCAATGCTTGAGGGAGTTCAATACAACGGAAATTGCAGATAGGTTCTCTCCCAATATCAAGCTTACAGTCTAGAGGGGGAAACATATTAATATGAATAAATAATATATTATACATACTTTAAAAATATGTACATAAATGCTGTATACTCTCCCAAGTGCTTTGTCCAGCACTCTGCACACAGTAAGTTCTTAATAAATGAAGTTGACAGATTGATTTGCTCAAGGTCACACAGCAGATGACTAGCGGAGCTGGGTTCAAAACCCAGGTCCTTTGACACCCAAGCCTGTGCATGTTCCACTAGGCCAAGCTGCTCCTGTATATATGCATTTGCCAGAGAAGGATATAAATAAATATTTAAGTGTTAGAGGTGCCTAATGGGTTGATGTGGCTAGGAGTGTTGGAAGTTGAATGGGGAAAACTTGTTGGAGAAGGTGGAATTTTGAGAACTTTAAAGGTGACAAGAGCCGTGATCTGTGGAATTAGGTGGGGGACAGCATGAGTGAGGGACAGAAATGGGAGAATTGTCAGGAAGGTACATCTAGATGGTAAGCATGAGAGGAACAAAGAGACCAAACTAAAGAGGAATGGGTGAAAAAGGCTGATATGTAAGATACAGAGAATTGTTGGAGGAAACTGAGGCATGGAAAACTTAAGAGGCTCGCTCAAGGTCACGCAGCGGGTAAGTAGTCTTGTGTTCTAGACTATAACCTCATCCTCTAGACTATAAGCTCATTGTGTTCATAGAGTGTGTCTGCCTACTCTCTTGTACTGTACTCTATGTGCTGGTATAGTGCTCTGCTCATAGTAAGCGCTCGATAAACACCACTGATTCATTGAGGTGGTGGTGTCAGGATTGGTGTCAGTGACTCCGAGGCCCGTGCTCTTACCACTAGACTGTACTACTATTCAACCTATTTTTCACATCTTCCTCCCTTAGGGCTGATAGGGGATTCACAGATTCAAAGAAGAGAAAGGGAGAGACATGGGGGATAGGATAGAACAAAAGCTATATAGGGTTTTGAAAAGGGAGTCAATTCTTTCCCATGAGGCCACAGCAATATGTGATGAGGAGGTCTCAGTAAAGATAGAGGTGGGGAAAAGGGAAAGTTGCAAGGGAGGCAGGAGAGCGCCAAATCTTCATGATGATGAGGAGAGAGGGATGTTCAGGCCAGGGACAGTTCAAGAATGAAAGAGAGTTTATCCTTAATGGGACAAGGGTTCCATGAATCCCAGAAGAATGGAGATGAGGGGGTGGGGAGGTTTTATTTCTAGTCATCTGCTGTGTGACCTTGAGCAAATCAATCTGTCAACTTCATTTATTAAGAACTTACTGTGTGCAGAGTGCTGGACAAAGCACTTGGGAGAGTATACAGCATTTATGTACATATTTTTAAAGTATGTATAATATATTATTTATTCATATTAATATGTTTCCCCCTCTAGACTGTAAGCTTAATATTGGGAGAGAACCTATCTGCAATTTCCGTTGTATTGAACTCCCTCAAGCATTGAGTACAGTGCTCTGCACATAGTAAGTGCTTAATAAATAATACTGGTTGATTGATCAATTGATTGACATAATGCAACCGAGCTGATAGATGCATTCCCAGCCCACAGTGAGCTTAAGTTCAAGAGGGGGAGACAAAGCTTCTGTAATGTAGTCAATTGACCAGCATCCGATTAACACTTGTAGAAACACCTTGATTGGGTAGGAACTATAGATCATCAGTCAATCAGTGGTGTTTAATAATGTTGGTATTTGGTATTTGTTAAGCACTTACTATGTGCAGAGCACTGTTCTAAGTGCTGGGGTAGATACAGGGTATTCAGGTTGTCCCACTTGAGGCTCACAGTTAATCCCCATTTTACAGATGAGGTAACTGAGGCACAGAGAAGTTGAGTGACTTGCCCAAAGTCACACAGCTGACAAGTGGCAGAGCCGGGATTCAAACCTATGACCTCTGACTCCCAAGCCCAGGCCCTTTCCGCTGAGCCACGCTGCTTCACTCCGTGCAGATCCCTTGGGAGAGTACAGGACAGGAGAGTTAGTAGACATGATCCTTGCCCTCAAGGAGATATGAGGAAAACACATTTGTTTAAACCCCCATTCCCTCTTTTCCAATTCCCTTCAGTGTCACCCTTTCACTTGGATTTGCACTGCTTATTTACCCATCCTTCACTGTCTTTCCACAGTGCTTCTGTACATACCTGTAATTTATTTCTTTACATTAATGTCTTTCTCCTCCTCTAGAATGTAAGCTCCTTGTGGACAGGGAATATGTCTACCAACTCTGTTACACTGTACTCTTCCAAGTGCTTAATAAATTGCTCAGCACCCTGCAAGTGCTCAATAAATATTTATTGATAGTTATAAAGGGAGGTGATGTTAAGTTACTGTAAGTAATACATTTTAAAAAGCAGCCATTGCCCATATCTATGTACTCCTGGAAGGCGGCAGAGATGAATGGATCATCCTAGTGAGCAGTAATCAGAAACAGACAGCTTTTTTAGAGCACAGACTTTACACAGTTCATGAGAGGTAAAAGACAGAATCAGAAACAGCCCCAGAAACCGCAAGTAGCCCTTGCAACAACACAGCAAAGAACCATCTTTTTGTCTGCATAACATAAAGAGGAAGGGCCATAATTGAGGACCAATAATACCTCTGAACAAATGGATAATGGAAACTGGGGAAACTACTGCTTTCTCCATAAAATATATTATGTGCAATTATGAATTAATTGGGGTTTTGGCCATTTCACTAAATAAATATTAATTGAAATAGCAGGTCAAATTAAATCTTTCTATTAAGCTTTAATCCATTTTCCATCTACTTCCTTGGAGGGGATGCTGTAGCAGGTTTTATGTTATGTACAGCACAAAGAAATGCATTTGCCCCCAACTTTCTAACACTGTTATCATCTTTATGACTTTCTTTCACCATTTGAGCTGATACACAGCCCTTTCCTGTGCTTGAGCACTGAAGGAAAAATCATACATCAAGATAACAGCAACTTTCTGGTATGCTTTTACAAGGGAGCAAAAGAAAAATAATCCTGCCCACTACCTAAATAATTGTTATAACTACACATAATTTCTAATCAGAGGTTAGAGCAAGGTTGTTGATGGAAATGTTGTGGGCTACTCAAAGGGCCCCGTGTGCAATTCTTGTATCCTTCTCAAACCTATATTTCAGCCTCACAGATAAATAAAAAAAAACCCAAAAGCTTACCAATCCACCCTCACTGCAATTTATTCAACTTGTTCTACCTCATAAAATAAATTAGATCAAGATTCTTGACTGCTGCTCTGCCCAGTGGAAACCACTAGTGCTAAGATTAGTCAATCTCATCACACAGGTTCTCAGTCTCAAGGTCTTCTTGAGGGGACTGAGGCTCGAGCAGCATTTATGGCAGAAGACTCCATCATACGTTAGTACATCTCTCCATCTTTTAGGCATGACACCATCTATAAAACCGCAACAATTGTGGTAGGGTTTATCCTGTCTCAATGGTTATAAAATGCTGTCCTCTTTAGTCTCTCTACTCCCATTCCTTTTTGGTAATTTGTAGAAGTGAAGGCATCTTTTTTATTTCAATGAGATGCATTCCTTCCATTTTGAGCCTCAATTCTTTTCTAACTTCCATGGCTATTTTCCAACACAGAGACACACATGCAACATTAAATAAGGGCTTTCTCTTGTCCTGCTTCTTAGTAACTTAGTTGCTGGAAACTTCTCAGGACAGAAATTCACAGCAGGCAATAAAATGATGCTGATCATTTGAAAGAAAACCCTCTATTTTAGATTAAATGAACAAAATGATCATATTAGAAGTTGCTTCCTGGGGACAGAACACTCCTGATCCTGGCAGTCGATGGGATTTTTCAAGGGTGTTTTTTTGGCTCTTCTCCCCATTCCACTCAGTTGGAGGAAGATTCCCATCCACACTGGAAACTTCCTTGGGCTCAACAGCTTTGGGACTGGGAAGGTAGCACAGGCCTGGGATCAAGAGCCAGGGACAGGAATGGGGCCAGTCTGAACCACCACACAACAGTGCATGAAGTCCTCCATCCACCCAGCACCTCAGCAGCATAGCCAAACCTGATGCTGACTGCAGAGTGAGGAGATACAGTGCACTTCCCCAAGACTGAGAGAGCAGGATCCACCTGGTTCTGAGGCCTCGTGACAACCCCATAGGGAAAATCAGGTCTCCTGCCCTTCAAAGGTGGGTCCAAGTGGTGAGGGAAGAACCCCTATGCTGCAGCAATGCCTGGCTGCTTATTAGGCACTGCGCTCTCACATTCCTGGTGAGAAGAGAGGGGCAGAGCAGGGTGAAGGGGGAGACTAACTTCTGTCAATGCCAGCCCTCTCTCTTCCTATTCCCTCCTCTCCATTCATATTCCCTCCTCTTTCTAACCATTCCCTCCTCTCCCATCCCATTCCCTCTCTTCCCTTCCCATTCCTCACTTCCCCCCACCTCTCACTATCTTCCTCATCTCCCCCTTCCCTTTCCACTCCCTCCCCTCCCTTTCCATTATTTCTTCTGTCTTACTCTTCTTTACTTTTTCCTTCATTTACCCCCTTTCTTCTGATTCTTTTTCTCCCTCCACTTTCTTTCTTTCCCCTCTTCCTTTCCACCCCTTTCCTTCATTATTCTCCCTTCCCATTTTTTCACCTGCACTGGCAGCAAAAGTTGTTACTGTTGTTATGTTACTATGTTACTATGAAACACCTGTTCAGAACAGCGATGTCGCATTACCATAACATCGAGTCATATGTGAACACCATAAAACCTGTTACACCTGGGCTCCTTAGGGAGTGGAGGATTGTATATCTAGTCTAGCAAGGGTGAGTTGAGGGATGTGACATTTAAAGCCATTAGATACACACATTAATGTATGTTTAAATTATTTGTGCACCAACAGTTCAAGGGTTTAACATCTTTGGCTTCTCTGCCCCAGAAGATTGCCAACCTCTGCCTTCGATTTATGTTGTATGCCTACTCACCCGGATTCATTCTCAGAAAGTTATCTTAGCAATGAGTATAGACAGCATGAAACACTATGAAAAATATCTTTCTCTCCATCCTTATGGCTACCATGGTGGTTCACTGCTTGGCTGAATCACTTTGCCATTCTTACTGGTCCCCAACCTCTATTCTTATCACTCTAGCTACACAAAGATTCCTGGGTCATCTTCATAGAGAACTTTACAAAAACACCCTACACACACCTCCTTGCAAATCCCAAATAGTTACTCATTTCATTCATTCATTCATTCATTCATTCATTCATTGGATTATATTTATTGAGTGCTTACTGTGTGCAGAACACTATACCAACCAATTGGGATGTACAATTCAGCAACAGATAGAGACAATCCTTGCCCACAGTGGGCTCACAGTCTAGAAGTGGGGAGATAGACATCAAAATAAGTCAACAGGCATCAATATAAACAAATAGAATTATAGATATATACACATCAAAACAAGTAAATAGGCATTTTAGTTTCCATATCAAACGGGAATACTAGCTACTGGATTTGAGGCTCTCCATCAGCTCTTTTCTACTTATGTTACCACTCTCTTCTTCCACTACACCATGGCTTGCCCTCTTCACTATTTCCAAGGTAACCTCCTAGTTGTGAGCTCCCCAAGGGACAGGGACCATGTCTGATTTGCAACAGGATATTCTTTCCCATTGTTTAGTCCAGTGGCCTGCACATAGTTAAGTGCTTACTACTACTTCTGCTGCTGCTGCTACTACTACTATTACCATATCATTCTAACCCAACCCGTTTCCTGGAGAGTGGGTATTGGTCCCCGTTTTTAGTTCAGGTTTATTATCAGTTCCTATCATATTAAGATCCTTTATTTTCAGTCAATATTTGTCTATTATATTGATGATGATGAATCTTAGCAGGATAAAATTTTCTTGAACACTTTTCCATAACACAGATAAGTGATTGTTAATACAATACATATTGTTTAATCAGAGGCTAGAGCACCCCCTCTAGACTCTAAGCTCATTGCAGGCAGGGCATGTGTTCGCTCATTGTATTGTACTCTCCCAAGTGTTTAGTACAGTACTCTGCAAACAGTAAGCTCTCAGTAAATACGATGGACTGACTGACTGACTGACAAGAAAGTGTGTAGGCTATTGGTCTAGACTGGAGACTTATCTAGACTGTAAACTCATTATGGGCAGAGAATGTTTTTGTTCATTGCATTGTACTCTCTCATGCATTTAGTACAGTGCTCTGCAGACAGTAAGCTCTCAGTAAATATGATGGACTGATTGCCTGCCTGACTGACTAGAAGGTGTGTAGGCCATTGCTCTAGACTGTAGACTGCTCTAGACTGTAAGCTCTTGGTGGGCAGGGAATGTGTCTACCAACTTTGTTTCATTGTAGTCTCCCAGGCGCTTAGTACAGTGCTATGTAACCACTGCTTAATAATAACCATTGAATGATTATTTTACAAGCCTAAAAGAGGTCAATAGGAATTTTCCTATCTTTCCTGATGTCAAATATGGTATGTGTATATTTATATATATACATATATATATTCATATATATATCATAGAAATTGTTACTTCCAAGCACTCCAGTGCAATTGTTGATGGTTCTCACCACCTCTCTCAGTAGTGATATCTGTAGCAACTGAGCAGCAACAGGAGTAGGAGCTGGGGAAAGGGCTCCTGGAAGGAGAAGCACAGTAGGAAAGAAGAGAAGGGATCTTGGGAGACTGGAGGGCTAGGACCTGAGAATGTGGAAACATCTGTCCATCTGTCTAGCCAGAGCCAGGTCGTGGGGGACAGAGTCTAGCTGCCCAGGGATGGGACAAGGAACTGCTGCAGGAGCAGTGAGACTGATTCACTGAGGAACAGGAGTAGGGTGGGAGTAGGCACAAGGGCAGTAATAATGATAATAATAATTATTATGGTATTTGTTAAGCACTTAATATGTTCCAGGCACTGATCTAAGTTCTGGGGTAGATACCAGATAACTGAGTTGGACACAGTCCATGTGCCATATGGGACTCAGAGTCTTAAACCCCATTTTACAGATGAGGTACCTGAGGTCCAGGGAAGTTAACTGACTTGCCCAAGGTCACACAGCAAACAACTGGCTGAGCTGAGAATAGAACCCATGACCTTCTGACACTCAGGCCCATGTTCTATGCACTAGGCCATGCTGCCTTTCACATGACTTTGTGCAGATAGGGCATTTCTGCTCCACCAATATGTATACATCAGTGATGTATGAAACCTGGTACTGCTGCAGTGGAATTTGTTTCCACCTTTAATTTGACATGCACATAAGGGTGCTTTTGGCCCCTGGACTTGTCCAGAGGTAATACCTGTCTGCGATACTTGTTTGTCTTTATTGATTTCTTAGTAATGGCATTTTAGTCTTTCCTTTAATTCTAAAGAAAAAATTGCAGCAGAACTCCAAATCTATCCCAAATCCCCCAAATGGACTTATTTATAAAGAAGGTAAAAGTTTTTCTTATCCAGATTGCACTAAGGAGTTGGAACAACAATATCTATTCTAAACACACAACTTGTATAGATACCAGTGGGGGTTCACCCACAGCATGGGTATAGAATAAGTAGCTGAGAGATCTTCAGTGCAGACCAGAGATAATTTTATCCTAAATTTACATAGTTAATTAATGACAAAATGTTTTATGCAATAATGACCACCCAAATATAATCAGCACTGTAAATTTCCCCTTTGCAAGACTTACTTTAAGTCTGTTAGGAATGTTTTAATTCCTTTCTTTCTAACTTAAGAACAGTAAATCATTCAGAAGTCCTTATTTCCATCAACCTGATCTAATATTTCACTTACTATTGTATCTCAGCACTTTAGGCTCACAAATGCTGATATGTCAAAAAATTCTTCTTTTGGCTCAAGGTGCTCATCAGCCATCTGGAACTGCTTCCCTAGTCTCATCCATTATGCAAATTATGTGTAGTATTCGTTATGTTCCATCTACTGATACTAATACATTAATGTGGATGTTACAGCTTCAGCCCCCAAGAAGGCATTGACTTCTCATCCGTCATTGGCTTGAGATCACACCCCATTACTTTTAATGGTTCTCTGGCATTTAAGGTCACTACATCATTAATACAGCAGGCTTTGGCAATTCAAATAAAACAGACGGTTCATGCATTCCTCTATATGCAACTTTTTTAAAAACTCAAATGGAATTTCCATCATATGGCAAGAGATAACCTTACTATTAACAGAATAAAATAAAAACAGCTCAGTAGTCCTGAATAGCATTTCTTATGTTCTTAGAATGAGTTACTAGGAGGAAACCTGAGGCTTTAGAGGAAGAGATTGGGGATATTGGATAGCCAAAGCATAACCATGAGAATGGTTATCCAAGAAGACGAACGTCATTTGAGTTGCCCAGGCAACTTGGTACCACTGTCAGGAGACTGTCAGGAGATGGTAAGCCCTCCTTTCCTCTTCTTCCATTTCCTTCTACATTACCTTGACTTACTCCCTTTATTCATCCCCTCTCCCAGCCCACAGCACTTAAGTACAGACCTATAATTTTATTTATTTATATTAATTCCTGACTCCATCTCTAGACTGTAAGCTTGTTTTTGGCAGGGAATGTGTCTGTAATATTATTATATTGTACTCTCCCAAGTGCTTAGTAGAGTGCTCTGCACACAGTAAGTCCTCAATAAACATAAATGACTATCATTGTCAGTGATGAAAGTAGAATCACTCAATAGATGGTAATTTTTGAGCACTTAATGAGCAGAACACTGTACTTAGCACTTGGAAGAGTATAATAGAGTAGGTAGACAAGATTCTTGCCCTCAAGGAGCTTACAGTCTAGCAAAGGAAACACATTAAAATAAATTACAGGTAGGCAGAAGCAACAGAGTATGAGGATACGTATATAAAAGCTGTTTGGTCTGAGTATCTAAGCACTTACGTCCATACCCTCTAAGTGCATAGGTGATCCAGAAAGAAGGGAGAGTAGGGAGATGAAAGATTAATCAGGGACTTTTATTAGGACTTTGAAAATGGGGAAGGTGGTGGTTTGTCAGATATGAAGGGTGAGGGAGTTCCAGGTAGGAGGGAGAGAGTGAACAAGGGGTTCACAGCATGAGAGATGAGAGCAAGGTCCAACAAGTAGGTTGAATGCCAAGGAATGCAAAGTTGCCTTCTGGGTTATAGTGGGAAAGGAATGACATTAATTTGGAAGGGCTGAGCTGACTTGAGTGCCTTAAATTAAGCCAGTGGTGGAGAGTTTCCATTTACTAATAATAACATAATATTTGTTAGAGAAGCAGCATGGCTCAGTGGAAAGAGCACGGGCTTGGGAGTCAGAGGTCATGAGTTCAAATCCCGGCTCTGCCACTTGTCAGCTGTGTGACTGTGGGCAAGTCACTTAACTTCTCTGTGCCTCAGTTACCTCATCTGTAAAATGGGGATTAACTGTGAGCCTCACGTGGGCCAACCTGATTACCCTCTATCTACCCCAGTGCTTAGAACAGTGCTCGGCACATAGTAAGTGCTTAACAAATACCAACATAATAATAACATAATAATTATGGTATTTAAATGTTTACTATTTGCCAGACACTGTACTGAGTGCTGGGGTGGGTACAGGCAAATATAGTTGGACACAGACCTTGTCCCGCAAAGGGCTCACAGTCTTAATCCCCATTTTACAGATGAGGTAACTAAGGCACAGAGAAGTCAAGTGACTTGCCCAAGGCCACACAGCAGACAAGTGGTGTAGAAGGGATTAGGACCCATTACCCTCTGACTCCCAGGCCTGTGCTCTATCCACTATGCTAAGATGGATGGGCAACGACTGGAGGTTTTTGAGGAGTGGGGAGATATTAGATAAATTGTCCAGGCTTCAGAGTAAAGTATGGACTGGAGAGGGGAGAGATTGGAGGGAGGGAGGTCAGAGAGGAGACAGATGCACTAGTCAAGGCAGGTTATAACAAATGCTCGGACCAGCATAGTAGCAGTTTGAATGGAGAGGAGGTGGTGGATTATAGAGGTGCTGTAACTTCCTGGTATACCCAGGCATTTCATTCATTCATTCAGTCATATTTATTGAGTGCTTACTGCATGCAGAGCACCTATACTAAGCACTTGGGAAAGTACAGTACAGCAATAGACACATTCCCTGGCAACATTAAGCTTATAGTCTAGACTCTCAAGAGAGGGTCATAGTCACTCTCCCGAGTACCTAGCTTAGTCCTCCATACCCATAGGTGGAGGTACCTAGTGAATGAAAACTTCTCCTCCCTGAGGCATTGCTGTCTCACCATACCCACCTCCACCTCTTCCCCTGCCACCACCATTAGCCCTGGGCAGCAGAGACAAAAGGGAAAAAGAACTTGCCTGCCCTGTGAACAGCCTAACTTCTCCACCATCAGTGAATGTGGTATCTGTCATAGAGAATGCTATTGTCCCATGCCAACACCTTCTATGTGGTCCCCATTTTCTGCTGGCTGGTTATAGGGCCATAGAAGTGAAGGTTGTGGATTGGATTTTCCCATGAACTATCTCTGGACCTCCACTCCCTTCCCATGACTATTCTAGGCTCATTGTGGGGGCAGATGAAGCAGTGTAGCTTAGTGTATAAAGCACAGGCCAGGGAATCAGAAGGACCTGGGTTCTAATCCCAGCTCTGCTACATCTCTGCTGAATAATCTAGGGCAAGTCACTTAAGTTTTCTGGGCCTCAGTTACCTCATCTGTAAACTGGGAATTAAGAGTGTGAGTCCCATGTGGGACAGGGACTCTGTCCAACCTGATTAACTTGTATCTACCCCAGCACTCAGTACTGTGCTTGGCACAGAGAAGCAGTTAACAAGTACCATTATTATTAATAGATGGCACAATTGGTACATCCTGCCCAAGCCCTGTGCCAGCCCCTCAATGGTCACCCTGTGTCAGGCAGCAGGAAAAGCTCCCTGTATGCCAAGGGGAGGCCTGTACCCACTCCTCTACTTAGTCCAGAATCCTGGTGTTCCCCTCCCAGGTCAGTGCCCAGTCTGGAGCAAGTGCAGAAGTGGGTCATGGACCTAGGGCACAAGGAGGCTTGGGGTTTCCAAATAAATTATTCCAATCAATTATTCAAACAATAGTAGGTATTGGGCACTTACTGTGTGCAAAACACTGTACTAAGCATTTGGATTAGAGTATCAATTAATATTTTTCTCTTGATCTAGGAGAAATATGTGCCCTGACATATATGACATCAGGTGGCATATCATCAATTAAGCCTGGCCCCTTGCAAATGTTCATGATGGATGCTAATTTACCCATACCTTCAAATAGTCTTTGTGAACCTAGGCCTTTTCCTTCATCCTAGAACCTCTAGCAATTGCCACTGCTCTCTGCCTTCTTGACACCTGGGTCAGGGGCCCTGAGAGGGCCAAAGGATGAGGTACCAGTGATCCTGAAGGAAGCAGAAGGCTATCAAAAACAGTATTAGGTGTGAAAATTCTGGTAGAACTCCTTAGCCTTAGGAAGAGCAGCAGACTCCAAGCTGCAGTGGGAAGTTGCTAGTCCAGAGAAAGCACTCTCCCTCTGCCCTTTCCCCTACATTCCCCAGCCAGACTGATGCCTGATTGAGATTTCTGCCATGGCTCAGAATGCATAGATTTATTTCCTTTGGATCTTTGGTATGAAAGGACCAAGTTAGCCTCTTGACATAATGATTGCTCTGTCAATTGAAGTGGCAGATATTAAGAGTTTCTTTTCACTTTTACTCTGTAACTTTTTTTTCCTCTTTCCTCCTTTGACTTTACCCTTTTTCAGTGTATTAGTCTGACCCAATCCATTCTGAGTGCTGTCACCTTTTTGATGTTTAAGTGCATGGCCACTACATCACATTTGGTACTATATTTTCCTTGGGATATCCCATTTTATAGAGCTCTTGGATGCCCATCTCCAATACCTAATGTCTATGAAAGTAATATCACCACTGTAAAAACAAATGTTTGTGTTTTTCTATACAAAAGTTTACAGTCAGTCAGCTAAAGGTGAAGAAATCCATTACTATAATTTCTTAGTGTTCCGGCCACTCTTTTGTTAAGAATTGCACTTGTTTATTTGTGTCAGATTTAAAGGCAGAAATATGCATAATTATAGCTCACTTAGAATTGGGAAGTAGTGCTGAAATTGGATATGCATCCCTTTAGTCACCCACCAATTCATATATACAATTAAAAATTAAAAATTCAAAAAAACTGAGCATGTTTACTTTTCAGTCATTCTCAGATATCTTAATTAACATGTACTTTAGGGCATATTACTGAAATAGAGAATAAAATGCTCTATTACCAAGGCAGGAAGAAAAAATAAGCAAGCTGAACTTCCATTGTCACAATGAAAATTATACTTTTGACCCAAAGTCATAATTTAGAGACAAAAACAGGCTTCAGGAAAAGGGAAAACATAATGAAATAACGAGCAATCTGCCTCCAGATTCAAGGATGTAATTTACACACAATAAAAGCTGTATCTGAACAGATATAGAAGATGGAGTTTGAACTCTGGGATTATATTTCAAAGAAGTTTACTTATATATTGTATAGCACATTATATATATGGAGAGAGAGAGAGAATGCATACTGTTATATTGATACTATTTCTTATTATAGTAAATAGCATTATAATGCTATGGGGCTGAGGGTGGGGATAATTGACCAGGAAATTGAAAACCAAATCAAGATGGCCAGCACATCCTTTGGAAGACTGTTAAACAAGAATTTGGTCACAACCTGGTATCAGTTTCCAGACCAAACTAAAGATTAAGAGAGGTAGTGCTAATCCAACATTTTCTAGGGCTATGATACCTGGACTCTACACAGGTGTCACATCCAGCTCCTTTGAGCAGTTCCACCAGTTCCATTTATGAGCCAAACTCAAAAATGAATGGCAAGACAGAATCACAAGCAATTAAGTTTTGCAACATACTCAGTCCCCCTCTCCCTTGAGCACCTATGCTGGGTGGGACATGTGAGGAAAATAAGTTATGGCAGGACACCGAAACAGTTGCTGTGTGGAGAGCTAAATTTGGAAAATTGAAATAATAATAATAACTCTAGTATTGGTTAAGTGCTTACTATATGCCAGGCAAGTGCTGGGGTGTATACAAGCAAGTGAAAGCAAAAACTACGAGGGCAGAAGAAGCATTTTAGTAACACAATAAAGAGAAGCCTCAGATGTTGCTCTATCGCAACTGAAAACTGGGAGTCCAACTGCTGAGAACAAACTGGAATTGTGTACTATCAGTAAAGAAGTGACTTTCTTTGAGCAAAAGCTTCCTAAGAAACAAGAGATCAAGAGGCAAAATAGAATTAAAAAAAACAAACACCAGGTCCTGCAAATATTTAGCAGGACAGCACAAACCAAATAAGGAACAGTTTTATTTGCACAATGAAGCTAGGACCTTGTGTGTTTTGCATTGGCCCTTTCAGCCACATTCACACTCATAGATGAACTTTACCATCAGTGGTGTCTTTGAAAACAAGGCAAAATAAAATATAAAATATAATCAATATAATGTAATATCTATAACTTATTTTAACATCTGTTTCTCCGTATAAATTGTAAGCTCACTGTAGGCAGGGAAAGTTTTTACCAACTCTTTGGTGTTTCATTCTCTTAGGTGCTTAGTACCGTGTTCTGCACACAGTTAATATTCAATAAATATGATTGATGATTGATAACATTGTTGGTCTCTGTGCTGCATAAGTAACAGAATTCCATGACAGCATTTAGCTCTGGTTTGCAAATATAAATTTCCAGTTGTTTATATGGCTTCCGTGGTGGAGGCTGATAAATCACCTCAGTTTTCTTTGAACTCATTGTTCACCCATAATGCCCAGTTGATTCAATGAAGTTGCTGTGCATGCCTTTTTGGATCTAACTTCTTAGTACTTGGGCATCTGCATACAGAAAAATATTAAATGATTGTTTCTAGAATTTGGGGTAATGCACAGTCTTTTTATCATTATTATTATTATTATTATTATTTTATGGTATTTGTTAAGTGCTTACTATGTGCCAGGTACTGTGTAAGTGCTAGGGTAGATACAAGCTCATCAAGTTGGACACAGTCCATGTCCCACATGGGACTCACAGTCTTAATTCCCATTTTACAGGTGAGGTAACTGAGACACAGAGAAAAGAAGCGACTTGTACAAGGACACACAACAGGCAAGTGGTGGAGTCAGAATTAGAATCCAAGTCCTTCGAACTCCTAGGCCCATGCTCTTTGGAAGAATTCCCAAGGGCAAAAAACATATTCTACCAACTGAATCAGTCTCTTGTTGTGTCTTCCAGCATGACTACATAGAATAATTTGAACAAGATCAAGCACACATCACATCTCTGCTTTACCCCAGTCACACAGTTATGAAGTAGACTCAGAATCTTGATGACCCTTTCAGGGCAGCCGTATTTGCTTAGTAATTTTCAGAGTCCAGATCTGCTGATGATACCAAATTAGTAACTTAATCTTACAAATTGCCTTATAGAATCAGTCAAGAATAATTTTCCTTAAGACTGCCATTTCAAGGGACTACTTAAAAACAACCACTTTACAAGTGATTTCACTAGATTCGAGACAGTAATCATGTAAATCATAACTCCCTTTATTTTGTGTCATTATGTTACACGGTTTTCTTTGACAAGAGCATTAGTATTAACCAAGACACTATGTTAGCAAATAAGATGTCAATATATTTCTACATGTCTGTCTTAAATGGCCATCTAAATTCCACAGTTCCCCTCTCTCTTAAATGAAGGATATTTATTATCAAATATAACCATCACTTTCAAGTATGTAAAGGATATCTAAGTTCAAGAGAAGTATCATGGCCTAATAGAAAGAGCACAGGCTTGGGATTTAGAGGGCATTGTAATACCAGCTCTGCAACTTCTCTGCTGTGTGATCTTGGGCAAGTCATTTAACTTCTCTGTGCTTTAGTTGTCTCTTCTGCAAAATGGGTATTTAAATACCTGTTCACTCACCTACTCAGTGAGCCCCATGTGGGTCCTGATTACCTTTTATCAGCACTCAGTACGGTTCTTGGCACATAGTAAGTGCTCAACAAATACTATTCTACTACTACTGAAGAAGCATGGCTTAGTGGCAAGAGCCCGGGCTCGGGAGTCGGAGGCCGTGGGTTTTTATCCAGCCTCTGCCACTTGTCTGCTGTGTGACCCTGGGCAAGTCACTTAATGTCTCTGTGCCTCAGTTACCTCATCTGTAAAATGGGGATGAAGACTGTGAGCCCCACGTGGGACAAACTGATAAACTTGTATCTACTCCAGCGCTTTTGCTTGGCATGTAGTAAGCGCTTAACAAATGCCATCATCATTATTATTATTATTATTACTAATTATTATGATGATTATATTGTTATTATTATTATTGAGAAAAAATAATTCTTTTTTTTTAAAGAAAGAATTAAGGACAAAAATCAATTTATTTTTTCAGAAAACTGACAATTATCAAAGATGACAAAATGCCTAATTGACAATGCCGTTGACTGTGAATCAGTTTTATAAGATCTTTTGAGATTCCATCTCATTCCATGACTGGAGACAGGAGAGATGGGAATGGGGCATAGTGAATAGGTTAGCTTGAGAGAAACAAAGGGAGTGAGTTGCAGTGTAGTGGGAGAAGGAAATAGAAGGGAGAAAGCTGATTGAATGCCTTAAAGTCAGTGGTAGGGAATTTCTGAATCATGTAGAGGGAGGTGGGTAGCAAAAGAACATTTTGAGGAACTTCAATCCCACCTGTATTTTGCATAAATGAAGTTGCTCATATATTTCCCTGTTAAATTTGTTACCTATAGTACTTATTGCACTTGTTGTTTCTCTACTGAGGCCCACTATAGCCCAAAACAGGATTGCAATTCTGGGAGCATATGGTTAATGATGCTCATCAGTGGTATTTCCAGGAAGACTGGCTAGTATCTTTCAAGAGAGAATAATAAGATCCCACGGAGAGCAATCAGCTCTCTCTCCTTTCTTCTTGAATTGTTCATAATGGTAATTTCCTTGAAAACCATGGCATTCCTTCAGTATTTCAAAAATTGAGGAAGGGTCCGAGATGGCTATTAAGCAGCATGTTGCCTCCTTACTTATAGATTTCTGCTAGTATGCAATCAGATCTGTGCGCTTAGTCAGTCTTCATGGTTTTCACTTCAGTGGTGGCTTCTTGAAATGCTGAAGCAAAAATCAGGTCTTTACTTGTTGGCAGGCAAAGTATTGTTCATAGAACATCATCTTGAATGGTGTGAGGTGTGTTAAGGAGCCTCTCAAACTCAATGAAGTGTGCTGCAAACCATTAGGATTTCTTCCTTGTGAAAAGCAGAGAGGTATCTCTACTCTTCAGTAAAGCTATGGTGATATGTGTGATTCCAAATACACATTTTCATGATGTATAGGGATTCTTGGGTTGGTTCCTATTTGTATAGCCTTATGCCTCTTCAGCTTTGTCTTAATAATGATAACAGTGAAGATAATAATGTATTTGTTAAATGTTTACTATGTGCCAAGCACTGTATTAAATGTTGGGGTAGATTTAAGATAACTGAGAAGAAGCATGGCCTTGTGAAAAGAGCACAGGCCTAGGAGTCAGAAGACATGAATTCTAATACCAGGTCTGCCAATTGCTTGCTGTGTGACCTTAGGTAAGTCACAACTTCTATGTGCCTCAGTTCTCCTGTTGTCCCTCTATTTAGACAGTTCGTCCCATGAGGGTCGAGGGCCATGTCCAACCTAATTAACTTGTTCCTACCCCATCACTTACAACAGTGTTTGGCACATTAAGTGTTTAACAAGTACCATTCAAAATAAAAAGAAGAAGAAGAAGAGGAAGAGGAAGAGTTTGGGCAGGACAGAAGATTCTATGAGATACAGGAAAAGGAGCAAAATCAGTTTCTCCTCCCATGATCCATCCACACTCCATGGGCTAATTACCTAGCAAAAATTTATTGCTGAGAAAGTTTTAGAGTTATAAATTATTCTTCCATTAATGGGGTGGCATTAGGTCAGATAGAGTCCTGTCTCACATGGGGCTCAAAGTCTAGGGGAGAGGGAGAATAGGTGTTGGATCCTCATTTTACAGATGAGGAAACTGAGGCACAGAGAATTTAAATGGCTTGCCCAAGGTTACACAGCACACAAGTAGTGCAGTTAGGATTAGAACTCAGGTCCTCTGTCTTCCAGGCCTGTGCTCTTTCCACCAAGCCATATTGCTTCTCTTCTTGTCCCATATACTATTCATTCATTCATTCATTCAATAGTATTTACTGAGCACTTACTATGTGCAGAGCACTGTACTAAGCACTTGGAATGTACAAATCGGTAACAGAGACAATCCCTGCCCTTTGACCGGCTTACAGTCTACTAGGGGGAGACAGACAGACAAAAACAATAGCAATAAATAGAATCAAGGGGATGAACATCTCATTAAAACCATAGCAAATAAACAGAATCAAGGTGATGTACATCTCATTAACAAAATAAATTGGGTAGTGAAAATATATACAGTTGAGTGGACGAGTACAGTGCTGAGGGGAGGGGAAGGGAGAGGGGGAGGAGCAGAGGGCAAGGGGGCAGAGGGCTTAGCTGAGGGGAGGTGAAGGGGGCTAGAGGGGGAGCAGAGGGAGCAGAGGGAAAAGGGGGAGCTCAGTCTGGGCTGAGTTAGCTGGCTGTCTTTACGTGATGAAGGCTTCATTCCTTTTTACACAGTCCCATCAAAATAGTCATATAACATGAGACCATCTGAGTTCAGAGTGAGTCCATTTGCTCCATCTTTGAGATTCTGAATTTTGCACTTCTTATCCTCGCCTCCCCATCCAGACTTCCCCATCAGAAATGATAATAAAAATTGTTATTATAGTATTTGTTAAGCACTTACTATGTGTCAAGCACTGTTCCAAGCACTGGGGTAGATGCAAGGTAGTGAAATGGGACAAAATCCATGTATTTCCTGGGGTTCACAGTCTTAAACCCCATTTTACAGATGAGATAACTGAGGCCCAGAGAAGTGACTTGACTTGCCCAAGGTCACACAGCAGACAAGTGGCAGAGCTGGCATTAGAACCCATGTCCTCTGACTCCCAACTCCATGCTATTGCCAATAGGCCACACTGCTTCCCAAAATACCCTCAACACATCTTTATCCAACACACACTTTCGTCCCACAGTCACAACCTCATCTCCACATATTCACACCTCCATCCCCCCACACAATCAGCTTTACCGCCCCCACTCATGTTCACTCCCCCACAAGCACCCACACTTTCATCTGCCCAACACATACATGTTTGCCTTCCCCGCATGCACACCTTCACCACCCTCACACATACACTGTCCCCTACACACACAAACTTTGATCTCTGCCATACACACACATATTTGCTCTCCCCACACATACTTTCATGCATACACCTTTATGGTTATAAATACCATAACTTTATTCTGAAAAAAGCTAAAATTTCCAACTTGAGAATATTATAGCAGGAGACTCTAGACTCAGACTGAAAACATTTCTCTAGGAATAAATTCACTGAATTGAATTTTATTTGTGCATCATGGTGGCTTATGCAATCAATTAGGGTCCTCCAGATGGAAGATTAGCATGTTCGGGGTAACATTTTATGACACAGTTAAGTGCAAAATCAATGAACAGAACCAAAAAAGAGGCTCTCCATAAATCAAAAAAAGAATTTCTTTTGGGCTATAAGAGCATTTCAGATGATGAATGTTCTGCTTAAAATCTGTCATTTGTAATTCAATTACAAGCAAGTCATTGCAGATACACCCATCCCAGTCCCCTCCCCAAACATTCCTGTTCTGTGATCAACTAGATTGAGTCATTATGCAGTTTTGTTATTCTAACCATATGTGATATTTTATGGCGTCTTGGAAGATGAAGCTTCCCTGTGTCAGACCCAAAAAGATGTTGAAGGGGGAAATGTCAGAGAATGCTCTTTGACTATCTCATGAGACTACATGGGAAAATAGCTATCCTTTTGCCACTTTCTTCTTCTTGGCCTTCGTTACATATTTCTCCAAGTTAGCAAATCAATTTCTCATCCCTTCTGTAGACCCTCCAAGAAAAACAGAAACTAAACAAAGTAGCATCAGTAATTTTGAATGATCATTGCCTCTTTCTTCAGTCAAATATCCAAACAAAACCACAAATTTTATTCAAAGATTTAAGATTTAATAGTAGATTTAATGACCCTTCTTCTCAGCCCTTCTGGTGTTGTTCTAACACAGACTTGATAAAGTTGATGCACTCAATATGAACCTTTATATTAATTGGTCTGGTTAGCATTATCCCTACATTTAATAAACTAGCTTCAAATTGTTAAAAAATATATTTAATCCAAGTTCATAAAATAAGTATTTAAGATGTAAAAAGAATCCACATGATTATTCAATGATTTCCAGGAATCAGTCTATTCCCAGCAGAAATGGTCTAAATTCAAACTGGTTCAAAATGTTGAGCTGAGATTGGGGGTATGTTTTTAGAGTATAAGTGTTTATTTCAAAGAAATAAAAACTCAAGTATAACAGGTTTTGAATTTTATCTCTGTAGTGGAAAGCCATAACGACTAAACAAATCAACACATTATTTAATTCTATTGAATTTGGACTTGGTTTTCCATTACCTCTGAAACATGATCCAACTTGGAAAATCATTGGGTAATTAGTGAATACTATGGCTCATCCTAAGTTTGTGTGATAATAAGTCTGGATTTTACAGTGCAAACAAAAACCTTTCAACCTTTCACTTCTCAGGTGATCGATCAAAGCCCTGAACTGTGGTCCTGGTGCTTGGGGTGCAGACTATTGGGCCTCGAGTTTCTCAATTGACCACTACTTCTGGAGAACCAAATCTATGGTCTCTATAAAGGGAGGTCACTTGCTTAAGACTATATCACTATCACCACTGGAACTCCCTGCATTCAAGCAGTTGTATTGCTCCAGTGGAACTGGCCTGCCAGGCTTTGTCTCCACTGATCCCCAGGGATGGAAGTGGCAGAAGAGGCAGTGGTACAGGAAGCTGGTAAGTCTGACCTCTCATTGCATTTACCCTCATCCATCTCTCCATTTCTCCTCTTTCTCTCCCTCTCTTCTTCTTTATGTTCCTCTCTTTCCATTTTCTTCTTGCCAAGTTTCTCTATTTTCCATTTTTCCTTCTTTCCTTTGGTTCTCTCCTCCTGTCCCATCTCCTGCTTCTCATTTCTCTCTTTTTCCTTCACTTCACCACCATTTCTCTTTGGCACCCTTTGGCTCCTCTCAGACCACTTTAAGTGACCAGAATTTAAAATATTGCTAAAGTTTCAAATCTTTTGGGGGTCTTAGTTTATAGTCTAATGATTTATCTGAAAAACAGAACATGAGAAATGAGTCAATTGTATTTATTGAGTACATACTCTGTACATAGCACTGTTCTAAGCATTTGATTGACTGCAGTAAAAAATGAGTTGGTAGACATGTTTCCTGCCCACAAGTAGTTTACAGTCTAGCGCGGGGATCAGACACTAAAATAAATTAGAGATATATACATAAGTCATGTGGACCTGAGGGTTGAGTGAATAAAGTGTAAAAATCCAAGTGTACAGGTGATGGAGAAGGGAGAAATGAAAGCTTAGTCAGGGAAAACCTCTTGGAGAAGATGTAATGATAATGGTACTTGTAAAGTGCTTACTATATGCCAAGCACTGTTCTAAGCACTGGGGTAGAGACAAGTTAAACAAATTGGACACAGTCACTGTCCCACATATAACCCTGTTGTGGGCAGGGAATGTGTCTGTTATTGTCATATTGTACTCTCCCAAGTACTTAATAGTGGTTTGCACACAGTAAGTACTCAATAAATATAATTAAATGAATGAATGGGGCTCAGGCTCTTAATCCCCATTTTACCGATAAGGTAAGTGAGGCCCAGAGAAATTATGTGACTTGTCCAAGGTCACACAGCAGACATGTGCCAAAGCCGGGATTAGAACCAAGGTTCTATTGACTCCCTGGCCCAAGCTAATTCCACTAAACCAGGCTATTTCAATATGACTTTGAAGATGAAGAGAGTGGTAGTCTATCAGATATGAAGGGGGAGGGAGTTCCAGGCCAGACTCATGATGTGGGCAAGGGGACAGCATTCATTCATTCATTCAGTAGTATTTATTGAGCACTTACTATGTGCAGAGCACTGTACTAAGCGCTTGGAATGTACAAGTTGGCAACAGATAGAGACAGTCCCTGCTGTTTGATGGGCTTACAGTCTCATCAGGGGAGACAGGCAGACAAGAACAATAGCAATAAATAGAGTCAAGGGGAAGAACATCTCATAAAAACAATGGCAAATAAATAGAATCAGGGTGATGTACATCTCATTAAACAAAATAAACAAAATAAATAGGGTGATAAAGATATATACAGTCAAGCGGACAAGTAGATGAGATAATAATAATAATAGTAACAATAATAATGATAATAATCTTGATCTTTGTTAAGCACTTACTACATGCCAGGCACTGAACTAAGTGCTTGGGTAGATAGAAGCAAAGCAGCTGGAACATAGTCCCTGTCCCACATGGGGCTCACAGTCTACAGTGAGTAGGTTGGTATCAGAGGAGTGAAGTGAACATGCTGGATTGTGCTAGGAAATCTGTGAGGTAAGATAGGAGGGAGCAAGGTGATTGAGTT
The DNA here is from genome assembly GCF_004115215.2 of Ornithorhynchus anatinus. Taxonomy (NCBI): domain Eukaryota; kingdom Metazoa; phylum Chordata; class Mammalia; order Monotremata; family Ornithorhynchidae; genus Ornithorhynchus; species Ornithorhynchus anatinus. The sequence continues at coordinate 45,690,422 of NC_041728.1, read as the reverse complement.
TTTTAAAGCCAATGGAAAGTAGTTTCTCTTTTATGCACAGGTCACTGGGCAACCACTGGAGGTCCTTGAGGAGTGAGGAAATATGGACAGAATATTTGTACAGAGAAATGATCCAGGAAGCACTACTTTAAACCCCATTTTACAGATGAGGTAACTGAGGCACAGAGAATAATAGTAATGATGGTATTTGTTAAGAACTATGTGGCAAGCACTAAGTGCCAGGGTTAGTACAAGATATAAGAGAAGTTAAGTGACTTGCCCAAGGGCACACAGCAGACAAGTGGCATACCCCAAATAAGAACCCAGGTCCTTCTGATTCCCAGGCCCATGCTCTATCTACTAGACCATGGCTTACTACTTTTAGCTGTTTCACTCCACTCCCTAGGTCTTCCCAGCCCCCTTTAATTAGACATGGGTCAGACTTTAGGAACACCTGGGAGAGTAGAATAGAGGAAAAATCAATGGTATTTATTGAGCAGTTACTGTGTGCAGAGCACTGTACTAAGCTCTTGGGAGAGTACTATGCAACAGAGGTGGAGAAGCAGCATGGCTTAGCGGATAAAGCACAAGCCTGGGAGTCAGAAAGACCTGGGTTCTAATTCCACTTCTCAAAATGTCTGCTGTGTGACCTTAGTCAAATCACTTAAGTTCTCTGTGCCTCAGTTACCTCATCTGTAAAATGGGGATAAGAGTGTGAGCCTCATGTGGGACAGGGGCTATGTCCAACATGATTAACTTGTACTGCTTAAAACAGTACGTGGCACATATCCAACATGATTTACTTATACTGCTTAGAACTGTGCTTGGCACATAGTAAGCACTTAACAGGTGCCATAATGATTACTATTATTATTAGTTGTAAAAGACACAATCACTACCCTAAATGTGTTTACAACCTAAGTTGTAAAGCCATCCTCTAGACTGAAAGCTCATTATGGACAGTAAGGGTATCTGTTATATTCTTATATTGTCCTCTCCCAAGTGCTTAGTACAAGTGTTCTGTACATAGTAAGCAGTCAGTAAATGCAACTGACTGACTAGTGATTCTGAAGTGGGATTCTTCAACTGAGAACAGCAGTGGGAACACTGAGGTTTTAAGGACGCAAGAGAGAAAAGGGTAATGGAAAGGGGTTGCCACCATCTTTTCTGTATAAGTCCATATAAAAATTATGTAGCAAGGATAGCTCAGGGCCTTCAGCAAATGGGTGAACTGGGCAGTCAGTCTGAGTGGGCATGGGAGTGTGGGAGTGTTTAGAACAACACAAATTTGGGGGTGGTGTCAGGGGCAGCTCTCAATATTCACTCATTCGATAGATCGTATTTATTGAGCACCTACTGCATGTGGAGCACTGTACTAAGTACTTGGAAAAGTACAAAATAATAAATGGATACATTCCCTAGTGCAATAGTTTTAGTTCATGGAAACCGTCACTTAGCAGGATGTTCTTTACCAATACAAAATAAGGTCTGGTTGAAAACCGTGTGATTTGTAAGAAGCCCAAACTCAAAAATCTGGGTACAGCATTGAAAATTGAAAGATTTCCCAAACAAGACAAGTGGCTGGAGACTCCATTCAATTTCCACAAATCCAGTTAAAATCCATAAAAAAGCAACTATAATTGAGAGGCCTGCAGAGTAGAGAATCCAATCAATCCAGACAATCTGTATTTTTGTGACGTTAGTTATATCCTGATCTTCAGAGATGAGTGATCATGGAGTGAAAAATGAAGCATCATGTCAAATAATAAAGCATAAATTCTAAAAAAGAATAGATTGATGTTTTCCCATGTGTTTTTAGGTCATTCATTACTGCAGCAAGATTTCTCTAACCTACCAGAGAAGGATAATTGTTTCTAATAGTTGCACATCACAGGACTAGCAGAAGTATAAAAAAAAAGGTTAGGCTTGAGCCTATTAACATTTGATGTTGTGAATTTTCTCAAATTCTCGATGACTGCTAAAGAGTAGCGGGGAGAATGGGGCTGTTTAGCACTGCTGGTAGGGCTGGATTCAGCGAGGGGTTCATGGGGCTACAGGATAATAGGGGGACAATCCCTGTTCCCATGAAAGGCAACCTCAAGCACTTGTGGATGGATCAAACTCTCTACCCACCCATTTCCCTCTGGTAGCTAAACTGTCCCTCCTCTTCATTTTGGGCAGGGAATGTGTCTGCTAAATCTCTTTTATTGAACTCTCACAAGTGCTTACCTCAGTGCTTGACACATAATAAGCACTCAATAAATACCACTGCTTGATTGAGATGCGCAGGAACTCCAGCCAACCTGGATCAGAAAACCCGGGCTTAGCTTCAGAGCGTAGGGAATGGGCCAGAGCCCACAGACCTGCAGGGAGTGGAATGGAGACAGGAGATTATTCCCCTTCACCAGAATTCTCTTTTTTTTTAAAGGTATTTGATAAGCCTTTGCAACAATGCTAGTCATTATTTTCAAAGCTGGGGTAGATACAAGCCAATTAATTTGAATACAGTCCATGTCCCACACGGGGCTCACAGTCTTAATCCACATTTGCATGTGCATCCCTCTAGAATTTAATAATAATTAATAATAAAGGTACTTGTTAAGCGCTTACTATGTGCCAAGCACTGTTCTAAGCACTGACAGATAGTCAAGTTAATCAGGTTTGACACAATCCTTGTCCCACAGTGGCCTCACAGTCTAAACCCCCATTTTACAGATGAGGTAACTAAAACAAAAAAAGTTAAGTGACTTGCCCCAGGTCACACAGCAAACAAGAAGAGGAGCCAGGATTAGAACACAGGTCCATGCTGTATCCATTAAGCCATGCTGCTTCTCCTAAGAAATAATAATGGCACTTGTTAAGTGCTTACTGTATGCCAAGCACTGTTCTAAGTACTGGGGTAGATACAAATGCTGTGGATTGGACACAGTGCCTATCCCACATGTGCCTCCCATTCCTAATCCCCTTTTTGCAGATAAGGTTACCTAGGTCCAGAAAAGTTAAGTGACTTGCCCAAGATCACACAGCAGACATGTCGCAGAGCAGAAATTAGAAATTCTGACCAAGCCCGGGATCTAGCCACTAAGCCATGCTGCTTAAGCTCTTTCTACACTATAAGATCCTTGTGGGCAGGGAACTTGCCTGCTAATTCTGTTGTATTGTACTCTCCCAAGCACTTAATACAGTGTTTCACAAATAGTGAGAGCTCAATAAGTATGATTAATTGATTGATTGAGGTAACTGAGGCATAGAGAAGATAAGTGACTTGGCCAAGGTCACACTGAAGACAAGTGGAGGGGCTGGTACTGGAACCCAGGTCTTTCTGACTCCCAGGGCTGTGCTCTATCATTTATGGCCTTGCTGTTGCTCCTGGCCTTCCACTGTCCTCTGAAACATGGGATGGAAACACACTGCTGTGGCCCCAAGAAAACCTCTGCCCTGATTCCAAAATGTTAATAACCCCATCATCTGCAACTAATAGGCCCATGCATTAGCAAGTCCTAATTGCAAGAGGATTAGTGATTGTTCATGAGTTACACTAGGGGCATACACATAATAATCATGGTATTTATTATGTCCTTACTATGTGCCAAGCACTGTACTATGCACTGGAGTAGATACGAGATTACTATGTTGCATACAGTCCATGTCCCACATGGGGCTCACAGTTTAGGTAGGAGAGAGTAGGATTTAATCCCCATTTTACACGAGGCAGCTCCAGTGTGATGTAATGTGTGACATAATGATGTCATGCATGAAGAGTGGGCTTCCACCAAATCTAGTAGCCCCAGGAAGATAAGGCTATTAACATGGTCCTGCCAGCTACAGTGGAGTAATTGCTTCAGATACTTCATCTTTAGGGACCACCACGGCCAGGAAATCCCAGTTGGCCTCCTTAATATACATAAATTGTGTTGGGCTGAGCAGCTTATGCGAATTGTTTTATTTCCACTGTGCTACATTCCTATCTAGCATTGAAAGACTCCATTTCTATCTTATTTTGGATGAAGTATTCCTCCTTTAAACTCCACACCCCTCCTTATCCAGTTTTCACAGCCTCAATCCATCAAGAATAATTATTGCAAGCCACTCAGGTTGGTTTGCTCTTTTTGATGTTTTTTAAGTGTTTGGTATGTGCCACGCACTGTACTAAGCACTGGGGTAGGTACAAAATAATCGGGTCAGACACAGTGCCTGTCCTACATGGAGTTCACAGCCTAAATTGGAGGGAGATGGATTTAATCCTCATTTATCACTTGAGATAAATGAGGCACAGTAAAGTTCTGACTTCCCCAGGTTCACACAGCAGACAAGTAATAAGGCCGGCATTAGAGCCTAGGTCAAATGACTCTGAGGCCTGTGCTCTATCCATTAGGACACACTGCTTGCCCAGCAATATGCTGAGTGTTTGTGTGGCCTAGTAGAAAAGGCTCTGGACTGGGAGTCCCAAAACCCGGCCAGTTTTGTGATCTGGGGCAAGTTGCATGACCTTTTTTGGGCCTCAGTTTCTTTACCTGAAAATTGTCCTCCCTATCTCATAAATTGTGAGACCTTGGTGGGAAAACAGATTGGGTTAAATTTTATTATTTTGTATCTGATCTGGTACTTAGCATATAGTAAGTACTAAAAAGATCCTGTAGTAATTATTACTATCATTACACACAAAGTTTAACGAGCAGGCCATCCTCTTAAATGTCTTATGGTCTAATTGGGGAGGCTGGTAGATATAATTGTATACAAATAGTGTGATCAAGAAGAACATCAATAAATATACAGCTAGTCCAAGGAAGAGTCTGGCCTCGTTAGAGTCCCAGTTTGATTCTACTTCAGCTTCTGGCATTCTTACCCCAGCCCTGATACAAGTCAAAGAAAATTCTCTTGGGAAAAATGAGAAAATTCTTTTTTTTCTGAAAGATGCCAGGAAGCAGCATCAGTGCAAGGCTCTCAGATACGTAATCTGGCAAAAATGACCTCTGCAAAGAGATATCAGACTAGTCAAGCTTGGACTTTATAAAAATACTAGGAAAGAACCACAGGAAGCAATGTGGCCTGATGGAAAGAGCACGGGGCTGGGAAGGAAACCTGGGTTCTAGTCCCAGGTCTGCTATTGCACTACTATAAGGCTAGTTCTCTAGAACTAGATCTCTTGAGTCCAGTTGTCTTATCCATAAAATAGCAATAAAATAGATTGTGAGACTTTTACTGGACAAGGACTGTGCCTGAACTGATAACCTTGCATCTACTCCATCACTTAGTACATGGTAAATGTTGAGAAAATGCCATGGTAATTAAGATATGAGGAAAATATAGGTGTTGATGTGATATCTTTGGAATACACCTACAACACCAACCCTGTATTTCTTTGCCAATCATTTATTTTATAAGTTTATAATGTGAATAAAGCTTAATGAGGAAGCATGTATGGCTTGAATAGCTGAAACTGTTTTCTAGCACATCAAATCCCTTGCTTTTTGGGTTTACAGAGTATTTATGTTCTTTACACTCCACATTTGTCTCCAGTTTTCTATTATAGATGAAATTTCACATGATTTTTACTGATTTGGGGCTTGTAGGTAATGCCACTGATTAAGCAGTCATTATCATGACAGACAGTTGCCTTACAGAACTGCCACTGTGACATATGAACCTTTCATTTTCTTGAAAGATAAATCAGATTTGGAATTTTCAATTAAAAGCAGCTTCATATTATCAAAATTGTCCACCTAAGCAGGGTTGACTTTTCTCCACTGCTAGAATCAAGGCAAAAGGGTGTTGCTTAGTATTGTCCAGGGGTGTATTGAAAACAAAAGTAACTACTGTGGGAAAAATATACATCATGGGCATATTCAGTCCCTATCTTCACTAACCAAATGAGGTAGCTTTAATTAGACTATTGCAAGAAAAGTAAATTTGAATTCACAACAAGGAGTCATAAGGCAATTAAGGTCAGTGATTGAGTCAGACAACTCCTCTGATCCTTCCCATCTTTTTATCTCATTGACAATCAAAAGATATGGTCAATCCAATAGTAAGCCCATTTATGCAGAGACTGTCCTAAAGGCTTATTGGAGTACAATAGAGTTAGTAGCAATGACCCCTGCCCTCAATCAGTTTATTATCTAGCCAAGACAGACACAAAAGTAAATTTTAGATAGGAGAAACTAATATAGTATGAAGCATTGTAAGTACAGAAATGTTTAGATGGTACAGAACTACTGAAATGGCATTTGGGCGACTAAAAACTGGTGAGATTAGAAATCAACTGGAGAAGGCATACTAGCGGAGATGTGGTTTTAGAAGGGCTCTGAAAGCATTGGTCAGTGGATATGAAGGGGGATAGAGAATTCCAGGCAGGCAGGGGAGGTGATCAAGGAGTCAGTGGCAGAAGAGACAAGGACATGGCCTAGCTGGGGTGTAGTAGAAGAAGAGAGTGAGTAAATCAGAGTTAGGACCAATAGAGTGCCATTTCCCTGTTTACCATTTCTGGAACTCCTGGAACATGTTGTACATATGGCTACTTCTACTTCCTGTCTTCCAACTGTTGATCCACCACAGTCTGGTTTCCACCCCATTTTCAATGCATTGAGACTGCACTTTCTAAGGTCACCAATAGCCTTCTTCTCAGCCAACAGAATGATCTCACTCCATCTTAATCTTTCTTGAACTGCCAGCTGCATTTGACACTGTGAACTATGATTTCCTTCTGGTTTTCCTCCTTCCTCTCTGGACACTTTTTCTCAATCTCTTTCACCAGCTGTTCCTCTGCTGCCAAACCCCTATGTATATTCCTCAAGGCTATCATCCGAGTCTCCTTCTCACCTAAATTTATACATATTCTCTCAGATAGTTCAGCCACACCCGTGATTTTAATTACCACCACTGTATACATGACTCCCAAATATATCGCACTAGCCTCAGTTCTATCCCTTTCTTGTCTTGTCTTAATGCTGTCAAGTCGTCTCCAACCCATAGCGACACCATGGATGCATCTCTCCCAGAACACTTCACTTCCATCTGCAATTGTTCTTATAGTGAATCCATAGAGTTTTCTTGCTAAAAATATGGAAGTGGTTTACCATTACCTCCTTCTGTGCAGTAAACTTGAGTCTCTGCTCTCACCTCTCTCCCATGCCGCTGTTGACCAGCACAGGTGAGCTTTGACTTGTAGCAGATTGCCTTCCACTTGCTAGCCACTGCCCAAGCTAGGAATGGAATGGATATGCCTCTGCTTGACTCTCCCTCCCATAGTCAAGACTGGTAGAGTTCTGGAAACTTTTCAGGTGCGACCTAGAAAGAGGCTATCCCTTTCTACAATGTCACATTTCCTCTTGCCAGAAAGACATCTTCTTATGATTGTTGTGATGTGTTTTCTCAGGTTCAATGGGTCCAAACCTGAACTCTTTAGTTTCCCTCCAAATTCCTCTCCTCCACCTAACTTTCTCATCATAGTCAACACCACCACCATCCTCCCTGTTTCCAAATCCAGCAACCTTGGTACTATCCTTGATGCCTTACGTCATTCAACTCTCATTTTCAATCTCCTCCATTGTAGTTGCAGATCCACTCTCTCCTCTCCATTTAAATGGCCACCAATCTGATCCAGCCTTCTGTCATGTTCCAACTTGATTATTGTATCAGCTTCCTCACTGGTCTCCCTGTCTACTGCTGCTCTCTTCTCCAACCTCCGCAGAGTCTATACTTGACCCTGATGCTTGGATCATCTTTCTAAAATATTTCATACACATCTGTTCATTCCTCAAAACCTTAGAATATTAGTCCATTGTTGCATCAAACACAAAGACCTGACCATTGGTTTCAAGGCATTCCATCAACTCTCCCCCTCTGCCTATCCACTCTCTTCAGATACTACATTATAGCCTGCAGTTCCAAGCTTCCTTTCTCATTGTGCCAAGTTGTTTATTCTACTATGTCTGATACCTAGATCAAGACTGCTTTATGCCTGGAACTCCTTCCCAGTTTGATTCCACACAACCACCAAGCTCCACATTTTTAAAACTCTCCTGATATCCCACCCATTTTAGGAAGCTTTCTCCCATATATTTTTCTCCTCTTCCATTCACAAACACCCCACTGTTAATCTCAGCACTTTGTTTTCCCGACTTCCCATTGTACATTCTTTATTTTTTGAGCATTTCCTCCTCCTATTTATACATCATTTTGTACCTGTCTCCTCCACTAGTTTGCAAGTTTATTGTGGGTTAGGAATCATGTGCTCTACTGTTATACTCTCCCAAACTTTTATTGTAGGGCTGTGCACAAGTAGGTCCTCAACTAATCATAGTGATTTATTGGAATTTCCCATCAGGAAAGATGAATGAGCCTTGGTCTTGAGAATTCTCACCTGAGAATCTGGTGAAGGAATTGATTTCAATGCTAGTGGCTTGTGCAGGGCCATTCACACTCTCGATCAATCATATTAATTGAAACACTGTTTTCAAAGCACTGTACTAAGTTCTTTGGAGAGTAATAATCATAATAATAATAATAGTAATGATGAAGGTATTTGTTAAGCACCTACTATGTGCCAAGCACTGTTCTAAGCACTGGGATAGATTCAAGATTATCAGGTTGTCCCACATGGGGCTCACAGTCTTAATTCCCATTTTACAGAGGAGGTAACTGAGTCACAGAGAAGTTAAGTGACTTGCCCAAAGTCACACAACTGATAAGTGGTGGAGCCGGGATTAGAACCCACGACTGCTGACTGCCAAGCCTATGCTCTTTCCACTAAGTCTCGCTGCTTCTCTAAGACAATACAACAGAGTTGGCAGACATGCTCCCTGCCCACATGGACCTTACATTCTAGAGGAGGAGGTAGACATTAATATAAATAAATAAATTACAGATATTTTCTTCATTCATTCATCCTTTCATTCAATCATAATTATTAAGCACTTACCCTATGCAAAGCACTGTACCAAAGTGCTTGGGAAAGTACAGCAACCAGTAGAAACATTCTCTGTCCACAATGAGCTCAGAGTCTAGAGGGACATAAACACTGTGGAGCTGAGGAAGGAGGAATAAAGGAAGGAAATACAAGTGCAAGGGTAATGCAGAAGAGAATGGGATAAGAGGAAATGAGGGCCTAGTTGGGGAAGGCCTTTTGGACGAGATGGGCCTTCAGTAAAGCTTAGAAGGTGGGCAGAGTGATTGTCAGATATGAAGAGAGTGGGTGTTCTAAACCAGGGGCAGGACATGGGCAAGAGGTCTGTGGCAAGATAGACAAGAATAAAATACATGGAGTAGATTAGCATTAGAGGAGTGAAGTATGTGGGATTTTTTTTTTTATTTTTTAATGGTATTTGTTAAGCACTTACTATATGTCAAACTCTGTTCTAAGCAAAGCACTAGAGTAGGTGAAACTTAATTAGGTTGGACACAGTCCCTGTCACACATGGAGCTCATAGTCTAAGTAGGAGGGAGAACAGCTATTCCCATTTTATATTTGAGGAAACTAAGGCAAAGAGAAGGTAAGTGACTTGCCCAAGATCACACAGCAAGCAAGCAGTCCCAAGCAGAACTGGGGTTAGAACCTAGGTCTTTCCGACTCTCAGGCCTATGTTCTATCCTTTGGAGCATGCTGTTAATATAATATTAGAAAGGAAAGGTAGGAGGGTGCCAAGTAACTGAGTGCTGTAATGTTGGTCTTAAGGAGTTGGATTTAGAGGTGGATAAGCAACCACTGGAGGTTCTTGAGAAGTGGGAAAACATGGACTGGTCATGTTTGTAGAAAAATGATCCCTTGTCCCTGCTCCGCTGGGGCACAGAGTACAACCAGTGAGCCTGCAGGTAGAGGTGCACAATTACAATATCGCCAAGATCCGCCCTTTCCTCTCCACCCAAACGGCTACCTTACTATTACGGGCTCTCGTTATATCCCGGCTAGACTACTGTGTCAGCCTTCTCTCTGACCTCCCTCCTCCTCTCTCGCCCCGCTCCGGTCTATTCTTCACTCCGCTGCCCGGCTCATCATACTGCAGAAACGATCGGGGCATGTCACTCACCTTCTTAAACAACTCCAGTGGTTGCCTATCGACCTCCGCTCCAAACAAAAACTCCTCACTCTAGGCTTCAAGGCTCTCCATCACCTTGCCCCTTCCTACCTCTCCTCCCTTCTCTCTTTCTACCGCCCACCCCGCACGCTCCGCTCCTCTGCCGCCCACCTCCTCACCGTCCCTCGGTCTCGCCTATCCCGCCGTCGACCCCTGGGTCACGTCCTCCCGCGGTCCTGGAACGCCCTCCCTCCTCACCTCCGCCAAGCTGATTCTCTTTCCCTCTTCAAAACCTTACTTAAAAATCACCTCCTCCAAGAGGCGTTCCCAGACTGAGCTCCTCTTCCCCCTCTACTCCCTCTGCCATCCCCCCTTTACCTCTCCGCAGCTAAATCCTCATTTTCCCCTTTTCCCTCTGCTCCTCCACCTCTCCCTTCCCATCCCCACAGCACTGTACTCGTCCGCTCAACTGTATATATTTTCGTTACCCTATTTATTTTGTTAATGAATTGTACATCGCCTTGATTCTATTTAGTTGCCATTGTTTTTACGAGATGTTCTTCCCCTTGACGCTGTTTAGTGCCATTGTTCTTGTCTGTCCGTCTCCCCCGATTAGACTGTAAGCCTGTCAAACGGCAGGGACTGTATCTGTTGCCGACTTGTTCATCCCAAGCGCTTAGTACAGTGCTCTGCACATAGTAAGCGCTCAATAAATACTATTGAATGAATGAATGAATGAAAGGTGCAGGATATTGTGAGGTACCAATGTTAGCCTGCTAGAGGTAGAACCAGGACTGGGATCCAGGTCTCCTGATTCCCAGAGCTGTGCTCTTGCCATTGAAGAAATAACAGCGCTATTTGTTATGTGTTTTAAAAAACAAATACCATATTTTCAAGGGTTTTTTGATTGGGTTGGGGAGGCTAGAGTGGTGGTAAAGAGAGGGCTCTTGAAATCTAGTCTTTACCTCTTCTCTTTGGCAGCCTTGGATTCTTGGGAGCAAGAAGGGATTATCAGCTGACGGGTGTAGAAAACTGAAGAGTAGAGATATAAACTGTACAAAAAGAAAAGCATATGGATATAATCTCTCTGTGTCTCTCCTCTTCTGTTATCATGGGGGTAGTGGGAAATTAACCATATAGTTCTTTAGACAGATCCAGAAAAGCTGGAACTGTGGAAAAGCACATGAGATAAATTTAATAAATTCTTAGTCTAGGGAATAATAGTTCTCATCTGCTTAAACTTTGAATTTGCAGTGTGCTTTTCATGACTCGTCGGGTTATGACTCCTCATAGGCATCTCTGAGTCAAACTAAATTACTCATGCATATTTATGTAGCTTTTCATGCTCATCTGTATTGGAATTTTTCACAACACAAATAGTTCAGTACCAGTTTTTCACTAGGAGTAAACTGAAGAGTAACAACTAGATCTGGCAACAATATGCTCTCGTGTCAAGAACTGAATGTAATTCATAGGATAAATCAGCAGCTAGATTAATTTTTTTTTTACTAGCTATCCTCCCACTAATATATTTCTCAGATTGAACAAGCTTAAGATAAAAATCAGTGCTTTAATAGTTTAAAATCATTCAAAAAATGTCTTCCATTTTTGCTGTTTTCCTATTTCAATCAGCTTATTTTCCCTTCTCAATTTACATTTTGTGATCCTTCAGTGATTTCCCAAACAATTAGCCTAAGAAATATCCCACAAGTTTGATATAACAATTGCCAAATTATACTTCAGTGTATTTCAGATGGGCAAAATCTGAGCAACTTTTTTTTTCCATTTATCAAAAAAAAATAGAATTGATAACTATAAGTTTAAAACAATCATCAAAATATCAACCCTAATAAAAGTGAGGAAAAGAAATCTCAGGTTAAATTATTTTTCTTTGAGATGTGTTTCTGAAAGCAGTATCTATAGTCAAATGAAGGAGGCGTATACATGAAGAGAATAGCATCTAGGATGTAATGCTTGCTCAAGGACAGCAGTAAATCAAAGAGGAATTATAATTCTCTTTGTTTTGGGCTAGGGTTAAATGCTTATGGCTGCTGAGAAAAGCATGCATTTCTTCTTAAGAGATGTGTATGTCAGTGAATGTTTTATGAATTCGATTGAGCTTGAGAATCAAGTTTCTTGGACAGACACAGTTTATTCAGAAGAATAAAGATCCAGCAGAAAGTTATTGATTTCTGAGGAATCTACGCCTTGTGAAAAATTAGCCAGACATTCTCTCAAATCAATACGATTAAACTAGCTGTTCCAGGAGTCCTGCTGAATTTGTTCCAAAGAATTTCTTTGTCTCCAGTGCTGTATGTAGTCTGCAGATGGGTCTTTTCCCAAAACTCAGATCTTAGAAGCTTTTGTATTCTAGGTAACAGAGTTTAGAGCTCTCATGAAACACATTTTTTTCTTTATGGAATTTAGAATTTGAGGAGAGTGGAGGAGTTGAGTGTTGGTGATTGGAGACAGAGTTTCTCCACTGAGTGTGAAATGTATGGGAAAATGGGAACACTTCAAATTGAGGATGCCATTAAGCTTGTATCTGTCTAAGCAATTACAAACTACCCAGCTATTTAGAGAAAAAAAAAGAAAATCCATCCACAAGAGTGAAACAAAGATATATTTGGGGATTGAGTTATTGTGTCCTCATTCCAAATTCACCAGGCATGTCAGTGTCCACTTTTCTTATATGTAAAGCAGAAAATTGAGGGAGATGAATGTGTGTTTGTGTGCATATGTGTTTGCTAAACCTTTATTTTGCCATATTTGTCAATTCTGCCTTCTGTAAGTGTCACCTTTGAATGTGGAGGGCAGTTTTATATGTATTGTACTTTCCCAAGCTCTTAATACAGTGCTTTACACACAGTAAGTGCTCAAAACACACCACTGACTGATGGATTCAAAGATGATGCTACTGACTCCAATTATGTGGGTTTTTGTTTTGTTTCAATTTTAATGATACTTGTAAAGTGCTTACTATGTGCCAAACACTGGTGTACTTGAAAAGACTAATGTGAGAACCGTACTTTGTTTCACAGAGTGTACCCAAAATAAAAACTCCTTGCTGCATTGGTGCTTTTACTCCACATTGATCCCGTTTCAAGGTGGTGACCTGGCTAACAGCCCAAAACTAAAAGAGGAGTTCAGTCTCAGAAGGCCATTAATTTTCACCTTTCTGAAAATAACAAAAGGGTTTAGTTGTGAAACAATTGAAGTGACTGTCTTACTTGTTTCCTGTTCCTCCCCCTCCAACCAATCCCTCTCTCTTCCCTCAAACCCCTCAGTCTAACCACCCAGATCCCACTCCCCACAAAAAGCCCTATTAATAATTCAGCTAATTCCCATTAACTTGAATGAAAAGATCATAATTTTTTTTAATTTCATGATAATTGTAAAGGCCTTATTATGTGCCAGCACAATACTAAGCACTGAGGTAGATGCAAGATAATCAGGTTGGATACAGTCCATGTCCCACATGGGGCTCAAAGTCTTATTCCCCATTTTACAGATGAGGTAATTGAGGCACAGAAAAGTTAAGTGGCTTGCCCAAGGCCACAGAGCAGACAAATGGAAGATCTGGATTGGAATTCTGGTCCTCTGGCTCCCAGGCCCGTGCTCTTTCCACTAGGCCACATTGCTTCAAGAGTAACTTCTGGTCATTAAATCCTGATTTTAATTTAAAATGATGAGAAGAGGACAGAGTTCACATCTTATGACTCTTTGGTAGTCTCCCAAGGGCTTTGCTATGGTGCTCTGCTCAGAGAAGCTGCACAATAAATACAGTTGATTCTTGGATTGATTGGTAAGAGAAGAAAAAATGTATATTTGTTTATAGTCCTTTAGGTCTCTAAGGTAAGAATTTTTGTTGTTTCTTTGTAAGCTTACTTATGAATGTGTTTGTGTTTGTTGAGGAGAGAGCCTATTGTAGTTAAAGTGCAAGCTTCTAAAAGGCAGATATTTCTTTTAACTCTATTGTATTCTACCATGTTCTTTGTACAGTGCTAAGAACTCAGTAAATGCTCTTTTTGATAGTATTTGAAAATGCATTTTTAACTTTGCAGTTCAGACAGCATTCAATTTTCTCTCTTGTCAGTACATTATTAGTAAACCCAGTTATAATACATTTTATAGATTAAAATTAATTTATAAAATAAATAAAATTAATTTAATTAATAAATTAAAGTGGATTGTATATGGCATTTGTTTTGATACCCTACTTGTTATTCTCCACTTCTTTCCAAAATTTTCAAAGGGGACATTCCATATCCACTGTACATCCAGCTATGCTCTTTTGGGAATGCATGATTCCATGGGAAGCCATGGAGCTTTTGGGAATGCATGATTCTTCAGACCCACAATCCCCCATTATTGGGAAACTGACTGTACAAGTATAACCAGCATGTAAAACCTTTAGTAAGATTTGACATGCCCATAGAACTCATATTTTCTGAATTCTGCTGGATTCAATATTCAATATTTTTTGAATATAAAATATTCAAAAATATTCTTTGCCTTTATTATATTGGTGAGCTTGATAATAGCATAGTTAGTCAATGTTTTAAAAGTGAAAGGCAGCATCTGGTCCTGGCAGAACAAGTATTAATAGTTTGGGGTAGAATCTGTTTCCTAAGCCTTTATGTTCTTGTCTGAAAAAGAACTGGCTGTGGCGGCACGTGATGGAATAACCATCAGTTTGGAGAAATGATGAAAAAAAGCAGAACCCACATATGTCTCAGAGGCCCCCAAATCTGCCTGGTTAGCCAGCTCATGATAGGAGATTTGCTACTAGTGATGTTTGTCAGATTTCAACCTGGGACAGCTGAAAAGCATTAGATGGAGGTCGAGCAGACAGTGTTGTGTAGCTGGGAAATCACATCCTTGTTTGTGCTTCCTTTATTAAACCACCATGGTAATAATGATAATTATGGTACTTAAGTGCTTACTGTGTGCCAGACACTGTACTAGGCACTGTACTAAGCACTGAGATGAATACAAACAAATTGGGATGGACACAATCCCTGTCCCCCATGGGGCTCACAGTCTCAATTCCCATTTTATAGATGAGGAAACTGATCCTAGAAAACTATTTAGGAGAGATTGAGGTTCAGTGAATAGGTTGAATTATATGAGGGACATATGTAGGTTAGGTTGTGGTAGGAGATCCAAAAGGTATGGTAGGAGGGTGTACTGTTTCAGTCCCTTATAGCCATTGACAAGGAGTTTCTGTTTGATACAGAGGTGGATGGGCAACTATTGGAGGATTTTGAGAAAAGGGGACATGTGGACTGAGTGTTGTTTTAAGAAAATGATCTGGGCAGCAGAGTGAAGTAAAAACTAGAGTGGGGAGAGACAGGAGGCAGGGAGTTCAATGTGGAGGCTGATGCAGTAGTAAAGCAAGGTGGGATAGGATAAGTACTTGGATCAGAGAAGCAGCATGGTCTACAACATGGGCCTGGGAGTCAGAAGGATCTGGCTTCTAATCCCAACTCCACCACCTGTCTGCTCTGTGACATTGGGCAAGTCACTAAACCTCTTCTGTAAATTGGGGATTAAGACTGTGAGCCCATGTTGAACAGGGACTGTGTCCAACCTGATTATCATGTATCTACCCCAGGATTTAGAACAGTGCTTGACACATAGTAAGCACCTATCAAATACCATCATTTTCCCTATTATCATTCTCAGCATGGCAGCAGTTTGGAAGGAGAGGAAAGGGGATTCCAAAGATGTTGTGAATGTAGACCCAACAAGATTTGGTGCCAGACTGAATATGTGGGTTGAATGAGAGAAACGAGTCAAGGATAATGCCCAGGTTATGGGCTTGTGAGACAGGGAGGATGGTGCAGTTGTCTACATTGATGTGAAAGTCTGGGAGAGGAGAAGGTTTGGTTGGGAAGATGAGGAGTTCTGTTTTGGATATGTTTGAGGTGGCAGCTGGAGATTCAAGAAGTGATGTCTTCAAGGGAGGAGGAAATGGAGTGAAGAAGAGGAGTCAGGTCTGGAAAGGTAAATTTGTAATCATCTGTTCCAAATGGTAGTTGAAGCCATGGGAGTGAATGAGTTCTCCAATCTAATAGGTGTAGATGGGGAATAGAAGGGGACCCAGAGACATGCTTTGAGGGACTCCCACATTTAGGGGCGGGAGGCAAAGGAGGAGCCAGTGAAGAGGATTGAGAATGAGTGGACATTGTGAACCACAAGAGGACAGTGTTATTGAACTATGGCTGGATAATGTTCCCACAACAAGGGTATGGTCTGCAGTGTTATAGGCAGCTGAGAGGTCGAGGAGGATTAGGATAGAGAAGAGGCTATGGACTCTGCAAGAATGATGTTCTTCTTTCTATTCCAAGTTAGCAATAGATAATCACAGATTATCCTCAGGATGTTAGCACAAGGTGCCTTCCTGAATACAATGTGGCAGATACCGCTTGGAATATCAAGTACTTGCATATGTACACTGCATGGACTATGGACTGTATGTTTAGAGATATAGGAGGCCTGGAGGTTAGCAAGGAGGCTGATGCAGCAATGAAGGTGAGCTAGGATAAGTGCTGGGATCAGCTTGGTAGAAGTTTGCATGGAGATGAAACAGTGGATTCTAGAGATGCTGAGAAGCTAGAGCACACAAGATTTGGTGGTAAACTAAATATGCCTGTTGGAAGACAGAGATGAGTCAAGCGTAAGGACAAAGTTATAGACTTGTGAGACACAGAGGATAGTGGTGTTGTCTACAGTGATAGGACAATCTGGAAGAGGACAGAATTTTAGTGGAAAGATGAGTCCTGTTTTGTTTTTAGCACTGTTCTGTTTCCTGATACAAACTCACCTGAGATGCAGTCATAAGATTTTAAAATGATGTTTCCATCTTTATACCTTCCCTTTAATTGCCTTAATGTAACAGAGGAGGGGATGGTGAACCAGCTCTGAGCTCCTGATGTGCCATTGACTGCTACTTCAGTAATCCCTTTGGCCTCTGGTTATGTCACATGCAGGAGGGATTTGGCAGTTGTCCAGTTAATTTGATGAATGAGGTAGCAAAAATGGATTTCTTAGTCTTGAATTGCCTAATTTGGCAATTCCCATTTATCAAATTAACTGTCAGTTGCTAAATCTTCCTTACACTCTGTGGCTGTGCAAACATTGTATTTGGATATTTATCCATTTTTCTACAAAAATGTTCAGTCCATATTTCCCTACTCCTCAAGAATCTCCAGTGGTTGCTCATCCACCTGTGCATCAAACAGAAACTCCTTACTATGGGCTTTAAAGCACTCAATCACTTTGCACCCTCCCCTACCACCCACTCACCTCACATCCCTGCTCTTCTATAACAACCCAACCCATGCACTTCACTGTTCCTATGCCAACCTTCTCACTGTTCCTTGGTCTCATCTGTCTCACCACTAACCTCTTGCCCACGTCCTCTCTCTGGTCTGGAAGGCTCTTCCTTTTCATATTTGACAGATAATTACTCTCTCCATCTTCAAAACCCTATTGAAAGCACATCTCCTCCAAGAGGCCCTCCCTCATTTCCGCTTTTCCCACTCCCTTGTGTGTCACCCTGATTTGCCCAATGTATTCACCCCATACTCAGCCCAACAGCATTATGTACATATCCACTAGACTGTGAGCTCATACCCTAGACTGTGAGCTCATGGTGGGCTGGGAATGTCTCTGATGTTATACTGTACTCTCTCAAGTGCTTAGTACAGTGCTTTTCCCACAGTAAGCACTGAATAAATACAATTAATAATGATGTGTGTAATTTACATTCATGTCTGTCTCCCCTTCTAGACTGAATTCATGGGCAGGGAATGTGTCTAGGCAACTCTGTTATATTGTACTCTCTCATGTGATTAGTTCAGTGCTCTGCACACAGTAAGTGCTTAATAAATATGATTGATGGATTATCCTCCTCTTCCGACTCCTGCCCTTCTTTATTCAAAGGATTTTTGGTGGCTCCATTTATTCTGGGTATCTCCCTCATTCATGAGCAGTTTGTGTGTGTGGTGGGTGGGAGGGGAGAGAAATGATATTTGTGTGATTTTTCTGTGTGTTTGACTTGGGAGTATGTGAATGGAGACACAAACTGAGAGGAAATACTTTTTTTTAAGAATATACATTCCTTTCATACTAGGAAGAGGAATGGAGAACACCAAAAATTGGGCAATGCTGCATATTTCTTCTAGTTCCTAATTTTCATAATAGGCAGGCTTTTCATCCTGAGGGATAAAAGGAACATTTTGTGCTAGATGGATTTGATAGGTGTTAGATCCTTGAAACTATATGAAGAACAAAACTATGCACTTGCTATTGTCAGTGCTAATATGCTAACACAGTATCTTTTCCTCCTCCTTTGTTACATTATCTAGACAGTAATTAATGGTTTCCTGCATGCTTATCAGGCAGATCTTCGAAAAATTATTTGAATCCATTTTGGGCTACTTGGTTTTTTTTTCATTATGTATCACTGTTTCTTCAAACACCGATGCTGGTAGGGACTTTGTCTATTGTTAGTTCTTCTATTCTGTTTCTTTTGTTGCCTTTAATGAATGATGCAGATTTTGAAGATCCAACTTCCAAAGGACTAGCAGAACAACCCACAACATTTTGATTTGCTTCTTCCAACAAGGATCAAGAATACAGATGGCACCGCATTATAGTAGTTGATCTGGCAGGTAGCATGGAAACCAAAAGTAGGCGTATCAGTACTGTGGCATTAGTAGCATCACTGAATGCATTTTGGTACTTACTAACAAACCAATTAGCCTTTTATTTTTTTCATTAGCCCAGAATATGATGACTTCTGAATCAAAACCTTAGGTGTTATCTCTATAAGAGTTCTTGAGAAAAAAAGGAGAAAGAAATTAACAGGAATTGAAAGAGAAAATGGAATCAAGAGAGGAAGAATGAGCATTTGACTAATTGGATAATATATAATATTATATAGAAAACAAAGTGAAGGAGGAGACAGAGAGAAATACTGAGCCAGAGGAAGAAAGGAAAAGACAATCAGAGAGCAAAAGAGGGCTCCAACCAGACAGAACAAGAGGAGTAAGAAGAGAAAGAACCTGTCAACAAACTCTGCTACATTGTACTCTCACAAGCCCTTGGTACAGTATCTGCACACAGTGAGCACTAAATTGAGAGAGAAAGTGAAAGGGTGAATACAGAAAAGAAGTTCTAACTGATCTTTGTTGATTAAAATTCTAAAGAGATTGGGAGGCCATCAACGCTTCTTGGCAATGTTCTTGATTCTATGCTTATGTACTTGCTAGAGGTCCAGGGACTCTATTAGGCTCTGAGGAAAGCAAACTCTACAAATCTGCTGTGCATTCAGTCCCAAGAAGCACTGTGGACAGTGGATAGAGCATGGGCCTGAAAGTCAGAAGGACCTGGGTTCTAATCTGTAAGCTCATTTTTGGGCAGGGATTGTCTCTATCTGTTGCCAAATTGTACATTCCAAGTATTTAGTACAGTGCTCTGCACATAGTAAGCACTCAATAAATACAATTGAATGAATGAATCTCAACTCCGCCACTTTTCTGCAGTGTGACCTTGGGCAAGTCACTTCCCCTCTCTGTGCCTCAGTTACCTCCCATAAAATGGGAATTAAGATGATGAGCCTCAGGTGGAATATGGAATGGGTCAAACCTGATTAGCTTGTATCTACCCCAACCCTTAATACAGTGCCTAGGATATAGAAATACCATTAAAAAAAGGGAGTGTCCTTATCATCATCTAGCAGGTGATCTTGAGTTGGATATTCCATTTTCCACCAGCCCATGTTATGACACTCTATGACAATCATAATTATCTTGTATTTGACTATCACAAGCCCCAGCTTTCTGCAGAATTTGGGGAGTGGGTGAAACCAGACTGCAGCTAGTGTCCCATATTATTTTAACTGAAATCTGGTAATCCTCAACAGGGATCATGGCAGTAATCAGTTAGAGTCCTATATTCTTATAACTGAAATTTGGTAATCTTCACTAGGGTTCATGGAAGTAGCCAGTTAAATAAATGTCTCTGTGTGACCCTCTCTGGCTCATACATTGATGTTTATTGAAATCACAGTTCCAAGAAGACACCATATTTTTCAGACCTGGATGTGGACAAAATCTAAAAAAAACTCTGGGCTGGTTTCAGAGCCGTATGGTGTGTTTTGTGGAGTTTCTTCAGTTTTCATCCTGCTTAACGTTTATATATTTCTGAAGGAAGGGTTCAAGGAAGCTCTTAAGGAAGCAGCATCTAAGTACTTAATTCTATTTTTTACATTATTTTACCCCTAAAATCAAACTGAATTTTGGAACTATTGTACAATTTCTGCATACTCAATAAAGTCCTACTGCCCCCTAGTGCTTTATCATTAAGATAAAATAGCTGACATAGCAGTTGCTTTGATCCCCAAAATATAATGCTTTGTTTTCAATTGTAAACTCCTTGAGGGCAGTGTCCATGTGCCTTTCTCCTTTTGTATGCTTCCAAATGCTTAGTACAGCGTTTTGAACTCAAAAATGCTCTATAAATACCACCTATTGTTGCATCCTTTTCAGTAGAGGGCAAAATGTTATTGTATTACAAAGGATCTACAGATTTTTTTTCTGAGAAGGATGATAATGGTGATATTGTGTTTGGTGTATGTGAGTGTGAGAGAGAGAAAAGGAAGAAAAATAGATTCAATATTAATTAAGACTAACCATCTTGCTTTAGAGGTAAACCAGGAGGACACTATCCCAAGCATGCATGGTTAGAAGAGAAGAAGGGAGGGATGTGCAGGTAAAGTATCTTAGTCTTCCAGGACTGAGCTTGATCCAGCCTGGAAATGAAAGACTGCATCCTTAAAATAGGTAGTGGAAAACTGATGCAAAGTAGTCCAGGTAGATTAGCGTTTGAAGGTCTAAATTTAGGATCACATATATAGCTTTAAAAATAACCACAGCTGCATAATCTCCACCCTCACCAACTCTGAAATCCCTCTTTCAGACCACAACCTTCTCACTTGCCTCCTCTCACACACTCTTTCCCATAAATCTGTAATATTCCCCCATAGAGACCTCCACTCTCTTGACCCCATCTATCTCTCTCTATGCATCACACCCCACCTAACCTCCATACCCATTCTACTCACTCTCAATGACCAGATTGATGCTCTCAACTCCAGCCTCTCTACTCAACTTAACTCACTCCTCTATCCCTTCATTGCTCTCGCACCACTAACCAACAGCCCTGGATCACCTCTACTGTAGGCTTCCTTCACTCTTATGCTCGAGCTGCTGAATGCTGTGGGCGGAAAATCTAAACATCAGGCCAAGCTTGTCCACTTCAAGTTTGTCCTTTCTTGCCTTAACTCTGCCCTCTCTTCAGCCTGACAAAACTATTTCTCTTCCCTTATTGACATCCATGCCCATCACTCTCATCAGTTATTCTGGACATTTAATTCCCTCCTCAGAACCCCTATCCCTCCCCCCATGCTGCCCCCATCCCTCACCCTCAGTGATCTGGCCACCTACCTCATTAGGAAAATTAACACCATCAGGTTTGAGCTCCCTAAAATCACCCAACCCCTCCTCTGTCCCCTCTCTTTCAGCCCCCTTTTCAACTTTCCCACCCTTCCCAGCAGTATCTTCAGAGGAGATCTCCTGCCTCCTCTCAAGTACCACCCCCTCCACATGTGCGTCAGACCCCATTCCCTCACACCTTATAAAAACTCTTGCCCCTTCCCTCCTCCCCTCCTAACTTACATCTTCAACTACTCACTCTGCAATGGCTTCTTCTCCTCTGCCTCAAACATGCCCACGTCTCCCCCATCCTAAAAAAACCCTCCCTTGACTCCATAACCCCCTCCAGTTATCGCCCATCTCCCTACTACCCTTCCTAATTCCTCTCCTCCAACTCTCTCCTGGGCCCCCTTCAATCTGGCTTCTGCACCCTCCACTCCACTGAAACCTCCCTCTCAAAGATCACCAATGACCTCCTTCTTGCCAAATCCAATGGCTCCTACTCCATCTTAATACTCCTTGACCTTTCAGCTACCTTTGACACTGTGGACCATCCCCTTCTCCTCAACATATTATCCAACCTTGGCTTCAGTGACTCTGTCCTCTCCTGTTTCTCCTCTTATGTCTCTGGACATTCATTCTCAGTCTCCTTCCCGGGCTCCTTCTCCCCCTCCCATCCCCTAACTGTAGGGGTCCCTCAAGGTTCAGTTTTTGGTACCCTTCTATTCTCCATCTACACTTACTCCCTTGGAGAAGTCATTCACTCTCACAGCTTCAACTACCATCTCTATGCAGATGATATCTCCTCCTCTGTTCTATCTCCCTCCCTCCAACTCACATCTCCTCCTGCCGTCAGGATATCTTTACTTGGATGCCCTCCCGCCACCTAAATCTCAGCATGTTCAAGATAGAGCTCCTTATCTTCCCTCCCAAACCCCATCCTCTCCCTGATTTTCCCATCATTATGGATGGCAGTACCATCCTTCCCATCTCACAAGCTTGCAACCTTGGTGTCAACATTGACTCCGCTCTCTCATTCACCCCACATATCCATCTGTCACCAAAGCCTGCCAGTATCACCTTCACAACATCGCCTAGATCTGGCCTTTCCTCTCCATCCAAACAGCTACCATGTTAGTACAATAACTCATCCTATCCTGACTAGATTACTGCATCAGCATCCTTTCTGACCTCGCAAACTTCTATCTCTCCCCACTTCGGTCCATACTTCACTCTGCTGCCTGATTTTCTTTCCAAAGAAAGGCTCTGCGCATGTCACCCCGTCCTCAAAAATTTACAGTGGTTGCCTATCAACCTCTGTTTCAAACAAAAACTCCTCCCTATTGGCTTCAAAGTTCTCCATCACCTTGCCTCTTCTTGTTCACCTCCCTTCTCTCCTTCCTTCCACATCCCAGCCCACATACTCCACTCTTCTAGTGATAACCTTCTCACTGTGCCTCGTTCTTACCTGTCCCACCATCAACCCCTGGCCCACATCATACCTCTGACCTGGAATGCCCTTCCTCCTCAAATCTGCCAAACAATCACTTTCCTCCTTCGAAGCCCTATTGAAGGCTCACTTCATCCAAGAGGCCTTCCCAGACTAAGCCCCCCTTTTCTGCAGCTTCCTCCCACTCTGCATCACTCTGACTCACTCCCTTTGCTCTACCCCCCTCCCTGCCCCACAACACTTGTGCATATATGTACATATCTATAGTTCTTCTACTTGTACTGATGCCTGTTTACTTGTTTGGATGTGTATCTATAATTCTATTTATTTATATTAATAATTATAGTAGTTGTTAAGTACTTACTATGTGTCAAGCACTGTTCTAAGCTTGGGGTCATCAGGTTGTCCCGCATGAGGCCTACAGTCTTAATCCCTATTTTACAGATGAGGTAACTGAGGCACAGAGAAATTAAGTGACTTGCCCAGTCAGACAGGTGACAGTTGGTGAAGCCAAGATTAGAAGCCATGACCTTTGACTCCCAAGCCCGTGCTCTTTCCACTAAGCCTGTTTACTTGTTTTGATGTCTGTCTAGATTGTAAGCCAGTGTGGGCAAGGATTGTCTCTCTTTATTGCTGAATTGTACTTTCTGAGTGCTTAGTACAGTGCTCTGTACAAAGTAAGTGCTCAGTAAATACGATTGAATGAACGAATGAATGAATGAATAAATAATTGCCCACCAAAATCCGGGACTCTCCCAGCTAAAATGGAATGTCTGGCCAACCAAGTCATATTTCAAAGTTAATAGTTTTTGGAGCAATATTGTCCATGTTTTCAAGTTTGGATGAAAGGTCAGAAGTCCTTGTCACAATACAATATCTTATATACGTCCCTGTAATGGGCGGCATTGGCCTCTGTTACCGTAGTGTGCTGCTGTTAGCAGTGTTTCCTACTTGCTTCACAGGTTTATGATGGTTTCTCTAAAAACCTCACCCCTGTTGTTGACAACTAGAAATGAGATAGTTGAATTTTCTGTGATGAGTTCTTTCCTTGTGCTGAGAAATTATATGTCAATGGGACTTCTGCCCACCCTTTTTGTGTCCTAATTTCCTCTCTCTCTACCACCACTCAGGTTACCTGCTTCCATCTCTACCTTCTGACTACCTTCTACCCAGAAGAGCTGTCATGTCCAGGTTTGAGAACTGATTGTGATGCCTGTTTACTTGTTTTGATGTGTATATATCTATAATTCTATTTATTTATATTAATAATTATAGTATTTAAGTACTTACTTGCCACAATGGCAAGAATCTTGATTCTGTTTAGTCTTGATTCTATTTAGTTGCCATTGTTTTTACGAGATGTTCTTCCCCTTGACTCTATTTATTGCCATTGTTCTTGTCTGTCTGTCTCCCCCGATTAGATTGTAAGCCCGTCAAATGGCAGGGACTGTCTCTAACTGTTGCCGACTTGTTCATTCCAAGCGCTTAGTACAGTGCTCTGCACATAGTAAGCACTCAATTAATACTACTGAATGAATAAAAAATACTATTGAATGATTGTGTTCTAGGATTTCATTGTCCTTGACTTTATCCTGCCACTTTATGTAAAGATAGGTCTAAGGAGATGCTGATGAAACTGTTCAATGAGCTGCATGAGACACTAATGGTAGGCTCAAACCACATAGGTACGAAGACATTTCTGAATAGATTTCAATGACTCAGCCTACTTAGTTGAGTTCTTCTTAACTGAAAGCATGATGTAATATTCTAGCCATGAAGTAGTTGGGCACCTAACTCTGTTTTCTCCATAGTGCATAGGGAACTGATTGGATAACAAAACTTCACCTCTGACATAAGCCAGCAAAATATCCTGGAGTGCGCTTAGAGTCTTGAGAGCATCCTCAAAATAGAGTTGATACTTGTCCATTAAGTAGCATCATCTGGATCTTGTGATAGTATCTAGCCCCCCACCCAGATTCTTTGTTTCTTCAGCAGCCATAGCCCTACCTCTTCAGTTGCTGCCTAGCAAGCTCCATGCCCATCTCACTGGAAGTCCTGATGGCCATTACATGTAGGATAAACTTTCCAGGACTTGAAGTGCAGCTGCCAGTCAAGCCCAGATGATGTTCATGGTTTCACCTCAGTTGCTGGGTTTTTCTAACCAATCCCCAACAAATAGTGAGGACTCATAGTACTGACCATATCCCAAAATAATTCTGGTACTGGAAGTTTGATTAGCATTTTACCTTCAATTCCTTTTTAAGAATAGAAACTTAAAAATCCAATTATTAGAGCAGGTACATGCTGCTATGCAATGCTACCTTTCCCTATTCTTTTTTATCCAGCCTCTCTTAACTTTGATTTTATCTTTTGTAGGGTAGGTTCTGAATTTCTATTGAAGACATCAATTATTAGGCAGCTAGACTTATGGTTTATTGCAATTGCTACAATTACTATGGGAGGCTGAAATGAGCTTTGTTTGTTCAAGACACTGGTTTTTAAAGAGAACTCTAGATGATGCAGAAGAAACCAATAATGTAGGAAGCTAATGTAGGAATGTTGGGAATGCGTGTCTTCTGATGTGTTTTTTTAATTACACTCAAGAGGTGCTCAGTCATTACCATTGCTTGATTGATTGACTTATTGTGAAATGATTTAGCTTCTTTATAATCTATTTTAAAATTTGACAAAGTGCATACTTAATTCAAATAACATAATGAAATACATTCTTGTTCTGAAGTTTGGGAATACAGTGGTTTTAAAAAATGGCACTCTTAACCTCTCCATTGCTTTAGAATTACTATGTAATCAGTTTGCCATAATTTGTTTTTCATTACATTCTGTGGCTAGAATGCTATTGTGGAATTAGGGAACTGTCATTCAATAATGCTAAACTGCATGGATACAGTAAATTTGACTTTGGAAGAAACACCCTTGCTCATGTCTGCGTTGTCAGTCATGGTGTAATCCAAGTGCTTCCGTGAACATGAACTTCTCCAAAAACGCACACCAACTAATTGTAGAAGGTTCTTGGTGCAGTGCCTGGCACAGTGTAAGCACTTAACAAATACCAAAAAAAAAAAAGGCTCCAGCTATTTCTGACTGTACTTCTCTTTCATGTTTTAGTCACTAAATTGTTACCTATATATATAGATTACTATTTGATATTCTTAGACTACCTTTAATGCAAGGCAACTAGCTATTCCTTAAATATTTATTTTTCCCTATTCAAGTTTGTCTTTCTAACCTTCCGTGACAAGTGGGTCTCTACCCTGGTTTAGCTGGGTAGAGCATTTTTGACCATTTTTCTAAGATAAACATATGCCTTGCATATTCCTTAACTGCCTTAGTGAGGCAGCATTAAGTAGTGGAAAGAACTGGATTTTGGAGTCAAGAAATCTGGGCTCAAGCCCTAACTCTGCCTTCAGTCTGTTTTGTGACCTGGAGAAAGTCATTTAACCTCTCTGAGCCTCAATTTCATCCTCTGTATAATGACATTAACATATGCATACTCCCCACTTATTAGATTTTGAGCCCCAAGTAGGATGGGGACTGCGTTTAATATCTTATTTTTGAATCTACTTCAGCACTTAGTTTAGATAACGAGCCCACACACCTGAAAGGAAAATTAAAGGAGAAGCACCAGAAAGAGCCCCTTTTTTCCATGTCTCCCCTCCCTCCCCGCATACACACATACATGCATACACACACCAGAAGTTATTGAAATATTCTGGGAGGAATCTAGTTCATCTGCCAATTGTGGGGAAGCCCCACCCTCCATGGGAGGGGGTTAAATTATCTTCAGGGAAATCTTGGAAAGAAAAGTTGTTTTAATTTCCTGGGCTCTGCTGAGCTGTGCTGGACTGTGCTGTGTGCTTGGTATCAGCTCCTGGTTGGATCTCCATGTAAAGGGTTCCACGTGATAATGCTTTTCTCTCTGCTTAAACTGTACCTCGGGTAAAAAAAAAGGGGGGGAGGGGGTCGCTAAGGTGAAGTAATTTGAGATGTAACTAATTTAGTCTGAACTCTTGCTTTCGGCCATTGCCCTAAGCAAAGGCTTCAGGAAGCCAAGGTAACCAGGCACCTGGAGAGTGGTTTCTGGTAAACAGGAGAAATAGAGTTGCACTTATAGCTTCAAACATCAGTGGCTAAACTGTAAGCTATTGTGAGCAGGGAATGTCTCTGCCTATTATTATCTTGTATTCTCCCAAGCTCTTAGTACGGTGTTCTGCACACAGTAAATGCTCAATAAATAAATAATGAATGAATGAAGTGCCAACTTGCAAATCTTCACCTTTCTATTTTCTGTTGCTTTTCTTCCAGTTTTCAATATGGATTGAGAAGAAGCATGGCCTAGTGTATAGAGAATGGGCCTGGAAGTTGGAAAGTTCTAGACCCAGTTCTGCCACTTGTCTGCTGTGTGACCAACGGTAAATCACTTGACTTCTCTGTGCCTCAGTTCCACCGCCTATAAAATGGGAATTAAGACTGTGAGCCCTATATGAGTCAGAGACTGTGTGCAACCTGACTAGTATAGATCTGTCCCAGCACTTAGTACAGTGCCAGGCACACAGTAAGTGCTTAACAAATATCAAAATTATCTCAACTTTGGTTACAATTTTGTTTGGGAATTCGTCTCAACCCTGATGAATGGAGCCTTCACAGACCTCTCAACTGGGTCCAGAGAGGCATTTTCATTCCTGTATCTTCCATGGATGGTTTTAAATTCAAGTTGGCTAACTTCGGCTCTAATTTGATGTTATATAGCCAAATAGCCCCATTCTTAATTGCCTGAAACAAAAGCTTCTGAGTCTCACACTTTACCAGAAATGCTTGACACATAGCGAGAACTTAATATGTATTCTTTTGAAAAGATAGAAATGAAAAATAAAAGAGGCTAGACAAATTTATTCATTCAATCGTATTTATTGAGTGCTTACTGTAAGTGTCATACTATCTTCAATGGTTGCCTACATTCCTCATCAAAAGAGTTATCATTGTTCCTCCCCATCACACCTCTAGATGGAATAAATTCTTTCTGACCAGCTGTTCAACCTAGCTCCCTCTAATGTCAATCGCCAATCACCTGTTAGGTCTTAGAATTCTGAAAGATAATTAATAGTAGGGAAATGGACATGTTATGAATTTTAAAAAAAATAGAGGAGGGAAAAGGTGTATACTAAAAAGGGCCTTGACACTGCTAACACATTCAGATATCTCTGCTGTGTGACCTTGAGCAAATCACTTGACTTCTCTGTGACTCAGTTCCCGCATCTGTAAAATGGGGACTAAGACTATAGAAATGTACCTCAGGATTCTCCTGCAGTATCATAGTGTTATCAATAAAGACATGAACAGTAATAGATTCAACTCTGTGTACACTGTAGCTAAGTTTTACTATGCAGTGATAGCTAAGTTCAGAAAAGAAAGACATTTTAATTATAAGAAGATTGTCTTGTAATGCCTTAGGCTGGATGCTTTAAATATGCACTTAAATATACTGCATATATGCATTTATAGCAGTTAATTACTTAAACAGTGATGTTCTATTTTGTTCTTTCTCGTGACAAACTTTCCCTGTCTGCTAGTTTAAATTAACCAAGATGTTGTTAAGTGTAAAATGAGTGCTAAAAAGATAGACCTAAGGAATGCATTAGTAAATCCACTGAGGTAATTTTTTGGAAATAGTCTAAACTGAGCTAACCACTTGGGATAAAATTAGAAACAACCTGAATTATCCTCATCCAAAGTTAGAAGAAAGAGGCCCCACTCAGAATACAGCATACATTATCAGTAGCAGTCTTAGACAAAATATGTATAATACCACCATTCTAATGGTGATAAATAATTGAAATCAGATTCAGATCTAACAGGCTGTTTTCCAGTAATGGTAGTGAAAACCTATTCCAGGAAACATTAGAGGTATGATTTCCTAATTGTAAATGCAGTGGGGATACAGAACAGCATGGCTCAATGGATGAAGCACTGAACTGGGAGTAGAGGAAATAATGTATAACGTGGGTATCATCAGTGGCTGGGTCTGCACCGGGAGAGGATATTTTTATTGATTGATGATATTTGCTGAACACTGACTATCTGTGCGAAGTACTGCACTGAGGCTATAAGCATATTAAACCAGACCTGTTTATGGCCTACAGAGGCCTCACAGTCTAAATGGCAGGGGGCTTGAAAGGTATGAGAAGAGAGAGGACTGGCAGTCATAAAGAGAAGGAAATAATGGGGGAAATGGTATACATTCAGTCAAAATAAGAATTCCTTAATAACTACAGCAACTACAGTAGCATTAGATTGCTGCTGGTGGGGAAGAATCCTTGGACTCCTCATCCCTTGAGGCAGGACCATCCCAAGTCTAAGCTACCACTCTTTTCCAGTGTCATGTTGGAAAGTTAGAACTCAGTTGACGTCAAAGTCTAATGGGGATGAATCTTCCTCCTGATGATGGGAGGGACAAAGACTTCTTATCATTCAGTTATCACAGACACAAGAGCCCCAGTGGTGAGAGAGCTCATGCTTCTGCCTTACCTGCCCTTTTATGACTTGTTTGACTGAAGGTGATGGAGACCCCCATCAGGAATAATGGAGAAGACCATTCTGAGGTGTCGGGCCCGAGGAGCTGTATGGAAGAACTGGGAGAGTGGTTAGCATAGCACCACTCACACTCCCTCGTTCTTACCAGACTTACCCCCAATGTGGCCCTTTCAGAGGTGCTCGTCCCCTGGCAGAGTACTGACTTGTCTTCCCCATCCCCACACAAAAGGTCAGTCAGCAAGAAGGTGGGTAGGGGTGCAGCCAATTGCATGCAGGTTTTTTAATGCATTGACAGAAAAAGCAAGGGCCTAGGAGATGAGGACCTGGGTTCTAATCCATGCTTCCACCACCTTTCTCCTATGTGGCCTCGAACAAATCACTTCTCCGTGCCTTAGTTTCTTCATCTGTAA
The DNA here is from genome assembly GCF_004115215.2 of Ornithorhynchus anatinus. NCBI lineage: Eukaryota > Metazoa > Chordata > Mammalia > Monotremata > Ornithorhynchidae > Ornithorhynchus > Ornithorhynchus anatinus. The sequence continues at coordinate 45,660,517 of NC_041728.1, read as the reverse complement.
AATGGGGATTCAGTGCCTGTTCTTCTTCTCCCTTGTATGATCCCCATATAGCTTCCCCAAAGCTTAGCACATAGTAAGAACATAACAAATGCCACAATTATGATCATTATAATTCAACGTGACTACAGCAGAGTGCTGATGTGAGCCAGAGTTCCAAAATCTGGCAGACTGATTACTTGCTAACTGCTGCAGTTTTTACTGATGGTTAGCCAGCTTTTTGTTGTTGTTGTTGTTAAGCTCCTACTATGTTCCAGGCACTGCACTAAGCTCTGGGATAGATACAATCTGATCTGGTTGGACATAGTCCCTCTACTATGTGGGGCTCATAGTCTCAATCCCTATTTTATAGATAAGGTTAACTGAGGCACAGAGAAGTCAAGTGACTTGTCCAAGGTCACACAGCAGGGGAATAATAGAACTGGGATTAGAAGACAAGTCCTTCTGACTCCCTGGATCATGCTCTATCTACTAGAATATGCTGTTTCTCAGAGAATAAAAAATTTCACATCACACAATACTGTGGCATTGAAATAAAGAGGCTTGTAACTTGTTGTGATGCCTTTTGCTGCAAGAGCAGTCTGGCATTTTGGGCTATATTTCAGGATTCCTGCTGGGCCTGCCCACCTCACAAAAGGGTTTAGAGGTGCTTTGGTTAGAACTCTTCAGCTCTTTGGACATCACCCCAGCAGGCAGACACAAGTCTTCCAATTACTGGAGCAGTGGTCTTTCCACAAGAGCTAAAGCAGAATTCCTACAGAATGAAGCTCACACTACAGAACAACTGAGCAACTCTTGCATCTATCCCTACTGTCATCTTGGGGAGCCTCATAGCTCTTCCACAACATCCAGATAGCCTGCCAGTGGAGTAAATGGAAGCAGCTTCAGATTCTGTGCTTCCTGAGCAGAAACAGGGACAACTTCTGGGCAAATAAGGAAGCATGTGATATCACAGCTAAAATCCACATTTGCTTGGGCTCAGTGAGATGTTGCTACTTTATCCAGACCCTGACAAATTTTTGAACAAAATTTTGACATAATAACTTATTCCCTTCTAGTTAGGAAAAGAAACTGGAAACATTTATTCCATAAAGAAACATAGGGTTTAGAGTTGGATTTTTTAAATCCAAAATAAAGAAAGGTTTTGCTTCATGCAGACTCAACCAGTCAATGACTATATACTAAGTGGAGGTCTAGATAATAACTGGTGACTTTAATCCATGAAGGTATCTATATTAGGGGCTTTAATCCCGAATATCCTTTTTACTAGTCAATCAGTGGTATTTATTGAGTACTTACTTTGTGCAGAGCACTGTACTTAGTTCTTGGGAGAGTACAATATAACAGAGTTGGTAGGCATGTTCCCTGCCCACAGGGCACTTGCAGTCTAGAGGGGAAGTCAGGCTTTAAAATAAATTATGGATATGTACATAGTATTGTGGAATTTAGGGGAGATGAAAATCAAAAACTTTAAGGGTACAAATCCAAGTGTACCAGGTGAAGCAGAAGCGAAAAGGACATAGGGGAAAAGAGGGCTTAAGGGAAGGCCTCTAGGAGCAGGTGTAGCTTTAATAAGGTTTTGAAAGTGGGGAAAGTGGTGGTCTGTCATATATGAAGGGGAAGGGATTGTCAGGCCAGAGAGAGAACCTGGGCAAGAGGTCAGTGGCAAGATAGATGAGATTGAGGTACAGTAAGTAGATTGGTGTTAGAGGAACAAAATGAGTAGGCTGAGATGTAGTAGGAAATCAGTAAGGTAAGATAGGTGAGATGAGACAGTTGCCAAATCTCCACTTCACTTTATTCTGTTAGATCCTGCCAGCATGTGAAAAGAGGTACAATCAGTATAATATATTGTCCTGCAAAGTAATAGCAACACCATCATTCAGATCCATTTTTGGAGAGTCATGACTGGGTAAAGCAAAGTGAAAAACAGGCAGTAGATGCTTGTTATAGAAACTAGGCCTAGGAATAGAGACTGACTAACTCTAACAACTGTCCTGAGAAACCATTTTCTGGTGGTGACAGTTTGTTTTCATAACTAATGGTGAATTTATGGAGAAAACTAGGCCACCCTTCAAATTTACCTCTAAATAATTGTTGATTCTAGAAATCCCAGCATTGTGATAGATAACCACTCAGTTTTCCTCATTTGTCCCTTTCTATATATTCTCCTTTCCTCAGCCTCCCAAATCTTGGGCACTGTTTTGTCCCAGTAAAACTTAGTATTTTATTCTCTGCAACTGGTGCTCTACAACCTGCTTATCCTGAGGGACATCTGTAGGCTATTCCCAGTCATTCTAAGGCCTCTACCCTCACCAAGCTTCAGAGAGAGTCCTGGGGTCCCCAGCTGTCAAAGGTGCTAGAGGATGCTGGTTCACTTTAACACCGGGCATTAGTGTTCAAGAATCAATTTTGCCAGAAGAACATGCATGGAGAATTTATTCAGAATTGTGGCAAGGCAATTTTCTCCTTGGTAACTGTCAAATTTGATCTTCAGTGATAGGAAATCATCAGTTCCTTAAGGCAAAATATAGGCTAACTACACCTGCAGGCTATTCAAAAAGCAAACCCAATCTTATATAGCGTAGGCTAGAGGGAAAAAAAATCTAATTATCTAGTAAAGCTTCGATGCCTACTACTGAGAGGACTAAGCTTATGCTTTAGAATCAGCTGAACCCATAGTGCCAAGCTGGACCAGAAAAAAGTCAAACCCAGTTGAGTTTGAATAGATCCAAGGCAGCCTTCACCCTCTTCTATCCATCCATCAAGCAATTAATCATATTTCAGTGCCTACAGAGTGATTGGCTCTGTACTAAGCATTTAGTAGAGTTTAATGGTAACTAAGACTCTTGTCTCCTGTCTTCAGTGAGTGTATGATGTCACAAGAGAGGCAGGTAAAAAAAAATAATGGGGAAAACCAGAGAAGGTAGAATGCAGAAAGCAAAAACACAGCAGGATGAAGCAGCTAGAGACATTACTGAATATACACATAATCATATGTGAACAAGTGCTGAAAAGAATGAAGTACACAAGTGCTAAGGATGGGTGTTAGGTTGATGTGATTGGGGTGATATGAGTTAACCTGGAAAGCCTTCATGGCCTCTCTTGCTGAAGGCTAAATAAAAATTTAAGGGTTAGATATTTTGGTTTTAGCAGTAGGTGAGGCTAAAATGATTTGGAGTGGGTAAATCTGAATTCATTGGAGCCCTGCTGCTGCTATAGAGGTGGAACCTCACTAGCTGTACATTTCAGGACCATTAAAAAGCCATCTTCTGCTTTACACATTAATCCAGGCACACAGAACAATCCTTAAAAAAAACCACTTTTTTTTAAGTGTTCAATGCCTATCAGCATCAGACTGTTCTTTGCCTAATTATAAGCTTAATTGCTTATAAAAGAGATGGGCAGAGAGTAAAATTAACTACAGATAGGAAGATGTAAAAGGGGAAATGCATTTGAGTAAAATAGACATCAAATCTATTTAAGTCTAAATGCATATGAGTATAAGTAAACATCTTAAGTAATAGATGTTTAAGTATCTGGAATATGCCACTCATGAAGTTTCAATAAAGCATTTTACAAAATAGAACTACTTAAGAAATTTAATATTTGTTTTATTTGTTGAGTGTTTATTATACTAAGTATTAAGCACAGTACTTAGTGCTGGGATAGATACAAGATAATTGGGGTCACTGTCTATTGGGGAGGGAAAACTGGTATTTAATTCACATATTACAGATGCAGAAATTGAAGCACAGAGAAGTTGAAAGACTTGCCAAAGGTCCCATAGCAGGCAAATGGCTGAGTTGGCACTAGCACCCATATCCTCTGACTTCCAGGCCCACTTTTTTCCCCCTGGGCTAGACTACTTCTCAATATTCCACAACTCAAAATAGGATAATTCAAATCTGAATCTGATTTGCAAATAAAGCTTTGGAAAGTGAAAGCAATGTTTGCAAGTAGCTTATACTTTGAAATTTGAGGGCTGGCAAGATCTGCAAAACAAGAAGAAAACTCTTTGTGTTTGATTAAAAAATATATATTAAGCCAGATTACTGCTAGCTTTGTTTCCCCCATTACCCATGCTGAAATAACACCTACCACCCATCTCTAGAGACATCAGTGAAGAAGAGTTTTGGGTGAGACTAGAAATCTGTATTTCCAGTCATGGTGGGAAACTCCCATTTCTTTTTTAATGGTGTTTGTTAAACACTTACTATGTGCCAGGTGCCTTACTAAGCACTGGTGTAGATACAAGCTAAAAAGATTGGAAGCAGTACCTGCCCCACATGGGTTCACAGCCTCAAACCCCATTTTACTGATGGGAGTAACTGAGGCACAGAGAAGTTCAATGATTTGCCCAAGGTCACACAGCAGACAAGTGGCAGAACCAGGATTTGAACCCGGATCCTTCTGACTCCCAGGCCCTTGATCTATCCACTAGGCAAAACTGCTTTTCAAGTGGGTAGATAGAACCCCACCATTCCATGACCATTTTAACTGTTTTGAGATGTCAGGTCATATTATGGGTGATGTTTTAACCAACTGTGAAGGTATTTAATTAAAGATGTGAGGGATTAAGAGGGGTAGAGGAACCTAGTGAATGGTCAAATTCCAGCCGTTCAAAAAGAGAGGGAACAGATCAAACCATAAGACACTGATCAATTTAAACAGATTTAATTTCTCAGCTAAACATTTTTGTTGAGCTAGTTCTAGATGATTTAAAAAAAATTCTTCTTTCAACTACTTGCTATGAAACCAATCTGAGGAATTCTCGCCAGGAATGTGCCTACCAACTCTAGTGTAATTTTCTAGACTCTGAGCCCCTTGTTGGGTAAGGATTGTCCCGATTTGTCACCAAATTGCACTTTCCAAGCACTTAGTACAGTGTTGTGCACACAGAAAGCACTTAATAAATATGATTGAATTAATAAGTGCTTGATAAATACCATTGATTAATTGATTCTTGCTAAGTGAATTCCTCCTATTCTAGCCATACCATTGGGATTAAATTCATTATCATTACCCTGATAATTGCACTTTAAGTAAGCAAATACATCATATACTTCAATCAATCAGTCATATTTATTGAGGACTTACTGTGCACAGAACACTGTACTAAGTACTTGGGACAATACACTACAATACAGTTGGTAGACACACTCCCTGAAATAATTCCTCAGATTGGTTTCTGAGGAAACCAAGTCAGTGCTTGGGAGAGTACAGTGTAAAAGAGTTGGTAGACATGTTCCCTGTACACAAGGATACTTCTTCCATAGGTAAAATATAACAATTTTCCAATAGGATGAGCCAACTGATTCAATTCTCAAATACTGAAAATCAATTAATCAATGGAGTATTTAATACCTTGGAATATATGATATAAAATGAGGCCCAACAGGAGTGCCCTTATGTTATCTAATATTACTGGGGAAAGTCAAGCAAAAGAGGTTTTAGTAGTTTACTTTGAAACCATGATCAGCCTCTGTGCTAGCACAACTGATCTATTCTTTTTCATGAAATATCAAATACAACCCCTTTTCCTTGATAGACTCAAAATCCATTACATTCTCCTGTATAAATTCATCTTTGACTCTGGAATGACTGAAGTCAGCTTTATTTAGGAAATAAGGTTAATCTTAGTAGCTGCAACTCCCCATGAACTACTCCAAAAAACTTAATTTCCATTCATCTTAATTATTAGAACATTCACAAATTGAAAATACTCAGAAATCTAATTCTATGAAATAAACTTTTTCTTCTAGATGGGAGTTAGTCACACAGTTCCTTTAGAGATAGGCCTTATAATAAATTCTATTTTAAAATTTCTATTACTGAATTAAATCATGAACCATTTTATGTGTATTTGCACTGAATCATTTACTCCTCCAGTAAATAAAATCATTCTGTCCTTTTCAGTGCTTCTAGTGTCAGGAAGAGGGGAAACAATCCTGCACTATATCTGTACATGGGAAACTGTTAGGTATCTTGTTTCTTCTGCCCTCTGAAACTCTTTCGGCTTTCCATGGTAATGGGCCTGGAATTGAGAAAGGAGAGAAGAGATGAGTAACAATCCTGATTCTCTATCCCACAACTAATATGATTCAAGCAGTGTGGCCTAGTGAATAGAGCATGGGACTGGGAATCAGAAGAATCTGAGTTCTAATCCAGGCTCTGCCACTTGTCTGCTGTGTGATCTTGGACAAGTATTGCACTTCTCTGTGCCTCAGTTACCTCATCTGTAAAATAGAGATGAAGACTGTGAGTCCTATGTGGGACAGGGACTGTGTTCTTGTATATCCCAGCACATAGTACAGTGCCTGGAACATAGTAAGCACTTAACCAATGCCACAATTATTATTATCATTATCATTACTATCAGTATAGGTTAAGTATTGGTATGATTGGAATTAGGAATCAGTAAAATCTACTTAAAGACCTACACAGAGTTATAGCATTATTGTGAAGTTACTTTCCACTCATCTCGAAAAGCCTTATTTTTCCCACAAAGGGAATACTGAATCTTCCAAAATCCTGAAAAACAATAGTTTTTCCTTTAAGCAAATGATTTAAGTGGAAAATATTTCTTCCTGGTTCTGAAACCTGCTTGAGCAGATATAGGAGCAGGCAAAGTACTAATTGAAAGCCAAATTCACTGTTTTACTACCCAGTAAATCATTTCTCTCCTATATTTAAATGTGGTTTAATGAATTTTAGAGCTAGGGGTCTCATGGCCACCACAGGCCTCTATGTGGCTTCCTTAATATCCCTGTGAATCCACTGTGGTAGATTGAGTGGACTAGAAGAATTAGTGATTTTTTTTGTTTGTTTTTATATTGTATCTGTCCAATGCTTACTATGTTTCAGCACTGTTCCAAGCACTGGGGTAGATACAAAGAAATCATGGGGCTCACCGTCTAAATTCCCATTTTACAGATGAGGGAACCCAGGCATAGAAAATTGAAGTAACTTGCCCAAAGTCACACAGAAAAAGAGTGGTGGAACCATACTTAAAAACCAGGTCCTTTGGACTTTCAGGACTGTCCTCTACCTACTATGCCATGTTACTTCTCTCATATTTAGTGGTCAGCAGGCATCTCTGTCATCAGGATCCAAGAATGAGTGTGTCTGTTCATTGTTGTCTTATATTCTCCCAGTCGCTTAGTACAGTGCTCTGCACACAGTAAATGTTCAGTAAATACGATTGAATGAATGAATGAAATGAGTGAAAGGGAAGCTTTTTCCTATGCAAAGTTTTGGGTATTGAGGGAAAATGCAGAAAAAATATGCCTTGTGTTTGAGGACAACAGGGCCCAAGGTTGTCTTGCAAGTGTCTCTTCCCTAGGCCTCAGATATACTGACCCATAGAAGCATTACATTTGCAAATGTAACACATAAAATGGCGTCCTTGGGACGAATGTACCTTTTCCTTTTAAGAAAAAAAGTCTAAATGAAGTTGAGGCAGATTTTCAGAGTGGAAAATAATACCATATTATATTATGTTCTCTTTTTTAGGTTTAGCTAATCTCAACAGTTACCAGGGAAAAAGCCGAGCATAAATGAAGAACCAAAACGTGGGGAAAGATGTGTGTAGGAAATGTCCAAATAATGAGATCAAGTGGACATCATTTTAATAATCCTGTAGATATCTGTTGGTGATAATTCTCTTTGATTTATTTGAAATCGGGGACCGAAATCTTCTTTGAACTTAAAGAGATCACAGAGATCATACTGGGAAGTCGGAACTGAAACTGTCAGAGATTTGATCTGATTTGGGCTCTGGGTCAAAATAAGTTAGGCAAACATTTCATTTGAGATAAGAGCTAATTTAATGATGAGTGCACTTCTAAAGGCTTGGAACCTAATTTTAGATAAATATCAGAGTATTCTTTGTAGCACCCCTTTGTTTTTGCATTTGCAAAATGAAGCCTAATATCCTAACAGAGGTCATATTTCTTCTGAGATGTGTTTCATTTTGCTTTTCTATTTTTGGCTATTCCTTTTTTATAGAATTTGTTAAGTGCTTACTTTGTACCAGGCACTGTACTCATCCCCTGGGTAGATACAAGCTTAACAGATTGGACACAGTCAGGGCACACAGTTTTCATCCCATTTTATAGAGAAGGTAACTGAGTCCCAGAGATGTTAAGCGGCTTGCCCAAGGTCACATAGCAGACACATAGCAGAGCCAGGATTACAGCCCAGGTTCTTCTGATGCTCTGTCCATATTTTATCCACTAGGCCATACCGGTTCTTTCCTAGTTCTGGCCAAACCAATATTCTCTTCAACCAGTGATTTCATACCAACCAGCAAGCCTAAAAATGGTCTGGAGGAATCCCATATTCCTTCATATTCCCTCCTCTTATCAGAGAGATAATTGTTCTCTCCCCCACTTCAAAGCCTTATTGAAGGCACATCTCCTCCCAGATGCCTTCCCTGACTAAGCCCTCCTCTCCTCTTCCCCCACTCCCCTCTGCATTGCCCTGACTTGCTCCCTTCATTCATTCTCCCTCCCAGCCCTACAGCAGTTATATATATATAATCTGTAATTTATCGATGTATTTATTCATTAATTTTTTTATTTACATAGATTAATGTCTGTCTCCCCCTCTAGACTGTGAGCTTGTTGAGGGCAGAGCACTTGGAAGTGCTTAGTACAGTGCTTTGCACAGAGTAAGCACTTCAATAAATATGATTGAATGAATGAATGAAAATGATGCTTCTATTAGGTCTGTTATAGTGATGGCCTATATTTCTTCAGAATTCACATGTAAATGGGCTTGTGGGCCACCATTTCAAGTCTTAGCTCTTCCTCTTGGCTTCACAATTCTTTCACTTTCCTTCTTTGGCTGCAGGAGCAATCATTTTGTAACTTGAGAGAAAATTCTGAATCCCTAAGAAGTTCAGTGGGTTCATTGTAGACCCCTTCACCATCCATTACCCCTCTCTCTTTAGGGAGATGTGGGAGCAGCAGCAGATTGCACAAGCATTTAGAAAGTTTGAAGGTGGTAGCTGTTGTGACTGATAGGCCCTAGACAGCCCTGCCTGAATGATGAGTTGCCTAAAACTCTGCTCCTTGAGTCATAGTCTTCTATGGCTCTTATTCTATTTATTTATTGCCCATGATGTCCTAACTTGCTTTGCTATTTTTGCTAATTCAATCTCTCCTTAAGTGTTCATGCCAACCTCTCCCTTTTTATTAGACTATGAACCCTTCAGAGGTTTGTTTTGTTTTTCCAGCATTTCAATCCGTTTTTTGCTTACAGTAATCACTCACTAAATGCTAAAGAACCCTTTGAAAATTGTATATCCCCAAAGAAGCCTTCCCTGAGTAGCCCCTCATTTCTCTGCCCAATGCACTTTCCCTACTGTGTTGCACTTGGGTGGATTCCCCTTCCTTAAGCTCTTTAATACTTACCACCCTCCCCCAACCCCACAGCACTTATATACATATCTTCCACATCCCCTTTCTGTAATTTATTTGAATGTTTGTACTCTCCCAAGTGCTTAGTACAGTGCTCTGCATGCAGTAAGCACTCAATAAATACCATCGATTGATGAATGAATGGAGAAGTAAATGAAGGAATTTTTAAAAAGTGGGAAAACAAAGGACATTTCTAAAATTAGGCCAAACTTCTGGAAACTGAATTTTTAAAGGGGATGTCCTCTTTCGAAGAAAAAGAAAATGCATCATTAAGCCTGCAGAGGCTTGTCTCATCAGATTTAGTAGAAGGTACAAGGATAGAAGCTGCCCTTTGCCACTTCTCCCCCCATTGCTGCACTGCATCCTGGTCCTGCCCCTTCCTTCCTCCATACCACCCTGATCCCATCCCACCCCTCGGCTTTGCAGCCCCAGGAAGAACTTGAAGCCAAGAGAGGTTCTTGGCTGGTGATGGTCGTGGTTGCCATGATAAATTTAAAAGAAAAGGAATAAAAGTGAAAAGAACAGCCATTTAGGAGAAGCCTGGAGGCATTGAGAAGACCACAAATTGATTAATTTCATTCAGTCGTATTTATTGAACACTTATTGTGTGCAGAGCACCCTAAGCATTTAGGCAAGTACAATATAACAATAAACAGGCACATTCCCTGACCACAACGAACTTACAGTCTAGAGGAACTGAGAAAAGGACAGAGAGTTTTGAGGTGAGGCTGAGAGACAGGAAAGTCACACTGGCAAGATCTCAGGCTATGGAGAAAGTAGAAGGAGGCCGGTGGGGAGGAGTGGACAGGGCCAGGCTTACACACCTAGTTGCAGGCAAACGAATAAATTGGAATGCTGGACAAAAGTCACTTAATGAGGAAATGAAATTCCTCAAGTATTTGTGAATCAGATAGTGCCTCTGCTTATGCTGATGGCAATTCTACTGTGATCACTGCTGCCTATGCTCAACTCTCCAGCAGGTCGGAGGAAGTGTGGGAGAAGAATTGCGAAATGAGTTGCCAGAAAATTATTGGGAATTTCTGCTGAGTCAGGGCTAAGGGGAGAATTTTAAAAGGGCCTGTTGGTGTTTTACTTCCTGCAGCCCTGCAGGGTGAGTTTTAAAAACTTAAGGAGGTTAGAAAGGGAAATAGAGCCTTCAGATTATAATACTGTACTTGCTGGATTTACATTGAAATGGAATTCAGATATGCTCTCTGTTTTCTAGAGAAACAGCTTGGCATAGTAGATAGAGTACAGGCTTGGGAGTCAGTAGGACCTGGATTCTAATGTCAGCTCTGCCACTTGTCTGCTGTTTGACCTTGGGCAAGTAACTTAACTTCTCTGTGTCTCAGTTACCTGATCTGTAAAGCAGGGATTCAGACGGACAGCCCTTATGTGAGAGATGGACTGTGTCCATCCCGATTTTCTTGTATCTTCCCTAGCAATTAGTACACTGCCTGGGACATAATAAACACTGAACAAATACCACAATTATTATAATTATTAGACAAACACCTCGGTAAATCATACACAATTTTAACAGTCATTAAGCCACTTTCTCATCATATGGAATACTGTCCTGCAATGACAAGTGCTCAGAGTCTAACAAGAATTTACTATTTTTCAAACAGAAAGTCACTCAAATGTGGTTTCATTTTACTCCTTTTGGTAGGAAGAAATTTATGAGATTATCTCTGGTTTGTGTGTCATCTCTCTGTATCCACTATGCGAAATGGCCTTATTTTTTGCTGGTTGGATCTGAAGGAGGGAGAGAGATGAGTTCACATTCTTTTCCTTATGTGTCCTGAGGCCCCTAAACTAACTCAGGCATTTCCTGTGATTAGGGAGTTTTTAAATCAAAGGCTGTGTGTAGAGCAGAGTGCTGACCAGGGAATCAGTTTTTAAACGGAAATCACAACTGACATTGGCAGTAATGGAGGTGAGGTGGAGGAGGGGGAACAAAGAAGTGCCTCAGAGAGCAGCGACATGGATTCCAGTTGCCTCATCAAGCAGTTCTTATTTACCTTTTTATTTTTTCACCCCAACAACAGGAGCAAGGGCATTTTCTAGCCCTTCTCAATCAGAGAGCTCATTGGTAAGCTGCTTGACTCTTTTCCCAGTGACTGACATTCTGCAAAAGCAACAACACGTTAGAGAGAGGAAAGGAAAAAAGCCCAAACTCTGTGATCCCTTGAAATTGATCAGGAGTTCTTGGCAAGTCTGGGTGCCAAATCCCGGAGAGAATGAGAGCACTGCCCTGGGAATTCTTGTGGTCGACTGACTCGCTGAGTGGCCCCCAGTAGGTAGATGATGAATGAGAGACCATATAGAGGTTATAGCCAATTTTATAAAAAAACAGCTGACTATATGCCTGACTCTGAAACATACACTTCATACTATTTTGGTTCCTCCATTGTGTTTTTGCCTTTGGAGAGGTTAATTATGTGAGCATGATTGTCCCAACGATATCTAGTTGCTCTCTAACTTTCCTTTCTGATGGAAGCTCAAAATTGCATTCTATCCACCTTCCTTTCCCTCCCACCCCTGACTCAAGAATATCAATTCTGCCAGCGTACAAGAACTCTGGGGATTTAAGGCAAAGGAATGGTGACTGTGCAACTACAAGTCCATTGATAACAGCCAGAACAAGCAACTCTCAGTCAAGGAATCACATTTGTCTAAATATCAAACCTCCCACTTCCCATCACCCGATGAAGTTTGTGAAAATTAGGGTATGATTCATATGGAAAAAATTGTCAGCCACTGAGACGTAGAATGATTCTGCCTTCCATAAATCATCCAAATTAACTAAAGCATTGATCAGGTCCCACTGTTTGTAGAGCATGGTACACTGGGACAACATGAAGTAGAAGTAAAAGATATAATTTATTTCTTAAAAGCTTCAACCACAAGGCGTCCTGGTGCTACTGATTCAGTAGACCTGAAATAGGTTCTTTTCTTCCTGCAACTGCCACCGTCAATCTAGTAACAGTGTGCGGTTCTCCATTCTCCCTCCCATCAAACTCTTGCTCATGCCCAAGAATGAACATGTTTGTGGATAGATGATCCATGCAACAATGTGAAATATGGATTGTTATGGGAAGAGAAAGGGCAGGGGGCTGAAAGGTCAGTTGAGAGGCACATTCGAGAAGTCAACTGATGATTATGAATAATAATAATAATTACGTTTTTTGTTAGCTTACTCTGCACCAAGCACTATTCTAAACACTGGGGTAGGTATAAGAGAATCATCAGACACAGCCCCTTTCCCACATGGGGATCACAGTCTAAGTAGAAGGGAGAACAGATATCTAATTCTATTTTACAGATGAGAGGAACTGAGGCACAGAGAAGTCGGTCACTTGACCAAGGTCACACAGCAGAGCACTCCCACTCCCTCCTACTCATTTGAAACACTTGTACTCACCCAAGCCCTGAGTATGGTGCTGTACCCAGAGTAAATGCTCAATTAATATGAAAAATTGATTGATTGAAGAGGTGACAGGTAGTCCCTTATCCCAGGCTCAGAGAAGAAATAAGCCTCTTGCATGTCCCTGTAATGACAAACCACCTCAGGAAAGCAAGTATGGTTAGTGGATAGTGCAATGGCCTGGGAGTCAGAGGGTAATGGATTCTTATTCCGGCTCTGCCACTTATCTGCTGTGTGACCTTGGGCAAGTCACTTTTCTTCTCTGTGCCTCAGTTACCTCATCTGTAAAATGGGGATTGAGACTGTGAGCCCCACTTGGTACAGGGATTGGGTCCAACCCGATTTGCTAATATCTACCCCAGCACTTAGTACAGTGTCTCGCACATAGAAAGCACTTGAATACCATAATTATTAACTACTGAAACACTATATTCTTATGGTATTTGTTACAGGCACTGGACTAAGCTATGGGGTTATAATAATACTAATGGTGATAATAAATTTTTAAAGGTACTTGTTAAGTGCTCACTTTGTGCCCAACACTGTTCTAAATGCTGGGATAGATACAAACTAATCAGTTTGGACCACAGTTAAAGTCCCACATGGGGCTCACAGTTATAATCCCCACTTTTCAAATGAGGTGATGTAGGCACAGAGAAGTTAAGGGACTTTCATTCATTCATTCAATACAGTCTTAAAAAGGAAGACAGACAACAAAACAAAATAAGTAGACAGGCATCACTACCATCAAAATAGATAAATAGAACCATAGATAAATGCACATCATTAATAAAATGGATTAGACTGTGAGCCCATTATTGGGCAGGGATTGTCCCTATCTGTTGCCAAATTACACATTCCAAGCACTTATTACAGTGCTCTGCACATAGTAAGTGCTCAATAAATACTATTGAATGAATGAATAGAGCAGTGAATATGTACAAATATATACAAGTATATACAAATATATACAAGTGCTGTGGGGAGGGCAGGTGGGAAGAGTAGAGGAAGGAAGAAGGGGCAATGGGTAAAGGAGGAGGTGAGCTCTCAGTAGGGTTTTGAGGAGGGGAAGAGAGTTAGTTTGGCAGATGTGAGGAGGGAGGGCATTCCAGGTCAGAGGTAGGACGTGGGCCGGGGTCGACGGCTGGACAGTTGGGAACGAGACACAGTGAGGAGGTTAGTGGCAGAGGAGTGGAATGTGTGGGCTGAGCTGTAGGAGGAGAGAAGGGAGGTGAGGTAGGAGCGTGGCTATGAGAAGCAGCGTGGCTCAGTGGAAAGAGCACGGGCTTTGGAGTCAGAGGTCATTGGTTTGAATTCCGGCTCTGCCACTTGCCAGCTGTATGACTGTGGGAAAGTCACTTAACTTCTCTGTGCCTCAGTTACCTCATCTGTAAAATGGGGATTAAGACTGTGAACCCCACGTGGGACAACCTGTTTCCCTTGTGTCTACCTCAGCGCTTAGAACAGTGCTCTGCACATAGTAAGCGCTTAACAAATACTATCATTATTAAGAGGGTGCAAGATGATGGAGAGCTTTGAAGCCAAGAGTGAGGAGTTTTTGCTTCATGTGAAGGTTGATAGGCAACCATTGGAGATTTATGAATTTTGCCCAAGGAGACTTGCCCAAGGTTACACAGCAGACAAGTGGCAGAGCTGGAATAAGACCTCAGGTCCTTCTGACTTCCAGGCTGGTGCTCTATTCACTAAGCCACACTACTTCTCTAAGTGCTTACTGTGTGCCAAGTATTATTCTAAGGACTGAGGAAGATACAAGACAATCAGGTCAGGCCAAGTTCCTGTCCTACACAGGATGGGAAAGGGGTATTGAATCCCCATTTTACAGCTTGCTGTGGGCAGTCAATGTTTCTGTTGTTTATTGTTTCCCAAGCACTTAGTACAGTGCTCTGCACACATATGATAAAATGAATGAAGATGAGGGAACTGAGGCACAGAGACGTGAAGTGACTTGTCCAAGGTCACACAGCAGACAAGTGGTAGAAGTAGGATTAGAACTCAGGTTCTTTGACTCCCAGGCCCATGGTCTTTCTATTAGGCCATGCTGCTCTATTTCAAACAAATGGTCCGAAGGCCCCAATTTCCCAACTAAGATGGTGGAAAAGTGTTTGTATTCTCTTTGGGGGAAACACTTTGGTATCGACCAGTGAAACTAAGAGATTAGGATCTCAATTTAGATTGGAGAAAGGGACTGTTTCAATCCACATCTCTAAGATGCAGGGCTGGGACTTCATGTTCCCTTTATGCTCAGTATTTCTACAACAACCACATCTTTCTACAAGCTTCATTTAAAAAAGAGGTGCTCTGGGGAAGTGTGGTTTTCCTGAACCCAATCTCCTGCCAAAGGAAGTGGGAAAGAGTGGTAACTATCAAAATATCTTAACTATGTATATATAAATATGATTGACTGTGCTGAGATGTGGCCACTTAAAAAAATAGGTCTGCCCTGTAGCTTAACAAAGCAGATGGCTGCTGATCAGTATTTTGACCATTTGTCCAGCCTGTTCTCTCTCCTATTTAGAGTGTGAGGCAAGGGACTGTGTCCAACATGATCATCTTAAAGCTACCCCAGCTTTTAGAACAGTGCTTAACACATAGAAAGGGTTTAACAAATACTGTAATAATGATAATAATGTCAGATATTCCAGTTTTCAGCTAGTCTTCCCTAGTCTGGTACAGATATGGAGAAGCAGCGTGGCTTAGTGGAAAGAAACAGGCTTCTCGAGGGTTTTAATCCCACCTCTGCCATTTGTCAGCTGTGTGACTTTGGGCAAGTCACTTAACTTCTCTGTGCCTCAGTTACCTCATCTGTAAAATGGGGATAAAGCCTGTGAGCCCTACGTGGGACAACTTGTTTATCTTGTATCTACCCCAGTGCTTAGAACAGTGCTTGGCACATAGTAAGCATTTAACAAATTTCCCGGAATTATTATTATTATTATTATTATTATTATTATATGGCATCAGGCACTTTTTTGTTCTGTATTTATGAGCACCAATATTGCAATGTGTAAATGTATGTTAGCAAACTTTGAGTTCTCTCTATGAAAGTGAAGTGAATTATATGCAAAAACTGAAGATTATGGTACTTTTCAACAGGCATATTAGTCCTTTCCAACAATGTTATCAGTTTGCTTTTGTTACCAATCAACAAGCCTGATAACCCCCACCCCCCTCCAATATTTTACAGATGGAGAGAAATGCCCCTAGTTGTCTTTAAAAGATTTATATCCAAGGAGGAAAAGCAGTGCCAAGCTGCTTTTCTGCTAGCCACTGACCTCAGACAAGAGTGTAGTTATGTAAATATCCTTGAACTCTACTATTTCCCCTTCTCTGTAATTCATTTTAATGTTGGTCTCCCCCTACAAACTGTAAGCTACTTGTGGATAGGGATCAAATATAACAACTCTGTTGTATTATACCAGATGTTTAATGCAGTGCTCTGAACCCAGTAAGTGGTCAAGAAATACCACTGATTGATTGAATTGATTGATTGAGTGATATATGCTCCCTGAAACTCTTTTCTCCTTATTGCTTGAAGGGGCATTTCTCTGGAGCCATCCCTAGAATAAAGGAGATAATTTAGCCCAATAAAAATAAGGGCATTTCAGGGATGGTGATGTTCACAAATTTTAAAACTTCCAGCCTAAATTGGAAGAGACACCTGTGTTTAACAGGGGTCTGACAGTGAAACACAATGGCTCTGGACCAGTGCAAGAAGGAACTAGTATTATGTTTTCTCAACACAGAATGGATTGCTAGTTGAGCAGCCACTGAACATGCAAGAACAGGGTTGCCACATTTCACTGTCAGCAGGGTAATCTTCAAAAGGATTCTTCAAAGTGTGCGTGTGTGTGTGTGTGTGTGTGTGTGTGTGTGTATTGAATTCAGTTTGTTATTGTTTCAAGGGATTAATCTGGATGAAATTTCCAAAGGTACCTAATTTGGACCTTTGAAGTGGTATAGATAAAAGGCCAAATCTAGCTAAAACAAGGTTTTTATTTCTAAAACATTTTGATTATAAATTTCCAACAGTAATATCTACATACTTCAGATAAGCTATTTTTTGAATTCATTTGTACTTTTCAAATTCATTTGTACTTTTTACATGGAAATATATTTATTTCCACCTAAACAGGTGCAAACAAGTGATTGCTGGCAGTGCCTCTAGACTTCAGAAAAGGTTTACAGTAACTTGAAATAAAGGCTCTCGTTATATCCTGGCTAAACTACTGTGTCAGCCTTCTCTCTGATCTCCCTTCCTCCTCTCTCGCCCTGCTCCAGTCTATTCTTCACTCCGCTGCCTGGCTCATCTTCCTACAAAAGCGTTCTGGGCATGTCACTCCCCTTCTTAAACACCTCCAGTGGTTGCCTATCAACCTCTGCTCAAAACAAAAACTCCTCACCCTAGGCTTCAAGGCTCTCCATCACCTTGCCCCTTCATACCTCTCCTCCCTTCTCTCTTTCTACTGCCCACCCCACACGCTCCATTCCTCTGCTGCCCACCTCCTCACCGACCCTCGGTCTCGCCTATCCCACCGTCGACCCCTGGGCCACGTCCTCCCGCAGTCCTGGAATGCCCTCCCTCCTCACCTCCATCAATCTAATTCTCTTCCCCTCTTCAAATCCCTACTTAAAGCTCACCTCCTCCAAGAGGCCTTCCCAGACTGAGCTCCCCCCTTTTTCCCTCTGCTCCCTCTACCCCCCCTTCACCTCTCCACAGCTAAACCCTCTTCTCCCCGCTTTTCCTCCCCTCCTCCCCCTCTCCCATCCCACCCCCTCAGCACTGTACTCCTCTGCTCAACTGTATATATCTTCATCACCCTATTTATTTTCTTTATTTTGTTTAATGAGATGTACATCACCCTGATTCTATTTATTTGCCATTGTTTTTATGAGATGTTCTTCCCCTTGACTCTATTTATTGCCATTGTTCTTGTCTGCCTATCTCCCCCGATTAGACTGTAAGCCCATCAAAGGGCAGGGACTGTCTCTATCTGTTGCCAATTTGTACATTCCAAGCGCTTAGTACAGTGCTTTGCACATCGTAAGCGCTCAATAAATACTATTAAATGAATGAATTGGTTAGTTTTTCAAATTGTGTTTTTTTTAAAATCCCCCAAATGTAAAGCTTTTGCTCTGTAAGAATTTGGGTCCTAATGATCATTTTGAATAATTTGCTGCAGTGGTTCAGTGGGAAAGGCTAGGTTAGAGACTTAAAATAGTTCAGCCCCTGAAACATCTGCATAACAGCTGGAAGATGAAAGTAGTACACTCACCTTGCAGAAGTCATGTTTTCTATCTTTCACACATTCTGTGTGCCCCATATGGCCCCAAGTCCTTAGAACCTGAGAACCCAAACATATGGTCTCTGGGGCAAGTTCTACAGCTCTAGAGACTTGAATAGTCACATATTTTGCAGGAAGATCTTTTGCTTCCCATCCATATGAAGGTCCTTTCCCAGGCACCCATCAGACTCTCCCTGAAGCTAGTTTCCTCAGAAGCCCTGCTGCGTGAGTCTTTGAAATAGCTGGCTTGTTCTTCTGGTTTCAGATAGAGAGAGAGACAAAAGTCGTTCTTCCATTAGTACCTGAAGAACAAACCTATTCAGAGGTACAAGAAGATTAACCTGACTTTGCTAAGGATTTATTGTGCCTTTGAGCTAAACACCACCTCCTTGGTGAATAAGCACTGAAAATGACTGGCTAGTCTTCAGTATGCCTCTCAAAGTTTCCAATATTTTACCAATCTTGATTATGGGAGGGAGAGTCAAGCATAGGCATATCTATTCCATTTCTAGTCTGGGCAGTGTTTAGCAAGTGGAAGGCAATCTGTTACAGTCAAAACACACCTATGCTGGGAGAGAGTCGAGGACAGAGACTTAGGTTTACTGCGTGGAAGGGGGCGTGGTAAACCACTTCCATATTTTTACCAAGAAAACTCTATGGATTCACTACCAAAACCATTGCAGATGGAGGTGGGGTGTTCTGGGAGAGATTTGTCCATGGTGTCGCTATGGGTCAGACATAACTCGAAAGCATAAGACAACAATACTCTTCAGGAACCGAGGACAGAAGGGCTACCAGGATTAATGTGAACTATGAATAACTGATCTTTGAGAAGCATCTTCATGTCACCAAATACTGCTTTGTATATGTGAAATGGTGTCATCCCCATCCGAGGACAGAGCAATGAATGAACACCCATTAGTGATCAAAAATCCAAGAGAGAAGACACTCAGTAATGTGTACCTTGGATAAGGAGGGCACATTTGAGTGCAATGTATGGATAAAATCACATCACAGGCATGACAAACTAATTGCTCTATAATAAAATCAGTTTTCACATGCTATTAAAGCTGTTGTCACACTTCATTGCATAAAAAACTGGAAGTTAATGGTTATGGAAGGTGAGGCAGTTTCCTAAGTTAGCTGGAGTTGCAAGATAGGGAGGTTTTCCTGTAGCCTTCAGGGGAGTTTGGGGAATTCTCATGGTTCATTCTGCAATATTCTTTAAATACACTTAAGGACTGGCAGACTGGAAACAGAGGTGAAACTGTATATCTTCTCTGGCAGGCATTACTGAGAGCTTACAGCAAAGATAAAAGCAGAAATGAATCTAAGAAAGTAGAGCAATCTACATATGGTCATTCATTCTGCAGCCCAGAAATGTTTCTCTTTTGGTATTTTCTTTAAGAGGGATGGATTGACACCCTGAAACCTATGGCCCTTTTTGATGGGATAACATGTGCATTTTGCAGGGAAGCATGTAGGCAACATCTATATTACAGACAAGAAAGTACTTCATTTGCAAATGTGACTTCCTATGGAACTGTTTTTATTTAAATTGAAAAAGATCAAATTTATTTTCCTTACCATTAGCTGATATAGCTTCTATCAAACGTTTGAATTCATTGTGCATCTACAATATTTGAGATTGAGATGTTATGTGTGTGTATATATTCATAAATGTATGTATAAATGTATACATATATATACACATATACACACAGAGAGAAATATCTCTCTGCAGACACACACACACCCATATGTGTGTACCCTGTCATGGTCCTTAAAATATTTTAAGTTCATACGAAAGTACACCTACCCACAGTCAATTTCATAAAATACACTAATCATAGACAGTAATAGATACAAAACCAAGGGTGTGAACTGATTTTGTATTCTATTAGACTAATACAGCATCAGTCTGAGGCCAGATATTTGCATCCAAATATTTTCAGTGACGATCCACTATACTGGGGCTTCTCCTTAAGTGTTAGTGTTCTCACCAGGCTTCCAGCCAAATAGTTAGGATTGAGTTCTCAACAGAGGTTTGAATTCTCCCCAAGTGACCAGGGGAGAAATTTTACAATATTTTATCCCTGAATCCCAACCAGTCTTGCAGCAGCCGTATACAGCTACTAGGATGGCCACTGACAACACTCAAAAATACCAGACAGGGAAATAGATGTGATGTTGCTTGCATTATACCAGGCAATGGCATAACAAAGTTACAAAGATGCATCAGTTCGCAGAAGTACTCCAAGTTCTTCTGAATCCAGGTGTCTGTCTGACGGTATCCCTGACCATACTACTGTTAGGGAGCCGTTATTTTCTCTTTCTAGGTCCTTTGAAGCATAGTGGGCACTTCCAAGTATTGGAAGAATGCTGCAGAATTCATGGAGGATGGAGGCTAGATGCAGAGAATCAAAATACTGAACAAAAAGACTACTGATGCTTACCAGGGTACAGACCCAATAAAAAGAAAAATGGTATAAAACTAAATGAATGATCACTGTAGTAGTAGAATTTATTGAGAGCCCTCTTGGTTCAGTGCACTGTAGAGTAGGAATTCTTGAAAGGTACAGAGTGAAAAAGTGATCGATTCTCTGCCCACAAGATGCTTACTTTCTAATGGGATTGACAGACATAAAAGCATTTGCAACTGGAGTAGTCAAAATAAATGATGGAGTAGACATTACATCTGAGGAGGGTGTATTTTTTTTAATGAATTTGTAAGTTCTAGTATTGGCAAGAGAATTATATTGGCTCAGGGTGCTGGAAGATTTATTGGGGAAGACATTTTGAAAAACTGGGATTTTAGGAGGGTTTTGAAGGTGGGTAGGAATGGTGTGAGTGAGGAGTTGGGAATGGGGGAGTCCACAGCAAGCTATATCTAGGTGGTAGGCTTAGGAGAAATGAAGACACTGAGTTAAGGACTAGGTGAAGAAAGCAGCAGGTAAAGTGGGGCCAGATGGTGGATTTACTTTGGGAAGATGAAATTAAATTTGGGGTAATTTCATGAATATCCAGGTATGATGATGATGCTGATGACTTTAGCTACTGTGCATCATTACTCTAGATAATCTCCTCAAGGCTAACTTCACCCAGTCTGTGGGCAGCAATGAGCTGATTACCCTTTGTGGGTAAGGAAGTAAAAAACAGATTTCCAAATTTTCCAGTCTATCTCCATGGGAACTAAGAATTTGTAAGCGATCAAGAATTCAGACTTAATATCATAAGATGTGTGCAGTAATCTTGTTAGTAAATGTTAATATTTATTTAGGAGCAATATAAATATTGAACATCAATATTAATATATGATGTTTACTCTCCCAAAGGTATTCTGCTTAATGTGCCACTGGGGAAGAGCTTGTCCTGAAACATTTCCAAATGAAAAGCGTATGCTCTTCTGGTGTCCGATATGTCACCATTTCAGCAGTTGACCCAATACATCATTTGTGCAAGAAGGGTGTCAGTGGAATTCAAGGTAAGAGTCCCTTTTGCATTCAGAGCATTCACAGCTTTACTTTTGGAGGCACCACTCACACAGTACTGCCTCTGAGCCTTCTTCTACTTTATTTTACAAATACTCATTTCCTAAACCTAATCTTAGAGATGGATTCACTCAGCTGGAACAGAACCAAATAGGGATTGCAAGGTCAAGTTACCTATGATAGAGGCATGAGCATGCCATTTGAAAAATCAGAAAATAGATATTTTAGGTATATAAATTGGTACATAATTAATTGTACCTTTCCTAGCAGAGCTTAACATCTTCTTAGAACAGGGTCATTTGTATAAAATATAGCAGTGCAAACAGAAATCAGAAGAAAAAAGGAAGTTCGTAGAATATGCTGAGACAGTCACTGGAGTTACAGTTGTTGAGAGATTTTTAACTGAACTCCTCAATGTCTCATCTGTGCTATTAATGCCACAATAATTTTATAATTAAAAATTAAAATTAGGTTCACTGCATTCTTTTGACTTAACCTAAAAGTTTGAGCATGATTTTTTATTTATATATATACATATACATATATATATACACACATATGTATATTTTATTTGTTTATTTGATTTTTGTTAAATGCTTACTATGTACCAGACACTATACTAAGCACTGGGGTGGGTACAAGCTAATCAGGTTGGAGACAGACCATGTCCCACATGTGGCTCATAGTCTTGGTCCCCATTTTACAGATCAGGTAACTGAGACACAGACAAGTTAAGTGACTTGCTCAGAGTCGAACAGTGGACAAGTGTTGCAGCTGGAATTATATAAAACATTCTTAACATTAAAAAAAACTTACTGTGATTTTGTTGTCATAATGCACTTGAGGATACCCCTATAGTGATGTGAACTATTATTCCCAGGGATAGATAGATGGATTCAGAAGAAAGAAACAGTTATGAGACCACAGAAGCAGCAATGTTTTCCATCAACATCAGATATCACGTGCTTGGTACACTGAGCTGTTTAAGATCTATCCACCTTCCCTGGGCAGGATATATGAGATTAATATGGCACACAAAAAGATACACAAGTATGTGCTTAAGTTGGGAAACTGAAAATAAGAAAGTTCACTGTGGACAGGGAATGGGTCTACCAAGCTTGTTGTACTGTACTCTCCCAAATGCTTAGTACAGTGCTCTGCACACAGCAAGCCTATAAATAAGATTGATTGAAGAGAGACTTTAAAAACAATGAAAATCTCCCTCAATAATTAATAATTACTATGGAACTTAAGTGCATATTATGTATCAAGCACTGCTCTAAGCGCCTGGGTAGATACAAGGTAATTAGGTTGTACACAGTCCAGGTCATTCATTCATTCATTCATTCATTCATTCATTCATTCAACTGTATTTATTGAGCACTTACCCTGTACAGAACACTGTACTAAGATCTTGGAAAGTATAATACAGCAATAAAGAGAGACAAACTGCCCACAAGGGGTTCACAGCCTAGAGAAGGGGAGACTGACATGGATACAAGTAAATAGGCATCAGTATAAATAAAACAGAATTGTAGATATATACATATACACATAGTGCTATGGGCTGGGAGAGGGGGGAAGAGCAGAGTGAGTTGTAATGACATGGAAGGGAGTAGAAGCTGAAGAAAAGTGAGGTTTAGTCTGGGAAGGCCTCTTGGAGGAGGTGAGCCTTTAGTAGGGCTTTGAAGTGGAGAAGTGTGATTGGGGAATTTGATGAGGGAGGGTAGTCCAGGCCAGAGGTAGGACATGGGATAGGGGTTGATGGTGAGACAGGTGAGATTGAGGCACAGTGAGCAAGTTAGCACCAAAGGAGTGGTGTGTCCAGGCTTGTATGTAGAAGGAGAAAAGGGAGGTGAGGTAGGAGGGACAAGGTGATGGAGAGTTTTAAAGCCAATAGTGAGGATTTTTTGTTTGATAAAGATGGATAGGCAACCACTGGAGATTTTTGAGGAAGGAGTGACATGCTCTGAATGTTTCTGTAGAAAGATAATCCAGGCAGCAGAGTGAAGTATGGAATGAAGTGGGGAGAGGCAGGAATTTGGAGGTCAGAAAGAAGGCTAATGCAGTAATCCAGGTGGGATAGAATGAGTGACTGTACTAATGTGGTAACAGTTTGGATGGAGTAGAAAGGGTGGATCTTTGGTGAAGTTGTGAAGGTGAGACCAATAGGATTTGGTGACGGATTGGATATATGGGTTGAATGAAAGAGTGGGTAAAGGATGACACCAAGTTTACAGACTTGGGAGACAGAAAGGATGGTGTGCCATGCACAGTGGCGGGAAAGTTTGGGAGAGGACAGAGATTGGGAGGGAAGATAAGGAGCTCTGTCTTGGACATGTTGAGTTTGAAGTGGTGGGAGGATATCCAAGTAGAGATGTCCTGAAGGCAGAAGGAGATGCGAGCCTGGAGAAAGGGAGAGAAAACAGGGGAGGAGATGTAGATTTGGGTTTCATTGGCATAGAGATGGTAGTTGAAACCGTAGGAGTGAATGAGTTCTCCAAGGGAATGAGTAAAGATGGAGAATGGAAGGGGACCAAGAACTGAACCTTGAGGGACCCCTACAGTTAGGGGATGGGAGAGGGAGGAGGAGCCCACAAAGGAAAGTGAGACACAGCAAGCCTTGCCAGAGAGATACGAGGAGATTCAGGAGAGGACAGAGTCAGTGAAGCCAAGGTTGGATAATGTGTTGATGAGAAGGGGATGGTCAACAGTGTAAAAGGCCGCTAAGAGGTCGAGAAGAATTAAGATGGAGTAGGAGTCGTTGAATCTGGCAAGAAGACATATCCTCTATGTCCCACATAGAGGATACAGTCTTAATCCCCATTTTACAGATGAGGGAAGTGAATCTCAGAAAATCAAAATGACTTGTCCAAGGTTACCCAGCGGACAATTGGCAGAGCTAGGATTAGAAACCAGGTCTTCTGATTGTACTAGGCAATGCAGCTTCTTTTGTGATGCTGTGAAATAGCTTTCATCTAAGGGGACAACAACAGGCCTACTTAACATGCAGGATTAGAGATAGTGTGATTTCCCCATGAGATTGTTTATGCCTTGAGGAGGTGATCACATCTTTTATTTCTTCGAGATGACTTCAGACCACCCAGATGAGTGCTGGGTGCCCAGAAGACACTCAGAAAGCACTATGGATACTGATTCTAACTGTCCTGGTGCCAAAAGAAGCAGCCTGGATTAGTAGAAAGAACATGGGCTTGGGAGTCAGTGGACATGAGTCCTAATCCTGGCTCCACTACTTGTCTGTTGTGTGATCTTGGGCAAGTCACTAGCTCCTCTGTGCCTCAATTTCCTAATCTGTAAAATGGAGATTAAGACTTTGAGTCCCATGTGGGACAACCTGATTACCTTGTATCTACCCCAATGCTTAGAACAGTGCTTGGCACATAGTAAGCACTTAACAAATACCATAATAATTATTGATAATTTTTATTATTATTATTAAAACATCATGAAGATCATGGTACTGAAAATGCAACAACAAAAATGTCCCCAGGCACCATAGATCAGGAATGCTGCAGGGCAGAAAGCAACCAACCTTGCCTACCCACTGAGTGGACAGGGTTAACCATACATCAGTCATAAGGCCACACTCACATCTTTGAATTCATCTTTGAATTTATTATCTCCAAACCAAGCTTTAGAGACAGGGAAAACACATTTATAAAATGGCATCCTAGTGCTCCAGAGGAATTAATACACTCCACACATAGAGAGCATTTGAAAATCCATTTTAGGACAGGAGATATCGAGTCCCATTACCAGAGGAGTTATCCTTTTTTGTGCTATGGCAGGCTGGATTTTATATCCCCCAGTATTCCTTCTTTCTAGCTCACTTTATAATGGGATTTTACCCTAAGGCCTGAGATTCTGGGATTGGTGGTACTGCTTGGATGAATTACAGGGAAATGCATCCCTATAGGCTTCAAGCCTCATATGCTTCTGGCTTGGAATGTTTGTCTTTGAAACATTTGAAATGAAGTCACCTAGTTTCCCGTTACATTATTAATATTGTTTTCAAGTTATTTCAAACATATTCAAAAAGTTTCAGACTTGATTCCATGGGGAGATTTGAAGGGAGTAGCTATTATTATTATTTCAGTCATTACTGTTACCTTAACCCAATCCTTAGAAATCAGTTGTTAGCTTTCAGAGACTAGAGAATTGTAAATTAAAATGAAATGACTCTGACTTCCTAATAATTGCGCATTAGGCTGGTGCCTGGGTAAATATCCTTTAATTTTTCATTGGTTACTATGATTATCTTCAATATCTAAGATTAGGAATGTTCAAGCCCATCCCTTGCAATGAAACTTGCTCATTGTGTAAGCAAGATTACCAGTAGTTTTTGGAAAAGGAATAGTAACAGCAGGGAAATGCCACAGTAGTCTGCTGCCTTCTCTACGTAACTCACACTTCTTATGTTCATATCAGATTTGGTCTTTGCTTACCAGTTTCTTCAGAGTTCATTTATCATTCTGTGGAAAATATTTATAAATGGAATTAAATCAAATATTCTCACAAACCCCAATCATTATGGGTGATTAATTTTCTATTCTAGACTCCATTAAGTGCCTTTACAGATATTCTTTCCACAGGCCTACGTCTCTAATTTATTTCCCTCCTCCCTTCCCTCCTTCCCCTAATGGTACAGGTCGTGCTGGGATACTCATTAGTTTCATGCTAGCAATTCTGCCAGGCAGCCTCAGAGGCATCAGCATCACCTCAGAAATCATTAACGTAACTGGTGCTGCAATCTGAAACTGCCAAGTGTAGAATAATCATTTAGAGGCTGAAACATGTTCCTCCATAAATGAGCATTATGGAAAAAAAAGTGCATGTGTTTCAGTCATTCTCTTGAGACAAAAGAGATCTCAATAAATTAGATCTGAAGCCAGTTTCTGCAAAGATCCTTGCTATGTTGGAGGAATAGGAACAATTTGGTGGAGAGTAGTAGAGATGAGTTAGGCTGTGATTTACTAACTGGCTGAAGTAGAGACACTGATTTGAGTGTAGTACTAGAGTATTTAATCATATCCTTTATCTCCTATTGTCAGTTCTCAGTTCCACTCAATCCATGCATTGTTTTAGGATTCTGTTTTCAGAGAAAATTTAAAACTTCCTATGTAAATTGATCCTTTTAACATTTTCTTGAGAATCTCCTTCTATCAACCATCCTTCTAGTGTGCAAGCTTAGTGAATCTTATTTGCAGTGCAAATTATTTTAATCCAAGTTTGGTTTAGGGGACTCATTATAGATGACCTCAGTGACCCTTAGGGTTAAGTACAGTACAGAGAGAAACGTACTGGCTCAAAAGCAATAATGGTCCCTCAATTCACAACACTCAAAAAGGTTGGCTAGCACTAAAGGGTGACCTGCAGTTTAATGGAATGTTTTGTGCTTTTTTGACACATGTTGAGCTGATTTTCTGAATAGTTTACTTATTCCTGCTCCTAAAGGGCACCATTTGACAGTAGAATCCTTCACTTTTGAACTTAGAGATACTAAATATTGATGCTGCCAATGTTCTCTTTCCTCCTTTAACACCATTCCCCTGCACATGCACACCATGAAGTTACTCTGGAGTTAAAGGAGTTACTCTGCTTTTATCCTCAGCCTTATCTTTGTTCCCTGGGTGCATTGCACTGCACTATATATTTGAAAGTGCAATTTATTCAAAGAGATGATAATTTGCTAATAAATGAGAAGCAGTAATGATGATAATATTGGTAATGATAATTGGGATATTTGTTAAGTATTTACTATTTGTCAAGCCCTCTTCTAAGTGTTGGGATAGATACAAGGTTAATCATGTCAGGCACAGTTCCTGCCCCACATGGGGCTCACAGTTTAAAGAGGGAGAAAAGAGATTTCCATTTTACAGATGAGGAAACTGAGGCCCAGAGAAATTAAGTGACTTGCCCACAGTCACACAGCAGGCAAGTGGCAGAGCTGAGATTAGAACCCAGATCCTTTGACTCTGGCCCTTGTTTTGTCCACTAGGCCACCCTCCTCCTCAGTAATCTATAATGGCAACACAAAGGCCAAGTCCATACTGGCTAGGTCAAAGAATAAATGAGATAATGATTCAGATGGAAACCAAAGCATATTTGGCCTGTACTAGGCACTTGGTAGCAAATTTTAAAATTAGAACATGTGATTCCCTTTCCTGAAGGAATTTTCCATTTAATGGAGGAGAACATGCTGTTTACTTTATCCAAGCCTGGAGCTGTTTTCTCAAATCTACTGCAGGGAATGGAGTAGTCAAAGGAAAACAAAATTGTTTTTCATTCTAAAATGGCAAGAAGTCATTCTGGCAATTACCAGTCAGATAAGCTTTCTTAATTATTAAAATAATGGTAAAATAAATGAGGAAAACCTTTAGGTATCAAGAAGATAATGGAATCACAAATAACAAGTAGCACCTAGGCTTGTTCACTTTAGTAGAATTGAAAACTCAGCAAACGAAAAGAAATAGTGCAATATTCTATAGTATTCTTATGTCAAGAAAACATTTGCTATAGACCATGTCTGCACAAGGTATCTCCAAATGCACTGTATTTTTTTGTATTTTCATTATAATTTTGTCAATACTTTAAATACCAGCAATTTTCTAGTATAAGAAGTGGATAATATTAAACTCACTCTGGACAGGGATTGTGTCTACCAACTCTATTATATTGTACTCTCCCAAATGGTACAGTGCTCTGCACCCCGTAAGCTCTTAGTAAATGCAATTGATTGGTTGAATGATAATGAGTGATTCTGTTTAAACACAAGTTTGTTAGTAGTTCTGCTTCAAATTTGATGATTAGCAGCTCGTGTGCATTTGATTCTTTGCATGTGAGCTTACCTGCTTTGGGATTTTCAGTCTGTGTTACATACCTGTAAGTTGTCCATAATGCTCTCCCCACTCCAGACACATACACACACACACACACACACACACACACACACACACACACCCCGCCCCAACCCTTCCACCTCACCCCCCTCAAGCTCCTGGTTATCCAACTATATTAACCACCTTAGCTGTGCATTTAGTCATTTATTCACTTATTAATGAAAATATAATTTGTATCATTGCTCCTTCTGTTTTGCCTATTGTATATTTAGCAACAGCCTTGTTATTGGTCCAGTGGAAAGAGCCCAGCTCTGGCAGTTGGGAGATTTGGGCTGTAGGCCCAGCTCTACAAGAAGGAGGAGAATGCCTCCAGGCACTAGACCATCAGTTGGTGATGGTTCCATCCAAAGAGGTCCCTTGAGTATTGAACAAGGGTGATAGGCCCAGAAAGAATCCTGAAAAATAGCTGGAAAATGTGAATGGCAAAGACTAGAGTGGCTACCACAAAAACCACTTGCTAGATTAAGGTGTTTTTGTCAGAGTACTGGCACTCTATGAAGTCAATTCTGTCATAAATGAGTCCTTCATGTAAATTATCTCTAAATTGAAAGCTTGCTGTGGGAAGGGAACATGTCTACCAACCCCGAGAAGCAGCGTGACCTAGCAGATAGATGCGCCAAGGAATCAGAAGTACAGGCGTTCTAGTCCTGGCCCTGCCATTTGTCTATGTGACCTTGGGAAAACAAATTAATTTATCTGTGCCTCAGTTATCTTCTCAGTAAAATGGGGATTAAGACTGTAAACCTCATGTGAAACATGGATTGTGTAATATATGATTTGTTTGTAGCTGCTCCAGCACTTAGCATAAAACAAAAAAAACCCAAAAAACTCTGTTGTTTGTACCCTTCCAAGTGCTTAGAACAATGCTCAGCACACGAGTGCTCAATGAATACCAGTGATTGATAAGTGCTTAATAAATACCAGTGATTGATCTTTGCATGTACTTTCCAATATGCTGCATCCCTGCCCACTTAAACTTTGCATCCCATTGGGAACATAGCTGGCAGGACAATAGAATACAAATGCAGTAAGCAAATCATTATTAGATGCCTAGTTCTAAAGTCAAGAAATTGGAACTGTTGGTTAATTGCCAGGCTTTTGCAGATAAGAGTGACCACAAAACCTTTCACCTGTCTTATTTGGTTGCCAGTGGGCCATTTTAGCTGGAAGCCATCCCCCAGGATAGCAATATAAGCTGGTTCAAAGCAAATACTGTTGTGAAATGTTTCCTGAGGCCATCTCAACTTTGTTGTTAAGATACTACAACCCATGCTCATATGCTCCAGTTAATTCTATTCACAAACATTTTTCTGACATGCAAACACAGCCATATTGTCTAAAACACTGATTTCTAAGATTAGTTGGCTGTAAATTAGGTCCTAGAAACTGAAGACTATTGGAGAGAATATGATGGATTCTTAATAAATAGCTATAATATGGGGAAAGTAGGTCAGTGAGCTTCTCCAAGTTTGGTGATAACTTCAGCATTTCAATAAAATGCCATATTTCTGGCATACTAGAACTTGAGAAAATATTTTTTCCAGAAAAAAGGGCCTGTCATCCCCATATTTTATTTTTTCCATTCTGCTATTGTGATACTCTATGGCCAGAGTTCAAGAAGCAGCATGCATAGAATTTTGAAAGGGTAGATGGCATAGTCAAGTAATATGAAGCACCAAGCTCAAGTTCTTTCTACATGGAACCCACATGAAAACTCCTTTCACTATGCACTGGTTTTGTTTTCAATTCTTCTCTGCTTTATGATATTCTCAGAACCTGCACTCAAGGAGAGCCATCTCCCTTTTAATTGCAGCCTGTCAAGCTGACCTGCTTTGCACTCCCAATAATCCACCATTATACCACAGAGGTTAAAGCTGTGCCTTATTGAGTATTTGAATGATTTGTTTCACCCTCCCTTTCAGCAATTGTTTCTCTCCAGTTCACCATGCAACAGACATGGATAGCTTCTTATCATTCATTCTATTTAAATATTACTCTAGTAAGTAGTTGGTTCTGCCATTTAAGGCAGAATGATGACCTAAGAGAGAAAATCAGGCCCTTTCTGAAAAGTGCTTTGGTAACATAAAAATATGGTGGATCCCAGGACAGGATCCTGCTCATAATATTGTTGCATTTCCCTTGAGAACCATTTATTCAATTTTTCATACTTTGATACCAAAAGGTCACAAACTGGAATGCTCGATTGTATGTGTTTCTTCCTTACTGGGAAAGATTCAAGGACTAATTACGGCTGAGTTTTTGCAAGGTTGAACATAATCATCATCCCTGTACACATAACTTTACAACAGTGCAAAATCATATGTTTGTTACACTTCATAAGATTCAAAAACACCAAGAGGTGACAGGAACTTTTGATGTGATTTAATTTAGAATAGCCATATGAAATTAAGAAATGAAAACTGTGAACCATTTGTCAACTTGAGTGCCTTACTATAAGTTATAAAAGTCAAATCTCTAAGAACAATGAAAAATCCATGGAGCCAAGTACTGGGAACTAAACAGCAGGGAGTAATTATGGGCTTGCCAGTTAATTGGCAAAAGAATGTGTTCAACATTTTAATCTCTAGATACCCATCTCTATTCTACCCTGGCTAAATTTCAGGAAATAAACTTCCATGCATTTCCCTGCCCAGCACACCCCACATCTACTCCTTCCTTTTAATTCTTGGACTACAGCCAAGATTCAGCATGTTTTCCTGACCTTTTTCTATTGGAATTTCAAACCTTTTTCTCCAAGATCTTCCCACATTAACCCAACTCTTTTCTGATACAAACCCAAATTTTGGTAGCCAAATAGTCTTTTCTCATACAACTTTCACCTTGTTTCTCCCCTTCTTAAAATTTTGTTGTAAGAGTAGGCTGGGGAGGTGGGAAAACACACTTAGGTAGCAGGCAGCTGGTGGCCATTCCTATACATCATTGATAATAATAATGTTGGTATTTGTTAAGCACTTATTATGTGCAGAGCACTGTTCTAAGCACTGGGGTAGATACAGAGTAATCAGGTTGTCCTACGTGAGGCTCACAGTTAATCCCCATTTTACAGATGAGGGAGCTGAAGCACAGAGAAGTTAAGTGACTTGCCCAAAGTCACATGGCTGACAAGTGACAGAGCCAGGATTCAAACCCATGAACTCTGACTCCCAAGCCCGGGCTCTTTCCACTGAGCCACACTGCTTCTCTAATAAATTGATAAAAGGTTCCATGTGCATCAATTTTTTAGTGTGACTTTCCTACACATGTGATTACATGTAACATTAGAGGCTTATCCTTACAAGGTTTAGGGTATTTAGCTCAGGGCTGCAGCCACTACATCTCCTGAATTAATCTTGCCCAGTCTAGAAGAACTGTGTGTGCATCAGTTAATTTTATAATTGGCTTTTGATTTGAGACTTAGCTAACCCAGTATAAAAAATGCTACTACCTGCAGGGAGCAAGTTTGAACTTAATTACAACACTATACAAACACTTATTTCTACATTAGACTGACAGATTTCCAACAGCCCCTACTCCCCCCACTACAAGAACACACATACACACTCAAACACACACACCCCTTCACTCACCTCCTTACCTACCTAAAGGAACTTCCAAGAGGATGGTAAGGCCCCTTGCTTCTTCACTCCTTCCCTTATTTCACATTAGAGGTAGTTAAGTATTCAGTACTCCATTCACTGCCCTTCCTTCTCTCCCAAACATTTTACTAAGCTATTCTGAGGTGCCGAAATGTGCCACTGATTATCTCACTAATGGCAGAAACTCCATCAGTGGGCACAACTCTCCAAGCCTTGAAACTTGCCCAGAATGGTGCTCTGTGCTCTTAAGAGTGTGCCCACCTTTTGTCAGTCTACTCTTCTCTAATGTAGAAATACGTGTTTGTGCAGTGTTGTAATTAAGTTCAAACTTGTTCCTTAAAGGTAGTAGCATTTTTTATATTGGATTAGCCAAGTCTCAAATCAAGAGCTGATTATAAAATGAGTTGACGTTCTTTAGAAAAACCATTTCTTCCATGAAATGTATTGAACCAAATACTACATTCGGTTATGCATGAGAAACTTCCCTGACATCAATCGGAACTCAGTGGAAGCTTAATAGGCATTTTTATGCTTGTAAGAAGGGCAACCGTTTTCCATGCATAAAATTTAGAGCTACGACTTGAAAAAATGACTTTTAAACTAGTCTCATTTTTTTGCTATGGAATGTAATCCCTTCCTCCTTGCACGCCTCATGCAGTCTGTTCCTGTCAACAAAATTTAAACTTAGTATCTTCAGAGAAGACAGAACTAAAGGCAACTAGTTCAAATTGCACTAAAAGTCTTGGATGAGAAAGCTTCATGAAGTGAATCAAGATGAGTGAACTCTGCTCTTAGCTATCAGAGGTTGCTATTCCTTTCCTTGGATTTTTTTTTAAGTCTAGTATTGATAGCTACATAGCTAGTCTGTTTGAGATGATTTAGGTGTAACCTGGTCCAGAACCTGGGAATGAGAGTAGAGAACATCTTTAGATCCCTTCCTGCTTTACATCTCTCTAATTCTATGATTTACTGGCATCATCTTTTCTGCTCCCTTTTCTACAAAATAAATTAAACCTGATTCTTCATCCTCATAAGGAGGCAGGTTAGGGAGTGGCAGAGAGAGACAGGCATGTGTAAAGTATATTATGGAGCTCCAGCAAATTGGGTAATTGCCCAAGAGAAGCTGAAGATTGGGCAATTATCCAATTGCATTTGGTCCATGTAAATCAATTGATCAGAAGTATCCTCTGAGGGAGTGCCTAATGTAAATGGCAGCCCAAATAGTTCAGTCAAAGAACATTCCATTTGGTGGTCTGAATTTTTCTGGTGAGAATTCAGCAAAGCATGTCTCTCAGGGCTCAAACAACTGGAAAATTTTCAGTCCTTCCCTTCCCTCAGCTGGGCTTCCCTAGGCAATATTTCCTTCTTTAGCTGGGTGCATATCCGTACACTCCCTAGGCCCAGTACAAATTCAGGTATGCAATCTACAACAAGAGATGGGGCCACTAACGTCTGAATCAGGGAGTTCTTCTAGGCATGTAGCTGCAGCTCAATATTGCCAATTCAACAGATTTTCTTTCCCACAGTTCTTGAGGCTATATAGTATGCCTATATTGCTAGAGGTTGTAAGGCCTGGGGAAGCAATTCTCATGTTGAACTCTGAGAAATTCTGATTTAAGCAGAGAACCTTAAAGAGAGGATTTGCCCTTATGAGGCCTAAAAAGAGCCTTATGATCTCTTTCCAGAGATAAAGGGAAAAATGGAAATGTATGAATCCCTAAGAAGGGCCAGCATGGCTCAATCTTTATAACTGCATAAAATACTTATATTCCAAATGAACACAGCAAGTCCAATAGACGTTCTTGAAAAGAACTCTTAAAATGTATAATGTCCTAGAAATATGAGATAAAAGATTATTTATGAGGATGATTAAATACTCCACAAGATATATTTGCAATTAAGAACTGTTAAGCAATGCAAACTGGAGAAAGTGTATTTTTTGAAAATTATACTTCTGAAATTTACAAAAGATTTTGAGATTTATGTCAGTTATGGTTGCCCTTCATCAAAAAGCCAGAGAAGTACTTCCTAAGTTCCCTTTCAAACTGAATTGATAAAATATAATTTTCCTCAACTGAGTATCCTTATTGATTTTGTTTTTATAAAATGTGCATCTTTTCCAATACGTCATTCCCTCCTACATTCTCAGAACATAGATAAGTCAAATTGTTTCCATTCTGGGAGCACAATTCTACCAGTTTTCATGATAAACACAGTTTTGGCCCAGAATGCTGACAGTAAGTCACTTTTTTATCTCTGGGTATAGATAATTGCACTAACTTAAAAAATTCTTCATCAGTACAATTGCTACTTTTAAAAGCAGTGGCTTAGGGTTTTATGTTAGATGAGGATTGACCCCTTTACTGAAGGGAACTGAAGAATCTTAACACACAAATTAACTTTTTTTTTGGAAGAAAAATGTCGAAAAGGTGAGAACAAATATGACTAGTTGAGACCTGAATTAACAAGATATTTTGAGATTAACTTTGCAGGGAATGCCTTTCAGTCAATTCAGAGAAAGTTGAATAAAGATATGAAGCAAACATCTGCTAAGAAAATAAGGACCATTTCACACATCCCTGCATATAGCCCATTCACATTTTCTCTTCCCAAGAGTAAACCCACATTAAGTCTTGCAATAGGAGATTGTTGAATCATTTTCCACTGTTTTTCATTTGTGAGCCCCAGTACCTCCAACTTCTTCGAGGATTAAAATGGATACCGTGAAAACCTATAGGAGTATTATGCCTGTGAGTGCCTCGGCCAAATACACCAGACGAAAGGAGTTCAGGAAGTTCATAGAAGTCTTGGGATTTTAAAATGTTTATGCAACCCAACCCAAATCCTTTCCGGTCCATCCATCCATACCTGGTACATGAAGCAACACCCCATTTACATCTTAAATGGCAGAATCTATTCTGTAAATGTTTTACCCAGTGCTTCATCGCCTCACACAGACTACAAATATCATTTCATGGCTATTACATGGATTGCCCATAAAAACATACATTTTCTAAATTGACTCCTGAAGCCTCTAATGACTATATAAAGCACTATTCCTATGTCTACCGTGCACTCTCTAAATCAGGTTATAATTCAGCTTTAGCTTTTTCCCAAATACCAGAATGACTCCTTCTAAGCCCAGACATAACAGAGTTGTAAATTTTTTAAACTGTATGCATGAAAGTTATAAGCATAAAATGATGGTAATTCAGACTCAATTCATTTCAAAAGGAGAATTGAGGCAGTTATCCAGATAATGCAGGCAGTAATCCTGCTATTGAGGGCAAAGCTTAAAAAAAGTGATTTATTAACACTGACTCTGCATTGAGTGATTTCTCCAGCTAATTGCTCAACTCTTTACTTCATTCTGCCTGTGTAGATGCAGGATTAGACCTCAAAATGGCTCATTTTTCTACAGATAAATACCTAAAAATACAACAAATGAGAGAAAGAGAGGTACTGAAAGACTGCCTGCAGATTTTTTTCAAGTCACTGTGTGGAAAAAAATGTTTGGTCTTTCCAAGTTTTTAAATAAAAGACCATCCTGTGAGAAAAACCATGTCTGTCCAACCTATCTATGAAGGTTTTCTTTTTCTTCATTCCGGCTATTTCTCAAAGTGAGGGAAATCTAGTGTACACCTTAGATAGAGCAACACTGTATTCTACAGATAGCATTTTATGCACACAGCAATTTGTATGATAATTTTTTTTCTTGATTGCAATTTACTCATTCAAAATGCAAATTGTATAATTACTGCCACAAAAAATATTCTCTGAGAAGAACAAAGAATAAAAATGCATTGAAGTGCTGTAAAGTTTTGAGGAATGATAGGATTCCTCAAGGAGACATATTAGACTTCTTATAGATAATTTTTTTTAAGTAAGCTGCAAAACCCTTGAACCCCAGAAGTTATTTTTTAATTGTGAAATGGCTGTTACTCCCAAACTGAAAAATTGCATTATCTGTAATACCCATTCCTTTGATTCACAGGCCAGTCTAAAAGACAGCAGACAGCATGGAAAAAAGGATTGGCTTAAATTAACCAATAATCCCCAATACATTAATAAAAGTAAATTAGGCAAAACAAGAAGTTTGGGTTGTTTTTAACCTAAACTTATCTTCCCATTTTCATAAAATTCCCTCTTCTCCAGGAAGCCTTCCCTGATTGATTCACAACAGTCTGGTTACATTGACAGCGTGGCTCAGTGGAAAGAGCATGGGCTTTGGAGTCAGAGGTCATGAGTTCAAATCCCGGCTCGGCCATTTGTCAGCTGTGTGACTTTGGGCAAGTCACTTAACTTCTCGGTGCCTCAGTTACCTCATCTGTAAAATGGGGATTAAGACTGTGAGCCCCACGTGGGACAACCTGATTCCCTTGTGTCCACCCTAGCGCTTAGAACAGTGCTTGGCACATAGTAAGCGCTTAACAAATACCAACATTATTATTGACCCAGAACCAAAGCATAAAATAAAGTATTTTGTTTATATCCTCTGCAATAATGTGCACAAGTCTATTATAATTTACATATTGAATGATTTATGTAGCTGATCCTAATATATTTGTGATACTTTCTACTGTCTTTGATTTTCTTCATGCTCTATTTGTAAATTTTTTTTGTCTGACAGTCTTCCCCTATAGGTTTGTAAACCCCTTTAGGGCAGGAAATGTGTAATTTTTTTAAAAAATGGTATTTGTTAAGCCCTTACTCTAGACTGTAAGTTTGTTGTGGGATGGGAATGTGTCTGTTATATTGTTATATTGTACTCTCCCAAACTCTTAGTATAGTGTTCTGCATGTAGTAAGTGCTTGATAAATACAATTAAATGACTTAATATGTATCAGGTACTGTACAAAATGCTAGGGTTGATACAAGCTAATCAGGTTGGACAAAGTCCCTGTCCCACCTGTAAATCACAGTCTTAATTCCCATTTTACAGATGAGGTAACTGATGCACAGGAAAGTGATGTGACATAACCAAGGTCACCCAGCAGACAGGTGGTGAAGCCAGGATTAGTACCCATGTCCTTCTGACTCCCAGGCCCATGCTCTACCCCCTGGGCCACGCTTCTTCTCAAGTAGTTTACCCAAGTATTTTGTATGCTGTTGATCTAGTGTTGCATTTTCATGCATGTTTTTACATACGTGTGTAAATGTTTACATATACATTCATTGTTAGAAGTGCACAGGACCTCTTCAGTGGCATTTGTTACAAAATCATTTTATAGCCAAAGAGATCATAGCATATGCTAAGCTGCATTGTAGCAAGATAAACTAATAGGTGGATGCCAGGGTTGCTGACATCCTTCACAAGCATCGAAGCCCACAATCTCTGCTGCCCACATTAGCCAGATATTTTCCATCGTATAGCTTCATTCATGTAGTTCCAGCCATATAGCTAAGCAGGCAGTCAGTAGTTGGAGAATTTCAGAGTTCTCTCAGTCCCTCTCTTACCTGGGAGAATCCCTTGTTCACCTGGAAAGAGAAGCAGCGTGGCTCAGTGGAAAGATCACGGGCTTGGGAGTCAGAGGTCATGAGTTTGAATCCTGGGTCTGCCACTTGTCAGCTTTGTAACTGTGGGCAAGTCACTTAACTTCTCTGTGCCTCAGTTACCTCATCTGTAAAATTGGGATTAACTGTGAGCCTCACGTGGGACAACTTGATTACCCTGTATCTACCCCAGCACTTAGAACAGTGCTCGACACATAGTAGGCGCTTAACAAATACCAACATTATTATTATTATTAGAACTTTCTAATGCCTGTGTTTTCTTCTGGTGTTCAGAGGTCCTCCAGGGTTTTCCCTTCCCAGGACTGGGTAAATTGCACAGGTTTTCCCTACGAGTGTCCTGAAAACCTTATCCCAGAATTATTGCCATCATCTGACTCTCCTTATAATCTCCTTATAATAAAAGGCAAATAGATCATTTAAGTCAGCCGGATCCCATTGCTCGTATGCTGGTTGTGATATCTTAAAGAAGGCTGTGTTGTATTCCCTCCCCATTTACAGTCTACAATAGCATGTCCCTTATGCAAGCCTGAGTCATTTTCCTACTTGAGCACAAAGCACTCTGGCCAAAGTAAAACTGTTTGAATATCTCCTGCTCAGGGTTAGTAGCATTTTTTGGTCATGGTAGCAACATAAAAAGATAATACAACTAGACCCACCCAGCACCAGTTTAGTATCTATAGGAAGAAAAAGAGTTTCTACTTGTCCTCTGGGGTTTTCTCTGGGAAGTCTGCACTAGAGAAACAGCAGGGTCTAGTGGATAGAGCACAGACCTGGGAGTTAGAAGGACCTGGCTTCTAATTCAGGTTCTACCACTTGTCTGCTCTGTGACCTTGGACAAGTCACTTCATTTCTCTGTGCCTCAGTTAGTTATTGAGTTACATATTGAGTGTAGTGTCGGAATTGAGTTCCATATAGCTGATGCAAATTCTTGATTGTGATAATGTTTCTCTGGTGCTGAATGATCAGAATCCTGGACTGTTCAGGTTTACTGTCAGTCCATAGGGTTTGTACAGATTTCATGAAATTAGTGTTTCTTCTTGTTTATGGGTCCCCAGGGTAAAGTCATTAGCATACAGAATCTCAAAGATTTCCTATGGTTCTAGTACTATACTGCATTGTAAAAATAGCCTCTATTAACCCCAGGAAATAAGACAAAAGTGATCTCAAGTATGGCAACATAGAATCTATTGAGTGTATACTGTGTTCAGTACACTATATCAAGTGCAGTCACCACCCCCAGTGAATTTATAATTTTATGATTGAGAATAAACCTGCTATAGAGCAGTCCTGGCCTGGGAATTTGATGGAGAAAGCATCTGATAAGTCACTTTCAACTCTTTTCTCAACCAGCAATACAACCAAATCTGCTGTGCTGATTTTGGTCTTTATTCATGTCACTGAATAAGAACTTTTTCTCTTGGGCAAAGTAGAACCCAGAGCCCTGGAAGCCTCCACTCTTGCACTGCTCCAGACCTGTTTCATTTAGGCAAATATTTCCCTTAAAGGAAAGTTCACACTCTAGCATTCCCTACTTCCTAACAGCTAATAAGTAAAGGTGGAGTCCGTAGGGAGTGTGGTCTATTAACAAAACCTCCTGCTAGACCACAAGCTCCTTATTTGGAGGGATGATGTCTACTTCTGTAAATATCCTCCCCCAAGTACTTAGTACAATGCTCTGCACAGCAAAAATGACCAATGAATATTGATTGTTTGATTTAGTCACATTTTTCTAGGAAGATCTTGTCACTGGGGAGCAGAAAATAGCACATACCTTTCTTCTTAAAAAGGAGCAGCATGGCCTAGTGGAAAGAGCATGGACATGAGATGGACCTCAGTTCTAATTTCAGCTCCAGCATTTTTCTGCTTTGTGGTCTGGGGCAAGTTACCTAAGTTCCCTTTGTCTCAATTTCCTCATCTGTAAACTGGAATTTCAATGTCTGTTGTCCCTCTTACTTAGGTTGTGAGCCCAATGTGGTACAGGTGCTGTGTCTGACCTGATTAACTTGTATTTACCCCAGTTCTTACAAAAATGCTTGACATATAGTAAGTGCTCAACAAATATCATGCTTATTAAGTGCTTACTATGTACCAAGCACTGTACTAAGTGCTGGGGATATTTATAATGCAATCAGATCAGACACAGTTTTTGTTCCACATGAGGCTCACAGTCTAAGGAGCAGGAAGAACAACTATTGATCCCCATTTTACAGGTGAGGAAACTGAGACACAGATAAGTTAAGTGACTTGCCCAAGATCACCAAGCAGGGAAGTGGTGGAGCCAGGATTAGAAACCGGATCTCCTGACTCCCAGTCCTGTGTTCTGTCCTTAGATGTGGTGATTATAGTAATACCTGTAAAGTTTTGCTGAGAAAAATACTCATCAAATATTTAAGAAGAAAGGCACCCTCCTCCCTTGCCCCCTCTCCCTGCCATGTGGTTGTTCATTTCTGTGAAGCTTAAGAATAGGGTTTTGGCAGGTTGTCTGTTTTTCACCGTCTTTAATGATAGAAAGTGATTCAGAAAATCATAAATCTGCAACTGCCATTTCCACCCAATTTCCTCTTTGTATATGTATTTGTAGAAATCTATATGTATGTCTGTAGCTCCCTAGAAGAAACTCAACTTTACATCAAGATCTAAAATATGGCTCCACCCAGGGAACCCAAGGTAGTGTCTCTCAGGAACCCTGAACATTGAAGCTGGTAGAATCCCGAACTTTTCTAGGGTGACAAGTATTATATGGGCACATTCCCCTAAAATAGCTGCTGCAGAAGCCCAACCCAGCCACTATTTGTAGAGATTTAGTGTACAGGAGGACATAAAATTTCAAGCAAGTTGGATTAAATTCGAGAATAAGTAAAATATAAATTAAAACAAAAATAAAAATTTGCATATCTACATAAGTTCAGATGATAGGAATAAAATAAAATACTTTAGTACTAAGGATGCCTCTTGGGCTGAGGATGCTGTGAAATAATCTTGAAAGAGGTGCAATTTTAGAGGCTTTGAAGATGGGGAGAGCTGAGATCTTATGGATTTGGGTAGGTGGTGTATTTAATGGCTGGGGGGAATATCCTGAAAGAAGTGACAAAAAGCTGTAGAGTCCAGGCTGAGGTGCAATTAGTGAGTGTGAGGACTAAGAGTGAAAGTTGGAGAATAGTAGTTAAAGAGGCTGATTCAAGGAGGGTTGGCCTTGAAGTCAATGGTGAGGAGATTTTGCTTGATGTAGAAGAAAATGTGAAGCAACTGGCGGTTTTTGAGGAGTGGAGAGATGTGTACCTAGCCACATTTCAAGGAGATTATCCATGCAGCAATATGTAATATAGACTGGAGCAGCAAGAGCTTAAGACAGGTAAACCATTAAGGAGGCTGATAGAATAATTAACAATAATGATAATAACAACAATATTTGATAAGCACATTTTATATGCTGAGAACTGTACTATGTGCTGGGTTAGATAATCAGGTCAGACACAATCCCTGTCCCTCCTGGGGCTCACAAGTCTAAAAATGTTCTGACATGAGCTTGGACCACAGTGGTAGCTGTTCAGGTGGAGAGAAAGAGGTGGGTCTGGGAAATGGTATAGAGGAAGAACTAGGAGGATTTAGCATTTGTTGAATTGTGAGTGCAGAAAAAAAAACAGGAAGGAGTTGAGGATGATTCAAAGGTTACAGGCTTCCAGGAAAAAGAAGATGATGCTATTGACAGAGAGGAAAATAAAGAGTGGTGGGTTAAGACCAAATTGAGCCTGAATCCCTTTATTATTGTGTACTTACAAAGATTGTGCCTTGCTGCATCATTGCATTTATTACCCCAATTCTGATTTCAGCTCACCAAGCTGGTCTGTTTTCTGTTGCTGTCTCTCAACTCTCTACTGTTACTACAAATCACTTGAGGTTTGCTTTCATTGTATCTACCAGTCAATCAATCAATTGTACTTATTGAGTGCTTGCTCTCTGTAGAGTACTGTAGTTCTTGGGAAAGCACACTATAAATCAGCAGACGTGTTCACTGCCCACAAGAGGGTGAGGCATACATCAACATAAATATATGAGTAATTTATAATATATATGATTTAAAGATATGAGGTAGGGGTGGGCAGAATATCAATGTTCAAAGGTCACACATCTGTGAAGTGTCTTCTGCCCATCTTTTCTACAACTGCCCCATTTCATCTCATCATATGAGGAGTCTGCTATCATCCAGTCTCCTCACATGCCCACCCACCTAGGGAAGGTGTGATAGAACAAGTATTCTTTCAATAGTGGCAGTTTAGCCGTGTTTCAGGACTTCATTGACAGTGATCTTGCCTGCCCATTTAAACATTCAGTAGTAAAAATGTAAGTGGCATTAATGGAACTCCTGTGTGGCACATTTCTCTCCTTAAGCAGGGGCAATATGTGTCCCATATACACAGAAGGAAGAGGACATAATTTCTGATCCAAACCTTGATTATTTCCTTTTACTGGCATTAGTGCTCCCAGTACCTATGGTTGGCCAAAGAGGTGATGTGAAGGAATTACAAGAAAAATTATTTTGGGACAAATGCTGGCTGTCTCACCTTGATGGGGAGAATAGTTAGCTATGACTGTAAGTTCCAAAATTGCAGTTGACTACCAATTTTATTTTATTGTACTCTTCCAAGTACCTAGTACAGTGTTCTGCACACAATAAGCACTAAATAAAAACCATTGATTGAGTAATTGACAGACATGTATTTATCTGTATATATCTATAATTTATCTATGTATTTATATTAATGTCTGTCTTAATGTCTGTCTACCCTTCTAAACTGTGAGCTCATTGTGGGGAGGGAATGTGTTTGATATAGTGTACTCTCCCAAGTACTTAGTACAGTACTTTGCATGCAGTAAGTACTCAATAAATATGCTTTATTATTAGTAGTAGTAATAACAATAATAACCTCTCCCTGAGCACTCAGTTATAGTTCTGGGATAGCTATATCACCTGGGATGAAGCTCTTTAAACAAAGTCTGCCTTGGTATCATTTGCTTAAATGGCTTCATCCAGGTGATTCTATTCCCTGGTAATGGAGAGAAACAATTATCCATGTGCATCCACAAAGTCACATAGGTTCTCTAGAATGAGCTCATGAAGATGGAATCCCCACTCTGCATTGGGAAGTATCAGTTCCACCATTTGCAAACCACTTCTCATTCAAGGATCAAGGGCCCTATGAATACACAAAGGCTTATGGGTTACAAAAAATGAAATCTTGAGGTACAAAAAGTCATTGGAACTTTAGGTTGACAGGGTATAGAATACATTCTCCTAGGAATGTATCAGTCTGAGGGGAACCTCCATTATTCTCACAGGGGAGTTGATAAGACTGCTTTAATTATTGGGGAATTTTTTTCCAGTCTTCATTTCCTTTCCCTCACTATGATCTCAGTGGT
This sequence comes from Ornithorhynchus anatinus, assembly GCF_004115215.2. Classification (NCBI taxonomy): domain Eukaryota; kingdom Metazoa; phylum Chordata; class Mammalia; order Monotremata; family Ornithorhynchidae; genus Ornithorhynchus; species Ornithorhynchus anatinus. The sequence goes on along the minus strand of NC_041728.1, from coordinate 45,617,423 downwards.
CCCAGGAAATCTCCAATCCTGGCTCTCCAAAGAGTTCCCTTCATTCATTGTTGTTTATGTTTTTCTCAGCTGTTTTTAAATCTTCTCTGAGACAAGCTGCAGTAAACACACTTAGTTTCCTTAATCTTTTCCCATAAATCAATCTATTTCTCTAAACATATTTATTTTCCCAGAACATGTGCCAATTTTTCTAAATCTTCACTGTACCAAGGTACCCCAGACTGATCCCAGGTTTCCAGGTGCAGTTTCATCAGAATCCTCTAGAGTTCTGAAAAACATCCACCACCTTGGTCTGTGATGCCAGCATTTATTTCCAGTCCATTAACAATCATCTGCAGGTCTAGGCCTTTTTTGAATGTGCTGAAGAGGTAAGGGAAGAGGAAGAATAAGAGAAAAAAAAAACAGCTGGAGGGATGGCTTACTGAAATTACCATAGGAGGAATTTAGTCATATATTTTCAGCTAAATTCAACACCCCTGAGCTATCTAGCTAGGGATCTCAAGTAATTCTTAAAGAAACAGTGAAATTACCCTTCCTTCGCAGTTTTACTAATAATCCATGACATTTCTTTCAACAGAATAATCACTGTCCTCAGTATCCATGATCAAAATCATCTTTAGCCCAGGAAGTAGACTGGTTTCTGTTGAACTGTTGCCCTCTCTTCTATAATTATAATATTTTAATTCATATGCATTTTGCATTACAAGCATGGAAACCCATGAGGTTGGACAGTAATCACCTACAAAAATCTTAGAATCAGTGGAAAATATTTATCATCTGCACAACAATGTTCACATTTCTGGAATGATATGAAATCAGACACAGCAGTTCTTTCTCTCAGTAACCCTTTCTAATCAAGTCAAGTAACAAATAATATCTTCTCCTTCTTCATTTTACAATTGAAAGCCACTCAGAAGGTGACATAACAGGAGAACCAAAAGTGGTTTAAGTAACTTAACCATACTGCCCATTCTCACCCTATTCTGCAGTAATGGGGTTGTTGCTTCTGAAATGCCAGTGGCAATTTTTTTTGTTCATTTATAACAACCTTCTCTGTGTGGCTAATAGAATGGAAGAGGAGAAACCTCTGTTTTGAAGAAACTTGCATTCAAATTGCAGAAGATATTTGATAACAGCACTTTGGATAAAATCAAAGTGGGTTTTGAGCTGTTGTATTTTCTCCCCAAATCTTTGCTCTCAAGCAGTAGGATACTAATACCATTTACTAATGCAGAAGAAGTCCTACTGACTTGCTGAATGTTTCTACAGTAAAATGGGCCTTCTGCTTAGAAAAAGAATTCACATAGTTTTATGGCAATGTGAGACAAAAAGAAATGCAGTAGGTGATGAATTGTTCTTATCTTTAAAATTAAAATGTAAAGGGATATTTGACTAAGAATATAATCTACCACGGGAAAAGGATGCAGAAACATTTCAGAAAGGATGGAAAATTAAATTCAAAAGAAATGGTCTGAATATAGTCACCAGGGTCAGTGGAAGAATACTGCGTGTGGCGACTACCTGACATATTTACTTTTCTGTATACTGGTATGTTAACAAGATTTATAAACCTCCCTGTAAATCCAAATATTGCTAAAAAGGCAAAGTGCTGAAGAAATCCATCTCAAGTTGACAAGGATTAGAGATCTGAATGTCCACTTCTCTTTTTACGATGTCAAATTATAAAAGGGAAAATAAAAGACTGATTTGGAGTTTTTAATGAAAGGTAACAGGGCTGTTATTGGAAACATTCTTTCACCACAAGAACAGATCTCATTACAGCTCAGAGCTGAGGCTGCTTGTTTCTACCTTAAGTTTTTGATGGCAAGATTGCTGTTTACTTTCATCTGGTTTTCATTTGAAAATCCCATCTGCGTCGAGCCAGAAAGAATTGTAAAAATACTAAAGTTACAACCATTTAAGTAAGGTGAACAGAATTTCCCGGGTTTACTTTGCTAAAATGATGTTTAAAGAAGATTTCTATGTTGTAGGCTATGAGGCCACTCTCATATACCTGCTAGAGCTAATTACATTTCTGAGACTAGATGAAAAGCAGAGCTCCAACCCAATCTGGAAAGAAAAAATAATCTGGCAGCATTATGAACTTACATTAAGTATGGATATTTTTGAAAGTGTATATACTTATACTAATTTTGCAAAACTCTGTATAATAGCATATATGCCTATGCTCTTTTAGAGTGCTCAAAATACATATTGCTGCATACACAAAAGACTGAAAAGGTATGGGGAAATGTTCCAATATGGCAAAACGGTAAGAAAAGAGTATAATTTGTTTTGAAATGCATTATTCATAGTGCAGCACACTGTGTGACACTGTGTGTGTGTGTAAACATTCAGTTGGTTATTAACTGAAGAATTCATGAATGTGGTATGAGTCAGAAAGACTTGGGATACTATGGTCAGACTGGAAGGAGAATTTATTAAACCCAGAGAAATCTGCAAGTTTCAAAGAGTGGAATTTGATTGTTTTAATAGAAATTGTGGAACTCTACAGAGCTGAGAGATTGTTCCTCTCAAGCTGAGTTTAAAGGTAAGAACACCTTAAGAGTAGACTCTTCCCTGGGGAGCTATTAATGTTAATAGAAGCTATAAACATGCTTTGGGAGAGGACTAAATTGCTGAGAAGATTGCTTAGGAATTGTCATTAAATCCAGTGGTCAAAAGCGGAAACTAGCTGTCCGAAGCCCGTCTTTGAACTAACTCACAGAGGCAGTGTGGTGGCCAGTTCATAAACCGACTACTAGATTAGGTAATTCTTAAGCATCGAGTGGACACTGAGGTCCCGTGATAGGTTTGGGCTCTGTGAACAGTTTAAAGTAACTAAAATCCACCCTATTCTCTCCATCCAAACTGCTACCACATGAATCCAAGCACTTATCCTATCCCACTTTGATTAATGCATCAGCCTCCTTGCTGACCTCCCTGCCTCCTGTCTATCCCCATTCCATTCCATACTTCATTCTACTGCTTTGATCATTTTCTACGAAAATATTCAAGCCATATTTCCCTACTCTTCAACAACCTCCAGTGGTTGCCCATCCACCTCTGCATCAAACAGAAACTCCTTACCTTTGGCTTTAAAAATGCTCAATCACCTTGCCCCCTCCTATCTCACCTCACTACTCTCCTACTACAACCCAGCCTGCACACTTTGCTCCTCTACTGCTAACCTTTCCATTCTATCTTGATCTCATCTATCTCACTATTGACCTTTTGCCAATGTCATGCCTCTGTCCTGGATTGCCCTTCCTCTTTATTACCTACAATTACTCTCCCCACCTTCAAAACCTTATTGTCGCACCGTCTCCAAGAGGCCTTCCATGCCTAAGCCCTCCTTCCCTCTTCTCCCACTCCCTTTTTCATCACCCTGAATTTCTCCCTTTATGCATCCCCCTCCCAGCCCCACAGCCCTTATGTATATATCTGTAATTTCATTTATTTATAATAATGTCTGTCTCTCCCTCTAGAATGTAAGCTCACTGTAGACAAGGAACATACCTGTTATATTGTACTCTCCCATGTGCTTAGTGAAGTGCTTTGCACACAGTAAGCACTCAATAAATATAACTGACTGATGGACTGTCATAGATTTGGGTCCTATGAACCTGCCAAATTGGAATCAGACTGTCCTATAATGTACAACTAACTTCCTCTTTAAAACGGCTTCTGATAGGACAAGAAAGGAAACCCCTAGAAATCTCTTGCTAAATTGTCCTGTCTGAAGAAAAAAAAACACACCCATTCTTTGAAGGATATATTATAGAGTTATTAGTTGCCTTGGGGTAAACTTCATTGTGATATTTGTGGTATATTTTAAGTGCTAACTATGTATTGAGCATTGTACTAAGTTCTGTAATAGGCATAAGATAATCAGGGTGGATACAGTCCCTTCCTACTTGGGGGTCAGAGTTTAAGGGCAGGAAGAACAGGTATTTAAACCTCATTTTATAGGTGATGAAGCTGAGGCACAGAGAAGTGAAGTGACTTGCTCCAGGTCCCACAGTAGGCAAGAGGGAGTGCTGTGATTAGAACCCAGGTCTTCTAACTCCCCAGCTCATGCACTTTCTACTATGCCACCTGTTTGCAAAACTGCCTTTTGACCCAATCTTACCAAAAATCTCTGCTTAAGGAGAACTATCTCTTTTTCAGTTATTGGTAAGCTTAGGCAGTCTGTCCACTTTTCTGTCACATGTTATCTCTATCCTGTAATTCTAAAGCTGCTCAGGTATCCATACCTATATGTCCAAAAAATTACACTGCAAAGAGCATTGCCTCATTATTGTTGAGCTGACAGCAATCAATGGTATTTACTGAGCACTAACTGAATGCAGAGCACTGTACTAAGTGCTTAGGAAAGTATGATCATTTAAGGTTGGTAGACACAAACTCTGCCCATCCAGGACTTCATTGTGACCTTGTTTTTTCCATCTGAGGCTGAGTATGGCTCACTAGTAATACTGATGAAATTACCCAAAAGGCAGATGTGCTTTTCAGGGTAGGTAAAGTATCACAGTCATATTGAGAAGCAGCATGGCTTAGTGAAAAGAGCACAGGCTTTGGAGTCAGAGGATGTGAGTTCTAATCCCGGGTCCACCACTTGTCTACTCTGTGATCATGGGCAAGTAACTTCACTTCTCTCTGCCTCAGTTACCTCATCTGTAAATGGGAATTAAAAGTGTGAGCCCCACATGGGACAAACTGATTACCCTGTATCTACCCCAGCTCTTAGAACAGTGCTTGGCATATTGTAAGCACTTAACAAATACTATAATTATTATATAGAAGGCAGAAGACCATTAAAGCTTTCTAAACTTTCAGTTTGATATATTTGATGTCCTGTTAATGCCAAACTCTAATTTTCAATCTCCTAAAATTCTTGCTGGCCTTTTTGATTTGGTCTTTTCTGTCGTTTTGTACTTCAGTCAATCAATGTGCAGATCACTGTACTAGTACTTGGGACAATACAATATAACTGATTCAATGAAACATCACTAGATAATGCACTGTGTAAGTAACATAAACCAGTGACAGCATTCATTTTTAATTGACCTGTAACCATTGGTTATGTGAAGTTTGGGCTGGTGCTTAGCCCTAGTTTTCTTCAGGGAATTATCAATCTTCTGTATTGTTTCATCTGCGAACAAGTTGATAGTCATCTTCGGTGACTGCGAATCAGGAGTCGGAGGCTCTAATTTTAGCCTTGACAATCGTTTGTTGTGTGACTTTAGCTAAGTCACATTACCTCACTGAATCTGTTTTCTCATCTATAAAATGGGGGATGAGAAGCCTACTGTGAACCCCACGTGAGGGAAGGACTGTTTCTAATCTGATTATCTTGAACATAACCCAAAGTTTAAGCACAATAGACTATAATAAACATGAAATTGATGCCATAATACGATAACATAATTATATATGCATGATTTGAGATCATCATCATTAGTTGAGAGAAGTTCCTGGAAATTTTAAGGTCCTTGAGGACAGAGATCATGTCTACTAATTACCACTTTGAATTGTATATTACAGTGCCCTGTACACCATAGATGCTCAATAGTCATTTAATAGTATTTACTCATTCAACTAAATTTAATGAGCACTTACTGTGTGCAGAGCACTGTACTAAGTGCTTGGGATAATGCATTATAACATAAGCAGACACATTCCCTGCCCAGTAAATAACACTGACTGTTTTACTGATGATTGTCAATAAAGCTTTCACTGATGCTCATAGTCAATGGAGTTAAAAGAGTTTCCCTTTGGATTGAAATATTAGGTGGGGAAATATTTTGAGATGCTGGTGGTAAAATATTTCAAATACAAAAAAAAAAAACCTCCTTCAGTTTAAGGCTCTCCTGGAGATCATTATGCCTTAACTGAAATTCCCAACTTCCTGCAAGAACCTTGAGGCATAGGCTGAAACTTTGTGTCAACCTAGCACACCAACTGAGAATAGATGCATTGGCACCTCATGCCTAAGATCCTCCAACCTTCACCACAGGAAGTGTTTATTCACCTGAGCCAGGCTTTGAGCCAGAAAATCAAGCATTTGTTATGCAAACATACTACAGCTGATTTCAGGCAACTTCAAATATTTGTAAAATGACTTGCCAGTGGTTGCTGCTCTTTAGCGTGATTGCAATTAGAAAACAAATAACTTCCTCTGTTTGCAAGGTTTTCTTGTAATGAATCACTTCCTGGTAAAACAGCTTGTGAGGGGGAGGAAATGGACTTCCCAATTAAGAAAATACACATAATGTTCAAATTGAGTCAAGATCTGCAAAATAAATGATCTGACAATAGAAAATGCATACAGGTGTTTTATTAGAGTAATCTAATTAAGTAGTTTAGCCCTGTGCAAGTCTAACAAAGATGAAATTTAAGCATTTTGGGGTTAATTGCTTTCTTCAAAAGTGTATTCAATTAGGGAAAGAAGGAAGAGGCAGTTGTGACAGTATTTTAGGTTAAATTCGGCAGTTATTCATTCATTCATTCAATCATATTTATTGAGCGCTTACTGTGTGCAAAGCCCTGTACAAAGTGCTTCAGAGAGTACAGTATAATAACAGACATATTCCTGCCCACAACAAGCTCACAATCAAGATGGGGAGACAGACATTAATATAAGTATATAGATAAATAAATTACAGATATAAAGAGATGTGTTGTGGGGATGACAGGGAGGGTTAATGAAGGATCAAATAAGAGGGATGCAGAGGGGAGTAGGCAGGAGGGCTTAGTTAGAAAAGTCCTTTTGGAGGAGATGTGCCTTCTTTACAGTGATGTTTAAAGTGATGGTTTTAAAATGGGGAGAGCAATTATCTGTCTGATATGAGGAAAGAGGGCATTCCAGAGGTCTGGGCGAGGTAGACAAGATTGACATACAATGAGAAGGTTAGCATCAGAGAAACGAGGTGTGCGGTCTGGGTTGTAGTAGGAGAGTAGTGAGGTGAGGTAGGAGGGGGCAAGGTAATTAAGTGCTTTAAATACAATAATGAGGAGATTTTGTTTGATGTGGAGGTGGATGGGCAGCAACTAGAGTTTCTTGAGGACTGGCAAAACATGGTTTGAACGATTTTGAAGGAAAATTATTTGGGCACCGGATTGGAGTATGGAGTTGAGTGGGGAGAGACAGGAGGCATGGAGGTCAGGGAGGCTGATACAATAATCAAGGCAGGATAAGTGCTTGCACTAATGTGGTAGCAGTTTGGACAGAGAGGAAGGGGTGGATTTTGGCGATGTAAAGTTAGAACTGACAGAATTTAGTAATTAGTTGAATATGTGGGTGGAACAAGAAAGAGGAGTCAAGAATAATGCCAAGGCTATGGGCTTGTATGACAGGAAGAATGGTGGTGCTGTCAACAGTGAGGGGAAAGTGAGCAGGAGGACAGAATTTTGGTGTGAAGATAAAAAGTTCAGTTTTAACCATATTAAGTTTGAGGTGATGGGAGGACATCCAAGTAGAGATGTCTTGAAGGCAGGAGGAAATGTAAGACCGCAGAGGGAGAGAGAGAGATCAGGGCTGGAGATGTAGATTTGGGTGTTAGTTATATGAAGACTTATGAAAGTGCTTTGAAAGTGGACAGTAATACAGCTGAGACATACTGCACGTCTGCCAGGGTAAACCAGAAGCTAACTTGCAAATACTAATTGAGCCTATATCCCAATGATTCTAAGGTAATGTGACAGATTATGTTTATATAAAATAATAATAATGTTGGTATTTGTTAAGCGCTTACTATGTGCTAAGCACTGTTCTAAGCCTGGGGTAGATAGAGGATAATCATGTTGTCCCACGGGAGGTTCACAGTCTTAATCCCCATTTTACAGATGAGGTAACTGAGGCACTGAGAAGTGAAGTGATTTGCCCAAAGTCACACAGCTGACAGGTGGTGGAGCCGGAATTAGAACCCATGATCTCTGACTCCTAAGCCCTGGCTCTTTCCACTGAGCCAAATATAGGATTTTAATGTGAATGGTTTATCATGGGGTACATTTCTCACAGATCTACATGTTTGAAGTTATGATCCATTCCATAACCTCTGGGAAAATGTGAAATTCCTAAATGATAATGTCAAATCAATCAATGGTATTTATATTGAGCATTTACAGTGTAAAGATCACTGTATCAGTGCTTGAGAGACCAGAGTTTGATTCCTCAAAGGCGAGGCATTTTCTTGAGAAGCAGCATAGTGCAGCGGATTGAGCATGGGCCTGGGAGTATGAAGGTTATGGGTTCTAATCCCAGCTCCACCACTTGTCTGCTGTGTGACCTTGGGCAAGTCATTTTACTTATTTATGCCTCGGTTAACTCATCTGTTAAATGGGGATAGAGACTGTGAGCCCCACATGGGACAGGGGCTGTGTCCAGCTCGATTTGCTTATATAATAATGTTGGTATTTGTTAAGTGCTTACTATGTGCAGAGCACTGTTCTAAGCGCTGAGGTAGATACAGAGCCATTAGGTTGTCCCACGTGAGGCTCACAATCTTAATCCCCATTTTCCGGATCAGGGAACTGAGGCCCAGAGAAGTGAAATGACTTGCCCACAGACACAGAGCTGACAAGTGGCAGAGCCAGGATTTGAACCCATGACATCTGACTCCCAAGCCCGGGCTCTTTCCACTCAGCCATGCTGCTTCTCTCTATCTACCCTAGAGTTTAGTACAGTGCCTGGCACATAGCACTTATGAAATAGCAATATTATTATATTATGAGTTGGCAGAGAAGTAGAGTGGCTTAGTGGAAAGAGCACGGACTTGGGAGTCAGAGGACATGGGTGCTAATCTTGGCTCTACCACTTGTCTGCTGTGTGACCTTGGGCAACCAACTTAACTTCTCTGTGCTTCAGTTACCTCATCTGTAAAATGGGGATTAAGACTGTGAACCCCATTGTTAGAATCTTATTACCTTGCATCTACCCGAGTAGAACAGTGCTTGGAAGATAGTAAGCACTTAGCAAACGCCATAATTATTATTATTATTATTGTTATCCCTGCCTGCAAGGAGTTTTACCATGTAGAGGGGATAAATAACTTTAAACTACAGTTTATTATTTATTATTATAGTTATCCAAGTGTAATAAATGAGGATCAATGTTGTGATTGTGAGTCTTCGTAGAGGGCTATAAATGTAAAACCTTGCTCTCTTAATTGTGGGAGTGTATTTTCAACTTTTTTGAAGAATTTGTGTAATTTAGACTGTATAAAAACCATTATCTTTATTTCTTAAAGAACCTAGTAGCTAGCTAACTCCTTCAGAACACCTTCCCATTTGCACCTTTGAATTCCTTCCTCACTTAGGTTTTCCTCATCAACTGTAGTTATAAAAGCATGTCCTTTTTTGAAAATTGAAGCAGGACATTCCAATCTCAAGATTACATTTGGTAGTCAAGAAACAATACATTCTTATTTACCTGTTCCGGCATCTGTCAATGATAGATGGTTCAAGTTTGATGAAGCCCCAGTTGGTCAGCAATTCCTCTGAGTGAGCTACAATAACATTTGCATCACCCACTTCTAAATTAAATTGCATTCCCAGTTCCATTACTTCACTGGTTATCTGCTCAGGCGTCTTTTCAACTCCTTGGAAATCTGACTCAAACTGTGAGTAGAGCTTCCTCCAAAATTTGTTCATTGTTTATTCCTTTATCTTAGTCCAGATGCGGAGGAGGCAGGAAAAGATTTGTTTACCTGTACAGCTCATTCAGAACACCAGGGTCTGGTCAGAGGGAGGCCTGGAGAAAAGCATGACACGATAACGGAAGTATCTCTAAGGTGGTTGTAACATGGGGTACGCTTATAGTACTTTCTCTAGGCAGACTGGATGGGCTGGAAAATTGCTGTTTAAAATTCATCTAATCAGGCAAGTTTGGTATAGGAATATATCCTTAGATTTGGTTTATGAGTGGGACCAATGAATAGCCACTGTTCTTGGGTGCTGATGCCACTTGGAATGACAAGGGGGAGGTGAGAAGAAGAAAGTTAAAGGGGTGAAAAATCCTGAAAAGCAACAGCAATTTGCAGGTATGTTTCCATGACTATCTGAGAGACTGGACTGGTAGTGCATAGTTCCAAATGGACTGGTTTAGACTGAGTGCTGTGTGGAATCTCAATGATAGGCTTTTCCTGTGAAGATTAATGATGAAAGATGTTCTTTCATAAGATATGTCCATACCAGCATACTTCTAAAATTCTGTCTGATTAATTTATTTTTAGTTTGGGCCTAGTTGTCATATAACAGATATCTTTCTCCTCTTACACCCTCTCTAACCTCTGATATATAATTGAAGCTAATTGATAATCTCAATTATTAATGAAGTGGGGAACTGAATTATCTACAACTCCCTAGAGAAGATTTCTGTAAGTCAGACAAAGTGCATTAATAAAAAAACATTTCTACTGTCTCTGACCTGACAAAATAGTGATTTCAAAGACCTTCAATTCAACCACTTTCACCAATGTGTTGGGTTGTGGGGTTTTTTTGGAAAGGGGGTATTTCATTTTTTTTTGACATTTAGCTGCTATCTTGAAGATAATGCCCCAATCCGGCTCCTTTCCTGTTCACACAAATACATCTGAACCTATTAAACACTGACTAAAGAGCATTGATGTTTGTTCAAATATAAACTCTCTAGAAGTCTCCACTTCTAGACTGTAAGTTATGTGAGGGCAGTGAACATATCTATCAACTCTGTTGTATTGTCCTCTCCCAAGTGCTTAGTACAATGCTGTCCATGCAGTAAGCACTCAATAAATGGATTGACTGACTGATTAATAGAATAAATTTGATATCCAAAATGTTGGTTAGATGGATTTCCATATCCATAAAGCAGACAAGAAAAAAAAATTGATGAGGGAATTGGAGAATTATAAATTTGATCATTGTACATAGAAATAAATTCCAGGGAAGATAAATGTATTCATTGTTTACAAAGATCTGAACTAGAGTTATATTAGATAGCTTAGTTAACATTCCTCTTTGAATCTATCCTGATGGCAGGCTTCTTCACTGAATCAAAAGGAGGCATTTTTAGATCAGTATTGCAGGAACTGTTCCAGCAGGAGACAAATCATATTAGTTTTGTCTCTTCATATGTATTTAATGCCTTCCCCAGTAGTGAAGCCAGAAAGGATGAAGTTTTGATATTGACTAGCATCAACATATTCTTTCAATTGAAAAAAAAAGTCAGTAAACAGCCCAACCAAGACTCTGGCTAAGTCCTAGGCTAGCAAAAATCCAGCTAATTCAACTTCCCCCAGATCACTATATGTACAGGGAGTTGTGTGGATTACTGTCCCAGTTTTCAATTTTCTAGCATTGACTACATTAAAATAAAGCACTCATCTTGGTAAATAAAGAATAATGAAACTGAGGCCCCCTGCTTTGAGTGTACTTGTGAATGTCTGGGATAGAAACAGTGCAGAAGTGCAGCCCGTAGAGAGTATTTTTTATTTTTCATGGTATTTGTTAAGCACCTACTATGTGTCAAACAGTGTTCTAAGAACTGGAGGTTCAGGTAAATTAGGTTGGTCACAATCTGTATCCCACATAGGGCTCATAGTCTAAGTAGGAGGGAGAACAGGAGAACTGAGGGAGAGTGAAGGTAAATGACTTGCCCAAGGTCATATAGCAAGCATTTGGCAGAGGCAGAATTAGAACTCAGGTCCTCTTACTTCCAGGCCCATTGTCTTTCCACTAGGCCACTCTGCTGGGAAAAACATTCAACATATATATAAAGAGACAAAACTAAAATTGTTTGCCTCCTGCAGTTACGGTTCTTGCAAACTGATCTAAAAATGCCTCCCTTAGATTCAGTGGAGAAACTTATAGTCAGCAGTATAAGTATAAGCTAAATGCTTAGTATAGTGCTCTGCACACAGTAAGCGCTCAATAAATATGATTGAATTAAATGAATAAGTAATTGTCCCAGAATGTAGTGCAGTCATTTAAAGGAGTAAGCCTATTAGAGCTAGTGGCCCTGTCTGCCCTAAGAGTGGAAGGCATCTGCAGCCAGCAGTTGGGAAAGTTGCCTATCAGATTTTCCTGTCCAAAGTTCGGATTTGCTTGATTGAGACCCAAGCTTAAAGTAAATATTTATTTGTGTCATCCAATTATCCAGGCTTCTTGATATCCAAAACATCTTGCCAATTGAAACTGTCTAGATAAATTATGTAATTCCTGATGGCTCACTGAAGAATTGATTGTCATTTGCCCTTCATTTCACAGAGGCTCATGGAGTCTGCAGTTTCCTTCATTCAGTCAAGTAGTATAATCAGCTCCCTAGAGTGGTATCTTTTTTATTTACACAAATAGGCATATTCCTTACAAGTGTCTTAATGGGAAACAACTGCTTTCTCACCCAGTATTCCTGTCACAAATTATTTTCAGAGATGCAGGTTGTGGACTTTACTCTTAAATAATGCAAAGTATATGTGCATACCATCAAGGAAGATACTTGAAAATAAATGGCCAACATTATCTCTATTTTGGTTGTGTTAGGTAAGGTGTTTTCAGCTAATAAAAAAAAGAGTGTGTAATGGATCATGCTTCAGTCCCAGACAATCAAAGGTGTTTATATTATAAAAATTTCAACGTGAGCATTTACCACATTGTCTGTTAAATTATTTGAGTCCATTGAGTAAAGGCAGGTCCATTAATTACCGCATCTATTTGCTGGCATTGATAATAAGAACCCAAGTCCTCATCCCCATTCTGCTTCTGGCCTGGAAAGCCCTCTCTCTGTATCTGATAGACCATCACCCTCCTCACCTTCAAAGCCTTATTTAAAAGCACATCTCCTCCAAGAGGCCTTCCCTGACTGAGCCCTCACTTCCTCTCCCCCTACTCCCTTCTGTCACCTTTGCACTTGGATTTTCACTCTTTATTCACCCCTCCTTCAGCCCCATAGCACTTATGTATATATCTGTAATGTATTTATATTAATATTTGTATTGCCCTCTATACTGTAAGCTCATTATAGGCAGGGATGTTATCTACCAACTCTGTTATACTGTACTCTCTTCTCTCAAGCACTAAATCCAGTGCCCTGCCCACAGTAATCACCGAATAAATACAATTGATTGATAAGAAAAGATTTGGAAAAGAAACACAATTTTCTGTTTTTGTATATTAGTTTATCGTCATTAATAATAGCCTTTATTGAATATCTGCTTTGAGCAGAGTGTCTATCAGTTGGTCAATCGTATTTATTGAGCACTTACTGTGTGCAGAATATTGCATTAAGTGCTTGGGAGTGTACAATATAATGATATAACAGTGTGCTGTATTAGGCACTTGGGGAACATCCAGAAGGACTCTGAGAGGTCTACGGAGACTTGCTTCATCACCTTTAGACTTGGTATGCTTTAAGTTTAGACTTTCTAAGATTCCTTGAGATTCCAGACTCATCTCTCTTACCTTTTCTACTCCTCCCCTTTCTATCTATGATTACAATGTAGTCCCCCTCTAGACTGTAAGCCCATTATCGGCAGTAAACATGTCTGCTAATTCGGTTGTACTGTACTCTCGCAAGCACTTAGAACAATGTTTTGCACATAGTATGCACTCAATAAATACCACTGATTGATTCATTCTCAAATATAGAGCCATTTTGTGAATTATTCTGGGAACAACGTGCCAATGGCAAATGTATTCTCTAAAGATATGGCAGCTAGGCTTAAATGCAGTTTCATTGTGGTGTCCCCCGTACTTCCCAACAGTTTGTGATTTAGGTGATACTGTTTGGCACATGTTCAACCTCACTCGCTTTCTCTTTCTCACATCCCTTGCTTCTCCTCCTCATTCCCTTGCTCCCTTTTATACAAATACCCACATGCACATACACACACCTCTTTTTTTAAGGTATTTGTTGAGTGCTTACTATGTGCCAAGCACTTTTCTAAGCACTGACTTCACCCCTTTAAGCCCCAGTTCTTTCAAATTGCTCCTCTGAGAAAAAAGCCTAAACTATTTTGGAAGAAAGCTAGATCAGCAATATGGTAGAAGTTTCTAAGCTGTGGGTTTTCTGAATATCATTACAGGAATCATATGAGTAAGTAAGAGTCCTAGGCCTCATTCACTCCACTGACAAAATCTGTTCTTAATGTTTAAGTGGCCTAGAACTAAAAGTACAGTTGTCAGGCATTTAGCTGAAATGGGCTTTAAAATGCACGATTCAGTCTGTATCACTTAAGGCATATGATCACTTTAAGTATGTAGAAATCTACATATTTTGACAACTTTTGGGGATATAGTAGTAGGTAGCTGGTGTCAGACATAGTATCAAAGCTAACAGTAGCAATGAGCACTTCTTTTTAAAGGAGATTTCTTAAAATATTACAGAGGATTGCAAAGTGGATAACTGAATGTTGTGTTGTTTCCTATAGCATACTAAGTCTATCACAATGGGATAGTGTTAGCTATTTCATAACCCCCTCAGATGGAGTTGGTAAGCTATGTTACACAAGCAATACTAGGATCATTTTTTAGGTGTAATAATGATACTAATAGGAATAGTAATAATAATGTAATTCGTTAAGCACTTACTATATGTCAAGCAATGTTCTAAGGGCTGGAGTAGATACAAGTTCAACACACTGGGCACAGTCTCTGGCATATATGTAACTCACAATCTAAGTAATAATAATAATAGCAATAATAATTATGGTATTTAAGTGCCTTACTATATGCCAGGCACTATTCTAAATACTGAGATGGATAAAAGCAAATCAGATTGGACACAGTCCCTGTCCCATGTGAGGCTCACAGTCTCTATCCTCATTTTACAGATGAGGTAACTGAGGCACAGAAAAGTAAAGAAACTTGCCCAAGTTCACACAGCAGAGCTGGGATTAGAACCCATGACCTCTGCCTCCCAGCACCATGCTCTATCCACTATGCCATGCTGCTAAGTAGGAGGAAGGGCAGGTATTGAGTCCTTATTATATAGACAAGGAAACTGAGGCACAGATAAATTAAGTGACTTACCCAAGGTCATCCAGCAGGCATTTGGTGGATTTGGGATGAGAACTCAGGGGTCTGAGTCCCAGGCCCATCCTCTTACCACTAGGCCAGATTGCCTTCTCCTGTGGAAGTAGTTCCTTGGTTATGTAACTCCATGCTTAGCTAATCAAAATCATATCAAATGTGTTAAAATTCATATTGTTGTTCTTATCATTAATTTGTGTGGAGGGGTGCTGAATATTCCCAGATAGTGATAGACTGACTGCCAAGGTATTAGCTTGAATTTTAACAACTGAGCTAGCAAAAATGCTACTTGAAGGCACTATGCAAACATTAAATAATTATTTTAAATAACCTCCTGGAATTTTGAATTAGTATCGGTTTTGTTTACAGATAAGGAAACTGAGGCAGAGGACTCAAATGAAACCTCCCATTCTTCTGAAAGTCTTATAACACTTGTCCTTTAAAATCTCTCCTTTCCTTACAATATCTCTGTGGTGGAGAGATGAGAGTGTATGGTCCCTTTGTGGCTAGGAAACTGAGACCCAAAAGTTATGTTTACCATTCAGAGGCACATGCTTTCAAAATCTGCTCTTTCCTTCAGTGCCTCTGATGCCAACCAAATTGCCTTCCAAAATTAATTTTGCCCATTTTTCTTTCCTCTTTAACCATTGTCTTCACCCGCTCACTCTCTAATGACTCCTGCTGCTGTGCCTTTTACCACAACCAAAACTCCCCAGGATTTATATATTGTACTCTCCCAAGTGCTTAGTACAGTGCTCTGCATATAGTTCTCAGTAAATACGATTGACTGACTGAAAAGTCCCTCCTTATACCCTACTGCATCACCTACCTTTTGCCCTATCTCCTTCCTCCCACCTCATTTTTGTCACAACTCCTTGAATGGGTGACACCCACTTTCTACCTCCATTTCCTCTCTTCCAACTTACTGCTTGACCCTCTACAATCAGTTTCTGTACCCCCAACTCCTAGAAAACCAATAACTCTCTTCTTGCCATACCTAACAGACTTTACCCTGTCCTAATCCTTTTAAGCACAGCGTAGGTACAAACATTAATGGGTTGATTGATTAACTGATGGGTTGAGGCCATGAGGCAGTGGTAGGGTTGAAATTGGAAACCAGATTTCCTGACTGCTGCCCACTGTTCTTTCCACCCCAAATTTTCAATTTGGGTACTGGACCAAAGACATTTCAAAAGCTTCTTCAGCTTCTGCTTCAGATCCTACTCCTCAGCTAAGAGGGACCTGATGCTTTTCAGAACTGAAAATGTCTGGAAATAATTGAGGATGGCTTATTGTGAACAGCAATTTCATATACCTCTCTGATGAAGTTGGTTAGGTTTGTGAAATAGTCCAGCAATAGTGTTGTCCACCAGGAATTTTTTTTTTAGATGTAGTTTGCTTGCTATACTGCTCTAGATTTAAATAGATTTAAATCCTTTTCACTTATGTCATATGTGTTCAGAAATCTAAGATGTTACACAGGGAAAATCAAGGCAACACATGAATTATTCTTGATATATATTTTTACAGTGGAAATTTAAAGATTTCATAACCTTATAGAGAACAAACAGTTCCCCAAAGGACTATCTCTGGTTTTCACAATCTTATTTATAAAAAGAAATTTTGAAATGAACCATGCCCAAAAACACCAAACTAAGTTCCAACATGACACACATTTTTCTTCTGTTGCTGGATTTAAAATTTAGCTTGCCCATAGAAATTCCCTTATAGGACAAAAAATACATTTAAACCTTCATGTATTTAGATACACTTGCTCAGACTTAAGTTTAGAAATGTGTTGGTGGTATTTTTCCTTATTTTTAGTGCTACTACATGAATAGAATTGTGTCCAACACCCTTAACATTTTTATTGTTCCTTGCTTGGTTAAGCTTTATTTTTCATATTTTCTTACCCAGATGGGAAAATCATCATCCTACTGGGTAGGGAAAGATAAATTTTGAATATATTATGCATAGTCTGACTGATTCTATGTGACATATTAAATATCTGTTTAAACACAAATGAAGGCCCCCAAACTCCTGCATGGATCCAGCATCCTTAGCAGGTTCTTCTTTGCATCCCACAGCTCACTAGCCCAACAGAGTTCTCACTATTAATTTATCATTATTATTTTCAGTTTTACTATTGGGAACTAATATGAGGATGAAGTCTTTGGACATTACTAATGAAACTGTTACACTAAATGTGGATTTCTCCTTGCCACTGACTCCTCTGTCATTTTTTTGGAACTTATGAAGGACAAGGAGAGTCAAGAATAGATTTCCCATTTTAAGCAGCATGACAAAACAACTTGAAGTGTCCCATTTCAGCAAGTCTGCATAAAGTTTATTCCTGTCGTTGGTGCAATCAAATCAAATCTGTTCACCAAAAGTCTGAAGCTTTAAGCGAGTACTTTGTCTTTAAATCAGGAATTAGAGAGCCACCTACTGGTCTGTTTCTCAAATGATTTTTGAATGCAGCAGTAGATCTCTACCAAAAACTGACACTCTGTGTAAAGGACAGACATACCTCCAGTTCTGAATGTCTGCATTATGTATAATCTGGAATTCCACAGTGCACATATAGACGTAGCTCAGGATCCACTCATTCATTCATTCAATAGTATTTATTGAGCACTTACTGTGTGCAGAGCAATGTACTAAGCACTTGGAACTTACAATTCTGCAACAGAGACAATCCCTATCCAACAACGAGCTCACAGTTTAGAAGTGAGAAGCCAGACAACCAAACAAAACAAATAGGCAACAATAGCATCAAAATAGGTCAATAGAATCATAGATATATACACGTCATTATCATAGATCGTAGATATATATGTCACGTCATTAAAATAGAGTAATAAATATGTACAATTATACACAAGTGCTCTTGGGCAGGGAAGGGAGTAGAGCAGAGGGAGGGAGTAGGGGTGATGGGGAGGGGAGTAAAACGGGGACTCAGTCTGAGAAGACCTCCTGGTGCAGGTGAGCTCTCAGTAGGGCTTTGAAGAGGGGAAGAGAGCTAGTCTGGCGGATGTGAGGAGGGAGAGCATTCCAGGCCAGAGGTAGGACATGGGCCAGGGGTCGATGGTAGGACAGGTGAGAACAAGGCACAGTGAGGAGGTTAGCGGTAGAGGAGTGGAGTGTGTGGGCTGGGCTGTAGAAGGAGAGAAAGGAGGTGAGGTAGGAGGAGGCAAGGTGATGGAGAGCTTTGAAGCCAATAGTGAGGAGTTTTAGCTTCATGCAAAGGTTGATAGGCAACCACTGGAGATTTTTGAGGAAGGGAGTGACATGCTTAGAGCATTTCTGCAGAAAGATAATCCGGACAGCAGAGTGAAGTATAGACTAAAGTAAGGAGAGACAGGAGGATGGGAGATCAGATAGTCTGATGCAGTAGTCCAGTCAGGATATTATGAGAGATTGTACCAGCAAGATAGCAGTTTGGATGGAGAGGACAGGTTCTTGATGATGTTGTGAAGGTGAGACCGGCAGGTTTTGGTGACAGATTAGATGTGTGGGGTGAATGAGAGAGCAGAGTCAAGGATGACACCAAGGTTGCAGGTTTGTGAGATGGAAAGCAGCGTGGCTCAGTGTAAAGAGCACGGGCTTTGGAGTCAGAGGTCACGGGTTCGAATCCCAGCTCGGCCACTTGTCAGCTGTGTGACTGTGGGCAAGTCACTTAACTTCTCTGCACCTCAGTTACCTCATCTGTAAAATGGGGGTTAAGACTGTGAGCCCCACGTGGGACAACCTGATTCCCCTGTGTCTACCCCAGCGCTTAGAACAGTGCTCGGCACATAGTAAGCACTTAACAAATACCAACATTATAATTATTATTATTATTATTATTAATGCTGTTCACAGTGATGGGAAAGTCACGGAGAGGTAAGGGTTTGGGAGGGAAGATAAGCAGCTCAGTTTTGGACATGTTGAGTTTTAGGTGTCGGGCAGACATCCAGGTGGAGATGTCCTGAAGGCAGGAGAAGATACGAGCCTGGAGGGAGGGGGAGAGAACAGGGGAGGAGATGTAGATTTGGGTGTCATCTGTGTAGAGATGATAGTTGAAGCCATAGGAGCGAATGAGTTCACCAAGACAGTGAGTATAGATGGAGAACAGAAGGGGACCGAGAACTGACATAAGCCTCACCCAACATTGCATCCAATTGCTCCAGTACAAACAATTCCCTCCCCATTCCTTCCTCTTGCCATCCTACCCATGTCCCTCTGCCTTCCAAACAGGGATTTGAAGCTTAGAGCTCAACCCTTCCTGCATGTGTCAGGGCAGGCACCAGAAGCAACTGGGCTCTTTAGGCTGGGAATCAGAGCTGTAAGGAAGGTGCATGTGCAAAGGGGGCAAAGAAGGTGGGCCCTGGGTCAGAGCAAGCTAGTAGAGAGTTCTGACCTTTCTCCATGAATCTGTTCATCTTTTTGGTGAAGCAAAGAAACCATGCTCAGTACCCCCTGCCATATTTTGTTTCAGGTGTCCCTTCTCCCGTTTTATAATGCACCCATAGCAGTCTTCCGCCATTCCACCGCAACTGAGTACCCTTGGGCCATTTTGACCTGGGCCAAAGAAACCTGAGCTGCTAGGGGCACAGACACCACCCCTTGTTCCCCCTGTCCTCCCTGAATCCCCAACTCAGGCACAGACTGAGCACACTTTCCCCCATCCTGGTACCAGGAATTTCCCTTCCTGTGATCCACCTCCCTGTTTCCTCTTCTAGCCCCACTGCTCCTACCCAGCCCAGTCTGGTAATGGACCCAGGGACAGATAGCGGGTAGGATGAGGCTCGAACTGTTGCAGGCATGACTGCTAGGCCCAGAACACTGCCTTTTGATGCCCTTCCCTTCTCCTTTCCTTTTCTTGCCTGGGGATGGGGCTGGGGTTGAAAGGTGGGGAGGAGTGGAGCAACAAATAAAAAAATACCAGCATGTTGAGGTGGGCAGGCAGGAGAGACAATAGGGGAGTTGAGTTTGACATATGGGACACAGGAAGATTTATTGCCTTACGAACAAGAGAGGGGCAAAAAATGAAGGGAGAGGGAGGCAGGGAGGGAATTACAGTGTAAGTTTTACTCACCTGTAGAGGCTGGTCACATGTCATGGCTGGTTCTGGACTATAGTATGAGGGGGATTTGGGGACTCCCCTTATCTTTCTGCAAAGGGAGAACTAGTCAGGTTTCTAAGTAGATTAGAGATAAGGAAGGGCATAAAGGAAAGTGTCACTATTTAGGAAGGTGGGGAAGATGGTGAATAAACAAGGAAAGTTGGTTTGTACTTGTGCAAATTATGAAAAGAGAAAATAATACCTCGTGATAATAATAGAGAACACTGAAATATCAACTTTAAAAATGTTTTAAAATCAACATAAAAGTGTATTGAAACCATTCAAATGATGCCATTAGGAGAGGTGGAAGCAGTCTATTGGAAGGGCAAAGGACTAGGAACAAGTGGATTTAGGCTGTAATCCCAGTTCTGCCACTGACCTGCTGTGGAACTTTGGGTATATCATTTCACCACCATCAGCTTCAGTTTCCTCATGTGGGAAATCAGGATCCCTACTCTCCCTCTCCCTCAATTAGGAAGCTCTTACCAGGCAAGAACTGTGTATTCTCTCACATCCATCCCAGTTCTCCACACAAAGTAGGCCCTTCGAAAATGCCAGAAAGAAGGAAATATTCTCTCTTATCTAGGGCAGTGATCACTGTTGATTTTAGTAGAAGAAAATTGATACTAATGATGAGAATGCTGCTGGGTGGGCTAGAACTTTGACTAGAGAAGTTTACTCTGCTCAACTCCACTCACCGCTTATCTCCAGCCAGCTCTGAATGTTTACACTGTGGGGCCAGAGCCCTCTGTAGATCAAAGAGAAGTTCTAAGATGGTTCTAAACTAGGAGCTGCCCAGCTGAAGGTATTTAATGATGATGGTATTATTGTTTACTATGTATCAAGCATGTTCTAAGCATTGGGGAAGATACAAAATAATCAGGTTGGACACAGACCCTGTCCCACATGGAGCTCACAATCTTCTTCCCCATTTTACCTATGAGGGAACTATGGCCCAGAGAAGTAAAGTGACTTGCTTAAAGTCACACAGAAGATAAAAGGGAGAGCTGAGATTAGAACCCAGGTCCTTCTGACTCCCAGGCCCGTGCTCTATCCTTTAGGCCAAGCTGCTTCTAATGCTGGTCTGCAATAAACTCTCTCCCTTTTCCTCTTCCATAGAATAACACTTCTTTCCCTTTTTTTCACCTCTGCATTTGTATCAGTTTCCCCTTCTTCCCCGTGGCCACTTATGTCATCTTGCTTTGGTCCCTTCATTCATGTCCATAGCCCCTCCCTCTATTAGCCCTTCCTTCTGGACAAAACTAAGATGTAGTTAACACTCTCACTTTTATAGAATGAAAGTTCTGCCTCCTTTGTTTGAAGTATCTTATGAGAGGATAATGCGCAACATGTAGGGCATGGGGAAGGGGAAAAGGGTAAATCCTCTGCAGAGGATTGGGACAAAAAAATTTTAGGGCCACTACTCTAATCAAGTGAGATCCCAAGGTTATACCTACCTCCTGTTTCTCCCCTCTCGAGCCCATACTTCACTCTGCTGCATGGATCATTTTTTCTAAAGAAAATAAAAGAAGAAAATAATGAGATTTAAAAAAATCAGTCCACATCTCTCAATCATATTTATTGATTGCTTATCATGTGCAGAGCACTGTATAGAATGCACTGTACTGAACACAACAATGTAACAGACACATTCCCTGCCTACAGTTAGTCTAGAGGGGAGACAGATATTAATATAAACAAATTAATTTCAGACATATGACGCAATCTGCAATGGTTGCCTATCTATCTCTGAATCAAACTGAAACCTTCCTTTGGCTATCAGGCTCTCAGTCAGCTATCCCCTTCCTAACTTACCTTACTAATATACTACAGCCTAGCCCACAAATCTCAATTTTCTAATGCCAACTGATACGGAATTTTATCAGAGAAATGACTTTGATCTCGCAATCGCATGAGAGGGTTTCATGATCTTGGTGTAGAAATGAACAGACTCAAGAGAGCGAGCCGAGAGAGCAGGAAAAGGTGGAATGTGGCTGCCAGTCTGTTCACCCTAGGGGGGTACGAGTGAGGAACAGCCCGGAGCCATCCCAACCTGGTACCTTTATTTGCAAGCATTTCCATGTTCCACTAGACTGCCACTCTTCCAGGGCGCATCCAAAATCCTACCCAATTCCCTTGCATTGCCCGTACTCCAACCTCCAATCAGAACCAGTTATTAGGAGTGGTCCATATAAGGTAATGTAATTGACACATTGCTAACCAAACTTAAAATGATTAATCTACCACAGGAAGGAGATTAAATGGAGACAGGATGTCCAATACAATATTGGAAGGAGATAGAACGGAGACAGGATGGTCAATTGTCTAGTAAAATATGGGAAGGAGATGAAATGGAGACAGGATGGTAAATCGTCCAGTACACAACTTACCTTGCTCTTGTCTGTCTTGCCACGGATTCCTTGCCTTATGTCCTCCCTCTGACAGGGAACTACCTCCAACTTCAATGTTGACAGACCACCACTCTCCCCATCTTTAAAGCTGTCCTAAAATGATAGCTCCTTCAGGAGACTTTCTCTGACTTAAGACCTCATTTCCCTTATTCTCCCTCCTTTTTATGGCATTTGTTAAGTGCTACTCTATGTCAAGCAGTGTTCTAAGCATTGAGGTATATACAAGTTAATCAGGTTGGACATAGTCCTTGTCCCACATTAGGTTCACAGTCTAAATAGGAGAGAGAACAGGTATTTCATCTTGATTTTACAGTTGAGGAAACGGAGGCAAGGAGAAGTTAAATGGCATGCTGAAGGTGACAGACAAGTGGAGGAGCTGGGATTAAAACCCAGATCCTCTGACTCTAAGGCCTAAACTCTTTCCAGTAGGCCACAGTGCTTCCCTTCTGTGTCTCCTATGCACCCAAGTCTGTACCACTTAAGAATTTCGATATTCATCTCACCCCTTTTCTGTAACTTATTTTAATGGATGAATGATAGAATGACTAGTGGTCACACTAAAAATAAGAAGCCCCAAAACACATTAAACTTCACACTCATTGAATTGGCATGTTGTGCAACATAGCAGTGCCACCATACCGCTCTGATTTTTGTAGAAGACCCTTGACAACTGTATGGCAGCATTGCTATGTTGCACGACATGCCAATTTAATGAGTGTAAAGTTGTATGTGTCTCAGGGGCTCCTATCACGCCATGAGGGACTTCCTGAACCCACTGTACTGACTGATGCAGGCTCAGACTCTGAAAACCTGTCAAAATTGTCAATTTTGGAAGATCAAGCTGCGTGAATCCAGACAAATCCTATTGGCCTTTGCCTATACTGCATCCAGTCTGTTCTTTCCAGATCAAATCCTCTATCATTTCTTAGCAGCCCCACTGCTGTACCCCATCAAGTGGGGATGTGCTTTACTCATTATTACGTAGAGTCTTTCTTTACCTAGCTGTGTGTTATAGAGGGCATATAGACATGCAGGAACAACTGGAGAGAGAAAATTGGGCCAAACAGGAAGTCAGCTGGGGTAACAGTAAAACAAACAGGGATAAGGATGAGAGAGTTGATACCATGATAATGGAACCTCTGATGAAAAAGGAGAGGAGGTTGCTTTGCCAGCAATCACAGGAAGGAGTCAAGGGCTGTATCAGGGAAACTGGGGACAGACTATTAAAACATCAGAAACAGTCAGAAGGAAAAAAGGGAGAGGTTGCAACATCCACAATGATGAGAAGGAGTAGTCAGGAGTTCAGAGGGTACTGGAAAAATATCTATGGAATAGCTTTCTCCTGTCATTGCTTTATACGTTAGTGTGAAGCAGACACAAACTTAACACTAAGGTGAAAAGCTCAAGTGCTAAAGCAAGCCTGTTGACATATTGCTTTGGATGTGCCATTTAGCTGCCAAAAATGTGCCTGAGGACCTCACTTTAAAGAGCTTCAAATCAGTAGTAAATTATTTTTAAAATATTTATCAATCTAATACATAGTTATTGAATATGACAAAAAGAAATAAAATTGAAGAATAGATCTACCATGATTAACTTACTGCATATACAGTGTTGGTATTACTTCCAAGGGGTAGTCATTAACCAGTGGTATTTGTTGAGCACATACTTTGTGCAGAGTGCTTTACTAAGACAATGGGAGAGTACAATCGGTTGATAGACATAATTCCTGCTCTCAAGCAATTTGCAGTGTAACGGGATGGCAGTTAAACCTTGGGCAGGATAGGACACAAAGAGAGGTGAAATTAGGAAGAGAGACAAAGGGAAAAGTAGACATAAAGAAACACATGGACAAAAGTGGAGAGAGAGGAACACAAGGGGACACACCCATTCTCTCTCTCTCTCCCCCCCCCCCACTTCCCTCTCTCCCTCTCCCTGGCAATGTTTCCTAAATTGGGAAGGAGGAGGGAGAGAAATTCTGCAGGAAGGGTTACTGATGCATTCAAGGTGATCCATTAGAGACTCAGGAAAGCAGCATGAGACAGTGGTCAGGCCCTCCATTTCTCAAGCCAGAATCAGGGTCAGGCTTCCAGCCACCAGTGGAAAAAGGCAGCCTCTCCTTCTTCTTCCATGCAGTATAGGTCTGCCCTCTGTGAGCTTTGAGTTTGATGTACCTGCTCTAAAGGAGAGGAGGCCTAGTTGCCTTGAATTTACCAAAGGAGGGATGGCCCAGGATCGCTGGCTCTGAGTGTGAGAGTTTGAGTGGTGTTCAGTCATGAAAATTCTGTCAGCGGAAACATGAGTCATCTTCATTTCTAATAAAGACTATTTGTTTTATCCTAGTTCCCAGGAAATTTATAAAAATGATCCATTTGGAATTGTGTAGTGAAACAAGAAGTTCAGTTTTCAAAATACTGTAGTGGAACTATTTCAAGAACAATGAGCATAAAACTATGATTTGACCCACAAATTTCTGAACATTGTCCGTAAAATAAGCCTGGGCGGGTTGATGTAATTGTGGCTTGGTTAAGTTGACCTGAGATAGCATCTGTTTTTAATCCTATTGAAGGTAAGGCTCATGAGTGTAAAACATCCTCAGACGAGATTAATATTCAGATTGGGAGTTCAATGGGAAGAATTAGTGGCTGTAGCTGACAAAGGAAAAGAAGCAGTGTGCCCTAGTGGAAAAGACCTGGGTTTTAATCCCAGCTTCACCACTTGTTTGTGTAACCTTGGACAAGGCATTAACTTCTCTGGGCTTGTTACCTCATCTGAAAACTGGGGACTAAGACTGTGAAGTGTATGTGAGACAGGGACTGTGTCCATCCAAATTCTTGTGTCTTCCCAGTGCTTCGTACAGTGCCTGGAATGTAACAAGAGCTTAACAAATACCATAAAAGAGAAAAGAGAATGTACTCTGATAAATATGTTTGCACTTTTCAACACCGAAATTTTCCTAGAACAGAGCTGCTCCCAAGTTGGCTAGGTTTTGAGGGATCTGGGAGGTGCATGAATGCAATGGATCTTGAACAAATTGGGGTGCAGGCCAGGGTACCCCAGGGAAGCACTCTAGGCTTCGGCAGAATTGAGAGAAATAGAGTGGGGAAATGATGAATTGATTTGGGAGGGCCTTCTGGAGGAGATGTGATGTCAGAAGGGCTTTCAAGATTGGAGAGAACAGTGATTTTCTGGATGTGAAGGGAGAGGGAGTTCCAGAAAAGGAGGAGAGCATAAACACAAAATGTTTAACAGCAAAAGAAATGAGAATGAGGCACAGTGAGTAGACTGGATTTAGAGGAGTGAAGTCAGTGAGATGGGTAATAGTGGGAGAGAAGGGAGTATAAGTAGGAAGATAGATGAGTACTTTAAAGCTGATGTTCAGGAGTTTCTTCTCAAGGTTCTGAGGACTGGGCAGAGAAGCAGCATAGATTAGTAGATAAAGTAAGGGCCTGGAAATAAGAGGACCGGGGTTTAAACCATAGCTCCACCACTTGCCTGCTGTGTGACTGTGGGCAAATCACTTAACTTCTCTTGTCCCTCAGTTTCCTCAACTGCAAAATGGTGATTAAATACCTGTTCTCCCTCCTACTTAGGCTGTGAGCAGCTCCATGTGGGACTGTATCTGGCCTGCCTAACTTTTTTATGATTTTTGTTAAGCAATTACTATGTGCCAGACACTGTACCAAGCACTGGGGTAGTTACAAGATTATCAGGTTGGACATAGGCCTTGTGCCTTATAATCCCCATTTTACAGATGAAGTAACTGAGGCACAGAGAAGTTAAATGACTGTCCAAGGTCACACAGCAGTCAAGTGGTGGAGCCATAATTAGAATCAAGGTCCTCTGACACCCAGGTCCTCTATCCCAGTGCTTAGAACAGCGCTTGACACACAGGAAGCACTTAACAAGTACCATTAAAAAAGCATTGGATAATTTTGAGGCAAGGGAATAATTGCATAACCTGTGGATTTATAAAAATGATCAGATGGTAGAGGCTGGAGGCAGAAAGTCCTGTGAGGAGGCTGATACAGTAATCAAGTCAGTATATGCCAATTGCTTGGATCAACGTGGTGGCAGTTTGGATGGAAAGGTCAAGGTGTGTTCTGGAGATTTTGCAAAGAAAGAATTGACAGAATTTGGTAACTGAATAAAAGGGTAGAAAGAGAGAGGAGTCGAGGAAATGCCATGGCTGCAGACTTCAGAGATGGGGAGGGAGGATGATGGTGTTGTCAACAGTGATGGGAAAGTTAGGGGGTCCCCACTCTCCAATGGAGCTAGCCCCAGTTACCTCAACTGTAAAATGGGGATGAAGACTGTGAACCCCATGTGGGACAGGGCATGTGTCCAACCTGATGGTCTTGTATCTACCCCAGCACTTAGTACAGTGCCTAGCACATAGCAGGCGCTTAACAAATACCATAAAAAGAGACTTTTATAACTCCTACAATGTTACCACCATTAAAACTGTACAGAACTCCCCAACTCCAATCTAACCCCACCAGAACTCTTCTGCAGACTCCCATTGGTAGCAACTTTCCCTTAGAGAAACACTGTCTTAGATGGAGTTTCACATCAAGAGAACCTGACAGTTTTGTTCTCTGTGGGCCAATGAAATGGAACTTCCACAGGAGACTTGTCAGGTCATTGCACCGGTAACAAAAGCCTGGTCATTTTGGGTGCGGTATCTATTACTTTCTTACTTAGGGGTTTGGGGCAAGATGTTTAATCTTCACATATCTCAGTTTCTTTATCTTAGGAAAAAGAGTTCATTTGAGGAGGAAACAATAATATGACTTTAATATAGTAATAGTGTACGGCATCTAGGTGGTATGTAATAGTTGAATGCTATGGTAAGGAAAAGGAAAAATCTTCTGGAAAAAAATCAAAGCAATAAATGACAGCTCTGGGTTTTTTACCCTTTAACACTTGGCCAGTTTGACTTTTTGACTTATTCATTGGATTTCATTAGACGAATTGATCTTCTGACTGTGAAAACCACTCTCCCTGCTTCAGTCAGCAAATCTGCTTTCTATGCTACTCGGGTACTACAAGACTCTAAGGGGTTTTATCTTCACATGTTTATACGTTTTGAAATGTTCTAGGAATGAGCAGTAAAAAGTTATTGGATTTGGTCAATATTCTTTGTAAGGTGGTAAGTACAGCTCAGCTACATAACCCTTCACTTTCTTTCTGTTAGAATTTAATTTATAATATGTAATAGAACAAAGAATAAAAAACAAAGTACCACTTATTTTCTCATTATAATATAACTTCCATATGTCTCAATTCCACTAAGGCTGACTATTCCAAGAAGACCAGTGGGAAGAAATAGGTTTTCAATTTCATGAAGAGAGGGTATGTGGAAAGAAAGAATAATATTTCATGTTACCCAGTTTAAGAGATCAATTTCTTCCAATATTTGGGATTGAATCCAAACATGGCTGTAAACACATTTTTTTGCCTTTATCATCTTTATTGAATTATGATTGTGAACCTTAGGGTATTCATCAAATAAATATTTTAATAGATGAACCCAACAAAGAAAACAGATTTAAGTGGGCGAATTAGTGGTAGAGGGAATTGCAGGTATGGCATTTCTAGTCCTTTGATGTTTGGTTACTAATGAGCCTGATTGAAGTGACTGAGATTTTTGAGGCACATGGAAAAAAGATAAAATGCATGACAGGGGTGAAAGACCAGGACTTGTCTCATCCTTCCAGTCCACTTGGGTAACCAGAGACAAATATTTTGTCCTCTCTGCATATCAGCTTCCACAACTCTACAGTAATTTCCACAAGTGAAGTGAGTAAGGCAATGTACTTTTTGTTTTTTGTTTTGTTTTGGGTTTTTTTTTGTTTTTTTGTGTTTTTTTATAGTATTTGTTAAGCACTTATTATGTGCCAGGCACTGCGCTAAGCACTGGGGTAGATAAATGCTAACCAGGTTGGACACAGTCCATGTCCCACATGTGGCTCACAATCTTAATCCCCATTTTACAGATTACGTAACTAAGGCACAGAGAAATTAAGTGACTTGCCCAAGGTAAAACAGCAGACAAGTGGAGGAGCTGGGATTATAACCCAATTCATAATGATGCTCAGACTATGCTCTATCCACTACACCACCTTGCTTCTCATGAACATTCGAATCTTCCCCATACATGAGTTTGTAAAGTGTGCCTTGTCATGTACATGGTTGTGACATACAAAAATGGATAGCGGCTTATAGATGCTCAAAACACTATAAGTAGAAATAAAATAGGAAACATTCTTCATCTGTCACAAATTAGTGGTGATGCAAATATTTGAGGTGACACACTTTTCCAAACTGAATAACTTGCTACTTAGGAAAGGCATTTAATAGTTATGAGACTTCTGTATGCAGAGGATATAGTTAGCTCTAGAAATAATGAAACACCCCCCCAAGACAAGGAAGGGCTTAATTAAAATCATTGAAGAAAACTCTGTAAAGGCAATTAAGTACTGAAGTCTATTATTTTTAATCTGAGGTCACAAGGTTCACTGGTGGAAACTCAAATCCCCAGGATAATTTGTTTCAGTAGCCTTGATTTCCGTTTGATGACACAGAAATGATGTGTCGGGTAGAGGGCAAAATAGTGCTAAACACAATAAGATGGAGAAATGAAAAGAAATAGTTTGGTGAATGTCTAGCTGAGAGGCCATCAGGGGTTAGAGTTAGCTATGTAACTGTATCTTTGGTAATACTGGTGGCAAAAGTTTTGGTCTACAAGAGTGACTAGCCTCTGAGATGAAATGATGTTGCTCCTAATGAACTCTTCAATAACAAAATTGAATTTGATAGTGTATAAATATTCATTCATTCATTCGTATTTATTGAGCACTTACTCTGTGCAGAGTATTGTACTAAGTGCTTGGGAAAGTATAATACAACAATAAAGAGAGACAATCTCTGCCCACATTGAGCTCACAATCTGGAGGGGGTATTAATCCTCATTTTACAGATGAGGTAACTGAGGCACAGAGAAGTGAAGCAGACAAATGGCAGAGGCAGAATTAGAACCCAGAGCCTCATATAAATATATGTATATCAATGTACATATATATATATACACATATATATAATACATACATGTATAGACATAAATCTGCATGAACAGTCCTTGATTGTCAAAGATCTCACTGAGAGTGAGATTCTGTTCCGGCTTGTGAGTAGAACTGAAGACAGGTAAATGACAATTATTTTATTTTAATGCATTGTATTTGTAATTTATTTTTTGTAATGTATTTTATTTAATTTATTTGCAATTTGTTATAATGTCTGTCTCTGCTTCTAAACTATAAGCTCACTGTGGGCATGGAACATGTCTACAAACTCTGTTTTACTGAGTAGTTAATACAGTGTTCCAATTGATTGACTGACCAAAACAACTTCCTGCATCATTTGCAGTTAAGGTTGGGTCAATCAATGGTATTTATTGAGTGCTTACTATGTGCAGCATACTGAACTAAGTGCTTGGGAGAGTACAATACTATACCGTAACAGACACATTCCCAGCCCACAGAGAGCTGATAGATACTTGCGACACTCGTCTAGTGCTTTTCTTTTTGTCTCAAGACTGCTTCTTCACTCTCTATTGCCAATTTACTCACTGTACCTTGAACTCGTCTCCCTCATCACAGACCTCTCACTCACATACTGCCTCTGGCCTGGAAAGTCTTCCCTCTTCATATACCACAAACAATTACTCTCCCCACTTTCCAAGCCTTATTAAAGGCACATCTTCTCCAAGACACCTTCCCTGATTAAGCCCTCATTTCCTCTTCTCCCACTTCCTTCTGCAACACCCTGATTTGCTCACTTTATTCACTCCTTCCTCAGCCCACAGTAGTTATGTACATATCCATAATTTTACATTAATGTCTGTCTCTCCATCAAGACTGTAAGCTTGTCTTGGGCAAGGAATGTGTCTACCAACTCTATTATATTATCATACTGTACTCTCCCAAGAACTCAGTAAAGTGTTTTGCAAACAGTAAGTGCTCAATAAATATGATTGACTGACTGACTGACTGACTGGCTGACTGGTAGCATGATCTTTCCTCATGAAGTCTTTACTTGAGGGAAGCACCTACACTCCAAACTGTTGCCCCCAACCTGGTCTGACTGCTGTACAGGTCTCCCTACATTCTACCACTGTGGTGCAGAGTTTAAAACTGTGCATTTGCTCTGCCATAACATCTCTTCTTCCGCCATTCTGTTTTGAGTGTGTCCCCTTTCATTTGCTATTCAGCAGCTGCTTGGGTATCCTTCTGCCACCTGTCCTACTCCCATATCCCAGGGACCAGTGTTGTTGGGAGCATTTTATTTCTATGGTATTTGTTAAGTGCTTACTATGTGCTGGGCACTGTACTAAGCTCTGGACTAGACACATTCCCTGCCCACAATGAGTTTACAGTCCCTGATCCCTGTGTGACATGGGGCTCACATTCTTAACCCCCATCTTACAGATGAGGAAACTGAGACACAGAGAAGTTGAGTGACTTGCCCAAGGTCACACAACAGAAAAGTGATAGAGTCAGAATTAAAACCCAGGTTTTAATCAGGCCTGTGCTCTTTCCAATAGGAAAGCATTACTCAGTTCTGGTAGCTGATTGCTTTCCATGTCTTGTGGTAATTTTTTCCTGCCATTTGATGTTGACAAATCATCATAGTTCATAGATGGTGCTAGTAAAACTCTCAGATCAATCAGTAGTATTTATTGAGCATATACTGTGTGCAGAGCACTCTTCTAAGCACTTGGGAGAGTATAATACAAGAGAGTTGGTAGACATATTCCCTGCCCACAAGGAGCTTACAGTCTAGAGGGGAGGACAGACAGTAATATAAATAAATTACTGATGTGAACATACTTGCTGTGGTTCTGAGAGTGGGGTGAGTATCAAGTGCCTAAAGATACAGGTCCAAGTGAGAAGCAGCATGGCTCAATGGAAAGAGCCCGGGCTTGGGAGTCAGAGGTCATGGCTTCTAATCCCAGCTCTGCCGCTTGTCAGCTGTGTGACTGTGGGCAAGTCACTTAATTTCTCTGTGCCTCAGTTACCTCATCTGTAAAATAGGGGTTAACTGTGAGTCTCACATGGGACAACCTGATTACCCTGTATATACCCCAGTGCTTAGAACAGTGTTCTGTACATAGTAAGCACTTAACAAATACCAACATTATTATTATTATAGCTAACATAGAGGGAGAGGGAATGGAGGAAAGAGGACTTCTTGGAGGAAATGTGACTTTAATATGGCTTTGAAGGTGGGGAAAGTGGTGGTCTGTTGTACATGGATAGGGAGGGAGTTCCATGTAAGAGAGAGGATATAGGTGAGAGGTCAATAGTGAGATAGATGATATTGTACAATGAGTAAGTTGGCATTAGAGGAATGAAGTGAGCAGGCTAGCTTGTAGTAGGGAATCAGCAAGGTAAGGTAGGAGCAAGGTGACTGAGTGCATTCAGCTGATGGTAAAGAGTTTCTGTTTGTTTCAGGGGTGGATGAGCAACCACCGGAGGTTAGGTAATTTAGGATGGATCACTCTGGCTTATCCTCAGGATTTAGTAGCTTTCAGGTTGGCTTTATGTCTAATGACAGAGCATAGTCAGGGAAGTAATTTCATGGGGCTTCATATCCTCTTTAATGGATTTGCTGAGCTCCACATCCTCCACAGCCTGTCCACTAGTGTTTCCCTGGTAAAACAAGGTAACAGTTTTCCCCATGGGGTTAAAAAGATGTCATATAGCATTGTAATCTCTGACAGTTTCCCCAAAATATAAGAAAACTGTCGGTAAGAATCAGGAATGCCTGAGAACTTTGTCCCTCACCTTTCTCCTATAGTTAAGTGGGTTGGTGGAGGCTAATTGGCCACATTCCCTCACTGAACAAGTAGGAGTCCCATAGGTCAGCATTAGAATAGACAGCTGTGTCTTCTTTATGTGACTTTGAGGAAGTCCAAAGGGGACAGATAGGCCCATTATACTTCCTAAGCAAGGGAGGGATTCAGAAATACAGGATTCCTTATCCTCTAGCTTTGAACTACTAGGTGATTATAGGTATCTGGGCATGACTGGTAAGGTGTTTTTCTCTAGACTTCTGCTGTCCCTTTTCAACAGCTTTGATTTTCTGAAAGACTGGCAAAGTCTTGCTGTCTCACTTTTTAGAGCCTGCTAAACTCTCCAGAGATTTTACCTCATTATATGAGCCCCTCCCCCTGTGTTCTGGAGCTCCTAGTGGGTGGGAGAGTACTGGACACCGCAGTGTTGCATTGCCATGGCATCATCCATGAGGGTTGCTGAAACATCCTGAACCAAAAGAGCTGTGACTTGGAAGCAGGCTCTGTTAGGAAGAGAACTTCCTAGGACCTGACACAGTGCGTGTCCATAGGAAGGGGAAATGGAAGGGCTGGTATGTCCTTGAAAGTCTTGGGAACATCTGAAATAAACTGAAGTCCCTATTTGTGACCTGGAATATGTACGTATTCATCTTCTAAAACACCATTCTGAAAGTAGGACGGAGGCTGTCACAAAAAAGAAGTAAACTTGTGATGGTAGGGGAAAGTGCAGAAGAACTTACCTGTGACATATGATTACTTCATAGATTTCTGTTAAATCTTGCCTAGAGTACATGTCCAAGACTAGTCATCATACCTTGGGAAAGGAATAATTGCTTTCCGAGAAGTATAACCTGCTTCAAAATATCATCAGGCTTCAAAGACTTAAATTATGAAAAAGAGAATGAGAAAACTAAGTTTATTCTCCCTGGATCAGAGAAGACTTCAAAGTGATCAAACTGAGGTTTATGAAGTTAAAAGAACTCAAACATACAAAAAAGAGAAAGTTATTTGAGAAATTAGGAAATTGAGAGACAGTAATAATTGACAAGATAACTGTCTCATGTGAAGAGTGGCAAATCTGTGACATGTCCCACTCCACCAACTCACTTAAACATGAAGCTTTGAAAGATGTCAAAATGAGATTTTACAAAAGTAGTAAACTGAGAGATATAGGCAAAGAAAATGTGAGTGAAAGGGCAGAAACATTTTGGATCAGTTTTCCTTCTTATGGGACAATCTGAATCCTAAAATCTAGATAAAGATCAGCTTTTATATCTGAAGAATTATAATTTTAGTTCTTAGTTTTAGGGGTTTTTTGCTGTTTACACAAGCACTACCAGGATTCATTTCCAGCAATTATGGGGTGCACAGACAAAGGATTGGGTGAGACAGCGAGGGAAACATCTTGTACCATTTTACTGCTCATTCTGAGAATATTTCAAAACTCATGAACACGTGAATATGAAACCCCTTATGCCTAAACTCCCCCTTTCCTCAGCTCCCCCTCCTCCACCTCACCCCAACTCATTCCTTTTGCTCTACTCCCCTTCCCACCCCACAGTACTTGTGTATATATGTACATATCTATAATTCTATTTATATTAATGCCTGTTTTACTTGTTCTGATGTATATATATATATATATCTAATTCTATTTATATTGATGCTATTTATGCCTGTTTACTTGTTTTCATGTCTGTCTTCTACCTTCTAGACTGTAAACCCATTGAGGGAAGGGATTGCCTCTCTTTGTTGCTGAATTGTAGTCTTCAAGCATTTAGTACAGTGGTCTGGACACAGTAAGCACTCAATAAATATGATTGAATGAATGAAATTGGCAGATAGAAATTAAGACACAGAGTTTGACTCCTCAAGCAGAATGCCTCAGCTGAAGACCCTTGGCTAAATTAGAAGGCTATAAAGAGGAGAGCCTCTACAGGTGAGCCTGGTTTAAGTGTAGCCTTTGGAGCTGAGAAGACAGTTAGCTGAGCAAGAGAAAAAGAGAGGCTTGTGTGAGTTCCTTTCTAAAGAGGTAAGTTTTTTTTGTTGTCCAACTGGGGGCTTGACCAAGAAAATTTTGTTCTGTGAGGGCTTCTTATTTTTATTATTTGTTTTATGGAGGTACAGGCTGACTGTACTCTGAAGAGCAGATAAATGCAAACACACAAATTTAGGAACCAAGACTTTGTATTTTTGGAGAATATTTTCTGTCATCTGCAACAGTTCAAAAGTCAGAGCCTTAATCTCCCCTTCCTCTGTGTGGATGTGACTCATGTTGGAGCCAAAAAAATTGTGAAAAAAATTTGCTGGTTATTTCAAGGAAATTCTTCCCGAAAAAAATGCTATTGTTCCTATCTGCTAAAAAGAACTCATCACATTTACTGCTTGCTAGTGGTCTGTATTTAAGACTGTGGCTGAAAGAGTAGTAGTAGTAGTACTCCACATTCACGAGGACCATTTAAGCAGACTGTGTCCAACCAGCCAGTCTGTTGAGACTGTGATGTCCCTGACAGCCTTATAATGTTAATCATGCAGATTCCCCATACTTACTGGTCTCTGTTATGTTCTTTCTAATGGTGTCCCATTATCTCTTGTGGTCAGTGTGATAAGATTTATTGATAACATAACTTTCCCAACTCTAACATAGTCCTAATGCTTTTTTCTGCTTACTCCATACAGTCTTTTCTTCCTTTGATGCTCTCCAGGTAATCCAATGTTGTGTTAGTGTGGTACTCTTAAAAATAGATTATTCTTTGGCTGAGGATGAATTTATTGGCTGATGTTGTGCCTCTGCATAGTTTTATGTGGCTGCCTTTTTCTCTCAGATCATGTTTACAAGTCCTTATTGTCCTCTGAAGAATGCCTCTGAATCAGTGATAGAAAATGATAAATAGAAAATCAAAGGGAATTGATTGTACACTACAACCTAAGGGGTTTAAGTTAGATATTAGGAAGAGTCTGCTGACAGCATAGGCTGTCAAATACTTGACTTTGCTGGGAGAGATTACTGGAATTGGGCAAGGAGACAAGAGAACAGACCAGATGATATCCAAGTCATTCAATCCGTTTCCAGAGCCTCAGCATGAAGCAGGTATGATATTGTAAGATGAAGTTTGAAAGTTAGGTATCACAGCCCTCATCAGACATATATAGAATTGTTTAGAGCAGGGAACCATTACCCATAAAATACAGGCCGTGGCAATAGGTCCTAGAAGTTGGAAAACTCGCCATCCATTCCAAAATCACCAAATGATTTTTGTTCTGTAGCATTATTTAAGGGAATTTCATGTACACTTTATCCCCAAATAGCTTTCAAGTGCTATGTTGAGCTAATATTATAATGGCTCAGTGGAAAGAGCCTGGGCTTTGGAGTCAGAGGTCATGGGTTCACTCCCGGCTCTGCCACTTGTCAGCTGTGTGACTGTGGGCAAGTCACTTAACTTCTCTGTGCCTCAGTTACCTCATCTGTAAAATTGGGATTAACTGTGAGCCTCACGTATCTACCCCAGCACTTAGAACAGTGCTCGACACATAGTAGGCGCTTAACAAATACCAACATTTATTAAGCACTTCTTTTGTGCTAAGGACTGTGTATTACATCATGACACTGTTATTGTCAGCATTACAGCATAATATCCAGCTAGCAAAATTTTTCACAGTGGCTTGAAGATAGAGGTTTAACTTTGGGTTTTTTCTCCAGGCATTATGAATAACTTCACTAGTGTCAAGCAGCCTTATGAATTTAAATCAGACTTTTCAGAATAGGCCAACCACTGTAATCCAAACTCTCTCCCAGTGATGTCTGCCACATTTTCAATATATGCTTGGACCACCTCAGTTCATCTTTGTTCTAAATTGGAATTTATTTGGGAGGTAGGTGTGACAAGTAGGCTCTAGTGAAAAGGTAAAGGTTTCATAAGCACAGAATCGATAGAAAATGCATTTATGGAGACCTCTAGGATTTGTTTTCAGAAGCGGAGAAGGATGAAAGCTCTGATTTATGAGCTAAGGAGTAGGGGTGAGTGGTGAGTAGGGGCCCGAACAGAGAGGTTGTGACTTTTTTGTTAGTTCTGGGTTTTTTTTTTCTTTCTTGAATGAGTTTTCTGTGAATCAAAACCAAATCCATACTCTTCATTATACTCAGCTTAAAATGAAGAGTGACTGTTTAGCAGAAGGCTGAAGGTAAGGCTGAATAACCAAATTGTGTCCTGTCCCTTCTGTATTTTTTCCATAATATTTTTATTTTAATGCAACTAGCATTGTGAGAGATGCATTGAATTGCAAAGCCCTGGATTTTCACAGGAATCAGAGTGAAAATTTCATTACTATTGATAGAAATGCATGGGCGATATAAGAGGTTTTTGCAAAATAGGGAAATCATTACCAAAGTCTCAAGAAAATCAATTAAAGGAAATTTTCTTTGCAGATGAAAATACTATTTTAATAACTCCATTTCCCACTTTTGAGAGTTGTTATGCAGTAACATACATTGCTTTGATAATTACTATGCTGAAAAATTCTCAATTAAATCAGTTCATTTTGAAACTGCTCTGTATTTCCTGACACGTTTTTACTGAGGAATAAAGGAAGTGATTGTTTTTCAGGAAATGTATCTGATGAAATTTACTCCATCTCTAAGTACAAAATAATCAGGTGAGGTATTGAGTATCCCACTGGTCTTAGTATTTTATATGTTTTAAAAAAGATGAAATTAAGTTTTCTTGTAAATCATTTTTAGGGGAATAAATGAGAATCAACGCCATCTTTCTTCAGGAGAGAAACAAGCAAACACAATCCAATTTAATATATGTGCCCCATCTAGGCAGGAGACGCCAAGGCACTTCATCTAATCAGTAGAAACTCAAGGAGAGAGCATAATCAATATTTGTGCCAGGCAAGAGGGAATTGTACAGATTTGGTGAATGCATCAGTTATTCCATACTCTTTATCTTAATAAAGCCATCACACAACCCTCCCCTATCTTGCAGAGGGTGTCATTTTCCTTTAAGAAATAGTATTTGGGATCTTAGCTCAACAACTGTATTAATACCAAATGTAACATCAGTGTAGGTGCAACTTCACCACAAAAAAATTATTATTATGAAATAGAAAGAGAAATGTTAGAAATAGTTTTAATTCCAGCTCTGTCCCTTACCTATGTAACCTTAAGCAAGTCATTTAACTTCTCTGTGCCTGAATCGCAACATCTGTAAAATGGGGATTAAATCCTACTCCCTTTTACTTATTCATTCAATAGTATTTATTGAGCACTTACTATGTGCAGAGCACTGTACTAAGCGCTTGGGATGAACAAGTCGGCAACAGATAGAGACAGTCCCTGCCGTTTGACGGGCTTACAGTCTAATCGGGGGAGATGGACAGACAAGAACAATGGCAATAAATAGAGTCAAGGGGTAGAACATCTCGTAAAAACAATGGCAACTAAATAGAATCAAGGCGATGTACAATTCATTAACAAAATAAATAGGGTAATGGAAATATATACAGTTGAGCGTACGAGTACAGTGCTGTGGGGATGGGAAGGGAGAGGTTGAGGAGCAGAGGGAAAAGGGGAAAAAGAGGGTTTAGCTGTGGAGAGGTAAAGGGGGGGGTAGTAAAGGGAGAAGAGGAGCTCAGTCTGGGAAGGCCTCTTGGAGGAGGTGAGTTTTAAGTAGGGTTTTGAAGAGGGGAAGAGAATCAGTTTGGTGGAGGTGAGGAGGGAGGGCGTTCCAGGACCGCGGGAGGACGTGGCCCAGGGGTCGACGGCGGGATAGGCGAGACCGAGGGACGGTGAGGAGGTGGGCGGCAGAGGAGCGGAGCGTGCGGGGTGGGTGGTAGAAAGAGAGAAGGGAGGAGAGGTAGGAAGGGGCAAGGTGATGTAGAGCCTTGAAGCCTAGAGTGAGGAGTTTTTGTTTGGAGTGGAGGTTGATAGGCAACCACTGGAGTTGTTTAAGAAGGGGAGTGCCATGCCCAGATCGTTTCTGCAGGAAGATGAGCCGAGCAGCGGAGTGAAGAATAGACTGGAGCGGGGCGAGAGAGGAGGAAGGGAGGTCAGAGAGAAGGCTGACACAGTAGTCTAGCCGGGATATAACGAGAGCCTGTAGCAGTAAGGTAGCCGTTTGGGTGGAGAGGAAAGGGCGGATCTTGGCGATATTGTAGAGGTGAAACCAGCAGGTCTTGGTAACGGATAGGATGTGTGGGGTGAACGAGAGGGACGAGTCAAGGATGACACCGAGATTGCGGGTCTGAGAGACGGGAAGGCTGGTCGTTGCATCCACGTTGATAGAGAAGTCTGGGAGAGGACTGGGTTTGGGAGGGAAGATGAGGAGCTCAGTCTTGCTCATGTTGAGTTTTAGGTGGCAGGACGACATCCAGTTGGAGACATCCTGGAGGCAGGAGGAGATGCGAGCCTGAAGGGAGGGGGAGAGGACAGGGGCGGAGATGTAGATCTGCGTGTCATCTACGTAGAGATGGTAGTCAAAGCCGTGAGAGCGAATGAGTTCACCGAGGGAGTGAGTGTAAATGGAGAACAGAAGAGGGCCAAGAACTGACCCTTGAGGAACTCCAACAGTTAAAGGATGGGAGGGGGAGGAGGCGCCAGCGAAGGAGACCGAGAATGACCGGCCAGAGAGGTAAGAGGAGAACCAGGAGAGGACGGAGTCCGTGAAGCCAAGGTGAGATAAGCTATGGAGGAGGAGGGGATGGTCGACAGTGTCAAAGGCAGCAGATAGGTCAAGGAGGATTAGAATGGAGTAGGAGCCATTGGATTTGGCAAGAAGGAGGTCATGGGTGACCTTAGAGAGAGCAGTCTCGGTAGAGTGGAGGGGACGGAAGCCAGATTGGAGGGGGTCCAGGAGAGAATGGGAGTTAAGGAATTCTAAGCAGCGATTGTAGACGACTCGTTCTAGGATTTTGGAAAGGAAGGGTGGTAGTGAGATAGGGCGATAACTGGAGGGGGAAGTGGGGTCAAGAGTGGGTTTTTTTAGGATGGGGGAGACGTGGGCATGTTTGAAGGCAGCGGGGAAGGAGCCATTGGAGATTGAGTGGTTAAAAATAGAAGTTAAGGAAGGGAGGAGGGCAGGGGCGATGGTTTTAAGAAGGTGAGAGGGAATGGGGTCCGAGGCGCAGGTGGAGGGGGTGGCACTTGCGAGGAGGGAGGAGATCTCCTCTGAGGATACTGCAGGGAAGGATGGGA
Source organism: Ornithorhynchus anatinus (assembly GCF_004115215.2). Lineage (NCBI taxonomy): Eukaryota > Metazoa > Chordata > Mammalia > Monotremata > Ornithorhynchidae > Ornithorhynchus > Ornithorhynchus anatinus. The sequence continues at coordinate 45,577,848 of NC_041728.1, read as the reverse complement.
AAGTAGGGGAGGGGGTCGGTGGGGGGGAGGGGAGAGGCGGAGGGGTGACTTTGGGGAGCTCAGACCTGATTGTGTTGATTTTTGTGAGGAAATAGGTGGCCAGATCATTGGGGGTGAGAGATGGGGGAGGAACAGGGGGCCTAAGGAGAGAGTTAAAGGTCCGGAACAATCGGCGGGGGTGACGGGCATGAGTGTCGATGAGGGAGGAGAAGAAGTTTTGCCTGGCGGAGGAGAGGGCAGAGTTAAGGCAGGAAAGAATAAATTTGAAGTGTGTGAGGTCGGCTTGGTGCTTGGACTTTCACCAGCAGCGCTCAGCAGCTCGAGCGTAGGAGGCCGACAGAGGAGGTGATCCAGGGCTGTGGGTTAGTGGAGCGAGAGCGGCGGAGGGAAAGGGGGGCGAGAGAGTTGAGATGAGTAAAGAGGGTGGAGTTGAGAGCGGAAACCTGATCATCGAGAGTGGGAAGAGAGGACAGGGCGGCAAGGTGAGGAGAGATGCTATTGGAAAGACGGATGGGATCGAGAGAGCCGAGGTCTCTGTGGGGTAGTAGCGAAGATTTGCAGGGGGAGGGAGTGTGAGAGATGAGGCAGGTTAGAAGGTTATGGTCAGAGAGAGGGATTTCAGAGTTGATGAGGGAGGAGATAGTGCAGCGGTAGGAGATGACGAGATCGAGGGTGTGACCGAGTCGGTGAGTGGGCGTGGTATGGTGGAGGAGGTCGGCAGAGTCGAGGAGGGATAGCAGTTGGGCGGCAGAGGAGTCGTCGGGTACATCCATATGGATGTTGAAGTTTCCAAGGATCAGAGTGGGCAGAGAGAAGGAGAGAAGGAAGGTGAGAAAGGGGTCAAGGTGGTTGAAGAAGTCAGAGGTGGGATCGGGAGGGCGGTAGATGACAGCGACAAGTATCTGGAGGGGTGGTAGAGGCGAATGATATGGGCTTCGAAGGAGGGGAAGGAGAGGGAGGGGGGAGGAGGGATAGTGCGGAAGCGGCAACGGGGCGAGAGGAGGAAGCCGACGCCTCCTCCCTTATCGGTGAGTCTGGGGGAGTGGGAGAAGGAGAGGCCTCTGCTGGAGAGAGCGGCGGCGGAGACCGTGTCTTCAGGAGAGAGCCACGTTTCCGAAAGGGCGAGGAGGAGGAGAGAGCGGGAGAGGAAAAGGTCATGGACGAAAGGTAGCTTACCTGTAATAGAGCGGGGGTTCCAGAGGCCACACTTGAAAGTAGCTGTGGGTGCAAGGGGGGGAGGAGGGGAAGGGCGGGGGGAGGGGAGGGTTTGGATGGGAAGGAGGTGGCGGGGCCCTGGATGGGGAGAGGGGGATGAGGGGTAGCGGTGGAACAAGAGGACTGGGATGGGGCGTGGGTGGGGAAGAGAGAAGGGGTGAGGGGGTGAGGAGGGGGTTTGGTGGGGGGAAGAGTAGGGGGAGGGGGAAGAGGGGTAGCGCTGGTAAAGTGGGGTTCTAGGGCGGGGGAGGGGAGGGGGGAGGAGACAGAGGAGAGAGCGGGAAAGAGCTGAGCGAGAGAGGGGAAGAGGAGGATAGGAAGAGGGGGGAGGGGGGAAGGAGGGACATGGCGAGGCTAGATAGGTGGGTGGCAGCATTGACAACAATAAACAGTAATAAACGAAATCGGTAATATAGCAACATGATACAGTATGATACAATACAGTAGTGCTAATACAGCAACATGATACAGTATGATACAATATAGTAGTGTTAATAAGCGGGCGATGACCAGGGTCGGGGGTAGGCTCGATTAAGGGGCAACCTGATCAAACTCAGTCTGATGACAATAAACAATAACAAGCGAAATCGCTAATATAGCAACATGGTACAGTAAGACACACTACAATACTTAGACTGTGAGCTTCATGTGTGACGGGTTAGTGTCTAACCCATTTAATGTGTACCTACCCTAATGCTTAGAAGAATGCTGGGCACATAGTAAATGCTCAACAAGTACAAGGATGCTGTTGCAATAGGCACCTCTCTAAAATTGGCTCCTCTTGGTTCTCCTCTTATCTCTCTGGCTGTTCAGTCTCCTTCATAAACTCACCCTCTACCTCCCATCCCTAACTATGGCAGTCCCTCAAGCTTCAGTCTGTGTGCCCTTCTATTCTCCATCTACACTCACTCTTTTAGAACTCATTCACTCCTATGGCTTCAACTATCACCCATATGCAAATGATGGCTCCAGTCCTGATGGCTCTCTCTCTGCACATTTCCTCTTGCCTTCCAGACATCTCTACTTGGATGTCTTTCCATCACCTCAAGTTTAACATGTCCAAATCAGAACTCTCTATCTTCCCACCCAAACCGACTTCTCCCCCAGATTTTCCCATCACAGGAGAGAGCACCAGCAACCTTACTGTCTCACAAGCCTGTAACCTTGGCATTATCTTCGGCTATTCTATGTCATTCAACCCACATATTCAATCCATCAATAAATCCCATCTGTCTCACCTTCACAACATCACTAAAATCCATCCTTTCAATCACTCATTCTATCCCCCCGGATCACTACATCAGCCTCGTTGCTCACCTTCCAGCTTCCTGTCTCTCCCCACTCCAGCCTATACTTCACTCTGGTATCCAGATCATTTTTCTACAAAAACATTCAGAACAACATGTCTCCCACTTTTCAGAAACTCCAGTGGTTACCCATCCTCCTCTGTATCAAACAGAAACTCCTCATCATTGGCTTTGAAAAACTCAGTCACCTCACCCCCTCCTACCTCACCACTCTCCTGTAACAACCCAGACTGCACACTTTGCTCCTCTAGTGCTAAACTTCTCACTGTGTCCCGATCTAGTCTATCTCATGCCAACCCTTCTCCCACATCCTGCCTCTTGCCTGGAACACCCTCCCTCCTCAAATCCAACAGACAATTACTCTATTACTCTACTCTCTTTCAAAGCTTTATTGAAGGCACATCTCCAAAAAGCCTTCCCTGACTAATCTCCCATTTTTCCTCTTCTCCCACTCCCTTTTGTGTTGCTCTGACTGGCTGCCTTTGTTCTTCCTCCTCCCAGCCCCACAGTACTTATGTACTAATGTATTTATATTAATGTCTGTGTCCCCCCCATAATTTCACTGTAATTTCACTGAGGGGACAGAATATGTCTATTGTTGTAGAGACATTGTGTTCTCTAACACAATATGTCTATTGTGTTAGAGAAGCAGCATGTCTCAATGGAAAGAGCACAGGCTTTGGAGTCAGAGGTCATGAGTTTGAATCCCAGCTCTGCCACTTGTCAGCTGTGTGACTGTGGGCAAGTCACTTAACTTCTCTGTGCCTCAGTTCCCTCATCTGTAAAATGGGGGTTAAGACTGTGAGCCCCACGTGGGACATCCTGATTCCCCTGTGTCTACCCCAGCGCTTAGAACAGTGCTCGGCACATAGTAAGCGCTTAACAAATACCAACATTATTATTATTGTATCATACTCTCCCAAGTGCTTAGTACAGTGCTCTGCACACAGTAAGCACTAAATATGATTGAATGAATAAACACAAATGAATGAATGACTATGGCCTAGTGATCCAATGGGTAGCAACTACAGCTCAAGGATCAGTGACAAAAAGTGCTACTAACGCCACTATCTCAGTGACTTCTCTCTTTTTCCTTCCCTATCCCTTTTCAGCTTCTCACCCTTTCAGTCTACCTTCAATTTTTGAATTAAGTGCCTTCACTCTGTTGTTCTCTAATAGTAGTTAATTTCCCCTATTTTTTTCCTCTACACTATCTCTTTTTTATTTTTTTATTTACATGATCCATGAAGGAAAGTGGAAAAATAGGAGTGGAAAAATATGAGAAAGAACTACTGATGTTCCCAGGAGGTATTTGTTTCATAATCATCTCCACTAGAATAAAAGCTTTTAAAGAGCAGGGATAGTATGTTTCTTATAGTTTTGAACAGCACAAAACACAATGCTGTATTCCATTATATGATTAACTTGTCAATTGACCTCTGTGTACCTCAGTTTCTCCTTGTGGAAATTAATATTCACCTGGTAAAATGCAGGAGTGAGTAGAAAGTACATCTAAAGTACATGGAGATTTTTGATGAAAGGTATACTGTGAAATCAAAGTACCTGCAGTGGTTAAAGTACTCCAAGAACACTTTTGGGGAATTAGAAAGGGTGCATCTATTGCTTTCTATTGGAATTTATACATGCATCAGTTTCTGTTCTACCTCAATCCCACAGAAATCACTTCCTCTAAAAGTGGATTGTTTCTTTTATTATTATTATTATTATTATTATGGGATTTGTTAATCTCTTACTTTGGTTTTGAGGTTTGCAAATTCACTAGGGAACTAAGCAATCAGTGGCATGTGAGCACATATGTGCAGAGCACTAGACTAAGCATTTGGGAGATACAATATAACAGAACTGGCAGAGTTGTTTCCTGCCCATAACATAATCTCACCTTCTACCTCCTCCTGACTCCCTAGCCCTGCCCTCTCAGCCAAGAAAGAAACTGTGTTTTTCAAGCTTCACTGCCCAAGAAAAATTCACTGCTCTGGCAGGTAATTGTTGGCAGGGAGATATTTTAGCTAAGGAAAGTGATGAAGCAGGATCCCTTCATTTTTCCTCATTGTCTTTCACAAAAGCTTGTTTCTCCAATGAGACTGTGTTTTCCCAGGGTACATATGTGAAACTATATAGTCCAGCTACAGATTACTTCCCAAACACAGAGATCTTTGTTGTGTGCTAGGTTGTGCATCTGTTTGGTATGTTTTTCCAACTATTTGGGGTTGAGATGATTATCTTCTATAAAGAGCCACATGCAAATGAAAGATGAGCTAATTTTTTATTTGTAACATGAGGATCTATGGAGAAGCACTACATCGCTTTTGGGCAGTCAAATCTGCAGTCTCCATGGATTTGACTGTCCAAATGCGATTAAGTGCTTCACTGAAATGTGATGGATTCCTAAATGGTCAATGCTTGTATAACATGTATCCTGCCTTGGATCAAAGCTACCAAACTCCCAAAATGGGTCATTCAAAATATTGCATATCTCTTCCCCAAATCTGAATCATAGTTAAAAACTGGCTACTGCAGTAGAGAAATGAGTATCATGTGACCGATGCATTAACAGGCTTTTGAGAGCCAAGACACAAAAAGGTTTTGAAAAGAAAAATCAAGTTATTTTCACTGAGTGTCTGAAGTTCCAGGCATTGCTGATGAAGACCAGTCACTTAAAGCATGACCCATATGTCATCGTGATCAGGAGTGATTCAGCCCACCTGCCTGGGCTATGCCATCAGTAGAAAAGACTTTGAGCCACAGGACCACATTGAGTGTCCATTGGGATGAGCAAGAATCCTAAATATTGTCATGTAAATTGGGCTACAAGGACTGCGGAGGCTATTGAAGTGGCTATCCTGTTCCCCGCCTATTGGGCATTCATTCAGTTGTATACATTGAGTAGTTACTGTGTGCAGAGCACTGTACTGAGCACTTGGAAAAGTACAATACAGTAATAAACAGTAACATTCCCTGCACACAAAGAGCTTACAGTCTAGAGGAGAAGAGACAGACATCAATACAAATAAATAAAATTACAGATATGTGTATAAGTGCTGTGGCATTGGGAGGGAAGAAGAACAAAGGGAGCAAGTCAGGGTGATGCAGAAGGGAGTGGGAGATGAGGAAAAGTGGGGCTGTGGCTTAGTCTGGGAAGGCCTTTTGGAGAATATGTGCTTTCAATAAGGCTTTGAAGTAGGCGAGAGTAATTCTCTGTCGGGAATTGAGGAGGGAGGCCAGAGGCAGGACATGGGGTTGGCAGTGAGACATGCTAGATTGAGGCACAGTGAGAAGAGTAGCACTTGAGGAGAAAAGTGTGTGGGCTGGGTTGCAGAAGGAGAGAAGTGAAGTGAGGCAGGAGGGGACAAGTTAATGGAGTGCTTCAAAAGCAATGGTGAGGGGTTTTTGTTTGATTCAGAGGTGAATGAGCAGCAACTGGAGTTTTTTTGGCGGGGGTGACGTCCTGTACGTTCTGGTAGAAAAGTGATCAGGGCTGCAAAGTGAAGTGTGGACTGGAGTGGGGAGAGACAGGAGGCTGGGAGGTCAGCAAGGAGGCTAATACAGTAACCCAAATGGGATAGGATGAGAGATTGTATTAACATGATAGCAGTTTGGAGAGGAAAGGGCTGATTTTAGCAATGTTGTGAAGGTGGGACCAACAGGATTTGATGACAGATTGAATATGTGGGTTGAATGACAGAGAGGAGTCAAGGATAACATCAAGGTTACAGGTTATGGTCTATAGTGCTGAAGTACATTTCCTGCATATTCTGCAGCCACTTGGACATAAGTGTATTTCATGCAAGAAATTCTGTTGTTCACTTTGCAGTGTTGCACACCTGCCCCCTGTAGCATAAATTGCCCAAGTTGGAACATGGCAGGCAGGGACAAGAGAGTGCAAGTGGCACTGTGCAAAGCACTAGCACTATAATCAGTTCTGTGCAAGTACTCAGTCCTACAGTCTTTGTGATTTGGAACGAAGCTCATCCATTACTTTCAATGGGAGACTCCATTGTCCTTGAAATCAAATCAATGCCTGGAATCTCCTGCCATTTTTGTAATGCAGTTGATTACTCTAGTGGTGAGCCCATTGTTGGGTAGGGATTGTCTCTATCTGTTGCCAAATAGTACTTTCCAAGCGCTTAGTACAGTGCTCTGCACACAGTAAGTGCTTAATATGATTGAATGAATTGAATGAATGAATTTACTGGATACCTAATGTGTGCAGGTTCTGACAGGACTGGAGTATGGTAGAAGTAAAAGGACCAGACTCTCACAGTAAAACACTCTTGTCCATTTCTGTGGATAGAGTTCTATAAATTCTTCAGACTGAGGGTTTGGGAGCCATATGGGTAAGGGAGAACTGTGAGAAGTGTCCCCACTCCCACCTTTCACTCATATTCCACTCCTTTGAGATTAAGTAATTCTGCCATTGATGAAAGCACCTTCCCTGATTTAATAATAATTGTGGTATGTGTTTAGGGCTTGCTCTGTGCCAGGCACTGTAATAAGAGCAGGGATAGGTACAAGAAACTTCAGAATTGACAGAGTCACTGAAGCAAATGGGTCCCAGAGTCTAAATAGGAGGGAGAACAGGTATTGAATCTCCATTTTACAGATGAAAAAACTGAGGTCCAGTGAAGTGACTTGCCCAAGGTCATATCAGGCAAGTGGATGATCTGGATTAGAACCCAGGTCCTCTGACTCACAATCCCTTGTTCTTTCCACTAGGCCATGCTACCTCTTTAGGCTTGGTCTTGATCAACCCTCCTGGTCATTGGCCTGCCACCTACTCTCTTTCCATGTAATTTTTGCCATGTTACTTGTCCTTCACATTTGAAGATGCCATTCCTAATGGTGATTTTTAAACCAGCACTGAAAGTTCATACAGTGCATATATAAAAATACCATTATGTCTATTGTGTATTTTATGACATTTTTCAAATTGCAGAACAATCAATGAATCGAATGTATTGAGCACTTACAGGTGCAGAGCATGATACCTAGCACTTGGGAGAGTACAGGGCAACAGAGTTGGAAGGCATGTTCCCTGCCCACTAGGAGCTTACATCCTAGAGGAGGAGATGAACATTCAAATAAGTTAAAATAAGACCTGCCACTTAAATTGAGGATAAAGCCTCCTATTCATTTTCATGTTTCTAGTCAAGGCACCTTCCTTTCTTGAATGGAGGATGCCAGTCTGGCATGTCTACTGCAATTGTCATTACAGCCATGGATCTTTTTTTCTGTAGTTGTACTAGTTTGCTTTCACAGTAGAAAGTAATCAGTTGTTAGTATTGTGGGCTTACTCTTTCCAGAGCACTATATTAAGTTCTTTAGAAAATAAAATAGAGTTAGACACGGTCCCAACCCTCCAAGAGTTTAAAATCTATCAATCGATCATTGGTATTGACAGAGGGTTTACTGTGTGCAGAGCATTGTTCTAAGCAGTTGGGAGAACACAGTACAACAGAGTCAGGAGATACATTTCCTGTCCACAGTGAGCTTACGGTCTAGCCAAGGAGTTAAATAATGATATAAATCTTAAAATATCTTAAATCTTAAAGATTTACACAGAAGTGCTGTGGGAAGAAGCTGACATGTGGCAAATATTGTCACCATTTGATCTCACCTTTTTTCAAAATCACACCCTAGGATTAGTTTCTATTATCAGGTTCTAGAGGTGAAAAACTAGATCTTGGATTAATGCATAGATGCTATTATAAAGCAACGATTTCCTCTGAGCCATTTATCAAGCAGATGTTTCTCTCAGTGAATAAAGTGAAGCATCAAAATTTATTTCTTGATTCTTTGAAAACTAATCAACATATGTATTTGCATTTATTTCATGGATGAGGAGAAAACATATGGTTTTCTGCTTTGAAACTATTGAAAATACAGTCTACTGGCTAACCATTCGTTAACTAGAGCTTTGTAAGAATGAATGTGCATTAGAGTGCCCTGGTTTGGGGAAAGGGGGAGAAAATAACTTTGGCATTGATAATCATTCTCACTTTAATAGAATATTCAATAAATATGAAGATATTTTGAAATCTTTGTCGCTCCTGCATCTTTCAGCTCTTTACTGGAGCAGTATTTCTTTACAACAAAAGCTTAAGTCAAAAAATCTTCTTAACATAAAGCCTTCACCAGTGCATACATCACTTAGGGTTCCAGTCCAAAACAAGAGAAGGAATCATGTCATCGAGGCATATTAGCCAGAGAGGGAAGTGGGGGCATCGGGTGATAAAGTACAATCACAACAGTTAACAGAAGGAAGCAAGTTTAAAGGAAAGTGGGAACATGGAAAATTTAAAAAATACTGAATTGCTACACCTATCTTTAGCATTTTTATATATGTCTATTATGCAGCATGGCCTAATGGATAAAGCCTGGGCCTGGTAGGCAGAAGACTTGGGTATTAATCCCGTCTCTGCTTCTTGTCTGCTGTTATCTTGGACAAGTCACTTCACTTCTCTGGGCCTCAGTTCTCTCATCTGTCAAATAGGGACTAAGACTGGGAGTTTCGTGTGGGATAGGGACTGTGTCCAACCCGATTTGATTGTATCCACCTCAGTGCTAGTACAGGGTGCACATAACAGGCACTTAAAAATACCAAAATTATCTTATTATTCAAACACAGGCCCAGAGGTCAGAAGGACCTGGGTTCTATTCCCAGCTCCACCACTTGTCTGCTGTGTGTCCTTGGGCAAGTCACTTCTTCTCTGGGTCTCAGTTACCTCATCTGTAAATTAGGGATGAAGACTGTGAGCCCCATGTGGGACAGGGACTGTGTCCAACCTGATTAAGTGCTGGGGTAGAAACAATTTAAGCAATAATTGGCATAAAATAACTGCTTAACACAGTACTCATAACTATTGCTATTATAATTATTATTAATTTGTACATTCTGTTATTTATTGTAACTTCTCTTTTAATTTCTTTTAAATTAAACGACATGCTCAAGATCACACAACAGGCAAGTGCCAAAGCCGAAATTAGAACCCCCAACCTCTGGCTCCTAGGCCCAGGGTCTTTTTCCTTAAGTCATAGGAGACATTTAACAAGCAAAGGAGGAACCTTGTGTTGAAACATATCTTTGAAATGATGTAAAACCCTAAACCTTTCAGTGTGCAACACTAATGGAAAATCCCCCTAAAATTATCTTGCCACATATTACATGTGGGTTGCTCTCATCTATTAAGACAATCACACTTGTAACAACTTCCATTTATGCCTTATGGAACCCTCGTAAGTGTTCCTAGTTTATGCCTTCCAATTACTAGGCAAGAAGGGTGTTAGAATGGTACAGAGATTCCCCCACTCTCTAGTTATCTATTTGTCTGTAATGTGCCTTACTCATGGCCTCATGACTCATCTTGTAGGATGCAAAAATAGCAACACATTCTTACCTCTAGCCATGAAAAAGGCACACTTCTTCCCACATACTTAATCATAACTTTTCAGGTGGCAATGTAGGTATCAGGAATTGGACTCTTAACACTATCTTTTATGAGATTTCTGACAGATAACTTGCACCTGTCACCAATGCCAAGCTTGAAGTTCTAACAAGTGTTAGAAATGAAAACTGAACTTCCTGACCATCAAACACAGACATAAAATGGCAAAACCTGACTTGAGAACATTAACAGGATACTGCAGTATTTCTCATTCTAACGAGAACCCAGCATGAAGGAGTATGTTCTCAGTGAAGGAGACAAAAATATTCCTTCCCTCAGGATTTATCAATTCATTCAATCGTATTTATTAAGCACTTACTATGTGCAAAGCACTGCACTAAGTACTTGGGAGAGTACAATATAACAGTGCTCAAGAAATAGAGTTCCACTTTCCATTGGGCATTCTGGACAGATGCAGCCTTCTTAACAATTTTTAAGAACCAGGTAAAGCTTTTCCTATCTCACTGTTGGACAGTATTTCCCAATGACAAATAACTGCAGAAAAGAGGACTTAACATCGTAAGTATCCTCTCATCAACATGAAACTGAGGAGAGTTAATATTTATATCATGTTGCTGAACTTTAAAATGCATCACTGTTTTATGTACTATTAGCCATCATTCTTGCTTCCATCAGAACCTTGCAGACAGAGTGCTGCCAAGAACAGTGGCCTCTCCTGTCCTGGAAATATCTACTATTTCAACTCTTTCACGTAACAGTGAGTCAACTTTTTTTTCCCTCTTCATTCTCCCTTTTTTACTTTCCAATGTTGGATTTTAGAAACCCATTTAGACTTCTTTCTAAATTCCATGGATATGCCAGTTGAATTTCTCCTGAAATGCACGAAGCAAAATCCCTTCTCAGCTAAAGAAAGCAGGACACGTACTTTCCTGAAAAATACTTTTAGCAAATATTCTGGCCGCATTTAGCCCATGCTTTGTACTGAAAGTAACAGAAGGATTAACTGCTAGCTGAGGGACTATTAAAGGCTTTCAAGGAGCTCTGCAGAGAGACTGCAAAACCACTAAGCACACTGTCATTATCACAGTTCTCACAGTAATCTATCTTTACCTCATGAATAAGGTAATGTTCTAAGTATGCCCCTGAGCATAGCCACAACCATGGCAATGTAGCCAATGTCCCCTGTAAAGAGATCCCTCTCTTCTCCCCATCTTGGGGCATTGGCTTGGATGAGTGTTACTCAAACACTTGGGGAATAATCTGGCCTCGTGTTTGGAGCACTTGAAGTACTTGCTTCCCAGGCTACTTACAATCGAGATTAGTTGAGCCCCATGAGTACCCAGATTTATTTATGTTGCTAATGACTCAGGAAACTCATCCCAAGAGTCAGGGCCAATGGAACCTCACATCTACTGTCAGGGAAGTGCATTCTCTGCCCCTCACTGAGCAGATTCAGACTTCTGCTCATCAGGTTTCAGTGTTGCCAGTAACTCAGTTCTCCACCACAGACTTATTTTATTCACATAATACTGTTCACCAGTAGGAGCTTCTGGCTAGGCATGCAAGGAAATATTGAACTAACCTCCTCACTCCCATTGATGCCTATGACAGATTGTCCAGCTAAGCAGAGCTGAGACTAAATGTGGAACAGTCTGGACATGAACACATAGATTTCAAAAACCTGAAACAGGAGAGAAAAAACCTGGAGCCATCAATTATAAAATGTAGCTTTGATTATACAGATATTTGATCAATAATTAATTTTGCTATTGATTGATTAGATGTAAGGTCAATAGCAGCCTCTGCCCACCCTTCCATCCTGATTCTCATAGTAATTTTTCTTGTGCCAAGACAGAATTCCTTTCTCTGTAAACTCCTTGAGAGTTTAAAAAAAAAATCCTTAGCAATTGTTGTTTTACTGAATACAATGGGGATTAGCATTGTAACTGTGACTCTCCTTAATGTATATAGCAGTGCCAAAGCACACATGGGAGGAAATGTACTAGCTGATTAGCCACATGATACCTTCTAGTACTATGGGACTGGGGTTAACACATCTGGACAGTTGAAAAATAGCTGGACTGAGCAGAATTGTGCCTGAAGACTTCTTCAATTTCCATAAGTAGGTAGACAGGAGAAGTTCCTAGTTTTAAAAACTCAATTAATCCATCAATTGGATGTACTGTGCACTTACTGTGTGCAGAGCACTGTATTAAGCACTTGGGAGAGTACACAATTACAGAGTTTTAAAGAGTTGGTAGACAATTTGCCTGCCCAGAGTGAGCATACAGTTCAGAGGTTACAGTCTCAGGCCCAAAGAAACTCTTCCAGAGCACAGTAAGTACCCTGAGGAATCTTTGGCTCAGTTTTGCCTCCAAAGAAAGACCTTTCTGCATGTTTCTTATGTTTATCACACCCCAAGCTGTGACTAGGCCTTGTTTGGTACTTGAACTGAATGTACTTCAAATGAGAGTTTTGGTAAAGCCCTGGAGTGGGAGTATGGTGAATGGGTTTAAGCCAAGGACTTGGTTAGTCAGTCAATAGTATTCACTGAGTGCTTACTGTATACAGAGCACACTAATAAGTGCTGGGGATAGTATAATACAACAGTAAACAGGCACATTCCCTTCTGGGAAACTGTATATAGATGTACCAGGTGGGATAAATCATGGCCTAGTGAAAAGAGTGTGGGGGTGGGAGTCAGAGGACGTGAGTTCTAATTCCAGTTCTGCTGTGTGTCTTTGGGCAAGTCACTTCTCTGTGCCTCAATTCCTTCATCCGTAAAATGGAGATTAAGACTGTGGGGCCCCTATGGGACAGAGATTGTGTGCAACCTGATTTTCTTTTATCTACCCCAGTGCTTAGAATAGGGCTTGGCAGATAGTAAGTGCTTAACAAATACCACAGTCTTTACAAGCAATTAATGTCTGATACAGCAGACACTTAGAAGATAACTTCAACTAGCATAGCAGCCTGGTATGTGACAACTGGGAGAAAGGTGGTTCCCCTGGAACAGAAGCTTTGGCCATATCAGGATTCCAAAAGACAGAGCTGAAAAGAGCAACTGATGCTACAAGTGGAGAATGGGTTTGCATGCCGAATCTTTCCATGGATACGTGGATACGGTGTGAAGTAGGAAATCAGTCACACAGAAGATTCTTGAGCCACATCTACATTTCTAAAGGGGAATTTGCTGTTTGGTGACATCTTCAAATACTGAGGAGAGTTTGTGTTCTAAGTGTATGTGTGCGCATGCATACATGTAAGCATTCACACACACACACACACACACATGCATCCAAGCAAATCAGTTTGGAATTAGTGCCTCCACAAAGTTTAATAATCATTTCAAATGATGGATGTGACTGGCCATTTCTAATTGCCTGGCAGCACTCAATTAAGTTATGAAAGAATTTCATAGTATAATGTCCTTAAAAAGGAAACTGAGCATGTGAACCTACTATATTTTTTTTACATATTTTGCTATTCTTGAGCCACATCTACATTTCTGAAGGGGAATTAACTGTTAGGTGGCATCTTCAAATTTTGAGGAGAGTTTGTATTGTGCATATGTGTGCATGTGCATGCAAGTGAGCATGTGCATGCACGCGCACACACACACAAAAACACACACATTCAAGCAAATCAATTTGGAATTAGAGCCGCTGCAAAGATTAAAAATCATTTCAGATGATGGATGTGAGTGGCCATTTCTAAATGTCTGGGCAGCACTTGATAAAAGTTATATAAGAATTTCATAGTAAATTGTCTTTAAAAAAGAATCAAACTGAGCATGCAAACATATTTTATTTTACATATTTTGCTATTTTACTCTTTTATTTTGCTATTCCCAAAGAGAATTCAGTAAAAGTCTTGTGATCCGGCACTTCACCAACTGGGAAATTCTCCACAGCAGTATTTGGCTACCCCTCATATAAAGGCAATCTCAATTGATCTTCCTTGTAGAGAAATTTACACTGTATTAACTCTCCTGGGAGGGTGCTGCTTCCCTAGACCTCTGCATAAACTTTCTACTAATCTAATTAGCAAATAGAGTTAACTCACTGCTCATCAGTGACCTGCTTCTCCCCTTTAATGCCTGAGTCATAGCAGGATTGTGGGTTTGTTTTGCTAATGAAATTGGCACATCGTCATCTTCTCCCAGCCTGCCCCCATCATCCTTCCTGGGGCTTCTAAGGGGGACTTTATCCAAGCCCTCCGTGTGATTATGCAACACCTTCTGCTGGACAACCCTGACTCTTCGATATTCAGCACTTTTCTTCATCAAAAATTCTAATCCCTCGATCCTATTGGAAATAAAAAGTTTTCCCTTATTGTGTTTCCTAAGACAAATGGGTTAAAATAGACCAAGAAAAACTAGCTGCCTAAAGCAGTCTGGTAAATAAGTACAGCGGTCTACTTGCATCACAAGCCATTGAGCCCAGGAAACCTTCATATGTTATATATGCATTCAAGCATATATATAAATTAATCAGCTTTAAGGTACCCAATCAAGTCTTTCTCATCTACTTTACCTAGCTTATCTCTTCTACTGCAACCAACCTGCACACTTCACTCCTCCAACCCTAATCTTCTTGTATCTTGATCTCACCTTTCTCTCCACTAACCCCTTACCCTCCAGCCTGGAACTCCCTCCCTCTTCATTTGACAGACCACCACTCCCCTCACCTTCAAAACCCTCCTAAAAATCACATCTCATCCAAGAGGCCTTCACCAATTAAGCTGGCATTTTCTCTATTTGCCCTTTCTTTTGTGTCACCTATGCACATGTGTCTGTACCCCACTTTAAGCATTTTGATACTTGCCCCATCTGCAGGTTTTCATCAGTTATGTACTTATCCATCTTTAACTGATTTTTATATCTGTCTTCCCTCTAAACTGCCAACTCCTTGTGGACAGGGAACGTGTCTACTGAATCTGTTGTATTTTACTATCCCATAAGCTTAGTACAGTGCTCTGCATAACAGTAAGCACTCAAATGCCATTGAATGATTGATTAAGGTGGTGCTGGTACTAAAATCAAGGAACTGGCATCCTTTTAGAAATATTCTGACCAAGTAGGGGACAAACTATTCCCAAGGCAAGTCCAAATATTTACCTGCAGATTCTGTGATTGAAAAAGTGTTTATTAAGAAAAATCAATCAACCAACACAAGTGAAGAACAATAAAATGAGTGAATTTAAATTTAGCAGGTTTTAATGCATTTCTAAATCAATCAATTAATAGAATTACTGGTTGAGGAATACTGTACTTAGTGCTTGGGAGAGTACAATGCAATAGAGTTGGTAGACATAATCTCTGCCCTCAAGGAGTTTACAATCTAGTGGGAGAGATAGATACTGAAATAAATTGGAGGTAGGGGAAATGGCAGATTATAAGGATTTGTACATAAGTGCCTTGGGGTGAGGGATGGGGGGGAGTATCAAGGTACCAAACCATGAATGGAAATATATTGTGTCATTCTTAATGAGATTTCAGTAGTTCCACTATTTTTTATTGTTTAAATGCTTCACATCAATCAGTGAGCCTTCTAGTATTTTGCACTACACTTATTCTCCTTGAGCCTCTGTGCTTTCAGTAAGGTCTCAGAAGCTACCATTTTAGCATCATTTTGTGGTATACATGCATGAAATATTTTATCATGGAACATGTACTCTACACATAATACAAATTTTAGAAAATATATTTAAGTGGTTTTCCTATAAGTTATTCAATATGCTGAAACCAAAATTTTAACTCATAATATCCTGTATCATAATGTTGAAAAGTAAGGTTATCAGGGAGAGGTAAAACAAGAAAGGATGGCTATTAGAAGGCAGAGATGACTAAAGAATGGGGCATTTCAAATTCAAGTTTTATAAATTCAAATTGTAATGATTATAGTATTAAGTGCTCATTAGGACCAAAGAAGCTTGCTAGATGCAAGATTCATTCACTCAGTCGTATTTATTGAGCACTTACTGTGGGCGGAGCACTGTACAAAGTACTTTCCAAGCACAATTCAGCAACAAATAGAGATAATCCCTACCCAACAACAGGCTCACAGTATAGCAGTGAGGAGAGAGATATTAAAACAAGTAAACAGACATCAATTGTAACAATATAAATATAATTATAGATATATACACATCATTAATAAAATAGAATAAATATGTACATGTGTACACAAGTGCTGTGTGGCAGAGAGGGTGATAGAGCAAAGAGAGGAAGTTGGAGTGATGGGGAGGAGGAGCAGAGGAAAAGAGGGGGCTTATCCTGGGAAGGCCTTCTGGAGGAGGTGAGCTTTCAGTAGGGCTTTGAACAGGGAAAGTATACTAGTTTGGCAGATGAGAAGAGGTGGAGCAATGTGGGCCAGGGGTTGATGGCGGGACAGGTGAGAACAAGGCACAGTGAGAAGGTTCACTTATTCATTCGATTATATTTATCGAGCACTTTCTATGTGCAGAGCTCTACACTAAGTGCTTGGAATGTACAATTGGGCAACAGAGACAATCCCTGCCCAACAACGGGCTTACAGTCTAAACAGGGGAGACAGACAACAAAACAAAACAGAACAAAACAAGTAGTCTGACATCAATATCATCAAGATAAATAGAATCATAGATATATATACATCATTAACAAAAAATAGAGTAATAATACATACAAATATGCAGGGAAAGGGGAGGAGGAGGGGAATGGGGAAGGGAGGAGGAGCAGAGGGAAAGGGAGGGCTCAGTCTGGGAAGGCCTCCTGGAGGAGTTGAGCTCTCAGTAGGCCTTTGAAGAGGGGAAAAGAGTTTGGCGGATGTGAGGAGGGAAGGCATTCCAGGTCAGCGGTAGGACGTGGGCCAGGGGTCGACGGTGGGACAGGCAAGAACAACGGACCGTGAGGACACTAGCGGCAGAGGAGCAGAGTGTACGGAGTGGACTGTAGAAGGAGAGAGAGGAGGTGAGGTAGGAGGGGGCTAGGTGATGGAGAGCTTTGAAGCCCAGAGTGAGGAGTTTTTGTTTCATGCAAAAGTTGATAGGCAATGACTGGAGGTTTTTGAGGATGGGAGTGACATGCCCAGACCATTTCTGTAGGAAGATGATCCAGGCAGCGGAATGAAGAATAGACTGGAACCGGGAAAGATAGAAGGATGGGAGATCAGAGAGGAGGCTAACACAATAATCCAGTCGGGATATTATGAGGGCTTGTGCCAGCAAGGTAGCAGTCTGGATGGAGAAGAAAGGGCAGATCTTGGCGATATTGTGAAGGTGGGACCGGCAGGTTTTGGTGATGGATTGGATGTGTGGGGTGAATGAGAGAGCAGGGTCAAGGATGACACCAAGGTTGCGGGCCTGTGAGATGGGAAGGATGGTAGTGCTGTCCAGAGTGACAGGGAAGTCAGGGAAAGGACAGGGTTTGGGAGGGAAGATAAGCAGCTCAGTTTGGGACATGTTGAGTTTTTGTGGTGGGCAGATATCCAGGTGATGTCCTGAAGGCAGGAGGAGATACGAGCCCTGGGGGAGTGAGAAAAGAACAGGGGAGGAGATGTAGATTTGGGTGTCATGTGCATAGAGATAATAGTTGAAGCTGTGGGAGTGAATGAGTTCACCAAGGGAGTGAGTACAGATGGAGAACAGAAGAGGGCCAAGAACTGACCCTTTAGGAACCCCTAGAGTTAGTGGATGGGAGGGAGAGGAGGAGCCCACAAAGGAGACCGAGAATAAGGAGCTGAGTGTGTGGACTGGGCTGGAGAAGGAGAGAAGAAAGGTGGGGGTGGGAGGGCAAGGTGATGGAGAGCTATGAAGCCAATAGTGAGGAGTTTTTGCTTGATACACAAGTTGATTACCACTAGAGATTTTTGAGGAGGGGGATGACATGCCTAGAGTGTTTCTGAAGAAAGATAATCCAGGCAGCAGAGTGAACTATAGACTGAAGTGGGGAGAGACAGGAGGTTGGGAGATCAGAAAGGAAATAAGCATTCCTAACCCACTGTTCTTCATATAAAGGGAGAAGTATGTAAAGTGGAGATAACCTATGATGATACAGAGAGGTTAAGTGACTTGTCCAAGGTCATACAGCAGGGCAGTGGTAGAGATGGGACTAGGCTTCCAGCCCCATCTTCCATTAGACCCCTCCTGCCTAAGCAACACTGACCAGTCCAAACCCCTAATGTCCTAGCAGTCAACAGTCTTTACAATATTAGAATTGGGAAAATCAAAGACTCTTTTTCAAGCCACCATAGATTTCTCCCACTTGTACATTTATATATAATTGACCCTACCTAGGGGTTTTTAATTACATCAAATGTGGCAAGGTGTAGTCAGTAAAGTCAGTAAACTCTGTTGCAGTTAAAAAGCCCCACCATTTTCTCCTTTCCTGCTACTAGATTCAAGAATCCCAGGAAATGATTAGGATGGTTAAACTGGGAAAAAGAAAGAAATAGTCAAATGTTGAAGTCTGAGATAAAGATATATTCATATAGAATTTTTAGATTAAGCTCTCTGCCCCGGTTGTTTTCATGGTCAGCTCATTTACACTTACTATAGCAAAAATTGCTTCAATTTAAACTTCTGCAAATTCATGAAAATTTATGCTTCAGGAATTTTTTAGAAAATATCTATCAAGCCTAACTAGTAAGAAAGATACATCAGTATAGCCAATTATAACTTCATTTTCTATCAAATAATCATAATAAGATAACTCCTTCAGGGCTGAAGTACCATTGATAATTTTTATAATTTCTCCATGCTGTATACTGTTGAACTTCCATAAAGGATTGATTGATTTGATTACACTACAGCTTAAATTTAAGACAGATGACCTACC
Organism: Ornithorhynchus anatinus; assembly: GCF_004115215.2. Lineage (NCBI taxonomy): Eukaryota > Metazoa > Chordata > Mammalia > Monotremata > Ornithorhynchidae > Ornithorhynchus > Ornithorhynchus anatinus. The sequence goes on along the minus strand of NC_041728.1, from coordinate 45,559,084 downwards.
TATACAATGAAAAGCATTACAGATGCTATTAAATTTGCAGTAAAGCTGCACCTAGAGGCTTTGGGAAATGGAACTCAGAATCACTTAACTGTCAACTTTTTGTGAAAGATGTGAACATTTTAATTGGAATTGAAATATCCTCAGCTGCTTCTTAACATCCTATTTGAAAGACTTTGGGGGTAGATTTTGAAGAGAAATTACTCCCATTTTTTACAGCTCAGATTTGGGGATGATTTAGAAAGAAAGTTCTATTTAATATCTGAAAAATGTGCTGAAAAAAGTTCCTTTCTAAACAGAATATCACTTGTAAATGCACTTTTACTGCATATAGGTCTAGAGACAAAAGGTGATTTTTCTTTAAACTTGTACACAAGCACTTTTATACACCTACTGAGCAGCAGATGGAAATATTGCCCACTGTTGTTAAGATGTGTTATCTGCCATTTTCACATTGTACGATAAATCTAGTTTATATGCAAATCCTTCTGAATCATTAAAAATGACTGAAATATAATTGCCGGTTTCTCAGCTATACTTTGCTGTTATTTTTGTAGTTCTATGTTCATTATACAATACCCTATACTGGGGAGTATGGTTTAGAAACTCACTAATAACTGTTTGTAAGAAAGTTTCCTACTGTGTTTAAGTTTAATTTCAAAGCCGAAGAGAGTCTCTCTGGTTATAACCAAAAAAAGGTTTAGGATTGGAGAGATGGAGAGTGATGTTCATATTGAACTGGTTTTGTTTGAACACTTTAAACTTCTTGGAACATGGAGGGACAGAACCCTAAAATTTACATCTGTCCCATTCACATTGAGATGTATGGTTACAGTGAGCAGGTCCTTTCAAGAATAGTGATGGACCAATGGAGAATCAGTCACCTGAGAAGAATGGTACTTTCTCAAGGAAGTACGAAGAGACGGCACAAAAGTCCATGGAATAGGAGAAACATGGGAAGGGGGACAGATTCAATCATTCAATAGTATTTATTGAGCACTTACTATGTGCAAAGCACTGTACTAAGCACTTGGAATGTACAATTTGGCAACAGATAGAGACAATCTCTGCCCAATAACGGGCTCACAGTCTAATCGGGGGGAAAAGACAGCAAAGCAAAACAGAACAAAACAAAACAAAACCAACTCATCAAGACAAGTAGAATCATGGAGATATATACCTCATTAACAAAATGGACAGGGTAATAAATAATATATGCAAATATGCACAGTGCTGAGGGGAAGGGTGAAGAGCAGAGGGCAAGAGAAGGGGGAAAGGGAGGGGAGGTGGAGCAGAAGGAAAGAAGGGGGGCTCAGTCTGGAAAGGCCTCCTGGAGGAGGTGAGCTCTCAGTAGGGCTTTGAAGAGGGGAAGGGAGATAGTTTGGCAGATGTGAGGAGGGAGGGCATTCCAGAACAGTGGTAGGACATGGGCCAGGGTCAACGGCGGGATAGGCGTGAATGGAGGAGCATGAGGAGTTGAGCAGCAGAGGAGCGGAGTGTACGGGGTGGGCAGTAGAAAGAGAGAAGGGAGGTGAGGTAGGAGGAGGCAAGGTGAGGGAAAGCTTGAAGCCAAGAGTGAGGAGTTTTTTTTCGTGCGAAGATTGTTAGGTGACACTGGAGGTTTTTGAGGAGGGGAGTGATATGCCCAGAGCATTTCTGGAAGAAGATTTCTCCGGGCAGCGGAATGAAGAATAGACTGGAGTGGGGAGAGACAGGAGGAAGGGAGATGAGAGAGGAGTCTGACACAATAATCCAGTCGGGATATTATGAGAGCTTGTACCAGCATGATAGCAGTATGGATGTAGAGGAAAGGGGGGATCTTGGCTATATTATTACAGGAGATGCTGTAGGAGGGCATGGAGGTACCCACTGAACACTGAAGAGGTGCTCCGAGGTGGGGGTGACTCTAATAATGTTGGTATTTGTTAAGCGCTTACTATGTGCCGAGCACTGTTCTAAGCGCTGGGGTAGACAGAGGGGAATCAGGTTGTCCCACGTGGGGCTCACAGTCTTAATTCCCATTTTACAGATGAGGTAACCAAGGCACCGAGAAGTTAAGTGACTTGCCCAAAGTCACACAGCTGCCAAGTGGCCGAGATGGGATTCGAACCCATGACCTCTGACTCCAAAGCCCGTGCTCTTTCCACTGAGCCATGCTGCTTCCGCAGGTGGGAGGGGAGGAGGTGGCATTGCCTCCATGGCATTGGCAGCAGAGTCCCCCTCTGCACTGCAAGGTCCACCTCGGACTGCGGGGATGACCACATGATTTTAATCTCCTTCCCCACACTATGTAGCTCAACCCAGATCACAGTTTGGAGCCAGGGAGCGGAACGAGCAGTTTGAAGGGGAAAAACCACCAAGACAGCCCGGGGTTGTCCTCTGATATCAGAAGTGCTCTACACAGGACTCTGTGGTGAAAGCAGCCCAGGGTTCACTTCTGCCAAAGAGCCTGAGCTTGAGGAGGCAAGAGAAGCAAAAAATTCACCCATCTTGAGAATGCCTCAAACTTGCTACTTTAGCAGATCCTGAGTGTTTCAGGGCAACAAAATGGAAGGTAAAGGGTAGAGCAAATATCCTGTTCATAGTGAGTACATTTATCTGGCCAGATTTGGGGTAAAACAAAAAACAATCTCCAGGTCTCCCATGTAGACACTGACTTGGAGTCATTGCCTGGTAGGTTGAATGATTGAATTTAGTTCCCAATAGAGGTCTGTGCGCCTCTTCCACCCCAGGCACGTTAGTGAGCCTTGGGCTACCAAATTGCATTGCCTTTCAATAATAACTGACTTACAAAGTTGACAATGAGTTTACTTCTCTTTAAACCATGAAGAAGTCTATGGGTTTTCACTTTTTTAAAATAAGATTTGCATATATCTTTTTCCAAATTAACGTAATTCAAGGCTAACAGGCTAAGTAATAATCAACATTTTTTTCTCTTTAGAAGGTTTTATATTTCCTAGTGATTTAAAAAAAAAATTATTTATATCAAAATCTCAGATGGGTGATCACATAATGATACTACTAACAGTCATTTTTCAACCATCCTGAAGGATCAAGACACTGTTTTTAATGTTTTAATGTCTCAGCAATACTGTGCTCCTTTAAGTCCTTCAGGTGCTAAGAAACTGCTATAGCAGGGAAAATCACTGATGATTTAATATTAGCAGAGATAGAACAGATGGACTTGGACTTTTATTCACATCTAAAATGTTGGCTTTTTTAAATGTACTTATAAAGTATACAACTTTTCCACTTTAATATTTTATACCATGGCTATGTTATTACTGCTCCATAGATGCTAAGTGATAGTCCTTCCAAAGTAAGATTTTTGTTCGGCCTGTTATCATTAATATATTTACTGCATGTCTACTGTGGTCAAAATACTTTATTGAGCACTTGGGAGAATGCAATAGATGTAGAAGAGTGCCGTAATGGAAAGAGCACAAGTCTGGGAGTCAGAGGACCTGGGTTCTAATCCCATCTCTGCCAGTAGCCTGCTGGGTGACCTTGAGTAACTCATTTAATTTCTCTGTGCCTGAGTTTCCTCATCTGTAAAATGGGGATTTGACTATGAGCCCCATATGGGACAGGGACTGTATCTGACCAGATTAACTTGTATCTATTCCAGTGCTTATTGCAGTGATTGACTTATATAGTAAATGCTTAACAAATACATAATAATGTCAAAGGAATAATCTCTGCCTCAAGGTTTTTTTTATTTGTAGTTCACTTAAAACCTATGACTTCCTATGATCAGCAGTTTTCCAAAAAGAGTACATATTAACATACATTTGTTAGAAAATAAAAAGCCATACACAATAGCAGTAGAACCAGAATCAAGGGCTTCTTTTAATTTCATCTGTGTCCCTCTGACCTTGGATCAATCATTCATCCTCTCAGTTCTTGAGGGGATTCCAGTATCCATCCATATGGGAAACAGGGGCAGCTTAACTGGCCTGCCTCAAACGTGCTCCGAGAAAACAGCTAATAAATATGATAAAATATTTGCAATGGAATTGAGAAATTTACTCAGGTTTACAGAGGAAAGTAAATCATCTGCTTCCAAAGTAGGGAGACATGAGTCATGTATATTAAAAATGGCCTGGCCAGAGAAGTTATGGGGCAGGAAACCTGTGGTTGAGCTAACTTGTCTGAATGGAATCACAAATTCCAGTTCACTTCATCCAATCTTATTAACACCAGCTGACACAAGATAAAATGGAAGCCATAATTTCAGAAGTGTCTGTATTCTGTTAGGTCAGATCTCTTCAGCCAAAGCAGTGAGTGGAGGCAATTAAATGGGATAGAAAAAGCAAATTTATCTGAGATCTGAGGCTCAACTTGCTTAATTCTTAGAGTAGGTGATACATGTACCATTACTTTAAAGGGCTAATTGAGCAAGAATAACAAAAAAAAATGATAATTTATAAAGTTCTCACCACTGGAAATATCATGGGAGGATTACCTTGTAATTCTGTTATATCCTTACTTCTACATCGTCATCTACCTCTTTGAGAGCAGCCCTACTTCACTGAGTCCTATGTGATTCAACTCAGATTTTTCTGCTTGGCTTCTGCTAAGTCAATTCTTTCCCACCCCTGTGTTATATTAGGTAATTTTTTTTCATTCCACAAATGAACTATTCTGCCCTTGGCCCTATTAAATTCACCTAGTTCACATCTCTTGAGTTCAACCAATCCTCTAGATAATTTTGAATGTTCCTTCTCTTCTCCAAACACCCACCCACTTACTGTCCATATAAATGGAGCACAAAATATGACTCCCTAGTGGAACACTATAAACCACAATTGGAGAAGAGAGAGCTGGAATTGGCAGCTCCTCTGATTAATGGGTCTAAAGAACACTTTGTGAGAGTGTTCAATAGTAGCACCAATTTCAAATTATTTGCTTGAGAAGCCAGCAGTCATTCAATGGATGTCACTCACTCCCAGTTAGAAAGAAGAGAGATCAGCCAAGTGATTAGGAGTTTGGCTGCAAACATGAATGAATTGCCCTGGTAGATTGATGTCACTCTGTCAACATTAGCCAGTATGACAGAGTTATCTAGCTGAGGCCAATGTTTCCTTCCAAGACTTGCTATTGGCATAGAGACACTGATGGAACCCCTCACCTGCCCCTCTCAAATATTTAGAATATCCCCTGCTTATTTATTTTTGATAGCATCTTTCTTCCCAAAGCAGAACCAGTCTCTAGAGCCCCGATCACAAGTTTTCTGAAGTTCCTGAGGGTAGGTTATCAGGTGCCTCACCAGGGGGCAGATTCTGTCAATTGACACATCTATTTCTTCTGGGTAATAGAAATCATGATAAAATTGTCTTGGTCTTCAAGTGACACCAGGCATGAGGCCAGCCAACCGGGGATAATATTAATTAGAACAGTATATGCTTATAATCACAAATACTCTGTATGTTGACCCTAACAAGCTCTCTAAAAGTTGTTTTCCTTAATCACTCACTAGTAGATAGAAATCTATTTTCCATACCCTAACCTCACTGCCACCTCCACCCATGAGTCTTAGTGTGCATGGAACTTTTCTTTTTATTGTTTCAAGTACCCTATTATTCTTCACTCCGCTGCCCGGCTCATCTTCCTGCAGAAACGATCTGGGCATGTCACTCCCCTTCTTAAACAACTCCAGTGGTTGCCTATCAACCTCCGCTCCAAACAAAAACTCCTCACTCTAGGCTTCAAGGCTCTACATCACCTTGCCCCTTCCTACCTCTCCTCCCTTCTCTCTTTCTACCACCCACCCCGCACGCTCCTCTCCTCTGCCGCCTACCTCCTCACCGTCCCTCGGTCTCGCCTATCCCGCCGTCGACCCCTGGGCCATGTCCTCCTGCGGTCCTGGAATGCCCTCCCTCCTCACCTCCACCAAACTGATTCTCTTCCCCTCTTCAAAACCCTACTTAAAACTCACCTCCTCCAAGAGGCCTTCCCAGACTGAGCTCCTCTTCTCCCTCTACCACCCCCCCTTCACCTCTCCGCAGCTTAACCCTCTTTTCCCCCCATTTCCCTCTGCTCCTCCCCCTCTCCCTTCCCATCCCCTCAGCACTGTACTCGTCTGCTCAACTGTATATATTTATTACCCTATTTATTTTGTTAATCAAATGTACATCGCCTTGATTCTATTTAGTTGCCATTGTTTTTACGAGATGTTCTTCCCCTTGACTTTATTTATTGCCATTGTTCTTGTCTGTCCGTCTCCCCCGATTAGACTGTAAGCCCGTCAAATGGCAGGGACTGTCTCTATCTGTTGCCAACTTGTTCATTCCAAGTGCTTAGTACAGTGCTCTGCACATAGTAAGCGCTCAATAAATACTATTGAATGAATAAATTAATTAATTAGATGGGCTATGAGAAGCAAAGCTGAGAATAGTTTGGCAAGAATGAGGAAGAGAAAGGAGTCCATTAAGCATTATAGAAACATTGATAACTGTGTACATTTTCTCATCCAGGATTCTGCTAAAACTCATAAAGCCATTTAGAAACCATGATGCTGTGGGAAGTGTGTTCTACTGCAGTGGACTACTTTTGACCATTGAACCTCTTATTTCAGGAAGTGATAGGCTTATTCACAATAAAGTCAGAAGAAATGTGACTATTTGTTTATAATATCCCAAATGAAGTAACAAACTTAACCTCCCGTGGGAAGAATCCACTGTGCTCTTCAGAAGCAAGTGGACACTCATTTTGGTCTCCTCATATAAAGGCCAGTGAACTGTGCAGAAAGTAATATGACTGGAAAACAAATGCAGAGTTGGGCTTCCCTTCCATCTGTAACCACACTGTCATCTGTGCAGCGGGAATCACTGAATAGAGCCATATAAAACAATAATACACATACCTGAATCCTTTCCCAAATTTTAAACCAAAGCTTTAGGGAAGTTTGCAAAAAGTCTATTAAACTTCTAAAAAAATCAAAAACAAAACAATTGTTTGGCATTTTTGTTGCTGAATCCCTCTGCACTTCTGGGATTTGGCTGGGACTGGCACTCCAAGTGCCAGAATATTTAGGACTTGATCAGAAGCATGGAGTGCTGAAAATTGCATGGAGCATTTCTTAAAGGGTTAACACCTTTTGGTTCTGCTTTGCCACACACAGAAATGTGCATAGGTAGAAAGTGTATACCAAGTAAATGACTGTGTATCGACTATCCATGAGTTGTGAAAGACTTTAGTTGCTTGGGCTTGAGCTATGAGATAAAGAATAGAAAGGGACCCTCCCCTTACCAGATCTATAGTCAAATCCAATATGTAGCACTTCTGAGGAGTGAGGATTTAGTTGCTTCACCATCCTGAGTTAACCATCTGTGATGGCACTTGATTTGGGAAGCATGAAGAATGCTGTCCTTGGGGCAGGTAGAGCAAGCCCCAGAAAAACAAAATGTGGGCATGATTTTGTTGCCTGAATTTATGGAAAGTTTCCCAAAATAAGTCCTGAAAGACATTCCCATTCCCAAAGACAAACCGAAGTGAAGAATTAAAGCAATTAGATGGATAATTTCACCTAAATATCCAACTAATTGCTTCAATTACTGCCTTTGTTACTTGGTCCTCCCCAAATAGTGTAGATTTAACTGTATAATGCTCTGTAGTCATCAGCTGTCCAACATTAGGATTTTCTCAATTAGCTTATCTCAACATTGTCCCTTACTTTAATATACTATAATTGTAAACACTTAGCTTTGCATGGAAAACACTGTGTTTTCACAAAAGTGTTCATAGAGATGATTAAAACAGCAATCCTGAAGGACCTAAAACTCCATTTTAAATCCTATGTATGTCACTTGGATGAGAACAAGAAAGAAAATCAGTTAAAGGTTAGGAAAGGCGATTCTATGGGTGGTCCTTTACTGAAGTCTAATTAAACCCTGTAATTCTGGACAGGGACTAAGTCCTTGTGTAGAAAGCACTCTGGTAGGGTGGGAAAAAAAGCCAGTCACCAAAAGCCTGAAATTTATATTTTCAGGTGATGACTCCTGTTGTACATCAGAATGATTTGTATAGGTCATTAGAACCCCACAAATATGCACATAACTTGTTTGCCAGAATATCAACTGTTTATAATATTGAATGAGTATTTTGAAAAGGACCTATGTCCTCTTTTGTGAAATGATTCTTTGGAAAATTTTGTAAATTGTGTGAATGAATAGGGCTGGGTTTCATACTTAAAAATTTTGAAATCTGGATGAGCTGAAGGTCCTGGAAAGGAAAAAAAGACCTCTGATAATGATCTAAAAAGGGTTGAGAAGGGTGTGGGAATTACGGTTCTTAGGTATCTGTTCTATTAGACTGTAAACTCATTATGGGCAGGGAATGTGTCTGCTGATTCTGATGTACTGTTCTCTCCCACATGCTTAGGACATCACCCTGCATAATGTAAGCACTCAGTAAATACTATTTATTGACTGATTTTTCTACTGTGACCCTCACTCAAGCTAGACTCTCAGAGGCCAGAGATATTTTAGAAATTGCTAGAGTGGATACAGACTCATTCATGATGACTTCCTCCTGATGTCAGGCTTATCTGCTTAAATATCAGTTACTTACTTGGTCCTACCATCTGGAACATAGCCAATCTTGGAGAAGGATTGGGAAAAGAAAAGGGGGCTGGAAGTGGGCTGGGGGAAGAAGCCCCTCAGCCACTTCAAGTTAGTATTGGGAAGCGATCCTTGATATACAGGATGCAGATAAAGGATTTTCCATGCTGGGCTCCAGAGGAGCAAGTTAAGGTGAACGATCATGTGAGTCAAATGGAGTTCTACCCTGGCTTCCAAAATACTGAGGGAAGGGTCTGGAAGGGGTGAACCAAAGAAGAAGACAGGAATGAAGCAGAAGAATGTTTCTACCAGGACACTTGCAGAAAAATAAAAAGGTTCCTGAGGAAAAGCAAAAAGTATTAAGGGAAAGGTGTTCTAGATGAGTATTCTGTTTGTAACCTGATTAACTTGTTGAAAATCCTTTCAATTTGTTCATTGAAAGCACGGAACTCCAACCTGTGATTGTTTGCAGGCTGGGCTTTGGGAGCTTTATGGGCTGGGAATATGTCTGCTAATTCGGTTGTGCTCATCCAAGAGCTTAGTACAATGCTTTGTAAATGTAAGCACTCAATAAATATCACTGATGAAATGTGAGGCTGAGGGAAGGGGAGACAGGAAAGACTCCACCAAGTGTCTTGTAGCTAACCTTGGGAGAATGGCCAGCTATCTGGACACTGAATGATTCTTTTGCTTTAAGGGGACCGTTCAGAGAGTCAAGGTGGGGTGGCTGTGACTAAAAGTGAAGAATTTTCCCATTTTTGGAAGGGGATAACCTGATGGCTTAAGGAACCTGGAGGCATTATCAGGTGTTTGGACCCTCCTGAGTGCTTCCTGGGGCTATTTTAGTAGGGTTGAAGGTCTGGAGACCTTGGTCAATCACATCTACTTCCTGAAACCTTGCTGCAGTGGCTGCTGTTAGAGAGGAATGAGGCCAGTATTCATTCAGTCATTCAATTGTATTTATTGAGCGCTTACTATGTGCAGAGCACTGTACTAAGCACTTGGAATGTACAATTCGGCAACAGAGACAATCCCTGTTCAACAGTGGGCTCACAGTCTAAACGGGGGAGACAGGCAGCAAAACAAAACAGTAGGCATCAATACCATCAAGATAAATAGAATCATAGATTTATACAAATCATTAATAAAATAGAGTAATGAATAATATATACAAATATGCACAAATGCTGTGGGGAGGGGAAGGGGAAGAGCAGAGGGAGGGAGCAGGAGGAATGGGGAGGGGAGGAGGAGCAGAGGGAAAGGGAAGGCTCAGTCTGGGAAAGCCTCCTGGAGGAGGTGAGCTCTCAGTAGGCCTTTGAAGAGGGGAAGTGAGTTTGGCAGGTGTGAGGAGGGAAGGCATTCCAGGTCAGTGGCGGGACAGGCCAGAACAAGGTACCATGAGGAGATTAGCAGCAGAGGAGCAAAGTGTATGGGGTGAGCTATAGAAGGAGAGAAGGGAGGTGAGGTAGGAGGGGGCCAGGTGATGGAGGGCTTTGAAGCCAAGAGTGAGGAGTTTTTTGTTTTGTGCGAAGGTTGATAAGCAACCACTGGAGGTTTTCGAGGAGGGGAGTGACATGCCCAGAGCGTTTCTGTAGAAAGATAATACAGGCAGAAGAATTAAGAATAGACTGGAGCGGGGAGAAACAGGAGGATGGGAGATCAGAGAGGAGGCTGATGCAATAATCCAGTCGGGATATTATGAGGACTTGTGCCAGCAAGGTAGCAGTCTGGATGGAGAAGAAAGGGCAGATCTTGGCGATATTGTGAAGGTGGGGACCGGCAGGCTTTGGTGATGGATTGGATGTGTGGGGTGAATGAGAGAGCAGGGTCAAGGATGACACTAAGGTTGTGGGCCTGTGAGATGGGAAGGATGGTAGTGCCGTCCAGAGTCACAGGGAAGTCAGGGAAAGGACAGGGTTTGGGAGGGAAGATAAGCAGCTCAGTCTTGGACATGTTGAGTTTTAGGTGGCGGGAAGACATCCAGGTGTAGATGTCCTGAAAGCAGGAGGAGATACGAGCCTGGAGGGAGGGAGAGAGAACATGGGAGGAGATGTAGATTTGGGTGTCATCTGCGTAGAGATGACATAGTTGCAAGTCCAGAGTTCATTCTTTCCTTTTACCCAGTTATTTCCATCCCTAGGAACTCATATCGACAGCAAATCTATCAATTACTCCATGTTATTTATTGAGCACTTACTGTATGAAGAGCACTGTACTAAATGTATGGGAGCGTATAAGTCAAGAAGCAGCGCGGCCTATTGGAAAGAGCAGGGGCCTGGGAATCAGGGGACCTGGGTTCTAATCCCATGTTTGCCACTTGTGTGCTTCTCTTGGCTTTGATTACCTTAGCTGTAAAATAGGGATTAAGACTGTGAGCCCATGTGAGACAGGGACTGTGCCCAACCTAATTACCTTGTATCTACCCCAATGCTTATTAAAGTGCCCGGCAGATAGGAAGTGCTTAACAAATACCATTAAAAAAATAGCTAGTAGATACAATCCCTGCCCTCAAGAGCTTATAATCAAGCACTCTCTTTCCCCTCTTGCACCCCAAGGCAAGGGGCTATGTCTTGCCAAATCATTAGCTCCCTAGTCTCCCCCTCTGATTAGTTTTTTTCCCAAATCCTTGGATTTGAGTGAGACTTAGACCACTTTAGGGATTTTCATAGTAGCAGCAACTATAGAAGTAGTTGTAGTTACAGCATTTATTGAGCACCCATTGAAGTGCCCTACTAGGCTCTTTAGAAGTACAGAATAATGTGACATGGCTGAAGTCTGGAAACCAAATTAAGGGATATTAGGCCTTGGACCTAACATGAACAGACACATAATGCTTAATTGGACTTGAAGGACCATGTGATTCTCCCACGACCACCTTACAGATCTCAGGGCAAGGAATTGAGGGAAAGAGCCAAACTAGGCTAGTCATGCCAAGGGTCCTCTATTCCATTATAACCTTTTCTTTTCTCACTTAGTTCCCCAGTCAGTTGCCAGAGGTGGAGGAGGAGAATGAGAGAACTGGTTACTGGGAATTTTTTAGACACAAACTGGAAGCCTAAAAAATTCCTAGAGCTGGCTGTTGAATCCCACTATGGTGTAGAAACCAGTATTATTCCATTATGAGCCATTACTAATGAAAATCTCAACTAATAGTCCATTGCAAGAACCTCTTAAACTCAAAAACATGTATATTGTTCTGGATTTTCATTTGCATGGCTATCTGAATACTTGGAATATACCTTCAAAGGACCGCTGTTTCCTCTAAACTGCAGGTTCCTTGTGGGCAGAAAAGGTGTCTAGCAATTCTGTTGATTCATTCATTCAGTCATATTTATTGAGCACTTACTGTGTGTAAAGCACATGAAAATACAACACAGCAATAGAGATGATCCCTGCCCACAATGGGCTTACAGTCAAGAGGACAGACCTAAAGCCTAGGGGAAGGGCTTACAATTCTATTGCACTGTACTTTATCCTAAGTGCTTAGTTACTGAAGGCAGAACATTGTACTATCAGTAATCAATCAGTTGAGCTTAGTGTATGTAGAGCACTGTACTAAGTGCTTGGAAGAGTACAATAGAACAGAGTTGGTAGTCACATTCCCTGCCCACAATGAGCTTACAGTCAAGAAGACTGATAAATTGATTATGCATTAAGGCAGAAGCAAGAAAATAAAAAGAGTCTTGAAAAGTCAAATATAATAATGTCAGTCAGTTTATTTATTGAATGCTTATTGTGTGTAGGGTACTGTACTTAGCACTTGGGAGAGCTTGATATAACAATAGAGCCCCCTGTGGGACAGAGACTGTGTCCAACCCAATTACTTTGTATCTACCCCAGCACTTAGTATAATGCCTTACTCACAAAAAGCACTTAACAAATGCCATAATCATTATTATTAATAGACACATTCCCTGCCCATATTTGTTAAGCACTTACTATGTGCTAAGTAGTGGTGCAGATACAAGATAATCAGAGGGAACACAGTCCCCATCCCACTTGAGACTCACAGTCTATATGGGGGTGTGTCTCAAGTGGGAGGGAGGCTAGGAGTTATATCTCCATTTTACAGGTGGGGAAACAAAGGTGATGAGCCCAAAGTCAGAGCAGGAAAGTGATAAACCCAGCAAACAATGAATAATACAAAGCAAAATCCTTTAATAATTGTGGTATTTAAGTGCTTACTTTGTGCCAAGCACTGTACTGAACACTGAGTAAGATACAAGATTATCAAAGCCCATTTAGGGCTCACAGTCCGAGCAGGAGGGAGAATAGGTATTGATTCCCCATTTCTCATGAGCAGGAACTGAGGCATAGAGAAGTTAAGCAACTTGCCCAAGATTATAGAGCAAGTAAGTGGCAGAGAGCTGGGATTAAAAACCAGCTTCTCTGACTCATAGGCCCATGCTCTTTCCATTAGGCCATGCTGCTTTCCCTTTGTGGCTTGTGAAGCCCCACAAGTAAAACAGATGTCCTTAGAATAATTTCCTGGGGCCTAATATGCAACTATAGATGATGCTGATCATTACTGGACCCTAGTTTTCAACAGCTGTTTCTACCTTCATTATCTCCTATTATTCACCCACCATAAGAAATCTATTTTCAGCTATGAATATCTGATGCACACAATGTAGCCTATATCAAGGGTTTAATGGACTACCTTTCAGTGAATTGCATTTAATCTCTTTAGGCAATAATGATTCTTAATAAGGACCAAAAGATAATAAATCCATGATAAAAGAATATCTGATAATCATTCTCACCCATTGAAACCTAATATGGTGGCTAATTGGTCTCTTCAAGCATGGCTCCTTCATCTATGATGAATGTCCTTCCTAGCCCCTTGTAAATCTCTCTAGACAGTGTTGTGAGCTTCAAGAATCGGAAAAGGTTTATTGAAAATTATGACAGGTCATAGGGTATGGACCCAGTGGCAGAGTCCCTTCTGTTAAGAGGCCCCAGTAGGTCTCTGGCCCTGTACTAGTCTCTTAAGAAACCTAGGTGAGTTCCCGTTTCATGGGAACCGAGAGGAACGGAAAATGACTTGTGACTACAATTGTCTCCTGCTATCATCTTGCTGTTCTTTCATCTTTGGATTTCAAATCCTGTTAATGCTTCATCCTGTTCTTCTAATCTTCTGGTGCCTTCTAGAATTACGTTCTAATACTCCCATGAATTTGTTTTTCCCAATACACCAGATAATAATCTTGAGATATGCCTTTTGTACCAAGACAAAATGATTATGTACAAGTAATTGGAAGTAATTGAAAAACCAAGCTTTCCCTTTGCCGTGTAAACTTGCTGCCACCTATGGATGTGTATTAGTATCTACAAAGGCAAAAACAGGCTAGAATGCAGATATTAGAGGCCGGCCCCCAGCCAGGGGTTAGATTTACAGTGCTTGGTTTTGGGAAATTCTGAACAGATTGATATACTGCTTGTTGGCTTTTATACCAAAATGGTGATCAATCTATTGACTCTTCTAGACCACCATTAATATCAAGGTGAAACCTCGCACATGCAGGAGATAACCAAATAGAGAACTTTCTGGATGAAAACAGCAAAAGACTGTTATTGAATATTAAAAGCCAGAAGTGGCAAAATTCTAGATTATGCCTGAATTCCGAAGTCAGCCTCAGCCGATGATATGATTCTTCCTTATTTCCCAGGGTGTAATATGCTGTGTTATATCTTGACGTAACATCTTTCTTCTGAGTCCCAAAGCACTTCATCATCTATATTTACCCTAAAAGGAGACTATGTCTAGCCTTCTACCTGGCTCTAATCCAGCAGATATGGCTGGATTTTTCAGTAGTTTCATCAGACTTCAACTGATTCCTATGTGGGACAGAGACTGAGCCTGCCCTGATTGAGTTATGTCTAACCAGCACTTAGAACAGTACTTAATACATTGTACACATTTAACAAATACCGTAATGATAATAGAGTTCCGCAGGAATCATTTTGGACACATCCCACTTGAAACAGGATGACCACATATCATCCTCAGCTGCTCTTGATCTACTTTAAATGATAGTACAGTGATCAGTAAATATGAATGAATGAATGATAGCTCTTCCAGGGTTGCCCTGAATATACTTGCTATGCATTTAGACGGGATCTCTTATTCACTTAATCATATTCACTAAGTGCTTACTGTGTGCTGAGCATTGTACTGAGTACTTGGGAGAATACAATATAACAGAGTTTGTAGACATGATCCCTGCCTATAAGGAGCTCACAGTCTAGAGATGGAAACAGACGGGGAGACAGCTTTACTCCTTATTCTCCTCCCCCTGAGACTACAAGCACTGGGGGAACTTTAACAGCTCACTGCTTCTGTCCTCCTCATTCCCCTGGTCTCTTATAGAGAAGGGGAAAGAGTGAAAGTTTCAGAGGAGGCACTGTCCAATATCTCGGGTTTCAACTAAATAATATAGTCAGCTGATTTATAAACCAAACTCCACATCAAATGCAATTCAGGATTACCAACAACTAGATCCATGAACCACTGCCAATTTGCTGATTCCTAAAATGTTCTCATTGCAACTCAGCTTTGCTGGGAGGACAGGTTGAGAAAAATGGATGATCTTAATCAGGCATAGTCAAAGAGGGCAGAACTTTTGGTTTTGATGGTACTTGTTAAACACTTACTGTGTGCCAGGTACTGTTCCAAATACCGGGGTAGATACAAGATAATCAGGTTGGGCAGAGTCCCTGTCCCACATGGGGCTCACACTCTCAATCTCCATTTTACAGGTAAGGTAACTGAGGCACAGAAAGTGAAGTGACTTGCCCTAGGTCACTCAGCAGATAAGTGGTGGAGCCAGGATTAGAACCCAGGTCTTTCTCATTCCCAGGCCTGTGCTCTGTCTACAGGCCACACTGCTTCTAACACAGGGCAGTTTCCAACAATGCAAAATAGCAGACTATTCATAGACAAATGCAGCAGGTAACTCAACTCGTCAAACAATAGTCATGAGAGAAGTTATTTGCATCAAGCAGAAACTTTAGGAAAATCAAGGAAAACTAGAAGCAGATTCTAGAATTGTAGCAGGCAGAGTGAGACGAGAGACTGGCAGATGTTGTTTGAAGGGAAGAGAATGAAATGGAGCATAGTAAGAGGAGAAGATGAAAAGGGAGAAGAAATGAGAGACGATCAACAGAGGATGACAGGGAAGAGGAGGGAAATTTAGGAGGACAACAGTGGATAAGGAAAGAGAGATGAGTAGATGGATGGAACAGTGGAATGGAGAAGTGGATCAAACAGGGAAGATCATAAGGGATAAAGAGAGGAGAAAATACAGGAAGAGATGCAGAACATAATCTTCTGACATTCATAGCACCTTTAATGTATCTAGTCATAATGATTGTACCAAAATATTTTTAGCGTAAATGAGTCTCTACAAAATTTTTAAAGTTTTACCAGTCTCCTTATTTCAACTTAAGTTTCATTTAAATTGGTTTCCCTCCCCCTTTCCTTTCCTGCTGCCATACTGTGTAATACTAGTAGTAATAATATTTATGAAGTGCTAACTGTGTGCAGAACACTGTATTAAGTGCTGGAAAGAATACATAGGCAGGAATTAGGAACAGTCCCTGCCCTGGGGATCACAATCTAATAATGTTAGTCCATTCATCCCATGATTCGTTTTCCACCAATGACACTCCAAGATGCTCACAGGTATGGGATGGAGGCTACTTTAAGATCCATCCCTTTGGCTGTGGCTGACCAAAACATATCCAGCAGGATTTAGCGACAGATTGAATGTGGGAGAAGAAAAGATCCATTGAGCACTGCTGTTTACTGCACACATTCTGTATGTACAGCACTGTACTAAGTGCTTGTGAAAGTACAATACAACAATAAACAGTGACATTCCCTGCCCAAAACAAGCTCATAATCTACAGCAGCGTGGCTTAGTGGAAAAAGCACAGGCTTGGGAGTCAGAGGTCATGTGTTCTAGTCCCAGCTCTGCCACTGATCAGCTGTGCAACTCAGGGCAAGTCACTTGACTTCTCTGTGACTCAGTTACCTCATCTGTAAAATAGATATAAGACTGTGAGCCCCACGTGGGACAACCTAATTACCTTATATCTACCCCAGTGCTTAGAACAGTGCTTGGCACATAGGAAATGCTTAACAAATGCCATCATTATGATTATTAATATAGAGTGGGAGAGATAGTGATCAATACAAATAAATAAAATTACAGATATATACATAAGTACTTTGGGGCTGGGAGAAGGGAAGAGCAAAGGGATAAATAAAATTACAGATATGTACATAAGTGCTTAGGGACTGGGAGGCAGGAAGATAAAAGGGAGCAAGTCAGGGTGAAGCAGAAGAGAGTGGGAGATGAGGAAATGTGGGGGTTATGAGCATGTGCAATAGACAGAATTGAGGCACTGTCATTTGGGATGGGAGCCATAAAGACATAAGGGTATTCTGGACATATTGAGTTTATGGCAGATCATCAGTTGGAAATATCCTGAATATGCCAAGTGCTACCCTCCCCCCATTCCTGTGATAAGCAGAATTTTGCCTTTGCTATGGCAGGCAGGAGAGGGGGAGGGAAAGAAGGATGAAGACAACCTGGTCCTCAGACTCAGATCCTGTCTCTGTTCCTTTCTCCCATTCCTCTCCCAATGAATCATGGAGACAGAGTGGTGAGGAAGCACTGAATCCTATGTCTATGGCCTTTATCTACCCACCTATCTCTTCTTTTTGTGATATGGCTAAGTAGGGACCCAGGTGGATGGTGGTTCAGAGGACAGCTCACACTTAACCATCCTGAGGGCCCTTTCCCCGGAGTGACCCGAAGAAATTCCACTGAGAACTAGAGGTCAGGGAGGATTGAAGGACTGGAGAGTGTACACTGCCATTTTTGATCAAGCAGACCATCATTTAATATATTCTTCATGAATGTCTTGATTTAATGCTGGGCAGATGCTGGATCAGATTTGTTCCGCTAGCCTTACTGTTAATATGAAGTTGGTTCTGGCACTACCTTGAAGGGGTCACTTGATTTAGAATACGGGGTGAAATTGGGGATAGAGCTTTGAGAGAATAAGGTTTAATGGGACAGCCTTTAAGGAGGTGATGGCTTCTGGGAACTGAACTCTCTCAACCCCAGCCTCTATTGACCTTAAAAAAAAAATCTTTCAGCTCAGCGACTAGTCAGAAGGGGAAGAGGAGAGAAGAAAAAAGGGTCAGTGAAGAAGCCCTGGGAGAGGAAGAAACAAGTGGAAGAGAGGATACATGGATCAAGGGAGGAAGGGAATAAGAGGATGAGGTAGGGAAATGGGAAGGGGACATGTAAGAGAGGAGAAAATAATGGAGGAAAGGGAAGGATCCATCCAATCAGTAGCAGTTACAGTGCCTGGCCCAGGATGGGCCAGCTGAGTCCCAACCACTGGTCCTTAAGAGAGCTGTGCAGAGGGTAGCTCCATCACTCTCAAGAGTAGAGCGAAGTGGCCCTGCAGGCTGGTTCCACAGTTTTGCAGCATCATAATTACTTTTGAGAAACTATTTTGCCACTAGACTATTCACAAAGTTATCTGAAAGAACTGCAAACTGGACAGGCCTCCAACTTGTTGCCAGCAGATTCCTTAGGCATGAAGAATCTCCAGCTTCACCCCCACAGTGTCAATTACAAGGGCGCACAACTCCCACCTTAATGGAGTTGGTGTTCTGTCATCTTCTTAGTTCTCTGAATGTAGTACTTCTCAGGGAGCTATCCCCCAGCATCCTTCACTTTTGGTTCTCTACCCACCTCCCTCACCATGTCTTTCACATACCTTGGGACAAAGAATCAGAACAAGGTTGTGTTTCATTAGCATATGGGTGAAAAAATAAGAAATTCACCACTGCCTTCACCAATTTTTAAGTAGTGTATTTTATACTAAATGCAATGCCATATATAGAGAACCCGTTGAGTACACTATTCTAGGTGCATGGGAGCAAATTGTAACAGTGATTTGCATCAGTAATTTACATTAATGTCTGTCTCCCCTTTAATGATAATAACAATTATAGTATTCATTAGTGTTTGCTATGTGTCAGGCAGTGAGTCTCACGTGGGACAACCTGATTACCCTGTATCTACCCCAGCGCTTAGAACAGTGTTCTGCACATAGTAAGCACTTAACAAATACCAACATTATTATTAACTGTTCTAAGTGCTCTAGACTGTGAGATCGTTGTGGGAAGGGAATATGTCTGTTTGTTGTTATTTTACTTTGCACACATTAAGTGTCCAATAAATATGATTGAATGAATGAAAATAGTAGCAGCATTCATTCAAAAGTATTTATTGAGTGCTTACTATGTGCAGAGCACTGTACTAAGTGCTTGGAATGTACAAATCGGTAACAGATAGAGACAGTCCCTGCCCTTTGATGGGCTTACAGTCTAATCGGGGGAGACAGACAGACAAGAACAATAGCAATAAATAGAATCAAGGGGATGAACATCTCATTAAAACAATAGCAAATAAATAGAATCAAGGCGATGTACATCTCATTAACAAAATAAATAGGGTAATGAAAATATATGCAGTTGAGCGGACGAGTACAGTGCTGAGGGGATGGGAAGGGAGAGGGGGAGGAGCAGAGGGAAATGGGGGGAGAAGAGGGTTTAGCTGCAGGGAGGTGGGGGGGGTAGAGGGAGCAGAGGGAAAAGGGGAGCTCAGTCTAGGAGGGCCTCTTGGAGGAGGTGAGCTTTAAGTAGGGTTTTGAAGAGGGGAAGAGAATTAGTTTGGCGGAGGTGAGGAGGGAAGGCATTCCAGGACCGCGGGAGGACGTGGCCCAGGGGTCGACAGCGGGATAGGCGAGAACAGGGGATGGTGAGGAGGTGGGTGGCAGAGGAGCGGAGCATGTGGGGTGGACAGTGGAAAGAGATAATGGAGGAGAGGTAGGAGGGGGCAAGGTGATGGAGAGCCTTGAAGCCTGGAGTGAGCAGCATTTGTTGAGTACCACCTCATCCAGGCAACTTTACCTGGTGCATTGAAAGTTCAGAATAACACAGTGGTACACTCCCTGTGCACAAAGAGCTTACATTCTCACAGAGGAGACAGATATAAAAATGTTTACATTTAGGGAGATCAAAAATAAATTAATTGGGACTATATATATGAATGCTAAGGTGGGTGGAAATACGTTCATAAGTTCTCAAATTGGCTGAAGAGATTATATGTCTCAGGGTGCTAGGAAATTATTTGGGGAAGGTTTGTTGAAAAGGGTGGGACTGAATGTGGAGAGAACTGCAGTGTGTCTAATGTGGGAGGAGAGAGAGGGATACATAGTCTCTGACCTCAAGGTGGATCTCAAACATAATTTAGTGAGTCATTTAAATGTGAGCTGCGCAGAGAAGGCAAAGAAATATTGCCTGAGGAAGACAACCTGGGCAATGTTTCAGGTTTAAGTCCATGTTTGTGTTTTTTTTTTAGCCAGATTAGGTACTTAGAACCCTTGATATAAGGCATAGAGAGAAATAATACAACTGAGAACAGGTCAGTAGTCCTCAGGTTAAATATTTTTGATCTGAACATTTAATTCCATCATATGAAAATTATCTGAATCTGCCATAAAGTGTCTCATTGTCTTTGATAACAAATTTTATTTTTTCAAGACAATTATTTCCTTGAATAATAAATATGGACAAGGGGTTCATGGTTGTACAGGCATAAAGCACCTGAAACAACTGGTTGTTATGACAGTGAAATTCATATTTTTTTCCATTCCTACAAAATGGAAAGGTGAAAAATCAGAACTTAAAATGCCTTTCATCAAGCTTGATATTTAAGAAGAGGTCTCACTGAGATCACATATAATTGTAGTTTCACCATCTGAAAATGTTTAGGACCAAAGGAAACAAAAACTTCCTCTAGTCAGTTTGGATATGAATTGCTTTAAATGGGGCAAAGTACTTCACTCTAGACCTTGAAAAGTTTGGATCCAAACAGTAGTTCGTTTGTTAATTTTACAAAATAGCTTGAAGGCTCTGTGTAAGGACATAGTGAATTAAGCGGACTGGATATTAATCTTCCCAGGTCTCCATTTGAATCCTGTCAGGTTAAAGAAATGAAGTTGAATATATCAGAGATAAGAATATCCCCTGTTGAGGCCCATTTTAATCTACCGACACTGTGTACAGTCCTTCTGCAATGGAGATGTAAATTTTGGTTCAGTGAATTTCTTAATCCATCCTTGACCTCACAGGATCTCCAAAGGCTAATCTGCTTTTCCCACCTCAGAATTTGCAGCTCTAGATTCTATTTAGCTCCCCTCTGGGGTTTGAAGATGACACTGCTGCTGATGGCAAGGTTTGATCCATGCGTTTTACTCAATCAGTGATATAACAGCCTCCCCACTGCCTCGTTCCAAATGCACAGGATAAGGCTTCTCCATCTAGTCTTCAACCTCCATTTGTCTCCTTATCAGTGAATTAGTTTTTCAACAAGCCTATCCACTTCATACCTCACAAGATCATAGTGTCCTGCCCCTTCCTCTCCATCTCAAAATTAAAAGCTTTTTCCAGACAATTGAGTTTGTCCCCATCAGCTTCCTTATATCCAGGGTCTTTCCCCTCTCCAATCATTTGAGATTTTCACCATTAAAAGCATCACTCTTTAACCCCTCTATCCTACATTTTTCTCCTTTATTTTTCTTTGCCCCCAGACCTCCCTCTCTCTCTCATCCAAAATAGCATCTCTGCCCTTTTCATTCTGAATTCCTCTCTCAGAATCTTCCATTATGCCCCATTTCCCTCACCCACAGCAATAATGTGCTTGCCTCTTTTTCAGACCTGTAAAATCTCCCCTTTTGTTTCATACAATATCTGCCTATAGAACTATATTCTTTGTGATTTCAGTGATGAGACAGCTAGCTCAGTCTGGACACTCAATAGTTGTTCAATCATGCGAAGTAAGTAGCAGAAATTACATTATGTAATAATTGGAAAGCAGTTCCTCCCATGGGGTTTTAATAAATAACAATTAAAAGTCTCTGTATAGTTTTCTGTTCTCAAAGAGCTTTGCATGTTTAGTGAGTTGAACTGAATGGAAATGATTTGCTCTGGGAATGTAAGCCTCAATGGTTAAATCATTTGCATGCTGCTAGAGCCAGAAGGTCCCAGAATGGCATTCCCGGGTGTTTGCTTCCCTCCCTGCTCTGCTTTTAGGCAGGGAAGGACATATTATGAAACTGAGGGCAAGGAACCGAACATGAGGGTTCTCACCAACATGAATTTATCCAATCCTATGGTTCTTTTTTCTCCCTTCTGATTGTCCACCTAGTGGTCATCGATTGCTCTGTTAGCTCAGTTAATCATGTTTATTGAGCCCTTACTGTGTGCAGAACCCTGTACTAAGCACTTGGGAGAGTACAGTATAACAGAGTTGGTAGGCTAATTCCCTACCCACAAGAAGAGGGGAGCTTAGCCAGTATCAGTCAGTATCTCAGCTTGGCAGGACCTCCAATAAAATATTTTGGGAAAAAATTAAAATGACAACTGAAATAATGTGTATGGGGTTTCATTTACTTCTTTCTCCCATATTATTATAACCAGAGCATGATCTATACCTCTTTTGTGTGAAATACATCTACATAGTTTAGATGTGGCATTTATCAAGCACTTTCTTTGTGTAAAATGCTAGGGTAGATAGAAAATAATCAGATCAGATCCAATCTTGCCACACTGGGCTTCAACATCTAAGAAACACGTAGAGCAGATATCCCTGTTTTACAGAGGAGCTAACTGAGGCACAGGGAGATTGAATAACTAGCCCATTTATGGAAGAATTGGGACTAGAATTTAAATTCCTTGATTCCTAATCCCATACCTTTTCCACTAGGCTCCGCTGCCTCCCATACTTAGAAAAAGTCTCTATTGATTAAATGGTTCGTCTGGGAAGAAAGTCCCCTATGAGAAATGCTTCTCAAACATATTGCAGGACATTCTGCTTGGAGGGATCTTTTTTATTTATTTGTTTCATTTTAGAAATAATTCCTAAGAGAGCTATAACCCCCTTATTTGAATTCAGGCTCTCTTGCTAAGGGATCTTTCTGGAATCCAACATTGCCACCAGCCACAGAATATGCATGGCAAAACAAAATGACATAGTTCTTTCTTTTACCAGAGTTGCCAGCAAAATACACAGAAAATTGGTAGCATCAGTCACGGGGCATCAAAGTCTACAGCTCTGAGAGTTGACTTTCTGTTGCTTTTGCACACACTTGAGATTCTCAGACTTCACAAGAGATTTTTCTTCCTTGCATTTCTACAGATGTTATCCTATTGCCTTTGGGGATCAAGTTTCACAACTCGAACCACTCTATCTGAAGGCCATTTGGCCTATGGAAACTTTATTCTCCAAGATGGATGTTTTATTTTAGCCTCAGAGGCACTTGCAGGCTAGGCGAGGAGTTTCTCTATGCCTGGCTGAATATCACAGCAGTCCTGTACTTTGCAAAAGCCTCCCTGTTGTATTCTAGTCATCCTTATTGCAGCTGTCACTGATTCTCTTAAGAAGTACCTTTATATAAGCCAAATAGCATCTGACTTTTGGAGATACAAATACAAAATGCCAACCCAATCAAAAGTAACTAGACTTGCACTGAGAAATTATAGGCTTTTGCAAAAGGACATCTCCACTTTTCCCCAGAGAAATAATGAAAAGGAAATTGGTACACAATATGGGGCCCTCATATTTGGCCACTGAACTCTGTCTCTAGTACAATCTATGAGAAAAGAGTCTTTTGCAATGGAGAACATGTTAGAGACTTCCTTTCCTAAATACTCATGCCTTCCTGGAGTTAAACCAACAGAAGCCTGAAAAAAGCACCTCGATCTCCTCTAAGCCCTTTGTCTCTACCACAGGAGGGAAGAAGCCCTGCACACTATGCCAATCATTCAGTGGTGTCTAAGTGATTAGGAGAGTGAAATAGAATAGTAGGTAGACCCAATTCCTGCCCTCAAGGATTTTACAGACTAGAAAAAGGAGCTTACATTTAGGAGAGGACTGACTGAATCTGTTGTCTGAATATTTAAAATCTTGAGAAGATTTGTGGCAATTTGGTCCAACAATGGTCTTGCCTAGAGAGATGAGTCCAAAGGTTATCTCCCCCAAACAGTATCTTTTGGAGGTCACTGAATGCAGTTCCCTGGACCAAGCATTTGGAAATAAAAAAACAAATTGACATATTACCTGCCCACAAGTTGCTTTCACTCTTTTATAGGGGAGACAGATACAGTAATAAATTGTGGTATTTGTTAAATGCTTTCTATGTGCCAAGCGCTGTACTAAATGTTGGAGTAGTTGAAAGTTAATAAGGTCAAACATAGGGCCAGTCCCTCAAAGGGCTCACAATCAAAGAAGGAGTGAGAAGAGGTATTTAATCCACATTTTTCAGGTGAGGCACAGAGAAATTAAAATAACTTGCCCCAGGTTACATAGCAGCCAAGTGGCTGAGCCAGGCTGAGCCTCTGACTCCCAGATCTATGCTCCTTCCATTAGGCCACACTGCTTCTCTATTTACAACTACAATAATCTGAAAAAAAAATTGCATGATCTCTATATATAGAAATTCTCAGAATGGATGTAAAAAAGTGCTATAATTACTCTGTCTACTCTTGTTAGTTTTAAATTGTTAAATTTATCCTATTATCCTGAGGTTCTTGTTGACTTTTCTCTTTCTCTGCCTTCATCTCTGTAGATTGTGAGCCCTTTGTAGACTGTTGACCTTGCTTCAATTCATGTTTGTTAGTCCTCTCCCCAGCATTTAATTCAGTTCTTTGCCCACAGTAAGGACTTAATCAGTTTTTATTTTTGGTGATGGAGCCAATGTGTACTAACTGATTGCAAGCCATCTGAAGCGGAGTAATTGGAACTTTTTTTATGGTATTTGTTGAATGATTACTATGTGTATATCACTAGAGTAAATACACTAGGGTAAATACAAGATAATTGGGTTGAACAAGTCCCTGTCCCACATAGGGTTTACAGTATAAATTCACATTTCACAGATGAGGTAACTGAGGCACAGAGAAGTTGTGACTTGCACAAGATCACACAGCAGACAAGTGGCAGAGATAGGACTAGAACCCAGGTCCTCTGACTCTAAGGCCCTTGCTCTTTCCAATAGGCCATGTTGCTTCTGGTCAGAGTTCCACTCCAAACGCTGGGAAATGCTAGGCTGACCGTGAGACAGTTTTTTTAGGGGAATGTGGTTGGGCCAGATTTTCCAAGATGGACTCAGAGATGGAATTAGTGGTGCATACCTTAGTGTTAGATTCTGGCTAGGAGATTTTTCCCCATGACGATTTAAGACAAAAATGATATTTTCTGCTGGAAAACAAGGTCTCCCAAAACGTCTCTATTTTACCTTTTCTTTCCATGCCTGCAGAGGAAGAATCTCCTATGTAGTATTCATTCATTCATTCAATAGTATTTATTGAGCGCTTACTATGTGCAGAGCACTGTACTAGGTGCTTGGAATGTACAAATCAGCAACAGATAGACACAGTCCCTGCCCTCTGACAGGCTTACAGCCTAATCGGGGGGAGACAGGCAGACAAGAACAATGGCAATAAATAGAGTCAAGGGGAAGAACATCTCATAAAAACAATGGCAAATAAATAGAATCAGGGTGATGTACATCTCATTAAACAAAATAAACAAAATAAATAGGGTGATGAAGATATATACAGTTGAGCGGATGAGTATAGTGCTGAGGGGGTGGGACGGGAGGGGGGGAAGAGGAGAGGGAAAGGGGGGAGAAGAGGGTTTAGCTGCGGAGAGGTGAAGGGGGGGTAGAGGGAGCAGAGAGAAAAAAGGGGGGAGCTCAGTCTGGGAAGGCCTCTTGGAGGAGGTGAGCTTTAAGCAGGGATTTGAAGAGGGGAAGAGAATTAGATTGACAGAGGTGAGGAGGGAGGGCATTCCAGGACTGCAGAAGGACGTGGCCCAGGGGTCGACGGCGGGATAGGCAAGACAGCAGAGGAGCGGAGCGTGCGGGGTGGGCAGTAGAAAGAGAGAAGGGAGAAGAGGTATGAAGGGGCAAGGTGATGGAGAGCCTTGAAGCCTAGAGTGAGGAGTTTTTGTTTTGAGCGCAGGTTGATAGGCAACCACTGGAGGTGTTTAAGAAGGGGAGTGACATGCCCAGAACATTTTTGCAGGAAGATGAGCCAGGCAGTGGAGTGAAGAATAGACTGGAGCGGGGCGAGAGAGGAGGAAGGGAGATCAGAGA
The DNA here is from genome assembly GCF_004115215.2 of Ornithorhynchus anatinus. Taxonomy (NCBI): domain Eukaryota; kingdom Metazoa; phylum Chordata; class Mammalia; order Monotremata; family Ornithorhynchidae; genus Ornithorhynchus; species Ornithorhynchus anatinus. The sequence goes on along the minus strand of NC_041728.1, from coordinate 45,533,279 downwards.
GAAGGCTGACACAGTAGTCTAGGAGGGATATAACGAGAGCCTGTAGCAGTAAGGTAGCTGTTTGGGTGGAGAGGAAAGGGCGGATCTTGGCGATATTGTAAAGGTGAGACCCGCAGGTCTTGGTAACGGATCGGATGTTTGGGGTGAATGAGAGAGACGAGTGAAAGATGACACCGAGGTTGCGGGCCTGAGAGATGGGAAGTCTGGGAGAGGACCGGGCTTGGGAGGGAAGATGAAGAGCTCAGTCTTGCTCATGTAGAGTTTTAGGTGGCGGGCAGACATCCAGGTGGAGACATCCTGGAGGCAGGAGGAGATGCGAGCCTGAAGGGAGGGGGAGAGGACAGGAGCAGAGATGTAGATCCGTGTGTCATCTGTGTAGAGATGGTAGTCAAAGCCGTGAGAGCGAATGAGTTCACCGAGGGAGTGAGTGTAAATGGAGAACAGAAGAGGGCCAAGAACTGACCCTTGAGGAACTCCAACAGTTAAAGGATGGGAGGGGGAGGAGGCGCCAGCGAAGGAGACCGAGAATGACCGGCCAGAGAGGTAAGAGGAGAACCAGGAGAGGACGGAGTCCGTGAAGCCAAGGTGAGATAAGGTATGGAGGAGGAGGGGATGGTCGACAGTGTCAAAGGCAGCAGATAGGTCAAGGAGGATTAGAATGGAGTAGGAGCCATTGGATTTGGCAAGAAGGAGGTCATGGGTGACCATAGAGAGAGCAGTCTCGGTAGAGTGGAGGGGACGGAAGCCAGATTGGAGGGGGTCCAGGAGAGAATGGGAGTTAAGGAATTCTAAGCAGCGAGTGTAGACAACCCGTTCTAGGATTTTGGATAGGAAGAATAGTAGGGAGATAGGGTGATAACTGGAAGGGGAAATGGGGTTGAGAGAGGGTTTTTTTAGGATGGGGGAAACATGGGCATGTTTGAAGGCAGAGGGCAAGGAGCCATTGGAGATTGAGTGGTTCAAGATAGAAGTTAAGGAAGGGGGGAGGGCAGGGGCAAAGGTTTTTATAAGGTGAGCGGGAATGGGGTCTGAGGCACAGATGGAGGGGATGGCACTTGCGAGGAGGGAGGAGATCTCCTCTGAGGATACTGCAAGGAAGGATGGGAAAGTAGGGGAGAGGGTTGGTGGGGGGGAGGGGAGAGAGGGAGGGGTGACTTTGGGGAGCTCAGACCTGATTGTGTTGATTTTTGTGATGAAGTAGTAGAAAAACATTAAAATAAAACCCCTCTGACATTCTATAAATGAAAATGGCAGAAGTCATAGAACTGGAGACTAAGGGTTATGTGACCATAACCTCAAACAACCACTTTACTGTTTGACCAATAGTTGATCAACTAGTTAATTGATTAATTCAAGCTTTTGTTTCAACTTTCCTTCCTTTCTCATGTTCCCTTTACTTTTTTTTCCTCTTTTTTGTTAACTGCTTTGTGTCAGGTACTGAACTATATAGTGAGTTTGAGACATATTAATCAAGTTGGACACGGCCCATGTCCCAAATAGGGCTCACAGTCTTAATCCCCATTTTACAGATGAGGTAACTGAGACACAGAGAAGTGAAGTGACTTACCCAAGGTCACACAGCAGACACAAGTTGGAGCTGGGATTAGAACCCAGGTCCTTCTGGCTCACAGGTCTTTTTGAGTTAGTATCTATCCAATAGGTTCTTCCCTTTCCTTTCATCTGCCCCAAAGCAAAATGTAAATTAAATTGATGTTGATTCCTCAAGTGTCTAGCAGAAATTTCCAAATTTCCCCCATGTTTCTTGAAGTTCCAAATAGCTGGCATTGGCCCAATTGACTTGATGTGCATGATACTTAGCATGCATTTCCTGATTTTGATTATTGATCATGTTCTTAGGTGAGTAGAAAAATAAAATGTCAACATGTTCATCTCCAATAGTCAGAGTCAAAATATTTAACTAGTGATCTGTATAGTGATATGCTTAAGCCAGTCACTTGATGAAATTTATTGTTTGCCTACTCAGTGCCAAGCACTGTACTAAGCAATTGGGAGAGTACAGCCGAAGTTAGACACAAATTCTCTGCCCACATATACAATCTAGTAGGACAGACAGGAAGTATTTACAGGTAGTAAAACAGGTGAAAAACAGGGTTATGAGAGGTGATAGCACAAATATGTTAAGATTAAATAAGTGAATAAATAAATTAATCTATGCACATCCTTCAGATCCTAAGGATATGATTAAAAATATTTTAAAAGTGCCATGGGTGGCTGTTGGTTAATGTGGCTAAGGTGTTGTGAATTAATTGGGAAAGGTTTTTAGAGGAGGAGTCAATACCCAGAAGACCTCATTCTAATCACTTTGTGTTTCTCATATTATTTTTTCCCAGGAATCTTATAATAACCATGGGCTAATGATGATTAAATATGGACTCTACCCATTAAAAAATAATTCAGGATAAGCCAAACCCCATTGTAAGAGGATTTATTACTTCTCATTTTGAAAGGGTATGGTAATAATGACTGGGGTATAATATAAACCTTTGAGTTTTGGGGTGTTTTTCTGAGCCTGATATAAATCTGGGCTCAACTGCCATTGTTCTCTGTCCACACATCTCTGAGTTAAGGCAATTACGCCATCACTCTTTTGGTTTTATTTTTCTTGCTGTATCACTTTGCACAGCTCAGTCAACCCTTTGCTCTAGAGTACTTTTGGAGAAAGGGGAAAATGCAAAAAAACAAACAACAACAGAAAAAAACATTGATGATTTTCTACTGGGTTCAGCCCTAACTCTGGAAATTCATTTTACTCCTGGGCCAGTGGGAGCCTCCATTCATCAACCTTCCAGACTCAGGTGCCATATTCTTAAAGTTATTCACTGTGCTATTATGTAGTAGAAATACATTTATGAAAGAGCAGAACTAAAAATTATTCAGGCTCTTTCTCCTTGGGCCGATGGATTCAGAAACACTGACCTTGATGTGTTTCATTAAAGTCTTCTTCCCCTGGTAGTTTGTTCTCCTCTCAATCTCTTTTCCCTTTTTTCTCCCTTACTCCAGAATGGAGAATGAAACCCATCTGAATGAGTGCTACTATAATCTGGTACTTGCTTTGGCAGTCATTCTTGGTGAAAGACAGGCTCCGATTAAAAATAGTCTTTTTTGGACAAAGAAACCTACCTCCCTATTAAACACCTCCAGATATTTCTTTATTCATGTTCTTTATTATAGGCATAATGGGATAATCACTATTAATCACTGTAATATCTGCACTTACTATGTGCCAAGCATTTTACTAAGCACTGGGATAAATACAGAATAATCAGGTCCCACAGGAGGCTCACAGTGAACGTAGGAGGAAAAACAGGTATTGAATTCCCATTTTGCAGATGAGGGAGCTGAGGCACCGACAAGCTTAGTAACTTGCCTAAGGACACATAGCAAATAAGCAATGGAGCTGGAATTGGAACTCAGGTCCTCTGACTCCTATGTTCATGCTCTTTCCACTAGTCCATGGTGCTTCTTGTATGTATCACCACAGTGGAGACACCTTGCAATAAGAGGACATGTTGGAGTAATTCTACCATTTAGGCATACAAGTTTCCATTCAGTACAGAACCTAAAATCAAAGACATGTTAGCAAAGAAGCATTTTTACTTCTCTTCTGAAAAGAAGAAATGTTTTTTACACTGGGCACTATTCTATCCCTCCAATCTTTATAGTCCTCTTTCTATATAAACAGATTTTCCAAACAAGAAAATTGTTCTCATAAGAATTAATAATATTGGAAAAACGTGGTGGGGGAGAAGAAAAAGGGAACATTAAATTCAGTTCTATGGAAAATTTAGAGTGAAATGTAGTGCTTTAAAAATGCTCTGTGGGTTCTTAAGCAGATCACTTAATGTCTCTGTGCCAAGGTGAAAATACAGGCAATATTTGCCCACCCACCCACCCCCTTTTTTTTTTACCCCAGAGGATAAATTAAAGTACATATATATGTGAAATGCTTGGAGTTCTATTAGAGGCACTGCAGTAATTATAATGTTTTTTATATGCTATTATCATTTGAGACACATTATCACTAATGACAAAATCAAGGGTGTCTTTTTTGTGGAATGTTAGTTTAATTTCTTCCTAAAATCATGACACACTGGAGATTTGAGTAAAAAAATTAGAAAATTGGAAAAATTTTACTCCCTAGTTTTTGCACTGCAGCCACCTAAAAGCAGATGTTCGTTTTAAAGGACATGTTATTTTTATTTCTAATTTTGTAGGTAATGGTCCCAAAGAACTTTGCAACTTAGATAAAAGAGCACTACGAGAGACACTGAAATTAAAATTATCCAGAAAACTGGTCAGCAACAAAATCTGTTTTGCTTTTTAATGAATCAATTATGGTATTTATTAAGTGCTTACTATGTGCCAAGTACTATTCTAAGCACTGGGGTAGATACAAGGTTATAATAATAATAATGATGATGGTATTTGTTAAGCACTTACTATGTGCCAAGCACTGTTCTAAGCGCTGGTAATCAGGCAATCAAGTTGCCCCATGTGGGGCTCACAGTCTTAATCCCCATTTTACAGATGAGGTAACTGAGGCACAGAGAAGTTAAGTGGCTTGCCCAAAGTCATACAGCTGACAAGTGGCGGAGTCAGGATTAGAACCCACGACCTCTGACTCCCAAGCCCATGCTCTTTACACAAAGTCACGCTGCTTCCACAAACATTATCAAAAGTGAGATTCAATCCCATCCTGTCAGGGGAGACTGCAACTTGAACACACCACCTTATACAGTTTGACCATCCCTTGGACACATGGGGCTCACAGTCAAGGTAGGAAGGAATTAAATGCGGAGGGTTTTTCATTAAGAATTCAGCAAACAGCATGGCCTAGTGGATTAGAGCTTGGTCCTGGGAGTCATCAGGTCTCAGGTTTTAATCCCCTCACAACTACCTGTCGATTTGACAGTTGATTTTTGGCTGAATTTCAGAGGCATGAATGTCAATTCCCAATATGTGTGAGGGTACTTGGTCTAACTAGGCATTGGTCAGAGAAGTGTGTCAGAAGCACCAAGAGAAAGGAGAATCGGCTTCTGAAACATTGTAAAAGAGATTGAGTTTGGATTCCCATAATGACACCTCTAGCTTCAAACCTCCCCCTTTCTCTGACTTGTAACCAAGGCAGGAGCCTTGGATAAAGGCTTGGATAAAGGCATTCTACATTATGTCTCAAACAAGTTAGAAGGAAAACTAGCCCCCAAACCAATCAAATCCTTTTTCCTAAGACCAAATGTGAAAAAAGTTAAGAATTAGGCCTTATTTTCACTGTCTGAGAGGAGGGTGGAAGTTTCTAGATAAAAACCACATTTTATACACTATTGGAAAAACTAAATAAGGTCTGGGCCTTAAAGGCTTTAGTCCAAAGAAAATCAATTTTTAAAACTTCTCTGGGGAATCCATCATCTGCAGTCCATGAAAACTCACACCTCTTACACAGCTATGTCTCTTTCAATTAACAACTGTGGAGCACGGGGTCCAGAGAGAAGACAGACCACCTCTTTAGCAAGAAGAATTAGTCAGATGTGAATTTCTTGGTGTCCAGACTGACCACGAATGCTGAAACTACTTGTTGTTTTATCTAGGTATCTTTCTCTGCTCATTGTGATGAGGATCTGTCATTCATTACAAATTGTATTCTTATGTGGTGCCTATGTAGTCAATCTTCTGGGTGACCTTCTCTGGAGCATTTCCTTGCACAGTCCTAGCTGAATCTTGGCAAGTTCTTGATCAGGCTTATGGGCAGAATTTAGTGCAGCTCTAACATGTCTACACAGTGATCAAGCAGTCTTTCCGAGAAAACTGGAAAAAGGCTAGAAAATTTTCCTGGACCCTCTGGGCCAACCAGTGGGAGAAAGCTGAGTGAGTGCCTTAAATCTGATGGCTTAGAGTTTCCTCTTGATATGTACAGGAATAACAATAATAAAAATAATAATTATGGTATTTGTTAAGCAATGTACTAAGTGCTGGGATGGATACAAGCAAATCGGGTTGGCCACCATCCCTGTCCCCTATGGGACTCACATTCTCAAGTCCCCATTTTTCAGATGAGGTAACTGAGTCACAAATAAGTGAAGTGACTTGCCCAAGGTCACACAGCAGTCAAGCAGCAGAGCTAGAATTAGAATCCAAGACCTTCTGCCTCCCAGAACGATGCTCTATCCAATACGCCTTGCGTAATGGGTGATCACTGGAGGTTTTTTAAAAGAGGAGAGATGAGCCCCTAGTAATGATCTCTGAAAGGAAAGGGGTGTAGAGGTGGGTAGGGGTGGGTGTGTGTGTATGTATGTTGGGAGGAGGGGGGAAGATATATTTGTGTGTGTGTACTAATTCTGTTGCATTGCACTTGGAAGAGTGCTTAGTACAGTGCTCTGTGCATAGTAAGTGCACAATAAATACCCCTAAATAACTGATTCACCCTCTTCTCTGCCCCTCACCCTCTGCTCTCCCCCTTCACCTCCCTCAGCACTGTGCTCATTTGTATGTATTATTTATTACCCTATTTATTCTGTTAATGAGGTGTACATCCCCTTGATTCTATTCATCTTGATGATGATGTCTTGTTTTTTGTTTTGTTCTGTTTTGCTTTTGCTGTCTGTCTCCCCCGTTTAGACTGTGAGCCCATCGTTGGGTAGGGATTTTCTTTATCTGTTGCCGAATTGTACATTCCAAGAGCTTAGTACAGTGCTCTGCACATAGTAAGCGCTCAATAAATACTAATGAATGAATGAATCTAGAAAAATTATCTGCACAACAGAATGACTGGAGTGACTGGAAGCAGGGCTGTCAAAAAGGTGGTTGATGCAGTAGTCAAGCTGGGATATGCTAAATTCATGGTAGTTGTTTGGATGGAGAAGTAGTAGTGAATTCTGGAAACCCTACTGTACACATTAGGAAGTCCTGCATGAACATGTTAAATTATCTGAGGCCAAACAAACTATTTGGAGCTCTACAAGATGACACAATCCTTCTCCTAACAGAGTTTATGGTGTTATGGTATACTGCAGTTCATTGTAAACTTTTTTAAAGGACACTGTCCATTGTCCACTGAGAACTTTTTTCTTTAGGTTCTCATATTCTGAGCTTTTGAGTTGATGTGTTAAGGGGTAGGTGTTACCAAAGTTACTCCTCTGAAATGCTAGACATCCCAGATCAGAATGGAAGTGGGTCTAAGGTAGACCCAAAGGCACAGAGTCACTTTTGCAGCATTTGGGCAGTGTGAGGCAAATTTATGGAGCACCTGTGCACTTGACAGCAATCAAACAAGCCTCACAAAACTGAATACATAAATACATACTTGAAATTCCAGATAGTATAAGAAGTGCTTAAAATGTTCCCTTTTACTCACAAGTTTTCAAAACTCAAACAAAAAGTGATGTTCGTTGTCAAATCAGTCTTTGAGACTGGATGGGAGTTGACTATTTCAGGGTAAATTTCTCTTCCAATTTATTTAGAAGAGAAAACTGAGTGGATTTTTTTCCTAACTCTCCTCAGTGTCTGAAATGATAACCCATTAGCTAGCTAGTTGGCTAAAAATGGATTGCAAAGCCACCTTGGTTTTGGAGATAGAATAGTCTTTCAAGTAATCAGAAGTAAAGTTGAAGCAATTTTCCATGTCTTTAATTTTACTGTTACAAAGTTATCCAAGAGCTATGTCTTAGAATTGATGAATTTCAAAGACTAAACATTAAATTCCATGTGTCAATAGTTAGGAACACTGATTTTTATCCAGTGAAAAATAAACTATTATCTCAAGGAAATTGTTGCACAGATTAGACTTTCCAGTAGATTCTATTATCTCAAGGTCTACCCAGAGCCTGATGATGGAAATTCAGATAGAATTGTGTTGCTTGTATAGATGAGAAGTTTTCTATAAAGGTTTCATTTAATTCATGCTCAGAAAACACATTTAACTAAACAAAATTATTTAGGTACTCTGCCTACCTGATCATCTGTTTTGCAGTTGCTTTTTACATATTCTTTGCTAGAATGAATGACTAGAATTAGTACTCTAAGCAAACACAGAAAAGAAAATCGTTAAGTTAATTTTCACAAAAAATTATAAACAATATAAAAATACCAGTATATATCCACAATTCAAAATTAGAAGTTTTAAGCAATGGTGGATTAGGTTTTTCTTTCCTCCAAGTTCTGGCCTTGCCTCTCTAGTCATCCTTCTTCAATCTGTCCTCCTCACTCTTGGCTTCAAAGCTCTCCATCTCCTTGCTCCCTCCTATCTCACCTCCCTTCTCTCTTTATACTGCCCACCCTGTACACTATGCTCTTCTACCGCTCACCTTCTCACTGTCCCCCATTCACACCTATCCTGCTGTCGACCCCTGGCCCACGTCCTACCGCGTCCCTGGAATGCCCTCCCTCCTCATGTCCGCCAAACTAACTCTCTTTCCCTCTTCAAAGCCCTACTGAGAGCTCACCTCCTCCAAGAGGCTTCCCAGACTGAGCCCCCCCACCTTTTCCCTCTGCTCCCCTTCACCCTCTGCTCCTTCCCCTTCCCTTCCCTCAGCTGAGCCCTCTTTCCCTCTGTTCCCCTTCCCTTCCCCACTCCCTCTGCTTCTCCTTCTTCCCCCTTCCCCTCAGCACTGTGCTCATTTGTATGTATTATTTATTACTCTATTTTGTTAATGAGGTGTACACCCCCTTGATTCCATCTATCATGATATTGTTGTCTTGTTTTTGTCTTCTGTTTTGCTTTGCTGTCTGTCTCCCCCAATTAGAATCTCCCCCAATTAGACTGTGAGCCCATCACTGGGCAAGGATTGTCTCTATCTGTTGCCAAATTGTACATTCCAAGCACTTAGTACAGTGCTCTGCACATAGTAAGCACTCAGTAAATACTATTGAATGAATGAATCTGTCCCCCTTCCCGTGTTTCTCCTATTCCGTGGACTTTTGTGCTGCCTCTTCATATTCCCTTGGGAAAATACCATTCTTTTCAGGTGACGGATTCTCCATTTGCTCCATCACTATTCTTGAAAAGATGGCCCTGCTCAATGTAACCACACATCTAATGTGAATGGGACATATGTACATTTTAGGGTTTTGTCCCTCTGTTTTCCAAGAAGTCACTGGATTGGGACCAACTTGCTAAGGTAAACAGTAACCAACAACAACACTGTTGCCACCACTGTAGCTTCCACGGTTATAATACCCCCTTCCCAACTGATTCCTAGACATTTCTGAAATGGCCAATTGGATGATGATGATAACCACCACTTTTGTTAAGCTTTTATTTAATGCCAAATGCTGGAGTAGTTAGAAGAAAGTCAGGTCAGACCTAGTCCCCATCCCACATGAGGCTTACAGTCTAAGTAGGAGGGACAATGGCTATTGAATCCCCATTTTACAGATGAGAAAACTGAGACCCTGCTAAATTACGTGTCTGGTCTAAGGTCAAACAGCAGATAAGTGGTAGAGCAAGAGTTAGAAACCAGGTTCTCTGATTTGCAGGTCCAGGCTTTTCTCATTAAGCCACATTCCTTCCCACAAGTCACACTGCTTCCTACACAGCAAGTAGTGTGACATGGCCCTGTCACAGTAGCAACCTCCAGGTTTCTCCTGCCAGCAGTGGGAGCAACCCCAGCCTAGCCATGCTCTAGGAGTCCTCACTGCTATCAACCCATGGTCTGGGCCAGCAGGATCCCCACCTCTATAGCCTGGGCAATAGGAGTTTCACTGTTTTCTATCTGAGAACAGCAGCAGGAATTCCTCTTTCTGTAGTACAGCAGGGAACTTACTGCTGGGCAAAGCCTGGGGGAGAGGCAGGAGGCAAGAGAAGGCAGAAGCAATTCAGCTCCTTTCTTACTTTTCCTTGTTCCTCTCTTTCTCTTTTCCATTTATACTCTCCTCTTTTTCTTTCCCCCTTTTTCTCTTCTTTCTGTTACCTTCCCCTCTCTCTGCCACCCTTGAGCCCTTCCTTGTTTTGGCCCTAGCACCACAAAAACTTCAGCAACCCTGAAATCCACTACCATCACTGTGCTCCACTCAGTTAACTGTGATAGGTGGGAGGGAATGGCAAGCAATGATATGCAAATGTGCCCCTCTTCTATCTCCTAAAATGTAACACTCTAAAGAAGCAGTGTGGCTTAGTTGAAAGGGCATGGACTTGAGAGTCAGAGGTCGTGGGTTCTAAGCCTGGCTCCGCCACTTGTCTGCTGTGTGATCTTGGGCAAGTCACTTAACTTCTCTGTGCCTCAGTTACCTCATTTGTAAAATGGGTGTGAGCCCCCCTTAGAACAACCTGATTTATCTGGTATCTACCCCAGTGCTTAGAACAGTGCTTAGCACATAGTAAGTGCTTAACAAATATTATTATTATTATTATGTGGTTCAGGCCTAAATCAATTTCTTCCCCCCAAGGAAATCGGAAGAAGTATTCTCACTATTCCTGATCCTTTCGCAGGATGTGGCTGGGTTATTCTGCTCCAAAATGCAACCCTGAGAACTGATCTTTATCCCAAGGAGACACATCAATTCTGTGACTCAGTACCTTCCAAAGTGATCCACACAGTCACCTGCTATTTGGCCCCTCCATTTAGTTTTAACATTCCTTTACCAAGTGAGGTATATACTACATCCAGAGTGTCGTGTCTCCTATTTTTGTCATCTGGGCCAGCTCTGACTCTTCTTTCCTCTTGAGAAGTTCTTGATTAAGATGAACTTGAGGGTGATTTTTTTGGAAGAGCAAAAACGAATACTTCAAAATAATAGGAGGTAAGGTTATTGTTTACAGTGCTTGAACCCTTTCCTCTGCCCACTTCACATCTGTAGAATTGGCTTCTGCCAAATAAAATCTTTATCCAATGAGGAGCCAATGAAAGAAAAATCCCTCAATGGATTTCCTTGGAAAGACTCCAGAGGCCCACAGGCTCCATTTACATGTTCTTTTTCTTTCCCTAGTATATGTCAGTTCCTGGAGCGAAATCTTTAGGGGCATCTCCAAATAAATGGTTTTATGTTTGCCTCGTGTGAGGCATCTAATTTACCATACCAGTTGGGATTATTTCAGTAGCTGCTGGTTGGAGCCAGAAATCTATGTGATAGCAGAAGTATAATCTTTAGATAGAACATCCACAGATTTCAACTTTTGCTCTTTCATTATTTTGGTGAGCACCGCCAAGTTTTCAATTTTAATGCTAGAAATGAATTTAAGGCAACATATGAAATATTCACAAATGCAGTTAAACTTTTCAAATGGAAGGATATAGAGGTCATCTGGACTGTTCCCATAGTCTCTGGGGAAAAAGACCTCGGCTTCAGTTTTGATATGTCCATCTTGAACAAAGTGACCATGATTCTCATTCCTCCATGGTGCCATGCTATAATCATGCTGATGGTCTTAATGAGGAAATTAATTAGCGGGAGAGTGACATCAGGAAACCCTAACAAGATCAAACCGTCCCTTTTATTCTGTAATCTTCCCTAAATAATATAACTCCATGTTTGATTCATGTCTCCCCTTCCTAGTTTTAAATGAATGAGGCAGTAGCACACTTTCTTTTTTTCAGATGAACCTACTCTGTGACCTTTTCCAATTTGCATGCAAGCACGAAAGTCTTACTCTTACTGAATAAGTTGGCTTGGGCTGCCTGTTCCCAAGTGAGCAGAGTTCTATTTTCTTTCTGATTTCCATTCATTAGCATTCCTTTGTGGCCCTGCTAAATATTCTCCCAGTCAACTCTGAGCCAAGCGGGATCCTTGACTGGTCACTGGTAGGTAATATGGATCTTCAGCTCAGCATTCAGAGTTCCAGAGCCCATGCCTGGCACCTCAAATGCAGAGTTATTGGTGGAGGAGCACAGGGAGAGAGGTCCAAATGGCATCACCAGATGGATAAAGTGAGCCAGTTGGAAAGCTTGAAAAGCTTGAATTAGTATTTATTTCTTGCTGATTCCAAGGCAAGTCTTGGAGCACAGTTTTCAAACTAAACCTTCACACATAGTTAGCTGGACTCTCCCAGTAATAATAATAATGTTGGTATTTGTTAAGTGCTTACTAGGTGCCGAGCACTGTTCTAAGCGCTGGGGGAGATACAGGGTAATCAGATTGTCCCACGTGGGGCTCACACACTTTTAATCCCCATTTTACAGATGAGGGAACTGAGGCACAGAGAAGTTAAGTGACTTGCCCCCAGTCACACAGCTGACAAGTGGCAGACCCGGGAGTCGAACTCATGACCTCTGACTCCAAAGCCCAGGCTCTTTCCATTGAGCCACGCTGCTTCTCTGTACTCAGTACCAGTACTCGAGGTAATGTATTCAACGGGCCACTCGTTTTATTTAGGATGCTAAGCATCCACTGACTCAGTAAAGTAAAACTGTGCTGATGCAGTAAAACATCATTTTTCAAAAAAGAGTATTACTCAAAACAAAGGCTATGCTTCAGGTGGCTACTGATCAAGGGTATTTACTGAATGCTTACTGTGTGCAGAGGACTGTCCTAAGTGCTTGTGGAAGTACAAAGAACATAGTTGATGGATGCAATCATTGCCCACAAGAACCTTACAGTCTACAGGAGGAGCTTACTAGATGGCCTTTTAATTTTTTTTAAAAGTGCTGTGTAATTCAGTAGAAGTCCAGTTAACTCAATTGGATTGGAGAGGCCAGTAGGGTCATTGGTTACACCTCTACACCTTCCATAAAAGCTCCCAGTTTGTGAAAGCAAACACTTTTGAATTTAACATTACAACCAGAATGCACATGCAGCCTTTAAAAACCTGAAGAAATGGGAGTTTGAAAACAGTGATTTTTAGACCTAAAACCTAACTAATTGTGCACAAGATGGCTGTGATTTCCTCTTTACAATACACCCAAAACATTGTAAATTATTTTGGCAGATGCTGAGTCAAGTGGGAGGAAAGACAATTTAATGCATGCATCTTTTCAGCTGGAGCACTACAATTATCATCATCATTAAACACACTACATCATTCCAAGCACTGTACTTGGCAGTGCTTGTCAAACACTAGTTTCACTGGACCTGGCACAGTCGGAGTCTCTGATTCCAGACTTCCAGAGCAATGGTGAACTCATCAAGATAGGGGAGGACAGAGAAAATGCTTTAAAGATTATATCACATTTCACTTTTAAAAAATACAAAGCAAATAATTATCTTGGAAGATCTGTTTCAGATTCCAAATGGAGGAGGCTTACAAGTTCAGTATTTGGATGTCTCACACTGTTGGGGGAGGTGGAGGGGATGGAAGAAGCAGTAAAATTAAAACTGTAAACTAATCTCCCCCATGGAAATGTCCCTACATGAAGGCAACCTTCTTCTTCTAGGTTCAACCTTATGAATAGCTCTTAAAAAGGACAAAACATTCCACTGACAAAAGTTTGCCAAGGATGAGTTCTAATCCCAGGACCTTTTTGTCCCTGCTCTGTGACTCTGGGAAAGCCACTTAACTTATCTGAGCCTCAGTTCCTTCATCTGCAAAATGGTGATTCAATACCTGTTCCCATTCTACTTAGACTGAGAGTTTTCAGTGCAACTTGATTATCTTGTATTATTACCCCAGCATTTGGCACAGTGCTTGCTACCTAGTAAGAGCTTAAGGATATTTTTATTATTAGCAGTAGTAGTAATGGAACAAGTCAGTGCAATGATGGAATAATTACTACCCACAGGCCCTGTGCAGTACAGTGGCCCAAACTTCGGAAAGTCATTGTTTCCTCATTTCCTGTCCATACCTCTGTACTCAATTTGCTTCTGGAAAGCAGCATACCACAGTGGATAGAGCACGGGCCTGGGAGTCAGAAGGTCAGCCTCTAATTCTGGCTCTGCTACATGTCTGCTGTGTGACCTTGGGGAAGTCACTTCACCTCTCTGAGCCTCAGTTACCTCGGCTGTAAAATGCAGATTGAGACTGTGAGAAGCAAAGTGGCTTAGTGGAAAGACTCCGGGCTTGGAAGTTAGATGTCATGGATTCTAATCCCAGCTCTGCCACTTGTCAGCTGTGTGACTTTGGGCAGATCACTTTACTTCTCTGTGTCTCAGTTCCCTCATATGTAAAATGGGGATTAAGACTGTGAGACCCACGTGTGACAACCTGATTACATTGTATCTCCCACAGCACTTAGAACAGTGCTTAACAAATACCATCATTGTCATCATGTGAAACAGGCACTGTGTCCAACCCCATTTGCTTGTATCCACCCCACCAATTAAAATGGTGCCACAATTATTATTATTATTATTATTATTATTAATAATAATAATTATGTATTATTTACTTATTCTTATGCTATTGCTGAACTTGGCCCACAGTAGCTCTGGTGCATGACCATCAGCTAATAACTTTATTGACCCTCTTCTCTTTCATACTGCACAATGACTAGATGGGAGGAGAAGCAAGGGATGCCAGCCATTTTGACTTGAGACTCTTTATTTTTTTGGAAATCATTCCTCTGTCTCAAGAAATAGTATACATGGCAGGGGGACACTAATGGAACATTAGATGTACTCAGTCATACGTGGTTGACACACGATATGGAAGACACATCATCTGTCTGTTAGCAATTGGTATTTATGTGTGCAAGACAGTTTACTGAGAACTTGGGAGAATACAATAGAGTTGGTAGTTCAATCTCTGCTATTTAAGAGTTTGTGAAGTACTGGAGAAGACAGACATTAAAAGAAAGGACAGGTAATCCAAAATTGATTGCCTGCTTGAGGAATTAATCAAATCCTCCTTGTTCTTCCTGCTCTCTTGATCAATTCCCTATGGACTAGCACCTTTGTCCGAGGATGAGGAGATAGAGGAAAAAAACCTCAAGGCAAAGCATTTTATTCGTTATTAGACAGTATGAGGAAAATGGTGGTGGTGGTGGCAAAGAAGATAAGCTAGAATTATTGGTGCATTTGTTACCACGCTATTTGTCACTCTCATTGTCTTAAAGGTAACAGTATTCATTTGTATTTTTATCTTGTTTACATCAGCATATCCATGGCCTTAAAACAACTGCTTCCCCCAACACATTCATTTTTTTCCTTGCCGAAAATATAGGTTTGAATTTCTGCCAAGAATCATAACTTGCAGTTGGTTGTAACCCATAAACTCTGATTTAAATCGGTATCAGTGGCTTCAGGGACAGAAGTTGTACTATGACAATACATTAGGATTCCTCAGAAAATCTTCTAGCCCTAACAAAAAAAATTCAGCCCAGAACAGAGATAATACAAGTTTATAATAGGGTGGATTTTTAACCCACTAAAATCTAATTGCTTTCTATCTCCTTTACTTTGTCAAGCCACTCTAATGTGCACTACAGATTGCATCTGTTTCTACAGAGTAAATCAGTAGTCAAGAGTAAAACACAAGCATATCTTGCTTCATTTATTTATGGTCTGTAGGGTTTTTTAAATAAACTCAGTAATTTTCTATTCACTTATTCAATTAGAGATGAGGGACTGATTATAGTAAAATAAATAACTAATCCCGGCTTCACTGAGGAACAGGTCCAAAATAGTGACTCAATTCAAATTAAAAGGCGTTCAAATGATATTTGTACATTGTCAGGTTATCTTGTGATGCCATGAGACTGAATAAGACATTCCATTCACATCCCTGAGCTGAGCTTTCTTACTAGCATCACACTTATGCTGTCAAGTCATGTCAGACCGATAGCCACTCCATGGACACACCTCCCCCAAAGTGCCCCACCTCCATCTGCAATTGTCCTGGTAGTGTATCCATAGAGTTTTCTTAGTGAAACTATGAAAGTGGTTTACGTGGCCTCCTTCCACGCAGTAAACTTGAGTCTCCACCCTCAACTCTCTTCCCATGCCACTGCTGCCTAGCACAAGTGAGTTTTGACTTGTAGCAGATTGCCTTCCACTCACTAGCCACTGCCTAAGCCAGGAATTAATGGATATGCCTCTGCTTGACTCTCCCTACCATAGTCGAGACTGGTAGAGTACTGGAAACTTTCCAGGTGCAATTCTGAGAGGGACAGCATCTCACTATCTATTATGTTTTCCCAACAAAATATCTCACCCTTGTTAAGACTCTAGAAAATCTTGGGTTAGATAGTCAGGTCTATTTACACAGTTGAAAACTGGCTAATCAGAAATTGCTATGAAAGAACCCTACATTGACTGGGGATTCTGGCAGTTCTCCCAGTCTTGTCTCCGGTGGTGTTAAAATTTGTTCTTCTCATAGCTGTTCTCTCTATTGCAAGTGCAGTGAAGGATATAAGAAAAGGCTGAGAGTTCCGTGTCTATGATAATGGCTGCTATTCCCATGGAAGCCCTAAGTTCAGTTCTTACTGTGTATTTAGAAGAATATTGCAGTTCAAATACTTTGTTCGAAAATTAATTTGTGATTTTTGAGCACGACAATGATTCTTTTAAGGGTAAAGGTCTGAGATCACTTCATTTGGGACATTTGTAAAGATTTAAGGTTCACCTTCAGTAGGACTCCACCTTTGTTTTTAATATGTGGTGACCCAGAATTTGAGCACCAGTTAGGCCTCTCTAATATCTTGTATTTGGACTGTGGTTATGTGGAGCTAGAGGAATGGCCAAGGAGGAGTAAGCTGTGCATTTTCTCTTTTGTACTGAGTTTCTGTTGAAAAAAAGCCATTCAAATGGAACGCAATTCCTTAATTAAATGGGGTGTAGGTTATCACAGCTTAAAGTGTTGCACTGGAAAGCTAACATGAAAGCATTAGTAATTAAATCAGCAGTCTCATTGTGCCATTTATATATACAATTAATTCAAGGCCAGTATTCTAATTAGCCAGTAGGCTAATGGGAAGGATGAGGCTAAGTAGCACCAAATATAGGAAGAAAAGTCTCTTCTTATCCATGTCACTAAGAATCATAGCAACAGCATTCAGCTTCATGGTGTGATCTCTAATTAACTGATTTAAAAATATTAGGAATGTTTGAATGGGGACTTTTTAATTTTGTTACAGAGGTTTTACAGAAAATGACTTTGCATTTTTTTCAAAATCATGTTTCTTCCCCTGCCATAACTAACAAACCCATTAAAAGTAAAAAAAAAAAAAAAAGGGGGGGATTGGGGGAGGGGTGGGAAGAGAAATGCAATGATGGTGAAAATCCAAATCAAAAAGTAAAGCAAGGAAATACCAGGAGAAAAGGGAAATGCTTATTCTACTTAGATATTCTTCAAGAATTTTAAGTGATATGACTGTTTTACAAAACTGTAATACAACAATATAAAGAGTAAAAGGATTATTTCAGGACTTGTTTTTTTTTACAATGAGTGTGCCAGCAAATATTGAAAATGCCATCAGACCTGTGAACTTTGCAAATGTTTTTCAAACATTGTTGGACTGACAAAAATTTGACATGGCCAACAAAATTTAAATTTAAATTTGCTGAGATTGAACTACTTCTACTCCATTTCCTGTCATTATTTGTCCAAAGAATCAGATTCCCCTGAAACTCAAAAAGCATCCTGTATGAACCCCTTAATGACCATGAATTCTCTACACTCCTTTGTGATGATAACTTCTTCCTTTTCAGAATTATCAGAAGGGAACCAAGTCTATGTTCCTGGACTTGGCTTCTCTAATGATTAGGCAAATGGGTGTCCTCCCCAGACTTCCCTAACCCTAAGAAGGCACCAGAGTCATTAGAGGGTACCATGGTCAGCTCAATAGCATCTCTTGCCTTTTCATTCATTCAATAGTATTTATTGAGCGCTTACTATGTGCAGAGCACTGTACTAAGCGCTTGGGATGAACAAGTCGGCAACAGATAGAGACAGTCCCTGCCGTTTGACGGGCTTACAGTCTAATCGGGGGAGACGGACAGACAAGAACAATGGCACTAAACAGCGTCAAGGGGAAGAACATCTCGTAAAAACAATGGCAACTAAATAGAATCAAGGCGATGTACAATTCATTAACAAAATAAATAGGGTGACGAAAATATATACAGTTGAGCAGACGAGTACAGTGCTGTGGGGATGGGAAGGGAGAGGTGGAGGAGCAGAGGGAAAAGGGGAAAATGAGGGTTTAGCTGCGGAGAGGTAAAGGGGGGATGGCAGAGGGAGTAGAGGGAGAAGAGGAGCTCAGTCTGGGAACGCCTCTTGGAGGAGGTGAGTTTTAAGTAGGGTTTTAAAGAGGGAAAGAGAATCAGTTTGGCGGAGGTGAAGAGGGAGGGCATTCCAGGACCGCGGGAGGACGTGACCCAGGGGTCGACGGCGGGATAGGCGAGACCGAGGGACGGTGAGGAGGTGGGCGGCAGAGGAGCGGAGCGTGCGGGGTGGGCGGTAGAAAGAGAGAAGGGAGGAGAGGTAGGAAGGGGCAAGGTGATGGAGAGCCTTGAAGCCTAGAGTGAGGAGTTTTTGTTTGGAGCGGAGGTTGATAGGCAACCACTGGAGTTGTTTAAGAAGGGGAGTGCCCTGCTCTTCCCTCCAGTAAGCAGTACCAATCTCTTCTGAGAATGCCCCAGAGGCAGAGTCAGGGTGGGGAGAATGAATGCAGAATGCAATAAGTATGCACTTTGTGGAGAAAGGAAAAGGGAAAATGGTGCAAATTGGTCTTGGGAAGTTGCCATTACCCTTCCCTGTCCCTCTGGGGCCTTAATCACGTCCTGTTGTAGAGTCCTTGGGCTAGGAGCCCATTATAGAGTTTGCATTAATCAATATTTTTTAATGGTATTTGTTAAGCACTTACAATGTCCCAGGTCCTGTTCTAAGTGCTGGGATAGACACAAGCTAACAGGTTGGACACAGTCCATGTCCCACATGAGGCTCACAGTCTTAATCCCCATGTTACAGATGAGGGAACTGAAGCACAGAGAAGTGAAGTGGCTTGCCCAAGGTCACTCAGCAGACAAGTGGCAGAACCAGATTAGAATCCATAACCTTCTGACTCCCAGGCCTGTGCTCAAGGTCACACAGCAGACAAATGGCAGAGCTGGATTTCGAACCCAGGTCCTTCTGACTCCCAGGGCCAGGCTCTATCGATTAGGCCATGCTTCATCTCCCAAAACATAACAACTCACAAATTATTCAGCATAACCCAATGACCTTAATTGTAAGTTTCTCTCTGATCCCCTTGACTGTTCTAAAAATTGGAATTAATAATAGTAATAATAATTATATTTGTTAAAAACTTTGTGCCAGGCACTTTTCTAATCACTGGAGTAGATACAAAATAATCGGATTGGATACAGTCCCTGTCCTATATAGGGCTCAAAGTCTTAATCCCCCTGTTACAGATGAGGGAACTGAGGCTCAGAGAAGTGACTTGCTCAAGGTCACTCAGCAGACAAGTGGCATCATCAACCAGATTAGAATCCATAACCTTCTGACTCCCAGGCCTGTGCTCTATCCACTAGCTTTATGGTTCTGTGGCTTGACTGGAGCTAGCACAGCTACTGAGGTTGGGAAAGGGCACTACTCTGACTTGCTTGATTAGAGGTGGGGTTGCTGATAATGAGGAAACTGTACTCAAATGTGAATCTCTGTACAAGGAATCTTCAAGAACCAGATGAAATGTGAAGCAGGGGTTAAAAGGTAGACATAGGTAAGAAGCTAAAAGCCTTCTCATTAATCAAACATGGAAGGGGGTTAGCTTTCATCAAGACCTACTTGTGAAGGACTGGATGTGTGAGTCTATTAATGGTTTTCAGATAGCAGCACTTTCTCTCCAACAACCAGGGCCCAATTTTAATTTGGGGATCTATACGTAGTAGCTCTCTCTAAGGAATAAAATACATTCTAGTCAACCTCTGAGATGTGAAAAACAGTGTCTGTGCATTCCACCACTGGTTGATGAAAGAGCATTTTGGTTTATCTCTACCAGGCATTTACCATAGCTACATAAATTAATGCTTTAAATATGCCCTCTATACAAATACGTGCACCTTCAGCCTCTAGGTACCTGGCAAATATCTGTTCTGACAGCCAGTGAGCTCATATTGTTAGAGTGCCCAGAAAGCAATGGCTCAGGATTGAGGCACTTGGCATTTCTTGTTAGGCACCTAAAATAAGAGTTGAGATTCAGCAACTTAAAACATCATTAAAATTAATACACTGATGTTCTAATTTCTCAGAATACTTTATTGTGTGAACTAGGCTTCGAGGAACGATAGCACTGAGGATTTTGACAATGCTTTTTTAATATAATTAATGTTGTTCATCTGTGATCCACACTCCAATCATCATTATTAATAAGCACAATTCTTTTAGTGCTAAAAATTACTGCCTGGTAGCTGATTAGGCACCCTGGAAGGAACGTTAACTCTTTCAGACCACTGGGGAATCATGCTATGATCCGAAAGGATTAATGCTTACCTCAGAGTACTTTTAGACATTGGAAGAATAGCTTCTCATCATTCCCATCATGAACATTTCTATCATCGGTGTGTTTTTTGTTGTTATCACTTTGACAAAGATGTCTGGAATTTATATAGCATTTATTTTTCAAGTCCTCCCTCTTCACATCAACTTTATTTGCCCTCTAAACAGATGTAAGGTAGGAAGAAGGAAGCAATAATTATCCCCATTTTAATGGGAAGAAATAAAGCCACTCGAGTTAACTTTATACCCCAACTATTACAATTTTGGCTAAACTGTGACTAGAATCCAAGCCTGTTATATTCCACCTCTTCTATCCCTTACCTAAAATCTGGAGGAGAAATACTTGGAACAATACCTAATAACCGGATAACTGAAACTTTTTTTATAATTGTGAAATGGTTAAGCTTGCTTAAACATTTCTATCCAAAAGGCTGAAATGAACACAAAACAATGCTGGAGAGACATTCCAGGGAGCTTGGGAGGCACCAGGGTGGGATGAGTGATGGGTTGGTGCTGGAGGAGGGAGAGGAGGGGCAGAAAATAATATCTAAGGTACCAGGGGAGGTGAAGAAGGGAGCTGCCTCATTGTACCTTTCCCCGCATCATGATGATAATTGTGGAATTTAAGCACTTACTATGTGCCAAGCACTGTTCTAAATGCTAGGGTAGATACAAGGTAATCAGGTTGGACACAGTCCATATTCCTCATGGTTCTCACAATCTTGATCCCCATTTTACAGATGAGGTAACTGAGGCACAGAGAAGTGGAGTGACTTATCCAAGGCCACACAGCAGACATGTGGCAGAGCAAGGATTAGAAACCATGTCCTGACTCCCAGATCCAGGTTCTTTCCACTAGGTCATGCCGCTTCTCATCATGCTCTCTGGACACTGCTCCCTTTTCCCTCTTCCCTCATCATCCATCCTCCCAACCCCTGGCTCTTGAATCATGGAAGCAGGGACGATGTGCTTAGGAGTGAAAGCAGTGGTGGTAGCCATAGTCACAGTAACATTCTTTTTAATAAAAAATATAATGAGACACACATCAGGGGACTAAGGAGATGGGGGATGGAAGAAGTTTGTCAGATGAAGAGAGGAGCAGTAAAATCACAGGAAAACGAAAGGACTGGACAAAGGAAGGGAGTTAGGTTTACTTAACTGGAAAATACAACTGAGCAGAAACCTAGTTGACAATCAATTTCAGTCAGTCAATCAATCTTATTTATTGAATACTTACTGTGTGCAGAGCACTATACTAAGCACTTGGGAGAGTACAATCGAACAATGAATACAGAAGAAAAGTGAATGGACACAGTCCCAATTTGAAAGCCAATAGGACGATTTGGTGTTCCAGTAGATTTGGGGTTTTTGAACTGTGTGATACTTGTTATTGCATAATTGGTAATAGGATTTTGCCTATGCAGAGGGAATTCATCAAATGAATTCCCGAGTCCTCCTTGATTATTCATGAGGTAGCTCTCTTGAAAGGCAGGTAAAAGCCACAGTTTCAGGGATAACATTTTTCACATCAAAAACTTCAGTGTTTCAATAAAACTTTAATAAGTTTTATTTTCCTTAAGAGACGCCAAGACCTTACAACAGCGCTCCATGTTTCTCTTCCAACTTTTCACTGAGATGCCAACAGGTTACCATTGGTTTTTGTGAAGTAGGTCTTTCTTACTTGGACCTGGAACCTCTCCCTGTTCATATCCAACAGATATTTACTCTCCCCATCTTCAAAGCCTTATTGAAGGCACATCTCCAGGAAGCCTTCCCTAAGCAAGCCCTCTTTCCTCTTTTCTCATTCCCTTCTGCTTTGCTCTGATTTGCTCCCTTTATTCACCCCTCTCTCAGCCCCACAGCACTTATATACCTATCCATAATTTATGTACATTAATGTCTGTCTCCCCTTCTAGACAGTGAACTCATTGTGAACAGGGAATATGTTACTATCTCTGTTGTATTGTTCTCTCCCTAACCCTTAGCACAGTACTCTGTACACAATAAATGCTTAATAAATAGAATTGATTGATTGTGGGCACCATGTGAGACATGGACAATGTCCAATGTGATTAAATTTTTATCTACCCCAGTGCTTACAACATTGCTTGACTCAAAGTAAGCAGTTAATAAATGCAATAATAATAATAATGTCACTTTTAGAGTTGAAGTTTTATGTAGGTCTGCCCCTGCTTTTTCTGCTCCGTGGACTTTTCTGGTATAGATGCAGCCGTTGCCTTGTGCCATAGAGCATTCTTCTTTAGGAAGTCTACTTAGCCATATCCTACGGGGTTTATGGGACCCAGGCAGTTAGGAGTGTTTTGCTGGTAGGTAGGGAAAAAGTTAAAGAGCTGTCCTTTAACAGCTCGGTCCACCCAACCCCAAGATGATTCTAGTCATCCCAGTGCCCCACCTCTGTGAGGGCCTGCCTTCCTCGAAGGTGAGCAAGACTTTCCTGTATATGGTTGTGGATGGGAGGGCTCCTCTTTTTTTCCCATAACCATTTGAGGTGAATTCTTCTTGCTGGGAGGGGCTCCCTAGAGCCCATGGTTGGGGCAATAACCTGGCTGATTTCTGTATGAATGCCAGAGAGTTAAACAAAACTGTTCTCTAGAACCTAGGTTACCTTAAGGAACAAAACCATCCGTTTCTTTAGGTTTTCAGATATAAAAAGTAGATTCAAAGTTGAATCAATTTGAGGAAATGCCAGTCAATAGCAATAAAAGTTGTCAACAATGAACAATGACAGATTAAATACATTATATGGATACGTTGCTTCCTAGGTACAGATAAGGAGTGCAGAGATTCACAGGGCCTTGCCTCATGCTCCGAAGAAAGCCTTCTAAACATTCTGAATTATGATGTTCTATAGTGCTCTGCAGACAGTGAGCACTCAGTAAATACCACTGATTGATTGGATTTTTGTAACTCTTTTTTGCTATTTAAGGTACTAAGCTCTGGGGTAGATACAAGTTAATCTGGTTGGACACAGTCCACTTCCCATGTGAGGCTCACAGTTTTCATCCCCATTTTACAGATGAGGTAAATGAGGCACAGAGAAGTGGAGTGACTATTCCAAGGTCACACCGCAGACAAATGGCAGAGCCAGGATTAGAACCCAGGTCTTTCTGACTCCCAGGCCCATGCACACCCCACTAGGCCATGCTGCTTCTCTTAGATAGAACCTCAGAGTAAATGGCCTGGAAAATATACTCAGAAAATTGGGGTAAAATCCCACAAATTCTAATTCCATGGGGGACAGCATGGCCTGATAGAGCATGGGCCTGGAAGCCTGAGGACCTAGTTTCTAGCCTAGCTTGGCCACTGGCCCCCTGAGTGACTTTGGAGAAGTCCTGCTAGATTTTAACCTCCTTGCGAGCAGGGATCATGTCTCTCATCTCTAATGTATTCTTCCAAGTACTTAGTATAGTGCTCTGCACAGTAGCAACTTCTGTTAATCAACCAGTTGGTGTGGTAGCTGATTGAGAGGAGTTATTCTGTGAGACACTGATAGCCAGTGGAGAGTTTTGGGGAAAGGAGAGATGAGAGCTGATCAAAGTCTCAGAAAAATGATACATGCAGCAACCTGGGCTATAGTTTGGCAAAGGCAGAGGATGGAGGCTGGGAGACCAACAAGAAGGCTAATGCAAAAGTCCAGCTGTGGCAAGACCATACCAGGGTGGAAGCAGTTTGGATGGAGGGAGAAGGGATGATCTAATAGATGTTATGCAGAAAAAACTGAAACTGGCAGGATTGGGAAGTAGGAAGAATGTGAGAGTTGAATGATAGCAAAGAGTCAAGGATGACATTGAAGTCTGTGAACTTCTGGAATAAGAAAGATTGTGGTGTAATTAGCTGAGATGAGAATGTCTGGGGGAGACATGGGTTTAGGTGGAATGAAGAGGAGTTTGGTTTCAGACATGTTGATTTAGAAGTACGAGCAGTACATGCAATATGTCCTGGAGGCAAGAGGAAATGTAAAATTTCAGGTCAGAGAAAAGGTCAAGGGTAGAGAAAGTAATGTGGAAGTCTTCCACGTGGAAGTGGAAGTTGAAGCCGTATGAATGGAGAAGCTCACTCTCCACTGAGTGTGCAAAGTAGGCACTCAATAAATGCTATCGATTGATTTAACCTTTCTGTTCTCTGTTGTTTCATCTGTAAAATGGGACTGATATCTGCTCTCCCTACCTCATAGATTGTGAGCCCTAAATGGGACAGAGGCTGTGTCAGGTCTGATTTCTTTGTAGCTGCCCCAGCATTTAGCATAATGCTTGGCATATAGAATGAAAAATGTAATGTTTTAATTACTTTTAACTTCAACTGAAGATTTATACCTACAGAAATCAGGAATATGAGAAGATTTTTTATGATATTTGCAAAGCGCTAAATTTGTTCCAGGCACTATATTAAGTTATTGGGTTGGTGAAAGGTAATCAAGTTGGTCACAGTCCCTTTCCCACATGGGGCTCACTGTCTTAATCCGCATTTCACAGATACCTGGGGCACAGAGAAGTTATGATTTACCCAAGATCACACAGCAGATAATGGTAGAGCTGGGATTTTTACACAGGTCCTCTAATTCCCAGGCCCATACTCTTTCATTAGGCCATGCTGCTTCTCCTAAGCATGGGCTTGGTTGAGAATTCTTGGGAAGGACTTTGCAAATAATCAGGGCAGTTCCAAGGAGGCAACAAATTTGGCATTTGCTTTAAGTTCCCACAATAAGAATTGTAGTTTTTATGCCCTTGTGACCCATTTCTTGGTTCTTTGCCCTCCTCCTACTTAACTGGGCAGCAGAGGAAAATAATACGTGTGGCAGAAGCAAGATGTTTGTGTTGGTGGGGTGGGAGCTGGTGAGGAGACAGTGTGAGGCAAGGGAGTGTCCTTAGGTTACAATCACAGCCAGATCCCCCAGCAACCACAGAGGAGTCCAGGCCCTAGAAGTGCCTGCTTGAAAAGGGTTGGGCCTTGGGCCTCTGCATAGTTCCAGTAGAGTTTTATGGCACTTCAAATGGTGGTGGTGTCTTACATTGGCAGTTTCCCCCAGATTTATTCTGACTTTGCTTCAAAAATAGAAAATAAGATCTGTGATTCTATGACTTAGCTTTGACTGTTGCAAATTTTATAAATTGTAGTTTAGGCATGTTCAGTAGTGCTAATCACTTTAGTGCCAGAATGTAATAATAGTAATAACTGTGGTATTTGTTAGGTGCTTATTATGTGCCAGCCACCATAGTAAGTACTGGGATAAACACAAGGTAATTGGGTGGGACACAGTCCTTGTCCCACATAGGGTTCACAACCTTAATTCCCCTATTCTAGATTAGGTAACTGGGGCACAGAGAAGTGAAGTGACTTGCACAAGGTAGCACAGAAGGCATTTGGTGTAGTGGCTAGAGCACAGATCTGGGAGTCAGAAGCTCATGGGTTGTAATCCCAGCTCTGCCACTTGTCTGCTGTGTGACCTTGGGCAAGTCACTTCATTTCTCTGGGCCTGTTACCTTATCTGTAAAATGGAGAATCAGACTGTGAGCCCCATGTGGGACAGGGATTGTGTCCAACCCAGTTTGCTTGTATCCACCCCAGAACTTAGTACAATACCTGGCACATAGTAAGTGCTTAACAATTATTATTATGATTATTATGACGGAGCTGGAATTAGAACCCAAGTCCTTCCAATTCCCAGGCCCTTGCTCTATCCACTAGGCCAGGCTGCTTTATGCTATATGAGTTATTAGCGAAGCAAAAGATACAAAACAAACAGAAAAGTGTTTCCTAGGAATAGAGGAAGTGGAGTGTATTCAATTTCTTTGGAAACCATAATTTGATTACCCTTGCACTTGGATTTACACCCTTTATTCACCCCTCCCTCAACCCCACAGCACTGCTGTATATATCCGTAACGTATTTATACTAATGTCTGTCTCCCCATCTAGGCTCTAAGTTTGTTAGCAGGAAGGGAGAGGAATTCAAACTCCTCTTCATTCCACCTAAACCCATGTCTCCCCCAGACATTCTCATCTCAGTTAATTACACCACAATCTTTCTTATTCCAGAAGTTCACAGACTTCAATGTCATCCTTGACTCTTTGCTATCATTCAACTCTCACATTCTGCCTACTTCCCAATCCTGCCAGTTTTTTCTGCATAACATCTATTAGATCATCCCTTCTCCCTCCATCTAAACTGCTTCCACCCTGGTATGGTCTTGCCACAGCTGGACTTTTGCATTAGCCTTCTTGTTGTTCTCCCAGCCTCCATCCTCTGCCCTTGCCAAACTATAGCCCAGGTTGCTGCATGTATCATTTTTCTGAGACTTTGATCAGCTCTCATCTCTCCTTTCCCCAACTATCACATCTATCAGCTGTTCAGTTGTACTCTCCCAGGTGTTTAGTACAGTGCTCTGCTCACAGTAAGTGCTCAATAAATTGATTAGCTATGGGGCTCTATAGTTGTAGTCTCCTGTTTCATTTGCATGGAATCTTCCCCACTCAACGGCCATGTTTTTAATGGTATTTGTTAAGCGCTTACTTTGTAACCAAGCACTCTTCTAAGCACTCATGTAGTTACAAAGTAATCAAGTTGAACACAGTCCATGTCCCACATGGGGCTCACAGTCTTAATCCCCATTTTATAGATGAGGTAACTGAAGCACAGAGAAGTTAAATGACTTGCCCAAGGTCACACAGCAGACAAGTGGCAGAACTCAGATTAGAACTCAGGTCCTTCTGACTCCCAGGCCTGTGCTCTATCCTCTGGCAGATTTGAGCAGGGAGTGATTTCCAGGCAATGGTACACAGTGAGTGAGGAGCAGAAGGTGGGAAAGTCAACTGTAAGGTACAGGTAGTTGACCTTGGAAGGAATGAAGAATGGGGGTTGGGGTGAGGTTGGTGCAGAGGGCTGTCCATAAGAAGTACATGCCCATCAATAGCAACAAGGAAGGAAATCATCTCTTCCATTATGTTTTTTCTTCTTTTTATATGAAGTGCCAGAAATATAAGTGAATATTCATTTTCTGTATAGGATTTTTCAAAATGGAACTTTGGCCTTTCCACTAGTAAAAGCGTACCATCAGTAGTCTTTTTTTTCCATGAATCCTGTATTTTTGT
Source organism: Ornithorhynchus anatinus (assembly GCF_004115215.2). Classification (NCBI taxonomy): domain Eukaryota; kingdom Metazoa; phylum Chordata; class Mammalia; order Monotremata; family Ornithorhynchidae; genus Ornithorhynchus; species Ornithorhynchus anatinus. The sequence goes on along the minus strand of NC_041728.1, from coordinate 45,505,853 downwards.
AGTCCCGGTAAATCTCAAATCCCAAAAACAGATTTTCTTGATAAATGTAAGGCTGAAAAATAGCCTACATGGAGTTAGACCATGTTTGGTGCTGATTCTCAGGTACCAAACCATTGATTACTGGAATTTTCAGTTATTGCCATGTCCAATAAAATTTTTACGTTTATAGTCAATGTCACCATTTCCATTATGAACCTCATTGTTTTAAGGTTATATAAATTGTCTATATCACCCAATTCAGGACAAAATCTGTCAGATAATCCAGAAAGGTGTGAATTGATCATATGTTCTTTAAGGTAAACAAATAAGGCTTGGAATTAAAATAATATTTTTATGACCAATATTAAATCTACAAAATAGGCCAACTTTTCCCACAGGCAGGAACTCTGTGACTGGATTAGGAGTCATCAGGAATAGAGTGCTTAACCAAAGGGTGGGTTTCAAAGGAAGGAATGACAAGTCAAAATGAGGGGATCTGCTGGGAAGATTCTAAGTGGCAGGAATGGTACTCATGAAATTGATTCTAAATTATGTCAAATAATTATCTGATGGAACTCCTGTGGAATTTGACTTTTAAATTATTAGGGCACTACTCAATTAGACTTACTTTAATTTACTACTTGATTTTGTGGCATCAGCAAGCATTTACTTGTCCTAAAGTAACCTTGGAAGCAAATTGGTGGCCATTGTATTTTGATGCACACATGCTAGCTAGACAGCACTGGGTGCTCAACTACCTTTACTCTTACTCATGGCACAGACAAATGATCATTCTGTAATGACATTTTAGTGATTATTGAAGACATCCCTAAAGGACTCCATAGCAGTAATTTTGTCTAGTGATCATCGAGGCAGAGGAACTCTTAGAGGTGTTAATTCCCATCCTGCAGATCTGACAGGGAAGGGTGGGCCATAAAAGAGAAGGATCTATGTTTTGTATTTTTGTATGTGTGTGTGTGCATAGTCCTCTCATGCTGTCCTCTTTAGAGTCTCTGGAGGTCTGTAATGCCCTCTAGGGATAATCTGCTCCAGTTGAGGTTATGAAGTGCTGACAATCACCCGGCTGATAACACCTTACCAGTGGAAGTCAGGATCCATTTTTTAGGATTTTGTTTGTTTTTTTTTAAATGTATTTAAATGTTTATATGTGCTATACACAGAGAAGTTAGGTGACTTGCCCAAGATCACTCACAGCATAAAAGCAATGGAGCCAGGATTTAGAGCCCAGGTCCTTCTGAATCCCAGGCCTGTGCTCTATCCACTAGATGATGCTGCTTCTCTTAGATATGTTTGGGCACCCTAATTTTGAAATTTTTTTTAATGATATTTGTTAAGCATTATATGCTAAGCTCTGGTCTAAGCACTGGGATAGATACAAGTGAATTAGGTTGGACACAGTCTCTATCCTGCAGGGGCCTCAGAGTCTAAGTAGGAGGGAGAACTAGGACACAGAGAAGTTAAGTAATTGTCCATGGTCACACAGCAAGCATTTAGAAGAGTGGGGATTAGAACCCAGGTCCTCTGACTCCCAGGCCATGCTTTTTCCACTAAACCATGATGCTTCTCAAATTCTCACTGAATAAGAGCCAAGTAATAGAAGAAAAGTCATTATCTCAGAGAGGCATTGTGGCCTCGTGGAAAGAGCATGGGCCTGGGAGACAGAGGACCTGGGTTCTAATCCCAGCTCTGTCATATATCAGTGGTGTGTGGTGTCATGTCTCTCTGCTTAGGTTACCTATCTGTAAAATGAGATTCAATCCTATTCCCTTCTACTCAGTTCCTGTCCCACAAGGGGCTCACAGTGAGCATTACTTCCAGAGATGGGTTATCCGGGTTATGAGGCTATAGGAAGATGTACAGCACTCAGAGTAAAGTTTGGGGCTTCTCCAGAAAATTTTAAAGCCTCTGTAAATGTACTACTCATTTAGAATGTTACTTGTTTGGTTTACAAGATGACTCTTTTCCTGTATTGAGCCTGGTCATAGTCTGTTAGCTAGAATTCTCTCAGGATTTTTCTAGGTTTTTGGACAACTTTACATAAATGTATTGGGACTGACCTGGGCAACTGGTCAATTTTTCATTAAAATATCCCCAGTTGCTCTTGTTCACCTCAAATACTCCCAAACACAGTGGGGCCTGTTGAATTTGTACTGCAGTTCGGGCTCAGTTTAGACCCCTCAGCATTCTGGGACTTGCAGGATGGCATCCCAGACCGCTGGGGAGTTCTCCTCTCCCACCTTATTCTTATGTTTGCTAAGTGAGAAGGGGAAAGGGATATAAGATTATGATAGCTGCTCAATGTCCCCAGTTTTCAACAAAAAAATTCAGTAAACCTACTTATACTTTAGCTACCTTCCATCGGGATTTCTATTGCCAAGCGATAATCTCAAAATGTATCCATATTCTGCTAAGCTAGAGGTGGCAATCAAGTTATGATCTCATTCCCACTGTAGCTATTCCTATTTAGTCAGTATCTTTGATTTAATACACACTTTAGTCTTTATCTTCAATTTTGCTTTTGTATAGAAAAGCTGGCTCCTGAAATATTCTTTACTGGTATCCCCTCCCCATCACGTTTGTAGTTAGAAGAAATATACAGGACCTTCTGCATACTTTATCCTGACACTTTTAAAAGACAATGAATCAAACTCTGCCAATTATTCCATTTTTGCACGTTGTAGTCAAGGCCTTAATGCAATCTCCTCAAACTCACTGAATGTTTTCTAGCCTGCATAAGTGAATGTCCAGCCTTTTTTTGAGGATGCCATTATGCCATTCCTTCCTTCTGTACCTCCTTATCAGCAGGTAAGGAAACTGAGGTATCAATTTGTAGCCAAAGAGTTTTCCCCAACAGCAGAAGCAGGATAATGTACTCAATTTTATAAACCACAGTTTACTTCCCTTTAGGCTTCTTTACTTGTAGGTTTATGCTTATTTTAAGGGCTGGCTTTAATGATTTAAGAAAAACACAGGTTCCTATCCCTCTCCCTTCATCACACCAAATATCTGTAGTCTGGAAGATTTGGAGGGGAAGGACTTTCAGGCTTGTAACAAGGTACAGTTAGGTAACCTTGGGAGCAGTGGAGAGTGTATGTTGGAGTGTAGCAAGGACAAAGGGTTGATGCTTCAGAAACATGCATCCTCCAAAAAATTATTGGATTAGATGAACAATGGTGAAGCCTGTTGATACCATGCATGGCTTTAGTTTGCTTCTCCATTACATTTGTATGGAGATTTGGTGTCCTTTGATCCTTCTGGTCACGTCCTCTTATTGTTGGGTTCCACTGGTTTATCTTCCAGGGGAAAAAAATGGGCCAGGAATTCTGGAGACATTATTAATATTATGATTATTATTACTATTTATTATTATTAAGCACTTAATATGTATCGTGCACTGAGGACAGTCAATCATATTTATTGAGCACTTACTGTGCACGGGGCACTGTTCTAAGCCCTTGGGAGGGTACAGTAAAACAGACGCAATCTCTGTCCCCAAGAGGTTTACAGTCTTGAGGGACAAGAGGTTAATCAGGTTGGACATGTAATCCCTGTTCTACATGGGGCTCACATTCTAAGTAGGAGGGAGAACAGGTATTGAATCCACATTTTACAGTGGAGGAAACTGAGGCACAGAGAAGTTAAGTGATTTGCCCAACATCATACAGCAGGGAAGTGGCAGAGCCAGATTTCGAATCCAGGTTCTCAGGGTCTTAGGCCCTTGCTTTTCCCACTAGGCCACACTGTTCTTTTGCCTTTCTGAGTTAGGAAATTAGAACAGCCCCCAAGTCCTACATAAATAATGTTGTCTCAAATGTTCTATCACTGTCCATTGTGGTAGAGCTGTAGGGAGACCAACTAATCCTTCCTTGAACAAAAGCTGTTTAAATTCCAACTGTGATGGGACTACCTAATTAGCCACTCTTTTGGTCCACTGGGGGAGATTTGTAATTGCCCACATTGGATTCCTGCAGATGACTAGAGTTCTCTCTAGTCTATGTTTTCGATTAAAAGGAAACAGTGACCTTATTTAACCTTTTCTCCAAACCTGCCTCCCAATGAATTTGGTCTCCCTCAGGAATTGTGTTTTCCCAATTATAATATAGTTTTCCCTAACAACATACATTTGGTTGGAGTTATACTATGTTGCATGTTACAAGCCTAGAATTTCACTTGTATTATATAGTGTATGTGAAAAGCATCATTTCCACCTTTGCCATTGCCTTACAAACAAGTGGAATGATAGATTTGTATTGTATCTGTTTGTGATGATGGTGAGGGAAACAGTGATAGCAGCTCCTACACCTGAATGGAGGAGAGGAGGAGAATTGTCCTTTGTTTTCAAAGATGACACTACTTAGGCAAAATCCTATTCATGCAGATGGGTGTGACTGATGAATTGAGACAATTTTAGGAGTGGTAAAGGTGGAACAAGCCTGAGTCACAGAATAGACATTTGGAACACTCTGCCCCTGGAAAATTGTATGTTGGGGGTGAGGGGGAGAGAAAGAGAGAGAGAGAATGAATCTGTGTGCTTATGTGTGTAAATCTAAGGTACAACATTTGTTAATCAATTACATTTTAGTGCTTACTGAATGCCAAGCACTGTATTAAGTGTTTGGGAGAGTACAATACAATAGAATAGGTAGCTACTCTACCTACTAGCTATTCCCCATACAAAATGGGGAGGCAGACATTAAAATAAATTACAGATGAATATGTACATCAGTGATGTAGGGCTAAGGGAGGGGTAAATATCAAGTGCTTAAGGAGTACAGACCCAATGGCAGAGGGGACACAGAAAAGAGGGTGAATAGGGTAAGTCAGAGCTTATTCCGGCAGGGCCTCTTGGAGATGTGATTTTCCTAGGGCTTTGAAGGTGGGGAGAGTGGTGGTCTATTGGATGAGTGGTGGTCTATTGGATATGAAGTAGGAGGGACTTCCAAGACAGAGGGAGAATGTGGGCAAGGGGTTGGTGGTGGGAAAGATGAGAATAGGGGTCCAGTTAGGAGGGTGGCATTAGAGAAGTGAAGTGTGCAGGTTGGGTTGTAATAGATCAGCGAGGTAACATAAAAGGGGGAGAACTCTTTGAGTGCTTTAAGCCTCATAAATTTGTACGTATGTACGCTCAGTTCTTTAATAGGTTAGAATATTGGAGAATTAATGAATGTTCTTTAGACAGTGCTTGCAAGCATATTTTGAAAGCATTTCGGTCCAGCCCTGTTTTCCTTTAGATATTGATTGGGAAAAATATAAGAAAGGGACCTTGAACTCCAGTGTGACTGGCCAAACCATCGAGGTGTTGCCTTTGCATCTTGGTGAACTTTTCTGGACAGTGAAACCTGTACAGTAGTAATGGTAGTAGTAGTATTAATAGTCCCTAATTTCACTACACCACTCAATTTTTTGAAAGGACTACTGTACTGAGTTCTCTCATCCCTAGGACAACAACAACCACTAGAGAGCAGTAGAGAACAAATATAGTTCAGAGCCATGATGGGTGTCCTTTTGTCCTCATTGCTTGCTTTAGACATAGGAAGCATCCCCCGTAGACCTAGGATCTCGATGTTCTTAACCTAAATAAATTAATAACTATAAAACACCTCAATCAAAATGAATTACCCAAAGAAGTTACTAGAAATAGGTCTCCAAACACCCAATTCTCACTGCCTGGTGTGGTTCAAATGAACTGATAGCTGATCTTTCTGCCATATTCATATGTCATATTAAATCATATTCACAAGTGTCGAGGAATCAGTTGATGGGAAAAATAAAAAAGTACACATAAATATATATGTAACTTCTTGATTTTTTCCACTAATTGCCTTTTCCAACAGACCATATGACACTTGTGAATATGATTTTATATTTACATATTATATGTTTATAAATATTTATATATTATAAACATATATATTTTTCCCGTTCAATTTGTTGTCCCCAAGCGTCTCCCAAAGGGTGATTTTTCTTTCCTTCTCAACAGGTGCTTAGTACAGCTTTGCACACTGTAAACCCTCAAGACAATTGAGTCTGTAATTCTTCACAAAGCAAATATCCCAAGACAAAAAGCAACTAAGACCAAAGAACTCACCAAGTGACTTGATAGACCCCCTCCACGATGCTGAAATCTAATGATGCATAGATGAATAAGGGAACATAAATGAGAGAAATCAAGGTTCTAAAATTGACTACACCGCATACATAAGAATAATGCAGCCATTCCGTAAAAGGTCTTTTTAATGTGTATTTATTTTACTGGTTGTTTTTTTTAATGGAGATTAGGAGGACAGATCGATGTTCCCATCACAGAGAAAGTGCCTTTTAAGTGGAAAGCATTTTTCAGATGCTCTTCCAGCACTACTGCAGATGACATCACTAGAAGAGGGATTGTTTAACTAAAGGGGATCATTAGCTGCTGTTAGGAAATCTCGACACTGAACATGCAATTTGTCTACAAGAGACTGTCCAATCTCTTAAAAAATGTGTTAAACATACCTACAATTCCACCAAAGGTGCTTGACAAACATAAGGCTTGACTTTTATACAAAAAGAAGACTCTCTCTCTCTCTCTTACTTCCATGAGACAGTTAAAGGGAACCTAACTTTTCACTAGAACATCTCTCATAGCTGCTTACCTTTTTTTTTTCCCTCTCCATCAGTCTTTCTGTGTTTACTTGTTCCCTCTGTTTATCCTCTGGCTTTAAGCAAGTATCCAGAAGTTGGTCTTTGTTTAAAAAAAAAACAAGGCTCAAAGCTCATATTGAACTATGAGCTTATGCCCATGAACAGATTGAACAATATAATAGATTTGGCTTGAGAGGGAACATTCTTTAAAAACAACCAACTTAAGTTTGTAGGCCTGTACCTTATGGACCAACTTGAGAACTTAACTTTATAAAGAGTTGACTTTTAGTAGGTGAAGTTCCTGTCAATAAGATTTTGTCTATGGGTGAGAATGTGGCTGAAATGATGGTATCTTCTGTATTGTATACAATTATAATTAGGCATTTTTTCTGGCCCATTGCTTAATAAGGGGTGAGTGGTACATTCTGAAATAGGGTTGGTCAGACTTCTAGGTTACTAGCAAGAGGCGGTCCAAACAATACCAGCTTGCTTACAGGAAATTCATTTAGGGTTGGTGTCCAGCTGTCAGTAGATCATGCCCATTACCCAGTCCTACTTATACTGTGAAGCTATGTGGAACAGAGACTCTGTCCAACCTGATTATCTTATATCTCCCTAGAGCTTAATACTGTGTTTGACCCAGTAAGTGCTTAACAAGTACCATAATTTTTATGCATTTAACTTTTTTTGTTTTGTTTTCAGGAGGAGTGGTAGGTTGTGCCCAAGGCTACCTGCCTGAGGTGGAGAAAAATTCCTCATAGTAATAATAATAATATTGGTATTTGTTAAGTTCTTACTATGTGCACTAGGTGCTGGAGTAGATACAGGGTAATCAGGTTGTCCCACGTGAATCTCACAGTTAATCCCCATTTTACAGATGAGTTAACTGAGGCACAGAGAAGTGAAGTGACTTGCCCACAGTCACACAGCTGACAAGTGGCTGAGCCAGGAGTCGAACCTATGACCTCGGACTCCAAAGCCCAGGCTCTTTCCACTGAGCCACGCTGCTTCCTCATCCTCCCATACTATATGATATCAGTATTACAGTACATTCAAATTCCCAAACCTAAAACACTTTTCCAGTAGGGCTTCTAGACACTGGACCCTTCCTTCAGTACCACTGTGCTTCCCTCCCAAGTCCCTGTTTCTCTCCCTCTCTCTCTCTCTTTCTCTCTCTGTCTCTCTCTCTTCCCCCACCCCCACCTCCCCCCCTTTTCAATTTGGTCTGGAGGTTTTTACATATCAGCCACTACCCTTACTGCACCACAATCCACTTTGACAGTGGGCCCTGAGGTGGTTGCCTCGGTTCCTTACTGTCTACGAATGACTCTGCCCTTGGCCATCAATGCTCATTATAGTAAGGAAGCGGATGAAGTCTCTAATGTGGACATATCATCTGTCAGCTCTCCTAAGTAGCAGGCCCTTTCACAAGCTGTTCCATAATCCATTGTTGAGTGTGACATTCCTGTATCCAAAGAAAGAGCTGGGGTTTTTATGTAGCTAGAAATGAAAACTTTTGCCATCTAGGAGAGTGTGTCCTTTCCAGAGAAGCTGAAAATATTGTTTCCAGTACAGTAGGTGTATTTTATGAGAAACAGTATGGTCTACTGGAAAGAGCAAAGTCCTGGGATTGAAAGGACCTGGGTTCTAATGTTTGGCCCTGCCACTTGAGTGACCTTAGTTGAGTCACTTAACTTCTCTGGGCCTCGTTTCTTCATCTATTAAATGGGATTCAGTACCTATTCTCTTTCCTCCATTAAACTGTGAGTCCCATATGGGACAGGGACTGTGTCCAAACTAATTTCCTTAAATCTATGCCAGCACTTAGTGTGGTGTTTGGTACATAGTAAGTGCTTAACAAGTACCATGATGATCATTTTATCCAAGTCCTTGAGAAATTTGCATGGTGCATGCAGTGAAAATGTACATAATCAATGCAAGTCGGATCCAAGTACAAAATAGTTTCCTGTGAATTTATTAGAGGTCAGTGTCATGGAGCAGTAGTAGTGGTGGCAATAGTAGGAGGAGAGGAGTGATATTTATTGAGCAAGGCCTCCAGACCTGGGAGTCAGAAGGACCTGGGTTCTAAACTCTGCTCCTCTACTTGTCTGCTCAGTGACATTGGGCAAGTCACTTGCCTTTTCTGTGTCTGAGTTATTTCTTTAAAATGGGGATTAAGACTGTGAGACCCATGTGGGACAGGGTCTGTGTCAACCTGATTACCTCATATCTATCCCACTGCTTAGTACAGTGCCTGGCACATACCATAAAGTCAGTACAGTACAATATATTGTAATAAACTTGGGAAAGCTAAAGCAGAAGCACAAGACACATACCTTGCCCAGAAGGAGCTAATATTTAGATGAAGAAGACAGGCAAAAAATATTTACCTCAGTGGAATGAGAACAAAGGTTCAAAGACTTTCAAGAATGGCTGACAGTTTTATAAAAGACCAGATTATAAAAAACCTTTTTAAATAACTGGTACATTTTTAAGGTGAAAGGTTACTGCAGAGCAGTGGAAATACCAAACTGAAATATTGCCAAAAGCTACCCCCACCCAATTTACACTCTAGAATTTAGAGTATATGAAGGGCCAGATTTGGAAAAATGCTCTGAAAATTTGGCCTGGGTTATGAGTGAGGAGGCAGAGCTATTTTCTTCACCCCTGACTTTTAAAACATTTATCTCTGAGCATTTTATATTGATCCTTCTCTCTCCTCCCCACCTTAAGGCACTCAAATATTAAAAAAGCTACAAAATGGTATGCTTTATTCTTGACACAATAGTGATGCTTTTATAACTAAAACACAGAGAATTGGATCCTTGCTGGAGAGAACCACTTAGAAACAAAAATGCATCTGAGTGCAGACTGTGTATATGTAATAATCTCCGTGTCAAAATTGACGCTGAAATCCCATTGAAAATTAAAAATATAAAAACAGGCTGGGGAAACCATTTAAGATTAAACAGGAAGAGCCTCCCCCTGACCACAAGTCTCGACCCATCTTTACAACTGAAGTAATGACCAGACTATTTTTAGGTTCCTGAAATGTTCAGCTAAGAATGTTTATACTGGTACTGGTGAAGTGGAACCAAGCATGGCAAGATCACCAAAGAGAAGATTTTCTTTCAGGAACTGTCTGAACATCCTCTAGTAATAGAGTACAGTTTTGTTGCAAAGTCTGCTGGCTTTCAGGCCTAGCAGCACTAGATTTAGCTAAACAGAGCCCTGGCACTTCTGGGAGGATTGCACTGCTGCTCCCATAATGCTTTACCCAGCAGCTCGAACCTTAGATCCCCTACTGTAGCACCTTAAATGAGGCTAATGAACCCAAACATCTTCTGGCTTGCAAGTTATTGTTTTAGAATCCCTGGCGAAGTCCAAGCATGAAGCCAGAGGAGGAGAAGGAAGGCCTATAAGTGCTATCACAGCATCTGGTGAGAGAACAAAGGAGACACTGTTAGTTAAGCAGGGCTTTTGAACTAGTCATTTAATAAGTAGGCACATTTTGTTTCAATCGATATTTGAACATCCATTTCCCAGCTGGGCAGTCTATAACAAATTTCTGGCCCAGGTACTATCCCTCAATATGAAGCATGATAGTAGGAATATTAATGTTGCCCATTGGAGTCCAGTGGGTGCAACTGAAAGTTCTTGGGAAAGCTGATCAAAGATGAGAGAGCCTTAAAATAGTCAGGAAAAGATGATGAATGTGCTCTTCATAGCACATATAATGATGAGGTGAGTAACATTTACTGTCTAATTGATGTGCTTCACTGTACTAAATGCATGGGAAGTGCAAAAGAACATTTAAAGCTCCTTGTGGACAAGGACAGGTCTATCAATTCTATTGTACTCTCCCAAGAGTTTAGTACAGTGCTCTGCACTCAGTAATCTTTCATTAAATGATTGATGGATTGTCACTTTCCTGCCCACACGGAGTTTATACTCAGAATCCAAGTCTGAAGTTTTAGACCCTCAGCATATAGAAACAATGGATTTCAATCTTTCTCATTTGGCTCCTCTCTCTCAGTTATCCCTACGTTCTTCCCCATCAGCTCAAGAACCCACAAATGATAGTTCACTCTCACCTACATTTTGGTCACTTTATCACCCACCCCTTGATGCTTTTCTCCTAAAATTCCTCCCCATCCTTTTCAAGGCATGTTTTGGGCAGAGGAATTCTGAAAAGTTAAGGACAGGCCCACACTCATGCAGCTAACAGGTGATAGAGCTAGGATTAGAACCCAGCCCTCCTGACTCCCAGACTTGTGTTCTTCCCACTAGGCCCTGCTCCATCTGTAATTTCCATGTGATTGGGGATTGTTTTTCTTTTAAGGATCAAGTCCACTAAGGCCAGAGTGATATGGAGAGTCAGACCACTCCCTTAAGTACCCCCTGGCACAAGGATCCCTAGCCTTAAAAGAGAATAATGCTGCTTCTTTAGGGATAATCTGAGTTCCTTGTTGCTCACTAAACTGCCTGAATTCCATGTTCATGCATTTTTTAAATGTTAATTATTAAGTGCTGCCTATGTGCCATCAAGGGGAAACATTCTCCTGCATATGTCTGAATTTGTTCGGGGCAAAACCCAAATCTTGATGGTGAAAATACAACTCACTTGAATTCTATGTTACCCTAGTCAACAGTTTTCAGTCACTCAGGCATTTTCCTCTAAGACTCTCTGCCTCTCTCTAAACATCTGGGCATGAAACGGTTTAGGATTTTTTTAAAAAAGACCTATCTGAAATGTTCTCCCCCCTCCCCCCTGCCACTTTTAAATGTAGTTTTAAATGAGCAAACACCAAAACATGTCACTGAAGTTTAAACAAAAATTAAAAAGCTGGGCTAAGAATGTTCATATTTAATTATGGCTTCACATAATTAAGTGTGGCAATCTGGTGATAAAACCTTTAAGTAATGACTCATAAAGAGATAAAAATGGAGCATGTGTTTAATCAGTTCACAGCCTTCTCCAGAAGCTGGCAGAGCTCAGGTGCTAATGAGACATCTGTTGCTTAGGACACTGGAGAAAATATGCAAATCAGTTAGGGTAAAAAAAGTGTTAGTTATACAAGACAGATGTACTTGCCAAGAAGATTATCGGAAATCTTAAAGTTTGAGATGATTTTCAAGCAGGGAACCTGTCTACCAAACCAACACTGTTGTATTGTACTCTCCTAAATTCTTATTATAGTCCTCTAGGATATAAATTCAATTTGGGCAGGGAACCTTTCTGCTAATTCTATTGTATTGTACTCTCCCACGTGCTTAGTACAGTGCTCTACAGATAGTAAATGCTCAATAAATATCATTGACTGATTGCTCTGCATAGAATAAATGCTCAGTAAATGCCAGTAATTGACTGAACAAGTGCTACTTGTCTGCTGTGTAACCTTGGACAGGTCACTTCTCTGTGCCTGACTTTTCTCATCTTTAAAATGGGGATTAAATTCTCCTCACTTCTACCTAGACTGCAAGATCAATGTGAGACAGGGACTGTAAACAACTTGGTAACCTTGTATCTACTCTAGTGCTTAGAACAGTGTTTGGCATGTAGAAAGTGTTTGACAAATACCATTTTAAAAAAATATTATTTTTTGGTATTCTTTCTCACTCTCACCCTGATCCTGATCCAGGCTACTTAGAAAATGCAGTGGAGGGATAGATAAGGCAGATGTGCTTAATAAATTCAGCTCCTAATACTTCATTGGCTCCCTAAATTTCCAGCTGTGCTTTTCTCTATGGCACAGGTTTCATCAAGGGCATTTATGATGCATCTTTAACATCAAGCAGTAACACTTCATCGTTCATTCATTCAATCACATTTATTGAGTGCCTATTGCTTGCGAAGCACTGTACTAAGTGCTCGGAGAGTACAGACAATAACAGACACATTCCCTGCCCACAACGAACTCACAGTCTCAATAATGAACTCCTAGAGCAGTTACTCCACCAACACTAGGGCAAATAACCAACATCTTACCCCACCAACACTTAGCCTTGTACCTGCGACTCTATAGGCATTTCCAAAAAAAAAAAAAAAGAAACATTAACATTATAATAAGCACCAATTGCCATTAAGCATCAATTTATAATAATAATAATTATGGTATTTGTTAAATGCTTACTATGTGCCAGGCACTGTGTTAAGCGCTGGGTGGATACAAGCAAATCGAGTTGAACATAGTCTCTGTCTCATATGGGGCTCATAGTCTCAATCCCCATTTACAGATGAGGTAATTGAGGCTCAGAGAAGCAAAGTGATTTTCCCAAGTTCACACAGCCAATGAGTGGAGGAAATGGGATTAGAAATCATAACCTTCTGACTTCCAGGCCAGTGCTCTACCCACTGCTCCATGCTGCTTTTCACACAATCACTATAATTAAATTGAATATTAATACAAATGATTAGTGATTATTAGTGTTTTTTATGGTATGTATTAATTGCTTAACTATGTGTCAAGCTTTCTTCTAAGCACTGGGGTGGATACAAGTTAATTGGATTGGTCATAGTCCCTATCCTACAAGGCAGCCCACAGTCTCACTTGGAGGGAGAACAGGTATTGATATCCCATTTTACAGATGAGGAAACTAAGGCACAAAGAAGTTAAGTCACTTGCCCAAGGTCATTGTATAAACTATGAAGCACTACTAAGACAGTATAAGTGATAATGAATAAAGTGATGTTAAATCAGTTACTGATTGTAACATTACTAAATAATAACTGAGATTTATCAGTTACCATAAATTTTTGCTTATTGATCAATATTACAATGTAATTGATTATTAACATCATTGATTAAAGTGATTGCAAGTGCATTAATAATCAAGAATTAATAGACTAAACCAATAATTGGTTAACAGGTTAATAAGGAGCAATTATTCATTAACTATTCACCATTACTTATTTTTAAGCATTAATTAATGAGAAGCAGCTTGACCTAGGAAGCAGCACAGCCTAGTGAAATAAACTCGAGCCTAAGGAGTCAGAAGATCTGGGTTCTAATCCATGGCATAGTGGATAGAGCACAGGACTGGGAGTCAGAAGGTCATGGTTTGTAATCCTGGCTCCAAAACCTGTTTGCTGTGTGACCTTGGGCAAATCACTTCATTTCTCTGGGCCTCGATTACCGCATCTGTAAAATGGGGATTGAGACTGTGAGCGCCATATGGGACAGGGACTGTGTCCAACTCACTTTGCTTGAATTCACCCCAGTGCTTTGTACAGTGTCTGGCACATAGTAAGTGCTTAACAAACGCCATCATCATTAATCCCAGCTCTGCCACTTGCCTGCTGTATGACCTTGGGCAAATCACTTAACTTCTCTGTTCCTCAGTTTCCTCAATGGAGATTCAGTGCCTCTCCTCCCAGCCACTTAGACTGTGAGCCCCCTGTGGGATAGCAACGGCATCCAATTTCATTGTATTGATTCTACCCTAGTACTTAGTACACTGCTTGGCACAAAGTAAGTGCTTAACAAAAGGTTTCATCAGGGAAGACTTTATGAATGTAATATTCATTCATTGAATCATATTTATTGAGTGCTTATTGTATGCAGAGCACTGTGCTAAGCGCTTGGGAAGTACAATTCAGCAACAGAGACCATCCCGGCCCACAGTGGGCTCACAGCCTAGAAAATGATAATGGTATTTAAGTGTTTACTATGTGCCAAACACTCTTCTAAGCGCTGGTGTAGATACAAGGTAATCAGTTTGTTCCACATGGGGCTCACAGGCTTCATCTACATTTTACAGATGAGGTAACTGAGGCACAGAGAAGTTAAGTGATTTGCCCAAAGTCACTCAGTTGAAAAGTGTCAGGTTCAGGATTAAAACCCATAATCTATGACTCCCAAACCCGTGTTCTTTCCACTAAACCACACTGTAATATGATTTTAGTTCAAACTTGGAGATGGGGAAAGCATTAGTCTCTCCGGTCTGAAAGAGGAGGGAGTTCCAGGAAGAAGAGGGGTCTTTGAGAATGGAGTTGATGGCAAGAGAAACAAGATCGAGGCAGAGGAAGTAGGTAGGTGTTAGAGGAGAAAAGTTTGTGAGCTGAGTTTTAATAATAATGGTATTTGTTAAGTGTTTACTATGTGTCAAGCACTGTTCAAAGCACTGGGGGAGATACAAGGTAATCAGTCATCCCACGTGATGCTCACAGTCTATCCCCATTTTACAGATGAGGTAATTGAGGCACAGGGAAGTAGAGTGACTTGCCCAAAGTCACACAGCAGACAAGTGTCAGGATTAGAACCCATGACCTCTGACTCCCAAGTCCGTGCTCTTTCCACTAAACCATGCTGCTTTGAGTTTTAGGGGTAGAGAACTGAGGGACAGCTGATTGAGTACCTTAAAGCCAATGGTGAGTACTTTCTGCTTGAGGTGGAGACCAATGGGCAACCATTGGAAGTTATTCAAGAGTGAGGAGACCTGCCCCATATGAAATATGGAATGGAGGGCAGAATGGCTGGATGAAGGGAGGTCAGCAAGGAAGTTGATACAATAGTTGAGGCGAATATGACCTGTTCTTGAACAATCATGGTAGCAGAACTGAATGTGTGAGTTGAATGAGAGAGAAATTTAGGATTAGGATGGAGTAAAAGCCATTGAATTGGGCAAGAAGGAAGTCATTGGTGACTTTGGAGAGGGCCATTTCCATAGAGTGGAGGGAGCAGAATTAAAGAAGAGGAAGTAAAGGAAGCACATGTAAATATCTTGTCCACCGTCCACTGCAATATCCTATCATCATGAACTTTAAGCTCTCTCATTATTACTATTATTATTATTGTTGTTGTTGTTGTTGTTATTGTATTTGTTAAGCACTTACTATGTGTCAAACACTGTTCTAAGCACTGAGGTTGATACAAGTTAATCAAGTTGGACTGAGTCCAATTGGGACAGGGACTGTGCCCAACTTGATTATCTTGTATCTACCCCAGGGCTTACCACAGTGCTTTGCACATAGTTGATATTTAACAAATACCACTATCATTTTTATTATTACCACGATCATTATTTGGTCTTTAGAGTGTCCTCTAAGGTGACACAATGGTAGTAGAATCATTGAAATAAACATTCTTCAGGACTTTTGCAGGAAAAAATGCTTCTCTCCTTGGGTGAGTGACTCTTTGCAAATCTGGAATGGCCAATTAAAATTTTACTGGCTGGTGAAAACCCTGTGGATGGTGGGTAGGCTTAGAGAATTTGGGAAAATCATCCACTCCTTCATTTGAATTGACTCTTTTTGTATTTGTAAAAACTCCAACCTCTTTCTGATACATTGTTCTATTATCTTAAGTTGAAATGTATTCAAAGAAGCTTATTTTCATCATTTTGTTATTATTAACAGATGAAAATAAAATGAAACCTCTTTCCCTCTATAAAGGTAGTTTATAGGCAAATGAAAAAAAGAAAACAAGTTAGTAATATATAACCACTTTAGTATAAGCATGCAGATGATATATTAGTATTGTAAAGGAGAAATTTAAATCAATATAATAAATTAATTCAGTGGGGATATCAGAATGCATGACACATCACCGATGGAAGCTATAATGACCATTAGGGAAGATGATTGTCTTTCACAGTTCGGGGAAAGGAGGCCTATTCACATGCCAATTCAAATTATAAATCAAATCTTAAGCTTACAGTTTAAATGTAAAATAGTCAAAACATGAGTTGATTAATCACTTAAGTTTTGTGGAGCAGTATTCTGGAAGGGGAGCTTAATCACATTAGAGCTACAATACTAAACAATGATTTTCATTTACAACTCATTAATGAAAATGAAAAAGATGTACCGAAATTGAATAAAACATTTTCCACAGAATAATATATATTTTTACAGTATGTAAAGAGAACCTTCAATTACATTTCATTGATCCAGTATTTTTACATATTTATATCTAAAATATTGCAGGCAAAGCGCCAAATATTAATAACACTGTTGCTGGCACTTTTTTTTTCACTCTCTTCCGTAGGGTGGGCTGATAAAAATAGAAATGAGATACTAAATTCAGAATAGGCAGCCATCAATATCAATAACTCAGCAGTATGATGGGATATTCTGGAAAGGAGCTCATATTCAGAATCATTTTCCATCGCAATGGTTATTGAAACCCACAACCCATTAAACCAGGTTTTAGATAGGCCACAAGAGAAAGATATGAAAAAAGACTGCAAGGATAATGATTTTTGACTTAAAACCCCAGGGTCTAGTTTAAAGAGCAATGATACTGACATTCTTATGAAAGACTAGTCTCTTTGCTACAGATACATAGAGAACCATTGTGATGCCTCCCTTTCCTTGTTTATTCCATTAAAGGCATTTTTTACCATACAGCCATTATGTACTCCTACATAATATGGATGTATCAAGAATGGGTGTAACACGGCGTATATTTTCCCATAGAATTAAATCCAATTTATTAGATTTGGTTCTCAAACCAATCAGTAATGTAATCCATCACTGATATTTCTTGAGCACTTACTGTCTGCAGACACTGTACTAACTGTCTATGAGAGTACAACAGAGCTGGTAGACACATTCCCTGCCCAAAGTGAGCTTGCAGGTTAGAGGGGAAGATAGACATTCTCATAAATTACAGATATGTATATAAGTGAGATGGGATGAGGGTGGGGTGAATACCAAGTCCAAGTATTGCCAAGATCCACCTTTCCTCTCCATCCAAACTGCTATCATGCTGGAACAAGCTCTCATAATATCCCAACTGGGTTATTTTGTCAGCCTCTTCTCAGATCTCCCTTACTCCTGTCTCTCCCCACTCCAGTCTATTCTTCATTCTGCTGCCTGGATCATCTTCCTCCAGAAATGCTCTGGGCATGTCACTCTTCTCCTCAGAAACCTCCAATGGTTGCCTATCAACCTTCGCATGAAACAAAAACTCCTCACTCTTGGTTTCAAAGCTCTCCATCACCTAGCCCCCTCCTACCTCACCTCCCTTCTCTCTTTCTACTGCTTGCCCCATACACTCCGCTCCTCTGCAGCTCACCTCCTCACTGTCCCCTGTTCACGCCTATCCTGCCGTCGACCCCGGCCCACTTCCTACCACTATCCTGGAATGCCCTCCCTCCTCACATCTGCCAAACTAACTCTCTGCCCCCTTCAAAGCCCTACTGAGAGCTCACCTCCTCCAGGAGGCCTTCCCAGACTGAGCCCCCCCTTTCCCTCTACTTTCCCTCCCCCACTCTGCCCCACCCTCTGCTCTTCCCCTCTCCTCAGTACCATGCTCATTTGTACATATTAGAGGTGTATATCTCCTTGATTCCATTTATCTTGATGATGTTGTCTTGTTTTGTTTTGCTCTGTTTTGCTTTGCTGCCTATCTCCTCTGTTTAGATGGTGAGCCCGTCATTGGGCAGGGATTGTCTCTATCTGTTGCCAAATTGTACATTCCAAGCACTTAGTACAGTGCTCTGCACATAGTAAGCGCTCAATAAATACTACTGAGTGAATGAATGAATTTATCTTGATGTTGTTTAGTTCTGTTTTGCTTTGCTGTCTCCCCCGTTTAGACTGTGAGCCCATCATTGGGCAGGGATTGTCTCTATCTGTTGCCAAATTGTAATTCCAAGTGCTTAGTACAGTGCTCTGCATATAGTAAGCACTCAATAAATACTACTGAATGAATGAAGTGCTCAAAGGGTACAGATCCACATGCTTCTTTGGGAAAGAACTCTTGGAGGAGACATGACCTTAATAGGGATTTGAATTGGGATAGAGTGGTTGTCTGTAGTATATCGAGGGGGAGGGAGTTCCAGGACAGATGAAAGATGTGTGGCATAGGGGTGAGCGATGTGAGAGATGAGATCAAGACCCATTGAATAAGCTGATGCTAGAGAGCCGACTGTGTGGGCTGGGCTGCAGTAGGAAACTAGTGAGGTAAGGTGGGAGTGAGAGAGGGAGTTGATGGAGTGCTTTAAAGCCAGTGGTAGGAGCTTCTCTTTGATGTGGAGATGAATGAGCAACTGGAGAGTGTATTTTAATGGTATTTGTTATTCATTCACTCAATCATATTTACTGAGTGCCTACCGTGTACTAAACACTGTACTAAGCACTTGTTATATGTCAGTGTTTGGGGTAGGTACAAGTTAATCAGGATGGACACAGTCCCTGTCCCATGTGGGACTCACAGCCTAGGCAGGAGGGAGAAAAGGAGGGAGAAGCAGTGTGGCTAAATGGAAACAGCACAGGCTTGGGAAGTCAGAAGATGTGGGTTCTAATCCCGCCTCTGCCACTAGTCATTGTGACCTTGGCAAGCCATTTAACTTCTCTGTGCCTCCATTACCTCATCTGTAAAATGTGGATTAAGACTATGAGCCCCATGTGGGACAAACTGATTATCTTGCATCTACTCCAGCAGTTAGAACAGTGCTTGGCACATAGTAAGTGCTTAACAAATACCATTATTTTTATTATTATTATTATTATTATTAACAGATATTGAATCTCCACTTCATAGTTGAGGAAACTGAGGCACAAAGAAATGAAGTAACTTGCCCAAGGTCACACAGAAAGCAACTGGTAATAAAAGTAATAATGTTGGTATTTGTTAAGCACTTATTGTGTGCAGAGCTCTAAGCGCTGGGGTAGATACAGGGTAATCAGGTTGTCCCAACTGAGGCTTACAGTTAATCCCCATTTTACAGATGAGGTAACTGAGGCACAGAGAAGTTAAGTGACTTGCCCACAGTCACACAGCTGCCAAGTGGCAGAGCTGGGATTAGAACTCATGACCTCTGACTCCCAAGCCCTGGCTCTTTCCACTGAGCCATGCCAGGATAAGAACGTAGGTCCTCTGGCTCCCAGGCTTATGTTTTATCCACTAGGACACACTGTTTCCCATGAGGTTCTTGATGAGTGGGGAGATGTGGACTAAATGTTTTTTTACATAAAACTGCAGTTTCTGACAGGATGCCTGGGCCCTACAAATAAATTTCACAATAAATTCCTTCGGCTTTCCTGCCCCCATTGAGCCCTTACCTTGTTCTCCTCTTCCTCTGTCTCCCCAACTCCATGCCCCTTTAATTTTTTTTTAACTTTGTTTCCCAGCTCCAAGCAGAAAGGGCAGGGGGAAGAGGCAGGGCATAATGGCAATAGCCACAACACCTTCAGCAATAGCTGTTGCCTTTGTCCTGCCCTGGTCTGAAAACTTCTCTCTGCTCCCACAGCTACAATTGGAAACAGGGAGTATGATGTCACCATGGAAGCTATCAAGAAGAGAGGAGCAGAGTGCTGGCACAAGCCTGGGGCAAAGCAGGCTTGATCCTCCAACACTTATAATCCACTTGTGGTAGTGGGTGGGGGAAGCTACTGTTTTCACTGTCTTTCAGTTTTCCTATTCAATCTACTGTCTGATCCCACTGGTTTTCAATCAGTCAATGAATCAATCTTATTTACTGAGTGCTTATTGTGTGCAGAGTACTGTACTAAGCACTTGGAAAAGTTTAATATAACAAAGTTGGTAGACACACCCCCTTCCCACAAGATCCGGCACATCATCTCCAACATCGATGCTTCTCTACCCAAACAGTTAGTACTCGGGTATAACCTCTGGTCACACCATGACTATACTTTTTTAACAGTCTCCTCACTGGTCCCCTGCTGCCAGTTTCACCCCTCTCCAATCCAGTCTATACTACCTGCTACTTCAGGGATCATCTTCCTGAATAATCACTCAACACACATCTCATCCTCTCCTCAAATCCCTCCTCTGGCTCCTGGTATCTCTCTGCCTCAAGCAGACACTCTTCACAATTAACTGTGAGCTCTCCTTCAACTCACCCCACCTAATATATTTTCATCTTTCCTCCCACATCAACTGTATCTGGCTCTTCATTCCCCAGACTCCATCCCCTTGTTCACTCTGTTCCCCTTCCCCTATTTCCCCCAACAAGCCTGCCCTGATTAATTCCTGGTACCCCTAATCACATAAACTCTTCAGCCATCTCTAGAGCTCTATGCCTACTTTTACCAACCCCAGCACTTATGTAGATATAATTATTTATTTGCATTTTTCTTTGTAAATGTTTCTGCATATACCGCCTCCATTACAACATAAGCTCCTTGTGCACAGGAAATGTCTTGTCTGCAACATAGATCTGTGTATGTTGCATTTAATGATTATGGTACTTGTTAAGTGCCTGCTTTGTGCCAAGCATTGTTGTAAGCACTGGAGTAGATACCCATTAATCAGGTTGGACCCAGTCCCTGTTCTACATGAGGCTCACATTCTAAGGGTGAGAGAGTTCATTCAATCGTATTCACTGAGCACTTACTATGTGCAACAGAGACAATCCCTGCCCAACAACGGGCTCAGTCTAAAAGGCGTTGGATTGACTCCCCATTTTACAGATGAGGTAACTGAGGCACAGAGAAGTTAAGAGAATTGCCCAAGCTCACACAGCAGACAACTGATGGAGTCATGATTAGGACCCAGGTCCTCTGACTCCCAGGCCTGTGCTTTTTCCACTAGGTCATGTTGCTTCTCACTCAATAAATGCTCAGTAAATACTATTACTAGATTTCAGTGGTGGTGCTGGACTTAATAGTAGTACTGTATATGCCTTGTAATGTTTTGGACCTGATGGTGGGACCAGGGATTATGAACCCCAAGCTACATCAACAATTAATTTGCAATAGATCTCCAGATTTTACTATTATAGGTGTTTAGAACCCAGAGTATGTCAGTACTGCAGCCTTTGGGAGTTAGTTAGTACTTGATTATTCAAACTTAGGCCTGCCAATACAAAATATTGATGAAAATATGACAGGACTAAACACTAACATCAGTCCTGAAATAGGTTTTTGTTTTGCTTGGGGCCACAATTTGCAGAATTATTCTTTCCATTTGGTCCAGTGAATTCACCTTTCATTTAAAACCACACATACTTCCTCAAAGGCAGACATAGCATGTCTTATTTTTATTATATGTTCCACAATTGCCTAGTCTAGTGCATATTAGGCATCAAATGCTGTTCATCTTGCTGATGCTGCACAGTGTCAATTCTATTCATTTTCAGAAAATATTGAATCCAGCAATGATACATTTAAATTCTAGCAACAAATGCTTTGGTCTACTTGGTAACACAAAGCCAAACAAACAAACAAAAAAAAGAAAGAGGAACAAAAAAACAATAAAAAACACCTAATATTTGTTGCCTAACATTTCTTCCCCAGTTTGCTAGTGATTTAAATAATGTAACCATTTCAGAACTGTTGATACTTTCCAAAGAACAGCACTGAGGTGACTGCTCTAAGGAAGGTTCTGAAGTTGACCCAGTCATGTAGTATACTGAATCATGTTACAACACTGACTCAACCCAGGAGCTGTAGTAAATGTTCCTCCCTCCTACATAGACTGTGAGCCCCATGTCAGACAGGGCCTGTTTCCAATCTGATTATCCTGTATCTTTCCCAGCACTTATTAGAGTGCCTGACACATAGTAAGCACTTAACATACCATTAAAAAAATGTGAATATCAACTGGACAATTCTCTAATGATGGTACTTATAAAGCACCTACTATGGGCCAACATTGTGCTAAATGAGCGCTGGTATACGCAAATTAATAGTAATGATAATGTAGGTATTTGTTAAGTGCTTACTATGTGCAGAGCACTGTTCTAAGTGCTGGGGTATATACAGGGTAATCAGGTTGTCCCACGTGAGGCTCACAGTTAATCCCCATTTTACAGATGAGGTAACTGAGGCACAGAGAAGTTAAGTGACTTGCCCACAGTCACACAAGTGGCAGATCCAGGATTTGAACCCATGACCTCTAACTCCCAAGCCCGGGCTCTTTCCACTGAGCCACGCTGCTTCCCTAGATATAGTCCCCTTCACAATCTGAGAAGGAGAACAAGTATTTTATCCCCACTTTACAAATGAGAAAGTTGAGGCACAAAGTTGTTGTCACATTCCCAAGTTTACACAGCAGGCAAGAGGTGGTGTCAGAATTAAGATATGGTTCTCCTGACACCTAGTTCTGTGTCTTCTCTCTGCTAATGTCATATTTGCATGACAATATCTTTTGGTTATTCACTTCAGTCTTATAATCTGTTTACATTTTTTTAAGAATTAAAAAAATGTCTGTATCACTAAACCTTTAGATTATTTTTTGCCCCTGCTGGAGCTTCATGTGTAAAGTGAACCTAACAGCCCTATGATTTTCAATGCAATGCTTTTACTTCTTTGGTTGAGTTTTTAGCCCTCCTAGATGTAGCTTTTAAGTAGCCTGGCTACTCCTTCCTCATAGAAAAATATACCAAGGAATTTCCAACAAATTATTTCTCTACACTAATATTGGCCTTTATGTCTAAGCCTCAGTTTCTGAAGGTTAAAGCAAATAGAGCACTGATAACCTTATGAAATAAAAAATAGCACTCTGGGTTAGTTTTTGATGACTTCACACTGACTTCTTTTAGGTCTGGGCCTCCAAAGCGATTTGTTAGGGACTACTTCCATTCACTCTTTTTTCTCAGGGTGTGGCTTCTGGCATTTGTATATAAGAAAATGTCAGTTAAATTACTTCCCATTTTTATATTTGTTATATTATGTCTTGGAGAAGCAGTGTGTCCTAATAGAAAGTGCATGGGCCTGGGAGTCAGAGGACCTGGGTTCTAATTCCAGTTCTGTGACCTCAGCCTAGTTGCTTATCTACTTTGTGTCTCAGTTACCTCATCTGTAAAATGGGGGTTAAGACTGTGAAACCTATGTGGGCCACAGACTGCGTCCAGTCTGATTAATCTGATTAGCTTGTATCTACCCCAGTGTTTAGAACAGTGTTTGACAACAGTAAGCACTAGACAAATACCTTTTTTTTAAAAAAAAAAATGTTTTATGTGTCCCTTGTATTGAATGCTCAATTCAAAATTCATTGTAAATAGCAGTCAGCATGATTAAAGAGGGCAGATGAACTGGTTAAATAAAAGTAGAACACAAAAAGAGGGTAAGTTCAATCAATAGTTAGACAAGTGAGGAGCTAATGTTACTGTCATAAGAACTTAGGTTTAGAAAGATATATTGGGATAATTGAGTAAGCGCTCAATATATGCCACTGTTTGATCAACAAGTCATTGGTATTTTTCTGCATTTACTGTGTGCAGATCATTGTCTTAAGCACTGGCAAGCAATAGTGATTTCTGAAAGTCAATTTGGTCACATAAATTGTAGGATATGAAATAGTCTAGCATTTTGAAAATCAAGGATCCAGGTTTCCATCATAGGGAATATCTTTTTGAAGAGCTAATTATCATGAAATTCTGTTTATAATATATGAAAAAAATCCTAAAACCTGTAAGCCTTATAGCACCAAGGAAAGTTAGCATTTCTTAACAGTCTTTATTTTCAAAATGGGACTGCAACTGTGAATATTCATTTTTGTATCAATATTGAGTTTCCATTACTGTTCAGAAAAAGTATTTAATGCAAGTAACTTAGGCAAGTTTAAAAACGCTTTAAAGAGAGTTATTACTTGTATACTTCTGTGAAAGAGTTGAGGATAATCTAGGAAGAATTCACTTTGGACTCCTCAGACCAATAGGACTTCATTATGCAAAGCACCATGATTCTATATGACTAAATTGACATGTAGGAAAGAATATACATTTCTCAAAATCTGGAATGTGTTTATGAAATCAATAACCTGCATTTGGGGCACTAATCTCTTTTATTAAGCCTTATGTACCTTTACCTTTAAAAAATAACTCAAGAAACCCTCTGCCCATTCATAATTTTCACTGAAGAGGGAAACAATAATAATAATGATAATTATAATAAAAATTTGTGGTGTTCCTTAAGCACTCATAAGTTCCTAAGCACTGTACTAAGAGAAGCGAAATGGCTTACTGGCAAGAACATGATCTTGAGAATCAGAGGATATGAGTTCTAATCCCAGCTCTGCTACTTTTTTGCTGTGTGACCTTGGGCAAGCCACTTAACTTCTCTGTGCCTCAATTTTAAGAATATGGGCCCTACATTTGACAACCTAATTATTTTGTATCTATCTCCATGCTTAGAAAAGTGCTTGGCACATAGTAAGCACTTAACGTATACCATTATTATTATCATTACTATGTGCTTGGGTAGATACACGATAATCAGGTCCCACATGAGATTCATAATCTAAGCAGTGGGGAGAACAGGTATTGAATCCCCATTTTGCAGATGAGGGAACTGGGGCACAGAGAAATTGAGTGACTTGTTCAAAGTTATGCAGTAGGTAAGTGCCAGGATTAGGATTAGTACCCAGGTCCTCTGATTCCCAGGCCCATGCTGTTTCCACCAGCCTACACTGCTTTCCACTTATCTATCACTTTCAAATACATCTATGGCACCACTGTATATTGGACAGATGGTTCACACTCATGGGCAGGGAACTTGCCTGCCAACTCTGTTGTCTGGCAATAATAATTAATAATAATGGCATTTGTTAAGCGCTTACTATGTGCCAACTACTGTTCTAAGCACTGGGACTCTCCCCAGGTTTTAGGACAGTATTCTGCACATAGTAAGTGCTCAATAAATATTATTGATTAAACAATTTAGTAAATGAGGTGATGAATGCAAACCAAGTAGCCATATTCATGATGAAAGCAGTTGGTTACTATTCCACTTTCTCTACTCTTGGCCCTAGCTATCTACCCATCTCATTGCTTACCAGGTTCTGAGAGCAAGCCTCATTCATTCTTACCCCCCCAACCAACTCATTCCTTGGACCCATAGTAGTTTTTCAAAAATCTCCCATTTCTGAATGTGAAGGTTGGGTCTCTGTCTCAACTAGTATATGATTTTCTTATCAGTTATGGGTCTGCCCCACCATCACCCCCCATAGGATGTGATGTTTCTATTAGATGTGTCCCTATACTTTCTCCTTGTAATTTGCTTATTATAGTCTTTGGAAATATTGCTTTAAATTTCCTTCCATTCTTCCAATTTATAGTGAGTTCAAGGACATGTTGGAAAAATGGAATTTTGGTGTTTTTGTCTTTGTAATAGCATACATAGAGAATCAAGTCCTAGCTTGAAGGATGACATTGATGACTAATCAATGGTGTTGAGTGCATTCTGTGAACAGCGCACTAAACTAAGTACTTGGGAGAGTACATAGAAGAAATAGCCAGATCCATGCCCTCAAGGATCTTATAATCTAGAGTAATACTTATGTAACAGTTACTAAAATAATAGCTGGATTTAATTATGGCATTTCACAAGCATATCTTGAACAGGTTTCCTCAAATAACCAAGAATCCAAATACACCTCAGCTTTAAACTAAGAATTTCAGTGTTTATTAAAGATTCCTGCCCTTATGCAAATTAATGGTGTGAATCCCACAATTCTCCCATCTTCCCACTCCCAGCAGTGTTCTTATCCAGTCTTGTGTTTTATAGTTTTGCATAAAAAGGAAAGAATAATCAAATGTGTCCTGGATCATGGCTCTTTCAAGGAAATTATGGGGGCAACTACTTCACAAAATGGGAACAGAATGGATAACCACAATGGTCCTAGGTGCCACTTGGTAATAAAATTATTCATACAAGGTGATAGAATCAAATCTAAAATAACACCCCCAATAGCCAGCTAAAAGATTCTCTTTCATTTCCTCTCCTCTCTTCATTCCATCCCACCATCTCCTACCCACCTAGGAATTATGCCTAAAGAAAGTAATGTCTTTTTCTAGAAACTGGGTTGCCTTCTCAGCTTTCACATCACATAAAGATGCAAAGTGGTTGAATGGTGTTATCCATTAAATACAAGAAATCCCATTTATTTTTTGAATCTTGAAGTGCCAATCCTGATGAGGAAGAACACAAAGTTACCAAATAACTGATGACTTAATGATGCTACCTGTGATTCCTGTAGCCTGCCAGAGAGATAGTTTTCATTTTCAAAGGCTTTACATAAAAATAGGGGAACTGGAAGCAACCACGAGGGGGTCATATGGTCCACCCCCCAGCTTTCACCAGGACCTTAACTACATCAATTTTGAAGCAGTCAATCAGCTTGCCCCTTCCTGTCTGACCTTGCTGATTTCCTACTATAACCCAGTCGGTGTGCTTCACTTATCTAACACCAACCTACTCACTGTACCTTGATTTTAGTGCCAACCCCATCCTCCCTCTGGCCTGGAACTCCCTACCCTTTCATATATGATGGATCACCTCTATCCCCACCTTCAAAACTCTCCTAAAATCAAATCTCCTTCAAAAAACCTTCCCTAACAGCCTTCAATTCCCCTACTCCCTCTACCTTCTGCATTGCCTTTATATTTGGATTTGTACCCTTTATTCACCCCACCCTCAGCCCCACACCACTTAAGTGTATTTCCATAATTTATTTTAATGTCAGTCTCTCCCTCTAGTCTGTACATTACTGATGGACAGTGAGCATGTCTATCAAATCTACTATATTGTACTCTCCCAAGCATTTAGCAAAATGCTCTGTACACAGTAAGGCTCAATAAATACCACTGAGTGATACCTGGAAATTTATGTATTTTCAAGGCATTCAGGGAAATAGGCTCCTTATGCAGTGACTCCAGTACTTAATCTTGGCTGCAAGAAAATCTTCCTGTAGACTTTTACAAATCCCTCATACTAAAGTTTGAGTATATAAGGTCCTTGTACACTTAAAATGGGTCAACCTGAATCTTCACTTCACTGAACAGAAACTGGGATGAATATGAAATACTTAAGAAGTAAAGATCCAAGCACCAAAGGGAGGTTGAAAATGAGAAATTAGGGCTTAGTTTAGGAAAGCCTCTTGGATGAGATGTGTTTTTACTCAGAATTTGCTGAGAATCCTTGGAAGAGAGAGGAGGCTCACCAAATCCACGATATATTAAATGCTAGGAAAACAGGTGTCTGACAGATCTTCCCTCGTTATCCATAACTGTGGGATGGTTTCCTTATGAAGGCAATTCCTCTGCCATTCCTCCCTGCTCAAATTCCCCCAAATCCTTCCCTCCCTATGTTCAAAGGGCTCCTAACAAATAATTTCCAAGAGACTTCCAACTGATTAATCTCTCACCTTATTGACCATGCATCCCTAGCATATTTCCTAGAAGTCGGGTGAACATCTGCATGTATAATTCATTTAATTCTTTAGTTGCTGACTTATCATCTGTATCTTTGTTCTCTTTTATCTGTCTTATATGCCCTCCCTCTTCATTTCCAACATACAGCCACTGTCACCACCTTCAGAGTCTTATTAAAAGCAAAGCTCCTTCAAGAGGTCTACCCCAACTAGGCCCTCATTCCTTTTCAATCATTCGTATTTACTGAGCCCTTACTGTGTGCAGAGTACTGTACTAAGAGCTTGAAAAGTACAATTCAGCAATAAAGAGAGACTATCCCTGCCCACACCGGGCTTTTCTCCAACTCCCGTCAGCATTGCCTTTGCACTTGGATTTGCACCCATTATTTTCCCCTCCCTCAGCTTCGCAGTACTTATGTATATATCTACAATTTATTTACATTAATTTCTGTCTCCCTGACTAGACTGTAAACTCGTTGTGGGCAGGGAACATGTCTGCCAATTCTATTGTACTCTCCCAAGCACTTAATACAGTGGTCGGCACATAGTAAGCACTCAATAAACTTGGATTGATCTGTACTTCTATTTTGTTCCTTAGTATCTAGTACAGTGCTCAGCACAGGGCTGCTTTTAATAATGTTAATAAAACTCTGTTGCATAGTACTCTTCCTACTACTAAGGACAGTGATCTGCACATAGTAAGTTCACAGTAAATACCACTGACTGATTGATAGTTGATTATTATGGGATGTGTACTAACATTTACACAATTGATGGTCCATAAACACTTCTAGAAGTCTTAGAATGTAGCAGTAAACTAAGTGTCTGGATTTCCTTGGTAGTGAATGTTGGCAATAGAGTGCTCCCTGATGAAATGTAGTTCCCTGGCCCCCGGACTCTTCTACAACATTTTCTTCCTAGTTATCAAAAATTAGGCAGAAATATAGTACAGTCTTAAGTCAGGTGGCAGTCCCTCCTCTCAATTTTTTCATCAATTAAAATAGTTGATATATAAATATACATACCTTTCAATCAATAGATTTTTGAACAAATTGTCACAGATTTGTAAATTAAATATGTACACCTTTCTCAGAGCCATAAATTGCAGCTGCACATTTGCAACTTCTGAATTCCTGTTCATTTGTCATTTGTAATTTTTTTGTTTGGGAAATTAAGCTTTTCCATGCTTTCCTTTTGCAATCAGCACTCAGAGAACCTACTGTAACAAGAGGTAGGCTTTGAGAAGGAGAGAGGAGAGGTCATTCAAATAATCATTTGTATTTATTGATTGTTGTGTGCAGAGCACTGTACTAAGTGCTTGGGAGAGAGTAAAATATAACAGAGTTGTCCAAAATGAGCTGTAGGGATTCCACAGGTTATTATAGGGACATGTAGCATTGTCTCTCAGTCCTCACAGATGGAGGTTTAGAGAGGCCTGGAAGTACAGTGAGACTAATGGTGTTTTGCTGGAATTATGTTGTGGGGCAGGGGCAGGACTTCAGAGAGAATCCCATGGGTGGGGATTGTGTTTTCCTTTAGATGTGACTGCTAAGTCTCTAGCCTATGCTCAACAAGACTATCCTCCAGTTAATAACTTTTTCCTACTTTTTTCTTTCCTTTTGGGAAAATACACTTCTGTTGTTCTGCATATTACATAGAGCTTCAAAATACAAGCAAACCTGATTTCCCCAGAAAACCTTTTATTTGTGGTATTTGTTAAGCACTTACTATGTGCTAGGCACTCTACTAAGCATTGGGGTAGATCCTAGCTAATTCATTCAATCATATTTATTCAGCAGTTACTGTGTGCAGAGCACTGTACTGTACTAAGCGCTTGGAAAGTACAATTCAGTTTGGACCCACTCCATGTCCCAAATGTGGTTTACAGTCTTTATCCCCATTTTACAGATGAAGTAACTTAGGCACAGAAAAGATAAGCAACTTGCCTAAGTTAAAAGATAAGCAACTTGCCTAAGTTCCTACGGCAGACGTGGTGGAGAGAGGATTAGAACCCAGGTCCTTCTGACTCCTAGACTCATGTTCTATCCATTAGGCCATGCTGCTAATTGAGTGTACTCTTCCAAGCACTTAGTGGTTCAGTAAGCATTAAAGCATTCAGTAAATACCATAGAATGCTTGACTGTCCCAAGCCAAGTTCATTCATTCTTTCATTTGGTAGTAATAGTAATATTAATAGTAATAATAATATTGGTATTCTTTAAGCACTAACTACTTGCCAAACACTGTTCTAAGTGCTGGGATAGATACCAGCTATTCAGGTTGTACACAGTCCTGTCCCTTATTGTTCACAGAACCCTGTTTATTTACAAGTTAAAGTGCAATAGAAATTAGACAGTCCCTGCTCTTGAGAAACAGCATGGTTTAGTGGAAAGAGCACTGGCTTGGGAGTCAGAGGATGTGGGTTCTAATCCCAGCTCTGCCACTTGTCTGCTGTGTGACCTTGGTAAGCTACTTAACTTCTCTGTGCCTCAGTTATCTCATCTGTAAAATGGGGATTAAGACTGTAAGCCCCACGTGGGACAACCTGATTACCTTGTATCTACCCCAGTGCTTAGAACAGTACTTGGCACATAGTAAGTGCTTAACAAATATGATTTTTTTTTCTTGAGGACTTTACAATCTAACAAAGCATAGGAACATACTTCAAATGATTGCAATTTCCCCAGATAGCCATAGGATTGGCAAAGAAGAGCAGTGAAAAGAAGAGTGGGTAAATAACTGCTGTTGCCCCTTGTGACAGACTAAGTAAAGAGCTAAGGTTACTTATACTCCAACAGAAATGCAGACCTGGGAGGCAATTTGCCACCATGTTTTGGGGGGTTTTTTTTGGTTTTTAACAGTGCTAAGCTTCACCAAAATGGACATCAAAGGCAAACACTCATGCATTTATCAAGGGAGCATTTTGAATTACAAACTCTGTGGGGAGAGTTTGAGAGAACATATGTAGTTGCACCTCTGAAAATCACATTTTTTTCAACTGCAGTACTGCATAAACTTCTTTTGGAGACACAGATGGGAAATCACTTTATTTGACCTTTACTTTTGCATTCTTTGTTAGATTTTGAGATCTGTGCTATATGTCAAAGAAAAGAAAAAGAATGAATTGTTCCTTAGTATGCCTTCATATACGGTATTCATATTTTTTACTCGAGGGAAGCATTGGTTTAAATGTTTTTCAAACTTGGGTTTTAGACAACAAGACTGTGTTGAAGGTAGCTGAGAGGAAAAAAAACATTTGGAAGGGGAAATAAGGAATTCAAAGAAAAAGGATAGGTGGTTTATTAATAAAACAACCACCCTTGAGCAACTCTGACAGAGTAACTGCCCCAAGTAAGACTAAATATCAGAATTCAAAGAAAGAGAAGATGAAACCAGATTAATTACCACAGCAAGAGAAAATGAGGAAAAGACTGAAATCTGAGAAAGTGATAAAGGTAAAAACAAAACCCAGCATCAATTCTCCCTGATTGTTCAATCCTGACAACAGGATTGAAAATTCAGAATGAGGGCCATACTTCAGTAGGAGAGTAATAACCAGAATCCTCATTACTCAGAATTGTCTGTGATATTTTTTTTTCAAAATTCATACCTGAAAAAGTTCCTAAAGTTTCTTATGGGGGTGGGATCAAGTGAAGGAAATGTATTATTATCATTATTATTATCATTGTTGTTATTCTTATTATCATTACTTATGGTATTAATTGACTACTCAGTGTGTACAGAGCACTGTGCTAAGTGCTTCAATCAATTGACTGTATTTATTGAGAACTTACTTTGTCCAGAACAATGCCCTAAGCACTTGGGAGAGTATAATATAACAGAGTTGGTAGAAACGTTCTCTGCCACAACAAGCTGAAAGTCTTAGGGAGAGAACAGTAAAATAGAGTTGGTAGACATGTTTTCTGATCAAACTAACTTACAGTCTAGTGGAGGAGACAGGCATTGATTTAAACAAATAATTTATAGATATGTACATTAGTGCTGAGGTTGACATGAGTAGCAAATGTCCAAAGGACACAGATCCAAGTGCAGGCACAGAGCCAAGTGCTGACAGGAACCTCCAAATTTCAAAGTTAGGAACCAATTATATTTAAAACTTGTTCAGGGTAGAAGTAGATTCCATTCTTGTGACCAAACGCTTCAGCTGAAAGGACTGAGGAGTATTATATAGGAAGAACTAAAAGAGAACAACCAGAGTAAATAATATGGCTGTAGATGCTTTTCTAAAATTTAATACATTTGATCAGGTTTCTCTTGGATAGTACTCATAAAATATTGGAAGTGCAAAGTTTGTGGTACACATTTTGTTTCATATAATCAGTTGATGATGCCCTTAGGAAAAATGGTCTTTGAAATATAAACTGGGTGGGATGTGTCAAAAACATTTCTAAATTAACAGGCAAAAATACAAACAAACCAAGAGAAAAGGTGTCTTCTTTGAATGTTTGACACAGGGTGCCATGATGGTACTAATGAAACCATCTCTGTTTTTTTAAATGGTATTTTTTAAGTGCTTACTATGTGCCAGCCACTGTACTAAGTTAATCAGGTTGGACACCGACCAGGTCCCACAAGGGGCTCACAGTCTTAATCCCCATTTTACAGGTGAGGTAACTAAGGCACAGAGAAGTAAGTGACTTGTCCAAGGTCACACACAAATGTGGAGCTGGGATTAGAACCCAGGTCCTCTGACTCCCAGGACCGTGCTTTTTCCACTAGGCCACATTGCTTCTCTCTGTGACATTCTGTAACATAGTCTCTGTAACTGTCCCAGCCAGGTGATTTGTTGGCCTGGGTAAAACAACAGAAGCACTCAGTAGAGGAATAGCTTTAATTGGCAGGTGAAGCCAAATGTGATAGACCACAGAACTGAAACAGGAGTCAGTAATTCCCTCCTCGGGCCCCTTTGGCTCTAGCTTGGATATCAGAACTGGGTTCTATACCAATCAATGAATGGTATTTATTGAGGGCTTACTGCGCGCAGAGCACTGTACTAAATGCTTGGGAGAGAACAGCAAGGAGAACAGAGGTTGATCCCTGCCCACAAGGAGCTCCACCTCTGTTTAGGACTGTTCATATTCTTCATATTGGTGGGGTGGGAATGGGAAAGGGGAAGCCAACGATTTATCATGCTGTAGAATAACTGTTGTGCAATTAAACCTGAAATTAATTCAAAAGTTCTTATGGAATCCAGTACCTCGCCTTTAACTGGTACACTACTGAAACATGTGGTCAGGGTTTAGGACCAGAGGACAATATGTATGACATTAAAAATAAACCATAGCCAAGAAAATTAGCCATAGCCACAGCCATGGAGAAGCAGCATTACATAATGAATAGAGCACAGACCTGGGAGTCAGAAGGACCTGGGTTCTAGTTCTGACTTCACCACTTGTCTGCTGTGTGACCTTGGGTAAGTCACGTCACTTCTCTGTACCTTAGTAAACTCATCTGTAAAATGGGGGTTAAGACTGTGAGCCCCATGTGGACATGGATAGTCCATTACCTTTTATCTTTTATCTATCCTGACTCATAGTAAGCACCAAATACCACATACAAAAAAAGATAGATGAGCTTGAATTCATTGTGGGCAGGGAACATGTCTACCACTCTTTTGTTCTGTAATCCTCCAAGTGCTTAATACTCTGCTCGCAAATTGATTGTGCCCTAAAAGCACCTTACCCTACTCCCAAGGGGCCATTGGATTAAAGTGACTGTACTTTCAGATTGAGAAAAGCTAAGACTGTCTGTCATCAATTACCATAATACAGGATTTTAAATGGGTAAAGAAACTAATCAAAACCACCTGGTAACCTTTCCAATTTCCCCATTTACTTAAAGTGGGAAGAATAATTTTGTTTTGTTCCTTCATCATTGTGCTGTTTTGTCTTTTCCGCTTAGGATTTAGGAAAGCTGTGGGTTTGTATCAAGGTCACCCTTCTTCTATTCAGCAAGCTTGACAAATTCCCTTGATAACAGGTCCCTGGAAAGAGCTTTCTGAGGCAGGGTAAAGGTTAGAGAAGGGCTTGAAGAGCTATATTGCTCACCATCATGCTCCAATATTTGGGGATGTGTTAAAGAGCAGCTTACCCTCAGGGCCACTGGGTGAGTGCCTGAATGCCTTCTGGTTATTCTGACCCTTGCTCCAATTTGTGAGAGGCAAAACACTCTCCCAATCTCTAAAGCACCAAGTGTCCACAATCCTAGACATGTCCATTGCTCTGGCTGCTTTCCAGCCCTCCTTTGAGCGGTGATGTCTGCCCACAGATTATGCCCAGAGTGTTCAGAAGATGCCCTTTAATTACCTGCTCACCCTGAGGGTTTTGAGAAAAGGCCCACTCTCTGTCATGTCCCCATGGAGTTCATGACCTCCCTTTAAGGTTTTGGAACAGCCAGCTCCAAAGTAACTCTGAGTGATCTGCCTGCTGACCGAGGAAACCACAAAATGTAGTGAATGCTGTGGATGACAAAAGCAGCCATAGGTATCCCATTAATTAGCAAGTAAGATTTCTCTGGGACAAGGACCTCAAATGCCAAACTAGAGCCAGTACCAAATGGGCCACTCTAGTTTATGGGCAGACAATCTTTCACTCCAACTTGACTGCCCCTCTGCAATTTAGCTCCATTTGCTAAAAGGGTAATTGTAGCAATATAGGTTTTTTCAGTGCAGAATTAAGCTGAGACCACCCATCCTTCTTTCTAAATCCTAAATAATAATAAAAATACTTACAGTATGTATTAAGTGCCTGTTAGGTGCTATGCATTGCTCTAAATGTTAGGAAAGATGTAAGATAATCAGACCAATCAATCAATTGCGTATATTAAAAGCTTATTGTGCAGAGCACTTTACTAAGCACTTGGAAGAGTACAATATAATGGTACTGTTAGATATGTTCCTGGTCCACAAGTTTAGAGTCCAGAAGGGAAGACAAGTCATTAATAGAAATTAAACAAATTTGAAATAAATAAATTACAGATGTGTACATAAATGATATGGGGCTGAGAGTGGGTTGAATAAAGTATATAAATCCAAGTGCAAAGGAGACACAGAAGGGAGTGGTAAAAGAGGAAATGAGAGCTCAATCAGGGAAGACAGACTTGAGATGTGCTTTGAAGGTAGGAGATAGTCTGTCAGAGGCAGGAATGGTCAAGAAATCAATGGTGAGATAGATGAGAGCAAGGTAAAGTAAGTTGGTTGGAATTAGAGGAATGAAGTATGTTGGCTGGTTGTAGAAGGAAATCAGAGTTAAGGTAGGAGCATGCAAGGTGATTGAGTGCTTTAAGAAGTAGGGAGAGAAGCTTCTTATTCCTATTTTATAGATGGGGAAAGTGAGCCCCAGAGAAGTTGTCACTTGCCAGTAGTTCCATGAGAACAATGGCAGAACTGAAACTAGAACCTAGGTCTCCTGTGTTCCAGGCATTTGTTTTCTCCTGACTTGCTTTCTGTTGTCAAAATGGTAAGCCATCCACTTCTAACTGGATCTGATATTCCAGCAAGTAGCCACAGTTGTGAGAATTCTGAAAAAAAACAAAAATCAGCATGCCTTCAGGGAGTTTTGACACTGTCTGATTGGACCATCCCCCTAATATCAATATTTTGTTTGAAATCCCTGACTTTGTTCTACTAGGTCAGGTTGGGAGCCCTCCATCCCCCCCCCCCCCCCCCAAACAGAGAAATGCTCAAGAGTTGTGTGAAATTTTCATACTTCAACATTGCAGCTATAGTCCCACATTCATCTCTTTGTCTGGTATGCAAGAGGGCCATGCTAAACAATCAATCGTATTTA
Source organism: Ornithorhynchus anatinus (assembly GCF_004115215.2). Classification (NCBI taxonomy): domain Eukaryota; kingdom Metazoa; phylum Chordata; class Mammalia; order Monotremata; family Ornithorhynchidae; genus Ornithorhynchus; species Ornithorhynchus anatinus. The sequence continues at coordinate 45,470,359 of NC_041728.1, read as the reverse complement.
TTGAGCACTTAATATGTGCAGAGTAGTGTGCTAATATTCTGTTTGATACTCTCTACCCCTACCACTTCCAAGGGGAATTCCCACTTAGCACTGAAAATGACTTCTTGCCCAAGGAATCTGTGGCCTTAGAACTGCATCAATAAGAATGAGTTGCCTGGATAGGGCCACAAATTTGGAGTTCAGGGTTTAGAGGGAAGAGGTTTCATTTATGGAAGTTTTTCAACTGCCAAACTTCCAGGTCTGAAGACAGCTAGAGTTTCCCTGCCCCTAGATGTAGGTGACCTATGTGGAATGCAGACAAGGAAATTAGTGTGGCATCATTATACTGTATGCACCATTTTGTAAAAATATGTCCAAGACTGCCTGACTGAACTAAAGGCATCTCTCCCAGAACACTGTCCCCCTCCACCACACCCCAGCTCCAGAGCCACTGTTCTCTCCTTTCAGGTTCTACTGCACATGAGAGCTGTGGCATGTAAAATAAAAATGCCTGACATAAAGGTGGCTGATACCCTATTTCTGCCATACAGAGGCAGACTAGCTGAAAACCAAGACAAATGACCACCCTAGAGCTGGCCTACAGAGCTACTCAAAACACTGACATGGTGTGGTGGAGGGGGATTCTTCAGGATTCACCCCAGTGCAAGTGTAGACATGGAGTTATTCTCTATCAGCATCACTGAAATGCCCACAGGGATCTTCCCAATGTTCTTGTGCAAACTACATTTCATTACATTAAAAAGATCTTTATGTTTTGCCAAACTGCACAAATGTTTTTAAATGTGTGGGCCCAGGGAAATCGCTCAAACAGTCCAGAGATAACACAGACACTTAGAGGAACCAAATATGATTACCCAGGAATATGTTACTATGTATATTGTAGCATATGTATCTTCAAACTCATTATGGCCTTGACAGGTTCTATTGTAGGAGCTGAGAAGATTCATATTACCAGGGAAGCTACACATCAGAAGTTAATTGCTGATTCCATATGTTTGCAAATGAAACTCAGCAGGTGATAACTGGGTTTAGGAATTGTGGCAGTTTGTTCATAGAGGTCAGGAAGGATGGCAGATGCATTTGAAACCCGTCATTTAGCTAATTCCTTACCCCCAGATTGAAATGAGTTGTGCAACTGATCACTGGTCCAAGATTAAAGGCATTGAGTTCTAATCCTTACCCAGGAACTCGCTCCATCATCTGATATAAGCAAGTTCACCTTTTGGAGCCACCTTAGTCCTTGTGGAAGGCTGCTCCAAGCAGTAGCTAGGGAAACTCCAAATGACATGACAGCAAACTCCTTGAAGGAACTGTTTTCATCGGCATTTGCTCCTTGTAAAGCATTTATTTAATGCCCTTGTTCTATTTCACCCTGAAAAGCTATGGAGTGCTAATTGCTCAGCTAATTGCAGGGCTGTTTAACAAATCTGTGGACTATAATTCAGGAGAATAACAGAACTCCTTTGCCTAGATTGCAGTTTCAGTGTATAAGCTTGTAACATTCTTTTTGGCTTTATCCCTTCCTCTCTTGTTATTGAAAGATGCTACATCATATCTGTTATGTGATGGGGCTGCAGATGGAGCATGGGACCAGCATTAGAAGCCTGAGCTCTATCCAAAGCCCTACTACTGGGGAAGTCGACCCGGAACTTCTAGGCCCTCAGATTCTCAACCCTGAAATGATCAACCAACAGGAATTAGATAATGTTCTTACTTCTCCTTGTACTCTCTGAGAAAAGGTCCTACCCTGAGAATCTGCCCTTCACACAGATGCCAAATTATTAGACTCCACTAAGGCTTTTTTCTCTATAGATCAAAACTGAGCTTGCTTTGCCATATACTGCAATACTAGGCCTTAAAGTTAGGCCACCCAATGATCGATTATCCTTCCCCCCAAAAAAACAAAACCCTCCTACCTAGGGCCAACTGAGAATTCAGCAACTGTGATTGAACAAGACTCCCAAACCAGACGTGATCAAAGTCAGAATTTAATTCATAGCACAAATGAGAAAAGATCACAACAGGAAATGTTCAAGACAAAGTCTGTAAGGGAACATTTTCAGCCACTGATGTTGTCAGGGCCAAATTTAGGATTAGAAGCTATGTGCTAGACTTGGAGAAAAAGCAGGGAAATGGGGTTTAATGTAAAACAATTTGCACATTAGATAAAGACCCAGTTAAACAGCCTAGTTTCCTTTGCACTCCATAGCTTTTCAGGGTGAAATAGAATGATACATGCCTTCTGGCATGGAACCCTTATTCTCAACACTTCCTCCCTTCTTAAGCAAACTAATTTGGCAAGTGTTGAGTCTGGGACCCTTTGCTAGTCATAGAATATGAGCCCCACACTGCCACAAAGAAGACCCTCCCTGAAAGTAGACCTGAAAATATTCCCATCACTACCCCAAAGAGGTCTGAGCTAATTATCTTCTTGTATTTATCACTTAGCTTAATCCATAGTAAGGTTTAATACATATCATTATTAATTTTTTCCAGGAGAGAGGAAAACTCTATCTTGCCTCCTTTCTCTGAGGCCATAAGGAAAGTAATGAGGAACTGGCCACTGAGAAAGATTTGAACCTCTGAAGACTTGCTTAATGTTGGTATTTGTTAAGCGCTTACTATGTGCCAAGCACTGTTCTAAGCGCTGGGGTAGACACAGGGGAATCAGGTTGTCCCACGTGGGGCTCACAGTCTTAATCCCCATTTTGCAGATGAGGGAACTGAGGCACCGAGAAGTTAAGTGACTTGCCCAAAGTCACACAGCTGGCAAGTGGCAGAGCTGGGGTTCGAACCCATGACCTCTGACTCCAAAGCCCGTGCTCTTTCCAGTGAGCCACGCTGCTTCTCGACTTGAACAGGAAGTAGTAGTAGTGGCTCAGTGGAAAGAGCCTGGGCTTCGGAGTCAGAGGTAATGGGTTCGACTCCCGGCTCTGCCACTTGTCAGCTGTGTGACTGTGGGCAAGTCACTTAACTTCTCTGTGCCTCAGTTACATCATCTGTAAAATGGGGATTAACTGTGAGCCTCACATGGGACAACCTGATTACCCTGTATCTACCCCAGCGCTTAGAACAGTGATCTGCACATAGTAAGGGCTTAACAAATATCAACATTATCATTAGTAGTAGTAGCAGCAGTAGCAGTGGTATTTGGTGAGGGCCTACTCAGTGCAATGCACTGTACTAAGCACATGGAAAAGTAACATGAAGTTACCTGCCCACAAGGACCTTAACACCCTAATGGACTATAGAAGGTGGCTGTAGGCATAGTGGTTAGAGCACAGGCATGAGAGTCAGGTCATGGGTTCTAATCCTGACTCTGCCACTTGTCTGCTGTGTGACTTTGGCTAAGTCACTTCACTTCTCTGTGACTCAGTTACTTCATCTATAAAATGGGGATTTAGATTGTGGGCCCCACATGGGACAGGGACTGTGTCCAACACAATTTTCTTGTATCCACCCCAGTGCTTAGTACAGTTCCTGGCACGGTGCTTAATAAATGCCACAGTTATTATTACTTGAACTAGACTGTTTCTATTCTTTATTAACTATTAATGAGTCTGATATGGTTAAAGGTGGTTTTGAGAACTGGATTTGTGTGCATATGTCTCTCCATTTCAGATTGTAACTCCTTGAGTGTAGGGACTATATCTGCTAAAGACCACTGTATATGCTCTAGTAACTAAACCAGTGCATTGCCTTTTGTAGCCTGCTTACTAAATTTAACTGTGTTGGTGAATTCATTATTTGCTTTCTATGTGACATTCCCTCAGGTGCACTTGCACACTCTCAAGCAGTTTGACATTCCCTGTTATCAAGAATAGTGAAAAAATTGTGTTGTGAACTTTTGACCAAATTGACACATAATTGAATGGAAAATTCATTTTAATATTTTACATGCATCATTGCTACAAGTGCTCAATACATTAAGAGGTTAGGACACTGACCCTTAGTAGCTTAATGGGTATTGGTTGAATCATTATGTAGATAGCAATTCTGGTAAGATTTGCAATTTTGGCCTAGATATTAATAGACCTCAGAGCTTAATCCTATTAAGTGGATTCTTTTTCTTTTGGTTTCAGAGTTGATTTGTCACTGTGAGAATGAAGGTAAGAGCACTAGGCAAGTCAACCTCTTTTTTCTTGCTTTTGATCATAGATGACAATTACTAGTCTAATCAAGAAGTTACATTTTGGCAACATAGTCTTCTGAGTTATTAGGCAACTTTACACCCACCAAGTGCAATTTGAAGAAGATTCTCATACTAGTCAGTGCTTAACAAACACTGCAATGATTATTACTCCATATGCCAAGTACTGTGCTAGATCAATTTATGATATTTATCGAGGGTTTACTGTGTGCAGAGCATTGCAATAAGCACTTTGGAGAGTATAGTACAACATAGTTGGTAGACATGTTCCCTGACCACAAGAAATGTACAATCTAGAGGAGCTTATTTAATCATATTTCATTCAATTGTATTTATTAAGCACTCACTGTGTGCATTTTACCATCTAGATATAATGCAGTCAAACTTGAAACAGTCCCTACACTACATGGGGCTCAGAATTTAAAGGGGATAGAGAATTGGTAGTTAATCCCCATTTAATAGATGAGGGAACTGAGGCGGAGAGAAGCTAAGTGACTTGCCCAAGGTCAAATACTAGGTAAGTTAGTAGAGCTGCAATTAGAACCTGGGTCTTCTGACTCTGTTGTGTGATCTTTATCTTTTCACTAGTTCACACTGGTAGGAACACACTTATTTCCTAATAAATACAATGGCCTTTTTAAATGGTTTTTGTGAAGCACTTAACAGTGTCAAGCACTGTTCTAAGTACTGGGGCAGACATGCATTATTCAGGTCAGGCAGAGTCTCCATCCCACCTAGGGGCTCACAGAATAAAGAGGGAGAAAGAACAGGTATTGAATCCCCATTTTACAGTTGAGAAAATTGGGACAGAGAAGTTATGTGACTTGCCCAGGGTCACACAGCAGGAATTAGAACCCAGTTCTTCTGACTCCCAGGCCTAAGCTCTTTCTGCTAGGCCAAGATGTTTCCCAAAGTGTTTTGTTTTGTTTTTGTATGGCATTTGTTAAACACTTACTATGTGCCAGGCACTGTACTAGGCACTGGGATAGATACAAAGTTGGACACAGGCCATCTGCTACATGAGATTCATTCTTAATTCCCATTTTATAGGTGAAGTAACTGAGGCACGGAGAAGTGATTTGCCCAAGGTCACACGTATTGCTGGTCACTTTTTCATGGTGCACCCTTAAATAGGTCAGTCCTACTTCTGGTGAGCAATTTGAAACTTCCCTCCAGCCCATACTATTCTGAAAATACATCAATCATATTTATTGAGTGCTTACTACATGTAAAGCACTGTACCAAGAACTTTAGAGAGTACAATACAACAGAATTAGAAGAAATGTTCCCTGCCCATAATGATCTTACAGTCTAGAAGGGGACTCATTCTACATTCATATGAATAAATCAGACTTAAAAATATATATTTTATATTATAAAATATAACATGGATGACATGGATGAAATTATTTATATAGGTGCCTCTGCCACCTGGCAGCTGTGTGACTTTGGGCAAGTCACTTCACTTCTCTGGACCTCAGTTACCTCATCTGGAAAATGGAGATTAAGACTGTGAGCCTCATGTGGGACAACCTGATTACCCTGTATCTCCCCCAGCACTTAGAACAGTGCTCTGCACATAGTAAGCGCTTAACAAATACCAACATTACTATTATTATTATTATTATAATTTAAAGTTATGTACATATGTTCTATGGGGTTGGGAGTGGGATGAATATCAATTGCCCAAAGGTCACAGAAAGAAGTGCAGGGATGATACAGAAGAGAGAGAGAGCTGGAGAAAAGAGGGCTTAATTTGCAAAGGCCTCCTCGAGAAGATATGACCTTAATAAAATTCTCTGAATGTGGAGAGAGTTGTGGTCTGGTTTATAAGGACAGGGAGGGAGTTCCAGGCTACAGGGGACATGGGAAAAGGGTTGGTGGTGAGACAGACAAGATCGGGGCACAGTGACCTGGCTAGAGCAGTGAAGTGTGTGGTCTGGGTGGTAGTAGGAGATTAATAATGTTGGTATTTGTTAAGCGCTTACTATGTGCAGAGCACTGTTCTACGTGCTGGGGAAGATATAGGGTAATCAGGTTGTCCCACGTGAGGCTCACAGTTAATCCCCATTTTACAGATGAGGTAACTGAGGCACAGAGAAGTTAAGTGACTTGCCCACAGTCACACAGCTGACAAGTGGCAGAGCCAGAATTCGAACTCATGACCTCATGACCTCTGATTCCCAAGCCCATGCTCTTTCGACTGAGCCATGTGAAGTCAAGTATCATGGGGCAAGCTGATTGACTTTAAAGCACATTGGCTTTAAAGCACTCAATCATTTAGAATATAAGCTTGTTGTGGTCAGGGAATGGGTCTGTTTATTGTATCATACTCTTCCAAGTGCTTAGTACAGTGTTCTGCACACAGTAAACACTCAATAAATGATTAATGTATGAATGGACGGTAAAGAGTTTCTGTTTGATATGAAGGTGGATGTGCAGTCATTGGAGGTTACTGAGGAGTGTGTTTTTGTTGACAAATGATCCATGCAGCAGAGTGAAATATGCACTGGAATGGGGAGCAGGTCAGTGAGGAGCTGGATGCAGTAGTCAAGACAGGGTAGGACAAGTGCTTGGATCAGCATAGTAGCAGTTTGGATGGAGCGGAAAGGGTGGATTTTAGCAATGTTGTGAAGATAGAACCAACAGGATTTGGTGACAGATTGAATATGTATATATGTTTATATCAATATTGAGATATGTAGAAATACATACATATATTTGTATATATCAAAAGAAAGACTTGAAATCCCTCTTAAAAAGTTAACCCTGTGGTATCTAAGTATGGATTTTTTTTTCTTGTGTGATCCCAAGGCATTTTATGTAAAGGAAAGTCATTTAGCCCATCTAGTTGATTATAACTCTGATCCATTTCCCCTGCTATAAGCTCTCAATTTGTATTGAGGAAAAACTCTTAGACCATTAGCACTAAAACATCGCATATGCCAGGAGCACTAGACCCATAATTTCATCAAAGACGATTGATGTTTCTGTCATCTGGGCTGCATCGAGCCTGGCTTACTTGGGTTATTTGCCTCTACGGAGAGGTAGGTTCACTGCAGCAATAGGCTAGTTTCAAAAAAAAATCTTACTGACATGCAAACCATTCGGTATAATAAAAATAGATCATGTTTATAACCCTTTTTATAGCCTGCAGAGATATGACATTGAGGCATCCAGCCGTATGACATTAGACAACATTTATTTTGCCCTAAGTGACTCAAATAATGAACAGCTCAGCCGATATCTGCCAATGAAACAGGACAGATCACACTGAAAATAAGTTTTTTGTGTTTTTTTTTAAGTCAGTGAGAATCCATATTAATGAAATGATCTTATTTGTTTTCAAACATGCTAAACAAGTCTATTAGTTAGGCACCAGTCATAAGACTACTTAAAGTAATCACACTTACAGGCTGAGAATATTGAGAGACCTGTCCTCTGTCCTTCTCATACTGTGAACCTGTGTGGGATAGAGATTGTGTCCTACCTGATTATCTTGTATCAACCCCAATGGTTAGGTCAGTGCTTGGCACATCATTGGTATTTAAAATATATTTTTATTATTATTATCATTATTATTATTATTAGCATCAGCAGCTAAGGATGTTCAGCCAAACAAGTCACCTTTAAACACTCAAGCAGTCATAATTTATGTTCCCATTATAGTCCATATCTTGGATCAGTCTAATTCATTTAACTGGAGAGTTGTTTCTTTAGGAAATATGTTTAGGGCTCTTCGATTTTTGGTGTCCAAATAAGCTAACAGCTAAACCATGCTGCAGATTGAGGTTTTAACTAAAATATCTACATTAAACAGAAATCAGATAGAGTTGGGTGACATGGATGAAATCAGAGATGAGGTACAAAGGAGAGATTTGTGTTACAGACAAATAGATTAGAAAATGGAAAAAAGAAGGATTACGAAATTTGCATCTGATTAGCGACGAGCTTACTCACCAGAAAGTGCTTCTCAGACTTTTTAGGTGACCTTAAAAGCAGCACGGCATAGTAGATAAAGCACGGGCCTAGGAGTCAGAAAGTCATGGGTTCTAGTCCCGGGTCTGCCACCTGTCTGCTGTGTGGTCGTGTATTTCCTTTTATCCACCCCAGCGCTTAGTACAGTGCCTGACACATAGTAAGCACTTAACTAACACCACAATTATTATTATTTAAAAATGGCAAGAACAGATGTAAAATGATGAAATATTGCTGAAATGAGGTAGAGGTATATATTAATTTGCATATTATAACAGTTATAAATGTTCTTGGAAAAAGTGTTATAGAAAGTAAAAGTGATGTGATCATATGTCAGAATTTGAGAGGGCAGTCATAATTTTGAGCATTCTGTCCTGCATCTGATAGGTCCATTAAAACAGAGTATATATTTTATCAGGGGGAATAAGGAAGCTAGGAAAAACTGTTTGTAACACCTAAATGGCACAATATTAGTGCCAGAAGAACAGTGCAAAACTGAGAGGGCATGTCAAGTCAGGAATTAATATAAGAACACAATACAATCTTACATTATAATGAAAAACACTAGAAAGTGCTTGTTTGCTAAGAGATAAAGTGCATATTATTCAGTACTCAGACACACTAGGGAAATGATAAGGCACTGAATACAGTGTTTAATTGGGAGCCTAGAAAAAGCTGATTATCCCTGAAATATTTATTCAAAGATCAAAAATATTTCACAGTATAGAAATGTGCTTGAATACCAACAATATTAAGATCCTACCTTATGCATACTAATGTACTAGATATTTGAGAAACATACTCAATTGACCCACTCTCAAGGAGCTTAACAAACAATTTTGAAAGGAAAATCAATTAGTACATTTATTAAGCACTTACTGTATGCTGAGTATTTACTAAGCTCTTGGAAGAGTACAATACAACAGTTGGTCGACACACTACCTATCCACAAGGAGCTTGCACCCTAGAGATGGAAACAGACATTAAAATAAATTACAGGTATTTCCACTAGGCAGTGCCATCTAGGGCTGGGAAACGTGTCTACCAACTCTGTTATACTGTACTCTCCCAAGGTGCTTAGTACACTGCTCTGAAAACAGTATGTGCTCAATAAGTATGATTGCTAGATTGGGAATCAGAAATCTTGGATTCTAATCCCAGCAATGCCATCTGTCTGCCTTGTGATCTTGAGCAAGTCATTTAACTTTTCTGTTCCTCAGTTACCGCATCTGTAAAATGTGGATTGACTCCTACTCCCTCCTCTTTAGATTGTGAGTCCCCATGCGAATAGGGACTGTGACCAATTTCATTATCTTTTAACTATCTCAGCACTTAGTACAGTGCTTGGCAATGTTGCCTAGTGGATAGAGCATGGGCCTAGTAGTCAGAAGGACTTGGGTTCTAATTCTGGCTTGCCACCTGTCTGCTGTGTGACAATGGGCAAGCCACTTCACTTCTCTTTGCCTCAGTTACCTCATCTGTAAAATGGGGACTGAGACTGTTAGCCCCATGTGGGACAAGGATTTTTTTCCAATCTGATTTGCTTGTATCCACCCCAGGACTTAGTACAATGCCTGGCACATAGTAAGCACTTAACAAATGCCACCATTATCATTATTATTATTACATAGTAAGTGCTTAATCAATATGATTATAAAAAAGTTCTGTGGAACTAGGGATGGGTAACTAATCATGTGGTTAAAGGGGACAGATCCAAATATAAGGGTGAGACAAAAGGAAGAGGGAGTAGGGGAAATGAGGGGAAGAGTGACAGTCTGGGAAAGCACCTTTGGAGGAGACATGATTAGTAAGGTTTTGAAAGTGGGGAGAGTGGTGGTCTGTCATATAAATGGGGAGAGAGTTCCTGGCAAGAGGGAAGAAATGGACAAGGTGTCAATAGCAAGATACACAACAAGATCAAAGTACAGTGAGAAGACTGGTGTTACAAGAGCAAAATGTGTCAGCTGGGTTGTAGCAGGAAATCAGTGAGGTAAAGTAAGAAAGGAAAATCTGATAGTGCTGATAAGGATTATTGTTTGATGCAGAGGTGGATGGGTAATTTCTGGAGGTTCTTGAGGAGTGGGGAGACATGGGCTGACCTTTTCTTTAGAAAAATGGTCCTGGAAGTAGAGTGAGAAATATGGACTGGAGTGGAGAGAGACAGGAGGCAGGAATGTCAGCAAGGAAGTTGATGCAGTATTCAGTAGGCAGGTTATGGTTAAGTGCTTGAATCTGTGTGATAGTAGTTTGGGTGAAGAGGAATCCAACTTGAAATCTACAGCAAGCATGAGTCTGGGATTATTTAGATGAAATTAAACATCATGTAGAGGTTCTAATCTAACTAAAGCAGTAAGTGTACTGGTACTAGCTGTACAATCCAATTACCATGGTGAACAAGAGAAGACATTCTTGTCCCTAAAAATAAAGATAAGCATTTTTCTTGTATACATGCTTAAGGGTTTTTTTGGGTTTTTTTAAAGACATCAGTTTCACAGAGTGATTTAGATAACTTTAGCACTTTTTAATAACCCGGCTAAAACAAAGTGATTTCTTTACTTCACGCTTTGATAGTCACAGAAAAGCGACTCTGTACTGAGTCATTTACCTGTTCAAGATGACTTGCTGGGTGATTATAAAGAATTGTGAGAAGGCATTTCTTTTCTTGATGGAACAATTGTTCATATAGAGTTTAACAAGTCTGTATTTGCTTTCAAGATCCTTCTGAGATATACTACTTAGAAAACTGTGTTTTCAAACAAGATGTGATAAAAAGGAATACATCTTTATATAAAACTCCTCCATAATCCAAAAGCACAATAGTCCATTCTAAAATAAACTATGCAAAAGGAATATGTTTCTTATAAAGGTTTTTATAGTGATTCCTAAAAACTGAAATTGGATGCCTCATCTGGCCTAACCAATAATAAAAAGCCAAAAAATAAATGTTTCTCCTCTCCTGATGTGTGACTTCCTCTCTTGCCTTCTCTTTCCTCCCAACCAATTACCCCCTCCTCCCATATTCTGGAAAAACTACTATTCATCCTTTCTTGTGGGTTTTTCAAATGAGCTCTGGCTAAAATCTTTTGTTCTGCCTTAAGCTTATAGCCTAATTATGCCTTAATTGTCTAAACCAATCCTAATACCAACTCTTTAGTACAAAATTAACTTTTCTCATTTTTCCTCTGTAACCAAAAACAAATACAATATATTAAATTGTAAACACTTTAAACAATCTTCTGTTCTTACTAGCACCACAGTCGCTGCATACACTGACATTATTGACTATGCAGTTATCATGGAAGTATTTTAGAGGAAAAGTTACCAAAGAATCATTTCATTATTGTTCACAGGTACAAATCCTAAAATAAAAAGAAGCAGCATGACCTAGTGCTAGGTACTGTACTTTGCACACAGTAAGCACTCAATAAATACAACTGAATGAATGAATCAAACCGATTGTCCTAATAATGTCCCTCAGCACACTCTACAGCTGTCTGTAATTGAGCATCACAGAAAAATGCCCTTCACTTGCATGTTAGGAATTGCAGTTTGATTTTTCTTGTTTCAGCAGGGCTGTTGTGATGTCGCTGCACAACTTTTCACTGACATCTTCATTCTCCAGGACCTGAACATTCAGCTGTTAAGGTGGTTTGGAGGCTGTTTTCCAGCACTGTGCTTTTTAGGTCAGTGTGAGCTTGAAGTATGAAGCAGTGTTTCAACCAACATTTTGCTCCATGCAGGGCTATTGTGATGTGGACAGGCTTGAGGTCCTAGTGCCACAATATGATGTCATCAATAAGATGGTACTCTTTAGAGTATGGATGCCTCCAGAATATTTTAGGATCCCAACACCGCAGCCAAGGCTAGAATTCAAGCCTCCAGCTCCTCAGGGTCGTTACCTTTCCTCTAGGTTACGACAGCCCTCACGAGAGAAGGTTCTCCTTCATCCTATTTCAAGCAGAGGATAAAGTCAAAAAAGAAAAGAAAAGAAAGAATAAGCAAGAGAGTTGAGAATGAGTTGAGGATAATGCCAAGGTTATGGGGCTATCACCTAGGTTTTGGGCAGAAAGATTGAGTTCAGTTTGGGACAAGCTAAGTTTTAGGTATCAGTGGGATATCCAAGTATAGATGTCCCGAAGGCAGGAGGAAATGTACACAGCACTGTATTCAGAGTCGATGGATGTGTTCCCCATTCATGAGCAGATTTTTTTTTTTAAATAGTATTTAAAGTACTTAATATGCTCCAGGCACAGTATTAAGTTCTGGGGTCATTAGCTACCAGCTAACTGGGATGAACACAATCCCTGTCACACATGGGAGTAGCAGTCTTAATCTCCATTTTACAGATGAGGGATCTGAGGCCCAGAGAAGCAAAGCGACCCGTCCAAAATCGCAGCAGAAACATGGAGAAGGCGGGAATCTAGATCCATATCTGTGTAGGAAGGAAAGCGTTTGCTGTCCATTTCAGCAAGCTCGGACCTCAGTATGGCACGTATTTGATATCCCTTTGAGAGGTCACCCATCCTTTCCAAAACCATCAGGACATCACTGATACAGCTGGGACCATACCAGTGGTGAATGGTGGTACTTTGGTCATAATAATGGTGGTATTTGCTAAGCGCTTACTATGTGCAAAGCACTGTTCTAAGCGCTGGGGAGGATATAAGGTGATCAGGTTGCCCCACGTGGGGCTCAGTCTTCATCCCCATTTTACAGATGAGGTAACTGAGGCCCAGAGAAGTTAAGTGACTTGCCCAAAGTCACACAGCTGACAAGCAGCGGAACTGGGATTAGAACCCATGACCTCTGACTCCCAAGCCCATGCTCTTTCCACTGAGCCACGCTGCTTCTCTGTTCTCTCTTCTACTTAGACTGTGAGTTCCCTGTGGGACAGGGACTGTGTATAACTTGATTATACTTTGGTTCCAGAGGAATCAATTGCCTGTCTAGGGGCCGGTTGCCTGGCAGAATTCAATGAGATCTAATTTGATGAGGTTCTGCTTGGAATCCAATGTGTAAGTTGGAGGGAGGACAGTAGCAGTAAGTTATTTGTTGCAGAAGAGAGCTGAATCATAGATGAGTAAACACATGTTGCCCAGGGTTTTGTGGGAGGGAAAGGACAGAGTTGGGATCAGAATCTCTGTCCTTTGGAGGTCCCATTTAATTATGGAACTTGCTAAATGCTTACTATGCGCTGGGGTAGATATGTGTCAATCAGCTTGGGCACAGTCCTGCATGAGGCTCACAATCTTAATTCTCATTTTGCAGATGAGGGAACTGAGGTACTTAGTACAGCAGACAAGTGGCAGAGTTCCCCCAGCTTCAGTCCTAGGTCTGGATAGTAGGAGATATGGGTAAGGCAGCCGGAGCCCATGGAAATGAAAGTTCAAAATAAAAAGTCAAAGATGGGAAACACATACACCCACACACAAAGGGATGCATTCACCTGTATTCCACACACACACAAGAAGCAGAATGGTATAGTGGATAGAGCACAGGCCTAGGAGTCTGTGTGAACTTGGGCCAGTCTCTTTACTTCTCTCTGCCTCAGTTCCTCCTCTGTAAAATGAGGACAAAGACTGTGAGCCCCACATGGGGAGTCTGTATCCAATCTGATTTGCTTGTATCCACCCTAGCGCTTAGTACAGTGCCTGGCACATAGTTCTTAATGAATGCCATGATTATTATCACTATTAATCTATCTCCTTTGATGGTTTTCCCTTTCCAATAGGCCAAATCAACTGCATATCTATCTGATAGCTGCAGTATACATGGTCCAAGGAAAGTACTTAATGCAAGGGATTCCTGTTGGTATGGTCAATCACCCATGGAACATCATTCAGAGCGAAGAGTCCATCGAGATTTATGGGATGTGGAGTACAATAATGGACGGTGTGGTGATCAGGTGAAATGGCAGAGGCATAACTTTGGCCTAATGTCAAAAGGGCAACCAGGGATACATTCAGAGGGTTTTTTCAGTTGTATTTAATTATTGAGGTTAAAGAATGGTAGTGATCCTTAGAGTTGGTGTGGAGAGGTAAGAGCAGAGGTAAGTGATCTGGTTTTGAATGGGAGGTTGGTGGTGGAATGTACTTGAAACAATGTGTGTGTGAGCATTTGATACTAGCCCCACTGTCAACCCCACAGAACTCATGCACATATCTATAAATTACAAAAGTGACTCATTCATATTCACATCTGTCCCCCACTCTAGACCATAAAGTTGTTATGGGCAGGGAACAGATCTGCTATTTCTGTATTGTACTCTCCCAAGCACTTAGTATAGTACTCTGTATTACAGACACACAGCACTTATGTGCATATTTGTAATTCATGTATTTCTTTCTTCATTTTAATGCCTGTCTCCCAGACAGGGCAGGGAATGTGTCTGATTATTGTTCTCTCCCCTGCACTTAGTATACCCTTAGTATATTGAGCACGAAGTGCTCAATGAATACCATCAATGAATTGATCATCATTTATAATATCATCATCAAGCCAGTTCTTCCTCAGCATGGCCCTGATTGTATTGGGTTTCTTTATGCAAAAAACCCAGGTCTCTGTCCATCACTGCATGGGTCACCACGAAATGACCCCTCCGCCCAGATTTGGAATGTAGAAGGACTCAACAGCCTGTCTCAGTCCTGCCATCAGCCTCTCAATGTCAACTGAGATCCAACCTGATCAAGTTCCACTTGGAGTTCACCTTTTAAGTTGGTGGGGGAACAGTAATGGTAAGTTCCTTGTTGCAGAAGAGAGAACTAAGGTATAGATGTTGTCCAAGGTTTCATGGGAGGGAAGGGACAGAGTTAAGATCAGAATCTCTGTCCTTTGGTGGTTGTCCCCTTTCCAGTAGGTGAAATCCACTGTTCATCTATCTGGTACCTGGTTCAGGTACTACTAATGGAACTTGTTAAATGCTTATTTCGCACTGGGATTGATAAGAGTTAATCAGGTCAGACACAGTCCTAGTTGAAGCACATAGTCTTAATCCCCATTTTGCAGATGAGGTAACTGAGGTATTTAGTATAGCAGACAGGTGGTAGACACATTAAAGCCTGTGCTTTAATCCAATAGGCCTTGCTGCTTCTCCACCTGTGCAAGCTAAGAACTTCAAGTAGGGGATTTCTCTAGATATGGCTGATGAATAAATGGAACATCATTCAGAGAGAAGAGTCCATTGAGGATTTATGAGATGTAGAGTAATGAATGTGTGTCAATCTGGTGAATTGGGAGATGCATGCCTGTGTTTGGCCTAATGGCATCTAGGGACACATTTGGTGTTCTATGCAAAAACAGTCAGTTTATTTGTCACCTAAATTGTATGTAGAAGATGGTCTGTAGCTGTGAATTGGGATAATAGATGCTTTTTTTATTCCAGTTGTATTCAATTAATGAGGTTAAAGGGTGGTAGTGATGCTCAGAGTTGGTGTGGAGAGGTAAGTGAAGTAGGGGGAAGTGTTCTGTCTCTGTATCCTGAGGTTAGTAGTTCAAGTCCCAGTGGTGGCAGATGGGGAAAACAGAAAGAAAACAAAATTGTTAATTGCCTTAATTGATTTCAGCTGTTCTTAATTAGCCTCATTAACTCAGAGTAAACTAAAAAGACAATTTTAGAGATTATTGATGGAATAATGCTAAGGATTTTGCACCAGCATCTCACAGTTGTAAATTCTAATCCCACTTGTGAAATTAGAATCTTTTTTAAGATTTTAATGCCAGGGCTAGAACCCAGGCCACAAGGCTTTTAAGGCTGTTACCTTTCCTTTAGGCTATGGGAGCCCTCAGGAGGGAATATGCTCCTTCATCCTATTTCAAGCAAAGGATAGAGTCAAAGAAGATAGAAAAAAAGAAAACCCTTTACACCATGTGTTTTCTCTTAGAGGGAGAACTTAAAGAGGGAAGAGATAGAGCCAAGAGGTATGAAGCAGCACATGGAGGAAAGGTAAGTCTGCCATCTCTGAATTCAGAGGTTGTTGGTTCTAGCCTGTGGGCTGGTCTATAAATGCAATGTACGTATGTGCCTGTGTAGAAATAAGTACTCTAGTATGTAAATAGGATTGGCATATATGAATGTCTGCATAAAGTAAAATAAGTATATGTGAACATAAATACCTACGTAGACATAAGTAATATGTTACATAAGTGTATATCTGTGTTGGCATAGCACTAAGGAAAATACTCTTTATGTATGGGGGAAAATAATTAATAATTAATAATATTCTTATTATACATAAGAATATACATATAATATAAAAATAATTTGCTTTGCTTTAAAAAAAATAGTCTTTTTTTAAAATACTTAATCAGGTTGGACTCCACACATATCCCACATAGGGTTCACAGCTTTAGCCTCATTTTAGACACAAGGAGAATGAGCCACAGATAAATTAAGTGACTTGCCCACAGTCACATATCAGATAATAGTAGACCTGGGACTTCTATGTAAGTATGTGTGTGTCTGCACAGGAGAAAGTCATACCATCTCTAAGTATATACTTTTCTGCAGAGAAGTCATGTATTTGTGTATATGTATATTTGTGCCTGCATAGATGTTCCCTGTTTCCCACTCATTACCTGTCATGATTCCTGGGGCACTCAGTCCCTCTTTGATGGGTTGCACTTTCCTCATCTGTAAAATAGATATTCAAAACCCCATCTCCCACTTAGACCATGCTCCCCATTGGATGTTGGTATAGGGCTTGCCACATACTGAACCCTATCTACAAATTTTACATTTCTGCATATCTACCCACCTCAAGAGCATAAGGTCACTGTGGTAGGAAATGTGTTTGCCGGTTCCGTCATACTCTCCAGAGCTCTCAGTCCTGTGTTCTGTACTCAGTAAGCACTCAATGAATACCAGTGATGGTGATATCATTATCATTTCCATTATTAAGCCCAAATAGGTAATGCCACTGGAGTACCATGGAATTTCCCTTCCGGTAGCTTTGCCAGTTTCCCAGTGTAGACCAGAATTCAAACTCACCCCTCCTGGTAAGTTTGGTGGACAATGGTGATGGTGGTTCCCAGTAAAACCACCATAAGGTACATTCACACCCCTGTGAAAATTTGGGGGACTGCAACAATGGTTGTGTCCTGTAAAACTGATGCACACTCACACCTCCTAGTGAGTTCAGTGGACTGCGATGATCTTTCATGGTAAAACTGGCACAAACTCAGCCCTCAGGGCATGTTTGGTGGACAGCAACAGTCGTTCCCATTAAACTCAACATAAACTCACCCCTCCTCCTGTCACCCCATCGGCCCCAGGCGTGGGTCATTGGAAGGTTCTGTCCTCCTGAGATGTTTCAGTGGGGGGGGGGGGGGAAGCCTTCGGGAACAAGGTGACCTGGGAATTGGAAAAAGGAAAAGATACAGACGAGCTCAGGAGCACTGGCCTAGACGATGGAGTCCAGGCCTGGGAATCAGAGGATGTGGGTTCTAATCATAGTTTGGCCAGGTGTCTGCTGTATGACCTTGTTACCTCATCTGTAAAATGGGGTTTAAGATTATGAGCCCCATGTGGGACAGGGACTGTGTCCAACCTGACAACCTTGTATCTACCTTAGCACTAAGTACAGTCCCAGGCACATAGTAAGCTTAGTAACATGCCCACGTCTCCCCCTTCCTAAAAAAACCTGCTCTCGACCCCACTTCCCCTTCCAGTTATCGCCCTAGCTCCCTACTACCCTTCCTTTCCAAAATCCTAGAACAAGTCGTCTACAATCACTGCTTAGAATTCCTTAACTCCCATTCTCTCCTGGACCCCCTCCAATCTGGCTTCCTCCCCTCCACTCTACCGAGACTGCTCTCTCTAAGGTCACCCATGACCTCCTCCTTGCCAAATCCAATGGCTCCTACTCCATTCTAATCCTCCTTGACCTCTCAGCTGCCTTTGACACTGTCGACCATCCCCTCCTCCTCCACACCTTATCTCACCTTGGCTTTACGGACTCCATCCTCTCCTGGTTCTCTTATCTCTCTGGCCGGTCATTCTCGGTCTCCTTCGCAGGCACCTCCTCCCCCTCCCATCCTTTAACTGTTGGAGTTCTTCAAGGGTCAGTTCTTGGCCCTCTTCTGTTCTCCATTTACACTCACTCCCTTGATGAACTCATTCGCTCTCACGGTTTTGACTACCACCTCTAACGCAGATGACACGCAGATCTACATCTCTGCCCCGGTCCTCTGCCCGTCCCTTCAGGCTCACATCTCCTCCTGCCTCCAGGACGTCTCCACCTGGATGTCTGCCCGCCACCTAAAACTCAACATGAGCAAGACTGAGCTCCTCATCTTCCCTCCCAAGGCCGGTCCTCTCCCAGACTTCCCTATCACCGTGGATGGTACGACCATCCTTCCCGTCGCTCAGGCCCGCAATCTCGGTATCATCTTTGACTCGTCTCTCTCGTTCACCCCACACATCCTATCCGTTACCAAGACCTGCCGGTTTCACCTTTACAATATCGCCAAGATCCGCCCTTTCCTCTCCACCCAAACAGCTACCTTACTGCTACAGGTTCTTGTTATATCCTGGCTAGACTACTGTGTCAGCCTTCTCTCTGATCTCCCTTCCTCCTCTCTCGCCCCGCTCCAGTCTATTCCCCTTTCACTCCGCTGCCCGGCTCATCTTCCTGCAGAAACGATCTGGCCATGTCACTCTCCTTCTTAAACACCTCCAGTGGTTGCCTATCAACCTGCGCTCCAAACAAAAGGGCCTCACTCTAGGTTTCAAGGCTCTCCATCACCTTGCCCCTTCCTACCTCTCCTCCCTTCTCTCTTTCTACCGCCCACCCCGCACGCTCCACTCCTCTGCCGCCCGCCTCCTCACCGTCCCTCGGTCTCGCCTATCCTGCCATCGACCCCTGGGCCACGTCCTCCCGCGGTCCTGGAATGCCCTCCCTCCTCACCTCAGACAATCTAATTCTCTTCCCCTCTTCAAATCCCTACTTAAAACTCACCTCCTCCAAGAGGCCTTCCCAGACTGAGCTCCCCCCTTTTTCCCTCTGCTCCCTCTACCCTTCACCTCTCCACAGCTAAACCCTCTTCTCCCCCCTTTCACTCTCCTCCTCCCCCTCTCCCGTCCCACCCCCTCAGCACTGTACTCGTTCGCTCGACTGTATATATCTTTATCACCCTATTTATTTTGTTTATTTTGTTTAATGAAATGTACATCGCCTTGATTCTATTTAGTTGCCATTGTTTTTACGAGATGTTCTTCCCCTTGACTCTATTTATTGCCATTGTTCTTGTCTGTCCGTCTCCCCCAATTAGACTGTAAGCCCGTCAAACGGCAGGGACTATCTCTATCTGTTGCCAACTTGTTCATTCCAAGCGCTTAGTACAGTGCTCTGCACATAGTAAGCGCTCAATAAATACTATTATTGAGTCAAAGATGACACCGAGATTGCGGGCCTGAGCGACGGGAAGGATGGTCGTACCATCCACGGTGATAGGGAAGTCTGGGAGAGGACTGAATGAATGAATGCTCTGCACATAGTAAGCGCTTAACAAATACCAACATCAGCTAGACCTTCACAATATTGCTAAAATCTGCCCTTTCCTCTCCATCTAAACTGCTACCACATTAATCACTTATCTTATCCCACTTAAATTACTGATTCAGCCTTCTTGATGATCTCCTATCCCCCTGTCTCTCCCCACTCCGGTCCATACTTCACTCTGCTGTCCAGATCATTTTCCTACAAAACTGCTCAAGCCATATTTCCCCTCTCCTCAGAAACCTCCAGTGGCTGCCCATCCACCACTGCATCAAAGAAAAACTCCTCATCATTGGCTTTAAAGGACTCAGTCACCTTGCCCTTCCTATCTCAACTCACTACTCTCCTAATACAACCCAGCCCGCACACTTGGCTCCTCTACTGCTAGTCTTCTCACTGTACCTCAATTTTGCCTATCTCGCCACCTACCTCTTGCCCACATCCTGCCTCTGGCCTGTAAATCCCTCCTTCCTCATATCTGAGAAGACAATTACTCTCCTGGCCTTCAAAGCCTCATTGACAGCCCATCTCCTCCCAGAGGCTTTCCCTGACTAAACTCTCCTTTCCTCTTTTCCCACTTTCTCCTGCATCACCCTGACTTGCTCCTTTTATTCATCCCCACTACCAGCCACAGAGCACCTATGTACATATCTATACAGGCCCGCAATCTCGGTGTCATCCTTGACTCGTCTCTCTCGTTCACACCACACATCCTATCCGTTACCAAGACCTGCCGGTTTCACCTCTACAATATCACCAAGATCCGCCCTTTCCTCTCCACCCAAACGGCTACCTTACTGTTACGGGCTCTCGTTATATCCCGGCTAGACTACCGTGTCAGCCTTCTCTCTGACCTCCCTTCCTCCTCTCTCGCCCCGCTCCAGTCTATTCTTCACTCCGCTGCCCGGCTCATCTTCCTGCAGAAACGATCTGGGCATGTCACTCCCCTTCTTAAACAACTCCAGTGGTTGCCCATCAACCTCCGCTCCAAACAAAAACTCCTCACTCTAGGCTTCAAGGCTCTCCATCACCTTGCCCCTTCCTACCTCTCCTCCCTTCTCTCTTTCTACCACCCACCCCACACGCTCCGCTCCTCTGCCGCCCACCTCCTCACCGTCCCTCAGTCTCGCCTATCCCGCCGTCGACCCCTGGGTCACGTCCTCCGCGGTCCTGGAACGCCCTCCCTCCTCACCTCCGCCAAACTGATTCTCTTTCCCTCTTCAAAACCCTACTTAAAACTCACCTCCTCCAAGAGGCGTTCCCAGACTGAGCTCCTCTTCTCCCTCTACTCCCTCTGCCATCCCCCCTTTACCTCTCCGCAGCTTAACCCTCTTTTTCCCCTTTTCCCTCTGCTCCTCCACCTCTCCCTTCCCATCCCCACAGCACTGTACTCGTCCGCTCAACTGTATATATTTTCGTTACCCTATTTATTTTGTTAATGAATTGTACATCGCCTTGATTATATTTAGTTGCCATTGTTTTTACGAGATGTTCTACCCCTTGACTCTATTTATTGCCATTGTTCTTGTCTGTCCGTCTCCCCCGATTAGACTGTAAGCCCGTCAAACGGCATGGACTGTCTCTATCTGTTGCCGACTTGTTCATCCCAAGCGCTTAGTACAGTGCTCTGCACATAGTAAGCGCTCAATAAATACTATTGAATGAATGAATGAATAATTGATTTACTTAGTTATTTAAATTAATGTCTCTCACCCCCTCTATACTGTAAGCTCATTGTGGGCAGGGAATATGCCTGTTAATTGTTATATTGTACTGTCTCAAGCACATAATGCAGTGCTTTGCATACAGGAAGCACTCAAAAAATATGAATGAATGAATGAATGCAATATAATTTGGTTGGACATAGTTCCTGTCCCACATAGGGCTCACAGTCTTAAATCGCAATTTTACAGATGACGTAACTGAGGCACAGAGAGTGAAGTGACTTTCCCAAGGTCACACAGCAGACAAGTGGCAGAACAGAGATTAGAATCCAGGTCCTTCTAACTCCCAGGCCCATGCTCTATCCACTAAACCATGGCTGATTCTCCATGTGATACAGAGCAGGCTATATTTAGGCCCTGAAGATGCCTCTGTGTTAAGATATATTTTTGTGAAACCACTGCAGACTGTAAGCTCACTGTGGACAGGGAATACTGTGGACAGGGAATCTGTCTATCAACTCAGTTGTATTGTACTCTCACAAGTCCTTGGTAAAGTGCTCTGCACATAATAAATGCTCAATAAAAACTAATGATAAATTGATTCATTCTCTGTTAGGCAGTCTATAGTTCAAAATTGGAAATCATACATCATATCTGTTGTCGACTTGTTCATTCCAAGCGCTTAGTACAGTGCTCTGCACATATTTTATTATATTCTTAGTACAGTGCTGTGCACAGGTTCATATTTTATTATATTCTTTACCTAAGAGGGCAAGGGCTAATCAGATCTCCCAGAAGGTACAGAAAACATCACCTTCAGTGAATCTGCAATTAGTTGATCAGAAATTCTTTCCTGACATACTTTTGCTATTGGGTGTTGCATGTCTGTGTTTCTTCCTGCTCTGTCTATAGGTAAATAGTTTGGTTTGCAGCATCATGGTAGCCAACTGTCTATAAATTAATGCATCTGTGCCTGCCACAACAGCCAGCAAAAGTGCTGGAGCAGGAGCCTGCTGCAGTCCCACTGCCACTGCAGTATTTATATGTGTCAAAATATTTTTACACACAATTTTAGCTCATTTTTATCAGCCATCCTTGAATTAGCAGGCATATTTGCAAGAATTCATGGATCAATCAGTGTGCAGAGCACTGCACTGAAATACTTGGGAGAGTACAACAGAGTTGGTAGATATGATCCCTGTTCTCAAGGAGCTCTCAATCCTAGTAGGGGAAACAAATGTTAAAATAAAGATATGGGAAGCACAGTAAGAGGCTGATGAACTTAGCCTGTCTTCCCCATTAGACTGCAAGTCATTCATTCAGTCATATTTATTGACCACTTATTGTGTACAAAACACTGAACTAAGCTCTTGAGAGAGTACAATATAACAATAAATACACATTCCCTGCCCACCATTAGCTTAATGCACCTGAGGGCTAGGACTATGACTTTTGCTTCTAGTGAATTGTCCCAAGCACCTTAGTATAGTGTTCACACAGAAGGTGCTCAACAAATACCACAGATTGATTTATTTTATGTAATCACAATTGGACCATGACCCACTTTTTCTTTCAAGCTTTTTAGATCATTTAGAAAAGGTTTAAATTTCTTCATGTGCCAATGAGGAAGTTTGGAAAAGAAAAATAGTTTTCTTCCCTGCAATAATCATTCAAGTTCCCTCCATTTTAGGGGCCACTCCATTTTCTGCCAGAAACTTTCACTTTTGTTGATAGTTCTCATTTATTTTCTCCTATTGGATTTCTCCTTGTCCCAATCCTCTATTTTCTGCAAATTCCTGTTCTTCATGGAAGATCCAAAGGTGGTCATTTAGAGCAAGAAATATGCCCATAACATACTTTTTTTTTCCTTTCTATCCATGATTACAGAGATGGAAGCTGAAATCTATTCCTTGTCTTAGACAAGAAATTTTGATAATAGCATCATAAACATTCCATTTAGGGAACTAGATAAGAACATTTTTAAATGTGGATGCTGGCCTGCTTCATAGACCACAGGAAAAATCTATAAATTTTATTTTCCATTTTAATTCTTATTAAACTGTCAATTAATGATAATAATGATTGTGATTTTGTTTAGTATTTATTATGTGTCAAGCTCTGTACAAATTGCTAGGGTAGCTACACAACATGCAGATGGGACACTGTCCCTGTCCCACATGGGGCTCACAGTTTAAGTATGAGGGAGAACTTGTAGTGAATTCCTTTTTTACAAATGAGGAAATTGAGGCACAGAGAAGTGTTGTAACTTGCCCAAGACCACCCAGCAGGCAAGTAGTGGAGTTGGGGCTAGAAGCCAGGTTCTATGCTTTTTCCACTAGGCCATGCTACTTATCTCAGGAGCAAGTTATTTTATTCACCTCTCACCTACTAAATATTTTTACCTCAGATATTTGTTTTACTCTAGTTCCTAGGTTTACCCAGATGACCTGCAGCAGTTTGTAATCATTTCTGTGCTGGCCTTTATCTAAATATAGTTTGTTGGCATCTCAAAATATGTAAAGTATTGAATTTTACTGCTGGACAGTGTTTACATGAGCACCAGAAAATTTCCTTGTAAAAATGGTAAAGCAATC
This sequence comes from Ornithorhynchus anatinus, assembly GCF_004115215.2. Taxonomy (NCBI): domain Eukaryota; kingdom Metazoa; phylum Chordata; class Mammalia; order Monotremata; family Ornithorhynchidae; genus Ornithorhynchus; species Ornithorhynchus anatinus. The sequence continues at coordinate 45,446,478 of NC_041728.1, read as the reverse complement.
CTTCAGAAGTTCCACAATTCTTTGCATTTCTTGTAGCAGGTGAGATACAAACTAAGCAAGTCCAAGTTGGATTTACACATCAATTTCTTTGTATCCTTTCACCTTCCCAAATACTTCTTCCCAAATATTTCCACTCACTGTACTAAGTTCTGGGGGGATACAAGCAGTTTGGATTGTTACAGTCCCTGTCCCATGTGGGGCTCAGAGTCTCCATCCCCATTTTACAGATGAGGTAACTAAGGCAGAAAGAAGTGAACTGGCTTACCCAAGGTCATACAGCAGAGAAGTGGCACAGCTGGCATTAGAACTCAGGACTTCTGACTCCCAGGCCTGTGGTTGATCCACTATGCCATGCTACCTCCAATACCATGGCAGCTTCCCTTTCCACATGCTTTCAATTTACTAGGCTGGTTCTCCTTCCTAAATGAAGCATGGGATCTTTCCTGATCTAGAGTAGGATGAGTATTTTCTATTTCCCTCTTGAAGTAGGATTTTCCACTACTATACCTGATTTGAGTTTTTAATACTTCCTTCCACGTTTAAATGTTTAATGTATTCATTGTCTGTCAAAAGAAATATCTATATGATCCTCAGAGAATTCATTCATTCACATGGCTTCATGTATACATTTTTTTTTATTTAATGGAATTTACTAAGCATTTACTACATGCTAGGCATTGTACTAAGAACTGGGGAAGACACAAGGTAATCAGGTTGGACCCAGTGGCAGTCCCACATATGGCGTACAGCCTTTATGTCCAGTTTAAAGGTGAGGTAACTGAGGCACAGAAAAGTAAAGTTACTTGCCCAGGTCACACAGCAATCAAGTGGAAGAACCAGGATTAGAACACTGGTCCTCTGACTCCCAGACCCATTCTCTTTCCACTGCACAATGCTGCTCAACTTTACATAGACGATTCCCAGATTTAACTCTCCAACCCTGAACTCTCTCCCTCTCTGCAGTCTCATATTTCCCCCTGCCTCAGGATATATCTACCAGGATGTCGTACAAGCACCTGAAGCTAAACATGTCCAAAACAGAACATCTTCATACCAAACCCTGCCCTCTCCCTGTCTTTTACATCACTGTAGACAACACTACTATCATCCCTATCCCACAAGCCCATAACTTTGGCTTTATCCTTCACCACCATTAATGGTATTCACTAAACACTTACTATATGCAGAGCACTGTACTAAGTGCTTGGAAGAATGCAACAGAATTAACAGACATGTTCCCTGCTCACAATGAGCTTACAGTCTAGAGGGGGAGACAGACATTAATATAAATAACATGTAATATAAAATGTAAAGATATGAACAATGTACATAAGTTCTGTGGGGTTGAGGGTGGTGCAAATGTCACAAGCCCAAAGGTCACAGATCCAGGATCCTTGTCTCATCCCTCTCATTCAACCCACATTTATAATCTGACCCCAAATTCTGTCAGTTCTACCTTCGCAACATTGCTAAAATGCCCCCTTTCCTCTCCATCCAAACTGCTGATATGCTGATCCAAGCACTTATAATACCCTGCCTCAACTACTGTATCAGCCTTCTCACTGACCCACCTACCACCTGTCTCTCCCCACTCCAGCCCACACTTCACTCTGCAGCCCAGATCACTTTTCTAAAAAAAGTTCAGTCCATGTCTCCCCACTCCTCATGAACCTTCATCCACCTCTACATCAAACAGAAACTCCTTACAATTAACTTTAAAGCACTCAATCAGCTTGACCCTGCTTGCTTTACCTCACTTATTTCCTACTACAATACAACTGGTACACTATATTCCCCTAACATCAATTTACTTGCTGTACTTTGATTTTGTCTCACAGTCAACTCCTTGTCCCCATCCTTTCTCTGATCAGGAACTCTCTCTCCCTTCATATTCATTCAATTATATTTATAAAGCACTTACTGAGTGCAGAGCACTGCATTAAGAACTTGGGAAAGTCCAATACAACAATAAACAGTGACATTCCCTGCCCACAATGAGCTCACAGTACGGGGGGGGGGGGGGGGCGCGGGGGAAACATCAATACAAATAAAATCACAGATATATACATAAGTTCATTCAATTGTATTTATTGAGTGCTTACTGTGTGCAGAGCACTGTACTAAGCACTTGTGCTTTGGGGGTAGTGATGGGGGGAGGCATGGAAGAGCAATTAGAGCCAGTCAGGGTGACACAGAAGGGAGTGGCAGATGAGGAAAAATGGGGCTTAGTTGGGAAAGGTCTCTTGGAGGAGATGTACCTTCAATAAGGCTTTGAAAGAGGGGAGAGTAATTGTCAGATTTGAGAAAGGAGGGTTTTACGGTCAGAGGCAGGACGTGTGCCAGGGGTCAGCGGCGAGACTGGCAAGACTGGGGCACAGTGAGAAGGTTAGCATTAGGGGAGCGAAGTATGCGGACTGGACTGTAGAAGGAGAGAAGCGAGATGAGGTAGAAGGGTGCAAGGAGATGAAGTATTCTAAAGCCAATAGTGAGGACTTTTTGTTTGATATGGAAGTGGATTCATATCCTATAGTCCACCACTCTTCCCCCTTTTAAATCCCTTCTAAAATTTACATCTCCTCCAAAAGGCCTTTCCTGATTAAGCCCTCTTTTCCCCCACTCACTTTCCCTTCTGTTCTGCCTATACATTTAGATCTGTACCCTTTAAGCACTTGGTATTCACCCCACCCTCAGCCCCACAGCACTTGTGTACATATTCATAAGTTATGTTTTCATATTAAAGTCCATCTCCCCATCTAGACTGTAAGCTCCTTCAATGAATCAGTCATATTTATTGAGTACCTATACTAAACTCTTGGGAAAGTGCAATAGAACAGAGTTGGCAGACATGTTCCTGCCCACAAGGAGCTTATAGTCCAGTAGGGGAGTTATTTAAATAAATTATGTATATTTACATAAATCCTTAGGGGCTAAGGGTGGGGTGAAGAAAGGGTACAAACTCAAGTACAAGGGTGAGACAGAAAGAAGAGTAGGGGAAATGAGAGCTTAGTTGGGGAAGTTTTGATTTTTTTAATGGTATTTGTTAAGCACTTATTATATGCCAGGCGCTGTATCAAGTACTGGGGTAGATACAAACTTATTAGTTGGACACAGTCCCTGTTCCACATAGGGCTCACAACCTTAATCCCCATTTCCAGATGAGGTAACTCTGGCAAAGAGAAGCTAAGTTGCCCAAGGTCACAGCAGAAAAGTGGCAGAGCCGGGATAAGAATCCGGGTCCTTCTGACTCCCAGGCTCATGGTCTACACACTAGGCCATGCTGCCCTTTGGAGGAGATGTGATTTTAATAAGGCTTAGAAGTTGGGGAAAGCAATGGCCTGTCATATATGAAGGGGGAGGAAGTTCCAAGTCAGAGGCAGAACATGGGCAACGAGTCAGGGGTCAGATAGGTGAGAATGAGTTACATGAGTAGGGTGGAGTTAGAGGAGTAAAGTGAACATGCTGGTTGTAGAAGGAAATCAGCAAGGTAAAATAGAAGGGGTTGAGGTGACTGAGTCCTTTAAAGTTAATCTCCTTGTGGGCAAAGAATTGGTCTTTCAACTCTGTTGTATTATATTCAACCAGTTCTCTGCACTCAGTAAGCGCTCAATATGATTGATTGATTACTTCTCAGTACAGTTTATAGTGGAATGCACCTACCAATTCTGTCTCTAAGGAACTCTGATTAAAAAGGTTGGATACAGTAACCATCCAGAGATCAAAAATGTATCACTGGGAAACTGCACCATTGCCTGAATAATATGAAACTAATTATGGTCTATTCACTCCAGTTGAAAAATGATGCCTGTGTAAATAATGCATATCTTTATTGCTTTTCACAGTGCCAATTATCTTTATTATTGTAAAACCTTAAGTGCCACTGAAAATTACTCAAGTAATTTTCCATGCACATTGTGGTACTGGAGTTGGTGCTTTGAATGTGCGTCCAACTGAACTCTCAAAAAAAAAGCTCTATATTTACAAATAAAACATTTTGTTGGCGTTAGCATAAGCTCTTATCCAAAGTGGATGAAAAGCTTTTGTGAAATTGCTAATGTAACTAATGCTAAAATGAACATTTCAGGGTTCATAAAGTACTTTGTGGTATTTATACTACATTAGAGAAAGCCAAAGTTTGTTCTAGTCACATAACAAAAAAAATTTGATTTTAAAAAGATGACAAAATAATGGCAATTCACAGTGTTGTTAGTTCTGCTAAAGTCCTGGTGCCTAGATATGCTTAAAAAAACTTATTTTGGTTATTATAAATAGTTAAGAATCACCACTGATGTTCTTTCATTTTAGGAAAATGCCTAGTTTGAATTTCAGCAATGATGTAACATTTAAGAACTTGCCAAAAAATCTTGGTAGAGTATTTATAAAGCATGAAGAGGAGGATAGTCATGCAAGATTGGGCTGCCAATGATGGACCTGATTCCAAAATAGTTGCACATTACTTTGGGTATGATCCAAAAGAGATTTTTTCCACACATTTATCCTGTTTTCTACTGTGGATGTTGCTTTAATGTACCAAAGCCCACACACTTTACCAAAATAGCAATTAAGAAGCACCTGAAAGTTGAAAGAAAAATTAGCTTTAAGAACTTTGTCCTTGAAAAGGGAAAGTGGGTGTTAGTGAAAAGGCAGAGAAAATGTTTGAGGGATTTCCATGATAAAAAATTGGGAAACAAATAATCAATCCTTCCATTTCTCTCACTGCAGAATGCAAGGTTCTGGTAAAGAATGGAAAAAAATCCTATCTTCTTGAAGTCAAGATGATAATTTATTAGTAACTTGCCAAAAAAATCTAAATGGATTAGGTGATAATCACCTCTGTGTGAGTTGGAAATTAGGCTGTACTTCAGCAGGATGTTTTGTTAAGGATTTACATCAAAGGTCTTGGCTGAGATGGAATTTGAATAATTGAATCATGAAAGGATAAAAGCATTTCTAGAACAATAATGTTGGTATTTGTTAAGTGCTTACTATGTGCAGAGCACTGTTCTAAGCGCTGGGGTAAACACAGGGGAATCAGGTTGTCCCACGTGGGGCTCACAGTCTTAATCCCCATTTTACAGATGAGGGAACTGAGGCACAGAGAAGTTAAGTGACTTGCCCAGAGTCACACAACTGACAAGTGGCAGAGCTGGGATTTGAACTCATGAGCCCTGACTCCAAAGCCCGTGCTCTTTCCACTGCGCCACGCTGCTCCTCTAACAGTAACTGACCAAATGTGTTTTATTCGGTATCTACTTCTCAAAAGGCAAAACTGAGTCCTCTGAAATATACTTTCCACTCTCAAGTTAGAGCAGTGGGCATTAAGCAAATATTCTGAAGAATAAAAACTGAAATAATCTACCCTTGGAACTAATACCATATATTCCTGCAAGTCTGTACCCAACTGGAAGTCTACTACTGCCTATCGGATTAGAGTATAAATTGTTTTGAGGGCGGGGATCATGTCCTTCATATTTTCTGTACGATTTCTAAGCACCTACTACTAGGTGCAGAGCTACCATAAGATTTTAGGCACTCAACTATCTCCTTCGTACCTTACCTCGCTGATCTACTACAACCTAACCTGCTCACTCTGACCCTGTAACATCAATCTATTCATTAATAATAATGATAATAATAATGGTATTTGTAAAGCACTTACTATGTGCCAGGCATCATACTAAGCACTGGGGTGGATACAAGCAAATCGGGTTGGACACAGTCCCTGCCCCACATGGAGCTCACAATCTCAATCCCCATTTTACAGATGAGGTAACTGAGGCACAGAGAAGAAGTGACTTACCCAAGGTCACACAGAAGACAAGTGGTGGAGCCTGGATTAGAACCCATGACCTTCTGAGTCCCAGGCCCATGCTATATCCACAACACCATGCTGTACTCATCATATCTTGATCATGTCAGTCTTACCACCAACACTTTGTCCCTGTCCACCCTCTGTCCTTGAACTCCCTGCCTCTTCAAATCTGACAGTTTACAACTCTCCCCACCTTCAAAACCCTCCTAAAAATCACATCTCCTCCAAAAAGGCATTCCCTGACTAAACTCTTATTTCTCATCTGTCTCTCCCCTGTGTGTCAGCTATGCACTTGGCTGGGTAACTTTCAAGCACTTTTAAACTCACCCAATCTCACAGCACTTATGAAAAGATGCACAGCTTAGTGGAAAGAGCCTGGGTCTGGGAGTCAGAGAACCTGATTTTAATCCTGGCTCTGCTGCCACCCTGCTGTGTGTCCTTGAGCAAAGTATTTATCTTCTCTGTGCCTCTTCTTCCTCATCTATAAAATGGGGATTTAATTCCTGTTCTCCCTCTATTAGCCTCAAGAGGGAAAGGGAGTGTGTCCAACATGATTAGGTTGTGATCACCCCAACAAATACAGTGCTTGGCACACAGTAAGCACTTTACAAATATCACTGTTGTTATTATTATGTAAATATCCTTATACTCTATTTTCCTTATCTATAATTTATATTAATGTCTTCTCCCCCTAAAGAGTCTAAGGTCCTGGTGGAAAGGGATCATGCTGATCAACTCTGTTGTGTTGTGCTTTCCCAAGCTCAGTACAACCCATCCACTAATCAGGTAGATACAGGCCAAAGGTATTCAGTTGAAACTTATCCAAAGCTGAAAATGATTTAGCTAATTCAAACCTCTTAACCCTAGCCTCATTAGCTCAAATAGAAGAGTTGTGTAGAACTTTAGGTTAATAACATACCAGTGTGAGATTGTCTGGGCTAACCCTGTTTCCCAAACTTTCTGGTTTTAGGTCAATAAATACAAAATTTGACAGTAAACTGCCAGATATTGCAATTGTGTAAGAAATTTCAACCCTACATTTTCCATCAAGGTTTTAATTGATTTTAGTATTTTTCTACTTCAAGTTGATGCATGACTGCATCCTTCTCTAAACTGAATGTCAATGTCTCTGCCAAGTCTGGAAATATCAATTTCCTGCATTATTAGCAAATGATAATTCTATGAAGACTGCTTAAAATATTTTTGTAGTCACAGGACAGTTAATCAGTGGTATGTACTAAACACCTAATGTGGGCAGAGCACTGAGAAGAGTACACTAGAAGCAAAAGACCCAGCTCCTTGCAATTTAATAGGGTAGATTCAGGCAGACAAATTATTTACAAATAGTGAAAGTAGAAGGAAGAGTAAGGATAGAAGATTGTAGCATAAATGTCTGGATGAAAAAGCTGCATTGAATATGCAGTTGAATAAGTGCTAAGGATAGGAATAAATACTAGAGTGTCCAGAGTAGTTGATGGTTGATGTAACTTGGAATGTTGGGAATTTTTTTTATGGCATTTAAGTTTACTGCAGAAGGCTGCTTGGAGGAGATGGAATTTTAGGAGGGCTTTAAAGATGGTGAGAATTGAAATACCAGATGTGTTTGAAGGGGGAGGGAGGGTATGGTAGGCAGGGGATGTGTCAAGAACAAAGGATCCAAGGAGGAAGTCAGTAGAATTTGGAAAGAGTGAAGAAAGTGAATTGTGGTGTAGCAGGTAAGCATTCAATATGGTAAAAGCTGTTGGAGAGAGCCTTGAGGCCAGTGATAATGAGTTTTGGCTTAATGTGAAGGGAAGTGGGTAGCTCCTGGAGGATTTTGAACAAATAATCCAAATAGCAGCTTGTATTATTGATTTAAGGTGGGGAAGTCACACCCCCATAACATTTATGTGCAAATTTTTTATAGTCTGTTGCTTCCCACTATTTGATTTTTTTTTTAGTGCTTGTATTCCCCCAGCACTTTTGTACAGATCCTTATGCTCTGTTACTTATTTATGTCAACATCTACCTCCCCACAGGATTGTAAACTCTCTGAGAACAGGAATCATGTCTGCTAACTCTATTGTACCCTCCTAAGTGCTTAGTATAGGCCTCTGCACAGAGTAATTGCTTTTTTAAAATTAAATGACTATTATCTACTAATTATCAGTAGATGGAGTTTGAACCAGGGTGGTGGCTGTTTTGGTGGAAAGAAAGTGGTGAATCAGGGAAATGGGGAGGAAAACACCTAGATTTAGTAGGTTGAAGGGGAGAACTGAAAGATAGTTGTCAAAATTGACACCATGGTTACTGGCTTCTAGAACAGAGAAGATGATGGTAGTATTGACAAATATAGAAAAAGTTAGGAAGTCTCAATCAAACATATTTATTGAGAATTGACTCTGTGCAGAACACTATATTAAGTCTTTGTCTTAAGTTCCCTACCCACAAGGAACTTAGAATCTAAGGGAGAGGTGGATATTAAATTACAAATATGTATGTAGTGCTGAGGGACTGAGGGAAGGATAAATAAAGGTTATGAATCCAAGTGAAACTGTAATGCATAAGGGAGAGGATAATAATGATAGCCATGATATTTGTTAAGGGTTTACTATGTGTCAGGCATTGTATTAAGTGCTAGGGTAGGTATACGTAATTGTGTTGGACACAATCTCTGTCCCAAATGGGGTATTCAGTCTTAATCCCTATTTTACAGATGAGGTAACTGAGGCACAGAGAAGCAACTTGCCCAAGGTCACACAGCAGACAAGTGGCAGAGCAGGGGTTAGAACCCAGGCCCTTCTGATTCCCAACCTGTTCTCTATTCACTAGCCTTAGTTAGGGAAGGTTTCTTGGAGGAGATGTGATTTTAAAAAGGTTTTGAAGGTGGAGAGAGTGATCATCTGTCAGATATGAAGAGGGAGGGAGTTCCAGGCCAGAAGCAGGGCATGGGCAGGGGGATGGTGACAAGATAGAGGTAAAGTGAGTAGGTTGAAGAAGAATGGATTTGAGAGAAAATGAGAAGTTCAGTTTTAGATAGGACAAGTTTGAGGTACCAGCAGGACAGCCAAGTGGAGATGTTTAGAAGGCAAGAAGAGAAATGTGAGCTTGATTAGCTAGTGAGATATTGGAGGTAGAGAGGGAGATTTGGGAGTCATCAAGCATGAGTTAAAGTAAGAAATAGGGGGTCAAAAATAAAACTCTATGGGATGCCATCAGATAGGGGATGCGAGATGGAAAAAGAGCCAGTGAATAGGACTCAGGAGTATTGATCAGAGAGGTAGGAGAACCAAATTAGTAATATGTGAGCAAAACCAAGTCTGCACTTGGATCTGTACCCTTTAACTACTTGCTATTCACTCTTGGCTCCACAGCACTTAAGTACATTTACGTATATTCTTTATTTTTATTAATGCCTGTCTCCCCCTCTAGACTGCAAGCTCATTGTGGGCAGGGAATGTGTTTATCAAGCACTTACTACAATGCTCTGCACATAGTAAGCGCTCAATAAATACCAGTGTTTGATGGATAGTGATCAATGTGGACAACTGATGGGTCTCCCATCAGGAATGAGGGATAAGAATTCAGGATCAAGCACCTGCACAGAGGGATTGATTATAGTGCTAGTATTTTGATTGATTATAGTGCTAGTATTTTTTGTGTATGTGCAGTGCCACTTACACTCTGTCCACAGGACAATAAGTGTAGAGAAGCAATATGGCATTGTGGATAGAGCACAGGGCTGGGAATAAGAAGGTAGTGGGTTCTAATCCTGGATCAGTAATTTGCTGTGTGACCGTGGGCAAGTCGCTTCACTTTTCTGTGCCTCAGTTACCTCACCTGTAAAATGGGGATTGAGACTGAGACCCCCACATGGGACTGGGACTGTGTCAAACCCAATCTGCTTGTATCCACCATAGTGCCTAGTAGAGTGCCTGGCAGCTAGTAAGTGCTTTACAAATACCAAAATTAATATTATTATTGTTCCAAGTGTATGTGCAGTCTTTACCCATGATAGGCAGCTAAAGGAAGAACCAGGATTAAAACCCAGGTTTCCTGATTCCCAAGGCTCTGCTACTTCAAAGAGAAGGGAGTGGTCAGCAGTGTCACAGGTGCCTGAGAGAGTGAGGTGGATTAGTGTAGAGAAAAGCCCACTGGACTTGACTATTAGAAGCTCACTGGTGGCTTTGGAAAGTGTAGAGCAAAACCTGATTGTACTGAGTGAAGAAAAGAGTTGGTGAAAAGGAAGTGACTGTGTGTGTGTATACAACTATTCAAGGAGTTTGAAGAGGATTGAGAGTATGGTGAGGCAGTGATAGCATCCATTTAAAGGTTATTTAGGAGCATGTTTGAAGGCAGAGTGGAAGAAGGTATCAGAGTGAAAAGTTGAAAATAGCAAAAGAGGAGGAATGTGGGAGCATTTTTTTTTAAGTGAGAGGAGAAGGGGGTCAAAGGAATAGATTTAGAAAGCAGGCAAGAAACGTCCTCCTGAGAAACTGCCAAGGAAGAGGAGGAAGGGGAGAATAGGATGAAGAGATTTTGGTATGTTGACTCCTATGGATTCCATTTTACCAACAAAGTAACCAGTTGAGGTCATCAAGAATTGTCGAAGACAACAGCAGAGACACTCTGGAGAGTTAAAGATTTGGAGTAGTAGAAAGGGATTCAGGATGTGAGCATCAAAGCATTATTGAGCAAGAATAGAATTGTTGCTGAGCAGAAGAAAGGGCTAAGTTATAGCAGACAGAATGACGCTGAAATGGCAGAAGTCAGCTTGGTGGCTGGACTCTGGTCAACGATTTGCAGTCATATAAATAAAGGGGTGGAGGAAGTCAACTCTGGAGGTATTATGGGATTAGAGCTGAGAAGATAATGGAGGTATTTAGTTGTTTAGTGTGGCATGGAAGGTATATTGATTCTCTAATATCAGGTGATGGTAAGGATAGGAGCATGGAGTTGGGAGTCTGGGTGGGGTATGATGTTCTCACCCTTAACTCCATGTGTCACTCAAAACTCTATTCTGAGTCCCCATTCTATCTCACTTTACACTTACACCTTTGGGGGCCTCATCTATTCCTATGCCTTTTCTTAAACTATCCCCTCTTTGCATATGACAACCAAATTCACCTTAATAACCCCGGCCTCCCTCCACTGTAATCATGCATTTCGTCTCACCTCTCTTCCACGTAGAGGACAGCACTTTGTGGAAGTTCCACTGCTATCACAAGCTCACATCTAAAACTGAACTCAACTCTCCTCCCAAATATTCTCCTCCACTGTCTCACTACAATAGATACCACTACAATCCTCCCTTTCTCTGCAGCTTGCAACCTTGATTTATCCTCAATTCCATCCACCCTCTCAAAGTACTAGAAGCCTGTTGCATAAATTGAGAACCTTCTTGGGAAATACACAGTAACTAAATGACACGTTCCTTGCCCACAACGAGCTTAGAGTCTCCTTAAAAGCCTCCAGTGTAGTGGTATTAAGAGTATTTATTTAGCGCTTACTGTATGCAGAGCACTGTACTAAGTTCTGTTGATTACCAGTTCATCTCCACATCAAGTAGAAATTCCTGATCACTGGATCTAAAATCATCAGCTTTCTTCTTACTACTCATTCACTCTTCTTCCACCCAACCCAAGGTCACAGGTTTCATTACCCCATAAACTAATAACAAACATGACAGCACAATCCAGGCCATCCTTTGTATTCAAGTAATTTGTCTAGGACTCTGGGCCCCACATTAGCCTCTTTAGTAAAAGGTGAATTTCACTGTCAGTAGCACTCTTCAAATTCAAAAAATGGCTCTTTGAAAAAACATGTAATATATATTTAAAGAGATATAGCTCTGTAAAATGAAAAGTTTCCCAAAATGCTGACAATAATCTCCAGAAGTCATGTTATAGTTGTACAAAGTAGCCTGAATAAAATGGACTCAATCTTCCTATCTTTAAGAATTACACTATTTTTAAATACAATGTTACAAAATTTTCAGATGATTTTAGTCAGAAATTGCTAGTCATCAAAACTAAATGTCTTGGTATGGTTAAAAAAATACTACTCAGTTGACTGGACTTCCCTTTACTCGCTTTTTTTATGGAATCGGCAAATATACTGCCTTATGCCTTAAATTCTTCCTAGAGCTCTGCTCCAAGAGAATTTGAATCAATCCTTATCTGAGACAACTATTAGGCAGATATCATGGTAACTATCACAGTTGTGTTGTTCAGTTTACCTTTCTTTGATAAAGGAGAAAAAGAAAGGTGATATTTGTGTTTTTTTTAAATCTAGTGGCTTTTCTTAACATCTTCATATGCTGGGAAAGAGCTTAAGCTGATTTATCTTGAATCAGTCAAATATCTCAGCAATTATGTCATCAGGGCCTGGAGCTTTACAATTCTTCTTGGCTCTATCTATGGAACATGGAGCTGTATTCATGCTGGCACGTCTTGGTCCATCTCCTACCCTATACAGAACCTCATCTGTTCAATATAGAAGAACTTTGAAAAAGATCACTGAGATATTGCTGATATCTCTGGAAAATTCTGTATTTGGTTTCTGTTGTGCATTTTCAAAAAGACACAATATGAAAACTCATGACATGGTGATTGGCTAAAATAACTCATAGTTGTGAATAACAGATCCATGCTAAAATAGCATGTTGGAAACTGTGTCCACACAACAAAGGACCAAAGATAGATTGAAAGTTTGGCTTGGATTAGCATTCAGAAATGCAGTTGATTAGATCCATAAATTTGGCCTGGATAGCTGGTGAGAACACCTACTTTTATAGGGTGATTTATCTTCAGGTTGATATGGAAAAACAGGGAGAGTTTTGACATTTTGACTCTGGTCCTGAAAGCTTTAAGTACTGAAACTATATGAAAATCCTGAATGCATTTGGAAAGAAAGGTCACAGAAACTCTTGGAAAACAATTTTCAGGTTTTGTTGAGGTAGGGACAGTTGTCAGAGTAAAACCTCTTATTTTCTCTAAACTTAAACATTTGGATAATGTTCTCAGTAAAGGGATGTTTCTTTTGAGAATTATTCAGTTGACTTTTATGAGGACCTTAGAATTTGTGAAACAGAAGCTTCTATGTGAAATTATCTGGGGAGGCAGTGACCTAGGAATGCACTTTGTAGCTCATAAGACATTTGGGGATCTTAACTCAGTCCTTGTGTTACCAGTTGTTGGAATCACCAGTATGAACCCAATAAACTAATGTAATGTTGAAGGTAGTTTAAATAATTCTCTGCTAAATTGTGACAAATGCTGCAGTAAGATCCTAACTGTTATCAATAATGGTTTGGCAGCACATGAAGCAGATTGTTTTGGGTTTTAAGCTCTTTCATTGAGAGTGAAAGTCCTGAACTTAACTTGAAACTTTCAGTTTAACACTGAAGTGCACTCAAAATCTTCCAAGTGATAATTATTTTGAGGGGTTTTTTATAGGTGGCATATATAGTCTATGGCCAAAAATAATTTTATTAGACTTATTAGACTCATAACTCTATATTTCATGAGATTGGAGCCACAACACCAAACCATGACTAAAAAGTGGTGTCATACTTAAATCAAAGGAAAATAGAGGGATAAAAATTCCAACCAGGATCCTGTTTCTAGCTCTGCAGAAAGTGGGTACTTAACAATGCAACAATAGTAATTATTACTGTATTTAAAGCCACTTATCGTGTGCTTAGTCACAGAGGTCCCCAAACGGTTTGCTTGGGGAAAGAGGATGAAAAGGGTTTTAGTCTAAAATAACCACAGGTAGGCTCATCCTAGCATCCTTCTTTACCCTTTATGTAGCTCAAATTACTACATGAAATTCTTCCTATGACTTAGTTTGACAGGAACAACAGAACAGTAGTTCAAGAAGCCATTCTAAGCAGACCAGACATTTTTCCAAGTTCTCTGTGAGGAAGACTCTGCCCTACCCAAAGTGAGGAAGAACTCCTGCACTACTGACAGAAACCAAACTCCTTCCAGAGTGACCCAGTACCTTTTGGGAAATCCTTTAGACCTCCAACTCTGATGTTCTTCTGGCTCTCTCCTCCCTGGAACTTCTCTTGTCAGCCAAGCCTATTTAATATGGTTCCACCCATGACTTCACCTTCTACAAATGACCGTGGAATTTTCTCTCAAGACTTTCTTTGGAAACTAATAAATTAAAATTGTGCATGAAAGGCAATATGAAAAAGCTTTCATTTTTCTTGTATCAAATGGAATATTTTGAAATATTTTTATTTTTCAAGTATAATAAAATTTGAATGGCATTCAAACCACTTATTATCTGTTGTATTCCTAAGCAAAGATAGTAACTTGAAAGCAGAATGCATCTTCGAGTATGAAGGATAATGGTACATTATGTGACATGTATTATAGATTGAAATAGATTCCACTGGATTTTGAAAAACAGAGTTTTGGGGGGAGTTTTCCACCTGAATAAGGGAAATACTATCCAAATAGTAAGTTATTTTTACATGAAATCCTCACTACTTTGTCCCTTCATGTATCTTAGTTATATTCCCATTATTCATTCATTCATTCAATCAATCATATTTATTAAGCGCTTAATGTGTGCAGAGCACTGTACTAAGCACTTGGAAAGTACAATTCAGCATCAAATCTGTACCCTATTTCCCAATCACAGCCCATATACAAAATTCTGTAAAATTGACCTTTATGGCATTGGAAATATTACAAATACAGCCACATTAACCTGCTAATTGTGACTTTGGCACTTTTGAAATTATTCCCATCCTCATGTCTGTTGACGTATATGTGGGCAGTCCTTATACATATATACATATGTGTGTGTTCATACTCAGTTCTCTGGCAATGTAATGATTAGATTCTTGATAAACTCTGAATTAAGGAAAACTCCCATACAGAAAAAAGCAGCTTGACCTAGTGGATACAGCATGGACCTGGGAGCCAGAAGGTCCTGGGTTCTAATCACAGCTCTACCACTTGTCTGCCACGTGACCCAGGGCAAGTCACTTAACTTCTTTGTGCCTCAATTACCCCAATTGGGGATTAAGACTGTGAGCTCCTTGTGGGAGAGGGATCATGTCCAACATAGCTTGCATCTGCTTAGTATAGCTTCTGGCACATAGTAAATGCTTAAAAAATATCATTAAAAAAGTAGCATGCACCCATGACCAAAGCAGAGCCCATTTGCATGGCCTGGTGGAAAAGAGCATGGGCCTGGGAACCAGAGGACCTGGGTTCCAATATCGGCTCTGCCACTTGCCTGCTCTCTGACCTTGGGCAAATCATTTTACTTTTCTGAGCCTCACTTCCTCATCTGTAAAATGGGGATTCAATACCTGTTCTCCTTCCTACTTAGACTGTGACCCCCATGTGGGTCCTAACTACCTTATTTTTAGCCCAGTGCTTAGTGGGCTTAGTGCTTAGTGTGACACATAGAAGCACTTAACAAATACTACTATGAACTAATAACAATATTATTGTGTACCTAACCTTTTCTCCCAACATTGCAACCCAATCCATCCAGATAACCATGAATTGTTGAAAAAATGTTGCTGGATTCCTTATAGTGTTCAAAATGCATACTGAAAACTTTGAATATGGAAGAACTAAGTATATATGTTTATATATAGACAGTGGAAATTACTTAAAGAGATGTGATAAGCTGATCACCACCCAACCAAAGACTTTTCCTCCTTATAAGTCCATGCAAAGCATAGATGGACCCATTCATTCATTCATTCATTCAATAGTATTTATTGAGCGCTTACTATGTGCAGAGCACTGTACTAAGCGCTTGGGATGAACAAGTCGGCAACAGATAGAGACAGTCCCTGCCGTTTGACGGGCTTACAGTCTAATCGGGGGAGACGGACAGACAAGAACAATGGCACTAAACAGCGTCAAGGGGAAGAACATCTCGTAAAAACCGATGGCAACTAAATAGAATCAAGGCGATGTACAATTCATTAACAAAATAAATAGGGTAACGAAAATATATACAGTTGAGCGGACGAGTACAGTGCTGTGGGGATGGGAAGGGAGAGGTGGAGGAGCAGAGGGAAAAGGGGACTCTCATGACAGACAAAGAGGAAATCCAATCCATAAAGAATTCCTGATAGAACCTTCAAGTCAAAGAAAACCTTCTGAAGGGTGGATAAATGACACCTTATTTCAAACTGCTATTGACATGCTCATGAAAAGAGGAAAAGCACTTACGTCTGATGGCGCTCCTATGGAAATCTATAAGCATGGAGAGCAACTAGCTGGACAAGCTCTTTTTCTTATGGTATTTGTTAAACACTTGTACCAGGCACTATAGTAAGCGCTGGGGTAGAACAGTAAGTCAATCATATTTATTGAGAGCATACTCATTATTATTGAGAGCTTACTTACTTGCAGAGCACTGTACGCACTGCTGGGACAGTAAAATATAAGAATAAAAAGACAAATTCTCAGCCCACAACAAGCTTAAAGTCTAGATGGGAGACAGTCATGAATTTAAATAAATAGATACAAGTTAGATTGGACACTATCCCTGTCCCACATTGGCTCACAGTCTTAATCTTCATTTTAAAGATGAGGTAACTGAGGTACAGAGAAGATAAGTGACTTGCCCAAGGTCATATAGCAGACAAGTGGTAGAGGTGGGATTAAAATCCAGGTCTTCTGACTCCCAGTTCCACAATCTTTCCACTAGGCCATACTGCTTCTTTGTTATATGGAACTTCTCCAACATCTTCCTTAACATATGGTTTTTGGAAATCTCATAAAACTTAAAATGTCATCATGATTACCTTTTTTATGGTATTTGTTAAGGGCTTACTATGTGTCAAACAATCTACTAAGCATTATGGTAGTATAAGTTAGTTAGGTTGGACAGAGTCTAAGTAGGAAGTACCACTTTCAGAGAGAGAGAGAGAGAGAGCTAGCTCACTTTGGAAACTAGAGGTGAATCTCCCTGCTCTGGTTAGAATCATCCTAAACAGATTACTAAAGAACTTGATATGGATCTTGATGTGGCTACAGTCCAAAATTCAGCACAGGAGATGTGATCTGTGAATCAAACCAACAGGAAAAGTGTAGAAGCCAAGAGAATTCTACTATGCCCTTGACCTTACAAAAAGCACTGGACACTATAAACTGACCAGTGATGAGTAAATTTGGCTCACCTGAGAAACACACCAAGACACTCAGGCTACTGTATGACAAAATGGTTGGTAGACATAGAGTTTAAGGTGCCCTGGTGAACCCTAACCCCATAACTCTAGCGAAGCAGGACTGTGTGATAGATTCCATCCTGTCCAACCTATCCCATGCAGCCATGCTTGAGAAGGCCAAAAATATCTGAAAATCCATGGGAAATTTTTCCAGCTCATCAGTCAGTCAGTCAATCAATCAAGCAGCAGCATAGACTAGTGGATAAAGTACAGGCCTGAAAGTCAGAGGACCTAATTGATTCTAATCCCAGTTACTCCACTTGCACGCTATGTGACCTTGAACAAGTCACTTCGCTTCTCCATGCTTCAGTTTCCTCAACTGCAAAATGGGGTTTAAATACCTGTTCTCGCTCCTACTTGACTATGATCCTATGTATCCTATGTATCCATCCTGATTAACTTGTATCTACCCCAGTACTTAAAACAGTGCTTGACACATGAACATTTAACAGATACCATTTAAAAAATGGCATTTGCTAAGTGCTTAATGGGCAGTGAGCACTGTCCTAGGCAGTTGGGAGAGAACAACAGAATTTATAGATATGTTCCCTGCCTACAGTCTACAGGGGGAAACAGACGTTGAAATAAATTACAAATAGGGGAAATGGGAGAAGATTAGGATATGTTCATAAGTGTTGTGGGACTTGGGGAGACATGAATAAATGCTTAAGGGATATGAATTCAAATACAGTCTATGAGAATCTTCAAAAGTCACTGAGCCTTAGTTCAGGTACTGATTTTCACAAGAGGACATGCAACTGATTATGAATTGTTTTATAGGTTTGGCATTGTACTATGCCTGACAATAAGTATATAGTAAACAATAGCCCTGCACAACCTACATCTGGGAAACCCTACACATGAATAAAGTTTTTCATCAATACCCCAGAACATAAAACTGTCATCAAATTCTGCTTACTAGACACTCTGTTGCCCAGTAATGCTCAGAATCAACAAGGCCAGTATGATTTCTGGCAGACTGCAAAATAGTGGGGAACAACAGGGCATCAAACCTCAAGCAGAATTGAAGTTGTGTACTTTGATTCTGCCAATCCAATCTTTTTTATGACTGATATTTGGACCGACTACAGAAGATCCATTCTGCTTTTGGACTATTTTCATCAGCTCTAACCATAAACCATATGCCAACATCAAATGACAAGATGGGATTATCAGCAATGAAGTCCTAGAATGCAGTCAGGTCATCAGCACAGAAACAATGCTCAAAGAAGCCCAGCCTTGCTGGACTAGATATATGATGAGAATGGATGACAGCAAAATACCTACGCAGTCATTGTATGGTGAACTGAAAGGGGACATATGTAAGCCAGGGAGGGGCAGAAAAAAATGGTATAAAGACAGCATGATGCACAATCTCAAATAATCTTATAGCAGAAGACTGCTGGGAGAACACTCCAGCAAACAGACCTACAAGGAACAGAGGAGGAGAGAAAGGGGTGGTGAAAGAGAAGGAAAGGGGATGAGAGAGAGAGACATTACACTATGATTCAGGGAAAGGGGGCACTGCTTGCTGATCCATTAAGAAGGTCTAGCTCCTCTAACTGCATACTCAGTCCCCATGTAGGTTTGTAATCCAAATCCCTGGACCAAGGAGGGCAGGACCCCATTCCCATCTTTGAGTTCTCTGCCCATTGATGACTGTTGCTTCCCAAGGAACACCTTCAATTTTCTGACTCAAGGGGAAAAAACAGACAAGAATAAGTTGCTCCCAAGTTATGAATTTGGAGCGGCTCCTTGGGAAACAACAGCTGAGAGACAACAGAAGCCAATATGCACAGGCAGAGATATCACTGGCAGATGCAGCCCCAACCAGCACCCGTGAGGACTGGAATGCACTCCCTCCTCAAATTCAACAATTACTCTCCTCCCCCCCCGACCCCGCTTCAAAGCCTTATTGAAGGCATATTTCCTCCAAGAGGCCTTCTCTGACTTGAAAACCCCACTTTCCTCTTCTCCCACTGCCTTCTGCATTGCCCTGACTTGCTTCCTTTGTTCTTCTCCTCTGCCCCATCCCCATAGCACTTATGTACATATCTGTAATTTATTTATTTAGATTAATGTCAGTCTCACTCCTTTTAGACTGTGAGGTCATTGTGGGCAGGGAATGTGACTGTTGATTGCTGTATTTTACTCTCCCAAGAGCTTAACACAGTGGTCTGCACACAGTAAGCACTCAATAAATGACTGAATGAATGAAGGAGTGCTCTGGTCCCTCAGTTTGGATGAAAGCAGCCAACCTATGGGCTCCATTGTCTCTTCTCACCATCTCAACCCAACCTGCTCCTTCACCTTCCCGTCACCCCACCCAAGTGTGGGTGCTACATTGGTCAATAATATATCAGAGACCAACATTGCATACTATAATCTAGAAAGGAAGTTCTCTTTGCAAGCAGAAACTTCACAAGGACAGTGAGACACAGGAGAAAAACCAGTATAGATGTTAAAAAATGACAAGCGACTGTGTGAAAACTGTGGCTCAGACTGTGGGTCCTGCATTGGTCTTTTCTGCCACACACTCTCCAACACATACAATTTCTTCAAGTTTGAATGACACCTGTTTATAAAACCAATTCATAGCAGCATTACAGTCACCATGTTCTCCTAACCTTCTTTTGTGTTCTATCCAAATTGCCACAAATTGTCATTCCAGCAGAAATGACTGGATTCTCAGTTATTTTATAATTAATATTACCAATACCAATAATGATAATAATGATGGTATTTGTTAAGCGCTTACTATGTGCCAGACATTGTTCTAAGTGCTGGGGTATTATTGGGTTGGACACAGTCTCTGCCCCACATGGGGCTCACAGTCTTAATCCCCATTTTACAGATGAGGGAACTGAGGCACAGAGAAGTGCACTGACTTCCCCAAGGTCACACAGAGACTTGTGGCAGTGTTGGGATTAGAACCCATGACTTTCTGACTCTCAGGCCCATGCTCTATCGACTCTGCCATACTGCTTCTGCTTGGCTGTGTATACTTAATAAATACTATTTAAAGATAACTTTCCATGGCATTCTTGCATTCACTAAGTGATAAATTCATTATCATCTAGATTCATTCTCTCATTTAAACTCTGTTAAGATAGAGCTGCACAGTGATATTCAGCTTGAATTTTATGTCACCAAATCTCATTTCATTCTGCCTCTCTTGACACTGCCTGTTACTTCTTTCGCATGCTGGTTTCTTTCCCTTTTCAGGGTGTTTTGCCTGTTATAACATCCCCAATCAATTGATCGAACAATGGTATTTACTGAGTGTTTACTATCTGGAGAGCACTGTACTAAGTGCTCGGGAAAAGACAATAGGAGAGAGTTGGTAGACATGTTCCCCGTCCACAAGAAATTTACATTCTAGATGAGGGGACAGACAGCATAGTGTAGTTGATAGAGCACAAGCCTGATACTCTTAAGGTTATGAGTTTGACCTTGGGCAAGTCACTTAACTTCTCTGGGCCTCAGTTACCTCAGTTCCGAGCACTACGTGGGACAGGGACTGTGTCTAACCCAATTTGTTTGTATCCACCCTAGCACTTAGTACAGTGCCTGGCATATAGTAAGCGCTTAACAAATACCAGTAGTTATTATTATTATTATTCCATGAGTGTTTGAGATCATGCCTGGAGATACTACAGCTTTCCCAATGGGAAATTGAGTGGGTATAAATGGTCATATTTCCTTTTCATTTGATCCATTAAAAATGGATCACAATAATTTCAGAAGATACTCACTAAAGGAGAGAAATTTCTGTAAGAATATGATAGACACAATAGCAGTTGACAACCTTTTTTTTTTTTAAGTCACTGATGATTATACATCAGTAAAGTGATTAGACTGTAAGCCCGTCAATGGGCAGGGACTGTATCTGTTGCTGATTTGTACATTCCAAGTGCTTAGTACAGTGCTCTGCACAGAGTAAGCGCTCAATAAATACTATTGAATGAATAAAGTGCACAATGTTAGAATGAGTCGTCCTTCACCTAAAATGACATTTAGATAGCTATCATCTCAGAGCCTTTCCTGGCTTTAATTTACACTCAATACTGCTCTCTGGATCATCTTTCTGAAACCGCTCAGCATAGCCTAGTGAAAAGAGCACATGACTGGGAGTCAGAGGACCTGGGTTCTAATCCTGACTCTGCCAGTTGTCTGGTGTGTGATATCATTCCACTAGACCACGGTGCTTCATCTACGCAACTGAGACCACCATACAATCCACAGTTCAAGTTCTAAAGTAATTGGGGGAGGGGGGGTGAGGAAGGGGGAAGGAGAAGTGTGGAAATACAATGCACCATTGCTTATAAGTTGCAAACCGAAAGTAGTTTCAGATTAATTTTCTTATAGGGTCAGACATTGAGAAATCATCTGGTCTATGGAGATAATACAATAATTAATTTTTTCTTCATACCAAGTGGTATTAATTTCCACTGAAAGCATATTCAACAGTGCTGTTCACTTCTTAAATCAATCTTTTCCCTAGCACAAATGCGTATTTCTGCATAAGGGACTCTTACTGAAGTTTTGCATATTGAGAGATATAAAGTGGTTTAGTAATGCCAGAGCAAGAATCCCATTTGTGAAACTATCTAGACAATGTCCTAGAAAAAGTATGATCTGAAGAGGAATTTATTCACAAAAGAAGTGTGAAAAAAATCACCTATTGAGGAGATTGCATCTGGCAGGATCGGGAAACCAGCAAAATTTAAGAAATAAGGACTCTTCTTGCTTTGAGAAAAGACATAGATGCTTTTCTAAAAGGTAAGTTACCTAATGAAATTGACCGCAATTCAGGGTAATTACTATGTATGGTCTGCTCTTCCCAAATGCAATTGGAACCGGTTAGACATATAAAGAATTAGGAAAGGTCTGCCCATGATTGTTAGTTCCAGAGACCACGCCCAACCACAAGAACCCTTCCTTTGATTTCAATAAATGAAGTAACCGGACCTCATATATTTTGTTAGTCCAGGCTGAAGCTTGGCAGCACATGAAAAACTTGACTTGACATTTACTCCATCATAAAGTCACTGAACTTTCGCTCTGACATGGAAATGCTCTTCCAACTAGTGGTAAAATAGTTTCGGGAAAGGAATTTAACTATAGGTTACTGATGAGCTGATATGTACATTTAAGTATCTGTGCAGGAAAAAAGAACCATCCTATATATTCAGAGGGCACTACTGATGTTGAGATCCAAACCCTGTGTGAAGATGTGGCTGTACAGAACAATGTACTATGGGCAATCTATTCCTTACTGAGCACACATTTACCATTTGAACTTATTTTAAATTCCTGGCCTCTCAAATTTCCCCAAATCCCTGCTCAAGAACAACTAAAAATCCCATAACTACCAAGAACTTAGTGATATTGTGATATCTTGTTTCTTGAAGGCAGGGATGTGTCTATTATATCGATTAATCAATCATTATATCATTTATATTACTATATCAATTATTGAGCACTTCCTGTGTGTAGAGCACTGTACTAAGTGTTTAGGAGAGTTCAGTTTAACATAGTTGGTAGACAGATTCCCTGCCTACAGTGACTCCCCCAAGCCCTTAGAATGGTGCTTTTCATACAGGAAGCACTCGATAAATTCCACTGATGGACTGAAGGAAGAAGGGGTAAGAGAAAAGGAAGCAAGGCTGTTTCAGTGTTCCTTAGGTGTCTGTCACCAGCACTCCTTCCATCCCTTATTCTTAAAGACAATGAGTTCCTTTGTGAACCCCTTGGTTCTCAATTTTTTTCCAGTTCCTAGTATAGTGTTTTGCACATAGTAGGCACTTAATAACTAGGATTACTTTGATTACAAATACTGAAATCATGTCTGAAATATCATCTCTGTTGTTTGCAGGGTTTTAAAGGTATAAACAGTCCTCAATTTAGGAAATTTTGATTTAAGACTTCAGCTGTTTCTAAATTAACACTTTGTTCTGGCTTTATGACACTAGCTCATCTATGGCATATCCTGCATTGACTGTCTTTGATTGTTTGATGTTTGTGTCTCCATCTGACTGTTCGGTAAGTAACCCAGCTCCCAGCCAGCTCCTCAGAACTCCCCTTCGGTTTCTAAGCTGTTGTCTCCCTCCACCCCACTCCGCCCCACCTCCTGCAGTTATTTTCCCTTTCAATAACTCCTGTTTTCCCACTGCCCTTGCTCCCAAATCTATTCCCAAGATCTTCCTGGCACCCTTCCTCTCCTCCCTAAGGTTGGGGAAGCTTCCCCCAATCACCTATGAGTTCAATTTTTGCATTTAAAAAAATGATTTCAAATTTGTCTAGGTAATTTAGGTCATTTGTAGGTAGAGTTAATGCATGTAGGTAGGGGTGATACTCTATTACATTTCTTTATGTACCATAATTTAAAATTTCCTAGGTAATTTTATGTCAATATGACTGTTATTCTTAATAAGAGTATTATTCAACTGCAACTGAGTACCCTCACCTGAGTAATTTTAGTACAAATAGGGTAGCTGGCCATACCCCATTTATAACAGTGTTACTAAATGACAATTGGTTTGAATTTCATTTTGATTCAAGACAAAGTTTTCAGGACAAGGAAGTGTCACTAGTCAGAGGGTGGCTTTGACCAGCTCCTCATAACAACTAAGAAAGTATTATCCAGGCCTTTTACCTACATCTATTAAAGAAGCCACCCAGTGAACCAGAAAAAGCAGATGATGCAACCAAAGGTTTTACCCTTTGGGTGGAGTTCCAATCAGATCAGTGGATAGAACATGGGCCAGGGAGTCAAAAGGTCATGGGTTCTAATCCTGGTTCTGCCACTTGGGCAAGTCACTTCACTTCACTCTCTGAGCAGTTACCTCAGCTTTAAAATGGTGATTGAGACTGTAACCCCACTTGGGACAGCGACTGTGTCCAACCTGATTTGCTTGTATCCACTTGCTGGCTGGCTTAGTACAGCACCTAGCACATAGTTAAGTGCTTAGCAAATACCATCATCATCATCACTTTGACAAATTTTGCTTTTAATATTAATCCTCAATTTATTATAGCATCAGTCAGTAAATCATATTTACTAACAATTACTGCATATATAGCAGCGTACCAAGCCTTTGGGAGAATACAATATAACAGAAAACAGACCCATTCCCTGCCCCCAACAATCAATAGCCTACCAGCACATCATGCCAAAAATATTGCCACATGAAGTGTTTTCTCCTTTTTTTCCCCCTCCCTCCTCCGATCTTCATGTTTTAGCCCAGTGACAAAAGAATTTTGCATTTTGAGTATTTGGAAGCAAACATTTTGTAATAATCCCTCTCTACATATGGTTTCTCTTCTATAATCATCAATATAGTCATTTATATCATAATATATGTTTCTCATTATGCAATTTGGTTTTAACTTGATGGAAATATAACAGAATAGGGCTATTTTAATGCAGCTGTGAATTGCTTATAACAAGATAAGGCTTTTCCAAAAACACAGGTTCAGACACAGATCTCCTGTGAATCCTGTTATCAATCCTTCATTAGCATGACAAGCCGAGAACCAATTGCAAGTATTTTACAATTCCCTCTTCATGGGAAGGAAACCTATCAATTCTTTTGTATTATTCTCTCCCAAGTGCTTAGTAGAGTATTCTGCACACAGTGATTGCTCAATAAATATTGATTGCAAGAGAAATGAAGTGCTAATTAACACTACTAAGCATCATGGGTCAGTGAAATGCAAGACAAAAGTAGAGAATTTCCAGTTCACGAGGCTAAAACTTGAAGTGAAACAAGCTATACAAGTCTGTTTTTGTCATTTCATAGTCTCCTTCAGTTTTGCCAGGTATGATACACGCCTTTTGCTATTCCAGTTGTTTAGGAACCGTCTTCCCACCATTCCTCTAGACTATAAACTCCTTGTTGTCAGAGTACGTGTTGTATTGTACTCTCTCAAGTGCTTAGTACAGTGCTCTGCACACAGTAAGCACTCAAGAAATGTGATTGATTGAAACCCCCTATTTATCACTGAATCGATTGTTGACAACTCAATTTTGGCTTAACAATAATAATAATAATAATAATAATGGTATTTGTTAAGCGCTTACTATGTGCAAAGCACTGTTCTAAGCACTAGGGGATACAAGGTGATCAGGTTGTCCCATGTGGGGCTCACAGTCTTAATCCCCATTTTACAGATGAGGTAACTGAGGCCCAGAGAAGTTAAGTGACTTGCCCAAAGTCACACAGCTGACAAGTGACAGAGCTGGGATTAGAACCCACGACCTCTGACTCCCAAGCCCAGGCTCTTTTCACTGAGCCACGCCGCTTCTCTGGGGAAGTTGGATGCGGCTTAACATGGGGGAGTTATAGGAAAGCAGCTACTTTACTGTAGAAGAAATGCCTATAGTAAAATCTCTACTTATGGTCAACAGTTATTGGAGAAAACTTGATATCCATAATCAAATGTTCATTCATTAATTCATTCAATGGTATTTATTGAGCGCTTACTATGTGCACAGCACTGTACTAAGCACTTGGAATGGACAATTCGGCAACAGATAGAGACAATCCCTGCCAATTGATGGGCTTACGGTCTAATCGGGGAGACAGGCAGACAAAAACAATAGCAACAAATAGAATCAAGGGATGTACATCTCATTAAAACAATAGCAATAAATAGAATCAAGGGGATGTGCATGCCATTAACAAAATAAATAGGGTAATGAAAATATATACAAATGAGTGGACAACCACAGTGCTGAGGGGAGGGGAAGGGAGAGGAAGAGGAGCAGAGGGAAAGGGGGGTGAAAAGGGGGCTTAGCTGAGGGGCGGTGAAGGGGGGGTGGTAGAGAGGCAGCAGAGGGAGCAGAGGGAAAAGGGGAAGCTCAGTCTGGGAAGGTTTCTTGGAGGAGGTGAGCTCTCAGTAGGGCTTTGAAGAGGGGAAGAGAGTTAGTTCAGTGGAGGTGAGGAGGGAGGGCATTCCAGGATAGCGGGAGGACGTGGGCCAGGGGTCGATGGTTGGATAGGTGAGAACGGGGGACGGTGAGGAGGTGGGTGGCAGAGGAGCGGAGCCTATGAGGTGGGCAGTAGAAAGAGAGAAGGGAGGTGAGGTAGGAGTGGGCAAGGTGATGGAGAGCCTAGAGTGAGCAGTTTTTGTTTCATGTGGAGGTTGACAGGCAACCACTGGAGGTTTTTAAGAAGGGGAGTGACATGCCCAGAGCGTTTCTGCAGGAAGATGAGCTGGGCAGCAGAATGAAGAATAGACTGGAGCAGGGAGAGACAGGAGGAAGGGAGATCAGAGAGAAGGCTGACACAATAATCCAGCCGGGATATTATGAGAGCCCGAACCAGTAAGATAGCCATTTGGGTGGAGAGGAAAGGGTGGATCTTAGTAATATTATAAAGGTGAGACCGGCAGATCTTGGTGACGGATTGGATGTGTGGGGTGAATGAGAGAGCCGAGTCAAAGATGACACAAAGGTTGCGGGCTTGAGAGAGGGTCGTACCATCCACAGTGATAGGGAAGTCAGGAAGAGGACAGGGCTTGGGAGGGAAGATAAGGAGTTCACTTTTGAACATGTTGAGTTTTAGGTGGTGGGCAGACAACCATGTAGAGACATCCTGGAGGCAGGAGGAGATACGAGCCTGCAGGGAGGGGGAGAGGACAGGGGCAGAGATGTAGATTTGTGTGTTCACCAAGGGAGTGCGTGTAGATGGAGAACAGAAGAGGGCCAAGAACTGACCCTTGAGGAACCCCAACAGTTAGAGGACGGGAGGGGGAGGAGGAGCCTGCGAAGGAGACCAAGAATAAATAGCCAGAAAGATAAGAGGAGAACCAGGAGAGGACGGAGTCTGTGAAGCCAAGGTGAGATAAGGTGTGGAGGAGAAAGGGATGGTCTACAGTGTCAAAGGCAGCTGAGAGGTCAAGGAGGATTAGGATAGAGTAGGAGCCATTGGATTTGGGAAGAAGGAGGTCATGGGTGACCTTTGAGAGAGCAGTCTCAGTAGAGTGGAGGGGACAGAAGCCAGATTGGAGGGGGTCCAGGAGAGAATTGGAGTTAAGGAATTCTAGGCAGCGAGTGTAGACAACTCATTCTAGGAGCTTGGAAAGAAAGGGTAGTAGGGAGATAGGGCAATAAATGGAAGGGGAAGTGGGGTCGATAGAGGGTTTTTTTAGGATGGGGGAGATATGGGCATGTTTGAAGGCAGAAGGGAAGAAGCCATTGGAGAGTGAGTGGTTAAAAATAGAAGTTAAGGAGGGGAGGAGGGAAGGGGTGGTGGTTTTTATAAGGTGAGCAGGAATGGGGTCCGAAGCATAGGTGAAGGGGGTGGCACTTGCGAGGAGGGAGGAGATCTCCTCTGAGAATACTGCAGGGAAAGATGGGAAAGTAGGGGAGAAGGTTGGGGTGGGGTGGGAGGCAGAAGGGGGAGGGGTGACTGGGGAGCTCAGACCTGATTGTGTTAATTTTCGTGATGAAGTAGGTGGCCAGATCACTGGGGGTGAGGGGTGGGGGGGGTGTGGGGAGAACAGGGGGCCTGAGGAGAGAATTAAAGGTCTGGAACAATTGGCGGGGGTGACAGGCATGCGTGTCAATGAGGGAAGAAAAGTAGTTTTGCCTGGCGGAGGAGAGGGCAGAGTTAAGGGAGGAAAGGATCCATAAACCACTACATCAATTGACCATTGACACTTACTGAGTGTTTACTGTATGTGCAGCACTACTATATGATCAAAAACTAAATGAATTAGTAGTAGTGGTAAGGCATTTATGAAGCACCCACTCTGCTAAGCCTTCAGAAAGTATAACAGATACATGGGTCAGGTTTCTTACACCCACAAGAAGTTTACATCTTATTGGGGAACACTGACATAAAATTATTAACAAATGTAATCAAAATAAATAAACTGAGTACAGTTGTTCATGTATATACAATAAGTGCTGGGGGAGGATAAAAATAAATAAGCTAATATATAAATTCTACAAGTGGTTGGTTGGTTGTTGAGACTTGGGTTTATGGAGTTAATGAGGCAAGGATTGTGAGAGGCAGTTGGATTTTTAGGAAAGTTTTGAAATCTCTCAAATTAGAGGTTGAAGACCATTAGTGAGGGGTAGAGACAGGAGAGTGATTTCCCCTTAATATTATGAAAAAAAATTACACACTTTTCAGGGCATGCACAAACACATACAACATACACAATTAACTGTTTGACCAGATCAATTTGACTAAATCATTTCTGGACCAGAACTGTTCCTAAAGCATGTAGGCAGGACTTCCAGGTGCTCTCTGTGACCAAATGTATCTGAGGTTCGACACCCTCTCACCTCCCTTTCTTCAACCCCAACTTCCAAGCGCCACACTTAGTCCCTCCTACAGGAAACATGGAGCAGCTCTTATTTCCTGAAGCCTTTCCCACATACACTTATCATAATCACCGGCACCCACTCTCTCAAGTTTCTCTCCTCCAATTCTTTCTTTGACCCCTTCCAATCTGGCTTTCCTTCCCTTCACTCCACAGAAACCACCCTCTCAAAGGTCACCAATGATCTCTGTCTTGCCCAATCCAATGGCCTCTATTCCATCCTAATCACCCTTGACCTCTCAGCTGCCTTCAACACTGTCAACCACCTCCTTCTACTGGAAACATTATACAACCTAGGCTTCACTGTCCTCTCCTGGTTCTCCTCCTATCTCTCTAGCCACTCATTCTCAGTTCCTTTCACTGGCTTCTCCTCTGTCTCTCACCCCACAACTGTGGGTGTCTCTCAAGGTTCAGTTCTGGGCCCCCTTCTAGTCTCCATCTACACCAATTCCCTTGGAGAGCTCATCACTCACATGGCCTCAACAACTACCTCTGTGCAGATTCATTCATTCATTCAATCTTAATTATTAAGCACTCACTTTTTGCAGAGCGCTGTACTAAGCACAATTAACAATGACATTCCCTGCCCACAGCCAACTCACAATCTAGGGGGAAAGACAGATATATATTACAGATAAATACATAAGTGCTGTAGGACTGGGTAGGGGAGAGTAAATGGAGCAAGTCAGGGTGACGCAAAAGGGACGGGGAGATGAAGAAAAATGGGGCTTAGTCTGGGAAGGTCTCTTGGAGTTGTGTTTTCAGTAAGGCTTTGAAGCAGGGGAGAATAACTGTCTGTCTGATTTGAGGAAGGAAGGGTGTTCCAAGCCAGAGACAGAAACATGCAAGATCGGGGCACAGTGACAAGGTAATGCTAAAGGAATGAAGTATGTGGGCTGGACTGTAGAAGGAAGGCAGCAAGGTGAGGTAGGAAGATGCAAGATGATGGAGTACTTTAAAGCCATTGCTGAAGAGCTTTTGTTTGATATGGAGGTGGATGGGCTACCGCTGGAAATTTTTGAAGATGATACCCAAGTCGACATCTCCAGCCCTGAACTCTATCTCTGCAGTTTCACATTTCTTTCTCCCTTCAAGACGTCTCTACTTGGATGTCCTCACATTGCCTCACACTTAATATATCTAAAACCGAAGTTCTTATCTTTCCACCCAAACCCTGTCCTCCCCCTGACTTTCCTATCACTGTGGACAGCACCACTACCCTTCCTGTCTCACAAGCCCATTACCTGGACATTATCCTTGACTCCCCTCTCTCATTCAGGACATATATTCTATCCATCACTAAATTCTGTCAGATTAATCTTCACAACATCGCAAAAATCTGCCCTTTCCTCTCCATCCAAATAGCTACCACATTAATCCAACCATTTATCTTATCCCACCTTGCTTAACGTACCAGTCTCCTTGCTGACCAACCAACCTCCTGTCTCTCCCCTCTCCAGTCCATATTTCACTCTGCTGCCCAGATCATTTTTCAACAAAAACATTCAGGATGTTTCCCCAGTCCTCAAGAACTTCCAATGGTTGCCCATCCACCCCTCATCAAACAGAAACTCACCATTAGCTTTAAAGCACTCAATCATCTTGCCCACTCCTACCTCACCTCGCTACTCTCCTACTGCAACCCAGACCACACATTTCACTCCTCTAATACTAACCTTCTCACTGTACTTGATCTCATCCATCTCCCCGATGACCTCTTGCCAACATCCTCTCCTCTGGCTTGGAATCCCCTCCCTTTTAATATCTGACAGGTAATGACTCTCCCCCTCTTCAAAGTCTTATTAAAAGCACATCTTCTCCTAAACCCTCCTTCTTTCTTCTTCACTCCCTTCTGTGTCACCCTAACTTGCTCCCTTAATTCATCATCCTTCCCAACCCTAATTATGTACATATGTGTAATTTATTTATTTATATTACTGTCTACCCCTTCTAGAATGTAAGCTTGTTGTGAGCAGGGAATGTGTCTGTTTATTGGTGGACTGTACTCTCCCAAGGTCTTAGTACAGTGCTCTGCATACAGTAAGTGCTCAATAAATATGATTGACTGACTAGGCTAAACTGAAGCTCTAATATGACAATGGAAGTGAGAATTTGTACTGTTTGAATAGAATGAATTATCTCTTGATTTCTGCCCCAGGCCCTGCTTATTTTGAGTTGAAAATACCAAGTTACTTTCAGAAAATATTAGGGGAGGATACCTACCTCTGGCATACTTCTTTATCTTTATTTCACAGTTTTATTTATAAAGACTAAGATTGAATCATCACCAGGATTTTTTGTTTTAAAGAGATCTCATTTCTCTTTTACATCTTGTACAGCCACTCTCTTCCTGGTTTCAAAAATAAACCTGACCAGATGGTCACTTTCCTTTTTAGCAATTCTTCTGGCCTTATGAGAACTTGGTAACAGAAATTTTCCATAGCTTCCTATTTTGTTCAGTTTTAACAGCATAAATAAGATTTCAAAAAGCATCAAAATTCTTGAAACTTCCTTAGTTCCAGAGTAATTAATCTAAGGTCCTGTTCTTTATATCTAAATAGAATGTGAAGGTCAAGATCACTGATATGAAAACTATCCAAATAACCTGGGTCCCACAAGGATCTGCATGGCCTAGTGAAAAGGGCACAGGTCTGAAAATCAGAGGACCTGGGTTCCAATCCCACTTCTGCCAATGACTTTCTATGTGACCTCGGAGAAGTCACATAACTTCTCTGTGCCTCAGTTTTCTCAACTGTAAAATGGGGATTAAATCCTACTTAGATTTTGGGCCCTACGTAAGACAGGGGCTCATGGTCTAGTGGAAAGAGCACAGGTCTGGGAGTCAGAGGGCCTGGGTTCTAATCCGAGCTCCATCACTAACCTGCTGTGTGACCTTGGGCCTTAGTTCCCTCTTCTGCAAAATGAGGATTCAAATCCTGTTAATAATATTAATAATGATGGTATTTGTTATGCGCTTAATATGTGCAAAGCACTGTTCTAAGCACTGGGAGGGATACAAGATGATCAGGTTGTCCCCCGTGGGACTCACAGTCTAAATCCCCATTTTACAGATGAGGTAACTGAGGCACAGAGAAGTGCAGTGACTTGCCCAAAGTCACATGGCTGACAAGGGTGGGGCTAGGAATAGAACCCATGGCCTCTGACTCCCAAACCTGGGCTCTTTATACTGAGCCATGCTGCTTCTCTGTTCTCCCTTCTACTTAGACTGTGAGTTCCAACTCACTAAGTTGTGTACAACTTGATTTTATTTTACCAACCACAGTTCTTAGCACATAGTAAGTGCTTAACAAATACCAAAGTCATCATTATCATTATTATCCACTTATGTCTACCCTCAAGCTTAGAACAGTCTCTGACATATAGTAAGTGCTTGACAAATATCACAGTTATTTTTATCGTTATTATTATTACTGACTTGGGTCTACCCCAGTGATTAGAACAGTGCTGGACACATAGTAAGCAGTTAACTACCACACAAAAAAATCTTAAGAGCACACTTCGTAATTCTTCTCTGTCTTAACATGCAGGTCAAGATGATAGAGAACATAAGGATCCATATAATTATCATTGTATTTTCTGAGTATTTAGTAAAATAATTATTTCCATAAGAAATATGACAAAATAAAACCAAATTGTAGAGGTGTTGGAAGAGGAGGGCTGGATTCCACATGATTCTTTTACAGAGCATTTTATGCCTCTTTTGATGCATTTGTTCACTTTCTCAGAGAAGAGTTAAGCCAGTTTCAGACTTCTTTGCTTGCTGTGATAGAGTTATTCACAGGCTATTGAGTACTTATTTTCATATACTTTCTTTCTACCCCAGATCAGTGGAGCAGTAAATAGGGAAAAAAAGCTCTCTCTAAACAGCATTAGATCACTGGTGCAAGAAATAGAAAGCGACTCCCCAAAGGAACATATGCATTCTTTGCGAACTCTAGTAGCAAATGATAATCACACAGCTAATTATATTTAATTGCTTTCTCTTTGGAAAAAATAACTAATGTGGGAGTCTAGTGCTGCTTGATAGAGATTATTACTCATTGTAAATATGAGAAAAACAATCAAGAAAATGAAAACACATGCTGTTTACCAAAGTAACAGTACTAGGCTTTAGCTATAGTGATCCACACCCTCACAAATCCCCTGTAGGGTACATTCAGCACTAAAACTGGGGAGGACAATACAGCAAAATGGAAATGTATAGACTAGGTCCTGAAATGCCAAAACAATTCTCTAAAAATAGACTTCTAAAAGGCAGGAGATATCTAGGAATGCCTACTTTGAATTCTGGGTTCAATTAAGGTTACCAGCTATATGAACAGTTCTGAAACCACAGAATATGTGTAGTGATTTGGAAGTCAGAGAAGCAAATTGGCCTAATGGAAAAATCATGGATCTGAAATTCAAGGGACTTGGGTCCTAATTCTGGCCCTAATCACCTGCTGCATGACCTTGGCCAAGTCACTTAACTTCTCTGTGCTTCAGTTCCTCATCTGTAAATTGGGGATTCAATATCTCTTATCCCTCCCTCTTAGAATGTGAACCCCATGTTCAGCAGGAACTGCATCCAAACTGATTATCTAGTATCCTCCCAGCACTTTTTACAGTGTCACCCTGGCTTGCTCTCTTTGTTCTTCCCCTCTCCCAGCACTTATGTACATATCTTTAATTTATTTATTTATATTAATGTATGTCTCCCCTGCCTTTAGACTGCAAGCTCATTGTGAGCAGGGAATGTGTCTGTTTACTGTTGTATACTACTCTCCCAAGAGCTTAGTACAGTGCTCTGTACACTGTATGCCCTCAATAAAATTAAATGAATTTTGGCACATAGTAAGCACTCAAATAGCACAATCATTATCATTATTATTTAGAAGTAGGAACTTAAATGTGCTTTTTAAGGTGATACTATCCTTGGGAGTAAGACTCCTGGGTCTTTCAACTCTTATATTTAGTCTGTTCCTAAGTACTGTTAATTTTTCCTCTACAACATTTCTCAGAGTTGCCCCTTCCTCTCCATCTAAAGGGCCACCACCTTGAACTAGTCACTCATCAAATCCCACCTCAACTACTGTTGTTAGACTCTTCACCACTTTCCCTGCATCTTCAAGAGAGACACACTCTCCAATCTGCCCAGATCATCTTTCTAATATATAATTCTGAACTTATCTACTTAGCTTGCCAAAAATGTTTCATGATTCATTTCCTCATTTAGCAGAAACTCTTAACCATTAGTTTTAAGATACTTCATCAGCTCTCTTCCTCTTGTCATTGTGCCTCATTCTTGACTTTCCTGCTTCTGTTCACTGGCTCACACCTTTCCTCTTGCCTGGAACTTCCTTCCCCCTCTATCAGACCACAACTCTCCCATCTAGAATTTCCACCTCATCTAGAAAGTTTTCTATGATTACTTTTTCTCCTTCCCAGGGCTAACTTTCCACTAAGGACTTTCAGTTACTGATAGCACTTTCATACACATCAACTTAAAAAATCTTCTATTAAAGCACTTATTCAACTTTTCGCCTTCTCTTGCGCTTCTTCCCCCTACCTATAAATGACTGGTATCTGTCTTCCCATCCATTCTTGAGGGCAGAGATCATCTATTTTATTTGTACTATATCCTCCCAATGCTTAGTACAGTCTGAGAAACACATCAATCAACCCATCAATCAATGGTAATGACTGACACTTACTTGGTATCAAGCACTGTACACTATTTTCAAACAAGCTCAAGTCTCCCCTATCCTAAAAAAAGGACACTCCATTGACCCCACAGCTCCCTCCAGTTACTGTCCCATTTCCCTCCTACCATTCCTTTCCAAAATCCTAGAGTGATATGCTGTCTCCACTTCCTCTGCTCCAATCCCCTAATGCCAACCTTCCCATTGTACCTCGATCTCATTTATCTGGCCACTGACCTCTCACCCATGTCCTGTCTCTGGCCTGAAATGCCCTCCCTCTTCATATCTGACAATTACTCTCTCCACCTTCAAAGTCTTACTGAAGGCACATCTTCTCCAAGAGCTCTTCCCTGACTAAGCCCACCTTTCCTCTTCTCCCACTCCCTTCTGCGTTGTCCTGACTTACTCCTTTTATCCATCCCCCCTCCCAGCCCCACTGCACTTATGTACATATCTGTAATTTATTTATTTATATTAATGTCTGCCTCCTCCTCTAGACTGTAGGCTTATTGTGGGAAGGGAATGTGTCTGTTTATTGTTATATTTTACTCTTCCAAGCATTTAGTACAGTGCTCAGCAACTAGTAAGTTTTCAGTACATGTTTTTGGGTTTTTTATGATATTTGTTCAGTGTTTAGAAACTGAACTGGGGTAGGATAGGTGGTGGGGTAAGTACAAATTGATTAGGTCGGACATAGTCCCTGTCCTGCATGGGACTCACAGTCTAAGTAGGAGGGAGAACAGGTATTTAATTCCAATTTTTACAGCTGAGTGAACTGAGAGATCCTCCTTTTCCCCTTATCCCTCCCACTGTCCCCTATCAATCTATCAATCAGTCAATCAATGGCACTTATTTAGAGGTACCATGTGCAGAGCTCTGTACTAAGCACTTGGGAAAGTAAAGTATAATAGTATTGGTAGATGCAATCGTTGCCACAAGAAACTTACAGTCCATGGAGAAGACTACAACCTCCTGAAACAAAAAAAACTTCTGTGTCATAAGATTTATGATATTTTTACTGAGATGAGAGGGTTAAATGGGATGAGTAGGGCCATGTAGGAATGGGATGGTGGGGGTCGACAGACAGCAGCGTGGCTCACTGGAAAGAGCACGGGCTTTGGAGTCAGAGGTCATGGGTTCGAACCCCGGCTCTACCACTTGTCAGCTGTGTGACTTTGGGCAAGTCACTTAACTTCTCGGTGCCTCAGTTACCTCATCTGTAAAATGGGGATTAAGACTGTGAGCCCCACGTGGGACAACCTGATTCCCCTGTGTCTACCCCAGCGCTTAGAACAGTGCTCGGCACATAGTAAGCGCTTAACAAATACCAACATTATTATTATTATTACAGACAGAGAGCAAGTGAGGGATCTGGAGGGAAGAGAAGATGCAGGCCACTAAGCAGCCAAAGAGCTCATGACGTAGTGGATAGAGTATGGGCCTGGAAGTCAGAAGGTCATGGGTTCTAATCCTGGCTCCTGCACTTGTCTGCTGTGTGGTCTTGGGCAAGTCACTTCATTTCTTTGTGTCTCAGCTTCATTTATAAAATAGGGATTAAGACTGTGAGCCCTGTGCGGGACAGAGATTGTGTCCAACCCAATTTGCTTGTATCCACTCCAGTGCTTAGTACAGTGCCTGGCAAATAGTAAGTACTTAACAAATACCATTCTATATACATTATATACATATATATACATATATATATATACACACACACACAAAACTCAACCAATCAATCAGTGGTATTAACTGAGCAGTTACCATGTGCAGAGTACTGTACTAAGCATCTTGGAGAGTACTATACAATAGAACTGGTAGACATAACTCGTCCTCAAGGAACTTACAACTGAGGAGCTTACAACCTAGAGAATATTCGTTATCCTGAATGGGGGTAGATGAACAATCAATTTATCAATAGCATTATTCACTGAGTGCCTATAATATGTGTAGCACTGCATTAGATTTTGAGAAAGTAAATAAAAGTCAAAGACATGAACCCTGCCTTCAAGTATCTTATATTCTAGTAGGGAAGGCAGACACTAAGGCAATATGCAAGTAGGAAAAAGGAAAACATGTGTATAGATGAGTAAGTGCTTAAGTTTAAATACATGAAAGTGCTACATGTGGCTGTGAGTACATTGCATTGGCTACATGTGGCTGTATTCTACATGTGTCTGTAGAGAAGTAGTGTGGCTTAGTGGAAAAAGCACGGGCTTGGGAGTCAGAGGTCATGGCTTCTAATCCCAGCTTCGCCATTTGTTAGCTGTGTGACTTTGGACAAGCTTCGGTTAGCTCATCTGTAAAATGGGGATTAAGACTTTGAGCCCCACGTGGGACAATGTGATTATCTTGTATCTACCCCAGCATTTAGAACAGTGCTTGGCACATAGTAAATGCTTAACAAATACCATCATTATTATTATTATACAATAGTGCACAGCTGATGCACATAGCTGAGGTGGTAGTTAAGGAAAACAACCTGGAAAGAAGAGATGTCATAATAGAAGTACTCTGAAGCTAGGGAGATTTGCAGTTTGGTGGATTTGAAGGGAGGAGGGAGTTCCAGTCAACAGGAAGGGTGTTAGCAAGAGATCAGACGTGAGAGAGATGAGAAAAAAAGCACATAAAGTTGGATACTATGAGAGGAATAAATAATGTGAGCTGGGGGTAGTGGGAGAAGAGAGCAGAGAGGTAAAAGGGAAAGAGCTGCTGTAATGTCTTAAAGCTAATGGCCAGGAGTTCTTGTTTGATGTGAGGGAGAACTTGGTAACCACTGAATAATAATTACAATGGTATTTGTTAAGCACTTACTATGTCTCAAGTGAAGGGAGACGTGTGAAGAGTGACATTTTAGAAAAGCTTATTTGGGCACCAGAGTGAAGTACGAACTGGAGAGGGGAGACAGACAACTGAGACCAGGGAGGGGCTTGATGCAGCAGTCAAGCTTAATAATAATGATAATAATTATGGTATTTGTTAAGCACCTAAAATGTGCCAGGCACTGTACTTGTGCTTGTGGCACAAGCAAATCAGGTTAGATTCAGTCCCTGTCCCACATAGGGCTCACAGTCTTAATCCCCATTTTACAGACGAGGTCAATGAGATACAGAGAAGTTAAGTGATTTGCCCAAGGCCACACAGCAGACAAGTGGCAAACCTGAGATTAGAAAACATGACCTTCTGACTCCCAAGCCCGTGCTCTATCCCCTCTGCCATGTTGCTTCTGCTGACAAAAAAAAAGACTAATTATGACAAATGTCTGGACTAGCATGGTGGCCATTGGTTTAATTTTAAGTCAACACATCACCTCACACTACAGGTGTGCCAGGATCAGCAAAATCTCAAATAGCTGAGTGTAATTAAAATAGTACAGTTAACTCCAGAGAAATTTTCAAAATAAGAGTGAACAGCGATACATGGCAAGACACCATTTTAAGGTTTGCTACTACTAAGTACTGTACTCAAGAAGTGGTCTGATTGGGTTGTTAGCCAGTCTTTTTGTCAGCACTGTGAAAAGCGTAATGCAAGAGTGACAGGGAGAGGCAGAATGGACCACACTGTAACCCCAGGATGCTAAATAAATGAGGAAGGTGAAGGAGAAGAGGAAAAGGTGGGTGGGTATATAATAACCCCTGATATAATAATGACATGTAATATGATAATATAATAATTTTTATATAATAATGATGGTATTTGTTAAGTGCTTACTATGTGCAAAGCATCAATTAGCTCATCATTTCATAATTTCTTTTAGAAATGTAATGTTCTATTAGAATAATGGACATTCAAAGAATAATATAGTAGTTTAAGGTACTCTTCTCTACTTAAAACTGAACTATTATTTTCTGAAGTGTCTTATGTGTAATCTAAGTATCTCTAGCCCCAAAGATTTTTCTTTTTAAATGACTGACTTTAAACTTCCTTATAGCAAGGGGAATAATTTGTCCTCACTTTCTCTTGCTATTAAAAGTCTTCAGGAATGGAACTTGGAATAAAATTCTGTTTTGGTTTATATAGCTGTCTGCATGCCTTTATGATTGGTTTACTATGTAGTAAGCGATCATCTGGAATAGG
Source organism: Ornithorhynchus anatinus (assembly GCF_004115215.2). Lineage (NCBI taxonomy): Eukaryota > Metazoa > Chordata > Mammalia > Monotremata > Ornithorhynchidae > Ornithorhynchus > Ornithorhynchus anatinus. Next base: position 45,408,356 of record NC_041728.1, on the reverse strand, counting down.
CAAAGTTTTTAAAAACCCTGTCCTAACATTGTTCCTCGGTTTCCAATCAAATCATCTGGAATATTCTTCTTTATAGAGAGCTCAATATTTGCTAGTCTTGAGCCAGCCAACTGAGAAATTCTGTTCTCAAATTTCCAAATCAAGTTCAAAGAAATAAAACATTCTTTCCTTCAGGTTTCCTCATCAAATATATGAATATATGGAGTTACTGATTTGAACAAAATCTGAACACAATTTGGTTATAGGTAATTTAAAATGGTCCATAACTGGTGATAACATTAAAATCTAATTATGATCCTAATGGGGAGCTAACAATTATCCCAAAGTTTACACTCTAGAATAAAATTAATTTATAATGATATCCCCTAAATTTTTGCCTTGCATGAAGTTCACTGTTCAAAGATATGGACTTCTATTCAATACACACATATAGTTTCTATTTTCTGTTTTGAAGTTTTCCTGGGCTAAGTCCCTTTGAAAGATGAAGGCACTATAACAAGAAAAAAAACACTTGTACATGTGTATGCTATATCAACTCTCTATTTGCAAACTACTCAAATGTCTTTCCTAAGTTTGCTATGATTAATTAAAGACTGCATGCTGTGGTGAGCTAGCACATACCCACATATTCTTCCTTCCCTTTTTAAAGGCAAAGTTATGAAAGGTGAATATCCAGTTTCACACTGAACACCACAATTTGATTTTGCAATTTAAAAAGTGATTTTTTTCTTTCCTCTTTTTATTTCAAAGTCCTGTTAACATATTTTAGAATATGCTTTCCAACTATATATGCTGTGATTGTATAGAATGGGAAAAGCTCTGAAAAGCTACAAAGAATATCACTCTCCTAGATCTTTGAGGAGACAACTCTTTGAATTAGGACTGATTCAGCCCATAAAGCTTGATTGAGCATGAACTGATTATACTTATGTGATGAGGATTTTCTCTTTATTTTCCCTGGCACTCTCTTTTACTCCATGAGGCAGTGTGGTCCATTATGCAACTTTCATAGCAGTATACAAGGCTATAGAAATGTCATGAAAGAAAAACTAGAGCTTTACCAGAGGTATTCACTTAAGTCCCAAAGGAATAATGCACCAATATTGCTCATGTTTATTAGGCTTCAAAGGAGTAAACTGGCAACATCATAACATGGCTACCACATTAGTACAATCACTCATCCTATCCTGCCTGGATTATTGCATCAGCCTCCTTGCTGATTGCCCAGCCTCCTGTCCCTCTCCATTCCAGTCCATACTTCACTCTGCTGCCCGAATCATTTTTCTACAAAAGCAATCAGGACATTTCCCCACTCCTCAAAAGACTCCAGTGGTTGCCCATCCACCCCCAAATCAAATAAAAGCTCCTTACCATTGGCTTTAAAGTACTCCAGAACCTTGCCTTTCCTACTTCACCTAACTACTCTCCTACTGCAACCCAGCCTACCCTTTTGTTCCTCTAATGATAACTTCTCACTGTGCCTCATAATTTAGTCTATTTCACCACCGACCTCTCGCCCATGTCCCGTCTCTGGCCTGGAACACCTTCCCTCCTCAAATCTGACAGACAATAACTCTCCCCCACTTAAAAGCCATATTGAAGGCACATCTCCAAGAGACCTTCCCTGGCTTAGCCACCTTTTCTTCTTCTCCCACTCCCTTCTGCATTGCCCTGACTTGTTCCCTTTCTTGTTCCCCTCTCCCATCCACACAGCACTTAAGTTTATATCTCTAACTCCTTTTTTATATTAGTCTGTCTCCATTCTTCTAAACTGTAAGCTCGTTGTGATTAGGGAAGATGTCATTTATTGTTGTATTGTACTTTCTGAAATGCTTAGTACAATGCTCTGCACACAGTAATCACTCAATAATTTCAATAAACGAATGAATGAACATAGTAAGTGCATAACAAGTACCCTAACAAGTACGACTTTATCCTGACATATTTGCTTGGCTTCCTGTTGCTTTATACTTGTCTTTTCCCTGGGTTTCCCTATCCACAAATAATTTGTATCTGTTTCCTCCATTTAGATTGCAATCTCTTCGAGGGTAGGGAACATAGGCTTGCTAATCCTGTATTCCTCCAAGTAGTTGGTAAAATGCCTAGCACTCAGTTGACTCAATAAATTCTGGATGGATAGCAATTGGGAACACGATGCTTTTAAGCCAGAGGCTTTCAGAAGAACATGCTATCAAAAGGCCAAAAAAAGGTACTGCAAATATCAAATGCAAAAGCACACAAAAAACCAAGCTTTACGGTGCCCAAAGGCAAAGAGATTGCTCTCGTACATCATCTTCTTCACACCAATATGCAGTTCATCACCAATAGCAATACTTTCAAATTCAAAGCACAGTTCTAAGGACCCTCATGTGCTTCTATGTTTTATGCCTCTACAATGTGCACATTACATCTATCCCTGTGTTTGTGAATTTATTGTGCTCTACCTTCCCCATTAGATTACAGACAAATAAAAGTCAGGGTCTATAGCCCCAACAACCCCTTGAATCATACTCCTCATAGTGAGCACTCAAGAGGCTGACTGCCTCTTCCTAATTTCCTGGGTGAATATATTCCTCCCTTTAACTGCAATGGCAGGCATCAGGAATGACAATAAAATCTATACCACAGCTTTTTTCTGGAAACAGATTATAAAATTATTGAAAAGCACTTTACAGATATGAAGTAGCATATTTTCAAGAGATTTTGAAACCCAGCTTAACAATGTTTTTCAGTGGGAATTTGGAAAGTTTTACCAACCCATAGAATCTGAATTCAGAAAAGCCAGATCCTGAATGAATAGGAAAAAAAAATCAGCAATGAAGAGCAGAGTAGTTTATTTTCATTGGAATGTGTGGTATTGCCTTCGTTTGTGTCAAACCTCATTGTTCACATTATGGGCAGAGAAGAGCTGTGCTAGAGAAAACTACTGCTCATGATGCCATTTTGGCCACTTGCCACAGTGCTAATCAGGCTCAGATCTACTCCTAGATGCCATCATTAATTTGGAAGCTGGATATGTCCCTCGTGTTTCTTGAAGTGACAACACACTCCTTGGGTAAACATTTTTTAAAACTAAGAATGGGACAGCCTTAAGGCATTCACTTCATTAATTTCATGATGTGTGTGTGTGTGTGTGTGTGTGTGTGTGTGTAAGCACATGTACCTGACCCCAAGCTCACAGTCGAAGAGAGAGGGAACTAGACAGCCACATGTGCTTCTGCTTGAATCCAGTAAAACACAAGCAAATTCTGGCTAATACCTCATGGGATTATAGAAAAATGAGAAATAATGGGCATTTTAGAGAGGGGACTATATAAAAGTTTGACTGTAGGGATTGTTTTTCATTTGTTTGTTTATCTCATTTTCTAGTGGAAAAAAAATTCAGATTCTGTTTGGAAAAGGTTTCAGTTACTTAAACAGAATTTTGTTTTGTGGACTGGAAAAAAACCTCTAACTGAAGAGGAAGGGTCTAGAACCAAGCAGGAGAGGCTCTAGGGCTACTGTGGAAGCTTCACATGTTTTGGCTTTCAGTGGAGAGAAGGGAAGTTAATCTCACTTCGGCACTCTTTCTGCTGAATTCCTGCTCAGTCTGAAGGAAATCAATGAGATATTTCACTTCCAGAAACTCATTTTCTATTTTCATTCATATTATATACTAGTCAAGAATTTTGATATCTTAAATCGTAATATCACTCTAAATCAAATGAATTTACTTTTACAAATAAAAATTATAAACAAAGCAGAATTATCGTGATTACTAAATGTTATCAAAGACAACTGGGCGCCTGAATGAGTGAAGTAAACCCATGCATTTCATTCTAAACCAATGTTCTGAAATGCCTAATTCAGTACTGATTTTCTTTTTTATGCCATTCATAATATGTTTTTACTTTTACATTTTGATAAATAATTTTACTCAATATTAAAAGTACTTTTCATAAGTAGAGATTCCTTAAAGAAATGTTCTGTGCAGAACAAAAGGATGTTATCCCAATATAACTCATATTTTCCCAAACTAGCAAACACTTAGTTCACTACAATTGCTCAAAATCAAGCAATGAATGTATTCATTGTTAACTGTGTGCAGAGCACTGTACTAAGCACTTGGGAGTATAGAGTACAACAGGGTTGGTAAATATGTTCCCTGGCCACAAGGAGATTACAGTCTAGAGGGGAAGGAAGACATTAAAATAAAGTATAAATAAGTATGTAAGAGTTGTGGAGTTGAGGGTGGTATATGGGACTTGCAGCAGCCGGCTGCAGGTCGCCTCTGTCCAGAGCGTGAGAAGGTCCCTCTGCCTGCACCAAGTGAGGAGCCGTGGGATGGGTGAGTGTCCCATCCTGCTGAGCGCTTGTGGGGTTGGAAGCCAGACGCTTCACCATGGGTATGTAACGTTTAAATGGATTTGATGTCTAAGTGGGTGCCTCCCGAGTGGGATGTGAATATGGTGGGAGCTAGTTGCCTCACCAAGTGCGAGTAACACATAAGTGGATAACGCATAACTGGATTTAGCGCATAAGTGTATGTAACTCATAAGTGTATGTAACCCATAAGTGTATGTAACTCATTAGTGTTTAACACATTAGTGTATTTAATGCAAAGGTGAATTTCTCCTGGGTGGGACACGCACATGGTGGGAGCCAGCCGCCTCACCACGTTGTGAGTAAATCTTAAGTGGTCACAAGCAGTCACCAGTGCCTGCCTGTCTCACCTTTACAATATCGCCAAGATCCGCCCTTTCCTCTCCATCCAAAAGGCTATCTTACTGGTACAGGCTCTCATAATATCCCAGCTAGATTACTGTGTCAGCCTTCTCTCTGATCTCCCTTACTCCTGTCTCTCCCCGCTCCAGTCTGTTCTTCATTCTGCTGCCCGGATCATCTTCCTGCAGAAACGCTCTGGGCATGTCACTCCCCTCCTTAAAATCCTCCAATGGTTGACTATCAACCTCCGCACGAAAAAAACTTCTCACTCTGGACTTCGAGACTCTCCATCACCTTGCCCCCTCCTACCTCTCCTCCCTTCTCTCTTTCTACTGCCCACCCCGTACACTCCGCTCCTCGGCCACTCACCTCCTCACCGTCCCCTGTTCTCACCTATCCTGCCGTCAACCCCTGGCCCACGTCCTCCCGCTGTCCTGGAATGCCCTCCCTCCCCTCCTCACCTCCGCCAAACTAACTCTCTTCCCCTCTTCAAAGCCCTACTGAGAGCTCACCTCCAAGAGGCCTTCCCAGACTGAGCTTCCCCTTTTCCCTCTGCTCTCTCTCTGCCCCCCCACCTCCCCTCAGCTAAGCCCCCTTTCCTTCCTTTCCCTCTGCTCCTCCCCCTCTCCCTTCCCCTCCCCACAGCACTGTGCTCATTTGTATATATTTTATTACCCTATTTATTTTGTTAATGAGGTATACATCCCTTGATTCTATTTATTGTGATTAAGTTGTCTTGTTTTTGTCTGTCTGTCTCCCCCAGTTAGACTGTAAGCCCATCAACGGGCAGGGATTGTCTCTATCTGTTGCCGAATTGTACATTCCAAGTGCTTAGTACAGTGCTCTGCACATAGTAAGGGCTCAGTAAGTACTAATGGATAAATGAATAATATCAGATGCTTAATGGACACAAATTCAAGTGCAAGGGTGACCTAGTAAGGAGAGGGAGTAGGGTAAATGAGGATTTAATCAGGGAAGGCATCATGGAGGAGTTGTGATTTCAATGAGATTTTGAAGGTGGGGAGAGTGGTGGTCAGTTGGATATGAAGTGGGAGGGAGTTTCTGGCAAGAGTGAAGACAAAGTTGGCAGTGAGATAGATGAGATGGAGGTATGCTGAGCAGATTGGTGTTAGAGGAGTGAAATAAGTGTGTTGGGTTATAGTAGGAAATCAGTGAGACTAGAAAGAAGGGGGCAAGGTGGTTGAGTGCTTTGAAGCCAATGGTAAGGAGTTTCTTTTTGATGTAGGCATGGGGAAACATGGACTAAATCATTTTTCAGAAAAATGATTTGGGCAACAAAGTGAAGTATGGACTGGAGTGGGGCGAGACAAGAGGCAGGGAAGTTGGCAAGGTGGGATTGGATAAGTGCTTGGATCAACATAACGGCAGTTTGGATAGAGAAGAAAGGGCAGATTTTAGCAATGATATGAAGGTCGATGGATTGAGTATGTGGCCTATTTCAATTTGTTTCTCAAAAAATATCTGAAATAATGGGACATTTTGTCATAATTTTGGCCACTGCATGAATGAAGAGATAATAGAAGTTTGGGAAAATTGGGGCGTTCAGTCACCGTACTAAACCACAAATACCAATCAACTCATCAACATCATGAAGAGAAGATGAGACAGCAGGATGGGTTGTTGCAATTATGCCTTTCAAAAAAAAGAGAAATCAGCTGGCCAGAGAAATGGGCAACTCCTGAACTCCATTAAGCTTTCACTGATCTCAGAAAAAGTACAGAGTTTAGAGGAAGAGGAGCCCACAGGTACTTCAGGAGGATACTGACGTGGTAAGGATTGAGGTCTTCTAAAAAAGTGTATGGAAAGCTTCGGGGAAAAATGTAAGAGGAGTTTTCAACAACATAAACAAATGAAAAGCAGAGAAGCAGCATGACCTAATAGAAAGAGCATGGGTCCGGGAGTTGAAAGAACTTGCGTTCTAATCCCAGCTCTGCCACTTTTCTGCCTTGTGGCCTTGAGCAAGTCACTTGACTTCTTTGTGCTTCAGTTACCTCATCTGTAAAATGTGGATTAAGACTGTTAGCCTCATGTTAGCCCCATTTGCTTGAGGAGACACCTAATTCTCATATTTTAAAAAATGGACTTTGGAATGGACTTTGATATTGACCGCTTGGCCAAAAGTGGTAATAATAAAAATAATGTAAGTGCTTAGTATATGTCAAGCACTGTATTAAGCTCTGGGACATATGAAAGATAATCAGATCAGACTCAGTGCAATTCCCACATCGAGTACACAGTGTAACAGGGAAGGATAACAGGTACCCAACTCCCAATTTACTGATGAGCAATCTTAAACACCATTGTGACTTGTCCAAGGTCAAACAGCAGGCAAAGGGCAGAACCAAGATAACAACCTAAGCCCTCCAATTTCCAGACCTGTGTTCTTTTCATGAGGCTCCACTGAAATAAATCCTTGCTCCACTCTAAGAAATGCATACATTGGTCCTGGGATATTGGAGAGCAGATGAGCAGTTAAAAGCAAAACTTGGAATTTGTGCAAAAAATAAGCAAAAAGTGGTAGCCTTCAATTAGAGGAAACATTTTTTCTCATCCTCCAGCTGACCTTGTGAGAGTTCCTATTTCACTTTCAAGGTTTAATGTGACTTGCCCAGTGGGCTAGGGATTTTCAGGAGAAAAATGGAAAGCTGTTTCTGTAAAAATCAGAAAACTCAATATCCATTCAATTTTCATCTCAGAAATATTTTACTATTCATCGTCTGGAGTCTGACATGTGTTGCTTGAAGGAGGCTCACAGATCTGAGCTGATGTGCTTCAGGTGTCATCCTTCGGAGTCTATAGTCTGCCTGATTATGAGACATAGTCAAGAACTCAAGATTCATGGTTTCATCAGGGTAGCAGAGGGCAGTTATCAGAGATAACTGTTCATCACCAATTATTCTCTTATGGGTTTGGGGGTAAAAGGTATGAGATACAGTAGCTGAGAGGAGGCACCTGAGGGAATCTCCTGATACCAAAGATTTATCAAAAAGTCCAAAAAATGTTAAAGAAAAGTGTTTTAAACTCGGCTTGGAAAAAGAGAGAGATCCAATGTAACTACTTTGTGAATACTGGTTAGAATATTTCAGTCCCATTGTCTCCTAGAAAATTGTTTCTAATTCCACTGGGAACTGTATTTCTAAGGTGACTCAGTTTTCAACTCAGTCTAGCGTTCAGAGTTTACAAATTCCACAATTTTGCATTTGTTTATGAAGCCAGCTAATTCTCTAATTTTTTTTAAAAAATGGATTACCACTGACATCTTTTAAAATGTCAATTTAAAACTATATCCATAAAACTCCTGGGATTAAAGAGGGTATAGTTTCACTTGTCCTCCATATGTTCCTGGAAAAAAGCCACACTCTGGAGGAGAGAAGGAAAACCCTCAATTCCCAGAGGAACAAAGTGATCTGTGGGTGTGCACTAAGGTGAGTGCAATGAAGAGTGCTTCCTCCTGGGACTGGTAGATATTCAAATCCTCCAATGTTTGAATGACATTCAAGAAGCAATAAATTGTCTATTCTGAGTGCCAAGATTTCCACCTGGGGTGCAAATGGGTGATTTACACAGTGTTGAAATGATGAACGCTTGTAAATGGGGCTTACATATTGCATCTGATGTGCCTGATTTTTTTCCAACTCCTGTTCTGGAAAATGGAGTTTAAAAGAGTTAAACTTCTGTTTCATGGGCCCCATGAAATTCTTCATAATCAGATTTTAGTTGAGAGAATTCAAATTGATTTTCCATTTGTGGGAAAGTTTTCTGTGCCTGTTAATTGTGAAGTAGAAAAAGTTTTAAATTACCTTCATGAATTCTGATTAATACCTGCCCTCTGAATTGGCCAATAATACGACATGAGCTATACCAGTGAGATGCTAAATTAATTTGGCAGTAAGTTTCTTGGCTGGTAACTCTTACAAAGGATATGATTTCACCTAGACTATTTCCACAGGATGGGTTTCAGACTGGTATTTAAATATATATATAGGGTCCTTTCATCACCATTTTAATTGATATTCTTTGGCTTTCCCATCTACAAGGAGCATATAGTCTAGAGGGTACTGAAAGAACTGCTCAGAGAACTGCAAGCTCATTGTGGGCAGGGAATGTGTCTCTTTATTGTTATTTCTTACTCTTCCAACCACTTAGTATAGTGCTCTGCACAGAGTAAATGCTCAATAAATATGATTGAATTAATGAATGTCTCTCCCCTCACATATGCACACACACACATATACATATATATAATTTGCTATCCTTTAAATGAGCAAAGAATGAGAAGTTTTGTTCTTATGTGTTTTAGTCTTACATTTTGCAATGGAACAGTAAAAGGTTATGAATCATCATTCATAACAGTCAAACATAATTTTGTCCTTTCATGTAGATTTGAAATGTGTTTGTACAATTCTAGCATTTTATTTTTGTGGCACCTCCTCCCTTTCCTTCTCTCTGCAGACAAAGATCAGGAAAACTGGACCCTGACCATGGACACTTGTAAAATTTTCATTACAGTTTTTCCCTTACCACATTTTCCAAAACTCCAATTGTGACTGGTATTGCCTAAACCATGACCTTTGACATAAAAGATGGTACATTGGAGGACACTCTGGATTAATCCCCATAAACTAATCTGAATGTCTCCAGTGCCCATGTCCTATATTGGACTCTCCAAAGCCCTTAATATAGTGTTCTGCACATAGTAAGCACTCAATAGATATCATTTGTTGACCGAAAATCCCTTCCCTTTCATATATTACAGATCACCACTCTCCCCATCTTCAAAGTCCTATTTAAATCATCTCCTCTAGGAAGTCATCACTGACTAACCTCATCTCTGCAGTCTATTCTCCCTCCCTTCTTTGTCACCAATGCATGTTAAGTCCATACCCCTTAAGCATTTTGATACTTATCCAACTCCACCACCATCTCAACACTTCTGTCTCTATCAATCAATCAATAATATTTTTGAGCCCTTACTGTTCACAGACTACTGTACTGTGTGAAAGGTAGAGAACAGTGCAACAGAGTTAGAAGACACATTTCCTGCCCACGAGGAGCTTGCAGTCTAGATGGGGAGACAGATATTAATATAAATAAATTATGGATATGTACTTAAGTGCTGTGGTGCTGAGGGTGAATGCCAAGTGTCCAAAGGGTACAAATCCAAGTGCACAGATGATGCTGAAGGGAGAAAGAGTTGGGGAAAAGAGGGCTTAATTGGGGAAGGCCTTTGGAGGAGATATGACCTCCAAGGTGAGGAGAATGGTGGTCTGGTGTAAATGGAGGTGGAAGGAGCTCCAGGCCAGAAGAAGATGGAAAAAGGTACGGTGGTGAGATAGAAATCAAGGCACAGTGAGCAAGCTGTGGCTAGAGGAGCAAAGGGTGTAGGCTGGGCTATAACAGGAGATCAGTAAGTTAAGGTAGGAGGAGATCAGGGAAGTAAGGTAGAAAGGAGCAAGTTGACTGAGTGTTTTAAAGCTGATAGTAAAATGTTTTTGTTTGATGCAGAGATGGAAGGGCAACCATTTGATGTTCTTGAGGAATGGGGAAATAGGGACTGAATGTTTTTTGTTTGTTTTGGGGTGGGTTTTTTTTTTTTAAATGATCCAGAAAGAAGAATGATATATGGACTGGAGTGATGAGAGATAGGAAATAGGGAAGTCGGCAAGGAGGCAGACAAAGCAGTCAAAACAGTATAAGAAAAGTGTATGGGTCAGCACAGTAGCAGCTTAGACTGTAAGATCACTGTAGGTAAGGAAACGTGCTTGCTAATTCTGTCGTATTGTACTCTCCCAAGTTCTTAGTACAGTGCTATGCATGTAAGTACTCATATACCATTGATTGATTGGTTTAGATGGAAAGGGTGCATATATCCTTACACTCTGTAATTGATTTCAGTGTTTGTTTCCCCTACCCTACCAGATTGTAAATTCTTAAAGGAAAGGCTCATGTATACTAACTCAGTTTTATTATCCCAAGAACTTAGTACAGTGTTCTGCATAGAGTAAGCGCTCAATATAAGATTACTAGTATTATTCAGGGCACAGTAAGCACTCAATGAATAGCACTGATTGGTGGTTTACAGATATGCACCCGCACGTGCACACACACACACACTCAAACTGTCTCAGCCAACACTGTGGCACACCATAAACGCATGTTGTTGGAAGAACATTTCCTAAATTTCCTAATAAGATTCTAATCAAAATGAAAACATGCGCTACTAGTAGAACTGAGTGTACCATATGCAGCCTTTCCAGAGGCCCAAAGAAATCCATTTGACCACAGAAAAAGTAAAAGAAATTTGGAACTGTAATGTGAGAACATTAGTGGATGTTGTCCAAAGATGGAAGTTCTATCATTTGCTCACATTCACCTTTTCGCAAATCATTTAGCAATCTTTGGGGAACTAGCCTTTACTATAAACATTGGCTAATATTTAAAAAAAATTGCAACTTCAAACCTCAACATGAAAGACTTGCTGGCAAGGATTTGGCCATATTTCCTGATAGCATTACTCAAACCAGGTCAATAGATAATATGAAGCAGCATGGCTCAGTGGAAAGAGCATGGGCTTGGGAGTCAGAGGTCATGGGTTGTAATCCTGGCTCCACCACTTGTCAGCTGTGTGACTTGGGACAAGTCACTCAACTTCTCTGTGCCTCAGTTAGCTCATCTGTAAAATGGGCTCATCTGTAAAATGGGATCATCTGTAAAATGGGAATTAAGACTGTGAAACCCATGTGGGATAACCTGATTACGTTGTATACCCCCTAGCACTTGGAACAGTACTTGCCACATAGTAAGTGCTTAACAAATACTATCATTATTATTGTTATTATTATTATTATGAAGAAATCTTTTTCTTGCTTTAGTTCCCCAATGATCTTCCCAGAAAATACTATGAAAAATACCACAACGTTTTTTCCTGGACAAATGTTTAATGCCCTAGTATTAGTGACTGATAGAGGATGTGATGTATTGCACTACACAATCCCAAACTAAGCAGTAAGTTCCCTTCTGGAATGATGCCACAGGATACCCATCCACTGAGCTCATGGGTCACCCACCCATGGGTCAAGCCTCAATTGAGAGGTTTAATTTCATTCTGAAAACCGCATGAAGTTCAGAGGATGAGTAGAAACCTTAACTGATTGAAAGAATTGAACTCCAAGTTGGGAATCAGAAATTTTCTTGTGTTATTCCCCAAGCTTCTTACTGCCAAGCCCAAGAAATGTGGAGTCTGCTAAAGATGAAATGACAGAGAAAATTAACTTAAATGTTTTTAATTCTGAAATCAAACACTGTTTATGAGGACTTCAAAAGTGTGTTGTCACTTAGTTTACGCCAAAAAAATCAGTGGTAGCAAGATCAGTTTTTATATTTTACTTAATGTAAGGGTATGGCAACTCCAGGAAGTTAGCTATACTACCATTTTTTTGTGGGGGGAGAAAGGGGAGAGACATTCAGTAATTCAATCATATTTATTGAGCATTTACTCTGTGCAGAGCACTATACTAAGTGGTTGGAAGAGTAAGAAATAACAATAAAGAGACACATTCCCTGCCCACAATGAGTTTGCAGTTCTCTGAGCAGTTTCAGTACCCTCTAGACTATATGCTCCTTGTAGACGGGAACTTGTCCATCAACTCTGTAATATCATACTATTTTAAATGCTGAGTACAGTACAGCTGCACTGTGCTGTGGGAAGCAGCATGGCATAGTGGATAAAGTGTGGGCCTACCTGGGAGTCAGAGGTAATGGGTTCTAATTCTAGTTCTGCTGCTTGTCTGCTGTGTGACCTTGGGCAAGTTACTTCACTTCTCTGTGACTCAGTTACCTCATCTGTAAAATGGGGATTGAATCTGTGAGCCCCAAGTTGGACAGAGACTGTATCTAACCCGATTTGCTTGTTTCCACTCCGGCACTTAGTACAGTGCCTATTATATAGTAAGCACTTAACAAATACCACAATTACCATTATTATTATTACTACAGCATACAGTAAACACTCAATAGAAATGATTGATTGCCAACTACTAGCTACACACGACATCAAATGGTAGGGCAAGATAACTAGAAACTTCTAGACCAAAGTCAGTTTACCAACCAATTCCTAGGCAAAACTTCAATGGATGAGAAGCATGAAGAGAAAACCACGTATCTCATCACTTGCTATGTGGTTTATTGAAAGAATGTAATTGAAACAGGATGGAATGACAAATGTTCTGAAGAGTGGTGAAGCACAGTCTCAAACTATGTGATACAATAGACTTTGGGAAACCATGACTGCAGGCCAAGTAGCAATCAAGAGAGAGTCCTGGAGTGGAGCCTTACCACTGACTTTAAAGCACTCAGTCAGTATGCCTCCATCTTACCTCACTAATTTCTTTTTACAACCCAGTCCTCTCACCTCACTCTTCTAATATTAATCAACTCACCATATCTCTATCTTGTCTATCTCACCAGCAATCCCACTCTCACATCCTGCTTCAGTCCTGGAACTCCTTCTCCCTTCATCTCTGATAGATCATCACTGTCCCCCACCTTCAAAGCCTTACTAAAATCCCATATCCTCCAAGAGGCCTTCCCCAACTAAGTCCTTATTTCCCCAACTTCCTCTCCCTTCTTCATTGCCCTTGCACTGGGTTTGTACCCTTTATTCACATATCCACAGTTTATTTTATCTGCCTCCCCCTATAGACTTGTAAGCTCCTTGTGGGCAGGGAACATATCTATCAAATCTGTTATATTGTTCTCTCTCAAGTGCTTAGCACAGTGCTCTGCACAAAGTAAACGTTCAATAAATGTGATTGATTGGTTGAGGCTTTATGAAGATTGGGATGCAAAACAGAAAGCGGGGCCAGTTGAGACATATGTGCAGCACAGCAAGGAACTATATTTATGTGCACACAATATATCATGGAATGGATTGTAGGTCATTCAGGGGTCTTTTAAACTTCACCCCTATCTAAACATCAACATGACCCTACTAGCTCTAGCACAAGACTGGGAAACAGGAGGCCTAGGTTCCAGTTCCAGCTATGCCACTTGCTTGTCATGAGAACTTGGGCAGATCATTTCTCTGTACCTCAGTTTCTATACCTGCAAAATGGGGACTCAACACTTGTTCTCCCTCCCCTTTAGATTGGGAGCCCAATGTGGACACCTATCTCATTCTCCTGTATCCACCTAAAATGCTTAACAAAAATCACAGTAATAATAATAACAATAATCATTAGTAGTAGTGGTAAGGCATTTCACCAGCAGTAGAGTCAGCTTCAAAAACAAAGGACAATTAAAGCTATCAAATTTGTAAGAGGTTTTAGAATCCAGTTTCACATTGTCTTTCAGTGAGAATTAGAAAAATCTTGTCAGCAGACAGAAAATGGCTATCTGAAAATGGAAAGAGAATTTTGAAAAAATTTAGTGATGAAGCATGGCACTGATTCTTTTCAATGGAATGTGGAATCACCCTCATTTGTGCCATATCTCACTGTCTACATTAGGGGAATAGAGGGACCTGTGGTATAGATAACTCCTGCTGCTTCTCATGCCATTGTGGCCACTTGCCACAGTGCTTATCAGGTACAAATCTATTCCTAGATGTCATCCATTAATTTGGAAACAGGATGTGGCCCGTGTGTTTCCTGAAGGGTCAACACACTCCCTTGAGAAAACACCTTTTTTAAAATTAAGAAGGGAAGAAGCCTAAGGGCATTCACTTCACTAATCTTTTTTTTTTGCGGGGGGGGGGGGTATGTATGTTTTTCTGTGTACACCTTTCAACTCCTTTATGGTGAGAGAATGAGACAACTTGACAATGACATGGCATTCATGTCTAAATCTAGAAACATCCAAACACATTTTTGCTATTATTGTGCCGAATATCCAAATAATAAATTCCCAAGGAGGTATTATTGGCCATGGATAGGTCTTTTCAGCCACATCCACATGCACAGATAGGATTCCACCTTCAGTTATACATCAGCTTTTGCTCTCACAGTGTTTTCAGCCCTTGATTTGGATAGAGCCGAGGACAAGCATTTCAACACATTCTGCCCACTGCAGGAGTCAGTTCCAGTGTAACAGGATCCATGAGTTTGCCCATGTAAATGTGTATATACTCGTGCTGCACCTCTTCCACAGTCCCACACGGGGCTTTATGTTTCTTTGTGTTTTTTTTTAACTTTACAGAATTTAATACTGTAAAATAACAGTGAGTGATAGGAGCGTAAGGCACCTGCCAGAGGCATGCTTCATCATGTCTTTCCTCATTCTGTGGTTCTTTATTTCCAGTTATAGCACAGATGTCCAGAATGGAGTGTTCCTCCATCAGCATCATTCAATCACATCTCACCTCTCCTCAAAACCTCCCCTGTATCCCTGTGTCTCTTCAGAACACACGAAAACTCTTTCAAGAGTCTACAGAGTATGGCCACACATTATCAGTCTGTTCTTCCCCTACTAACCCTCACCTTGCTGTCTTCATTCCTTCAGTGTAACTTAGTGGACAGAGCATGGGCCTGAGAGTCAGAAGGATCTGGGTTCTAATTCTGGCTCTTCCACATGTCTGCTGTGTGACCTTGGGCAAGCCACGTAACTTCTCTGGGCCTCAATTACCTCATCTCTAAAATGGGGATTGAGACTGTGAGCCCCAGGTGGGACTTAGATTGTGTCCAACCTGATTACCTTGTATCTACCCCAGTGCTTACAACAGTGCCTGACATGGTAGGTGCTTAATAAGTACCATAATTTTATTATTATTATTACAAGTCAACCTTCTAACTATATCTCTCACAACTCTCTTTCCTCTGTCTCTTTGTTCATGGTGTTCCCTTAGCTTGAAACTCTCACCACCCCCAACATCATTCAGACAGCAACTCTCTCCACATTCAAATCCCACTTTCTCCAACAAGCTTTCCCCCAGATCACTTTCCAGCACCCTGAGCCATATCATCCCTTCAGCCAACTCTGGTAATTATGAATTTGTCTGCACCATCCTCAGCATTCAGGTGTGTATGTTTAGTTTATGTATTTGTGACCTCTCTAGTTGTAAATATGTTCACATTTGTCTCTACTATTGGAATGTAAGCTCTTCTTGGGCATGGAAGATGCTCCTTTGCTATCTTATATTTCCCGAGCACCTAGTATATTTATACTTAATAAATGTTACCAATCATTCTATATTTATTACTGTGTGCAGAGCACTAGACTAAGCACCTGGTAGAGTACGAAATAAAATTAAATAGTATTTAAGTGCTTACTACATGCCAGGCACTGTACTATGTTTCGGGGTTGGTACAAGCTAAACAGATTGAACACAGTCCACTTCCCACGTGGGGCTCACAGTCTTAATCCCCATTTTTCAGATGAGGGAACTGAGTCCCAAAGAAATTAACTGACTTGCCCAAGGCCAAGCAGCAGACAAGTGACAGAGCCAGGATTAGAACCCAGATCTTTCTATTAGGCCATGTTGCAGAGTAGGTATAGAAGATCCCTAACAAGAAACTTACTACTACAACTAAGAACAGTACTAAATAAGAAACCCTAAATGGTTTTATTTTGCTTTTGTAACATCAATTTTCTGTGTAAACCTTGCCAAAATGTCCAATCCTCTAAGAGCTGCAAATGCTAAAAATCTTCTATAAACAGGAGATAAAAGCTTACACCAACTTTTTATGTGTGCAAAACATTCCATTTTCACCATCCCAAGACTCCAACTTGTAATTCACTTTGCCAAGTACAATGAATGTTCTTAGCTTGAATTTTAAACAATGGACAAGGTTTAATTTCTCCCCTTGGTGAGTCACAGAAAAGGAATCCAGTATAGCTATACCTTTGCCAGCAGATCCATTTAATGGTAAAAAATCTCCTGCTTGTCATTTTCTTTTTAGATACTGTGCTTAAGGGTTGTTTTTTTTTAATTTAAATGTATTCTTGGCAAGTATTTAAAACAGGGTTTAGGGAACTCTTGATGCTTCCCTCTCTACTTTGGAGATCTCATTTATCCTCCTTAAAGGATCATTAGAACCCCAATTTGAATTTGATTTATTTACCTTTTGTGACATAGTCAAGATATTTTTTCGTGCTTTCTAGTTGTCATAAAGGATGGATAATCCCCCTCTCCCCTGCATGTTTTCAGACTAATATATCTAAAAAAATCTATAACAGTCTCTTTTTTCTATAATAATTCATTGTAGTTAGCTATTATACACTAGGACAGACACAAATATAACAGATCAGACCCAGTATCATATAATTTCCTTTGCTCTTTTATATCTTTTTAATCACCTGTGCTTTTTCCAAGTGTATTAATCTCCTTCTATTTGCTTCTCCTTAAAAAACTCTTTCCAAATCTAAAAATCCCTCAATTCTTAAATAGAGAGTTTTAACATGTGTTCATAGAATACTGGATTAAAATGACTAAACCTCAGACATTAGGTTTCAAAACCTAAAAAGTAGTGAAGTTAAAACTCCCTGTATTCAAGTGTCTTCTGTCCTGATCTGTATTTTCTCATTCCTCCATGGCAAAATAACAGTTTAACCAAGGTTTCTTTCCCCACTGCACTAACTCTTTTTATCTTGATTTTGATTTGCAAATGCTATATTTTCAAAGACCATGCCAACAAACTACTACTACTTTAACAAGAAGAGAAGCTATACGACCTAATGGATAAAGCACTGATCCGGGGAGTCAGAGAATCTGGGTTCTAATTCTGCCTCAGCCATGTGTTTGTTGTGTGACCTTCGGCAAATCATTTAACTTCTCTGTGCCTCAGTTACCTAATCCATACATGGGGATTAAGACTGTGAGCACCATGTGGGACATGGACTAAGTCCAACCTGCTTACTTTTGTATCTACCCCAAAGCTTAGTACAGTACCTGGTATATGGTAAGTGCTCAAGAAATACTATTAGAAAGAAAAATTGTCATTCCTCTATTGCTTTAAGTTTCTAGACTGTAAGATCCTCGTGGGTATAAAGTAAGAGCTCAATAAATACCTTGATTGACTGTGGGCAAGGAACATGTCCACCAACCCTATTGTAAGTAACACTTTGTCAGTCAATCGTACTTATTGAGTGCTTACTATGTGCCAAGCACTATACTAAGCACTTCGGAGAATACAATATAACAATATAACAAACATATGTCCTGCCCACAGTGGTCTTATAGTCTAGAGGTGGAGACAGATATTAATATAAATCATTAAACTACAGATATGTACATAATTGCTGTGGGGCTGTGGGAGGAATAAATAAAAGGAGCAAGTCAGGGCGATGCAGAAGGAAGTTGAAGAAAAGGAAAAAAGGGCTTAGTCAGGGCTTAGCACAGTGCTGTGCAGACAGTAAATGCTCAAAAAATATGATCGACTGATTGACTGCTTCATATCCAAGGTGTCCATTGGACTTTTAGAATATCAGGGCTTTGAGCAATTCTCCTGAACCCTGAGTAGAGTACCAGGTGTCCAGGGACCTGCAACTGGGCCTTTCAAAGATCCAGTTGGGGCAGTTGGCATCATTAGATGCTATGCCAACTGGCATGTGTTCATTTTGCTCCAGTGCCCACTTCTGAACACCTGAATGTTGCATCCCCGGACTCCAGTAATAAAATGTGAACCTTGATTTTCATTTGTTAGTTTAAAATGCAGTTTCATTAATCACATTACTGTTAAATGAGGGTTTTTTAAAAAAATTCTGTCAGGGTCCAAAAGTCCTACACTTGATCCATGCCAACTTTTCTCAGGGATATTTATAATACTATGAATCACTATAATAGGAAGATTTGAAGCAGAAAAGAGAAACATGGTCTGACATCTGTGGAATCCCCTCTGGTGATGAATATTCTGACAAACTCATGGAAATCCACTGAGGCCAAAACACAGATTTTTGAATTGCTGCAAGGAAGAAACAACCCCTGCAAATGTGAATATGTTTCTGCCCCACATCTACTTTTCTTTTTAAACCTCAAAGCCTTTCACAGGGAGGAAGAATGATGAGTTTATGAGGAAAGAAAAGCAGAGACAGCCCATTTGAGCTGTGCTATCAGTGGCGCAAAATCAAACTACCAAAACGTGTGATGTCCTGCCATGAATTTCTTCTTCCCCCATCCTCTCTAGTTGTAAAATTTACAAAAATGTC
Organism: Ornithorhynchus anatinus; assembly: GCF_004115215.2. NCBI lineage: Eukaryota > Metazoa > Chordata > Mammalia > Monotremata > Ornithorhynchidae > Ornithorhynchus > Ornithorhynchus anatinus. Next base: position 45,389,492 of record NC_041728.1, on the reverse strand, counting down.
TCAGATCACACCAGGAGAAAAATCAAGAGATTCACTTTTTTCAGATATAACTGTAATGAACCACTAACTTGTTTGAAACCTATTCAGGACCAAATATGTTCTATTTCCAACCAAATATTTCAGCAAAAGACAGATACTCAGAAGGCTTATAAAGAAGGGAATTGGGGAAAAAAATGAGGTTTGAGGCATTTTAGAAGGAGAAAGAAGCAGACTTACTTGTAATGAAGCCTGTTGCTGGGATTTTACCAACATGCCAGCCTTGAGGGTCAAGGAAACTTTCTGACAGATCCTGCTTTTTACACTTAATTGAGAAGATTCAGAAAACATTATAAATCTATATTAAAATATTCATATTTTCTGCCTGGATTGCTAAACAGTAAAAGTATTTTGCTATTTTATGCCATAGTTTTGCATTTTCATTAGTCAAGTAATCAATTTAGGTTTTCACTCTTATCTTCATTAGCATGCATTTGATTTCAGTTAGGAAATGAATTATTACCCTGCTAGACCAGGTAGATTTTTTTGTAAGAACTAGAGCCCTCTGTCTTTGACAACTGCTGGAGTTACTGTCTAAATCACATGTGTCTGGGATTTTCTTTGGTGTTTATTAATTATGCTAGGATATTTGAAGTGTAGTACATAGCTAAGAGACTGTAACTTATAGGTTTGTAAACACTAATTGACAAATCATTTTGGTGTGTTCAACAATCCTAGGCAACCTCAATGTTTTCCACATCATAATTTTCCCTATTTTGTTTCTGTCCCTCAATAAACATGGAAATGTCATTTGGGCCTTTGTGAGTAAAATGCAGTTTCCTGCATTAGCTTCTGTCAGTTGCATGTAGATGAATCAGCTGTGTTTGCTAAGAGTTCCACGAAAGCTATTCAGCGAAAGCCAAAGGTGGTCATCAAATACACCCAGAAAACCTCAGGATAGCACACTAGGGGCTTATCATGCTTCTTTATTTTCATGGAAATATATATATATTTATATATATTCAAGATTTACTTTTAAGGCAGTCAACTTCTCCTTATCTTTCCATTTGAATGCCCGTGGTAGGTCTACAAACAACCATATGCTCTTTAATGTAATTGAAGTACAGGTTTTAAAAAAAATTTTCCCTTTTAAATAATGTCATCTTTGGGTCCCAAGCTATAAGATTTTGAGGTATTAGTTACATTAGCCTTTTGCAGGAAGAGAATTGCAAACATTATTTATCCTTATAAAGTTTCCTGATTGGGGAAAATTTGGTATAAAAATAATGCATTGAAACATAACCAATAGCTGTTCTTTAGATTGAAAAATAACTCCAATCCATCAATCATTTGATTGAGCACTATTTATTGAGCTCTTGCTCTTTACAGAGCACTGAACCAGGCAAGTGGGAGAGTACAATACAACAGAGTTGGAAGACACATTCCTGTCCTCCTAACAAGCTTATGGTATAAATGGAAAGAAAGACATTAATATAAAATAAATTACAGATTTGTACATAAGTGCTGTGAGGCAGAGGGTGGGATGAATATCTAGTGGTCAAAGGGTATAGATCCAAGTGCACAGATGCAGAAGGAAGAGGGAGTTGGGGAAAAGAAGGCTCTTGGAGGAGATGTGACCTTAATATAGGTTTGAAGGTTGGAAGAGTGGTGTTCAGGTGCATAAAGAAGGGGAGGGAGTTCCAGGCCAGAAGGAGACTTCAGAGAAAGGGGTTGGTGGCAATGGTATTTAGTAAGTGGTTACTGTGTGCAAAGCACTATTATAATCACTTGGGAAAATACAATAGAGTTATAGACACAATCCCTGCCCACAAGCAGCTTACAGTCTAGTGGGATTCCACCAGGGCTGAATTGGTGCTGGGGTCCAGGCATGATACCTGTCCTTCAGAACTCAAGGAGAGAGAGTTAAGAACTCTCTGTGCACCATAAATTCAGTTCTAGCTTTCTAGTTTGGATGCAGGCTATGCTGTTCAGGTGAGAGTTAGTGTATTCGCAATTAGTAATTTGCTCCTGTAAACACTTGCCCTTGTTTCCCCTTGTTGTTCATACCTCAGATTTTTCCAAATATTTGTCATCACCATCGTAGCTCACTAAACATATCACCTACAATGTCTCCTATCAGAGTGGCAGAAAGGTTTTGCAGGAAGATATCAAATAAACTAAAACAAAGAGATATGCCAAGGAAAGTTTCTGACAGAGCACCCCATGGTGGCATTTTTGTTTGACTGGTGCATTCAGCTACCATTTGTTGAGTTCCAATCATCATCATTCAGTTTTTAACTGGGTTTTTGCTCTAAGTTGAAGGCATGGAGTGGTGCGATCTCTACTTAATGCCGAGCAAGATAAGGAGGTTGTCAGGCTAAAGAGACAAGGGCATATGACAGAGATGCAAATAGCCTAAACTACATCTGACTGAATTATGGCCACCCCAGACTCCTCAACCGATCTTCCTTCACTGCTTTGGAGGGTTTGATTTAGGGCAAGGTTGTAAAACACCACTTCTCATTGGTCACCCCCACAATAAGCCTCATTCTTTGATTGGTTCTTACTGAGAGGATCTGACACTTTATTAAAACTTCATTAGAGACAGAGAGAAAACTCAACTTTCTGAAAACTCAAAATTAGGAACTAGGAGGATGTTGGAGACACGGCCTTCCTAATGACAGGATCTGAAACTTTATTAGGAATGGAGAGAATGTGTTTTCTTCCCCATCCCAAATCCATTGTCCCTGCTTAGAGAGGGGTCTGGAGTATGAACTGTCATGTTCATTTAATTGTATTTACTGAGCACTTACTGTGTGTAGAGCACTGTACTAAGCGCTTGGGAGAGTACACAATACAACAATAAACAGACACATTCCCACCCACAGTGAGCTTACAGTCTAAAGGGGGGAAGACAGACATCAATACAAATAAATACATGACAGAAACTTTATTAAAATCGTCCTGTTCCCGTAATAGTTAGATCCGAATGGGACAAAGAGACAAAGAGATGGAGAGAATGTTTCTGAAAAATCAAAATCAGTATCCTTGCCACCCCCCATCCCAGTGCCTCTTCTGCACTAGGGGTTTGGAGATGAAGCTGTCATTCCTCCCCACTCACAGCCATCCTGGCTCCTCAGAATTCAGAGCTCCAGAAGGGGATGGGGTGGGTGGGGGGGTGTTGGGGGGTAGAAGTCTGGCTCACCATGATTCATTCATTCATCCAGTCACATTTATTGAGCACTTACTGTGTTCAGAACACTGTACTAAGAACTTGGAAGAGTACAATACAATAGACACATTCCCTGCCCACAACAAGCTTACAGTCTAGTGGATGTATTTTTTATTTCTTTTTAAATAAAAAGAATACCCACCACCACCTTACCCTAGCCAGACTTATCCACCAGGGAATTTAATATTCATCTAGGGCCTCAGTAATGGTACCTCTTCAGCTCCCTCCCCTCCTGTAGCTTTGAGAGTGGAATTGGTAGTGGCAAGGGCAAGAGCAGCAGCTCTCTGCAACTGGCTGTGAGACCCCTGACTGGGGTCCCATCTTGGGTCCACAGGGGATAGCTCCAGGTTCCCCCCAACTTAGACTTTGTTTTGGGGGGAAAACACTCTACCTCCTACAGTCAGCCCGGGTTCTTTCCTTTCCAGCTTCACAGAAAGTCCCGCCTCCCTCTTCTCCCCGCCCCACATCAGAGTAGGTGACCTAGTAATTCAATATGAAATATACACTGTCCTGAAGACATAGGAGACTACTGTCTGATATGTCATCTTGAAGGATTTCGCCTGAATAACAAGTCACAGCAAAAAATGAAGCACTCTGTTGTGGAACCAGAGGCCAAAGCCTGAGAAATCTCAGAAAAGGTTGTAGGCCAGAGAGAGAAAACAATGTCAATGATGCAAGAAGGGACAGGACAATCTCTAAAATCATTTGGACGGGAGATATGTTACAAAAACCCAGAAGGTCACATCTCATGACTTGCTATTCAATCAGCTTCTTTATGGCTCCTCTCAATGTCAAGTAGCAAGAAAGGCTCAAAAAAAATATGGTCTTAGAACAAAGTATGAATCAATCAATCATATTTGAGTGCTTACTGTGAGCAGAGGACTTACTAAGCACTTGGGAGAGCACAATATAACAGAGTTGGTAGAAATGTTCTCTGCCCACAAGGAGCTTACAGTCTAAAGGATAGACTGTTCACAGACACAGTAAATTATAAGGGGCTCAAACATAAGTTGTACAGAGTGCGCAATATGTGTAGCTGAGAGCAAGGAGACCAGAAGAAACATTTTAAGGACACAATAAAAAAAAGCCTCAGACAATGCTGCACTTCAGCTGAAAACTGGGAGTCAGTCAGTAGCTCTAGGTAGAGCAGCACAGCTCAACGCAGTTAGGAAAGGAGCAGTACTTTTTAAGCAGGAACTCCATAAAGATCATGAGACAAGGAAGCCAAAGCTGTGCCATGTGTTTCAAATGGCAAATATGTCAGCATAAGAGGTCTATATGTGAGCTCACAATGTGGCCAGGATCGTGAGTCTTGCTTTGGAGTTTTTAGTTGCAAGTCCACCCTGGGGTAAATTCATTGCTAACTGTCAATCTTTGCACATAAAGGACAACTTTTTACTACTCATATTAAAACTTTTGTTCAATATACCAAACCAAATGACAGCATAAAAGACTTTATCTAAGATCCCTGTCACAACACCAGATGAAGCAGTACAAAATGTTCCAATCTATGATATTTTAGCTATGGTCTGGCAGTATAAGTGAAAGAGTCCTATATTTTTCCTTCTATAATAACAGCTGATATATTTTTATAACCTTTATTATTCTAATCCCTTGCTAAAATCTAACCCTATTTTGTTTTTTAAAAGTTACACAACATTGATTCTTAAACATCATGTTTCCTAGGATTTATGTATTGCCCTACTGCCCTCACAATTGCAAAAGGCTCTCCATGTAACTCCATGTTGCTTACATGCTTCCACTGAAAAGTGTTGTTGGAGTTGCAGTCATCATTCATACTAGTAGAATAAATAATCTACTAGAAAATACCTCTATTTGAGTTAGTACAATGCACCGGTTCTGTTGTTCTCTAACAAACTGATTCAAGGTAGTTACATATGGTTGTTTTATCTAAGTGGAACTGAATAGTCATAAGCAGATCAATCCAAATAAAAATGGAAATGAAAAAATCAACTCTTGCTTTACAGAATTTACTTTAAGTATTCCAATTTTAAGTGTTATATGTCTGAATAACCAAGAAGTCACTGAACAGAGGAAGATATCACTCATCGATCATGAATTTTAGACATTTAATGTCATGGTTCTGTCTGCAGCAAATATTTATTCAGTCAAATTATGAACTCATGAAAAAGAGGATTTATAGTGGAAACACTGACATGGTTTTGGATCTAATGCTGTGAACGACACTGGAATAATCATCTCTATTCTTTTTATTGATATTTGACAACATACAACTTAGCGACAGCTGTTTTATTATTGTTGGTAATGGCCATAAACCAAAAAATATTGCATAATGTGGAGAGAACATTCTGAGAGCTCAGACTGCAGCTGAATGGGCCAGCTTTTCAGACCACTTTTGCTACTGAGGGATTTCTAGACTAACAGGTGCAGCATTTTAGACACCGCCAATTCCCTGTGTACTAGAACAATAATGCCACATGTATTCTCCTATAACTGCCGTAAAAATAAGCTCACTTAAAAATGAGTAATAGACTGACATTTCACTGATTCTAAGATATTTTATTTTTCGTTATTTTACAGATGAGGTTTTGGAAACTGAGAAAATCATTTGGTCTTTAACATATTTGAGAGTTATTTGGACTAACACAGAAATATGGAATAAAATAGAATTGAAATAGATAAGAGAACAAAATAAAACAGAAATACTACAACCCAGCTCACACACTTTATTCCTCTAATGTCAATCTATTTGTCTCCCCCTCTAGAGCTCATTATGGGCAGGGACTGTTTCTGTTTGTTGTTATATTTTACTCTCCCAAGCACTTAGTATAGTGCTTTGCACACCGTAAGCGCTCAATAAATGTGATTGAATGAATGCTCACTGCACCTCAATCTCGTCTATCTTGCCGACCTCTCACAGATCTCTCACACTCTCCTCCTCCAGCTAGCATAAGTGACAGATAATTACTCTTTCCAACTTCAAAGCCTTATTGAAGGCACATCTCTCCAAAAGGCTTTCCCTGATTAAGCCCTAATTTCCTTTTCTCCCACTTCCTTCTGCATAGCCTTGATTTGCTCCCTTTATTTACCCCTCCCCCATAGCAGTCAGATACATATCTGTAATTTATTTCTATTAATGTCTGTTTCCCCCATATACTTTAAATTCATTATAGGCAGGAATGCATCGGTAATATTGTTACATTGTACTTTCCCAAACACTTTCCCATACACTGCTCTGCCTACAGTAAGTGCTTAATAAAAATGATTGGATTGCTTGATTTACTTGAGGCACAGATTTTCCCCTCTGTTGGTGGACCTTCTAGCCAAGAGACATCTCTAAGAGCTTCAAATATTGCTTGAAATAAAGTTGGGTGCTGTGAAATGTTTTCTCAGCCACCCTGGCCAACCTTAGAGGAAAAACATTCTCAAAAATCTCCAGTGGTTGCCTATCAACCTCCATATCAAGCAAAAACTCCTCACTATTGGCTTCAAAGCTCTCCATCACCTACCTCCCTCTTACCTCACTTCCCTTCTCTCCTTCTACAAACCAGCCCACACATGCCACTCCTCTGGTGCTAACCTTCTCAATGTACCTCATTCTCGCCTATCCCGCCATCGACCCTTGGCCCACGTCCTACCTCTGGGCTGGAATGCCCTCCCTCCTCAAATCCGCCAAATCAACATACGTCCCCCCTTCAAAGCTCTACTGAAAGATCCCCTTCTCTAGGAGGACTTCCCCCCGCCTTTCCTCTGTTCCCTCTCCCTTCCCTATCACCCCCACTCACTTCCTCTGCTCCCCGCCCCACAGCACTTGTGTGTATATATGTACATATTTATAATTCTATTTACTTTAATGATGTATATATCTAAAATTCTATTTATGTTGATGCTATTGATTGATGACTGTTTACTTATTTTGATGTCTGTCTCCCCACTTCTAGACTGTGACCCCATTGTGGGCAGGAATTTTCTCTGTTGCTGAATTGTATTTTCCAAGCACTTAGTACAATGCTCTGCACACAGAAAGCGTTCAATAAATACTATTGAATTGAATGAATGAATGAAATTCTAGTAAAATTAGCCTCAAATCTTAATACACATACATTTCTTCCTCAGCCAAGTAGCATTTATTGAGCACCCACTGTGGGCAGAGGACTGAAATGAGCATTTGGAAGAGCACAATATGGCTAGAAGACAAAATCTCTCCCCACAAGGAATTTACAATCTAGTGCAGGAGAAAAACACTCAGTATTCCAAATCAATATCTTTTCTGTTATTTGTCATAGTTTTAAAGCTCAAATTCAGGAGCCATAATTTTAATTTCCAAAATATTATCTGATAAACTTCATTTATGATCATTTTAAGACAAATTTAGCAGATCCAAAAAGTTCAACTGAGATTCAAATGTGTATCAACAATAACTGGTACTGTTTGGACAAAACTAAATTAACTGCTGACTTACAATTGTGAAAACACCTAATAATTGATGATGCCTAAGGAATTATCAATTTAATAAATTATTGTTCTATTACCAAAAAATGACTGTACACAATAATCCAGGCTTTGTCCTACTATCAGTTACTCATGGGCAGGCAGCTGAAAGACAGAATGTTGCATATTTTGCTTTTGCCAAAAAAAGTATAAAGTGAACATTCAGGTGTGACCAAAATAATGTATTTTCCATCAGATATATTAAACCTAAAAGGGGGAAAAATTGCATCTGAATTTTAATGTCCAAATAGTATTCTTGTTCCCTGAAAAGATCAATTAGTAGCTTGATATTCAAATGAGAATGATATATTATGTGCTGACAGACTATACAAACATCGGCTTTTTCCTCTCTTTAATTTGATAACTATCAATTGAAATAGACAACTAAGTTCCTATTGGGCCATCCCCTACTCCCAGCCATGTTTTTTCTTAAAACTTTGATTGGAAATAACAGTGAATGTTGGGAATAGCCTTTGTGGTGGCTACTCCTGGTATTACCACTCAGCCTGTATAATCAGGGAACAGAATTTGTTCCAAGTTGAATTTTGAACGAAGAAAGGGAGGTGTATTACTACATGCTCCTACCTCAATCATTTTCTCAGTATGTCAACCAACAAACATCTCTCCTCTTATCATAAACATCAAATGGATACCCAACTACTTATCACTGGTCTCAATGTGCTCCTCCAGCTCTTTCCTTCTTGGATAGTGCATCTCTTAGCCCCTACTCCTCAGCTTGCACTCTTCATTCCTCCTAAGCACACCTTCCCACTTTATTTCCCCCTCACTTCTCCTTTCTCTGACCTCTTTGTCACCCCATTACCCCTGACTGAGACACCCTTCCTCTTCAAATACACCAATCCAGAGTTCTCCCTATTTTTCAAAGCCCTCTTGAAATTCCACCTATGAGGCAGGGAATGTGTCTACCAGCTCATTTATGGTATTTTCACAAGCACTTAATGGGGCGCTCTGCACACAGTAAGCACTCAGTAAAAACCAATGAATGACTGGTATGCAAATTCATCAGTTCTCCATTCCTGCATCTCACAATGAATACTGCTAATCACAGTGAATTCATATTCAATGGCTCAGGGTGAATCATCCTTCCTAATTCAAAAAATGACTCTAGGTAACCCTTTCCTTTCTTAAATAATGGGGTCCAATTAATGCTTATTCTAAAAGATGCACTATTGTATTTCCATTCTCTCAACAGCATTCCCACTCATCGATACATTTTCATCATCATCCACATCCTCAGTCCCACAGCACTCATGTACATATCTACAATTTATTTTAATATCTGTCTCTCCTCTAGTCTGTAAGCTTCTTGTGGACAGTGAACCAGTCTACCAACTCCATATATTGAACTCTCCCAAACATTTAGTACAGTGTTCTGTGCAAAGTAAGAGCTCAATAAATATTGTTGATTGCAAATATTTCATGATTGCCTGCTTTCTCATGAGAGTATAAGCTCCTAGGGGCAGGTACCTTATCTTCTACTTTTAGTATACTCCTCAAAGCACTTATTACAGTTCTCTGCAAATGGGGGGTGCTCCATAAATACAGTTGATTGAGTGACTGATAAGGAACTATAGTCTAATTTAGTTCTAAATATTCCTGGAGGAAAATATGAATATGAACTCAGCAAGGATTCATCTCAGAACGATAAACTTCCAATAATAAGATCTCACAGGTCCAGGGTGTTATTATAGTATTTGAAACTACTGCCTTCCCTGTAAGACATCCTCTAAATTCCCCTTCAGATGAGCAGTGTAAACCTGGGCAGCACCTGTCATTTTCAAATCTGCCTAATATCCTGATCTTCCTGAAGCTTCTGCTCATAGAGAGCAAGGCCCTCTCCTGATTGCCAAACATCAGCACAGGAAAAAAATATTTATAGACACACAGTGTACAGTGGATTACAGATGACACATCAACCTTCTAGGCACGCCCGTGCGAAGGGATGTGATCACACCAGCAGTAACTATATCTGTGAATAAGGATGGCTATATATAAATCATGGCATGTGAATGTGATACAAATTACACAACAAATTTAAGCAAGAGGGTGCAAATTAGATACAATCAAATAAACCTCTCCAACCTCTGCTCAACTTAAATTTCATTTAAATGCTTAAAAATATGTTTACTTGAAATTTGCAGGTGGTCTGAGCACTTGATTCCAGCTAAAATAAGGTGGGTCACATTTAAATTCCAGGGAGCACAAATGGCTAAGCATAGCATAATTTCCTTCTGCTTAAAACTCCATGCTGGGGCCATTCAGATGAACTTTTGCTGATCTTCCTATAAACCTATGACCCTCAAAAGGCTTTTCCCCAACAATTTAAGTTATTTTAAAATGAAGGGTTTGCAGTTCAGGCCTTGATGTTGACCTGTTCTCTTTTTAAAATCTTTATACCATTTTTGTTGTTATTTCAAAGCTTGGAAAACCAAAAGAGGTCTGGTATTTTAGAGTCCTACAACCCCAAAGGTTTACCCTTATTTTCTGAGGTGACGCAAAAGTGAGTGGAAGATAAGGAAAAGTGGGGCTTAGTCTGGGAAGGCCTCTTGGACGAGCTGTGTCTTCAATAAGGCTTTGAAGCCAGGGAAAGCAATTGTCAGATTTGAGAGGGAAGATGTTCCAGCCAGAGGCAGAATTGGGGACAGGGGTCGGCAGCAAGACAGGCGAAATGGAGGCACAGTGAGAAGGTTAGCACCAGAGGAGTGAAATATGCAGGCTGGGTTGTAGAAGGGGAGAAGTGAGGTGAGGTAGGAGGGGGCAAGGTGATGGAGTGATTTAAAACCAATGATGAGGAGTTTTTGCTTGATGCAGTGGTGAATGGTCAACCACTGGAGTTTTTTGAGGAGTGAGGTGATGTGTCACGAACATTTCTATAGAAAAATTATCTGGGCAGCAGAGTGAAGTATGGATTGGAGAGGGGAGAGAAGGAAGTTGGAAGGTCAGCAATGTGGAATAATGCGGTATTCCAGATGGGATAGGGTGAGTGATTGTATTTATGTGGTAACAGTTTGGGTTGTAATAATAATAATAATAATTATGGTATTTGCCAAGTGCTTACTATGTGCCAAGCACTGTTTTAAGCACTGGGGTAGATACAAGGTAATCACATTGTCACACATGGGGCTCACAGTCTTTAAGTGGTTTGTCCAAAGTCACACAGCAGTCAAGTGGCAGAGCCAGTAATAGACCTCCTCTATACCTCCTCTTGGGGTCCTCTGACTCCCAAGCTCGTGCTCTTGCCACTAAGCCACGCTGCTTCACACTAAGCCAAGAAGTTGTGAAGGTGGGACTGACAGGATTTAGTGATGGACTGAATACTAGTACAGTAAGCACTCAATAAATATGATTGAATGAATGAATGTGGATTTAATAATAGGGAGGAGTCAAGGATAACATTAAGGCTATGGCAAATCATTGCTTCCATTCCTGAGTTTCTCTGGTTTTTTTGAAGGACAAAAACCTCATATAGCCATATCACTGGAAGCATCTCTGTTGTGAACAATTGTGGCTTTTCCACCCTTCTTCTTTCATCTAAACTGCTACCACGGTGATCCAAGCACAATCTCAATCCCTTCTTGATTACTGCATCAGCCTTGTTGCTGACCTCCCTGCCTCCTGTCTCTCCCCACTCCAGTCCTGACTTCATTCTGTTGCCTGGATCATTTTTCTAAAAAAATGTTCAGTCCACATCTGGCCATTCCTCATAAACCTCCAGCTGTTGCCCATCTACCTCCACATATAATAATGATGAGATTTGTTAAGGCTAACTATGAGCCCAGCACTGTTCTAAGCACTGGGTAGATATAAGCTAATCAGGTTGGACAGAGCCCTGTCCCACATGGAGCTCAGTCTTAATACCCATTTTACAGATGAGGTAACTGAGGCACAGAGAAGTTAAGTGACTTGCCCAAGGTCACACAGCAGAAAATTGGCAAGCTAGGATTAAAACCCAGGCCCTTTTGACTCCCAGGCCCTTGCTCTTTCCACTACGACTACGCCGTGCTTCATACAATAGAAACTTCTTTCATCGGTTTTACAGCGCTAAATCAACTCGTCCCTCCTACCTTACCTCAGTGATTTCCAACTAAAATTTCCAGCTTAGTACATTCACTTTGATCCTCTGGTGCCAACTTTCTCACTTTGCTGTGATCTCATCTATCTCATCGTTGATCCCTTGCCCACAATCCCCCTTTGGCCTGGAACTCCCTCCCCCTTCATATGTAATAGACCACCACTCTTCCCACCTTCAAAGCTTCACTAAAATAACTTTCCTCCAAGAGGCCTTCCCCAATTAAGGCCTCATTTGCTTTACTCCCTCTCCCTTCTGTGTCACCCTAGAACTTGGATTTATACCCTTTATGCACTTGATATTAGCCCCTCAGCTCCACGGCACTTATGTACATACCCATAATTTCTTTTGTTTCCCCCTATAGACTGTAAGCTCCTTGTGGGCTAGGAATATGTCTACCATCTCAGTCGTACTGTACTCTCTCAAGTGCTTAGTACAATACTCTGCACACAGTAAGCACTCAATAAATACCGCTGATTGACTAATCTAACAGTAACTCAACAACAGCTAAAGCTATGTGATTTTCATTCACTTCTCTCTTCTTTCCTCCTCTCTTTCGTCCTTTTATAAGCACATGAGTACTGTATAAACAACTGAGTGTACATATTGAAAGAGGTATGGACATATATATGCACAGATACGCTGTTTGCTGTGTGGATCTATTAATTTAACTTGATCTCTTCAGATCTAACAAAATTTAAGGCATAATGAGAGTAATACAAATTGACAAATTGTTAATATAAATATTAATATCTTGAAAAATGGAGGTCATAACCTTGATTTTCTATCATGAACTATATAAATTTAATCAAAAATATTCATTCAATGGTATTTATTGAGCGCTTACTATGTGCAGAGCACTGCACTAAGAATGTACAATTCGGGAACAGATAGAGACAATCCCTGCCCAATAACAAGTTCACAGTCTAAAACTGGATTGCTGTAGAAACGTTCATTAATTCTTCGTTAGTGAAACATGGTTTGCTCTCTTGCCATTATAATGAGGAACAATGTTTTCAAAAGCAAATTGTTCAAATACATTAAATTGTGACCTTTATACTTGCATTTCTCCAGAGTGCACCAAAGTGCACTTTTTTGGTTAATTAGGAGTCTTCTGTTTGTCATTTCAATTAAATGGAGAACAGCAATTATTTAAAGTGTTATATGTAGAACTCTAAAAGCTTGGAAAAACCCACCTGATGAATAAAGTTACATAAGAGAAAAACAATTGTGTCCTATCAGGAGCTTAATAAAAGTCAAAGGAGTAGAGAATTATGGTAAAAGGAAAAAAGAGTGAGACTAAATGTCTGATTAAATCTCACATATCATAAAATGGTTGTTGTTTAACAGCCACATGGACAGAAAACACCAAACCACAGGGAGGCTTAACAGGTTGCCTTTAGAAAAACTCCAAAGCTGGGAAGGAAAGGATGTGGGATCAAAGGAGAGGAAAGAATTAAGAAGGGTGGAAGTTGGTAAAATCAGGGAAAGTAGAAGAAAATGTATACTGGATGGCATCAATGCACATAACTTCTCCCGTTCCTCCTCTCTGGCAAAATATGGATAACACCCCCCCAACCCCACAGAACTGTCTACTAGCAGAACCCAGAACTTGATTTATGAAAATTATGTCAGAACCAGAAAACAGATGCAGCAGGGTTCTGCAAGTATAAGGTGACAGAAAATTCAATATTCCAATGTAATCTGTCATATTTTTAACTAGGCCACCGACATTCTTTGGGATCCTTGGTGAAATGAAAACTAAATTCTCTCCTATTGAGACTCTCTCATGGAAGATCTCCATCAGCTCAGACCTCTGACTGAACAGTCAGAGAATGCCAACAGGATGGGAATATTTAGAGCTTGTTAATTGGATATTCTAGAACATTCTTTGTGTGAGAATTTACAGGGTTCTTCATGGTGAACCCACACTATGCCTAGCACATTACTGTGTGCTCAATAAACAGAAAGGCTTAACAAGTGATTTGAATTCAAATAGAAAAGGTGACATTTGAAGAGTAAATTGCCCCTTCCACGAAAGAAATTGAGTATGATGTAACTGCAAATCCAGCATGCTTGAGTTTAAACTGAAGGATAAATTGGTTACCCTTGATTCAGTATCTAAGAAATAAGGTGGGAACATTTCTAAAGTGACAGGATTAAAGAAGTAAATGAGGCTTAATTAGAAGGAAATCCGGAGTACTGTATGAAACAGAACAAAATGTTGAGGGCAGGTCTAAGAAAGTGATTGAATTCTGAAGCTATGAGTTAACACCAATGTGTGAATCTGAGTGAGGGGTGAGGACATCCCAGCTGAAACCTGAGCTTCCTAAAAGAGCAGCTTTGACTGTTTCAGTTGCCCCACTAACCGCTTCCTGGCCTAGAGAGTGTTTGTGTGCAATTCTGGTATAAATGGGAGTTTATTCTTGGCTCCTCAGTTCTGCGCTTTCTGAGCATAATTTCTCCCTCACTGGATTGCAGTTAAGTGAGGGCAGGCTGAACCAACAAAAAACAATTTTACTCATCCATAGATAATGTTTTCCAGGTAACGGACAGTGCTTCAAGCATCACTTTCCTCCTATTAAGCATAAATCAGGTGGATAATTCTTTACAGCCACCAGGAAGTTGGAAAATGCAGATATCTGAAGTGGGGGAGGGGGTCTCCCTATTATACACTTAGTTCCAAGAATATGATGAGGCAAGAGAAAAATGAATAGATTAGACTGAGTTAACTCCTGCCATTCTAAATCTAAACTCACTTTTTAAGGGGTTGGAAAGTGTATTTTTATTTTTGCCTTAGCAGAAGTGATATAACAAGCTGTTTTCGAGTTTTGTGCCCTTAAAGATAAGAATCTACTAAAAATCCTGAAATATATTGGTTCACATAGGAATCGCAGCACCAGGTTTTAGACTCACACTGCATGTTACAAAACTGAATCGCCAAACTTTTCCTAAACCCACAACTTCTCTGATCAAGAGAAATGTCTGAAAGTTATCTGATGATGTGTTCCCCTTTTCTTGGATTATTCTCTAAAACCTCAACTATAACCAGCATATCCTAGTGGAAAGAGCATGGGCCTGGGAGTCAGAGGACTTGAGTTCTATTCTCAGGTCTACCACTTGTTTGCTGATTAACTTGGGCAAGCCACTCAATTTTTCTCTGCCTCAGTTACCTCATCTGTAAAATGGACATTAAGACTGAGAGCCCAACATAGGACATGGACTGTGTCCAAACCACTTAGCTTGTACCTACCCCGGGGCTAAGTACAGTGCTTGACACATACTAAATGTTTAATAAATACCTTTAAAAAAAAACACCACTACCACCCATGGAGTCTCCTAGCTATAGGAGTGAGAAAGTGTAATTTGGGGGAATTTCAGGATTGCATTCACAGCAACAATCCTTTCTGTGGCAGCAGAGCAAAATGGTATCTCCAGAATCGCTCAGTCCCTAGATTCAAGTCTGTTCTTCCAAATATGTATAGTTGAGATATTGCCAAATGCAAGGTAAATAATCAAAGCTGGTGTGGCTTGAAAAGTCTTAATAGCCAGGAAGTGTTGGTCATACCATTAAGTTGGTATGCTTTTTCCTTTTCCCCTATCTCTTCTCTCCCAGCATTGGAATAATGCTCCTCTGAATTTAGAGGAGCATCCCCCAGCTCTGTTGCTGGTCACTAGGAACCCATACACTTTTACCAGAAGGGGCAGCTGACCCTGGACCATTATACACGATGAGCAAACCACTCCTTTACCCAACTACTCCCTCACCCCACTCTTAATAATAATAATAATGCTGGTATTTGTTAAGCGCTTACTATGTGCAGAGCACTGTTCTAAGCGGTGAGGTAGATACAGGGTAATCAAGTTGTCCCACATGTGGCTCACAGTTAATCTCCATTTTACAGATGAGGGAATTTAGGCCCAGAGAAGGTAAGTGACTTGCCCACAGTCACACAGCTGACAAGACCCCCCCAACTGCTGCTGGGATAAAACAGCCTTCATTGATTCATTCAATAGTATTTATTGAGCGCTTACTATGTGCAGAGCACTGTACAAAGTGCTTGGAATGTACAGTCCGGCAACAGATATAGATAATCCCTGCCCAATAATGGGCTCACAGTCTAAACGAGGGAGACAGACAAGAAAGCAAAACAGAACAAAACAAAACAAGTAGTCTGGCATAGATATCATCAAGATATATAGAATCATAGACATATTCACACCATTAACAAAATAGAGTAATAAATAATATATACAAATATGCACAGTGCTGAGGGGAGGGGAAGGGGGAAGAGCACAGGGCTGGAGAAGGGGGAATGGAGATAATACTTTGCAGGTGGGGAAAGTGATGGTCAGTTGTATATGGAGGGGAAGGGAGTTCCAAGTCAGGGAGGGAGGAAATGCCTGGAAGCCGGGATGGGCACATGCTCCAGAATGGGCTGGTGTTTATCATTATTATTATATTAATAATGTTATTTTATTATTTTAATTATTTATTTTTATTATTATTATTATGATTATAGTATTTGTGAAGCATTTACTATCTGCCAGGCACTATTGTAAGCACTACGGTAAATACAAGGTAATCGGGTTGGACACAGTCCCTTGTCCCACATAGGGCTCACAGACTTAATCCCCATTTTACAGATGAGGGAACTGAGGCATAGAGAAGTTAAGTGACTTGCCTAAGATCACACAGCAGAGAAGTGTCAAAGCCAAGATTAGAATCTATGACCTTCTGACTTCCAGGCCTATGCCCTATCCATTAGGTCACGCTGCTAGGGGAAAGGAGGAGGAATGGAAAAATGCGATCTGGATATGGTCACCAGGCTTCCTTTGGCTTCAACCACCACAGCACACATATGGCATCCCAGTCAGTGTAGCAAAGGCACCACAATCTGTTTCCAGTGTGATTTATGTTGCACTAAGGACTTAGATGCCCATGTGGGCAACAGAGATGCAATTCTTTTGTCAAACAAGTTATTTTTAAACACTTTCAGGGAGTTTGAAGAGATGACCTAATAGCAGTGAGATTCACATTTAACTATTAAAGGAGGTTATAAACCATTCACGTACAAAATACGGAAAAAGTAGAAGCACTACATATAATGCCAGAATAAAAACACATTTGGAAGCGTAGAGACAAAACCACAGCCTCTTAGCAACTCAACCCTCCTAGAGAGAGATCAACCAGAATCAATCTCTCTCCTCCTGAACTGTAGTTCAGTTTCCAAAATAAATTTCTCCAAAGCATTAGGATGGGATTAATAATAATTATTACTACTACTAATATTGTATTTATTAAGCACTTACTACGTGCCAGGCACCTGTAGTAAGCACTGGGGTTGATATAAGCAAATCAGGTTGGACACAGTCTCAATCCCCATTTTAAAGATGAGGTAATTTAGGCTCAGAGAAGTAAAGTGACTTGCCCAAGGTCACCCAGCAGACAAGTGGCACAGCTGGGATTAGAAACCATAACCTTTTGACTTCCAGGCCCTCAGAAGATTATGCTAATTGAAATGAGACTTTTCTCCCCAGATAGGTCCTCTGAGATGTGTTTGGAATTTTTTCTCATCTTTCCATGAGTTGGACACTTCTAATTGGGCAAATACTTTATGAAAAGGACAGATTAATTAAACTGAGACAACTTAATTGGAGAGGTGGGAACAAGGGTGGGTTTATAATTGTCACCAGTTGTTGACAATCTTAGCTTTTCTCTAAAATTTAAACTCTTTGTGGGCAAGGAATCTGTCTGCCAACTCTATTGTATTGTATTCTCCCAAGTCCTAAGTACAGTGTTTGACATACAGCACTCAATAAATACCATTGATTAATTGACAACATTTAAATGATTACAAACTTGATTTAAAAAATATTGTCATTATATCTGGAACTTAATTTGAAATTTATGTATCACAGTATTTTGATACAGTATCCTTTTAGCCAAGGATGGGAGGAAGTTGTATGGGACCAATAATAATGATAATGATAATGAAAATAATAATGTCACAACAAAACATATATTTCTATATAGCTTTTTTTCTTTAACTAGTTTGTTTTTTACACTATGTTCCATTCAACCATTTTCTTCACCATTTATTATTCAAAGCAAGCCTAACTTCCAGGCTCTGCAACTCTAAAAAAAAACCTACTCCATTCATTTGGTTGCAATATGCTCACATCATTTCTAGAGCCCATTTTGCAATTGAAAAGAAAATTCATTTATAGATAGCTTGTTTTCCATTATTTTTCTTTTCCTGAAAAGTTGTCTCTCACCCTGCTTCCCAAATATCCTGCTCTAAGGTTCATAAAGGGCCTCCTGGGAAATCCGCTGGGGTATTGAGAGGAAGGAACCCTGTTTCATTATCTGACCCAGGATCTAGCTCAAGTTTGATCCTAGAAATCTATTCTAGAGATGACAATAGGGTTTGGGGGATCGGTGATGAAAGAAATGGCACTTACCTTACCTTCTTGGATCACATCTCTACAGCAGTCCTTCATTAGTGACATTACTGACATGCTCTGAGCATGTCACTCCCCTTCTTAAAAACCTCCAGTGGTTGCCTATTAACCTCCACACAGAATAAAAGCTTCTCACTCTAGGCTTCAAGGCTCTCCATCACCTTGCACTCTCCTACCTCTCCCCTCTTATCTCTATCCACTGCGCACCCCGCAGGCTCCACTCCTCTGCCGCCCACCTCCTCACCGTCCCCCATTCTCTCCTATCCTGTTGTCGACCCCTGGGTCACGTCCTCCCGCGGTCCTGGAATGCCCTCTCTCCTCACCTCCGCCAAACTAATTCTCTTTCCCTCTTCAAAACCCTACTTAAAGTTCACCTCCTCCAGGAGGCCTTCCCAGACTGAGCCCCCCTTTTCCCTCTGCTTCCTCTACCCCCCCACCTCTCCTCAGCTAAGCCCTCTTTTCCCCCCTTTCCCTCTACTCCTCCCCCTCTCCTTTCCCATCCCCTCAGCACTGTACTCATCTGCTCAACTGTATATAATTTCATTACCCTATTTATTTTGTTAATAAGATGTATATAACCTTGATTCTATTTATTTGCTATTGTTTTAATGAGATGTTCATCCCCTTGATCCTATTTATTGCTATTGTTCTTGCCTGTCTGTCTCCCCTGATTAGACTGTAAGCCTGTCAAAGGGCAGGGACTGTCTCTGTTACCAATTTGTACATTCCAAGCGCTTAGTACAGTGCTCTGCACATAGTAAGCACTCAATAAATACTATTGAATGAATGAATGAATACTGATGAAGTTTTAATCATGGATGTAAGTGTGTATGAAAAGTTTATCATGACTGGAAATCCATTTCCTATTCTTGTAAATATTATCTATTATCAGACACAAGTCAAACATGGTGGCTAGATTGGATTTTTAAGGCTAAGAAAGCATCTGCCCTAACTCCCAAGTTTATCTCATTCATTTTTGGATCTTTCTGTCCCAACCTAATTTCTCTATTGGGTGGTCCATTCAAATTCAACTTGAGGTAGATCAAGAACCCAAAAATTCAATTTGCATATGGTTTCATTTACATGGACAACCCCCTAAATGCACCTGGTTTCCAAAATGAAAATAAGGGTCAAATAAGAGGGATCAAGGAAAGAATACTAAGCACACTATTGAAAAGATATTTTGATTTGAAATCTAAAGGTTAAATGATGGGTAGGAAATCATTCTGTTTTATTTCATTTGAAATGATTTCTTGTGCCATGCTTTCTTACTTTTACTTTTTTACAGTCCAAAAGTGCCAGCCAAAAGGCCCAGTAAAAAGGGCCATAAAACAGGCAGCTAAACTTCAATTTCAAATCCTAAGAAAACTGAGTGAACATAATTTACCACATTATAGAAATGGAAAAAGGATAACATTCTGGATACATGAGCACCTGCACACTTGGCAAAACAAAATTAACAGGGTGTAAAACAAGTGTCCAGCAGAATAGGACCAAGAATTTGTTTATTCCTGTGTTATTATTCCAGAGCCTTACTTTTATCCTCCCACTGCCATGCTTGAAAGAGGAGCTGTTGACTCATTTGGCACAGGAGCAATTGATTTGGCCCATGAGGACAACCCAGCCACATAAATCAGGACTAAAATATCTACTGAGGAGCCTTCTGGGCTGCTTACATGAAGCAAATCAAATGGATAATTGTTATACCTTCCACTTGGGCTGGGTGGGCTTTGCCTATGCATTCAGTCTTCATTCTTCAAATGATTTCTTGATAGTGATTTCTGCCATGAAGCCTTTTAAAGAAAATTTGTTTTACTCACTTCTTGCTTTGCTGTACTTGAACGCCATCTTCCTCAAAAAACTGCTCTGGCCAGGGGGCTTTGTTCAACTGTTATGCATAGTCATGTACTGCTGTGCCTATATAAATAAATATAACATTACTCAGTTTATTGACATTGAGCATGAAACTTAGAAGATAAATTTTGTTAGTGAATATGCTGTCAAAGAAACACACTCAAGATGGATTGCAATTTAATAGGGAATGTGAAATAGTAACTATTTAAGAAGGATAGGGAATTTGGATATTAGCTTTGTTTCATGGTAGATGAATTTCTGATAATCCAAAAGTTGATTATCTGGCTTATCTATTATCAATCAATAGTATTTACTGAGTAAGTCCTGTATGCAGAGCATCATACTAAGGGTTTAGGAGAGTACACTATAACAGAGTTGGTAGACATGTTCCCTGACCACAATGAGCATCCAGTTCTCTTGCTGCTCTTTCCCTTCTCTTGCCTGTCAAACTGTAAGCTACTTCATTTCTTTAGCCCCTTCAACTGATAGGAGGAAGAGGAAATAATGGCCTATTAAATTCAAGTTGGCCATTTTTGTTAAAGATTTGTCCATGAAGGGAGATTATGTGCAGCATATTCCATTTGACCACTTGGAAAGTTAAGGAAGGATAAAATCTGAGTATTACTAGTCAAGGGCTTGGTTAGCAAAGTCCAAAATAGAACCTGCCCCTATAGTGTTCTTTGACCAGATTTTGAGTTTGACTGTTTGCCTATATTACAAGCAACTCGAGGCCACGTTCCTATGTTGATTCTAAAGAGCCACCACCCCACAAAGAGGGAATAGAAACATGCAAAACCGTTATTCTATTTTCATATTATCATTATTATTATTATTTTACTAGTTAAGTGCTTACTCTGTGGCCAGCACTGTTCTAAGCACTGAGATACAAGATCATCACATTGGACAGAGTCAAAGTAAGAGGGAGTAGGATTTAATTCCTTTACAGTTGAGGAATTGAGGCACAGAGAAGTTAAGTAACTTGCCCATGGTCACACAGCAAGCAATTAGTGGAGCTGGGATTAGAACCGAGGTCCTCTTACTATCAGATCTCTGTTCTCTCCACTAGGCCACAATGCTTCTCATATATCATTCTCAGCATAAGAAATTTACAAAGTACCTTTTGAGAATTTATCATCATGTTTCTACAAAAGCTGGCTTGGATGAATTGCCCCATAAATAATGAGCACTGTGAAAGCCTGGTAACTATTTCACAATGCAGTGCTATAGTAGCAAGAATGGCACAGAATTTGGGTAGCTCCAGATTTCTTTGGAGTAGACAGGTACACTATATCACCCCTTTAGGTCATATGTGCTTTGTGTAATCAAGTCAGGACACCTATATTCTTATGCATAGTTCCTACCTGTTGATCTTTGCTCTGTTTGCACTTCTGGTGGAATGGTTGTGATAAAGTGAAAATCAAAATTGGTCAATTTTGCTAACTCTTAGCCGCTCTAAGTGGGAGCTGGGTAGAGGAAAGCACTAAGTTGACATGAAGGTCCCCTTTCAGGTAGAAGTCCTTATTCTTCCAGTTTGTAAAAATACATGGGGTTTCTTTGGATCAATTTATGAATTTAAATACCATCTCTTCCCTGGCCTTCCCAACCCAGTTTTCCTGAGACAATGTTTAAGGTTTAGTTTTAAAAGTTAGAAAGAGTAGAAAGTACTGGGGGGGGAGGGGGAGGAAAAAATGAAAACTTGGGTAAGGGATAAGTTGCACTAAATGGACAAAAGGCACTTCTGAGAGAGTAAGGTTTGGCTCCTTCCTGTTAAAGTTTCATTACATACTATTACCCATTTCTCAGTCCCTAAACCTCTGAAGCAATCTCTACTGACTTTTCCTTCTAGTGTCACAAGTCCCTTACTTTCTCAGTTCATCCTCCCTCTGGCCTGGAACACCTTTCCTTTTCATATCCGACAGACGATCTTCAAAGATTTACTGAAAGCATATCTCCTCCAAGAGGCCTTCCCTGATTGAGCTCTCACTTCTTTTTCTCCCACTCCTCTGCACCATCCTGACTTGTTCCCTTTATTCATAGCCGCCCCCCGCCCCACCAATCTCACAGCACTTATGTACATATAGTGATTTTTGTATTAATGTCTGTCTCCCCCTCCAAACTGCAAGCTCACTGTGGGCTAAGAATGTGTCTGTTATATTTTACTCTCTTATGTGCTTAGTATAGTGCTCTGCACACAGTGTTCAATAAATATGGTTGATTAATTTCCCCACCTATAAATGGAGATTAAATGCATACTTGGGTAGTGAGTCCCATGTGGGACTGGGACAGTGTCTGACCTGATTATCTTGTATCAACTACAGTGTTTAGTACAGTGCTTGGCACATAACATTTAAATACCACTATTAGTATATACCACTATTAGGAAGAATGGGGAAGGGTCTAGGGAATCAAGTAAATTGCCTGGATGAAATGTGCTTTGTCCCAGACCTCCATCTGGCACCACATTTGGGTGTGAGGTTGAACAGCTAGTTGGTTAACTGGATGTTAGACATGTAAGAGAGAACACTAGAGTCACCAGCACTAAAGACTCGGAAAATGTAGGATAGAGCCCCTATGCTTATTGTGGAGTGATAAATGTGGAAAATCAATTTAGGAACTAATAATGGCAGGGTTTTTTTAATACAAATCATAGAGCAAAGCACAGATCCTTTAAAATATTAGGTGAAGGCTGAATTTGCTCTGATTTTTTGAAGCATCACTTTCCATTTTCTATAATTACATAATTTTTATAATAATCAAATCTTTAAAGTCATTGGAAACTGCCAATACTGAAACCCCAAAGGAGGGTGCAAAAATTTCAGTAGATATTCCAGGACTAAGCAGGGTCAACAGCTCAAGTAATTAGTCATCCTGCCTGCCCTAAACTCTAATAAGCCTGCATTTAATACCTGGAGGCAATGGAATGTGAACAGGGGTTATACAAGTAGCTTGGGTCATAAGTCCTCTCCCTTGAGAGGAAAAGGAAGTCAATCTCATTCCTAGCACTCTAATAGTGGATTGCCATGCCGTTGGATAAAGAATTTTTTAAAAATGTGAAAATAGTTAACAATCCTTTTGGAGCCATCACCGTTCTTCCTTCAAAGTGTTTTAAACTAATAAGGATATTAAAATAAATCAGTTGTATTTATTGAGTGCCTATTATGGGCAGGGTACTGTACTAAGCACTTAGTAGAGTATAATATAACAGAGTTGGCAGACATGTCTCTGCCCACAAGGACTTACACTCTAGAGGGGAAGGCAGACATTAAAACAAATTATGGATGTGTACATAAGTGCTGTGGGGCTGAGGATGGGATGCATAAAGGGTAAAAATCCAAGTGCAAAGGTAACATAGAAGAGAGAGGATATAGAAGAAATTAGGGTTTAGTCTGGGAAGGCCTCATGGAGGAATTGTACTTTTAATTGAGAAGCACTTGTCTAGTGGAAAGAGCATGGGTCAGAGAATCTCGGTTGTAGTCATTTAACTCCTCTGTGCCTCAGTTACCTCTTATGTAACATAGGGATTAAAGCTGTGAGTCCCATGTGGGACTTGGACTGTGTCCAAACTGACTGTCTTGTAACTACCCTAGTGCTTAGTATAATGTCTAGCACATAAGTGCTTAACATATACCATTAAAAAAAAGTAAGGCTTTGAAGGTGGGGAGTGACTGTCAGACATTAAGTGGAAGAGAAGTCAAGCCAGAGGCAGGACATGGGGAAGCAGCATGGCTCAGTGGAAAGAGCCTGGGCTTCGGAGTCAGAGGTCATGGGTTCGACTCCCTGCTCTGCCATTTGTCAGCTATGTGACTGTGGGCAAATCACTTAACTTCTCTGGGCCTCAGTTACCTCATCTGTAAAATGGAGATTAAAACTGGAATAATCTGATCACCCTGTATCCCCCCAGCGCTTAGAACAGTGCTTTGCACATAGTAAGCGCTTAACAAATACCACCATTATTATTATGGGTGAGGAGTCAGCAGTGAGACAGACAACATGGAAATGTTAGATCCTAAAATCTTCAGAGAATTTACTCATTGGATTTCCTTTTCCATTGTAATATGTGATTGATTTTTCTCCTATTACATGGATGACTACGCAGTTAGGAATGATTTGTTGATTTCAGTCAAACATTCAACCTTATTATAAAATTTGCATAATTCATACTAGGAAGGTCAATTGGCATGGTTTGGCAAAGAACCTGAATTAGTGAAGTATAAATTTAGAAGTGTTTTATAAAGCAAATATATTATATAGTCTCTGTCTTACTCCTACTTAATGAAATGGTTGTACACATCACAACCCTCTACAAGAGACCTTCCCTAAGCCCTAATTTCTTCTACTCCCTCTCCCTTGTATGTCACCTTTGTACTTGAATTTGTACCCCTTATTTACTCCCCCGCCTCCCACAGCACTTATGTACCCATCCATAATTTATTTAATGTCGGTCTCCCCCTCTAGAGTATAAGCTCCTTGTGAGGAGGGAACATGTCTACCAACTCTGTTATATTGTAATCTACTAATCAGCATCCAGACAGTTTAGCAATTTGAGATTCACCATTTGCCACCATCCTGGAAATCAACATGGGAGCAGTAGGAAGCTGGAGGAGGAGGCTGGCAAGGGGGAACTGTGTGTAGGCAGAGAGGAGCTGGTTTTATTTAACCTGTTTTTCCTTATTAATCTTGGTATTTATTGAGTGCAGAGCCCTGTACTAAGTGCTTGGAAGAGTACAATACAATTGAGCTGGTAGACCTGTTCCCTGTCCACAACAAGCTTGCAGTCCAGAGGGGATGGGAAGAGGAAAATTAATTCCAAGAATCTAGGTATAATTGAGAGTGGGTAGGAATTTTGACCACATCCTTTTGTTAAATTGTCTCACTGATTTGCCCCGTCATCTCTTCCCCTATGTTCCCCTCCCATTTAGGAAGGGAGAGTAGCAACATTTAAAATAATGATGGTATTTGTTGATCATTTTTCTATATGCCAATCACTGTACTGAGCGCTGGAGTAGAAACAAGCAGCAGCATAATCTAGTGAATAGAGCACAGGCCTAGGAATCAGAAGGACCTCAATTTTAATATTAGCTCCACCATTTGTCTGCTGTATGACTTTGGGCAAGTCACTTCACTTCTGTACCTCAGTTATCTGTAAAATGGGGATTAAGATAATGAGCCCCATGTGGGACATGGACTGGACCTGATAATCATGTATCTACCTCAGTGCTGAATACAGTCCCTGGCACATAGTAAACACTTAAATGCCATGGGGAAAAAAGAGATGATCACACTGGAAACAGTCCCTGCCCCACATTAGAACTCACAATCTAGATGGGAAGGAGAACAGGTATTGAACCACCATTTTACAGATGAGAAAACTGAAGCACAGAGCAATTAAGTGACTTGCCCAGGTCACAAAGTAGGGAAGAAGCTTAGCTAGAATTAGAATCCAGGTTCTCTAACTCTCAGGCCTATGTTCTTTCCAATAGGCTACACTGAATTTCTTTACACCTTACTTCACTCTCTTGATTATCTACTCAATTTATTGATCGTGACAGTGATGTAAATATTTCTGTTTGTTGCAAGGCAGAGAAATGTGTCAGTTATTCTGTACTTACCAAAAGCCTAGTACAGTCACTTCACCAAGTGATGCTCAATAAATTCTGCTTCAGCTACTACTACTAGGGGCCTCTGACACCATGTTATTTATTCCATTTTCTTGCTACCTTGAGCAGCCTGAGACCTCTGTACTGAAAGAACCATGAGATTTTTAATTCCAGCCTTGCTCGTTATTTTGCCCTGCTAACTGCTAGCAAACCACAGTGTCACCCTAATATTTGAGGTGGTGCTTCAGTGCATTTTAAAACATTATTTTCTATCCTCTTATTAAAAACACCTTACTTCAAATCACCATTGAGAAGTGATTATACATGCTTCCATTTTCTTCATGGTGTTGAAATGAATAATAGACTTAATATAACAGAAACACCGTGTTCCAGTAACTCTGACAAATTTTTGCCTTTGGTTTAAGTGCTTGAGATGTGATATTTCAAGATGCAGAGGACATTAGACAATCATTGTATTGACGATCAGTTTGGCCTGAAGCTTGATGCCATGATTGCAAAGGGCTCCCAAAATATATCCATATTTTTCTCTGTGTATGTAGATAACAAGACTGTACCTAGGTAACAGAATTTAAGAAAATACTCATGTCTGGAGAGCATAAGAAAGACAATACCAGGGATTAGGCTGGTAGCTAACCTTGGCTTTATCCATTTATCAAAGTTGCCCACAATATGAACATGTATAATTTAGCATCAGCTTTTTTATGACATTAATAATAATAATGATGGCATTTGTTAAGCACTTACTATGTGCAAAGCACTGTTCTAAGTAAGCTCTGGAGAGGATACAAGGTGATCAGGTTGTCCAACATGGGGGTCACAGTCTTAATCCCCATTTTCCTGATGAGGTAACTGAAGCACAGAGAAGTGAAGTGACTTGCCCAAAGTCACACAGCTGACAAGTGGCTGAGCCGGGACCCATGACCTCTGACTCACAAGCCTGTGTTCTTTCCACTGAGCCATGCTGCTTCTCATGTAACAATAAGTGCTTACTATGTGTCAGGCACTACTCAGTGCTAGGGTAGACACTAGTTTATCAGGTTGGACAAAGCTCATGTCCCACATGGGGCCCACAGGCTTAAACGATCTTTGATATTTGAGGTAACTGAGTCCCAGAGTAGTGAAGAGACTTGCCAAAGGTCACACAACAGGCAAATGGTGGATTGGGTATTAGAAACCAGGTGCTTCTGACTCCCAGGCCTGTGATCTATCCATTAGGCTACACTGCTTCCTAATCGCTTTTTTTCAGTGATGAATTGAAAGGAAATCCATAAGCTCATTTTTAGCTATAGACCCTTCTGAATTCAACTACAAACACCTCCATTAGATTGAAAACTTTTTGTGGGTAGAGACCTTGTCTTTTGCCTCTGTTAACTCCCAAACACTCAGTGCAGTGCTTCGCTCATAGTATGCCACTCAATAAGTACCAATAATTGAATAATACCCACTTCACTCATTCATTCAATCATATCAAGCGAATAATGTCGAATAAACAACGATCACTTTGAAGAATGAGAGAATGCTTTAATAAATTTACTATTGTTTTTCAACTAAAATGCCTCTCTGCTGTTCTCTTCTGGCCAGGGTTTAATCAGTTACTGCTGAAAACCAGTCCATGAACAGTTCAGGAGAAACCAGGGCTTATACTCAATTTTGCCAGAATCCATATTGCCCCTACATATTTTGGGTAGCCAGACGCTTCACCATGGGTATGAAACGTTTAAATGGATTTGATGTCTAAGTGGGTGCCTCCCCTGGGGGACGTGAACAGGGTGGGAGCTAGCCGCCTCACCAAGTGCGAGTAGCACATAAGTGGGTAATGCATAACTGGGTTTAGCGCATAAGTGTATGTAACTCATAAGTGTATGAAAACTCATAAGTGTATGTAACTCATTAGTGTTTAAAACATAAGTGTATTTAACACAAAGGTGGATTCCTCCTGGGTGGGGCGCGCACATGTTGGGAACCAGATGCCTCACCACATTGCAAGTAAATCATAACTGGGCATAAGCAGTCACCAGTGCCTGCCGGTCCCACCTTTATAATATCGCCAAGATCCACCCTTTCTTCTCCATCCAAAAGGCTATCTTACTGGTAAAGGCTCTCATAATATCCCGGCTGGATTACTGTGTCAGCCTTCTCTCTGATCTCCCTTCCTCCTGTCTCTCCCCACTCCAGTCTATTCTTCATTCCGCTGCCCGGATCATCTTCCTGCAGAAATGCTCTGGGCATGTCACTCCCCTCCTTAAAATCCTCCAGTGGTTGACTATCAATCTCCGCACGAAAAAACTTCTCACTCTGGGTTTCAAGACTCTCCATCACCTTGCCCCCTCCTACCTCTCCTCCCTTCTCTCTTTCTGCTGCCCACCCCGTACGCTCCGCTCTTCTGCCGCTCACCTCCTCACTCTCCACCGTTCTCGCCTATCCCTCCATCGACCCCTGGCCCATGTCCTCCCGCTGTCCTGGAATGCCCTCCCTCCTCACCTCTGCCAAACTAACTCTCTTCCCCTCTTCAAAGCCCTACTGAGAGCTCACCTCCAAGAGGCCTTCCCAGATTGAGCTTCCCCTTTTCCCTCTGCTCCCTCTCTGCCCCCCCTTCACCTCCCCTCAGCTAAGTCCCCTTTCCCCCCTTTTCCTCTGCTCCTCCCCTTCTCCCTTCCCCTCCCCTCAGCACTGTGCTCATTTGTATATATTTTTGTTACCCTATTTATTTTGTTAATGAGGTGTACATCCCTTTGATTCTATTTATTGCGATTAAGTTGTCTTATTTTTGTCTGTCTCCCCCAATTAGACTGTAAGCCCATCGACAGGCAGGGATTGTCTCTGTTGCCGAATTGTACATTCCAAGTGCTTAGTACAGAGCTCTGCACATAGTAAGTGCTCAATAAATACTACTGAATGAATGAATGGTAGAACTAGGAAATTTTTTTCTAGCAGTGCAGGTCTGTCAGCATTTCCCAAGCACTTAGTATAAAACCACTGATTGATTGATATGGTTTTGGAAGCATGTATGAACCTTGTGTTGGGCATGACATTCCTTAATGTGGGGTCTGACAAGAAGGCAACTTTATAGGAGAACTGAGTGTTACTGGGGAAAACTATGAGAACTAATTAGACTCTTCTCATCCCATTCCTTACTCTTTCTCTATTTACCCTTTCCAACAATGACTGCAGATATTAGTCTTGCATTATATATTCCATTCTTGAAAAAACTAAATCATTACAGAAAGTGGATGAAAGTGGAAAGTTAAATAAGATTCCTGCTGCCATTCTCGCTGGCACAACTCTCCTTGGTCTTCAAAAAGCCCCAAATAGGAAAAATATAGTAAGTTTATTTTGGGAACAACAACTCTTTGTATTGACAGCAACCTCATTCAAGGAAGACATCTATTTTCCAAATTTCTTCTACATATACATTATCACAAAAATATTAAAAATCTGAAGGAGAATTATTACATAATTCCTATAATAGCAGGGCCAGGGCCCTGCTAGTCTTTTATAATATATTCTTATTAAAATGAATTCATCATGAACTTTTTGGAAATACCTACCTCAAAAATCATATATCATAAGTAAACATGGTAATGTATTTCCTTCCCTATAAATATTTATTTCTTGCAATGTTGAAAAAACAAAAACATGGACTTAGGAGAAAAGAATTGAATCTCGTGGCTCATGTCATTCAACATTTACTGAAAGACTATAAGATACACAGCCCTTGACTAGTTATTTGCACTTTATGAAAAATGAAAACCTGTTGATTTGCTCATCATTCCTGTTTATTTGAAAAGGAAGCCTCAATTATTAATTTGATTCAGCTGACTGCTTAAAAGCTGTGCAGTCAGTATTGGATAATAATTTCACTTCAAAGTGTTCTGCCTGGTTGTTTTTCTGTGTGTGGATGTGTGTCATTAATTAATTAATGACTATGGGGAAGTACCATGAAGCTAAGTATTCATTAACAATGACTCTTGAATCTATTACCCATGAAAGCCTCCAGCTACAGTCCCTGAGATAAGTATTGGGTTTTTTGTTTGTTTGCTTTTCATTTCTTCTCCCTGAATGCAAATAAGTGAAAAGCATTTTCCCTGAAATTAGTGTCACCACAGCATTCACAGAGCAAGGCCTCAGATTAATGGTGAACTTCTTTGGACCCCAACAAAAAGTGTCAAATTCTATCTGAGAATCCTGGTCTCCTTTAATTTGAACTATGAGGCACTATTAAGACTCAGACATACATTCAAAATTGAATTCCTCATCTTCCCAAGCAAGCCCCTCTTCCCCCCTGGCTTTCCCATCACTGTTGACAGCACCACCAGCCTCCCTGTCTTACTAACCTGCAACCTTGCCATTATCCTTGACTTACCTCTCTCATTCAGCCCACATATTCAATTGGTTACCAAATCATGTCAGTTCTGTCTTCACATTTCAAGAATCCACCCTCTCCTCTCTATCCAAAGTGCGTCAGCATGCCCAAGCACTTGTTATATCTTGTCTCGACTATCACATCAGCCTCATATATCGCTAAGCTATACTTCACTGTTTCTCCCAAGTGTTTTTCTAAAACAGCATTCTGGACATTTCTCCCACTATTAAAAAAAATAGTATTTTTTAAAGTGCTTACTATCTCACAAGCACTGTACTAAACAGTGGAGTAGATACAAGATAACCAAGTTGGGCAGTCCATTTCTCACATGGGACTCACAGTCAATCCCCTTTTTCCAGATGAGGTAACTGGGGCACAGAGGTGTTAAGTGACTTGCCCAAGGACACACAGCATAATATTTGTTAATACTCTGCACCTAGTAAGCTCTCATTAAAGACCACTGATGGTTTGATTGATAGGTTTAGTAGGCTTGATCCCCACCCTTGAGAAATTAATAATCTAGCAGGGAAGGCAGATACAAAAATAACCAATGGGAGGAAGAAAGAAAAGTTACATACATAGAGGTAAATATGTGTGCATTCTTGAATAGCAGGGTATGCGAGATATGTTCAGAAGTGTGATGTAGTTATGAGTTCACAAATGAATAGCTTATCCATAAGTCCTAAAGTGGCAATTGTTGGGGATATGTGACTGGAAGAGAAGAGAAAATGAATTGAGGAAGATTTCCTGGAGGAACTATGATTCAGAAAGGCTTTGAAGATGGGGAGAGCTATCATCTGGAGGGAGTTCCATGCAGATGAAAGGGCATGAGCAGCGATCAGAAGCAGGGGAGAGAGTAAAGCAAGGGAGAATAAGTAGGTAATTTTGAGTTAGTGTGGACACTGTGGACCACTCCCTTCTCTTGGAAACCTTATTCAACCTTGGCTTCATTGACATTGTCCTCCCTTGGTTCTCATCCTATCTTTCTGGCTGTTCAGTCTCCCTCTCTTTCGTGGGCTCCTCCTCTGCCTCCCACCCACTAACTGTGGGAATCCCTCAAGGTTCAGTTCTGAGTCCCCTTCTATTTTCCATCTACACTCATCCCCTTGGAGAAGTCATTCTCTCCCAAGGCTTCAACTACTATCTCTATCTCTGTCTTGTTGTTGGGTAGGTATTGTCACAGTTCATTTTTGTATTGTACTTTCCAAGTGCTTAATACAGTGCTCTGCACACAATAAGTGCTTAATAAATATGACTGAATGAATGAATAATCCAAGCATTTATCCCATCATGCTTTGATTACTGAATCAGACTTTAAGTTGACCTCCCTGCCTCAGGTTTCTCCCCATTTCAGTCCATAATTTATTCTGCTGCCTGATCATTTTTCTACAAAAATGTTCAGTCCATGTCTTCCCACTCAAGAATCTCCAGTGGTTGCCCATCCACCTCTGCATCAAAACAGAAACTCTTTACAGTTGGCTTTAAAACACTCAATCACCTTGCCCCTTTCTACCATACCTCTCCATTTTCCTACTACAACCCAGACCGTACATTTTGCTCCTCTAATGCCAACCTGATCACTGTACACTGATCCCATGCCCATGTCCTGCTTCTGGCCAAGAACTCCCTCCCCCTTCATATCTGACAGAGGATCACTCTCCCTACCTTCAAAGCCTTTTTAAAAGCACACCTCTTTTAGAAGGGCTTCCCGAACTAAGTCCTTATTTCCTCTATTCCCACACCTTTTGGATTTTCACCCTTTATTCACACCACCCTCAGCCCCACAACACTTGCGTACATATCTATAATTAGTCATTTACATTAATGTCTGTCTCCCCCTCTAGACTATAAACTCATTGTGTGCAGGAATGTGACTAAATGCTTAGTACAATGCTCTGCACACAGTAAACACTCAATATGACTGATTGAGAGCAACAAAGAGTGTGAGCTACGGTGTTGTAGGAGTTATGTCTTTTATGATGTAAGACACTTAAAAAGGAGGACCTTATCAGTAATGCACATTCTATTCAGTATTTGAAACGTCAATGGTAGGGGCCAATAAATACAAAGTGATAAATAACTTAGAAGTTTAATTTCCTGGGAGACATAAGCTATGAAGCCTAGGAATTATGTTGCATGCCTACGCAGCTATAAAAACTGTTTAAAAACTTTTTGAGATTTTTTTTGTGGTAATGTACTGAGACAAAGTAGTTACTGCCTTTGAAATTTTTACTAAATAACTTACTGAGAGACTGAATAGCTTTTAAAAAGAGAGGAAATGAAGAAAAGTCAGAGTGACATTTTGAATGGGATTAATATGATTGCCGACTGTATAAAAAGGGTTGTTTTTTTGGGTGGGGACTTGAAAACCTTCATAGTTCCATTGATGAGTTTATTTCTCAAATCAAAGGGAAACTGGAAAATGAGAGAGAAAATAAGGTTGGCCCTGAAAAGTCACTCTCCTATTCTCATACCTCTCACACTGTAAACCATTTTGGCTCATGAACATTTCCATTTAGCAATAGCAGGACACATTTGATTTCAATCCTGCCCTTCTAAATGAGATCAAAATATATGCTTGGTGAGACCAGTTATAATACTATCAGGAAAATGCAGTTTGTGCAGTGAATTGCTCAGCATTGTCCTATCATCACACAATTCTCTCCTTGACCTCCTCTGATCCAGTTTTTGTCCCCTTCACTCCACAGAAACTTCCCTCTCAAAGGTCACCAATGATCCCCTTCTTGCCAAATTTAACAGCCTCTACACCACCCTAATCCTCCTCGACTTCTCATCAGCCTTTGATACTGTCAAGCACCCCTTTCTATGGGAAATATCCAACCTTGGCTTCAGTGACACTGTCCTCTCCTGGTTCTTGTCCTATTTCCCTGGACATTCATTCTTAGTCTCTTTCATGTCTTACTCCTCTGCCTCCCACCTCCAAACTGTGGGTCCATACTTTTTTTATGTATTATTGTCTGTCTCCCCTTCAAAACTGTGAGCTCATTTTGGGCAGGGAATGTTTGTTATATTGCTGGGCTGTACTCTTTCAAGCACTTAGTACTGTTTTCTGCAAACAGTAAGCCCTCAATAAATATGATTGATAGGTTGATTTCTGAAACAAACCAACTGATACTATCTCAAGAGACCAATGACTACAGAGAAAGGGAAATTTTAGGGTAGCAGATCTCGGTTTATGAATTGGAAAAAAGTGAATATTATTCCAGAAATCCCAATGACTAATAAAACCTGGCTGAAAATAAGTCTATTCTATGTCATATTTTTCTTTTGTCATTATGAACACATTCTAATTTCCTTCCTAAATCTTTTAATATTTACGTTAGGGCCTTAAATAGGCAGCTTTTGTTTCTTACCAACTATCAAGAACAGAACAGATTAAGAAATGTCCAAAGCATCTGAATATTTTAAGCTCTTACAAGCAATGTAGTGAAATAAACTTCACAATTGTTGGGATTCATATTCCTGTACACACATGTTCCAACAGACATATCCTTCTTTCTTCAGGTGTGCCCTTCCCAACATCCCCACACCACCCCCCAAAAAAAGCAAAAATCATAACCATATTTTGAATTCTAACCCTTGGCCTCACAATCATCTTGCTTGTTTTGTAGTTCTCAAGCACTTAGTACAGTGAACTGCACCAAGTGGATACTTAAAACATATTGTTGCTACCACTGAATGATTTGGGTATGGGGTAAGCTAAAACAAAAACATGCTTTGTTTCCATCTTTGCATTAGTGGAAGAAAAGATCCCTCCCCCTTGAAGAAGTGAGAAATCTGGGTTGACATTTCAACTTGTAAGCTGGTATTCATTCATATTTATTGAGCACTTACTGTGTGCAGAGTACTGTACTAAGTGCTTGCGAGAGTACATTACAACAATAAACAGTCACATTCCCTGACCACAACGAGTTTACAGTCTAGAGAGGAGGGGAGACAGACATCAATAAAAAAAAATAAAATAAAATTACAGATATGTACACATAAGTGCTTTGGGGCTGGGAGAGGGAAACAGCAAAGAGAGCAAGTCAGTGCAACACAGAAGGGAGTGATAAATGAGCAAAAGTGGGGCTTAGTTTGGGACTAAGTCTCCTCTTAGTTGGAGGAGATGGGCCTTCAATGAGGCTTTGAAGGTGGGGAAAGTAATTCTCTGTCAGATTTGAGGAAGGAGGGCATTCCAGCAGGCCAAAGGCAGGGAGTGAGTAGGAATCGGTAGCAAGACAGGTGAGATTGAGGCATAGTGAGAAAGTTAGCATTAGAGGAGTGAAGTGTGTGCGCTGGGTTGTAGTAGGAAAGTAGTGAGGTGAGGTAAGGGGGGCAAGGTGATTGAGTTATTTAAAGCCAATGATTAGGAGTTTTGGTTTAATGCAGAGGTAGATGGGAAACCACTGGAGTTTTTTGAGAACTGGGGTGATATGTCCTGATGGTTTTTCAGGCCTTGGTAGGTAGGCCAGCCTTGGGATAAATGGGTCTGTCTCAAACAGTCTTATTGTCAGCCCAAGGTGCTACTACAGGGGGAGTGGTGACTTTTGCATGATCCTCATGTCTCTTTACAATGCTTTGCCCACAGTGGATATTCCATACAAGCAAATCAACAAATGAATGCCAGTTACTCCTTGATTCTATTTAGTTGCCATTGTTTTTACGAGATGTTCTTCCCCTTGACTCTATTTATTGCCATTGTTCTTGTCTGTCCGTCTCCCCTGATTAGCGTGTAAGCCCGTTAAGCGGCAGGGACTGTCTCTATCTGTTGCCGACTTGTTCATTCCAAGCGCTTAGTACAGTGCTCTGCACATAGTAGGTGCTCAATAAATACTATTGAATGAATGAATGAAATAAGCACTTGGGAAGTACAAATAATAATAATAATGATAATAATGGTACTTAAGTGTTTATTATGTGCCAAGCACTTTCTAAGCATTGAGGTAGATACAAGTTAATCAGGTTGGACATTTTCCTGTTCCACATGGGGCTCACACTCTTAATCCCCATTTTACAAATGAGGTACAAGTGGCAGAGCGAAGATTAGAACCCAGGTCCTTCTGACTCCCAGGTCCATACTCTATTCACTAGGTCATGCTGCTTCTCTAATCCCAGCTCCACCACTTGCCTGCTGTGTGACCTTGGGCAAGTTACTTCACTTCTCTGTACCTCAGTTACCTCATCTGTAAAATGGAGATTAAGACTGTAGGCCCCATGTGGGACACAGACTGTGTCCAACCTGATTATTGTGTATCTACCCAGCACTTAATACAGTGCTTGGCACATTATAAGCACTTAATAAATACCATAAAAGCCTTTATTCTTCTGACTCCCAGGCTTGTGCTCTAACCACTAAGTCACACTGCTTAGTTCCTTGCCCACAAGGAGCCCACATTTCCTCTATGGGGGGATATATAGGGAGAAAGAGTAAACATTAAGATTTTCTTCAAAGAGCTCTTTTTTTTTTTTTTCACCTGTCCTCACACTCACCTTCTACCACTGCTTGTATTTTGGGCCAAGTGCCCTGTAGAGTGAAAAAGTACCAGTCAAAGAACAGGTTGGATTTGTTCGTAATTGCCTGTAGTATCGGTGGCCAATAATGAGTAATTCAGTGTATCCTCTAAATTGTCAGTAGATTTCAGTAATTAAGTGTAAGAAACATCAACATTTTTAAGTTGACTCAGTGGTAGCTTAAATCGTCCTCACATTAAGGTTTTCCTCTTCAGGGGATAAAGTTGAAAAGAAGGTGACAAAAATCCAACTGAGCACAGATCACATGCAAGGAGATTGAAAAGAGATTTAGAATTATGATCCCTGGCCTTCATCCAAGAAAATATGTTAAAAAAGATGAGCTTTAACTTCCATAATTATCTTTTAAAATAGTTGAGTATTTTATGCTGCTGATCCATGGGTGAGACTGAAGAGGGTGAAAGAAATGGAAGAATCCACAAACTACTTTTAATAGCATTAAATCTAAAGGTTTCATTGTAATGCTGTAGAGAATGAATACTATCAAAAATGGTGCAATTATGAGTAATTTGAAAGATGATTTAAAGATGCTTACCCTTCTTAAAGGAGGAAAAAATTAAACTGGTAAAATTATGGAATAATCAGCAAAAATGCTGCCTAAATCTTTCATATTCTTAATGCTGAAATACTTAATACTAGATTCCAAGATTCCTTTCAAAATCTATCTTCAAGCTTTTGGATTCCCTAGACACTTCTCACAACATTAACACCTAAATCAGTTCCCGGAATTGTTTTTGGGAGAAAAAGCGCATCCACACCCAACCCCTCCATCCGGCTGGGTCCAGACTGTCCGCCGAACCCAGCCACTCTGCCCGCCCCAGCCAGACGCGGCGAACCTGTGGGCGGACCCGTCTCCGCCCACAACCTGCCTCCCGCCACTACCAGCCTGCCACCACCCGCCTGCCACCACCGCCACCCCTCCTCCCCGCCCAGGACTGTCCAACAAGTTGAAGATTAGTTTTTCTTAGCTAAAAGGAGGCTGGTACATCAATCAATCATATTTAGTGAGCACTTAATGTGTGTGGAGCACTGTACTGAGCACTTGGAAGAGTACAATATAACAGAGTTGGTAGACACATGCCCTGCCCAAGATACATGCCTTTCAGATGTAATTGTTTTCATTAGCAATCGTGAAGAGTACACTGTGTTTAGTTAATCACTTTTAACTCTTCATTTAAAATTTTATTTTAAAATGAAAAGGTACACTTTGATTACATTGTGGTTGTTATTATTATAATCACTATTATTAATTATAATAATGGTATTTGTTAAGCACTTACTATGTGACGCATACTGAAGTAAGCGCTGGGTTGGATACAAGCAAATTGGGTTGGACAGAGTCCCTGTCCCACCTGAGGCTCAGAGTCTCCATCCCCATTTTACAGATGAGGTAAAGGAGGCCCAGAAAAGTGAAGTGACTTGCCCAAGGTCACACAGCAGACAAGCAGCGAAGTCAGGATTAGAACTCATGACCTTCAGACTCCCAGGTCCATGTTCTATCCCTACACCATGCTGCTTCTCTTAAAAGAAGTGGGAATTGAACCCAGACCTACATCTGGAGACAAAAAAGGTCCAAGGGGAAGTGTCAATTTGAGCCTGGCGCCTTAGGCCATTCAGCCATCCTGACACCTACAAGAATAATAATGATGGTATTTTTTAAGCACTTACTATGTGTCAAGCACTGTTCTAAGCACTGGAGTAGATAATTAATTAATTAATGTTGGTATTTCTTAAGCGCTGACTATGTGCAGAGCACTATTCTAAGCACTGGGGTAGATACAGGGTAATCAGGTTGTCCCACATGAGGCTCACAAGTCTTAATCCCCATTTTACAGATGAGGCAACTGAGGCACAGAGAAGTTAAGTGACTTGTTCACAGTTACACAGTTCATTCATTCATTCATTCAATAGTATTTATTGAGCGCTTACTATGTGCAGAGCACTGTACTAAGCGCTTGGGATGAACAAGTCGGCAACAGATAGAGACAGTCCCTGCCGTTTGACGGGCTTACAGTCTAATCGGGGGAGACGGACAGACAAGTACGATGGCACTAAACAGCGTCAAGGGGAAGAACATCTCGTAAAAACAATGGCAACTAAATAGAATCAAGGCGATGTACAATTCATTAACAAAATAAATAGGGTAACGAAAATATATACAGTTGAGCGGACGAGTACAGTGCTGTGGGGATGGGAAGGGAGAGGTGGAGGAGCAGAGGGAAAAGGGGAAAATGAGGGTTTAGCTGCGGAGAGGTAAAGGGGGGATGGCAGAGGGAGTAGAGGGGGAAGAGGAGCTCAGTCTGGGAACGCCTCTTGGAGGAGGTGATTTTTAAGTAAGGTTTTGAAGAGGGAAAGAGAATCAGTTTGGTGGAGGTGAGG
This sequence comes from Ornithorhynchus anatinus, assembly GCF_004115215.2. NCBI lineage: Eukaryota > Metazoa > Chordata > Mammalia > Monotremata > Ornithorhynchidae > Ornithorhynchus > Ornithorhynchus anatinus. The sequence continues at coordinate 45,351,510 of NC_041728.1, read as the reverse complement.
AGGGAGGGCGTTCCAGGACCGCGGGAGGACGTGACCCAGGGGTCGACGGCGGGATAGGCGAGACCGAGGGACGGCGAGGAGGTGGGCGGCAGAGAAGCGGAGCGTGCGGGGTGGGCGGTAGAAAGAGAGAAGGGAGGAGAGGTAGGAAGGGGCAAGGTGATGGAGAGCCTTGAAGCCTAGAGTGAGGAGTTTTTGTTTGGAGCGGAGGTCGATAGGCAACCACTGGAGTTGTTTAAGAAGGGGAGTGACATGCCCAGATCGTTTCTGCAGGAAGATGAGCCGGGCAGCGGAGTGAAGAATAGACCGGAGCGGGGCGAGAGAGGAGGAAGGGAGGTCAGAGAGAAGGCTGACACAGTAGTCTAGCCGGGATATAACGAGAGCCCGTAATAGTAAGGTAGCCGTTTGGGTGGAGAGGAAAGGGCGGATCTTGGCGATATTGTAGAGGTGAAACCGGCAGGTCTTGGTAACAGATAGGATGTGTGGGGTGAACGAGAGGGACAAGTCAAGGATGACACCGAGATTGCGGGCCTGCGGGACGGGAAGGATGGTCGTGCCATCCACGGTGATGGAGAAGTCTGGGAGCGGACCGGGCTTGGGAGGGAAGATGAGGAGCTCAGTCTTGCTCATGTTGAGTTTTAGGTGGCGGGCCGACATCCAGGTGGAGACGTCCCGGAGGCAGGAGGAGATGCGAGCCTGAAGGGAGGGGGAGAGGACAGGGGCGGAGATGTAGATCTGCGTGTCATCTGCGTAGAGATGGTAGTCAAAGCCGTGAGAGCGGATGAGTTCACCGAGGGAGTGAGTGTAAATGGAGAACAGAAGAGGGCCAAGAACTGACCCTTGAGGAACTCCAACAGTTAAAGGATGGGAGGGGGAGGAGGCTCCAGCGTAGGAGACCGAGAATGATCGGCCAGAGAGGTAAGAGGAGAACCAGGAGAGGACAGAGTCCGTGAAGCCAAGGTGAGATAAGGTATGGAGGAGGAGGGGATGGTCGACAGTGTCAAAGGCAGCAGAGAGGTCAAGGAGGATCAGAATGGAGTAGGAGCCATTGGATTTGGCAAGAAGGAGGTCATGGGTGACAGTTGACAAGCGGTGGAGCTAGGATTCAAACCATGACCTCTGACTCCCAAGCCCATGCTCTTTCCACTGAGCCACGCTGCTTCTCTTGGTAATCAGGAGATTACCAAGGTAATCTACCTTGGTAGATACAAGGTAATCAGGTTGAACATAGTCCCTGTCCCAGATGGGATTTACCCTCTTAATCCCCATTTTACAGATTAGATAACTGAGACTCTGAGAAAGAAGTGAAGTGACTTGTACAAGGTCACACAGCACACAAGTGGCTGAGGCAGGATTAGAACCCAGTTCCCTCTGACTCCTAGGTCCATGCTCTAGGCCACTAGGCCACACTGCTTCTATGGTATTTAAGCGCTTACTATATGCCACACACTGTACTAAGGGCTGGGGTGGACACAGTCCCTGTCCCACATCCTTGCCTGACTCTTTTCAAATAGTTAACTTTAAAAATGCAATTTTGAATGTTCAATTTTGGCATTACTGGGGGGGTGAGGGGCTTGACATGAATATAGCTCTGATTAACTGTGCTGTTAAAGAGCCACTTACATTGAAATGAGGATGAGAGTTCTCCATAGGACAACTACAATGGATTCACTATAATTCGGAAAGGGAATTGGGAAATAATAATATAATATAATAATTAATATATAATAATTATAATTGGGAAATAATTGCACCTATTTTGCTTTCTGAACTGTATTTATTTACATTAAAACTGACAGAACTAGCTAATCAAATTATTACCATCACTAACTTCAATCATTCAATCATATTTATTGAGCACTTAATGTGTGCAGAACATTGTACTAAGTGCTTGGGAAAGTACAATACAGCAATAAAGACAGACAATCCCTGCCCACAATGATCCCAGAGTCTGGGGGGGGGGGGGAGGGAGACAAGTAAACAGGCAAAAAGACATTAAAACCAGTAAACAGGCATCCTTCATCTTTACCTCTCAAATGCAGTTCATAATTAGGAAAACTCTTCTCAGAACTCCTCTGGTGATTCTTTTAGTTCAAAATCTTGTTATCAATCAATAATTACATTTATTGAATGCTTACTGTGTGCAGGGCACTGTACTAAGTGCTTGGGAGAGTACAACGCAACAATATAACAAGACACATTCGCAGCCCACAAAGAGCTACCATTTGTCCCACTGAAATTTTAATCAGTGGCTTTACAATGACTAAAGTTAGGAAAGCAGTGTGGCCTGCTGGAAAGAGCAAAGATCTGAGGGATTGGGTTCTAATCCCAGCTCCATTTGCCTACTGCATGTCCTTCAGCAAGTCACTTAACTTCTCTGTTCCTCAATTGCCTCATTTGTAAAATGGGGATTAAGACTGTGAGCCCCATGTGAGACAAGGACTGTGTTCAATTTGATTTTCTTGTATCTAACACAGCACTTAATACAGTGCCTGGCACACAGTACATGCTTAAATGCCATAAAAAAATAAAGTAATGGAATCTAGCAATTTACATGTTTGGTATATTCTGAACTATTCTGCCTTTAGGAAAGGGGTCCTTGGAATGTTTAACCTGCATTTTATGCTCTCCAAGTTAACATAATCAAAATGCTGCATCAATTTTCCAATTCACTATGCAAAGCTAGTTTCACTGACATTTGACAGAAAATAGAATCAATCAATGGTGTTTATTGAGTACTTATCATGTGCAGAGCAGTGCACTAAGATCTTGGGAGAGTACAATACAACAGAATTAGCAGGCATGTTCCCTGCCCATAATGAGCTAGAAGGAAACTGCAGATGGGTTCTACTTTGGGAGGCAGCAAGGATTTAGTGAAAAAAGCACAGAACTGGAAGTCAGGAGACCCAGCTATTAATCCTACCTCTACCACTGGCCTTCTAAAGGGATTTGGGCAAGTCACTTAAACTCTCTGGACCTCAGTTTTCTCATCTGCAAAACAGGTATAAACTACACTATGAGCCCTGTGACAGATAGGAATAACCTTGTATCTACTCCATATCTTATCACACATTAATGCTTAATAAATGCCATAATTCTTATCACCAGTACATTTTAAAGTTATTATTCATTCAATCATATTGAGCAGTTACTGAGTGAAGAGCACCGTACTAAGCAGTTGAAATGTACAATTCAGCAAGAGATAGAGACAATCTCAGCCAAAAGCGGGCTCACAGTCTAAAAGGAGGAGACAGAGCACAAAACAAGTGATTCTGCTTGCAAAGAGTTTATCAACTTTTTCAAATGGAAGTATATCAGCCACATAGCATCTCAGACCAACTTGGTAAAATGAAAACCTTCAAGAACTGAAAATTTTTTTAGGAGCCACTTAGCTCCCTCTTACTGGCTTAAAAATAAATAGCCCATGTGAAGTTGGCCAAGTACAATTCAATCACATTTATTGAGCACTTATTGTGTGCAGAGCACTATACTGAGTACTTGGGAGAGTACAACACAACAATATAACAGACATTTCCTTGCCTACAAAGAGTTTACCGTCTTGACAATTCTGACACCTCAACTAACAGAGCAACATCTCAAAAGGAGCAAAAAAGTTTTGGAAATGTCAAAACACCTGGCAAAAATCTAGGGGCTGATTAAATTAAATCCATAAAATGCCTTACTATGCAGGGTAATACAAATGAATTACTGCTTCCAGTAAAGAGAGCATTCAGACAAGCCCAAGGGGGCAATACAAAATGGTACACTTAACAGGTCTGGCTTCACAGCTGTTTCTGGGATAACCAACCTTTCTCCAGCAAGGCTTTGAAAGCTGGCATTTTAGTTATTATAATTAGGCTGATAGGTTTGCATTTTCTTGACTTTACTAAATAATTATTTTAAAGAAAATAATTCTTGACAATCTCTTTCATGCTCATTTTCCTTCTCCTCCAGAGTTTGGGGGCCTCACCCAAATTCCCCATGTACTCAGAATGATGATGACTCACCTCAAACCTGGAGTTAGGCAGGCTTAGGTGAATTATGCCATCTGGCACTTGTTGATATATAGGCCTTTCAATTATTGAAGGACTTTATTTTAATCTACCTCTTATTAGTTCCTCATCCCTATATTTCAAGAACCTCATTCATAGCTTTATACTTTGCCCACACTGCCTCTGAAAATAAAGATGTCAAGTATTTTGACAACCTGATTATTAATGTTATTAATAAAAACACTTCCTGAAGACCTACTAAGCCCTAGATGCTTCAACTTTATAATTGACATTAAATATACTAGGGGCAGACAAATAAACTTGGCAAACTAAAGCATATGGTTTGGGATGGGTAGTCTGGGGAAGAGAGAGGTAAATTGGATAGCTTGGATTCTAAGTGATAGATGTGAGTCTAGAATGCAGCTATCTGAGACCTTGTAAGCAGCTCAGGACTGGTGAATTCTGATGAGGGAGTAGAAGTCCCTCATAGTGCTATGATTCTATGATTTATTTGTTTTCCTTGTGGTCTTCTCCTTGAGGAAGGATGGGCACATTCAAAACTACAGGAACACTCTGTCTGACTGTAATATTACTGGATTGGGGGTGGGTGTAAAAGGAGACAGAGGAAGTTGGAACAGTATCATCAGATTCTAGGGTGTTTTTCTTGAAAAGTCACAAGTTCATCAGTTTACCTAAAGAAGGCCTCATACAATTGCACCCCACTTTTGGGTTCAAGTCTAAAGGCCAACGTTTAGACCCAAAGAGTAAAGGAGAAGTAATTTAGACCAAGAGTTAAAAAATAATGAGTCATTCTTAAAAACACAGGATAGGAAAAGGAAAATATTCTTAGGGCAAATGAGCAGAATTGAAAAAAAAACTGAAACAGAAATATGTTGGTTTTCTATGGCCTGGATTAAGGGGACTGTATTTTCAGAAGCTTGATGTGTTATGGAAGTGGGTTCTTTGGGAAGCAGGCCAAAATACAGGTAAGGAAGAAACACGAAGACACCCACAAGTATAGAAATCACTCTCTGAGTTGCCACGGATGCCTTTTAAAATCTCTGTTCTTGTCATAGTGTGAATGGAGCTGCTGAGACAGCAGTGGGTCTTGACTGTTTGAGTCGTGGCCACAGGGGACCAATGAGCCCAAATCTTTCTCACTCAGGCACAACCAGGCCAATTTCTATGGTTTCTAGAGATGCCATATCAGATTCTAAACACAGTTCATGCTACCACAAAAGCCTTAAGGAAACAACTGGGAATTGGCCAGAAGTAGGCAGTGGTGGCTGGCTGTGCTGGTAATATAGCTGCTAACAGGGGAGGAAGAAGAGAAAAAGGAAGGCAATGACCTGTTCCACCTGCCAATGCCACTTCCACCATCCCACAGCTAATCATTGTCCTCTCCTGACATCCAGGCAAGAGAAGGACTTTAAGAAGTCCCACTAGTCATGTTTTGGGTTCCAGTACAGGATTCCCAAAATTCAGGGCCTTCCCTCCTAATGTGGGGTCAATAGGTAAGCCATTATTGGCTTTCATTAGAAGCAGTGTGGCCTAATGGAAAAAGTATGGGCCTAGAAGTCAGAGAACTAGGGTTCTAATCCCCGACCCTCCACTTGTCTGTTGAGTGAATTAGGGCAAGTCACTTAACTTGTCTGTGCCTCAGTTGCCTCCTCTGTAAAATGGGGATTAAGTCTGTGAAACCTATGTGGGACTGAGAGACAGAGACTGTGTCCAACCCAATTATCTTCTAGACTATAAGTTCATTGTGGGCAGAACACGTCTTCCAACTATGTTGCATTGTACTCCCCCAAGAACTTAGTACAGTGCTCTGCACATAGTAAGCCCTCAATAAATACCACTGATTGATTGATTTTAGAAATACCAGACATTGAGTTGCATGTGATGTCACATGTTATGTTGGGCAGGCAGTGTCTCATAATGGGGTACTGTGAGCTCTCCCAAATCTGGGGAGACCTCTAACACCCTATTTGCTACAGAACTATTGTGTTCCCTTCCAAGATTTGTGTGAACTTGAATGCTGATTCTGAACCTGGACCCCAGCAGCAGAACACAAAGGCAAGGGGACAGGAAACTACAAATGAAACTACTGTGTTAAAGGTATCAGGTGTCAATCCAAATCGGATATAGGACAGATCATCTGAAAAAACAAAAGGTCCAGTTTATGGCAAGGTGAGTCGTGACTCCCAACTGGTCCTTTTAGCCTGAATCCATTTCGCAGAACTGTATAGCCAAAGAGAAAGCCAGGCTTGTTTAAAATTCAGAGATCATCATCCATTGTCAGATTAAAGGTCCCTAGGCATTACAGAACTCCTAAGTGGAATTATAATGCAGAAATTACCCATTTTGTATTGTACACCAATCGTTCATAGGAGGGACCCCAAAATGTCATCTGGTCCATCAAAGCTGTAGAATCCACAATGCTCTTTATCAATCAATCCTGTTTGTGGAGCACTTACTGGGTGCAGAGCACTGTACTAAGCACTTGAGAGAATACTATCTACCAAAGTGGGTAGAAAAGTTCCCTGACCACAACAAGTTAACAGTGAAGAAGGGGCGACAGACATTTAAATAAATGAATAAATTACAGATATGTACACAAGTGCTGTGGGGATGAGGGAGCAGTGATAAAAAGGCGCAAATCCAAGTGCAAAGGAGACACAGAAAGTAGTGGGAGAAGATGAAAGACGAGTTTAGGATAACCCTCTTAGAGGAGCTGTGCCTTCAATAAGACTTTGAAATTGGGGAGAGTTTGTCAACTCCTTAGGTTTCTTCCTTAATAATACACATTTCCATTCTTCATTAACAACTTTATAGTCAAATTCCTAGTCCAGATGCCAAATAATTTGCTCTTGCTGCCCTCCCTGCCTCCAGTACCACTTTCCTACATGTTCCAGTTAAATTCAGTCATATTTATTGAATGTTTACTGTGCTTGGGAGAGTACAATATAACAATAAACAGATACATTCCCTGCCCACAGTGAGCTCACAGTTTACAAGGGGGGAGGAAGATATCAATATAAATAAATTACAGATATGTGCATAGGTGCTCTGGGGAGGAGGAGAAGAACCAAGGGAGCAAGTCTGGGTGTTGAAGAAGGGAATGGAAGAAGAGGAAAGGAGGGCTTAGTCAGGGATGGCCTCTTGGAGGAGATATGCTTTCAGTAAAGCTTTGAAGTGTGGGGAGAGCAACTGTTTGCTGGATTTGAGGAGGGAGTTTATGGAAGGGGATTCCAAGTCAGAGACAGGACATGGGCAAGGGGTTGGCAGCAATTTAGATGAGACAGAAGCACAGTGAAAAGGTTAGAATTAGAGGAGCAAAGTGTGTAGGTTGGATTATAGTAGAAGAGTAGTGATATGAGGTAGGAGAGGACAATGTGATTGAGTGCTTTGAAGCCAATGGTGAAGAGTTTTTGTTTGAAGCAGAGGTGGGTGGGTAACCACTAGCATTTCTTGAAGAGTGGGGAAATATGTCCTGAATGTTTTTGTAGAAAAATGATCTGTGCAGCAAAGTGAAATATGAACTGGGGGGGAGGAGGCTGGGAGGTTAGCAAAGAGGCTGATACAGTAATCAAGGCAGGTTAGGATAAGTGATTTTATTAACTTGGAAGGAGTTTGGATGGAAAGGAAAGGACAGATTTTAGCACTGTTGTGAAGGTGGCACTGACAGGATTTAGTGGTGGATTGAATATGTGGGTTGAATGAGAGAGTCAAGGATAACACCAAGTTTACATGTTTGTGAGACAGGAAGGATGGTGGTGCCCTCTAAAATGATGGAAAAGTCACAGGGAGGACAGGGATTGTGTGGGAAAATAAAAGCATAAAAAGCACAAAAGCAGTTAAAAGTATCTTTCCTGTCACGGTAATCAATCAATGGTATTTACTGAGCACTTACAGTGTGCAGACCTTTAAACTAAGTGCTTGGGAAAGTACAGTGCAAGAGAATAGGTAGACATGATCCCTGCCCACAAAGACTTACAGTCACCTAGGGGAAACAGGCATTAAAATAGATTAGGGATAAGGGAAATAATCATCTCATATTTCCCTTCAAATGGTTCCACAACAAGACCCAGCTCCTTACTTTACTCTACACTTTCACTCCATGGCTTCAGTATTCTAAGACCACATTCACCTCTTGTTTCTTCCCTTTTTCTGCCTCCTTCGCCATATTCTCCACCTTCATGCACCTCCCACACAAGGATTCCCCTTAGAACTTTCAACTCTTAACTTTCACCATAGCACTTTAGAATTTTAATGATCAATCAGTTATTCATATCTATTGAGTGGCTTATTAATAATAATAATAATAATTGTGGTATTTGTTAAGCACTTACTAAGTGCTGAGGTGGTTACAAATTGTGTTGGATACAGTCTCTGTCCTACATGGAACTAACAGTCTTAATCCCCATTTTACAGAGGAAGTAACTGAGGTCTGGAGAAGGGAAGTGACTTGCCCAAGGTAACACAGCAAACAAGTGGCAGAGCCAGAATTTGAACTCATGGCCTTCTGAATCCCAGGCCTGTACTCTAATCAGTATGCCAGGCTACTGGGAAAGTGTTTGGGAAAGTACGATATAACAGAATTTGTTGAAATGTTCCCTGCCCACAAGGAACCTGTAGCCTAGAGGGGAAGGTAGACATTAAAACTAATACATATATGTACATAAGTGCTGTGGGACTGAGGATGGGATGAATATCAAGTGTTGAAAGGGTACAAATCCAAATGCAAGGGCAATACAGAAGGGGAAAGGGAGGAGAGGTGATTTTAATGAGGCTTTGAAGGTGGGGAGAGTGTTTTCTGTTAGTTATGAAGGGAAGTATGTGCCAGGCCAGAGGCAGAACATGGGAGAGGGGTTGGTGGCAAATAGCTGAGATAGAGGTACAGGGAGTTGGCTGGCATTAGGGGAGCAAATTCAGCATGCTGGATTGTAGGAGAAATGGCAATGATGTATATTTTGCAGTGCTCTCACTTGGAGATAACATTGCAAACTTTACCTCAGCTTAAACATTCACTTTGTAATTTGACTTACTTGACTCAACTGATTAAAGCCCATTTCAGGTCACTATTAGGGAACAATAATAATGACAATAATTGTGGTATTTAAGCCCTTACTCTGTGCCAAGAACTGTATTAAGGCCAAGAGTAGTTACAGTATATGTAAATTGGGCACAGTCTCTTTCCCACATAGGGCTCACAATCTAATAGGAGGGAGAACAAGTATTGAACCCCATTTTACAGATAAGGAAATTGAAGTACAGAGAACTTAAGTGACTTGCCCAGTATAACACAGAAGGTGGTGGATAGAGCATGGACCTGGGAATCAGAAGGTCATGTGTTCTATTCCTGGCTCTGCCACTTCTCTGCTATGTGACCTTGGGCAAGTCACTTAACTTCTCTAAGTCTGTTACCTCATCTATAAAATGGGGACTGAGACTGTGAGCCCCACGTCGGACAGGGCCCGTGCACAACCCAATTTGCTTTTCTCCATCCCAGTGCTTAGTACAGTGCCTAGCAGATAGTAAGTGATTATTAAATACTACAGTCATTATTATTACCATTATTATTATGGCAAATTGGCAGGTCAGGATTAGAACACAGACCTACCAAGAATGACAGATTTATTTATCACAATAACAGTTTTCTAGTTTGTTTTGTACAAAGTGCCTTTTCCTAAATAGAAATGTGTTAGCACTTAAACATTATTTACATATGATGCATAATTATCTCATTCAAAAATAGAAAGCAGCATGGCCTAGTGAATAAAGCATGGACCTGGGAGTCAGAGGACATGGGTTCTAATCCCAGATCTGCCACCTGTCTGTGTGACCTTGGGCATGTCACTTAACTTCTCTGTGCCTAAACTACCTCAACTGTAAGACTGAGACCCCCATATGGGACATGGACTGTATCCAACCTGATTAATGTGTGTTTACCTCAGTGCTTAATACAGCACCTGACACATTGTAAGCACTTAAATACCATAAAAATATTTTGCTATACTATTTATTTAGATTGCTATTTGATCCTTTAATTATACTGTTTTTGTCAGTTTTTACAGATACACTGAGTACTGCCAGAATGGACTTTTTCATTGCGTGTCTTGGATTAAAAGTTATTTCAGAATTAGGGAACATTCCTTCCAACAACACATGACTCACTGCAGAGAATGTGATGTGGTTTCAGAAGGAACAGTTTTGCACAAATACACAGTCTGTACATACGAATACTGCAACATTATTTCTCCTTGATATGAAGTTCTTTAACATCACTGCCCCCATGTCATTGGAGAATACATAACCCCCCAATCGTGGGAGAACTGACTGCACTTTGTTTAGTGCTCTTTCACTTAAAAGTCTCAATACACAGGATCTTTTGAGTCCAGAACTACAGCAGTTTCCCAAAGATTCTCTTTCAAAGGCTCTTACAACCCCACCACCTCTACAAAGCCTTCTTTGATGAAGTGGAAATAAGGTGGTGATTTTCCTCTCCCATTCAGTGCCCATTTGCACAAACACTAAACTTTGCATGCATAATACAAGTTTTCCCTGGGCTTAGAATTCAGGAAATGTTTCCTCTTTTTCTTTGCTGTATAGTTTCTCCTATGTTCAGATCTTGCTGTGTATCTGACTAATCCATCTTATCTGTTATTGATTGCAAATTCCTAGAAGAAGAGGACCATGTCATTCTGTTTTGTCTAGCATGAATCCCAGAACAATAGGATGAGACTACGGAAAATTAATACATGTTATTTATCCAGTGGCCTCTACTCCATCTTAATCCTTCTAGACCTATCAGCTTCCTTTGTCACTGTGGACCACCCACTTCTTGAAACATTATCCAACTTTGGCTTTACTAACACTGTCTTCTCCTGGTTCTTCTACTAGCTCTCTGGCCACTCATTCTCAGTCATTTTCACGGGTTTCCCCTCTGCCTCCCATCACCTGACCATAGGGGTCCCTCAAGGCTCAGTTCTGCATTCTCTTCTATTCTTCATCTACACCCACTCCCTTGGAGAACTAAGTCATTTTCACTGCTTCAACTACCATCTCTGAGCAGATGATTCCCAAATGTACCTCTGCAGCCCTTGACCTCTGCCTTCCTCGGCAGTCTCACAGTCCCTCCTAACTTTAGGACATCACCTGATAACCCACCAATACCTCAAATAAAACATGTTCAAAACAGAACTCCTCACTTTTCCACCCAAACTCTGCCCTCCCCATCTTTCCTGTCATTATAGACAATACTACTATCCTATCAATACTATTTGAAGGTGGGGAGAGTGGTTTTCTGTCAGATATGAAGGGGAGTATGTGCCAGGCCAGAAGCAGGACATGGGAGAGGGGTTGGTGGCAAATAGCTGAGATAGCGTTACAGTGAGACAGTGAGCAGGTTGGCATTAGAGTGGGTACTATCCTTCCAATCTCACAGGCCCATATCTTCGGCACCTCATTTAACACACATATTCAATCTGTCATCAATCTATCAGTTCTACCTTCACAACAGTGCTAAAATCCCATGACCCCTCCCTTCCCCCACCCCCAACCTGGAACTCCCTGACTCTCCATATATACCAGACCACCACTCTTCCCACCATTAAAGCCTTATTAATGTCACACCTCCTCCAGGAGACCTTCTCTATTAAGCCTTTTTTTCCCTGACTCCCTCTCCCTTCTGTGCCATCTGTGCTTTTGGATCAGTACCCTTTGAGCCCTTGATATTCATCCCACCCTCAGCCCCACAGCAATAATATTCATATCTGTAATGTATTTATTTATATTAATGCCTGTCTCCTCCTCTAGACTATAGGCTCCTTGTGAGCAGAGTACATGTCTACCAACTCTGTTGTACTGTTCTCTTCCAGGTGCTTAGTACAATGCTAAATGCTCAATAAAAACCACTGAATGACAGATTGATAATGAGGACTACTCTTACCACCAGTTAGTTACCAGCATTTAAACCATTCCAGAATTCTAGTTCCAAGACTTACTTAATGTGGTTCTTGGAGAGGTGCCAGGTCACTCTAAAACCTGGAAACGGGCTTTCCTAAGAATAATAATAATTATAATTATAGTATTTGTTAAATGTTTACTATGTGCCAGGCACTATACTAAGCACTGGGGTGCTCTGCCACTTATCAGCTGTGAGACTTTGGACAAGCCACTTAACTTCTCTGTGCCTTTAGTTACCTCATCTGTAAAATGGGGATTAAGACTGTGAGCCCCACGTAGGACAACCTGATCACCTTGTGTCTACCCCAGTGCTTATAACAGTGCTTGACACATAGTAAGCATTTAAATACCATCATCATCATCCCTGGGGTGGATACAAGCACATCAGTTTGGACACACACATATCTCTGTCTGAGTGGTCTAGGGAAAAGGGACAAGTATTGGGGAGTAGAGACACAAATTTGAGAAGCAGACGCTCTGTTACTCTGCCCCCATGCCCATGCAGCTGCAGAGCTCCTTCCTGACAGACCACCAATTGGCCACCACCTCTCCTATGGTTAACAGGTGCCAGAGCTCTGGAACCTGAGCTTCAGAAGGTCTCAGCACAAGTTCAACCCTGGGTAGTTATCCATCCTCTCTCACATCTTCAGAGAAGGAATGTGGCTTCTCAATCATGGTATTTATTATGAGTTTACTGTGTTTACAGCATTATATTAAGTATTTGGCAGAGTATAGAACAACAGAATTGGTAGACACAATCCCGGCCCACAAGGAGTTACTTTATGGCTTTCATCTCTTTAGTTACATAAATTGCTTAAGGGGGTGTTTTAAATGTCTTCTGAGTGCAAAGCAAAATATTAATTACTTGGAAGAGGACAGCAGAAGATACGTCATTTCCTGCTTTCAAGAAGCTTACGATCTAATGGAGAGAGGGAGACATAATGACTTATGAATAGTGGCAGCTAGAGGAAGAACCACAGGTATAAAAGGGAGCAGTACAAAGTATGTCAGAATGGACTAGGTGAATAAATAATGTTGGCATCTTTCATCATGAACAATGGGTGGGCCTTAGTTCTAAGATTTGAGGACCAAGAATCTTCCCAGAGGAATTGAGGATTGTGCTCATGGGCAGAACAGTGCCACTCACACTGTCTCATTGTTGCCAGACTTGTTTCCTCTGGAGCTCAGAGGATAACCAATAAGTAGGCAGGGAAGGGGAAAGCACTATGTAACATGTTTACAGCCTTTGCAAACTATAGCCAGCTACAGGCAGCACTAGGACTCAAACCCAGGACTCAATCTATCGATCAGTGGCATTTATTGAGCACTTGCTATGTGCAGAGAATTGTGCTAAGCACTTGGGAGAGTACAATATAACAGAGTTGTTAGACACATTCCTTACCCAGAAGAAATTTACAGTTCAGAAAGGAAGACATTCATATGAATAAACATATAATATATAATTTATCATTCATAGATATCAACCAATCATATTAAATGCTTACTGTGTGCAGAACACTGTACTAAGCACTTGGGAGAATACAACAGAATTGATATACACATTCCTTTCCCACAAGAAACTTGCAGTCTAGAGGGGGAACAGACAAAATAAATTACAAATACATACATTGGTGCTGTTGGGCTAAGGGAGGAATGAATAAAGGATCCAAGTGCACGAATAATGCAGAAGGGAGTGGGAGAAGAGGAAGAAGGGCTTAGTTAGGGAAGCCCTCTTGAGGAGATATGATTTTAATGAATGAGGAAACAGAGGCTAACTGAAGAAGAAAAAGGTGGTACAACGGCAAAATGATAAAGCCACTAACTACCCCGATCCTTTGGAGTTGTAGGCAGCTATAACACAGCTTCTATTGGTAGTCATCTAATTCCCCTCCTTGCCCATTCATGAAATACTGAACTTATTTCCTCCATGAGCTCAGAAAATGTGCACTGCCTAGCTCCAAGTGCGGAATTTAGCTGAATGAATTTTCAGTATCACCGAAAGAGAAAACCCAGGATGCCCAGTGAAAAGGTAACAGAGATCCCTGTTTTAAAATTATCCCTGAACTCTGTATGCTTTCATGAGATTCAAAATTGGATTATTAAATTCTGTTTGCGCATTTTTCTGGTGATGGCATATCATTCTTCTCTTCTTTTCCTAAGTAGCTGTGTACTGTTGCTAAATGATTGCAATGTTGTAAGCAAGGGTGGCTTTCCTTAAGATCTGGAATAATCTCTGAAGAAAATAGCTTTCAGGATTAAGATGCACAACAAGGAAAAAGATTTTAATGATGACAAAATAATAATGCTGCCATCAGTGAGGGATTTGATTTTGTCAAGAAAGAGGAAGGCTCTCATATCTTCCAGAGACAGAAAGTCATTTTTGAAATTTTTCAGAAATAACTTCTGTAGCATTAAATGAAGTGACTGGAGTATAGATTTAAAAATCTCATCTCAACAATGAACAGAGATGGAAAGACTCTTTTCCCCCTCAGGCTATTATGTGAGGTGAAGAAGAAGAAAAAAGGAAATAATCTTACTTCCAGCTGTTTAAATGAGTTACCTAATCAGAAGCTCTCCAAGCACGATATTCCATCTTTCCCAAGGCCCCAGTCAACTATGGGCCTCCATGAGAGTTTAATTATAAGGCTGTGAAGCATCATTAATGTTAGCCAGGTAGAGCACTTGCTATGGGAGACAGTTTGAGGAAGCTCATTTTATCTACACAGTTCAGGTTTTTCAAGTTGGGAAATATAATGGAAAATGCCCTGATGTTCGCCGATTGGTAAATCACCCTTCTTAGAATGGTTCTAAGAGAAAATATCCTTGACTATCTCCACAATGGGTGGTAACAGAATTGGATGAACTAGATTCAGTAAAATGAGAACTAAAGCAGAAAGAGTTTGGTGAGCTCCCTAAATTATATGCTGAACCTCCTTTCTTTTTTGACACTACTACCCTCTCTATAGCTTTGAACAAGACTCATTTTCTCCCACTATGTCAAATTTGATATATATTTATTCATCCATCTTGAGGGAACCACTGAGTGACTTATTTACTTGCATTTAGTTGATGTTTGTAAAGTGCTTTGAAAATGAAAAGTGCTATATGAGTGCTAAATATTATTATTACACAATATCACTCTTTATTAGAAAACTCTGTACTTGTCTTTTCCTGCATGCAGTCTATTTCAAGACATTGCAGCACATCTATGCATATTTTTCTGGAAGTGTTTCATGTTAAGATTCCGTTTGGGGAGAAAAAATAGTTGCAGATCACTTCAGACATGATCATAATAAAGTCATCAATACAATTCCCAGCATAGAAGAGTCCTCAAATTGCTTCATAATTCATAAAGAGCACTTCATTAATCAAAAACATTTACATGAGAGACCAGTGGAAAAGCAAAAGAGGACTATGAATAATGTCATTGAAGTCACTGCTGACACAGAATTTCCCTTTCCCCAAACCTTTACCTTCCAGAGACAATCAGGAGACTGCAGTCCAGAGAAATATTCACCCAGGGACAACATTCTTTATCTCTGCTTTCTCATCCTTCCCTTTCTCCCCTTCTTAGCCCAGCCCTTTCCATTCTTAATGGCAGCAGAGGAGGAGGAGGAGCTTTCCATCTGTGGACCACCATTCCTCCTCAAAAGGGCACAATAGAAAGATGAGGAGAAGAAAGCAGCTCAGAAACATTTTTTAACAAGAGAATGATGGAAGGGGCAAGGAAAGTTGCTTCCAAGAGTACACTGTTGAGTTCACAGGAGTCTCTGAAACATGATTAATAGTGCCCTCAATACTAGGAATGATGCATCAGCAAGGAAAAAATGCTGACCTGGAGTTTTCTAATCATAAATTCTGTGACAATGTATTGAGGAACAAATTTTTCCCTTTTGCACATGCACCTTTATATGACAAATGGGTACCTTCCATAAAGCATCCTTTCCAATTCATTCAATATTGCTGCAGTTCTTGAGTACTGAGCTGCATTTGGAGCCTTTATAGTTTGAGTTTAAGTAGAAGAACTAAAGTAATGCAAGGAAAGTGAGTCAAGGGTGAGGAAACAGACTTGAGTGAGGGTGAAAGGATAGAAGATTAAATCTAGAGAAGACAAACGGGTGAATGGATATCAGTAATCAAGAATGTGAAAGGTTATGGGGTCATTATTTTCACCAAATGAGAAATGAGTAGAAATGGGTTTAAATTCTAAAAAGATTTAGGTTTCTATACTGTAAGGAGTTATCTGGCTGTAAGGTTAGGCATTGGAAATGATCATTGATGGAGCATCTGTTTTATAGGAAATCTTTTAAAATAGAAGCAGTGTGTCTAAATTCATTATTTCCTGAGGTGAGAGAGATAAAACAGGGAGAGAAGACCAAGGGCAGACAGGGAGCAGAACAGTGGGATGCTCGTGTCTCAAAGTACCAAGGTCCCAAATGCCATCACTGTGATCACAGCAGCCTCCACAGTCCTTTCTATGTTACGTTTTGTTACATTTTGTGGAGGCCTCATGCTGGAGTGGCTTCTGTCTCTCAAAGGTCCCCTGCCAGAACATATTATGGAATAATTATCCAGCCAAACAAAATGTGCTTACATGAAGAGCACTAATGAGGGATATTCACCATTTCTACACTTCAGGCTCCAATGACCACAGAGGTATTTGTTAACCACTCACGATGTGCCAATCACCATACTAAATGCTGGGATAGATACAAGAGTATCAGGTTGGACACAGTCCCTGTCCCGCTTTGAACTCACAGTCTAAGGGGGAAGGAGAAAAGGTATTGAAACCCCATTTTACAGATGAGGAAACTGAGGCCCAGAGAAGTTTAGTGACTTGTGCAAGGTCATGTGGCCTACACGTGGTAAAGCTGGGATTAGAACCCAGGTCCTCTGATTCATAGGCCTGTGTTCTTTTCACTAGGTCATGTTCTAGGCCGTGTTCATTCATTAAATCATATTTATTGAGTGCTTACTGTGCACACATTCCCTGCCCACTGTGAACTTACAGTCTAGAGATGGGCTTGCAGTCTATAGTTTCCATAGTTGCTGAGTTTCTGACAAAGCAGTATCATCATTCTGAAGCTCCCAGGGGGTTGGAGTGGCCCTATTTAGAGAAGAACTAGAAAGAGGGTGTCTGAAAGATGCCTACCCCAAACCAAACCAAGATACACCTAACTGCCATAGTGGATGAGCCTTAACTCGATGAATCCAAGTACAAATAAAAAACCCACCAAATACAGAGAAAAAAATCTGCATCATGGAATATAAGGACACGTCACAACGAGATGGCAGCCATCCTAAAAAGAGAATGACACCTTGGCATATGAACAAGACAATTGCAGAGTTGACCCTGCAGCATGGAGTGACACAAGAAATAGGAACTCATTTTCATGGAGAGGTTTCTCCTTACTGAAAATGGTCTTACAGGTTTAGGCTTCACGGTCAGACAGTTTTGTGTTTCAAGCTTTCCTAATCTTCCCTGAAGCATTAATCAGTGTCTAATTTTCCTATTCTAACCTGTGACCACTATGCCACAATCATGACAGCATGTACCCCTGCAACGAGAAGCAGCATGGTGTAGTGGATAGAGCACGGGTCTGGGAGTCAGAAAGTCATGGGTTCTAGTCCCAGTTCCACCACTTGCTTGCTGTGTGACCTAAGGCAAGTCATTTCACTCCTGGGCCTCAATTTCCTCATCTGTAAAATGGGGATTGAGACTGTGAGCCCACATGGAACTGGGAATGTGACCAACCCAATTTGCTTGTACCCATCCATGTGTTCAGTACAGTGCCTGGCACCTAGTAAGCACTTAAATATCACAACGGCCTAGTAGATAGAGCACGGGCCTAAGAATCAGAAGGACATGGGTTCTAATTTAGGCCCCACTACGTGTCACTGTGTGACCTTGGGCAAATCACTTCACTTTTTTATGGGGAAGCAGCGTGGCTCAGTGGAAAGAGCCTGGGCTTCGGAGTCAGGGGTCATGGGTTCGACTCCCAGCTCTGACACTTGTCAGCTGTGTAACTGTGGGCAAGTGACATAACTTCTCTGTGCCTCAGTTACCTCATCTATAAAATGGGGATTAACTGTGAGCCTCATGTAGGACAACCTGATTACTCTGTATCTACCCCAGTGCTTAGAACAGTGCTCTGCACATAGTAAGCGCTTAACAAATACCAACATTATTATTATATGCCTCAGTTACCTCATCTGTAAAATGGGGTTTAAGATTGTGAGCACCATGTGGGACAACCTGACTACCTTGTTCCTACCCCATCACTTAGAACAGTGCCTAGTACATAGTAAACACTTAAATGCCAAAATTATTATTATTTTCTTCAACTCATTTCTCTCATTCAGCCCACACATTCAATCTGTCACCAAATCCCCTTCTTCTTCTTTCACATCTCCAGAATCTGCCCTTTTCTCTCCATCCAAACTGGTACCACACTGATCCAAGCACTTATTTTCTGCCTTGACTACTCCATCAGCATCCTCACTGATTTCCCTGCCTCCTATCTCTCCTCTCTCTAACCCCTACTTCACACTACTGCTCAGATCATTTTCTGAAAAACAATTAGTTCTTATCTCCCCATTCCTCAAGACCCTCCACCTCAGCATCCTACAGAAACACCTTACCATAAACTTTAAAGCACTTAATCAGCTACTACCTAACCTCATTCACCTCCTACTACAGGCCAATCCACACATTCCACTCCTGTAACGCTAATCTATTCTCTGTACTTCAATCTTGTCTATCCCACCAATGATCCTTTACCCATGTCCTCCTTCTGGTTTGGAACTTACTCCCTCACTGTGACAGGCCTCAAGGCTTGAACTCCATTTTGTTTAGCCAAGATGTCATTTGCTTGAAGCGTGCAAGGCACACACGCCACTTTCCCTCAGTGCTGTTGATGTCCTCAACTGCAGCTGCTGACCCACAGGGGCTGTGGAGCCTGAAAGGGCCAGATAAGGAAATGGTATTCAACTATGCCCCTGAGTTAATGAAGAGAACAAGGCAGGGATGAGCAACTATCCCAGTGGAAAATTAGTGGGTTCAGCCAGAAACCCCTATATAAATCAGCACCCCAGAATGTAGGACACCCACTTAACAATGGCAGTGATAGGAAGAAGGGGCACCTGTTTAGTTGTTGTTTGCACGAACACAGACCCCACTTTGACCACAGTTTCCTTACTGCCTGCTGATGTCAGGTAGTGCTTTACATAGCCCTAAGGAGTCCATGATGCCTGCTGTCTCCAGATGAGTTTTCAAGTAGAGATAACCTAGGTAAGCCTGGCCACTAGGTCGTGTAGAAGTGAATTATCCTTTGGCAGGTGAACTGGGGATGTGATTTCAGTTCTAGCTTGATATCTTTAATGCATTATATATGGCTGGTAGTAGGGGACTTCATAGCAGTCCTGATAGACTTATGCTGCTGTTCTTCTTCATGTAAAGGCCAACGGGTGGAATGCATGTCGGAGTAGGCCTAGAGCAAGAACACTGTACATGAGTAGGAAAATGTAGGGCTCACCAGAGGAATATGGGTTGTTGTGCCTGAATGTTGACCACACAGCGTAAGAGGCCAACATACAGTTTATGACACACTTTGATTTGTGGCCTTACACATTTACCAGTCCTGCAGACAGTGGAATGGGTGCAGGGCAGGAAGAGATGTTTATCAGTTGATAAGATGTGCCTTGAGTTAGCGGACTGATAAGCCTTGGAGTTTCAGCTGTAAACCTATGCTTGACAGTCAAATGGTATATAAGATCATCGAAAGGTCTAGGAAGCTGAGCCTCAGCTAAGGATCCAGAAATGCTGCAGCTGACGATAGGCAACCTAGAACATTATGAGAGCAGAAGGTCTGCTTGAGAAACTGGAGCTTCCTCAAGCCAGAAGGATGCTTCTATGGTATTATTACTACTTTACACCTAGCTCCTTATAATCTAGCTCTCTGTGACAGTCTTCCAACGATGTGTATACAGATTGACTGCAATTATCCTAATGAATCTATCTTGCATCCCTGTAGCAGTACGTTTTATAAAGTCAAATGCTTGCTTAACCATATTTTGTGTATTGTGAACTTTGCATGTCCATCTCACACTTAAAGTACTTCAGAATCCAAGTAACCCAGGGTCTTGTGACCCCTATTTCAAGACATCCCCCCTTCAAATCCGGCAGTCCACCACCTTCCCCACCTTCACAACCTTCCTAAAAATCACATTTCCTCCAGGAGGCCTTCCCTGACTAAATCCACAATTCTCCTACACACCTTCCCCTGTGTGTTGACTGTGCACTTAGTTGTATACCCCTTAAGCACACACCCAGCCCCACAGTACATTTGTAAATATCATTTTATTCTATTTTCACTATTCATAATTTATTTTAATGTTTGTCTCCCCACATAGACTGTAAGAGCCTTGTGAGCAGGGATCACATCTACCGACTCTTTTTCATGCAGTATGGCCTAGTGGAAAGAGAATGGGCTTGGGAGTCAGAGGACCTGGGTTTTAATTCTGACTCTGCCACTTGTCTGCTGTGTGACCTTGGGCAAGTCATTTCACTTCTCTTGGCCTCAGTTTCCTCATCTGTAAAATGGGGATTAAGACTGTGAGGCCTCTGTGGGACAGGGACTGTGTCTAACCCGATTTCCTTGTATCTACCCCAGCACTTTACAGTGCCTGGCAGAGAGTAAACATTTAACAAATAACACAATTGTAATTATTATTATTACTTAGTACAGTGCTCTGGACAGTTAGGGCTCAATAAATACCAGTGATGATGATCTAGGCAGTCTCATCATAGGAGTCCTAATGTCTGATAAGTGACTACAGGGTCCATGAAAGAGGGAGGAAAAATCTTGGGAGAATATGACATTGGTAAATTGAACAACAAACACCTATTCCTGCTAAGCAAATAGGTCAAGTGTCAGTTTATAGTTAGCAACTCAACTTTTATTTCATTATTACAGGTAAGATACTGTAGGTGTATACTGTAGGTGTATCTTACCTACACCCACCATATACCAACTGATATAGGCATTTAGGATTTAAAGAACAATGAATAGGCGAGAAGCTTGTTAGCATTGAAAAGTCTACTAACATTTACAAGCTCCATCCAAAATCTTTGTTAAATATTACATGAAAATTCTGTTTTCATTAAAGGATAGCTTAAATCAGTCAATGATATTTATTGAGCATTATGTGCAGAGCACTATGCTAAGTGCTAGAAAGCTAAACACTCATTTCGCTTTTTCTTAAGCTATAAGAAAGTGGAAAAAACAAGGCAAATGTATTTGTAATTCATCTGCCATTAATTAAAACCCTTTTAGGTGAAGAGTTTTGAGCAATTGCAGACAAGCTAAATGACACATTTTGAATAAAAAGGACCAGTTATCCCTGATCAGAGACTTTAAGAATCACAAAATAGGCACAAACTAGGCATTTACTACCACTATTGCTGCAGGTGAAGATTATCACAATAAAAAATGGGACAAAGCTGTTAGAATTATCTTCCATTCCTTACTGCCACATTTGAATCCAGAAATCAGCTTCCAGCACAGGATCCCTAAGCCTAAAAATCTGCACTTCCAAATCATACTGGAAGGAAATCAGATAAAAAACTAGGTTGGTTAGAACTACTAACCACCAGGAACTATGGCATGGAGGAAGGAGAAGGAAATTTGCATTCTAAGTACACGAAGCTGTTGGGAAAATTTAGTCTTCATTTCCTTTTATCAGAGTTGGGAAGTGCTTCCTATTTATAAATGAAATACAGCAAAAAAGAAGCCTTACAAATGATAATAGCCTTCTATGTAAGGATGTGCATATTTTACTATATCTATTCCCTACTGACAAGAAACAGAACTAAAATAAAGACGTGAGTTTCAGTGACCTAGACATTGAAAGATTAGACAGAGGAAAAAAATCTTTTTGGATTTGAATGAAACTTCAAGGGAGCAAAAAATCAATGGTTTTGCATATCTCTACAACTCAATTAACTAAACCTAGTGAGTCTGTCAAGAGCTTGAAGGATTAACAGTATAAAAACAGTACAGTTCAAAAACAGATAACCCTTTGATAATCCAGATCAGATATTAAGATCTTTTCAGTGCTAAATTTCAACTAGCTAACCAAAAAAATGAATAGAGCAGAGAGGAGAAATGTTCATCAGGTCACCATCTTATGCATTCTGTAGCCAAGGCTATGTTGTTTCGTAAAGTATCCTTTTCAGATCACTCAGCAAATAAATTTGCAGATTAGAGAAACAAATCTACCTGAATGTAAACCATGCAGCGCCTCTGTCTACATTTCTCCCATTTCCAATTAGAAAGTCAGCAAATTAAGGACAATTCTATGTCACAAATGTTCACTTTGGGTGGCAATCAAAACCAGAACAACTCGGGTAATTTCTAATCTGACATCCAGCAACCTTATGATGAAGGATTTAGAGACCCAGGCACAGGTGGGTAGCCTAAAGAAATGAGTATGTCCTGACACACAGGGTATGTATTGAGCCAAAGTGTATGTATTAATTTTCAGCTGCCCTTGTCTGTTTTATGGTATTTGTTAAGCTTTTACTGTGTTTCAAGAACTGTCCTAAGCATTGTTCTATGTCCCTGTTCCACACAGGGCTCACATTCTAAGTAGCAGGGAGAATACGTATTTAATCCCCATTTTACAGTTAAGAAAACTGAGGCACAGATAAGTGACTTGCCCAAGGTCACACAGCAAGCAGTTAGCAGAGCCAGGATAAGAACACAGGTCCCCCGGCACCAAGGCCCATGCTCTTTCCACTAGGTCACATTGCTTCCCTAAACTCCCTTCAAGGCAGTACTATAGATAGGTAGAATGGGAAGAAGAGTTGGGATAGCATTATAACACTGGCAACAAAAGTCAAACCTTTTCCTCCCTACCTCACAAGCCCATAACCTTGGCACTGACCTCAACTTGTTACTTTCATTCCACTCACATAATTCAATCTGTCACCAAATTCTGTTTGTTCTACCTTCATGACATTGCTAAAATCCACTCCTTCCTCTCTATCCAAATTGCTACCACGCTGACTGTTACAATTATCCTACCCTGCCTTTACTACTGCATCTGACAGCGTGGCTCAGTGGAAAGAGCATGGGCTTTGGAGTCAGAGGTCCTGAGTTCGAATCCCAGCTCTGCCACTTGTCAGCTGTGTGACTGTGGGCAAGTCACTTAACTTCTCTGTGCCTCAGTTACCTCATCTGTAAAATGGGGACTAAGACTGTGAGCCCCATGTGGGACAACCTGATTCCCCTGTGTCTACCCCAGCGCTTAGAACAGTGCTCTGCACATAGTAAGCGCTTAACAAATATCAACATTATTATTATCTGACTCCTTGCTGACCCAGCATCCTGTCTCTCCCCACTCCAATCCATACTTCACTCTGCTGCACAAATCATTCTTCAACAAAAACATTCAGTTGTTTTCCCACTCCTCAAGAACCTCCAATAGCTGCCCAACCACCTCCACATCAAACAGAAACTCCTTACCGTTGGCTTTAGAGCACTCAACTTGCCCCATTCTACCTCTCCTCTAGCCCACATACTCCACTCCTCTAGCACCAGCTTACTCATTGTGCTCCGATCTCATCTATCTCAAAGTAGACCCCTTTCCCATATCCTTCCCATAGCCTGCAACTCCCCCTCCCTATTTGTCAAACCATCACTCTCTCCACCTTCACAGCATTACTAAGGTCACATCTTCCCTGACTAAGCACTCTCTGCCCCAGCTAGCTCTTTCTTATAATAATGTTGGTATTTGTTAAGCGCTTACTATGTGCAGAGCACTGTTCTAAGCGCTGGGGTAGATACAGGGTAATCAGGGTGTTCCACGTGAGGCTCACAGTTAATCTCCATTTTACAGATGAGGTAACTGAGGCCCAGATAAGTTAAGTGACTTGCCCACAGTCACACAGCTGACGAGTTGCAGAGCCGGGATTCAAACACATGATCTCTGACTCCCAAGCCCGGGCTCTTTCCATTGAGCCACGCTGCTTCTTATGTACTTCAATCTGTGACCTTTGGATATTTGTTATTGGTCCCACACCCAATCCCGCAGCACTTAGAACATATTTTTAAATATTACAGTATAAATTACTTATTTATTCTTATTAATGTGTCTCCCCTTCTAAGGTCATTATGGACAGGGAACGTATCTGCTAATTCTGTTATATTCTCCCAAGCGTTTAGTACAGTGTTCTACACACAGTAAGCTCTCAATGAATATGATTGATTTATTGATTGAAAAAAATTAGGTCCAGGCTCTGTTCAAATGTAACTTGGTCTACAAGAAATTAGTCAGTTGGCATGGAACAATTCTGATTAAGGACTAGCAGGTTTTGATGACTAGCTTTAGTACTACACATTTTCAGGCTATTAATTCTGATAATGCCTTTGACATATCTCCTGTATTCATCATGATCCTGTATTTGGTTTGATAATTATCATTATTAGTGGTGATAAAGAATATTTCAAGCCATCAGACATAAGCAAATGTCAGGAACTGGAAGTAATTTGTTACTAGTTTAATATTAGTTATACCTTCTCTCTACTACTTGTAGCTGAAGGCAAGGCTGTGGAAAATTATGTCACCTAGGAAAATATTTGGGGTTAAACAGATCTCTTGGAATTACATACTCTACTTTTTAAACATTAACTCATTCCCATATCCATCTGTCCATTCTTTCCTTCTTCCTATCTGTAATATATTCTGAGTCCCCCTCATTACCCTTTGGCCATAAATGGAAAGCTACTTTAGGGCAGGGACTGTGTTTTCTAACTGTATTGCACCCTCCCTAGCACTTAATATAATGCTCTGTCACAGTAGGTGTTAAATACTTTTGACTGAATATGTGAGATAGGTGAGTCACCTTAACATTTATATGAAAGCAACTTTCATAGCAACTAACAATGCAGTTTAGTTTCTTTCTAAGATCATAGAGGGTTGTTAGTTCATGAAAAGTTAGGGGTGGCAGAAGTACTTGAAGAGATCCTTGGATACTATGTTTATGATGGGTTATTACAAGGGAAAATTAGGATATGAAGGAGGATGACAATCACACTGTTCCTCTAAGTGTCCTTTGATTCTACTGTTGAAATAGGAGTCAGGGTTAGATGACCTTTAGGCCCCATTCAGTATATTACTTCTTACATTCTTTTTCAGTATTCAAATAAAACATGCTTCAGCAAAATAGTAAGATGGAACTCAAATTTAGTTTTATGTCAATTCTCATAATTTGGCTTTTCTATCTCAAGTAAGAAGCCATCAGCCTATGAATAAACAAGGTAAGAGTCCATAGAGTTCTGTGAGATGAGAATAATAGGGCTGAATGGCAGATAGCTACCATATGGACCAGAATACCAAATTGGCCCATCTTTGAGGGTAATGAATGTGTCACAAAACACCAGTACTCCCCAACTATATATGTTCAATTCACGTACTTTTACACATGACAGTGATTGCTTGTTACTTTCAGCTGTTCTGGAAGCTTTCTGGTAATTTGGTTCATCTTAAATGGAAACAATCCAGCCAGATATCATTTTCTGTAGCCAAAGATAGACAAATTGACAGTAGCACAAAGGAACCCAAATCTGTCAACACTAGCTGTAAAACAGTCAAGTTGAAGCAGTGAGGCATATGAGCCAGAACTGCCTGGAAATCCATTCTGGAACAGGATAAATCCCAGCATGGGCATTTCAGGGTGGTGGGGGCAGTATAACAGGTGGCAGAGAGCAGAAGAGGTAGTGGGTGAGATGGTAGTGGCAGGAGGCAGTTTCCCCCTCTAGATTGGAAGGTCATTGTGGGCAGGAAGTGTGCCTACCAATTCTATTATATCAGACTCTCCAGAGAGCCTAAAACAGTGTTCTTCACACAATAAGAGCTCAATAAATATGATTAACTGATTGCCCTCCTCCCTGGGCCATGGGATGGAGTCACCCATTTCCACCTATAGCTGTTTTAATTGGAATTCCAGCTCTGCTCACTCCACAGCTCCAGATCACTTAGGGAACATCCAAAAAGGGGGTTCAAATCAATCAATCATATTTATCATATTTGTTGAGCATCTACTGTGAGCAGTAGAAGCCGTGTGACCTAGTGGATACAGCATGGGCCTGGGAGTTAGAAAGATGTAGGTTTTAATCCCGGCTCCGCCACTTGTCTGCTGTGTGACCTTGGACAAGTCATTTAACTTCTTTGTGCCTCAGTTTCCTTATCTGTAAAATGGGAATTAAGAATGTGAGCACTATGTAGGACAACCTAATTATCTTGTATATACCTCAATATCTACAACCGTGCCTGGCACATAGTGAGTGCTTAACAAAAAAAACAATTTATTATTATTTTATTATTAGGGGCTGCACCTTTTGCCCTGGCTCTGAACCTCTGCCATCTCTTATGTCCCCTAAAGCTGCAAAACAACCTCTCCCATTGTACTCTTCCCAGGGGCCCAATAATAATTGTGGTATTTGTTAAGTACTTATTATGTGCCAAGCAGTTTACCAAGCACTGGTATAGAAATAATTCAGTTAAATTAAGCAGAGTGTGAGTCTTACATGGGATTCACAGTCTAAGGAGGAGAAAAGGTATTTAATCCCTGTTTTACCCCATTCTATGGAAGAGGGCAGATGAGTGGCAGAACCTAAATTAGAAACCAGCCTCCTGACTACCAGTCCTATCCTTTCTTCACTAGACTATGCCTAGAATCTTCTTCAGTGTCTGGTTGTTCATGTCCCACCCTCTGGAAACCTGCTTGCTCACCCCAGCGCTACTCCCTCAGAAAGCCCATTCTTCACTGTAGTGGTTTTGGGGGCTGGGGGACAAAATTCCAGCTATATACAAATATATTTTAAAAACATTTATCAGTGAGTTAAAATACACATATTCTAATTCTCTGGGTTTCTATGCTATTTAGCTTACCAAAAGGAATAAATAAGGAAACATCTATAACATATTATTCGAGAATGATTGCTATGCAATGCATAGTGATTATAAACCTGTAATCTAGAGAGTCTATCAATCACTAGTATTTACTGAGCACTTACTCTATACCAAGCATTGAACTATGCACTTGGGAGAAAGCAATAGAGAGGAGAAAGATACTAAATTACAGGTTGGGGGGAGGGGGAGCAACAGGGTTTAAAGATATGTATGTAGTATTTTTTAAGTAGTATGTAAGTACCTACATACTAAGGTACTCAACCCCTAAGCCCTTGTAGGAAAGCCAGAAGTGTTAAAGGGACAAAATAATTCAATTTATACAGCCACAGGGCAATATGATCTTGTGAGTTTTCAGATGGTAATAAATATTGGATAATGTTAAATTTAGTGTAAATAACTGCAATTAGAGGAACTCATTCCATACTTAACTATAGGGTGTGGGGAGTGATTTTATTTTGCTTTGGTTCATTCATTCATTCAATCACATTTACTGAGCTCTTACTGTGACCACAGCACTATACTAAGTGCTTGGAATGTAAAATTTGGCAACAGATAGAGACAATCCCTGCCCAAAAATGGGCTCACAGTCTAAAAGGGGGAGACAGAGAGCAAAACAAGTAGTCAGGCATTAATACCACCAAAATAGATAAATAGAATCATAGATATATACACATCATTAATAAAATAGAGTAATAATATATACAAATATACACAAGTGCTGTGGGGAGGGGAAGAGGGTAGAGCAGAGAGAGGGAATAGGGGGAATGGTCGGGGGGGGCAGAGGGAATGGGAGGACTCAGTCTGCTGAGTTAGGTTGTTGCACTGTATTTCAGAAAGACACCCTTTTTCTGGTCAAGTCATGTAGTCACCCCTTGCAATTGGGGTCCTAAGAATTACAAATAGAGAATTCTAGTACTGTGTCTTAGACTAATTTACCACAATCAGATTGATTAATCTTATCATGAACCAGTTTCAGTGTGTACCTTCAACACTGAACTTGCCTCCATTTCTATGGCCCTCAGGAAAAATCAGTAATTGCATGAAAAATGCTTCATGATCCCCAAATGAATAGGAAACCTAAATATTAAGTGTTAAATACTTTTACAACAGGTCCCCAGTTCTTCACAACTAAATTGGTGCATTTACTTTTTGGGTTTATAATAACTCAGAAATGCCCCTCTCAACTTCATTTGAATACTTAGCATGGGGTAGTCAATTCATAGTAACTTCAATAAAAGGAAATTGACTGCTTCCTGGAGCACATATCTGTAGTAGTTCCAGTAACACAAAGGCAAAAAAAAATTAAATTGTAATGTCTGGTTTTTTAATATCTTCATAGGTTGTTTATATTCATTTATATTCATTTATATTCCATTTACTTATAAATGGTCTAGAAATTCATTGTCAAGCATCAATGCATCATTAATATATTTAACTCCTCTCTTCGTCAATCTTTCATTCTTATTCTATAACTAATATTTTCATGTGAATACCAAGATTGAAAAGCGAGCTCTCTTTGCCTATAACAGAGAGGTTAGATATCACTGAGTCACCTAAATGATTAACTGCCTCTTCCTTGCTTTGTTTTATAGAGTCTGTGTCATCCTAATCTTCCTTAACCTCCCAGTTATCTTCGACACTGTGGACCACTCCCTCGAACCGAAAATGCTGTCAAATCTAGGTTCATCATCATAGATCTCTCCTGTTTTTCCTCCTACCAGTCCGGTTGCTCTCTCAGGTTCTTTCACCAGATCTTCCTCAGCTTCCCGATCCCCTAAATACACATATTCCATAAGTCATTTCCTGAGTCCTCCTCTCTTTGCACTTTTTCCTCTCTTGGAGAGCTTCTCCACCTATAGGTGATTGACATCCAAATCTATCTCATTAACCCCATGGTCTCCCTGAATCTGCAGTCTCATATTTCTTCTTTCCTTAAAGACATCTGTGCTGCCAGCACTGCCAGCTCAATATTTCAAAGTATTAGCTCCTCATTTTTCCCTGCTTAAACCTTTTCCAGTCCAGTTGACACCACCACCATTTGTCCTTTCTGAAGCCCACGACTTTGGCATTATCCCTTCCTCCCTTCTCATTAATTCTCACATCCAAACTGTTACTCAATCTTGTCCAATTCTCTGCTGCAACATTTTCCAGACCTGTCCTTTTCATCACGATTCAAATGGTCACCACCATGGTCCAGACACTCATCATCTCCTGGCTTCCTCACTGCTCTCCTTGATTCCAGCCTCTCCCCTCTTGTATGTCTTCTCTGCTGCTCTGATCGTCCCTCTAAAGTGCCATTTTGCACACATCTCTCCAATCCTCCAAGCCATAATTGGTCACCCATTCATCTTCTATTCAAACATGAATTTCTGATCATGGATTTTAAGGCACTCCATCAGCTCTCTCTCTCTTATCTATCCACTCTCTTCTGCTTCAACCAGCTCACCCTCCTAAGCTTACCTTCTCATGGTGCATCATCCTCTGCTCTCCCCTCTGACACCTCAAATACATGCTTGTGCCAACATGGAATTCCCTGTCTCTTCAAATCCACCATAACACTGCTCTCCCATCTTTAGATCTATTCTATTCTAGAAATCTTTCCCTGATTATTTTTCTTCTTCCCAGGTCACATTACTTCTACTATCATCTCTATATATTTGTTCTATAGCATAGTCCCTCTAACAACCTCTCTTTGATCTTTTGTATACTTTTTTTTACTTTTTTATTTAGGCACTTTTCCTCTTGTTTATAAAATATTGTAGGTCTTTCTCCCTGGTTACATTGTAAGCTACCTGTGATCAGGGATCATGTCTTCCTCTACTGTACTCTCCCTATGCTTAGAAGAGTGCCCTGAACACAAATACTTTTTATGCAAAAAAAAAAAAATTCAACTGAAATAATGTTAAAAAGGCTACTAAATTGTCATTGTGGATTTATCACAGAAAAAAGAAATCTACAGGTTATATGTTTTCATTGGCTTCCTCTTTCTGGAGTTTAAATTTGTTTTCAGAATTTTCAATCTTGTTTTGTACCCTGCTTTCAGCTGTAGCCATATAACTATCACTTTAATTGACCTCTAATTGATTCAGAAGTTCTGAATTTTCATTTTAAATTTTCTTATAGGGTAATGCTCAGAGAAAATGGTCACGGTTTTCCTAATTGTATTTTCGGTTGGCTGAACTTTACAATTGGGTTGTTAATCCCAAATTTTCAAGTAATTCTTTCCAAGATTCACTGCAATTACTATTTGCAAAGTAAAGCTCTTACAGTTACTCTTCCTGCTGTCCTCTGGGCTGTTTTCTGTTTCTTAGCATTTTCTCAATTCTTTTGATTTTCAAAGTTTTACTCGAAAACTTCAAGTTCTTACTTGGGTGAGATGTGGAAAAAACTTCTTCCTAAAGGTCCTGTTTGTTGTTTTCTGTTTCAATTTCTGAGAAAACTAGGATAATTTTGACTCCTTATAAAGCTGTTATAAGGAATAAAAATAATCAGTTTTGGCTGAAATTTTATCATTCTTCTCCTCTCATATCCCTTTATAAGCCCAAAAGGTCTAAGCCTGTCATTCAGCACTATTGACTTGTTTAATATTACAGCTAAACACTGGGGTTTTATTATTCCCTCTTGATGAAATGTAAAACCTTCCCCTGCTAATTAGGTCAATAATTTATGTCTCCAAATCAGCCGGCCTTCCTCAATCTAGGACTGGTGGCAACAGAGGAGTTGTGGGGGCCACAGTCTGTGTGGAGGCTTGTGAGGGTGGGGACAATAAAGGAGAAAGATCCCTGTTAAGAGAAGAATTCCAGAAGTGAGGCAGGGAAAGTGAAGAGGGTGATAAAGGGCTAAAAGGTTGGAAGCACTGTGACTTGGTGGAGAAAGCATAGGACTGGGAGTCAGGTGACCTAAATTCTAATCTCTGATTTGCCACTGGCCTGCTTTGTGAATTTGGCAAGCCATTTAACCTCTCTGTGCTTCACCTTCCATATCTATAAAATGATCATAAGATCCCTGCTCTTGCTAGGAGAAGCGAAGTGTCCTAATGGATAGAGCACAGGCCTCAGAGACAGAAGAACCTGGGTTCTAATCCCAGCTCTGCTATTTGTCTATTGTGTGACTTTGGGCAAGTCACTTAACTTCTATATATCTCAGTTCTCTCATCTTTAAAATGGGATTCAGATTTTGAGACCTATGTAAGACATGGACCATATCCATTCTGATTGCCTTGCACCTACCCTAGTGTTTAGTACAGTGCCTGGAACATAGTAAGTGCTTAACAAATACCATAAAAATAAAAAATTAAAAAAATTTAAAAACTTACCTCTTAAATTGGGTGTCCCATGTGGGTCAGGGACTATGATTTGATTAACTTATATTTACCCTAGTGCTTAGCATAACACTTGTCATATACTAAGTAGTCAATTCAGTAATAGTAATGATAGTGAAGCATCGTGATTCTCCGTACTGAATTCAAAAACCCTTACAGACTCAGTAAAGAGTAAAGTTGAGTTGGTCTCAGTGCCCAGTCTCTGTTTTATCTTTAAAAACTTCACTTCAATTAATTAATGGTTCATCAAATGACCTTCATTCTAGAAAGCCTTAAGTGTACTGATTAAAGCTCTTTGGTGCCATTAACAAAAGCATCATAGATTGTTTCAGGGTCATCACCTCACTGGAAAGGAACATTGGGAAATGATCAATGAGATGATCTGAAGTAGTGCAAATTCAGAGACTCGGTTAAATTTTGGAGCAAGAAAGGGCTTCAAGAACCAATCTGATTCTTCCTTCTTTAAGAATAATAATAATTATTATGATACTTGTTAAGCAGTGTTCCAAACACTGTTCTAAGTGCTAGGGTAGACACCAGTTAATCAGGTTGGACACAGTCCCTGTCCCACATGGGGCTCACACTCTTAATCCCCATTATACAGATGAGGTAGGGGGCACAGAGAAATGAAGTGACTTGCCCAATGTCACATAGCAGACAAGTGGCAAGATTAGAACCCACGTCCTTCTGACTCCCAGGGCTATGCTCTGTCCACTAAGCCATGCTGCCTTCTCAATCATTATTGACTGACCATGTGCTGTGGATGCAGCAGAATATCAAGTATTTGGGAGAGTACAATAGAATTAATAGACATGATCTTTGCCTTTCAGAAGCTTACAGTCAAGTAGGGGAGACAGATGTTAAAAAAATTACAGATAGCAGAGCATACAAGTGTTACAAGGGTTTGTGAGTACTTGACTGTTTAGGTGGCATGAAAGGATTGACATGGGAGTTGGGGGACAAAAGGTGGGGAGGTTAGAAATTAATCTGGGAAGGCCTCTCAAAGACACACTCTCAGAAGGGTTTTTGGAGAAAAAATGGAATGAGGCCTGTTAAGTATCAAAGGGGTGAGATTTCCAGGCAAATGGGAGTGAGTAAATGGTCAGGAGTGGAGGGACCTAAGGCATTGAATAGGGTTGTTTCAGAGCAATGAACAGTACGAGCTGAGGTGTAGGGGGAAAGGAATTGGATAAATAGGAGAGAGTTATTTGAGTTCCTTAAAAACAAGGTTCAGGGGTTTCTGTTTGATATGAACAGGAATGGGTAAGCATTGCAGGTTTGGGAAGCAGCATAGACTAGTGGAAAGAGCACGGGCTTAGGAGGCAGAGCTCGTGGGTTCTAATTCCAGTTCTGCCACTTGTCAGCTGTGTGACTTTGGGCAAGTCCCTTAACTTCTCTGTGCCTCAGTTACCTCATCTTTAAAATGTGGATTAAGACTGTGATCCCCATGTGGGACCACCTGATTACCTTGTATCCACTTGAGTGTTTAGGATAGTGCTTGGCACAAAGCAAGCACTTAAATACTATCATTATAATAATTATTATTATTATTAGGAGAAGTGGGACATGTGGGCAGAATGCCATTTTAGAAAAGTTAATCCAGGCAGAAGAGTGAAATGTGGACTGGGGAAGATATTGGAGACAAGGAGATCAACAAGAGGCTGATCTACTAGTCAAGCGGAGATATTGACTAATGACTGAACCAGCGAGGTGGTCTTTTGGATGGAAAGGGAGGGGAAGATCTTGAATATATTGTGGAGTAGGCATCAACAGGATTTGGTGACAGACTGAATATGGGGGTAAAAGAGGGAGTAATCAAGAATAATGTCAAGGTTGCAGTTTTGAGCAATAGATATGATTGTGTTGTCAACCATGATGGAAAAGTTAAGTGGAGAGGTTTGGGAGGAAGGCTGAGGAGTTCAGATGAGTACATCTCTTTCTCTTAAACTAGGGCAGTGATAACCAATCTTTGGGAACAAGTACAATGGATAAACCTTGGTTCTAATGCTTCAGGACTGAGAATCTGCATGAAGTCATTGTTTATGATGTCCATGGTTTGCCCAGGATTCTCTCTTCCTGGCCAATTTTGTTTCCACTGGGGAACAAACACAGTTAAGTGAGTAGGTGGGTAGGGGAGACAACACACTGCAAAGGGTATATATGTGATTTTTACATGTAGAACCCATTTATAGGTCTAAATGACCATACTACTGTTACTGCAGCAATGACACAGAAGGCAGTTGTCTTGGTAGCTGCTCAGCTGCTGAGAGTGAAACGCTTCATCATTGGCTTTAAAGTACTCCATCATCACCTCGTCCACTCCTACCCCACCACTCTCCTACTACAACCCAGCCTGCACAAAACGTTCTGGGCATGTCACCCCCCTCCTCAAAACTCTCCAATGGTTACCTATTAACCTCTGTATCAAGCAAAAGCTCCTCACTACTGGCATCAAAGCTGTCCATCACCTTGCCCCCTCCTACCTCACCTTCCTTCTCTCCTTCTTCATCCTAGCCCGCACACTTCACTCCTCTGGTGCTAACCTTCTCATTGTGCCTCATTTTTGCTGGTCCCATTGTTGACCCATGGTCCAAGTCCTACCTCTGACCTGGAATGCCCTCCCTCCTCAAATACACCCCTCCCTTCAAAGTCCTACTGAAGGCTCACCTCCTCCAAGAGGCCTCCCCAGACTAAGCCCCATTTTCCTCAGCTCCCCCTCCCTTCCCTATTGCCCTGACTTGCTTCCTTTGCTCTACCCCCCCTCCACCCCACAGCACTTGTGTATATATGTATATAACTATAATTCTATTTATATTAATGCCTGTTTACCTGTTTTGATATGTATGTCTATATTCTATTTGTTCATATTGATGCTATGGATGCCTGTAAGCCCACTGTGGGCAGGGATTGTCTCTATTGCTGATTGAACTTTCCAAGCACTTAGTACAGTGCTCTGAACACAGTAAATGCTTAATATATATGACTGAATGAATGAACTTCACTCCTCTAATGCTAACCTTCTCACTATACCTCAATCTCACCTATCTCATCGCTGACCTCTCACCCACATCCTGCCTCTGTCCTCCTCTTATCCAACAGATAGTTGTTCTCCCCATTCAAAGCCTTACTGAAGGCACATCTGCTCCAAGAAGCCTTCCCTGACAAAGCCCTCCTTTTGTCTTCTCCCACCCCCTTCTGCATCACCCTTACTTGTTTCCTAAATTCATCAGCCTTCCCAGCCCCAAAGCACTTTTGTACATAGCTGTAATTTATTTGTTCATATTAATGTCTGTCTTCTCCTCTATACTGTAAACTCACTGTGGGCAGGGAATCTGTCTATTGTTGTATGCTACTCTCCCCAGCACTTAGTACAGTGCTCTGCACACAGTAAGCACTTAATAAATACAATTGGCTGACTAAAGCCTGAACTACCCACCTTGGCCAGCTATTTTTTCAGGATTCTTGCTGGACCTCTCCATCTCACAACAGACCCCTAGGTGGCCTTCCAGTCAAAAACTTTCACTATTGATGGATAGCCCCAACAGGAAAAACCAGAACTAGAATCTGCCAGTTCCCAAAGCAAAGCACTAACCATGTGCTCCAGAATATAGATAAAATGTTTGTTCTAATTTTAAGATCTCCAGGAAATAAGATTTAATATCCTCCTTTAATAGCTCATTTCTGAATTTACTAATCCTAAGCATGAGACTCCTCAGCTGGTATGCTAAGAGAAGAGGCACAGATCTTCACTAGGGCCACCCTGCCTCTTTCTAATAATAATAATAATAATGCTGGTATTTGTTAAGCGCTTACTATGTGCCGAGCACTGTTCTAAGCATTGGGGTAGACACAGGGGAATCAGGTTGTCCCACGTGGGGCTCACAGTCTTAATCCCCATTTTACAGATGAGGTAACTGAGGCACCGAGAAGTGAAGTGACTTGCCCAAAGTCACACAGCTGACAAGTGGCAGAGCCGGGATTCAAACCCGTGACCTCTGACTCCAAAGCCCGTGCTCTTTCCACTGAGCCACGCTGCTTCTCTAACAGAAACTGGTCTGTTTCTGACCAGTAACCAACAATCCCAGTATCTGCTCCCTATTGTTTCTTGTTTGACAATATTGGGACAATGTAAAAAGTAGAGTATTGAAAATCATTCAGAATCATAATTCATTATAACCTTATTTTGGAATATAGTTTCAACTTTACTATGCCATTCATCATTTCTGTTAATAAAACATTCAAGAGTCATCCCCTTATACTTATTATCCACCCATTCACAGAGTTTAAAATGGTCAAAAGGTAAGCAGCTAGAAGACAGATAAATGAGGAGTAATAAGCCAATGTGTTCTGCCCTTAGTCTGTACCATATCGTCAAGGTACTTTGGCTACTTTGTGGTCTATAACTGTGGACTTTTCTTTTTATTAAAACAAACAAAAAAACTTTACTGATTCTAGCCAGAGATGTGTACAGCTATATTAAGCTAATCCATTAAATACTTCATTTTAGAGAATGCAACATGATTACCTCCATTCATATTGAACTGTTTTTTCCATTAAAATGTCTAGTGATCATAGATTTCAGTGTCTCTAATCCATGAAAAACTGAGTCTAGTCAAAAAGTGATCCCCGAAAACAGACTCTAATATACTTAAATTTATTTTCCTGTTTAGTCCTTACCACAGTTTAATAAAAAACGTAAAGTGGTTTACAATTATTAATGTTTCAGAAAACACACTGAAAATTGCAGTCTGTTGGCCAAAATTAGGTATTTTAATAAGGAGACATTTTTCTTGGAGGAATCTTCATTTTTCTCTACTTAGAGAGTGCTATCAACACTTTAAGTCCTAAACTGAGGGATTCTTCAAAATTTTGGAACAAATAAGGAATTAGGTATGATTTCATACTGAATTTGAAATATTTTTATTTTAATAATTAAAAGTAGATCTAAAAATTGTGGCAATAATGATAATGATGATAACAACAATAGTAAAAATATTTAAGTGCTTGCTATGTGCAATGCACTGTTCTAAGCACTGGGAAAGATACAAGGTAACCAGCTCAGACCCAATTCCCATCCCATATGGGGTTCATCATCCAAACAGGAAGGAGAGCAGATAGTTAATCTTCATTTTACAGATAAGTAAACTGAGGCACAGAGAAGTTAAGTGATCCACCCGAGGTCACAGAGCAGCGAATTAATGTTAGTATTTGTTAAGCGCTTATTATGTGCCGAGCACTCTTCTAAGCGCTGGGGTAGATACAGGGTCATCAGATTGTCCCACATGAGGCTCACAGTTAATCCTCATTTTACAGATGAGGTAACTGAGGCACAGAGAAATTAAGTGACTTGCCCACGGTCACACAGCTGACAGGTGGTAGAGCCGGGATTCTAACCCATGACCTCGGGCTCCCAAGCCCAGGCTCTTTGGAATCACAATTAAACTCTAAGTCCCCTGATTCCCAGACCTATGCTTTGACCACTAAGTTATGCTGCTTATGATCTTTTCAGCACCTCAGGTTCAAGACCACTTCTTTTTAGACCCAAACTTTTTTTGAGTTGGGTCAAAGAGCAGTTATGGATAACCTACTATTTTATTTTACCTTTTAAACCCTGATCAAAGTGAAGCAAATTTATGTAAAAAGAACTGTTTTTTCTAGCTCTTAAAAGTTGCAGCAGGTTAAAATTTTCTTTACAATAAAAATAATGCTCTGATTACTCTTGAAGTTTGTAGTCACAACCACTGACTGAGTCTGCATAAGGAAATGAGAATACAAATACAGATGCATTTCCTAATGACAGAAATTTGCAACTCCAATTTCACTCAAAACAAAAAGGACAAGCAAATTGCTATTCTGGGTATCAGACAAACTCTGCTGGTTTGAACTTAGGTATATTTGGCTTTGAATAGTGAAATTGCAGTGGGTCTATCTTCCTATTGACCTGATTGACAGCTAGGGCCTGAGAGCACCAAGAACTGTGCTCTGTCTCTCAGCACACAAGCTAGGCTGCCTCTCCTCTGATTCTGGGGATCATCCTGGAGCTCCATAGGGTTGCAGCAAGAAGAACGTGCTAGCTTGGAACTCAGAACACTCCCTTTGATTCTCTTTTAATAAGGCTGACATGCCAGGAGCCCTGCTGCATCAGGCTTGAGATAGAGTTTAATGGTAAATGGTTCCATAAGCCTCACCCTATCTTTGTTTTTGTTTCCTTTTTTTCATGTGTCAGGCACTGTACTAAGTGCTGGGGTAGACACAATATGATAAGGTAGGACAGGGTCCCTGTCTCACACAGGGCTAGGAATCTTAATTCCCATTTTACAGGTGAGTTAACAGAGGCACAGAGAAGTTAAGTGACTTGCCCAAGATTACCCAGCAGACAAGTGATGGAGCCAGGATTAGAACCCAGGTTGTCTGACTTCCAGGCCCTTGCTCTTTCCACTATGCCACACTGCTTCTCACCATTTGTGAGATGCCTCCTCCCTTTTCCCCAAAACACTGCTTTAACATAGAGGATTTGGAATGGAAATTTGCCCCGTAGAAATCTTTCCTAAAAATGCATCTAGCCTTAGGCAAATGAGAACAATAGATCCCAGAAAAATCAACCATATGTTTCCTTGATCATTTGTATTCATTGCTTTTTATTTTATGTACTAGAGAATATATGAGAATTCATTGGGTAACAAATGAAATTGCATGGCACATGACAACCATTTATGTCATAAATCCAGGGAAAATGTGGTTTTGGATTGGCCTGTTCATCTGCACAGAAAATAAAAATTTCTAGTGGAAATCACTAATATTTGAAAGGCAAAGTGTAGATGGAAGTAGTGCAAAGAAATAAAGTTTTACTTTTGACTCCTGATAAACATATTAAACCAACCAATCAATGGTATTTATTGAGCATTAACTGTGTGCACAGCACTGTACCAAGAGTTTGGTGCAACAGTTAGTAGACACGTTCCCTGTCCACAAAGAGCTTACAGTCTAGGAGGACAACATTAAAGAAATCTTATTGTGTAAATTTTTCTTCATAAATAGATGTAAAAGTCACATCTTTAACATCAGAGTTTCTTCCTCTCTTCATTCAAAATCATTTTCCAAGTCAGATTGGTCTACAGGATATTTCTCTGTACTTTTTAGTTGATCTAAAGGTCTGCTTTTCCAGTCCATATTGAGAGATATTTGGAAAGAAAATTCTTAGGAAGAAAATCATACCAAGCACTAACCAAAATAGGAATATACAGCCATCACCACTTGGGGTCTGTTTCTGATGCTTAGCCCACTCAGGTTGGAGAACTCTTTAAACTTTGCTGTCACTAGAAAGTACATTTCAAAGGCATGTGATTTTTTTTCCACATAGGAAGATTTCTTCCCTAAAATATATTGAGCAGCTCCCCTTACTGCTTTGATCCTTCTACATTATAAAATGAATAGATGTTTCACTAGCTCAGTGACTATTCCCACTACCCTGACATGCACAGTGACCTTGCAGACCAGAACTACCGAGTGACACACCACTGCTACAGCCATTTCAACATTACAAAGTTCCCAATCTCCTTCTGTAAAAAGAAAAAAGGGTTTCCTTTTTTTACCTTGATTCATTCTGAAATTTCCATCTGAGCACCTGAACTCTTCTTACATAAAATTTTCAAACAATATCAGTTTGAGAACCTCCATTTTTGTCTGAATATGTCTCAATATTTTAACCTAACTCAAAAATCCAGAAATCTCCCTACGTGGCAACCCAAAATTGTCATTTGACTTCCTCATTTCAAATTATGTGAAAAAGATGATGAAAATATTTGCCAAGCAATGTCCTAAATGCCAGGGTAGATACCAAGTAATCAGGTCAAAAACAGTCCTTTTAAAATCTTTGAAATTTTGCTGCAACAGAAGGGCTCATGTGGTCCCGGTTAGAACCAGCCATTTCTTAGTACTTGCAGAGTGGCACATACAGACAGCCTAACTAGAAAACCAGCCTGCTGTCCCAGGCTTTGACTGATACAGCCCTCTTGGGGGATGCTATCACAGGAAGTACTGCAGAACTGCAGAACCCCAACTTAGCAAATGCTCTCAGTGACCTCAATCCTCACATAGACTCCTCTCAATGCCACAGCACTTTATATTAACATCTGTCTCCCCTTCTAGACTATAAGCTCAATGTGGACAGGGAATGTGCCTACCAACTCTGTTATATTGTTACATTGAATTTTCCCAAGCACTTAGTGTACTGCTCTGTATATAGTAAGCACTCAATAAATATGATTGATTCACTGGACCCTTACTTTTTGGTAGGACTCAGAGAAATTGGAGCATGCCCTCAGAGGGCTTTAGATTTTGGCAAAGTGCTAGCTTCATGATATAGAAGCTTCTTTTTGTGATGTCAATAGAGTTGATCTCTGTACAATTAAGGATCTTCTTGAGAATGAAAAGACATCACCATGATTTAGATGACTGATTTTTTTTCAATTTCCCCTTATGTCCAGTGGCCATTAACACACGTCCCTTTAATTTCCCCCATTTTATTTAATTTTATTGTAACTCAAAGGCTTTCTTTTCACATTTGTTTCTATGGCATTAAAATTACATTCTGATGTATTTTCTATTTTACCATCTATTCTCCCAGTAGTTTGTTCCTTTCTCTTCTGACATTCCCAGGATAAGAATGATCCACTCAGATTTCAGTTGTGGCCTCTAGGTAATGCTGTCCATTTTTAAAACTCTCTAAGTGCCAAGTTTCCTTTCATAATTTCCTGCAAAAGCCATGCATTTTGTATTGGCTATTTTACCCTGTCATATTCTTTTTCAGAGGCATCATACTCCCTTGTAAAAGAGTTCCACTTTCCATTTTATTAGCTAGTTATCCTAGAAACCTACAACAGATTATTTTGTGTGTTCAGTTTTACTCTCTGCCCATTTAAAAAACCTCATGCGTTGAATAGATAGTGTCATTACCTGGAACATAAATATATCATCTTCTTCAAATCAGTGGACAAAACAAGATGAAACAAACAAAAAACAATCACTTCTAAGCTTAAATAGTAATTTCCTCTCACTTTCTAGAAACACTTGCACCCACTCTTCCCACCCTCACACTCCAGACACCCTACATTCAGATTGCTCCTTCCCCTCTGCCTTCACAACATGCTCATGTGTTTCCCATGCTAAAAAGAATAAACCTTCTCTGGATCCCCCCTCACCCTCCAGCTAATTATTCTATTTTCTTGCTTCCTTTGTGGTCCAAACTACTCAAATGGGTTGTGTACACTCACTGTGTCCACTCTTCAATTTCCTACTGTGTCCTCCTCCAATTTCCTTCTTGACCACCTACTATCTACTTTCAACCCTCTTTGCGCCCCCTGAGACTGTACTCTCTAAGGTAACCAGTGATCTCTTCCCTGTCAAATCTAAAGAACTCTATCCTAATATTCGTCAACTTCTCAGCTGCCTTTGACAATTTGGCTCATTCTCTTCTGGAAAAACCTATTGTTTTTCCAATTGCACCTATTGTTGCTTTTTTTCTGACCCACTCTCTCTTGGTTTTCCTCATTACTTCCTAGCCAATCTTTCTCAGCCTCTTTCACTAACTCCTTCGTCTGATCCCCTCCCACTAAAGTAGGTGTCCTTAAAGGCTCTGTTCTAGGTCTGCTTCTTTTCCCAATTTATTCTCTTTCTTTTGGGAAAAATTACTGGCTCCAGTTTCAACATCACCTTTATGTAGATAACTACCAAATCTACCACTCTAGCCCTGATCTTTCTCCTCTGCAATCTACTCCTGCCTGCAGGACAGCTCTAACACATCAAGCTCAAAATATACATAATTGAACTTGTTTTCTCTCCCAGATCCTCTCTCCTCCACCTAATTTTCCCAACAAAGTGAACAACCCCACCATCTTCCCTGTCTCTCAAGCCCAAAACTTTGGCATTATCCTTGATTCCTCCCTCTTGGACCCCCATATTCAGTCTGTTGCTTCTTCCTTGACAACATCTTTCAGGCTTTTTCTCTTCCTCTCCATCTTAAAGGCAACTATGCTAGTCCATGCATGAGAACTAAACTCAAGCTTGAAGACTGTATTAGCCTTCTTGCTGATTTCTGTGCCTCCAGCCCATACTTCAGTCAGCTGTCCAGATCATTTTTCTAAAATATTTTTCTACAAGTTTCCCCATTCAATCAGTAGTATTTACTGAACATTTACCTTGTCCAAAGCATTGTACCAAACACTTGGGAGAGTACACTATAACAGAATTATCAGATAGGTTTCCCACCCACAGTGAGTTTACAGTCTAGACAAGGACATAGACTTTAATATATTCCTTCCCACTTCAAGCAGAAACTCCTCACCATCGAGATTTATAAGCTCCTTGAGCACAGGGATTGAATTCAATGTAATCCCCCAGTGCTTAGCACAAATTAGGTGCTCAATAAATAGCATTGATTTTAAGCATCTCACTAAAATGCAGGTGCCAAATACTACTGCCACCCATCAGTGCTACCATTTATTCATTCACTCATATCTACTGAGCACTTACTACATTCAAATCACTGTCCTAAGTGGTTGGGAGAATACAGTAAAACAACAGACACCTTCCCTGTCCACAACAAGCTCACAGTCTAGAGGCAGGGGCAGGGGTGGGGGGGTGGCGGTGGATAAGGGAGACATTGAGACAGGACTAAGCAGGCCAGCTTCAGCAGCAAAGGTGGAAGTGGGAATATTGTTTTATGCAGTTGCTGTGGAGAAGTCAGGCCTAGTGGATAGATCATGGAGGAAGGAGTCAGAAGGATCTGGATTTTAATGCTGCCTCTGCCATTTGTCTGTTTTGTGACCTTGGGCAAATCACTTAACTTCTCTGTGTCTCAGTTACCTCATCTGTAAAGTGGGGATTAAGACTGTGAGCCCCATATTAGACAGGGACTGTGTCCAACCTGACTAGTTTGTACCTACCCCAAAGCTTAGAATAGTGCTTGACACATAGTAAGCACTTATATATCATTATGTTATTACTATTGTAAAGTCCTTAAAACAAATAGGCTGGCAAAACAATAAGCCCAGTAATATAATTCAAGAAGGAAAACAAAAAATCAAATGATGAGTGATCAAAATAACAGCTTGCAAATCACGCTGAGAATACCCCTGCTCAAGAAAGTATATTTTGTTCTACCCTAAGTTAGCTCAAGAATGCTACAGATTCCTTAGCATTGGACTGGCCTTTGAGATCAGTTCTTGGGGGACAACAAAAGAAGAGAGTGGCAGCACAAGTGAGACTCTTCTACAAATACCCAAAGGAAATTAAATGGGCCGTTTTCTCGGCTTTAACATTTTATGGGGCAAGAGTCATATTTGTTTGACTCTGGTCAGTGACAAGGTAGAAGCTCATCCCTGAAAAGGGAGAACCAAATGGAAATATTTCGGGGTTTGTATAGGGATAATTGGAAACAAATAAATGATTGAACTAACCACATATACAGCAGCTCTGGATGGAATCTTCTAATGAACTATCTAAAGTTTCACATTCTGCTCCTTTTCTGTTTAGCATAACTTCCATCCCTGATTTGAAGCCCACGATGAGAGTTGCAAAACTACCTTATGGGTATTTTGAGATGTAGATCAAGATGTTATATCCAACTGCTGAACTGCATTGATTTCCTCACCCTAAGAAGTGGTATTTATTCTACCTCTATGGTTTCTCTGGTCAATGTAAAATTCATAATGCATGGAGAAATACTGGAAATGCAAAATGATTATCAGCTAGGGTGTCCAAATTTCCCACAGATTCTATAACCAGTCCCAACAAACTAAAATTGGGATTCAAAAAACTGGAGACAAAATAACATAACCTAACATCTGTCACAAATTTAACTTGGAATTTCCTGGTAGGTGATGTGTATTGCATTTGAACTGATATTTTCCTAGTTAATTCAGACATTGCCAACTTTAAAACATACTATGATGGTGAGCTAATAAAGCTGGAATGTCAGTTCTGGAGATTGTAACTTCCTAACACCTCCCCCCTCCAAAATAAAATCCAAAAAATGTGTAATGAAACAATCAAGTTTCTTCCTCACACTTCTCTGAGAATTGATTTACAAGAACCTTGGAAGAAGGCAATGAATTCAGTGTCTCCAACTCTTACCATATCCAATATTCTGGGGCTGTAAGTGATGAGCTGTTTGGTCAAAAATGTTCTAGGATTCCTACTTTTCACATTGAATAGCATTAACAGTACATAAACAATCCAGTAGGGTTCATATTTGCCAGAAAGTGGAAGTTGGGGTATTTCTATGGGAAAGTTCTGCCACGGAAGCAGCCCATGGTGTCTTTAGTCCATCTCAGCTGACCCAGCAACAACTGCCCCAACATCAGTTGAGCTGCATTTGTTCATAGTACCAAGCTCAATGCTTTAATTGGGTCAAAATCAGTTTTTCCTGATTCCCTATTGAATTCACTTATGCTATTACTTGTAAAATGAGAATCATGACACCAGAATTCCTTATGTGGATACTGAAAACATTTCTAAGTGTGAGAAGAGCCACCAAATCCCAAAACAAAACATTTTCATTTAATCCTTCTGTTTTCTTTTTCAAGGAAAGCTTATACTTTTTTTAGGTCTTAAATGAAAATATTTCAAGATTCTAGAGCCACAAGCCTTAGAATTTATATGTGAAACATTTACTAAACTTTAATAAATCTCTGTTTGGTACATAATGTTCCTATGGGAATTAGAATCAAGAAAGAGCTAATTATAGAAATTGAAGTTTACATATTTTTCAGCCCAATAAGTCTAAGATGCCAAACAAGACAAAAATATTTCAATAATACTCAGTAAAGCAGGAGTCTGTGAATAATATGAGTGAAGGAGCATTAAAAAAGGCCAATGTTTTGATATGAGATTTCCAATTAAATCCCATTGCTATAAGTAAACAAGGAGAAAAAGTTAGACTGTGCTGATTTTTTTTCTAGTAATCACTGAAGCCTTTATTATATTTTGAGATTGGTTCAGATGCTGTAAATATACTTAAGATTTTGGTAAGATCCCATTTTACAACTTCTAAATTCAGGGAAGGCAATTTTGATTCCAATCTCTCTCCATTTATCTACCAAGCAAACTTGATATCATCCATTTATTGCAATTCCAAGATCTGACACCCACAGGTACTCTAAATTTGCTCTTAGAATTGCATCCTTAAAATGCATCTTCTATCTGTACTTTGTTATTCCAACTCTGTCCCCTCATTCACCCTATTTCACCAGCCTAGAACTTCCCCCCACTGCAGATCTATCAATCATATTTACTGAGTGCATACTGTGTGCAGAGCACACAGTTTGGGCAAGTACAATAAAACAATATAACTGAGGTGGTAGATGGATTTCTTGCCCACAACAAGTTTACTGACAGACGAAAGTGGTCACCACTTTCAAAGTCCTCCTAAAATCCAGCATCCTACAGTATGCTTTCCCGGATTAGTTTCCAAAACCCAATGTCATAAAGACTTAGCAGGAAGTATGGAAAGAGCATACATCTTCAAATCAGAGGACCTACGTTCTAATCCCGACTCTGCCACTTGCCTGCAGGGTGACCTTGAGCAAACCTCTTAAATTCTACTTGCCTCAATTTTTTCACCTGTAAAATAGGGATTACGTAGCCATTCTCCCTCCCTTTTAAACCATGAGTCCTCTGTGGGACAAGAACTGTGTCCTTTCACCACTCTGTGACTCAGCATATTAGGCATAATAGTAC
The DNA here is from genome assembly GCF_004115215.2 of Ornithorhynchus anatinus. Lineage (NCBI taxonomy): Eukaryota > Metazoa > Chordata > Mammalia > Monotremata > Ornithorhynchidae > Ornithorhynchus > Ornithorhynchus anatinus. The sequence goes on along the minus strand of NC_041728.1, from coordinate 45,306,519 downwards.
CTGCTTCCTCCTACGTAATAGGAATGTTGAGAATAAAATAAAATAAATGATGTGAAAGGGCTTTGGAAAAATAAAGCACAACACAATAAATAAAGATGCATGAGAATTCTATTTGTGTTGTCTCAAATTGGCATCAAACACTTGACAGCATGAGAGGAAGAGAGATCACGAGTGAAATTTAAAATACATTTTAAAATGCAGAATCAAACACTTTGGAGAACCTTACTGGTACCTTGAATCATTTAAGATCATCTAATACCTTACATAGAGAAGCAGCAAGGCCCAGTGGAAAAAGCCCTGTCTTGGGAGTCAGGGGATCTGAGTTCTAATCTTGACTCTGTCACTCGCCTGCTGTGTGACCTCATTTAAGTGTATTTGAGTGAAAACCTTCAAGCATGAGGGTTGAAACTAAATATGTTCATAGGTTTGGACTTGCTTTGTACTTCCATATACAGAACACGCTTTTATTTCTCAAGTTACATTTTAAGTTACCTTAAATGACTTAGAAATTGTTCTTCCACCCAGCTATGTAGCTATTTCTTCTGTTTCAGTGTTTGATTTCCCTGAGAGCAGATTTCCCTTATATGAAAATCAGAGTGCTAGATTTTACCTGACAAGCTTACTAGTTTAAAAAGTGATTGAAAAAACATCACATTCTCTTTGCTTTTGATATAAAAATTACTTGGGAGAGAAACAAAAAACTAAGAGGTTTGATACCTAGAGCCAGAATAGTTGGGTGTCAGCATCAATCAATAAATAATATTTACTGAGCATCTACTGGGTGTGAGTACTGCACTAGGTTCTTGGGAGAATGCAACAGAATTAGAAGATAGGATCTGTGCCTCTCAAGGAGCTAACAGTCTAGTAGGGGAGAGAGACTTACAAAAACTAACAGTAGGAGGGAAAATGGAAAAAAAAGGATATGTGGATAATTAGGTCTTTAAATGGTCAAGTGTAGAAGTTGATATATACAGAAATGCTACTGGTGGTTGTGAGTGCATAAATTTTGGCATGTTTTGAGGGAAAATATGAACTCATGAAAAGAAAAATTAATTAGGAAAAAACTTCCAGTGGTGGTAGGCTTTCATAGGGGCTTTGAAGTTGGAGAGAGCTGTGCTATGGTGGATTCAAAGAGCAAGGGAGTTCTTAGCAGGAGGACGGGCATAAACAACAAGCTGAAAATAAGAGATGAAAATGTGACACTGTGAGTAGATTAGCTGGAGTGGAACAAAGAGTGCAAGCTGGGGTATGGTGGGAGAAGAAAATGGAAAAGTAAAAGGGAGAAAGTTGATGGAATGTGTTAAAGCTAATATGCAGGAGTTTCTGCTTCATACAGAGGTGAATGGGTAGCCAGTGGGAATTTTAGATGAGTGCACAGATGTGTGAGGACTATTTAAGGAAAAACATCTGGCCAGCAGAGTGAAGTATGGACTGGTGAGGAGAGAGATGGAGACAGGGAGACCAATGAGGCAGCTGATACTGTTGTCTGTGACCAGCACCTGCAATAGGGTGGTGGTCATTTGGATGGGGAGGAAGAGGCAGATCTGAGAGATGTTGAAGAGAAATAAACAACTAGATTTAGCAACAAGCTGGATATGAAAGCTAAGAGACACAAAAGACTCGAGGATAATATGAAGGTTGTGGGCTTCAGAGTTAGTCAAGGGAACATATCTGCCAACTCTATTGTATTGTACTCTCCCAATCACTTAGTACAGTGCTCCTCACATAGTATGAACACAATAAATACCATTGATTAATTGATAGGGAGGGTGGTCAAACTTGATGGGAAATTTACAAGAAGTAATGGATTTGGATGGGAAGAAGAGTTCAGTTTCAGACACACTAAGCTTTAAAAAGTTGTGGCACATACATGCTGAGCTGTCCTGGAAGGAAGGGGAAATGAGAGATTGCTAAGGTGTTAGTAGCTAGCTAGTGAAGTAGACTTGGGATTTATTCGCATAAAGCTGGCAGCTAAAACCACTAAGGTGGATAAACTCCCTGACAAAATGAGTGTAAAGTGAGAACAGAAGAGGGTCCAGAGAAGAGTTGGGATAATTTCAAGGTAATTGGGCTGGACACAGTCCCTGTCCCATAAAGGGCTAACGTATAAGGTTTCAACGTCTACTTTGTTAGTACTATTAACTTAAATAGGAGGAACCTGGAACAATAATAATGATAATTGTGGTATTTAAGCCCTTACTATGCACCAAGAACTGTACTAAGGGCTGAGGTAGATACAAAATAACTGGGCTGAACACAGACCCTATCCCACATACGGTTTACAGTCTTAACCCCCATTTTACAGATGAGGTAACTGAGGCATAGAGGAGTGAAGTGACTTGCCCAAGGTCACACAGCAGGTAAGTGGCAGATCAGGATTAGAACCTAGGTCCTTCTGATTCCCAGGTCCGTATTCTATCCACTAGCCACGTTGCTTCTCATAATAACATAGCAAAGCAACAAAAACTAGCTTCCACTGAACTTTCTTTTGTATCAGGAATGATTTGAGAATAAGAAAATAAAGGGAATTGAAGACCTGGTATATCAAATCTATTGCCTTCCCCTTAATTAAAGAAGGATTAGTCCCTTCTGAATGGTTTGTAATGTTCAGTATAATATTAATAGCTCAGGGAATGAAGTTTCCACCACTTTCCTTAGAGGATTAACCCATCAAATAATCAATCCCTATGTCAAATTTGCTCCTGATACAGATCTTCATTAGGGTTTCCTAGCTTATTTAAATGAGTTTATGAACATATTAATAATGCCTACATTTGCCCAGGGATACATTTTTTAAAAAAATGAATCCAATATCCCACAATTCACCTACTAGTATGTATGGTTGAGTCTCTTCCCTGAAAACCTTACAGAGGATCTAAACCATGTAAGCAAGTTTCACTTATTAATGTTTAGATCTTAGGTTCCAGTTTTATCTGGGACTCAAAAGCACAGCTTAATAATAATGTTGGTATTTGTTAAGCGCTTACTATGTGCAGAGCACTGTTCTAAGTGCTGGGGGAGATACAGGGGAATCAGGTTGTCCCACGTGAGGCTCACAGTTAATCCCCATTTTACAGATGAGGTAACTGAGGCACAGAGAAGTGAAGTGACTTGCCCACAGTCACACAGCTGACAAGTGGCAGAGGAGGGAGTCGAACTCATGACCTCTGACTCCGAAGCCCAGGCTCTTTCCACTGAGCCACGCTGCTTACTGACAGTGCACAAAAGTCTTCATGTGCATCCACAAAGACAGCATTTTTCAGATTAAAACCTTGACAATCAGTCCTGCAGCAGCCCACCTTTGGTTTTAAAAATCAAAGAACATCTGCCCATTTAAATCATAACTCTGATACCAATACACAGTATTGCCCATTAGGCAACTCAGTGGAATATTCAGCATGATGTTTTCAAATAACATTAGCTATTAAACCATTCTTCTCCCCTATATAAAGTGATTCTATCTCCACTGCACAATAATGGCAACATGTTTTTAGATCAGTAGGGTTCATTGAATTTGGAAAAAATAAAACTATTGTATGTTCAGGAAGAAACATTCAGATGGATTATGTTTGTATCTGGTAAATAATAAGGGGCAAAGTGAACCCTGAATGCTCATATTTAGGGTCAATGAACCTAATGATTATTTTACTACTTTCTATGTGTTTTCAGGCATTCAATATCCTGGCAGCCTTGTTGACCAGTAAAGATCATAATAAAAAATGACTGTGTTATGTGGTAAAGAGAGAAAGTATCCTTTTTGGTATAGTGCCATTTTTCATTACCATTTCTGGGAATTCCAGAGTATCTGTTAAATGATATGAGGTTGATTTTATCTTAACCTGGCCTAGCTAAAATCTCTATCTGTGCACACAGTAAGCACTCAATAAATACCATTGATTGAGTGATCTCTGTGTGTCTGTGTGTGTACGTGCATTCACACGTGCATGTGTGCCTTCGAGGAGAGTCCTTAGGTAATTATTTAGGAAATTACCAAGCACCATAACAATAATAAAAATAACCATTTGCTGAAACAGCCAAATATTTTTGAGTATTAACTTTTGTCACAGAATAAGTACAATAAAATCAGATCTATTCAAAACTCTGCTGCACTCCACTGGGGATGGGGAAGGAATCTGAAAAGACAATTTCATCTCTGATATAACAATGATTATAATTGGGGAGTTTGTTAAGCACTTACTAAGCTCTGGGGTAGATACAACAAAATCCCTGTTCCCACATAGGGTTCACAATCTAAGGGAGAGGGAGAACAGGTATGTCATTCCCCATTTTATAGCTGAAGAAACTGAGAAATGAAGTGACTTGCCTAAGGACATACAGTAAGCAAGTGGCAGAGCCAGCATTAGAAACCACATCCCCTGACTCCCAGGTCCGTGCTCTTTCCACTAGGCCACGCTGCTGCTCAAGAAGACACCATTCTGGACAGGCTCTCGGCCATCAAGGGTCTATCCCCACCTTTCCCCACCTTATCTAAACCTTATCATCTTTAATGTTTTCACAATAATGAGCTATATATTCTTGAATAGAGAAAGGTGTTGATTAATGTCTCAGGGCAGCATACTAGCTATCCTAGTCTCCTTAGTTACTGCAGGAGTCAAAATTGCTTCCAAGTCTATGGATATAAAATGCTCATTTATGCCAGAATCCATGTTACCACTAAGAGTTTTGGATAGAATGCAAGGACAGAAAGAGAGTCGGTTCTTCCAACAACATGCATCTGTTTCAGTACAGCTGAACGTAGCAGCAGCAGGAGTTTCAGCATGGTTCATGTGGTCAGAAAGAGGATTAGCCATACAAAATGGGTTTTCCTCAAATTAGGGATCACCCTAGATACCATTCCCACCTCACTGGAGATCTGGATGCTATCAATCAATGATTTTTTTGGAGGTTTACTGTGTGCAGAGCACTGTATTGAACACTTGGGTGAGTACAATAGAGTTGAGATCTTTAAAAAACATACTATAAATTAGTCAGCTACATTAATGTTACATTAGATTGTAAGCTCAGTGAGAGCAGGAAACATGTCTTCTGTGTTGTACTGCACTCTACCAAGAGCTTAGTACCATGCTTTGCACACAGTAAGCACGCAATAAAAACTATTGATTGACTGATAGAGTTGGTAGACACAATCGCTGCCCTTAAGGAGTTTAGTGGTTAGTTGTTCCCTGAGCTTCAAATCTACTGGGCCATAGGCCAGTAAAAAACCAAAGCCACATTGCAATTCCCCAAGTTTATGGTTAGTAGTGTTCTCCAGTGGCTGTTTCAGAAAGACTCTGACAAAGATCTATCATCATGCCGGTAATGGAGAGCAGTGAAATTCCACTATAATTTCTGCAGTCAGCTTTCTTTTCATTTTGACATATTCTAGCATGCTTCATATGTCAACAAACTGAAAAGTAATTGAAATTAACTTTTACCTTCCTTTAAACATGTTTTCTTGCTTTTCCTTTGCTTATTGTTGTGGGGTGAGAGAGGAGTATATCTGATATAAGCAGTGGTTTACAAAATCTTGTCTGATGAAAATGTCCCTGATGCTCTCTGGCATGAATCACTTGCATTTTAAATTGTTTTGGGGGCTCAAGAAACACTTTCTGTGTTTCCACAGTACAAAGGGGAATGTTTTGAGAGGATCAATTTTTAAAAACATAATATAATTAATTATATTGCAAAAAATGAAAATTTCCTTATTCCTTAAGTTTTTTCCCCATGTAAATATGATGGTGTTGGCTGGCACTCTATTTTAGAGGGAAAATTTTCAATACCTGTATTTACTTATATGATTGCCCCACATTTTTACATAATTTTGATAATATTAAAGCAGGGGTAGGGCTACTATATGGGTCAAAATTGAATTAAGTCTAGCGATAAGGGAACAGGAAAAAAAAGAAAAAGGAGGAGGAAAGGGAGGGAGGACCAAAAGGGTAGTAAGAAGGCTTTGTCTCTAGTCAATCAGTGGCATTTACTGAGTATTTACTGTGTGCAGAGCACTGTACTATGTGCTTGAGAGAGTACATACAACAGAGTTGGTAGACGCTTTCCTGACCTCAAGAAGCTAATATTCTAGGAGTCTCTAACTTTCATTTATTCATTTATATTTATTGAGCATTTATTGTGTGCATAGCACTGTACTAAGCACTTGGGAGATTATGATACAATAATAAATGGATGCATTCTCTGCCCACAATCAGTTTACAATCTAGATGTGGGGAGACAGACATCCACACAAATCAATAAGTTACAGGTATGTACATAAGTGTCTTGGCTCTGGGAAGGGGGAAAGACCAAAGGGAGCAGGTCAGGGAGATGCAGAAGGGAGTGAGAGATAAGGAAAGATGGGGCTTAGTCAGGGAAGATGTCATAAAGAAGATGTGCCTTCAATAAGGCTTTGAAGGTGGTGACAGTAATTGTTTGTCAGATTTAACAAGAGAGGGTGCTCCAGGCCAGAGATACGATTTGGGCTAGGGGTTTGCAGTGAGGTAGGTGAGATAGAGGCATAGTGAGAAGGTTAGCACTAGCAGAACAAAGTGTGCAGGCTGGGTTGTAGTAGGAGAGTACCAAAGTGAGGTTAAAGGGTGCAAGGTGACTAAGTGCTTTAAATCCAATGGTGAGGAGTTTTTGTTTGATGCAAATGTGGATGGGCAACCACCAGAGGTTCTTGAGGAGTGGGGAAACATGGCCTGAACATTTTTGTAGGAAAGTGATCCAGGCAGCAGAGTGAAGTATGAACTGGAGTTGGGAGACACAGGAGGCTGAGAGGTCAACAAGGAGGCTGATGCAGTAATCCAGGTGGGTTAGGATGAGTGATTGTACTAATGTGGTAGCAGTTTGGATGGAGAGGAAAGGGCAGATTTTAGCTATGTTGTGAAGGTGCGAACCTACAGGATTTAGTGATGGATTTAATATGTGAGTTGAATGACAGAGAGGAGTCATGGATAATGCTAAGGTTAAAGTCATGTGAGACAGGAAGGGTGGTGGTCCAACTACAGTGATGGGAAAGTTGGCAGGATGACAAGGTTACGTTGGGAAGATAAGGAGCTCTGTTTTGGACATGCAAAGTTTGGGGTGATGGAAGGACATCCATGTAGAGATGTCTTGAAGGCAGGAGGAGATGCAGGACTGGAGAGAGGGAGAGAGATCAGGGCTGGAGATGTAGATGTAACTTCTATTGCACTCTCCCAATTGCTGTACAAAATAATCCCCTTTTTTTTAGTGGTAGTTGTTAAGCACTTTCTATGTGTCAGGTGACTGTACTAAACCCTAGAGTAGATACAAGCTTATCAGGTTGGACACAGTCCCTGTCCCACATGGTGCTCACAATCTTAATCCCCATTTTACAGATAACATTTTAAAGAAACTGAGGCACAGAGAAGTAAGTGAATTGCCCAAGGTCACTCAACAAATGAATGGCAGAGGTGGGTTTAGAAGCCAGGTCCTTCTGATTCCTGAGCCTGTAATCTATCTATTAGGCCATGCTGTTTCTCAGCATTAACCCCTCTGCCTATTTTCTCTTGTTCCCCAGAGCTCACAGGTATCAATTAAGGAATTCTCCACGGCCATCTCTGCTTCGGCATTATCGTGTTCTGACTGTTCTCCCCCATCCAGCGCCTGTATACTCTTATTTTTGCTTTCAATTATGTGGTACCAAAAATCATTTTATATTTCCTCTTCAAACATCGGGGTGGGGTAACTATTTTGTGGAGGTAATTCTGTTTGTCAACGTGTGGGTACACACACACACACACAGACACACACACAGACACACACACACACCTGTGTGGGCCACCCCCCACCCCCACCCCAGGACCATTGAGATTGAAAAAAAGAAGAGGGCATTTGACTAAATGTGGCTTTTTGTGCTAAGTCCCTGAGGGCAATGGTGATTACTTCTTTTGATTTGTAACTGGTCTCCCAGTCTCACTCATACCAGCCTCGCTCACCCCAGGTCTCGGACAAGGTTCAGGCATTCCAAAATGGGTCTGAAAAAGAACGCAAACGGTGGCTTTCTTGTCCATTAACGCAGAAGACTGCCCCATTCTTTCATAAACTCCCTGTCCCCTTTTCAACCTGCACTCAAAATAAAAAGTTAGCCCTTATGTATGTAGTTGTTTGAATCTCTAATGAACTTTTAAAACAAAGCATACAATTGCAAAGGCATTTGTACGTGCATATGTTGGCCCTAAGGATTTCAGCCTCTTTAGCTTTAGGTAACACCTAGTATATTGGAGGCATTTAGCAAATGTTAAAATGACAGTTATGAAGGTTTTTCTTTGTTTATTCTGTATTGTACATTTTACAAGTAAATGAATTTTCATATGAGTTGTATTCGTATTGACTGTTTTAAAACATGAGAAACCCAAGTGTTTATTAGACAAGTGGTAACTTAGTTTGCAATTAGCACATTGGCACCATTAAAATCTTCCTAAAGAAGAAGGCAGAGAATGTGTCTTCTAATTCTATTTTATTGTACTTTCCCAGGAGCTTATATACTGCTCTGCACATAGTGAGCACTCAATAAATACCACTAACTGACTAAGGAAGAGAAAAGCAGATACGTAAGAGATGGGAAAAAGAGGTGTTAGTGTTTCAAAGGGTACTATTCCATTGATGTTTAGGCAGAGAGTAGGAGAAATGTACTGTTTATCCTTCTTTGGAGTTTTTGGTTTTAGCTGCACTATCTTAAAAAAAGGAATACTATTTCCTTATTACTTTCAATCTATTTCATGCTTACACATTATTCTCCCTAGTAACTGTTGAAAGGTCGGTAATTTTCAGTTCCTTCAGAGACACCCCGGGGGATTCTGAGTCTATAGCTGAATGCATAGAGACTAGGGACCTGTTCTGACCAAAGACAACAGTCTAAACAGGAAGACTGCACCTGATGGTGCCAATCTTTAGGGCAAAGAGGAGCAGAGTGCATGATGGGAGGAGGCAGAGCTAGGGCTGCCAAATGACAGAGGGTGGAGCCAGGCAGAAATGCATCTGCTAGCATGTTCCAATCAGCATTAGGTTCTTTGTCTCTCAAATGCAGAAGATAAAATGCAGCACCAACGATACAGTTGTTTTTTGTGCTCAGTGAGGACAGGATAGGATTGAGGGAAAGGAATTCCCATAAAACAAAATAAAATGGGAGCAGGGATTGGAAAGTATGTGGTTTTTAAAAAATGAGAAAGAAGAGCAATTTGCAAGTTGCAATCAGTAGAGAGGTGTCTCACCTTGTATACCTCAATGCCCATACTCCCCCTCCCTTCTGTGTCACCCTAGCACTTGGATCTCTACCCTTTAGGTACTTGACATTCATCCCATCCTCAGCCCCACAGCACTTAGGTACATTATCCATAATTTTTAATGACTTTCTCTCCCCCTAGACTGTAAGCTCCTTGGGGTTGCCTCCGCTGCACTGTACTCTCCCAAGCACTTAATACAGGGCTCTGCACACAGTAAGCTCTCAATAAATACCACTGATTAATTGAACAGCAACATTGGGAAGGTCTTGATGGAACCAGTCAGTGAGTGGTATTTGTTGACCATTTACTACATGCAGAATACTGTAATAAGCTCTTGGGAGCCTAAAAAAATAAGTCAAAGGCATAGTCCCTGTCATCAGGAGATGACAATTCAATGGTGGAGGTAGAAAGACACAAACTAGAATGGTGAGCTAAGTAGCATAGAAACATGTGTATAGATAACCTTAGGAATGAGAATGGATGATGGAATATCCTATTAGGAACTACAGACAAGCCTCAATCTTCACAAGTCAGGACCTGAACAGAGAAATCGTAGTGTTATTCACCTGAACAGCATTCATTTATTCATTCAACCATACTTACTGAGCACTTACCATGTGCAGACCAATGTATTAGGCGCGTGGGAAAGTACATTATAACAATCAGATGCATTCCCTTCCCGCAACAAGCTTACATTACTACTCACACTCTCTCACTCTCACCAGTCATGTTCCTGCTGAGGCAATCAATCAGTCGATGATATTTACTGAGCCTTAGTGTGTGCAGAACACTGCAGTAAGTGTCTGAGTAATGAGGGCAACAAGCAAGTGGGTGGACAGAGGTGCAGTACATCATCAAGTACACACAAAGGCTTATGTGCAGAAGTCATTTACAGCTGAAATGAGCACAGTGTCCATGAAGCAGCAGTTGATAGGCACTGTGGCCTGTGCCAATGAAAGCCAACAACTGTTGTTCAGGACTCCAGCTGGGCCTGTCTATAATAATAATAATGCTTACTATGTGCAGAGCACTGTTCTAAGTGCTGGGGGAGATACAGGGTCATCAGGTTGTCCCACGTGAGGCTCACAGTCTTCATCCCCATTTTACAGATGAGGTACCTGAGGCACAGAGAAGTGAAGTGACTTGCCCACAGTCACGCAGATGACAAGTGGCAGAGCCGGGATTCAAACCCATGACCTCCGACTCCCAAGCCCAGGCTCTTTCCACTGAGCCACGCTGCTTCTCTATCTTGCCCTAAGTGGTTTATCAGTCGAAAATCTCAGCCACTGATGACAGAGCCCCAGGAGACAAATCCAAGACCAGAATCTACATCTCCTGATTCTCAGAGCAACATGCTTTCCACTGAACAATTGTACATTTAGGAATACATAGCTGCTAATAGTAACCAAAATATTCAGAAGTTCTGAAAAGTGTAAATACAACCATGGATAAAGCAAATGGGAGCAGAGGGGCAATCAAGGAAAGCTTCCTCTTCCTTCTAGGAGAGCTTTGAAGCTGCAGAGAGGTGTGATCTGGTCAGATTGGAAGGGGAAGGATGGGAATAGTCAGTGTCTTAAATGTGGGAGAGTGAAGAGTGGACTGCAGCTCAAAGGCATGCTTGAGAGAAAAGAAGGGTGTATGTAGTAGGTGAAGAGACCTGATTTGAAAGATGGAACCTTGAATTCAATGGTCAGGACTTTCTGCTTAATGCAGTTGGAAGCTTTTGAGGAGAGGAAAAATAAATGTCAATTAATGTTTGAAGACTATCTAGTCTACAGAGTGTAGTAGAAACTGAAGGCGGGAGAGGTTGAAAGGAGGAAACCAATGGAGCTGTTTGTACAGTAGTCTAGACATGAAATGATTTGCATTTGAACCTAACTGGTGGCTGTTTGGGTGGAGAGGAAGAAGTGGGCCTGGATAATACTGCAGAGGAAAAGAACTGGCAGGAATTAGCACCTGCCTGAATGTAGAGCTAAACGATACCAAGGAGTTGAGGATGGCACCAAGGTTGTTTGCTGTACTTGCGTTATTTCTTGCCTTGTGGTCTTATCACCATTTGTCTCACATCCCTGCTTTCATAATGTGAACCTCCTATATTCCTGAAAGTTTTCCCCAGTGCTTAGTATAGTGGCTAATCTGAAAATCAGGCAATGGTCTTTATTGAATGCTTCCTGTGTACAGAGCACTGTGCTAAACATTTAGGGCAGTACAATAAACATTCCCTGCCCACAAGGAGTTTACAGTCCAATCTTTCCTCAATAACTATTATTACAATCAGTATCCTGTCACTGCTTTCCCTGTAAGCATGGCAAAGGATTCACCAGAAATGTCAGACCCCTCTGTGTTATTTCTTAGTTGCAGTCCTTGTGGGAGGAAGAACAGCACTTTCCTATGTCAAACTCTTGCCATGAATGTTCCTACAATGTGTTTTCTTGTTCCCTTTTACAGTATTTCTAGTACAAAATATTCTCAACTACCTTTGCATTCTTGACCTTGCCATTCTGTAATATTGTTTCACCCATATTTTTTTTTCCTTTTTATCATGACCTTTTCATTTTCAGCCTTCTAAAACCACCTGTCACAAACATAATCATATTTCATTATTTTCCCTTTGCTCTGGGATTGTGCTTTTTTCATTTGTCTTTCTTGAACATTAGGTCCTCCAGAAACCTTCAGATAATCTGAATGTGTTTCCTCTAATTTTTAAGTCCATTATGCCTACTCATTCCCTTGTCCTTTCTAAGTCTTTCTTTCCCATTTTTTTAAATCTTATTATTTCTGGTCTTTCCCTTTATATTCCTAGTCTGGTGAACTCAATTATTTTGTGATCAATGGCACTTAAATTACTTACAGCTTTTAGTATCTGATTCAAAATAGCTCTGATCCTTAGTTCCTTGTCTCTCCTTTGTAATGAAATGTTATCTTAGTTGGAACTTGAGATCACATTTGCTGCTTTCATTTGTTTGAACGTGGTTTCCAAGAGATACCTATATACTATTTCTTTTGCTCTGACGGTCTTAATGTACCATATCTACCTTAGTCTCAATTCAGTTACTTCAACTGTAAAATGGGGATTAAGACTGTGAGCCCGATATGGGACATGGGCTGTGTCCAGTATTGGCTTGTCTCTACCCCAGCACTTAGTACAGTCTCTGGCATATAGTATGTGCTTAACAAGTGCCAAAAAAAAAGAATAATCAGGGGTCTCCCAGACTGCAGCACTGCATGTTCTCCACATTGTTTGCTCTCTGAATCATAAAATATGTATTAAATACTTAATTCATGTCAAAGCACTGGGGTAAATACAAGATTATCAAATCAAACATAGACTCTTTCCCCAAGGGGCTCACAATTTAAAAGGTAGGGAATGTAGGCTTATCACATTTTAGAGATGAAGGCACTATGGTGCAAAGAAATTAATTTGCCTAGAGTTACACAGCAGGCCAATGGCAGAGCTGGGGCTGGAATCTGGTTTTCCCCATTCCCAGTTTGTCACTGACTATGTTATGAATCACTATTCTAAACCCTGGCATAGATTCAAAATAAACACCTCAGAGAGCCCCCATTTCATTAGGGCAATCCATGAGGTAGGGAGAGCAGGTGTTTAATCCCCATTACACAGATGAGGACACCGAGGCACAAAGTTAAATAACTTGTCTAAGGTTACCCAACAGACCAGTGGCTAAACTGCGATTAGAACCTAGTTCTCCTGACTGCTAATCCCGTGCTAGACCTTGTTCCACTAGACCACAATGCCTCCCAATTTAAACTTGTAAAAAAGTGTCAGTTAGGAGTACTTAGTATCTCTAGAAAAGTGGATCTCCAAAATATTTATTGAGCACTTACTGTGTGCAGAGCACTGTACTCAGTGCTTGGGAGACTACATTATAGCAGAGGTGATAGACATAATCCTTGCTCACCAGGAGTTTACAGTCTAGATGGGGAGACAGAAATTACATAAATTATGGATATGTTCATAAGCACTGTGGGGCTGAGGTGGGGTGAATATCAAGGGCTTAAAGGGTACAAAATCCAAATGCCAGGGTGTTGCAGAGTGAAAGCATGTTGGAGAAATTGAGGGCTTGGTCAGGGAAGGCTTCTTGGAGGAGATTAGCTTTGAATAATGCTTTGAAGGTGAAGAGAGTGATAGTGTGTCATATATGAAGGGAGAGGGAGTGCCAGGCCAGAGGGAGGTGTGGAAAAGGGTTAGATTCCCTCTTCTGAGCTACCATAGGCAAATACCCCGTGACTGGGTGTCAAGATGCCCTGGCCCTGGAGGGCAAGACTCTGGGAGGAGGGAAAATCTTGACAGGGGAAGGTCTTTCTCTTCTGACTTTGCCCAGGCAGGCTCTTCTTGTTAGAGGCCACTGTCAGAAGAATGTTACCCACCTTCGTAACAGCATGCAACCCTAAACACTTAATGAAAATGCATAATTGTGAATTGAGTATATGTTGCTGATGATTGTGCAGCACATTGTACTTGTTCTCATGGGAATCTAAACCCTGTCCTCAAGGAGTTAATAATCTAATGGAAGAGATAGGCAGACACAATGAAAACTTGAAGAGGTAATGAATGGAAAAACAGATAAAGGAGTAACAAGGAAAGTAAATGAAAATGAGTAAATGAATGCATAAGAAGAATACATAAACCATCTAACAAGTGCTAAGGTGGTTGATGCAGTAACCTGATCAGGGAGATAGGGACTAGTTAAAAAAGGCCTCCTGGAGGAAGTATTTTTGGTTGTTTATTTTTAGGAGGCTCTTGAGAGTGGGAAAGAACAGAGTTAGCTGATTTGTCAGGGAGAGAAAGGGAGATCTCCATGACATAATAATAATGATACTTGTTAGTGAGCACTTGCTATGTACCAAGCACTGTTCTAAGCACTGAGGCAGATACAAGTTTATCAGGTTGGACACAGTCCCTATCCCACATGGGGCTCACACTCTGATCCCCATTTTTCAGATGAGGTAACATACACAGTGAAGTTAAGCAGCATGTGTGTGTGTGTGTGCACGCGCTCACCACTCTACAAGGGGTGAGTAGAAATACAGTCATAGAAAAAGATGCTAAGTATAACAAACTCTTATAAGGAGGAAGTAAAGGACACTAAATCACTTTTTAAAGGGAAAACGAACCATCACCTAGCTCAGATTCACACTGAAAATGGTGATTAAGTGCTATGCTTACCTTCATTAAAGAAAGCCTTTAGGAAATCTGTCAGACTGATTCAAAATGCCTTTCCATTTTAATCTGACATGTTGCATGGAGCTAGGGAAAAGCTTTCAATCTCAAAGGGGAGCTGATGTAGAATAATTTAGTTTCCGTTTACATTACTGAGGCAATATTTGGGGATCAAAACGTCACCTTCCAGGAGCATCATGTGTTGCCAACAACTGCCTCTTTACAGGGGTTCCTATAAGAGAAACCCTACCACTCCCCTTAAAAAAAAGTGAAAGACACCAACCATTGCACCCACTCCCAATCCAAGAACAAGATGACACATCAAGAGGTCCACAAGATTACAGTTTACTGGCTCGCCTATACACTGGTTTCGGGACAAACAGACTCCAGCCCGCAGCGCTAAAACCATTGGCCCCTAGACCCCTTTTATGCCTCCAACTCTCTTTGCCCTTCCCTGGTTCTGCCCTGAATGTTGGTCTCCTTGTGTGACATGTCAGTCTGGGTGGTCTGGGGTTTTCCTGAAGTGTGTCTACTGGTTAAGAGTTTCACCCAGTTCTACTGGTTAAGAGTCTTACCCAGTTCTTGTAAAAGGGTCATGTTCAGTCTGCTAGCATGATCTAGGGCTGATTGCCAGGGGAATGTTTTCCTTCCCCTTTGATATTGCCAATATCAAGAGTACTCCTGAGAGTGATGAATAATTCTTTGTTGTAGCCCGACAACAATGTCCCTGATCCCATCCTCCTTTGGTGTTCTATTTACTATCATATGGCTCCTGGTACCTGCCTTTTTGTGTTACTGCCAGGAGCTGCCTGTCCCAGCCCGTTCTCCATCTCCTTTTAGTATTCCCCATATGTACAGATTGAGTCGCCAGGCACCAGCATAGGACCTGAATCCCTAGTCTCTGTAACACCATGAATTCTAGGCAATGATCTTGAGCTCACTGATTTTTCAGGAAATAATGACCCCAAGCCTTAGCCAGAGGAGCATAGCATCACAACCCCGGGAGTTACCCAAGAGCCACACATCCTCTCCTTCAGTGATTAGCATAGGCAGTGTGTCTGCTTCAGACATTGATATGTATGCTGATCTAGGAGTCCAGTAAGTCCTCTCACCCTCCCTGGACAGCAGAGCAGCCTTCAGGTAGCACATGAGGAGAGTGACTGCCTCATCGTGCTCTGGTGGCAAGATCATGGGCTTGGGAGTCAGGACATGGGTTCTAATCCTGGCTCTGCCATTTGTCTGCTGTGTGACCTTGGGCAAGTCACTTAACTTCTCTGTGCCTCAGTTACCTCATCTATAAAATGGGGATTAACAACTCTGAGCCCCATGTGGGACAACTTGATTACCTTGTATCTAACCCAGTACATAGTAAGCACTTAACAAATACATAATTATTATAGGGACAGTAGCACAGGATTCTCAAAGATGGCAGCCTGAGCAGGACCTTGTAGTATTTATTGAGTGCTTGGTGTGGGCAGAGCATTGTATTAAGCTTAATAATACTCTATTCTCTAATACTCTATACTCTATTTTTTTTAGAGTTGGTAGACATGACCTCTGCCCTCAAGGATCTTATAGTCTGATGTGTGCACCATTTGAAGATGCAAAATCAGAGGGGGAGGGGCAAGGCTGACTTTGGAGCATGCGAGGGTCAAGTGAGCACTCTTGGCAATGGTGGCAGTGAGAGGCCCACCATCCCTAAGCTCACTTCCACTGGGCCAGGGCCCCCACCTCAGCCCCAGCAGTTGATTTCACAGCCTAGTGAGATTCCAGTGCCAATGGTACCCAGCCAAGCCCAGCCCTCTGTCCTGACTGGACATGCTCTCCCTGGCTGCCAGAAACATGCTTGACTGGTGGCTTTGTATTGATGCCACTTTGCTTTCTCTGAGTTTCACTCACACTGAGCTCCTCCTGCCTCCCTGTCCTTTCCACAAACCCCAGCTCCCTTGTTTCCCCTGCCCCAGGCAGCGGGAGCCCTATCACGACCTAAAATGTCATGGGTTCTAGTTCTGACTCTGCCACTCATCTGCTGTGTGACCTTGGGCAAATCACTTTACTTCTCTATGCCTCAATAACCCCATCTGTACAATAGGATTGAAACAGAGTCCCACGAGGGACTCCCGATTTGCTTATATACACACCACTGCTTAATAGAGTGCCTGGCACACACCATAGTTAAATACTCTATTAGAGGGGCCAGACCCTGCTGGCTCAGATAGGAGGCCAGGAGGTTCTGGCAGCTTCGGGAACGGTCCCCAGTGGGAAAGGGGCTTAGTTTCTGCTGCGGAGGGATAACTGCAGGGAGTGTCCCGACTGCTCAGGCTGACCTGAATTCACCTCCCTGGAGCCCACCATCTTGGTCAGTCCTTCCCCCCCCCACCGTGCTCCCTGGCTTTCCTGACCCCAATTTGCGCTTCAGAATTTAGTGTGGGCAGCTGTCTCCTGCTCTCAGAGGAGAGGAGTTGCCTGCTGAAGGAAATCCAAGGGGTTAAGTAACAAGAGGAGTTGCAGGGATGACAAGACACAGGGCAATCTAAATGATGTCATTTGTCTGCAGCATGATGTAAGGCTGACGGGCAATCATCTGGCATGACCTGGGGGCCTGATCCCTGGGTCAGTTCAGGAAATCACAGGTACCTGGTTCTGGCTAGGAACAATCAATGAATGGTACTTATTCATTCATTCATTTAATTGTATTTATTGAGCGCTTACTGTGTGCAGACCACTGTATTAAGCACTTGGGAAAGTAAGACAATAAACAGTCGGATTCTCTGCCCACAATGTATTTACTGTGTAGAGGCAGGGAGGCAAACATCAATACAAATAAATAAAATTACAGATATGTACATAAATGCTGTGGGGCTGGGAGGGGGGAAGAGCAAAGGTAACAAGTTAGAGTGACACAGAAGGGAGTGGGAGAAGAGGACGGGGAAACCTAGTCTGGGAAGGCCTCTTGGAGAAGATGTGCCTTCAATAAGATTTTGAATGAGGAGAGAGTAATTGTACATCGGATTTAAGAAGAGAGGGCTTTACTGGCCAGAGGTAGGATATGGGCTAGGGGTCGGCAATGAGACAGGCAAGATTGAGGCACAGTGAGAAGGTTAGCACTAGAAGAGTGAAGTGTGTAGGCTGGGTTATAGAAGGAGAGAAGCGAGGTGAGGTAGGAAGGGGTAAGGTGATGGAGTACTTTAAAGCCAATGGTGAAGAGTTTTAGTTTGATTCAGAAATACTGAGATCTCACTGTGTGTATAGCATTGTTCTAAGTGCTTGTATAGCATTGTTCTAAGTGCTTGGAAGAGTACAATACAGCGGAGTTGGTGTGGAAATATTCACATAACACAAGGAAGTTACAGTCTAAGATTTGGATTGTCTTCGAGGTGCCCCCTGCCTGAAGAAATGCTCAGGAAACCGAGCCCTGGTGTAAAAGACCAACACAAGGGATGGGAAAACGGGAAAGAAGTCTGGGGGCCAATCCAAGTATCTTCTCCCGAGTGCTTAGTACAGTGCTCTGCATATAGTAAGTGTTCAATAAATACCACTGATTGACTGATTGATCTACTCTAAAATGCATAGTTGGTTCTGGAGGAGCTTCCCAGCAGTCCTCACATTTCCTCAATTGAGACCTGACCCAATCCAGTGTCCACAGACCCAGCCTGAATTCCCATCGAGCTCCGAGTGACAAAGTATACATTAAGGAGAAGGACTGTCAGAATGAGAGCAACTTTTGGTGATCATGTTCACACTTGCCCAAAGCTGGGTTGTAATAGCACTATGGAGGATGACTTTGGGAAAAAGAGAGGACTGAACATGATTAACAACCAGACATGAATTTTAGCAGAATGGTTTGTCTTTTTCAACCAAATCCATGACTTAATTAAAATTAAATCATCCAGGGTACAGAAGGGTGCTGCAAGGAGAAGGAATTTCTGAACATTCCTATCAGCGATAGCTAATTGACAGTGTAAAGCTTTAGATGTGAGTAGCAAATTGGAGGGAAATGGCAATTCTTGCCGTCTTTTACTCGAGATTGACTGAAACTGGATTCATTTAGCTCACCAGGGAGAGTCCAGATAAATTAGCACAAAATATAAACCAGATGAAGATAACTTGGAAAGTGAAAGTTAAATCCGTATTCCTTTGTGTCATTAATCCAAACCACAAGCTAATCCCTCTTCATTTTTCTGCCATAGCCAAGTTCATTTATAAGTACTAGCAAAATCAAAAACATTCCCAGTTTCAAATGCACCTTTTCTGGGTCCTTTAACCGGACCCCAGAGTTTTCTTGGGAATCAGGACCTAATTGATACAAATGCCAGGGCTTGAAGGAAGCCACCACAGCCTGCCCACACAATAAGTACAGCCACCAGGGATGGAAGTTTGCTGCCAAATCATTGGTTTCCTCATTCCCTCCTGTGACTTTTGGGTCTGGTGCAGTTCCACTCATGTTAATAAAAATCCCAAGGGGAAACGGAGATGATCATTTGTAAGTAACCTTTGTGCCAGATGGATCTCATCTATTGTGTGTGCAGGTTGAGGAGACCTCTGAATCTCTCAGCTGAATTAATCATTTACTGCTGCCACCATAGGGTCTGTAACAGACTAGACTGAGGCTGCCCTCTTAAGGTATTCAAACACCTCTAGACCATAAACTTGTCCTCTAGACTGTAAACTCATCCTCTAGACTGTAAACTCATTGTGAGCAGGGAGTATGTCTGCTTATTGTTGTAGTGTACTCTCCCAAGTGCTTAGTACAGTGCCCTGTACAGACTAAGCACTCAGTAAATATGATTGACTGATTGACCCAACCCAAGCTTAGGGGAGTCCCAGTCCGCAAGAGCTCAGAAGAACTAATTGCTCTGTACTCTCTGGCTGTAATGCCCAAGGGATCTAATACTCAGTGTCTCCTAAGGTTCATCAAACAATACCCTGAACCCATCCAACCCTACCATCCTGAGGAGGCTGAACTCTCCAATACCCTCGCAGGTCCCAAGAAATCATATGCCAAGCCGGTTCTTGCTTGAACTTCCCCTCTGGCTCAGACGGAACCAGATTTCCTCCCTCTCAGCTCCCCAAGTCAGAGAGCAAACTGCAGCACAGAATTACTAAGCCACTCAGGTGTAGTGCAATTGAGCAGTGGCACTGTGTTCATGGCATCCTTGGTACCTCTGTTCACATATTTAATCGAATGTTTTAAATCTCTATTTATAAGGTGCAAGAACATCAGTTGCTTTGGGGAAGTCTCTTGGGTGGTGCTTTGAGCTTTAGGTGGGACATAATTTATTTCCTTAATTATGAAACAAGATGCACCACACACTCAAAATGCAGCTGTGATTCAAAGGGTCCAAAACAGTGGGGTAAAGAGGAAAACACCAAGACTAGAAACAAAAAATTCCTCATCAGAGAAAATTAACTACAGGAGCCCGATGGCAAAGATTTAAAGAATAATGAGCCACTTTCTGAGCTAATTGGTCTGCACAATGTGACACTCTGGGAGCAGGAACAGCTCATTTGTTTGTCAGAAATACACACTGCTACTCAAGGAAGTGCTGGAAGGCTCCTAGGAAAGGAAAGGAGGCCACCTGGGAAATGCTAATGCCATCCATTCTTAGATTAATGCAAAATGCCGAGGCTCTTTACAGTCCTTTAAAGGTGTAAGAGAAGTTGAAGTCTTGCGGCAGAAGATTGCCTACATCAGGGATCTAAGCAAGACTCATAGAGAGCTCTGGGCTCCAGATGTCCTTGATTTCAACATTGCCATGCAAAAGATTATGTGGACAATCAATAATTCTCTGCCTAAAAAAGGACCCAGAATAAGGCCTTCTAAGTAAAGTTTTATTCATCCTTGCTAAAATCTCCTGCCCCAGTTGGGAGATGCCTTAAAGTTTGCTTAAAACTTGAATGCTGACAGGATCATTTTATTATTAATTTACTCATATTCATAATTATTCATCTGCCCAAACCAGAACTACTCATATTCCCACCCAAAACCCTGTCTTCCCACAGACTTTCCCATCACCATAGTCAACACCACCATCCTCTCTGTCCACAAGCCTACAACTCTGGCATTATCCTCAATGCAATTCCTAAACCTCCTCAAACTTTCAGCAGTCTTTGACATGGCAGACCACCTCTTTCTCCTAGCAACCTATCCAACCTTGCCTTCACTGACACTATCCTCTCCTGGTTCTATTCCTATCTCTCTTGGGCAGTTCATTCTCAGTCTCTATTCTGGGTTTTTCCTCTGTTTCCCACCCTCTGTGGGAGTCTGCTAAGATTCATTCTGGATCCTCTTCTGTTCTCCCTTGAGAATTCATTCAATTTTTATCGGTTTTAATGGTATTTAAGTGCTTATTATGTGCCAGGAACATTACTAAGCACTAGGGTAGATAAAAGCTAATCAAGTTAGTCACAGTCCATATTCCACATGGGGCTCACAGTCTTAATCCTCATTTTAAGGATGAAGTAACAAGCACAGAGAAGTTAAGTTACCTGCCCAAGGTCACAGCAGAAAATCAAAGGAGCCAGGATTCAAACCCAGGTCGTCTGACTTCCAGGATTCTGTTCTTTCCATTAGGCTCACTGCTCCCTTGGCTCAGTTCCAGGTCCCTTTCTATATTCTATCTACATATAATCCCTTGGAGAACTCATTCTCTCTCTTGGCTTCAACTCCCATAGTGCAGTGCTCTGCATGCAGTAAGTGCTCAGTAAATACAATTGATTGAATGATAGATATTTTGATGATTCCCAAATCTACATCTCCAACCTAACTTCTCTCCTTCCCTGTAGTATCGCATTTCTCCAGCCTGACCTCTCTCCTTCTCAGTAGTCTCACATTTCTTCCTGCTTTCAGAACATCTCTCCTTTGGATGTCCCCTGGGACACTTCAAACTTAACATGTCCAAACAGAACTTCTCATCTTCCTAATCAAACACTGTCCCTTCCCTAAATTTCTCATCACTGTAGACTGCACCACTATCCTCCCATTTTCACAAGCCTATAACCTAAGAATTATTTTTGTCTCATCTAATTCAATCTGTATACTCAATCTGTCACCAAATCCTGCCGATTTTACCTTCAATATAGATAAAATCCACTCCTTCCTCTCCAACCAAATTGCTACTAAGCAGATTCAAGGACTTATATCCCACCTTGACTGTTGCATCAGCCTCCTTGCTGACCTCCCTGCTTCCTGGATCTCCCAACTCCAGTCCATATTTCACTCTGCTGCCCAGATCATTTTTCTAAAAAAAGTTCAGTCTATGATTTTCCACTAATCAAGAGCCTCCAATGCTTGCCCATCCACCTCCACAACAAACAGAAACTCCTTGCCATTGACTTTAAATTACTCAATCAACTTGCCCTCTCTCTTATCTCACTTATTTCCTACCGCAACCCATCCCATCCAACTCACTTGACTCCTCCTATACCAACCTAGTTACTGTACCTTGATTTCATTTACCTCCAAACTAGCCCCTTGCTCACATCCTCCCTCTGGCCTGGAACTTCCTCCCTTTTCATAGGCCAGAGACTACCACTCTTCCTACATTCATAGCCATATTAAAATCACATCTCCTCTAAGAAATCTTCCCTCACTAAGCCTTCATTTTCCCTGCTTCCTCTCCCTTTTGCATCACCCTTTAACTTGGGTTTGTACCCTTTAAGCACTTGATAGTCACCCCACCGTCAGCCCCAGAGCACTTATTTACATACCTATAACTTATTTTAATGTCTGCCTTGGCCTCTAGACTGTAAGCTTGTTGTGGACAGGGAATGTGTCTGTTTATTCTTATACTGTACTCTCCCAAGTGTGTAGTACAGTGCTCTGCACCTAGTAAGTGCTCAATGTGATTGAAGTAAGCTTCTTGTGGGCAGGGAATGTGCCTACCAATTCTGTTGTATGCTCCCAAACGTTTAGCACAATGCTCTGCATATAGTAAGTTTTCAATAAATACCGTTGAATGATGATCTCTTATTCAATCTGCATATTCAGTCACCAAATCCAGTCACAAAATTCTACCTTTTTCTCCATCCAAACTGCTACCATGCTGATCTAAGCACTTATGTCCTGCCCGGACATGCCTCCTTGCTGACCTCCCTGTCTCTCTTCTACCACCACTCTATACTTCACTACTGCCCTGATCATTTCTTTAAATATTCAGTTTACATCTCCCCATTCCCCCAAAACCCACAATAGTTACCCTTCCATCTCCACATCAAAGAAAAACTCTGCATCATTGACTTTAATCCATCTGGGCAGCAGAGTGAAGTAAGAACTGGAGTGGGGAGAGACAGGAGGCAGGGAGGTCAGTGAGGAGATTGTTGTAGTGGCCAAGGTGAGGGATCAGTGCTTGGGTCACATAATAGCCATTAGGATGGAGAGGAAAGGAGAGATTTTAGCTATGTTGTGAAGGTAGAACTGACAGAATTTGGTCACACTTTGAATATGTGCACTGAAAGAGATGAGTCAAGGTTATGGAATTGTGGGGCAGGGAGGATAGTGGTGTTGTCCATAGTGATGGGAACAACAGGAGTTTAGGTGGGAAAAATGAGTGCTTTTATTTCAGACTCATCCTACCCTCATCTCCTTATACTCTGACATTTCACTTATTTATTTTGATGTTTGTCTCCCCTTATTAACTTAAACTCCTTGTGGGCAGGAATCACATCTACTAAATCTACTGACATAAGTACACACTAAGTGCTCAATAAATAATTCATAATTCACTCAGCTGCCTGGATCAGTTTTCTAAAACATAATTCCATGCACATCTCCCCTCTCCTCAAAAAGTGCTAATGAGGCCCTATTCTTCTTCATCAAGAATAAACTCTTGATCATTGATTTTAAGACAACCAGCTCCCTCTTCCCTTTCTATCCTCACTCCTCTCCCATTAATTCATTCAGTCATTTTATTGAGCGCTTACTGTGTGCAGAGCACTTTACTAAGTGCTTGGAAAGTACAATTTGGCAACAAATTGAGACAATCCCTACCCAACAACAGGCTCACGGTCTAGAAGAGGGGAGACAGACAACAAAACAAAACAAGTAGACAGGCATCAATAGCATCAATATAAATAAATAGAATTTTAGATATATATATCATTAATAAAATAAATACAATCATATATATGTACATATATACACAAGTGCTGTGGGGCAGGGAGGGGGTAGAACTGAGGGAAGGAGTTGGGGTGATGGGGAATGGAGGAGGGGGACAGGAAAAGGGGGTCTTAGTAGAACATGTGGAAGAGAGTTAACCAAGCTCTATTCACTAATCTTTTTCCATTGAACCAAACAATATCCTTATTTGGGTCAATGGAAAAGTGCTTAGTGCTCTGCACACAGTATGCACTCAATAAATGTCATTGATTATATGAGCAATTAATTGTTCCTTAAATCCAAAAACCTCATAGCCTAACTGGAGCTACCAAACTAGGATACCAAACTAAAGCATTGCTGTCCATTTATAGTTGGATTGTGTCCATCTAGCTTGGGGAAAAACATTGAAGCACGAACATTTCACAGGAGAGTCTTACACTGTAAGCTTGCTGTGGGCAGCGAATGTGTCCTTTTATTGTTGTATTGTACTTCCCCAAGCACTTAGTACAGTGTATTGCACACAGTAAGCACTCAATAAATTCAACTGAATGAGCTCTCCACTTCCAGAAACGTGTACAGCATTAGGGGAGGCCACCTGTAGTTTCTTCATTTTGTTGGCCTGGGAAAAATGCCTCACATGAGTATCAGAAATAATCATTCATCATTGCCCTAGCCATTGGCAGCACAGAACGAGTTTGACTGTTCTCTGACAACATGATGGCACTGTCAAGTAACCCTAGCATATTAATTTCAAGCCAGTAACCTATAGATTCATTTGGAGACGTCTCAGACTACTGAACTCAAGAGAAATTAATCAAAGTTAATAGACATTCCACAGCACTTAGTGCATTTTAGGTTCAAAATGCCTTCAGTTTGAATGTGCTCTGACTGAATGCATAAACTCTGGGGTAAAGGTCCAAACCATACTGAATACATATTTTGCTAATAGAACAAAAATTAGTAAACATTTTTGATACCCATTGTTGAAAATGGCAATGCAATTTACTGGGAACAAAGGAAAATCTCATTATGAAATGCCTAATCACAGAGTTTGCTCAATCTGTTTTAATTTTTCATTTCTAATCCTTTGGTTGGCTTTAGTACAAACCCATGAACTCTCTCACAGGAATGTGGAAATAAAAAGTGGTGTCTTAGATCAGTTAATGGTTTTTATTGAATGTGTACTGTTTACAGAGCACTGTACATAACTTGAGAAAGTACAGTACAGTCAATAGTCAAGTAATTTACAGCCTAGAAGGGAAGACAGGCATTAAAATAAATTATACATAGGAGAAGGAAGAGTGTAAGGATATATACATAAGTGTGTGGGGGTGGGAAGTGGGGTGAGTACCTAACACCTTAGGGGATACAGATGCAAGTGAATATGTGATGCAGTAGGGGAGATAAAATAGGGTGGTGGTTGAGAACTTATTCAGGGGAGACTTGCAGAAGGAGATATGATCTTTGTAGGGCTTTGAAAATGGGGAGTGTGGTGCTCTGCCAGATAGGGAAAAAGGGTGTAAGCAAGGGACTGAGGGTGAGAAAAACAAGAGTTAGCAAACTGAGTTGGTAATTAAAGGAGCAGAAGTCTGTGGACTGGGTCTAAATAGGACAGGAGTGAGGATCAGTAGGAGAGGGAGAGCTGATAGAGTGCCTTAAAACCAATGGTAAGGAGAGTCTGCTTGATATGGAGACAGATGGACAACCATTGGAGGTTCTTGAAAAGTAGGTCACAAGTTGCTACTTGGGCAGTTCAACCAGGCAATGCATAGTCTATTCTGCATAACAATAAGTACCTTGTTTGTTGATAGGTTTTAAATGATTCACAAGACAGTTTCTACTACTGCATTTTCTCTTGCCTCAGCAACCTGCTCCAAAACTTTGTTTCTGCTTACAGGGGCAACCTTAAATCTTAAAGGAGAAGCATATTATCCTATCAATCACTAAACATTATTGTCACCTGACTTTAATAGATGACAATAATGTTTGGTGATTGATAGGATAATATGCTTTTCCTATAAGATTTAGGGTTGCCCCTGTAGCAGAAACAAAGTTTCTGCCCACAAAGTCTTTATGAGTATAGTCTCTTCCCTTTTGTTTAAGGAGTCAAAACATAATCCTGGGCCAAGAAGGAATTTTTATCAATCCATCAGTGATATTCTTTGAGTGTTTATTGTATGCTGAGCACCTATCAAGAGCTTGGTAGAGGATAATCCAAGGGAATTGGTAAACATATTCCAGGCCCTCAACTAGCTTCTTACTAAGGCAGACAGAGATAAGTACTATCTTATGGCACTAAAGTGCATAGACATTTTATTGGATGTAGTGTGAATATATATTCTCTTATGTAGAAGTTACCATACCCAATTTACAATATGAATGTTCTGTACGAATATGGAATAATATCTGCATATAGAGATGATAGATACAAATTATTTTCCTTATTGAGAAACTATACAAGTCATTTGATAAAGTTTCTAAAAAAGTTAAGTTTGCTTCTTTAGGGTTAAGACATAAAACATTGCTTTATTTGCTTGAGAGCCATAGTAAAATCTTCCCTCTCAGGTATGGATGTCTTTCCCTGATAGCTACACATATGCACACTTAATTATATATATGTTCCGAAGATATTCACATAGTTATTTCCCCTTAGAAAATCTGGCACATCTATTTGGCTAGGCCTCTGAAGTGGGAGAATTCACCTCATTAAGGTTAGCAAAATTAACCTCTGCTAACATCCACACATTTTATCCCTCATTCATGAAACATAATCTAGGACTGCAATTCTCAATGAAATGAGATAAAGGCAAACTCTCTTTACTGTTCCAGAATAAAGGAGATTTGTGCAATCCAGGTGGAGAGTGTGATAAGAGTTTATGTTTGAGTTTCATATGGTGGGTTTTATTTTACATCCTAGATATGTCTCCTGCCACTAGTGATGGTAATTTGCAAAAAAGCAAGATATCATACTCTTTTGAGGAGCAAGGGAATCAGTTCAATCCAGTTAATTAAAACAATTAAAAATCCCTTTACCTCCAAGCCTCTTGGGGAAAGGACCAACTGAAGGATCAGTTTACTGTGAGCTCTTCATTGTATAGCTGTTTTGGTGTTCTGACTGCTGACAATTATTTTCCCAGCCAGCTGAATAGGTCAGATACTTTTCTTCTTTAAAGCTTGTGTTCTAGATCTCAAAACTTTCTGACAAAAAGAAAGAAATAACCAATTTCAAAAGGCCATCTCCAAAACTGAGTCAACTCACTAAGGCTGCTTAACAATGTGCAAAATAGCACCTACACATGATTTCCAACCTCAATTTCCTTTACCCTCTCTCTGCCAGTTACAACCATCCTGTTGTTAATTACAACCAATTAATCAGAGTTGCATTACAAATTCCAATTGCATGTCATTAAAAATTAACTGCTTAAACCTAAAGAAACTGAACTGCAACATGGAAATTAAAATGAGTTGTCTTTGTGATGTTGGGCTGTCATTCAGATTTGACTGAACTCAGAGTGTTCTCTGAAGCCAAGGCAACTCTGGATATAAAATACCATCTCTCCCAAACTCTTTCAGACTGTGAGCCTTTTAGACTGTGAGCCCATTGTTGGGCACGGATTGTTTCTATCTGTTGCCTAATTGTACATTCCAAGTGCTTAGTACAGTGGTCTGCACACAGTAAGTGCTCAATAAATACGATTGAATGAATGAATGAACCATCCCCAGCCCTAACCTCACACTCCTTTTCACTTAATCCTTTGGGAAGACATTTTAAAACCAGTCATAGTCACTGACTATCCTCTCCTGGTTCTCCTCCTCTCTCTCTGGCTGTTAATTCTCAGTCTCTTTTGGGCTCCTCCTCTGCCTACCACCTCCTAACTGTGAGTGTCCCTCAAGGTTCAGTTCTGGGTCCCCTTCTTTTCTCCATCTACACACACTCCCTTTGAGAACTCAATGGCTTCAACTACCACCTCTTTGCAGATGCTTCACATTTCTAAATCTCCAGCCCTGATCTTTTCTGGCTCTGCAGTCTCATATTTCCTCCTCCCTTCAAGACACCTCCACTTGGATGTCCTAACATCACCTCAAACTTAACATGCCCAAAACAGAATTCCTTACTTTCCCACTGAAACCCTGTCCTCCCTCTGACTTTCCCACATATTCAATCCATCACTAAATCCTTTCAGTCCCACCTTACCAACATCACTTAAACCTGCCTTTTCTTCTCTATCCAAACTGCTACCACATTGATACAGTCACTCATCCTATTCTGCCTAGATTACTGCAAAAGCCTCCTTTCTGACCTCTGAACCTCCTGTCTCTTCCAGCTCCAGTCCATGCTTCATGCTGCTGCCTGGATCTTCTTTCTACAAAAATGTTCAGAACATGTCACCCTGCCTCCTCAAAAATCTCCAGTGATTGCCTATCCACCTGCATATCAAAAAAGCTCCTCATCGTTGGCTTTAAAGCACTCTGCCTCCTTGCCCCCTCCTACCTCATCTCGCTTCTCTCCTTCTACAATCCAGCCTGCATACTTCGCTCCTCTGATGCTAACCTTTTCACTGTGCCTCGAACTCGCCTGTCTCACCTCTGATCCTTGGCCTACGACCTGCCTCTGGCCTGAAATGCACTTCCTCCTCAAATCTGACAATTACTCTCCCCCTCTTTAAAGCCTTATTGAAGGCACATCTCCTCCAAGAGTCCTTCCCAAACTAAGCCCCACTTTCCTTCATCTCCTACTCCCTTCTGTGTCACCCTGAATTGTTCCCTTTGCTCTTCCCCTCTTCAAGCCAAGGTTGGATAATGTTTCAGGAGAAGGGGTGGCCAACAGTGTCCAAGGCATCTGAGAGGTAGAGGAGGATTAGGATGGAGTAGAGGTCATTGCATTTGACAAGAAGAAGATTTGTGTGAGATGATGGTTTTCGGTAAATAAAGGAATTGGGTCAGTTATCTCTAGAATCACTTGGTTCTTCACCTTGCCATTTCAAATAAATATGGCTCTTGGAACAGATTGTGAGTCACAAGAGAGAAAGATTCTGGAAGCAGAGAAGAAAACAGAGGTCTTGTCTGCATAGAGTTGATAATGTTAGGGGCCAGATTTTTGCAAAATAAGTAGAACTGAAGGTAGTAGGTCCAGGACAAAAATCTCCAATTGGTAGGCTTGAAAAAAGATAAGGGAGACCAAGACAGGGAAAGTGAAGGAGACCAAAGGAGCTCCCTGTCTGGACTGTGAGCCCGTTGTGGACAGGGAATATGCATTATGTTATACTGTACTCTCCCAAGCACTTAGTACAGTGTTTTGCACACAGTCAGCGCTCAATAAACATTATTATTATTATTTAAATGAAGCACTCTCTTCTCAAGGATAAGTAAAATCCAGGTTCTTTGTTCATTTCTCTCAGGATCAAAGTGATTTGCTGCCATCCCCTGGAGTTATTTCAAACATTATATGCAACTCTCAAGTAGTATTTGCTATTCAAATGAGGGCTTCACCAACTGTAAGGCCAAAGGGAAAGTCGCACCATGTTTCCTAGATGGTATAGGTCTGCTCAATCAGGACAAGTCCCCCACTCTTATTGTAGGCTGCCCCGGGTGGTGGGTGTGTGAATGCCTGTGCATATCTGTGTTTTGGGGAGCAGGTGGCCTACTTTATATAAATGAGAAGGGTTTTCATTTCAACACAGTGGGCCCAGCTCAACTATTAACAACACCTGGGAAACAGTTCTGGAAGCCATGATGAGGAAGAGTGCTTGGAGTTATGAGAAGCAGGATCCAGAGGGTGTGGGGAATATCAGGGAGATTAATACTCAGCCAAACCCTGGAGAGACTGCCAAACAGGACCTCCTATTAAGACCCTGTCCCCAGGGGTAAAGCCTAAAATGCCTGCCCTGGGTGAAGGCAATAGATGCTGGTGGGGTGTTCAGAAACTTTAGAGCACATGCCTGGGAGTCAGAGGACATGGGTTCTTATCCTGGCTTCGCCACTTGTCTGCTGTGTGACCTTGGGCAGGCCACTTCACTTCTCTGTGCCTCAGTTACCTCATCTGTAAAATGGGGATTAAGACTGTGAGCCCAATGTGCGACAATCTAATTACCTGTATCCACCCCAATGCTTAGAACAGTGCTTGGCATGTAGTAAGTGCTTAACAAATGCCATAATTATTATTATTACTCAGCCAGCAGAAAGCCCCTAGATCAAAGGGGCCCTGCTTAGGGCACTGAGCATGATAATAATAATTACGGTATTTGATAAGTGCTTACTATGTGCCAGGCACTGTTCTAAGTCTTTGGATAGATAAAATATAATTGGGTTGGACACAGTCCCTGTCCCACATGGGGCTCACAGTCATAATCCCCATTTTACAGATGAGGGAACTGAGGCACAAAGAAGTTAAGTGACTTGCCCAAGGTCACACAGCAGACAAGTGTCAGAGCTAGGATTATAAACCATGACCACCTAACTCCCAGGCCTGTGTTCTATCCACAGGCCATGCTGTACTAATGAAGGGCAGAATAAGGAGAGAGTCCAAGTGAGTGTATCAGAGGAGAAGATTTGATCTGACGGAGGTTGGGTTGATCTGACTGCACTGAATGAGATGGAGGGGTGCCTGGCCAAGGGCACACTCTGCATGGTAGCCTGAATTTTCCTAACTCACTATCCAACAAGTAAAGCTGATTGAAACCCATCTGTGATAACTGTTTACCTAAGTCGCGTGTAGGGGATCACTGCTGGTAAAGGAGTCCTTCATTTAGCACACTGCATTGCATGCACCCAGTGGATGTAAAGTAAGTGCTATTATGACTTTGCCTCCTCCTCAGACATCCTACTATGAGGATTTATTTTTTTTCCTGATTACATGACTATAAAGACAGTTCATGTTTGGTTTACCTTCTACTAAAAGCTCCAAGATCATTATCTTCCACTTTTGTTGAAGAGTAATTCTGCTGCATGGCATAGTGGATAGAGCATGGGCCTTGAAGTCAGAAAGTCATGGGTTAAAATCATGGGTCCACCACTTGTCTGCTGAGTGACCTTGGGCAAGTCACTTCAGTTCTCTTGGCCTCAGTTCCCTCATCTATAAAATGAGGATTGAGACCATGAGCCCCATGTGAGATAGGGATTGTGTCCAACCCAGTTTGGTTGTATCCACTCCAGCACTTAGTTCAGTGCCTGGCTTATAGTAAGCACTTAACAAATACCATTATTATTATTATCATTATTTCGGTTTCTCTCATTCACCAGCTCCTCCTCTGCCTTCTACCCTCCAAATGTAGGAGTATTCCCCCCCACCCCCCGGCTCAGTTCTGGATTCCTTTCTACTCTCCATCTACACCCATTCCCTCGGATAATTAATTTACTCCCACGGCTTCAACTACCAACTCTATGTGGATGATTCCCAACTCTACCTCTCCAGCCCAGTCTTCTCCTTCTCTGCTGTCTCACATTTCCTCCTGTGTTCAGAACACCTCTAACCTGGATGTCCCACTGACCCTTCAAATTGAACATCTCCAAAACAGAATTCATCTTCCCACCAAACCCTCTTTTTCCCTTGCCTGCTCCATCACTGTAGACAACTCCCCATCCTCCTTGTCTCACAAGCCCATAACTTAGGCATTATTCTTGACATCTCTTTCATTCAACCTACCTGTTCATTTATTCTATCACC
The DNA here is from genome assembly GCF_004115215.2 of Ornithorhynchus anatinus. NCBI lineage: Eukaryota > Metazoa > Chordata > Mammalia > Monotremata > Ornithorhynchidae > Ornithorhynchus > Ornithorhynchus anatinus. The sequence goes on along the minus strand of NC_041728.1, from coordinate 45,275,335 downwards.
AATTACTGTCAGTTCTACTTTCACAGCATTTCTAGAATCTACCTTTTCTTCTCCATCTAAACTGCTACTGTGCTCATGCAGTCACTTATCTTCCACCTTGATTAATGTATCGGCCTCCTTGCTGACCTCCCTACCTCAAGTCTCTCTCCCTTCCAGTCCATATTTAACTTTGCTGCTTGTATCATTTTTCTAAGATATCTTTCTGTGCATATCTCCCCACTCCTCAAAAACCTCCAATTGTTACCCAACCACCTCTGCATCTAAACAGAAATAATAATAACAATAATAATAATAATAATGGTATTTATTAAGTCCTTACTATGTGCCAGGCACTGTACTAAGCATTGGGGTGGATAGAAGCAAATTGTATTGGATGCAGTCCCTGTCCCACATGGGTCTCACAGTCTCAATCCCCATTTTAAACACTAGGTAATTCAGGCACAAGGAAGTGAAGTGACTTGTCCAAGGTCACACAGCAGGCAAGTGGCAAAGCCGGAATTAGAACCCATGACTTTCTGACTCCTAGGCCCATGGTCTCTCCACTACACCATACTGCTTCTTTGAAACTCCTTATCTTTGGATTTAAGGTGCTTAACTCTTCCCTTTCTACCTAACCCCACTCATCTTCCACCCAGAACACACTCTTCACTCCTCTAATGCCAACCTACTTACTGTATCTCAATCTTATCTCTCCTGCTGTTAACCCCTTGCTCACATCCTCTCTCCAGCCTGTAACTCCTTCCCCGACCAGATCCTACAGACCACTACTCTAGCCACCTTCAAAGCCCTACTAAAATCTTATCTCCTCCAGAAAGCCTTCCCCGATTAGTTTCTCATTTCCCCACCTTATTCACCTTATTCACCCTCCCTTCTGTGTCACATATTAGAGTCTGCACCTCTTAAGCACTTTGTTACCCAATCTCCCAGTTCTCCCCAGCTCCACAGGACTTCTGTACATATCCTTATACACTGCTGCTTCCCCTATCTGTAATCTATTCTCATGTCTGAGAAGCAGCATGGCCTAGTGGAAAGAGCACAGGCCTGGGAGTCAAAGACCTAGGTTCTAATCCCAGCACTGCCACTTGCCTGCTGTGTGACCTAGGGAAAGTCACTCAACTTTTCTGCTCCTCAGGGCCCTCATTTGCAGAATTGGGATAAATTACCTGTTCTCTGTCCCATTTAGATTGTGAGCCCACTGGGGCATCTGATTATCTTGTCTTTACCCCAGAGCTCAGTACAGTGCTTGGCATATAGTAAGAGCTTAAAAACCACCACTATTATCATTATTATAATTATTATGTCTGTATCCTAGTCAAGAGATTGCAAACTCCGTGACAGCATTGATCATGTCTACCAATGCTATCAACTGCTATCATTGTACTCGCACAAGTACTTAATACAGCACTCTGTAAACAAATTTCAATAAATACCATTGATTAAGAAAAAGTATGAAACCATTCCTATAATTGCCCACGGGCTTACCAAACTCCCGTCCCATGTACTCTGCAGCAGAAGTGAATGTAACATGGGGAAAAAAACAGTAGATAAAAACCAACAATATCCAACATTTATTAAGCACTGATTTTGTGCTACTTGAATAAGTAGAACAAAATTTCCACTCAAGATCAATCAAATTCATGCACCTCTTTCATCTCACTTTTTTTAAAGGTAGCATCCTGGGAATGAAGTCTGAGGGTAAAAAAAAATGCATGAAAGAGATTTTGTTTTGTTCCTTTTTCTAAGCTGTCTCTGTCCATGGAATACACTGCATCAGGATTAAAAGAAATTCTGTAACTGACAGAGGGGATGCAATTAACTTTTCTGGGGTGAAATTAATATTAATAATACTATTTTAATCATTATGTGTTTCACAGTACTAGAGGTTTATCATTGGGGGAGAAACTTTAGACCTTTTCAAGCCACATGAGCTTCCATTTTCCCAACTCAGTATTGTACTGCCCACGGAGGAAATAATATAGTCAACTATAGAGCAAAATTATATTTTGAGGCAAATTGATGTGAATGTGTACATCCAAAGTCACAAATTGGCCCTTTACATTTTACCCTGGCAGTAGCCCTGAAATGGGAGGAAAAAAAATACCATATGTGGGTTCATATAATTATTACTTTTGGAACAGGAGTTTTTTTTTCTTTCATGTTTGGTACCAGTTCATCACCTAGTAACTCAATCCTGTTTCCATGGCAAAGATGGAAAGGTCACTTGTAAGGTGGATTGGGTAAACTTGACTTCATTTAGATACTCTAAAAACTGCTTGAGATGACACTAATAGAGATTTAGAATAACTATGAAAATAGAATGCCAATGGGGGAAAAACATTCCATTGACAAGCCACAATATTTCATTTTACAGAAAAAAATCAATGCTAAGTTCATTATATTTATGAAACTAGGTTTTTTTTAGCACTTTTAAAATGATGTGCAAAAATGCCAGCTATATCATCTGGGTTGAATCTTTTACATTTTCTCCAATTTTAACTATTTATGTTGTAGCTACTCTTACTAGCCTTCTATTTTAGCTACTGCCAACTGAGGATGGTATTATGTTCTGAGAGATGAGCTTCTGAGTGAAAAAGCAAGGTGTTAAACACACACCAAATAAGCAACCAAAGTGTCAATTGGTATTTGTCACATCAGATTCTTATGGAACACTGTCTCATTTGAGCACTATTTCTGCTCATTATATAAGAAAACACAACTCTGCCTACTGTTTTGGGAAGCCATACTTAATTGGAAATATTTTAAATGGAATGTTTTAAATTCGTAAGCCATTTTCTTTTAGGAAGTACTTTTTAAAGTAAAAGTTTTACATAAGAGATCATATGAAAACACAAAATGTGCCTTCCATCTTTAATTCCAGTTTTCTTCACTTTGTTTCCGTGATTTATCATTCTCAAAAACTCCAGGCATTTAAGAGCTCTCTCACCCTTTCCCACAGAGTGACATATCTGACTACTTAGACTTACATTTCTCAGGTCCATGAGTGACATTTCTTAGAAGTGGGCAGAGGTAGGTTCCCAATGGCCAGCTCTCCCAGTGACCTTTCAGGTACACCTCAAATTCCCCTGAGGCCAGATCTCTCTCAGCCTTTCACATAATAACGCCACCCTTCCCTATAACACTCTCACACTCTCACACCCGATTCTCAAAACCCTCCAGTGTTTGCCCATCCACCTCTGCATTGGATACTCCTAACCATCAGCTCTAAAGCACTCAATCAGCTCACTCCCTTCCTTACTGATTTCCTATTAGAACCCAACCTGCATATTTTGCTTCTCTAATGCCACCCTACCCACTATACCTCAATCTCATTCATCTTGTTACCAACTCATTGCCCACATCTACCCTCCAACCTGGAACTACCTCTCCCTTCATATACAGCAAACCAATGCTCTCCTTTCCTTTAAAGACTTATTAAAATTCAATCTCCTCCAAGAGGCCTTCACCAACTAAGCCCTCATTTTCCCTATTCCCTCTCTCTTCTGCATTGACCTGGCACTTGGATCTGTACCCTTTACACTCTTGATATTTACTCCACCTTCAGCCCCATGGTATTTATACACATATCCATCATTTATTTTAATATCTGTCTTCCCCTCTGGAATGTAAGCTCCTGGTGGGCATGGAATGTGTACCAATTCTTATATTTTCTCAAGAGTTTAGTAGCCTGTACACTGTAAGCATTCAAATTCCATTGCTTGATTAACTAATTCCTGTGTTAAATCGCATCACCTACAGTATAAGGAGTGCAAGAAAAAGCAGTCAAATTCAAATTTTAGGAATTGCAGCCATCATTAGTTACCATTCTCCAGAGAGTTAACAATTAACATGAAAGGATATGGAACAGAGCTGGAAAGGATTCACATATTCAACAATTTAAAGTATATTTATATACAATTTCCATATTAAGCAAAAAACTGCTTCTGTGAAAGTCTGTCACAAATTACTAGTTAGCCCAGGGAAATTCAATGCCAAATACAGAAAAACCAAGCTTCTCTCTGCAAACATCTTAGCCGGACTTCCAGCTCATTCTGAAAGACCTTTACCACAACAAGCTGGAATCCTACTAAATGACAGCATTCAAATGCTAGGACCCTTCATCTTTAAAAAAGTGTTTAACGACTAATAGAACTTTGAAAAAGTAAAACAAACTCAATGTGAGTTCCATTCTAAAATGGATTGAAAATACACCTAACTGTTCACCAAAGGATCCATTTGACCCTTGTCTTTATAGAATGCCTTGCTATTACTTTGCATAAAGCTTGCATTGTAAAATTTGCAAGTTTCAAGTTTTTGCAGGTGCAATTACTGAACTTTACTATATAAATGTTCTTTATAAAAGATGCATAGTAATGGAAGCCAAATTTATGTTTCTAGGAAAAGCAGTGGATGCATGATTATATTTGTCTAGATTCCCCAAATGGGTTCAAAACTGCTTCTAATGATTTACTTCGGATCATGGTAAGTAAAGCATTCGCTGTTCCTTGACCTACCTCCATAACAATGTTCTTCTTCCATTTTGAGTGATGTGCTTTCTCAAAACAGCCTAGAATCCTCCTAGATACCTCCTTTCAGAAGCTTCATCTCACTCAGGTTCCTTGTCCCAAGAAAAATAAGCAATAGAATGGTGTCTACCACCCGAAGTCCTGAAACTGCACAGCCCACTTAAGTCACTGCCTATTGCTAATTAATTCTGGCTTAGCTAGAAAAATGTGCAGATATTAAGTTGATGTATAACAAGATGGATTAAACAAGTCTATGCCAATTAACAAATTTAAAATGAAGAATGATAAAATCTAGCACTTAATTGATATTTCATTATTCGTAAAACTTAATTTGATGAGTAATGAGAAGGCTACCTAAGGATTCCCATCTCTTTAATTTCGCTTTGTAGTTTGAGTTAATTATATAACAGTTAACTTTCCTCTCTATTCCTACTGAGAGCCCTGTCTCCAAGCAACCAATTTATATTTAATCATGTACAAGACCATAGTCATTAAAATGAAATGAAATGGTTATATTTGAGACCTAATGTAGATGGAAGCAAATCACCATGGTTAAGCTTGGTAAAATATAGAATTGAATCACAGGATAACAGTGGAGTTTATTTTTTTTGTACTAAATCACTTAGTCTATTTGCTTATGCATATAAGATGTAGAGTAGTACAGGCATTTTTGATTGTCCATAACATACAATGCACTTTGCTAATGGTTTGGAAAAGTACAACAGATACAAAAGGCAAGTTCCCCATGTATAGTTTCTAGTTCCTTGGTCAAATTTTGCAGATCTTTAGGTGTTGTTAGGATGGGGTTCTAATCCTTGCTACACCACTAGCCTGCTGTTTGATTTTGGGTGGGTCATAATTTTTCTGTGCCTCAGCTTCCTCATACATAAAATGACGATTAAGAAGTTCTCTCTCCTCCTTAGCCTGTGAGCCCTGTTTGGGACAGGGACTGTGCTCTATTTCATTGTCCTGTATTTACATCAGTCCTTGGTACATTGTAAGCATTTAACAAATATTACTCAATCGATCAGTAGTATTTACTTAGTGCTTACCATATGCAGAGCACTTGGAGAGTACAATACAACAGAGTAGAGTATACAACCTGCCGGTCTCACCTTTATATCGCCAAGATCCACCCTTTCCTTTCCACCCAAACCCAAACGGCTATCGTACTGCTACAGGCTCTCGTAATATCCCAGCTAGATTACTGTGTCAGCCTGCTCTCTGATCTCCCTTCCTCCTCTCTCTCCCCACTCCAGTCTATTCTTCACTCCGCTGCCCAGCTCATCTTCCTGCAGAAACTCTCTGGGCATGTCACTCCTCTTCTTAAAAACCTCCAGTGGTTGCCTATCAACCTCCGCACAAAACAAAAACTTCTCACTCAAGACTTCAAGGCTCTCCATTACCTTGCCCCCTCCTACCTCTCCTCCCTTATCTCTTTCCACTGCCCACCCTGCATGCTCCATTCCTCTGCTGCCCACCTCCTCACCTTCCCCCGTTCTCGCCTATCCCGCCGTCGACCCCTGGGCCACGTCCTCCCGAGGTCCTGGAACGCTCTCCCTCCTCACCTCCACCAAACTAATTCTCTGCCCCTCTTCAAAACCCTACTTAAAGCTCACCTCCTCCAAGAGGCCTTCCCAGACTGAGCTCCCCTTTTCCCTCTGCTCCCCCTCTACCCACCCCCCTTTCACCTCTCCTCAGCTAAACCCTCTTTTCCCCCCTTTCCTTCTGCTCCACCTCTCCCATCCCATCCCCTCAGCACTGTACTCACCACTCAACTGTATATATCTTCATTACCCTATTTATTTTGTTAATGAGATGTACATCACTTTGATTCTATTTATTTGCTATTGTTTTAATGAGATGTTCTTCCCCTTGATTCTATTTATTGCCATTATTCTTGTCTGTCTCCCCCGATTAGACTGTAAGCTCATCAAAGGGCAGGGACTGTCTCTATCTGTTACCGATTTGTACATTCCAAGTGCTTAGTACAGTGCTCTGCACATAGTAAGCGCTCAATAAATATTATTGAATGATTGAATGAACAGAGTTGGTAGGTGCTTTCCCTGCCCATAGTGAGTTAATATCCTAGAGGGGGAGACAGACATTAATACAAATGAATAAATTATGGATATGTATGGATAAATTATGGATATGCTGTGAGCTGGGGTGAATACCAAGTTTTTCATTACCTTGGAGAAACAGGACCCTGTCCTGAGAGTTCTCTTATTTAGCCCAGACTTTTAATTAACAGGCCCATCAAAACACCTGGAACAGTCAAACCCCATGGGAGGATGAGGGTTTTTTTCTGGGGCTTAAGGATAAGCATTAATGGGTTGAAAAAGGGGTGTCAGCAGAGTGCAAGTTATCACTTCACGAGGCATCAAAGGCAAAATGATGGTTGCTGTGAGAAACAGTTTGCTATCCTTCTGGTGTCTGCCTCCTGGGTAAGTGCCAAAAAAGGATGGGATCACTCTAGCAAATTAAGACTTATGCTCTGCAGGAGTGTTGTAAAATATTCACTAAGGACCCTCTTCCCTTTGGCAGAAAAATCAATAATTACTCCCTGAAAAACATTCCAGGGGTGCAATCGTAAGATGGAATCTCAAACCAATTTTTAAAATACATAGTCAGGAGGAAAATGAGAAAGGAGGGAAAAGAGAAAATATATCCTCTTGTAAGGGCAAATTTCTGCTTCCTTCCATCTCTATTACTTTAATTAGATTAGTATTTTTTTCTTTCCAGGCAATCACTAAATAACTACCAAGAGTCACTGAAGCTGTTATAAAGACTGCTGTGCTTGACCTCAGAAGTGGCTGTTTTGCCAAGAGTTTTAAGACTTGCAAAATAGGCTATGTAATTTCCAATAGAGGGATAATTATAATACCATTATTTTCATTAGTATTTCACATAAACCTTAAGAATCTGTGGGCCACAGTATTTCAGAAGAAAATAAGAAATGGCAATTGATTTTGCAGAGCTAGACAAAAATTTTTGGTTAAGCAATATTTGGTTAATCAATCAAATTTTTAACTCCAGAAAACCATATCTGTAGAAATAAAATAATATAGATTTTATTTATACTATCTATATATATATATACAGACACACACACACACACATGTAGCTGGGGGGAAGATGGGGGAGAGAGGGGAGAATGGGAGAATGGAAGAAGGGAGGGGGAAGTGGGGGGAGAGGAGGGAGAGACTGGGGAGAGAGGGGACTTAATTGTTCAATGAAAACTTTGAAACTGTAATTTTCCCTCTATTCTGGTTCTTGTGGGTTAGGGGCATTTTTCTGGGTAAACACAATTCAACTGTCTATCATAACAGGTGGCTCATTTGAGGAGAAGCACCAAAATAAAAGTAGGAACAGCTGCAAAGGAAAGGGTTTCAAGCAGAATATTAAAAATTGAGCATCATTTGTTTTGATAAAGAGATGTTTACTTTGCGATAATGGATACAATTAATAACAACATATGCTGCTGGGATCATACCACCCATAATTAATGTAGCCTTAATTTCAATATTTTCAAATTATGTAATCAATTTGCAAAACAGCTGAGCTTTCAAACTTTAATAGTACTATCGAATATGAACCAGATCTTTTAAACAAACCAGTATTTTCAGTTTTATTTTTATATATCATGAACCATGAAAGTACTTCACCCTAGGCTTGTTCTTACTACTACTAATAATAATAGTGATAATAATAATAAGCAGGAAAGCTTCTTTACTCTCCTAATTGAGCATTTAAGGCATTTAAAAATGTTATCCTAGAGTAAGCAGTAATTATTTAAGTTAAGAACAGCTGGGAACTGACACAACTAGTTTTATCTACCTAAATTTATGCTGCCAGCAATAAGTCTGTTTTCAACAAATTTTAAATGAAGAAAACTGAATTACAATATAAAAGTAAAGATCATTTCATGAAAAATGATACTGTATTAAGCTACAAAAGATGCATCCATGCTGGAATAACTGGGCTTTCAAGTTTAAGTCCATCACATTCAGACAGCAGATATCAGCATGATTAAACTTGAAACCAATGTCAATGAATCTTTTTTTTAAATGGAAGAGCCAGATCATTGCCTCATTTCTTTGTTTGTTTTTTAGCTTTGAAACTGTTTCAGCTTCCTCCCTTAGTAGGTCTTTATTTACCACCATAATCTGTATCTCCCCCTTACAACCCAGCTTTACTCCAAGATTTAGAGGTTCTTGTTCAACTTTGGAGAAATACACCAACATTCTGAACCTCTCTGACTTTAAGGAATTTCCAGGATCCAAAAAGTGAAAATTAAAAATTCTAATAAGTTGTTTCTTAGAGAAGTTAGGTGCCTTGGCTTATGGCTTGAGTTTGGGATCCAAGTGAGAAAATAAAAAGAAATATTGTCAACAGTCATTTCAAATATGGCCACCTGTGTTATTTTTTCCCCTTACTTTGCCCTATATAAATTGATACTTCCATCCTCTAAATTTAATAATCCTAAAGTTGGATTTAGCTTTGGAAAATTCAGCTTCTCCAATCTCATTTGTGTTATGTGGCCGCCAATAATTGCTGGTGCCATACCTTCAGATTGGCCGTGCTTTATTCCCCAATTCTCATTCAGAAAACAAAAAGAATTGGTGATGGTTTGTCCCTGTATGAATCCTGCTCAGATATAAAACTTCAGACACAAAGCTCCCTCATCTCCAGCCTGGCTCCAAGGGACAATATTAGAGTTTCTGGATTCCTGAAAGTCAGAGTTCATCTCTACCAAGATTTGGTGCCCTGAATCAATCTTTTCAGGCCTTTTTCAAAAGATGTACCATTGAGTTCAACAAAGTTGTACCCATTTGTTTCAAAGTCACCTGACCAAACAAATGAATAAACTAACAGAGCAGTTGGTGACTTGTCTTAAAAATCCTGCAGAAAATGACTTCTTTAGACAATTAAGAAAAAAAAACTTGACTGTCTAAATAGAGCAAGGCACCATCTGCTAGAGGAGCCCATCTCAAACCATAGCCAGGGCCAAGTACTTCAAATGAAAATCAAACACAGCCCAAGACAAGCAATCGAGTGATATTTTGCCATAGGGACAATTTCTTCCAGACATAGCGAGTGTTGTCTATAGCAGAGCTCATGCTAGAAATGTTCAGTTGATTCAGGCCTAGATTCAGTTGTATTTATTGAGCTCTATGTTCTGAGCATGTACTAAGTCCTTAGGAGAGTACAACACAATTAGCAGACACATTACTGGCCCATAATATGAACTCTACAACCCAGCCCGCACACCTTCACTACTCTAACCCCAACCCATTCGCTGTACCTCAATCTCATCTATCTTGCTGCCAAGCCCTTCCCCTCATCCTCTCTCTGACCTGGAACTCCTTTCCCCTTCATAAACAACAGATAACTACTCTTTTTACCTTCAAATCCTTACTGAAAATCACACCTCTTCCAACAGGCCTCCCCTGACTAACCCCTCACTTCCTCTACCATTCCACGTTGCTATACACTTGGTTATTTAGCACTTACTATGTGCATAGCACTGTACTAAGTGCTTTAAGCACTTGATTTTCACCTCTCTCTCAGCCTCACAGTCTAATGCACGTATCTTTTCTTTAGTATCTATCTCCCCCTCTAGACTGTAAGATTGTTGTGAGCAGGGAATGTGTTTATTGTTGTATTGTACTCTCCCACCTGCTTAGTACAATGCCCTGCACAAGGTAAGCATTCAGTAAATACGACTGACTGAATGAATGAATCAATTAACACAGTCCTGGAAATCAGAAACCCTGAGTTCTAGTCCCGGCTCCATCACTTACTTGCTGTGTGAACTTTGGCAAGTCGCTCAGCGCCTCTGTGTCTCAGTTGTAAATCTCTAAATTGGGGATTCACTACCTCCTAGTTTGACGGTGAGCCCCACAGGAGTCCTGATTACCTTGTATTTTATCCAAGACTTAGTACAGTAGTACTTGTTTAAGTAATAAGCACCTAACAAATACTGCAAGTATTATTATCATTATTAACCACCCTGTTAATAATATTAATAACCCTGCTATAGTCCTCTGGAATGTAAGCTTATTGTGGGCATGGAACATGTCTAACAGATCTCTTATATTGTATTCTCCCAAGCTCTTAGTACAGTGCTCTGAACCCTATAAGAGTTCAATAAATGATGGATAAATATGATTGGTTGAGAACTCTGTTGTACTCTCCCAAACAGTATGATGTGCTGTACATGGTAAGCAGTCAATAAGATTGGTTGATTGAATGACTCAAAAGAAAAGTAAACTTTCTCTTCCCCAAGTTCCTGAGTCACTATCATCATAAGCAGCAGTTATGTCTGTGCCTTGTGCTGTTTAGGAGTAGGGGAGGGTAAAATGAATTTATGTAAGAAAAAATTGGCTCCCTGCCTACCCTGAGTTAGAGACACAGTCAGATATCCCAACCTATTGTCACTAAAAGGATTTCAGCAATCATAGTGCAATACCTGGCACCTAGTAAGCAACTAAGAAATATTATACCTAATGGAGAAGCTGGAATAATTGTGGTTTGACTTTTCTGGGATGAATATGGGAGGGAAAAGAGAAGCAGAGAGAAGCAAGTTCAGGGGATGCAGTTTGGCTAGGTTGCTACTTTAATAATAATAATAATGTTGGTATTTGTTAAGCGCTTACTATGTGCCGAGCACTGTTCTAAGCGCTGGGGTAGACACAGGGGAATCAGGTTGTCCCACGTGGGGCTCACAGTCTTAATCCCCATTTTACAGATGAGGGAACTGAGGCACCGAGAAGTTAAGTGACTTGCCCAAAGTCACACAGCTGGCAAGTGGCAGAGCCGGGGTTTGAACCCATGACCTCTGACTCCAAAGCCCGTGCTCTTTCCAGTGAGCCATGCTACTTTACAAACCCCACGCTGGCCAAGACCATCTTACTTTGAGTTCAACAGATCAAAACCATTTTTTATGATTAAGAGCCTGAAGTACTCCCCTTATTTCTTTTCATCTTCCTTGAGGCATAGGAAATGATGCTCTTTCTGCAGCAAGACATATCATCATGAAAGTTTCCTCTCAAATAAAACAGCCTTTCCCACTAATCAAAGGCATTCTCAATTCTGGAATTTAAAGGCCACACCTAAATTTAATGTTTGACAGTTAAATTTTTATTTAGAGTTTTTTTAATGAAATTTTAGTGTAAAAATGCCATGGTGTAAATGGAATTCAAAGCCAACTGTCTCTGGAATTATTCTGAGTCCACAAACATCTGGATGCCTAGGTAAAAGTAAGAATGTGGAGAATGGGGAGGGTTGTTCCTTTTTCTTTGTCTATGCATCCTGTCAGCTCTCCATTTGAGGGCCATACTCCTCACTTTAACTCCTTCCATTCATTCATTCAATCACATTTACTGAGCACTTACTGTGTGCAGACCACTGTACTAAGTGCTTGGGAAACTACAACAGTAAACAGTGATATTCCCTTGGCTGGTGGTAGTTGTAATAATATTTACTAAGTGCTTAGTGCATGAGGAGCACTGTACAGTGAAAGGGAGGCTTGTGTGTTCGTCACACCTGCCCAACATTTGAGTACTAACCTTCTCACTGTGCCTTAATCTTGCCTCTCTCTCCAGGGGAATCGGGTTGTCCCACGTGGGGCTCACAGTCTTAATCCCCATTTTACAGATGAGGTAACTGAGGCACAGTCACACAGCTGACAAGTGGCAGAGCTGGGATTCGAACTCATGACCTCTGACTCCAAAGCCCGTGCTTTTTCCACTGAGCCACGCTGCTTGTATGCAGAGCACTGCATTAAGCACTTGGACAGTACAATACAACTAAGTTGGTAGATATGTTCCTCACCCACAAGGAGCTTACAGTTTAGAGGGGGAGATAGGCATTAATATCAGTAAATCAATAGTATATACTCTGTGTGCAGAACACTGTACTAAATGTTTGGGAGAGTACAATCCAACAGAATTAGCAGACGTTCCCTTACAGTTTAGAGGGGGAGACAGACATTAGTATGAATACTTTCATATAAAAATTATAATTTACTCTACCCAGAAACACTTCTCCAACCTTACTGAGTCCAATGCACATCATCCATGCCAGCTATTTCAAACTTTGAACATCCTTCATAAACTCCTTGTCCCTCTGCCTCTACCATCTCTTGCCTAATAGCCTCATCCCTTATTCCATCAGTAAAACTGAAACCATTATTGTTAATGGTATTTACTGAGCATTTACTGTGTGTAGAGGACTATAGTAAGTGCTTAGCACTGTATGCCATCAGGCATAATCGCCCTAAAGCCTCCCCTGCACCTCTCAAGTCCCATCCTTCTCCTGCCATTTCTTAGACCCTCTTGTCCTTTCCAGAATTATTCTCAAGAGGAGATCTTCCACCTCCTTTCAAAATCTATCCACTCCACCTGTCTCAACCCCATGTCTTCACACTTTATTACAACACTTACCCTCTTCCATCTTCACTTCCTGGCCACCATCTTCAAACATCATTCTCCAATAACTCCTTCCCTACTGCTTTCAAACATGCCCATAGCCTAAAAAAACCTCCCTTAACCCCACAGCACCCTCCAGTTATCACCCCATCTCCCTCCTACCATTCATTTCCCAACTCCTCAAGAGAGCTCTTTATACTTGCTACCTCCATATCCTTCCCTCGACCCACTGCAATCTGGTTCTTCCCCCTCCACTCCACAGCAACGGACCTCTCCAAGGTTCCCAATGCCTGTCTACTTGTTTTGTTTTGTTGTCTGTCGCCCCCTTCTGGACTATGAGCCCGTTGTTGGGTAGGGATTGTCTCTAACTGTTGTCGAATTTTACTTTCCAAGAGCGTAGGACAATGCTCTGCACACAGTAAGTGCTCAATAAATACGATTGAATGAATTGAATGAAATGGTCCAATGATTTCTACTTTATCCTAATCCTCCTGCCTTGCAGCTGCCTTCAACACTGCAGACCACCCCCTTCTCCTGGAAGAAGTACCTTCATTGACAGTGATACTGCTCTCATCTGATTCTCCTCCTCTCTCTGGCTGCTCCTTCTCAATCTCTTTCACAGGTTCCTCCTCTACCTCCCACCTTCTAACTGTGGGATCCATTGACTATTCACAAAATAAAGAGGATAATAATATATACAAATATGCACAGTGCTGAGGGGAGGGGAAGGGGGAAGAGCAGAGGGCGGGGGAAATAGGGAGGGCAAGAGGAGCAGAGGGAAAGTGGGGGGCTCAGTCTGGGAAGGCCTCCTGAAGGAGGTGACTGAATGCCTTCAATTGACTGATTGATTGATGATGACATGGGTAAGTGGACCCCAGTCCTTTCCATCAGGGCAGGAATCCTTCACTCTGAGACAGGGACATTTGCCTCATCCTCCAGGAAAATAAAAAAAGTTACCTTAATTAGTCCAAATATAATTGCATTCTGGAAATCTTCCTTGAATTGGACCTTTATAAGCTCTGGGTTTTCTATTTCTATGCTTTAAATGTCCCAGTAATGTTTGAGGTGAAATATATGGAATCATTTTAAAATCTTTTCAGAAAACTACTGATAGTACAAGGAGTACTACATCACTGAGAAGTGGTATGGCCTAGTGGAAAAATATGGGTCTGGGAGTCAGAGGACGTGGGTTCTAATTCCAGCTTTGCCACTTCTCTACTGCATGACAATGGGCAAGTCACCAAAATTATCTGTGCCTCAGTTTCCTCATTTTTAAAATGGGGGTTAAATCCTACTTCCTCCTACTTAGACTGTGAGACCCATGTAAGACAAGGATATGCTGGCCCTCATATTCTTGTATTCATTTACCACAGTGCTTAGTACTTTGCCTGGCACACAGTAAGTGCCTTACAGGTACCATACAAAAAAAAAATGCCTAGACTAGTGCTGATGCTCATAGAAATATTATCTAAAAGATATTTAATACATGCCTGCATTGAGTGTGAGCTCACTGTGGGCAGAGAATGTGTCTACCAACTCTGTTGTATTTACCCTCCCAAGTATTTAGTACAGTGCTCTGCACATAGTAAGTGCTCAATAAATATAATTGATTTATTGATTGAATGCTTAGGATTAGTCAGTCCATAGAATGAGAGTACAATTCAGTGTCTAGGCAGTTCTCTGAAAAGCTTAACTGTCCCACAAAATACAAGGTATTATATTTAAAATTATCTGAACTGATAGCTCTGGGCCCTAATTATTTCCATAAAACTAAAAAGAAAAAGAGAAAATTCAAGGTTCAAAATTTGACTATCCTAATTGATTGAAATCTTTCCCTCCACTCCCAACCCCTAAGTCAAGAATGATGGGCTAATTTAATTCAGTGTAAGTACACCCAGGCAGAATTAATTGGAGAGAGGGAGAATGCCCAAAGTTGCAATGTGATTTTAGACATGTGATTGAGTTGAGGGCATAAAGCCCTATTTAGGATTTTGTCTGGGGATGGAGAAATGGAAGGGACGGACAAGAAGTGAATGTTCTCCCACAATGGCCTCTTGCTCCTCTCACTTCTCCTGCTTCTCCTGGAGAAGCAGCGTGGCTCAGTGGAAAGAGCATGGGCTTTGGAGTCAGGGCTCATGAGTTCGAATCCCAGCTCTGCCACTTGTCGGCTGTGTGACTGTGGGCAAGTCACTTAACTTCTCTGTGCCTCAGTTCCCTCATCTGTAAAATGGGGATTAAGACTGTGAGCCCCACGTGGGACAACCTGATTCCCCTATGTCTACCCCAGCGCTTAGAACAGTGCTCGGCACATAGTAAGCGCTTAACAAATACCAACATTATTAAACATACCACAAATATATATATATGCATATACATATAAATTTAATATATATGTAATTTAACATAAATTAATTTAATGGTTTAATATAAATTATTACATATTTATTTTTAGTGACACTGTTGATGCCTACTAGTTTTGTTTGTTGTCTGTCTCCCCCTTCTAGACTATGAGCTCGTTGTTGGGTAGGGTTGGGTCTATCTGTTGCTGAATTGTATGTTCCAAGCGCTTAGTACAGTGCTCTGCACACAGTAAGAGCTCAATAAATATGATTTAATGAATGAATACATATATGTCCTCAAACAGCCAGCCTTAAGAATGATAGTTCATAATGTTGAAGGGTAGTCTACCATGATCTATGATGTATAGTAGTCTACCATACCCTTTTGTAACTACAAAAGGCTTGAACTGGGACATACTAATCTCCTTCCTCTGATAATCTCATTATCATTTTTATCATAAAATTAAAGATACTCTAATTCAACCTTAGTAGTAGTAATGACTCCACTCTCTCATTCTCCCCACATATGCAATCCGTCACCAAAACCTGCCGGTCTCACCTTCATAACATCGCCAAGATTCACCCTTTCCTCTCCATCCAAACCACTACCATGTTAGTACAATCACTCATCATAACCCGACTGGATTACTGCATCAGCCTCCAGAGATCAGCCTCTGATCTCCCAACCTCCTGTCTCTCCCTGCTTCAGTCTATACTTCACTCTGATCCCCGGATTATCTTTCTACATAAATGCTCTGGGCATGTCACCCCACTCCTCAAAAATCTCCAGTGGTTGCCTATCAACCTTCGAATCAAGCCAAAGCTCCTCACTATTGGCTTCAAAGCTCTCCATCACCTTGCCCCCTCTGACCTCACCCCCCTTTTCTCCTTCTACAACCCTGCCTACACACTCCACTCCTCTGCCACTAACCTCACTGTGCCTCATTAGAGCCTGTCCTGCCATCAACCCCTGACCTACGTCCTGCCTCTGGGAAGGGATGCCCCCCCCTCCTCACATCCACCAAACTAGCATACTTCCCCCCTTCAAAGCCCTACTGAAAGCTCACCTCCTCCAGGAGGCCTTCCCAGACTGAGTCCCCATTTTCCTCTACTCCTCCCCTCCCCATCGCCCCTACTCCCTCTGCTCTACCCGCTTTCCTGCCCCACAGTACTTGTGTGTACATGTACATATTTATTATTTTATTATTCTATTTCTTTATTAATGATGTGAATATAACTACAATTCTATTTACTTATTTTGACCCTATTGATGCCTGTCTACTTGTTTTGTCTTGTTTTTTTGTCTGTCTCCCCTTCTAGACTGTGAACCCGCTGCTGGGTAGAGATTGTCTCTATTTGTTGCTGAACTGTACTTTCCAAGCGCTTAGTACAGCACTATGCAAATAGTAGGTGCTCAATAAATGATTGAATGAATGAATATTAAGTGCTTGCTGTGTGCAATGGACTGTACTAAGCAGTGTGAAAAAATATAGGTGGGCAGAGGAGAATGGAAAAATGAAACCTAACCAAAAAAAAAAGAAAGAGTCAAGAGCAAGGATTACTTAGCCGTGAGACCCTGTGTCTTAACTACTTGATTCATATCTATCCCAGCACTTAGTGCTTGACACATAGTAAGTGCTAAAAAAAAATACCGTAATCAAAAATCCAAAATACAAAAAACAGAAGAGAAATAGAATATTGGAGCTAAAGGTCCAATTTCAGCCACAGTAATCACAGCACTCACCACCTTCTTCCCTGGTGCTCTAAACTGTTCTGCTGTTTCTTTACTTCCCACAGGGGATATCCAAGGGCAAAGTCCCAGGATGGCTTGGGATGGCAGGTCGGCAGAGGTGGGATTCGGTGACCGTGTGAATTGGGAGGCCCAGACCATACACTGCTGCTGATTCTGTGATTCTTTCATTGAGGAGTTTAATAGTGTCTGAACTCACTGTTTGGCAAATTTGCATGTTGATGTGAATCCAAACAGCAATGTAGCCTACTGGAAAGAGCACAGGCCTGGAAGTCAGAGGACCTGGGTTCTAATCCCAGCTCCATCATATGTCTGTTATGTGATCTTGAGCAAGTCACTTAACTTCTCTGTGCCTCAGTTTACTCATCTACAAAATAGGGATTAAGACTGTGAGCCCCATATGGGACATGGACGTGTCCAACCTGTATCTACCCCAGAACCTAGTACAATGCCTGGAAAATTGAGTGCCTGCACTTAACAATTACCATTAAAAAAAAAGAAACAAGTGTTTCTTTTGGATTAGTAACAAATTGCCTTTTCCACAAACTTCAAATAAACAATACTAGAACTTTCCACTCCAAAGCATCCTGAATTGCTACTGTATTTATTCCACTGTCATTGTGATGTCTACTACACATTTCCAAAATTCTCTATCAGACTTTAGCAATTCTCACAGTATCTGATGTAGGTGTGGGAAAGGCACACTTTTATTTTTAGGAGCATCATGGTTCTTTGGACAACCTCCTCCCTTCCCACTATCACCCCAGTTCTTTTTTCATGTCTCTACACAGCTCTTCTTTCTTTCTTTCCACCTCTCTGCTAATTCCCACCAGTATTTCCTGTTACTTTCTCCCCTTCCTTCTTACCCAGCACAGCAATCCTACCACACTTTCCTTTTTATCAAGTCAATCAATCAATAGTACTTGAGCACTTACTGAATGCAAAGCACTGTACTAAGTACTGAATAAACACCACTGACTGATTCTTAAATGGTGGGATGCTATGAGGGCCACAGCCACTATCAGGCCCACTCAAGGAGTGATTAAAGAAAACATTTCTGAACTCTTGCTTTGAAGGTCCAGAGTGAAAGCCACCAGTGGACAGTATAATGTTGGAGAAGTAGATATCTGGGCCCCAAGTCATCAGTTAAACAATGAAAAAGCATCAATCTCTGAAAGGCTTACTTCTTGCTACTCTCCTACTATAACCCAATCTGCACACTTTGTTCCTCTAATGCTAAACTTCTCACTGTACCTCGATCTTGTCTATCTTGCCACCAACCTCTGGCCCACATCCTACTTCTGGCCTGGAATGCCCTCCCTCTTTGAATCGAACAATTACTCTCTCCCACTTCAAAGCCTTATTGAAGGTGCATCTCTTCCAAGAGGTCTTCCCTAAGCCCTCCTTTCCTCTTCTCCCTCTCCCTTCTGCATTGCCCTTACTTGCTCCCTTCACTCATCCCCTCCCAGCCCAAAGCACTTATGTATCTATAATGTATTTATATTGTCTGTCTCCCCCTTCAAACTGTAAACTTGTTGTGGGAAGGGAATATGTCTGTTTATTGATAGATTGTACTATCCCAAGCGCTCAATACAGTGCCTGGCACAAAGTAAGCACTTAAATACCATAAAAAAGAGACTCCAGAGTGTAGCACTATTTATTTATATTACCGTCTGTCTTCCCCTCTAGACTCTAAGCTCATTTAAGGAAGGGAATGTGTCTTTTTATTGTTATACTGTACTCTCCCAAACACTTAGTACATTGCTCTGCACATAGTAAGCACTCAATACAACCGAATGAATTGAATGAATCTCTGCCTACAGGGAGCTTAAAGGACTTCTTCAGAATTCACAAGGAGCAGACAGACCCTCAGTGGTTAAGGTTTCCACTCATAAGCTCCTGAAAATCATGAAACAATGTACCTGCAGCTGAAAAATCTTGGTCTTTCAGGGGTGCAGGCACATTAAAATTAATAATCTAGTTAAATCACGAAAATGTCCTATCTATTCCCCCACACTTCTCTTCCTGATTTTTTTCTCACCAAATTATGTTAAGCAGAGTTACAATTATGAAAACCATATATTTACTATTTACATTTGCTATACTCCATCCTTTCAGGGGCCTAATATCTGAACCAGACAATGGAAAGTTAAAACAACTTATGGGTCAAACGCTAGCAGTGCTGAGGAAGAGGAGACCTCCCATAGGTACTCAGGCTTTACTGACCACCCCCCACTAAAAGATATCCTTGTGATAGAAGAAAAAAAGAAGATTGCAAAATACTTTTCAGGTGGATTTACTGAATTTGGGAGATCAAAACTCACAGTGGTATTAGATACTTTCTTACAGTATGTAGCCTTTAAGGGGGAATCATTTATAGGTATATTATGGAATGAGGAAATAGGACTGTGTGGCTTAGTGGAAAGATATGGGCTTGGGAGTCAGAGGATCTAGATTCTAATCCCTGCTCTGCCAACTGTCTGTGTGACCTTAGGCAAGTCTCAACTTCTCTGTCCCTCAGTTTCCTCTAGTGTAAAGTGAAGATTAAATCCTACTCAGTCTGGGGAGCTCATGAGGAACAGAAACTGTGTCCAACCTAATTGGCTTGCATCTACCCCAGCACTTAGAATAGTGTTTCACACTATAGCACTTGAATACCACAAAAAAAAAGAGCTGTACATTTCTGCTTTCCAAGAATAGTGGGGGCTTTTGTCCATTGGTTCTTCCTCTTCTCTCACGCATGAAGATAAGCTTCTATCTTCGATGTTTAGTAATTTCAAGACGAGTTTACCAATGAAGGGTGGCAGCAGCATATGGGAAAGGGAAGATGGAGTAGGAGAGCCCAATCTGCTAGACCCAAAATCTCCTTGAGGGCAAGGATCATGTCTACTTATATGATCCCCTGAATTCTCCTAAATGCTTAACAGAGTACTCTCTTTTCTAGAGTCAATTATTTTCTCTTCTAGTTCACCCTGTGATTGAACTACTACTTATCTCCCCCAACTTGCACTATTTGTAAAAATGATTTTTGTCTGTCTTCCCCTGTAGACTGTGAGGTCCTTGAGGGCAGTGAACATGTGTCCTGCTTCTGATGTCCTCTTCCAGGTCTTGAATGCAGTACATCACACTCAGACTCTCAGTCTGAGTCTAAATACCACAGATTGATTGATTGTTCTTTTCCCTACTTGCCCTGTCATCCCCTTGCCTCTGTCCCAGCTGGTGCCCCTCCCAAGACCAAGTCACCCCAGCCACTTATCACCTGGGAGCTGTTTCCAAGCCAAAGCACTCCATGGTGGCCCAGAAGGCAGCTCTGACAACTTTATATACAGACTGCATAACTGCACATTTGCCTTTGATTTTATGCTTTGGCAGCTGGTTATTAGATATGTCAAAGCCATGAGCTGCTGTCACTGTTGCTTTTATTTTTCTCCCCCTGAGCCTCTGTTTCTAGCTATGGCACTAATTCCCAGGCATTACTGAAAAGGCAATCATTAATTGTCGATTGTATTTATTAAGCACATTCTGTATACTGAGCACTATATTAAGTGTTTGGGAGAATACAATAGACAGATTCCCTGCTCACAATGAGCTTACAGTCTAAAGGGGAATAATAATTGTGGTATGTTTTAAGCTCTTACTTTGTGCCAAGTACTGTTTTAAACACTGGAGGGGATGCAAGCAAATCAGGTTGGATACATATGTACCACTATTCAAAAGACCTACATTTTCCTTCCTTCTGCCATTTCCCCACCAAGATTTGGGCAAATGAAACAAGGACTTGGGAAGGGGAAAAATAAGAAATACTTAAAAGCCATTTTTAATTCCTCATAGGGAATCTTTATCTCTGCCTAACTCCCTCTTGTACTAAACACAACCCACAGCCCAGGAGGCCACTTTAGCCATACACTTTAGTAGATTTGATCAGCAACAGCAGACCCATCTCAGTAAATCATGAGACTGGCTCTCATAATATTGAGGGGACAGGGCACAGGATAAGCAAGAGGCAAGAACTGCGATTAATAAATGAGAGAAATTGTGGACAAGTAGTAATTTCAATGGAAGAAGAATCTTGGACTACTGGAAGGAGCATGGGCCTGGGAGTCAGAGGACCTGGGTCTTAAACCCAGCTCTGCTAAGTATGTGCTGTGTGACCTTGAGCAAGTCACTTAACTTCTCTGTGCTTCCTCAGTTGTAAAATAGGGATTAAATACATGTTCTCCCTCCTACTTAGACTTTGAGTCTCATTTGGGACAAGGATTATCTCCAACCCTATTAACTTGTATTCACCTGGGTGCTTAGAACAGTGTTTGACACACAGAAAGCACTAAATAAATACTGTGCTTAAATGCTCCCCTAACCGACCCAGAATTCTTGAACTGTGAACCCCTATACAATCTGGGGGGAGACTATATTGAGGGAGGAAAAGTAGGTTAAAACTGAGCTGAGGACCATGGAAGATGAGAAAGGACTCAGATTTCTCCTTGGAGATTACAATTTTATTTCTTCAATAAGCATGAAATTAAATTCTTGGCATTAAAGGCACAGGATGTGATAGAGCACAGGTGACCTAGTGGAAAGAGCACAGGCCTGGGAGTCAGGGGAACTGGGTTCTAATCCTGTCTCTGCCACTTAGGCAAGTCACAACTTTTCTGGGCCTCAGTTTGTCATCTGTAAGCCCCATGTGGTCAAGGACTGTGACTAATGTGATTATCTTGCATCTACTATAACAGTACTTGGCACAGAGCATATACTGAATGTATACCACAATTATTAGAACTGTTATTAGAACAACTAAGACTCACCAACTTTTGTGGAACCAGCCCACAGACTTGGAGAGAGCTGTCAGGAAAAAAAAGCTACCACCAGTTGAACAAACAGTGGTACTTAAGTCTCTGGGAGAGTGCCATATATTAGGTACAATACAAAGAACTTACCATCAGTTTACTGAGATCACAAAACTAAATTCTACAACATATTTGGTTAGCCTAATGTTCTTCTATCATATTTTCATGCCCATCTGTGTTTACTTATGCTTTCCTCTCAGTCTGGCGTAGTGGGTAGAGTACAGAACTGGGAGTTGGAAGGTCATGGATTCTAATCCTGCCTCTTCAATTTGTCAGCTGTGTGACCTTGGGCAAGTCACATCACTTCTCTGGGCCTCAGTTACCTCATTTATCAAATAGGGATTGACACTATGAGCCCCATGTGGGACAGGGACTGTTTCTAACTTGATTAACCTGCCAGTGCTTAGAAGAGTGCTTGGTACATAGAAAGAGCTTAACAAGTACCAGAATTATTATTACTCTTCCTCATCGACATTTTAGATTTTATTCCTAGCCTATTAACCATGGAAATGGAAGAAGTTTTTATGTTGGAGGGACTGCTCTGGAAGAGACCACACTTTAGTTCTTTTTATGTGGTCCTATTAGCAATAGTATTTATTGAGCATTTTGCATAGAGCATTGTATTAAATGGTTGTTAGTTAACAAGCACAATCCCCATCCTCAAAGCCCTCACAGTTAGTTAGGGGAAGTAGACAAAAAAATAGTTTACAGGTAGGAGGAAGCAACAGAGTTTAAAGATATGTCTAAAAGTGCTAAGGGAGGGTGAAAAGGGGACTTTCCACGTGGTTACATGATGCAGATGTACTGAAGTGGGAGAAGGGGGTGAAATAGGCTGGGGAGGTGAGAGGCTGATGCGGGGAAAACCTCTTGGAGAAGAAGCAATTTCAGCAGGGTTTTGAACGAGGGAGTCCTGTGGTCTGTTGAGTGTGAGAGGGGAGGAAGTTTGAGGCGGAAGAAAAGGTATTAGCAAGAAGTCAACATGGCTTAGTAGAGAGAACAGGGACCTGGGAGTCAGAAAGAGCTGGTTCCAATCCTGATTCTGCCACTTGGCTGCTGTATGATCTTTGGCAAGTCACTGAATTTACCTGTGCCTCTCTTACTTCATCTGTAAAATGGGGATTAAGATTGTGAGCCTAATGTGGAAAATGGTCTGTTTAGCTTGTATCTACCCCAGCACTTAGTTTATTGCCCGACACATGAGGAACAGTATGTTGGCTTGAGATAAGCAATGTGTGCGACCTGGGGTGTAGTCGGAGAGGAGTGTAGATATATAGAGGGGAAGATTAGATTGGGTGCCTTCCTGCTAAAGAGCAGGAGTTTCTGCATGATCTAGAGGGGAATTTTGGAATTTTTTTGAAAATGTGGGGATGTATGAAGAATGTCATTTTAGAGAAATGATCTCGACAGAAAAGCATGGATTGGACAGGGAGAGACTGGAGGCAGGGAGGTCAGCAAGGAGGCTTAAGTAGTAGTCAGTAGTTAAGCTGGGACATGACAAGTGCTTGAACCAGCAATTTAGACGAAGGTGAAGGGGGTGGATTCTGGGGATGTTGTGAAGAAAGAACTGGCAGGATTTAGTGATGCACTGAATATGTGAGTTGAAGAAAAGAGATGAGTACAGGAAGCTTCTTCTGAGTACAGGAAGTTTCTTCTAACTAATTTCTCCTCTCCACTCCCTTCTTTTCCTCAAATTTCATCACCTATACATTTTGGTCTGTACCCTCTAAGCATTTAGATACTCTCCTACCACCCTACAGTACTTTAGTACATACTCTAATACTCATTTGCTTCTCCTATCTGCAGTTAATTTTAATGTCTATCTTCCCTGCTAAATTGCAAGCTCTTCGAAGGAAAGGACCATGTTTACTTACCCCATTGTACTGTCTCTAGCTCTTAGTACCATCCTCTGCACACAAGTGCTCAATAAAGACCATTTAGTGACTGAATACATTCATGCCTCTAAAAGACCAGGGTCAGAAAGAATAATGAATGAACTTCTGGTGGGACAAGAGAAATTTTGAAATTTGTGAAGAACTGTTCCTAGCCCCTCTGTAAAATACGTTCCATAAGTTTGGATGGGATATCTTATTTCCCTCTGTATGTCTTCTTGCTTTAAGACAGTGAACTGCTAAGAAAAAAGGAAACATTGCACTGCATCTACACAAACCATCTAGTCAGAATCATTCCTTAAAATGATGCTTGGGAAATAATTTCTGTTAATGATAAGGGAGAAGCAGATTATGGTGTTATACAATTTACTGCCAGGACTCCTGTTCTGGGTTGAGAGGAATGGGCTGCTACCAGCTGGAAGCTAATTTTACTCGATACCAAGGAGCAGTGGAGAGAGCTACAGAAAGACAATCTGAGTTGCTGCTGGGAAAATCCAAGGGGAATGGAGGAAAGACAGTCTTCTGCCAGTTAATCTTTGAGCTGTAAAGGCCCAGACTCCAAATGAACAACTATTGTCTAGAGCTTTTGCCACCCCACATCTGGTCATTTTAGTGGGATGTTCCCACAGTTGAGCAATACAGCTAATGGTAAAACAAGAGGACTCAGGATTTGAACTCTGGATCTTCACAATCAGGTAATTTTAAATTCTCACAACTATTAATCTTTCAAAATCTCCCATCTAGGCAATAAGATCAAGATATTCAGATATTTAAAGACCAATAGGTGAGTCAGATGCATTTATTAGGAGCTGCTTAGTGAGAACACTGATACCATGGACACTGTCAATAAAGGAAGGCCCATGCCATATTTAAGTGTCCCTCACCACCAGCTCCTGGTTTCCAAAGTGCTCAAAAGTAAATGGTGTCTACTGGAAAGAGAAATAGAGAACATCCTCTAAAGTCATCTGACTAGAACTCAGAAATGGGACCCCAGATCAATTCAAAGGAATCAGCTTACTATTACAATGTCTTCTTGTACTAAAAAATTTAAGAAAGGTGTTCAAATTTCAATTAAAAATAATGGAGACAAATCTAAACCCGAAAATAGATTGTAAATTTCTCAAGGGCGGAGGCAGAGTTCTATTCTATTAGTATTTTGTGGTCAATACATGCTGCCACTGTTAAAAAATATTTACTAGCTTACTATAGTTTTTAAGCTGGAGAGTTACCAGTCAACGTCTAGGAGCAGGAGAGCTTCAGAGGAAAACTGTAGGGGAGTGGAGTGAGAGGAAGGCATGTGCTGCCACTGTAAAAAAATATTTACTAGCTTACTATAGATTTTAAGCTGGAGAGTTACCAGTCAACCTCTAGTTGCAGGGGAGCTACAGGGGAAAACTGTAGAGGAGAGGAGTGAGAGGAAGGCACATAACCCACAAGTTCCCCAGTGCTGGTGCTGTTGCCTCCCCAGAGTTAATGTAACATTCTTACTGACCACATAAACAAGGCTTTCACCTCAGCTATTCCGGTTCCAGAAACCCTCACCCCAGCTACTGCTTCTACTTCCTCTATCACCCAACATCACTGTTGCTTAGTCATGTGACTTAACTATAGACTTATATAAGTTTGTTAATAGGAATGAAGAAGCCAGTGCATTATATTTTGCCAGGGTCTGACTTAAAGTTGCCACCCTGAAGCTTAAAGATATACACTAAGAAATTGGGGAAGGTTTGTTTCAGGTTTTTTGGTTTGGTTTTGGAGGGGGATGGGTGTGTGTTCAGTACTTCTATCACTCATCCCAGAACAAATGAGATAGGTTCATGATTGAATGAAATAGGATCATATGCTTCTTATTCAAGGTGACAAATAGATTTCAATGTTTGAGGTCGGCTGCAGAAATTCTATTTGCTTCCTTCATTGTTTGCTCATCTCATCAACCATATATCCAGAGAAAACTAAACTTCTCACAACCTGATTAAAAGATATCCTCCCCAAATGGGCACTTGTAATTGCTCAGAGATACAACTACCCTACACAAGAGGAAGTTGGTTCCTTCTGTCTAGTTGTCAGGCTGTGGATCAAAATGGGTGGGAAATTCATTGTGATAATTCCCTGCCTGTCCCAAAACATCTGGTTGCCATTCTTCTATTTGAATGGACAACTAATTTATTTAGTAAAACAAGGTGGAGAAACCACAGAATGTGTACAAATTGCTCACCACTTTAGAAGAGTTAAGAAAGATAGCTACTGTCATGGTATTTGACAGTATAGCCATTCAAAAACCACTCCAGGCTATTTTTCTTTTTTTCTTCCTGCATTTTTACTTAAAGACCGGCTTACTCTTATCAGTTTACTCTCTATTAATGCAGGACTGAGTGGAATTGTCAGTCTGATTTCAATCCAGTTTTTTCCTCTGTCCCTTCATCTCCTTAATAAACCAAATCTATTTCTGGAGATCCAGTAAACAAGGTAACATATTGGGGGGATGCAGTTGATCTTTTATTAATTTGAAGCAGATTTTCTGCATTGCTACTGAAATCTTTACCTGAATGTATACAAAGGTAGATAGAAAACATCAAAAGTCATTTTACTTACACAAGGAGATCTAAAACCTATGCTTTTAATCTGACTGACTTTGGAATTTTTATTTTTCTGTCATATTTTTTCCACAAGAATCAATTAACCGATATTGGTTGAGTGCCTACTTGAATGCAGAGCACTGTGCTAAGACCTTGGGGAAGTACAGCAGAAGCAATAGACTCATTTCCTGACTTCAAGGCACTTATAATCTAGTTGGAAAGACACATAAACTGAAATTATTTTCTAAGAGTGGGCACAGGAGGGAGAAGACAAACTCTTGATTGGCATCATGTGTGCCAGTCTCCCTAACCATTTTCTCCAGTACCTTATTGTATTAAAGCCACAGAGATCCACATTCTAGGAAGCTTCAAACATGTCCCAGTACCATTCTACCCAAAAATATGCTGTGAAAATGCATATGCCTACCTGCCCCCCACACCCATTAGATTGTGATTTTCTCAAGGGCATTGTCTGTTATTTATTGTATGAGAAAAGGGGATTGAGAATGTGAGCCCCACATGAGACAGGGACTGTGTCGAACCCAATTTGCTTGTATCTGCCCCAGTGCTTAGTAAAGTGCCTTGCACTTAGTAAGCGCTTAAATACCATAATCATTATAATTATTATTCTTACAAGCTTATTAGGTTGGACACAGTCCATGTCCCACATGGGGCTCACAGTCTTAATCCCTATTTTACAGATAAGGGAACTGAGGTACAGAGAATTGAAGTGACTTACTCAAAGTAACGCAGCAGCCAAGTGGTAGAGTTGGGATTAGAACCCAAGTCCTTCTGACTCCCAGACCTGTACTCTACCTACTAGGAATGCTGTTTCTCTTGTTGGGAGATACCCAGGGGACTGGGGTTGGTACAGGAGTGGTCCCATTCAGACTCAGCAAACCATAATTGTCTTGGTGTTGGGTCCACTGAGGATCCCCAGGACCATAGATCACTTTTCTAAAAGAAAATTCTTACCCCCAGGGAAATAGGCTGATCCAGAATGACAGTACCTGCAGTTTTCAAAGAACCACCACCCACCCAAGGAGATGGGAGCCCTCATTTTATTTATAACAGAAGATCAAAGAATAGAATGATTTTATGATTCTTGAGAAGAGCATGGCCTAGTGGATAGAGTACAGGCCTGGGAGTCAAAAGGAACTGGGTCCTTATCCTGGCTCCACCACTTGGCTGCTTTGGGATCTTGGGCAAGTAGATTCATTTCTCAGTGCTTCAGTTACCTCATCTGCAAAATGGAGATGAACACTATGAGTCCCATGTGGAACAAGACTTCGTCCAACCTGATTACCTTGTACCTACCCCAGCACTTAGTACAATGTGTGGCACATAGTAAGTGCTTAATAATTACGATTAAAAGATTCTTGATTCAGGAAGAGGCATGTCATCCATTTTGTCATGATCCATGCATTCTGCACATAACTCCCCACTCCTCACCAACATCCAGTGGGTATCTATCCATCACTGCACCAAATTCCATACCACAGGCTTAAATGCACTCAATCATCTCTCCCCCTCCTACCTACCCTCACTCACCTCCCACTACAAATCAACCCACACACTATGCTCCTCAAATACCAATGTACCTACTCTACCTCAATCTCATTTTTCTTGGTGTCTGAAACCCTACTCTCATCCGCTCTCGAGCCTGGAACTCCGTCCCCCTTCAAATCTGGCAGATGATCAATCTTCCCATCTTCAAAGTTCTATGAAAATTACATTTTCTCTTGGAAGCCTTTCCTGACTAACCTCTCCCCACTCTGTTCTCCCTTCTTTCTGGGTCACCTATGCAGTTGGGACCATACTTTCTAAGCACTTTAAAACTTATCCCACCCACAACCCCACAACACTTATGTACATATCCTTATAGTTTGTTGTTCCCCCCATCTGTAATTCATTTTAATATCTGCCTCCCATACTAGATTGTAAACTTCTTGACAACAGAGTACATATCTACCAACTCTGTTATACTGTAATCTCCCAAGTACTTAATCCAGTGCTCTGAATACAATAAGCACTCAAATTCCAATGACTGATTTTCAATAAGCAAATTTGGGGCACTTTTATCAAAGCTTTTTTTTTTTCCATTTCCATGTGTATGCACGATCAGAACAATTTCAGAATACCTTAAAAAACAGACCAAATTTCCAGAATGGAAACTGTCCTGGTTAAACTGATCAGTTTTATATCGATTTCCTGTTGCTCTTGTTCAGTTTAAATGTCTGTACATGGAGCAGGGGCTGGAGCATGCTTAATACTAATTCATGTCCCCACCTGTTGCAAAATTTAATCCCATGCTTTTTCCACCATCCCTGCTATCCCAGACAACATGAAGGAGAGGGAAAGCATGCAAGTTAGAGTTAGTGTTCCAATTTTCAGCAGAAGTAATAAATTGAGCTATTTAAGAATATAACTCCCTTCCAATGATAAGGACAATGAAATGTAATACAATGTACATACATGGACCTATAAAACCAAAGCCTGAATATTAGTCGTATTTTAGTTTGCAAACTGGAACTGCATTAAGGACTGAAAATAAGGTACATCTTCATGTACACACAATTCTGCTAAAATGTGCTTTAGTTTATTCACTACACATTTTGGCTAGAATTCTTGTGTTAACAAAAGCCTACTGGAGAGACTGTAATGCTGTGTTAGAATAAATTATTTGCACAGATGTGTGCAACAAGCATAGTGAGTACTGGCTACATTGTATGTTTCCCTAAATAGAGTTTTGCAAGAACACGACCCCAGAGTAATAGGAAAAAAGGGTGTATTTAAAAAAAAAAAAAAAAGCACCTGGCCCTGTTTTCACTTCCTTCCATAAACAATTAATACATTTGGTAGTTTATCAATCTCTCACCTTTCATTTGAGAGTGTTTACTGTGTTAATATTAATAAAAAATAATTTTTTTTTTGCTTTTTTATGGTATCTGTTAAGCAGTTACTATGTGCCAGGAACTGTATTAAGCACTGGGGTAGATACAACCTAATCAGGTTGGACACAGTCCATGTCCCAAATGGGGCTCACAGTCTTAATCCCCATGTTAGAGATGAGGTAACTAACACACAGAGAAGTTTAAGTCACTTGTCCAAGATCACACAGCAGACAAGCGGCAGAGCTAGGATTAGAATCCAAGTCCTTACTTCCAGGCCCGTGTTCTACCTATTAGACCATGCTGCTTTTCTGCAGCTTTTTGACTTCTAATAAAATGATAACTTATGTTCTCTCTCCTTAATAGTATGCATTAGTATTCCTGCAATAATAGTATTTATTATTATTAATAATAATGGCATGTTAAGAGCTTACTATGCGGCAAACACTAAGTGCTGGGATAGATATAAGATAATCAAGTTGAACACAGTTCCTGCCCAAAGGAGGCTTACATCTAGGAGAGAGAACATATATATCCTTTTTATGGCTGGGATAACTGAACTGGTTAAGTGATTGTATATAGAACACTGTAACAAGCCATGGGGAAGACAGTACAGGATGAAGTAGAGAAAAACCTTGGTCCAAAGGGGGCTCACAATCTAAAAGGGGGACATGAAAATTGGTGACAGGCAAAGGAAGAAAGATTGAAATGATATATTTGAAATATAAAAACATAAAGACAACAGTACAAAGAGTGATGGGACATGAGCACTAATGGAGTAATTTTTAGCTCCTTACCACTCAGGCAGGTCTGGCCAGAGTCCAGGAGGTGAGCAGCCAAAACCTCCCCAGTGCTCTGAAAGTAGGGAGAACCTGCTGCCACTTCAGTCTGCCTAGACTGACTGGCTCTGATGGGCCAGGCAGGAGCCAGTTTTGTGGGCAGAAATGTGCCTGTTACATGGTTTTGTTGTACTCTACCAAGTGCTTACTACAGTGTACCGCACACAGTAAATGCTCAATAAACATAACTGAATGAGCCCCAGAGGACCAGGGAGTCTTTCCATTTGGAAAACTGCTCATAGATGTTGATCATCCAGGAGGGGGACCTGGAACGCCCTCCCTCCTCACCTCCGCCAAACTGATTCTCTTTCCCTCTTCAAAACCCTACTTAAAACTCATCTCCTCCAAGAGGCGTTCCCAGACTGAGCTCCTCTTCTCCCTCTACTCCCTCTGCCATCCCCCCTTTACCTCTCCGCAGCTAAACCCTCTTTTTCCCCTTTTCCCTCTGCTCCTCCACCTCTCCCTTCCCATCCCCACAGCACTGTACTCGTCCGCTCAACTGTATATATTTTCGTTACCCTATTTATTTTGTTAATGAATTGTACATCGCCTTGATTCTATTTAGTTGCCATTGTTTTTACGAGATGTTCTTCCCCTTGACTCTATTTATTGCCATTGTTCTTGTCTGTCCGTCTCCCCCAATTAGACTGTAAGCCCGTCAAATGGCAGGGACTGTTTCTATCTGTTGCCGACTTGTTCATCCCAAGCGCTTAGTACAGTGCTCTGCACATAGTAAGTGCTCAATAAATACTATTGAATGAATGAATGAATGAATCACATTGCAAGTTCACCTCAAGAATCTTTCAATGGTTTGGCAATTTTAAATATCAATGGATGCTTCCATGAATTCCCCTCTAGACTACAAGTTCACTGTGGGCAGGGTAGGTTTCTCCCCTTTAAACCATAAGCTGGATGTGGGCAGGGAATTTGCTTATTGTTGTATTGGACTCTCCCAAGCACTAAGTAGAGTGCTCTGCATATAGTAAGAACTCAGTCAATAGGACTGAATGAATATGTCTGTCATGTTATTCTCCCAAATGCTCAGTACAGGGCTCTGCACAAGTACATGCTCAATGAATGACTTATGGATTATTTAGGCTATTTTGACTTTGTCTTCTAGCTGACTCTCCTCCAGGGGCATTTATCACATGTCCTCCACCTCCCACATCGCTTAGGGATCCCTGTCCTCCTCCCTGATTTGCAGTTGTTTCACCTCAAGGAGCCAGATCTTTAGACAGCTGACTTTGAGGTCATTTTTATTTATGGTATTTGTTAAGCAATTACCATGTGTCAGACACTGTTCTAAGCACTCAAGTAGGTAAAAGTCCATTTAATTGGACATAGTCCCTGTCCTACATGGGGGTCACAGTCTAAGTAGGAGGGAGAACAGGTATTGAATCTTCATTTACAGTTGCGGAAACTGAGAGACAGAGAGATTTAGTGACTTGCCCAAGGTCACAAAGCAAGCAACTAGCAAAGCAATTCATTCATTCATTCAATAGTATTTAGAGCTGGGCTTAGAACCCAGGTCTTCTGACTCCCAGGCCCATGCTCTTTCCAATAGGCCAAACTTCTTCTCATTCCTTTTACCCCCAGCAAAATTAGCAGGCATTCCCAAGTGAAGGAACTGAAGCACAGAGAAGTTAAGTGACTTGTCCAAGGTCACACAGCAGATAAGCGGCGAAACCAGGACTAGAATTCAGGTCCTTCTGACTCCCAGGCCTGTGCTTTATCCACTAAGCCAAGCCTATCCATTAAGCCTGATATAACAAAAGCAGGTTGGACACAGTACCTGTTCCACATAGGACTCACAGTCTAAATCGGAGGGAGAAGGATTTCATCCCTATTTTACAGATGAGGTAACTGAGGCACAGAGAAGTGATCACCCAAGGTCACACAGCAGATATGTGGCAGAGCTAGCGTTAGAAGCCAGGCCCTTCTGACTCCCAGGCCTGTGCTCTATTAGGCCACACTGATTCTTAAGAAATCTGTGACCAAAATCACCCTGTCCACTCTACAGATGGAACAAATTCAAGGAAGGTGACCTGTCTTGTCCACAACCATACAACTTAGTTCATTTTGCCACAGACAGGGTTCCTGGTGAGAGCACAATCAGGCAGAGCTTGTGTCACTTCTTGATTCTGTCCTTTCCGAGTGTCTAGTACAGCAAAGGACACCAAACAGGCACTCAATGAACACTACTATTGTTATTTAGGGAATGTTGGATTTCTCTGAGGAACTATGGAAGCATAACTTGAACTTAATAATTTATAATTATGGCATTTGTTAAGCTCTTACTACGTGCCAGTCAGTGTACTAAGCACCGGGGTTAGAAACAAGTTTATCAGGTTGGACATAGTCTCTGTTCTCCATGTTGCTCACAGTCTCAATTCCCATTTTATTGATGAGGTAACAGGCACAGAGAAGCAAAGTGACTTGCCCAAGGTCACAGAGCAGACAAGTGGCAGAGCAGAGATTAGACCCCATGACCTTCTGACTCCCAGGCCCATGCTCTATCCACTATGCCATCTGACTCCTTGCCTATCTTTCTCCCTTCTTTGGCTGTGCCTTTCTTGGGGAGCTTTAAAGGGATTCCAACTAAAAGCAGTTAGGCTGTTGGTATAGAATCTAGATGGAGGAAATAGAAATGGCTTAACATAACTGAAAGGAAGGGAGGAGCTGGGAAATGGGAAGGGGATGAGCATGAATTGGAAAGGGGTCCAAAGAGACTCCTGCCATCCTAATGACCTTCATTCAAAGCCTTGCACAAATCTTTATCATTTTATGAACACACAATATATGATGATAGAAATTAACAGGTAGTGATTATCCAAATCCTTCACACACGGTGGTTGTTCTTGAGGCTATGAACATAATTAGCACCTTAATGTATATCACAGTCAAAAAGAGCATTTAAACATTTAAGAAATACAAACACGTTTTCTCTTTCTAAACTAAGATATCAGCTGTCATCTGAACAAATTATGTTGTCTTACAAGCAAGACTGTGTCACTGTATGTCATCTCAAAGTCAAAAGGGCATTAAGCAAGCTATCCTATTTAATGCTATCAATTTCGCCCTGCACAGCTTGAGGTATTTGTTTTATTCTGTGTGTTTCTAATGACGCTTCTGACTAATCTCATCATTTATGCTCTTATTGCCATTAATTATTTAAATGTCATATTTATATTTTTAAATGTACCGCATATAAATTGTTTTTGGCCAAAAAAAATTCTAGAATGAAATGAGATTTCAAAGAAGCAAAATACAGTTGGCACATAAAAAGGAACAGAAATGAAAGCGATGGTTATAGCTCGGGTCTCAGGTCATTAGGTACCGTTATTTTCTAGCTGAAATCAGTGGAAGCATTCTGCTGACACTAATAATAACAATATTTAGCATTTATATAGCACCTTGTGCTTTCAAGGCATTTTAGAGGCATGCTAGTTGATCGACACCATATGCCTCTGAGGTAGGGAAGTGTTATTATCCCTATTTTACAGATGTGAAAGCCGGAGAGATTAAATGACATTCTAAAAGCCGTAGGATTCGGTGTCAGGGGGCAGGAAAGAAACCTGAAAGTTTGTAACATTTTTTCTTGTTTGTTCTTTTTTCTCTTCTCAACACAGGGCTACTAACCCACTCTGCCACCCACTTATAAAGTTGAACTCTGGGAACCAGTGGATGGACTGTACCCAGTAGGGATCTGAGAAGTTTGGAAACAATTCCTCCTGGGAATCCAGCAATTGAAACAGTTTGTTGCTTCCAGGAAAACTGTAAAGGGCGTAGTTACTCAGCTCTTTTCCTTGTTTGGACTTGCGGGCAAATCCATACAGCCTTAAGATGCCTGTATAGTTTTCCATTGATTTGACATTCCCATAACAGTGCATGATTAGTCCTGTTTGTGCTTTTATAACCTAAGAGTCAGTGAATAATATAAAAAGGAGCCATTCTATTTTCTATTTATGACTATACTGTTTGTAAGCAGGTTTGTCTTTATATAGAAATACATGATAGGAATAATTATTTTCATTCGCTCATTCACTTCAGAAGTTAAACACAATACAATCTGAAAATCTGCACATACATATCTGGAAAACAGCTCTACCACAGAGGAAGCTAGGAAGTGAATTTTGATAAATGCACATGAAATCACTCTATGGAGAACAACTCCTTACAACTGTAAGCTCCTTGTGGCCAGGGAAATGCATCTTTTATATTATTATAATGTTAGTTCCCAAGCACTCAGCACAGTAGTCTACACAAAAGTGCTAAATAAATATGACTGACAGGCCATATTGTAATCCTCATCATCACCACAGATCTGAACATTCACAGGAGATGCAGCACTGAAATCATCAATATCAGTCACTTAGTGTCCAAGTTGATCATTCCTTTTTGCAATTTAAGTTAGTATGAACAGTGAAAACAAAAGACATGTTTGTGGGCTCAGAACCTGGAATAGCTATCCAAAAGTGATTTCTTTTTAAGAAATTAAGTCTCCAATGCCTACAGTCAACAAGGTCATGCACTTTTCATCGATGCTACTGGGATCTGGACCAGTTGTGTCTTTACATTATCAAATTCACTGAAATGTTGAAGCCCTACATCCTCAGTTCTGAGCTGAGTCTGATTCCTTCCTTTTCCAGAAAAGTGACTGAGAGGAGATACTATCAATAATAGGAAGAATGATAGCCTTGGTTCCTTTTAATTAAGCTTCAGGACACTGAAAGGGACCCGCAGGGAAACCAAACTAGTTGTCCTTTCCAATATCCCCTCAGAATTCTAATAACCACATCAACATTTGACCAAGTGGAAAGAGCAAAGGCCTGCATGCTGTGTGACCTTGCGCAAGTCATTTAACTTCTCTAGACTGTGGACAGGGAATTTGTCTATCAGCTCTGTCATACTGTACCCTCCCAAGCACTTGGTTCAGTGCTCTGTGTACAATAAGTGCTTAGTAAATACCATTGATTGATTTATTATTTAGACCTCACTTCCTTTTCCGTAAACTGGGGGTTCAATACTGTTTTCCCTCTCCCATAGACTGTGAGTCCTATGTGGGCAGAGACTGTGTCTGATCTGATAGTATTTTATTCACCTCTGTGCTCAGCACATTACATAGCACAAAGTGCTTTACAAATACCACAATTGTCAATATCAATACAATCAATTCCAGTCTGAATGAATCCTTCAAATACCATCATCATTTTTCTCCAGGAAGCACTGCTATCAAAGAGTCTGACACCTGTGGGAATGAGTTATGTTCCCACTACTTTTTCCCAGATAAATGGTCCCCTATCCAGACCTCTTCAGATTCATTAAGTTCATTGTGGGCCAGGAACGTGTTTATGAACTCTAATTTTACTCTCCCATGCACCTTAGTACAGTGCATGGCACACAGTAATCACTCAAAAAATATGATTGATTTAGTTTCCCCTCTAGACCGTAAGCTCGGTATGGACAGGGAAAGTGTCTGCTAATTATGTTGCATTGTACTCTCCCAAGCACTTAGTACAGGGGTCTACACATAGTAAGCAGTCAATAAATGCCATTGATTTCCTTGGATCTTGATAATTACATTTTCTAAAAGCACGAGCTTGGATTTTTAAGATGCAGTGGCTTTCAGGAAAGCTGCTTGACTTAGTGGGAAGAGCCCTGGTCTAGGAGTTAGAAGACTTGGGTTTTAACCCCAGCTCTGCCCTTTGCTCGCTGTGTGACCTTGGGTGACTCACTTAACTTCTTTGTGCCTCAGTTTCCTCCACTGCAAAATGGGGATTCCATACCTGGTCTCACTCCTAGTTAGACTGTGAATCTGATGAGGGACAGGGACTGTGTCTAATCTGATTAACTTCTATCTTCTCCAGGACTTAGAATAGTGCTTGGCACAGAGTAAGCACTTAGATACCATAATTTTCACTAATATTATGATTATTCAATGCCACAGGAGAGAACAAGAACTGTGGTACTCTAAGTAAATCACTGGTAGAATTGGGACCTGGTGTAAAATATGCAATCATGCTATCTTTCAAGGCAAGGTTAAAGGCAAGGCAGGTCAAGACCAGAAAGTTTTCAAACCCCCAGTATTCAATTCAGATGACAGTCTTGCCTATAGGGGATGCCACATCCTAGCTCACAAAAGCAAACACTGCTATTCCTGCAGTTCAGACAGCAGCAGTGCTTTGCAACCGCAGTCTGATAACAAGGGATAAGGAAGCAATGAAGGAAGCAACCGTGGAGCCTAAATCAATCTACATCCCCAAGGCTACCTCTCTGCCCCTTTATCACTGTCCTCTCCCATCTTTCCTCCATCCTCATCCACATCCTTTCCCTTTGCTTTTTTTTCCTTTAATGCATCCCTCTCCCTTCCAGCCTCACCATCTCACTTGAGCTCAGTGTTTCTTTAAAATGATCTCTTAGCTATCCAAAGTGTCCAATTTTACTGTGTCATGAGAGAAATGCATCAGACTGCAACAAACATCACTCACCTGAAGAATCTAAGTGTCAGGGCTATAGTTTCAAAGCTTTAGTTTTCATTGAAATTCTTACTGAAAGGGTTACTTTGCACATCTACCTCAGCTAATCGCAGATTATGCATACACTGATATGGACTGAGGGATTTCCCCTATCTGGACAGAGAAAAATTATTCAAATTTTAGGCTAGTACAAAGGAGGAAGCTTCAGAACACACAAGCTGTGGCTGACAGGACGCCAGCTTTTTTCATCTTTCACTTCTGTCCAGAGTGAAGTGAATGTTCAGAGGTCCTCTGACACTATGTATTTCTCCTTATTTTTGAAAATTTCATCGTAAACCAAGTGGAGTCTAAGTAAATGACTGAAAAGATCATTATCCACTATAAGGACTTGACAGCTGAAATCACTGAATTTAAAACCAGGTTTTCCTAGTATAAAAGCCATGGCACTTTAAGTCATTATTCTCCTTCTGCTTAGACTGAGCTCCACTGCAGCAATGCCCTAGGGAATGATGATTTCCAGCCTTATTTGCTTTATATCACAGCTGCCAGATGCCGCCCAAAGATACTACATTTGGTGCTAGACATAAAAGTTTGCTTTGTGAAAATGTTATTTCAAATGAGCAATGAAGTATTATATTCTAAAGAAGCAAAAGAACTTTGACTGGTCGTTTTGCCACACAACAGCTAAAGTCACTGAAGAAAGAGTCAAAGAGACTTTAATGGATTCAGCACCATGTTTGTAACTTGGAAAACAACTGTCACTTTGTGTTTTGGGGAAGTCATCCAGGATAGGAAAGCTGAATGTTAAAAGCAATGAAGAGTAAAATCTTGTCACAGGCAATGGTAAGATAGGCCTTGACAATGGCAAAAGCAAATTGTGATCAATTGATACAACCCAACATGTATAGAAGAGTTGTTCAACTGGTAATTAGATGTTCAGTCCCAAGTTAGACTAAAATGCTATCTTTGCCTTTTTTTTCTTTTTGTTGTTGCTGCTGCTAGGGAACTGCAGTATATTGCAAAAGAACACTTCCACCTGAAACCTGGAATTGTGTCTGTTTTTAATTTCCAGGTTAACAGAACTGCACAGTCCCCTAGACTCTAAGCTTCTTGTGGCAAGAAACTTGTCTACCAACTCACTGTGCATAGCGCTCTGCACTCATTAAGCACTCAATAAATACCATTAATTGATAGACTTGGAAAAATTACTTCTCACCTAACCCCAATCATCAAATGCAAATACAAAGCTTCACCTGAGAATACCTCTCATATTACAATTTAGCAAGTTTGTAGAAAATGAAATTCAGCAGGAAAATATCATTTGCTACTCAGAAAGATGTTGATAAAATGCACAGGAGATGTCTAATAGGACTTCCAAAACTCACATCACGTGAGTTCATGTGGACAATTTAGACTGTGATTTCAACAGTTTCTCCTTTGGCAGTTTCAGAAATCTTAAAAAAATGTATATTTTATATATACACATCTTATTCAATCATTCATTCATTCAATAGTATTTACTGAGTGCTTACTATGTACAGAGTACTATACTAAGCACTTGGAATGTACAATTCGGCAACAGTTATACACAATCTCTTCCCAATAACAGGCTCACAGTCTAAATGGGGGAGACAGGCAGCAAAGCAAAACAGAACAAAGCAAAAGATCATCATCAAGATAAATAGAATCATAGAAATATATACATCATTAACAAAATACATAGGGTAATAAATAATATTTACAAATATGTACAAGTGCTGTGGGGTGGGGAAGGGGGAAGAGCAGAGGGCAGGAGAGGGGGGAATAGGGAGGGGGAGGAGCAGCAGAGAGAAGGGGGGCTCAGTCTGGGAAGGCCACCTGGAGGAAGTGAGCTCTTAGTAGGGCCTTAAAGAGGGGAAGAGAGTTAGTTTGGCAGATGTGAGGAGGGAGGGCATTCCACGACAGTGGGAAGATGTGGGCAAGGGGTCTATGGCGGGACAGGAGCAAAGAATAATAATAATAATAATAATGTTGGTATTTGTTAAGCACTTACTATGTGCTGAGCATTCATTCATTCATTCAATAGTATTTATTGAGCGCTTACTACGTGCAGGGCACTGTACTAAGCGCTTGGAATGAACAAGTCGGCAACAGATAGAGACAGTCCCTGCCGTTTGATGGGCTTACAGTCTAATCGGGGGAGACAGACAGACAAGAACAATGGCAATAAATAGAGTCAAGGGGAAGAACATCTCGTAAAAACAATGGCAACTAAATAGAATCAAGGCGATGTACATTTCATTTACAAAATAAATAGGGTATTGAAAATATATACAGTTGAGCAGACGAGTACAGTGCTGAGGGGAAGGGAGAGGGGGAGGAGCAGAGGGAAATGGGGGGAAAAGAGGGTTAAGCTGCGGAGAGGTGAAGGGGGGGGCGGTAGAGGGAGTAGAGGGAGAAGGGGAGCTCAGTCTGGGAAGGCCTCTTGGAGGAGGTGAGTTTTAAGTAGGTTTTGAAGAGGGGAAGAGAATTAGTATGGCGGAGGTAAGGAGGGAGGGCATTCCAGAACCGCGGGAGGACATGGCCCAGGGGTCGACGGCGGGATAGGCGAGACCGGGGGACGGTGAGGAGGTGGGCGGCAGAGGAGCGGAGCGTGCGGGGTGGGCAGTAGAAAGAGAGAAGGGAGGAGAGGTAGGAAGGGGCCAGGTGATGTAGAGCCTTGAAGCCTAGAGTGAGGAGTTTTTGTTTGGAGCGAAGGTTGATAGGCAACCACTGGAGGTGTTTAAGAAGGGGAGTGACATGCCCAGAGAGTTTCTGCAGGAAGATGAGCCGGGCAGCGGAGTGAAGAATAGACTGGAGGGGGGCGAGAGAGGAGGAGGGGAGATGAGAGAGAAGGCTGACACAGTAGTCTAGCCGGGATATAACAAGAGCCTGTAGCAATAAGGTAGCTGTTTGGGTGGAGAGGAAAGGGCGGATCTTGGCGATATTGTAAAGGTGAAACGGGCAGGTCTTGGTAACGGATAGGATGTGTGGGGTGAACGAGAGAGATGAGTCAAGGATGACACTGAGATTGCGGGCCTGAGAGACAGGAAGGATGGTCATGCCATCCACAGTGATGGGGAAATCTGGGAGAGGACCGGGCTTGGGAGGGAAGATGAGGAGCTCAGTCTTGCTCATGTTGAGTTTTAGGTGGCGGGCCGACATCCAAGTGGAGACATCCTGGAGGCAGGAGGAGATGCGAGCTTGAAGGAAGGGGGAGAGGACAGGGGCAGAGATGTAGATCTGCGTGTCATCTGCGTAGAGATAGTAGTCAAAGCTGTGAGAGTGAATGAGTTCACCAAGGGAGTGAGTGTAAATGGAGAACAGAAGAGGGCCAAGAACTGACCCTTGAGGAACTCCAACAGTTAAAGGATGGGAGGGGGAGGAGGCACCTGCGAAGGAGACCGAGAATGACCAGCCAGCGAGATAAGAGGAGAACCAGGAGAGGATGGAGTCTGTGAAGCCAAGGTGAGATTAGGTATGGAGGAGGAGGGGATGGTCGACAGTGTCAAAGGCAGCAGAGAGGTCAAGGAGGATTAGAATGGAGTAGGAGCCATGAGATAACTGAGGCACAGAGAAGTGAAGTGACTTGCCCACAGTCACGACTATGAGGAGGTGAGCAGCAGAGTAGCAGATTGTATGGGGTGGGCAGTAGAAAGAAGGGAAGTGAGGTAGGAGGGGGCAAGGTGCTGGAGAGCTTTGAAGCCAAGAGTGAGGAGTTTTCGTTTCATGCAAAGGTTGATAGGCAAACACTGGAGGTTTTTGAGGAGGGGAGTGACAAGTTCAGAGCATTTCTGTAGGAAGATGATCCAGGCAGTGGAATGAAGAATAGACTGGGGTGGAGAGAGACAGGAAGAAAAGAGATCAGAGAGGAGGCTAACACAATAATCCAGTCGGGATATTATGAGAGCTTGTACCAGCATGGTAGCAGTTTGGATGGACAGGAAAAGGAGGATCTTGGCGATATTGTGAAGGTGAGACTGGCAGGTGTTGGTGCAGATTGGATGTGTGGGGTGAATGAGAGAGCAGAGTCAAGGATGACATCAAAGTTGCGGGCCTGTGAGACGAGAAGGATGGTGGTGCCATCCACAGTGACAGGGAAGTCAGGGAGAGGACAGAGTTTGGGAGGGAAGATAAGGAGCTCAGTTTTAGACATGTTGAGTTTTAGGAGGTGGGCAGACATCCAGGTGGAGACATCCTGAAGGCAGGAGGAGATAAGAGCCTGAAGGGAAAGGGAGAGAGCAGGGGAGGAGATGTAAATTTGGGTGTCATCTGCTTAGAGATGAACGTTGAAGCTGTGGGAGTGAATGAGTTGACCAAAGGAGTAAGTATAGATGGAGAACTGTCCCCTCTGCATGTGCTCCCCATGTGTGCCAGCTGCCATGGCCCAGCGGCAAAGGAAGGGACCGAGACACCGGCAGGTCGCGGCCCTGCAGCCCCAGCCCACCTGGGACAGCGACCCAGAGGACGGACACTTCGACAGCAAGGCTGAGGGGCCCACTCCGCCGAGAAGCCAGACTCCAGCAAGCCCCTACCGACCTTCCCCACCTCCGACTGCCTCTCAGATGTGGAGCCTGACACCCGGGAGCTGGTTCACATTCAGAACAAGAGGAAAAAGAAGTCGGGGGGCTTCCAGTCCATGGGCCTGAGCTATCCAGTTTTCAAAGGCGTCACAAAGAAGGGGTACAACGTGCCGACCCCAATCCAGAGGAAGACCATCCCGGTGATCCTGGATGGGAAGGATGTGATAGCCATGGCCAGGAGGGGCAGCGGAAAGATGGCCTTTTTCCTCATCCCCATGTTTAAGAAGCTCAAAGCCCACAGTGCACTGGCTGGGGCCTGGGGTCTAGTCCTCTCACCCACAGGGGAGCTGGCCCTGCAGACCAGGAAGTTCACCAAAGAGGTCCGCAGTCCATAGGGGCGATGGTGGTGGGGTGTCACAGGGCCTGGGCTGGGGGTGCTGCCCATTCTGAGTGCAGCGCTTAGAAGAGCACAATACAGTTAAAGGAAACAAATGGTCAAATAAATGGCAGGTAAGAGGAAAGAATGAAGTGAATAGGCTTATATAGTGCAAGGGGTGAGTACCCAATAGCTGGGGTGACATGGAAGGGCTGAGTGTCGATAGAGGTTGGGGAAAGAATAATCAGGGAAGAGCTTCTGGAGGAGCTGTCTGTCCTAGGGAACATGGCATAAGCTGCTGGAGGGCAGGGGTCACATGCTATTTGGATATATTATTACTTTATTTTATTAATGAGGTGTACATCCCCTTGATTCTATTATCTTGATGATGTTGTCTTGTTTTTGTTTTGTTCTGTTTTGCTCTGCTGTCTGTCTCCCCCGTTTAGAATGTGAGCCCGTCACTGTGCATGGATGGTCTCTATCTGTTGCTGAATTGTACATTCCAAGTGCTAAGTACAGTGCTCTGCACATAGTAAGCACTCAATAAATATGACTGAATGAATGAATGAAAGAGGGCCAAGAACTGACCCTTGAGGAACCCCTACAGTTAATGGATGGGAGGGGGAGAAAGAGCCCGCAAAGGAGACTGAGAATGAACAGCCAGAGAGATAAGAGGAGAATCAGGAGAGGACAGAGTCTGTGAAGCCAAGGTGAGATAAAGTGTGGAGGAGAAGGGGATGGTCGACAGTGTCAAAAGCAGCTGAGAGGTCGAGGAGGATTATGATAGAGTAAGAGCCCTTGGATTTGGCAAGAAGGAGGTCATGGATGACTTTTGAGAGGGCAGTTTTGGGGGAATAGAGGGGACGGAAGCCAGATTGGAGGGGGTCCAGGAAAGAGTTGGAGTTGAGGAATTCAAGGCAGCGAGTACAAATGACTCGTTCTAGGCTTTTAGAAAGGAAGGGTAGGAGGGAGATAGGATGATAACTGGATGGGGAAATGGGGTCAAGAGAGGGTTGTTTCAGGATGGGGGTGACATGGGCATGTTTGAAGGCAGAGGGGTAAGCCTTTGGAGAGTGAGTGGTTAAAGATAGAAGTTATCTTATTATTCTGTGAATTAGCTCTCTCAAATACTGATAAAGGGGAAAGCTCTCACCTGAATCTTATTGCCCATTAATTTTCTCTGGAAGGAAGAAAAATGTGTCTTTCTTCCCAATCCGTTTCATCTTCAGGTTATGGCCCCACCTTGGAGTTCAGGTCAAGTCATGGAGAGGGGTGACTGTTGAGTGTTTTGAAGGGATGCTTATCTAAGGCAGCATCCCTTGTG
Organism: Ornithorhynchus anatinus; assembly: GCF_004115215.2. Lineage (NCBI taxonomy): Eukaryota > Metazoa > Chordata > Mammalia > Monotremata > Ornithorhynchidae > Ornithorhynchus > Ornithorhynchus anatinus. The sequence goes on along the minus strand of NC_041728.1, from coordinate 45,232,532 downwards.
AATGATAAACTGCCTCACCAGGGGAAAACTGGAGGAAAACCCATCTCTACTGTGCCATATGGCCAACAAATGTTTCATTTTAAAAACTCTTACAGCATTAGTTTTGTAACCTAACAAAGCTTTGGAATTAGAATCCCAATTCATTTTCAGAAAAATTAACAAACCTGAATAATACTAATATTTTCTGGGTGCAAGATGTTAAAGTTTTTAGCTGAAAAGCATGTGATTGTAAATGATGGCAGGTGAATATCAAACCCTGTCTTATATATTGTGGAAACAGGTTCTGGGCATCATGTGTGTTTTCATTTCTTCACTCAGTCCAGGTGTTTGGAAAAATAAGTTATACCTCCAAATGTGTTCTCTCTGCAATCTCACTCCTGGAATGGTCAGAATGTTGGACTGCAAATTATAAAACTGATTGATGCCTCCTTGTTTCCATTCTCTTGCCCGCTAAACTGGCCCAAACTGACAGCTTTGAGAAATTAATCTATTTTGTTGCTAGGATCAAAAGAGGGTATCTTCTAGTGAACTACATTTGTAATGGGGATGCCTTTAAAAATAATTCCTTTGTCTCAATCAGAACTGTTACCGCCGGGCCCCCTCTTCCCAGCCGAATCGACCACCACATGGACTCTGGAGCTATCCTCCCAGGCGGTGGTTCCTTGGGCTGCCTGCCCCCCGTTTCCAGCCTAGCTCTCTAGCAGCCTTTTGGCCACCGACCGCCGACTCATCCACGCCGAGACCACCCCCCGTCTCCCGGGAAGCTGAGCCTTGTCATCGCCCGGACCCCTGGAGCCATTACCTCGTGGGCCCGGTATCTCTGCTCCCCTGGGGCTGAATCGACCACCACATGGACTCGGGAGCTCTCCTCCCAGGTGGTGGTTCCTTGGGCTGCCTGCCCCCCGTTTCCAGCCTAGCTCTTTAGCAGCCTTTTGGCCACCGACGGCCGACTTTAGCGGCTTTTTGGCCGCCGACCGCCGACTCATCCACGCCGAGACCACCCCCCTCTCCCGGGAAGCTGAGCCTTGTCATCGCCCGGAGCCTTGGAGCCATTACCACGTGGGCCCGGGATCTCTGCTCCCCTGAAGCGCAGCCTCGGCCCACCCGGCCCCGATTCCCGACAAGCCCCCCTTCGCCTACCGCTCGCTGACTCATCTGCGCTTCCTCCCCCTCCACCGTGGAGCTGAGCCTCGGACGGTCTGGACCCGCGCCCGCCTCAGCCTTTCGCAACCTGGACCTCCGCACCCCCGCTCGGGAACTCCGACACTACGGATCTTCGCCCCCACAGACGCCCAGCCACCAGCTTCCAGTCCACCCGCGCCCCTCTCCCCCCCCGCTCAGGCCCGGGGACATTGCGCTCCCCTTCTCGATCCTGGGGACATTGTGCTCCCCTTCTCGGCCCCAAGGACATTGTGTCCTCGGGGGACATTGTGTCCCCCTGCTCGGGCCCGGGGACATTGTGGTCCCCAACCGCTCCCCCACTCCGCCCGAGGCGGCCATTTTGGGAAGCCCCCACTCTGCCTGAGGCGGCCATTTTGGGAAGGCCTCACTCCCTCTTCCCTCTTGAGGTGATTCATCTCTCCCGCCCCCGCCCCGGGCGACGACGTCCTTGTTCTCACCATGTTACCTTACCTTAGCCGCCGCCTACGGCCGCCACCCACCCCGGACAACCTCAGGGCCCCCCCGCCGCCACAGGGTTATTTGGTCATGAGCTCTGGGACTCTCTCGGCCGCTGGCCGCTTGACTTTGAGTCTGATCGGGTAGGGTCGGCTCGTCCCCCGACCCTGGTCATCGCCTGCTTATTAACACTATTGTAGTGTGCCTTACTGTAGCATGTTGCTATATTAGCGATCTCGCTTGTCATTGTTTATTGTCGTCAGACTTGGAATTTGATCAGGTCGCCCCTTAATCGAGTCTACCCCCGACCCTGATCATCACCCCTTTTATTAACACGACTATATTGTATCATACTGTATCATGTTGCTATATTAGCACTACTGTATTGTATCATACTGTATCATGTTGCTATATTACCGATTTCGTTTATTACTGTTTATTGTTGTCAGTGCTGCCACCCACCTCTCTGGCCTCGCCATGTCCCTCCCCCCTCTCCCCCCTCCCGCCCCTTCCTATCCTCCCCTTCCCCTTCCCCTCTCTCGCTCAGCTCTTTCCCGCTCTCTCCTCTGTCTCCTCCCCCCCTCCCCTCTCCCGCCCTAGAACCCCACTTTACCAGCGCTACCCCTCTTCCCCCACCCCCTACTCTTCCCCCCACCAAACCCCCTCTTCACCCCCTCCCCCCTTCTCTCTTCCCCACCCATGCCCCATCCCAGTCCTCTTGTCCCACCGCCACCCCTCATCCCCCTCTCCCCGTCCAGGGCCCCGCCACCTCCTTCCCATCCAAACCCTCCCCTCCCCCCGCCCTTCCCCCCCTCCTCCCCTTGCACCCACACCCTTGCACCCTTGCACCCACAGCTACTTTCAAGTGTGGCCTCTGGAACCCCCGCTCTATTACAGGCAAGCTACCTTTCATCTATGACCTTTTCCTCTCCCGCTCTCTCCTCCTCCTCGCCCTTTCGGAAACGTGGCTCTCTACCGAAGACACGGTCTCCGCCGCCGCTCTCTCCAGCGGAGGCCTCTCCTTCTCCCACTCCCCCAGACTCACCGGTAAGGGAGGAGGCGTCGGCTTCCTCCTCTCGCCCCGTTGCCGCTTCCGCACTATCCCTCCTCCCCCCTCCCTCTCCTTCCCCTCTTTCGAAGCCCATATCATTCGCCTCTACCACCCACTCCAGATACTTGTCGCTGTCATCTACCGCCCTCCCGGTCCCACCTCCGACTTCTTCGACCACCTTGACCCCTTTCTCACCTTCCTTCTCTCCTTCTCTCTGCCCACTCTGATCCTTGGAGACTTCAACATCCATACAGATGTACCCGACGACTCCTCTGCCGCCCGCCTGCTATCCCTCCTCGACTCTGCCGACCTCCTCCTCCACCATACCGCGCCCACTCACCGACTCGGTCACACCCTCGATCTCGTCATCTCCTACTGCTGCACTATGGCCTCCCTCACCAACTCTGAAATCCCTCTCTCTGACCATAACCTTCTCACCTGCCTCATCTCTCACACTCCCTCCCCCTGCAAATCTTCGCTACTGCCCCACAGAGACCTCCGCTCTCTCGATCCCATCCGTCTTTCCAATAGCATCTCTCCTCACCTTGCCGCCCTGTCCTCTCTTCCCACTCTCGATGAGCGGGTCTCCGCTCTCAACTCCACCCTCTCTACTCATCTCGACTCTCTCGCCCCCCTTTCCCTCCGCCGCTCTCGCTCCACTAACCCACAGCTCTGGATCACCTCCTCCGTCCGCCTCCTACACTCCTATGCTCGAGCTGCTGAGCGCTGCTGGCGAAAGTCCAAGCACCAAGCCAACCTCACACACTTCAAATTTATCCTTTCCTGCCTTAACTCTGCCCTCTCCTCCGCCAGGGAAAGCTTCTTCTCCTCCCTCATCGACACCCATGCCCGTCACCCCCGCCGATTGTTCCGGACCTTTAACTCTCTCCTTAGGCCCCCTGTTCCTCCCCCTCCCCCATCTCTCACCCCCAATGATCTGGCCACCTATTTCCTCACGAAAATCAACACGATCAGGTCTGAGCTCCCCAAAGTCACCCCTCCGCCTCTCCCCTCCCCCCCACCGACCCCCTCCCCTACTTTCCCATCCTTCCCTGCAGTATCCTCAGAGGAGATCTCCTCCCTCCTCGCAAGTGCCACCCCCTCCACCTGCGCCTCGGACCCCATTCCCTCTCACCTTATTAAAACCATCGCCCCTGCCCTCCTCCCTTCCTTAACTTCTATTTTTAACCACTCAATCTCCAAGGGCTCCTTCCCCTCTGCCTTCAAACATGCCCACGTCTCCCCATCCTAAAAAAACCCGCTCTTGACCCCACTTTCCCCCTCCAGTTATCGTCCTATCTCCCTACTACCCTTCCTTTCCAAAATCCTAGAACGAGTCATCTACAATCGATGCCTAGAATTCCTTAACTCCCATTCTCTCCTAGACCCCCTCCAATCTGGCTTCCGTCCCCTCCACTCTACCGAGACTGCTCTCTCTAAGGTCACCCGTGACCTCCTTCTTGCCAAATCCAATGGCTCCTACTCCATTCTGATCCTCCTTGACCTCTCTGCTGCCTTTGACACTGTCGACCATCCCCTCCTCCTCCATACCTTATCTCACCTTGGCTTCACGGACTCTGTCCTCTCCTGGTTCTCCTCTTACCTCTCTGGCCGATCATTCTCGGTCTCCTTCGCTGGAGCCTCCTCCCTCTCCCATCCTTTAACTGTTGGAGTTCCTCAAGGGTCAGTTCTTGGCCCTCTTCTGTTCTCCATTTACACTCACTCCCTCGGTGAACTCATCCGATCTCACGGCTTTGACTACCATCTCTACGCAGATGACACGCAGATCTACATCTCCGCCCCTGTCCTCTCCCCCTCCCTTCGGGCTCGCATCTCCTCCTGCCTCCGGGACGTCTCCACCTGGATGTCGGCCCGCCACCTAAAACTCAACATGAGCAAGACTGAGCTCCTCATCTTCCCTCCCAAACCCGGTCCTCTCCCAGACTTCTCTATCACCGTGGATGGCACGACCATCCTTCCCGTCTCTCGGGCCCGCAATCTCGGTGTCATCCTTGACTCGTCTCTCTCGTTCACCCCACACATCCTATCCGTTACCAAGACCTGCCGGTTTCACCTCTACAATATCGCCAAGATCCGCCCTTTCCTCTCCACCCAAACGGCTACCTTACTATTACGGGCTCTCGTTATATCCCGGCTAGACTACTGTGTCAGCCTTCTCTCTGACCTCCCTTCCTCCTCTCTCGCCCCGCTCCGGTCTATTCTTCACTCCGCTGCCCGGCTCATCTTCCTGCAGAAACGATCTGGGCATGTCACTCCCCTTCTTAAACAACTCCAGTGGTTGCCTATCGACCTCCGCTCCAAACAAAAACTCCTCACTCTAGGCTTCAAGGCTCTCCATCACCTTGCCCCTTCCTACCTCTCCTCCCTTCTCTCTTTCTACCGCCCGCCCCGCACGCTCCGCTCCTCTGCCGCCCACCTCCTCACCGTCCCTCGGTCTCGCCTATCCCGCCGTCGACCCCTGGGTCACGTCCTCCCGCGGTCCTGGAACGCCCTCCCTCCTCACCTCCGCCAAACTGATTCTCTTTCCCTCTTCAAAACCCTACTTAAAAATCACCTCCTCCAAGAGGCGTTCCCAGACTGAGCTCCTCTTCCCCCTCTACTCCCTCTGCCATCCCCCCTTTACCTCTCTGCAGCTAAAGCCTCATTTTCCCCTTTTCCCTCTGCTCCTCCACCTCTCCCTTCCCATCCCCACAGCACTGTACTCGTCCGCTCAACTGTATATATTTTCGTTACCCTATTTATTTTGTTAATGAATTGTACATCGCCTCGATTCTATTTAGTTGCCATTGTTTTTACGAGATGTTCTTCCCCTTGACACTGTTTATTGCCATTGTTCTCGTCTGTCCGTCTCCCCCGATTAGACTGTAAACCCGTCAAACGGCAGGGACTGTCTCTATCTGTTGCCGACTTGTTCATCCCAAGCGCTTAGTACAGTGCTCTGCACATAGTAAGCGCTCAATAAATACTATTGAATGAATGAATGAATGAACAAATAGGTCAATCCAATAATAACACTAATGTAGAAGTAAAGTGTGTAGCACATTTTAGAGTCTTTCACAATCAAAATGCTTAATAAAACAAAGAATTGAAAGTCAACAGTGTAGACAAACCATTGTAATAAACTGTACTTTGATAGTAGGATTCCTTGAAAAATCACAAAGCACTTAACACATTATCAGTTTCACGGAAAGCCCAGAGACCAAGGAAGAGTTGCCCAAAGTCCCATAGAAACTATCTGGCAATAGCCCTGTGCTTCCTATCCCTTCTGTTCTCTTCTGCTCATAGTCATGCTCTTTCCCTTTTAGGGGGATATACATTCATTTTATAGAAGATAAACTGTGCCCATGATTCTGGTAATAGCTGTTTCTTTTACAACATGACAATGTTCATGAACTACATGCTTTGGTCTGGTTCTACTCTGTCACATGTCAGTTAGCCAAATAAGCAGTCCATGAGTATCCAGACAGTAGCTATTAAGTGGACTACCAATTTGTTCTCTTCTGTCAACACAAACCTTTGCTTTTTTAAATTTTTTATCCTGTTTAGCACTTACCATGTGCCAAGCACTGTTTTAAGCACTCGGGTAGATACAAAATAATCAGTTGACCTTGGTCTTTAATTGCAATGTGATGAGAAATAATTTTTGCCAAGTGTGCAAGACAGATCAAAGCTCCCAAATCTTTGGGGAAACAGTCTTTCTAATATTAATCTAGGCTTCATTTTAAACCCAATCTGAAAGGTGGATATGGCAATCTCTAAACCCAGCATACATTCTGAGAAGTTGATTCAGGGTTCAGTGATTTATTATTTCTTCCTACTTCTTTCAAAAAGTATTTTATAGATCAATCAATAGTATTTATTGAGTGCTTACTGTGTGCAGATTTTCCTTCTCCTACACGGTAGGGATTATTTATTGATCACCTCTCACTGACCTTACACTTTGTACCTCTTCCCGGCCTGATATGGATAAGGATTGCCTCTACATTTCAGTTGACTTTTTTCCTGACACCAAGATTGGTTAATTTCATCCATTTCATGTTAATCTGAAACAATTTTCCTTAGAATAACACTTATCAGACCCATTTAAATCATTTAAGATCAAAAAACTGATCCTTAAAAAGTATCTGTCTGCCAGGTGTGAATATAAACTGTAGCTACAGTACGGCAGGGAAGAAGTATTTACAGGTGCAGGCACTGGCCTACTGGATGACATAGGCAGAGTGAATCAACTTTTCTCTGCCAGCATATCAAGAAAATAGATATACTTAATACATCATTTTAATTGTATCAATAATACTATCCAATATACAGCAGCAAGATTATTATTTTTATTGCACTTGGATGTTGTACCCAAGTGTTTAATATAGTGCTCTGCACACAATACGCACTCAATAAATGCAATTTAATGAATGAATTGAATGAATGTTCTGTTATTGAAAATAATTATTTTGAGGAATACTTGGCCAATAAACTAGGTATTCCTTAATAGGTTTTTTTAGCATTATCTTACACAGGACGAGACTCTTCTAGGGTACTAAACACAGGAAGTAGTAGTAGTCGTTGCAGCTGCCACAGCCATTTAGTACAGTTTACCGTAGTAGGCCCTTGAAAGATATAGAATGACAGTAATAATAATACTTAAAATAATAATGATAATGGTGGTGCTTGTCAAGTGTTTACTCTGTACCAGGCACTGTACTAAACATTGGAGTAGATACAAAATAATCAGGTCAGCCACAGTCCCTGTCTCCAAGAGATTAACCATCTTGAAAGAATACAAAGGGGAAATGGAAGGGGGAATGGAGGGAGAATAGTCAAGAAGAGGGAGAGTGTCCTGTTCTAAATCAGTCAAGATAGAATCAATTTGGGTCACAGAAAGAACAATCTTAAAGTAAATAGAAGAAAAGCAGCCCTCAAGAGTGAAAATACACATTCAGTCCATTGGACATTATAATAATAATTAACCTTCTAGTTGACACTTTTTAACAACTTCTTGCTCATCGATAAGGTTGTCCTGTCAGTGTTTTAATAAAAGTAAATCCCTAGGATTTACTGGTGAAATGGAGATATCAGTGAAGTTTTCTATCCCAGGTGTATTTGACAGTATTTACAGATTTCAAAGATGAGCCTGGGGATTACACTTTGCAAAGCTATTTAAGATTGTCTAAGAACATAATTTCTGCTGATTCGAACATACATAATGAATGCACTCATTAGTCCCCATCTCTTTAATGTAGGACCAAAGTAATTCATTTGAAGTATGTCTCCTACTAAAGAGTTCAAATACAAATGCTGTTTGTGGTTAAGCATTAAAAATACTCCTCATAAAAGACACTGTGTCCAAATAAGGGCAGATCATTATCCACCAGCCACTTGATTATGAAACTGGCTCTAATTTTAGTTCATGCACATCTTGTTCCCAGTTATATTCTATCAGGTTGCAGCTATAACATTTTTCTGTTTTGATTAGAATTACGCAAGGTAATATTTGATCCTAGCCCTTGGCTATTCCTTAAGAACATAAAACCATAAAAAATGTTATTACTAGCATTATTACTACAAGCAGCATAGCCTAGTGGCAAGAGCATGGGCTTGGGAGCCAGAGGACGTGGATCCTAATCCTGCCTCTTCCACATGTCTGCTGTGTGACCTTGGCCAAGTCACTTCACTTCTCTGGGCCCCAGTTCCTTCATCTGTAAAATGGGGATTAAAACTGTGAGCCCTATGAGGGAAAGGGACTGTGTCCAACCTGATTACCTTGGCACATAGTAAACACTTAATATCATCATTATAATTCTTATTACTGTGTCAGACCAAATGCCTATCCAGCCCACCATTCTGTCTGTGACAGGCATTCTGTCTGAGGATGCTTATAGGAAGAATATGAAGAATGTGGATCTTGTCTTCACTGCCACTAGTCCTTATGGTTAAAGTTACATTATCTAATGTCTCTCCCCAAGTTCCCTCCCTAGACCCTGACCCTCTCTTAATCCCACTTGTGAGGCAACCCAGAAGAAATTGGTTGCCTGCTGACCCTATGCCACGAATAGTAAAGTCTTCTTAATCAAAGTACTCCTGGTGGAGAGACTCAGTAGGACTCCTTTGGTATTCTTCCAAGGCCGCCTTACTCAGACTGCAGAAATTAGAGAAGCAGTGTGGGGCTGGTAGCTGATCAGTATGAGAGAAGCAGCATGGATGAGAGAAGCAGCGTGGCTCTGTGGAATGAGCCCGGGCTTGGGAGTCAGAGGTCATGGGTTCGAATCCTGCTCAGCCACTTGTCAGTTGTGTGACTGTGGGCAAGTCACGTAACTTCTCTGTGCCTCACTTGCCTCATCTGTAAAATGGGGATTAAGACTGTGAGCCCCACATGGGACAAACCTAATTACCTTGTATCCACCCCAGTGCTTAGAACAGTGCCTGACACATAGTAAGCAGTTAACAAATACCATCATCATCATTATTATTATTACTGAAGTGGAATCCCTGAAAACATTTGGCAGGTATTTGGGACTTCAGCACACCACTGACAATGTGCTGAGGTCACTTTGGCAGTAAATGGGCTTTGTAAGTAAAATTATTGCATCCACTTCACAATGTACTTAAGACTGTGAGCCCCATATGGTACTGGGACTGGATCTGACCTAATTAACTTATAAATACCCCAGTACTTAGAACAGTGCTTGACATATTAATCATATCTACTGAGTGCTTACTGTGTGCAGAGAAACATACTAAGTGCTTGGGAAAGTATAAAATAACAGTTTAACAGCATTGATACACATTCCCTGCCCACAGTGAGCTTACAGATACAATAAATTGTGGATACATACCTAAGTGCTGTGGGGCTAGGGAGAAAATCAGGGCAATGCAAAAAAGAATGGGTAAAGAGGAAATGAGGGCTCTGGCAGGGGAGGCCTCTTGAAGATGCGCCTTTGATAAGGCTTTGAAGGTGGGGAGAATAATTATCTGTTGGATACGACGAGGGAGGGCATTCCAGACTGGAGGCAGGACATGGGCGAGAGGTGGGCAGAGGGATAGACGAGATGGACGTACAATAAGTAGGTTGGCATTAAAGGAGCAAAGTGTGCGGGCAGGGTTGTAGTACATCGGGGGGGTGGGGGGCAAGATGATTGGTGGTTGTCAATACTTAGCAAATAACAGTAATAATGATAATAATAATAATGTGCTTCGCCTTCAGCCATCCACTCATTTGGAGAAGGAGCATGTTCTAGTGGAGAGCATAAGCCAGGAAGTCAGAAGGGACAGGATTATCTCCTAGCTCTTTCAAGTGCTTGCTGCGTGACCTTGAGAAAGACAAAACTTCTCTGTGCCTTAGTTTCCTCAACTCTAAAATGGGGATACCTGTTCTCCCTCCCCCAGGCTGTGAGACCCTTGTGGCAAAGGAACTGTTTCTGACAACTTATACCTATCCCAGTGCTTAGAACAGTGTCTGACACTCAGTAAGCACTTAAATACTAAAAAAGTAAAAGGTTGCACCCACTACTCCAGCAGCAACTGGCAGGGACAAGAGAGTGCATGGGTACTGCACAAATCACATGAACTTTCACACAAGTTCTCTGTCTAGAAATTCTCACGGCTGAACTGAAGTTTTGATGGAAGACTCCATCATCAATTTCTTGAGAAGTAAATAGATTATATCTATCTGCAAGTTTCATCTTCATCAAGTCGAATCAATCATACGATCACAGAGTTAAAAAAAAAACCCTCAATAATTCTCTTTACTCGAGCAGTATACCCATATATGTTGGGCTCATTGAAGGGTATACAGGATTGTAAAAGGACTCCCATCTTGGAATTCCTCATGCATGAATTTTCAAAAAGAGGCACCTAACCATACATGCACAGGGACATCGAAGATGACAAAGTCTTGATTGGACATTACTAACTTTTTAAGATAAGGAAGCACTGTTTAGATCTACCCATTTCCTTTGCAACCTCAGGACTGTACCTTCCCCAAACCTTTCTAGTTGAATAAGTGATCTTCTATCCTACCTATTACCTCTATACCTGGCCACTGGTGACTCTTTTGGACACCAGGCACACAGATGCATATGAGGTCACATGTGCTATCCTGAGCCCCTAGAGTAATGATGTTATATTGGTGATTTTGCAGAAGTACCCAGAGTTTAATCAAATTTTGAGTGCTTCTTCAGGGTACACTTGCTCCACAACCTTTTCATTCCCTTCTGAGATCCCTCCAAACATGGATGCCACTGTCATGGAAGTCCGAAGCTGGACCATGGTGAAGGAATGCTTACCATAAAAATAGCATAGTAAAGATATCTGGTGCCATATCTGCATTGGATGAGTGCTTTACAACTGTAAACAAGTTGGATTCAACAAGGAATGAAGGTTAAATGTCACACCCTGTGAATTTAGCATTGGAAGCATATACCAAGTGTTCATTGATAAAAAGAATCAACAACCTGATTTTGCAGGCCCAAGAAGATCAAACCTGCATTTGATCTTGGGCTGTTAACTACACTTAGTCTTTGAAATTTTTAAGGTTAGTTCATTGTTAGTAGAAGAAAGTTCAATAGGCTTTGAAGTGCTTTAGTTCAAGACAGGGTGAGAACCCACACAATGTCAGAAAAATACAGAGATTAAGTTGCCTAACACTTAACATTCTATTATTCTTTGCCTTTTAAATCTCTACCTAATGACTGACTTTAACCCCCTCCAGAAAAAAAATGCTCTATCAAATCCATTTACAGGAAACCGGGTATATAGCACTTAAGATTTTCATTATAATTACTTATGAAAAAGAAATTTCATTCACATGCTTCTCATAACTCATTAGTCAGTTATAATTAAACTGACTACAAGTAGCACATTCAAATAGGAGAGGCAATTCCCAGAATTGAACTTAAACTCACCTCAATCAAAATTGTTTAATAAATTCAGGTGAAGGAGAAATTAGAAATTGTATTCCTGACAAACTCTTCTAAAGAAGCATAATCTGAGTATATTAAATAGTCTCTTGTTTACGCAACCTGAGCTAAGGAAAAGTATGTCAACCCAGATTCTCCATTAAGATATAGTCCCAATCCAATTAGAACTTCTACTGACAGAAATACACAATATGAAAATTGGACAGGTAGTTTTAAGATGAAGCAGGTACTTTGGGCCTTGAGAAGCAATGTAGCCTAGTGGAAAGAGAACAAGTATAGGAGTCAGGGGACCTAGGTTCTAATCCCAGCTCCATCACTCTGCACTGTATGACCTTGAGCAAGTCAACCAACTTCTGTGCCTCAGTTTCCTTATCTGTAAAATGGGGATTCAATATCAGTACTCCCTCATACTTAAAGCAGTGAGCCCTATGTAAGAGGGGGGCTGTATCCAACCTAATTAGCTTGTATCTACCCCACTGGTGCTTGGCAAGTGATATTAAATGATGACACTAATGATGATTAAAATATTAATGATATTTTAAAATGTCATTATTACTGTTATCATTACTCTTATCCAGTCTCCAAAGCTACTTAACTTGCTGATCAACCAGTTTAAACTCATCATCATGTCACTCAGGGCCAGTTTCAGACAGGAAGCAAGGTAAACTGTCACTTCAAGGAGCTGTGTGGCTGGGGGTGCAGCCACTTGTGACCCAAAATGCCAACCACCTAACTTCTCTTAAATGTTGTGGTACCATGACTTCGCAAAAATGGCAGTAGGATGTAAGCAAAATAGGATTTCAAAGCTGGGCTGCCGGGCATTACATTGAAAGGCAGCATGAGTACAAAGATGGCGGAGTAACAGGATAGCATATGTGACCTCACATGCATCTGTGTGCCTGGTGTCCAAAAGGGTCACCAGAGGCCAGGTATAGAGGCAATATGTAGGATAGAAGATCACTTATTCACTAGAAAGGTTGGGAAATGGTCATATTACATTTCCCATATGTATACATAGTAGTGACTTCCTACTCTATTATACTCTTCCAAGTGATTGAGTGGTCTGTACATAGTAAGCACTCTATAAATACCCCTGATTGATTATAGTAGTAGTAAGTTACTGAGGGACCACTTGGTGCAATACACAATATTAGGTGCTTGGGATATAGAGAATAAGACAGTGATTCACTCCCTGCCTATAATAATTGTGGTATTTGTTAAATGCTTACTAAATGACAAACACTATACTAAGCATTGGAGTAGATTCAAGATATTGAGAGTGAACACTATCCCTGTCTCAAATGAGGCTCACAGGCTAAGTAGTAAGGAGAAGAGGTATAGCATTCCCATTTTACAAATGAGGAGACTGAGGCCCAGAGAACAGTGCTGGGCACATAGTAATCACTTAACAAATAGCTTCATTATTATTAGATCACACAACAGGCAAGTGTCAGAGGTAGGATTAGAACCCAGGCCCTCTATTGCAAGTCCTTGTTCTTTCCACTATGCTACACTGTGTCTACAAGGAGCTTACACCCTAATGGGGAGCAACATAAAAGTGTTTACAACTAGTATTTAGAATGAGTAATTGAACATATGTACATATATATGTATATGTACAAGCTCCTTGTAGACACAGTGTACGTACATACCTATACACACATGAAAGTGTTGAAATGGGGTATAAGTTTATAAGTACTAGAGTGGGTTGAAGGATTTATTCATTTTAGGGGCCTTGGGAGATAAACAAGCTTTCCATGATTAGAGGCGGAATTTGAGAAGGATTGTGACTGTGTGGAGAGCTGTGGCTAGATCTGATGTGAGAAGAGAGGAAGTTTCAGGCCAGGTGTGTGAATGAGGGGAAGGAGGAGGGACAGTAGAGAGTGAGTTACAATTGGAAGATTGGCTTGGGAATGGGAGATGAGGAGAGCTGAAAGGTAGGACAAGGTGAAATGAGTAGCTGGAGAGGCTTCAGCTGAAAGATTTTGTTGGATGCACAGAGACACAGGAAGCCAATGAAGGGTTTTAACAAGAGGAAAGATATAGACTAAGTGATGCTTCAAGAAGGTAGGTCATGCAATAGCATATACAATAGACTGGGGTGAGGAGAGGCTGGAAGTGGGGAGGCTAGCAAAAGGCCGATGCAATAATATAGCCACTTTATGACCTCGACTTGTATCACAGTGGTTTAGGTGCAGGGGAAACAGAAGATCTGTCATGTAGGAACAAAAGGCAGGATTTGGCAATAGACTGTGAGAGTTGAGAGACAGGGAGGAATTGAAGACACTGAGGTTGCAGTCTTCTTGGATTGGGAGGATGGTGGTGTCGACTGAGATGGAATGGGTAGGTAGGAGGAGGAATAGGTTTAGGGGGAAAGATGAGAAGTTCTACTTCAGATATATTGAGTTTGAAGTTCCAAAAGGGCAACTCTGTGGCAATGTCTTAACAGCAAGAGGAGATAAGGGATTTCAGGTTAGATTTCAGGTTCAGGGCTAGAGAGATAGATTTGGGAGTCATCTGCTTAGAGATGTTAGAAGATTTCTTAGGAGCGGAAGAGCTCTATGAGAGAACAAAAGGACTGAGGGAACCAGAACAGACCTTGAGAGATGCCCACATTAAAAGAATGAGAGCCAGTGGTGAAACCAAGGTATGAAACTGAGAAAGAGTAGGCAGAGACCTAGACTATGAGCCCCATGTGGGACAGGGACTTTGTCCATCCTGATTATCTCAATATCTTGCCCAGCACTTAGAATAGTGCTTGGCACATAATAAACAGCCACAATTATTGCTATTATTATTATTATTATTATATACTATTCTCCATCTCACAAACCCATAAACTTGACATTATCCTAGATACATCACTCTCATTTGATCCACATATTCAATCAAGTACCAAATCCTCCCAGTCCTACCTAACATTGCTAAAATCTGCCCTTTCCTCTCCATCTACTACTACTCTGATCTAAGCACTTATCGTATCCCATCTTGACTACTGCATCATTATCCTCACTGACCTTTCTACATCCTGTCACTCCCCACTCCAGTTCTGCTGCCCAGATCACTTTTCTAAAAAAAAAATGTTCAGTCCTTGTCTCCCCTCTCCACAGACAGAAACTCCTTACAGACAGTTTTAAAGCATTCAATCAGCTCTCCTGCTCCTATCTTACCTCACTGATTTCTTGCTTCACCCAGCCCAAACATTTGGCTCTCCTTAACTCAACCTATTCCCTGTACCTCCTCCTCTATCTTGCCAACAACCTCCCTTGGCCTGGAACTCCCTCCCCCTTCATATGTGACAAACCATCAATGTCCCCACATTCAAAACCTTATTTAACTCACATCTCCTCCAAGAATCCATTCCCACCTAATTCTCATTTCCCCCACTCTCCCTCCCTTCTGCCTCACCTATGCACATGGACCAGTACCCTTTAAGCACTAGATATTCACCCCACCTTCAGACCCACAGCACTTAAACCCATGCCTGTAATTCATTTTCATGTCTGCCTCTCCCTTTAGGTTGTACGTTCCTTATGAATAGGGACTATATCTACCAATTCTATTATTTATGGTATTTATTATGTGCTTACTATGTGATAGTCACTGTACTAAGCACTAGGGTAGATACAATCTAATCAGGTTGGACACAGTCCCTGGCCCACACGGGGTTCATAGTCTTAATCCCCATTTTACAGATGAGGTAACTGAGGCACAGAGAAGTCACCTGATCAAGGTCACATAGCAGACAAGTGGTGGATTTGGGATTAGAATGCAGGCTCTGCTGACTCCCAGGCCCATGCTGTATCCACTGGTCCATGCTGCTTCTCTCCCAAGTGCTTAGTACAGTCCTCTGCACACAGTAAGCACTCAAATATGATTGACTCAAAAGAAATTAAAGATTTACTCTTCATTCAGTAAGTGCTGAATGAATATCATTGATTAATTACCATGACTGTTATGTCTCCAGCTTTCTGGACTACAACTTTCAGCCTGTCATTGCCATCACTATTAACTCCACTCCTCCCTGCAATCTCATGATCATAAAGGTGAAATTTTACATCTACACTACTATGCATAGTGCCAAATTAAGAATGCAGAATCACAACTCTTCCAGAAGACATTTTCCCATTAACTTCTCATCTCCCTATCTTATATGCAAATGTACCAAATGCCAGGTCAACACTTCCATATAAATCGTATTTCAATCAACAAATTATTGAGTGCTTACTGTGTGTTGATCACTGCACTAAGCACTTGGAAGAATACAAAAAGAGTTAGTAGACATGTTCCCTGCCCACAATAAGGTTGCAATCAAGAGGGAAAAATATCATCAGATAAGAATAATAATAATTATGGTATTTGTTAAGCACTATGTTCCAGGCACTGTGCTAAGCACTGGGCAGATACAAGCAAATGGGGTTGGACACTGTCCCTGCCCCACACTGGGCTCACAGTCTTAATCTCCATTTTACAGATGAGATAACTGAGGCCCAGAGAAGTGAAGTGACTTGACCAAGGTCACAGAGACAAGCAGCAGAGCCAGGTTTAGGACGCATCATCTTCTGACTTCCAGGCCAATGCTCTACCCACTACACCAAGCTGCTTCTACAGGTACTCACACTTGGTCCTTTCTAACATTCTGTAGTACTTATATAACTTTATACTCTATTGTTTCCTCCTATCTGTAATTTATTTTAAGGTCTGTCTCCACCATAGCTTTTAAGCACTGAATTTTAGAGAAGCAGCATGGCCTAGTGGAAAGAACATGCGTTTGGGAGTCAGAGGACCTAGGTTCTAATCCCAACCCAGTTTTGCCACTTGTATGCTCTGTATGAACAAATATTTTTTAAAAAAGAAACACTCCTTGAAGGCAAGGGATCATGTCCAATAATTCTATGGTTCCCCTTCAAGATCTTAGCACAGTGCTCAGAAAACCAACCTCCCAATATCATTAACTGACTCTGAGGTGAATAGCCATTTGGTTTCATAAACTGAGAACACACTCACCAAATTTATGAAATTAAAAACACTTCGAATTCTAAAAATTGTGATGATACACATCTCAAGCATCTTACTACTTGTTGAATAATCATTCACAATAATTTAGTTTACTAACTCTGGCTGCAAATCCTTTCAAAATGAAAGGAAAGAGAAACACTTTGCGGGTAAAAGTGCTAGAGAGAAATCTGGGCATAATTATCAGCTGGACATCCTTAGTTAGAATGAGATGCTATCTATTACTAGAGCTGAACAAGATGAAAAGCCTTTTGTTTTCATTTGGACGGAGATGCCCAGCAAGAATACGATGCTTTTAATAACCTCTGAAATGAATGGCGATCCTGCAGTCTTGTCTCTAATAACCCAAAAAAAATCATGTGAATATTCTTTTCGTCTGTCTTTTCTGACCAAGTAATCAGGTCCCCTATCTTTTGTGCTATCAGAGCATCATGGAGGGCACGTGAATTGACAATCTTAAGGAAATTTTCCCACCTCAGAATGGGATTATCTTTCAGAACCAAGAGCGATAAGAAAAAGCAGTTAAAACACCTATACCCAGAGATGTAAAATTGGATATTAACACTGCTCTGGCCACACGAACACATGGCATACTGGAAGAATATTGAAAAAACAAAAAAACAGTCCTGGCCTCAGCTTTCAACCTGGAACTGGTCCTCAAGAGGCAGTGATACAGACAAAAATTCTCACACACACATATGCACAG
This sequence comes from Ornithorhynchus anatinus, assembly GCF_004115215.2. Taxonomy (NCBI): domain Eukaryota; kingdom Metazoa; phylum Chordata; class Mammalia; order Monotremata; family Ornithorhynchidae; genus Ornithorhynchus; species Ornithorhynchus anatinus. The sequence goes on along the minus strand of NC_041728.1, from coordinate 45,215,209 downwards.
ACAAGAAAGGGGAATGAATGCCTTCACTCTGAGAACTACTTGATTCTGTTCCTCCCTGCCTCCTCCACTGCCATTGCCAAATGAGGTCCACTTCAAACCAATTAGTGATTAGTAGTTTCCAAGTCTTCCAAACCCCCTATTCGATGTCTTTATTCTCCCTTCTTCTTTCCCACCTCCCCTGCTGATCCATCTGGAGGTTGGTAAGAATAAAATGAAGAAAACAGATCTTAAAATAGAAAATCTTAAGGAAGGATAATGGCCAATAACTTAGGGGACTCACCAAAATCAGCATACTTTGATGTGTTTGGAATAGCTACCAGCTGTCAAAGCCTTTTTCAGCATCATGTTTATAAATGATTTCTTATCACTTCAACTGACATGTGAGTAAACACCAATCTGTTAACTTTTAAGTGGGTTAAACAACATCACAGCTCCAGAGATCCCCACCACCACCCTGTGGATGTTCCACAAATCAGTGGGGAAAATATATCTGTCAGGGCCAAGCCAGGGAACCCTGACTCAACATTGGATTAAAAGCACAAGCCTGAGATGAAATATCCACAAGATTGAGATCTGCTGGGTGTTGTTTAAAGCCCTGCTCTGGAGCAGCTTGCTTCCTGTAGCCTTTCATCAAGTTCCTAGTGAGTGTTTCATCTTAAGAAGTGCACTAGCTTTTCTTTTCTTCCATCATACTTATACTTTACTTTGTCATCAGTTCAATGTCATTCATTACTTAAAACATTCTCTCATTCGGCACATTAGAGTCAGAAAAAAAATGCCAGTGTAAGTTTGGAGAAAGAGTGAGTAGTAGGAGAATTGCAAAAGGGCTTCTCTTTTTCAGAGTGAATATTTCTATGCCTCATCAACTAAAGCTTCTCCTCTCCCCACTCATCAGTCTCCCAACTTTATTATGCCACTACCAGCATGATCTAAGGTCTCTTTCCAGTCTCCATCTTGCTTACCTTTCCAGGCCATGACAATTGTTCTGATTATATAACTCCTTATTTCTAATATATCAAGGAAACATTCTTAAAGGCCTACACTGCACATATTCCAACTCAACTTAGTCAATTATTTGAATTGTTTCATTGCCCTTACAATGGTGGCTGTGGGCTTAAATCTTTGCTCACTAACACCACCAGCCACAAATAGACCCTCAGAGATGAAAGGTTGATGCAATCACCCCTGATCATCTGGGCAGAAAGTAGACCTTTGTCCTGAGAACCCAGTCATTACAGCTATTAACCAGGTTCTGGAATGAAATGAGACCAAAATTTGACCTCAGTTACATATCCAGATCCTCACCTTTGTTTTCTGCCACAGTGCAGATAACACAGAAAGCCAACATTCATCCACGCTTCATTTTCCAGCATTTAAAGGGGTCATTTGGGTATCAAAACTAAAATTTCAGTCACTGTTCTCTAAAAACTTTCCAGTGGATTTAAGTTTTGGGTGGCTTGTATGGGAAGAGACAGAATGGAACTTTAAAAAATACACTTCTGTTTTTGATCTATGGTGACCCCAGAGCAAATCTGTTCATTACTGGGGGCAGGGCTGGGGGCGGGAGGGGCAGCATGAGGGATGGGAAGTGGATATTGCTCTTTACAAAACCCCTTTTGGAGGGAATTGATTGCTGTAAACTCTGGTGCCAGGATCTTCCACCCCTTCCTGGCAGCCAGTCGGCATTCATTTGAATAGGACATCTGAAGCCATGATGGGTGGCTCGGTCGGCCCCCATAAAGCATCTCCTTCATTCCTCCCTGCAGCTCATCATGTTTTGTGGTTTTCTTTTTCCCTGACCATGCACCACATCAATGGTTAGAAGAGCTACAAATCTGTACGTGTGATTTAATAATTAGCATGCTCATTTCACTGACAAGATGTGCCTCGTGGGCAGGTAAATGGACTGCTCTGTTAGCAGTTAAACAGCAGCTGACAGGATCAGCACTTTCATTAGGGTAAAAGCAAAATTTAAAGAAGCACACTAAAGGTGGGAAGTAGAGTAGATATATCTTACTTGGATAATATCACCTCTTACTGATTTTTTTAAAAGATCTTGGCATATGTCTAACATATCAATCACAATCCAGCTGTGCCACTTGTCAGCTGTGTGCCTTTGGGCAAGTTACTTAACTTCTCTGTGCTTCAGTTACCTCATCTGTAAAATGGGGATTAAGACTGGCCCTCTTCTGTTCTCCATTTACACTCACTCCCTTGGTGAACTCATTCGCTCTCACGGCTTTGACTACCATCTCTAAACAGATGACACGCAGATCTACATCTCTGCCCCTGTCCTCTCCCCCTCCCTTCAGGCTCGCATCTCCTCCTGCCTCCAGGATGTCTCCACATGGATGTCGGCCCGCCACCTAAAACTCAACATGAGCAAGACTGAGCTCCTCATCTTCCCTCCCAAGGCCGGTCCTCTCCCAGACATCCCTATCACCGTGGATGGCACAACCATCCTTCCCGTCTCTCAGGCCCGCAATCTCGGTGTCATCTTTGACTCGTCTTTCTCGTTCACCCCACACATCCTATCCGTTACCAAGACCTGCCGGTTTCACCTTTACAATATCGCCAAGATCCACCCTTTCCTCTCAACCCAAACGGCTACCTTACTGCTACAGGTTCTTGTTATATCCCGGCTAGACTACTGTGTCAGCCTTCTCTCTGATCTCCCTTCCTCCTCTCTCGCCCTGCTCCTGGCAGAAGCAGCGTGGCGCAGTGGAAAGAGCATGGGCTTTGGAGTCAGGGCTCATGAGTTTGAATCCCAGCTCTGCCACTTGTCAGCTGTGTGACTGTGGGCAAGTCACTTAACTTCTCTGTGCCTCAGTTCCCTCATCTGTAAAATGGGGATTAAGACTGTGAGCCCCACGTGGGACAACCTGATTCCCCTGTGTCTACCCCAGCGCTTAGAACAGTGCTCGGCACATAGTAAGCGCTTAACAAATACCAACATTATTATTATTATTATTCACTCTGCTGCCCGGCTCATCTTCCTGCAGAAATGATCTGGGTATGTCACTCCCCTTCTTAAACACCTCCAGTGTTTGCCTATCAATCTCCGCTCCAAACAAAAACTCCTCACTCTAGGCTTCAAGGCTCTCGATCACCGTGGCCCATCCTACCTCTCCTCCTCTCTCTCTTTCTACTGCCCACCCCGCACGCTCCGCTCCTCTGCCGCCCACCTCCTCACCGTCCCTTGGTCTCGCCTATCCCGCCGTCAACCCCTGGGCCACGTCCTCCCGCGGTTCTGGAATGCCCTCCCTCCTCACCTCCGCCAAACTAATTCTCTTCCCCTCTTCAAAACCCTACTTAAAACTCACCTCCTCCAAGAGGCCTTCCCAGACTGAGCTCCCCTTCTCCCTCTACTTCCTCTACTGCCCCCCTTCACCTCTCCACAGCTTAACCTCTTTTCCCCCATTTCCCTCTGCTCCTCCCCCTCTCCCTTGCCATCCCCTCAGCACTGTACTCGTCTGCTCAACTGTATATATTTTCAATACCCTATTTATTTTGTTAATGAAATGTACATCGCCTTGATTCTATTTAGTTGCCATTGTTTTTCCGAGATGTTCTTCCCCTTGACTCTATTTATTGCCATTGTTCTTGTCTGTCTGTCTCCCCCGATTAGACTGTAAGCCCATCAAACGGCAGGGACTGTCTCTATCTGTTGCCGACTTGTTCATTCCAAGTGCTTAGTACAGTGCTCTGCACATAGTAAGCGCTCAATAAATACTATTGAATGAATGAATGACTGTGAGCCCCACGTAGGACAACCCTATGATCTTGTATCTAACCCAGTTTTTAGAACAGTGCTTGGCACATAGTAAGCACTTAACAAATACCATTATTATTATTATTACAATGACCCCCTTTAAATGCAGATTCTCCCACCTATCTAAATCACATAGTCTGGTGGGAGAAATAAAGGATACTAGATTCCTCTAATATTTGAAGGGATAATTATAGAGGCAAAGGTGGTACTGAAATTATTTTTTTTGGTCTAAGACTTTTAAGAAGCACCTGTAACCAGAATATGAGTTTAACGATCTCTCAGTGGAGACTGGCCCAATACAGTATGGGATGAAACTGGACTTCCAGGACTGCTTTTAACCCACTCCAGATACTGAGAGTCCTGGAGCCCCTAAAGTCACTCTAAAGTTTGGGCTTAGGGTCTACAGTGAAAGAATTACATGCTTCAGCTATGAATTGCACACCAGCTAGCAGGATGATGGCTTGCTAATGTGTTCCCAGAAATTAGAACATTAACAACTTCCACCAAGGGCACCATTAGTTTTCGCTGACTGATTAAATTGCATTTGCTTGTTTGTAGGAGTAAACCTCTTCTCCCTGATCAGCTCACCACCAACAAGGTATTGATCTCATATCCACGTTTCCACAATTAAGGGTTAGAGGAGCATTTGGAGATAATAAGAGGACAGATGGGAAACCTGTATTAAACCCACATCTTCCTCCTAATCTGCCAACTCTTGTATTGTACTCTCCCCAACACGAGTAGAGTGCTCCGTACACTGTAAGTGCTCAATAGAAACAATGATTATTCGGGGGGTGAATTTTCAGTAGTTTGGCTTTCCAAAGGGCATTTCAACAGCATTGGCCTGGGATTCAGCAGCTGCTATTTACTGTGTGACCTCACAATCTGTTATACACACAAACACACACGCAACTTTTTATATTCTACTGTTTGGTGATTCTCTTGTTCCTATCTGTATGGTACTTTATGCCTTTATCCCCATTTAACTTACAAACTTACAAACATCTTGCAAGAATAATAATAATAATAATAATAATAATATTGGTTTTTGTTAAGAGCTTATTATGTGCAGAGCACTGTTCTAAGAGCTGGGGGAGATACAGGGTAATCAGGTCATCCCACGTGAGGCTCACAGTTAATCCCCATTTTACAGATGAGGTAACTGAGGCTAACTGACTTGCCCACAGTCACACAGTTGACAAGTGGCAGAGCCGGAAGTCGAACCCATGACCTCTGACTCCGAAGCCCAGGCTCTTTCCACTGAGCCACACTGCTTCCCAAGAAGGGATCAGATCATCTTCTAGCCCACTGTACTCTCCCAAGTGTTCGGTTCAGTGCCATGCAAACAGTAGCCACCATTGTTTAATTCACTATTTCATCAAAATATAGCTCCCAAAACATTCAAGTAACTTACCACTATCAGCTCTGTGATGATAAGGAATTGCTGATGAGCTGCCCCTGGAAGTTCAAGTGTTGGTTGGATAAAAAGTTAAATTCCTCTACTGAAAATCAACTGGCTCAACATTTTTTTAATGGCAATTATTAAGCTCTTAGTATGTGCCAGGCACTATACTAAGCACTAGTAGAGATACCAGATAATCAGGTTGGACACAGTCCATGTCCCACATGGGGATCTCAATCTTACTCCCCACTTTACAAATAAGGTAACTAAAGCACATAGAAGTTAAGGGGATCTGCCCAAGGTCACAGAGCAGACAAATCGCAGAGCTGAAATTAGAACCCAGGTCCTTCTGATTTGCATGAAGTGCTCTATCCACTAGGCCACACTGTTTCTTTTCAACTTCCTCCCTAAAGCATTAATCCAACCTCTCCAAGATAATGGGGTTTCACACAGATTTTTATAGACACTTCCTTTATGGAAAAGAGATGTAAAAGTAATTACTTATTTACTATATATAGGAATGCATCAGTCAGAATTTTACATTTCCCTTAGCTAAGAGTGTACAAACTGATAATATAGGCAATAGAGACTGCAAATCAAAATCCTGGTTTAACCATACAATAACCCTAGGCTAATAATAGTCTAACTTCATCTGGATTATTCCAAAGTTAGCACCATCATCCATTTATTTTATCTCTGGAAGGAAATCTCTTTACATGGTCTCTTCTATGGTGCAGAGGTCATGGCAATGAACTTGAGGATGGATTTAGGAGGTTTAAGGAATCTATCCTCTCTCTGGTTCCCTTTTTAAGTTTTTTCCTTATAGTCTGTCATGGTCCCAGTCCTTCACTGGAATTGGCTGGAGGCCATCCATGACATCATCATCAGGTGAGCCAGCCCCTCCAAGACATATTGACAATGCATGTAAAATGGATCTTCCCTCACTGTCTGCACCTCATAGCATGAAGGCCTGCAATTTCCTCTTCTAGTGAGGAGATCTGGGAAGACTATCACAGAACAAAACAACATCTTTAGAAGCAGGCTTTTTGTTATGGTTTTAAGTCCAAGAAGCTCAATATCAAAGGTATTAAGTCCCAAACACATGCATTTCTGTCACCATCCTTGACTTCATAATATAATGCTGAAGAGACTCTGGAACCTACCATGTTCCAAAAATATTCTAAAGGAGGAAATTGTTTCAATAAGTAGATGGCTCTGAGCCTCACACAAAATTCATTTCAAGAAGCTTCATTTATCAGTCCTGTCAAAGAACACTTCTTACACGTCAGTAACAGTTGCTTGTTTTTCAGACATACCTCATTCTTTCCCTTATTCAGTTCATTCACCACCTATTTTCATAGGAAGGGTTAAAGAAAGAATTGATAATTCTGAGGAGTTAACGAGTTCATTTCAAAGCACTCTGTATCAGCCATAGCAGTGTAAATTGTGACTTTTTAAAAATGATATTGGTTAAGTGCTTGCTATGTCCCAGGCACTATGCCCAGTCCTGGGGTGAACACATAATAAGTTTGGATACATGGGGCTCACAGTCTTAATACCCCTTTTACAAATGAGGAAATTGAGGCCACTGAAGAAACTGAGGAACAGATGAGGAAAAAGAATTTAAATGACTTGCTCAGGGTCACACAGTAAACAAGAAGTAGAGCCGGGTTTAGAATCCAGGTCCTCTGACTCCCAGGCTTTGGCTCTTCCCATTAGGCCATGCTGTTTCTTGCCGCTGCTCTTCATTGTGTATTTCTGGCTGCTGATCCTCACTACCAACAGAAGAAACTTCGTATGGTGGTGTATCATGGGAACATTTTCCAAGTTGACTAATTACTTTGCAGATAACTAGATGAATTTGGACATAGTTATGTGAAAAGTAATCAACTTGGAAAATGCTAAATACATGCATATGGATAGTCTTATTCAGAAGGATGGGGCCTAGGAGGTAGATCTACATGGTCCTGTCTCCTAGACTGCTTTACAGAATGAGTCCAATCCTTCTGAATAAGACTGCCCATATGCATGTATTAAGCATTTTTAATGCTCCATTACTTTTACCAGCAGGGGTTGCCAGTACACTAAATATATGGCATAAAACAATTAACACCCCATTGTACATTCCAAGTGCTTAGTAAAGTGCTCTGCACATAGTAAGTGCTCAATAAATACCTTTGAATGAATAAAAGTGGCCCATTTATACTGAGAGAATAGTTCACTTCCCCAACCAGATCCAAATCATTATATATCTCATAGCATTTTCCTTTCTCCATTCATTTTAAAGCAATAATATTTTAAATTTTCTGGCAGGGTGGGAAAAGGATGACTTAGACCTTCAACAATAATGTTGGTATTTGTTAAGCGCTTACTATGTGCCGAGCACTGTTCTAAGCGCTGGGGTAGACATAGGGAAATCAGGCTGTCCCACGTGGGGCTCACAGTCTTAATCCCCATTTTACAGATGAGGGAACTGAGGCACAGAGAAGTTAAGTGACTTGCCCACAGTCACACAGCCAACAAGTGGCAGAGCTGGGATTCGAACTCATGAGCCCTGACTCCAAAGCCCGTGCTCTTTCCACTGAGCCACGCTGCTCAACAACCTCAAACCCACATTTTTTTTCCAATATGCACTGAAGTAGAAAGTTGAAGCCTCATTCGATAGAAAGCAAATCTCAAAATCAAACTGAGGGGACAGAAGAAGATTGATCCTTTTGTCTCTTTCTGGTAATACCATCCGAAGTAAAAGAAGAAGCTACAATCCTGTTTGCAAATTAGGGCTGGCGTACAGAGCTACTTGTGTTCTAAAACCAAAGTCCCACATGAACAACTGTCACTCAGATGGAAAGCACAGCTGATGGAGTGAGTGTAAAACACTCGAAGAGCAAGGATAAGCACAATCTATATTGATTACTCCTGGAAAGCTATGTCTGTCATGTAGGTGTGCCTCTTAAACCTTCCCCCTGAGATCACCACCACAATGGGATATTTCCTGAGAATGAGTTTTCTGCTTTGGATGACTTACTGGGGCTGAGGTTTTTTTTTATGGAATGCTGGCTCTGGTAGGGACTCAGAAAGCAGAACATTATCAATCTTATTTGTTGAGCACTTACTGAGTACAGAGCACTGTACTAAGCACTTGGGAGAGTACACAATAACAATATAACACAATTGGTAGACATATTCCCTGACCACAACATTAAACCTACAACTCCATTTCAGCCACTGAACTGTCACTGGAGGAGCTGAAAAAAAAATCAGAGGCTTTAAGTCAGAACCTGGGTACTAATATCTGCCCTGCTGGTGACAGCCTGAATTTTAGTTGCCTAATCTTAAAAAATGGGAAAGATAATCCCTGGGAGAAGACAAATGCAGATCTGATCATGGGTTCAATGGAAGAAAGGCCAAGGAGAAAATTAAGGAATTATTATATCTATGAGGAAAATGTGTTGCTCCTAAGAGTGTACTGAAGGTTCAAAAAGTAGTTGACCAGTGGTACAAGTTCTGTTAAACAGAAATAAGATTAGGGTTTGCCCATGGCAGCAGAAGCCTTTTCTGGGAAGGCTCCCTGAAATGTCCACTCAGCCTTTGGGCAAAAGGAATTGTGCACTTCCACCCTTGCTCCTAGTTGGATTTAATGTGGTCCACCAAAACCTATAAGTAAAGGTAGTTGCCAAAATAAGCTGCTGAATTCAAGGTGCCAGTTTTTCAGGGATTTCACACCCACCACAGAAAAGCTTAATTGCAGAGCGAAACAGATATCCTTCTATGGAAGAGTTCCTTTATCCACTAGATTACTTTCTCTGCATAGGGAAATGTGACATTTTTGACAAAATCCCTGCCCACATCCTTATTTGGCAGATACAGCTTCAATTCAAGTTTTGCATTTTTGTTCAGATTGACTATAACTGATGACTGAAAGATTTTGAGAACAATATCTTTATTAAATGTCATTTGGGATGCATCAAAACCATAAAATTATTATGAGTAAAAAGAGCATGAAAATGTCAATGGTGAAACCACAGCAAAAGACAGTTCTGAAAAACAAAGGCCAGTCAGTTTCATGAAAAGAGGGTGCTAAGTGAAAGAGCACGAACAAAGTCTAGGAAATAATGTAAAGTGCTATGACACATTTCCATATCCAAACATATGACCCAATCCATGTACAAATTTTTAAGTGATAAAAACACAAATACAGTTAAGACTACTTATTAGTTTCCATGGCAGGACCACCTCTCTGTCCCTTCAACAAGCGGGAGGCTCAGAGAGAAAGACTGTCTAGAAGCTCCTCCACTGCCCCTGAATGGTCTGGCCCCAGTTGGGGACACAAACTCCTGTCTGATGGCACCCTGTCCCATGATTGTCCACACTTTTAATTGTCTGCCTCTCCCTGATCCTCTCAGCAGCAGCAGAAAACTTTGAACGGGGGGTCTTTAACAGTGCTTAGAACAGTGCCTGGTGTTTAGAACACTGCTTGACACACAGTAAGTGCTTAAAAGAATGCTATTATTATTACCAAGGGAGTCAGCATGGCCTAGTGGAAAGAGCATGGGCCTAGAAGTCAGAAGACCTGGGTTCTAATCCTGGCTCCATTACTTGTCTGTTGTGTGACCTTGAGCAAGTCACTTAACTTCTCTGTGCCTCAGTTTCCTCATCTGTAAAATGGGGATTAAAGCAGTAGGCCAACTTGGATTGTGGTTAACCTAATTGTTTTGTATCTATTCCACTACTTAGTACAGTGCCTGGCACCTAGTAAATGCTTAACAAATACCATAAAAAGAAAAAAGAACATGGGCCTGGAGGTCAGAGAACCTGGGTTCTAATCCTGAGTCTGCCACCTGTCTGCTGTGTAACCTTGGGTAAGTCATTCAACTTCCCTGTACCTCAGTAACCTCATCTGTAAAATGGGGATTATGTCTTCCTTTCTCTGATTCAGACTGTGAGCCTCATATGGGGCAAGGACTGTATCCAACCTGATTATCTGGTATCTACCCCAGAGTTTAACAAATATCATTAAAGAGATATGCACCAATAAAAAAACTACTAAATAATTAAATGGTGACATATGCATATATAAAAAATGAGGCTTGCATATGATTATTCTGATGCTCAGAGTCCAGGCACTTTTCAATATAATAAAGCTCTTTCAGTGACTGCTTCTTGCGGCATCTGACTCTGCTCAAACTCACCTGTTTGCAGAATCCTAGGTTAACGAGTGCTATCTTGTGTTTTTTGAGATTCACTTTGAAGTCATAATATATGACACGGTTTCTACTGAGAGACTAATTTCAGGGTAAAAAAGAGCAGCTGCATGTACTGGTGCTGCTGAAGTTGGTTTATGCATGCTCTAATAAAGAGAAGACACATGATCCACCCACTACATGTGTGGTAAAACTGGAATGCTATTGTGAGGTGTCAGAGAACTCTAAGCAAAGCCAGCATAAAAATTCAATAGTGTGATTGCAAAAAAGACTAGAAGTACAGTGGGGGATTACTGTAGCTGGGAAATAAAGGATGTACAGTGAAGGAAAGAGTAATAATAATGATACTTGTTAAGTTCTTATTTTGTGTCAACTACTGTTCTAAACTCTGGGGTAATACAAGTTGATCAGGTCGAACACCATCCCTGTCCCACATAGGGCTAGCAGTCTAAGTAAGAGGGAGTAGGATTTAAACCTCGTTTTTATAGATATGGTAACTGAGGCCCAGAGAAGTGACTTGCCCACGGTCATAAAGCAGACACAAGCCAGAACCGGGATTAGAGTACAGATCCTCTTAGTCCCAGGCCTGTGCTCTTTCCACTAGGCCAATCTGATCCTCAAATGTAGCATTGTGATGATTCTGTATGTTCCAGTCTCTACTGTTCATTTCACCTCCACCTTACCCCTCCACATGCCCTACCATCAAACCTCAGCCCACAACATGCTGCCTTGACCAGAGAGCATGGAAAAGATTAGAGGTATTGGGGGGCTTCTGACCTGAGTATTTGTTATTCACCAACTGGAAATGGGGAACACAATGAGTTGTCTTCTCTGCACCTCTCCCAAAGCTTTGACTCTGGTTTAGCAGACAGAGAAAAAGAGAAGATTAGTGTCACACCAGGTCGGCAAGAGGACCCAGGACTAAAACCCTTAGGTTTTTGTACCCTAACCCTGTACTTTAATCACCAAACTAGATGCAGATTCTGGAAACCCAGACTAGGTTCTTCAGCTCATAGAATCACTTCCATCTGAAATCAACTGGACCCACTTTCATAACCTCTTTAATCCTAAAAGGGATCCATTTTCTGGTGGAAAGTTTCTCCCAAATTGAGATATCATCATTAAAAACACTTCTACAGTTGCAAAAGCAATGCCTAACTTCAGCCCTATTCTATTTCCTTCATTCCACAGAAATCAGCATTATAGAACCAAGACATACTTTGAGACAGAAGAGTTCAATGCTCTCAAAAATTCAAAGGGAAAATAAACTATTCTGTAGGGGATTTGGATATTTTTTCATTCAACAGTGTCCATATCCTCTAGATAAATGAAATAATTTTTCCTATAACAGGATTACCCTCCAAAAGGTAACTTGCTGTAGCTTCCCAACACAGAGGTTTATGGAGTTTCCAGTTTCCAAATATTTGAGTGTTTACCCAAATATTTTCATATTCTTCAACTAAACTTATCTCTTCAGCTGCTTCATGCAAGAAAACTTACAGAAACATAACTCAGTTTTCATTTCCCACCTCATCCCTTAATCCCCTGAATTCTATTGTGCCTATCATTTCATCAGAAAACCTCAAGGCCTGATTGGGCTGCAGAAAATGCATTTACAATCTCCTCCAAGAAGCTTCTCCCCATGTATGCATAATAAATCAACAGTCAATTTTTGTGAAAATGGGAAGTTTGTGAGCCATTTAATATGGTTTCAATAGACCGGGTCCTGCTTTCAGTGTAAGGCACTTGCAGTGACTTTTCCCAGTGGGTTAATTCCTTAGCTGATTTGTCTTATTCAGGGAAAACTGATTCAGAGTAGAAAAGAGAGAGGCATACTTCAGACATCACCTGAGAGACTCATTATGTTTCAAAAGAAACTTTTATACTTGGGAAACTTCTTAAAAAGTATCAAATGGACACTAATAAAATCCATTCTCCTTTTAGCCTCTCTCCCCACTTTTTTATGCCACCCATGCTAATTATTGACTTTGTGATTTTAGCCCAGAGGATCGAAAGTGTGATACAGAACTATTCCCCTCTCAGTTCCTGGGCCTGCTAAGTCAGGGAAGATAGAAAATCATTACTGGCTGAAAGCCAGTTTAGAGGTTTATGGAAAATGACCTGGGATGACTGGACTCCTGGAAGATAGCAGCTTGGTCTCTCCAAATCATCATCACAATCTGCCCTCCTAACAGCATTGAGAGCAACAGGGTTTTGCTGAGAAAATTAGCGTTTCACCTGGGAGGTTCTTCCAAAACTTCAAAATTCAGGTTGAAGCCAAATGCTGGATGGAGAAGCTTGCAGGGCTTACCCTAATGTTCGATTGAAAGGTTTGCATCTCTATGGAGAATTTTTTGTGGTTCTTTCACATTGGCTAAGCAACCTCAAGGTACTAAGGCATCTCTTTCTACCTCCTAACAGAGAGGCAACATGGTCCAGAGGTTAAAACACTGGACTGGAAGCCAGGAAATGTGTATTTCATTTCCTGCTTTTGATATTCTGTGTGAGATCCTAACTCACTTCGCTTTCAAGAATGAGGATCTTACCACTTGAAACCTGCCACGTATCACTATGTTAAGGATCCATGAGATAAACCCTGATTGGAAATTAGGAGGCGGAAAAAAGGAAAAAAGCAGTGAATATGAAGAATTGAAACTTATGATACCAATAATGGTAGCAACAGTATGCACACAAATAGAAATAGGAGGGAAGATTGTTTTTCCACTTGTTCCTTCTGTAAAATCATAAAGCTGAACTGGTAATATCCCAATTATTCCCCATAACAAGCAACTGTGGCAACTGATGATTGAAGTAGATGATTGGGGAATTTGTACTCGGCCAGTGCCATAAGTCAGAATTCATAAAGATGACAGAGGGAAGAATTAGGAAAGCAAATTGTTTTTGGTACAAATGGATCTTTTAAGGCAGATAGGGAAATTGAAGTTAAAATTGTTCCTAAGAATAAGCACTTAGTACAGTGCTTTGTACAAAGTAAGCACTAAATAAATATGATTGAATGAATGTTTGCTGTATTTTTAATGATATTTTTAAGCCTTCCCTGAGTGTCAGGCACTGTACTAAGCACTGGGGTAAATTCAAGCTGATCAGGTTGGCCACAGTCCATGTCCCACAAGGGCCTCAAAATTTAATCTCCGTTTTACAAATGAGGTAATTGAGGCACAGAGAAGTTAGGTGACTTACCCTAACACAGGAGACAAGTGGCAGAGCTGAAATTAGAACCCAGATCCTTCTGATTCCAGGCCCAAGGTCTATGAAATTTTGTCTGTGTTTTAACATTTCATCTCTCCTTTTGTGTCTATCTCCAATCCCTTCATCCTGCCTAAACTTTTAGACTGTGAGGCCAAGAGGGGCAGGAACTGTATTCAATTTCTACCTGAACATTTTCTCTCAGGGCTTAGTACAGTGCTCACTAAATACTATTACTATTACTACTACCACCATAGTTATTGTCTTGGAAAGGTCTGGCTGTAAGGTCAAAGATCCTGCCCTGAAGACTTTTTTTATGGTATTTATTGCTTACTATGTGCCAGGCACTGTACTAAGCCCTGGGATACATACTAACTAATCAGGTTAGACACAGTTCATGTCCCACATGGGGCTCACAGTCTTAACCTCCATTTTACAAATGAGGTAACTGAGGCCCAGAGAGGTTAAGCAACTTGCCCAAGGTCACCCAGCAGACAGGTAATGGAAAGGGAATTAGAACCCAGGTCCTCCTGGGTTCCAGAGCCATGCTCTCTATCTTAAGCCACTTCTCATTTCACCACTGAGAGTGATGATCATATACTGCATTATAACTCAAAAATCTACCTTTCATACCTGTGCTTTCCCCCTTTCAAATTAACAACAATGACAATGTGCACCAGGCAAAGAGGCTCCAGCAGAAAAAGGAATCTGGGCCAATCAGGCTGTCACCCCAATTGAAGGCAGGCTATTTCACCTTCCTGGGCCTCTGGGTATAGTATCACTTGATATTTATCTTTCTCACCACATTCTAAAGATTCTGTTTCTATAAAGTGCTCTGAAATTGTGATCTCAATGCTCAATAAGAAGCAATATGACCTAATGGGAAGAGAACAGACCTGGGGGTCACAGGATCTGTGTTCTAATTCCCATTCCACCACTCACCTGCTGTGTGACCTTGAGCAAGTCACTGCACTTCTCTGTGCCTCAGTTACCTCATCTCTAAATAGGAGATTAATAATAATGGTATTTAAATTCTTATTATGTACCAAGCACTGTTCTAAGAGCTGGGGTAGATAAAAGGTAATCAGGTTGTCCCATTTGGGGCTCACAGTCTTATTCCCCATTTTACAGATAAGGTCACAGGCACAGAGAAGTTAAGTAACTTGCCCAAAGTCACACAGCTGATAAGTGGTGGAACTGGGGTTAGAACCCATGATCTCTGACTCCCAAGCTTGTGCTCTTCCCACTAAGCTACACTGCTTCCCTGTGAGCCCTGTGTGGGACAGAGACTGTATCCAACCTAATCATATCTACCCCAGCACTTAGTACAATGCCTGGAACATACTAAGTACTTAAATACCCTTAAAAAAATGCTCAGTAATACTCAAGGATTGAATATTCTACTTGCCTGTTCACAAAGCAAGTTGATTGCTCCCTTCAATTATCTTCCGTTCTGATTGCCTTCACACAGTATTTAATATGCCTTTTAAATATCCATTGTTTAAAAACACTATCTGCACAGTCACCACAGGTCCATAGAGAAAACATGCTATATAATCCAATAGGTAAACATTGCAAAAAGAATAAGTATTAAGTCAGTGTCTCCTGACTCTAGCTGCAATTGAGAAGTGAGTGATCAAAGCAAGTAACAGATGAGTGCACCGATTGATTCACTTATCCTATCGCCCTGCCCAATATATGATACAGCATGGGAAGAAATAAGAAATATCCCTACATTACTTTAAGCCAATTCTGCAAAGCTCTACAGGGATACAGAAGGGATTTTCGATTATTCCCTTTCCAGATAATTAACTTCTCCCCTCTCTACCCTCTCTGACCTCTTCTCTCTCACCTTCACAGAATTTGTTTCCTAGAGCTTGCCCTTACCATGGACACAACTATATGGGACATACATGCTACGGGACAGTAGACATTCTCATTTTTTTGCCCCTAAATAATTGTAGCATCTATTAAGTGCTTTCTATGGGCCAAGCACTGTACTAAGCCTGGGGTAAATACAAGATAATGTCAGTCATGGTCCCTGTGCCACTTGGGGTCCACAGTCTAAGAAAGGACAGCAGAAACTAAATCCTCATTTTACAGATGAGGAAACTGGGACCAGATATGTGACCTGCCCAGCAAGCAAGTGGTAGAGTCATGATTAGAACCCAGATCCTTTGACTCCCAGGCCGAACACTTAGGCCACTTCCCAAATGAGCAAGGGGAAGATTCGTAGTAATGATTTCATAATATTATTGGAGAGGGGGCTGGGAAATGGACCTTCTCTGGAAACTGAGCTAAGCAAGGCTAGGTTTTCCTGCATGCCTGAGGCCGCTCATGGCATAGGCATCTGGACCCCCTAGCCTGCAGCCTCCAGTGCGCCCTCGAGGAGGGGCAAGATCTCTAATCAATATCCCACACTTGTAGAACAGTGCTTGGCACATAGTAAGTGCTTAAATACCAGCATCATCATTTGGCCTGCCTGAAAAGCCAGGATTGTACAACTAACAAAATTCCTTTTCCTTTAAAACTGCAACCCAATTTTGTTGTCCAACAGCTCTTTTCTCCTGTTCTCTGGCTAAACACTTGGGCACACATTCTTTACTCCTCCTAAAATAACCTTTTAATTCCTCCATCTCAAACTCTCAGAACACACCCTCTCACCAAAGCCATCCTTTCTCTCCTTCAACCTCCTCCTAAAAAGGTATCTCCTCCAGGCGGCCTTCTCTGACTGATCCCCGCCTCCCTAATCTTGTCATTATTTCTGCTACCCGTAGCACTTATGTACACTGATTTGATTTATTTGTTCATTTGCTTTATGCTTAAATTTGCTGGAATTTGCTATAAGCAGTTTTCCCTTTTGTTCCAATTGTGAGTTTAAAAGATCTTCAACTAAAGAAATAGTGTCTTTTACTTTATGACCAAAGCATCTAATATAATGTACTGCACAAAGTAGGAACACAAATAGTGGACTAAGCAAAAAAAGGACTAAAATTATGAATATTAAGAGATTGCCAATTTTATTTTGAAACACTAGGTAACCCATTTGATTTTATTAATCTGTTTCTTTAGTAGTTGTAATTACCTCTTTGCTACATTTATCAAACAACAGCAGTTACTAGGTGCTTACTTTGTGCAGATTATTGTTCCAAGCGCTTGAGAGAGTACAATAGAGTTAATAGGATCCCTGTCATCAAGGAGCTTATAGTTCAATGAAGGAATCAGACACTAAAATAAATTACCAAGGAGGGAGCAATTAAATGTACCACAGTATGGAGGTGCTTAGGAAATACAGAAGTTCTGAGGTGATAGTTGTGGGGGAAATAGGTGTGAAGATAAAAGTTAATCAGGGAAGGCCCCCTAAAGGAGATATGATTTCAAAAGGGTTTTGAAATGGTGAGAGCAGTGATCTGCTGGATAGAAAAAGGGAGCAAGTTCCAGCCAGTAAGCCCAGTATGGGCAGGGACTGTCTCTATTGCTGAATTGTACTTTCCAAACTCTTAGTATAGTGCTCTGCATACATTAAGCACTCAATAAATACAACTGAATGAACAGAGGGCATGAGTAGGAGGTTGGCAACAAGAAGGGTGAGAATGAGGCACAACCAGCAGGGGCCAGTGAGTCAGATGGACCTGGGGCTAACCCCAGCTCTGTCATTTGTCTGCTGTGTGACCTTGAGCAAGTCACTTAACTTCTCACATGCATCGAGTACCTCATCTGAAAAACAAGGATTAATACTATGAGCCCCATGTGGGACCTGGACTGTGACTAACATGATTAGCTTGTATCTACTTCAATGCTTAGTAAAGTGCCTGGCACATAGTAAGTGCTTAATATCATTTTTTAAAAAAACCGGCTTGAGTTGAACCAAGTGTGCACACTGGGGTGTAATGGGAGAGGAGCTAGGAAAATCATCAATTTGGAGCCTTAAAACCCAATAATCAGAAGCTTCTACTGGATTGTGGAGAGGACTGGGTAACTACTGAAGGTTTTGGAGGACTGGGGAAACACGAACAGCATATTGTTTTAGATAAATGATTCTGGTGGCAGAGTGAACTATGGACTGGAAAGAGGAAATACTAGAAGCACAGAGGTCTGCAAGGAAGCTAATGCAGTAGTCAAGTTGAAATGTGGTAAGGGCAAGGACCAGTTTGATGGAAGCTTGGATGGTGAGGAAGAGACAGATTCTGGAGATGCTGTGGAGGAAGAAAAGAAGGATTTGGTGACAGGCTGAATATGGGGGTTGAAAGAGCTCTGGTCTGGCACATTAGAAAAAGGAGGGACTTCCAGGAAGGAGGAAGGGCTTGAGCAAGGGAGTTGATCAATGATATTTATTGACGCTTGTGTGCAGAACATTGTACTAAACACTTGGAAGAGTACACTACAGGAGACTTGGCAGACACTTTCCCTGCCTACAAGGAGATTACAGTTCAGAATGGGAGAAAGACATTAAAATAAAATACAGATATATACATTAGTATTGTGAGGCCAAGGGTGGGGTGAATAACAAGTGCTAAAGGGTACTGATCTAAGTGCACTGGCAATGCAGAAAGGATAGGGAGTAGGGAAAAGGAGAGCTTAATTGAGGAAAACATCTTGGAGGAGATACAATTTTAATAAGGCTTTGAAGGTGGGGAGAGTGATAGTAAACAAAGGGGGAGTGAATTCCAGGCCAAAGAGAGGACATGGGAATGGGGTCTTTGGCCAGACAGAAGAGATTGAGGTTACAATGAGTAGGTTGGCATTGGAGTCGTGAAGTGTGAGGGCTGGATTGTATTAGGGAATCGATGAGGTATTGAATATCAATGGTAAGGAGTTTCTGTTTGAAGAGGTGGATGGACAGCCCCTGGAGGTCCTTGAGTAGTGAGGAGATGGGACAACTTATTTTTAGGAAACGGTTCAGCCCAGATAGTGAAATAAGGACTGGAATAGGGGGAAACAAAAAGCAGGGATATCAGTGAGGAGAGTGATGCAGTAGTCCAGGTGAACTACTTTAATTATGCTTAAACTATTTAATAGTAGCATTTTGGATGGAGGAGAAAGAATGGATTTTAGAAAAGTTGTGCAAGGAGAATTGACAGGATTTGGTGACTGAATAAATTCTTGGTTGAATGAGAGAGCTGAATTGAGGTTAATTTCAAAGTTACAGGCTTATGAGATGGAGGGTAAGGGGAGGGCAGGGTAGATGAGAAGTTCTGTGCTGAAGAAACACGTAATATCCCAATAACACCACTGTATCAGTCTTCTTACTGGTCTTCCTGGCACCGGTCTCTCCTCTTTCCAATCCATACATCACTGTGTTGCCTGGTCCATGTTCTAAAATGTTGTTCTGCATACATCTTCCCTCTTCTCAAAAATTTCAATGGTTGCCCATGGCTCTTCTTATACCTGACCACTGGCTTTAATGCATTCCTTCAATTCTTTCCCCATTACTTATCCATTTTCTTCTATTACCTCTTATTTCACACTTTTTTTGTTCCTGTCATGCAAACCTACTCACTGTGCCACAGTCTTAGCTATACCAACCCCAACCTCTTGCTCAGACCCTTCTTCCTGCCTGGAACTCTCTTTCCATTTCAATCTGCCAGCCCAAAGCTCTCGCCATTTTCCAAGCGCTTCTGAAATTCCAGCTCCATTGGGAAATTTTCCCAAATTAATCATTCTTCTTCCCAGGTTATATACTCCCAATTATCACCTGTAACCTTTCTGTCCATTTCCACATATACACAACTAATTTTTGCACTTTCCCATATATCTATATCTTGATTCTCTTTTTCCTCCTACCTGAAATTAATTTTCTGTCATTGTCCTCTGCTACTGCTCACCTGCAGTCCAGACTGCCTTTGAAATTTCATAATTAAGGAAACTGGCACGACTGAGTGCTAGTCAAGAGCTTGCCTTTTGCCTGCATTGGCAATGGCGATATGTAAATTGAACTGTGATTTGCTGGCTACATGGAAGATAAATGGAGGAAACAGCCAGGCATATTTATGCAAGGTGGTGTGGGAAGTCTGAGTGTTTGAAGATTCTGTCTACCTTACTTGGCATTTTTCTGGCAAGAAAAAAGGAAAGTGAGACAGATACTGCCTATATCTAGGGGATTAATGAAAGTCTGACAGAACTGTGAAGCTGAACATCTCTTCTAGTAACAATTTAGGCTGAGATTTATGCTAGACAGCCTGAGAAACCACAGGCCAAGAATTAGTTTGTAGAACAGCACACTGTTGATCAAAGAGACTTTTGATAAGTGCAGTGACATTCAATTTTAAATAAAAACTGCCTGCTACTTTTATATCCTTACCACCTGAACTCTGAAACACTGCTAGGGCTTCAATCAAAAATAGGGCCTGTGACCCCAATATGCGCTCCACCACTGTACTTAGATGTTTTCACTTCTATATTATTGTAATAATAATATTGGTATTTGCTAAGCCCTTACTATGTACCAAGCACTGGGATGGATACAAAAAAAAAAAATCAGGAGGGACCCAATCTCTATCCCACATGAGAACCACAGTATAATTTTGACGAAGAACTGGTAGTTAACCCCCATTTTACAGAGGAGGAAATTGAGTCATAGAGAAATTAAGTGATTTACCCAAGGTCTCACAGCATACAAGTGGTGGAATTAGGATTAGAGCCGAGCTGTACTTTCCAAGTGTTTAGCACAGTGCGCTGCACACAGTAAGTGCTCAATAAATACAAATGAATGACTGAACCTGTTTTCTGTCTCCCAAGCCCACATTTCTTCCATTAAGATATACGCTCACTCCTTTTCCCATTCTCCCGAATAAAAATAATTATTGTGGTATTTGTTAAGATATGTGCCCTGTAGTAAAGCAGTAAAATAGGCCCAAGTTGATCAGGTCAGACACTGTACCTGTCCCAGATGGGGCTCACAGTCCAAGGGGTTGAGAACAGACATTGAAACCCCAATTTACAGAAGAGGAACCTGAGGCATAGAAGAGTTAAGTGACTTGCCCAAGGTCATACAGCAGGCAAGTAGCAAAGTCAGGTCTAGAACCCAGGTCCTCTAACTCCTAGTCTCATGGTTCTTCAACTATAACACACTGCTCTTCCCTCTCTGCCCCCACCGCCCCCTCCCCCAACCAAACCTAGAGCAACCCATATGTGTCTGAGTGAATTTAAAGTTTCACCTCTTACTCATCCTAAATGTAAAGTTCTTCATTTTTTTAATGGTATTTGTTAAGCTCTTACTATGTGCCCAACACTCTTCTAAGCATTGGAATAGGTTCAAGTTAACTAAGACAGAGTCTCTGTCCCAAATGGAGCTCACAGTTCAAGTAGGAGGGAGACCAGGTATCCCCATTTTATAATTGAGGTAATTAAAGCACAGAGAAGTTAAGTGACTTGCCCAAGGTCACACAGCAAGCACCTAGCAGAGCCAGAATTATGTCAGGTCCTTCCAACTCTGCCTGTGCGCCCTCCACTGGGCAACACTGCTTTATCTCAGAGTGCATAATGAGAAAGAACTGATAGGTAAAAATCAACACAAAGCCTACTTACCGAGCCAGGAAAATATACACATATGCATGGTAGTGTACACACTCTTTTCATAAAAATCTGTGTGCAAATAGCCATAATTTACTCCTGGATACCTGATCTCTATTTGCATACTTTCTCTAAGTACATGAGGGACAGGGACCATATCTAATTCCCACCTATATATTTTTCCTAGCACTAAATACAGTGCTCTGTACACAGTAAATGCTTAATAAATAATATTATTGCTAGAGAAACAGCATGGCATATTGGAAAAAGCACAGACCTCAAATTCAGAACATCTGGGTTTCAAACCTGGCTCTGCCTTTTGCCTACTTTGTGACCATAGGGAAGTCACAAAATTATATGTGCCTCAGTTTCCTCATTTTAAAATTGGGATTCAATACCTGTTCTTCCTCTGCACTTAGATTGTGAGCCCCATGTAGGACAAGGACCGTATCTGACCTAATTATCCTGTATGTACCTCAGCACTTAGCAGAGTGCTTGACACATAGTAACACTTAGTAGATACTCTTTATTATTATTATTATACAGGTATACCCAACCAAGGGTTGTATCCCCAACCAAGATCACAGAGACCTAGCGAAAAGCAATGAGATCAAGATCCTTTTCATAACTCAGCAACCATTCCATAGCATTTTTATAGTTTTAGTTTAGTAGTTCTCAAAACACTCTGGTCAGTGAGAGAATTCCTTAGTTACACTCAGAGACGCTGCGGGCCAGACCAGGTCACCAATGGAATCAAGATCAACCAGTACCTCTGATGCTAGGGCTCAGATTACAAACCAGCATACGACTAATTCCCAGAAGGGAAATAGAGGGGAGAAAAATTAATCTGCCCCTTCTAAGTGGGAATGCAAGAAGCTCCCCTCAGCTAACCCCCTTTTCCCCCCTTTCCCTCTGCTCCTCCCCCTCTCCCTTCCCCTCCCCTCAGCACTGAGCTCATTTGTATATATTTTTATTACCCTATTTATTTTTTGTTAATGAGGTGTACATCCCCTTGATTCTATTTATCGTGAATAAGTTGTCTTGCTTTGTCCATCTGTCTCCCCTAGTTAAACTGTAAGCCTGTCAATGGGCAGGGATTGTCTCTGTTGCCGAATTGTATATTCCAACCGCTTAGTACAGTGCTCTACATATAGTAAGTGCTAAATAAATACTATTGAATGAATGACAAAAGAATCGAGACTCAAAAGATATAGCAGCAGCAGCAGGAGAGAGAGGTCCAGAGACAAGGGGAAAAAGAAAACAAGAGAGGAGCTATGCAGTGGTTTCAATTTACTCAGTAAAGTCCAGAGATGCAGTAGAAAATGTGAGCACCTTCAGATCAAGAGAAGCAGCATGGCCTAATGGAAAGAGCATGTGACTGGAAGTCAGGGGACATGAGTTCTATTCTAATCTCTGAATCACCACTTGCATCAGTTTCCTCATCTGTAAAATGTAGATTTAATACCTGTTCTTCCCCATTCCCCTGTTACACTGTGAGCCCCATGTGGCTCAGGTACTATGTCCTTCCTGATTATCTTGTTTCTACCCCAGTGCTTAGTACATAGTGCTTAACAAATACTATTATCATCATCAAACTTGGGCCCAGGGTAGCATTTACCTCTGCATGTCTGCTCTGAGTTCTTAGCCTGTGTTTTCATCACTATCAAGACAGCCCTGAGGCCATATTGATATACCCTCATTTATAGCCCCAGGACTTAACCTTTCTCTAATCAATGATTTCTTGTGAAATCTGGATATAAAGTTAGGTGTAGATTTTGATTCTCTCGAGTATCCTAAAAGGTGCTTTTACTTAAAAGCACATAAAACCCACTAGGAATGCTTCTTCCAAGGGGCACAAGGAGAAATCAATATCTTCTGATTTTCTCCTCTGTTAAATTCTCAATGATTGAAACAGTAGTGTGAAACAGTAGTGTGACTGGGGAGAGCTTAGAAATATACAACTATATATAAAATTTCTTACTTCAAGAGAGAGGATGTTTCTTAATTTTGTTTGGTGCAGCTCTAAAAGTGTCTATTTAATGGGTTCAAGTATGGACTAGTGATCCTTAAAAATAAATAGATAATGCAAGACTGAGAATAACTATTTAAGGAAACAGCTAATCTGTTGGTTCAGCTGCCTTCTTAATAGTTTCTGAACCCACTATTAATGATGCCATGCTCTGTTGAAGTGCCATATTTCAGATGAGTTTTATCTGATCCTCATATAGTAACTATCACTTCAAGAGCTCAAAGCACCATTTCAGATTTTCCTCATTTACATATCTCTGGGATACTTTTTTATGGTATTTGTTTAGTACTTACTGTGTGACAGGCACTGTTCTAAGTGCTGGGGTAGATGCAAGGTAATCAGGTTGAACACAGTCCATGTCCCATGTGGGACTCACCATCTTAATCCCCATTTTACAGATGAAGTAACTGAGGCACAGAGAAGTTAAGTGACTTGCCCAAGGTCACACAATAGATATCAAATTAGAATCCAGGTCCTTCTGATTCCCAGGCGAATGTTCAGGAGGGCATATAATTATTTCCATTTTACAAACAAGGTGAAGAAATCGAAGCACAGGAGAGAAATAACCTGCCCAAATCCCCATGGCAAATATTGGCAGAGACACAAAGATGTCTCAACATTTATTCCAGAGTCCCAGTCACATTCCCTGATCATTCCCAATCCCTTGACCAGAGTTTATATTTACAGGGCATTCAATATGGTATTGAATGGTGAGCAGATGCAGTTAGATGACCCAGCCTAAAGGGATGTTTACATTCAATATCTGGGGGTTCTTAGATCCAGCTGTGTTATCTTTAATCAAAATTTCTCCTAAGACTTTTCATTTTTTAGTCCCTCTCCTTTGTAGTTCATTTTTGGTTTAAGAAAGGTCAATCCTATTCATTCCTTTGGCCCTCTTTGGATTAAGTTACAAATTTGATTCAATTTCACCCTCTAGTTCCAGACTCACTTGGTTTTTGTAGGAACTGGGGAAAATCAAAACCAAAAGGCTATGATATCAGTGCATCATTTTGGGAGGAAAAATTAACTGCACTTCTCTATGATAAGTTCTCAAAGCCCTCCATAACATAAATACAACAAAAAAAGGAGTCTATAGGGGTTGCTTGATTTTTCCAGAGTACAACAATGGGAGTTGATCCAGGCAGAATAGTTTCTGATGAAAAAAATAGAAATACAGACATCAACCAAGTTGGAAAAAGTAGGATTGGGCACCTGCTGAAGAAAGGTGCATAACTGTAAACCCTGTCCAATCCAACTTCATTTTCAGGATTTTGTCTTAAATTTAACCAATGGAAGGTCATTTGGTTCTAAATACTTCGAAACCACAAACTACTAAATTGGTCTATTCAGCTCTAATTTTGGTTCACAGTCACATACATGGAGACATGTTTGTTCAAAATTTCCACATTCCAAATAAAGGGGTTCCTGAAAATCAGACTGAAATATGGCAACTAGGGGATTCATCCCGTTGGATCCCTTCCTTACTCCTACAGTTGGGAAAAGAATACTATTGACTCAACAGAAAAATTGCTTTGAGTTAAATGTGAGGCAAATATTAAAATACGGCAGACTGATCACCTCTCACCCCAAATATTTACTATTACTCAATGGTACTTACAATCTGGTGGGGTTAATATAAATAATATAGAAATATAAATATATATAATATAAATTATGGACATGTACATAAATGCTGTGGGGCTGGGGGCTGGTGAATATCCAGTGCCCAAAGAGTACAGATCCAAGTGCATAGAAGATGCAGAAGGGAGAGGGAATGGGAAGAAAGGCCTAAATTGGTGAAGGCCTTTTGGAGATGTAACCTTAATAAGACTTTGAAGGTGGGGAGAGTGGTGGTCTGATGTATATGGAGGGGGAGGGAGTACCAGAAAGGAGCAAAGTGTGTGGGCTGGGCTGTAGTAGATCACTGAGGTAATGGAGAAGGAAGTAAGTTGTTTGAGTACTTTGAAGTTGATGGTAAGGAGTTTGATGCAGAGGTGGCTGGACAATGACTGAAGGTTCTTGAGAAGTGGGAGGATGTGTATTGATTTATTTTTTTTTTTTAGAAAAATGATCTAGGCAGCAGAGTTAAGTGTGGACTAGAGTGGAGAGAAACAGGAGGGAGGGAGAACAACAAGGAGGCAGATGCAATAATTAAAGTGTAATAGGTTAAGTGCTTTGATCAGCATAGTAGTAGTTTGGATGGAGAGGAAAGGGTAGATTTTAGCAATGTTGTGAAGGTAGAACTGGATTTGGTGACAGATTGAATATGTGGGATGTAAAAGATATAAATTGAAGTTAATGCCACAGTTATGGGCTTGTGAATAGGGAGGATTATGGTATTGTCTACAGTGACGGGAAAGACATGGGAAGCCCAGGGTTTGGGTGGGATTATAAGCCTTTCTGTTTTGCACATGTTTAGTTTGAGGTGTCAGCAGTACATCAAGGTAGAGATGTCCTAGATTGGAGGAGGAAATGTGAGACTGCAGAGAAGAAAAGAGGTCTAGGCTGGAGAGGTAAATTTGGGAATCATCTGCTTAACGATGGTAGGTGAAGCTATGGAAGTGAATAAATTCACCAAGAGAGTGGGTGTAGATGGAGAATAGAAGGGGATCCAGAACTGAGGCTTGAGGAACACCCCCACCTCCACAACCCCTCTGTCAGAGGATGGGAGGTGAACAGGAGCCTGAAAAAGAGACAGAGAAGGAGTGCTCAGAGAGATATGAGGAGAACCAGGAAAGGACAGTCAGTGAAGCCAAAGTGGGATAATGTTTCAAGGACAAGGGGGTGATCCACAGTGTCAAAAGCAGCAGAGAGGCTTGGAGGATTAGAATGGATTAGAGGACATTAGATCTGGCAAGAAGGTGGTCATTGGTGACCTTCAAAAGGGCTGTTCATTGTAATGAAGGGGGTAGAAACTAGATTGGAGGGAATCAAGGATAGAATTGGAGAGGAAGTAGAGACAGCAGGTGCAGGCAACTTTCTCAAGGAGTTTGGAGTGGAATGGTAGCAGGGAGATGGGGCAATAACTGGAAGGAGCTGTTGGGTTAAGAGAGGTTTTTAAAAAAAAAAAATTGGGGGGGCCATAAGCATGTTTGAAAGCAGTGGGGAAGAAGGCATTGGAAAGCAAAAGGTTGAAGATGATGGTCGGGGAAGGGAGTGGACAAGTGCTTTTATTAAGTATGAAGGGATGAGGTCAGAAGCACAGGTGGAGGGGGGAAGATTTTGAGAGCCGGCAAGAGGAGAAGTGGAGTTCGGGGGAGAGGGTGGCATTGAGGGTCCTGATTTGTCATCAAAAGAAGACAAATGGAGAACAAATGGGGCATGATGGTTTTAGAATATTGGAAGGGGGTCAACGGATCAGAGGCTTCTGAGCGGGAAAAGGACGGATTTGTTTGTAATGGGTGTAAGGGGGACAGAGCAGGTGAGGAGGTATTATATCACAGTAGAAAGTTGTTTTCCATTAGCAAAGATTTTCAGTTTTACGCCAACCACTTTATGGAAAGATTTACCAGTTGCCCACACTTCCACCGCACACAAAGCCCTAGAGAAGAGGGTTTAAACTATATTACCAAGAAGGTGGGGAGTGGGAGAAAAATAGAGATTTCCGTTCAAATTAGACTAATGACTTCCATGTGGTCAGGAAGCTTTAGGCTCATTTAGTGGATTATTTCTTTTCTTAGTGAGAAAATGATGGACAAGGTCATTAGACTGATAAAATATTCTCATCTACTTTCCTTCACAATCACTACAATTCTGGCTGGAGTAGTCATGAAATAAGTAAAACCAGAACTTAAGTCTTTGTACTATTCAAAACACAAATCTCTTATTTACCTCAAGCTCAAACTCCCATGAAGATTACAGCAAAAGTGTCCCTTCAGCCCGACTTAGTCCCATGACCCAGCTTGGATCCTTTTTCTATTAATGTTCATCCTCCGAGACACCACATTTGGTGCATTCTCATTGAATCACTTTTCAGTTTTCTTTTGTGTCCTTTTTGGATAGTAGGACAAAGCAGAAGTACAGTTGAGAAGCAGTGTGGCTTGGTGGAAAGAGCCCAGGCTTGGCAGTCAGAGGTCGTGGTTTCGAATCCCAACTCCACCACTTGTCAGCTGTGTGACTGTGGGCAAGTCACTTCAACTCTCTGTGCCTCAGTTACCTCATCTATAAAACAGGGATTAAGACTGGGAGCCCCACGTGGGACAACCTGATAATCTTGCATCTAGCCCAGCACTTAGAACAGTGTTTGGCACATACTAAGTGCTTAAAAAATACCATCATTATTATCTGAATGCGAGCCCCATGTGGGACAACCTGATTACCTTGTATCGACCCCAGTGCTTAGAACAGTGCTTGGCACATAGTAAGTGCTTAACAAATATCATCATTATTATTAACTGCGGGACACTCTTTTTGACATGTCCCATATTATATCAAAGTTTAGGAAACATCAAAGTGTTTTTATTAGCCATTTAATTTAGTTAAATTGTCATTTTTAGGTATTATAAAAGTCTCCATGCTCTTCCATACCTACAGGAAAAATTAGTGGAAAATGTACCTCGTGTGTGAGAAAATCTTATTTTTGGAATAATCTCTTTAATTCTCCAGGAAATAAAGTGATGATGATATTCCCTTCCTTCTTCAAAATCCATTGGGATATTCCCAGGATAAAATAATGAAATATTTAGCCTATTAGAAAGTAGCAGTAAAAATCACTCCTGTGGCTACAGCAAAGTCATCATCACTTTGGATGGAGAAATAAGGTATGAGTCAAGATTCTTCCTTTTAAATCTTGGGCCACCTGCTGCATCTCTTCACCCCAATTCATCCAGCATCCTAGCCAAATATTCAGAGGGCAAAGGGAACAATTTTTTTTGTTCCTGAAATCAAAGAATCCATAAAGGCAAAGTCTCTCTTGTTACAATTCAGCATAAAAGGGATGCAAAGTTACTGGGATGGTGCCAATAGGGTTTTTATTGCCATCAAATTACATCCCCATTGGTGCTCCTAGTTGGCCCCAGATGCCTCTGAAAATAAGAACTGTTTCCAGATATGCTGTGGAAACTTTGAAGAGAGGGGACAGAGAGAATGAATTACAGGGAGTGAGAAAGATGGTGGGAGGAGGAAGAGCTGAGGATAGCAGGGGAAATCATTCAGACAAGGCTGCATCCAGGACCCTGTGGCATAATGGCAGTCAGGAACAGCAACAGTAGTGATGCTCCCTGAATTTCCCCTGCTGCTACTCTGGTGAGGCACCCATAGTTACAAACATCCAAAAATTTATATAGGCCTTAACAGGTTGCTTTGAACTGGGAAGTAGCATGGCCTAGCAGATAGAGCACAGGCCTGGGAGTCAGAAGGACTGGTTCTATTCCCAGTTTGGACACTTGTCTACTCTGTAACCTTGAGTAAGTCACTTAACTTCTCCATACCTCAATTCCCTCAACTACAAAATGGAGATTAAGCCTGTAAGCCCCACGTGGAACATGAATAGTGTCCAACGTGATTACCTTGTACCTACCCCAGTGCTTAGTATAGTGCCAAAAATAAAACTGCTTTTAACTGGTTGACTTTGCATTTCCAGAAGGTTGGCAGCCCTTCTACAGGCATCAACTCGCCTATCTAATCTCCTCAGATTTCCCCTGAGGGGATTCCACACTTTGGAAAACCCAGCTAGCTTTACAGTGCCTGATCTCATTCATTCTAAGTGTTTATATATTGGATTATTTTCCAGAGAAGCTCAAAGACAAAGCTCCAGTGACTAGGTGAGATGAAGATCCTTATTTGCTGCAATAATCCTCCAAAGCAGGTCAAGGGGAAAATGGTACACCTTAGCAAATTCTCAACTATTAATTGATGTCCACTGTACAATACACTGCACTGTATTCATTGCTAATGATGGTGATTTCATGAAGATGTTGTGACTGTAATTATTTACCAATCACTTTATTCCTCCCCTGACTAAGCCCTCCTCACTTCTCCCACTAAAAATTTCCCCTATAACTGCATAATCGCATATGTTTTAATTGCTGTGTAATAACTGAAGTCACTTCTCATTTGAAGTGAGAAAGTGCAGCTGAAGTAGCATGCATAGTGGATAGAGCATCTAAAATGCGAAACACCATCTTGCAGTGCTAAATGTTAATGTATACATTGAGTTTTTAATTTGAAAATGTCAGTTTCTTTAAATTTTCAACATGTGTAAAGATTTTAAAGTTGTATGTTAAATACTTTTGTTATAATTCATTTAAAAATTTTATTATGTTTGGTTACACAAGACTGAATCTAATATATTTAAAGATGCAGTTCTCCTTAGCTGACATATTTATAGACTGAACACTAAAACGTTTATAAAATAAGGCAATACATTCTCCACATCAAAGGACCCTCTATGAAGATCATTATTCCATCTGTTTGTAATTAGGTATGAAATAATTTATGATTATGAAGATAAGTGAGCAAAAATTTCCAGAATAATGATATATTGCATTTTGTTATTATAAGGTTTCTTTCCAGAGTACAGTGAGTCAAATTGCTCATGACAAATTTTAGCCAGGTTTCTCTTGGAATTAGCAAGCATGTGGATTCAATCTCAAAGTCTGTGTTACAAATAATGAGTGGAGGGCCTTCCCTACACAGAGTCAAAAATGAAATGGGATTGATGTCTGACAAGGAACTGGAACTTGAAGCAAGAACTGCCTGGGTCACTGTAATGAAGTGGAAGCTCAGAACAGTTTGAAGTTCAGTGATTGCACTACTATAGTATCCCAAATGCTTAGTATAGAGCTCTGCATGACACAGGTGCTCCATAAATACTATTGCTCGATTACTATCCAGGCTGAAGTTGAAAATTTACATGTTACATCTAGAAACTCCAGTCAAAATCCAGAGAGATGATCACTTTACCACAATGTGGACAAGCAGGGATAAAGGTATTAGACAAAGGGTATGAGGAATTCATACATACACACCATCATCATCATCTGCTATTGGATGAAGGTGCTCTAGGTGCAAAACACTTCACGAGCATGTTACAACATAATGGGGAAGATACACTTGTTGAAGAAGATTGCTATCCACACTGTAGAATCAATCCTTCTCTACAGAGATGTCAGCTTTGGGGGTTTTCTTCACAGTTTCTCACTATTCATCACTCAGGGACCAAATAGGGATTGAGCCATTGGTTTAGAATGAACTACATTCTAACCATTCCTAAATTCAGGGCGGCAAACCAGATTTTTCCCACTTGCACATAAAGCACTCACCCTGTCTGTGCTGACATCATGACTATCTACATAGTAATAATAATAATAATAACAACATTGGTATTTAAGTGCTTACCATGAGCCAGGCACTGTACTAAGTGCTGGGGTAGAAACAAGTAAATCAAGGTGGACAAAGTTCTTGTCCCACATGGGGCTCACAGTCTCAATCCCCATTTTACAGATGAGGTAACTGAGGCCCAGAGAAGTGAACTGACTTGCCCAAGATCACATAGCAGCCAAGTGGCAGAGCTGGAATTAGAACCTATGACCTTGGGACTCCTAAACCTATGCTCTATCCACTATGCCATGCTGCTTCTTCAACTATTACAACAGCTAGTAAGTGACTTCATTTATTACACAGCAAATAAAACACGTGAGATTATGCAATTATAGGGGGGATTTTTAGCAGGAGAAGAGGAGAGGAGGGCTTAGTCAGGGGAGGCTTCTTGGAGATTTGCCTTCAATAAGGTTTTGGACCGGGAGAGAGCCATTATCTATCTGAGATGAGGAGGGAGGGTGTTGCAGGCCAGAGGTAGGATGTGGGCGAGAGGTCGGCAGCAAGATAAACGAGATCAAGGTACAGTGAAAAAGTTAGCATTAGAGGAACAAAGTTTTCAGGTTGCGTTGTGGTAGGAGAGAAGTGAGGTGAGGTGGGAGTGTGCAAGGCAATTGAGTGCTTTAAAGCCAATGGTGAGGAGTTTTAGTTTTGATGTGGAGATGAATGGGCAACCACTGGAGTTTCTTGAAAAGTGGGGAAAAATGGTCTGAACGTTTTTGAAGGAAAATAATTCAGGAAGCAGTATGGACTGAAGTGGGGAGAGACAAGAGGCAGGGAGGCCAGCAAGGAGGCTGATACAATAACCAAGGATGATAGGATAAGTGCTCGCATTACTGTGATAGCAGTTTGGATGGAGCTTGGAGCTAAGAAGGTCTGGGATTAACAGGGTCACTTGGAGAATGACACCAAATTAATATCATTAGTCAGACCTCCATTTTGCTTAAGTATTTTTTTCAGTGATAATCAGTGATAAATAGGAAAAGCACAGACTGTGCTTATTCTACCAGCTTCTGGTTGCCTACTCAAGAGGTGCAAATTTGCAATTGAGAATCAACCCTTTGTCCAGTTCAGTGGTCCCCACACCCAGATTGGATTTTGGTAGGCACCAAGGTGAGACCAAAGAAAAGATGTCAATCCCCCAACCTCTGGGCCTCAGTTCTCTCATCTGGAAAATGGGGATGAAGACTGGGAGCCTCACGTGGGACAAGCTGATTACTTTGTATCTCCCCCAGTGCTTAGAACAGTGCTCTGCACAGAGTAAGTGCTTAACAAATACCAAATACCCAACCAATAATAATAATAATAATGTTGGTATTTGTTAAGCGCTTACTATGTGCCGAGCACTGTTCTAAGCGCTGGGGCAGACATAGGGGAATCAGGTTGTCCCACGTGGGGCTCACAGTCTTGATCCCCATTTTACAGATGAGGGAACTGAGGCACAGAGAAGTTAAGTGACTTGCCCACAGTCACACAGCCGACAAGTGGCAGATCTGGGATTCGAACTCATGAGCCCTGACTCCAAAGCCCATGCTCTTTCCACTGAGCCACGCTGCTTCTCCAGTTTGTCATGCAGACTGTTCAGGGGCCTGAGAAGCTTTTAATTGCAGATGGTACCACCTTAGTCAATTACGGGAGAGAAAGGAAAGACACTCAAGTTTGGAGAAGTGCTCCTTTGCCCTGATTTTCAACAAAAATAATATGGTTAATACCAAAATCTACCTCCAAAGGCTTAAAATTCAGCAGACAACCAGGTGTACAAGCTAGGTGAGACCCACTTCATTTGTGTGCTGTGCACCGGTTGAAGTCTTCCCATCTGGCACTATCGCCAAGGCAACTGCAAAAAACACAGATTGTGCAGGGGGAATTGCCTCTGTGGATTAACACCATTTTAATTATCTAAGAGCAAGAGGCCAAATTTCCTGTCTTTAACATGTCTCCCAAGCTAATTTATGGTGTGTGCCATAATCCATTATGGGGGAACATGGACTGTGATGATATCTGGTAGCTGACCACTCTCCATCTCAGCAAATATTTATAACCCTAATGGAATCATTATTCTTAAATCAACAGGTTCATACTGAAAATAAGTAATGCTTTGAATATATTTTTGAAAAGAGGAAAATGCCACATAACTTCAATTCCTTCATTTAGATATGTGTACAGTATGCCTTACACGTCTTAAGCTGACTTTTATCCTCATATTTTAAAATAGGATAAAAATTAATTCCTTTGAGTAGATTAACTGCTGAAAGAGCTCCATTAATGCAAGATTATGATTGAGATATGTTTTGGGAAATTCAGATGAGAATTTTCATAGTTTTAAATCGGTATACATGGAACTATGCCAAACATTTAGGCTGACCATACATTCTAGTTTGAGGAGGGGGTTCCAGATTTCTAGATTCTGTTCTGGGCAGTTTAGAAAAATAAATTAGTGCTGTGAAATTGGGACTGTCCCATCTAAACCAATGGGGTTACCTCGCCCAAACCCTAGATGCTTTTTTTTCCACTTTAAATGCTCTGACTTCATCTGGCCTGGTAACACTCAGGAAATGTATAGGCTACCCATCATTCTCGAGTTTGTCATGCAGACTGTTCAGGGGCCTGAGAAGCTTTTAATTGCAGATGGTACCACCTTAGTCAATTACGGGAGAGAAAGGAAAGACACTCAAGTTTGGAGAAGTGCTCCTTTGCCCTGATTTTCAACAAAAATAATATGGTTAATACCAAAATCTACCTCCAAAGGCTTAAAATTCAGCAGACATGTCTTCAATAGTTAATCCCTATAACCCAGTGGGGAAAAGGGGTGGGGTGAGGAGCAAAAGGAAAGGAAGCCAACTGCAATATGTCACATGCAAAAACCTGCCAATTGGAAATGAAAACCTAAAGGTGATGCCAATTCAAATATGTGCTGATGTTAAGAAAAAGAAGATGTCAGTGCAGGGAAAGGCAAGGGAATCCAAAGTGTTCTTACATAAGCTTCCATAACCCCAAGGCATTGCGCCCTTACTTCATTTCAGTCTCTCAGGCACTACAGTACAGCTCTCCACAATGACAGAAAGTCTAATGCACTTTGAAGGTGGTGTGACTGATTGGTAATTTCTTTGCACATGTTTCGGGACCAAAGCTCATTCTTCGTAATAGACAGGAGAGTCCATTCTCCTCAGTCTCAAGCCTCATATTCCCTGCCTGGACACCAAAGTGTCTGCTTTCCAATGTCTCAAAATAACCAGAGGGTTTTGATGGTGATATTTTGCATAATGCACCTAAAGCCTTTGGGAGGAAGTCTTTAGATTTATGATTACATTCTAGATTATTGACAAAAGTATTAGTCCCCTTCTTCAGGCTTAACGCAGGCTATAGCTTCATGTTGACTCTGCAAAGCAATTCAAAGTCTCATGCATGTGTTTTGGGGATTTTCTTGTTATTTTTTGTCCAGAGTTACTAAGATGCAGCAAATCCTTGACAACAGACTCAAAGATAGCCAATGATGAGGCCATTGTGGCAGGGATTGTCTCTATTTGCTGCTGAACAGTACTTCCCAAGCACTTCATAATGTGCTCTGCATACAGTATGCACTCAATAACTACGACTGAATGAATCAATGAAATTGCTAGAATTTCCGTGTGAATTTAATGAAAATAATTATAATAATTGTGGTATTTTTTTAAGCGCTATGTGCTAGGTACTGAGTTTAAGTGCTGAAGTGCTGAGGTAGATGCAAGCAAATCAAGTTGGTGACAGTCCCTGTCCCACATAGGGCTCACAATCTTAATCCCCATTTTACAGATGAGGAAACTGAGGCCCAGAGAAGCTAAGTGACTTGCCAAAGGTCACATAGCAGACAGGTGGCAGAGCTGGGATTCAAACCTGGGTCCTCCTGACCCCAAGGCTTGTGCTCTATCCACTAGGCCATGCTGATTCCAGTTTCCCAATGATGTGTCATATCCTCAAGTACTGTAGCACAATTAGATCAACTGTGGTATGTGTTAAGCCCTAAGTAGCAAGCATTGTAATAATAATGTTGGTATTTGTTAAGCGCTTACTATCTGCAGAGCACTGTTCTAAGCGCTGGGGTAGATACAGGGTAATCAAGTTGTCCCACGTGAGGCTCACAGTTAATCCCCATTTTACAAATGAGGTAACAGGCACAGAGAAGTTAAGTGACTTGCCCACAGTCACACAGCTGACAAGTGGCAGAGCCGGGGGTCGAACTCATAACCTCTGACTCTGAAGCCCAGGCTCTTTTCCACTAAGCCACGCTGCTTCCCCATTGTACTAGGCACTGAGGTAGATAAACCAATCAGGATGGACACAATCCCTGCCCAACACGGGACTCACAGTCAAGGGAGCATAGTACAAATTACACTGAACCCATCAATTTTTACTGAGCATAAATGGTCAGAGAATTGTATTAAGTGCTTGGGAGAGGCTTGGGAGAGTACAATAATATGAGTAGATAGTCTTTGCCATCAAGGGCTTTATTACAATACAGAATCTGTTTATTCTAATGGTGATGGGAAAAGGGTCAGAGTGCACCCGATGTCTCAACTTGCTTTATTAGAGCAGCTTTAAAATATTGGCTTTAGTTTCTTAAGGTGAACCAGCTAGCAAAGTAGTTGTTAGAATTGTGGTCTGTGGATAGTATTGGGTGCCTCTGAAGCATATATCCTAGGAAGTAGCATGGTGTAATGGATAAAGAATGGGCCTAGGAGTGTGAAGATCATGGGTTCTTATTCCGGCTCTGTCACTTTTCTGCTGGGAGACTCTGGACAAGTCACTTCACTTCTCTGTGTCTCAGTTTTCTCATCCATAATTTGGGGATAAAGACTGTGAGCCCTACGTGGGACAAAGACTGTCCCACTGATTTGCTTGTATCCACCCCAGTGCTTAATACAGTGCCTGGCACTCAGTAAGCACTTAACAAATACCAGAAAAATTATATTATATACTGATGTTGCTTCACAACTTTCTTCTGTAACAGTTCTCTTGTGACAATCTTTTTTTTAAAATTTTTTTAATGGCAATTGTTAACCACTTACTATGTACCAGACACTGTACTAAGAGCTGGGGTAGATACTAGATAATGAGATTGGACACAGTCCTTGTCCCAAAGGAGTTTACAGTGAAAATAGAGTAGTCTTATCTGCTACAGGGTATTTTATTCTGAAGCTTTGTTGTTACGTAAGCTTCTTGTGGGCAGGGACCATGTCTCCCAGTTAGGGTATATTTTAGTGTTCCAACTGCTTAATATAGTGCTCTGCGTGGCTCAGTGGAAAGAGCATGGGCTTTGTAGTCAGAGATCACGGGTTCGAATCCCAGCTCGGCCACTTGTCAGCTGTGTGACTGTGGGCAAGTCACTTAACTTCTCTGTGCCTCAGTTACCTCATCTGTAAAATGGGGATTAAGACTGTGAGCCCCACGTGGGACAACCTGATTCCCCTGTGTCTACCCCAGCGCTTAGAACAGTGCTCGGCACATAGTAAGCGCTTAACAAATACCAACATTATTGCTCTGCACACAGTAAACACTCAGTAAATATGACTGATTGATTCATTAAGAAAAGGCATGGTTAGCAATGTCTTCTCCTGCACACTTAATTTCAATTAAACTCTACCTTCCCAAGTGTCATCAATTCAAAAGTCACCCATAGCACTCATGTTTATACACAATTCCTACCACTTATTTAAATCTTCAATTTACATTAATTTATTCTTATTTCTCTCCCCCTCCATACTCCTGCAGTTTTTTCCTCCCATTCCACCTATAATGATCCTTTTTTCCTACTCCAGCTATTTGTAATAACTCACATCTGCCAACTCCCCCTGCTTCAGACTGTAAATTCCTTCAGTTTTTTATTCTACTGAACATTCCCAAAACCTTAGTACAATGCTCTGTCCACAGGAAGCACTCAATAGCCTTTTCTTAGAGTTCACTATATCAAGGAAAAACTCATGCAGGTACCCAAGTATTAGGCTTCCTCCTTATTTTACTCTGCAGAAATGTTACTGAGCCCAGGAGCTTTACCATTTTTCAAAATTATTATTAGTAATAATAATAATAATGGTACTTGGTAAGCACCTTCTATGTGCCAAGCAATGTTCTAAGCACTGGGATAGATACAAACTAATCAGGTTGGACATAATCCCTGTCCCAAATAGCGCTCACAGTCTTAATCCCCATTTTACAGATGAGGTAACTGAGGCACAGAGAAGTTAAGTGACTTGCCCAAGGTCACACAGCAGATATGACAGAACCAGGATTATAACCCAGGTGCATCTGACTCCCAGGCTCACGCTCTAGCCACTAAACCATGCTTCTTCTCTAACAGTTCTAACAGTGTTGCACTGACACCTTAGTGGTGAAAGAAAAGTCCATAACATAGCATTTGAGCTCGTTACCTTCATTTCCTAGGACTTACCTTCATTTCCTAGGACCTGATAACAACAACTCTGGCTATTGTTAAACATTTATGATGTGTCACATACTGCACTAATGCTCGGGTAGATACCATACACACTTTCAAGTGAGGAAACTGAGGCAGAGTTATGTGGCTTGCTCAGGGCTACCCAGCAGGCAAGTTGCAGAGCTGGGATTAGAAGCCAAGCTTTCTGACTCCCAACTCCTTTATATTTCCACTAGGTCATGAAACCTCTTCCATCACCTGAAGCTGGGTTTAGAAGATCATGCTCATGCTGTTTCCTTCTAGACTGTAAGCTCGCTGTGGACAGGGAATATGTCTATCAAATGTTATAGTTTACTCTCCCAAAAGCTTAGTATAGTGCTCTGTACATAGTAAATTCTCAATAAATACGACTGATTGATGTCCATGGATTCCCATGGCAGGATTTTTTTTGTTGTCTGTCCTTGCATTGGTAATATATGCCCTCTTAACAATAACTTCTGTGGTAATGTGATTAGTTTAGAGTACACTTGGTGGCCATCAGCATACGTCTGGATTCCTTCCCTTGTAGCATCCCAATACTAGGGAAAGGACTGCATTTTTATTGTTTTAATGGTACTTGTTAAGTGTTTAAAATGTGCCGGGCACTCTTCTAGGCAGATAGTTACAAGTTAATGAGGTTGGACACAGTCCCTGTCCCACATAGGGCTCAGTCTTAATCCCCATTTTACAGGTAACATAGCCGAGGCCCAGAGAAGTGAAGTGATTTGCCCAAGGTCACACAGCAGACAAGTGGTGGAGCCAGGATTAGCCAAGTCCTTCTGACTCTCAGGCCCATGCTCTTTCACTAGACCATGCTGCTTCTCTATTTGAGCATACAATCCAGCAGCCCCACATTTAGCTAAATTCTTCTTTACTTAATGCCCATATTATGTAGCTGGCCAAATGGGAGAAAATGTTTACAGTCCTTACAATGTACTTATAGATCTCAGGCCCTAAATCCTGTAAGGATAACTTCCAGGTCAAATGGAAATCCAGTTAGAAAAATACAACTGCATATTTCTGTCTATTCAATAATAATGTTGGTATTTGTTAAGCGCTTACTATGTGCCGAGCACTGTTCTAAGCGCTGGGGTAGACACAGGGGAATCAGGTTGTCCCACGTGGGGCTCACAGTCTTAATCCCCATTTTACAGATGAGGGAACTGAGGCACCGAGAAGTTAAGTGACTTGCCCAAAGTCACACAGCTGGCGAGTGGCAAAGCCGGGGTTTGAACCCATGACCTCTGACTCCAAAGCCCGTGCTCTTTCCAGTGAGCCACGCTGCTTCTCTGGAAAGAGAATGCCATTCAATGCCATGACAGGTGTTTCTATAAGACAGGTAGGCCTATAATATTGCCTGAATTATGATTTACTGCTTAAGAAAGCATAGTGATAGGTGTGGTTGTCCTACCTAACCTTAACTTGTACTTAGGGGATTTAATGGGAGTCAGTTTACAAAATGAGTGCAAGAGCTGTCATAATGGAGCCTAAAGAGCAGCATGGTCTAGTGGAAAAAGCACAGGCCAGCAAGTCAGAGGACCTGGGCTCTAATCTCAACTCTGCCAATTGCTTGTTGACTGACCTTGGGCAGCTCATTTCACTATACCTCAGTTTCCTCAACTGTAATATGGGATTAAATATCTGTTCCTCCTACTTAGACTGTGAGCCCCACGTGGGACAGGGACTGTGTCTGGCCTAATTAACTTGTGCCAACCCCAGTGCTTAGAACAGTGTTTGACACACAGTAAGCACTTAATTGCCATTAAAAAAAGCAAATAGGAATAACCAAATTTCACTGAAAAATAAGGACTCATACGCAATACAAAAGATGAAATATGATTGATCATTTCCTAACCTGATGTATAGGGTTTCTTCAAAGGGCTTGAGGTTTCTTGAGATTTGATGGGTGAGTTTTATAAGCTTTAAAGGTCAAAGAACCTAGGATTAATATGAGGAGATATTGGTAAAAAAAAAACAAAATACCCATGCATTTCACCAAAATTCCCTATACCTCTGCCAAAAGCATATCTTCTCTAGTCTTAGTAAAACATGAGAAATTTCAGCCTCAGATATTTTGGGAAAATTAAAATCCCTTCTAAACCAAGGGTTATAATAAAAAAGCCTCTTCAACCATAACCGTAACATTAGTACCAAGATGCTGTAATGTTATGAGACTCCAGGCAATTCCCAGCTTCATACTAGAACTGAAGCATACTTCATGATTATGTCTATCTTTGACAGAGATGAGCATTTATATGCTAATAACTGCAATATGGGCAGCATCAGGCTTTTCCTATAAGCAGCAAGCCTTTTAATCAGAAGTAGTCATTGGGGTACAAATTTATTACCAAGAAGTCCATTTTGCTCACATAGGTGTTGAGAAAAATGTTTCTTATGCATCTTTTAAGTACCACTTGGATGTGTGTTGTACCTTCCAGTTGAAGCCAAAAATGAAATACTGTGTTTGGGAATGTTTGAAGAAGAGAAACCAGAGCAGCTTATTAGAAATCTTGGCTCTGCTTGATAACCACGGGACTTGCAGCAGCCGCCTGCAGGTCGCCTCTGTCCAGAGCATGAGAAGGCCGCTCTGCCTGCATCAAGTGAGGAGCCGTGGGATGGGTGAGTGTCCCATCCTGCTGAGCACTCGTGGGGTTGGAAGCCAGACGCTTCACCATGGGTATGTAACGTTTAAATGGATTTGATGTCTAAGTGGGTGCCTCCCCAGTGGGACGTGAATATGGTGGGAGCTAGCCGCCTCACCAGTGCGAGTAACACATAAGTGGGTAACGCATAACTGGGTTTAGTGCATAAGTGTATGTAACTCATTAGTGTATGTAACTCATTAGTGTTTAATACATAAGTGTATTTAACGCAAAGGTGGATTCCTCCTGGGTAGGGCGTGCACATGGTGGGAGCCAGCCGCCTCACCACAATGCGAGTAAATCATAAGTGGGCATAAGCAGTCACCAGTGCCTGCTGGTCTCATCTTTACAATATCGCCAAGATCCGCCCTTTCCTCTCCATCCAAAAGGTTATCTTACTGGTACAGGCTCTCATAATATCCCGGCTGGATTATTGTGTCAGCCTTCTCTCTGAGCTCCCTTCTTCCTCTCTCTCCCACTCTGGTCTATTCTTAATAATAATAATAATAATAATAATGTTGGTATTTGTTAAGCGCTTACTATGTGCCAAGCACCGTTCTAAGCACTGGGGTAGACACAGGGGAATCAGGTTGTCCCACGTGGGGCTCACAGTCTTAATCCCCATTTTACAGATGAGGTAACTGAGGCACAGAGAAGTTAAGTGACTTGCCCAAAGTCACACAGCTGACAAGCGGCCGAGCTGGCATTCGAACCCATGACCTCTGACTCCAAAGCTCGTGCTCTTTCCACTGAGCCATGCTATTCTTCATTCCACTGCCCGGATCATCTTCCTGCAGAAACACTCTGGGGATGTCACTCCCCTCCTTAAAATCCTCCAGTGGTTGACTAACAACCTCCGCACAAAAAATACTTCTTACTCTGGGCTTCAAGACTCTCCATCACCTTGCCCCCTCCCTCTCCTCCCTTCTCTCTTTCTACTGCCCACCCCGTATGATCCGCTCCTCTGCCGCTTACCTCACCGTCCCTCATTCACGCCTATCCCGCCATCGACCCCTGGCCCACGTCCTCCCGCTGTCCTGGAATGCCCTCCCTCCTCACCTCCACCAAACTAACTCTCTTCCCCTCTTCAAAGCCCTGAGAGCTCACCTCCAAGAGGCCTTCCCAGACTGAGCTTCCCCTTTTCCCTCTGCTCCCTCTCTGTCCCCCCTTCACCTCCCCTCACTTAAGCCCCCTTCCCCCCCTTTCCCTCTGGTCCTCCCCCTCTCCATTCCCCTCCCCTCAGCACTGTGCTCATTTGTATATATTTTATTACCCTATTTATTTTATTACCCTATTTATTTTGTTAATGAGGTGTCCCCTTGATTCTATTTATTGTGATCAAGTTGTCTTGTTTTTGTCTGTTTCCCCCAGTTAGACTGTAAGCCCGCTTATGGGGAGGGATTGTCTCTATCTGTTGCCAAATTGTACATTCCAAGCACTTAGTACAGTGCTCTGCACATACTAAGCGCTCAATACTATTGAATGAATGAATGAATGAATGAATGAATGAATAACCATTAAGAAACAGAGAACTTGATCATCAGCAGAATTTACCCAAACCTGGACAGACACACATTTCCTCAA
The DNA here is from genome assembly GCF_004115215.2 of Ornithorhynchus anatinus. NCBI lineage: Eukaryota > Metazoa > Chordata > Mammalia > Monotremata > Ornithorhynchidae > Ornithorhynchus > Ornithorhynchus anatinus. The sequence goes on along the minus strand of NC_041728.1, from coordinate 45,174,095 downwards.
GATGCTGTCACTTCAATAGATGAACGCAAATGAAATGCAGCAGGTAAGTGCTCCCTTCCTCAACAGGTGAGGAGAGTGGATTGGAACCCTTCATTCAATCAATCATATTTACTGAGTGCTTACTGAATGCAGAGCACTGTAACAGTCATCCAGACCAAGCAGACAAATCAATTCTTTCCTTTCCATTTGGGTAAATACTACCCCTTTTTTTTTAAAGCTGTAAGCTTTAAAAATGCATTAATAAAAATAATTGTGGTATTTGGTTAAGCGCATACTATGTGCCAAACACTGTACTTAGTGTTACTTAGTGTACTTAGTGTTACTTAGTGGAGAAGCAACGTGGCTCAGTGGAAAGAGCCTGGGCTTCGGAGTCAGAGGTCATGGGTTCGACTCCCGGCTCTGCCACTTGTCAGCTGTGTGACTGTGGGCAAGTCACTTAACTTCTCTGTGCCTCAGTTACCTCATCTGTAAAATGGGGATTAAGACTGTGAGCCCCACGTGGGACAACTTGATTCCCCTGTGTCTACCCCAGCGCTTAGAACAGTGCTCTGCACATAGTAAGCGCTTAACAAATACTAACGTACTTAGGCCCCCTGTTCCTCCCCCTCCCCCATCTCTCACCCCCAGTGATCTGGCCACCTATTTCCTCACGAAAATCAACACGATCAGGTCTGAGCTCCCCAAAGTCACCCCTCCGCCTCTCCCCTCCCCCCCACCAACCCCCTCCCCTACTTTCCCATCCTTCCCTGCAGTATCCTCAGAGGAGATCTCCTCCCTCCTGGCAAATGCCACCCCCTCCACCTGCGCCTCGGACCCCATTCCCTCTCACCTTCTTAAAACCATCGCCCCTGCCCTCCTCCCTTCCTTAACTTCTATTTTTAACCACTCAATCTCCAAGGGCTCCTTCCCCTCTGCCTTCAAACATGCCCACGTCTCCCCCATCCTAAAAAAACCCGCTCTTGACCCCACTTCCCCCTCCAGTTATCGTCCTATCTCCCTACTACCCTTCCTTTCCAAAATCCTAGAACGAGTCGTCTACAATCGATGCCTAGAATTCCTTAACTCCCATTCTCTCCTAGACCCCCTCCAATCTGGCTTCCGTCCCCTCCACTCTACCGAGACTGCTCTCTCTAAGGTCACCCATGACCTCCTTCTTGCCAAATCCAATGGCTCCTACTCCATTCTGATCCTCCTTGACCTCTCTGCTGCCTTTGACACTGTCGACCATCCCCTCCTCCTCCATACCTTATCTCACCTTGGCTTCACGGACTCTGTCCTCTCCTGGTTCTCCTCTTACCTCTCTGGCCGATCATTCTCGGTCTCCTTCGCTGGAGCCTCCTCCCCCTCCCATCCTTTAACTGTTGGAGTTCCTCAAGGGTCAGTTCTTGGCCCTCTTCTGTTCTCCATTTACACTCACTCCCTCGGTGAACTCATCCGCTCTCACGGCTTTAACTACCATCTCTACGCAGATGACACGCAGATCTACATCTCCACCCCTGTCCTCTCCCCCTCCCTTCAGGCTCGCATCTCCTCCTGCCTCCGGGACGTCTCCACCTGGATGTCGGCCCGCCACCTAAAACTCAACATGAGCAAGACTGAGCTCCTCATCTTCCCTCCCAAACCCGGTCCTCTCCCAGACTTCTCTATCACCGTGGATGGCACGACCATCCTTCCCGTCTCTCGGGCCCGCAATCTCGGTGTCATCCTTGACTCGTCCCTCTCGTTCACCCCACACATCCTATCCGTTACCAAGACCTGCCGGTTTCACCTCTACAATATCGCCAAGATCCGCCCTTTCCTCTCCACCCAAACGGCTACCTTACTGTTACGGGCTCTCGTTATATCCCGGCTAGACTACTGTGTCAGCCTTCTCTCTGACCTCCCTTCCTCCTCTCTCGCCCCGCTCCGGTCTATTCTTCACTCCGCTGCCCGGCTCATCTTCCTGCAGAAACGATCTGGGCATGTCACTCCCCTTCTTAAACAACTCCAGTGGTTGCCTATCGACCTCCGCTCCAAACAAAAACTCCTCACTCTAGGCTTCAAGGCTCTCCATCACCTTGCCCCTTCCTACCTCTCCTCCCTTCTCTCTTTCTACCGCCCACCCCGCACGCTCCGCTCCTCTGCCGCCCACCTCCTCGCCGTCCCTCGGTCTCGCCTATCCCGCCGTCGACCCCTGGGTCACGTCCTCCCGCGGTCCTGGAACGCCCTCCCTCCTCACCTCCGCCAAACTGATTCTCTTTCCCTCTTCAAAACCCTACTTAAAAATCACCTCCTCCAAGAGGCGTTCCCAGACTGAGCTCCTCTTCCCCCTCTACTCCCTCTGCCATCCCCCCTTTACCTCTCCGCAGCTAAAGCCTCATTTTCCCCTTTTCCCTCTGCTCCTCCACCTCTCCCCTCCCATCCCCACAGCACTGTACTCGTCCGCTCAACTGTATATATTTTCGTTACCCTATTTATTTTGTTAATGAATTGTACATCGCCTTGATTCTATTTAGTTGCCATTGTTTTTACGAGATGTTCTTCCCCTTGACGCTGTTTATTGCCATTGTTCTTGTCTGTCCGTCTCCCCCGATTAGACTGTAAGCCCGTCAAACGGCAGGGACTGTCTCTATCTGTTGCCGACTTGTTCATCCCAAACGCTTAGTACAGTGCTCTGCACATAGTAAGCGCTCAATAAATACTATTGAATGAATGAATGAATGTACTAAGTGCTGGGGTAGATATAAAATAATCAGGCTCCACATGAGGCTCACATAGGTCAGAGAGAGAACAAGTATCGAATACTCATTCTTCAAATGATGGAACTGAGGCACAGAAAAGGTAAGTAGCTTGAACAAGAAGACATAGCAGGATATTGTAGAGTCGCGATTGAACCCAGGTCCTTTGATTCCCAGGCCCCTATTCTTTCCACTAGGCCATGTTGCTTCTCAAGACATATCTTATCAATCCTTTTGGAATATTCATTATTCATTCATTCAATCATATTTATTGAGCACTTCTGCATACAGAGCAGTGTACTAAGCACTTGGAAAGTACAATACAGCAATGAAGAGGGACAATCCCTGCCTACAATGGGCTCACAATCTGGGAGAGGAGCGGGGAGAGATAGACATCAATACAAGTAAACAGGCATCGATATAAATAGAATTATAGATTTATACATCTATACCTAAGAGCTGTGGGTTGGGGAGGGGGGAAGAGCAAAGGCAGCGAGTCAGTGGCTCGGAAAGGAGGGGGAGCTGAGCAAAAGGGGGCTTAGTCTTGGAAGGCCTCTTGGAGAAGGTGCACTCTCAGTAGGGCTTTGAAGGGGGGGGAAGAGTGATTGTTTGGCAGATTTGAGGAGGGAGGGCGTTCCAGGCCAGAGGTAGGACATGGGCTAGGCATCTGTGGCAAGACAGGTGAGATCGAGGCACAGTGAGAAGGTTAGCACCAGAGGAGCAGAGTGTGCAGGCTGCGATGTAAAAGGAGAGAAGGAAGGTGATATAGGAAGGGGCAAGGTGATGGAGAGTTTTAAAGCCAATAGTGAGGATTTTTTGTTTGCTATACAGTGAAGCATTACAGATTCACTACTGGAGGCAATATAATTACAGTCCAGGAATGTTGACATAAACATTACCCCATTAGCTTTAGAATGTAAGCTCCTTGATAGCAGGGGTCATGTCTACCAGTTCTATTGTATTGTACTTTCCAGGGCTTAGTTCAGTGCCCTGCTATCAGTAAGTGCTTGATAAATACCAGTGATGGATTAATTGAAGAAAGCAAGGCAGTGTCGCTTAATTCATTCTCTCCTTCTCAAATGAACCACTCCCAAGACTTGGAGTCCATTCTACTGAGTGGAGATCACATCACGCAGTTTAGTTGGATTATACAAATTTTATGCCAAGCATCACATTTAATGATATGTTCAGAGCAAAACCGGAAATTGTCAGGACATTCTCTTGTTATTGCCAGCTGTGTCTATTTCTCTTTGTACTCCCACTCTTAGCAAACTGTTTATATCTACTTGTCTCTCCAGATATATTGTAAGCTCAATGAGGGAAGGGACCATATCATCTACCCTCAATGAACAGTCCATAAGCTCCTAATACAGTGCTCACATATATCGCGCCTCCTCCTGCACGTTGCACAGGGCAGAAGAAGTGGGGCCTAGTGGAAAGAGCATAGGTGTGGCAATCAGAGGACCTTGGTGCTGACTCTAGCTCTGCCACTTGCCTTCTGTGTGAACCCGGACAAGTTCACATAATTTCTCTGTGACAGTTTCCTCATCTGCACCTCACTTATAAAATGGCAATTAAATCCTACTCCCTCCTACTTAGACTCTGAGCTCCATATAGGACTGGGACTGTGTCTGACCTGGTTATCTTGTATCTATCCCAGCACATAGCAAATGCTTAACAAATACCACAGTTATTATTCCTCTAGACATTAGCTTCTTGAGGGCAGGGAATGTGTCTACTAACAACTCTACTGTATTTTGCTCTCCCAAGTGCTTAGTACAGTGCTCCTCACAAAATAAGTGCTCAGTAAATACCATTTATTGATTGGAAATGGAGTTTGTTACCTCTCACCCTCTAAATATGGGTGTCCCTCAAGGATCAGTTCTGGGTCCCCTTCTATTCATCTACACCCACTCCCTTGGAGAACTCATTCACTCACATGGCTTCAAGTATCACCTCTATGCAGATGATACCCAAATCTACATCTCTAGCCCTGATGTCTCTCCTTCTCTGCATTCTCACACTTCTTTTTGACTTCAAGACATCACTATTTAAACATCCTCCCATCATTTCAAACTTAATATATCTAAAACAGAACTCATCCTCCTCCTGACGTTCCCATCACAGTAGACAGCACCACCATCTTTCCTGTATCACAAGCCCAAAGCCTTGGTGCTCTCCTTGACTCCTCTCTCATTCAACCCACATATTCAATCCATCAATAAATCCTGTCAATTCCACCTTCACAACATCACTAAAATTGACCCTTTCCTCTCCATCCAAACTGCTACCACGTTAATCAGTTAATCATGTCAATCATTTACCCAATCCCGACTTGATTACTATATCAGCCTCCTTGCTGATCTTCCTACTTCCTGTCTCTCCCCATTCCAGTCCATACTTCACTCAGCTGCCCAGGTCATTTTTCTACAAAGATGTTCAGGCCGTTTCCCCACTCCTCAAGAACCTCCACTGGTTGTCCATCCACCTCCACATCAAACAGGATCAATTCACCATTGACTTAAAACACTCAACTTGCCCACTCCTACCTCACCTCACTACTCTCCTCCTACAAACCAGCCCACATACTTTGCTCCTCTAATGCCAATCTTCTCACTTTACCTCGATCTGCCTCTGGCCTGTAAAGCCCTCCCTCCTCATATCTGACAAACAATTACTCTCCCCGCCTTCAAAGCCTTATTTGAAGCCACATTTTCTCCAAGAGACCTTCGCTAAGCCCTTTTTTCCTTTTAACTCCCTTCTGTGTCACCCTAACTTTTCCCTTTATTCATCTCTGCTCCCAGCCCCACTGCACTTATGTACATAGCTGTATTCATTTATTCATATTAATTTCTATCTCCCCCTCTAGACTGTAAATTCATTGTGAGCAGTAATGGGTCTGTTATATTTTACTCTCCCAAACTCTAACTACAGTTTTGTTCACACAGTCCATGTTCAGTAAATACAATATCATTACCATTATTATTATTACTATTATTTTTATTCTCATCACAACTGCTCAAATAGCATGGGCCTGAGAGTCAGAAGGTAATGGATTCTAATCCCAGCTCTACCACTTGTCTTCTGTGTGACCTTCAGCAAATCACTTCACTCATCTGGACCTCAGTTATCTCATCTGTAAAATGGGGATCAAGACTGTGAGCTCCATGTGGGACAGGGACTGTGTCCAACCTGATTTGCTTGCATACACCCCAGCGCTTAGTACAATGTCTGGCACTTAGTAAGTGCTTAAATACCATAATTACTAAAAGAATTGGTCCTAAAAATCATTTTGGAAGTACTGATTATTGTTCATTTCTCTTTAGTTACTCCACCACATGTTTAAAACATTTCTACCATATCTAACAGTTATTTGATATCTTCTTTCCAGACAGGCACTCAGCACTGGGATCCAGCATTTAAACAAGGTCCTTTTAGAAGGTGAAGTCTTGAAGACCAAGTCAGTTCCCCAAATGATATCATACAATTCATTAAACAAATCAATTCTATTGATCATTTCAAAAGATTTAAATTACTTTTAACATGCAAAACAGAAATGAAAGATTGAAAGGCAAAAGCTCCACTTCATTTATACTTGATGGCATATTTTACACCAATATTTCCAAAGAGCAGTACACCAGTTGGGGCAGTATTTCATCAGATGACCAAGTGCAGGTGCAGAGTTCAATATTGGCAGCATTTATCATTTCTTGGTGATATTCAAGTTGTGTTTTATAGTTATGGTTTTTTCTTGCTCATTACTGCTACTTATTAGCAAGTCACCACACTGGGATATGAAAAACAAATGAATTAGCTGTTGTAATATTTACTGAACAACATTTTTTTCTTTGGGTTGATTTTTATCCTATTAAATTTCCTTGTTCCATAGAATTTATTCAGATGAGAATTTGCTGAAAGATGTTATAATGTATTTACACTTAAATTAGCAGGTGATTAGAAATGATAGTGTTGAAGCCAACAACTCCAACAAGACTAAAGGCTTAAGTGCTAAATTGATTCAACTGAAGTAAAACCCAACCTACCTTTGGGTGCGAGAAAACTCAAACAAGAGTTTCTCTACCCTCAAACAATGGATTTTAAAATTTTGGTTTACTTCTATTTTGAGGCAAAAGAAGGAACTCCAAACAACCCACAAATTCAATCTATCAACAAATCCTTAAATCCCACCTTCATGACATTGCTAAAATCCACACTTTCCTCTTTAAACTGCTGCCACATTAATAGTCACTCAACCTATCCTACCTAGAGTACTGCATCAGTTTCCTTGCTGACCTCCCAACTTTTTGTCTCTCCCCACTCCAGTCCATACTTCACTCCACTGCCCAGATCATCTTTCTACAAAAAAGTTCAGGACAATAGGCAAATAGGCTTCTTTTACATCCAATATTTGTGATTATGATCACTAAGATTCTAGTTAACAACTGTTGGTATTTTGCAACCTGCTAGTAGAAGCACCTGTAACTTATTCAAGCTAAACATATAATTGAGAGAGTTAATGTAAAGAATAATTTTGATAAAATGGATCCAGATGTTAAAATCAATTCTCTCTGCTAATAATCAAAGAGGAAGATATGTGAAAGGGGAAGAAAAAGAGAGAAAACCCTGAAAATGAGCTATATTGTGTTTTCTCTTTCCCTAGGAGAGAAAGAAATTCATTGGTGACATTATAGATGATCTGAACTTGCCAGTATTTCCATGCCAGTCTTGTTTTATACTCCCTATTTCATGTGCTTTCTCTAGTGTAAAGGGCCCCACAATCCTCCATTTGATTTGTCAGATCCAGGGACTGGTTGCCTAGATAATTGCAGTGCGACTCAGATGAGTCACTAGGAGAACTAATAGAAGTGGAAGAGACCTGTCTCCCTATTATAAATGTAGTGCCGTTTATCTCTAAGATGTCTTTTCCCTCTACCTAGGGAAGACTGCAGGATAGCAGACCCAATCCATTCTCATGGAAATTTCTGCCTGGGGTTTTTTTGCAGGCAATCGATGAAATCTGCATTACAATAAGCCATATCTTGCAGAAGGGAAAAAAATGTTTCCCCTCTAAAAGAAGGGGACTGGGGGGAAGGGGAGGAAAATAGGAGAATACAGAGGATACCAGTGCCCACCCCTGAACAATTTATCTTGGTGCTTTCTATCTGTTAATGGTCTTGTTCTTTGATTATTTTTTCATTTTAAAAAAATCAATTATTTTGGTGCAGCTAAATAATAGGCGGAAAAAACATCATGTAAGACATTAGCATCCCAAGCTTTCTTTCCCTCTTAAAAGTTCTTAATGATCAAAGCAAAAGGCATACATTGATTTACTCTTATAAGGATCTGGAAAATTTCTAGGCCAACAAGAAGAAGACCAATGCCCTTCTACTTCTGTGAATGGGTATAAAAGGATCAGTTGAGCAGCCTTGGGCTCAGGGGAGGGAGCAACCTGGAATTATACCTTTCTGGTTGTCTGAGAAAGGCACAATGCACTCTGGCACCTTCAAAATACAAAGGACTCAGTACTCTGGGTTGATGTTCAAGGTTGGCGATGAGGAAATTTGCTTCGGGTCTACTTATAGACTTAATCATAGACTTAACAATCACCACTATTCCATTAGTGGATATAATGCTTACAGTTCAGATGATGCCTTATTCACATAACTAATACATTATCATAATACTCAGGAGACATAGGAAACTAAATAATGTCCCAAACTCTGTTGAAAACATGGGAAAAAGGAATGTTTGCCAAAGCATCTCAGGAATATGCCCAGGCTTATAAACAACAGTAGCAAATGACAAACTCTGGATTCCCTGACTTTGAACAGCATTTCACACCACCCAAAATACTTTTCTGGTTTGTCAAAGGATTAGGACTCTCCAGAACACTGGGTCTCCTACCCAGGAGTTCATAGATGGCCACAATTACTATAGGAGTCATCCTGGTGAAACATGTGATAGAACAACTATTCTCTGACTAGAAAAATATAATTCCATAAATTCACTGAGGGCAGGATCTCCCCCCTATAACTGTACTCCCCCAAGCATTTAGTACAGTGCTCTGCACCCAGTAGATGCTCAAAAAAACCTGATCATCAACAACAAAAAAATCAATCTCTAGCAATCTGATTCTTTTGGTCCGAATTAGCTTCTTCAAGTTAGTAGCCTGTGGAACCGTGCTGATTTGCAAGGCTGGGGAAGGAGAACTCAACTCTGAAAATCTTCCCTTACTAAAAGTGAAGAAGCATGGATTGTGTCTGTTACGCCGTACTCTCCCCAGAGCTCAGTATAGTGATCTGCACAGAGTAAGCACTCAATAAATGCAAATGACTAGTGAAAAGAGCACTGGATTGAGAGTCCGGATACATGGGTTCTAATCCCACCTCCTCTACTTGCCTACTGTGTGAACTTGGGCAAATAAGTTGTCTGTGTCTCAGTTTCCTGATCTGTAAAATGGGGATTCACTTCAAATTTACCCTTTCCTGCCTTAACTCTGCCCTTTTCTCTGCCAGAAAAAACTACTTTTCTTCCCTCATTGATGCCAGTGCCCGTCACCCCCACCAATTGTTCGAGACTTTTAACTCTCTCCTCAGGCCCCCTGTCCCTCCCCCTACCCCATATCCCTCACCCCCAACTATCTGGCCACCTACTTCTTTATGAAAATTAACACTATCAGGTCTGAGCTCCCCATAGTAACCCCTCCCTCTTCTCCATCTTCCCCGCTTCCAACCCTCTCCCCTACTTTCCCATCCTTCTCTGCAGTATCCTCAGAGGAGATCTCCCTCCTCGCACATGCCACCCCCTCCACCTGTGCTTCAGAGCCCATTCCCGCTCACCTTATAAAAATTATCACCCCTTCCACCTCCCCTACTTAACTTCCATCTTTAACCACTCACTCTCCAACGGCTTTTTCCCCTCTGCCTTCAAACATGCTCATGTCTCCCCCATCCTAAAAAAACCCTCTCTTGACCCTACTTCCCCTTTCAGTTATTGTCCTATCTCCCTCCTACCCTTCTTTTCCAAACCCCTAGAATGAGTCATCTACACTCGCTGCCTTGAATTCCTCAGTTCCAACTCGCTCCTGGCCCCCCCTCCAATCTGGCTTCTGTCCCCTCCACTCCATCAAAACTGCCCTCTCAAAGGTCACCCATGACCTTCTTCTTGACAAATCCAAGGGCTCCTACTCTACCATAATCCTCCTCGACCTCTCAGCTGCCTTTGACACTGTCGACCATCCCCTTCTCCTCCATACCTTATCTCACCTTGGCTTCAGGGACTCTGTCCTCTCCTGTTTCTCCTCTTATCTTTCTGACAGTTCATTCTCGGTCTCCTTTGCGGGCTCCTCCTCCTCCTCCTCCCATCCACTAACTATAGGAGTTCCTCAAGGGTCAGTTCTTGGCCCTCTTCTGTTTTCCATATATACTCACTCCCTTGGTGAACTCATTTGCTCCCATGGCTTCAACTTTCACCTCTATGCAGATGACACCCAAATCTACACCTCCTCCCCATTCTCTCTCCCTCCTCCAGGCTCGTATCTCCTCCTACCTCCAGGACAACTCCACCTGGATGTCCGCCCACCAGCTAAAATTCAGCATGTCTAAAACTGAGCATCTTATCTTCCCTCCCAAAGCCGGTCCTCTCCCTAACTTCCCTGTCACTGTGGACAGCATGACCATCCTTCCCATCTCACAGGCCTGCAACCTTGGTGTCATCCTTGATTCTACTCTCTCATTCACCCCACATATCCAATCCGTCTCCAACACCTGCCAGTCTCAACTACACAATATCGCCAAGATCCGCCCTTTCCTCTCCATCCAAACTACTACCATGCTGGTACAAGCTCTCATAATATCCCAACTAGATTATTGTGTTAGTCTCCTCTCTAATCTTCCTTCCTCCTGTCTCTCCCCCCTCCAGTCTATTCTTCATTCTACTGCCCAGATCATCTTCCTTCAGAAACGCTCTGGGAATGTCACTCCCCTCCTCAAAAACCTCCAGTGGTTGCCTATCAACCTTCGCACAAAACAAAAACTCCTCACTCTTGGAAACTCCTCATTCTTGGCTTCAAATCTCTCCATCATCTTGCCCCCTCCTACCTCTCCTCCCTTCTCTCTTTCTACTGCCCACCCCGTGCACTCCGTTCCTCTGCCGCTCACCTCCTCACGGTCCCCCATTTCTGCGTGTCCCACAGTCAACCACTGGCCCACATCCTACCACTGTCCTGGAATACCCTCTCTCCAGACATCTGCCAAACTAACTCTCTTCCCTTCTTCAAAGCCCTATTGAGAGCTCACCTCCTCCAGGAGGCCTTCCCAGACTGAGCCCCCCCTTTCCCTCTGCTCCTCCTCCCCTCCCCCCTTCCTGCCCTCTGCTTTTCCTCCTTCTCCTCCCCTCAGCACTGTGCTTGTCTGTATATGTTATTTATTACTCTATTTACTTTGTTAATGAGATGTATAGCTCCGTGATTCTATTTATCGTGATGATGTTGTCTTGTTTTGTTTTGTTCTGTTTCACTTTGCTGTCTGTCTCCCCCATTTAGACTGTGAGCCCGTTTGGGCAGGGATTGTCTCTATCTGTTGCCAAATTGTACATCCCAAGCGCTTGGCACAGTGCTCTGCACATAGTAAGCGCTCAATAAATACTATTGAATGAATTAATGAAATATCAGTTCTCCCCCCTTATCCGGCACTGAGACTGTGTATGATCTACCTTAGTGCTTAGTACAGAGCTTGGCACACAGTAAGCACTTAAAGAAAAACCACCATTACCATCATCAGAAGTCAGAGAAAGAATATGCATGCAAAATCGATGCTAAAGACTTTGAGATATCATCTGACTGTGAATGCCATCAGGAAGACAGCCTCCTCTTTTGTGTTCACACAAAAAGAGAATGGAGCACATTTTTTCCCCCTCTTCTTGATCCACCAGGGTGAGCAATGCTTTCCTTCATGGTACAGTGTAGATATTTGTTCCATAGGAGTCATCTACATGATGGTGCCTCAAGCTCGTGTAGCTAGCATGTGAGTTGGTTGACACCAGAGCAGGAAGAGGATGTGGTGTGGTAGAGAAAATTTCTGTGCACACTATTCCACAACAGCCCTCATCTGCCTTCTGAGCTTCTCAGAGTGGGACACTGACACAGTTTGGGGGCTCTGCTTCTTACTAAAACCAGTGCCAACGAGAAGTGCATTTACAGCTTCTACAGAGCACGTATGCACCTAGTACAGTGCTCAGCATACAGTAAGTGTTCAATACCACTGATATATATCAAATGGGATAGCAACATTTATCATCTGGAGAGCTCAAGAGAAATAAAAAATGATTATAAATAGTAAAATTAACAATTTCTTTAAAAATGTTCCCAATGATGCAAGATTTGGTGTTTTAAGAGTTGAGAAAGTAGATATAGGCATTCTGTTCCTGCAAACCTTCTTATGATCCAAATATTGCACTGGGTCAACAATTATTTAAATGGAAAAGAAGAGGCTGGGGGAAGATGGGTCAAAAACAAATGACACAGTACCAGGTGAAATTCAAGAATATTGTGAAAGATGAAAAAGTCTTAAAAAATTTATTTTAATATGAATAAACCTAAAACTTCACCTGTTTCTCAAACATTTATCAAGGGTCATTAGCACATAAGGACCAATATACCCTATTAAGAATTGTCACATTATAGCAGGCATACCCCCTAATCGACCATCAGAATCTAGCCAAATCACAAGATGCACTACACCTTTGTGTCCCTTGATTGGTATTTTCAAATGGCTGATTATCATTTGTTCAAGTGATTACTATGTGCTAAAACCTAGGATAAAGCCCCATGTAGGAAAGGGACTGTGTCCAATCTTCATATACTGTATCTACCCCAGCACTTAAAATGGTACTTGGTGCTTAAATACCACAATTATTATTTGAACTGTAAGAACCCTGGGAAGGTTCATCTACCATCCCACACCTCACAATCTAAGTGGAGAGAAGACAATTACATAATAATAATACTTATATTTGTTAAGTGCTTACTATGTTCCAGGCAAATTTGATACAAGCAAATTGGGTTGGACACAGTCCCTGTCCCACATAGGGCTTAGAGTCTCAATCCCCATTTTACAGCTGAGGTAACTGAGGCACAGAGAAGTGAAGTGACTTGCTCAAGGTCACACAGCAGACATGTGACGGAGCCATCACTAGAACGCATGACCCTCTGACTCCCAGGCCCATGCTCTACCACTATGCCAGAAAGAGCAGTGAATTACTAATAACTGAAAGAGACCAACTGAGCAAACAAAAATGGCAATGTCTGTCAATTACATCCCAAATCTACATCTCCTTTCCTGTTCTCTCCCCTTCCTTCCAGGCTCGTATCTGCTCCTGCCTTCAGGACATCTCCACTTGGATGTCTGCCCACCACCTAAAAGTCAACATGTCCAAGACTGAGCTCCATAGCTTCCCTCCCAAAACCTGTCCTCTCCCTGACTTCCCTGTCACTGTGGACGGCACTACCATCCTTCCCATCTCACAGGCTCGCAACCTTGGTGTCATCTTTGACTCTGCTCTCTCATTCACCCCACACATCCAATCCATCACCAAAACCTGCCAGTCTCATCTTCACAACATCACCAAGAGCCGCCCTTTCCTCTCTATCCAAACTGCTACTGTGCCCGTACAAGCTCTCATAATCTCCCGACTGGATTATTGTGTCAGCCTCCGCTCTGATCTCCCATCATTCTGTCTCTCTCCACTCCAGTCTATTCTTCATTCCAGCTGCCCGGATCATCTTTCTACAGAAATGCTCTGGGCATGTCACTCCCCTGCTCAAAAACCTCCAGTAGTTGCCTATCAACCTTCGCATAAAACAAAAACTCCTCACTCTTGGTTTCAAAGCTTTCCATCACCTAGCCCCCTTCCACCTCACCTCCCTTCTCTCCTTCTACAGCCCAGTTTGCACACTCCGATACTTTACTGCTAACCTCCTCACAGTCCCTCGTTTGCACCTGTCCCTCTGTCGACTCCTGGCCCACATCCTACTGCTGACCTGGAATGCCCTTCCTCCTCAATTCTGCCAAACTAACACTCTTCTCCTCTTCAAAGCACTACTGAGAGCTCACCTCCTCCAGGAGGCCTTCCCAGATTGAGCCAACCCTTTCCCTCTGCTCCTCCTCCCCTCTCCATTCCCCCTACTTCCTCCCTTTGCTCTTCCCCCTTTCCCTCCCCACAGCACTTGTGCATATTTGTATTATTTATTACTCTATTTTGTTAATGATGTGTATATATCTATGATTCTATTTATCTTGATGATATTGACACCAGACTACTTGTTTTGTTTTGTTGTTTGTCTCCCCCATTTACACTGTGAGCCCGTTGTTGGGCAGATACTGTCTACATCTGTTGCCAAATTGTACATTCCAAGCACTTTGCACATAGTAAGTGCTCAATAAATATGACTGAATGAACTACTGCCCTGTAGGGACTCAAGGATACTGGAACTCGCCCTTTACTGGTTTCCTGCCCTCAATACACAGTCCTGGACAAGGGACTTATCTTGTCTGAAAACTGGACAAATGGCCTCCTTTATCCAGACAGACAGTTCTTAGTCACAAACCACAGCTTGCCCCAGTGTACTAGCAGTCCAAAAGGAAGCCTTCTTGCTGCATGTGGGGCTACCATTATGCAGTGGGCTACCAAAGCAGCAAGGGAGCTTAACAAACATGGGTACAGCGCATGACCCCAGAGCTCCTGATTTTATAGGGATTCTGGGTCATATGAACCTTAGTCCCTGCCCATTTCGAGCCTGGAGATACCATTATATAGGATGCTTTACACTTAGATAAAATCAATCAGTGGTATTTATTGAACGCTTACTGTTTGCTGGGCACTGTATTGAAAACTACGGAGAGTACGATACAACAGAATTGGTAACGTGGTCACTATCCACAACAAGCTTATAGTCTAGAGGGGGAGACAGGCATTAATATAAATTGGAAAGATGAGATTTCACATCAATTTTAAACAGGTGTTTAAGATGACTATAAATTAAATCAACATGATATGGCATTTTGCTGTTGCTAATGATGATATTTGTTAAGCGCTTCCTATGTGCCAAGCACGGTTCTAAGCACTGGGGTAGATACAATCTAATCACGTTGGACACAGTCCCTATCCCCATTTTACAGAAGAGGTAATTGAGGTACAGAGAAGTGACTTACCCAAGGTCCCACACCAGACAAGTGGAGGAGCTGGGATTAGAACCTGTGTCCTTCTGACTCCCAGGCCTGTCCTCAATCCAATAGGCCATCCTGCTTCTCTCAAGAGATGTTTCCCATCCAGTCTACTTGGTATTGTATAACTTGCTATTGATGCAAGATATTTTAATTAAATGGTAAATAAGACTATACCATTGCTATTAATAATAATAATAATGATGGTATTTGTTAAGCGCTTACTATATGACAAGCTCTGTTCTAAGTGCTGAAGTAGATACAAGGTAATCAGATTGTCCCCCATGGGGCTCACACTCTTAATCCCCATTTAACAGACGAGGTAACTGAGGCATAGAGTAGTTAAGTGTCTTGCCCCAAGTCACACAGCTGATAAGTGGCAGAGCTAACCCATGCTTCCCAACACTAAATATATCAATGGAAATATATATAAAAGTTGGCCAGTTGTTAAAAAGACAGAACCACCAATGCAGGGATTGGAGTCCCTCCTAATAGATTCATAAATGGTAGAAACCCGAAAGTTAAGAAAAAAATGGAAATATGTATAAAAGGCCACCTTATGTCTACCAAAGCATCTTACTGATACCCCAGCCAACTGCCTCTGCTTCCTTCATTACTATTATCAGAATTCACTGAGTGCCTGCTGTGGACAGAACACTGTACTATACCCGTGTGGGTATGCAATGAAACAAGACATGACCCTGCCACTGAGGAGCTGAAAATCCAGGGGATGACTGGAAGTGCTAGATCCATAGTGAGATCCATTCTTTCATTCAGTCGTTTATTGAGTGCTTATTGTGTGCAAAGCACTGTACTAAGAGTTTGGGAGACTACAATATAAGAGACACATTCCCTGCCCACAAGGAGTTTACAGTATAGAGGGGGAGAAGACATTAATATAATCAAGCAGCTGGACATTTGGGATGAAGAAGGAGCCCCTCTGGATTCATATCCACATTGTGGTAACCCAGCTCCTGTTCATTAAGGAAGTGGTAATGATAATAATAATAAAACTATTGTTATAGCATATAAGTGCATTAAGTGTTTTAACTATGAAATTTGTTAAGTGTCAGGCACTGTGCTAAGCGCTGGGGTAGATACAAGCAAATCAAGTTGGTTATAATCCCTGTTCCATGTGGGGCTCTCAGTCTCAATCCCCATTTTACAGATGAGGGAACTGAGGTCCAGAGAAGTGAAGTGATTTGCCCAAAGTCACAAAGCAGACAAGTGGCGGAAGCAGGATTTGAACCCAGATCCTTCCAACTCCCAGACTTGGGCTCTATCCACTACACCATGCTGCTTCTCATCTGGTAGTATAGGGCTCAAGATGTGAAGCTCACGAAAGACTCTTATAATTTCTATCTTGTTAAGGCCCCTGACCCCTGTCCTGTGGGTGTTACCCTCAAGCCTCCATCCACCAGGTATATATATCCCCAGTTTGCTGAGTCAGAGACCTTGTCTAATTCCCATCATTTAGTACAATGCTCTGCATACAGAAAGCACTTAATATATACTATTGCTGCTATTATGATTACGTACTCTTATATCTGGTATGAGTTAGGGTAGAGGTACTATGACGATTTTTAAGTTTATGATAATAAAAATATATATATATAGTTGTGTTGAATTAATGAAACATTATCTCACAGCTGGGATGAGGATCAATCCATTTGCAAAGTAGCAGTGAAGAAGATTTCCTTGAAATACACTAAAAGTTGTTTCAGGCAAAAAAAAAAAAGAGCGAAAGAGAGAGAGAATGTATCCAGTACTGGTTCTTCAATTAATCAACTTCTGTTTCTGTAAATAGCCTTAAGTGAAAGAATCAAACTATTATGTTTGTAGATGAATGATCAGCAACTGCTCAGAAACTCATCTGTCATGGTCTAGTTTTGCAGTCTGACAAGAATAATGAAGCCAACATTTTCTGAATTCATAAAAAGTCTGGGCTGTGGTTTACATAAAATCCACATTTAATTAGAGTGGAAGCAACAGAGAGATTAAATGCCTCTCTGGCTTGGCAGTGGGGGTAAAGGGCTTATCATTTGTCCTTCACAGACGTAAAAGGTTAAAACCAAGTGCAGCAAGGTTTCTGAGCTGTAGCTAACTGATTATGTTGAGCTTATTGTGGTGGCAAAACATTTTTTAGATGCTTGGTGAAAATTTTCCACATGGCTTGGATTTGTTAGAAGTCAACTTTAGTCCATTCATTTTATAAAATGTCCAGAAATATCCCTTGTATGAAGTGGTGCTCATTGCTGTTTCTTACCTAAGTGTACTAGAAACCTTTTCTCCAAGTAAATGTGGACTTTAAATATTAATTTGCTATGATGACTGAGCAGACTAGGCCTATACACATACAGGGAAGGGCTCAGAAGTTTCTAGAATAGAGAAACACCTTAGTCTTCAGGACCTCTGCTCCTATCAGGGTGGGGACAATTATTTACTTCATTACATGAACAGCACCCAGACTACTTCACAGGGAGGATTTAGGTAAGGAAGAGGGGCCTAGGATTCTAAGCTTGTAGTGGAAAATGTTTACCAACTCTGTTATATTGTACTTTTCCAAGTGCTTAGTACAGTGCTCTGCACAAAGTCAGTGCTCAATAAGTATGATTGATAGAAAAGTGAAGAGAAACTCCACAGTGTCCTCAGTAAAATGGGGATTAAATGCCTGTTCTCCTTCCTACTTAGACTGTGAGCCTCATTAGGGACAAGGACTTTGCCCATCCCCAGCACTTAATACAGTGCTTGGAACATAGTACACATTTAAATACCACAAGGAGAGGAAGGCCATGTTAGTCCAAAGAGAACAGACATGGGAAGCTGGTATTTGCCAGGAAGTCTGGCCGTCAGCCAAGAGAATTTCTAGGGAAGGACATGGGGACTATGTACCCACAAAGAGCTACCACGGGAAATATAGCAGTGAGTTTAAAAATTCAATCAATGGTAGTTATTGAGCAATTATTAGGTACAGAACATTGTACCTAGCACTTGGTAACCAAATACCAGAGTTGGTAGATGTGTTTACAATCTACAGGAGTGAAACAAACATTAAAATAAACTATGGGTAAGGGAAATACTGTGTCAGGATGTTTACTTAAGTGCCGTGGAGCTGGGGTGAGTATCCAAGTGGTTAAGAGTCCACAGCCTAGTGCATAGTTGTGCAAAAGGGCAGGTGGGTAGGGTCAACAAGGGCTTAATCAGGGAAGACCTCTTGGAGATGTAATTTTAAGAGGGTCTTAGTGCAGAGAGAGCCTCTAGGTTTAAACTAGGAACAATTTCTGATGAGAAATAGGACGTTATTCCTGGATTTAATTCCCTTCTGTTGTAACTGTTGTTGCAATAGAAATCTTCAAAATAAATATTGGTTATCTGCTGAAAATGAAAGAATGCTGAGCAATCTCTAGGTGTTATACCTAGCAAGTGGGCAACTGAATATACTGGAGGGATTAGGGAACTGGATAAATTCTTCATCCCCAGCAGCCAGCCCTTAGAGTGTAGAACTAGTTAGGCTGAACCCCCAATACTTGCGGTTTCTTTGGAGACCCAGAGTAGAGAGCAAACACAGAAATTGACAACTTACTCAAGGAAGATCTCTTGGAGAAAATGTGCTTTTAATAACTCAAAGAAGGGGAGAGTAATGGGCTATCTGATATGAAGGGGGAGAGAATTCCAGACTAGGGGGAAGATGAGGCAAAGAGTCTGCGGTGAGACATATGTGACCAAGACAACAATAGGTTGGCATTAGAGGAGTGAAGTGTGTTGGCTGGGGTGTACTGGGAAATCAGTGAAGTAAGGTCATAATAATTGTGGTATTTAAGTGCTTATAATGTGGCAAGGACCATACCACATCCTAGGGTAAACACAGTATATCAGTCTCAGTCCCTATCCCATATGGAAATCACAGTCTAACAGGGAAAAAGTACGGGGGTACCTTATCCTCATTTTTACAGATGAGGAAACAGGCACAGAGAAGTGGAGTGACTTGCCCAGGGATATCCAGCCGGCAAGGGACAGAGTTTTGATGAGAACCCTGGTCTCCTGACTTCCAGCCCCTTGCCTTCCCATTCTGCTTCTTAAAGTTATGTGGCAAATGTCCCCTGCAGCAGAGCACAAACAGAGGAGAAACTGACAAAAACCTTCAAAGGGGCAGAAATTTTGCTGCTGCACTGAATCCCTCTGATCCCAGCTCTCTGAGAGAGAACACACATTGGAAGGCTGTTATGAAAACTTAAACTCTCAGTTTTACCATAACACAGGTTATGCCCACGTGTTTTGGCTCTAACATTGTAGAGGAATTAGGTAATCTGTTAGGTTAGGGCACACCATAGTACCAGAAGAAACTGCTTGTATGTCCCAGGTGTACTTAGAGTATTAAACAACATGAGACTTCAGCAAGGCTTTCCCTTATTGTGTGGTTAAGATCAGATATAACTGAATAGATTGTGCTACTGCTGGGTGAGAGTTACGTCCTTCCCCAGTTCAATTGGGTTAACAGCTTGCTTGTCCCATCTTCACTGTACTGACATGCATCGAAGTTGTAAAAATCCAGCCTTGGCCTCATTCTCTGAAGAGGAGCAAAAATTCAACTCTGCCCATTACATCGATGGTACCTTTTATAACCTAGGATTTCAAATCATTAATGGGTAGAGCTGATCTTAAGGACAGTTATTGTGGTGGGAGGAGGGGAACAAAGGTCCTTTTAAAATCCTGCTTGGTAAACATCTCTCCCCTCAGTTCAGAAACCCTATTTTAAAATTTTGCAAAATACTCATTTTGCATTATATATGTGTACATGTTATAATTTTTGCATCCACATATATTTTTTTCCACTGAGATACTGGACTTTTCTCTTAAAATTATCTGTTTCAGTAGTGGAATAGAGAACCATCCTAAACAACTCTGGGGAAGCGTAAGTTAAGTTTTGTCCCAAGAGCAACTTGGATAGGTCATCCACAGAAAATATGACACGAGAGAAGCAGAGAAATGGAGGGTGGGGGAGGAGAGAGAGAGAGAGAGGGAGGGAGATGGAGGGAGAAAGAAGAGAGAGAGAGGAAGGAGAAAGAAAGAGGGAGAGTGTGATATATGATAGAATCATGCATGCCTTTTTTCCACAATAGTGTGTCTACCAATTCTGTTACATTTTCATATTGTCCTTACCCAAGTGCGCAGTACAGTACTCTGCACACACTAAGTGCTCAATAAATATAATTGATTGATAACCCCAAATAATCACTTCTATACTTTTTTACCCTGGAATACACTCTTAAAGCAAGAGTGAGTGTAAATATATTTTTTTTGTCATAGCAGCCACGTATTTAAAACTGTTGCCACAATGTAGGATCACAGTGGATTGGGGGAGGTGGAGAGTGTGAAGGGGACAAGCCAGCTCCTCCCCAGCCCCTACCCAGGAACATGCCTGTGTCCAGTCTGATGAATTTGTATCCACTTAGAATGGTGCTTGACACAAAGTAAGTGCATAACAAATAACACTCAAAAAAAAAAAAACCCACAGTTGCTGGTGGTTGGCTAGCATGCTTGGCCTGGTGCCCTAGCATCGGGTAGAGGCTGGCACCACAACGGGATTAATTCCACTTCTTGGCATACATAAATACGGGAGCAGCCAAACTTGGTAGAGGTAGCCCAGACCACCAAGAGAATCCCCAATCAGCTGTGCCAGCTCCCCTCATAAACTGAAGTGGAAGGCGCACAAGGAAAACAAAAGCACCCGCTTTGAAATTGCATCCCAGAACACCGTACAAGCATTCACTGTTTCACCAGTGCTGTGTTCTGGGTGGGTCCAGCTTTCATTCATTTCTGCTTTCAAAACACACCAAATTAATTGGGTCCACTGAAAATGGGTCAACTTCTGTGGAGTTAGAATCAGATTTTTCCAAATGGGAATTGTGTAACTAGAGGGAGAACAATCTCCCTTTTTGAGAGCTAGACTCGAATGTGTTCATTTCCTTTGATCCATGGCAATAAGGGATCAAGGAGGTTTATCAGGGAAATGCTTCCAGAAAATCAGATT
This sequence comes from Ornithorhynchus anatinus, assembly GCF_004115215.2. Lineage (NCBI taxonomy): Eukaryota > Metazoa > Chordata > Mammalia > Monotremata > Ornithorhynchidae > Ornithorhynchus > Ornithorhynchus anatinus. Next base: position 45,153,126 of record NC_041728.1, on the reverse strand, counting down.
TAATTTCAACTACAAAAATTTCAAAATGGTAGTCAGTGATACTCTGCCATTTGTAAAGTTTTTTTTTCCAAAAAAGTAACACTTTCTGTGTATTATTAAGCATAAGGCAGATTTGATTTATTAGGCTTTCCTGACCTCATTCTAAAATGACTAGCTATTATTCTGACAGCAATGTATACTCTAAATCTGACTCTAGACTTCTCAAGTGGATTTTCTCCCCTTGGAACAAGCAGCCAAAAGGTTTTCAGTAAACTCAAATGCTAAACACTTCATGAGTATTTTAGCCTCATTTTAACAGACCAAGAGTTTATTTCAGTTGTAAATATTTGCTTCACCCCACCAAGTTTCACCAACTAAGCACCAGTACCAATCAAAAAATCAAACATTTACTTTAAAAGAGTTGGAGTGGCCCAGAGATTTTTCAAAATGACTAGTGTTTTGAATTGGCTAGTGGAATAGAGTGGGCAGCAAATCTAAAAGCCCAGACGTGTGCTGATCCGAGCTGCCCAAATCCTCACAATTCCCTTTGGGATGAAAGCTTAACAGAACAACTTTTGAAAAAGCAACAGTTCTTCCCATTTTTTGTGGGTCCTATTTTAATACTCAGTTCCTTCTCCAGTGTTTCCAGGGTGCATTAGAAAAATAATAATAACTGTAGTTTTTGTTAAGCACTTACTATATGCCACACTGTACTAACTGCTGGGGTGGATACAAGTAAATCAGGTTGGACACAGTCTCTGTCCCACATGGGGCTCACAGTCAATCCTCATTTTACAGATAACTGAGGCGCACAGAGAAGTGAAGTGCCTTGCACAAGGCCACACAGCAGACAAGTGGTGGAGCCGGGATTAGAATTCATGATCTTCTGACTCCCAGGCCTGTGCCCTATCCACTCTGCCATGTTGCTTCCCCATTAGACTGCCCAAAGCACCCTCAATGGCATGATATCTCTACTCCAGAAATCAGTGAGAAGGCAGCATGCAGAAAAGTTTTGGAGCAATCCTGGAAGTCCTGTTCTTTAGACTCACAGTGTTTGCTTTAGGTAGCTTCTAGAGCTTTTCAATTTGGGGGAAAATGTTAAGAACTTCCCATACTATATTGATCTAACTTCTCTCCACACCACTGTATGGGGGAGGTTTAAATCCCTTGAATGATGTAGTCCCATTGTACTAAGTCTTCTAGGGGCATGTTCCATGAGAGGAAATACGATGGCCAAATAGAAGAGTTATTTAAACTCTCCCCCCGTTTAAATCCTGCTGCAGAGGCAAACAGAATGCTCTAGCTGGTTGTAAATGTTGTTGGTTGCTGGGGAGCTGCCTGGCTAGCTAAATTGGTACAGCTTGAGACCCCTGAAGCAGTGTAATCTAATAATAATAATAATAATGTTGGTATTTGTTAAGCGCTTACTATGTGCCGAGAGAGCATCAGGCCTCTGACTTGGAAGGACCTGAGTTCTAATCCTGGCTCCTCCACTTGTCTGCCGTGTGACCTTGGGAAAGTCACTTCATTGGGCTTCGGTTACCTCAGTTGTAAAATGGGGATTAAGACTGGGCCCCAAATGGGACCTGGACTGTGTCCAAACTGATTAGCTTGTATCTTCACCAGTACCCAGCACAATGCCTGGCACATAATAAGTGCTTAAGAAATACCTTTTTTTTTTTTTAAGTGATTAAGTGCAGCAGTAGCCAAAGAACTGAGAGAACTGCTGGGTGGATAGGAATCCCCCAGTTAAGGATAACCTTCCTGAGGAGATGAGGTTTCAGAAAGACTTTAAAAATGACTATTTACACATTTACTCATCCATATAACTATCTTTCCTTTCTCTTTTTACTCCTATCCCTAATTATTTTGCACCTGTTTCTCCTTCACAACACTGCTAAAATCTGCCCTTTCTTCTTTATCCAACCTGCGACCACATTAATCCAAGCACTTATAATAATAATGATGGCATGTGTTAAGTACTTACTATGTGTGAAGAATTGTTCTAAGCGCTGGGGGGGATATAAGGTGATCGGGTTTTCCCACATGGGGCTCACAGTCTTAATCCCCATTTTATAGATGAGGTAACTGAGGCACAGAGAAGTTAAATGACTTGCCCAAAATCACACAGCTGACTAGCGGCAGAGCCGGGATTAGAACCCATGACCTCTGACTCACAAGCCCGTGCTCTTTCCACTGAGCCATGCTACTTCTCTAATTCCTCCTTGACTACTGCATCAGATTCCTTGCTGACCTCCCTGCCTCCTGTCTCCCTAATCCAGTCCATACTTCACTCTGATGACCGAATTGTTTTTCTACAAATCCATTCAGTCCATTTTTCCTCTTTCCTCACTCCTCAAGAACTTCCATCCACCTCTGCATCGAACAGAAACTCCTTATCATTTGCTTTAAAACACAATCACCTTGCCCCCACCTACCTTACCTCCTTGATTTCCTACAACATCCCAGCCTGCACACTTTGCTCATCTAATGCCAGCCTCTGTACCTAATTCTCATCTATCTCACTAACCTATTGCTTGAAAAGCCCTCTGACAGATGCTGAATCTCCCCACCTTGAAAGCCTTAATAAAAGCACATCTGCAAGAGGCCTTCCCTGACTAAATCCTCATTTCCTCTTCTCCCACTCCATTGTGCATCACCCTTGCACTTGAATTTTCACCCTTTATTCACCCCTCCTTCAGCCCCATAGCACTTAAGTATATACCCATAATTTTTTTATATTAATGTCTATCTCTACCTCTAGACTGTAAGCTCAATGTGGGCAAGGAATGTGTCTACCAACTACTATACTTTACTCTCCCAAGTGCTTAGTACAGTACTGTGCATGCAGTAAGTGCTCAGTAAATATGATTGATTGAATTGTGCTTCTAACTCTATTTGACTACACCAAATACTTAGTACAGTGTACTATAAAATGTAGACCCTCAGTGACCACTCAGTTAATTATCTTAATACTGGAGCATACTCTTTATCTTTCAGAGTTTAAGTACTGCAGGGAGATTTAAAAAATCATTTTTTTCCAAACCACAAAGATTCCAAAAGTTTATACTGATGTAAGAATTCCCAATTCTAAATTGTGCATTTGTACAACTATAAAACTGGAACCAGGTTTTCCACCAGTACAACCCCTACTTTAAGCCTAGCAGGGGAAAATAATTCTTCAGTAAGAGCCTTGTCTATAATGGGAAGATAGTAGATCATATCCTGGTTTTTGTAGGGCTTACTCCTATAGTAGTAATAATCATCATAATAATAAACTTTGGCATTTGTTAAGCATTTACTATGTGTCAGGCACTGTATTAAGTACTGGGATGGATTCAAGCATATCAGGTTGGATACAGCCCCTGTCCCACATGGGGCTCAGAATTTTAAGCCCCATTTTACAAATGAGGTAACTGTGGCCCAGAGAAGTGAAGTGACTTACCTAAGGTCACACAGCAGACAAATGGAGGAACCAGGATTACAATCCAGGTCCTTCTGATTCCCAGGCCCATGCTCTATCCACTAGGCCATGGTGTTTCTACAAATGAATCTCAATATCATGTTTAGCTGTTTTAAAGTCAAATAACCATATTTTTGTATCATTTTTATCTGTCTTTAGTGACCCTCAGATCTTTTCTGTTGTGTTTGTACCTAGAAGTGCTTGGATTAATGTGGTAGCAGTTTGGATAAAGAGGAAAGGGCAGATTTTAGCAGTGTTGTGAAGGAGAAACAGGTGCAAAATAATTAGGGATAGGAGTAAAAAGAGAAAGGAAAGATAGTTATATGGATGAGTAAATGTGTAAAAAGCCTAGAGATCTCTCAAAGAATGAGGACTTGAAATTCACTCAAGATTCACAAATATATGAAAATTTTGTTCTCATACAATCCTCCTACTTGCCAGGCTAGCAGAAACTACCCTATTGTCTAAAATGGAGACACCAATATGCCATTTCTCAAAAGGACACTGTGGTAAAGGCAATCAGTTAGCACTCAGCTTGCTTATCACATCTCTTGATTGATGTGGGGTGGGCTGCCTGAGGGGGGAAGGTCGACATACAGTGACAGGTCAGCAAGTTAAAGTGGAATACCACTTGCTAAGGATCAGATTATTAGCCAGACACTCTAAATACTATTAAAAAGCAGAAATAAACCACTCAGACAGGAGTAGGGCTCCCTTTTAAACACTACAGAGCCTCCTTTTCACTCTCCAGAAAGCTTGAAATATGTACCTTTTTTTCCCCTTCTCATTGATACCAAAGATCCTAGTTTGCCTATTCCTAGTGCAAGCAGATCTTGGGGAGAATCCAGAGTTAAACAGAGTGAATCTCAGAGGAGTAAGATAGACAGCCAAGTCTATAATATGAGAGTTGCGTTTTCAAGAACTCCACTTAAATGATAGTTTGCATTATAGTATTTGTCTCATGTCCAGTGTCACATGTAAATGAGCAACTATTTCTTCTAACATTGCATCATATTCTATCTAAATGAATACACCTTGTCCAAAGAACATTCTCTAACTTTGCCCTTGCACTTTATCTGAAATGAACAGTGAAAATATGTACTGTGTAAGAACTAATTGTGTAATTTTAAATCCCACCTTTGCAACTCTCTTCCAAGTGTCTGGTACAGTGCACCACACCAAATAAGCGCTCAATAAATGATGCTACTAAGCATTAATGACTTGTCTGTTGAAACTTTGCAAATAAAATAAGATGACAACACAACCATAAGGTGCTTCAGGAAAGATATGGATCATAATGTGAAAACATTATGGAGAACATTATTTTCCAATGATTACAATTCTTGAGGTTCTCATTATTTATGTTCACTATCTCAGAGCAATTTTCAGGAATGAGCATTTGCTAACTTCCATATACTAGATAAATTCACATCCCTTCCTTCCCTGGAACACACAAAATTGTATTGTAATCAGCGTCTTTCTAGTGCATATCATCATTCTTTATTTCTACAATATGAGTGGACTGCTAAGTTCATTTTATACCTAATGCCATGTAAAATACATATCGTTTTCCAGTCATCTATATTTTGAATAGTTAAACATCTGCTAAACAAAAGCATATTTTATCCAAAAATTTTTAAAAACTGCAAATTTGACCTAAAAAACAGTGCGGCAGGGGAGGGGAAGGGAGAGAATCTGTAAAGGTGAATAGTTCTAAAAGTAAATTTTCTCTCTTTTATTCTATGGTAATGTATTCTACATTCCCCTGAAATATATTAACTTTTCAGACCTTTTTGGTCTCTCCTCTGTTCACTCCATTTCACCTAATTGATAGTAGTAAACTAGGCATAGCTTCATTAGTGGAAACTTAGAGATATGCTTCATTGGACAGAAAAGAGTGTAGAGGAGCAAAAAGGCAATAAATTGAGGGAATTGAATGAAGACAGACTCAGTGAAGGGGCTTGCACTTGGATATGTGCTGATTAATCCCAGGGCAATAGGGGATCCCTGGTAGGCTTTGGTACTAAGAGCACAACAGCAGGAAAGGAACAGGATTTTACAAGAGAGCTCTGTGATGGGAGATCTGGCTGAAAATGAACAAATCAGTTAGGAGGTTACAGGAGCCAAGGTTTAAAAAAATAGAAATTTGGCTGTAAGAAATCAGTGATGCCTATTAAGCACTTACTGTGGGCAAACCACTGTACTAAAGTGCTTGGGAAAGTACTGTATAATAGAGTTAGGAGAGGTGATACTAACAGTCCGCAGTGGACTGTACAATTGAAGAGTAAGGAACTTGAAGAAAATGAGAAAGAAGAAATGACAGGATTAAATGGGAAAATGAACTATAACAATGAGTCAAAAACTACTGGAATATCTCACACCTGAAAAGTTGGAAAGAGGATATGTTTTTCATTGATCAGAAGTTTTGGAAGAGGAAAAGATTTTTGCAAGGAAGGAAGGAAGGAATATAAAATTCTTGTTTTCCTCTTATCAGTTTAAGTACTGGCAAAGAGGGGCAGCATGGCCTGGTGGAAACAGCATGGGCCTGGAAGTCAGAGAACCGCCACTTGTCTTCTGTGGGACCTCGAGCAAACCATTTAATTTTTCTGCCCAATATGGGACAGGGACTGTGTTCAAACCTAAAAAAAACTGTATCTACTCCAGCACTTAAAACAGTTTTTGATGCACAGTAAGTACTTAACAAATACCATTAAGAAGGGCAGGGGGAGGGGGTAGGACAGGGTGCAGAGCTGTATAAGGAAACGCCAGAGCAGAGTAACAAATTAGTAATCATCAGGGTATTGAAGATACTTGAAGCAATGTGAGTAGAAAGCTCTCCTCTGCAGTCTTATAATCAATCAAGTGTATTTATTAAATGTGTGCAGAGCACTGTGCTAAGCCCTTGGGAGATTAGACTATAACAGAATAACTAAACATGTTTCCTGCCCACAGGAACTTACAGTCTTGAGGGGGAGTCATACATTAAAATAAATTCTAGATATGTGCATAAGTGCTGGGGGACTGAGAATGGGTACAAATGCAAAGGTGACGAGGAACGTAGAGGGAGTAGGGAAATTCAGGGCTTAATCAAGGGAAGCTTCTTGGAGATGTCATTTTAATAAGGCTTTGAAGATGGGGAGAGTGGTTGTCAGATATGAAGGGAGAGGGAGGTGGGGGAAGGAATTCAGAGTTCAGGGAAGGGGAGGCCACAGGCAGGACATGGGCAAAGAGTCAGTAGTCAGTGGTGAGATAGGTGAGATTGAGATACAATGAATATGCTGGTATTAGAGGAGTGAAATAAATGTGATAGGTGATAGGAAATCAGAGTGACAAGATACGAAGTGGGCAATGAGTTTCTGCTTGATGCAGAGGTGGATGGGCAACCACAGGAGGTGCTTGAGGAGTGGGGAAGTATGGTCTTGGAGTGGGGAGAGACAAGAGGTAAGGAGGCCATCAAGGTGGCTGATATAGTAGTCAAGGAGGAATAGGATGAGTGTTTGGGTCAAAATGATAGCAGTTAGGATGGAGATGAAAGGGTGAATTTTAGCAATGTTGGGAAGGTAGAATAAATAGGATTTTGTGACAGATTGAATATAACTTGAATAAGAGAGATGAGTTGAGGATAATGCCAAGGTTGAGGGCTTGGGAGACAAGAAGAATGGTGGTGTAGTCTACAATTATGGGAAAGCCAGTGGGAGGACAGGGTTTGGGTGGGAAGATGAGTTCTGATTTGGACATATTAAGTTTGAGGTGTTGGCCCAACATCCCAGTAGAGATGTCCTGAAGGTAAGAGGAAATATAAAACTGCAGAGAAGGAGGGAGATCAGGGTTGGAGTTAGAGAAATCAGTATCACCCACACAGAGAAGGTAATTGAAGCCATAGATGTCAAAGAGTAGTGGTATTATTCTATTCTCCAAGGTAATGGGAGTAGAAGGAGAATAGAAGGGGACTCAGAACTCAAAAGCTTCCAAAGGTTGCCCATCCACCTTCATATCAAACAGAAACTCCTCTCCATCGGCTTCAAAACACCAAATGAGCTCTCTCCGTCACCCACTTTATTGATCTACTACAACCCAACCTGCACACTCTGCTCCCTTAACACCAACCTACTCTATGTAGCTTGATCTCATCTATCCTGCAACTCACCCCATGCCCTTTAGTACAATATTACAGAGTTAGTAATACATTCCCTGCCCAAAATGAGTACACAGTCTAGAGGGAGAGTCAGACAGTAATGTAAATACATTATAGATATGTACATGTGTTGTGGAGTTGAGGGGGGCACTACTGTAGCTTCACGGGTCCACTGTAAAAAGGTGCAAGAGATTTTTCTCTTAGTGACATAAACCTATGCACACAATTGCATTGTTCACAATGTCATCTTCGAAACCAAGACTCTACAATGGTACAAAAGAATGGTAGTGTTGATTCTAGAATGCTAAAAATGTACCAGTGCAATTTCACCTGCATTGTACTGTTAAGGATGATAATCTTGAACACATGCCAGCCTTGGCTGACAGAAAACGCAAGGCACCAAGGAAATGACTTATCCAAGTGTAGAGAGGCAAGAATTTTAAACTTGAATATTTTAATTCCTACTCCTGGGCTCAGCTTATACCCCTCTTTCACTGCCTATTTGCCTTTTTCATTTTTATTAGACAAAGTTAAGCCCTCCTTTAAAAGAGAACATAAATTTGGGGTCTTAACTAAATTGAATGTGTCCCTTTAAATAAAGTCATCGCACCCTGTAAAAGTCAGCATGATCTGACACAATAAGTCTTTTGCTCTTAGTTCTGTGGTTAAAGTTCCTGATTTCCGTTTGTGCTTCAAAAGTGGACTTACTTAGGGTCAAACCTATATACAGTATTTCTGCTTTCTATAAGCATTCAGTAACAGCCAATGGATCACATAATTCCTAAATGTCAGTCTCATGTTAATCCCTCTGACCCATCCCAAAATTTATAGGTCACAGAACATTTTCATCTAGTGGGGCCTTTTATACACTTTTTTCAGATTTTTAAGTGTTATCCTTTTTTTCCTCCTTCCTGTCCCCTCTGAAGTAGACCTGCCTGTTCTCCATGTATAGTGAGAAAAGCATGAAGGAATTCAAGCAAATGATAAAATATGTCTCCAGGGAAATACATTTTTTTCTAAAATCAATCACCAGTAGCATTCACATGAATAGAAGAAATGACATGAAACACCCTTATCTCCTTGCTTTACTCCACTCATGCATCTTGCGCAAAACTTAGAGACCAGAGGGTTTTTAAAATTTTGTTCTTCAACTGAAGGACCGGAATGCAGAAAGATATATAAAAAGACAGGCTGCTAGAGAGATGTCTGATTAGTCTGAGTGATGGGTTGAATGACATAAGGATAGAGAAAGTAGCATGGCCTAGTGGAAAGAGCACAGGTCTGGAAGTCAGAAGACCTGGCTCCCATTAACCAGGTAAGCTAAATTCTGTTTTTTTAATTTTGTTCTTCAACTGAAGGACTGGGATGCAGAGAAAGATATAAAAAGACAGACTGCCAGAGAGATGTTTGCTTAGTCTGAGTGATGGGTTGAATGACATAGGCACAGAGAAAGTAGCATGGTTAGTGTAAAGAACACGGGCCTAGAAGAAGACCTGGGTTCTAATCCCAGCTCTACCACTAACCTGCAGAGCTAAATCACTAAATCCTGTCAGTTCCACCTTCATAACATCACTAAAGTCCACCCTTTCTTCTCCATCCAAACAGCTACCACATTAATACAATCACTCACCCTAGCTGGCCTGGATTACTGCATCAGTCTCCTTGTTGAACCCCCAGCCTCCTCTCTCCTTACTCCAGTCCATACTTCACTCTACTGCCCGGATCATTTTTCCACAAAAAACATACAGGACATGTCACCCTGCTCCTCAAAAATTTCCAGGGATTACCCAATCCATCTACTTCTACTTTAAACAAAATCTCCTCACCATTGGCTTTAAAGCACTCCACCACCTTGCCCCCCATCTCACCTCACTATACTCCTACAATCTAACCCACACACTTTGCTCCTGTAATTCCAACCTTCTCACTGTGTCTCGATTATCATCTATCTTACCACGGACCCCTAGCACATGTCTTGCCTCTGGCCTGGAGAACCCTTTCTCCTCCAATCCGATAGACAATTACTCTCCCCCACTTCAAAGCCTTAATGAAGGCACATCTCCTCCAAGAGGCCTTCCCAAACTAAGCCCCTTTTCCTCTTCTACTCCCTCTGCTTCACCCTGACTAACTCCCTTTGTTCTTTCCTCCTTCCAAGCCCCAGCACTCATGTACATATCTTTAATTTATGTATTCATATCTCTCTCTCCGCCTCTAGACTGTAAACTCATTGTGGGCAGGGAATATGTCTGTTTGCTGTTGTATTGGACTCCCCAAGTGCTTAGAACAGTGCTCTGCACACAGTAAGTGCACAATAAATAAGTCAAATGAATGACTAAACCTGCTTTGTGACCTTGGGCAAGTCATAACTTCTCTGTCCCTCAGTTCCCTCATCTACAAAATGAGGATTCAATACCTGTTCTCCCTCTTACTTAGATTGTGAGCCCCATGTGGTATCTGATTATCTTGTATCTACCCCAGTGCCCTGTACAGTGCTTGGCACATAAGTGCATAATATCAGAAAAATAAGAAAATAAAAATAGATGGTAGCAGTTGGATCCAGAATGCCACATAGCTATAACTTGCATAATAATCAGTAATTTGGGAGGATACATCCTCCCTCTGATGGAAGAGAAAAAGATTAAGATTTATTATTTGTCACACACCGCCTCCACCTGAGGATTCTGGCACACCAACAAAATGACTAACACTCTGTCCACTCCATCCTGCTCCACTGAACAAACAGCACTGATGAAAACTGCACCTACAAAATGTATTTTCCACGTGGAAGGTAATCTTGCTGAGAGGCTAAGCTTTTAATCACATCTCGGAAATAAGAATTCTTCTTACCAAAGTGCAACTTCCACTCCCCCACAAAGAATAAAGTACTCCTGGCAATCGAAATATGAGCCATAGAATTCTGCTGCAAAAACAGTTAACTGGGTAGTGATTCGTGTGAATACTTTATATTGTACATACTGTCTAGCATGAAAGGATCTGTCAGGTTCACTTTCAACATTTCTGAGCAATGTCAGGTATGCATAATCATGTTCATTTTACAGATGAGGAAACGGAGTGTCAGTTAAGTGAAGTGATAGATCTGAGGTCATGGTACAGGTTGTCAACTGACCTTGCAACTCACAATTCAGTAATAGACTTGAGGCAAAATGGATCTTGATATTTCATCAGCTTCACTAAGATTTTCATTTAGTAAGCTTTCACTGGGGGGGTTCTATGGGGAGGACAGAAGAGTAGCTTAATTTTGTTTTCAACTCACCCCACCCTGCACACACTGCCACCTTGGTTTTGCTCCCAAGCTCCCGGGGATCCCCCCAGGGTACAGGGTGGCAGGGTTGGGACCAGAGCAGGGTAGGAGAACCGGGGGGCTAGGCTTGAGTCACTATGGTCCACAGTGGAGGCTGGGTCAGAGTCAGGCAATCATATTTATTGAGCACTTACTATGTGCAGAGCACTATAAGAAGCACTTAGGAGAGTACAGTATAACAGGCACATTCCCTACCCACAAGTTAATCAGGTTGGACACAGCCCCTGTTCCACATGGAGCTCACATTCTAAGTAGGAGGCAGAATGGGTATCAAATCCCTATTTTACAATTGAGGAAACTGAGGCACAAATAATTTAAGTGACTTGCCCAGGATCATAAAGCAAGCACCTGGCAGAGGTGGGATTAGAACCCACATCCACTGACACTCTGGACTGTGCTCTTTCCACTAGGCCATGTTGCTTCTCCACTGTCTGTGATGTCTTCTTCAAAATATGAAGGACAACTAGATATAAAAACCAGCAGGAGTCTCCATCACCTCCTCCTTCTTCCAATCAGCCACCTTCTTGTTCTCCTGGATTTGGTTTTGATGGACTAAGATTGCCTCTTCATAGCTGAGCTTCCCTCGAAGTTTCTGACACTTGTGATCAGCCAGCTCCTGCTCTAAATCCTTCTCCTGCATCTGCTTTTGCCACTCTAAGAATTCAAAGCCAGTGTAACAGAGAAGTAAGGGATAAGGAGGGTGAGACAAGCTTAAAATTAAAGAATAAAAAAATGAGCGGGCAAGATGGGCTCAGTGTTGTGCAGCCAGGCAAACCCAGGAGGAGCAGAAGATTCAGGGTATTGGGGCATCCACATCATGCAAGAAAGTGAGAAGACAGAAGAATCAAGTTGGAAGGAGGGTGAGGTGAGTGGCAGGGGAAGGGCAGGATGAGTAAAAAAAAAAAATATTAAAGGCAAATCTGGGTGACAGCTAGCAGCAGTAGCAAGGAGATTTTTGATGATTAAATGAAAACACAACCCAGAATCTCTGACAACCAAAATGTCAGCTAGAGCAACTAATAGAGGTTTTGTCCTTTTGATATCAGCTGCCAAGGGACATCAAGACTGCAGCTGTGAGATACTAACACTATAAAATTCAAACTTGCTTGATTTCAAGGGTCTAAAAAGGAATGGCATGTCTGTTTCCTCCAGGAAAATAATCAAGCCAGGATATTGTCCTTTTCTTACCTCCCAGAAAGGTTGTGAGGACAAGAATGATATAGGTAATATGACAAGGAATTGATTGAAAGCACTTTGAAAAATTAAAGTGAGTTATAAATTCAACTTTTCAAGTTATTTCTGTCTGAAAGTGCTTAGTATACAGTTAAGCACTTAATACAGTGCTCTACACACAGTAAGTACTTGATACATTGAAAATGTTTCTGGTTAGCAACTTTGCATGATTCAATCTATCCTCCTGTTTGAATAGTTACATTATTAAATAGTCTCAGTTTCCCCATCTACCTCCTGTTTAAATAGTTACATTATTAAATAGTCTCAGTTTCCCCATCTATATAATGGAAAAATCCTTTTAACTCCCTAAAATATGCTGAGGATTAGTGAAGGCTACTTGGAGATCCCCAAAATAAAGTGCCTATGATAAAACAAGGTAATATGGGATTATTATAGTCACACACTATTAGTATTTAAGGATTACTTATTTCCTTAGTACCTAGGATTTTAAAATTCTCTTCCTATCTGGCAGAGTTTGCATTTACAGGGAAAAAACATATATCACACGATCAGCCACTCCTCCCTCTCCTCCCTCCCTTCTTCCATAGCGTTAAAAATAAATACTTGGCAGAGAGGCTGAAAGCCTGCAGACATATTGGTGATGATTGCTCCAAGCCTCAACTGTTTCTCACTTTAGTTTGTATTATCACACATTCCATGACCTCTCTAACTGATCTTTCCAATAAGACTCCAAAACACCTACCACTGAACAGCATCTCCAGACATACTTCTTATTACCCTTGGTTTCTTCCAGACCACTGGATTAGGTGATCTAAGCTTCTCCCCAGAGGCTTCCACTTATCACTTTACACCTTTTCATTTTTCACCTTTTCATACCTTTTCTGCTTCCCCCACCTCTTTCTGAGAGGTTAAGCTTTTTGGTGGAAGATCCTGATATAAAGTGAACACAAGAATACTCCAAATCTGAGCAGACTTTTCCAATAGCAAACTGTTTATAAGGCAATAGAAAGGAAAGCTCTGGAATAACAAAAGAACCTTAACCAAGAAATATACATCCAAGTGCTTCAGGAATCATCTCTCATCTTGACACAACTTCTCTGCCTTGACAAGAATTATCTTTTGCTGGGAGTTCTTAGGAAAATATTATCTGAAACAAATTCCACCTTTACTTGGGTATGTGCTAGTCCCATCAATTGCAAAGTAAACTGCATTCTTCCATATGCATGTGTGTATATGCATATATGTGTGTATATATATGTACATATATATTCATTCAATCATATTTAATAATAATGTTGGTATTTGTTAAGCACTTACTATGTGCAAAGCACTGTTCTAAGTGCTGGGGTAGACACAGGGGAATCAGGTTGTCCCATGTGGGGCTCACAGTCTTAATCCCCATTTTACAGATGAGGTAACTGAGGCACAGAGAAGTTAAATGACGCCCACAGTCACACAGCTGACAAGTGGCAGAGCCAGGATTCGAATCCATGACCTCTGACTCCAAAGCCCATGCTCTTTCCACTAAGCCACGCTGCTTCTCAATATTGAGCACTTCTCTTTATTGAGCACTTACTGTGTGCAGAGCACAATACTAAGTGCTTGGAAAATACAATTCAGCAATAAAGAGAGAATCCCTGCCACACCAGGCTTAAAATCTAGAAAATAATAATAATCATAATAATAATAGCATTTGTTAGCACTATGTGCCAGGCACTGTACAAAGCAAATTGGGTTGGACAGAGTCCTTGTCCTACATGGAATTCACAGTTTCAATCCCCATTTTACAGATGAGGTAACTGAGATACAAAGAAGTGAAGTGATTTGCCCAAGATCACACAGAAGACATGGGGTGGAGTCGGGATTAAAACCCATGACCTTCAGACTCCCAGGCCCATGCTCTATCCATTATGCCATGCTGTGTGTGTGTGTGTGTGTGTGTGTGTGTGTTTATAAACACACACGTCCCCCCTGACAAATAAAATAATGACATCCAAAAGCCCCTTAATTTTTCCTGGACAATGCATAACAGTAGACAAAACATAGTCACCTGACAATTTCATATCGCTTTTTAGCTGTAGGTCCTCAGAATGTTTTGCAAAATGTTAATTTGTTCTCCTATTTAACATTAACAATTCAATGGGGCTAGGTAGCTGGAGACAGGTTGACAAACTGGGTATCTGCCTGGAGTCCTGAATTTCAAGACACCCCCACATTGCTGTTTTCTTTTGCTACAGGCTAAGGAGGAGCCTCCCTTTGTCACCACTGCCCAAAGTGTTTTCGGGACAAATAGTTCTAGAAACTCTGCTTACCAGACAGCATGTCTGTGACTGTGTGCCCCAGAACTACTTGGGAGAGAATCTCCTTCTAGTCCTTCTTTAACCTCAATTTCCACAGATACCCAGCTGCCATGATCCTCTTCTTTGCCCACAGTCCCAAGTCTCAGGATCTGCATTGACAGAGCCCAGAAAAAATAAGAGCCCAAGCCACATGACTGTCAAATCAGAATTAGAACACAAAAGTCCTATCTCCCAGGCCCCAGTTCAGATCATTAGTCTATATTGAAGCCCATTCATTCCCTCATGTTACTGAGAAGAGGTATGAACTCCATCTCTCACGACACAATCTTTGCAGTCTCTTTTTCTCCAGACTTTGCCCACTATTGTATCCCTTCCTATTCTAATAATTTTCCCAGATATCAGAATGATCTTCCATTTATTCCAAATAGTATTCTTATTAACCTTCCCTCCATTTAATAGCTTTTTAATCTTCAGTCTTTTTCTAAGCCTTTATTTCTGAATACGCTCCTGCTTTCTCTTCCCCCTGCCTTTCAGCTTTTTTCCATATATTTTTTTCTATAGTTCCTTCAATTCATACTGTCTTTTATGACCTTTCCTTCCCCCAAATTCAAGTGAACCATCATGGCCAAACATCTATCTGTTGGAGTCTATCTGGGAGCAAATTCTTCATCATCCATTTACAAATGCCCAACCTACTATGCACAAGGACCCCACGCATGGTCTTGTTATTCATACGTATTTTTCCTCTTACAAAAAAGTTTGCTATCCAGTTTCTAAAGGATAACATTTCCAACTCCATTTCCCTTGCTAGCTAAGGGTGCATTTCTCCCCAATTCCTGCCTTACTACAAATTCATATTAGACCAAAAATCTTATGGCATCACATGCAGCATAAAAGATATTTGATTTTAGTGTGTTTCTTTGACAGGTGGAAAATCTGGAATATTTCCAGAGAGTGATAGTTTTCTGAGAATCAGTCCTGTGGAGCTTAAATACTGAAATTCAGGCATGTTGGAAATGTGCAGAAGGATAGGGAAGATGAAAACAGGAAGAAGAGTAACCTGTGCATGAAGTTCTCTTTCTATTAACTTTGTATGAGATGCAATGTGCCCCAGTGGAAAGAGGACAGGTCCAGGAGTGAGGAGACCTGGGTTCTACTTCCAGTTCCACCACTTGCCTTCCAGGAGACAATGGGCAAGTCAGTTAATTTATCTGTGTCACAATTAACTCATCTATGAAAAGGGGATTAGATTGTAAATCCCATGTGGTATAGGAACCTTGCCCGAACTGACTGTAGTTACCCCACACTAAGTACAGTGCTTTATCAATTTTAATTCATACAGAAAAATAATCATTACAACCTGCTATTTGTAATATTCTGAGGCTATAGCATTGTCAGCTACCCCTCTGTGTCTTCTGACAGAAAAGTGTTCTAACTTTTGGATATTATTTGGACATTATGAATTATAACAGGCCTGAGCCTTCTTTAGTCTATATTAACCTTTCTGTTTATGCCTCTGACAATAAATTTTTTGGTTCATAACTCAGAAGGAAACTTCGCCTCTTTTCCAAATGAGCTTTGACATTTTGGCATCATTGTAATGTAATTGTAATAACTGTAATCACCAGAGTTATCCCAGAATGCAGCAGTGTGCAGACTACCCCAATCGGACAGAGGTAGACCATGGAAATCTGCACAATCTCAGCCACAGGCTGGTACCCAGAATCCCCTCGGAAGAAGGTCATTTCAGGAATTCTTAAGGGTTCTAATCCCCAGATGTGCTTTTCCCCATATCCTGTCTCGGGAATACCATCAAACAACTCACAAAGGTGTCACGGAATCAATTTACCTACCTAAAGATACTCTGTACTTTTGGTCCAGAACTAAGTAAATACCATAAAACACCTAAACTAGGATTCTCATGAGCTAAAGATAGTCCCCTGAGCCCACCCCAGATTATCAATGGACCACAGAGGATCTCCAGTGCCAACAAAATGCTGAGCATTGCATCAGGAAGTATGCAAGAGAGAAAAAAGGAATATGTTTGCCATTATACATAGCCCTGATGTGTCTGCATCTGGAATCCTGCATGCATTGAGGAAAGGTTCACCTTAGGAAGGACAAAATGAAGCTCCAAATGGTATCACCCCTATGCAAATGATGCCCAGATCTGTATTTCCAATCCTGATCTCTCTCCCTCTCTACAGTCTCACATTTCATCCTGCCTTCAAGACATTTCTACTTGGATGTCCTCCCATCACCTCAAACTTAATATGTCTAAAACAGAACTCTATCTTCCCACCCAAAGCCTAGCCTCCACCAACTTTCCCATCACTGTAGACGGCACCACTATCCTTCCTGTCTCACAAACCTGCAACTTTGGTGTTACCCTTGACTCCTCTCTCTCATTCAACGCACATATCCAATCCATCACTAAATCATGTCTGTTCCACCTTCACATCATCACTAAAATCCATCATTCATTCATTCAATCATTTCTATTGAGGACTTACTGTGTGCAGAGCATTGTACTAAGTGCTTGGGAAAGTACAGTTCAGCAATAGAGAGAGACAATCCCTGCCCAGAACAGGCTTACAGTCTAGAAAGGGGGAGGCAGACATCAAAACAAGTAAACTGTCCTTTCCTCTCCATACTGCTAACCACATTAAATTCAATCAGTTATCCTATCCTGCCTTGATTACTATATCATTCTCCTTGCTGAGCTCCCTGTCTCCTGTCTCTTCCAACTCCATTCCATACTTCACACTGCTTCCTGGATCATGTTTCTACAAACACATTCAGGCCATGTTTCCTCACTCTTCAAGAAAAGCCAGTGGTTGTCCATTCACCTCCACATCAACAAAAACTCCTCACCATTGATTTTAAAGCACTAAATCAAATCATTCCCTATCTCACACCTCACTACTCTCCTACTTACAACCCAGCCTGCACACTTCACTCCTCTAAATGCCAACTTTCTCACTGTACCTCAGTTGCATCTATCTCACCCATGTCCTTCCTCTGACATGCAGTGCCCTCCCTCCTCATATCTAACAGAATTCCTCTCCCCCCTTCAAAGAGTTATTGAAGGCACATCTCCTCCTCCAAGAGGCTTTCGCTGATTAAGCCTTCCTTTCCTCTTCTCCCACTCACTTCTGCATTGCTCTGCCTTGCTCCTTTTATTCATCGCCCCCCCCCAGCCCCACAGCACTTATGCACACATCTATAATTTATATTAATGTTTGTCTTCCCCTCTAGAGTCTAAGCTCATTGCAGGTAGGCAATGTGTCTGTTTATCATTATATTGTACTCTTCCTAGCACTTAGTACAGTGCTCTACATATAGTAAGTGCTCAATAAACACTATTGAATGAATACAGAGAACGGGATGGTGCAGCTTCTGTGAGCAGAGACTGAAAGGACTGCATAGGTCTCTGAAAACTAGACAAAAAAAGATTGGAAGGGGGCATGAGTAAAGTTAACAAAATCATGAAAAGTATGGGCAGAAGGAACACAGAAAGACACTTCACTAAATTGCACAGTACCAAAAGAAAGGAATTCCCATTGAAACCTGGAGGAGGGAAGTTCAAGGCAAAAGAAAATAAATTACACAACAGGTGGCAAACTCATGGAGTCCCTTCCCAGAATTTGTGTAAGAAGAAGAGTTTCAAGAAGAGTTTGTATGACTCCATAGACAGGAGACCCATAGAAGGCTATTAGAGAGGAAAGGTTAGAGAGGTTAAAATATTCAAGAGGGGTTTTTCAAGAGATTTATGGAGCAGAAGTCTAGGAAAACCAGTTTGAGGAAAAGTTATGGTTGGTAAATGGTGTATCAATCCATGAAATTGGATGTGAAAGAGGCACCATCATTCCTCTAACATTCTTTTGTGGATTGTTTGACAGAGAATGCATTTGTACCCTGGTTCTAATTAACCACAGTATGTAAAATCCATAGTTGCATCATGAACTGATGAATTAGTGGTATTTATTGAGCACATACTATGTGCAGTCCACTGTACTAAGCACTTGCGAGAGTACACTACAACAGAATTAGCAGACACCTTCCCTGCCCAAAATGAGTTTACAGGCTAGAGGGAGAGACAAACATTAATATAAGTAATTTATAACATATAATAATAATAATAATAATTGTGGTGTTTATTAAGTGATTACCTAGTGCCAAACACTGTAATAAGTGCTGGGATGAATATAAGCAAATCAGGTTGGACACAGTCCCTGTCCCACATGGGGTTCACAGTCTCAATCTCCATTTTACAGATGAGAAGTAAAGTGGTTTGCCAAGGTCACACAGCAGACATGTGGTGGAGCTAGGATGTAAAAATATGTACCTATGTGCCGTGGCTTTGTGGGGTGATCAACAGTCACAGATCCAAGTGCATAGATGATGCAGAAGGGAGAGCGAGCTGGGGAAAAGAGGGTTTAACTGGGGAAGGTCTCTTGGAAGAGATGTGACCTTAATAATGCTTTGAAGATGTAGAAAGTGGTAGTCTGAACCAGGCTAGGGGGAGGATAATAATAATCACATTAATAATAGTATTTCTTAGCACTTACTATGTGCCAGGCACTGTACTAAGCACCAGGGTGGATACAAGTAAATCAGGTTGGACACAGTCCCTGCCCCACAAGGGGCTCACAGTCTTAATCCCCATTTTACAGATGTGGTAACTGAGGCACGGAGAAGTTAAGTGACTTGCCCAAAGTCATACAGCAGACAAGTGGTGGAGCCAGGATTAGAACCCAGATCCTTCCAACTCCCCAACTTGTGCTCTATCCACTAGGCAATGTGACTTTTCTTCTTCACAGAGAAAGCGTAGGAAATGAGCCAAGATAGATGACATCGGACCACAGTGAGTAAGCTGGCATTGGAGTAGTGAAGTGTGCAGGTTGGGCTGTAGTAGTAGATCGGTGAGGTAAGAGGGGGCAAGTTGATTGAGTGCATTAAAGCTGATGGTAAGGAGTTGATGCAGAGGTGGATGTGCAGCCACTGGAGTGTCAATGAGGAGTGGGGAAACATGGACTGAATACTTTTGATAAGTGATCCAGCAAGAGTGAAATATGGACTGGAATGGGGAGAGAAAGGAGGCCTCGAGGTCAGCAAGGAAGCAGATAAAGTAGTCAAGGTATGATAGGATAAGTGCTTGGATCAGTATGGTAGCAGTTTGGATTGCCAGGAAAGGGAGAACCAACAGGATTTGGTGACACTGAATATGTGGGTGGAATGAGAGAGATGATTACATAGCTCAGGAACCCTAGGTCCTGCCTGATGTTACATCCAATTGCTGGAGGCCAGTGAATTCTCTTCTTGCTCTTTCCACCCCTCACCCACCTCCATCCTGTTTCTTTCCCATCAGTGGCTGGAAGATCTGACCTTCTATCCTCCTTAAGTGTACCTGTGCAGAGGTACCAGAGACAGATGATCTCTGTTTCCTAGGAAATAAATGGAGGGATTACTAGAAGGCAAATCCTGGGTCAAACTAAGATGGTAAAGAGCCCTGCCCTTGCTCATCTTGCTCCAATTCTGTTATGTTCTAAAATTGGAGAAACTCCCCCGCTCCACCAGTTCACCTGTATTATCAGCTCCCAGCCCCTCTAACCATTCTAGTCACAACTCCTATCCATGGCTACCACCTCCCCCTCCTGGCTACAAGCTGATCCAAGCACTGCCAGATTGAGCATGACTCCCCCCAGCCTCATGCCAGTCACAATGCAGTACCCTCTCATTGTAATCACACCTGAAACAGCACCCGCGCTGGTTCCTACATATAACTCCACTTCCTGCGTATAGCTCCACTTTTTCTTCCCAACTTGAGACATGGAAATGGACACAGGGGCAGACCAGGGTCAGGAGATGGGCCAGACAATAGATTTATTGAGCGCTGTTTGCAGAGCACTGTACTAAGCACTTGGGAGAGTACAATATAATATTAAACAGACTTATTCACTGTCCACAATGAGCTTACAGTCTAAAACGGATGAGGCTGGAATGATAAAGTTAAAGAAATACTGGGGTGTGCAGAGACAGAAGGGGTAGCCAAGTACTAGATAGAGGAAAGACCCTAGGCAGTAAAAAGTAAGAGATTTAGAGTGATTTTTACTTAACTGTAGGACCCAGTCAATTAATGGTTATTATCCAACCTCGACTTCACTGCCACTGTCCTACCCTGATTCCTCTCCTATTTCTCTGGCTGCTGATTCTCAGTATCTTTTGTGGGCTCCTCCTCTATCTCCCCCTCCTTACCTATGGGAATCTCTTAAGATTCTGGATCCCCCTCTGTTCTCTATATATATGCACTCCCTTGGAGAACTCATTTGGTCCCATGGCTTCAACTATCACTTCTATGTGGATGATTCCCAAATCTGCATCTTCAGCCCTGATCTCACCCTTTCTCTGCAGTTTCACAGATCTTCCTGTCTTTAAAACATCTCCACTTGGATTTCCCTTCATCACCTCCTCCTGATTTTCCATCACTGTAGACAGCACCACCATCCTTCCTGTCTCACAACCCCACAAACTTTACGTTATCTTGGACTTATCTCTCTCATTCAACCCACATATCCAATCTATCACTAAATCCTGTTGGTTCCATCTTCACAACATTGCTAAAATTTGCCCTTTCCTCTCCATCCAAACTGCTACCATATTAATCTAAGCACTTATCCCACCCCACCTTATTAAAGTACTAGTCCCCTTGCTGAACTCCTTGCCTCTCTCCATCCAGTTCATACTTCATTCTGTTGCCCAGATTATTTTTCTACAAAACCATTCAGTCCATAATTTCCCACTCCTCACAAACCTCCTGTGGTTGCCCATCCACCTCCTAATCAAACAGAAACTCCTTACCATTGGTTTTAATGCACTCAATCCCCTTTCCCCATCCTACCTCAGCTTGCTGCTCTCCTATTACAACCCAGCCTGTTCACTTTGCTCCTATGGTACCAACCTACTCTGTACCTCAATCCCTCTTATCTTACTGCCGAACTCACGCTCACATCCTGCCTATGGCCTCAAAAGTCTTCCCTCCTCAAATCTGACAGACAACTACTCTTCCCACCTTCAAAGCCTTATTGAAGGCACACCTCCTTCAAGAGGCTCTCTCTGACTAAAGCCCTCATTTCCTCTTCTCCCACTTCCTCCTGCATTGCCCTGATTTTCTTCCTTTATTCACGGCCTGCCTCAGCCCTACAAGCACTTATGTACATATCAGTAATGTATTTATATTAATATCTGTCTCCCCCTCTAGTCTGTAAGCTCACTGTTGGCAGGGAATGAGTACCAATTCTGTTACATTGTTACAGTGTAGTCTCCCACTAGTAAGGTACAGTGGTCTGCACACTAAGTTCTTAATAAGTTCAGTTGATTGATTGATAATAATATTTACTGAGCACTTAGTATGTGCAAGAGTACTGTAATAAATGCTTGGGAAACTACAATAGAGTTGGTAGGCATAATCCACGTCCACAAGGAATTTACAGTCTACAGTCTTTGGTCATCACTTTGGGCCAGGTTCTGGAGAGGAATCTACCAAATTTATGCAAGTCTATGGCAAAACAAATAGTCCATGATAAAGCCATTATATTCCCATCAAAAATGTGGATTTATCATAAATACTTTCTGTGGAGTTTGCCTCTATACCCAGTTCTCTTAAAACACAAGGATTGCATTATCACAAAAGCCTCTATGTTTAGGGAACAATAGCTGAGGTATTCACGGTACCCAATGCCATACAAATGTATACAAATGTCCAACAGACTTGTGTTGCCAGGTGAGATTCCTTAATTCCCTAACAACACAGTAGTCAAAACAAGTAGTGAAAACATTTACTAGCAGTATTGGGTGTCCTGGTGTCCAGGGATGAAAACTGTGGGAATCTCAGAACAGACATGTGCCCTTAAACATAAGAGGTTTTGACCAGAAATGCCACCCCAGTCTACAACTAACCAAGTCTATGCCAATTTCAGGGTTCACCTGGGGGCTGGGACCACATTGTTTGGACCCACCTCAAAACCATCTTCCTCCATCTTTTCTCAGAACTTATCTCTAAGGTAGCCTGATCATTTAATCAGAGCACACAGATGGTCAGATATGAAAATGGAAATTTCTGGTAGTTCTGAGGCCTAGTCCAGAATGCACTGGAAAAAAAATCACAGCACTCTACACACATTTTCTGAAAACACACATACAGAAAATTCCTACAAAATAGCTTAGCATCTGAATTCAAATTAAATGGCAACTGAAACAAGTGGGGAGATACTTCAGCTCTACCACTCTGTTATACTGTACTCTCCCAAGAGAGTGATTCTCTGAATCAACCAATGAATCATATTTATTGAGCACTTACTATGTACAGAGCACTGCACAGAGCACTTGGGAGAATTGTGGTAAGAATTCCCAAAGAACCACTCAGTTGGAAGGCATAACTCCGGAGCCTGGTGTGGGTGGAAAGCCTAGCAAAGACTTTGCTATGTGACAGCCTGCAAATGAGCATAGGAATAAGTTGGAGGTAACAGCAGCCCTATTTCCTATCAAATTACCCACAGACTGAACTCACTGACTCTAATGCCATTTATAGATCAAAAGGTCTGCTAGGCTAAAAACTTTCACTCTTCACACTGTCTGCTCTAGAATTAGGAATACAAAATCCAGGCTGCTTGTTCCAGGAGGGGGCTCTGGGATGGAAGAATGGGTAGTTAGTAATTCTACTTCAGTTGGTGTTATCTCTGCTTCCAGCTCACTGACAGCCATCTTTCATCACCACTGAAATTCAATTTAAAGGCAGGAAATGTGTCATGAAAAGAAATTCCTGACTTTTCTTCCCATTTCAGATGAAACACCATGCCCTACCAGCATGCTCTGTCTTTAGGTTATTTCACTCCCAAAATTGGAGAAGAATGCTAGCAGAGTGCCTTTCAAAAAGAAAAAAAGAATAGCATACTCGAAGGATGTGAAAAATACCCAGCCAAAGTTGGTGTATACAGTATTTGAAATTCATATTCATCTCACTTCCTTGCAAGTACTTTGAAAATGAGTCTAGCTCCAGACTTAGAAAACTCAGAATTCACAGTCAAAATAAGAGAAAATGTCTTGGAGATGCACTGACTCAGAAACACATACAAATTCTGTGAGTAGAGATGTCAATTCTGAAGTAGCAACAGGTTGAAGGCACATTCACTGTATAAAAACGAGGAAATTCCCTTTCAATAAAAGTGAGTATCTTTATCAGAGCTGACAGGGATTATTAAAATCTGAAAGTAGCAGTATTATATATTGATGGCACCTTTAGAAATTGCTATTATGACTACAAGCTGTTTTTAGGGGAGTATTTTTTTTCCTGTGTGAGGCAGTCAAATCCAATATCATATAAGTTTTTATTTGTTCAAAGTGATAGATTAGCCTCCTAAAGTATGGTTTAATTCAATAGTCTATTCCCAATTTAACTGAACCTGCAGGATCATTTAATGATAGGATTCACATGCAACTTTATCAACAACAAACCACAGTCATGATTAAAAAAAAAGAGAGAGAGAAACCTCAGAACTTTGAATTGCAGGATGTTCAGGTTTCTAACAGGATTAAAATATGAACATATCCCTCGCTATGCAATGAAGGTCTTGTTTTGTGTTACGGTCTGCTGGAGGACTAGTTTTAGGAAAAGGTACAGAAACAGAAGACTAGAGAGGCTTTAAGAGAATTGATTTTAGTTGTTGTGGCATTTTAGAGCTGCCTCAGGCCTTTGAGAGAGTTTGTTCCTATTAACAGGTTATTTAGGTTGTACTTCAGGCACTTTGCAAATGCACAGCCCTCAGTGAATCCCTCATCTTCCTCCGCCTTCTCCTAAAAATACTACTGAATGAATTAATGAATGAGCTGAGGCACGCAGAAGTTAAGTGACTTGCCCGAGGTCACACGGTAGACATGGCAGAGCTGGGATTAGAACCCACATCCTCCGACTTCCAGGCCCATGCTCTTTTGATAAAAGGGCCAGGCAAGGGTTGGCCAGGTCACACTGGTAAGGGACATTTGAATTCCAAATCGAAGCTACCAACATAGGGTCAGTCTAGAGAATTAAATGACTTAATAGGAAAATGGACGGGGACAAAAGACAAGTTGCATTTTGGTTACTCTGGCCACTAGGCAAATAGTTCTTGATCCCTAAAATAAAAGTTAAAGAGCTAAGGTTTCTTGAGAGAAATAAAATCTAAGATAGAGTCTATTATGACATAAAATAATTTAGAAATGTACAAGATCTTATTAATGGATTGCCGCCATTTTTTGTATTGAGTTGAATTGTCCATAAAATGGTAAAGATAGGGCTAATGCAACAGTCTCCACCAACATCAGTTCCATTAGATCAAAACTGTCCAAATTAATTGACTAACTGTGTTAAACACATAAAGCCATCAGAAGTAATTTAATGCTTATCAGATATGCTTACTCTCTAATAAATTCTCACCTACCCCTTAATTTTTCTTCTTATAAGGAAAATGGATTCAAAAAATGAATATACAATCAAGAGGCCTCCAATTTATTTCCATGAAAGAATTACAAGGATATTGAGACTGAAAAAGAGGATTGGCATTTAGTAGGCATTTAACTGCTTCGTTGATTTTAGAATGTTCTGTAGCATGCGGTGCATAGCTTAGGTTTGTCACCCTTTCCTCAGCTTGGGCAAATTTACCACAGTTAAACAGAATTCTATATTTTAGTTACAAAGGCACTTCCACCACCAGTTAACATGCATTTTGTGTGCTCAAATTTACAGTGAAAATCACCAAATACTCAGAGAACAAAAGAACAAGCTTACCCATCCAGAAGAGCTAAGACCAAGGAGAGATCATCAAAGAGCTAAATGTCTGCTCAGCGAGCAGTGAAAATCTTTTTGAGTAAGACTATCTGAATGAATATCAACATTTTTCCAACATCCTTGCCTGATTTCCCAGCTGTTTGTGAAAATAGTCCTAAATTCTCTGTTTTCCCTGAGTCTTCATCTCCCATGCACCTATCAAAGAAGGTCATTAAGAGTAGATCATTAAGATCCTCTGGTCACTTGATCCCCATTTCTCAGAATTAAGAGTAATCAAAGCCCAGGGAATAGGGCAGAGAATAGAGTTTACAGTCTACTAGGGGAGATAGACATTAAAATAAATTAAGCATCCGAGATTAAAGCTCTTTATTTTAAAAAAAGCGATATCTTAGTGCTCACTATGTGCCAGGCGCTGTTCCAAACATGTGGGTAGAGAGACAATCAGGTTGGCACAGTCCATGTCCCACATAGGGCTCAGAGTCTTAATCCCCTTTCTGCAGATAAGGGAGCTGAAGCACAGAGATGCAAAGTGACTTGCCTAAAGTCACACAGCAGAAAAGTGGCAGAGCCAGAATAAGAATCCAATGTTGGTATTTGTTAAGCGCTTACTATGTGCAGAGCACTGTTCTAAGCACTGGGGTAGACGCAGGGGAATCAGGTTGTCCCACGTGGGGCTCACAGTCTTAATCCCCATTTTACAGATGAGGTAACTGAAGCACAGAGAAGTTAAGTGACTTGCCCACAGTCACACAGCTGACAAGTGGCAGAGACGGGATTCGAACCCATGACCTATGACTCCAAAGCCCGTTCTCTTTCCACTGAGCCACGATTTGTTGAGCGCTTACTAAGTGCAAAGCACTGTTCTAAGTGCTGGAGAGGATACAGGTGATCAGGTTGGATACAGGTGATCAGGTCCTTCTGACTCCCAGGCCAGTGCTCTAACCAATAGGCAATGCTGCTTCTCCTTGTGGGTAGGGAACCTGTTTTCCAACTCTCTTATATTGTATTTTTCTATGCCCCGAATACAGTGCTCTGCCCCCAGCAAACGCTCAATAAATATCATTGATTAAGGATATATTCTTAGGGGCTGTGGGGCTGGGGTGAATGCCAAAATGATTAAAGGCTAAGATTGAAGCTCTAGGGAGGGGAAAAAAGGGGAAGGGTGGGGATGAGAATTTAGGGAATTGTTCTTGGAGGAGATATGATTTTAGTAGGGTTTCAAAGATGGGGAGAAGGCTTGGTCTGTCAGATAAGTAGTGGGAAGGAGTTTCAGGCAGGAGGGAGAGAGGGAGTAAAAGGTGACAGACAGCAAGGGACAGTGAGTAGGTTGGCATCAGAGGAGTGAAGTACGCAGGCTGGGTTATAGGGGAAGAGAAGTGAGGATAAATACCTGGGAGAGCTGATGGAGTGCTTTGAATCTGATAGTACAGCTTCTCTTCTTGAGCCAGAGACTAACGGGCAACTATTGGAGGCATCTGAGGAGTAGGGAGACGAACACAGAATATTTTGTTAGAAAAAGGATCCAGGCAGCAGAGTGAAGTATGGACTAGATAGGGGACAGGTCAAGTGAGGGAGGCTGATGTGTCTATGGGGATAAAAGATAATACAGTAATGGAAGAAACAGTTGTGCTTATGTGTGGTCCTCAAGACTGCAAGCTCATAGTGGGCAGGGAAAGTGTCTGCTTCTTGTTGCATTGCACTCTCCCAAGTGTCTAGTACAGTATTGTGCACACAGTAAGTGTTCAATAAATACAATTGAAATAATGATGGAAGGGGAAGGAGAAAGGGCACCTCTGTTCCCATGTTTGAAAAATATTCCAGATCTCATTTTAAGCCTGTTCCACAGTCTTGTCAGAATGACTTCAAACAGCTTTATAATTATAAACAAATTTAGTGGAACTTAAAATTGTTTACCTAATTTTTACTTCAAAAAAAGATGGAGGCTGGCTTCTTTAAAAGACAAAGTCATTATGGCATTCATTATGACTTTCCAGAGTTCTCTGAAAGTTAATTCTCTCTCCCCTACTGCAAACTCATTTTCCCTTTCAGGATAAATTATTTACTTTTAAAAATTAATTTCCAGTAATCTTTTGACAGAAAAGAACTCACAGATACCTAGTGTAGAAAGTCAGGTTCTAAAGCATCTAACAGTAGAAGTCTTTAGATTTCACTACAAGCAGACAATTTTATCTAAAGCACCATAGCACAATCATTAGAGATGGGCAATATTTAAATATGAGTAATGAGCAGCCATTAAACAATCTTATTTATTGAGTACTTACTGTGTACACAGCATGGCTTAGTGGAAAGACCCCGGGCTTTGGAGTCAGAGGTCATGGGTTCGAATCACAGCTCTGCCACTTGGCAGCTGTGTGACTTTGGGCAAGTCACTTCACTTCTCAGTGCCTCAGTTACCTCGTCTGTAAAATGGGGTTTAACTGTGAGCCTCATGTGGGACAACCTGATTACCTTGTATCTATCCCAGTGCTTAGAACAGTGCTCTGCACATAGTAAGTGCTTAAATACCAACATTATTATTATTATTACTAAACACTGGGGAGAGTACAATATAAGAGAGTTGGTAGTCAGGTTTCCTGCCCACAGTGAACTCCAAACAGAAGAGTATTTGGCTAATTTAGTATTTATCTTGTTTCCAAATTTCCAGTTTTCAAGTTCATAGGTCTTTAGGACTCAAGAAATAGAGGCCTTGAAAGATGACAAGAAAGCCCCTACAAAAATACACCGTCCCTGTCCAGTCGAAGCACACAGTATTAGAAGTGAAATGAGAACACCTTTTCTAGTGATATTCCTAGTTCCATTTATGCTTCCAAAAACCTCTATCAGTCTAGATCAGGTTAAGCTCGCCTCTTTCAATTTGTTCATCCCCAGGTAAGGATGACAGTTGATACTTTATTTTCAATAGATCAATTCTATTGAGTGCTTAATGTGGATACAGCACTGTACTTGGTGCTTGAGTACAAAATAACAGAGTTGATAATAACAATAATAATAATGATGGCATTTGTTAAGGGCTTACTAGGTGCCAGGCACTGTGCTAAGTGCTGGGGTAGATCCAAGCTAATCAGGTTGGACACAGTCCACATGCCACATAGGGCTCAGAGTCTTAATCCCCATTTTACAGATGAGGTAACTGAGGCACAGAGAAGTTAAGTGACACGCCCAAGGACACAGAGCAGACAGGTGGTACAGCTGGGATTAGAACCCATGTCCTTTAGACACCTAGGACAGTGCTCTATCCACTAGAGCACACTGCATCTCACTGATGCTCCAGGGAACATGGGTTTACAGTCTAGAAGGGGAGACAGACATTAATGTAAATAAATTATGGATACATGCAATCTAGAAAGGGAGACAGACATTAATACAACTTTCTGGGCATGTAAATAAGTGCTGTGGAGCTGAGGGAGGGGTGACTAAAGAGTACAAATTCAAGTATAGCATCTCTCCTCACCTTGCCGCCCTGTCCTCTCTTCCCACTCTCGACGAGCTGGTCTCCGCTCTCAACTCCACCCTCTCTACTCATCTCGACTCTCTCGCCGCCCTTTCCCTCCGCCGCTCTCGCTCCACTAACCCACAGCCCTGGATCACCTCCTCCGTCCGCCTCCTACGCTCCTATGCTCGAGCTGCTGAGCGCTGCTGGCGAAAGTCCAAGCACCAAGCCGACCTCACACACTTCAAATTTATCCTTTCCTGCCTTAACTCTGCCCTCTCCTCGGCCAGGCAAAGCTTCTTCTCCTCCCTCATCGACACCCATGCCCGTCACCCCCGCCGATTGTTCCGGACCTTTAACTCTCTCCTTAGGCCCCCTGTTCCTCCCCCTCCCCCATCTCTCACCCCCAATGATCTGGCCACCTATTTCCTCACGAAAATCAACACGATCAGGTCTGAGCTCCCCAAAGTCACCCCTCTGCCTCTCCCCTCCCCCCCACCGACCCCCTCCCCTACTTTCCCATCCTTCCCTGCAGTATCCTCAGAGGAGATCTCCTCCCTCCTCGCAAGTGCCACCCCCTCCACCTGCGCCTCGGACCCCATTCCCTCTCACCTTCTTAAAACCATTGCCCCTGCCCTCCTCCCTTCCTTAACTTCTATTTTTAACCACTCAATCTCCAAGGGCTCCTTCCCCTCTGCCTTCAAACATGCCCACGTCTCCCCCATCCTAAAAAAACCCGCTCTTGACCCCACTTCCCCCTCCAGTTATCGTCCTATCTCCCTACTACCCTTCCTTTCCAAAATCCTAGAACGAGTCATCTACAATCGATGCCTAGAATTCCTTAACTCCCATTCTCTCCTAGACCCCCTCCAATCTGGCTTCCTCCCCTCCACTCTACCGAGACTGCTCTCTCTAAGGTCACCCATGACCTCCTTCTTGCCAAATCCAATGGCTCCTACTCCATTCTGATCCTCCTTGACCTCTCTGCTGCCTTTGACACTGTCGACCATCCCCTCCTCCTCCATACCTTATCTCACCTTGGCTTCACGGACTCTGTCCTCTCCTGGTTCTCCTCTTACCTCTCTGGCCGATCATTCTCGGTCTCCTACGCTGGAGCCTCCTCCCCCTCCCATCCTTTAACTGTTGGAGTTCCTCAAGAGTCAGTTCTTGGCCCTCTTCTGTTCTCCATTTACACTTACTCCCTCGGTGAACTCATCCGCTCTCACGGCTTTGACTACCATCTCTACGCAGATGACACGCAGATCTACATCTCCGCCCCTGTCCTCTCCCCCTCCCTTCAGGCTCGCATCTCCTCCTGCCTCCGGGACGTCTCCACCTGGATGTCGGCCCGCCACCTAAAACTCAACATGAGCAAGACTGAGCTCCTCATCTTCCCTCCCAAACCCGGTCCTCTCCCAGACTTCTCTATCACCGTGGATGGCACGACCATCCTTCCCGTCTCTCAGGCCCGCAATCTCGGTGTCATCCTTGACTCGTCCCTCTCGTTCACCCCACACATCCTATCCGTTACCAAGACCTGCCAGTTTCACCTCTACAATATCGCCAAGATCCGCCCTTTCCTCTCCACCCAAACGGCTACCTTACTATTACGGGCTCTCGTTATATCCCGGCTAGACTACTGTGTCAGCCTTCTCTCTGACCTCCCTTCCTCCTCTCTCGCCCCGCTCCGGTCTATTCTTCACTCCGCTGCCCGGCTCATCTTCCTGCAGAAACGATCTGGGCATGTCACTCCCCTTCTTAAACAACTCCAGTGGTTGCCTATCGACCTCCGCTCCAAACAAAAACTCCTCACTCTAGGCTTCAAGGCTCTCCATCACCTTGCCCCTTCCTACCTCTCCTCCCTTCTCTCTTTCTACCGCCCACCCCGCACGCTCCGCTCCTCTGCCGCCCACCTCCTCACCGTCCCTTGGTCTCGCCTATCCCGCCGTCGACCCCTGGGTCACGTCCTCCCGCGGTCCTGGAACGCCCTCCCTCCTCACCTCCGCCAAACTGATTCTCTTTCCCTCTTCAAAACCCTACTTAAAAATCACCTCCTCCAAGAGGCGTTCCCAGACTGAGCTCCTCTTCCCCCTCTACTCCCTCTGCCATCCCCCCTTTACCTCTCCGCAGCTAAAGCCTCATTTTCCCCTTTTCCCTCTGCTCCTCCACCTCTCCCTTCCCATCCCCACAGCACTGTACTCGTCCGCTCAGCTGTATATATTTTCGTTACCCTATTTATTTTGTTAATGAATTGTACATCGCCTTGATTCTATTTAGTTGCCATTGTTTTTACGAGATGTTCTTCCCCTTGACGCTGTTTATTGCCATTGTTCTTGTCTGTCCGTCTCCCCCGATTAGACTGTAAGCCCGTCAAACGGCAGGAACTGTCTCTATCTGTTGCCGACTTGTTCATCCCAAGCGCTTAGTACAGTGCTCTGCACATAGTAAGAGCTCAATAAATACTATTGAATGAATGAATGAAAGTATAAGCGTGAACCAGAAGGGAGAAGAAGTAGAGGAAATGAGGTCCTAGCTTGGGAAGGCCTCTGGGAGATGTGTGTTTCATATTCAATTTTTTCATATTGAAGTCATTTCTCAATATTTACTAAATGAATGCTCCTGGGTGATGTGGACAAGTCACAATCTCTCTGGGCCTCAGTTTCCTCGCCAGTGAAGTGAGGATAAAGTGCCTATTCTTCACTCCGCTGCCCGGCTCATCTTCCTGCAGAAACGATCTGGGCATGTCACTCCATTTTGTTAATGAATTGTACATCGCCTTGATTCTATTTAGTTGCCATTGTTTTTACGAGATGTTCTTCCCCTTGACGCTGTTTATTGCCATTGTTCTTGTCTGTCCGTCTCCCCCGATTAGACTGTAAGCCCGTCAAACGGCAGGGACTGTCTCTATCTGTTGCCGACTTGTTCATCCCAAGCGCTTAGTACAGTGCTCTGCACATAGTAAGCGCTCAATAAATACTATTGAATGAATGAATGAATGAATACTCTACTGCTTAGATTGAAAACAACTTGTGGGATAGAAAATGTGCCTGATTTGATCATTTTGCATCAACCCATCTTTAGTGCAGTGCTTGGGACATAGTAAGCACTAAGTACCACAGTAATTATTATTATGGCCCTCAAGACTGAAAGCTCCTTGGGGCAGGGAACATATCTACCAATTCTCTTGAGGTGTACTCTTCCAAGCATTTATACAGTGCTCTGCAGACAGTAAGCACTCAAATACCACTGATTATTTTTCCTATCATTGTAGATGATGAATATAGGTCTCAGAAAGATCATGAGTGAGACTAGAACAAGAAGGTAGAGGAAAATCTGCCTCCATTCTCCCTTTCTCTGAAAAGCTTTCTTTACACAGCCAAGAGTAGCCATTCGTTTCAAAGCAAATAGCAAAGAGAAACTGTCCAATGATTGAGGCTAACTATTTCTGGAAAGGCAGGGACAAGAGCCTCTTGATAGCAGTGAAACCAAGAAATCCTTGCCCAGTCTGAATCTCTCCTCCAAGAATCCTGAGATTAAAAAAAAAAAACACACATTATTCAAATGAAATCAGCTCAACTGTAGTCAGCATAGTTGGGCAACCCAGGACCTAAGCAATTAGAATCAAAGTGAAATCCTTGAAAATATGTGTCTACCAACTACCAATTCTCTTATATTGTGCTCTATCGAGCACTTAGTATAGTGCTCTGAACACAGTAAGCACTCAAATACATTTGATAGCCCCATAAGTTGAAACTAGCCAAACTAAAACATCATCACAGTCAAATGGTCAGGCAGAAAAGTCTCACTTTACCTTTTCCTATTTTTAATTTCAGCAATGCAAGACAATTAGAGGATCAGATTTTTCTTGATTTTTCATAAGTTGTCAAATAATGGTCAAAACCTTTCACGGATTTTATGGATGGAATAACAGGCTTGCATATGATGGGCTCTTAGGCATTCTCACTGAAAGAAATCCACTTCATTTAGCATAAGGAATGATCTCCATTGCAATCAAAAGTCTTTGCCAAAGAGCACTCACCCTGTGGGTTCCTCAGAGCCACTTCTCCACATCCAGCACAACACAGCCTTGCCCAAATATGCCCAGCTTAAAAGAAGTCAGGCAGGACTCACTCTGCCCCTTCACTGAATAAATCACACCTCTCCTTCCTATTACAACTTCAGGAGGCAGTGTGACCTGATGAACATGGCACAGAGCCAGGGGACCAGGGCTCTAGATGCAGCTCTGCTGTTGGCCTGCTGTATGACCTTGAGCAAATCATTTAACCTCTCTGGGCCTCAGTTTCCTCAACTGTAAAATGGGGGGGGGGCGGATATTGTAACATGTAGGACATGGACTGTGTCTGATAAACTATCTACTCCACCATTAAATACATGGCAATTATTACTATCTGGGAACATTTTCACAGGAATTTGTGGGATATCTGAGCAAATCTGCTGCAAAACAGAAGGAGGTGGTAGGCACAGATGGAGGGTGGCATTGAGAAAAGGACAGCCCAGTGAAAATTCTTCACCTGGTAAAGATTTGGGGCTAATGGTTTTTGGCAAAGGCAACACATGGGGCCTTCCCCCAACTAGAACTCTGTTGTAGTCCAAACAATGGTTAACAGGAAAATAGGGACCTTCAAACCAGACACTACCTCTTTGGAAAACCTTGGAATCCACCTTGGGAGCATGTAGTCCTTGTAAGCATTGTCATTAGGGTACCAGGATGAGATCATAAATGTGATTCTGGTAACCTTGAATCAATCATATGTATTGAGTTCCCACTGTGTGCAGAGCACTGTATGAAGTGCTTGGGAGAGTACGATATAATAATAAAACAGAGTTGGTTGACAAGTTCCCTGCCCACAGCAATCTTGAGCAGCTTCCCTTAGTTTTCCCCAAAAGTAAACTGATGAACACAGTTGTACAGTTTGCAAAAGTATCTTTCCCAAATGAAATATGTTTTTTACAGAGGGCTTTGCCCCAAGTCCTTTCACATGCACTCAATTCATACTGAATATATTGCAGAGAAATGTGAGTGAGCAATCTCTGCTGCCATCTTCTGATGTTAACATTTCATGCAATCACCAAGCGAGAAAAATGGGAAGAAAATATCCCCTTTCCCTTGTCCGGGAGAAGACACACCCAGAATGAGCTCTGAGCCAGTGCTTCCTCTCCCTCTGAGCACCAAGAGCATTAGTAATAGAACATCCTCTTCCCCCAGCACAATCAGTCCCTCTCAAAAGGCCAGTGCCAATTTTTTTTGTAACCACCGTCCTCTAGAGCTCTGCCCAGTCCAGTATTAAATTCCTCAAGAGGCTTCTTCATCCCAAGAAAGAGATTTATTCCATAGGGAAATAGGCCTCATTTATTAGAAATGTTTTAGTATTTTTTCACCAAATTTTTCCTATGCTCATTTCATTTCACCCTCGCTTTAGATTGCAGACGGTGAGCATCTCCCTCATTTAATGAATGGTTGGAAAAACTATTGGTATTTCTTTCTTGTAATCTCTGCTCATAATGCAGTGCTTCCATCCTATTAATCACTTTAGTGACTCCACTCTGAATTCCCTCCAAATTGCTAACATTTTTTCTGGTCCTGAGTTGCCTTCCAGAACAGAGCTCTGCCTTCCAGGTGCAGCCTCCCTTGGAGCTCTGCAGAGAGACAATTTGCTTCCAGTGGTGGGATGCAGCATTTCTCCACTAAGATGTCCAGATCTCTCTGGGTATTGTTTTGTTTCCTTTTCTCATTGCACCTTGGAAACTCCCCTGTTTCCTTCTTGATTCTTCTACTAACAATATAAATGAAGGGAATGGGGACAGGATACCCTTAATAATTTTGATTAGTCAGAGATCACCAGGACTGCTTTTGGTGCAGATTAGGTCTATTGGTAAAATAAGATACCAGCTGCTTCACCTCACACCACTCATGGGCCCTAGACTATCCCACAGATGTACTGTACCTGATGTTCTGTGAGGCCAACTTTAAACTAGGATTAAGACTTAGAAAGAAAAGGGAACCTTATCCTCAGGGCCTCTATATTATCACCTTAGATAGAGCAGAACTTTGTTCTTGTAGTCGTACCACCCCTGGCACCAAGATGAGCCCAGAAACGCTGGTTACCTGTCACCTTGTCTGCTCAAAAGGCAGGGAGGAAGCTGGTCAGTCAAACTTTACTTCAGCTCTTCTCCTGGTGAAACAACACCTCCTTCTCTTAACTGTGCCTCGTTCCCCCTCACTGTGGACAGAGCTTGTATCTACCAAGTCTATTGTTGTACTCTCTCAGGGCGCTCAGCACAGGCTCTACACACAGTAAGTGATTAACAGATACCACTGATTGAAGGGCAGTAGTATTGGACAAGAGGAGTACCCACTACAGCACCAGCTGAAGTGGGAGCCAGCCTGATCAGAGCAACAGCAATAAATATCTATCCATTCATTCCTTTGTATTTACTGAGTGCTGTGTGCAGAGCACTATCCCAAGTGCTTGGGAGAGTGCAAAACAACAATAAACAGACACATTCCCTGACCACAATGAACTTACAGTCTAGAGGGGGAGACAGACATTAATATAAATACATAAATTATTGAATGAAATTACAGATATGTACTTCAGTGCTGTGGGGCTGGGAGGGGCAATGAATAAAGGGAATAAGGACATCACAAAGGGGAGTGGGAGAAGAGGAAAGGAGGGCTTGGTCAGGGAAGGTCTCTTGGAGGAAAAGTACCTCAACCTCTGGTGTCTGTGACACGCCGGTGGGGTATCACAGAACCAGGGTGGCCCAAGCCACTACAGTAAAGCCTCCAACTGGAGAACACAGTTATAATTTCAATCATCAACCTACTGCCTCATCAAACCAGTGGAAATGCAATACAGCCATTAGGGCCTAAGGGGCAGATCATTTCTGTCTCAATCAAATTTACTCAGTGCTTACTGTTTGCAGACTGCACTAAGCATTCAGCAGAGAGCTAAATGAGACAGAGGTACAGTGATCAGGTTGGTTTTAGAGGAGCAAAGTGAATTTGTTGGTTGTAGTAGCAATTATATTTATTGAGCACTTACTGTGTGCACAGCACTGTCCTAAGAACTTGGAAAGTACAATTCAGCAACAAATACAGACAATCTCTACCCAACAATGGGCTCACACCCTGGGGTTCGGGGGACGAAGGGAGGGGGGAGTGTAGGACATTGATTTATACCCAGTAGAGTTATTTGTAATGTTTACTTATTTCAGAGAGGGTTGAAGCATTGCTTGAAGACCCCATTCCTGATGTCTCAAGGACTCCCAAAGGCCTAAGTATACAGCTGTCCCCAAAAGGCCCTGACAAGTTAATTTAAAGGGCATGGAAACCAGGAACTCAGGATTCACAGACAGCCATCCCAACCCAGCACAGATCTCATGTTGAGAGGGACCAAAGCACTGAGGGCACTAATCCTAAATCTCCACCATGAATCCATTAGTCCCGACAGCCCAGGAACCTGCCTCCACAACCCCTTAATAATACCACTTCAAATATCTACAGTGCTTTCATTTTTTCTAATTACTTTTCAAGTTTATTTCATTTTTGTCCTATCATTCCTATGAGGGAGAGGCAGATATTATTACTCACATCTGACCAGTGGAGAAATTGAGGTGCCTAGTGGTTAAGTGACTGGCCCAAGGTTACGCAGCAAAACCCAAACTAGAATCCAGGCCCCCAGGTCCTCTAATGCCAGATATATTTTCTTACCCTTTCCCTTAAAGTTGAAGAACTAGGGTGCTTTTTTCCCCCCGGGGAGCAGAATGTATTCAATGTGGATTCTGCATCTGATAATGGGGACAGATCCTCTGTAGTTGATAGCACCAGAAGGGAAGAAAAAGAACAAACCTGAAACTAGGAAAAGATATAAATAGTAAGATAGGGAAGGTCAGGGGGCTAAGAGAAGAGAAGCTTAAAGCGCTGACTTAACAACTACTTTGTGGACAGCAGGATGAAAGCCCTCAGCTCCTGTCTCCAGGGAACAACAACTGTTTTTATCCTGCTCTGTCTCGCAGCCACTCAGGCAATGTAAGTGACAAGATGTGGGACCTTTTCAATGGCTATGTGTTTTCTAAAGCTGTGAGTTACAGGCATCACCATAGCTGTGACTTGAGTTAGAGCAGATGGACACCACCAGGCCAGGATTCGAGATGGGGAAGTCCAGACTGCTGCTGAACTGTCTACTAGCTTGTCAGGGCTAAAATTTATTAAAAATAACCACAATAAAAATTGGGGTATTTGTTTATTACTTATGTTCCAAACACTATATTAAGCATTGGGGTAGATACAAGATGATCAGGTCAGACACAGTCCCAGTCCCACATGTGACTAAGTAGGAGGGAGGCCACATATGGGATCCCCATTTTACAGATGAAGAAACAGGCATTTTCCATTGTCCCTGGCTCATGATAATAATCATGCTATTTGTTAAGCGCTTACTATGTGTCAAGCCCTATTCTGAGGACTGGGGTAGATACAAGGTAATCAAGTTGTCCCACGGGGGGCTCACAGTCTTAATCCCCATTTTACAGATGAGGTAACTGAGGCACAGAGAAGTTAAGTGACTTGCCCAAAGTCACACAGTTTATAAGTGGCAGATCTGGGATTAGAACCCGCAACCTCTGACTCCCAAGCCCTTGCTCTTTCCACTAAGCCACACTGCTTCTCTTAGAAGCCCCAAAGCTTTGAAGTGATGAGTTAGTTCTACACCTGTCTATCCACACGAAACCACTGAAGTTCTCAACATCTCAGTTTACCCATCAAAAAATGGTACCTTGATACCTGCCTGGCCCAAGATGGCGTAGTTTGCAGCTCAAGTACTTTGAGCTCTTAAAACATGCTTTGCAGGGGCAAATCATAATTATTATTAAGTACATCATACAATCTGAGCCTATATTTGTTCTTGTTCAATTTAGAAACCCATTAACTCACTCCCGGATCATATTTTCACAACAGCAGCAAAGTAGTTTGTCTTCAGCCAACACTTTTTTGGATTTTATAATTGTGAGCCTCAATGAGTTTTGTTTTCTCCCCTTGGAGATTTATGAGTTCATTAGGGTGGAAACGTAGAGTTGTTCATGAATAGTGAGGTCCAGCATCCCCTCCTTAGCAATGGTTAACCTAAGACTTCTTACAAATGCACAAGCCAGGCTGCCAGCTCCTGTGATTGTTACACCCAACTGCACATGGTTGATTGAATGCTGCAATACCTCTCTATTAAGGCAGATCCAGGGGGCTGCTCCCCCGCTCCCCACTTCAGCTATTACCTAATGCATTGATGGATGGCACTTCAGGAATGTGAATATTCCCTTTAAATGAGAGTGGGCAGCAGGCAAAAATTCTTTTTTTATCTCAAGATGGAGTGCTGAATAATGATTCTTATTCCCCACTGACAAAAATTAGACTTTTGATGAACTGTGGAGGCACACATTAGCTCAGAATGGTGGATGACTGAAAAGCATGAATATTAATTTGCAATATTTTGAATAGGACATGTTTATGGCAATTGGATGATTACTTACTGGTAATTGTGTCATAATAATGTTAGTTGTTTATATACAGCCTCAAAAAGAAATAACCCAGAGAGCTTACAGTTGGCAATATCATCAGCAGCCCTTCAAGAGCAAATCTTACTTTGAAGACAAATGCATTGAAGCAAATTAAGTGAGAAATTGTGGGTGTACATGAAGACAAA
Organism: Ornithorhynchus anatinus; assembly: GCF_004115215.2. Classification (NCBI taxonomy): domain Eukaryota; kingdom Metazoa; phylum Chordata; class Mammalia; order Monotremata; family Ornithorhynchidae; genus Ornithorhynchus; species Ornithorhynchus anatinus. The sequence continues at coordinate 45,114,741 of NC_041728.1, read as the reverse complement.
GAGGCACCAACTTTTCTAGGACACATTGACAGGATGGCTTGGCTATGCAGACCCTCCACCCAAAGTGAGAAGTTTGATATTTCTACTTCAGACCAAAATTATCTATGACTAATAGGATCAGTGGTTTTCTCGTCTTTTCGGGTACAAACTGGATTTTGCAATAGCAGAAACACTGTGCTATTTGAAGTATTTCAAAACTATCAGAAATTGAGTTTGACATTTGGCCTGGAGATGTGTTTTTGGCACTTAAACGATTAGTGATTTTCAGAAATATAAAAACACTTAATCACAAAGAGGCTTGGATTAATTAAAAATTTTCTCACTGAAAAAGACTGTGAGGTAATCTTGAGAGGGATTGCTGAGGAGGGGAGGGACGCTGAGCCCCCTGACCCTCCCCTTGCCCCAGATCACTGCCCATGGGTGCCTGAGGACTGAGCAAAGGGGAGGACCATCGCCCCCCCTACCCCCTACCCCTCATTCCTGACCACCAAAGGCCCGGACTGCCTAGCGGGACACCAGCACCTTCATTCTACCCCTCCTTCCATTTGTTCACTGAGGATTTGATCCCCCACATCACTGCACACCAGGAACCCCATGAAAGAAGGACTGCGACTCACCAAGGAGATAACCATGTGTCAACAGTCACCCATTAACAACAAAAGACTTGATAGGGCTGACCCATTCCCTCTATAAAGACCCACACAAATCTATCTTGCCACTGACCCCTTTCCCACACCTTCCCCCTAGCCTGAAACTCCCTCCCCAGCCATATACACCAGACCACCACTCTCTCTACCTTCAAAGCCCAATTAAGGTCACATCTTCTCCATGAGGGCTTTTCTGATTAAGCCTTTTTTCCCTGGTTTGCTCATCCTGTGTCATCTATGCACTTGGATCTGTGACCTCTGGATATTTGATATTCACTCCACCCCAATCCCACACCACTTACATATATATCTTTAAATTATGAATTATGTATTCATATTAATTTCTATCTCACCCACTAGACTGTAAACTCGCTATAGGCAGGGATTGTGTCTCCTAATTACGTTGTACTGTACTCTCCCAAGCACTTAGAACAGTGCTCTGCACTTAATAAGTTCTCAATAGATACCATTTACAGTTAGTCCTGTAAAGGGGATCCCAAGGCCTTCAATTTGACTTTGAGATCCCCCCCCACCCACATTCCTCACCCTTTCCTAGTCCAAATTAAGAGTATAAATAAATGGATTAAAGATAATCAAAGGCTTTTGCATTAAGAGAATGGATGTTGACCACTTCTCAATATTTCATGAAGCCCAGTAACAGTATATAGATTTATCTTCAAGCAGAAAATATTTTGGTTGACATGAGGAATATCAATCAATGGTATTTAATGAATGCATACAGTGTGCAGACCACTCTACTAAGCATTTTGGTAGAGTACAATAGAGGTGGTAGACTTGATCCTTGCCCTCAAGGAGTTTACAATAGATCATTTCATCAGGATAACCAAAATTCCAGAATAGGCTTTCAAAGGAGGTTTCTGAAACATCTCCAGGGGTGGAGACTCCATATAGAATTGGTGTAATCTATGCTGGTGCCATCTGTGCTGGAGACTACTGGGAGGCAGGGAGCTGGACTTTATGACCCTTGAGATCCCTTCCAGTTCTAAGATGATATAATTTTTAGGGTAATAGTTTCCACCACTGGACAACCTCTCCTGGCAGTCTTTAAACTGTAGGCTCATCTCTGTAGTGCAAGCTTGTTTTGGCAGGGAACGTATCTACAACTCTGTTATACTCTGCTCTCCCAAACACTTAGTAAAATGCAGAGTACACAGTAAACACTTAAATACCACTATCTTTTTTTTATCCTCTTCCATATAAATCCTCCATAGATTTTAAGAGATAAGAGAGATATGGGGCCTGACAAGGCCATTTGGCATGCATATTTAAAGAAGTGCAAAGAAAAGAACAAAGACAATTATGCTGCTTTTACCATGTGCTAAACACAGGAGCTCTCCTATGAATCAATACCTTATTGTGGCATGAGAGTTTGCTTATGCTGATGAAGCTTAGAGTTATGCCAGATAGGGCTACCCATAATGGAAAGGTCTAAGCAGAAGTGACAAAGTCGATTCACCTGTTCTGGGCAGCAGCAGCATGGGAAAGAGTCAAAGGTGGATGATCAAGTGATCAAAACATTGATCAAACAATGGCAGAGACAAGTTTTTACTGAGCTGAAGAAGCCAATAGTAAACCATTTGCGTATCTTTACCAAGAAAACTCTTCAGATGCACATACCAGAACCACTTCATAATGGAAGATGAGATGTTCTGAAGAGGGTGTGTCCAAGGAGTCGCTATTGGTCGGGAACAAGTCAGTGGCATTTGAAACAGCAGCAGCACTGGGATAAACACAATGCTTTCAGATCAGACAGTCCCTGTCCCACACTGGACTTACAGGTATTTAATCCCCATTTTACTAATGAGGAAGTTGAGGCCCAGAGAAGTTAAGTGGTTTGCCCAAAGTCACTCAGCAGTGAAGTGACAGAGTTGTGATTAGAACTGAGATCTCCTGACCCCTAGTACCATGCATCCCTGTTTGTCTGCTAGTGGTCCTGATTTCTATTTGATGACCAGTCTGTTTCCCAGCCTTCGAGCATCCCGTTTCTCCTTCAGCCAACCTGGCCTGGTTTCCTAGTAGATGGCTATCAATGACAGACCACAAGCCTGAACAAAACCAAGGCAATGCACCTCCCCATATTCAAAGACCTTGAACAGTAACACAGACCTTAATGTTAGCACCCAGCTCTGGCGTGGTAGCAGTCCATTTTCCAATAATATAGGCATAGACAAAAATCAGCAAGCAAATCAAGAAAGACAGCACGACTTTGGGAAATTGTCTTCATGGCAACAATGGGAATTAAAGCCAAACAGGAGGTTTCAGACAAACATCTACAGAGGTCCTTGCTCAGGCAACATATATGGCTTTTTAAGCAGTTCCATCAGCATCACCTCTGCGCCATAAGTAACCTCAAGTGACTAAAGGAGCATAAACAGCAAGGAAAGATGACTAGCAACAGAGCAAGGGATCACTTCAAGGCAGCTTTACCATGTGGGACAGGTACAAGAAGATAAAATAAGATTTTCAAAAGATCACTATGAGCTGAAATGGATAACCGAGAAAGGAGGAACAGAGGAAAAAGCCACGGACACAGAAATGAAGTCTCAGGCAATATAGCATGTCAGATGATTGTTGGGAGACAACTAGGGAAGATCTGGGAAGAAGTGACTCTTTCTGAGCAGAAGTTTTCAAGGGCAATGGAAGACGAACAGGCAAAACTGAAAAATACACCAGGTACTATACACAAAAAGAACATTCATTCATTTGAATTTATTGAGCGATTGCTGTGTGCAGAGCACTGTACTAAGAGCTTGGAAGAGTACAACATTAAACAGACACATTCCTGCCCCCAATGAGCTTACAGACTAGAGGGGTAAAAACACAGTGGATCCATCAGGACCACCTCTGGGCTTACCCCAATATGTAGGAATTGCCTATCATAGATATTAGCCAAACATACTTCTACCTATGGGTGAAATTCAGTCAAAAATATAATCTTCATCATACAAGGGACAACTACATCTAGACTGTCCCCAGGGTCATATGAAATATCCCTAATGTTCTCCTAGTTTGCCTTCCCCTAGTGTTGATAGCTTTAAAGAGGTTTCCTGAAAATTAACCCCTCACTCCACTACTTGAGCACCTATGCAATGAAATTCCCTCTCCATTGAAACATTTTTTAAAAAAACCTCCCATCTTCCCTCATTCATCTATCTACTGGTTATCACCTGTCTTTTCACTGGGAATATTTCACTAACCACTTTGTGACACTTAGATGACCCTTCCTTGAGAATTCATTTATCCCCACAGAAAAAAAAATGATTGAGGATCAATAGTGACAGAAAGGAAAGCAGAAAATAAATATCTTACTGATGCCCAAGTGCACCTTGGGTATATTTATCATGGAGCACTGATCTTTCACCACCTTTTCCCACAGTCAATTTTTCCAGCTGTTAATGTGGCACCCATCTGTTGACCAGAGCCTTCACAGGTTCATTGGTATCGTCCAACATGAAAAACATTGATTTTTCTTTTCTACATAATATGTCTGTCTGAAGCTTGCACACATATTTCACTAATATATTGGCTGTTTCAAATGTCTGGTTCATAATCTTAACTGTTCCAATCGAAAACGGGTGGCAAAATAGATTGAATCTGGCCTGAGAGGCTGACAAACTATCACCCTGGGAAAGCTAAACACTTGACCTCCTTTGCAGGTCAGTCTGCCCCCAAGGAAAATTGTGTCAACTCAAGTAGGTCCCCTCAGTGAAAACCAGAAACTGCATTTGAACTATGCTTTCCCAGGTAAATAAATCATGGTGGAAATATACACTGTTATACCCCAGTTAAAGCTCTTAATCGATGCCACAAAAATAGGGTGTTAAGCAAAATAGTGCTAAGCTTAGTATAGTTTCCCACAGGAAAAATGGGAAGTGCATTAATGAGTTCCCAAAAGTCACAAAATTGACTTAAAAAAAAGAGATATTTAAAGCATTGATAAAACCACAAGAGTTACATGATCAAATATTGTTGGGAATATGTACCAGTAATTAAACATTTTGAATTATTCTACCCATAGATTTCAAAATACTTTTTCTCACAGCCAATTCTTCAAAAAGATACCTTATGGTAATAATAGAGATCTGCTATCTTCTATGCTAAATAGATGTCATTTCCTAATGCTAAATTGAAAAAGAGAAGCAGCATGGCTTAGTGAATAGAGCACGGGCCTGGGAGTTAGAAGGACATGGCTTTCAATCCTGGCTCCATGACTGCTGTGTGACTTTGGGAAAAGTCACTTAACTTCTATGTGCCTCAATCACTTAATCTGTAAAGTGGGGATTAAGACTGTGAGCCCCCATGTGGGACAATGACTGTGTCTGACTTAACATGTATCTATCCCAGTGCTTAGAACAGTGCTTGGCACATAGGAAGCACAAGTACCATAATTATTATATAATACCATAAAAAGGGACTTTAATTACTCTATCAATTAATCTAAATAATTCAAAAGGGAGAGAAAGGACAGTGCATAAGCCAAGGTAAACTTTGTAGCGTTATCTCAAAGTCAAAGAGCACAGAAAGTAATACTGGTAATAAAATTATATGCTATTGCAAAAGAACCCTAGAAGAACTCTATTCTAACAGAGAATGGCTGAGCTCGGAAAACCTATTTAGCTATTATTTATGTGCTAGATATCCCTTCAGAGGAAAGAAGTGTTCCCATCATAACCATTGAATTGAAAGATCATTAACTTCATGAAACCAGACTAAAGGAGCAAAAGAAATTTAAAGGATTAAACCACAAGTAGTCAGAATAATCAATCAGAATTCGGAATAATGCAATAAGATTATGGCTTTATATAGCATTTTCCAGACAAAGATTGCACAGAGTTCTTACCTCCTTTGAGTTAATCTAACCCTAAAGTGAGTCTAGTAAAACTTGAGATGAAGTCAAGAGGGGACAGGAGGAAAAATGTTATGGCTGACATTTTACTGACCTTCAGTAGCTCCCTTAAACACTACCTCAATTTTCCCTCCTGTCACAGTTTTCCCTGCTCTAAAATGGGAAATGTTACCTCCATGTTGGGATCGCATCTGTCTGGTATGTGAAGTGATCAGAAAGTTCCAGAATTCTACGAATTTCTAATACATTTGAGTCACATTGCTTACAATGTATTTGAGACTAATGATTGAAGAGAAGCACTGTGGCCTACTGGATAGAGCCCGGGTCTGAGACTCAGAAGGATTTGGGCTCTAATCCTGGCTCTGCCCCTTGTCTGTTGTGTGATCTTGGGCAAGTTGCTTAACTTCTCTGTGCCTCAGTTATCTGTAAAATGGGGATTAAGGCTATGAACCCCATGGGGGACACAGACTGTGTTCAACTTGATTATCTTGTAGCTACCCAGCACTTGGTACAGTGCTTGGCCCATAGAAAGTACTTAAATACCATTAAAAAAAGTACACCTAGCCTGAAAGCACAGTGAGAGCTGGGCTGATGATGGTGTCCTAGGGTAGACACAAGCAGGTTGAATCTGGCACACCTAGGGCACCCCCTACTTGCATTCTTTCCTAATATAGCGGCAAAGAGATAGAGTCCCCACTACCTAGCGATTCAACCTAGCCAATTCATTGGGCTAACTAGCCCCATGCTTCACAGAGCTGGGACTCTAGTGGGCTGTACCAGGCTCCCCAGTATGGGGAAGCCTGTACCTCTAGACTCTAAGCTCGTTGTGGGCAGGGAATGTATCTATCAACTCTGTTACATTGCTATAAAGTACTCTACCAAGCACTTAGTACAGTGCTCTGCACACAGTAAGAGCTCAGTAAATATGATTGATGGATTGATTGATTGATTGATGTGGAGCTGCAGGGCAGGAGGCAACTGGTCCTAGCTGGTCTTCTGACAGTTTGACAAAGCCACTGAGCTGTGGCGGTCTCCTAAAATGGGTTTCTCCGCTTCGGCTCTCTCTATAACTTCTCTACATGCCCAAAGCCAGGGCTATTCTCCCGGGCAATGCAACCCACACCAACCTACCCTTCCTCACCATATGCAGAGGCCAGGAGAGAGGCAATGTTCTGAGAATGACCTGGTCTGAGGCGGACCTGTTCCCTATGTCTGCCTCAGATAAGCGCGAAGGCTGCTTAAGTAGCAGCAAGTCGAGATGACTTTTGAGGCCTGATTATGAATCCAATCTACTTAAAGCCGGCTTCAAGTGGTAAGCGAGAGGCAGCCACCTCACAGTGGCCCACCCGAGGGGTTACGTCAGAGCAGAGACATCTGTGTAAATAGGAGGGCAAGAGGGAAAGTAGTCGTCCTGGAGCAATATGAGAGACAGGCCAGGATTCCCTCTGGAGAAGAATTCTAGGTTTGGGGAGTCAGGCAGAGTCAATGGAATTCTGCATGACATCATTATGTTATGTTGCATGTCCAGGGTAACACACACAGTATCAGGGCAGCGGTCCTAGAAAGCAGTGGGAAGGAAGTGTTTTCTTGTCTCAAAATAGCCAAATATGTAAATTCAGCCCTGGATCTATCCAAGCTGACCTCTTGGCCACATCACATTTTTTTAATCCCCTTCACTTTAATTCCCTCAAGTTAATAGAGATGAGTTAGGAGCAACAACCATGGCATAGGGAAAGCATCATCTAGCAATGAGTCATAGTCTGTGTGTCTCATTATTTAGTCAGACAATGTTGATTCTATATTACAGGTTGGGGATTGTACCCCAAATAATATTTATCCCATTCTGGAAGGCTTATTTATCACAAACCTACTAGAAAATGATGTGGTTAAATAAAACAGCTCGCTATCTGACAGCCCGGGTTGATATTACCTTACCTGTTACTCTATAACTTATTAGAAATAAATGTCAACTGTAATTTTTAAAATTCTAAGAACTGGCATAATAGCTTGCCCACAAGTAATCTATCTTTCTCAGCGCTGGCTGACAAGAACGAATTTTCTATTCTTATGAATCACCTTAATGTACTCATACGGGAGATTTGCAGCAGCATTAGTATATTTGTATCGCTGTTGTGCTGTAAAACTTGCAATCCAGTTTTGAAATATTTATCATTACTCATCCCGTTTGCTCTGAAGACTTTTTTTGTGGCTGTTTATCTAAAATATTATGTGAACAAGGATCGAGTTTCCCCAGAACTTATCCAAGGTGAGAGCAGGGTGATCATGGGAACAAGCTACTGCCTCAGGGGAGACAATGATTGCTGTATAAATCAGAACAAAGGGCAGGAAAGTGAACTATATTAGTTTATAAAACCAAGGGACACACAAACTGTGCTTTCTACACTGGTACATCTGGAATTTGATGAAACGTGTGGAGACAAGTGTTTTGATAAAAATCCCATGTAGAGGTCAATAATACTTTGTACACTTTTTATAAATATTGCATTTCCCCCGCTGGATCGAGATAGTGTTCGCTAAGATACTACTACTATCACTACTAATAATAATGGTATTTGCTAACTGCTTACTATGTGTCAAGCATTGTTCTAAGTGCTAGTGCAGGTACAAGTTAATTAGAATGGAAAGAGTCCCTGCCTCACGTGAGGCTCACAGTCTCAAAAAAAGCTTTTCTGACATCAGGCATAAAGCACATCTCCTCCAAGAAGCCTTCCCAGACTAAGCCCTCATTTCCTCTTTTCCAACTCCCTTCTTCACTGCCCTTTCACTAGGATTTACACCCTTTACTGACACCTCCCTCAGGCCCGCAGCACTTATGTACAAATCCAGAACTTATTTATGTACACTGTTGTCTGTCTCCTGCTCTAGACTGTAATCTCATTATGGACGGGGAATGTGTCTACCAACTCTGTTATATTGTACTCTCCCAAGTGCTTAGTACAGTGCTCTGAACTCAGTAAGCGTTCAATATAATTGATCTGATTAGATGAGTTAGGTTCATGTCCATTTCACACCTGCTAAGAGTCAGAAAATCTGGAGGCAAGAAGGACCATGTAGGGGTTCTGGAATTCAATCAGGCAGGACCATACCACCTAAGTCATCCCATATGAGAATCACCCCTATTTTAATGGCTTCTGGAGCAGGGGGTTTCCAAAATATTCCTAAATTGCCCATCTTAGTATTTAGCCAAATTCATGGGTATTCAAAACCAACTGCACTTTGATCATAAAGCATGTATTATCTGGCCAGTTGAATCCCTTTTGTGTGCTGTGCAAATCTGGAGCAAAACACTGTTGATGAAGATGATGGATTTGGCCAATTATTCCTTCTATGCATCAGCTGAGCCCCCTCTAAATTCTAAATTCCAGAATTAGTTTCCCTGGTTGAATAAATTAAAGATTATGCTAAAATTATCCTTGCATTACAGTGCATACCCAAACAGCACAGCTCAGAGAACACTGTCCACCTCACTACCATCTAGCCCAATCCTGGGCAAAAGGCAGCAGCTGCTTACCAACCTCTTGACAAGGAGGGGCAGAACATGAAAGACATGATGGCCAGAGAAAACAAAGAAAACATCAAGCACACAGATGGCATTACCCATCCTGGAGTTGGTCCAGGAGCCTTAGAATTTGAGGGTGGGGGGAGATTTGCCAGAGGCCTTTGTTTTTACATCCCATCTGGAAAGTAACAACTACAGCTGTAGCTTGCAAAGAGTATCCTGCTGAGAACTTGGCTCAGCACAGGTGTGATGTGCAGCCACCTGAATCATTCATTCTCTCATTTTTCTCATATTCTCTCTCTTTTTCTCATATTCTCTCTCTCACTCTCATCCAAATGCTAATAGCCCAGTCCTGTCTAATTTAGGAGAACAGGCAAGCTCAAAGCACACAAAGGGATTACTGCAGAGTGTTTATGCATGCTCACAAATAAACATCCATGACTATTTCATTACACTGAAAAGAGCACACCTTTCCATCCTTAGTCTATTCATTATCCTACATACATAATGCTGTCCTTAAATTGTGCTTCAAATGTCAAATATACAAATGGTAATTATATCACATTTCCAAATGTTGTTGTAAAGACAATCAGCCATGTCACTGTGAATGTCAGGCTATAGAACAGTGGAAGAGTAACAAGTAAATCACTGAAATCATTACTTTCTGGATTTTTGTTCTTAAAGAAACATTAATATATATTATTTTCTGTGGTCTGTGTCCTGCTTGACAGTAATGGGCTTTGAGGTTGACCTTGCCAGAAAGGATGTGTGGGCAAATAGAAAACTGTCAGGCACTGAAGAATGCTCTCCAAATGATTTTTTTTTCCTTTTCATGATTCCAGGCTAGTCTAGTACCCACCACTGTCCTTGAAATAGAAATCAATGATATTTATTGAGCCCTTACTGTGTTCAGAAGGGGTTGGGAAAGCACAATGCAATAGAGTTGGTAGACACATTCCCTGCTCACAAGGATCTTAGAGCCTATAGGTGAGAAAATGGTGCTTAGGTTCAGCATTCAGTAGTACAAATCCCCCTGGCCCTTCATATCTGCATTGCAAAACGCTGGTGTTATCAGAGGCTTCCAGGGACCCTACCAATTCCCAGTGGGGAAAAATGTCCAAGGATGTCACAGATAGTCCCAAACCAGAGAGCTCTGCTACCACACCCCTATTTGATAACTCCAAAATTAGGATTTTCTGGGCACCATCATTCTAGTTTGTAGAGATCCATCAAGAGGGTTTGGACTGCATTCCCATCAAGGCCTCTTTGCCTTCACACCCAGGTATTCTGAAACTCTGCTCTTGATACTAGGCAGGGAAATAGTTCGCCTTGCAAAGCACTAAACCTGGGTGGCTGAAATAAGACATAGCAAATGAACTCCCAGCACCCAGTGGGAGACATAGGAATTCAAAAATTTGACCCACAAAATAGACTGAATCATGACTGCAACAGCTCCCAGTAGGGATGTATGATGGAAAGAAAGACACAACTCCTATGCAACGCTTTAAGACCCACTGTATTAGCAAACCTGACATGCTGTATTACTGCCTTTATGATTCTCTTTTCTTTTTGGTTCCTATAGCAGTTTGTTGTCAGAAATAGGTCCTTTTATCAAGGATGACATGTTTCACACAGCTTTGCTCCAAAAGTATGTATTCCTCCCAGCATACCACAAAGAACTCTTCAGCTCTGGGATTCACAGGTTTTGCTCTATTCTCCACACACACTTCCTTCAAGCTATCACAGGAATAAAATAGCCTAAGCATCAGAGACCAACTCACCTAACTTCACTTTGGCAATGGTCCCTTCTACAGACAGGCTGAGTAGAGATGGCAAATGATTCATCAGTCAGTCAATCATATTCATTAAGCACTTACTATTTCTTCAGGGCAGCGGGTGGGCCCCTAGCTCCGATCACGGATACGCAAAACCGTTCTCTGCACATTGGGCTGGGGACACATCACCAACCCATCTCCCTTGGAGACTGTGTGACTGTGGGCAAGTCACTTAACTTCTCTGTGCCTCAGTTCCCTCATCTGTAAAATGGGGATTAAGACTGTGAGCCCCACGTGGGACAACCTGATTCCCCTATGTCTACCCCAGTGCTTAGAACAGTGCTCGGCACATAGTAAGCACTTAACAAATACCAACATTATTATTACTAAGCACTTGGGAGAGGGCAATATAACAATAAACAGACACATTCCCTGCCCACAATGAGCTTGTGGACCCAACCCCAAGGCTCAACCTATTGTAGTGGAAGCAACGAGGACTTTGGCAAAATGGGCCATCAAAAAACAACCCTTTTCACTAGTACTTTATTCACCTGACCTTTTTTTCTTTAATTCATTCAGTCCACTCCTATATGCCCTGTACTTAATGAAATGAGATAAGTGAGCCAAAGAGGCTGGATTTGGAAGATGAAAGGAGAACTGGAGGAGGAGACTGAAGGGAAGTGGGGAAAGAGCACAGAGGCCACTTATGAAGCCATAGAACCAGATAAGACACCGAGCAAGTGAAAAAAGTAGCTCAAAATATCAGAATTTCTGACCCTGGTAGTTCTGATGTTGCCATCTCTTAATAGAAGTGGGTTATGAATATGTGCTAGGATACGAAGTTTCTACCTTGACCATTCAAGAGCCAAGTCACATTACATTCAGTCTTGACACACTTTTCAAACCAGTCTCACTTTCCTGCCATGATAATCAAGTTGGATACAGTCCATGTCCCACATGGGATGCACAGCTTTAATCCCTGTTTTACAAATGCTGTAACTGAGACACAGAGAAGTTGGGTGACTTGCCCAAGCTCACACAGCAGATAAATGGCAGAGTCAGGATTAGAATCCAAGTGCATGCTCATTCCACTAGGCCATGCTACTTCTGCTGACTTCTCCCATCTCCTGGATATGGGTCACCTCCTGGCCACTTCTGGTTTTCTTCACTGCTCTTTTCTCTTTTATAACAACTTCTTCATTGAAGAATGAACTGTTTGATGCCTGACCCTAACTGGACCTCAATAAGGTTCCATCTTTACCTTCCCCATAAATAGGAATTTTCCTGGGTTAAAACTGAGTTAAAGAATTAAGGCAGCCCAAGGTGGACTTGCAAATTTTATTGTGCTAACACCTCCACCCTACTCATCAGATGTCAGAGCTGGCAGTGTGCCTATTGGAAAGAGCACAGACCTGCACATCAGAAGACTTGCCTAAAAATTCCAGCTCCACCACTTTGTCTTCTGTGAGACCTTGGGCTACTCATTTAACTTCTCTTTGCCTCAGTTTTCTCATCTGAAAATGGGGATAAGATGCCTGATCTCCCTCCTCAAACTGCGAGCCCTTTAAAAACCAGGGATTAAATTGAATCTGCTTAAATTGGTCTACCCAATGCTTAGTACACAGTAAGCACTTGAAAATGTTATCATTACTGGGAAAGTCTCATGACAGCAATTTACTCTGGAAAATAACAGAAGTGGGGCAAAAAACCTTCAAGGGGATTTGGCTCCCTTTTTCCTAGAGAGGTGCAAAATGATCTATGGAGAGAACAACTGGGAGCTATTCAAAGGGAGGGTAAAATTAAAAGCCTTATTAAAAGCACATCTCCTCCAAAAGGCATTCCCCAACTAAACTCTCATTTCCTCTTCTCCAAACACTACCTTATGGGTCACTCTTGTACTTTGATTTGCACATTAAACGTTCAGTCTTCACAGCACTTATGTTCATATCCGTAATTTACTTATTTATATTCATGCCTTTCCCTCCCCCCGACCCAGACTATAAGATCATAGTGGGCAGGGAATGTGTCTACCAACTCAGATTATACTCTCCCAAGCACAGTACAATGGCCTGCACACAGTAAGGGCTCAATAGATAACATTGATTGAAAATGAAAGTTTGGTCATGGTTCATTAAGGTTAGTGCTTTCTGAAGATTCCCCCAACAGCTGAGATCTCAAACAGCAGGCAGGGGTTAAGAGTGGAGTTTAGTTAGTTTTTTGGGGTTTTTTTCCCTACTAGGCCCTGCATTGTAGTGAAAAGCAGCATGGTCTAATGGACAGTACCCAGGCATTGAAGTCAGAATGACCTGGCTTCTAATCTTGGCTCTGCCACTTATCTGCAGTGTGACCTTCTGTGGGCCTCAGTTCCTTCAACTGTAAAATGGGGATTAAGACTGTGAGCACCATATGGGTCAGGGACTGTGCCCAACCTAATAAGCTGGTACCTACCCCAGTGCTTAATACAGTGCCTAGGAAAATGGTACCATAAAATATAAAAAGGCTTCACCAATACTCCAAACACACAGGAGCCCAAATTGCCACCAGCTCTCTATGCTGGAAGGAACCCTCTCCAGAAAAAAAGGCCACCTCACTCACAAATTCTGGCTTCTAGACACAGTCTCCCCTTTATCATGTGAGCATCTGTGCTAATACCTTGAATCTTCACTCAGCTATAGATGGTCCTGGGCCTTACTGCTGTAGGCTCGATCCTGATAAAGACTCTGACAATTGCACTTTGCTGCTGTATGTTAATCCAAGTTGATCACTGCTAAACCCCTCACTAGACTTCACACCCTGTATCTCCACTTAGAGCACTGTGTCCCATGACCTTGAAGAGAGGCTTTCAGCCAGAAATCACTCCATTAATCATATGTATTGAGCACTTATTATGTGCACAGCACTGTACCAAGCACTTGGAAGACTACAATATAACTGAGTTGGCAAATGTTCTGATTGAGTCATCAGCTCCTAAAGCTTCCTGGATCCTATCTGAGATCCTCCACAGATCCTGGGAGGGCCTACTTTCTCCAGATGTTAACAGTAGCTTTTCTTGGTTTTCTTAACTGGCCAGGGTAGAACATCAAAAGTCAATTTTATTCTCTTCTTAGACAAAGAGCAAACCGCTTTCTCCACACACACTCCATTCTTTCCCCAACATGCACTTACACCTCCCCTCTCCTCCAACAGGGCAGCCTACAATCAGTCGTATTTAGTGAGCATTTGCAACCCGCAGAGCCTGGCACTCCTTCTCTCTCCATATACACCAGACCACCACACTCCCCACCATCAAACCATTATTATGGCCACATCTCCTCCAAGAGGCCTTCCCAGATTACGCCCTCTTTTCCCCAGATCTCTCTCCCTTCTGTGTTATCTATGCACTTGGATCTGTGACCTATGGGCATTTGATATTTGCCTCACCCCGAACCCTAGACCTCAACAGCACTTAGTTACAGATCTTTAAATTATCTATTATGAATTATTTATATTAATGGCTATCTCCTCCTCTGGACTCTAAGCTCATTATGGGCAGGGAACACATCTAATTCTTTTGTACTGTCCCAAGCACTTAGAGTGCTCAGCACATAGTAAGTGGTCAATAAATACTATTGATTGATTGAGCACTGATCAATTGATTGCTCCTTGTTGGCAGGGATCACATCTACCAATTCTGTTGTACTACACTTTCCTAAAAGCTTAGTACAGTGTTTTGTACACTGAAATACCACTGATTTATTTATTACTGAATGACTTCTGTGGACAGAGTACTCTCCAAAAAACTTGGGAGAGTTCATTAAAATTAATAGACATGATCTCTGCCTTCAAATAGTTTACAATCCAGAAGGAGAGACTCCCCCTCTCACCTTATTAAAACCATCACCCCTGCCCTCCTCCCTTCCTTAACTTCTATTTTTAACCACTCAATCTCCAATGGCTCCTTCCCCACTGCCTTCAAACATGCCCACATCTCCCCCATCCTAAAAAAACCCGCTCTTGACCCCACTTCCCCATCCAGTTATCGCCCTATCTCCCTACTACCCTTCCTTTCTAAAATCCTAGAACGAGTCGTCTACAATCGATGCTTAGAATTCCTTAACTCCCATTCTTTCCTAGACCCCCTCCAATCTGGCTTCCATCCCCTCCACTCTACTGAGACTGCTCTCTCTAAGGTAACCCATGACCTCCTTCTTGCCAAATCCAGTGGCTCCTACTCCATTCTGATCCTCCTTGACCTCTCTGCTGCCTTTGACACTGTCGACCATCCCCTCCTCCTCCATATCTTCTCTCACCTTGGCTTCACGGACTCTGTCCTCTCCTGGTTCTCCTCTTACCTCTCTGGCCGGTCATTCTCGGTCTCCTTCGCTGGCGCCTCCTCCCCCTCCCATCCTTTAACTGTTGGAGTTCCTCAAGGGTCAGTTCTTGGCCCTCTTCTGTTCTCCATTTACACTCACTCCCTCGGTGAACTCATTCGCTCTCACGGCTTTGACTACCATCTCTACGCAGATGACACGCAGATCTACATCTCCGCCCCTGTCCTCTCCCCCTCCCTTCAGGCTCGCATCTCCTCCTGCCTCCAGGTCGTCTCCACCTGGATGTCGGCCCGCCACCTAAAACTCAATATGAGCAAGACTGAGCTCCTCATCTTCTCTCCCAAACCCGGTCATCTCCCAGACTTCTCTTTCACCGTGGATGGCACGACCATCCTTCCTGTCTCTCAGGCCCGCAATCTCGGTGTCATCCTTGACTCGTCTCTCTCGTTCACCCCACACATCCTATCCGTTACCAAGACCTGCCAGTTTCACCTTTACAATATCGCCAAGATCCGCCCTTTCCTCTCCACCCAAACGGCTACCTTACTGCTACAGGCTCTCGTTATATCACGGCTAGACTACTGTGTCAGCCTTCTCTCTGACCTCCCTTCCTCCTCTCTCGCCCCGCTCCAGTCTATTCCCCCTTCACTCCGCTGCCTGGCTCATCTTCCTGCAGAAACGATTTGGGCATGTCATTCCCCTTCTTGAACAACTCCAGTGGTTGCCTATCAACCTCCACTCCAAACAAAAACTCCTCACTCTAGGCTTCAAGGCTCTACATCACCTTGCCCCTTCCTACCTCTCCTCCCTTCTCTCTTTCTACCGCCCACCCCGCACGCTCCGCTCCTCTGCTGCCCACCTCCTCACCGTCCCTCGGTCTCGCCTATCCCGCCGTCGACCCCTGGGCCACGTCCTCCCGCAGTCCTGGAACGCCCTCCCTCCTCACCTCCACCAAACTGATTCTCTTCCCCTCTTCAAAACCCTACTTAAAACTCACCTCCTCCAAGAGGCCTTCCCAGACTGAGCTCCTCTTCTCCCTCTACTCCCTCTGCCACCCCCCCCTTCACCTCTCCGCAGCTAAACCCTCTTTTCCCCCTTTCCCTCTGCTCCTCCCCCTCTCCCTTCCCATCCCCTCAGCACTGTACTCGTCCGCTCAACTGTATATATTCCCATTACCCTATTTATTTTGTTAATGAATTGTACATTGCCTTGATTCTATTTAGTTGTCATTGTTTTTACAAGATGTTCTTCCCCTTGACTCTATTTATTGCCATTGTTCTTGTCTGTCCGTCTCCCCCGATTAGACTGTAAGCCCATCAAATGGCAGGGACTGTCTCTATCTATTGCCAACTTGTTCATTCCAAGCGCTTAGTACAGTGCTCTGCACATAGTAAGCGCTCAATAAATACTATTGAATGAATGAATGAATCCTAAAATATAGTGAGAAGTAGGAGAGTATAAAGACATGTGCTTAAGTACTATGAGCGATTCAGCATATTTAAAGAGGTATAAATAATGAAGTGGCAGTTGTGGGACAAAATGGGAAAATTAGAAACTAATCAGGGAAGGTATCCTAGATGCGGTATGATTTCCAAAGGGATTTTAAGATGGGAAACTGTGACTGTCAGATGTGAAGCGGAAAAAGGAGTTCAATCCATCAATCATATTTGAGCGCTTACTGTGTGCAGTGCATTGTACTAAGTGCTTGGAAGATTACAATACAACTGAGTTGGCAGACATTTCCTACCCACAATGAGTTCACAGTCTAGAGGGGGAGACAGACATTACTATAAACACTTAAGTGCTGTGGGGCTGAGGGAGCAGTGAATAAAGAGAGCAAATCAGGGCAATGCAGAAGAAGATGGGAAAAGAGGAAATAAGGGCTTAGGGAAGGTCTAGTGGGAAAAGTAATTGTCGGATATGAAGAGGGAGGACATTCCAGGCCAGAGGCAGGATATGGGCTAGAAATCAGCTGTGAGACAGCCAAGATTGAGGTACAGTGAGTAGGTTGGCATTAGAGGAGCAAGATATATGGGATGGGTTGTAGTAGAAGAGGAGGGAGGTGAGGTAGGAAAGGGCAAGATGACTGAGTGCTTTAAAGGTTCAGGCAGATAAGGTGTGAGCAAAAGCTCAGCAGTGGGAGCATCAAGAAAGAGTGACAGGGAGTAGATTGGCTTGAGATAGGGAAGCACTTTAAACTGGGAAGAAAAGGATGGGGTAATCTCTGACCAGCAGGGGTGCCCCTGGACTTTCAGGGTCCCAGTCCTAATCTGTCCTTTCCAATAGAGCATCCTGGGTTTAGAATGAAGCCAGTCAGAATGAATTGGATTGATTTATCCTTCTTCCCCCTCCCCCTGCATTCCTCCCCACCAAACCCCCTCTTCCCATGCCCCATCCCAGTCCTCCTGTCCCACCGCCACCCCTCATCCCCCTCTCCCCGCACAGGCCGCCGCCATCTCATTCCCATCCAAACCCTCCCCTCCCCCACTCCCTCCCCTGCGCCCACAGCTGTTGTCAAGTGTGGCTTTTGGAATCCCCACTCCATTACAGGTAAACTACCTTTCATCCTTGACTTTTTCCTTTCCCGCTCTCTCCTCCTCCTTGCCCTTACGGAGACCTGGCTTACTCCTGAAGACACGTACTCTTCTGCTCCTCTCTCCAGCAGAGGCCTCTCCTTCTCCCACTCCCCCAGAGGCACCAGAAAAGGAGGAGGAGTCAGCTTCCTTCTCTCACCCCAATGCCGCTTCTGCACTATCCCTCCTCCCCCTTCCCTCTCCTTCCCCTCCTTTGAAACCCATATTATTCACCTCTACCACCCCCTCCAGATTCTTGTAGCCATCATCTACCGCCCTCCTGGTCCCACCTCCAACTTCTTCAACCACCTTGACCCCTTTCTCACCTTCCTTCTCTCCTTCTCTCTGCCCACTCTGATCCTGGGAGACTTCAACATCAATGTACCCGGTGACTCCTCTGCCACCTTCCTATCACTCCTTGACTCTGCCAACCTCCTGTTCCACCACACCTTGCTCACTCACCAACTTGGTCACACCCTCGATCTCGTCATCTCCTACCGCTGCACTATCTCCTCCCTCACCAACTCTGAAATCCCTCTCTCGGACCATAACCTTCTCACCTGCCTCCTCTCTCACACTCTTTCCCCATGCAAATCTGTATTACTCCCCCAAAGAGACCTCCACTCTCTTGATCCCATCCATCTCTCCCAAAGCATCTCTCCCCACCTTGCCTCCCTATCCTCTCTTCCCACTCTCGATGATCAGGTTACCGCTCTCAACTCCACCCTCTCTACTCATCTCAACTCACTCGCCCCCCCCCCCACCCTCTGCCGCTCTCACTCCACTAACCTGCAGCCCTGGACCTCTGCCTCTGTCCGCCTCCTTTGCTCTTATGCTCAAGCTGCTGAGCGCTGCTGGCGAAAGTCCAAGCACCAAGCCAACCTTATCCATTTAAAATTTATCCTTTCCTGCCTTAACTCTGCCCTCTCCTCTGCCAGGCAAAACTACTTTTCTTATCTCCTCCAAGAGGTCTTCCCAGACTGAGCTTCTCCTTTTCCCTCTGCTGCCTCTCTGCCCTCTGCTCCCTCCCCCTTTCCCCCTTCACCTCCCCTCAGCTAAGTCCCCTTTCCCTCTGCTCTTCCCCCTCTCCCTTCCCCTCCGCACTGTGTTCATTTGTATATATTTTTATTACTGTATTTGTTAATGAGGTGTACATCCCCTTGATTCCATTTATCGTGATTATGTTGTCTTGTTTTTGTCCGTCTGCCTCCCCCGATTAGACTGTATCAATGGGCAGGGATTATCTCTATCTGCTGCCAAATTGTACATTCCAAGTGCTTAGTACAGTGCTCTGCACATAGTAAGTGCTCAGTAAATACTATTAAATACTATTGAATGAATTTTTTAGCTATTCCATTGAAATTTGCCCAGATTTAATCCCTTGGGCTCTCAGGTAAGATTCTATTATGCAGAGGTAAGAAGTTAAATGGAGGGTGGGGGTGTGTGTTTATTATGTAGAGTAGTACCCATCCCTTGAGAAATGGTGTCATTCTCAGGGAGGGAAACTTATAATTATGTCTCTATCCTCAATTTAGTTCAGGCAGACTCTGAACTGAGCTATCTAAACCCAAAACAGCAATTGTCATAGGAATGTTACTATAACCCCTCAGATTGTTTGTCCTTATTTCCCATCTTGATTAGCTGGAGTCTAATTAGGCAGATAATAGATTCCACAATATGCCAAAAGCAACTTCCACAAACTGTATCCTTTCCTCATATGATTATTAACGAAGATATTCCTCATTGCTACCTTGGGACCACATGTTTGATAAAACCTGTGGAATTACTGAGTGCTCCTGATATTTAGGTTGAGTAAACAGAGCAGAAAACAATGATTTCAGCTCAGTATCATGAATTCTAAATACACAATAACTGGAACAAAAAACTGTATTTTTACTTATAAATGAAACAAATTGCAGAAGCAAAATATTGTCATGGAAAGGGGAGTGTAGACTGTTTGAGACAGCTGACATCCTGAATACTAGAAATCAAAATCACATAGTTTCCTTGATTTCACAGACTTTTCAAGTGCTAACTGCAATGCTCTGAACATAGTAAGCACTCTAATATCATTGATTGATTCACTGAGAAATCATTTTTCAGGTTGAATTTCCTTGACTTCATTGATAAACTTTATTTTAAAAAATCACTTAATTTGGTATATATTGCATTTTGGTGCAACTAACGACATTCCATCTGATATTTAACTATAGGATTTAAGCGGATGGGGAGAGGAAAAAGGACACAGTGAAGATCCACTTTGGACACTGTCTCTGTCAGCCATTTTTCTGTGGAAGAGACTAAAGATCCAGTTTGGACACTGTCCCTGTTGGCCATTTTGCTGTCCATTAGCTTCTCTGCAAGGTAATATGCTTAAAATGTGAAAGGAAATTAATCAATCTGGTAACTAGAGACAACATGCTAACTTGTACTGCTATACTTAGGGTTGATCACGTGACCCATTTTAGATAGAACTCTGGAAAAATTTTTAGAATCAATCATATTTATTGAGTGCTTACTGTGTGCACTGCACTGTACTAAGCACTTGGGAGAGTAAAGCATAACAATGTAACAGACACATTACCTGCCCATTTCAAAATTGATTCAACTGGTCAACCCGGGTCACACTGATCACTCTCTATCCTGTTTATTTAATATGCTTGGACTTCCAGATGTGGGCTGACAATCAGTAAATGCTCAGTAGAAACTGTATATCATTCAATGATGGGGAGTATCGACAGTCTTTCCCAACTCTAAAGGTCACAGAGATGAAGTGTAGGGGCAGAACCTGGGACAGTATCCCAGTGTCTATCTTGGAAAATTTTGTCTAGTGGATTGGAGCTCAGAAGATACCTCATTTTACAGTTGAGGAAATGGAGGCACAGAGATGCTTAGTGACTTACCCAAGGTCACACAGCAAACAACAGTTGAGAGAGCCGGGTTTAGAACCGAGGTCCTCTGACTCCCAGGCCCATGCTCTTTTAACTAGGCCACACTGCTTCTCACCTGGAACACTCTAGTTCTTCAAAGGAAGAGTCATCACCAGGGAACAGGAGGTCCCAGTTACAAAGCCCAGTTGTTATAAAAGTGCTGCAGATTGGTGTGGGATGCCCAGAACCTATCTTTCCCCTGCCCCTTTCCTACTCTTCTTCGATGAGTGCAGAGCTCCATTCTCCAGGGCAAAGCAAGCTGGAACATAAAATCTACTTCTTTGGGCTATTTGAAAATTTTCAAATGTGACTTTTTAAAACCATCCTAACAGACTTGTGATTGACTTCTATAACGCTGTTGCAGAGACTCACATCAACCTTGCCTCGGAACAGATTCCATCTGAATTCTTTTCTGTTGCTTACCACAGGCTGCTGTATGATTAGTACAGTGAGCATGGAATGATAGAAAATAACAAAGAGGTCCTAATTGGAAAGGGAACAAATAAACACTTATCCTAGGAGTGCAATACACAGCTACACAGCCTACTGACAAAATCTTGGTATGTCTCAGGCTCAGGATTTTTTTTTAACTCTGCTTCCCTTGCCCCTCCACCAACCCCTTTTTGCCCCAGCAAGAAAAAAGCTTTTAAGTTACACATATCTCCACTAAACTGTTGAACAGAGTACTGCAGAATGTAAAGTGAATCCTGGGAGGAAAACTGAACTGATATAGCTCAAGGAACAGAAACAGACTTTACCCATCGCAGCAGAGGGTGCTAGTTAAATTCAAATTCTTTTTTTTTTTAAATGGTATTTGTGAAGCACTATGTGCCAGGCACTGTAATGAGAGCTGGAGTTGATACAAACTGATCAGGTTGGACACAGTCCCTGTCCCACATGGTGCTCACAGTCTTAATCCCCATTTTGCAGATGCGGTAACTGGCAAAAAGAAGTTAAGTGACTTGCCCAAGGTCAAAGAGCAAATGGCAGAGGTGGGATTAGAACCCAGGTCCTTACTCCCAGGCCCATGCTCTATCTAATAGGCCATGCTGAATGTTGCTTTATGCCATCATTGACTTGTGAATCCTTGAAAATGTTTGGCTTTAAGTTATTATAAAGATACACCATTAACTTTTAACAGGAGAACTGGAGTGTTTCAGCATCCTCCAAGTCTACGCCACATAGTTCAACCAAACATGAATCTTCTCCTAGACTAATGGATTATAGAGCAGATCCTTCAAAGTCCCTTGCTTCACAATAATCAGGACAAGATTCTTACTCCAATAACACACAAAAAATAGATGTAATAGCCCAAATTAAAATCCAGGAGATAATTAATTGTTTAATACCACCCTTTGCTCAGATGTTTGGATGAATTAATTTGAGAGTCTGAGTAACCATGGCTCATCAATTTACTATTATTCATCTGAAGGCTCTGATATTTACCAAATGAACACTTTTGGAATTAGATTTTTGGTATAAATAGCCAGGTTTAAAATGAGTGATAATGAGCAGTATTGTTGGCAGTGCAATCTGAAGACTCCAGTACTATGACATGGAAAATCAGTCTAAGAAATTATCCTCAGCAGGATACACACAGCAATTAACATTTGTTTATTTCTTTTGTTGGAAACTTGCAACTGACATTTTTTTCTGCATAACAATGCAGACATAAGGCTGGCAAAATCAAGAGGAGAGAATGAAGGAAAGAGGAGACAGAAGGGGGGAAAGGGGAGAGGGAAAAGGGGAGGGGGAAGGGAGAGAGGAAGAGAGAGCGAGGAAGGGGAAGAGAGAGGGAAGGGAGGAAAGTGGGAAGAGAGGGGAGAGAGAGGGAGAGGAAAGGAGAGAGGGAGAGGAAAGGAGAGAGAGGAAGGGAAGCGGAGAGAGAAAAAGAAGGGAGGAGACAGAGAAAAGGAAAGGAGAGGAGAGAGAGAAAAAGAGGGAAGGGGAGAGAGAAAAGGAAGGGAGGGGAGAGAGAGAAAAGGAAGGGAGATAAGAAAGGAAAAGAAACATCCCTGAACCCTGTACAGTTTTTTTCAGTATTTCAACCTTAAGCCCAAACTGGACAGAAAGGAGAAAACAGTCGTTAATCATTATCAGATGTCCAATATATCAAGCCTTGGAATCAAACCCCCAACCTCAAAGGGAGAGTAGCTTGAAGCACATAACTGAAATAATGTTTTATGCTCCACTGCCATGCTGGAAACTTCCTTACAATGCACAAAGATCAATAGAGTGTAATAGACGGAAGATTTCAAAAGCGTCCAAAGTCAGCTAGCTGACCTGTGGTTCATGAGATATGAAGAATGTGCCAGGCACTGTAGAACAAAACCATTAGTTTGGAAACTCATCTAATAGGTGTTTGTGAAAAGCAGTATAAGGATTTGTGTGATCTGCTTATAAAATAACTTTTAACATATTGGGAAAACTCAGGCGACTAACCACACAAACCTCACTTTAAATTGGGAAGGCGGTTCCATTCCCCCAGACTAAATTGAAGTCTAAATTGGGAAGACATGTTCATTTCCACAGCCTGGATTTCTCTGGTGAAACACAAAGTGTCATTAAGAACAGTAAAGCAATTCCAGAATCTTCACTGTTATAAGTTCTATGACAATCTTCAGAGGAGAGGTGATATTTATGCAAGAGGGAGAAATAGGGAGACATTTAAATATGATTTAAAATCTATGTCTGATTATAATTGCTACAGGCTGTTACTAATACCACTCCGTTAAATGAGTGAGCTTCACTGAAAGAGATTTGACTGTTTTTGAAGCTAATTTCGCTCTAGGGCTTCAATGGATCAGAATGCAGGCTTTTACAACATTCTCCTGATCTGTGTGGAATCCTCCCCAGAGACAGAGTCAACAAAGTTCCCTTACAAAAGGAAAGAGGATATCGTTATAAAATAACGAGAATGGAAAGCAATGGCATGACTTAGTGGGCAGGAGCAATTGGAAAGGACAATGCTTTTTATGATGTTGGTGCAACTAAGCTGCCTATCAGCCTCCCCAAAACCTACAAAATTAGAAGAAATCCTTCAAAGGTAACCTGAGCTCCAAATTGAGAGTCAGACAGATTCTGAGCTATTCTCCCATTCTCAGGCTCCAATCCCTAATATTTACAGAGGCTAAATTATATACTCAGACACTTCCAATTCTGAGTGCTTGAGAGTAAACCAGAGACAAATAAAACATTACTTATGGCAAAGGTAACAGTAAATCAGCCTTCCTTTACCCAAAATGACATGACAAGTGCAAATCAAAAGTTCCCTCAACTGTGAAGAAAGCCTTTTTTTTTTAAAAAAAAAAAAAGAGGAATTACATACATGCCTACACAAAGCAATAAATGTCCTTTTAAAATGAAGTAATTTTTGAACTTCTCAGTATAAGACTTATGATTAGAGTGACAGCACTGATATTAAAATTGAATGTACCCAATATTGTCATGTAACAATATATCAAATGGGAAAAAGCTGCTAGAATTTTTCCCCCCTTCCACTAAAAAGAGTTACAGTGCTTTAATTTGAATGGATGCTGGGGTACGACTAAGGAGCAGGATATTGATAGCAAAATGTATAATTTCATGTCTGTACTGTGATCAGATGAAGTTGCATGGAACGTTTATATAATATGCAGCGCACTGCTTTATCTGTCAGTGCCAACTAGCAGTCTCTTGTTTTATTAATACAATAGGATATAAAGTGACAAGTTTTCAAGCAGAAATAATGCCTCGATGATAGCTTTGAATCCTTAGATCCTTTTCACTTTATGTTTTTATTCAGCACCTTTCTCAGTTTCATTAACACCAGCAGAAGCAGAGATAGAGCACGGGCCTGGGAGTTGGAAGGACCTGGGTTCTAATCTCCGCCCTGCCATTTATCTGCTGTGACCTTGGGCAAGTCACTTCACTTATCTGTGCCTCAGTTCCCTCATCTGCAAAATGGAGATTAAGACTGAACCTTTTGTGGGACAGGGACTATAGAATAATAATCTCTATGCAGATGACACACAGGTCTACATTTCTGCCCCTGTCCTCTCCCCCTCCCTCCAGGCTCGCATCTCCTCCTGCCTCAGGATGTCTCCACCTGGATGTCGGCCCACCACCTAAAACTCAACATGAGCAAGACTGAGCTCCTCATCTTCTCTCCCAAACCCGGTCATCTCCCAGACTTCCCTATCACCGTGGATGGTACGACCATCCTTCCCGTCTCTCAGGCCCGCAATCTCGGTGTCATCTTTGACTCGTCTCTCTCATTCACCCCACACATCCTATCCGTTACCAAGACCTGCCGGTTTCACCTTTACAATATCGCCAAGATCCGCCCTTTCCTCTCCACCCAAACGGCTACCTTACTGCTACAGGCTCTCGTTATATCCCGGCTAGACTACTGTGTCAGCCTTCTCTCTGATCTCCCTTCCTCCTCTCTCACCCCACTCTTCACTCCGCTGCCCGGTTCATCTTCCTGCAGAAATGACCTGGGCATGTCACTCCCCTTCTTAAACAACTCCAGTGGTTGCCTATCAACCTCCGCTCCAAACAAAAACTCCTCACTCTAGGCTTCAAGGCTCTACATCACCTTGCCCCTTCCTACCTCTCCTCCCTTCTCTCTTTCTACTGCCCACCCCGCACGCTCCGCTCCTCTGCTGCCCACCTCCTCACCGTCCCTCGGTCTCGCCTAGCCCGCCGTCGACCCCTGGGCCACGTCCTCCCGCGCTCCTGGAATGCACTCCCTCCTCACCTCCGCCAAACTGATTCTCTTCCCCTCTTCAAAACCCTACTTAAAACTCACCTCCTCCAAGAGGCCTTCCCAGACTGAGCTCCCCTTCTCCCTCTACCGCCCCCCCTTCACCTCTCCGCAGCTTAACCCTCTTTTCCCCCCATTTCCCTCTGCTCCTCCCCCTCTCCCTTCCCATCCCCTCAGCACTGTACTTGTCTGCTCAACTGTATATATATATATATATTCATTAACCTATTTATTTTGTTAATGAAATGTACATCGCCTTGATTCTATCTAGTTGCCATTGTTTTTACGAGATGTTCTTCCCCTTGACTCTATTTATTGCCATTGTTCTTGTCTGCCTGTCTCCCCCGATTAGACTGTAAGCCCGTCAAACGGCAGGGACTGTCTCTATCTGTTGCCGACTTGTTCATTCCAAGAGCTTAGTACAGTGCTCTGCACATAGTAAGCGCTCAATAAATACTATTGAATTGTGGCATTTGTTAAGAGCTGTGTGCCAGGCACTGCACTAAAAGCTGGGGTGGATAGAAGCAAATCGGATTGCATACAGTCCCTGTCCCACATCAGACTCACAGTCTCAATCCCCATTTTACAAAGGAAGTAACAGGAACAGAGAAGTCAAGTGACTTGCTCAAGGTCACACAGCAAACAAATGGCAGAGCCAGAATTAGAACCCATGAACCTCTGACTCCCAGGCCCATGCTCTATCCACTATCCAAACTAATCATCCTGTATCTACCCCAGAGTTTAGTACAGTGCCTGGTACATAGTAAGCATTTAACGAATGCCACAATTATCATCAGATTTTAGGGCAGAGTGGCATGCTCCTAGATGGTGAAGAAAAGTTTGATGTACCAAAGAGCTGCTCAGGTCTAACACTACTGTCTACAGAACAGGACCTGACTACTTCCAGGCTATTTTAGGGAAAAATGATTAAAGTTGCCCTGAGAAAACTACCTCTAGTACAAGCTCACCTCACTGCCCTAGGTCATACACAGCCTACTATTGATGCTGCCACAACTCTAACAGTCTTTTGGAAGGGTAGTTGAGAAAGAGTCTCTATTCATTTCCTGGGGCTGCCGACGTACCTCTAGATTCAGCACACACTCCCAGCAGTGTATGGCCTAGGGAATAAAATGTTACTGGACACTGTTGTTTGGGGGCAAACACTGCATACTTAAGTTTCAGGTTAGATACCTGCTGTACCTATCAATGCTCACTATATATCAATAATTGAGTGCTTACTGTCTGCAGAGCACTGTACACCCAGCGCTTGAGGGGACAATATAATAGAATGGATAGACATGATCCCTTCCCTCAAGGAGCTTACATTTAAGGGGGAAAAAGACATTGAAATAAATTACAGCTAGAGCAAGTGGCAGAAAATAGGGATATGTTTTTATAAGTTTTGAGCGGGGGGGAGAGGATGAGTATCAAAGTGCTGATGGGGACAGATGGGAGGGTGAAAAGGTAGGTTAGTCAGGGAAGGCTTTTTAGAGTTATGAGTTTCGTATTTGATCGGAATTATGTATTTTCTCTAATTATTTATGTTCAGGTTTATCTTTATGTTTAACTGGAATTACGACCAATGATAACAAACCAGGATTGACTTATTGGCCCATCCAGTAGTGGTAGGTGCTTTATATGGAATGTTCCAAGACAACAGGGTCCATTAAAAAGATCAAAAACTTTGAACCAAATTCTCCAGCAAAATAAATGCCAACCCTTTTGTTCCCCAAAAGAATGGGAGAAAGGTTAAAATGTCTCACCAAAATGCAACATTTCCAGAAACAAAATATTCTCATCTTCACTTCTGCTACTCTGCCTAAATCCTCACAGTGATTTACAGTACCTCCAAACCTTCCATCAGAGACTGAACTGGAAAGCAGCAGCTTGGCCAGATAGGCTGATTTGTTAGCAAAAGATAAATCACTATGGCAGATAGCAATACAGAGGAGATTATAACACACATGGTAAATGTGAAAGGCTTCCTATATGGGAGGGGCAAGAAGGGGTTGGAGAGATGATTTATGGTATTAAAAAGATAAAGTTTCCTTTGTGGGAATGTTACATTCCCTTTAAATAGAAAATATGATTTATTTCTCAGGCATATGGCATTCAAGGTGGTGCTCCTGAGTCACTTAACTGCCTGAAATTTCATTCTGAGAGGCATTTTTCATAGGCCTTTATGCAGAGAAGAGAGTGCCTGAAGAGATCTCCAAATAGATGTATGAATGGTTAAAGTAGGTAAGGCATGAGCCTTTCCAAAAAATATTTGTCAGTGGAAATTGGGGCATTCGACAAGTTTTGTATCTAAACTGAAATTTAGACTAGCTCCATCTCCTTTACTGTGCTTTGTATTGAGTTGATCAAAATTGCCAGAAATGGACCAAAGTTTCAAGAAAAGATGGCTCTCTTTTCCCCTAACCCCTGCACTTCTTCATAATTCCCCCAGTTGATTCCTGTT
Source organism: Ornithorhynchus anatinus (assembly GCF_004115215.2). Taxonomy (NCBI): domain Eukaryota; kingdom Metazoa; phylum Chordata; class Mammalia; order Monotremata; family Ornithorhynchidae; genus Ornithorhynchus; species Ornithorhynchus anatinus. The sequence goes on along the minus strand of NC_041728.1, from coordinate 45,086,911 downwards.
TTGAAACAATGCTGTAAAAACCCCCCTTGGCTTCCTTTAGTAGGAACTAAGGAAATTGATTCCTGAAAGAGTGAAGGAGAAGTCAGGGACAGAAATCATTGAATATATACTCATAGAAAAGCCATGGCTACACAAGGAAAAAGTAAGCAAAATTAACACATTCCATAGAATTCATAGCAGCACTAATACTAACAACCTCCCTAAGAATTGTGAGATTTGAGACTGGTGCTATTTGTCATGTTTGAGTACAGGAGGCCCCCTTCAGACTGTAAGCTCATTGTGGGCAGGGAATCGGTCTACCAGCTAGACTCTCCCAGGTGCTTTGTTCAGTGGTCTGCAAACAGTAAGCACTAAATAAGTACAGACTGATTGACTGAAAACAGGTTGGTTGGGTTCATGCAGATGAGGCATTTTTACCATGAAAAAGTCAGAGTAATTATAATAATGTATTTGTTAAGCACTACGTGCCAAACACTTTATTGAGCTCTACGGTGGATACAGGCAAATCAGGTTGGATACAGTTTATGTCCTACATGGGGCTCACAGTGTCAATCCCCATTTTACAGATGAGGTAATTGAGGCAGAGAGAAGTGAAGCGCTTAGTACAGTGCTTTGCACACAGTAGGTGCTCAATAAATACGATTGAATGAATGAAAATGAAGTCACTTGCCCAAGATAAGAGACAAGTGGGGGGGCCAGGATTAGAACCCATGACCTTCTGACTCCCAGGTTTATGCTCTATCCACTACCCCATGCTGCATTTATTCACTGAGCATCTATTATGGTGAAGTAGAGTACCAGGCACTTGGGGAAAATGCAATGTAAGTCAAAGTGGGAGCCTTAGCTTCAAGGAACTAACAAACCTGTGGGGGAGACAAAGTGGCATATCTGCTTTCTTACTGACCTGTTGGAAGCTGCTATGCAGGGCCTGGCCTTCTACCCATCAAAGCCTTCTCCCACAAACTTGGATTCTGGGCCTACCCTGAGGCAACACAGAGGGCAGGAGCAGCAGGAAGATTCAGAAGTCAGAGCTGCGTGGGAAGATCAATCAATTTTATTTATTGAGGGCTTACTTTGTGCAGAGCAATGTACTAAGCACTTGAGAGAGTACAATACTAATAGACAGACACATTCTCTGCCCACAGGAACCTTACAGTCTAGAAGGGGAGCTTATGGTGGCAAAGCTCAAAATGTCAGCTGCTGGTCAGGTGGCTGTGCTGACTTAAGGGTTTTCACAGTGGACTGAGGCACAACAACCAATAGTATAAAGCTCCATGAACCCTGTCCTCACCTGCAGGTGCAAATTCTGCAAGCCTAGTGGGAATTTAGTATTAGACTCTTCCCCAAGGGGGATCCAAACCCAAACCAGAATATCAACTGCATTTATTGAGTGCTTACTGTTTGCAAAGCACTGTACTAAGCACTTGAGAGAGTGCAAAAATAACAGAGTTGTTAGACATAGTCCTTGGCTTTAAAGCACTCCATCACCTTGCACCCTCCTACCTCACCTCACTTCTCTCCTTCTACAACCCAGCCAGCATGCTTTGCTCCTCTAGTGCTATCATTCTCACTGTGCCTTGATCTCGACTGTCTCGCCACTGACCCCTGGCCCACATCCTGCCTCTGGCCTGGAAAGCCCTTCCTCGTCAAATCCGACAATTACCCTCCTCCTACACAAAATTTTACTCAAGGCACATCTCCTCCAAGAGGCCTTCCCAGACTAAACCCCACTTTTCCTTATCTCCCATTCCCTATGTGCAGCCCTGACTTGTTCCTTTTGCCTTTCCCCCCACCAGCCCCACTGCACTTATGCATAAACCTGTAATTTTGTATATTTGTATTGATGTCTGTCTCCCCGCCCTCTAGACTTTGAGCTCACTGTGGGCAGGGATTTTCATTCTTTAGTGTTGTATTGTACTTTCCCAAGCGCTTAGTACAGTGCTCCGCAGACAGTACATGTTTAATAAATACAATTGAATGAAGCTTATAGACTTGAGCATGAGCTTACAACATTTGACCAAAAACTCTTCCAAACACATTAGATTCATGCCACATGAGATGCAGGGAATATAAGATGGTAGACCTGAATACCCTCTGAGGATAGCCATTGAGAGACAAGTAGAAAGAGATGACAATCCTGTTCAGTTTGAAATTCAGAACTCATGTTTTTCAATTGCCTGTAAAATTGAACAAATTTCTTTTCTCATCCTTTAATAAAGCATCCTCCCACAAATGGCTAGCTTTTATTTTAAATCACTGAAAATTGCTTGAGATTAAAGATAGAAATATATAATGCCTTCATTCATAGAAACGAACAGATTTATAATCTGACAAGCAAATAAAGAAATACAGTCTTCTTTGGGTAAACTGATCATATACAGCAGACATGTGGATAATTCCTCATTCTAAAATACTATGCAAAAGACCATTTGGAGAGCACATCCACGGCAGAGAAATTCTGCAAAAAGTTGCAGCCCTCCCGATCATTTCCTTTGCTAGACATTCTTTTTGTAATCTACATATTTTATTTAGGCAAGGAAGAGAAATATTCTACATAGAGGAATATTCTGTCTTTAAATAGTGAAGCAGAGCCAGGCAAGAAGTAATACTTCTCTCCATCAGCTATGGCCAATATGAGAAGAAAGACTTTATTGCCTCCCTCCACTAAAGAGATGTGTCCATGAAGTCACTATGGGTCAGAAACAACTTGAGAACATAAGACAAGATTCATATCACAAAGCATGTTTTCCCTTCTCCCAACAGGCTGGGATGGTGAAAGTTAAATTATTCTTACACCATTCATTGTACTCTATATACCATCCCACTTTGAAGCAGAGGGATAGGACTGCGTTTAGCTGCTATGAAAAATGGCAGAGTTTACCACTGGGTTGCGTTAATGATGGGAAAATGAAGGAAATCTTCTCCCTCATGTTTGGGACATTAGGACCTGGATTCTAATCAGGTCTCTGCCACTAGTCTATGTGAACCTAGGGATTAGATCTACAAACCAGGGATTCAATACATACTGTCCTTCCAATTTAAGATTGTGGACCCCATGTGGGTGGGGGACTAGGTCCAATCTGATTACCTTGTATCAACCTCGGGCTTAAAACAGTACTCGACATAGAGTAAATGCTTAGCAACCACAATTTTTCCCCCCAGTCCTTGTCCATAACAGGCTTGCAGTCACTGGGGAGGGCCAGAAAAGTAAAACCAGAATCAGAAAGTAGACTACTATCAGAAGCTAGGCAATTATTACAATTCATGCTGAAGCGGCAGTCCTGCAGCTGTTATAAATGAGTAATTTATAAGTGTGTAATTTACAGAATGTGTATGGAAGCACACTAAATGCTGATACGAAGACAACACGGATGTGTAATGAGCTTTTTATGGCATATTGTGTTAAGTTTAATGCAGGCTTGTTCATACTGCTTCCTCAGCAATCACCAAGGGATCCCCCACCCCTGCCTCCCCAGACTAAAAATGGTCTACTTAAATAAGTCCCTACAAAAATGTATGCAACTATTTCAAATATGTCATTATTGAGACTTCGGTTATTATCAGTCCCCAATGCACGGAGGCTACATTTATAGCTCTCACAATGCATCTAGTAGTGAAAACAATCCCTTTTTTGAAGAGTTGATCCTTCACAGAAAACTTAGGAAACCACTCCACTGAGGCAGTTTTGCTTAGGGCATCGCATGTTTTCTGCATTCCCCTCCTGGGTACTTTCTTTCTAAGGCCTCATTTGCAGCTCGCTTTGGGCAGGGAATGTGTGTGTTTATTGTTAATGTTTGTGTTTATTGCTATACTGTTCTCTCCCAAGCGCTTAGTATAGTGCTTTGTACACAGTAAGCACTCAAATATGATTGAATAAAGGGAATGGGTCTTCTTGTTATAATGTACTCTCCCAAGTGTTTAGTACAGCGCTTTGCACAAAGTAAGCACCCAACAAATACAACAGTGAATGAAAACAAGATGTCGAAACTAGTAGCTCAAAGGCTACTTATTAATAATAATGGTACTTATTAAGCACTTATGAGTCAAGCACTGTTCTAAGCCCTGGGGTAGATACAAGTCCGGCTACTGACTCCCTCAATCTAGTGTCCTTATCTGGGAATGTGTTCACTTCAATCACTCCTGTAGGAGGCAGTATGGGCCCATGGGAGGAAAAATATTTAGGGCAAGTCAAGAGAAAAACTTTTCCTCCACCTTAGAGGCTCTAAAACTGAAAGCAGCTCTGTGGGAGTTCCAGCTCATGAATTTTCATGCTACAAACAATAACACCTGATGGTAAGCCACTTCCACTCTACGGGCTACATGGTACAAGGCAATTGAAGAGATGTAGATTTAATCAATCGTATTTGAGGGTTTACTGTGTGCAGAGCACTGTATTAAGAACACAGGAGAGTACAATGTAACAGAGTTGGTAAACACATTCCCTACCCACAATGTAGCTAGACTGTAAGCTCACTGGAGAAGCAAGTCTTGCACTTCTTCTAACCCACATTCAACCACCTCAGGGTCAGTGAACTCCCCTCTGTAAAAAGCATCTTTGACTAGAGTGGGATGCAAAATAGGAAAACGTTTCACCATCTTATAGTGGTGCAGGTTAGAAATACAACTACAGACACTAGAATGAAATCCCATAATATTTATTGTATTAGAGTTGGTGAGGGTCAAGGGTAAATTCCTAGCGGGCAGGGTTTATGTTCACAAACTCTGTTGTATTTGATCAGTCAATCATTGAGTGTTCAGAGCAAATTGCTTGAGATTAAAGATTGGGATTTAAACCAATCCAGTGGTTGGGAGAGTGCAATATGCCAGAGTTAGTAGACATGCTCCCTTCCCACAGTGTCCTTACAGCCTAGAGAGGGAGAATGTATTAAAATAAATTATGGATATGTACAAAAGTGTTGTATTTTCCCAAGTGCTTAATACAATGCTCTGCATACAATAACACTCAAGAAATATGATTATTTAAGGATAGATCACTAAATTCTCCAATCCCCTGAATGAGAAATTCATACCTTGTATACTTTTCCAGAAGGCCTTAAATAACTGAATATAGACTGCCTACACATCTCAGAAATAGCAACACAGACATGTTTCCTGGGTTGCTCTAAGTTCCTGGAGTCTATACTTTCCACTCAGCTAGTTTTCTCCAGAGACTTTTAATTGGGAGGAGTTTAGTGTCCCCATCAGCATCTCCTTAAGTACTTTGATACTCACCCCAGTCCCACAACATTAAAGTATTACTTTACTTCACTATTTCCCCTATCTCTAATCTATTTTCATGTCTGTCTGCACCTGTAGACTATAAGCTCCTTGTGCACAGGGATCATGTCTACTAACTCTTTTATAGCGTAGTTTCCCAAGTGCTTAGTACTGTGGTCTGCACAAAGTAAGTTCTCAATAAATACCATTGATTGATAGATTGCCCTTTGCTTCCCTTTAATGCTGCTGGGTGAGAAGGGGAAGCTCCAAGTCAGCTGTGATGCACCAGTTCTCAAAGCCCCTAGCTTCTCCCATGTGAGAAGGTTTACAGGTTTGGAATTATCAGTCTCCCTTCCACTCCACTGCAACACGATAAGGAATATAGCAAAGATGAAGAAATACAAATGTGGCTCCTGGAAATGTGGATGACTCAGGGGCTAGTTTTAAAATATATATATATTGGGAGTCCTCAGTTCATATTCTACTTTTATCGCAAAGTAAATTGCATAGGCTAGTCTCAAGTGCCAGTGGCCAAATCAGTAATACCTACCACTACACAGCTGGTCAAGACAGGAAAATCTTTCCAAAATGGAAGCCCAGAACCAAAAAGCACAGTCATGTTCATAGATCATGGTAAAGATAGAATTCAGCCAATTCTTGATATTTGTTGGGGGGTTGGGGGAGAGGATAAGGGAGGATACTATTCATTTCCTTGTTCATTCCCCTCCCACCTGTAGCACACCTTTTGGCTATTTACTGCATATTTTAATGATAATTTTAATGGTATTTATCAGCACTTACTATGTGCCAGGCACTGTAAACTAAGTGCTGGGGAAGATACAAGCTAATCAGGTTGGACACAGTCCATATTCATTCATTCATTCAACAGTATTTATTGAGCGCTTACTATGTACAGAGCACTGTACTAAGTACTTGGAATGTACAACTTGGCAACAGATAGAGACAATCTCTGCCCAATGACAGGCTTACAGTCTAATCGGGGGAGATGGACAAAAACAAGACAACATAATCACGATAAATAGAATCAAGGGGATGCACACATTAACAAAATAGAGTAATAAAAACATATACTAGTATATACAAATGATCACAGCACTGAGAGGAGGGGAAGGGAGGAGGGAGGAGAAGAGGGAAAGGGGGTTTAGCTGAGGAGAGGAGAAGGGGGGAAGGGGGAGGAAGCAGAGGGCGGAGGGGGAGCAGAGAGGGAGCAGAGGGAAAAGGGGAAGCTCAGTCTGGGAAGGCCTCTTGGAGGAGATGAGCTCTCAGTAGGGCTTTGAAGAGGGGAAGAGAGTTAGTTTGGCGGAGGTGAGGAGGGAGAGCATTCCAGGACAGCAGGAGGACATGGGCCAGAGGTCATGGGCGGGATAGGCATGAATGGGGGATGGTGAGGAGGTGAGTGGCAGAGGAGAGGAGCGTGCGGGGTGGGCAGTTGAAAGAGAGAAGGGGGGTGAGGTAGGAGGGGGCAAGGTGATGGAAAGCCTTGAAGCCCAGAGTGAGAAGTTTTTGTTTCGTATGGCGGTTGATAGGCAACCACTGGAGGTTTTTAAGGAGGGGAGTGACATGCCCAAAGCGTTTCTGCAGGAAGTTGATCAGGGCAGCAGAATGAAGAATAGACTGGAGTGGGGAGAGACAGGAGGAAGGGAGATCAGAGAGAAGGCTGACAATAATCCAGCCAGAATATTATGAGAGCATAGGGCTCACAGTACTAATGCCCATTTTCCAGATGAGGTAACTGAGGCACAGAGAAGTTAAGTGACTTGCCCAAGACCCCCAGTAGGTAAGTACTTGCTCACACTTCCCCTTGGGGTGGGAAGAGGAGGTCAAATTTGACCAGTGGATTTTTTACCTGAGACACCCCAGTAAAATGTTCACTGAGGCAGAAGGCTGAAACTATTTGCTAAAAACAAAGTTTTGAATTAGCCATTCTTTTACCATGAATCAATGAAGAGATGGCTAATGGAGAGCTAATACGTTATACACTGGGCTTTTCCAGAAGGAATGTGTGGGAGAATACTGCCAGGAGCTAGGGCTCATGAACTCCACAAGGCACCCAACTTAGCACCAGGACAAACCCAGTTATAGCAGAGCCAAGCTCAGGAAACTTTTCCCAAACTCTCAAAATCTGCATATTATATGCACTCATTATGTGCATATACAAAATGTAAAATGCTGAAGACTCAGGTTAGAGTAGGAGAAATATATGTCCTGCTTTGAAATAAATATATGAATTAGCAATGTGCACTTCTGGCTTTGTTCTTGTTCAATACCACTGACTGACTGAACACATAAATCCATTGATCAAGCACTTACAGTGTGCAGAACACTGTAATAAACGCTTTAGAGAATAGGATACAATAGAGATGGTAGACAGGGATTCCTCAGTCAATACCCTCAAGGAGCTGAAAATGTGTTATAGATGGTGAACTTAGTTAATTGTGTTTACAGGTCAGCAGGTGCTCCTATAAAGTTCCCCAAGAAATAACTCAGTTACCCATCAGAAGATTGACTTTGGTTGTCTTTTGAACCTCTAAAGCTAATGTTTTAGAGCTACATGAAGGCAGCATTGCCCCTTCCCCTTATGTGTCCTATGCCTCTTCCCATTCCCTTGATTTAAAGAAGTGATTTTCATCTTATTAGTCTAGAATCAATAAAGCATCACCCATTGCAAATCAGCATAGTCCAACCAATTCTCATCCTGCACCTGAAGAAAGCCTTTCTAGCTCCTGTTACTGTCCTGTACTGACTTTATAAGCATAGAGAGTAGAGAAAAAAAAACAGGCCATTAATCACACCTATCTTTTATGTATCTGCAATTCCCAGGGATTTTATCCTCGAGACACTACTTGCCCTTTTTAGTAAAATCATAGCATCAGAAGAAGGAAGTTTTAAGTGGTTTTCAAATGGGTGTAGTCTTTTTAGGACAATGAAAGGGGTTGGGGAAGCACTGTACTGCAAAGCATTTTAAAATGACTTTGGTCACGTTGTCACAGAAAAAGACTTCCAGAGCAGGACACCTGACTCTCTGTGTCCTGGGCTGGTACTGCAGCTGCTAATTTTTACACTGAAAGAGGAAAAAATTACTTGCCATATAACCCGGTTATCTGTTGCATTTTAATGTATGCTGCTGTCATAGTAATTTCAAAAATCTAAAGTAAAGAAAGCTTGCTTTTAAATTCACAATGTCATTCAATAAGAGGCGCTTCTTTATTATAACCATAAATCATTCATGTTACCTTTGCAAGGGGAAAAAAATAGACATTTTAATTTTTATTTTATTGGGTCTTTTTCTTCCTTCTCTACGCAGGAGGAAATGAGAATAATATTTTATGGTAATAGGAACAAAACATTTAAAATGTATGCCCTACATAGAATTTTTAAATGATTCAGGGCAAATATTTTTAAACCAAAGGAAATCAAACACAGAGTCACAAGGAAACAACTTTGATGATTTTGCTCAAATCAAGCTGAACTGAAAGGCAAACGCAGAAGTGTTGTATTTGTATTAATAGTTGTGTTATTTGTTGAGATTTACTATTTGTCAAGCAGTAGGATAGATACAGTATAATCAGAGCAAATTCAGTCATTATCTCACTTAAGCACTTTAGTACTTGACCCAGCCCTACAATACTTATGTCAATATTTTTACACTTTACTATTTCCTTCTATCCCTTAAATATTTCACTCTGTCTTCACTTGTAAACTTTAAGCTTTTTTAATACAAACTACTTGTTAATCAATTGCATATATTGAGCACTTACTATGTGAAGAGAACTGTAATATGTGCTTGAGAAAGAACAATAAAACAGAATTAGTAGGCAGATTCCCTGCCCATAACTAATTTACAGTTAAGTGCTTATTATGTTTCTGGCAGCATACTATGTGCTGGGATAGACATAAAATAATCAGATTGGACACAGCCCCTGTCCAACGAGGCTCACAGTCTAAATTGGTAAACCCCATTTTACTGATGAGGTAACTGAGGCAGAGAGAAATGTGACTTGCCCAAGGTCATATGGAAGGCAAGTGGAGGAGCCAGAATTAGAACCCAGGTCCTCTAATCCCCAAGCCTGTAATATTTCCAGTAAGCCACACTGCTTCCTTCCTTGTGGGTAGGGCTCATATTTACCAATCTGTTACATTGTACTTTCCCAAGCACTAGTATGGTGCTCTGCACACAGTAAGTGCTCAATAAATATGATTGACTGGGCACACAGTCTAAGGAAAGGAGCTAGACATTTAGTACCCATTTTACAGGTGAGAAAATTGAGACACTGAGAAATTGTGACTTGCTCGAAGTCATACCACAGAAGAATGGCGAAGCTAGGATTAGAAGCCAGGTCTCTTGACTCCTGGCCCTGTGTCCTTTCCATTAAGCCATATTGCTTCTTAATTGACCCAACTGACCCAGAGATAATGTAGCAGTGTGCAGGATAAGCACTGCAACCTGAGGTGTGGCCAATCTGAAGCCCCAAGAAGTGACTGGACGTTAAGGGGAAATATCTTAAATAACTCTGGGGCCACTTCGGCAGTGGCAGTGCAAATATAGATGGCTCTTTGCAAAGTATCACCACTTCAGCAAAAGCAACTCTTGTGCATACCCTGACAGCAGCAGCAGCAGCAGCAGCAACAGTAATGGTATTTGAAAGTACAAAAGAGAGCACCAGACAAGCTCTCTGCCCACAAGGGGCTTCCATGCGATTGAGGGTGGTACGCAAAACTAAATACAGGCAGTAGAATCAGAATAACTACACTTGAGTGTTTAATCTACTGAAAATACATACATATAAGTATGTTTTGAGGATGGGCATCACTAAATACATAATTGCAAGATGTGCTGAAGGGGTGATAAGATTCAGGGAGGTGGGATTTGAGGAAGGCTTTGAGTGTTGAGATCTGGTAGAAGGAAATCCAGACTCTGAGCACAATATGAACAAGGGGTTGGTGTTGGGCAGGAATAAAACCCAATATAGCCATGTGGTGGGCTTGGAAGGAGTGAAGAGTGCAAACAGGGGGTAATAAAAATAATAATAATAATAGTGGTATTTGTTAAGCCCTATGTGCCAGGCATTGTTCTATGTGCTGGGTAATATTCAAGCAAATGGGGTTGAACACAGTCACTGTCCCACATGAGGTTCACAGTCTTAATCTCAATTTTACAGATGAGGTGACAGGCATAGAGAAGTTAAGTGACTTGCCCATGGCAACCCAGCAGACAGGTGGCATAGCCAGAATTAGACTCCAGGTCCTTCTGATTCCCAGGCCAGTGCTCTATCCACTAGGCCAGAAGAGCAATGGAAGATAGTTTTAAAGCCTATAGTAAGAAGTCTTTGCTGCTTGCCTGCTTTAACTCTGCCCTCCCCACTGGCCAGCAACATTATTTCTCAAACTATATTGACTCACATGCCCATTGCCCTCAGCAGTAACTCCCTCCTCAAACCCCTTGTCCCCTCATACCCTCACTTCTTGCCCCAGTGACCTGACCAACATATTTCATTGGGAAAACTGAAACCAATAGGCATGTTCTCCCTAAAATCTTCCCTGCTCCTCTCCAGTCCCTCCATCCTCCTGCCCCCTTTTCAACTCTCCCATCTTTCCAGGCAGTATCAAGAGAACTCACCTCCTCTCAAAATCCACACTCTCAGACTCCATCCATTCACCCTTATCAAAACATTTGCCCCATCCCTTCTTCCCATTTCCTTCCATTCTCCAATGACTTCTTCCCCACTACTTTCAAACATACTCATGTCTCCCCTATCCTAAAAAAATTCTCCCTTGACCCAGCAATTCCCTCTAGTTATTGCCCCACTTCCCCTCTACCATTCCTCTCCAAACTCCTGGAGTGTTATCTACACTACCCTCCACTTCCTCTCCTCCAATTCTCTCCTTGACCCCCTCCAATCTAGCTTCTTCATCCTTCACACCTTAGAAACTGCCCTCTAAAAAGTCACCAGTAATCTCCTTCTTGTCAAATCCATTGGCTTCTACTCCATTATAATCTTCCTTGATCTCTCAGCTGCCTTTGACAATGTCGACTACTCACTTCTCCTAGAAACATTATTCAATATTGGCTTCACTGACACTGTCCTCTCCTGATTCTCCTCCTATCTCTCTGGTGATTTATTTTCCATCTTCTTCACAGACTTCTCCTTTGTCTCCACCTGCTAACTCTTTCAAGGTTCAGTCTGGGTTCTCTTCTATTCTCCACTTATACCCGCTCCAGTGGAAAACTCATTAGCTCCCATGGCTTCAACTATCATCTCTATGCAGGTAATTGCCAAATCTACATCTCAAACCTTGATTTTTCTCCTTCTCTGCAGAGTTGTATTTCCTCCTACCTTCAGGACATCTCAACTTGGATGTCCCTTCAACACCTCAAACTTAACATGTCCAAAGCAGAACTCCTCACTTCCCACCCAAACCCTGCTTTCTCCCTAAATTTCCCATCACTGTAGATAGCTCTATCATCTTCCCTGTCACACAAGCCCATAACCTGGTCATTAGCCTCAATTAATCTCTATCATTCAATCCATATATTCAGTCTATCACCAAAATTGCCAGTTCAACCTTCACAACAGCAGCATGGACTAGTGGGAGAGCAGAGGCCTGGGAGTCAGAGAACCTGGGTTCTAATGCTGGCTCAGCCCATTGCTTGCTGTATGACCTTGGGCAAGTCATTTGACTTTCACGTGTATCAGCCTCCTCAACAGTAAAATGGAGATTAATTAGCTGTTCTGCCTCCTACTCAGACTAAGCCCCTTGCAGGACAGGGTCTGTATTCCACCTATTTAACTTGTATCTACCCCAGTGCTTAGAACAGTGTTTGCCACATGGTAAATGGTTAACAAATAACATAATAAATGGCTAAAAACTGTTCTTTCTTCTCCATCCAAAATGCTATCACATTAATACAAACACTTATCCTAACCTGCTTTGACTTTTGCATCAGCCTCCTTGCTGACCTCCCTGCCTCTATTTCTCCTGATACCAGTCCATACTTCACTCTGTACCCTTTACATTACCTCTCTGATTGCCTACCAAAATTACAACTAGCCCACACACTTAGCTCTAATGTCCATCTATTCGCTGTATCTTGATCTCATCACCAACCTCTCACCCACATCTTGCCTCTGGCTTGGAACTCCTTCCTCCTTCATATCAAATGGACAATCACTCCCTTCCACTTCAAAGCCTTATAAACAGCACATCTCCTCCAACAGGATTTTCCTAAGCCTTCATTTTCTCCTCTCCCACTCCCTTCTATGTCACCCTTGCTCTTGGGATTTGCACCCTCTATTCACCTCAACCTCCACACTTATGCAAATATCTGTAATTTATTCATATTGATGTCTGTGTCCCCTTCTAGACTGTAAGCTCCTTGTGGACATGGAAATTGTCTACTAATTGTTACACTGTACTCCCCCAAGCACTTAATACAAAGCTGCGCACACAGTAAATACTCAAATAAGTTTGATTGATGGAGAGAGAGAGAGATGAGGGACCAACTGGAGGGTTTTGAGGAAGAGGAGACATATGCTGAGTGCCATTCCAAAAATACTTTCTGGGTAGCAGCATGCAATATAAATTGAAGGGTGAGAGATCAGAAGTAGGGAGAGCAGCAAGGTGGCTTATATAATAGTTCAATCATGATGGGATGAGAACTTGAACAGGGGCAATGATTGTATTGGGAGAAAAGGAAGGAAACCCCCACTTAACCACTGGACTTTGAGCAATGCTCACCTGATTGGCAGGCACCACAAAGGATGCACTACTGTATTTCCATGGACTAAATGTACAAGAAATTCTATTTCAAAGTCACTCAGGCTTTCAAAGTCACTCAGTCACTCAGACTAGTTGCAGTTTCATTGATACCAAGTCTCCTGACTCCCAGTCCATGCTCTTTCCACTAAACCATGCATTACAGAATTTCAGTAGAAAAATTAGGGGGTTTTTATCGATTTGTGTTTTTCTATGGTACTTGTTAAATGCTTACTATGTGTCAAATACAGTAGTAAGTGCTGGGATAGATACAAATTAATTAGGTTGGACACAGTTATAACCTCACATTTATTGCTGCCAATATAAAAGTCAAAAATGGCAGTTTTACCCATACTTGACAAGCCTTGCAAATCTTACAATAGAAATATTATTATTGAGGCAACAGGTGTTTCACTTTTCCTGCCACACCAGAAAAACAACTGTATTTTTTTTAATGGTACTTGTTAAGTGATTACTTCATGCCAGGCACTGTTCTAAGTGCTGGGGGTTGGTTCAAGGTAATCAGGTTGGACATAATCCCTGTCCCACACTGGGCTCACAGTCTTAATCCCCATTTTACATATAAGGTAACTGAGGCACAGAGAAAATGAAATGACTTGCCAAACGTTCCAGAAAAGACAAATGGTGGAGCCAGGATCAGGAGCCAGGTCCTTGTTGTTCATTCATTTATTCAGTCATTTACTGAGCACTTACTGTGCCCAGGACACTGTACTAAGCACTTGGGAGAGTACATTACAATGATAAAAACAGACACATTCCCTGCCCACAACGAGTTTACAGTCTAGAGGAAGGAAGATTGACATTAATATAAATTACAGATATATACATAAGTGCTGTGGGGCTGGGAGGGGGGAAGAAAAAAGGGAGCAAGTCAGAGCGACGTAGAAGGGAGAAGGGGGGGGGGGGACTTAGTTGGGGAAGGCCTCCTGGAGAAGATATGCCTTCAATAAGGCTTTGAAGGATGGGAGAGTAATTGTCTGTCAGATTTGAGGTGGAAGGGACAGAAACAGGATGTGGGCAAGGGGTTGGCAGGGGGTTGGCAGTGAGATAGGTAAGATCTAGGCACAATAAGAGAGTTAGCATTAAAGGAGTGAAGTGTGTAGGCTGGGTTGTAGTAGGAGAGTAGAGAGGTGAGGTGGGAGGGGGCAAGATGATGGAGTTCTTTGAGGCCAATGGTGAGGAGTTTGTATTCGATGCAGAGATGGATGGGCAACCACTGAAGTTTCCTGAGAAGTGGGGTGACATTTCCTGAACGTTTTTGTAGAAAAATGATCCAGGCAGCAGAGTGAAGTAGATATAACCAGAAACATTGAAAATTACAATGTACAAGAAGCAAGGACACTAACCATTACATGGTCCCAAATATGAAAAAAACTAAAAAGCATTTTAAATTCCTTGGAATACCAATACCCAATAACTTATAGGGAGGAGGTCACTTTGAAAAGTGACTTTATGCTGCCCTTTCTTGTCTGAATTTGAAGGACTGACTGGTGCAGGGCTTTTTTATGTTTAATTTGAGCATAGCCTGGATGGTTCTAGCCAATCATCTCCCCTAATGCAAAAGGAATGGTAGTTAATCCTGGAAAAAAATGAAGGCCCTGAGACAAAGCCATCTAAGATGTACTGACCAGAATTAATAGGTGTCAACAGAGCCAGGAAACAAGAGAATCAGGCTGAATGGCATTTCTCATTATAATAATCACTCACTGTTTGGGTCAAATTAATGATCACAATCATATTTATTGAGTGCTGTGTGCAGAGAATAATAAGAATAATAAGAATGTTGGTATTTGTTAAGTGCTTACTATGTGCAGAGCACTGTTCTAAGCACTGGGGTAGATACAGGGTAATCAGATTGTCCCACATGAGGCTCACATTCTTAATCCCCATTTTACAGAAGAGGTAACTGAGGCCCAGAGAAGTTAAGTGACTTGCCCACAGTCACACAGCTGACAAGTGGTAGAGCTGGGAGTGGCAGAGAGTACAATATAACAGAGTTGGTAGATACATTCCCTGCCCGCAATAAACTTACAATCTAAAAGGAGAGACAATATAAATAAATTAGAGATAAGTACATAAGTGCTGCGGAGCTGAGGGAAGGGTAAAGTGGGCAGATCCAAGTGCAATCTGATGGCTAGTGTGATATGTTCTGAAGTATGAAATTCCATGCCCATCACAGAAAGAAGAAACAAAATCACAATTCAAATTTGGACATCAGGTTTGCATGAGTAAGGATCACACAGGTCAGCCCCTAGAGATATGGCATAGTCCAGCAGGAAGAGCATAGAACTGGGAATCAGGATACTGGGTTCTAATTCCAGTCCCACCACTGGCCTGTTGTATGATCTTGGGTGGGTCACTTCCCTATGCTTCAGTTTCTTCATCTCTAAAATGGGGATAAAATACTTGTCCACCCACTCCTTAGACTTTGAGTCTAGGTGGTCCAGAGACTGTGACCAATCTAATTATTTTGTATCCACCCCAGTACTTCACACATAGTAAGCACATATGTACCACAGTTATTATTCTGGGCTAGGGGAACTTGAGATGATGTTGGGAGGTTCCCTTGATTTTCCTTCTCTCCCTTCCTCCTTTCCTACCTTCTGCATCCACATCCATCTAACTGAGGAGATTGTTTTTCCTCAAAGTACTCCCAAAGTAAAGGGCAGTATGCCGGAATGTTCTGTTACAATGGAGAATTAAACAAGTAGAAACAGAAAAATTCAAATGAATGGAGATAGGGTGCCATCTGTTCACAGTGATCATTGATGATCAGACATTAGCACTGATATCTGAATTTCAGTAAGTCACTACATAAGAATACATAAGACTTACTAACTAAGGAGCTTGTGGTGCTCCAGTATCCTGCTGGGACAAGTTATGCAAACATCAGGGAGCTAGGACACCCATGGGATAGTCAAAGTTGACATAAATAAAGAAAAACATTCTTCCTGCCCACTCCATAGATCTGAAGCTATTAGGTATCATAATAATAATAATGAATAATTATTATGTATTTGTTAAGCATTTACTATGTGCCAGATGCTGGGGTAGATATAAGATAAATGGGTTGGACACAGTCCCTTATCCCACATAAGGCTCACAGTCTTAATTCTCACTTTACAGATGAGGGAGCTGAGGACAGAGAAGTTAAGTGACTTGCCCAAGGTCCCTCAGCAGACAAGTGGTGGCACCGGGATTACAACCTAGGTCCTTCTGATTCCCAGACCTGTGTTCTACCCACTAGACCACTCAGCTCCTCACAAACTGTCTCCCAAACTGGCAAATTTTACTGTTGCCTAACACACCAACAGACTAACCTGACACTTCCTTTCACTGCTTTCCAACATCCGTGGAGGAGGTTTTATGGCTCCAGCTCCTTTGCAGTGAGCTATTTGTTGTCACATTTTTAAATTGAGATGTTTAAATACTTTACACACACTCCCTCGATCTCTGGGATTGTTTGAACCATTTCAGACAACTCTCAAATGCTATTCTCAAGTTTTTTGGTGTGTTTCTTTTACTCACATCAGACCCTTGTCAGGGTACATAACTTGGTTCCAAATGCTCTACCTATGATATGCTAATCAGATCCAGTCATCTTGTATATTTGATCATTCTGCCACCGTGTGCAAAAGCTGAAATAGGCAAGTATTACATGATGAATCAGGAACAGTAAAAAGCAAGGCAAAAAAAAAACCAACACCCTATTTGATTGGGTACTAAAACTAAGTAAACATGACATAGAATTCATCAGAGGCATAAATATAGGCAATCCCAACCTGTATTTTTTTTCCAGAATGATATATTTTACCATAGGGATGCTTTAAATTTTCTCCTTTATGCCAAGGTAAGTTTAATACCTCTGAAATCTACAACACATGGGTCTTTTGACATTATGTATTATTTGCATCACCAATAAAGCAGCCCATTAATCAAATGTACTGTTGTAGCCTCCAATAGGAGAAAACCACAAAATATACCATTAAAAATCAAGGAAAGAGGAATTATTTTTTGCTTGGAATGTTTCCTTCTAGAACAAGAGTGAATGGCTAATGTTAACAGTGGAACAGTGAGCTGCAGACATTTTAATGTATTATGATGAAATTAGAGGGCAAGCATGGCTGATGCTGACTGACATACAATACCTGACTCTTCAAGAGGCAGACATTTGGGGAAGGAATTTTTCCCAATAGGAAAAATCTGCTCTTTGTCCCAAATCTTCTGAGGGCAAACCTAATCTTCAACTCCAAATTACCCTTCCCTGATACTGTTCCTATCAGGTAAAGGAAGTGATTTCTGAAGTCCCAAGCACTGGTTTGGCCTCAGAGTCTCTTACTGAACACCTTCTAACATCATCCCATTCCCTAGATTTGCAGGTTGCACCAATTTACACGTCAGCTCTCTTCACCTATTCCACCATTTTCAACCTGTGATCATTTTCAAACTAAACCTTGCTCATGCTCTTCCTCCAATTTCAATACCCTCCTCTCCTCCCAAATCTGCAAGACCACCACCCTCCCCATCTGCAAAACCTGCTTAAAATCTCACCTTCAGGAAATGTCCAAGTAATTCATAAGACTCCAAGTTAGTTCAACTCAACTGAAACCCTTTGCATTTATACATTTTAGTCCTAGCTTTAGAAATTATGGATATATAAGCATATTTAACAGTAAAACAAACTCTCAGACAAAGATTCATCCCACTTAAAACTGGGTGTTGACTGTAGGGGATACCACAGCATGGGGCACTATTATCAAGAAAGGAACGGCTCTCTGAGCAAAATCTTCATATAGAACAAGAGTCAAGGAGACGAGAGAAAAAGCACAATATGGTCAGAATTGGGCATCCTGCATTGTCTTTTCACCACCCTTCGCCCCCTCCCTCCCCCCAGTATACATACATACATACACACATAGTTAACTTCCTCATCTGCAGTATTTTTGTCACATATGAAGGACAACTACTCACATATTTGTGTGTACTTGTGTGCCAATCATGACATTAAACACTAGATTGGATATGAACAGAGCAGATCAGACATAGTCCTTGTTACATATGGAGTTCAAAATCTAGGTAGGTTTAGACAGATGAAAACAGTTGTATCAACTGATTGCAACAACAAGCAGCAGAGTCAACTGACATGATAATATCAAGACAAGTAAGTTTACAGTTCTGGGGGGTAGGAGCCCTCAGGCTCTGGAGGATTCCAAGTAAACAGTCCTTAGTTATAGATCCAGTCTCCTCAGGCCCCCTTGACTTTCCTATGACCATGGATAACACTTCCATCCACCTTGTCATTGTCCTCAACTACCCTCTCTCATTCAACTTACATATTCAATTTACTACCAAATCCTGTCAGTTCAACCTTCATAACATCTTCCCATTTCTCTCCACTTAAATTGCTACCAAGCTGATCCAAGGACTTATACTATCCCATCTTGACTTTTGACTACTGCATCTGCCTCCTCACTGACCTCCCCACCTCCTGTCTCTCCACTCTCCAGTCCATATGTCATTCTGCTGCTCAGATCACTTCAGTCCACATATCCCCACTCCTCATGAACCTCCAGATGTTGCCCATCCACCTCCCTCCACATCAAACAGAAACACCTTACTATCAGTTTGCAAGTACTCAATCACTTTGCCCCCTCCTACCTAACCTCACTGATTTCCTACTACAGCACAGCCCACTCCTCTGATGCCAACCTAGTCTCCATAACTTGATCTCATCTATCTCACTGTTGATGCTTTCCCATGCCCTGCCTCTGGCCTGAAACTCTCCTCCTCTTCATATATGACAGTCCACCAGTCTCCCTACCTTCTAAACCAATTATGTGCTTGGCTGGGTACCCCTCAAACCCTTTGATGCTCACCCCAGCTCCACCTACAGCACTTTTACAAATATACTTGTATGCTACTATTTCCCCTATCTATAATATATTTTAATGTTCATCTCCCCTGTACATTGTAAGCTCTTGGTAGGCAGAGATCGTGTCTACCAACCTTACTGTACTGAACTTTAGGAAGAGCTTAGTACAGTGGTCTGCATGCAAGTGCTCAATAAATACCATCAATTGAAAGGGTAAAATATTCCAGTGTGCAGTATCCTGCAGCTCCAGGAAAGGCTACAGCCACAGCCATAGACTTCTCAAGTTGTAAAAGTTAGAAACTCTACATGCTGCCACTTTCTCCTCTCTCTTCCATGCTTTAGAGTTACAATGCATGCCTTTATCAATCAAGCATACTTATTAGGTACTTACTATATGCAGAACACTGTACAGAACCCTGTACTAAGCACTTGGGAGAATACAGTATAAAAAAATTGCTAGACACGATTTTACCCTTTACACACAGTCCAATTTCTCCCCTTTCTAGTCCATTCTTCATTCTGCTCCCCAGATTATTTTTCTAAAATATCATTGCCTCTATCTTCCCATGACTCAAAGCTTTTGATAGTTCTCACTTATCTGCACATTAAACAGAAAATCCTAACCATTAGTTTTAATGCACTCAATCAGTTTTTCTTGTTTCTTGTAACTCCACTCCTACTACTCCCCAGCTCAAATGTTGCTCCTTTCAAGGCAACATAGTCACTAATCCTTGTTCTCATCTCTGGCGACAAAACTGTTGCTCACATTCTCCCTTATGGCTGTAACTCCCTCTCCCTTCACGTCCAACAGATGACTGTGCTCTCCGTCTTCAAGGTCTTCCCCCATTAATTTCTCAGCTGAATCAATGAATCAATAGCATTTGATCACTTGCTATGTGCTTAGTACAGTGCTCTGCACACAGTAAGTGCTCAATACAATTGAATGAATGAATGAATGAATGGAAGAGTATAACAGAGGTGGTAGACACAGTCCCTGCTCCCACTGAGCTTACAGTCTAGAGGAGGAGGCATACATTAACATAAATAAGCTACAAATATGTACATGAGTGCTGTGGGGCTGAGAGTGGACAATGTCAAGTGCCCAAAGGCTATAGATCCAAGTGCGTACACAACGTAGAAGGGAGAAGGAGTTGGGGAAAAGAGGGTTTAAACGGGAGGTCTCTTGGAGGAGATGAGACCATAATAAGGTTTTAAAGGTGGGTAGAGTGGTGGTCTGGTGTATATGGAGGGGGAGGGAGTTCCAGGTCAGAGGAAAGGTGTGGGAAAAGGGTAGGAGGGAAAGTAGAGGAAATTGAGGCACAGTGAGCAAGATGGTACTAGAGGAGCAAAGTGTATGGGGCCTTTATTCTCCCCAACACTTCAGCACTCCTACACTGCCTAAGCACTTGAGAATTCACACCCCATGCACCATTTCACCTATGTGCATTTTTTTTAACTTTGCTTTCTTTGAAAAGTATTTTAGTGTCTGTCTCCTGCTAAACTGTACACTCCTGAGGACAGAGATCATATCTGCTAACTCTACTGTACTCTTTCAAGCTTAGTACAGTGTTCTGCATAAGAGCTCAAAGAGAGAGAAGTGTTATACACAGAGTGTTCAATAAATAAATGTTGCCAACCACAACCTCCCATCAGCAACGTACAGGCGCTCCTCTAAGAGAAAACCCTAAAAAAGGGAAAGAACCCAACTGTCACCCCAGAGTAATTACCAATCCAAGAACGAGATGATGAAACAAGAGGTCCATAACGATGCAGTTTACTGGCTTTTCTTTACACCGGTGCAAGGACCAGTGGATTCTGGCCTGCAGAGCCAAGACCATTGTCCCCTGAAACCTTTTTTGCCATCCAACACTCCTTGTCCCTCTTTAGTTCTGCCTTAAAAGGTGGACTTCCTAGCCTCTGATGTCAATCTGGGTGGTCTGGGGTGTTCCTGCGGTATATCTGCATATTTTGGAGTGTCTTGTGGTTGGGAGTCTACACAGTTCTTGCAAAAGGGTGGTAGTGGGTCTGCTAGGGCGACCTTCTTGGGTTGATTATCTGGGAATTGTTTTCCATCCCCTTCATTATTGCCATTCTTAATATTCATTCATTCATTCAATAGTATTTATTGAGCGCTTACTATGTGCAGAGCACTGTACTAAGCGCATGGGATGAACAAGTCGGCAACAGATAGAGACAGTCCCTGCCGTTTGACGGGCTTACAGTCTAATCGGGGGAGACGGACAGACGAGAACAATGGCAATAAATAGAGTCAAGGGGAAGAACATCTCGTAAAAACAATGGCAACTAAATAGAATCAAGGCGATGTACAATTCATTAACAAAATAAATAGGGTAACGAAAATATATACAGTTAAGCGGACGAGTACAGTGCTGTGGGGATGGGAAGGGAGAGGTGGAGGAGCAGAGGGAAAAGGGGAAAAAGAGGGTTAAGCTGCGGAGAGGTAAAGGGGGGATGGCAGAGGGAGTAGAGGGAGAAGAGGAGCTCAGTCTGGGAACGCCTCTTGGAGGAGGTGAGTTTTAAGTAGGGTTTTGAAGAGGGAAAGAGAATCAGTTTGGTGGAGGTGAGGAGGTAGCATCCCTGGTAGTACTAGGATCATCTATTCTTTGTTGGAGCACTATTGTCCCTTCTCATTTGTGCTAACTGTCCTGTTCCCATCCTCCTTCTGGGTTCTCTGTACTACTGTGTGGCTCCCAAGACCTCCTTTTTTGGGTTACTGCCAGAAACTGCTTGCCCCACCCCATTCTCCTGCTCCTTCCAGTATTACTCACACAGTTTGACCACTCAACATTGGCCATAGGACACCTCAACCTCAGTGCCTAGCCTCTGTAACAATGAATTAGTACAGTGGTCTACCCAAGTGTTCAGTAAATAAAGAGAAGCAGCATGGCTTAGTGGAAAAGCACAGGCTTGGGAGTCAGAGGAGATGGGGTCTAATCCCAGCTACACCACTCCACTTGTCTGTTGTCTGGCCTTGGGCAAGTCATTTCACTTCTCTGTGCCTCAGTCATCTCATCTGTAAAATGGGGATCAAGACTGAGTACCTCAAGTAAAACAGGGACCTTGTCCACCCTGATTAGCTTGTATTTATCCCAATGCTGCGTATAGTGCCTGGCACATAGTAAATGTTTAACAAAAAACATTACAAATAAATACCATTGATTGAAGCTCACACCATCGATTGGCAGGTTTCTTGTTCCCTCTTTAAATGACAGTCCTGTGCAAGCTAAACATCTTTGGCCCCTCCCTGCCTGGTCAACTCTTTGTAGCCTGGTTGAGTTGAGCTGTGGGACCAGGGAAAACAATCTAGCCTGGGTCAGGCAGGGGTAGCAGAAAGTTGTATCTATGTACATTATGTGCATTTCTGAATACACAGTAACCCCCCAGTCTGCCAGGATGTCATCCATTAAGATAATATTGTAGTCCAAGAAGCCCAAGGAAGAAGTTGAACTTGTTTTTAACACACCGAGCATGCTCAACAGGGCTCTAGTCAGTATTCCACCACTTTGGAGGCTGAGACCAGTGGGGGCCAAACATGTGCTGTATCCAGCCAGATACTGTGCTTCACCTGATCTGATCTAAGGTTTCTGCAACTGCAATGTCTCAAGAAGCCCTTTCCTTTAGATCTCATGTTGCACTTACTGCACACAGTAAGCACTCAGTAAATACGACTGACTGCTCAGTTTCAGAGCTGCTGATTAGTCGAGGGGCCTTTTTTTTCCCTTCCTCCCATTCCTGTGTCCTATCCTTTAGCTTAGCAGCTCTCCCACCATGACCCCGGGGCAGCTGCCCAGAACTGTGAACTCCGAGAAGAGGGAAAGGATGAATTAGAGAACAAAGGCAAAACTGACAAACCTGCTGCAGGGGCTGGGAACCTTTATGGTGACAAACACAAATAAGAAGTAGAAAGTGAATGCCACAAGAAACAAATCTTACAGGGTTAGGCACAGCAACAATTCAAGTATGAAACCTTGTTAAAATGAGTGGCACACACAAAGAGTAATTCATCCATTATACTAAAAACATATGAGGAAAACGCTACTATGGGAAGAGGGGCCTGATCCAACTAAGGCTTGTAGGAGGATAAAACAGGATTAGGCCGAGAGCTTGGTTTAGGTCTGGACTTGCCTTGATGGAAGAGCCCTGGGGACTAACTGTTCCAGAGCCAAGCCTCTTTAAGCCCCGGATTTGATCACCCCAGCTCCTTTCTCCGTACATCTCAAGTGCTGCACAAGAGCTGGCATTATCAGCTGTTTGAGAGAGATCTTGTAAGGAAGAAGTTTTTTTGGTTTTGTTTTTTGCAGGGAACTGAGGAAGAGTTCTCAGCTCCCCATGGACCCTGCCGGACAAGATCGATAGAGAAGTTATTTAACTTACAAATTCTTAGCAGATAAAAGGGAAAGAATAAGTAACCGAAGCCATAACTGTCTATCAGACAAAATCAAAGACCAATCAGGAGACAAGAGCGAAAATACACAAACACTCTACCACTCTCTTGAATTCCAGACAGGATTCCAGCCTTTCCTAGCTAATTGGCCAAAGCCTGTCCTGCTGTAGCTACATAGGCCCTTGCTATCATTTGAAAATGGGACTGTAGGCAAATTGCAATGAAACCTGCTGATTCTAATGGGTCTCTCACCTCTCCCTCCACCCCACTCACAGGGCATTTGTTTGGTCTGATAAGATTTAGCCAATGGCTGTAAATGCACAAGCCAAATAAACTAGGGGGCAATGATTATCCCCTTTTCTTCATGAAAACATCCAAAACAAATTTGATCAGTCTCCAAAGCAGGACATCAGCAGCAACATGAACTGAATAATTTTCCAAACTGCCACATTACTTGCAAGGTAAGAGCAAACCCAACCACCTTGTGAATTTTTCCCTCTTCTTTCTTGCCTCCTTTGGGTTATTTTCCCACATTCCAGTTTGACTATTACTGTTTACTGAGAAAGGTCAGAACAAGGTCCTTGTGCAGCAACTAATATTCAGATACAGCATAATGGTACCCGGTTGTATTAGGATCAGGTCAATTGCTGAAGGGTTCATTAAAGAAGTAAATTGGAATTTAACACACATATCAACTTTTGTAAACACCCAAAATGTTTGGGCTGTGTAATGAAATATTCAAACTAACACAAGCCCCATTATGCTGCTCCTGTACTAGCTTCTCTCTTAGATAAATGTTTAGAACTGGGGAGGGTCTATACAAATAAAAAAATACTAGTCACACTGTACCAAAGAATTACATGGAATGTATTACATAAGTAAGATGTGCAGGTCAAAAGCATGAGTATACTCAAGAAGGTTGGAGAAATGCTTTGATTTGTGGTCCATGATGAATTAACAGAAGGAAACCATATTCTCCTGTAGTTTTTTTTTCTGATTTTTTTTTCCATTTTAAGGTATTTCATCTGTGCTCTGAGCACAGTAAGTGCTTAGCAAATACAACTATCACTAACAACTGTCAACAGGATGTCTTTGAAGTGAATTCTACCCACATCTATATTAAGATAAAAATCTCTATATATATTTTCCTTACTTGTTGATAACTTCATGTCTTACCCTCAGCTACTTTAAAAATTGGGGAATGAGCATTAAATGAAATAATAGAATAACAGAATAAAATACATCTGATATGCTTACATCTGATATGCTATGATCTGAAGGGCCAAATCCAGGGATAAATTCCCTTTAAACTTTGTTACTTCAAGAATATAAGCAATTTGGTCATTTGACTTTTCTAAGATGACCTGAGAAGCAGCATGGATCAGTGAAAAGAACAATGGGCCTGCAAGTCAGAAGGACCTGGGTTCTAATTCTGACTCTACCACTTGTCTGTTGTTTGACCTTGGGCAAATTACTTAACTTCTCTGTGCCTCAGTTACATCATCTGTAAAATGGGGATGAGTGTGAGCCCCATATGGGACATGGACTGGGTCCAACCTGATTAACTTGTATCTACCCCAGTGCTTAAAACAGTGCTTGGCACTTAAGTACTCTAATTACAATTATCATTATCATTACCTCCTCAAATTTATGCAAATTCAGTGTTAGATTTAGTCTTTGGAATTTTTCTGATCACAATTTGCCAGTTTTGATAACTCTAAGCCACTTTGAATCTGCATATGAAAAGAAAAAAATTCAAATGCAGGGTTCCATCTTATTGAGTCTTTCAAGGCCTTATCTATTCCTCTCAATGACAGCACTATAAATATCCAAACATAAAACCAAGCCTAAGTAGGCTAAAAATGCTTGGCCACCGGAGACAGTGGTGTGATTTAAAAAACAACAAAAAAACCTGGCTGCAGCTTCTGCCGCATGAGTATGGACAAATGCCTTTCCCTGTTAGTGAGACTGACTTTTGCTATTCAGCGCCAATTCTGAGCCCATTAAAGCTGCATATTTTCACAATGCTGATTTTATAATCGCATACACAATGCATGAATTTGTGGTGGCCAAACTTGAATGCACTCTCAAACTGCTAACGTTTGGGAAAATGGTCTAGTGGGGACTTGGTACTGTAATATTTATTATGGCAATACCATAGATTTTGAGAAAAAAAAAACCCAAAAAACAAAACACTGCTATATCAGCATGTTCCAGAAAATAATAAAATGGGCTATATACAAAATACATAAATTTGATTAAAGTTGTTGGGAGCCAGGCCTACATCATGGCAAAAAAAAGGAAAAATAAATGAAAGCAACAATTTTTTTGGTTGCATTTTTAATTTGGTTTGTGAGGGGTTTTTTGTTTGTTTTTTTTTTAAAGACTCGCAGCAGTTTCACGAATGATTTACAAGCTTTAAATTTCTCTGTGTATTCAGAGTTTGTGTTTTATTCATGATTTCTTGTGACTAGCCTGGGAGATGCAATTCTCTGAACTATTATGTAATTTTATTTAGTGTTCATTTCATTAGAGAAAATATTCTTAATATTTTGATCCCTCCGAAATCCACTTTGGCCACAAGTGATCTCAAAAAGTATTTACTAACTAGAACAAAACACAAGGTCAGGCATTAATATCTTATAATGCTAAATATATACTCACAGGAATATTTCATTTTTGGAAGAGGCAGAGTGCTTATCCTTGTGCTCAGGTCACCAGTACTCTACCACTACTATCTGAACACCTGCTTCTCAATTTGCCAATGCCAGTCAGGTCCAAGGTAGCGGGTTACATCCTGGAGACCACTGGAGCAAAAGGAAATAGAACTGCTTTATGGAAGTCTGGCTTAGGAAACACAACATATTTATTTTGAATGAACTCAAAATAAAGTTATCACTCTCATTCTTCCCTAATGCATGTTTAGAAATGTATATTGATTGTAGGAAAAAAATTAACCTGTACTTCCATAAATGGCATTTATTGAACATTTACTATGTGCAGAGGACTATATTAAGTACTTGGGAGAGTACAAGTAGGGTACCAATGAATTACACATTTCTGTCCAAAAGGAAGTAAACATCCATTTACCACTAAACTATGCATCATAGCACTAACAACATATAGTGCTTTTTGGTAGTTCTTTTTCCCTTTGATTTTTCTTTTCCCTTTGGTTCACACCTAAGAAAGCATGAGAACAAAAGACATGAAGTAGGGTTGTTGCGGAGGTCTGATTAGGGCTTTGTGTTCACTCTTCAAATGTATCTGTTTTATCATAACTTCCTACAGCAAAGTAAATAGGTTCATGATAGCACATGACACCCTAAAAGATTGGATATCCAATATGAATGCTCTATAATAAATTCCTATGAAATGTAGTTATTGGATTCCTTGGGCATATAGAGAAAATGGGCTTGGGAGTCAGAGGTCATGAGTTTTAAATCCAGCTCTGCCATTTGTCTGTTGTGTGACCTTGGGCAAGCCACTTAGCTTCTCTGTGTCTCAGTTAACTCATCTGTAAAATGGGGATTAAGACTATAAGCCTCACGTGGAACAACCTGATTACCTTGTATCTACCCTTGTGCTTAGAACAGTGCTTGGCACATAAAAAATGCTTAACAAATACCATCATTATTATACATCCATCAGATGCGCAGACAGGGATTAAGTGACCACACTGATGGGGAACTGCGGCGCACACGGGGACACAAACAGGAAATACAAAATGGTGTCGGGCAAGGTTTCCCATTCAGGCCTTCCTGCTCGAGCTTGCTGAGTCATTGAAACCCGGAGGAGGACGAAACACACCCCAAATAAGGAAGATCACCCCACGTCCAAGACATCCCCCATGCAGCAAAAAAGGACCAATCCAGGAATGCCCGCACTGCTGAGGTGAAACAGCGGCAACTATAAAAGGCTGCCCCACCCAAATGGTGGAGTGCCTCATTACCTTAAGGAGAGGTTGCCTGCTGGGTGTGTTACCCTCTATTTGGCTTATTTGGCTTACTCTGGATCCCCAAATAAAACTTTTGCCTTGTTCTTGTTCCTCTCACGTGTTGGGTCAATTCTTTGACCGCCCACGACCTTGCGATCTTGGGCGAAACGCTTCACTCCACCACCAACACCGATTCTTCCTTCTACTGAATGTCAAGACTCTCTTTACAGATTAAGTCATTCAAAATGCCACCAGGGACTATAATCAAAACAGAAAATGGCCATGATAATACTAATTCAACTAAGAAGTACAAGCCCACTGGGTGTTGAAACTTGAAGGCGGAGAAGGCTGATCCCAATTGAATCAATAAAAAAAGAAATGAAGACTTCCAAGGAAGTCCAAGTCCTCAACCAGCTGTGACAGCTGGCCTTCTCTTGAATAAGGCCTCCATCACAGTGCCTTGCAAAAGTTTGAGGAAAAAGTGAAGAACTAAAGGAATTGATGACAAACACCATCTGCTACATACCAGTTCAGGTTCCTTATTTAATTTTTAGCTCTAAGATTCCACGTGCTGCAGTATTACAATGAAGACTATGCCCTAATCAAGACAGAATAGGAGACTTAGAAACCTAATTTTCTCTATGTCAAACCTCTGCCAGAACTGGAATGAGGAACACCAAGTTCCAAATGACTACATGCTTCATTAAGCTTCTCTTTTCTCTTGAAGCAGGAGCCTCACTGCTTTAACCAATTATTCAGTCATTATTGTGTCCACTACATGCAAGACACACCCTAGGCTTTGTCCTGAGCATCTTGGACATCACCTTCAATGATAATAGTAATAACACCACTAATAATGATAATTGTGGTTTTGTTAAGTATTTAGTATGTGTCAAGCACTGTATTAAGTGTTGGGGTAGATATAAGGCCATCCAGCACCACATAGAGTTCACAGTATAAGTAGGAGTGAAAAAAAGATGGAATCCCTATTTTGCAGATGAGGGAACTGAAACACAGAGAAGTGAAGCAAATTGTCTAAGCTCACACAGCAGACAAGTAGCAAAACTGAGATTAGAAGCCAGTTCCTCTGACTCCTAGGTCTTAATTTTTCACTTTTCACTAGGCCAGCCAGTCAATCATATTTATTAAGCACTTACTGTTTTCCAAGCACTGTACTAAGCGCTTGGGAGAATACAATATAACAGTAAAGAGACATTCCCTGCCCACAACAAACTTACAGTCTAGAGCAGGAGACAGACATTAATATAAAGTTACAGATATATACTTAAGTGCTACGGGGCTGGAAGGGGGAAAGAATAAACAGAGCAAGTCAGAGTGATGCAGAAAGGAGTGGGAGAAGAAAGAAAGGCTTAGTCAGGGAAGATCTCTTGGAGGAGATGTGCTTTCAGAAAGGCAGTGAAGGGGGGAGAGTAATTGTCTGCCGGATAGGAGATGGGAGGACCTTCCAGGCCAGGGGAAGGATGTGGGCAAGAGGTCAGTGGGGAGATAGATGTGATTGAGGCACAGTGAGAAGGTTAGCATTAGAAGAGTGAAGTATGTCCGTTGGGTTGTAGTAGGAGAGTAGTAAGTAGTAGGAGAATAGGCCATGTTGCTGCTTTAAGGTGGCGGCAACACGTTACTACATGGTTGGGGCATCCTTGGCACAAAATTGAATTCCCAACATCCCAATGCTTACAGGCAGCCTTGCAGACAGCCTTCTTGCCTGCCCATAAGAAGCCCAAGCAATGCCAGAGCTGCCAAACATAAATGTGAATTCCACAGTCCTCCAGGAGTTGAGGCCCCACTAGTGGTGCCTTTCCTTGGAGGCAGGGATTATCTCTGCTAACTCTATTGAATGCTTTCAAGTACACTCAATAAACAAAGATCAACTGATTGAAGAGGGGATGACAGCACTGCTGGCCTAAAGGAAAGCACATGAGACAAAATCAGGAGACCTGAGCTCTAGTCCAAGTTAATTCATTCAATAGTACTTATTGAGGGCTTACTATGTGCAGAGCACTGTACTAAGCACTTGGAATGAACAAGTCGGGAACAGATAGAGACAGTCCCTGCCGTTTGACGGGCTTACAGTCTAATCGGGGGAGACAGGCAGACAAGAACAATGGCAATAAATAGAGTCAAGGGGAAGAACATCTCGTAAAAACAATGGCAACTAAATAGAATCAAGGCGATGTCCATTTCATTAACAAAATAAATAGGGTAATGAAAATATATACAGTTGAGCAGACGAGTACAGTGCTGAGGGGATGGGAAGGGGGGGGGAGCAGAGGGAAATGGGGGGAAAAGAGGGTTAAGCTGCGGAGAGGTGAAGGGGGGGCGGTAGAGGGAGTAGAGGGAGAAGGGGAGCTCAGTCTAGGAAGGCCTCTTGGAGGAGGTGAGTTTTAAGTAGGGTTTTGAAGAGGGGAAGAGAATTAGTTTGGCGGAGGTGAGGAGGGAGGGCATTCCAGGACCGCAGGAGGACATGGCCCAGGGGTCGACGGCAGGATAGACGAGACCGAGGGACGGTGAGGAGGTGGGCGGCAGAGGAGCAGAGCGTGCGGGGTGGGCAGTAGAAAGAGAGAAGGGAGGAGAGGTAGGAGGGGGCAAGGTGATGGAGAGCCTTGAAGCCTAGAGTGAGGAGTTTTTGTTTGGAGCGGAGGTTGATAGGCAACCACTGGAAGTGTTTAAGAAGGGGAGTGACATGCCCAGATCGTTTCTGCAGGAAGATGAGCCAGGCAGAGGAGTGAAGAATAGACTGGAGCGGGGCGAGAGAGGAGGAAGGGAGATCAGAGAGAAGGCTGACACAGTAGTCTAGCTGGGATATAACAAGAGCCTGTAGCGTAAGGTAGCCGTTTGGGTGGGAAGGAAAGGGCGGATCTTGGCGATATTGTAAAGGTGAAACTGGCAGGTCTTGGTAACAGATAGGATGTGTGGGGTGAACGAGAGAGACGAGTCAAGGATGACACCGAGATTGCGGGCCTGAGAGACAGGAAGGATGGTCGTGCCATCCACGATGATAGGGAAGTCCGGGAGAGGACCGGTGGTTTGGGAGGGAAGATGAGGAGCTCAGTCTTGCTCATGTTGAGTTTTAGGTGGCGGGCCGACAGCCAGGGGGAGACATCCTGGAGGCAGGAGGAGATGCGAGCCTGAAGGGAGGGGGAGAGGACAGGGGCGGAGATGTAGATCTGCGTGTCATCTGCGTAGAGATGGTAGTCAAAGCCGTGAGAGCGAATGAGTTCACCGAGGGAGTGAGTGTAAATGGAGAACAGAAGAGGGCCAAGAACTGACCCTTGAGGAACTCCAACAGTTAAAGGATGGGAGGGGGAGAGGTGCCTGCGAAGGAGACTGAGAATAACTGGCCAGAGAAATAAGAGGAGAACCAGGAGAGGACGGAGTCTGTGAAGCCAAGGTGAGATAAGGTATGGAGGAGGTGGGGATGGTCGAAAGTGTCAAAGGCAGCAGAGAGGTCAAGGAGGATTAGAATGGAGTAGGAGCCTTTGGATTTGGCAAGAAGGAGGTCATGGGTGACCTTAGAGAGAGCAGTCTCGGTAGAGTGGAGGGGACGGAAGCCAGATTAGAGGGGGTCCAGGAGAGAATGGGAGTTAAGGAATTCTAAGCAGCGATTGTAGACGACTCGTTCTAGGATTTTGGAAAGTAAGGGTAGTAGGGAGATAGGGCGATACTGGAAGGGGAAGTGGGGTCGAGAGAGGGTTTTTTTAGGATGGGGGAGATGTGGGCATGTTTGAAGGGAGAGGGGAAGGAGCCATTGGAAACTGAGTGGTTAAAAATAGAAGTTAAGGAAGGGAGGAGGGCAGGGGTGATGTTTTTAATAAGGTGAGAGGGAATGGGGTCTGAGGTGCAGGTGGAGGGGGTGGCACTTGCGAGGAGGGAGAAGATCTCATGACCCTGAACTCCTGGGAGACGTCAGGCAAATCACTTGATCTCAACTTTAAAGTGAAGATGAGACACCTTCTCTTCCTACCTCAGACTGTGAACGCTTTGTGGGACAGGGACTATGTCTGTAGACTCTAAGATCCTTGTGGGCAGGATTGGGTCTACCAATTCTATTGTACCGTATTTTACTAAGTACATCATAATACTTTAGCGTACAGGAAGTGTTCAATAAATGTCATTAATTGTGTTTGGTCTGATTATCGTAGCACATAGTTAACTCTTTAGTAAATGCCATTGGAAAAAAAAAAATAATGCAATGAGCCACCCTCCCCCTCCCTTTCCTCTACACACCTGAGTTAGTCTCCTGTACCCAACCCTCCTGGCCAGCCCTAAATAGGCGCTAATGAGGGGGGGGACAGGGGGACGGTGTTTAATATGGGAAGGCAATGGGAGATGACCTCTCCTTGCTGCAGTCCTTCTGGTCCTGGAGTTACAGATGCCTGGGCTACCCCACCCATCTGAGCCTCAGTAAATCCTGCTCCAAATTAAGCCCTCTTCCTAGCCCCCTTTTATACCAAAGTCACTCAAGCATAACCTTCCAGATTTCTGCCAGAAACCTCTGCTTGGGTTTCATTGAACATGTAATAATATTTAGCATTTTACCCAGCCTGATTTTAAATAATTCAAGTTATGTTGATCTTTCCACTTTGATAGTTTAATAGACCAGCTGTCTGGAACTCATCCAGATAATAGCTTTAATTTTCCCTTTCTTAATAATATTCCATCTCTTTTAGCTGGGCAATCTCGTAGTCTCCTATATTACATTCTCCTCCTCTCTCCTGCTATTTACAACTTAAAAAGATTTGTGAACTGCAAGCAAGTCACCCCTGGGCCATGACATATACCTGTGGTACAAATGGACCGCATTAATATTTCCTCATTTAGCAATAACTCTATTTCTCTGAACTTGTCTCTAAAGTTGTGTTGCTCTTCTCTGAACTGCTTTATAAAGTATCCTAGGGCTGCCCTACACTGAAGCCTAAAGCTGGACATTAGGGCCCCCTTAGTTGTTGGCAACATGAGAGGGGATAGTGGTGCAGCTTAATAGGGTTTACTGAGTGCTTACTATGTGCAGAGCACCATACTAAGCACTTGGGAGAGTACTACATAGTAGAGTTGGTAGGTGCGTTCTCTCTCCACAATGAGTCTAGAGGGGAAGGCAAACATTAAAATTAACAAAATAATGATTATCGCTGTAAGGCTGAGGGTGGAGTGACTGTTCAATGCTCAAAGAGTACAGATCCAAGGGCATAGGCAATGCAGAAGGGAGAGGAAGTTGGGTAAAAGAGGGTGTAAAGGGGAAGGCCTCTTGGAAATATATTAGTGGAGAGAGGGGTGGTCTGGCATATGTGAACGGGGAGGTAGTGGCAGGCCAGAGGGAGGATGTGGGAAAGGGTGCAGCACCAAGATAGATGAGATCAAGGCACAGTGAGTAAACTGGAGCTAGAGGAACCAAGTATGTGGGCTGGGCTGTAGAAAAAGAGTGTGATAAGGTAGGAGGCCGCAAGCTGATTGAGTACTTTAAAACTGATGGCTTAAGGATTTTAAAGGGCCCAGTCCAAGTCAGAAGCCCTGATTGTGTTAACAGGAACTTTGGAGGAGAATACAATGGCTCCGGAGCAAAAAAGGTGGGCCAAGGCTCTCCCCTGGCAACTTGCATTATCTTCAGAGCTTCTAACAGGGTAAGCTCCTCTAGACTGTCAGCTCATTGTGGGCAGGAAATATGTCCACCAACTCTGTTAAACTTTACTCGCCCAGGCTCTTAGTACACTTCTCTGCACACAGTAAATACTACTGATTGATTCACATTGCATCATGTAGAATGCAGCATGTGTGCACACCTAAAGGGGTTAGGTAGCTCAGAATGGGAGTGGAGGTGAATTTTTCCCTGCTTCAGGGTGGATAAAGCAGCAAATAGATACTTTAAAGCCAAAGGTAGGAGATGAATTACTCAATTAGCTCTATTACTTATCCTCCCTCTACCACTACAACCCAGCACACATGATGATTCGGCCCTCAAGTGAACCTATTTGCTAATAATAATATTTGTGAAGTGTTTACTATCTACCACTGTACTAAGCACTGGGATAGATACAAGATAATCAGGTCCCACATGGAGTCCATAATCTAAGTAGGAGAAAAAACAGGTACTGACTCCCCATTGTGAAGATGAGGGATCTGAGGCCCTGAGAAGTTAAGTGACTTGCCCAAGTTTATACAGCAGGATTGTGGCAGAGCTGGGTTTAGAACCCAGGTCTTCTGACTCCCAGGTCTGTGTTCGTTCAACCAGATCATGCTGCTTCCCTAATTTTGTGCTTTATTCTTGTCTCTCACAGTTGACAACTTGCTCATCCTTCTGCCTGGAACCTACATCCCAGCGGTCTGATTTTCCCCTAGTCAAAGACCTTCTGAAATCCCATCTCCTCCAATTAATCAATCATTATTTATTGAACACTTCTTGTATGCAGAGTACTGTACTAAGCACTTGGGAGAGTACAGTATGACGAAGTTACTAGACCTCCACGTAGTCTTCCCTGATTAATCTCATCTCCCCTCTCTATCCCTACCTACTGCCATTCAAGAACTTGTCACCCCAACACACTCACCCTGCGTTTAACAAATACCAACATTATTACTCACCCCTGCCCCCACTGTTCTTATGTATATGTCTTTACACTCCATTGCTTCCTCCTACTAGTAATTTATTTTAGTGTTTTTCCCTTCCCCCACTCGTAATCTCCTTGAGGACAGAGATCATTTTTTACCGAAGACCGTACTCTCTCAAGTTCTTAGTTTGGGGCTCTGGCACAGAATAAACACTCAATAAATAATATTGACACATTTGCCAGTCCAGGTGACAATGCTCAATCATATTTATTGAGCACTTACTGTGTGCCAACCACTGTACTAAGCACTTGGAGTGTACAATTCGGCAACAGAGACAATCCCTGCGCAATAACGGGCTCACAGTCTAAATGGCGGAGACAGCAAAGCAAAACAGAACAAAACGAAAGAAGCAGTCTAGCACAGACTTCAAGATAAATAGAATCATAGAGATATACATGTCACTAACAAAATAGAGTAATAAATAATATTTACAAATATGCACAAGTGCTGTGGGGAGGGGAAGGGGGAAGAGCAGAGGAAGGGAGTGGGGGATTGGGGAGGGGAGGAGGGTTAGAGGGAAAGGGAGGGCTCAGTCTGGGAAAGCCTCCTGGAGGAGGAAAACTCTCAGTAGGGCTTTGAAAGAGGGGAAGAGAGTTAGTTTGGCAGATGTGAGGAGGGAGGGCATTCCAGGACAGTGGTAGGACTTGGGCCAGGGGTTGACGGCGGGACAGGCGCACACAGGGGACCATAAAGAGGTGAGCAGCAGAGGAGCGGAGGGTACAGGGTGGGCAGTAGAAAGAAGGGAGGTGAGGTAGAAGGGGGCAAGGTGATGGAGAGCTTTGAAGCCAAGAGTGAGGAGCTTTTGTTTCGTGCAAAGGTTGATAGGCAACCACTGGAGGTTTTTGAGGAGGGGAGTGACATGCCCAGAGCGTTTCTGTAGGAAGATGATCTGGGCAGCGGGATGAAGAATAGACTGGAGTGGGGAGAGAAAGGAGGAAGGGAGATCAGAGAGGAGGCTAGCACAATAATCCAGTCGGGATATTATGAGAGCTTGTTTATATTTTTTAAATGGCATTTAAGCACTTACTTTGGGACAGGCACTGTAATAAGTGCTGGGGTAGATAAATGCTAATCAGCTTGGACACAGTCCTTGTCCTACATAGAGCTCACAGTCTTAATCCCCACTTTACAGATGAGGTAACAGGCACAGAGAAGTGAAGTGACTGGCCCAAAGTCACACGGCAGACAAATGGTGGATCAGGATTAGAACCCAAGTCCTGACCCCCAGGGCCATGTTCTATCCACTAAAACATGTTGCTTGTTATGGGGACATCACCACACTATCATAGAGCCCCATCTAAGAGAAGTTCCAGCTTGAATAATGATATTCTCACTCTTCATTCCCTTGATACTTTCACTTAGAGAAGTTAACATATTAAGACTTGCTGTCAAAAGGATTGCTAAAGATGACTTGAGGGATTGATAGCCATAAACACATGTTTTTAAATCCTAAGGCAGTAACCTGTACAGTGATGCTCTCTAAGTTCTTTAGGGGACTATATAAATGCAAGATGGTTCTTTCTGATCATTTTCCACTCAATACATCAATTTTGTTACTGGCTCAAAGTGTTATACCTAATTCCTCTGTATTACTGATGCTATCTCAGTTTCTGAAAACAAATGCAGTGTTTCTTTCCCTACTGGCAGAAGATAGCCAAAAAATAGTCATGATTATTATTTGGTTCTGCTTTTAATTGCTTAGAAAGGAGAATATACAAAATTTTACACGTACATTAAGAAAAGTCTAGACTTTTCATGGCCTGTCATAGCAACCTATAATCAGAATTCATAACAAGCTAATATTGAGTTGAGGTACATGAAAAAGCTATTGAAATATAGGAGTAAACCCATTTACTATTTTTATACTCCATTTTCTTTTTATTAAATTATTAAGTTACCTTTTTATTTTAACCCTGCAGCTTTCTAAGTGATGTAACTAATGGTGAATGGACTCAGGGTGACATATATTCACTCACCTAGGTAGGATTCAATTCAATTCAATAGTATTTATTGAGCGCTTACTATGTGCAGAGCACTGTACTAAGCGCTTGGGGTGAACAAGTCGGCAACAGATAGAGACAGTCCCTGCCGTTTGACGAGCTTACAGGTAGTTAAGAAACACACTTAACTCTGGTAGCTGGCATGATTCTGATATTTTAGTTTCTCCATCTCTAAACTAGTCTGACCCCTACTGACCTGAATTTTGAGAATACTTTAGCAGCATACTGGGGGGTGGGGGGGATGGGAAGGTGTGTGTGGGTGGGTGTGGGGGGGTGTGTCCACTCATTTTATAGCAGTTGACCCCTCTAACTTTAGCTTAATGTTAGTGTCTGCACATAGTAATTGATCATTAAATACAACTGATTGACTCCCCCATAAAAGTATAAGCTCCTTGTGAGCAGGGAACATATCACTTTGGGTTTCTCTCTGACCTCCCTTCCTCCTCTCTCGCCCCGCTCCAGTCTATTCTTCACTCCGCTGCCCGGCTCATCTTCCTGCAGAAACGATCTGGGCATGTCACTCCCCTTCTTAAGCAACTCCAGTGGTTGCCTATCAACCTCCGCTCCAAACAAAAACTCCTCACTCTAGGCTTCAAGGCTCTACATCACCTTGCCCCTTCCTACCTCTCCTCCCTTCTCTCTTTCTACCGCCCACCCCGCACGCTCTGCTCCTCTGCCGCCCACCTCCTCACCGTCCCTCAGTCTCACCTATCCCGCTGTCGACCCCTGGGCCACGTCCTCCCGCGGTCCTGGAACGCCCTCCCTCCTCACCTCCGTCAAACTGATTCCCTTCCCCTCTTCAAAACTCTACTTAAAACTCACCTCCTCCAAGAGGCCTTCCCAGACTGAGCTCCTCTTCTCCCTCTACTCCCTCTACCACCCCCCACTTCACCTCTCTGCAGCTAAACCCTCTTTCCCTCTGCTCCTCCACCTCTCCCTTCCCATCCCCTCAGCACTATACTCGTCCGCTCAACTGTATATATTTCCATTACCCTATTTATTTTGTTAATGAAATGTACATCGCCTTGATTCTATTTAGTTGCCATTGTTTTTACGAGATGTTCTTCCCCTTGACTCTATTTATTGCCATTGTTCTCGTCTGTCCGTCTCCCCCGATTAGACTTTAAGCCCGTCAAATGGCAGGGACTGTCTCTATCTGTTGCCGACTTGTTCATTCCAAGCACTTAGTACAGTGCTCTGCACATAGTAAGAGCTCAATAAATACTATTGAATGAATGAATGAATATTTGGGGACAAAGGTGGGGGTTTTTTTAGTGTCACCTGGTAGAAAGCGTTATAATCACTTTTAATTTAGTGTTCTCATGTAGGCTACCTTCAAAAATTATAATGTGCTTTCTGAAAATGAAGAATAAAACAGCAGCACTTTCTAGGTTGAAATTTATATCTGCAACTGTTTTTAAATTAGGGTGCATTAGAAGTGGGATGATTTATAAGTGGCTGAATTAGTAAAGAAAACATTGGAAAAGCATCAGGCATTCTAGCATCTCAGGATCAATCAACAGTATTTACTGAGTGCTTACTGTGTGCACAGCACTGTACTAAGCACTTGGGAGACTACAATACAGAATTGGTAAATGTTACCTACCACAAAGAGCTTACCAGTCTAGACAGGGAGTAAGACATTAAAATAACTTAGGGAGAAGTACATAAGTGTTGTGGGGCTGAGTAGGGAGTGAATATCAAGTGCTTAAATGTACAGATCCAAGTCAAAAGTGACACAGAAGGGAGAAGCTGAAATGAGGGCTTAGTAGGGGAAGACCTCTTGGAGATGATATAATTTAAATAAGGCTTTGAAGGTTGGGGAAGAGTGGCAGTCTGTCCTTTATATAAAGGAAGAGGGAGTTCCAGGCCAGAGGAAAATGTGAGCAATAGGGTCAGTGGCAAAACAGATGAAATCTAAGTACAGTAGGTATGTTGGCATTAGAGGAGCCAACTGAGTGGTCTGGGTTATACTAGGATATCAACAAGGTAAGATAGGAAAATGGCAAGCAGATTGAATGCTTTAAAGACAATTGTAAGGAATTTCTGTTTGATGGGGAGGTGGATTGGGAACCACTGCGGGTTTTTGAGGAATGGGGAAATGAAGA
The DNA here is from genome assembly GCF_004115215.2 of Ornithorhynchus anatinus. NCBI lineage: Eukaryota > Metazoa > Chordata > Mammalia > Monotremata > Ornithorhynchidae > Ornithorhynchus > Ornithorhynchus anatinus. The sequence goes on along the minus strand of NC_041728.1, from coordinate 45,048,957 downwards.
CTGAAGGGTGGCCTAGTAGAAAAGAGGAAAATCCGGGAGTTAGGGGACCTGACTTGTCCAAAGACAACTGTCCAACAAACAAGTGCCCAACAGACAATTATTCTCCCCACATTCAAGGCCTAATTGAAGATATCTGCCAAAAAGCCTTCTCTGACTATCCCTCACTTCATTTTCTTCTACTTCCTTTCGTCTCACCCCGACTTGCTCTCTTCATTCAACCCCTCCTCCCAGCCCCATAGCAAAAAACAGCATGGCTTAGTGGAAAGAGCACGGACTAATCCCACCTCTGCCACTTGTCTGCTCTGTGACCTTGGGCAAGACACTTAACTTCTCTGTGCCTCAGTTACTTCATCCGTAAAATGGGGATTTTGACTGTGAGCCCCACGTGGGACAACCTGATTACCTTGTATCTACCTCAGTGCTTAGAACAGTGCTTGGCACATAGTAAGCACTTAGCAAATACTATTAGTATATGTACATATCTGCAATTTATTTATATTAATATCTGTCTCCCCATCTAGACAGTAAGGTCATTATGGGCAGGGAATATGTCTAATATATTATCTCCCAAACATTTTGTACAGTGCTGTGCACACAGTAAGTGGTCAATAAATATGACTGATTCTATTCCTGGCTCCACCACTTGTCTGCTCAGTGACCTTGGGCAAGTCACTTCTCTGTGCCTCAGTTACCTCATTCTAAAAGGGGGTTAACTCATCTTCCCTGACTTAAAAATGAGCTTCATGTAGGACAGGGACTGCATCCAATTTAACTATTTGAATCTACACCAGCATTTAGTACAGAGCCCAAAACATAGTGCTTAACAAGTACCATTAAAAAATAAATCCAGGCAGCAGAGCAAGTATGGACTGGAGTGGGAGAAGGCAGGAAGGTCAGCAAGGAGGCAGATGCAGCAGTCAAAATGGCATGTGATCAGTGCTTGGATCAACATAGTAGCAGTTTGGATGGCAAGGACAGGGCAGATTTTAGCCATGTCATGAGGTAGAACCGACAGGATTTAGTGATAGATTGAATAAATGGGTTGAATAAGAGAGATCAGTAGAGGATAATGCCAAGGTTGTAAGATAGAGATGAGGATGGTGGTGTTGCCTACAGTTGGTGTTGCCTACAGCGAAGGGGAGGACAGGGTTTGGGTAGGAAGATCTACAGGGATGGGGAGGGCAGGGTTTGAGTGGGAAGATGAGGAGTTCTGCGAACATGTTAAGTTTGAGGTTCATTCAATAGTATTTATTGAGTGCGTACTATGTGCAGAGCACTGTACTAAGCGCTTGGAATGTACAAATCGGTAACAGATAGAGACAGTTCCTGCCCTTTGACGGGCTTACAGTCTAATCGGTGTCAGCAGGACATCCAAGTAGAGATGACCTGAAGGCAGGAGTGAATGCGAGACTGCAGAGAGGGAGAGAGATCATGGTTGGAAATGTAGATTTGGGAATCATCCACATAGAAGCGGTAGCTCAAGACGTAGGAGCGAATCAATCAACTGAGCACTTACGGTATGCAGAGCACCATTCTAAGCACTTGGGAGAGTACAACACAACAGGCATTCTCTGCCTACAACAGGTTTACAGTCTAAATGGGGAGGCAGACAATACAAATAAATTAGACCTATGGTCTGGGGTGGGGGGATCAATTAAAGGAGCAAGTCAACGGAAATACAGAAGGGAGCAAGAGAAAAGGAAGTAAAAGCTTAGTCAGAGAAGGCCTCTTGGAGGAGTTTTCAATTGGAGTGAATGCAAGTAGAGAATAGAAGGGGATGCAGAACTGAGCCTTGAGGGACCCACACAGCTAGAGAGTGGGAGGCAGAGGAGGAGCCTGTCAAAAACCCCCCCAAAAGAAATAGATAATGATCATCCAGGAAAGTAGAATCAGGAGAGGACAATACCCGTGAAGCCAAGGTTAGATAATGTTTCTAGTAGAAGGGGGTGGTCCACAGTATCAACAACAGTTGAAAAGTGGAGGAGGATTAGGATGGAGTAGAGACCACTAGATTTGGCAGGAATGAGGTCAGTGGTAACCTCAGAGAGGGCAGTTTCTCAGGAGTGAAGAGCCTTAAGTCAAATCAATGTCGACGAACCAGAGTAGTGAGCTGGTGGTGGCGGTGGACACAGTTAATTTTTAGATTGCCTACACCCTTGATGGTTCGTTCCCTGAACAACTGAAAGCAACCATCCTCCCTGGGGTCAGATATTTTTATATTCCTATTTCAGGACTTTTGCTTGGAGAAAGAGAACTGCCTTTTTGTCTTCCCGATGACAGCTATGACAATCAATGGTATTTATTCAGCATTGCACTAAGCACTTGGGAGAGTACAATGCAACCGAACAGATATTAACATAGATAAGTCATTTAATATAAAATTTAAAGATATGACTGTCAATAGCATTTATTGAGTGCTTATCCCATACTGAGCACTCGGGACCATTTAAGAGTAAATGAACACCATCTCAGCCCTCAGCTGCTTACAGTCTAGCTTAAGACTGAGAAGCAGCATGGTCTAGTGGATAGAGCACAGGCCTAGGAGTCAAAAAGATCTGGGTTCTAATTCCTGCTTTGCCATTGGTTTGCTGTGCGACCTTGGGCAAGTCACAGCTTCTCCGTGCCTGTTATCTCATCGGTAAGATGGGGTTTAAGACCGAGCCCCTTATATGAAACATGGTCTGTGTCCAACCTGACTAGTTTGTTCCACACCAGTGCTAAGTACAGTGCCTGACACATAGTAAGTGCTTAAATACCATTAAAATAACCCTACTTTTGTTTTATTTTGTTTTTCCTTGGGGGTGGGAGGGGGGTCTCCCATCTTCCTGAATGATTTTTTTTAAGATTTCATGACAAGTTTGGAGATTGTTACTAACCTGTGGCTAAGATGGACAGTGCACTCCACAGCTGAGCTTGAAAATCCCTCTTCTGGTCTAAATTTATTCAAACATTTATTGAGTGCTTACTGTGTGCACAGCACTATACTACATGCTTATGAGAGTACAGTATAACAATATATAGATATTTCCTGCCCACAACGAGCTTACACAATCTTCTGTTTTTCCTCATCATAATCATCTTTCAGAATGAGATCAAATAAAAGGCAGAAAATTCAGTTAGGCAACCTTGTTTTTGATAATGTTCCTAGAAAGCAATTCACAGATACTAGGCAGCATATATTTTCCTTTGGAAGTCAAAGAGGCCAAGTAATGATATAACCTAAGGAACTGAGCCAGAAAAGGACCATGGCCTAGCGGAAGGAATACCCTGCGAGAGATTCCCCCTTTTCCTCAGCTCCCCCTCCCCTCATCACCCTGACTCACTTCCTTTGCTCTACCACCCCTACCCCACCATAGCACTTGTGTTTATATGTACATATCTATAATTCTATTTATTTATATTGATGCCTGTTTACTTGTTTCCATGTCTGTCTCCTCACTTCTAGACTGTATCCTGGTGTGGGCAGGGATTGCCTCTATTGCTGAATTGTACTTTCCAAGCGCTTAGTACAGTGTTCTGCACACAGTAAGCGCTCAATAAATATGATTGAATGAATTAATAAGTCAGAGGCCCTGCGTTCTAATCCTGGCTCTGCCACTTATCTGCTGTGTGACTTCGGGCAAATCTTTGGAAAAAAAGAAGTTTGGGTATTTGTTTAGCATTTACTATGTGCCAGGCACTGTACAAAGCACTGGGGTAGATATAAGAGAATATGTCTGTTTATTGTATTGTACTCTCCCAAGCACTTAGTACAATGCTCTGCACACAGTAACTGCTCAATAAATACAACTGAATGAATGAATACAAGATAACCAGGTTGGGCACAATTCCTATCCCACATGGACTCAAAGTCTTCCTAGGGGAGAAGTATTAAATACCCATCCTACAGATGAGATAATGGGCACAGAGAAGTTAAGTGACTTTCCCAAGGTCACACAGAAGACAAGTGATGGAGCTAGGATTAGAACTCAGGTCCTCTGACTTCCAGACCCATACTCTTGCCTTGGTTTCTCCATCTATAAAATGCCTGGAGCTAGGAAAAGAGGACTATGGAAGGCTGCTGACCCAAGGTGACCCTGGGGTACTGACCATCTCAAGGTCAAATGCTATCTCATGACCTCCTGAGCCAGCAGGCGGAACTCGGAAGTGAGGGTGGAATACCACCCCCACAACCAAAACTGCCAGATTGACAGTCCAAGCTGGGAATACAGAAGGTGTCCCTCGCCCCCATGCCAATCAAATTAGGAATGGAGGAGGGGGGAGGGCAGAGATTGCATAAACTGAGGCCAGCAGCTGGAATGGCCTAAGGGCACAAGTGATAAATACCTGCCGCCTCTAACCTTCTGTGCAGAGGAATGGGACTTGCAGCAGCCGGCTGCAGGTTGCCTCTGTCCAGAGCGTGAGAAGGCCGCTCTGCTTGCACGAAGTGAGGAGCCGTGGGATGGGTGAGTGTCCCACCCTGCTGAGTGCTCGTGGGGTTGGAAGCCAGACGCTTCACCATGGGTATGTAACATTTAAATGGATTTGATGTTTAAGTGGGTGCCTCCCCAGTGGGACGTGAATATGGTGGGAGCTAGCCGCCTCACCAAGTGCGAGTAGCACAAAAGTGGATTTGATGTCTAAGTGAGTGCCCCCACAGTGGGACGTGAATATGGTGGGAGCTAGCTGCCTCACCAAGTGCGAGTAGCACATAAGTGGATTTGATGCCTAAGTGGGTGCCTCCCAAGTGGGATATGAACAGGGTGGGAGCTAGTCCCCTCACCAAGTGCAAGTAACCATAAATGGATAACGCATAACTGGGTTTAACGCATAAGTGTACATAACGCATAAGTGTACGTAATGCATAAGTGTACGTGTAACGGGTGTATGTAACGCCTAAGTGTATGTAACGCCTAAGTGTATGTAACGCCTAAGTGTATGTAACTCGTGGCTCACTGGAAAGAGCACGGGCTTTGGAGTCAGAAGTCATGGGTTTGAACCCCGGCTCTGCCACTTGCCAGCTGTGTGACTTCGGGCAAGTCACAACTTCTTGGTGCCTCAGTTCCCTCATCTGTAAAATGGGGATTAAGACTATGAGCCCCACGTGGGACAACCTGATTCCCCTGTGTCTACCCCAGCGCTTAGAACAGTGCTCTGCACATAGTAAGCGCTTAACAAATACCAACATTATTATTATTATTATTATTAGTGTTTAACACATAAGTGTATTTTACGCAAAGGTGGATTCCTTCCGGGTGGGGTGTGTACATGCTGGGAGCCAGCCGCCTTACCACGTTGTGAGTAAATCATAAGTGGGCTTGGGTGTCCGGCCATGTGCAAGTAACATACCAGTGTATTCCTCCCGTTAGGGAAGCTTTAACACCATATTTCTACCAAAAAGGAAGGCTGATTTGTTGCGTCTAAATAATTCATTCAATTCGCCCCGTGGAATAAATTTTATAAAAACTCACATTTTCCATCCCCAGCCTCTCTCTCTCTCCCTCACTGATTCCGAAAGAACCTGTCCCCGTCAACGGGTGACAGCTGCCCACCACACTTCAAAACAAGAGGCCTTCCGTTATAGAATGGAGCAAAGAAGAATTTGAAACTAATTTTCAGTTTCTTCCCTAGTAGCAGTTCACCCAAATATTTATAATTATTACTACTACTAAATGGTACTTGTTAAGCACTATGTGCCTAGTACTGTGCTAAAGAGAAAATCAGATTAGATACAGTTTTTGTCTCAAATGAGGCTAAGTAGGAAAGAGACTAGGTATTAAGTTCCCATTTTGCAGATGAGGAAACTGAGCCACAGAGAAGTTAAGTGACTTGTCCAAGATCACATAACAAGCAAGTGGCAGAACTGGGATTAGAACTCAGGTCCTCTGGCTCCCAGGCCCAGCTCTTTCCACGAGGCTATGCTGCTTCTCAATAATGCAATACAGATTTCATATTCTCCCTTAGGTTGAAATATAGCTTCTTTATGCCACTGCTCTTCAAATGCATGAGAATTGAAAATTTTAATCACTATTCCAATATTTAAAAAAGCACATAACCTTCTCCTTGGCCTGCATTTTCATTTCACTAATATGTCAACCTTCCATGAATTCTCCAACAATAAGTTCAGGGTATTTTACTCTACATCTTAGAGAGTTCTACCAATTGTGTGGAGGGTAGGGACAGAAGGAAAAGGTGTTGGTGAAAGGAAATCTGTTTTCCCAGTAGGCTCCTAAAAGCAGACACAAAATCAATGTAAGTTTGTGAGGAACAAATACTTATTCCAGAGTGCTCAAAATGATTCAGAAATTTTAGACATGTACACCGTGAAGAGAATTCATAAAAACAAAAGTACATATCCACACTCAAAAGCCTTTCCTCTTTACCATCCCAACCTTCCACTACAATTTTTCTCTCCTATTCTTCACCTACTTCATAATAATAATTGTGATATTTATTAAGCTCTTTCTATATGCCAAGCACTGTACTAAGCCCTGGGTAAATGAATGATAATCAGATCAGAAACAGTCCCTGTCCCACAAGGGGCTTACAATCACAGAGGGAGGGAGAAAGGGCAGTTAATTCCCACTTTATAGATGGAGAAACTGCAACCCTAGCAAATGGTGAAGCCAGATTTTGACATTACATAAGACTCTTCCACTAGGTAACACTACTGCTTCTACCTCCTTCCAAAAAAATAAAATAAAAATCCCACCACCTTAGTGAAAAGAACCACACTACTGAAAACCCCCTTTTTATAATAATAATAATGATGGCATTTGTTATGCACTTACTATGTGCCAAGCATTGTTCTAAACACTGGGGTAGATACAAGGTAATTACGTTGTCTCACATGGGGTTCACACAATCCCCACTTTATAGATGAGGGAACTGAGGCCAAGAGAAGTGAAATGACTTGCCCAAAGTCATATAGCTGATAAGTGGCAGAGCCGGGATTAGAACCCATGACCTCTGACTCCCAAGCCCGGGCTCTTTCCACTAAGCTACGCTGCTTCTCTTTGATGAAGTTATTTTGCATCAGGCATTATACTAAGTGTTAGAGTAGATACAAGATCAGGTTCAACACATTACATGTCTCACATGGGGCTCACAATCTTAATCCCCATTTCAGAGATGAAGTAATTGAGGCAAAGTTAAGTGACTTGCCCAAGGTCACACAGCAGATAAATGGTGGAGCCAGAATTAGAACCCAGGTCCTTCAGATTCCTGGGCCCAGGCTGTTTCCAGTACACCACTCTGCTTCTCTTGTTGCAAGAAAAAGTTCCACCTTCCCTTTTCCATCTGTTTGTCAGGCTTTAAAGAGTAGCATCTAATCAGACTCATTTGCTTATTTAAATCAAGTTCAATTTTTGTTGATGTTTCTTGTTCTGTAATGAAATCATTAAACCATCACATCATCTTTGGAAGCATTAAATTTTCTACACAGAGTTCAGAAAGAGGTCCAAGTTGTTTATTGAATCAGAATTTCTAATAGGCTGCTTGGCAGAACCTAGTCCATTACCAAGACAGATGAGTTTCCAATTAAACACCAGCTATCTGTGCCGAAGGGATTTCCACCTCCTCTTCCCTGCATACTTGGTTCCATAATGGGAGCTATTTTAGAAGAATTTTCCCTAAAAGAGTTAAGCTGAGTTGTCCTTGCTTGCATCTCAAGCCTCTTCCTATTTTGCCCTCTCTGCCCTAACGAGAATAATTGGTTTTTACATCTTCATAACATCTACTCACATATTGGTGGACCTATTTCTCCCCCCTAGTCTTCTCAACTCAAGACTGAACCTATTCAATTCTCTTTCCTCCCAGGTCTTATTTTCCAAACATTTAATCATTTTTGTTGCTCTCCTTTTGTTGCTCTCCACTGTGCAACCCCTGGAATCCCGGAATAGTGTAATCTGTTCTGAATGGCACCATTCATGCAAAAAAGACCAGCAAAAGAGCCTGGCTAGTACTTCAGACTTCCATAGAGGACTCTGCAACTCTAAAAAGCTTCTCTCATTAACTGAAGACAGAGGAACCCTCCAGATAAGATTGTCCCAAGGACAGAGGAAAGACAGCATATTAAGCAATAAGACATCAGAACTGGTGATTGTGCTACTTGTTTGAAAAAAACAGATATTTCAGAGATAAATGTTGGGCAAAGGAAAACCTAAGTGGTTCAAATCAATCAATCTTGTTTACTGAGCACTTACTGTGTGTAGGATCCCACTGTAATCATTTCAACACTTTGGTAGTACAGGTATTATTGGCTCAAGGAGGCAAGTATTATTGGCTCAATGATGAGAAACTGAGCAAAACAGTTAAGTCATTTCCCAAGGCAAAGAGTCTTAATGAACACTCAGAAGCATCTAGCTCTCTGGTTTGATTTCTTTAGACCACTACAGTTCATCCACCCTGATTCTCACACTTTCCCAGGAGGTGGTTTAACAAATGTTAAACAGAGCAGATTCAAAGTGACTTTTTTATGGTATTTGTGAACTGCTTACTATGTGCAAGGTATCGTACTAAGTGCTGGGACATATGAGCTAAATCAGGTTGGACATAGCCTATGTCCCAGAGGGGGCTCACACTCTAAATCCTCATTTTGCAGATGAGGTAACAGGCACAGAGAAGTTAAGTGTCTTGTCTGAGGTCACACAGCAGACAAGTGTCAGAGCAGGGATTAGAACCCAGGTCCTGTTTTACAGGTCTGTGCTCTATCCACAAGATGACACTGCTCCTAAGTGAATACAGTCAGTCCATAGTATTTATTGGTGCTTACTGTGGGCAGAGCAATCAGTTAAGTACTTGGGAGAATACAACAATATAGCAGATATTCCCTGCCTACAGTGAGCTTACAGATGCAGCATGGTGTAGTGGATAGAGCATGGACCTGGGAGTCAGAAAGTTATGGGTTCTAATCCCAGCTCTACCACTTGTCTGCTGTGTGATTTTAGGCAAGTCATTTCACTTCTCTGTGCCTCAGTTACCTCATCTGTAAAATGGGGATTGAGACTGTGAGCCCAATGTGGGACAGGAGCTGTGTCCAACTGGATTTGCTTTTATCCACTCAGGGGCTTAGTACAGTGCCTGGCACATAGTAAGCGCTCAACAGATACCACAGTTATTATTATAGACTAGAGGTAGGGCTTAATACAGTCTATTAGCCTGGGGAAAACACTACTTGGCTGAAAAGCATCTCCCCTACCCAAACCCTCACTCAACCCAGAGTCCTGGGAGACACCAGAGATTTAAGTTCTTTAGCCTAGAAAAGATTGGTTCTGGGCCAGTTTCAAACCAGAATACCAGCATAATATCAGGTTTCTTCTGGAGCTAATAGATCCTTGCCCACACTAGGATGGCTATCCAGGAAACAACTGGGGTTTATCCCAGAGTCCAGCCTGAAGGGTGGCTTCTGTGATGGAACAAATATGAGACCAAACTAATCATCCCAGGGCTATTGGCCTGTCCCCTCACCTCAGGAGCTGCCCCAGCATCAAGTATAGGGGAGCAGGGATGCCTTTTAAGCATGACACCTGCAAGTAATGCAGGACAGGGACTGTGTCACAGCTGATCTGTATCTACTCCAGTGCTTAGTACAGTGCTTGGCACATAGTAAGCACAAATACCATTAAAAAAATCCCCAAAAAAGAATGACATTCACTCTTCTGGGTTGCTGTACCAGGTAAAATAGTGCTGTCTCTCCCAAACCTCTCTCAGCATCTGCAGGTCATAAGCCACATTCTTAATGATAACTGTCAACACTTAGAAGCCAGAGAAAGAAAAAGAACAAATGGGATTCTGATTTGCCTTCTACATCATCAAATGGGCTATCAGCTAATCTCCAAGCGTAGACTGACTATTCCTGGTGGCTGCAAAAATAGTCAAAATATAACACAGCTGGTTTTTCACATCCTGGGTTGAGTCTGCAGTCCCGCCAGTAGGGAAGGTCACCTTTTGACTTGATGACAGAAAATTACATATGAGAGTCTCTGAGGGAGGATAAATATGGAACTGCACAATGCACTGCAACAGAGTCATTCTTCTGACTAAAGACTGGGGCTTAATGTAATTTAAAGGTCAGCTGGAGAGCTGAGGAGTTAGGTTGGTGTGTTTCGAGCATCAGGTGAAGGAGGACTTACAGTTAGGAGACAGCATTAAGAAAGGTCAATCTGGCAGACAACTCGCAGTTGGCATAGGCTCAGGGAAGTTTGGGACACTCAGAGAGGGAGAAACCAAAAACAAGCACCGGGCTCTGTGGATGAAAAATACAGCAATGGAGCAAAAGGCTACATATACCCACAGGGACTGTGTCCAGCCTAGGTCACACCTCCCCCAATGTTTCCTACAGTGCTTGGCATATAGTAAGCCCTTAGCAAATACCACAATTATAAGGGTTCCCCAGTCCCTTAAGGGCCTTACTGGCAACACTACCAAAAACACACACACACACACACAAACTCACCAACAGTAACAATTTAATTTTGGGGTTTATTTTTAAACCAGGAAATCTATGTGTGTGTGTGTACATACTATTCTCCTACTACAACCCAGCTGACGCACTTCACTCTTCTAATGCTAACCTACTCACTGAACCTCAGTCTTGTCTATCTCAGTGCCAACCTCTCACCCACATGCTGCCTCTGGACTGAAATACCCTCTCTCTTCATATACTACAATTACTTTCCCTACCTTCAATGACTTATAGAAGGCACGGCTCCTCCAAGAGGCCTTCCCTGATTAAGCTCCTTTTTCCTCTTCTCTTATTCTCTTTTGAGCCTCCTTGACTTGCTCCCTGTATTCAGCTCCCCTTCCAGTCCTACAGTACTTATGTACATATTTGTAATTTTATTTATTTACATTAATGTCTGTCTCTCCCTCTAGATGCAAGCTTGTTGCAGACAGGGAATATGTCTCATATTGTTATATTTTATTCTCCTAAGTACTTAGTACAGTGCTCTGCACAAGGTGAGTGCTCAGTAACTCACTGACTATTGACTGCCAGTAACTATTGACTGACTATAATAGAATTATTAAAGACCATAGGCATCATTCAATTTAATGGCAGGAGCAATGATGAAGTTATTTTCCCCACTCATTTGTTTTGACGTGATAGCAGGTCCAAAAAAAAATTTTCAGTTCACATAGCTACCTGCTCTCCCTGAAAAGCCTCCAGCAATCTGGGTAACAAAAATCAAATCAATCTAGACAAAGCAGAGTGCTCAAAAAAGAAAGATAAATCAACAGAAAGGGACCTTTATTATATGATTGAGATTTTTAAACATTTCTTTTGGAAAATATGTACTGTAATGCACCCAAAGCAATATTCAGTTGTTGCTAACTATTGATATAGTCAGTTATAAATAGAAAAAAATACCACAATGATTGCACACTGACTTCAAAGTGAACATTATATCAATCATATTTACTGAGTGCTTACTGTGTACAGAGTAGTATTCTAAACACTTGGGAGAGTATGATAACAGAGTTGGTAGACACAGTCCCTGCCCACAATAATTCTTCAAGGTAACTAGCTACTGTGTTATTCTCTGAGGACTAACTGAACACCAAAGTTTTAATTCCTCATGATCATCTATACAAGTACCAACTTCAATTCTGCTAAAAACTGAAGTAAAAACCTCTTGTGAGAGCCTTCACTTCACACAAGGGAAGTCAAAAGGATGCAATATTTCTGCCTAGACCTGAAGAACTGGAACCCAGTGGGGTAAATAGTACTTCAAGAAGATTCTGATGTATTTATTCACAAAAGTAGATTGATAGGTAATACTACTGACAGACTACACGGCTGAGCTGTCCCTATTAATATTATTGTTTCAGAGCCCAGGGAAAAGAAGGAAAATCTTTTATAGAACTTAAAACTACTTCCCCTCTTGGCAAGCACGAAATATTCCATGACTGTATGACTAACACAGCACTGCCCTCTAGTGAACCCTATATCCTGAAACACCCTATATCCTGAAAATACCAACTCACCCCTTTCCTGTGACTGTGATACCAGCTAACTGTGAAAGTTATGTAAGAAACTAAGAATCAAATCTGTTGAGAGCCCACTCTCCCCTCTGTAAACAGGCAGTTAACTTCAGATGTTTTAGGTTGTGACAAAACCACAGTGAAAATATTTCCTACTTTATACCCAGTTTCAGCTCAATGCATCTGTTTCCATTTCACAGCACTAGCTTCCTTGATGGCACTAGCCTCAGGGGCTGGGTAGTGAAGGGGAAAAGTGCATAAAAGCCATGGGAAATCATTTTAAAAGTCCCATTGCCTAGAGGGAAAAGAAAGAAGATTCAAAGAATGGTTTTGCTTGATCACCAGAATAGCATGATGCATACCACTGATGGAAGATAAAGTCAGCTATGCTATCATGAGACCTCTCTGATTCTGCAGACATATTAATGAAGCTATGTTATTCTATCATTAAATACAAATTCTTCTGTACTAAAAAAAATAATAATGTCAATAAAAATAAGACATCCTTGTTCAGATAATGAGCTACCATTTATGATATTGTTCCTAGGAGGCAGTTTATTCCAATTTACACGTTTTGACGCGGAAGATACCATTTTCAGGAACCAAATGTGTCAAGTCCAAGGACAATCTGCATTATCCCTTTGACATGTCAGGTATCTTGGCTCTGCCAATTGCTTACTTTGTGACCTAGGGAAAGTTACTTCACTTCTCTGTGCCTCAGTTTTCTCATCTGTAAAATGGGGATTCAATATCTGTTTACCCTCCTACTTAAGGACAGGAGGCTGTGTCTGATCTAATTAACTTGTACCTACCCCAGAGCTTAAAACAGTGTTTGACCATTAGTAACAGGTACCCTAAAATAAAATAAAGTATCTGTAATAGCAGAGATGAATGGGAAAAACTTGATTCTACTACAAAAGTTACCATATCTGGGCCCTGAATGAAAAACAGCATGGCGTAGTGAATAGAACATGGGCCTGGAGTCAGAGGGCCATGGGCTCTTATTTTGGCTGTCTTGTGTGGCTTTAGGCAAGTCACTTCACTTCTCTGTGCCTCAATTATCTCATCTGTAAAATGGGGATTAAGACTGTGAGCCCTATGCAGGACAGGGACTGTGTCCAACCCGATTTGTTTGTAAGCACCCCAACACTTAGTACAGTGCCTGCCACACAGTAAGCACTTAATACTACAATTACTATTAATAATAACACTGAAGAGCTTCAAGATCTCCAACCAAAAGATAAGACTTCTTAGATGACCTTGGTAACTGCAAATTTTGACTTTTTCTACCTTCAGGCCCTAGAACCTCTGACCTTCAGACCTAAAGTTAGTTTTGAGATAGGAAAAAAGGAGATGAAGATAGGATTTCTTAATGTTGGTCTCAAGAGCTCTCATCAGCTATTTAGTAAAGGGAGAGAAAATCTGTTCTTTAAAAATAAGTGGTGGCTCTTGGAAAGAGCACAGGCTTGGGTCCTAATTCTGACTCTACCACTTGCTTGAACTGATCTAGTCACTTAACTCCTCTGTGTCTCAGTTTCCTATGTTAAATTGCCTTAAATTCCTCTTTTTCCTCCCTAATAGACATTGAGCAGGCTGTGAGATGGAAACTATGTTTGATTTGATTACCTAGTAGCTATCCCAGGTGGTTGGCACACAGGGTTTAACACCACACAGTTATCAAAATCCTCCTTCCTCCACTCATCTCTTTCTAATTCTGGAGTTGGATGTTCTGAGGCTATTTTCTGAGCAACCTTTTGACTTCAGCCATCTCCTCACTTTCAAGAAGTCATCAAACCACAAACCATGTTTAACATCAAAAATATATTTGGCACCAGCACCTAACATCTCCCCCAATCACTTGAGAAGACAACAATGTAATACAGAGCACTGCATCCTCAGCAGTTTCTAAGGGATTAGTTCATACTGTCATCAAACCCTGAACCCCAAACACAGGGATCCTATTGCTCATAATTCCACAACATACCAAAGGCAAGAAGGGACATGAACACCACTGAGACCATAGGTTCACATCTACTGCTGGGAAGAAAGATTTAAATTATTTCAGGTATCGGCGGGAACTCCAGCTGGACCTAAACCTCTCAAGATCTGAGCTGCTTTTCTCCCCGCATCACAGGCTCTAAAGATAGTCCATTCAAGAATCACTTTGGTACACACATCCCTACCCATTAGGAGCTTTCTATCTAGAGAAGGTGCTTACAGGCCAGAGCAAGGCCCGGGGAGGGGCCCAACACTAAAGGAGTTCTCCTCAAGAGTAGTTCTGTGCTGCAACAGCATGAAAAGCTGAGCAGAACCAAGTTGACATAAACATCTTTTCTCTGTTCTGAATATCAGAAATTACAAATGTATGATGCCTCTTCTCTCCCACCCACGAGCATAACTCCATCTCATACCAAGAGACTATAAGGAATGGAACACATTTCAACCAAGAAATGAACATGTTACCCCTAATTCCAAAAACAAAGTCTTAAAGTAGTTAATAATAGAGGTATTCAAGCACTAAGTGCCAATGACTGTACCAAGTGCTAGGGTAAAAGTACTCAAGATGTGAGTGGCCATTTTAGGACAAAACCCTGGATGTTTTATATCTTTCCTAAAGACCAACCACCAAATCAAAACAAATTGCTCTCTTCCACAGAAAAAATACTCATATCTCCTCCCTATAAGTTCCAAAAATACTATCTCATCTCTCAAAATCCATGCTCTGTTACCTGCTCAGTTGTTTTGAGAAAAGATTCTGACTCATTCATATCTCCACTTAGTCTGGAGTCAGCTGACAACACAACCTGATTATTCAAATCATGTTCACCTGGCAGCTCTACCGAACTTCCCAGAAAGAACCTTGGGAAAAAATCCCCACTATTTCAGCAGTACAACCAATTGTAGTTTATACTTAAAACTTCAAATGACTAAGAATGGATAGCCTAAAATATTCAACAGGGTACTGGTAACTCACTCCAAAGCATTCCGAGCTGAACTGGGAAGTAGGAGGACCATGTCTTAATAATCACTCCCCTCCCTCAGTCTCCTGGCACTTAGAGACATCCATAATTTATATTAATGTCCCTCTCCCCCACTAGATCATAAGTGCCTCAGAGGCAGGGAATGTGTCAAATTGTCTTATTGTACTCTTAGACACTTGGTACAGTACTCTGCACATAAGCACTCCATAAATTCATTGATTGTTCAGCTTGGGGAGACTGTGTCATCACAGCTCACAGTTTACACTGCAGACTGGCTGGAAGATGGATTGTGTGAGTAATCAGTCATTCATTGAGCACTTACTGCGTGCAGAGGACTGTACTAAGCACTTGGTAGAGTATTCATTCAATAGTATTTATTGAGCGCTTACTATATGCAGAGCACTGTACTAAGCGCTTGGGATGACCAAGTCAGCAACAGATAGAGACAGTCCCTGCCGTTTGACGGGCTTACAGACTAATCGATGGGCTTACAGTATAATGGAGTTGGTAGATACATTCCTTGCCCCCAATGAGTCTACAGTATAGAACAGGATAGTGTGCAAGTTTGTTTTTTTCCAACTTCAAAAAGAAGTGGCTCTCCAAAATAAAGATAGTCATTCATAAACTAGAAGAGATGTATAACATGGTAAGGAGAGACGTATTCAAAGCAAGGGAATCCAAAAAGGGAAAACGGATTGGAAGCTTACGTTCCTGCAGACAGCAGAGATGGAACCTTGTTCAGATGGCCTTGATTTCAAGAGTCAGCCAACTGATATCCACTCTGCTAGTTAATAACTAAACAAGGAATACTCGTTTTAGATCTCACTGGTTACAGTATTCTCTGAGGCCTCCACAATTCCACATCAGCCCATCATTCAATCAATAGTATTTGAACAGATACGGTGCATACCACTGTACTAAGTGTTTGGGAGAATACAATAGAGTTGAGAGATAGACACATTCGGATCCACAAGGAGGTTACAGTTTATAGGTAAACAGGCTGAACTTACCTCGACAGAAAAGGACCCTCTGTAACTTCTGGGGCTCCCAGGGCAACAAACCTTGCTGCATAAAAGAATAAACCTCTGGCTACCCTCTCTTTCTTCTTCTGGCTTCATAGGCAGAGGAAAGAGTGCTGCTGCAGCTTGTCTTATCCCCTAGGCTCTGATAGGCTCTCAAGAAAACAAAATGAGGTATTTCCTTTTGGCCCAATCTTATCACTAGACTCTGATGGGCTTTCAAAAAAGCAAAATGAAATTTCTTTTTGGCCCAATCAACAAATACCTCTTCTATCTATCTTAAACAAAGTCTACAATCTACTCAGGAAGCTCCACGCCCAGCTCACTGGCTAAGATCAAACTGTAAAGCATGTGGGGAGAAGGCAATTAAGACCACAGCTGGGGTTAGGGGAAGGGGAAGAGGGAGAGGGAGAGAACAACTGGTTAACACAGGTGCTCCATACTCTTCACCAACCTGTTACACAGGTGTTTATCTGTCTCATTTACATAGGCAGTAAATAATTCCCATTTTGTGTTAACTGCTAGACATAATAGGTTAACCAGGATAAGTCATCCCAAAAACTTAGAGAGGATTTATGTCCTTTTTCAGTTCAGTCCATCTTTAAAACAATTTAAAATAGTATATGTCATCATATATAGAGTTTCATTTATTACCCAGCACTTAGGGAACTGGATTCATTGTTACCACTGCAAAACTATTTGGGAACCCTGAAAAACTAAGTTTTGGGATGGTGTTTTTCCTTCTCATCTCTTTTTGCCTCTGTGTTTTTCCATCTTTTCCCCCCATCATTTCTTAGCGTTTCCCACTCTCTCCTGTACCTCCCATTAATTTCTCTGTTCCTCTTTTCTGCACATATAGCCCCACTCTATAAACGCCCCAAGGTACTCTCTGAACACCAAGAAGCAGCTTCTAAGAGTTGCTTAGTCTTGTTTTGACTTCTGCACTGGACGATTTACCATCCTGTCTGTTCTGTCTCCTTCCCACATCGTACTAGTCAATTCCCCATTCTGTCGCCATTTAATCTCCTTCCTGTGGTAAATCAATCAGTTAAATTTGGGTAACGATGTGTCAACTACATTACCTTATAAGGACCACTCCAAAGAACTGGTTCTGAATGGAGGGTGGAGTTCCAGGCAACGCAAGAAGATTGGGTGGGATTTGGGGTGCGCACTGTAAGAGTTGCGGTCGAGGGGAATGCCGAAATGCTTGCAAATAAAGGTACGCTGTTCGGGACGGCTCGTGGCTGTTCATCACTCGTACCCCGCCGGGGTGAACGGGTGGCAGCCACTTTCCGCCCTTTCCTACTCTCTCGGCTCGCTCTCTTGAGTCTGGTCATTTCTACACCAAGGTCACGAAACTCTCTCATGCGACTGAGAGATCAGAGTCGTTTCTCTGATAAAAATCCGTAATACTTCCCACTTCCACCCTAAAACTCCCTCCTCCTTCAAGTCCACCAACCACAGCTCTCCTCATTTTTGAAACTCTCTTAAAATCCCACTTCCTTTTAGCGGCTTTCCTTGATTGTTTTTTTCTCCCAACTGTCACTTCAGCACTTAGACACTCAACCTCCTATAGCACAGTTGTACATCCTAGTGGAAAGAGCACTACCCTTGGAGGCAGAGGACCTGGGTTCTAATCTCATTCGTTCATTCATTCAGTAGTATTTATTGAGTGCTTACTATGTGCAGAGCACTGTACTAAGCGCTTGGAATGTACAAATCGGCAACAGATACAGTCCCTACCCTTTGACAGGCTTACAGTCTAATCGGGGGAGACAGGCAGCCAAGAACAATGGCAAT
Organism: Ornithorhynchus anatinus; assembly: GCF_004115215.2. Lineage (NCBI taxonomy): Eukaryota > Metazoa > Chordata > Mammalia > Monotremata > Ornithorhynchidae > Ornithorhynchus > Ornithorhynchus anatinus. The sequence continues at coordinate 45,031,196 of NC_041728.1, read as the reverse complement.
AAATAGAGTCAAGGGGAAGAACATCTCATAAAAACAATGGCAAATAAATAATCCCCACTCTACCACTTGCCTGCTGTATGGTCTTGGGCAAGTAACAACTTCTCTGGGCCTCAGTTTCCTCACCTGTAACATGGGGATTAAATACCTGTTCTCCCTCCCCCTTGTGGCATGAGCCCCATTTGGGACAGGGATTGTGTCTGATCTAATTATCTTATATCTACCCCAGTGCTTTATACAGTACTTAGCACATAATAGTCATGTAACAAGCACCACAATTTATTTATTTACATACTTTACTATTAAGCATTTATTCATTTAACTTATCATTTTCTTTTTTCTTTCCATCTATAAATTATTTTCTGTGTCTCCCTTGTTAGACTGTAAACTCCTTGAAGGCTGGGCTTGTGTTTGTTTCCTTTGTTGTACTATGTCAGGTGCTTGGTCCAGTTTTGTTTTGTTTTTTATGGTATTTGTTAAGCTCTATGTGCCAGGCATTGTTCTAAGTGCTGGTGTAGGTACAAGATAATCAGGTTGGACATGGTCCCTGTCCCACATGGGGCTCACCAGGATTGTCTCTATCTGTTGCCAAATTGTACATTCCAAGTGCTTAGTACAGTGCTCTGCATATAGTAAGCACTCAATAAATACGATTGACTGAATGAATGAATCTTAATCCCCATTTTATAGATGAGGTAATTGAGGCACAGAGAAGTTAGTGACTTGCCCAAAGTCACATAGCAGACAAGTGATGGCACAGGGATAAGAACCCAGGTCTTTCTGACTCCAGACCCATGCTCTAGCCAGTAGGTCATGCTGCTTCTCTGCACACAGTAGATTCTCAGTAAATACCACTTATGGACTCCATGTTATTCATTATTCTTACATACATTTTCTTTTCCTTCTTCCAACTCTCCATCAACTCCTTCTTGAATGGTTCCTCCCAGATTTTACCTCCTCCTCTTCTTTCTCCTTTCCTGTTTCCAAATAGATCCACAGGTTTAAATCCAAATTAATGACTCCCATAAAGCAAGAGTAAAGATGAGAATGTGTTTAAGGAAAATCGTTGTAATCCAGAGAGATATGAAGTGGAAGCTAAGACATGGGAATGAAAAAGGGGAGTAAGAGGCATAATACATTTCCAAATCATTATTTTGGTAAACTGCATATTGTACACAGATAAACATGGGGCTCATATTAAGAAGGAGAGAGGGAAGGGAAAGGAGGGAAACAATATTGCCTAGTGTTCAGAGCATGGGCCTGGGAGCCAGAGGACCCAGGTTCTAACTGTGTCTCCATCACTTGCCTGCTGTGTCACCTTTGGCAGGTTACTTAACTTCACCATCCCTCAGTTTTCTCAACTGTAAAATGGGGATTTAATACCTGTTCTCTCTCCTACTTAGACTGTAAGCTCCATAAGATGGATACAGTGTCTTACTTGATTAATTTGTATCTACCCCAGTGCTTAGGCCAGTGCTTGACACATAGCACTTAACTAATTCCATAAGAAGAGGGTAAAAGCATCAAAATCTGTCATGAAACTGGAATAGAATGATAATAATATATTATTATGGTATATGTTTATGGTATTATTATTATGGTATATGTTTAGCACTTACTATGTGCCAGGCACTGTTCTAAGTGGACATAGTCCCTGGCCCACATGGGGTTCACAGTCTCAAGCTCTATTTTACAGATGAGAGAAATGAGGTACAGAGAAATAAAGTGACTTACCCAAGCTCACACAGCAGACAAGTGATGGAGCTGGATTAGAACCCATGACCTTCTAAATCCCAGGACCGGACCATGCTCCATCCACTACTCTGTGCTGTTTTTCTAAGCTTGCTTGGGGTAGATGACTGCAACAATTGAAACAGGTCAGAGAGAAGGATGGTGCTTCAAGCAAGAAAAGTTGAGTTAAAAGTTGAGGAAGATAATTAGATCGGACACAATCCCTGTCCCAAATGGGGCTCATGCCACAAGGGGGAGGGAGAACAGGTATTTAATCCCCATGTTACAGATGAGGAAACTGAGGCCCAGAGAAGTTACTTGCCCAAGGCCATACAGCAGGCAAGTAGTAGAGTGGAGATTAGAACCCAGGTCCTCTGCCTCCAAGGGTAGGGCTCTTTCCACTAGGATGTACAACTGTGCTATAGGAGGTTGAGTGCCTAAGTGCTAAAGTGACAGTTGGGAGGCTATAACCTGGGGAGAAAAAAAAAATCAAGGAAAGCCGCTTAGAGGAAGTGGGATTTTAGGAGGGTGTCAAAGATGAGGAGAGCTGAGTGGTTGGTGAACTTGAAGGAGGAGGGAATTTCAGGGTGGAAGTGGGAAGTCAAAACAAGAAATGATGAGAAGGTAAGCTAGGGTGTAAGAGGGAGAATAGCAACTGAGAATAAGAGAGATGCATCATGATCTAGTGGGAAGAGCATGGGCCTGGGTTCCTGGCTCTGCCACTTCTCTGCTATGTGACCTTGGGCAAGTCACAACTTCTCCGTGTCTCATTTACTGTACGTGTTAAATGGGAATTAAGACTAAGACCTCTGTGGGACAGGGACTGTGTCCAACTTGATTAACTTTAATCTACCCCAGCACTTAGTTCAGTGCCTCCCTCATAGTAAGTGCTTAACGAATACCTTTTGAGGGGAGAGAATGGGGGTATAGGGTAGAGGCGGCAAGGAAGAGGCCAGCTCCTCTCTCTTTCCTGGAGAATTGGGGAGAGTGGAGGAAGGTGAGGCATCCTGGGAATGGAGGGACAGAGGAGTGAGCCAGGCCTTGGTGACAGCAAGAAGAATTAGCAGTTAGGTTAGGAAGAGGCTTTGGGTGAGTTTGTCCACAATGGAGCAGGGGTTAAACAGACCACTTAGAGGGAATTGAGTGGGGGTACTGGAAAAGGAGATGTCCCCAGAGGGTGGAATTGGGAGAGATGGGAGTGAGTTGTCAGGGTGGCCTGCTGGGGGATAGAAGGTTTGTGGAGGAGATGAGAGGGGGACAGGGATGTGGTGAATAGAGAGAGAGAAGGAGAGGCCTGCAGTTTCCAGAACCACTTCTGAGTGACTGCAGCTTCTACTTCCTAATAATGTTGGTATTTGTTAAGCGCTTACTATGTGCCGAGCACTGTTCTAAGCGCTGGGGTAGACACAGGGGAATCAGGTTGTCCCACGTGGGGCTCACAGTCTTAATCCCCATTTTACAGATGAGGGAACTGAGGCACAGAGAAGTTAAGTGACTTGCCCACAGTCACACAGCTGACAAGTGGCAGAGCTGGGATTCGAACTCACGAGCCCTGACTCCAAAGCCCGTGCTCTTTCCACTGCGCCACGCTACTTCCTAGTCCCGAGGATGTAGCAACAAACCAAACTTGAAAATGCATCTTTGTTTCGAAGGGTTCAAAGAACTTCAAACATGCTCACAAACAACTTGGGAGGTAAGAAAGGCATCACTTTACTTCAGGTCCAGTCTCAGCCAGTCTTGCACTTTGAAACTAGATTTCCAAATACCACCACCATGTGACATGTAATGCAGCATGTCACCACATGATGAAGTCATGTGGTGCGGGCTGTGAGATAGAGTGCAGTGTCACTGTACAAAACAGTACGGGTCTCACATTAGACTCACAATCTAAGGAGGGCAGATGGTAGATATTTAATCCCCATTTTATAGGTGAGGAAACCGAGGCACAAAAAAGGTAAATGACTTGACCAAGTTCACACAGTAGTTATGTGGTTGAGCCAGGATTAGAACTCAGGACTCCTGACTCCCAGTCCTATGCTCTTTCCAAAAGGCCATACTTCTTCTTTAGGAGTATTCTCCCACAGGAAATCAGAACAGACCTACCCCTCAAACTTTTATGTCACTAAGGACAGTAGAATAGTAAGCCACCATGACAGAGGCTATATCCCTTTTGTTGTTAGTTTGTTTGTTAGAGCAAACAAGCAAGTGGGTAATAACTGGTTGATGCTCTCAATAAAAAAGAAAAAAAAAATCAATGAAAGAGTGAAGTGCTGCATTTTGGGTTTAAAAAAAATCCTTCTCCCCTCCAGAGGAATGTGCAAAGTGGACCAATAGATCATTTCCTTTTCTAATGAGATTTACTCTCAGGTGTATCCTTTATTTTAAAATGGAGTGTGGGTATGCCCAATTCAAAGAGTTGGATAAAGTACCTTCCCTTGAAACTCTGTATTACATATCCATTTATTAAGCTACTTTTACAGTGCCTGGCACATACTAAGCGCTTAACAAATACCATCATTAATATTTCACAAAAGTCCCTTGCTCAATTCTGTTGCAAACAGAATGTGCTAACCACTTACAGTTCTATTACCCAGCAAGGAATTTTAATTGGACACCAGTCACAAATATCAGTTAAACATGAATCACAGCAAGACACTGATACAAGGATAGTGAAGAGGCTGATTTCCCCAAGCAGGTCATTTTCATTAGTGGTATTGCTGTCATTCTTTGATTTAGCTCTCCATCCCAGAAACCTTCTGACTAGGTCAACTATTGACCCAAATACCACTTCCATGCAGGCAGAGCAGAGATTTGTCTTTTTACCAATAATTACTCCTATTACACATTCCGGTAGCACTTTATTTTTGGAAAGCGTTTTTACAGTTATTTCTGTGAGTCAGTCAGTTGTTTAGTGAGTTAATAAAGACTGATTGATTGTTCAACGAGCATCACCTGCTTCTGGGCATTTGGGGTACGTACAAAAAGAACAGAGCATCTCTGCTCTCAAGGAGCTTACAATCAAATAAGAGGGCAAAGTAAACACAAAATCAACATCTGTCCTCCCCCCTTCCTGGCCCATATCTGAAGTGCTCAACCTTGGTGTCATCCCAGACTCTTCACTGCTACTCAGGTCTCATATTGAATCACCTGCCAAATCTGCTGTTTCTTCCTCAAAAATATTTCCCAGATCTCCACTTTTCTCTCCACTCTAGTTCAAGCACTTGTCATATTGCAGCTAGACTGCCTTCAGGCTTTTCTTCCCACTTTAGTCCAGTCTCTTCACTGCTGCCCAGGATGCTTTCCTGAAAAGCGGCTTAACAAATCTCTCCATGTCTATAATCTTCCTTGGCTACCCATTTCCCCTTTCAAAGTCTTACTGAAAACACATTTCTTCTAAGAGGACTTCCTAGACAAAGCCCCACTTTTCCTCATCTCCCACTCCCTTTTGCATCACCTTGACTTGATCACTTTGCTACTCCCAGCCCCAGCAATTATGTACATATCTGTAATTTTATTTTATGTATTTGTATTGATGTCTGACTCCCACCCTTCTTGACTGTAAACTCACTGTGGGCAGGGAATGTGACTTTATTGTTGTCGTGTACTCTTCCAAGAGCTTATTGAGCATAGCAAGTGCTCAATAAATATGGTTGAATGAATAATAATTAATAATTATGGTATTTGTTAAGCGCTTACTATGTGCTGAGCACTGTTCTAAGAGCTGGGATAGATATAGGGTAATCAAGTTGTCCCATGTGAGGCTCACAGTCTTAATCCCCATTTTACAGAGAGGTAACTGAGGCACCGAGAAGTTAAGTGACTTGCCCAAAGTCACACAGCTGACAGGTGGCGGAACAGGGATTAGAACCCATGACTTCTGACTCCTAAGCCTGTGAATGAATCCTTTCTCCCACATCAAACAAAAACTCCCTACTACTGGCTTCAAGGCTCATCACCTGATCTTTCCATCTTATATATTGGCTCTAGTCATCCACTTTCCTCTACCTTAGAGTCTTACCTCCTCCCAAGCCTGCTTAACTGTACCCAGCTCTCATTTCTTATATTTCTGATCTTTTGCTCACGATTTTCCCCTCAGTCTGGAACACCCTCCCAAAGCAAATCTGCCAGATCTCAACCCTCTCAACTTCCAACTCCCTAAGATCTCATTTCCTTCCCCACTGAGTTCCCAACACCACAAATCATACCAACCCAACAGTCACCTCCATCAATCAATAAATCAATGGCACTTACTGAGCATGTACTGTTTGCAAAGCACTGTACTAGGCAGTTGAAAAAATACAATATAGAATTGTTAGACACGATCTCTATCCAACCAGGGGCTCAAATTCTAGAAGCAGCATGGATTAGTGGATAGAGCACAAGTCCGGGAGTCAGAAGGACCTGCATTTTAATTCCAGCTCCACCACTTTTCTGCTGTGTGACCTTGGACAAGTCACTTAATTTCTTTGTGCCTCAGTTACCTCATCTGTAAAATGGGGATTAAGACTGTGAGCCCCATTTGGGACAAGGACTGTGATTTACCTGATTAGCTTGTATCTACCCCAGTGCTTAGAACAGTGCTCGGCCCATAGTAAGTGCTTTAACAAATACCATCATCATTATTAGAACTTGTATATATGTTTATAGCAAACCTAAGCACTTGCATGTATCGTTATTATTATTACTATTGTAGTATTGATTAAATGCTTATTATATGTCAACACTGTTATATTGTATTTGTATTTTTATGTCTGTCTCCCTTTGGTTAGCATTTAACTCGTTGTGAGCAGGGATCATTTCTCAGGCTTCTGTTGAACTTTCCCAACATTTAGTTCAGTGCATTGCCCTCAGTAGGTATTATAACTACCATTCATTCAATAGTATTTATTCAATAGTATTTATTGAGCACTTACTATGTGCAGAGCACTGTACTAAGCGCTTGGGATGAACAAGTCGGCAACAGATAGAGACAGTCCCTGCCGTTTGACGGGCTTACAGTCTAATCGGGGGAGACGGACAGACAAGAACAAGAACAATTACTATTACTACCAAATATATACAAATAAATTATGTAATAATAATTAGAATAATCTAGGAATAATGTTGCACAGAATATGTTGAACAATGTTGGGGTCATTCACAGTAAGCTTCCTGGAGGAGGTGGGCCTCATTCTGTGATTTAAAGGAAGCAAAAGATTCAGCAAACAGGAGCAGGAAAGTTACTCCACGAAAAAAGGACAACTTGGACACTTAGAAGCTACTGAGGGAAAATTAGGTTTGGGTGCTACAAGTGGGAGGGCTGGGATATAAAACCATGGCAGGGGTGAGAGACAGATCCTTTCCTTTGATCCTCAGGGCAGTTTTAAGGAGCAGAGCATCATTGCTGAATCATTCAGCTTTATAAAAATAAGGCACTGTCAGCTCCATAATGAAAAAAGCTTTCCTTCCTCATTTATAACATGCCCTAGAGAGGTCAAAGATACAGAGCCCTTAACTAAAGTTACAGTCATAAAGTTATGATCCAATAGGAGATGGTATAAGTAGGTTTGGCTGCAAAAGCAAAGAGGGGATAAATATTATGACAGAGTTCCAGGATTGGGCTCAGTGGTCTTTCTGGTGAGGAACTATATCTACACCAACCCAAGGCCATCAGCCTTTGGTTGGCACTTAGACACAATTTTGCCCTGTATAGAATCAAGGTGACAACAGAGGAGCAACATGGCCTCGTGAATAGAACACAGCCCTGGAGTCAGAAGCACCTGAGTTCTAATCCCGGATCTGCCACTTGTCTGCTGTGTGACCTTGCGCAAGTCACTTAATCTCTCTGTGCCTCAGTTACCACATTTATAAAATGATAAAGAGTGTGAGCCTCATGTGGGACAGGGCCTGTGTGCAACCTGATTACCTTGTATCTACCCCAGTGCTTAGAACAGTGCTTGGCACATAGTAAGTGTTTAACAAGTACAATAATAATAATGATGATAATAATAACAACAGTAAGCGCTCAACAAATAACTTATAAAAACAGAAATTTTACTGGGAAATGTACCAGGGAATATTTACCCAGAGAACGGACATAGTCCTAGAAGACCTTCCTTGTTTCTTATTCCATTTAGTCTGGTGGGATGGTCCCACATATTCTCTCAGGTGTTCTGGACCTTCAGGACCACTTCATAACCTTAAGTCAAGGAATCTGACTGATGAGATGCAATTGGGGTCATCCCAGGGACCCTCACCAACTCAGGCCCCAGTGCCAATGAATCTAAGGACACACTCTGGCAATGGGTCTGGATGAAGACTGTCTCATTAACTTTCCACCTTGTGTCCAGATGTACTTTCAGGAGCCATAGTGGTGCCACTTTTCTCTGTGTCTTCAACTTCTGACCTACTGATATACATGATTTCCCCTCCCTAGTTTCTAACAACATTCTCCCCTACCTTCCCCCTTTGTTCTCCCATCTTCTTCAAATGCCGAGTCATTTGTGATCCACAGCGACTCCATGGACACACCCTCTTCAGAATGTCCCATCTTCTGTCATAAAGTCATTCTAGTATGTGTATCCGTAGGGTTTTCTTGATATAGATTCAGAAGTGGTTTAGCACTGCCTTCTTTCGAGCAGTATAATCTTGAGTCTTGGCTGTTGTCTTTAATCAACGTTTTGATCACTTGATAACCCACCTCTGACTCTTTCCCACACTGTTGTTGGTCTCCATAATAATAATAAAAATAATCATGGTGGTATTTGTTAAGCACTTACATGTCTCTGTACTGTACTGTACTAAGCACTGGGGTGGTTACAAGCTAATCAGGTTCGACACAGACCCTGTCTCCCATAATGGGGCTCGCAGTCTTAATCCCCATTTTACAGATGAGGTAACTGAGGCACAGAAAAGTTAAGAAACTTGCCCAAGGTCACACAGCAGACAAGTGACAGAGCTGGGATTAGAACCCAGATCCTTCTGACTTCCAGGTCTATGCTCTATCTACTAGACCACACTGCTTCTCCCTAGTCCACTTCCTGTTCCTTTTTCTGTGCTGCCACTATTATTACCATTTTTAGTCAGCATTCAAGGACAGCCATCAAGACCACCAAGCAATCCTCACATTCCACCAGATTCATGCAAGCTCCCTGCCCACAATAACCCACTCCAGTTTCCTTTTTCACCTCATGTATTTGTACTTTGCCCAATTTTTCCAGTTGTAAGGTTAAGTGTACTCTATTATAAAGTGTATAAGGGGCATGGACTCAAGTGGATAGGAAATGCAGTAAGGGAAGGAAATAGAGTGGGGAAATGAGAGACTATTCAGGGAACACTTCCTGGGGGAGATGTGATTTTAGAAGGCTGTAAGTTAGACTGTCCCTTCTCAGGGTCACACCTGGAGAGTTTCCAGTACTACTCTGCCAGTCTTGACTATAGGAGAGAGAGTCAAGCTGAGGAATATCAATTCCATTCCTAGCTTGGACAGTGGCTAGCAAGTGGAAGACAATCTGCTACAAGTCAAAATGCAGCTGTACTGGGCAGCAACCGCAAGAGAAAGAGTCAAGGGTGGAGACTTAAGTTTCCTGGGAGGAAGGAGGTAATGATAAACCATTTCTGTATTTTTACCAAAAAAAACTCTATGGATACATTACCAGAACGACTGTAGATGGAGGTGGGGTGTTCTGGGAGAGATGTGTCCATGGAGTTGTTATGGGTCAGAGTCAACTAGAGAGCATAAATTAGACTGTAAGCTCCTTGTGGGTAGGAAACTTGTCCACCTCTGTTATATTGTGCTCCCAAGCACTTAGTACAGTATGCTGCACACAGTAAGCACTCAATTAATATGACTGATTGACTGATGGACTAGTAGGGCTGTGAAGATGAGGAGAATAGTGGTCTACATGTTAAGGTGACGAGTGGGGGCGGGGCGCGGCACTTGAGCAAGAGGTTGGTGGCAAGAGAAATAAGGGTGAGGCACAGTAGAGGAGTGAAGAGGTCAGGCTGGGATAGGCATAGGAATGAGCATGAGTAGCAGATTGAAAGCTGATCAAGTGCAGTAAAGTGCAGAGGAGATTCTGTTTGAGGGAAAGGGGACCCATCATTAGCAGAACGATATTTTATCTATATGATAAAGGCAGCAAAGTGAAGAATGAGTGGTAGAGGGGAGAGACAGGGTGGTTATAGAGGAGGCTGATAGTAATAGGTATAAATAAATGTACAAGTGCTAGGGGTGTCTGTCTGGTAGGACATGGGTGCTGAGAATTGAACACAAGAGTGAATTGGATCAAATCCCAGAAAACTGAGTAATCATCATCTCATCAGCTGAGCTGACAAAAGTGTGAATGATTTTCTCAGTACGATCCTTGTTCATTCTATTCCCATATTTTTATTATATTAGAGAGGTATTCTTTTTGTCTGCAGTTCCACTCTTCTTCCTTTTAGAATTTAGAACTGGTTTTGCTACTCAAACTGTGAGATAGATTCCTCTCACTGGCAGATTCAAGCTCATTTGGGCTTTGTGTGTTTTTCTACCAGTATCAGATGGCTACACCTCTGAGCAGGTTTCTTGCCTAAAGAAACGTAGGTGCTGAAACTGCTTGTCGAATAGCACCTGAGGTGACAGAGACCATCAGGAAACACACAGGAAGAAGCAGAGGAGCTCATTCCCTGGCAGTCAGAAACTATATCCCAGCCTCTCACAACAAAAGATTTGCCAGGCTTCAAACTACTCAAAAGCCATTAGGCAGAACATGGGAATAGAACGAACAAGGATCTTACTGAGAAAAATCACTCATACTTTTGTCAGCTCAGCTGATGAGATGATGATGATTACTCAGTTTGCTGGGATTTGACACAATTCACTCTTGTGTTCAATTCTCAGCACCCATGTCCTTCCAGACAATCCTAGCACTTGTACATTTACAGCTATTCTCACTTCTGGTATTCATCTGTATGTTCAGTTATGCCTTCAATTCTTTATTCTGCTTCTATTCTCTGTTGATATGTTTATGTCTTTAAAACATCTTTAAAACATTTTAAGTAACATCCCGTAGGACACTGGTTAGGAGGAAAAAAAAGGTCCCAGACCAAGTTCCCTGCTGCCTCATGGTGAGACTTAATTCAGATTCTTATCCCACAAAAACAACCAACCAAAAGGCAACAAACCTGCAAGGAGAGAGAGAGATTGTGTTTCATAGTGATGCTTCTTTGCACTTCACTGTACAAGCTTCCTTTCCCTCCCTCTGCTATAATCTAGTTATTTTATTATGACTAAGGGGAGTGTTCATTTAAAGTCCTCATTCAGCAAGTTGGTACGCTTCACTACCAAAGAGAACAGTTGGTGAAGGAGTTTTGGTTTTATTCAGCATGAGCTTTGTCAGCAGTCTATTAGGTTGATGGATCTAGAAAAACTCAGAATTCATTTCCTTCAGAGTAGGCACACATCAGGGCATGACAGGGGCCATGCATTGATCTTCACCTGCTATAGTCTCATGCAACATGCTTTGCAGTTCATTTGTTACCATGGTGACAGACTGTGCCATGCCCCCGGTCTAGTGCTTTGAGGGACAGTGGTGACAGCGCCCCTGCCCATGTGGTCCCAGGTCAGGGAGGGGCATGGGACCTGGTGCCAACCCTAGCCTCTACCTCAGCTGTCTCTCACTCATCACCACAGTGCACATCACTGCCCACTCAGAAATGCTAGCTCTCTGCCCCTCCTCCTTCCAGCTAAATATACATATATATTTTCTGATCTGAGGCCCTCAGCTGGAAGACATATATTCCAGAAGGCCTTCCCAGACTGAGGCTTCCCCTTCCCTCTACCTCTCCTCCCCTTCCCATTCCCCCTCCCTCCCTATGCTCTACCCCCTTCCCCTCCCCACAGCACTTGTGCATATTTATATATATTTATTACTCTATTTTATTAATGATGTGTATATACCTATGAGTCTATTTATCTTGATGGCATTGCTGCCTACTTGTTTTGTTGTCTGTCTCCCACTTTTAGACTGTGAGCCCATTGTTGGGAAGGGAACGTCTCTATCTGTTGCCGAACTGTACAATCCAAGTGCTTAGTACAGTGCTCTGCACACAGTAAGCACTCAATAAATATGAATGAATGAATGAATGAATGAATGAATGAATGAATGAATGGAGAATTAATATGTCCTTGTGGAAAGAGGGCAGGCCTGGGAGTCAGAAGATGTGGGTTCTATTGCTAGCTCTCCCACTTGTCTGCTTTGTGACCTTGATCAAGTCACTTAACTTCTCTGTGTCTGTATTCTCATCTATAAAATGAGGATTAAATTATCTGCTCTCCCTCCCCTCTATTTAGACTATGAGCCCTATAGTCTAATGTTCAGTTTGCATACATTGTGTCTACCCAACACTTGGTACAGTGTTTAGCATATAGTAAGCAGTTAAATACCACTATTCACAAGGCTTGGCCACCCCTGATGCATATTTTGTTGCAATGGATAATTACTAATTGCATGTTCTGAAAGGTACTTAGATTTGTACATAAACCAGGATAAAGAAAGATTTGATAAGAAACTTTGTGAATTGTTTGCAAATAACAGAAAAACAAATTCTCACTAAGCCCTCCATAAATCTTCCATTCAAAAAAAAAAACAACCTCAAAGCATTTCTGATTTTAGCTTTCCAGGATTTGAAGGATAAGGTAATTAGACCCATTTTTACAGAGCAGCAAAATATGGCCCAGAGATCCAGCTGCCCTTCATATTCAAGGAGGATGATACCACTAACAGTGAAGTTCACCTATGAGAGTGTGTATGGCTGAAACAGTCCATATAGGATCCATAATCTCAGCCACAGTGGGTACAAAAAAAGGTTTTCCCTTGTATCATGCAAAGGACCTGTCATTTTCCCTTTTGTCTCACTGTCTTCTCATATGAAGCTTTTGGTCAAAGAGAGCTATTCTCTTCTTAATGGCAGTATGTCATGTAGGTCTGTTCTCTTCAATTGACTATCTGTTTTCATCATCTGGCATGCAGCCCAGAGATACAACCCTATGGTAGAGTTTTATTTTTTATTTTTCATTTTTAGATTTACAAAACTGTGTTCAACACATGGATTCTCTGGTAAACATAGGATAAGCATAAATAACTTCCCAAAGTAGTAAATAGGAATAAGGTCCAGGCTCAGCTAAACAGCCCAAAATAAAAGGAAGCACAGCTTGATCTCTCTATCAAATCCAACTACTTCTATTACCCACCCTAAAAAAGTGATTCCTCAAGCACTTCTAAACTAAGGGAAAGAATTCCTTGTGTCCTTCTAAATAGGAAGGACAATCAAGATATGGCAGGGGAAATGGGCAAGCAACATATCTACCAGCTCTACTGTACTGTACTTTCCCAAGTGTCTACTTAGTACAGTGCTCTGCACACAGTAAGGGCTCAATAAATACCACTGATTTATGACTCTTTAGAAAAGCAAGAAAGCAGGAGCAGTAGCTCTTTTCAACAAAAAGGGTGTTTTATTTATTATTATTGTGGAAAACCTAGAAAACCTAATATCCAGATAAAACCCAGAAGGATCCTAAAGTCCTCTAATGAGGTAGAGTGAGCTAATCACTCACTAGGTGGATTCACTGGCTTCTTCATGAAATCCAGCTGATAATAAACAGCTGCACAATAACATTACCAAGGAAGAAGGGGTTCAGAACTGATTGAGGAGGGAAAGAAGCAGAATCCTCCCTAGTTGGTACAGCCTGACCCAAGAGAAAAATGCAATAAGGAGGTCAAGCTGTCTCCACGAGCATAATGCATTGGGGAGAACATGGTCCAGGGGGAGAGAGAGAGAAAGAGAAAAAGTACAAGAGAGTGAAGAGAGAGAAAGAGTAATAAAAAGAGTAGAGTAAGAGACAAATAGTAAAATAGAGAGTAAGATAAAGGGTAAGAGAGAGAAAAAGAGTATGACAGAAAGAATAAAAGAGAAAGAATGAGAGAAAGAATAAAGGGAAAGAGGAAGAGAAAGACAAAGAAGAAAAGAGAAAGTAAGAGAGAAATAGTGAAAAAGAGAGTAAAAGAGAATAAGATAAAGGGTGAGAGAGAAAAAGAGTATCAGAGAAAGAATAAAAGAAAGAGAAAGAGGAAGAAAGAAAGAAAGAGGAAAAAGAGAGAAAGAGTAAGAGAAAAGAGAAAGTAAGTAAGAAAGAAATAGTGAAAAATAAAGAGTAAAAGAGAATAAAGATAGAGAGGGGAAAGAGTAAGAGAGAGAAAAGAGTAGAGGAATGAGAGAAAAAAGAGTAAGAGGCTGAAAAGAGGGAAAAAGCAAAGGAAAGAGCTAGAGAAACAAAAAGCAAGAGAGAAACAAAAAGAATGTGAGAGAAAAAAGAGCAAGAAAGTCAAAAGGGAGGGATAAAAGGAGGGAGAGAAGAGAAAAAAGGCAAGAGAGAGACAAAAAAGAGTAAAGGAGAAAAGAGAAAGAAAAAAGCAAGAGAGGGCAAGAGAAAAAGAGTAAAACAAAGAGCAAGGAAGAAAGGAAAAAGCGAGAGAGAAAAGTGTAAGAGAGAAAAGACAGAAAAGCAAGAGAGAAAAAAGATGAAGGCAAAGCATAAGAGAGAGCAAGAGAGAATAAAAGAGAAGGAGAAAAATGAGAGGGGAAAAAAGCAAAAGACCAAGAGACAAAAAGAGTGAAAGAGAAAAGGCAAGAGAGCAAAAAGAGTACAAGAAAGAAAACAGGGGAAAAGAAGGAGGAAAAGCAAAAGAAAGGGTGAAAGACAAAAAAGAATAAGAGAAAATGAGAGAAATAAGAGAAATAAGAAAAAGCATGAGAGAGAGAGCAAGAGAAGGGAGAGAGCATTGCCTTCCCTTTGCAGAAAGGAAGAAGCAGGTAGAAACCAATTTTCACCCAAAAGCAAGCTGAGGTTAGACTGTCTTCAATGGAGAGCTTTCTGCAAGCTTGAGTTTTGAGAAGTTCAAAGCCAAGGTGATATCTATTTTGTCTGCTTCCCTGGGACAAAAAACTTTCAGTTTAAAAAAAAAAAATAGCATGTAAAGGAGAATCTAAAACAAATGGGCCAAGGCTTTTCCCTGGGAAGTCTTTCAATTTCACACACAGCAAATTCTTGCAATACCAGCCTATTACACATGCTTTTTTTTTAGCCCCTTTATGCATATTTATTATGTTCTTCTATGGTTCCGCTATCACTTAATGTGACACCTAGACTTCAGAGCTCCATCGTCTCTCCTCTAGGTCTATTAAAATAAGAGGCAAAGTATTTTAATCATGAAGCTTTGTATAATTTAGAGATTATCTTCTGTCTGGGTGAGTTACAGGAATAATCATAATCAGGCAGGGGATTTGTAAAACCTGGTCCCTAATTTTTTGACAGGTGGTATATTTTGTTTGGAATTAACCTCTTTTCTCATTTCATATCCAAATATGAGCAAGTTATTACATATATTCTTCATACACACAGACAACAAAACTGCCAGCATCCAATAGGAGGGAACTTGAGTACAATATTGCAATACTCAATTGTATAGCTGAAACGGAGAGAAAACAGCAACAAGGGAAATCATCAAATACTTATTCACCATCTGGATCTGAACATTCATGTTCTTTTCACAAGCAATACCTGAACTTGGTACAGGCTGCCAAGCTTCCTAGACACATGGCATTGTGGAAAGAGCATGGGCCTGGGAATATGAGGGTCATGGATTCTAATCCCAGCTCCACCACTTCTCTGCTGTGTGACCTTGGGCAACTGGGATTAACTGTGAGCCTCACGTAGGACAACCTGATGACCCTGTATCTCCCCCAGTGCTAAGAACAGTGCTCTGCATGTAGTAAGCGCTTAACAAATACCAACATTAATTAAGTCTACTGAGGAGATTACAGGCTAGAGTTTGCCACCTCATCAAAACTGTCTGACCAACTAAAGCAGGAATGAATGCAATCCAACCTTTCAGCAGCCACTCTTCTGGTACCACCACTGAGTTCTCCCACAGGTTCCTACTTATCCCACTCCCCTACGACTCCCTCTGCTCCCCAACCCCTCTTGTTCTCACCTCTCTTGCCACTGCTCTTCTCTCAACTCCAATTTCATTTCCTCATCTTCCCATGGCAGTATGGTTTACCCTCTCCTTTCCATTTTTCTTCTCTTCATTTTTCCTTTTCTCATCTTTCTTTAGCTGCTCTCAGTGCTACTGCCCCTCTTCTCACAATTTCTGTCTTCTTTTTCCATCCATCTCAGTGGCCCCTGTTATTTCTTCCCAAGTCCATTCATTCATTCAATAGTATTTATTGAGCGCTTACTATGTGCAGAGCACTGTACTAAGTGCTTGGAATGAACAAGTCGGCAACAGATAGAGACAGTCCCTGCCATTTGACAGGCTTACAGTCTAATCGGGGGAGACAGACAGACAAGAACAAGAACAATGGCAATAAATAGAGTCAAGGGGAAGAACATCTCGTAAAAACAATGGCAACTAAATAGAATCAAGGCAATGTACATTTCATTAACAAAATAAATAAGGTAATGAAAATATATACAGTTGAGCAGATGAGTACAGTGCTGAGGGGATGGGGAGAGAGAGGAGCGGAGGGAAATGGGGGGAAAGAGGGTTAAGCTGAGGAGAGGTGAAGGGGGGATGGTAGAGGGAGAGGGAGAAGGGGAGCTCAGTCTGGGAAGGCCTCTTGGAGGAGGTGAGTTTTAAGTCCAAAAACTACTTAGATAAGTCGACTAAAGGGAGGACTTTTATCATTCAGTCCACTTTGGGGTTATAATTAGACTCCCAAAATGGTAGTATACAAGCTGCCAGAATTATGGGAGCCAGAAGAACCTATCCAGATACTCAACATTCATTCATTCAGGAGTACTTATGGAGTATCCACTGTGTTTGCAGCACCATTCTAGGAGCCTGGTAGAATATAAAGGAAAAAGACATGGTCTCTGTCTACGATGAGTTTATAATTGAATGGGAGTTGTGATTCTGAATAGTTCAGCAGCTTCTGCTGTCTTTGGACATTTCAGCAGTTTCTCTGCTTCCTTCATAGAATGTGCGGGTGGAAAGAAAGTTTTTGAGCCTTTCTGCGTCTGCTTTAGGCCCATAAATGGTCCCCAGGAATAAGAAGCTAATCAAAGCACCTGAACCTCAAGAGCAAACACTTCCCAGGCACAAAAGGAAATGAGAAAGATGAAAGGGAGGAGAGAGAAGAACTGGGACGACAGAGAGGAGAAGCATCCAGAAAAGGTGCAAAGAGCTGGAGCAATGACAACAGGTCTCTGAAAGAGAGATGAAGAGAAGAAACAAAAGGACAAACCAAACTATAGCAACCTCCTGTGGCCCTCCCTCTCCCCACTTTTAGTAAATAGTAAAGATTCAACCTAGATTTCCCTCTCTCTAAGCATTCTAGACTCCTGGCAAGGGAGGTGTGGTGAGGTATGCTTCACCCAAGTGTTGGTGAATGGGTAAATGTGGCATCTGTCCAATTTCTGAAATTACTGAGACACCCAAAGGTAAGGGATGTTACACTAAGGCTCAAAATTTGCATTGCTTTGTAGTTCATGATGACTGCAAAATTCAACCTACCAATAGGTTGTTTCCTCATCCATTTTGGTGACATACCCCTGCCTATCAACTGACACATGTGGCATGGATTATCATGATGGCATTACCTGTCCTCACAGCTTCCATGGAGCTGATTTTCCGACAAAGCAGATCAGTCTTGGGAGAAGTTTTCAGGGACTGGCAGCTCTTTAAAGGAGAGATTAAGAGAGTGACTAAGAAGGTGATAGGAGTGGTAATGAAGGTGGGCTTGATTCAAAGAAGTAGAGTAGCTTAAAATGGGAATCAAGAAATTAAAAGGGAAAAGTTATAGGGATGGGCTATAGCTGGAGAGGATGAATAATAACGGACAGAATATGAAGATGAAGGGGTAAGAGTTGGTTAAATTTGAAATTCACATATAAGGCTGTTGATTTGCTAACCTCTCACCATGCCTCGATGTTGCCTATCTTGCCATGGACCCCTTGCCCATGTCCTGCCTCTGGCCTGGGAACCGCCCTTCCTTCTCAAATTTGACAGACAGTTAATCCTCCTCCCCAGCCCGGCTTCAGAGCCTTATTAGAAGGCACGTCTCCTCCAGAAGACCTTCCCTGACAAAGCCCCCCGGCTTTCCCCTTCTCCCATTCCCTTGTCACCCTGACGTGCTCCCTCTGTTCTTCCCCCTTCCCAGCCCCACAGCACTTATATCTATAATTTTTTGATATTAATGTCTATCTTCCCCACTCTAGACTGTAAGCTGATTGTGGGAAGGGAATGTGACTGTTGTATTGTACTCTCCCATGCACTTAGTATAGTGTTCTGCACACAATAAGCACCCATTAAGTACAACTGAGGAATTGAATGATTTCAGAACTCCTAGCATCATATATAGGTGACCATTTTGCAAAGATACTGCTGCAGGGGGTTGGGGGAGAGGAGTCCATGGATGCAGGTTTGGCTGTAATGATAAATTTTCTAACCTGCCATTTAACTCACACTCCCACACACATTTTCATTCATTCATTCAATAGTATTTATTGAACACTTACTATGTGCAGAGCACTGTACTAAGTGCTTGGAATGAACAAGTCGGCAACAGATAGAGACAGTCCCTGCCGTTTGACGGGCTTACAGTCTAATCGGGGGAGACAGGCAGACAAGAACAATGGCAATAAATAGAGTCAAGGGGAAGAACATCTCGTAAAAACAATGGCAACTAAATAGAATCAAGGCAATGTACATTTCATTAACAAAATAAATAAGGTAATGGAAATATATACAGTTGAGCAGACGAGTACAGTGCTGAGGGGATGGGAAGGGAGAGGGGGAGGAGCAGAGGGAAATGGGGGGAAAAGAGGGTTTAGCTGCGGAGAGGTGAAGGGGGGGTGGTAGAGGGAGTAGAGGGAGAAGGGGAGCTCAGTCTGGGAAGGCCTCTTGGAGGAGGTGAGCTTTAAGTAGGGTTTTGAAGAGGGGAAGAGAATCAGTTTGGCGGAGGTGAGGAGGGAAGGCGTTCCAGGACCACGGGAGGACGTGGCCCAGGGGTCGACGGCGGGATAGGCGAGACCGAGGGACGGTGAGGAGGTGAGCGGCAGAGGAGCGGAGCATGTGGGGTGGGCAGTAGAAAGAGAGAAGGGAGGAGAGGTAGGAAGGGGCAAGGTGATGGAGAGCCTTGAAGCCTAGAGTGAGGAGTTTTTGTTTGGAGCGGAGGTTGATAGGCAACCACTGGAGTTGTTTAAGAAGGGGAGTGACATGCCCAGATCGTTTCTGCAGGAAGATGAGCCAGGCAGTGGAGTGAAGAATAGACTGGAGCGGGGCGAGAGAGGAGGAAGGGAGATCAGAGAGAAGGCTGACACAGTAGTCTAGCCGGGATATAACGAGAGCCCATAGCAGTAAGGTAGCCGTTTGGGTGGAGAGGAAAGGGCGGATCTTGGCGATATTGTAAAGGTGAAACCGGCAGGTCTTGGTAACAGATAGGATGTGTGGGGTGAACGAGAGAGACGAGTCAAGGATGACAGCGAGATTGCGGGCCTGAGAGACGGGAAGGATGGTCGTGCCATCCACTGTGATAGAGAAGTCTGGGAGAGGACCGGGTATGGGAGGGAAGATGAGGAGCTCAGTCTTGCTCATGTTGAGTTTTAGGTGGCGGGCCGACATCCAGGTGGAGACATCCCGGAGGCAGGAGGAGAAGCGAGCCTGAAGGGAGGGGGAGAGGACAGGGGCGGAGATGTAGATCTGCGTGTCATCTGCGTAGAGATGGTAGTCAAAGCCGTGAGAGCGAATGAGTTCACCGAGGGAGTGAGTGTAAATGGAGAACAGAAGAGGGCCAAGAACTGACCCTTGAGGAACTCCAACAGTTAAAGGATGGGAGGGGGAGGAGGCGCCAGCGAAGGAGACCGAGAATGTCCGGCCAGAGAGGTAAAAGGAGAACCGGGAGAGGACGGAGTCCGTGAAGCCAAGGTGAGATAAGGTATTGAGGAGGAGGGGATGGTCGACAGTGTCAAAGGCAGCAGAGAGGTCAAGGAGGATCAGAATGGAGTAGGAGCCATTCGATTTGGCAAGAAGGAGGTCATGGGTTACCTTAGAGAGAGCAGTCTCGGTAGAATGGAGGGGACGGAAGCCAGATTGGAGGGGGTCTAGGAGAGAATGGGAGTTAAGGAATTCTAAGCATCGATTGTAGATGACTCGTTCTAGGATTTTGGAAAGGAAGGGTAGTAGGGAAATAGGGCGATAACTGGAGGGGGAAGTGGGGTCAAGAGCGGGTTTTTTTTGGATGGGGGAGACGTGGGCATGTTTGAAGGCAGCGGGGAAGGAGCCATTGGAGATTGAGTGGTTAAAAATAGAAGTTAAGGAAGGGAAGAGGGCAGGGGTGATGGTTTTAATAAGGTGAGAGGGAATGGGGTCCGAGGAGCAGGTGGAGGGGGAGGCACTTGCGAGGAGGGAGGAGATCTCCTCTGAGGATACTGCAGGGAAGGATGGGAAAGTAGGGGAGAGGGTTGGTGGGGGGGAGGGGAGAGGCGGAGGGGTGACTTTGGGGAGCTCAGACCTGATTGTGTTGATTTTCGTGAGGAAATAGGTGGCCAGATCATTGGGGGTGAGAGATGGGGGAGGGGGAGGAACAGGGGGCCTAAGGAGAGAGTTAAAGGTCCGGAACAATCGGCGGGGGTGACGGGCATGGGTGTCGATGAGGGAGGAGAAGAAGTTTTGCCTGGCGGAGGAGAGGGCAGAGTTAAGGCAAGAAAGGATAAATTTGAAGTGTGTGAGGTCGGCTTGGTGCTTGGACTTTCGCCAGCAGCGCTCGGCAGCTCGAGCATAGGAGCATAGGAGGTGGACAGAGGAGGTGATCCAGGGCTGTGGGTTAGTGGAGCGAGAGCGGCAGAGGGAAAGGGGGGCGAGAGAGTCGAGATGAGTAGAGAGGGTGGAGTTGAGAGCGGAGACCTGATCATTGAGAGTGGGAAGTGAGGACAGGGCGGCAAGGTGAGGAGAGATGCTTTTGGAAAGACGGATGGGATCGAGAGAGCGGAGGTCTCTGTGGGGCAGTAGCGAAGATTTGCAGGGGGAGGGAGTGTGAGAGATGAGGCAGGTGAGAAGGTTATGATCAGAGAGAGAGATTTCAGAGTTGGTGAGGGAGGAGATAGTGCAGCGGTAGGAGATGACGAGATCGAGGGTGTGACCGAGTCGGTGAGTAGGCGCAGTATGGTGGAGGAGGGGGTCGGCAGAGTCGAGGAGGGATAGCAGGCAGGCGGCAGAGGAGTCGTCGGGTACATCCGTATGGATGTTGAAGTCTCCGAGGATCAGAGTGGGCGGAGAGAAGGAGAGAAGGAAGGTGAGAAAGGGGTCAAGGTGGTTGAAGAAGTCGGAGGTGGGACCGGGAGGGCGGTAGATGACAGCGACAAGTATCTGGAGGGGGTGGTAGAGGCAAATGATATGGGCTTCGAAAGAGGGGAAGGAGAGGGAGGGGGGAGGAGGGATAGTGCGGAAGCAGCAACGGTGTGAGAGGAGGAAGCCGACGCCTCCTCCCTTACCGGTGAGTCTGGGGGAGTGGGAGAAGGAGAGGCCTCCGCTGGAGAGAGCGGCGGCGGAGACCGTGTCTTCGGGAGAGAGCCACATTTCATTTTAAACTATTCTTTGCCCAGACACCTCTGCTCTTCAGATTCCCTTGATTTATTTCAAGCCATTATGACCAACTTGGATTCTCTAAGTAACCTCTCCTCTCAATCCACAAATCCATGCCCTCAACACCTCGTTCTCTGCCAAACCCATCAACTCCATCGCCCCACCCACTGTCCCCTGAGTTAATTTCACTTTACCACCCCGGGGTCTTAATTGCCAGGCTAGTGCTTCAGAGTGCAGTTAGACAAAATCCAGGCAATAAGTTGATTTTGTCCATTTCAAAATTCATCCTTACTATAAAACTGCCTTCTCTTCCAGTCAACAGCCCATTTCCTCCCTCATCAATTCCCATCGTCCCCAATTATTACTTTAGGCCTTTAACTTTTTCCTGAAAATCCTAGTGCCCCCACCTCTTTATCTTGTCCCTGATTTTTTACAGTATTGGTTTAGCACTTACTTTGAATACTGTACTTACACTCTACTAAGAGCTGAGGTAGATACAAGCTAATCAGTTTGGACACAGTCCATGTCCCATATGAGGTTCACAGTCCATCGCCATTTTACAGATGAGGTGACTGGGGCAAAAAGAAGTTAACCCACTTGCCCAAGGAACACAGCAGGAACTGAGATGAGAATGCAGGACCTGACTTCCAGGCCTGAGCTCTATGCACTAATTGATGCTGACTCTTCCAGGTCATGCCGCTTCTACTTGACTTGGCCAAATTTTGTTGACAAAATTAAAACCATCATAAGCTCTACCCTTCACCTCCCTAACACCCTCCTTCTCTCTTTTCTAGTGACCTTTCAACTAAAGATCTCTCACCTGTCTTCACAATTTACCCCCTCTATATGTGTTCCCCACCTCATCACTTCTCACCCTCTAAAAACACTTGCATTTATTCTTTCCTCCCTACCATCTTCAACCTACTCGAATGGCTTTCTGCCTTGTAATACAGTCATGTCTCTCCTATAATCATAAAAAAAAATTATCTCTGGATCACACCTCAATCAGTGGTATTTAAGTGGGAGATTTGGTTGACAATTCCCATCTTCAAGGAGTTTAAACTCTATTGGGACAAATATATTAAAATTAAAATAAAGAAAACCTTCACCATATATAGTGTGCCCCAAAACTCTGTTTCCATGAGGAGGCAGCAGAGCCTAGTGGAATGAAAATCCATTAGAAATCAGGGAACCTGGGTTTTAGTCTTGGCTCCCCTACTTACTTGCTATGCTTCCCTGGATAAGTCTTTTAACTTCCCCTTTGTCTCATTTTCTTCATCAGTAAAATGAGTATGAAATAACTGTTCTCCCACTTAAACTGTGAATTCCAAATGAGATGGGGTAGTGTGCAATCTAATTACTTTGTACCTAACTGGGTACGTAGCACAGTGTTTGATACATAATCAGCGTATAGTGCCAAGGGGACTGACTGAGAAACAGGTTAGCCTAAAGGATAGAGCACGGTTCTGAGAGTCAGAAGGACCTGGGTTATAATCCCAGCTCCACCACTTGTCTGCTGTGTGACCTTGAGCAAGTCACAACGTCTCTGCGTCTGTTACCTCATCTGTAAAATGGGGATTAAGACTGTGAGCCCCATGTGAGAGACTGTGTCCAACTTGATTATCTTCCCCAGCATTTAGTTCAGTACCTGGCACATAAGCACTTAAATACCATTAAAAATTTTAAAACCCAATCTCCTTATTTCTGTCCAAACTCCCTGAGTACCTTTTTGCTTCTTCCTCTTCCACTTTACAACTTTGTTTCCACTACCTTCATTCCTTTGAGACCTCTGTACCCTTTGGGCACTTGGTATTCACTCCACCCTAAGCTCCACAGCACTTAGGTATATAGCCATAATTTATTTATATTAATGTCTGTCGCCCCCTCCAACCCCTACCCTAGAATGTAAGCTTATTTTGGGCAGGGAACATGTTTATCAACTCTGTTGTATTCTCCCAAGTGGTTAGTAAATTGCTCTGCACACAGAAAGTACTCAAAAAATACCATTGATTGATTGACTCACTAATTATCTCCACAAATCTAAGGGACTTTATTTTAGCCTAATCCTCTTTGAGCTTTCAGCTACTTTCCACATCCTGGACTATCCCCTTCTCCTGGAAACACTAAATTTGCTTATTCTCTTCTGGATCCCCTCCTACCTCTGTAGCTGATCTCTTTTTCCTGCTCTTCCTTCAACCCTTTAACCACGAGTGAACCTCAGAGATCAACCCTGGACCCACCCCATCTTCTCATTTCATTTTGCACTTATTTGCTTGGGGAGCTCATTTGCTCCCTTGGCTGCAGTTGTCCCTATGCAGATGACCCCAAATCTACCTTGATAATCCTCTGTCCCATTTCCTCTGCAATCTTGGATTTTCTCCTGCCTACAGGCCTGACAATTTGCTGTCCAGTAACAGCCTCTCATTTTTCTCAATGTCTTTTGGAATTGCTGTTTTCTGGCTTTTTACTTCCTTTAAAACAGTCTTGTTTGGTATATTTTAGCAGACCCAATTTACATTTTTCCAAAAATGAATCTCATTTTGCTCCTTAATACCCATATTTTCAACCACCATATATCTCTTCAAATACTTTCTATCTGTCATTCTTATTGGGTTTATTCCAAAACCTCCCAAGTTTGTATAATTAGCAAATTTCATTAACATGCTCTTTGCTTCCTCTTCCAAAAACCATTAATAACACTGTTGTGTATGATCAGGCTTAACACCAGTCTCTTTGGCACCCCTACTAATCAATTCCCCCCAACTAGACACTCAGTTATTTATCATTGCTCTTTGTTTACCGAACCTCTGAAAATTATCAATCCTCATGACAGAGCTCATATCTAAGCCACTTTCAATTAATTTCAGAAGTAAAATTTAATGACAAAGTATCAAATGAGTTTCCAAAAATCAAGACGTATCATTTCTACTTTGTTTCCTTCATCTGAATTTAAAACAATCAAATTGTTCTTGCCTGATTTATTCTTCATAAATCCATGTTGCTTTCTTGCTTGTGATTTTATTACTTCCAAGGTGTTCCAGGGTCATGTTTCCTCCATTTATTTAGACTCATTAGACAGAAATTTCCAAGATAAGCCCTCCTTCCTTTGAAGAATTAGCCCAAATAATTTTCTTGTTTTCCTGAACTTTCTATTATCAATTCAAGTACAGTTTTTTAAAATGTTGTATATTTCAGAAAAAATTTACATAATATATGAGAATATCCACCATTTTTGAAGTATCATGGGTGTTTTGCTGGATCTAGAAACCACATATTAATCATCAGGTGTTCTTGTCACAAGAAAAGCAGTCTGTGTGTTCTTCCCACAACTCCCCAGGTGATGCATTCTATCATTTTAACACTTTTTGATCTTCCTGTCTTCTCTGTACCTCTTTCACCTCCCCACTTCCTCATTTACCCCTATTTCATGAATTCAGAGTTTGATCTACACATATCCATTCAAGCAATGACTTAAATTTCAATAGCTTCAATTTTTTGCTTGGACTCTTCTACAGGGAAATGAGCTTTTTTAGGTATATGCATGGTATAAACCTTCCCAAGCCTGTGCATTTCAACATCTCCCAGCAGTTCCTGTTAAATGCCTCTGGAGAAGTGAAAATCTCATACTTATCTTTCCTAATTGCTGTTCCTTGAAAATATTCAATCTTGTTTTTTTATAAAATTTCTCTTTTGAATCATACCCTCAGAATGCCAAGTCTTCCTAAAGTAACTGGAACTGCCCTCTCATCATGGCATCTCAGTGGAACTTTTTTTCATGTTTCCCCTTCATGGACAATCCCCAAAGTTGATCTATGGGTATTTTATGTAAATTTAGTCAAAGTTTAAACATTTTGAGTAATTTATATTTGATTTTGAGGTGTATTAAATCAAAGACATTATTGTAATAATGTATATGTATATACATTATATTACAATTCTGCAGATATTAAAATAAAGAAGGAACTAAAGTTATAACACATTTTCCTTTGTTAGAGAATGGGGGAAGGGGAGAAAGAAGAAAGGAGAAAGGAACAAAAGGGGAGGAGAGAGAAGAAAGAAGGAAAGAAAGAAAGGAGATGGGGAAAGAAAGAGAAGATAGGAGGATGGATATAGCATAGTAGACAGAGTAAGGGCCTTGGAGTCAGAAGGTTATGAGTTCTAATCCTGACTCCACCACTTGTCCACTGTGTGACCTTGGGAAAGTCACTTTACTTCTCTGGGCCTCAGTTCCCTCATCTGTAAAATGGGGATTGAGACTGTGAGCCCCATGTGGGACAGGGACTGCGTCCAACCTGAATTGCTTATCTCCACTTCAGTGCTTAGTATGGTTCCTGGCACATAGTAAGCACTTAACAAATGTCATAATTATAAGCACATAGTACAGTGCTCTGCACACAGTAAGCACTCAAAAATGATTTAATAAATATTTTGGAGAGTAGGAAAGAAAGGAGGAAGGAAGGAAAGGGGAGTAGGGGTAGGAGAGAAGAGGAGAAGAGAGAGAGAGGCTCAAACACACGTGTTCATTGATCTTCCTACTGAAGATGATAAAACTGACAGTGAGATCCTTAACATAGATGTAAGAATGACTGAAAAGCCCAATGTGCAATCAAATCAAGTCCATCTTGTGTAAATGTAAAGATTGTTCCCTGTCATAAGTGATGAGCTTGTCTATTATTTTTTCTAATCTACTTCACAGATCCCCAATCTTTTCAAAAATCTGTACTCCAGAAATCCCTTTCCTGATTGTAGCACACCAGAAGCAGTGTGCCCTATGAGAAGAAGCATGGTCTTGTGGAAAGAGGCTGGGCCTGTCAGTCCGACAACCCAGCTTCTAATCCCACTCCGCCACTTGTAGGATGTGCGTCCTTGAGCAAGTCACTTAACTTCTCTGTGCCTCAGTTACTCATCTGTTAATTCAGGAGTAAGATAGAGCCCCATGTGGGACATGAATTATGTCCAACCTGATTATATTTTGAATATACCCCAGTGCCTGGTACATAGTAAGCACTTAAAAACCATTAAAAATTTTTGTTTTGTTTAAAAAAATACATTAGGCTGAACTATCTGCTGCAGTTGCATTTTGAGATTTTGCTTGAATAAAGTCTTTCATAAATTCCTAAATTAATAAATTTCATAATATCCTGCCCAGGTAGTACAGTTCAGTGACTTATTGCCTCCAGATTGCCCCATGACTTCAGTCCATACCCCTCACTGCTGCCTAAAATCATCTGGAAACATAAATTAGCACACATCTTAATAGCTCAAAAACCCAATGTCTGCCCATATTGTTCTGAATTAAACAAAATTTTCTTACCACTACTCCCACTACTGACCTTAGAGAAGCAGTATGGCTTAGTGGAAAGATCACAGGCTTGGGAGTCAGAGGCCATGGGTTCTAATCCCAGGTCTGGCACTTGTCAGATGTGTGACTTTGGGCAAGTCACTTAACTTCTCGTTGCCTCAGTTACCTCATCTGTAAAATTGGTATTAAGACTGTGAGACCCACGCGGGACAACCTGATAACCTTGTATCTACCCCGGCACTTAGAATAGTGCTTGGCATTTAGTAAGCACTTCACAAATACCATTATTATTATTATTACCACTTTGCCTTACTCTATTCACACCTTCAAAGCATTTCCCACTCTTATCTTGCCTGTTTCCGACTCCTTGCTTATACCCCTCCAACAGCCCAGAACTCCCCAATCCTATTAAACTTAACATACCTCAGCTCACCCTACCTTTAAACCCGTGAAAACCACACCTACTCCACAATGCCTTTCCCAACCAATTCATTATTCCCAAGTCTCATCACCTAAAAAGCAACCTCTGGCACATAGGTATTCATTTATACCCATCTTCAGGTCTTGTAAATATATTCATTTATTGAATCTAATTCAAATCGAATTCTAAATTTGAATGTAAACATATGTATATATAAACTCAATTAAAAGTGTAAGGGCTTTATGGGAAGAGAAAGTAATTTAGGCTTCTCTTGTTTTTCCGCTTCTCCTGTTTTTCCAAGGGCTGAGTTCAGTGCAGTGTCCTAAATACGTGCTCAATAAATACTATTACAACTATGACTACTACTAGGGGTACCATTCGGTACTGAGTTGCCACTGAAAATATTTGGTTATGAGCAGGTCCCTGTTAGAGGAAGGAACATAACATTCGTTGCCTTCAGGCTTACGGTCAGCCATTGCCACACACCTGCCCCAACTCCACCATCATCATCATCACTAACATTTTACAGTGAGAAGCAGCATGGCTCAGTGAAAAGAGCACAGGCTTGGAAGTCAGAGGTCATGGGTTCTAATCCCAGCTCTGCTGCTTGTCAGCTGGGTGACTTTGGGCAAGTCACTTAACTTCTTGGTGCTTCAGTTTCCTCATCTGTAAAAATGGGGATTAAGACTAAGAGCTCCACGTAGGACAACCTGATCACCTTGTATCCTCCCTAGTGCTTAGAACAGTGCTTTGCACATAGTAAGTGCTAAACAAATACCATCATTATTATTGCATCTGGGACAGGGGTGCAATTGGCATAAGAGGTGTTTGGTTGGTCAAACAATTTGTCCAGGCATGCTATCAGTTCTACCAATCCTGAGTGAAGGAGTTGAACTACAGTCAAACATGGTGCTACCTCCCCCTACCAGTCATACAATGCAAATCAATATGGGCCTGATGCCCGCCTCAGTCAGTCAGTCATATTTATTCAAATCATACTTATTGAGCACTTACTTTGTGCAGGGCAATGTACTAACTGCTTAAGATATTACAATGCAACAATAAACAAATTAACTCCCTCCCCACAACGAGCTGCAAGCACTGTACTAAGTTCTTGGGAGAGTACGATATAACAGGCACATTCCCTGCCCACATTGAGCTTACAGTCTAGAAGGGAAGGCAGACATTAGTATTAATAAATTAAAGACATGTACTAAAGTGCTGTAGGGCTGGGACAAGGGATAAATAAAAGGAGTAAGTCATGGTGATCCAGAAGGGAGTGGGAGAAGAGGAAAGGAGGGCTTAGTCCGGGAAGATCTCTTGGAGAAGACGTACCTTCAGCCTCCAATAGGCAACCCAGCTTCCAGCCCTCCCACAGTCCCATGTGTGGTAGTGGAGGCGGCAGCAGCAGGGACAATTCCTTGATTCTTGCGCATTTCCCAGTTCCCTGCAGACTGCAGCTCTGTGACCCCCCAAACACATCCTGGTTTTTTCCCCTCCTACAGTCCTGTGTCAGTGGCAGCACATGCAGTGACAGCTCACTGCCCCCAATGCATGAGCCAGTTCCCACCACTCCCGCAGTTCCAAGCTCACTCATCCAAGCTCCCACCCCTGCCGCAGGCCCATAGTGCACAGTGGCAGTGGCGATGGTAGCAGCAGCAATGGCAGCTATCTGCATCCCACCTGGATTCTTTCCTCCTGAACTTCATGGAAAGTCCCACCTCTCTCTTCTCTGCCACTGACCCCTGCTCGGAAGATCCAGTGGCCTAGTAATTTAAAACCACAAGAAGGTCAACCAGCAGCCATTAAAAACCACCAATTTATCACATCACCTTGAAAGATTTTGCCAAGTTAACATTTTGTAAACCAAAATGTGCCAACCTGTCTTGGAACTGTTTCTTCATACATAGCCCTGAACTAAGACCTAGGTAGAATAAGAGGCAATTGGTTAAAAAACAACTCCTGACCAAGTAGGGGCTCACAATCCACACGAAGTTAATCTAGTACCAAAGTATTCCAAATTTACAACAAAATACACCGAACAGAGGCACTGAGAAAATCAAAGGGATTCAGACCCATAAACAAAGAAATAGAATCATGATATCTGGCTGCTTTATTCCTTAATTTAACCCTTAGGAGCTTTTCCCAATAGGGAGGGAAAGTGGAAGAAAATTACTTTACTAAGTTTCTGTTTCAAAGTCTTTGACTGTGTAAAGACTGAGGTCTATTTCCAGTGCCCCACTTCAATCAAAATCCATTAGTGAGAACTACAGCATGGGCCTCTGAGTTAGGAGCACCTGGGTTTTAATCCCAGTTCCACCTCTTGTCTGCTGTATTACCTTGGGCAAGTCATTTTACTTCACTGTGCCTCAGTTACCTCATCTGTAAAATGGGGATTAAGACTGTGAGTCCAGTGTAGGAGAGAGACTGTGTCCAACCCAATTATCTTGTATCTACCCCAGTGTTTAGTACAGTATCTGGTATATGGTAAGTGCTTAAACAATAAATTTGCTCCCCAAAAGTGTGTTCAAAGAAAAAAAAAAAGAGGCAGAAGATGGAATTCTTCAGTGGCAGCAGTCAATGGTGACCAAGTAATATATTTGCCATTATAATGGGGAACTTGGGTACAGTTATAATGGAACCTGGAGAGAATATTGTATTAGAATCCCTTGTTCAGACTCATGATTTATCTTACTGATTTTGGTTTTCTGCCCTCCTCAAAAAAAAAATATATATATATAGTAGGAAACGTTTATCACCTGAGTTGCACCATTTGAAAAAGGAAACAGGAATGCGTAGTTTTAAGCTATAAATTTCCAGTGTTCACTTGCATAAACAAACAGGGCTAGACTTTGCAAGAAATATTAAAGTTCATTTAAATTGCAAATCTGACCTTATTAAAATGGCTTTTCAGAGAGCCATAAACAAATAGCGCGTATGTCTGTAATACTGCCAAACAACAGAATACATTCTCAACCAGCCCTGTAATTAAAAAGTGGAGAAATTTCATTTTCACAGTTCTGAAAAGCATAGGAAAGGAAAAAAATAACCCTTTATGACTATTTGGGGAAGAAGGGAAAGGTGGGACAACTGATTCCATCTGGAAGACCCCTTTTAGAATTTCTTAGCATAGTTACTCTTTCAAAGTCTATATAAATTCTGATGAACAACTTGAAAACACGATTACGTTGTTGCTAATTTAATGTGTTTTGAATACTTTTTCCTGCAGCTACTACATAGTCTCTTAATGTGTGAAGCTCAACTATTAAGATTTACTGTGTTTTCGGTGAGAATAAAAACGAAACAATTAAGAATGAGTCTTGTATTTGCAATGGATACAAGAGCTAATAAATTTGAGCTTTAAAAGCCAAGCTGATAAGCTGGGTTGGTTTCTGAGTTTATGGAAAATCTATACCTGAGGGTGTATTTGAATCAGAATATTGTCAGCCAACAAAGTGTTTCTTTTTACTTAAAAAAAAAAAAAATCCAGATTTCTGCTAGGCTATGCAAACCATGAAGCAGATGAATCAGATGAAGCAGAAGTGAAGCAACATCATTCTAGCTGATCTTAACTGCATAACTGTGGCACAGGGATGCTTCACTCTGAGTTGAGAGACCTATAATATTGAGCTAAAAAAATAAACAAAAGTAACACTGAAACACTCTCAACCAATTTTAAATGACTTCACAACTAAAAATGTGGCCATCCTTGGCCTATGCCCATTAGAGGTTAAGCTCCTTGTGGGCAGTGAGTGTATCACTTAACTCTGAACTTCCCAAGTGCATAACCTAGTCAATAGAGCACAAGCCTGGGAGTCAGAAGAACCTGTCTGCTCTGTGCCTTTGGGCAGTCATTTTTCTCTGTGCCTCCCAGTTCCCTCATCTGTAAAATGGGGATTAAGACTCTGACCACAATGTGGAGCAGGGATTGTGTCCACTAGACTATAAACTCTTCCTCTAGGCTGTAAACTCGTTGAGGACTTATATTCTCCCAAGTGCTCCGCACACAAGAAGCATCCAAATATGATTGACTGACTGATTAGCTTTCATCTACCCTTTGCTTAGAACAGTACTTGACACACAATAAGCACTTAAATGCCATCTTTACTGCTAATAGTAATACTGTGCACCATACCAAGTGGGAGTTCAAGAAATGCTACTATGCTTTCAAGAAGTACTGGACAAGAAACAAGTGCCACTGGAGCCTTGCATATCCAAACAAGACATTGAGCCCCATGGGGGCTAAGGACTGTACCTAATTCTTATCTATGTATTTTTTCCACAGCCCTTAGTATAGTGCTTTGCACGGTGCATGTGTTTATTAAATTCTATTGCTACTATTACTATTGGGGGCCTTGAAATAGTACTAAAAAATTTTAGGCATAAGAACCTCCAAAATTTCTAATCAAAATACCCAATCAAAATTTCATAGAATTGTGTTAACTCTCACTTGTGAAGATTGACTAGAAGGATTGTAACCCAATGCTCTGCAATTCAGTGGCCCCTGACAGTATGGAGGTATAGTTTGGTGCCCCTTGTGCAAAGGACTACAACACACATGTGTAGAAGGGTCTCTTTTATTTATTCACCCTCTGCTGACCTGAAGGTGGTAAACTGATTTTTGCTGGATGAACTCTAACATGCTTGCTGGCTAAAAGAAAAATATTTAAACAGCCCTTGTTAAACGGGAGGCTCCAAACTTCCCTACCCGAGGGAAGTTTGTTCTTGCACTTAGCAATATTTTGGAAGCGCCTCAAGGTTAAAGAGTCACTCGTTCAGGGCAGCAAAATGAGGTAAAGTTTCATAGCATTTATTTTTAGCTGGATCTTTTTTTGGATGGGTGTAAAAATGGGGTTGGCAGCTCATTTTTCTCCAGGGAAGCTGGCTTCTCACTGTCTCAAGGGTGGACTGGGAGAATTCAATGTCTTTCAAGCAGCTGATTCAAGGACACTGAATGTGGATTACATAGTGCCTGTGGCACATTTGGCTCCACACAGAACACATCTCTGTGAGAAAGAGACAAAACCCAGATGATTATTTCCCCTTTTCTGAGAGGCAAAGTCAGGCCCGAACTGGGGAAGGGATAGGGAATTCAAAACAAAGCTGGGTCCAAGGACAAACAAAGTGAATTCCCAGAATGCTCCGTACTTAGCCACGGCTAGGCCGGGAAGGGGTGGGAGTTGGAGGCTCTACCATTTACATGCAATGGAAAAGACTGGAGAGATTGAAGCAGCCTGGCCTAGAGGAAAGAGCACGGGTCTGGGAGTCAGAAGGTTATGGGTACTAACCCCAGCTCCACTACTTGTCTGCTTGTATCCAGCCCAGCACTTAGTACAATGCTTGGCACATAGTAAGTGCTTAACAAACACCACGATTCTTATTACTCTATTCTAAATGGTTAGAAAATAAGATCTATCATAAAAGGAACAAGAATGATTGAATCTGGAGAAGCCTGAGTTAGGGAGAATTCTTAGTCACACACTTCTTATGGGAAAGTTTAGGGACAGCGACCAACTTTTCTCAGTTTTCACTGAGGCAGGAATTGATGTAATCTTACAAAGCAAAATTGCAAATTCCCTTTCCTCTTCCTCCTTTATGACATTGAGGAGAACAGAGGATGGAAATAGGGAAACAGGGAGCAAACGTCATTGGTGGGTTGGAAAAACTAAGAACAAAAGACCCTTCGCCTCCCCCCTAATCCAACAGCATCAGAAATCACTGGATACATACTAGCACCACATTAACCAACTTTGTCTTATGGGGACTGGAAGGAAGGGACAGAAGACCTATTGTTAGTGACCTATAGGATTTTTTTTTTTTTAATCTACCTGACCATTTTTTTTCCTTTCTCCCTACACATGTCCTTTCATCTGCAAGGCCATAAGCACACAATGACTGTTTTCCAACAGGAAAACCAGGCTGACAGTTATACCTTAATTCACCCCACCCACAGCCCCTATATACATATCTATAATTGCCTTTGATTTAGGTTCCTTGTAGGCAGGGAACATGTCTACCAACTCTGTTAAACTGTAATCCCAAGCATTTAGTACAATGCTCTGCACACAGTAAGTGCTCAATAAAAATGATTAATTGATTAGAGGCTATTATATCCCATCTAATACCCACATCATGCATTTGTAAAGTTTGGGAAATTATCTGATGTTGTAAGTGATGTTTATATTAACTTTGCTTAAGTAGAACAGAAATTAATTTTTCCTTAAGAATTACATACGTTTTAACTTTTAGTTTATTTAATAACAAGGTGTCAAATATAGCTAAAAACTGAGGCTATTTTTGATGCCAAGAGTAATATATTGGAGCTTTAATTCATGGGATCTACTTAAAATATGATTTAGTAATGATAGTTTTAGCCAGATTCAAAGAAATATATTAGCAAACAACTTTAACTTTCAGGTCATCACGTAGCCAATGTAGACAATCCTTGGTGACATCTACATCTAGAGAAAAGGAGGTGGAAAAGTAGTTGTACAGAAGATCAAATATCAAAGACCAATTAAATACAACCTCGGGTATATTATCAATCAAAGGAATTTGAGTGCTTACTATGTGCAGAGCACTGTTCTAAGCACTTGGGAGAGTACAACACAGAGTTAGTAGACATTCTCCAGTGTGGCCCAGTGAATATAGCATGAGTTCTAATCCCGGCTCCACCACTTGTCTGTTTTGTGACTTTGGGCAAGTCACTTAACTTTTCTGGGCCTCAGTTCCCTCATTTGTAAAGTGGGGATTAAGACTGTGAGCCCATCTGGGACAGAGACTGCATACAAACTGACACGTATCTATCCTAGCAATTTGAGCAGCACCTAGCTCATAGTAAGCGCCTAAGAAATACCATTTTAAAAAAACAGAAGTGACTTTCTAGTCTAGAGGGATTAAGAACATATGGGATCCCACTTCTTGAGTGTATTCACTGAAAGCCTTGGATTAATCAGTGCTTGCTGTCTGAAATTCGAGTAAACTCTATTCTCCTTTTTGATTTTCCTCCAGATGAAATTTAGAACACTCCAGAGGGAGCAAATAGCAGTGGGATGAACTTAATGTTTAAGCTAGTTAGTATTCTTCTTTGAATCTGACAGCATATTGACACTAAATTAAATTTTAGGTTGATCTTGTGAACTAAATCTTTATTCCATACTAATCAATAGTAATAGTTGGGACAAAGATGCATTTGTACGCCGTGTGATTAAAAGAAATGGGAATTTTAAAAGGACGTTGCAGAATGCAAGGGAAATATTTCCATTCCAGTTAAATTGCTCATCACAATATTGTCATAAACAACAATATTTGAAGTGAGAGAAAGAGAAAACAGGATGTTGCGTGTATATTTCCATTAGAAAAAAGTTAAAAAGGGTCATGGTTCATCTCCTGGCACAGATTTAAAATCTACTTTCTGACCACCCATGACTCAGGGTAGGTCCTGGGCAACTGTAAAAATAGGGTTACATGGATACACTTCATCATTGGTAGTGTCACCTTCAAATGTGAAAGTCAATTATAAATAACAATATGAGATTTTTTCAGATCCACCATTTGGCATATATTTTGACCAATGAAGACACTCAAAGTGAATACTATTAATATTACCTATGTGGCTCCTCCCCACAGCCTGACTCTAATTGGTATCTGTTTTCCCATTCTACTGGCTTGCTTCCAGAACAGGAAAACTGGCACAGCACTCCCAGAAGGGTCTTCCTTTTTTGTCCCTTTTCACAATAATAATGTTATGTCTTTATCAATTGATAGTATTTTCTGAGCACAGACTCTGTCCTGAACACAGTACTAAGTATTTGGGAGAGTACAATGGACTTAACTGACATCACTGCCTTTGAGGGGCTTACAATCTAGACCCCTTAGTGGAGTGAGTGTGGGCCTGGGAATCAGAGTGTGGGTTCTACTCCCACCTCCAACACTTGCCTGCTGTGTGATCCTGGATAAGACACTTGGCTTCTCTGGTCTTCAGTTTTCTCATCCGTAAAATGGGGAATCAATAGAAGTTCTCCCTCCTACATAGACTGTGAGCCCCATGGGGGCTAGGGAGTGTATTCTGTAATTACCCCAGGGCATAATAATAATAGCATTTGTTAAGTATTTACTATGGGCCAAGCACTGTACTAAAATGTTGAGATAGATATGATGTAAGCAGATGAGACATAGTCCCTGCTTTACAAGGGACTCACAATCTAAATGGTTGGAAAAACAGGTATTTAATCTCCATGTTATAAATGAGGAAACTAAGGCATAAAGAAGTTAGGTGACTTGCCCAAGGTCACACAACAACCAAGTGTCAGGGCCTCAACTGGCACATAGTGAGCACTGAACAAATACCACAGTCATTATTACCCCTTCCGTTTTCCTCCTCCTTCAGTCAAAATTAAAATCCCCCAATATAAAGCATGATTAATTTTGAAATCCTTGGGGAGGCAACATTTTATATAATTTTATAAATTTTAGACAGTATGATTGTTAATTTTAAAATCGTTTAAAATCATTTGCCCACTCCCCCAAACTCCACCCTTTTTGATCATTTTAGTGCAAATGAACATCCTTACCACTGCTACTTTCTTCAGGTAATATTTTCATTACCACCACTGGTTCCTTCAAGGTCGCCTCCAACTTATCTCAACTGGACTCAGCAGACAGAGGGGAGCAGGTCTCTGCTTGCCTGGGCCAGGCCTCCCTTACTAAGATCATTTTTTAAAATAGCAGCAGAAAGAGTGAAAGGCTTGAATTCCATGACAGCAGGGGCGGTTGCCTGGAGCCACGACCAGCCACCAGGGATCCATAGAACACTGAGCCTAAACAGCTCAGCCTTGGGGCTGAGTGTCTCAAAGGTTAAAGTGGTATTGCAGCCCTTGTCTCAATCCAGATTTTCTATTCTTAAAGAATAAGTCTCCAGCAGAAGTTCCTGAAAGGCACCACAGCACAGCTGTGGGGTGACATTTTGTCTTCTCAAGATCACTAAGGGTGATGAGCTATGAGAGAGAATCAGCACAGAAAAGAATAATATTCTTCACCCAGAACTCCTTTTTTACCCTTTAATATTATTTGTTAAGAGCCTATTCATGTCAAGCACTGTGTAAGCGCTCGGGCAGGTACAAATTAATCAGGCTAGACATAGTCCATGTCACATATGGGGCTTACAGTCTTAATCCCCATTTTACTGATGTGGTAAGACACAGAAGAGTGAAGTGATTTGTCCAGGGTCACACAGCAGACAAGTGGCAGAGCTGGCATTAGAACCCAGGTCCTGACTCCCAGACCCATACTCTATCCACTTTTCTCAGCATCAAGGCATAATTGCATGAGTTGCAAAATATCAGAATGGTATTTTCAGTTTTCTCTCTAACTACTCCAGGATAACTGAGGGGAAAACGCCAAATTCCACATTAATGAATATAAATTCTGCACATGTTTTCTAGATGGACCCATTTCTTTGTGTAGTTGAAATTTGTACTATTACAAGAAGCACTTTACTATATTAAGATATAGTGTTGATTTAGTAGTATAATCCTAGGCCAGATTCCCACTTTACAACTTTACAATTCCCATTACAAGACAGAACAGGAGATTTTGCTCTTTCGTTTAAAGAATAGACTCCAATAGACTCCTTAAGTTAAGTTAAGACATGACATTTTAATAATAATAATGTTGGTATTTGTTAAGCGCTTACTAGGTGCCAAGCACTGTTCTAAGCGCTGGGGGAGATTCAGGGTAATCAGGTTGTCCCACGTTGGGC
Organism: Ornithorhynchus anatinus; assembly: GCF_004115215.2. NCBI lineage: Eukaryota > Metazoa > Chordata > Mammalia > Monotremata > Ornithorhynchidae > Ornithorhynchus > Ornithorhynchus anatinus. Next base: position 44,994,378 of record NC_041728.1, on the reverse strand, counting down.
TCACACACTTTTAATCCCTATTTTACAGATGAGGGAACTGAGGCACAGAGAAGTGAAGTGACTTGCCCACAGTCACACAGCTGACAAGTGGCAGAGCCGGGAGTCGAACTCATGACCTCTGACTCTGAAGCCCAGGTTCTTTCCACTGAGCCACGCTGCTTCTCCAAGAAATGGGTCCATCTAGAAAATATGTGCAGAATTTATATTCATTAATGTGGAATTTGGAGTTTTCCCCTCAGTTATCCTGGAGTAGTTAGAGAGAAAACTGAAAATACCATTCTGATATTTTACCTTAAAGTATACTTTTAATCATTTTTAGCTCATCTTAAACAACCCAACCTGAACAGAATTTAAGAACACTTATCATGCCTCATAGATGACAATGAACTTTACTACAATTAAAGCATTAGCAAAATAACCCCAATTTCAGGAAACCCAGACAATGGAATAAATCTGTTAGAAAATGGTTTTATGCCGTAAACACTGGGGGATCTGATTACATTATTTATGAAAGGTTTTGGCAAATTTCAATCCAAAAAGTTTTCAAAAAATGTTTAGAAGGTATTTCATCTTTAACTCATTTTAATAAATGTGTTTAAACAGACAGCTAATCAGTCATATTTATTGAGTGCTTATTGTGTGAAGAACACAATACTAAGTATGTGGGAGAGCACAATATAGCAGAGTTGGTATACATGTTCCCTGCTCATTATGAGCTTACAGTCTAGAGGATGAGCTTCCAGTTTATTTTCAAACTGCTTTTCCCTAAAACAAAGTGCCTCATTTCATGGCAAATACAATAATATTTTAAGAAATGGCAAAGCATCTTTAAAAATAGCAACAATGTAATATAAATGGAAAATATAATGTCCACTTGCTAGCTCTTCTGGGAGCTTTCTCTACCTTTTACACACCTTTTGCATGTTGTGCAAGTTGCCCTGCTCCCCAAAATCATGGTTGCCTATTCTTCAATCTGTCACTTTCACTCCAGATTTCCAACAAGCTGGTTGGTCCAGTTTGAGTTTTGCATAAGTATCTCAATCATCTCTGTGTCTCCAGTCTTTGCCCTCTCACTATCCTGCCTGGATCTTTTTTTAAAAAATGACATTCTGCACACATCTCCTCATTTTTGAAAAGTCTCCAATGGATGCTCATTCCTGTTTGCATCAAGCAGAAACTCCTTCCATTGGCTTTAAGGCCTTCAATAAGCTAATAATATTCATTCATGCTTCTCCCACTGCACCTCAGCCAGCACATTTCACTCTACTCTAGCCACTCTACTCCTGTACCTCCTTCTTGTCTCTCTCTCTCTCATCACTGACCTCTTGCTCACATTCTCCCTTCTATTTGAGAAGCAGCATGACCTAGTGGAAAAAGCACAGAATTGGAAGTCAGAGGACCTGGGTTCTAATTCCAGTTCTAGCAATTGCTTGCTGTGTGATCTTGATCAAATCACTTAACTTCTCTGTGCCCCAGTTTCTTCAACTGTAATATGGGGATTCAATACCTGTTCTCCCTCCTACTTAAGATGGTGAGCCAACAAGAGGGACAGGAACTGTGTCTGGCCTAGTTTACGTGGATCTACCCCAGTGCTTAGAACAGGATGAGACACATAGTGAGAACTTAACAAGTACTATAAAACAAACATTTGTGTCCAGAACCCCTAAACATTTTAGTACTTGCCTTGGACCCAAGCACTTATGTACCTATCCTTTCATTCATTCAATAGTATTTGAGCGCATACTATATGCAGACAACTGTACTAAGCACTTGGAATGTACAATTGGGCAACAGATAGAGACAATCCCTGCCCAATGATGGGCTCACAGTCTAAATGGGAAAGACAGACAGCAAAGCAAAACAGAACAAAACAAAAACAACATCAAGACAAATAGAATCAAGGAGATATACACCTTATTAACAAAATAAATAGGGTAATAAATAATATATACAAATGAGCATAGTGCTGAGGGGAAGGGGGAGCAGAGGGAAAGGGGGGGCTCAGTCTGGGAAGGCCTCCTGGAGGAGGTGAGCTCTCAGTAGGACTTTGAAGAGGGGAAGAGAGTTTGGCATATGTGAGGAGGGAGGGCATTCCAGGACAGCAGTAGGACGTGGACCAGGTGTCAATGGTGGGATAAGCATGAACTGGGGACCATGAAGAAGTGAGCGACAGAGGAGTGGAATGTACAGGGTGGACAGTAGAAAGACAGAAGGGAGGTGAGGTAGGAGGGGGCAAGGTAATGGAGAGCTTTGAAGCCAAGAGTGAGGAGTGTTTGTTTCATCCAAAAGTTGATAGGCAACCACTGGAGGTTTTTCAAGAGGGGAGTAACATGCCCAGAGCGTTTCTGTAGGAAGATGATCCAGGCAGTGGAATGAAGAATAGACTGCATTGCACGGAAGCAGCGTGGCTCAGTGGAAAGAGCTTGGGCTTCGGAGTCAGAGATCATGGGTTCGACTCCCGGCTCTGCCACTTGTCACCTGTGTGACTGTGGGCAAGTCACTTCACTTCTCTGTGCCTCAGTTACCTCATCTGGAAAATGGGGATTAAGACTGTGAGCCTCACGTGGGACAACCTGATTACCCTGTATCTTCCCCAGCGCTTAGAACAGTGCTTGGCACATAGTAAGCGCTTAACAAATACCAACATTATTATTATTATTATTTAAGGGGGTGCTAGACCGGGGGGTTGGAAGTAGGAAGGTCAGGGAGAGATGGGGGAAAAGTTTGGGAGCTACTCGTGGTTCTGGTGGCTGTGGGGCCTGCGGTGGTGGGGGAAGGGGGAAGGGTCCTCGGTGTCAGAGTCCTTGGGCAGGGGTGCAGATGTCCGGGTTGGGGAGACAACCATGAGCCCAGAAGCAGGTCATTGAAGTCTGAGGGCGTGAGCTTCTGGGGAAGAGACATCCCGGCACATACGTGTCGGCGTCTAGAGGAGGAAGATTCAGCCGGGAATAAGGTGGACCAGCGGGCCGGGGCGTGGCTCCAAGGGAGAGGAGGTCCTTCTAGTTGGTTGCCTCCTATACCTCATGGTTTAGTGGACAGAGCACGGGCCTGGGAGTAAGAGGGACGTGAGTTCTAATCCCTGCTCTGCCACGTCTGCTGTGTGACTATAGACAAGTCACTTCACTTTGTGCCTCCATTACCTCATCTGTAAAATGGGGATTAAGACCGTGAGAACCATGAGGGCCAGTGACTTTGTCTAACCTATTTAACTTGTATCTACTCCAACAGTTAGAATAGTGCTTGGCACATAGTAAGCACTTAGGTACCATAATTATTATACCTGTAGTTTTTCAATATCTGCCACACCTGCTAGATTGTAAACTCCTTGAGGGTACTACTTAATCTAAGGGAGCTCCTCCCAGGTGCTTAGTAAACTGCTCTGCATATAAGAAGTACTTAATAAATACCACTGCTTGATTCTGCCTGGAATCCCCTTACCCTTCCCACAGTCAAACCACTGCTCTCCCCATCTTCAAAGCTCTTCTGAAAACCCATCTCCATGAAGAGGCTTTTGAACGATTTCATTTCCCTTTCCTATTCCCCCTTTTACTCCTAATTCAGCACCTTGATATCACCTAGTATCCATGTCACTTGGGTACTTCACTTCCTCCCCACCCACTAAGCACATATACATACATATATATGTTCATTCCATCGTACTTACTGTGTGCAGAGTACTGTTCATTCATTCATTCAATAGAATTTGAGCACTTACTATGTGCAGAGCATTGTACTAAGCGCTTGGAATGTACAATTCGACAACAGCTAGAGACAATCCCTGCCCATTGATGGGCTTACAGTCTAATCAGGGGAGACAGACAAAAACAATAGCAATAAATAGAATCAAGGGGATGTACATCTCATTAACAAAATAAATAGGGTAATAAAATTATATACAAATGAGCAGACAAGCACAGTGCTGAGGGGAGGGGAAAGAAGAGGGGAGGAGCAGAGGGAAGGGGGCGGAAAGGGGGCTTAGCTGAGGGGAGGTGAAGGGGGAGCAGAGAGGCAGCAGAGAGAGCAGAAGGAAAAGGGGAAGCTCAGTCTGGGAAGGCCTCTTGGAAGAGATGAGCTCTCAGTAGGGCTTTGAAGAGGGGAAGAGAATTCGTTTGGCAGAGGTGAGGAGAGAGGGCATTCCCGGACAGCGGGAGAACGTGGCCCAGGGGTCGACGGCGGGATAGGCGAGAACAGGGGACGGTGAGGAGGTGGGCGGCAGAGGAGCGGAGCCTACAGGGTGGGCAGTAGAAAGAGAGAAGGGAGGAGAGGTAGGAGGGGGCAAGGTGATGGAGAGCCTTGAAGTCCAGAGTGAGAAGTTTCTGTTTCGTGCGGAGGTTGATAGGCAACCACTGGAGGCTTTTAAGAAGGGGAGTGACATGCCCAGAGCGTTTCTGCAGGAAGATGAGCCGGGCAGCAGAATGAAGAACAGACTGGAGCAGGGAGAGACAGGAGGAAGGGAGATCAGACCGACACAATCCAGCCGGGATATTATGAGAGCCTGTACCAGTAAGATAGCTGTTTGGGTGGAGAGGATCACCAAGGGCAGATCTTGGCAATATTATAAAGGTGAGACCGGCAGGTCTTGGTGACGGATTGGATGTATTGGGTGAAAGATTGCTGAGTCAAGGATGACACCAAGATTGCGGGCTTGAGAGAAGGGAAGGATGGTCGTACCATCCACTGTGAGAGGGAAGTCAGGAAGAGGACAGGGCTTGGGAGGGAAGATAAGGAGCTGTTGTTTCCCCTTATCTGCAATTTATTTCAGTGTTTGCTTCCCAGCTAGACTGTAAACAGATCATGTCTATAAACAATCATGTTAGAGAGCCATTTATTTTGGTAATGCCCATAACCAGAAGCATTATGCAATACTAACTATGAAACAATTCCCTCTGGCTCCTCTCCTTCTGTCAATTGATCACATTTATTGAGCACTTTTGGTGTGCAGAGCAATAAATTAAGTGCCTGGAAGAGTACAACACAACAGGGTTGGCTATACTCTGCTTGCAATCCCTCTAAACCTAAGCTTATTGGGGGCAGGGAACATATCTACCAACTCTATTATATTGTACTCTTTCAAATGCTTAGTACAGTGCTCTGCACACAAGTGCTCAATAAATAACTGATTGGCTATATAAACAACAGAGGTTAAACAAGTACATTCAATTGGCCAAAAACCAGTCCTAGTTTGGTCAACAGAAGACATGGGCAAAAGTAACAATCACTAGAAAAAAAGTATTACTATATCTTTCCTCTTATGAAACAAATTGCTCCGGTGGCACGAGTTCTCAGAGCTTCTCAATAGCAAGTTTCTCCTGAGATCTTCTAAAAGACACTTTCCTATGTCTATAGGTGATTATTATTCTTGTCATTACATTGCACCAGAGTATTTTACCTTTACAAGATGATTATTCTTGTCATTACATTGCACCAGAGTATTTTACCTTCTCTTGGTTTGCTCCAAGTGCGGTATTAAATATATCAAATAGGGTGTTCCTTAATATATTTTCCAGAATACGCCCCTGATGCCAAAGATAAGATTCAAGTATAAACAGCCATTTCCAATCCTTTTTATATTCCTGCTCATCTTTACTAAGCAGTCTTTGCTTAAATTTAATGTCTTCTGCTCATGGAATTGTGTCAATATATTTCTCCAAATGTTTTCTAGCTAGCCGTTAAAATGGGGAGGATGAGAGAACGTGCATAAAACAATAAGTTTGGTCAAGAAGTCTCTAGAAAATAAGGATAAATATCCCAAAGTTTGGGTGACTTCCCTTGAATTGGGAGCTTTCAAATTCCTTGACTCTTGGAAAAATAAAAAATACTTTGTGAAAATTAATTCTAGAAGCAGAGGAACAGAGGAATTGTCTTAATTTTTGTTTCACCTTTGGCTCCCATTCCCTCCCTTCACATAAGGATTCCCCCAAATGTCTAGAAATAACACAGTACTGTTTCAAGCATCTGAACGCTGCTTTCTTTGGCAAGCAATATTTCCCTTGAGTTTCCAGATTGAATAAATGAATAAATTGATAACAATCATAATTACTGAGTGCAGAGCACTGTATTAAGCACTTGGAAAGTACAATTCAGCAATAAAGAGAAACAATCCCTACCCACACTGGGTTTACAGTCTAGAAGTCTACAGCATGTACTGTGTCTCCATTGTATTCAGAGCACTGGAGAGTACAATAAGAGGTAAGAAACATGGTTCCTGCCCTCAAAGAGTTTACAATCTAATGGGCTTGTAACCCAAAATGATTTATGGTTAGGAGCTATTTCTGATTATTGCAAGTTCAACACTAAACAAGATTTATAATAGCATCGGAGGAGCCCACAGAATCCTTGAATTGCCATATGTATGGTTTTCCAGTTTATGGATTAGACTGGGTGGGGAGAGTAGAATGGGGAAAGGGATATATCTCCATGCATAAAATGCGCATATACTTACTTGAGCCTGCTCAGCATTGCTACTGAACTTTGAGCTTGGAAATCTACTCCAGACATTTAACAGTCAGTATTAGTAAGCTGGTAAACTCTCACCTCTTCCTTTCACAGCTCCAAACCAAAAGACCCAACAGAGAACCAATGCACAATGTCATCTTCTGAAAAGCTCTAAATAGAGCGCAAGGGTGATGAACTACTGCAGTTTAATTCATTCGCATTTACTGAATGCTTACTGTGTGCACAGCACTGCAGTAAGTGCTTAGTTCAGTGACAGAAATGATATAAACATATATACGGAGAAAAAAAAAGAGAGAAAGATTTTCAAGTGACCTGCCCAGTGATTATATACAAGGTGTATGCAAGATGACCTGAGAAACAAGTTCACAACTAGCCAAGCTCACCATCCAGGCCATTTCTCATTTACTGCTCACCAATCAGACAAAGATGAGAATTGGGAAGGCACCAGATCATGCATGAAATCAGCACTGTGAGGCTTGAGTTTGTCTGACATTCAAAAGAGGAGAGAGAGAGAGAAAGAGAGAGAGCAGGAGAAAGAAACAGAGAAGACAGACACAGAGGAAGGGATAGAAAGCAAAAGAGGGAAAGGAAGACAAGAGTGATAGAGATCGAATGAGGGGAGATGTTATATTGTACTCTCCCAAGCACTTAGTACAGTGCTTTGCACACAGTAAACTCAATAAATATGATTGAATGAATCAATGAAAGATGGAGAGGGAAGCAACACATGGAGTTTCTGTCCTCCATTGCTAACATCCATACATACTTTTTTATAAAATGGTATTTAAGCACTTACTATGTGCCAGGGACTCTATTGCACACTGGAGTGTTGTTGTTTTATGCTGCCAAGTCATGTCTGACCCATAATGACACCATGGACACAGCTCTCCCAGAACACCCCAACTCTATCTGCAATCATTCTGGTAGTGTATCCATAGGCCTTTATTGGTAAAAAAAGAAAAAAAAATGGAAGAGATTTACCATTGCATCCTTCCATGCAGTAAATTTGAGTCTCCACTCCCAATTCTCTCTTATGCCACTGCTGCCCAGCAAAGGTGAGTTTTGACTTGAAACAGATTGCCTTCCACTTCCTAGATACTGCCCAAGCTAGGAATGGAATGTTCTCCCTCTGCTCAACTCTCCCTCCCATAGTTGAGACTGGTAGAGAACTAGAAACTGTCCATGTGCAACCCAGAGAAGGAATCACTAGGATAGTTACAAGATAATCAGATTGGACAGTCCATGTCCCACCTGGGGCTCTCAATCTTAATCCCCATTTTATAGATATGGTAACAGGCACAGATAAATTAAGTGACTTCCCCAAGGTCACACAGGAGACAAGTGGTCAAGTGGAAAGAGTACCTGTGCTTCTTACCCATCCTTTCATACCTTTTTAAACATTCACTCCCTCCCTTCTTCCCTCCTTCAACTGTTTGTTCACTTTTCATTCAATCATATTTGAGTATTTACTGTGTGCAAAGCTCTGTACTAAGCACTTGGGAGAGTACAATTTAACAACAAACACATTCCTTTCCCACAAGCTCACAGTCTAGAGGGAGACAGACATTAATATAAATAAATTACAGATATATACATATGTGCTGTGGGGATGGGAGGGAGGATGAATGAAGGAGCAAGTAAGAGCAGCACAGACAGGAATGGGAGAAGAGAAGAGGAGGGCTTAGTCAAGGAAGGCTTTTTGGAGGAGATTTGCCTTCAATAAGGTTTTGAAGTGGAGGAGGGTAATTGTCTGATATGAGGAGGGAGGGCGTTCCAGGCCAGAAGTAGGGTGTGGGCAAGAGGTCAGCGGCGATAGCCGAGGTACAGACACACCTTCCAACAGCCTCTTCCCCACTGTATTCAAACATGTTTACACATCCCCTATCCAAAAAATAACCCTCTTTTGACTCCACAGCTCCATTTATTACCCATCTCCCTCCTACCATTCCTCTCCAAGTTCAAGAGAGTTGTTGTCACCCACTGCCTTCACTCTCTGTCCTCCATTTCTCTCCTTGATCCCCTACAATTTGGCATTCACCCCCCTCATTCCAACGAAACATCCCTTTAAGGTAACCAATGACCTTCTTGAAAAATCTTATGGCTTCTAATCTATCCTAGTTCTCCTAGACCTTTCACCTGTCTTCAACACTGTAGGCCACCCCCTTCTCCAACAAACTTTATCCAACCTTGGACACACTGATACTGCCTGCTGTGGGCTCTCCTCTTATTTCTCTCACCACTCCTCAGTTTCTTTTGCTGGCTCCTCCTCTACTTCCCACCCTCTGACAGTGGGGGAACCTAAAGAATCAGTTCTCAGACCCCTATTCTCCATCTATAATAATGTTGGTATTTGTTAAGCGCTTACTATGTGCCGAGCACTGTTCTAAGCGCTGGGGTAGACACAGGGGAATCAAGTTGTCCCATGTGGGGCTCACAGTCTTAATCCCCATTTTACAGACGAGGGAACTGAGGCACAGAGAAGTTAAGTGACTTGCCCACAGTCACACAGCTGACAAGTGGCAGAGCTGGGCTTCGAACTCATGAGCCCTGACTCCAAAGCCCGTGCTCTTTCCACTGAGCCACGCTGCTTCTCTAACCCCCTCCCTTGCAGAACTCATTTGCTCCCATCACTTCAAACTACCTTCTCTAAGCAGATGACTCCCAAATAAATCTACTTTTCCATACCTGACCTCTCTCATTCCCAGCAATCTCACATTTCCTCCTGCCTTCAGGACATTTCAAACTAAAACACATCCAAAATAGAACTTATCTTCCCACCTAAACCATATCTTTCCCATCATTTAGACAATACCACTACCCTCCCTATCTCACAAGCCCATGATCTTAGCACTCTCCTCGACCACTCTCTCTCAATCCACCCACATATTTAATCTTTCACCAAATCCTCTTGGTTTTATCATCACAACAGTCCTAAAATCTGACCTTTCTTCTCCATCCAAATTGCTACTACACTGATTCAAGCACTTATATTTTCCCTTCTACTGTATCAGCCTCTTTGCTGATCTTCCTGCCTCCTGTCTGTCTATACTTCAGCCCATACTTCAGTCTGCTGCATGGAACACTTTTATTAAAAAAAAAAAGTTCAGTCCATGTTTTCCCACTCCTCGAGAACTTCCAGTGATTGCCCATCCACCTCCAAATGAAAAAGACCATTGGCTTTGAAGCACTCAATGAGCTTGCCCCATCTTACTTCACCTCTCTGATCTACTACAGACCAGCCCACACTTTTCGCTCCTTTAGTACCAGTTTACTAATATTCACCAGACCATCATTCTCCTCACATTCAAAGCACTAGTAAGGTTACATCTCCTCCAAGAGGCCTTCCCTGATTAAGCTCTCTTTTCCCTGCTTCCTCTCCTTTCTGCGTGGTCTATGCACTTGAATCTGTGACCTTTGGGCATTTGGTATTTGCCCTATCTTAAATTGTATAATATAAATGATTTATATTAATATGTATCTCCCCCTCTAGACTGTAAGCTCATTATGGTCAGGAAACATGTCTTACAACTCTGTTGCATTATACTCTCCCAAATGCATAGTTCTCAGTGCTCTGCCCATACTAACCATTCAATAAATACCACTGACTAAGAGGCCCTGGGCTCTAATCCCAGGTCCACCACTTTCTTGCTGTGTGCCTTTAGGCATCACTTAAATTCTCTGTGCCTCAGTTTCCTCCTCTGCAAAATTGGGAGCCAATGCCTGTCTCCATCCTACTTAGACTGTGAGCCTCATGTGAGACCTGATTTTCTTGTATTTACCCCAGTGCTTAGTTCAGTGCTTGGCATAGTAAGCACCTAACAATACACCAATTACTTGAATTTAGGGAAGTAGCATGGTTTAGTGGAAAGAGCATGGGCTTGGGAAACAGAGGACTTGGGTTCTAATCCTAGCTCTGCTACTTGCCTGCTGCATGACCATGACCAAGTCACTTTTCTCTGTACTTTGGTTTCCCCAACTGTAAACAGGGATGAAAAACCTGTTCTCCCTCCTATTCAGACTGTGAGCCCTGTGTGGGACAAGATTAACATTTATCTACCTCAGCACTTAGAACTGTGCTGGACATGTAGTAATCACTTGCCCAACTCTTGTCCCTAATTACCTGGCCACGTATTTTATCAGCTTCAAACATGCCATAGTGGATAGAGCACAGGCCTGGGAGTCAGAAGATCATGGTTTTTAATCCTGGCTCTGCCACTTGCCTGCTGTGTGACCCTGGGCAAGTCACTTCACCTCTCTGTGCCTCAATTACCTCATCTGTAAAATGGGGATTGAAACTGTGAGCCCCACATGGGACAGGGACTGCATCCAACTCCACTTCCTTGTTTCCTTCCCGGCACTTACTATATTGCCTGGCACACAGCGCTTAACAAGTACCATAATTATTATTCCCACTCCTCAAGAATCCCCAGTGGCTGCCATCCACCTCCACATCAAACAGAAATTCTGAACCAAAGGACTCACTCACCTCACCCTTCCTAACTTACCTCCCTGATTTCCTACAACAACCCAGCCCATACACTTTGTTCCTTTAATACCAACCTACTCATTGTACCTCAATCTCATCTATTTTACCACTGAACTCTTGCCCACATCCTGCCTCTAGCCTGGAACTCCCTCCCTCTTCATATCCAACAGAAGATCAATTTCCCCACTTTTAAAGGCTTACTAAAAGTGCATCTCCCCTATGATGCCTTCCCTGATTAAGCCCTCATTTCCTATTCTTCCACTCCCTTCTGTGTCACTCTTGAACTTGGATTTGCATCCTTCATTTACTCCTCCCTCATCCCCACAGCACTTATGTACATATCCTTAATTTACTTCTATTAATGTCGGTCTCCCCCTCTAGACTGCAAGCTCATTATGGGTAGGGAATGGGCCTACCAACTTTACCAAGCACTTAGTGCAGTGTTTTGCACAAAGTGCTCAATAAATATGATTTATTGATCGATAGTAAGATCTTAGCAAATACCATTAAAAGAACAAATGCGCAAAGCTGGAATTAAACCCAGGTCCTCTGTGTCCCAGGCCCATGCGTTGTTCTACTAACCATGCTGCTTCTCTTAACACTCTTTTCCTCTTCTGCCATTATCCTGACCTCAGCCAGATGTGGCTTCTGACACACCGAGGAATGGTATGGAAGGGTGAATGAGCAATCAAAGGGAGAGGGCAGCTATAAAGGGAGGGCAATCTGGGCAAAGAGTGATTTTCATCAGTGAATGATTAAAAAAAAAAGCCTTTTCAGACTAGTGAATAAGTATGAATAAAGTACAAAAAAACACATTTCAGATTGGGAAGGTTCTAGGGGAAGGAAAAATGAAAGTAAGACTAGAAGAAACAAGTGGACCCTAACTATAGATGTAAAATGCATTCACAGCTTCTTAATATGGACACGATGCCAGATTAAGGTTATACTGCAACTTCATCTCATTGCATTTGCCATTAGAATGGACCTGCCCAAAGGGCATTAATAATAATAATTCTGGTGTTTTAAGCACTTACTATGTGCCAAGCACTGTTCTAAGCACTAGGTAGTTACAAGGTAATCAGCTTGTCCCACGTGGGGCTCATAGTCTTAATCCCCATTTTCCAGATGAGGTGACTGAAGCCCAGAGAAGTGAAGTGACTTCCCCAAAGTCACACAGTTGACAAGTGGCGGAGCTGGGATTAGAACCCACGATTTCTGACTCTCAAGTATGGGCTCTCTCCATTGAGCCACACTGCTTTTCAACAGGGAATTGGATTATGGTAGTCTTTAGAGGGTCATCAGTACAACTCTGGCTGAATTGGACTATAAATTTAACAATGAGAAAGAATGAGCTCCAGGATTAGGACAGGGAAGGAGTAAGAAGGTTCTGTAAAGTTTAGAGTTGGATGCTTTTCCAAATTCACTAAACCTGTTTGGTCTTGAAATAGGACCAAGTAGCTCAAAAAACAGTTTCACATGAATTTTAGCCAGTCCTGCCTGTAAAACTGGAATGGGGAAAACAGGCTGGTGGAATATTTTGGAGCCTTAAAATTAGTGCCTGGTACAGTGCCAGAGAGCCTGTGGGTACTCATAAATGTTAATTGTATTTGAATTGCAAATGATTTATTTTTTCTAGCATTAGGCACTGACTCGGTTTAATAGGCAAGTTTGTTCCCAGTCTCCAAAAGTTCAGAGATGGGGTTGTGCTTGTCAGAAGGAAAATCAGGAGGCCTCACTGCATCACTTCAGAAGAAAACAGATCAATATAGAGTGACATTAAAAAGATTTGGCTTGTTTTTAAATGAAAGAAATACCAAGCAAGGAGCTGACGCTCCTGACTTGAATCAGAAGCTTGCTTGGATATAGCTAATGCAGCAAAGATAACCAGTTTGGACCAAACATTTGCAGGTCAACCTAGCAAATGTGTTAAAATAATGACAGCAAATATGGTATTTTATACTCTTTTTCCAGACTCTACAGTGTGACTGGTAAATGGCCACATTTCAGCATCTGCCATTCAAATTAACTAGGGGACAAAGTGTTCTGATGTGATAGCTAACAGTGAAGTAATTACAACAATCTCACACACAAAAATCTGTGTGAGGTTTAACCAATCCCTTCTGTAAACTGGAAATGAAATTTTTTTTTGGTTGCTTAATTGTATGCCCAAATGGCATCCCTCTAGCATTGTCCCCTCCTGGAAGAGGCAGAGATTAAACAACCATATAAATAGCAAACAATTTCTTTCAAGGGAAAGGGGAAAAAATTGAGCTGTTTTATATTGGAGAAGCAGCATGGCCTAATAGAGCATGGTCTTGGGAGTCAAAAGTCATGGGTTCTAATCCCAGTTCTGCCACTTGTCTGCTTTGTGGGCTTGGGCAAGTCATTTTACTTCTCTGGGCTTCAGTTACCTCATATGTAAGATGGGGATTGAGGTTGAGCGCCCCATGTGGGACAGGGACTGTGTCCAATCCAATATGCTTGTATCCACCCCAGTGCTTTGTATAGTGCCTGGCACATGGTAGGCACTTTACCACAATTATTATATAGTGCTTACATTAAAGAAACCAGAACGCAGGATATTATATTCACAGGGCCAATTTATTGCACTGATCCCTGGTTGTCCATAGGCTGCTACCAAGCCTACTCATTCAACCCAGATACCTGGGCCTCTTCAAATCAGGACAACTTTTGAATGTACTTATTTGGCCAAATTATGATTGGCCTGAAATTTAGCCATCATTGGGAAGAAATAGAGAGGTTTCTTGAGACTATGTCGCCAATAAGGAAGATATATAAGACCAAAGAATCACCTATTTCTTGTGGCTGACAGACTGTCTGAAAATACCTGGTACTCATAGACAACGAAGATCACAGAATCTGCTGAGGCTCAAAGGTCACCAACGATCTCCTTCTTTCCAAATCCAATGACCTCCACTGCATCCTAAACCCCCTCAACCTCTCAGCTGCCTTCGACCCTATGGACCACCCCCTTCTCCTGGAAATATTACTCAACCTCGGCTTCACTGATACTGTCCTCTCTTGGTTCTCCTCCTAGCTCTCTGGCTGCTCCTTCTCCGTCTCTTTTGGATTCCTCTGCCTCCCACCCACTAACTGTGAGTGTTCCTTAAGACTCAGTTCTGGGTCCCCTTTTATTTTCCATCTATACCCACTCCCTTAAAGAACTCATTCACTGCCATCACATCTCAATGAGGATCATTCCCAAATGTACATCCCCAGCCCTGATCTTCTTCTCTAGTCTCACATCTTCTTCTGATTTCAGAACATCTCTACTTGGACATTGTGGACTGGGAACATGTCACCAACTCTGTTGCACTGTAATCTTCCAAGCACTTAGTACAGTGCTTTGCACATAGAAAGCACTTAATAAAAATATCACTGATGATGGATGTCTTGCCAACACCTCAACATGCAACTTCTCATGGCTTCAACTAATAATAAAAATAGTGGCATTTGTTAAGCACTTACGATGTGCCAGGTGCTGCACTAAATGCTGGAGTGGATACGAGCAAATTAGGTTTGACACAGTCCGGTCTCATATGAGGCTCACTGACAATCCCCATTTTATAGCTGAGATAATAGGCACAGACAAGTTAAGTGACTTCCCCAAGGTCACATAGCACCCAAGTGACAGATCCAGGAGTAGAACCCAGATCCTTCTGACTCCCAGGCCCATGGTCTATTCACTAGTCATTGCTTCTTCTCTACCACATCTATGCAAATTATTCCCAAATCTACATCTCCAGCCCTGATCTATTTCCTTCCCTGCAGTCTATCATTTCATCCTGCTTTCAGGACATCGCCCCCTGACCTTCTATCACCATAGACAGCACCACCACCCTCCCTTTCTCACAATCCTGTAATCTTGGCATTTTACTCTACCCATCTCTCTCATTCGATCCACATATTCAATGTCACCAAATCCTGTCAATTCAAACTTCATAACCTCACTAAATTCTACCTTTTCCTCTCCAAACTGTTACCATATTAATCCAAGCACTAATCATATCTTGCCTTGAGTGGGAAGCAGCATGGTCTAGTGGCAAGAGTAGGGGCTTGGAAGTTAGAGGACATGGGTTCTAATCCTGTTTCTGCCACTTTTCTGCTGTGTGACTTTGGGCAAGTCACTTAACTTCTCTTGCCTCAGTTACCTCATCTATAAAATTGGGATTAAGACTGTGAACCCCACATGGAACAACCTGATTACTTTATATCTACCCCAGAGCTTAGAACAGTGCTTGGCACATAGTAAGCACTTATATACTATATTTTTACTATTACTGCATCAGCTTCCTTGCTGACCACACTGCCTCCTGTTTATCCCCAACCCAATCCAGTCTTCATCCTGCTGTTTGAATCAAGTTTTCTACAAGGACATTCAGTCCATGTTTCCCCACTCCTCATTAACCTCCAGTAGCTGCCCATCTACCTCCCCAAACAGAAACCCCTTGCCATTGGCTTTAAAGCACTCAATCACCTTGTCCCCTCCTTATCTCAGCTCTTTCCTACTACAACCCAGCCCACACACACAACACAACATATAACACACAAGATAATCAGATCAGACATAGTCCTGTCCACAGTCTATAAGATAAGGAGAAGAACCGGTTTTGTACATGATATCCTTGCATGCTCATCACAGATGTGCATCCTTACCTGAATCCTCATTGGGTACAGCCACTGCTGCCAGCAGGAAATGACTGGCAAAGTGCAAGTGGCACCGCCACAAACCATTAACCCTATAGTCAATTCTTCCCCACCGGTTCTCCCAATTTAAGCCTTCATACCGGACTGGGTTTGTCTATTGTTTTAAGGTGGGTGATTCCATCATGTGGGAGTGCCTTTAGATTAGGCCCAGGTAGCTAAAGATAAACAGTGTGTGATTTCTTCCTGTCTGTGTCCGCTACTACCATTGACTTGGTTATTTCTCTTTGTACTGTCTTCCGTATTTTGCAAAATAGCAATGCCACCTTATGATTAGGCAAAAGAAAGTATCAGCCTAAAGCAATGGAAAAAACAGATGTGTTTAAATTAAAACAGATAAAACATGTAAACATCTTAAAAAGGAGGAGAATAAGGGATGTTTTGATGGAAAAGGACAATGCCATCTCTTCCAAGATGTATGACATTAAGGCTCCGAAAGAACAATTTTCATTTTTTTAAAATCTGAATTCTGAGACAAATAAAGCTGTTGCAATTGCAGTCCTCTACAGGCCCCAAGAGTAGAGCCACTAGTTAAGGTTTATGTTAAAAACAGCATTCTGAGCATAGCAGCTCTTGATCTAAATGACTGTTTTTGTCTCAGGAAGTCCCCCATTTCAGGTGGGATGTACATCACATATGCAAATTCCAAATTCTGGGATTTCTTCAGTGACAAAAGAGACTCTTAAAGCAGGCCTTATCTGTTTTGGGTAAGAAGCAAACACACTTGTCCGAGTTCTTTTGTGATCGGCTAGTTCTCCTATATGTTGCAAATAAAGGCACAGCCAAACTGGAGAGGGAGGCCCTTGTGTCACTCGTACCTCTCCAAGGTGAACGGGCACTCGGTCATATTCCTCCCTTTTCTGATATATCCAGCACTGTCTCTGAGTGTTACTTTTCCTTACTTGCATCATCACCTTGGGTTCGAATCTTCACTGCTTTTTTAGTTCCATTCTCTTCTCGAGTACAGTTTCTATGAGTGGTTTCATTGAAAGTTGCACAAGGAGCTTGTTACTCTGACCCACTCTTCTTTGAAAATGAAATTATTTTTATGAGCAAAATCTACTGAGCTATGAACATTTTCTGACAAATGACTTTTGGGTTTTAAAGCTTGTCACATTTTTGGAAAAACTGATCTATCTAGTGAACAAAAATAGGCTGACAGGGAAGTTTAAAAATAAATACCAGTGTTATTTATTGAGTGCCTACTGTATGCAGAGCAGTATACTAATGCTTGGGAGAGGATAATGCAATAGTTAGCAGATGTGATCCATTTCAACAAGGAGCTAACAGTCTAGAGGGAGAGACAGTTGTATTACTACACACAAACTCTCTCTCCCTCTCCTCTATCATCCCAACCCCTGAACAATATAATGATTTAGACAAAAAGCCTATTTGGGGGATACTAACCTGATTATCTTCTATCTCAGCAGTTAGTTCAGTTCTTGGCACAAAGTAAGTGTTCAACAAACATTATTATTAATCCCTCTAGACTAAGTTTATATTGTATTCTCCCAAGTGCTTAATGCATTCATTCATTCAATAGTATTTATTGAGCGCTTACAATGTGCAGAGCACTGTACTAAGTGCTTGGAATGTACAGATCGGCACAGATAGAGACAGTCCCTGCCGTATTGACAGGTTTACTGTCTAACTGGGGAGACAGATGGACAAAACACTAACTGATAGTATTAACACGTGTGGAACTAATGATAATGATAGTGTTAGCAGCTAATGATGATAATAATGATAATAATACAGTGCTCTGCACACAGTAAGTGCTGAATAAATATGATTGATCGATTTGATAATTGTCACCACATAACTTAGCAAGTTTCAGGTAAATCTATTGCTGTTAGTTTTAAGCCAGAATAAAGCCAGACTTATTAGTTTAGGCTGTTACTTTTAGTGGCTGGAAAAGAAAATGAGATCACCCTACAGTATTCAAACACCCACCATTTATAAAACACAGGTTATTCACGTATAGACAAAGTCATCTTTTTTGGTGGGTTTCATCATGTCCTTTTGTTTTCAGGAAAGACATTTTAGAAACAGTCTCGCTGAAAGAGAGCAAAGCTAGTCTATTGTTAGACTACTGCAGAACTCATTTTCATGCAACATAATTAATGCTGGTAATATTTTTTGCCATCTTCCTGCCTGTCAGCATATCCTCCCTGTTCAACCTATAGACCAAGGCGTGATCCAGAATTTGAAATGCAATTATGGAGATTTCCTGAGAAAGTTGAGTAAACATGAAGGCCCTTGAGAAGATTTTCAACTTAAGTGTCTTCTTGACTTCACACAACAAGCAATAGTTAAAACAGGGATTAGGACCCAGGTCTTCTCATTCCCAAATCCAGGTTTTCCACTGCAGCTCTGGGAGTCAGAAAATTAGGGTTCTAGTCCCATATCTGCTACTTGTCTGAGCTATGACCTCAGCCAAATCACATACATCTCCTTACCTCAATTTATTTCCTCAAATGTTAAATGAGGATAATATCTATCTCTACCTCATGGAACTGGAAGGCTCACAGATGATAACTGATGTGAAGGCACTTTGGAAAAGTAAAAGGTGCTATCTAAATTCAAGATAATATAAAAACTGCCATTTTTAATGTTACTTATGCCTAGAATTTCATTCAAAGTGAAACAAAGAAAAGCATGGATAAAATTATGGCCTGGTGTCATATTTGCAGTCTCTTCTAATGAAAGATGAATTTTAAGATTTTAAAGGAAGAGATAAAAAAAAAGATTTTAGCAGTAATTTTGAAGTGGTGAGGAAAATTCCTTGACATAAAAGATATTAACAGTATTTATTGAATGTCTTAGGGTGTAGAGCACAGAAACTAAGTCCTATGCATAGTAAAGTAGAACCTGAAGACACAATCAAGGCCTTCAGGGATTTAACACCCTAACAAGTAAGACAGACACGAAATAGGGGGGAATTACTTAAATAATAAAGAAAGTAAATTGGTGGAACAAAAATGCTATTTGAAGCATGAGTGCCTAATTACCAATTAGTGGTATTTATTGTGTGCCTACTGTATGAAGACCGACTATACTAAGAGCTTGGAAGAGTTCAATACAGAGTTGATAGACATGCTCCCTGTACACAGGAGGCTTACCAAGAGGTTCACCAGATGTGATCTGGGAGATATGTAAAAGTAATCCAGGAAAAACCTCCTAAAGGAGGTGAAAACCATATTGACCTAGTGTAAAGAGTTCCGAATTAGAAGTCAGGACACCTGGGTTTTATTCCTGGTCCTGCCTTTTGCCTGTTTGATGTCCCTGGACAAGTCACTTAACACTTCTGTGCCTCAGTGATCTCATCTGTAAAATGGAGATTCAATCCCCTTTCTCCCTCTCACTAAGACTCAGTCCCAGATGGGACAGGGACTGTGTTCAGCCTGATGATCTTATTATATCTACTCCAACATTTAGCACAGTGCTTGGCCTATAGTAAGCACTTAAATACTATTATTATTAGCATTGTTAAATTAGATTTAAGAAGGACTTTGAAGATGGGTCAGGGAACATTTCTACCAATTCTGCTAAACTGTATTCTCCCAAGTGCTTAGTATATGCTCCATATACAGTAAGCACTCCATATGTATAATTGATGGATTGATTGATGGATGGATGGAGAGAACTGAATTGAAGTGAGAGAGGCTTCCAGGCAGAAGGAAAGATATCAGTCAAGGTTCAGGCGTGAAAGAGTGAAGTATGAGGCCCAGTGAGGTGAGCTTGGGGGTGGAGGAACAGAGAGAGCACCAACAAACTGTGAAAGGGATGTATATTATAATAGTGATGGTATTTATTAAGTGCTTACTATGTGCCAGGCACTGTACTAAGCACTGCGGTGGATATGAGCAAATCAAGCTGGACACAGTTCCTGTCCTACAGGGGTCTCAGTCCCAATCCCTATTTTACAGATGAGGTAACTGAAGCACAGAGAAGTGAAGTTACTTGCCCAAGGTCACCCAGCAGAAAAGCTGCAGAGACAGGATTAGAACCCATGATCTTCTGATTCCCAGGCCTGTGCTTTATCCACTATGGATGCTTGAAGCTGATGTGATTGTGAGAGACAGAGAGACAGAGAAGCAGAAGATTGACATATTGTAGCATAAGGAAGGAGAATTTAGTGGAAAGAAATAGAGAAAGGCCATTTCAGGTTTTAATATTAATTAAATTTGGAGTAGACAATACTGCCCAACAAGTTAAGAAACTGCACATTCCACACTGTTACTTTCATACTGAAAAGACAGAAGGCAAATAAACAGAAATCAGGGACTTATTTACCTAAGCTTCCAGGATCTGTCATTGAATCAACACATTCTCAATCCAATATCCCCTCAACCTCAGTTTCTTACAATTAGTATTATGGTAATTGATGCTGATGACCCAAGGCATTACCAGATCTTCAAGTGCCTCCTGAATCTCAAAAGAAAGATTAAATCTCTGGATACACAGTTCAGCTGTAGTGTTAAGTGTTAAGTGGAGCACTGTATTCTGCTTTATGGTTAATGCATGTAAATGCATGTAAATTACTTAAATTATTTTGAAAATTGCACCAACCTTAGCAAGCAGATGAGCAAACTATTTACAACTTGTCTATAACCCTGTTGCAGGCCAGACAATTCCCCCATTTAAATTGTACATGGAAGTCACCAAAAGTGCCATAAACAACATCTGCACTGCAGTCAGCTAACAGTGTAGTAGGGAATCTAGGATCATGAGACCTTCACAAAGAAATGGCCTGACCAGTTAAAGAGATGCAGGGCAGAGAAGGATAAACAAACAGAGAGATATGACAAATCCTGAGGCTTATGTGTGTGTACAGGATGGTGTTTATTATTGTCTGAGTTAAAAATGTGGCAAGAGCGCTTTTATCCCCAGCCCAAGGAACATGCTGGGAGCAGGGAGACACTCCATGGCAGGAGAGAAGGAGGCGGTTACCACAGAGTAGTGCTACTCTTGTTGGTTTTATTGCATTGCTGTTTTTTGTTGAATATTTTGATCTGTGACCACAGACTGCACCCATTTTCTCTACCAGTCATCTTGTGATGTGTGTCAATGAGCACAGGGGACAGGGCAAGAGAATTATGTATGGCTCAGCTCAAACCATCATGTTTAATGCAAAAACAACTCAAGTACTCTGCAAACACTAAGTACTAAGTACCACTGATTGATAGTAAGCTCTGCTGATAGGACATATATCTCTTCCCACCAGCTTAGTAATAATAATAATAATGTTGGTATTTATTAAGCACTTATTATGTGCAGAGCACTGTTCTAAGCGCTAGGATAGACACAGGGGAATCAGGTTGTCCCACGTGGGGCTCACAGTCTTAATCCCCATTTTACAGATGAGGTAACAGAGGCACCGAGAAGAAGTGACTTGCCCACAGTCACACAGCTGACAAGTGGCAGAGCTGGAATTTGAACTCATGACCTCTGCCTCCAAAGCCCATGCTCTTTCCACTGAGCCACAGTAAAGTGTGCTGCATACAATTAAGCACTTAAATACTATTTACTATTCAAATGTGCAGTAATATGTACTGTTATGTTAAGGTTGAAGCTGTGTATTATCATCACAATTTAATGAGTGCCAAATGTGCACAAAACACTAGACTATGAGCTTGAGGGCATCTATCAGTGGTATTTAATGAGCTCATTCTATGTGGGTGTAACACTGTACTAAGCGCTTAGGAGAATACCACAGAGTTAGTAAACATGTTCCTGAGCTTACAGTGTAGAGGGTGAGACCAGCATTAATATAAATTGTGGACATGCAAAAAAAGCAAAAAAAAAAAAAAAAAGAACTGTCTCCTGCCCTCAAGGACCTTGCAATTGAATATTTCCAATCAAAACATTCCAAAGTACAACTATTCAAATTTTTGCTCCTTACAAGCTAACATTCTAATTGTACTTTTCTCTCACCATTGATCTCTTGCTCATGTTCACTAACTGAACCTGTTCCCTCTTTCAAATAGAGGAAATCACAGCACTCCCCATCATCAAAGCCCTTTCCCTCTGCTCCAAATATTTTTTCTCTCTCCAAGTCATGCCACCCCAGCAGTCAGCTTGATCATTTTTATAAACATAGATTTGTAACCTACTTATTTATACACACCTGAACTTTCAGGCTTTGCTTATTCACGTATTTCAGTATTCTTCCCTCCCAGGTAGTAGCTGCCTGACCCTCCATCAAAGCATACTTGTCTTGGGCATCCTTCCCATGGTACTTGAGGGCTACGTTTAGTTCCAGAACTCAGTCGTATTGACCACTCCCAAATGCTTAGTACAATGCTGTTCACACTGTAAGCACACAATATGATTAATCAAGCTAATCAAACTTATTGAGAGTCTACTGTATGAAGAGCACTGTACTAAGCCCTTGGGATAGTATAATACATCACAAGCCCCCAGTTCATACCAACGAGAGCCTTCCTGGACTGGGGGGAGCCTCAGTGATGCATAGTAGAGTTCAAACCACACCTCTGATCATCAAGGTTACCATGCAAAGTTTTTTAATTAGCTTTAACAACATGTAAAGGAGTGAAATATACACATACATACACTCAGTCACTCCACTAAGAGTCCAGTACCAATCTGTGGTCAAAGGAGCCCATTCTGCCAGTGCTTCTTCTTCCACCTTCCAAGTGCTGCTGCCTTCTGCTCCAGTGTGCCTCCCTAGGCTTCTCTCCGTGCCTCTGTCTGCGGGTGCCTCGACCTATTCAAAACGAGCACGTTTTATCTGTCTTAGGCAACGCAGCTGGGGCTCCACTTGACAGTCATTGATTGGTCCAGTCCTGTTACAGGATAGAACAGGGAGAGAAAGCCATGCCTCTCTCCATGCCCCGCCCCCACAAGCCAGCAATATTCTATCTCAGTTAAAGCCCATCAGCTTTATAAAGTCACTTCGCTTTGAGAAGCAGTGTGGCTCAGTGGAAAGAGTGTGAGCTTGGGAGTCAGAGGTCATGGGTTCAAATCCTGACTCTGCCACTTGTCAGCTGTGTGACTGTGGGTAAGTCATTTAACTTCTCTGTGCCTCAGTTACCTCATCTGTAAAATGGGAATTAAGACTGTGAGCCTCATGTGGGACAACCTGATTACCCTGTATCTCCCCCAGCACTTAGAACAGTGTTCTGCACATAGTAAGAGCTTAACAAATACCAACTTTATTATTCTTATTATTTGTTATTCACAGGATCAGAAACAGTCATTAATAAAGCAGCTTGTTGTGGGTTCACCACACAATATAAGAGAGTCTTTTGGATTTTTTAATAGCATTAATAGCATTTATTAGGTGCTTACTATATGGCAGGCACTGTTCTAAACTCTGGGGTAGATACAAGATAATCAGGTTGAACATGGTCCATGTCCTAAATGGGGCTCATAATCTTAGTCCCCATTTTACAGATGAGGTAACTGAGGCACAGAGAAGTGAAGTGACTTGCCCGAAGTCACACACCAGACACATAGTGGAGTCAGAATTAGAACCCAGGACCTTCTGACTCCCAGGCCTGTGCTCTATCCACTAGGCCAAGCTGCTTCTGTGTTGGTAAATGCATTCCTAACCCCAATGAGTTTACAGTCAAGAGGGGGAGATAGACATTAATATAAATAAATAAATTATGGATATATGTAGCAGCGTTGCTCAGTGGAAAGAGCATGGGCTTGGGAGTCAGAGGTCAAGGGTTTGAATTCTGGCTCTGCCACTTGTCAGCTGTGTGACTGTGGGCAAGTCACTTAACTTCTCTGTGCCTCAGTTACCTCATCTGTAAAATGGGGATTAAGACTGTGAACCTCACAAGGGACAACCTGATTACCCTGTATCTCCCCCAGCACGTAGAACAGTGCTCTGCACACAGTAAGCGCTTAACAAATACCAACATTATTATGTGCATAAGTGCTGTGGGGCTGAGGGAGGGTTGAATAAAGGGAGCAAACCAGGCAACACAGAAGGGTGTGGAAGAAGAGGAAATGAGGGCTTAGTCAGGGAAGGCCTCTTGGAGAAGATGTGCCTTCAATAAGGCTTTGAAGGTGGGGAGAGTAATTGTCTGCCAGATATGAAGAGGGAAAGCATTCCAAGCCAGAGGCAGGATGGGGGTGAGAGGTCAGGGCAAGATAGACAAGATTGAGGTACAGCAAGTAGATTGGCAATAAAGGAGTGAAGTATGTGGGCTGAATTGGAGTAGGAAATCAGGGTGATCAGATAGGAGGGGCAAGGTGATTGAGTCCTTTGGCAAGGATTTTTATTTGATGCAAAGGTGGTTGGGGAACCACTGGAGGTTCTTGAGGAATGGGGAAACCTTGCCTGAATGTTTTTGTAGAAAAGTGATCTAGGCATCAGAATGAAGTATGGAGTGGAGGGGGGAGAGACAAAAGGCAGTGAGGTCAGTAAGGGTGGTGATACAGTGTTCAAGGCAAGATAGAATGACTGCTTGAATTAACATGATAGCAGTTTGGATGCAGAGAAAAAGGTGAATTTTAGTGATGTAGTGAAGGTTGAATATACAGGATTTAGTGATAGATTGAATATGTGGGTAAATGAGAGAGATGAGTTTAAGATATGCCAAGGTTGCAGGCCTGTGAGACAGGAAGGATGGTGGTGGTGTCTACAGTGATGGGAAAATCACAAGGAGGATAGGATTTGGATGAGAAGATAAGGAGTTCTGTTGTAGAAATGTTCAGTTTGAGGTGATGACGGGACATCTAAGTAGAGTTGTCTTGAAAGCAGGAGGAAATGTGAGACTGCAGAGAGGGAGAGAGATCAGGACTGGAGATTTAGATCTGGAATCATCCACATAGGGGAGGTAGTTGAAGCCATGGGCACGACTGATTGATTAACGTGGACTGTGGCAGAGGCAAAGGACAAACAGATAGGAGTTAGTTTACAAAGCAGAGAGAGCTGGAAAGTGGTTGGGACTCATACTTCCTAAATCAGGGAATCCGGTATCACACGGGACCTAAGCCAATTGCTCTGGTCCCCTTCTCCACCCCACTTTTTCTCCAACTCTAATCTCATCCTCCCTTAGAAAAGCAAATATTTATAGGTCTGTCTCCCCCATTAGACTGAAAGCTCCTTTTGTAGCATTCTCCCAAGCGCTTACTACAGTTCGTTGTACCCAGTGGGCACTCGGTAAATGTAATTACTCCTCCATTTACCACAACTATTTTCGCCATTACTAAATGCAACTTTTTTCTTCCTACTGTCCCACTATTGGCAAATAATTTGTTTTCACCTGTCTTCACTATAAGACTGTTATCAAATTGAGGGCAGGACCCAGTCTTAAACATCCCCCTTATATGCTCCCAAGTGCTTAGCATAATGCTCTGCACAAAATAGTGATTCAAAAAATAGAACTGACTCACTGGGAAATTACAACATCAGAGGGAATAAAAAGCAGGGAGGTCTTGAGGAAGAGCACAGGGCTGAAAATAAGGAGGCTCAGGTTCTAGTCCAGGGTCTGGCACTTGCTTGCTGTGTGACCCCTGCCTCAATTTCTTCATCTGTAAACTGGGGATAAAATACCTGTTCTCCCTCCCTCTTAGGCTGTAAACCCAAGTGAGATGGAGACTGTGCTCAATCTTATCTTGTATATATCCTCAGCATATAGCACAGTACTTGGCACATAGTAAGGGCTTAATGAAAACCAATAGCCTATCTGTTCAAACTACCCCCAAACGATACACTTTCATGACTTTGGAAATTATCAGTTTTGGAATTCCCCCAGAGGAGCAATGACTTCCCAATACCAGCTTCTTTTCATACAAATGACTACTAACAAACTTTAAAGAGTTATAAGTTTTTGAGATTGCACAAAGGCTGAAGGCTACATCAAAGCTCAGTCTGCCTCCTGTTTCCACTGAGAAGCTATCCCAGACCTCCTCCCAACTTCAACATCAGAGCTAAAAGAATCACCTGCACAGAAAATGCCTGAGAGGAAAGTGCTTTCTCCATCTCTCTGATGTCTGAAGATTTATTGTGCTGAAGCAAATGTTGAAATCCTTTTGATGTATTTATGGCACTGTTACCCTGCATTACGTCTTCAAAGAATGTGACGGCCAAATGCCACAAGGTCTCCTCAAAAATGCACCTTGGACCTAATAAATATATAAATATTCTGACATTTCTTTGACATTTATTGACTTCCCAGAGGCTCATAGTATATGAAAGTTTAGCCTATGGAATTTTAAACAGTTCCTGACTGACCTAGCCTGTTTGTGGTGATTTTTTTTAAATGTCTTTTCCTATCTACAATCCCAAAACCCCTAGAGCTAACTGTGAAGAGTTAAAGAGGTATATGGATATTGACAGTGGCTTTAAAGTTAAAGACAAGACAGACCCCTCTTCTTCCTACTAAAGTCAGAAAGAAGCTTTATAAAGGGTTAGAGTCTGCCCATTAAACCTGACCTTCTTACCCAGGCTGTGTAAAGCAATTTTATGGTACTCCATCCAGGTTTGGGAACTTTTAACTTCCAGGTTCAGCCACAAGTGGAAAAGGCTCTCTGTTCCCCAAAAGGTTGAAACTGTGCTTGTGGACAGGTAACATCAGACTGAGGAATGCAAGGCCTGAACACGCTTTTCAGTGAAGCTCTCTGTTCAGATGTTTTATGTAAAATCTCCATTGAAATGAAACCATTCACAGAATCTCCATAACTCCCTCTGACAGACATTTTCACAAACGTGCCACGACATTCTGTGAGAAGTGCCTGGTCTTCAAAATGACTGGTCTTTCTATTGAGGCTCTTAACAAATGCTATATATAATTATAACCAGATTGCAAAAAATGCTACAGGTTCTAGTAGTAAAGGTAATGTGCAGCCATAAAACAAAAGCTTCATAAAACGATCATAACCTGGCTCAGTGTTGTAAACACTCACCCCTAAAAGTGTTGTATTAGATTAAAGTGCCAAAGAGACATAACTGATGTTGTAAAGTTTCAAATCATAAATGCAAGAGGAGGGATTTTAAAGCTAGATGGGGAAACTGGAATAACTCAATAAAAGCCCACTCAAACACCAACTTTGTGATTCAGTGCCTGATTTATCGTTTTAATAAAATGCCTTAAAAGCTATGTGTGAATATACTGTGGTATTGTACTTATCTAATTTGTTCTGATACCAAAGATAGGTTTTAGAGAAGAGTCTTATTTTAGTGAAGGTGCACTGGATGAATGAAATAAGTTTAAGGAGCTGATCTACTTCATTCCCAAATAAGCCTTGCAGCAAAAAGATTACAGAAAGAGACAGGAGAGGGGAGGCAGGACAGGAAAGGTAGAAGATCTGTCCTTGGACAGCTCAGGGAATAGCATATTTCCTTCAAAAGTAAATTTAGTTCAGGCTATACATTCTAATTTTGCCCTCTGTCTCTTGGTATATTAGCACATTATCTTCATTCCTACCTTGTAGGAGTTGGAGCCTGTGGGGAATCAATCATCTTTATTGAATACTTATGGTGTGCAGGGCACTGTACTAGGAGCTTGGGAGAGTCAAATACAATAGACTTGGTAGATGTATTCTCTGACCACAGTGAGCTTACAGTCTAATGACCTTTGGATGTTTGACATTCGCCCCACCCCTAATCCTACAGTATTTATGTACATATCTTTGAATTATATTTTACATAATATATATAATTCAAATTATTTATTCATATTAATGTCTTTCTCCCCTCTAGATTGTAAGCTTGTTATGGGCAGGAAACTGGTCTATTAATTTTACTATATTATATTCTCCCAAGCACTTAGTACAGTGCTCTGCACAAAGTACTCAATATATACCATTGATTGATTGATTGATAGATAGTGGAGGGAATCCAATCCCTAAGGTTGCCAGGTCAGTGGGATCAGATTGCCATGCTCCCTGAGAGGCAGCCAGATCAGCCAGCACTTCACCAGAGGTTCTGACTTGGTGACTCTGAAAAGATGCCAGGATCTTCACCCACATGATGAACATGGCCTTATCAGTCAACAACCCCCTTCTTCCACACATAAAACACCAAACCAAATAGTTCAACCCCATCAATCTTTATAGCTGCCCTTCATCCCCAGAACTCTGGAAACTTTAGCTCTTTACTAGGTTGGGATGACTTGAAAGAGTTAATGGGGGAAAGTCACAATGTTTTCCTCCTGCAATGCCCACTTCAAACATTTCAGCAAGAATCCAAAGTGCTGTCCCCTTAAGATGCAAGACACAACCACATCATGGCATGTGCCTAGCACGGCGTGGTTATGTTAAGCATGGTATTTTGTGGGAGATGGTTTCTCCACCACTGCTCCTGCTGCTAGTCCACCCCTTCCAGGTGGCTACTGGTCTAGTAAGCAGCAGCAACAGCAGTCATGTCCTTCATTGTCCTGCAGGGGTTGCCATAGAGTTTCCAGAGCAGGCCCCCCCCCCCCCCCCCGCCGACCATAATTGCCTCGGCCACCAAAGGGCACCTGGGTATGAGCACAGTTCCTCTCGACCCTGGCCCACCTGGGTATCCCGCATCTTCAAAGGATGGAGTAGGTCCTCCAAGTGGCCACTGCTGCAGTCACCAGGGAAACTGACTGGCTCTGCCCCTAGGGATGCCAGTGTGACAGCAGCAGCAGAACTCCAGAGAAGCTTCTCCCCTCAAACACATCATCCTTCCAGTGAGACTTAAGGGACCACCCAGTTTCTGCCATGTGCTTCCTGCCTTAGAGGGCAGATGGACCGGGACACTCCAAGAAAAGAGAGGGGACAAAGCAGCCAAACCCAAGTTATTTTGATGATGATAATATTTATTAAGAGTGTTTTCATCTCAACTTAGAAGCAGCATGGCTCAGTGGAAAGAGCCCGGGTTTGCGAGTCAGAGGTCATGGGCTCGATTCCCGGATCTGCCACTTGTCAGTTGTATGACTGTGGGCAAGTCACTTAACTTCTCTGTGCCTCAGTTACCTCATCTGTAAAATGGGGATGAAGACTGTGAGCCTCATGTGGGACAACCTGATTACCCTGTATCTCCCCCAGCGCTTAGAACAGTGCCCTGCACATAGTAAGCGCTTAACAAATACCAACATTATTATTAACTCAAGCAAGTAGTTCTTTCTGAAAACCAGCCTATACATTATCAGTGCAGTCAATCTATAGCATTTATTGAGAGCTTACACTGTGCAGAGCACTATATTAAACAAGGGAGTTCTTTACTCCCTACCAAGTGGAAAGGGGAAGAATGATTGACCATGGGAAGAAATTACCATTGCTTCTGATCCCAGAATATCAGCCTACTGAAATATGTCCGAAAGATCAGCTAATTGTTCAAAGGACTGTAAACTTGTGAGCAGGGAATGTGTTTGCTTATTGTTGTATTCTCCCAAGTGCTTAGTACAGTGCTATACATACAGTAAGTGCTCAATAAATACAATTGAGTGAATGACCTGTAAGCTCTCCCATTAGACTGTAAGCCCCTTGATGGCAGGGATCATCTCTACTAACTCTATTCCATTCTCCATAGGGCTAAGTACAGTGCTCTGGGTAGAGTAAGCACTTGACAAATATTACTCTTAGATCAGGTCTCCAACTTCCCACCCTCCCTTCATAACAGTCAATTTGTGTCCTCCAGTTTGGGTTCCAAATTGACCTGAGGAGCTGACAGGAGTTTTCTTCTCCTCTACATTCCCAGGGCCTATGCAGGGGCTAAGGTGGAGCTGGGAGAGTTAGGGGCCACTCTTGATCTCTTACCTGGGCAGCTGCCACTGTTCTCCATGTCTTTTATCAAGCATTTACTCTGTGCTAGGCACTGGGATAACTCCAAGGTTATAATAATGATAATAATTATGGTATTTGTTAAGTGCTGATTATGTGTCAAACACTGTTTTAAGCACTGGGGTAGATACAAGGTAATCAGGTTGTCCCACGTGGGGCTCACAGTATTAATCCCCCTTTTACAGATGAGGTGACTGAGGTACAGAGAAATTAAGTGGCTTGCCTAAGGTCACACAGTAGACAAGTAGCGGAGCTGGGATTAGAATGCACATCCTCTGACTCCCAGGCCCATGCTCTTGCCACTAAGCCACGCTGTTTCTATGGTTATGACATCAGATAGATCCCTGTCCCACCAAACACTCAGAATTTATTTTTTCTCTAGTTGAGGGGAATAGAATCTGAAGCCCAGGCACATTAAATGACTTTCCCGAGGTCATCAAGCAGGCTTTTGTCTGAGCTGGGACTTGAACTGGCATCTCCTGACTCCCAGTTCAGGACTCTTTCCATGAGGCCACATGGCAGGAGTGCCCTGGAGTGCCCCATCAAGGCACAAACGGTGTTTCCCAGTGTCCTCTCTGCCTGCCCATTTGGGGACCCAAATCAGTGCTTGCTCCTTCCAACCTGCTCTTCTGACCAGTCCACCACCAGCAAGTTGCAGGCCTTGGGCAGCAAGAACCTGGTTGTTCCCTGTTCCTGCCTGGAGACATGCCACCCTCCCCTGGCCAGTGGGAAAACTGCACTGGCACCATGTGGATTTCTGGACCTGAGGCTCCACTAGCCCCAGAGCCTTCATGTCTGGCACAGCCTTAGCAGGGCAGGGTGAGGCTTGGTGTCTTCATACAATTCATACCAGAATGCCTGTTGCCCTGTTTTTCTGCGACTGCATTCCAGGCCACTCCAGCTTGCTTTCACCTCTGAAATCAATCCCTCCACCCACTTCGAAGTGCTTAAATTTTATTCCTAGGGAAACACTTCCTTTCCTGCAAGGTCTGGTTGACTAGATTATTACATTTGCTTCAACAAACACTGAATTTTCCTCACTCTTAGCAAAAAAGCCCTCTAGATATCCAAACGCAAAACTGAGTTCTATAATATGAAAGCACACTGCCCCATGGGGAAGGAATCATGTTTACCAATGTGCGGCTTCCTCTCCCTCTTCCCATACTTGCTTCCCCTGGAGTCGATCTGTGCTCTCAGCATACCTAGGGTTTACACTTAGAGTGAGGAAGTAATAAAAAGCAGTGTCAAGAGATCACTTCCCCACTCTTCACATCCATCTCTCAGCAGTCTTAAATGCAACTCAGTGATGCCATAACAATGTCGCTCTGAACTTGGAGGGGGATACCTTCCTGCCATTAAGGGTTTAAAGATAATGGAGAGATTTGATCCAAGGACTTAAGTGTGGGGATGCATGACCAATTTTATTTTTTTAATGGTATTTGTTAAGCGCTTACTATGGGCCAGTCATTATACTAAGCACTGGGGTAGATGCAAGCTAATCAGTTCGGACACAGTTCAGGTCCCACATGGAGCTCACAGCCTTAATCCCCATTTTACCATCGGGGTAACTGAGGCACAAATAATTTAAGTGACTTGCCCTAAGGTCATACAGCAGACATGGCAAAGCAGGGTTCAGAACCCAGGTCCTCTGAGTTTCAGGCTCTTGTTCTTTCCACTGTGTCATGCTTCTTCCTTACACTGCTGTTATGATTAGGTCTCCCAGATATACAATCTTCAATTTCTGTGTCACATCCTCTATGGTCCTGGTTCATTAACTTCTTTTGCATCCCACAACTTCAGCTTCAATAATCACCTTTCTTGTCTTAGCTATTAGGAGCTGCCTGATGGTGTTGACTCACTGTTCGGTTTGCTGCAAGTACCTCCCTACATCCACAGTCTTCATGCCTTCCTGGCCAATAGTACCGAAAAACCCATCTTCAAACTCTTTAATTGGGTCCATGAAAATAGAGGTTGAAGTGAAAAAGCACTAAATGAAGTACAGCTTCTCATAAACAATGTAAAGCACAGGCTTTTCCAAGATATCAAAAAGCAACCAGAACAATAGAAATTTTTGGGGGGAAATGTTAAAAATCACAATAAACAGAATGAAATGGAGAGAACACAGGCCTGGGAGTCAGAGGACCTGCATTCTAATCCCTGCTCTGCCATTTGTCTTCTGTGTAACCTTGTGCCAGACACTTAATCTATGCCTCAGTTCCCTCATCTGTAAAATGGGGATTAAGATTGTGAGCCCCATGTGGGACATGGCCTGTGACTAATCTGATTAACTTGTATCCCTGGCACATAGAAAGTGCTTAACAAATGCTGTGAAAACAAAACAAAACAATATTATTTTAACTACCATGCTAAAATAATGAATATGAATTGATAAATATTACAAATTTAAATAAATGAAATTTTTGTATAGCTTGGTTTGATGCTCACCCGAGTCCAGAACTTCAACACATCTAATTTAGAGGCCAGACTTAAGTTCTGTCCAAGTTTGATACCCTCTCAGGATTGCACCTGGAGACTACAGCACTCATTCCTTGGTAGCGTTCTCTCCGAACTTCCTGAGTCTGTGGCATCTGCAAGATCTCTGGATGATCAATGTCCTCTCCTTAGAGGGACTTCACTTCCTGTGTCTCAGATACTTCATCTGTAAAATGGAGATTAAGACTCTGAGCCCCATGTAGGACATGGATTGTGTCCAACTGGATTATCTTGTATCTACCCCAGTGCTTAGAATTGTGCCTGGCACACAGTAAGCCCTTAACAAATACCATGAAAAAACAAAACATGAAATGGCCTAATAGAGGTGACAGACTTTGACCAAAGGTCCCAGGTTTGAATTCCAGGAGGTCCAGGCATCCATTAAGCCCCAAATAAGATTGTATTAATAAAACAATAATAATAATAGTATTTGTTAAGCTTTTACTAGACGCCAGGCACTGTACTAAGCATTGAGGTGGATACAAGCAAATCAGGTTGGACACAGTCCATGTACCATATGGGGCTGACAGTCTCAATCTCCATTTTACAGATGAGGTAACTGAGGCCCAGAGAAGTGAAGTGACTTGCTCAAGGTCATACAACAGACAAGTGGCAGAGCCGGGATTAGAACCCATGGTCTTCTGATTCCCCAACCTATGCCATATCCACTATGCCATGCTGCTCTAGGGCCAGCTTACTCACCGAGTATGCCTTGATTTCATCTATCTCACAATTGATCCCCTTTTCACATCTTCCCCCTGGCCTGGAACTCCCAGACCAGTGCTCTATCCACTATGCCATGCTGCCCTCCATCCTCCTATGCATGGGGGAAACTGGTCTCCTTGTATGATGTCCTCTAGACTATAAGCTCATTGTGGGCAGGGAATGTGTCACATATTTTTATATTGCATTCTTCCAAGCCCATAGTAGAATGCTCTGCACACAGTAAGTGCTTAATAAATGCAATTGACTAAAAAAAAAAGATTGATTGATATCTCATTGAAATACCTTCTTATTAGACCACCTGTGCAAGATGAACATTCATCATTTAAGTTCTTTTTTTTCTTTGGTAACTTTGATTATTTTGCATCAGAGATAGAGTTATAGCATTCTAAATGAGAAACTGTTGGAAGGAAATTGACTATCCTAAAACCTGTAGATTTTCCTATTTCTCTTTCTTCTCTTTAAGATCATAAACTTCACTAGATTGTAAGCTCCTTGAAAATAGGGATCATGTCTACCGACTCTATTATACTTTCCCAATCATTTAATACAGTGCTCTGTACATAGTAACCAATCAATCAATGGTACTAAGCGCTTTGGAGAGTACAATACAACGGAATTAGACAACACATTTTCTGCCCATCACAAGCTTACAGTCTATACAGGGGAGACAAACATTAATACAAATAAATAATTTATAATATATAATTTAAAGATATGTACATAAGTGTTGTGGGGTTGGGGCTGGGGTGATTATCAATCGTCCAAAGGTCACAGATCCAAGTGCATAGACAATGCAGAAGGGAGACTGAGCCGGGGAAAAAAGGGCTTAATTGGAGGAAATGTGACCTTAGCAATTCTTGGAAGGTGGATAGAGTGGTGGTCTGGCATGTTGATTGACTGGTTCCTTGCCTTATGCAAGGGCATTTAGTGCTTTTTTTCCTCCTAACTTAGGTTTGTTATCTTTTGTTATACCTTTTGTGATAACTTTTGTTATCTTTAATACCCTAGAAATCTAGTGGAGAGAGCACTGAGCTTGGGTTCATATTCTGGATCTGTCCCTAACTAGATCCCTTCCCCTCTTTCCACCTCATTTTATCATGTGGGGAACTGGAGTATCACTCTTTTAAAAAAATGAAAAACAACCTGTTCTCAGAACTTCCCTACTAGGCAGATCTTGACAGATTACAAATGATTCATAAGAGCTATAAAAATGATTAAGAAGTGAAAGGAATGATTTAAGAACAAAGATGAAAAAAATCCTAAATCTACTAAATATGCTATACAGAGATGAAGGGAGCATGTGGTAAGCATCTGCAAGTATTTGAAGAGTGTTAACAGCAGGGAGGAAAGAGAAGAGTAGTTTTTTTTGTTCCAAGTAGAGTTAGAATAAATGAGAGGGATATGAGAAAACTAATGTGTAGGGAAACATCTTGTAAAAAGTCTTTATGTTCCTTTAAAATTCATCTATTAAAAAAAAGAAAAATACCTAGATGAGAAGAAAATTTTACATAAAAACAAGTTTTTGTATTTCCTGCTCCTAGAAGTTATCGATAGCATTTATGGTCATTGCCTATGCTTACTAAGTAGTTTCTGTTAAAATAGTGAGTAATCAATTGAACCATCAGACTTGATCTCCTGTCTAAATGGGACTGGACAAAGCTCTAGAAGATGAAGTTGGAAGAACTATGAATTGCCATCAGTTCTGACAGGGAAGTCAACAGAAGCCCAGGATGCTATGTTTGGGAACTTTGAACCTTTTGTAAACTCAATCTGCCTTGAAATTGTCTGTCTTTTTAACTGAAAATTCCTTTGACTGGCTACTTTAATGCCCTAATTCCTTTTGTAAACACCGTCAGCCTTACTAAAATTGTCTTTCTAGCCAAATGCTTTATTAGTTTTTAAAATGGTATTTAAGTGCTTACTATGTGCCAGGCACTATTCTAAGTACTGGGGTAGATACAAGCTAATCAAATTGGACATAATCCATGTCCCACCTGGGGCTCACAGTCTTAATCTACATTTTATAGATGAGGTAACTGAGGCACAGAGATGTAAATGACTTGTTCAAGGTTACACAGAAGAGAAGTGGCAGGTTAGAACCCAAGTCCTTCTGACTCCCAGGCCCGTGCACTATCACTAGGACATGCTGCTTCTCATAGTCAATTTAGTTCAATCTTATTCAGTTGGCTACTTTAAAACTATAATTTCCACTTTCTCTTATTTCTTCAGGATTTATATTTGTTTCTAAATTCCAAAAAAAAGACCTTAGAGGTTATTATTATGGTAGCACCTTCTAGGCATTGGGGTAGATATTAGAATCACAATCTCAGAGGTAAGGAAAATAGATATCTTATCCATATCTTGCAGATGAGGAAATTGAGAAACCCTCTCCACGTCCACCAAGCCCCAAGCATCTGCAATTACTAGGCCAGATCCTGGTATTTAAAGCCCCAGCACTCCCCCTTAAGATAAATGAAGCACCATCAGCCAGCACACCACGCCAAGCACTTGATAGATCTCAACTCAACTATTGGAGTGGCTTTTTAACAGACCTTCTTGCATGCAGCATCTTGCTCTCCACTCCATACTTCACTCTAGTACCCAGATTTTCTAAAATATCATATGTCATGCATCTCCCCACTTCTCAAGATCCTCCCCTGCTGCACATTTCTCTCCACCAAGTAAAAACTCCTGATCACTGATTGTAAGCTGGTCAATCAGCTCTCTCCCTCTTCTTATTCTTACTCTTCTCCCACTACAACCAGCTCATATGCTTTTCTTCTCTCAAGCCAACCTTGTCGCTGTGCCTCATTCTTTTATCTCTCTTTACTTACCTTTTGCTCATGTCTCCTTTCTAATGAATTATAGAATTTTAGCACTCAGTATGTGCCAAGCACTGACCTAAGTACTGAAATAGATCTAAGTTAATCATATGAAGCTCACAGTCTAAGTAGAAGGGAGTAGGATTTAATCCCCATTTTACATATGAGGAAACTGAGACCCACAGAAATTAAGTGACTTGCCCAAGGACCCACAGCAGATATCTTGGCAGACCAGGGATTAGAATTTGACTCCTCTGATGCCGAGGGCTGTACTTTTTCCTTTAAATGATACTGATTCTCCTCTGCCTGCAATTCCTTTCCCCTTCACACCTCCTGCAGGAGACATTTTCTGATAAATCTCCCATCTCTCCACCCTATTTCTCCCACTGCAGCCTCTTCATCACATAAGCACTTCAGAATTCCTCACTCCCCCACTGCTGCAACAGCACTTAATATAGGTATTTTTAAATTCTTACGTTCCACAGTATTTGAAGTGTACTTCAATGTCTGTCTCCCTCTTTAGATTGCAAGCTTCTTAAAGGCAACGATTATGTCTACTAAATCTATTGCACTCTCCCAGTGCCCTGTAAATCCTATAAATATTCCATAAATATGATTGGTTGACTGATTAAAAGGTGATCGATATTGAAGAAATAATGCTGATGTCAATCCATGACCCTTGGAAATTAATGTTAAAATTTGGGGCAGAAGAGCAGCTATGCATGTTCAGCAATTCTGACAAGAGCATCAAAGGAGCCACCAAACTGACTGCATGGTCTCTCCCAGAACCTCCCAGAGACCACATACAGTCTGGGGTTGTGCAACTCCATCTGTGCTTACAGGGGACAAATGCCAGGTTTGAGAGGAGAGTAAGTGTGATGAGTATTATCCCAGGAATACGTTTCCCAAGAACTTTAATTTCAATCAGCTCAATGACCTCCTCCCTAAAACAAGAGACTCATTTCGAGCCAACATTTCAGAAGAGACCTTTTTCAGGTCAGGCAGGAAAAGCCCCTTTATAGAAGGTACCCTGTTCCCTAAATCTCCTCCCTATCTCTATAATTGTGTATTCCAGCCAAAAGGAATCTTCAGGATTTGGGTTATAAAACCAGAGGATAAAAGAATTGCCTAATCCAAACAGGATAGGTATTATAGAATTTGGAGGCAGTCATTCAAGATGAAGTGCAAGGTAGAATAATGCATCCATTCTGACTAGCGTTACCAATCTTGGTTACCCAATCTGAAAATCTTGGGCCTTTTTGACTTGTAACAATCTTAATTTTAATTTCCTTCCTTCTGTCACTCAGAAACAGTAGCCTTCCTAGTTTCCCAGCGTATCATGTCACCAGGACTCCTCTTCATACCTTTTTCTAAACTAACTCATCTCCTCTCCCAAACAACAAAACAGTTCAAGTAAATTCTTCACTAAATAAACCACCAAATGCATTTAAAATTGATTTGAAAATTCACACTTGGCTGCCAAACCATGCTGATTTTACAAAATCTGCGTTAGTCAGGAGCTGCATCTTCCTTACTGAGGCCACTTCCCAACTCTTGAGGGGCTTCTAAATAAGCATTGTCCCTTTCTGATGGAAAAGTTGGCCTGAGACCTCACCTCTCCCTATCTCACTGCATATTCTTGGTTTATCGGATCCTCTTGGAAAACTGTTTGCTTTCGAAATTACTGCATGCAAAATGAAAATCCCATCAGGATTGAACGATCATATTTCAGTATCTCACTATTTAATGGCCTTTGTCTTTTCAGTGTGCTTACAGAAGCAGAGCAGATGCATGAACTGGGCCAGGAACAAAGAGGTAGGCTGAAGATTTCAACTTTTTAAACTTCCACAAACCATCTATCATAGCAAAGCAATAGGGGTAGGTAGGGAAGGGAAGCCCGTGACCAAGGATGGAAAGATATAGAAAATCCCAATAAAGCGGTCTAATAAAATGCAATTAACTGGATTTCATCAAGTTGCTAGGCTTAAAAAATAAGCAAAAAATCAATATTAGGCATATAAACAAAAGAAGTCTGCTGTTATCTCAAAACCAGATAGGACTTTCCATTAGGCTGAAGGTTTTTATACTCCCACTGGGAAAATTGCTTCTCCAAGCTCCTTTCCTTTTCCCCTCTCCAGAAGCTCAACTGAAAAGTCAATCATCAAATTCACTTAGCAAAATGTCCCTAAGCATGCAAACTCTCTAAATGTAAATGCAAACCAGTGTGGCTTAGTGGAAATAGCCTGGGCTTGGGAATCGGAGGTCATGGTTTCTAATCCTGACTCTGCCACTTATCAGTTGTGTGACTTTGGGCAAGTCACTTCACTTCTCTGTGCCTCAGTTATCTCATCTGTAAAATGGGGATGAAGACTGTGAGCCCCACAAGGGACAACCTGATTACTTTGTACCCACCTCAGTGCTAAGAACAGTGCTTGACACATAGTAAGCGCTTAACAAACACCATCTGTATATATACATATATATATAGATATGCATTAAAAACCAGCAAACACAAACAAACAAAAAACAATTTCCTAATCTATCCCAAAAGGAAGCTGACCACATTTCAGGCAACAATCGAGTATTTTAGTGAAACTCCCTATTGTTACATTAAGGATCTCTAGATAGTAAACTCCTTTTAAGCAGGGAACATGTCTTCCAACTCTGTTGAATTGTACTCTCCCAGGTGCTTAGTGCAGTGCTCTGCCCAGAGTAAGCACTCAAATATCATTGATTGATTAAGGATCACTATTGCCTACAAACAGCATTTTCCAAAGCAAATAAAGTATATCAACTTTTCAAGTATCCTCTGTAGAGATGTGATATGTACTCTTAAATTCACAAGGGTCACACTGGGTAGCAGAAATGTTCATATTTCAAAAATGTAGATGTTCATTTCCCCTCCCCCAAGCATACCACCTTTTCTCCAGATCTGTCATTTTCAGCAGTTCCTACAAGGCTGCTTTACTGAAGTCCTTCTGTAGCCAAGAATGGCTTTAGGACCCTTCAGGGATCAGACCAAGCTTTAGGGTTGAACCCAGCATAGTTCTTGGTGACCCACTGCTGCTCCCATGGGGGTCAACTTTGGAACAGACTGACTGTTGATCCAGAAAATTTCCATTATAACGGAGTTATTCTGAAGAATAGCAGGGATCTATAGTCATTCAAAAGGGGTCCAGAGAGGGATGGGTTCCATCTCACCCACTGAAACCTACAATAGTAGTCATGGTATTTATTGAACGACCCCTGAGAGCCATCATTGTATTTAGCACTTGAGAAAGTACAATGTGTCCCCTTCCCACTGAAGACTTACAACCTAACGGGACAACTTAGTGGACGGGAGCAGCAACACCACCTAGTGGAAGTAGTACAGGCCTGCGGGTCGGAAGACCAGAATTCTAATTCTAAATTTGCCAAATGCTTGCTGTGTGACTTTACTTAAGTTATTTAACTTCTCTGTGCGTCAGTTTCCTCAACCCTAAAATGAAGATTCAATATCTGTTCTCCCTCCTATTAGACTGTGAGCCCCATGTGGGTCAGGAACAGTATCCAACGTCATTAACTTGTACATACCCCAGTGCTTAGAACAGTCTTGACACATGGAAAGAGTTTAACAAATACCGTAAAAAAGAGAGGCAAGAAGGTCAGTTTTGGAAGGGAGTTTGGGTCATCTGACTTCTTCCTGCCTAGTCCATGGAACTCTCTAACAGGGGATTCTGGAACAGGGGATCCCTGGGAATCTCTGCACTGGGAAGTATGACCCAGAAAACTTCTCATCCTCTCTGGATCATCTCTGGGTTCCAAATCTGCTCTTGTGAGTTACTGTAAGGCCAAAGAGGGACCACCAGTGGCCCGGGTCCTCTAGCTTGGGTAGATTTAACTCTTCAACAGCTTTACCTCCTATCAGACCAGGGGTAGGGTAGGTCTGGGTAACAAGAATGCAAGACTTTGCATAATAGAGACTGGTGAGCCACTGCAGATGTGGTCACAGCCACAATACTAAGTTTATTGTAAAAACTGCAAGAAAGAAAAGCAGTAACCAATTAATCAAGGATCTCCAGGTGATCACTGGGACCACCTGGTTAGCACAACCCCTGGGGCAATTTGTCGGGAGTGGAGGGAGGATCTCTCCAAAGAGGTGCATCTGACTATAGGAAACTACAAAACCTTGAGCAAAACCTAAATGCAGTTTGGTGAAGGGGAAGGGGGATACTCACAAAAATGACCAGTAAACTATGAGCCGGAGTCCTTGCAGCTTCTGTATTTCAGCATAGAGTCCCCCAGGAGGCCCAGAGAGTCGAGTCCAGGCCGACCACTCAACCAGCTACACGGTGTCTCATGATTGGCTTTAACATGAGTATGCGAGAGCCTAATAAACCCTTTCAGCGAGAGCAGATCACTGAGAGCCAAGAGTCATGGTAGTTTCTAATTTGTTGTATATTGAAGAGGGCCCCCCATTTTTGAAGAACTTGGAGACTGCAGGAATGGAACAATTCACTGCATGGGCAGGTGGTTTAGCTAGCCAGGGCGGGAGGAGAGGGAGGGAGGGAGGGTGGAGGCTAAGCCTTCCTGTCCCTTGTGGAGTACTGAATAGTGGCCTCTCTAAAATGGAATCAATCATGTCAGGCTAACATCCCCTCTCTCCCTCTGAAATTAAAACCTCCCCAGAATCCCAAGGCCAGACTTCTTGCCAAAGCAAATTTGGGGGCCTGAATTTTCCAGATAATAATAATAATGTTGGTATTTGTTAAGTGCTTACTATGTGCAGAGCACTGTTCTAAACACTGGGGTAGATACAGGGTAATCAGGTTGTCCCCCTGGGGCTCACAGTTAATCCCCATTTTACAGATGAGGTAACTGAGGCACAGAGAAGTTAAGTGACTTGCCCACAGTCACACAGCTGACAAGTGGTCAAGCCGGGATTCAAACCCATGACCTCTGATTCCCAAGCTGGGTCTCCTTCCACCGAGCCACGCTGCTTCTCTCAGCCACACTGCTTCTCTCATACTGATCAGCTACCAGCCCCATTATGCCCCAATTCTCTAGCTACTTTCCCTCCTTAATACTGTGGCTCTGTAGACCGCATGTTAAACAATGATAACAGCAAAGACATTTCTAGCCTAACCAGGAGGGATCAGTCTTGGCCTCCGTCTCCTTTTTCTGCCTTGAGGGCCAGAGGCAGGACCAGAGGAGTTGTCAGGGACAGGTAATTCTGCTGTTTGGGCCACAGGAGCCCAGGTTCTACTTGCCAATCAATCAATCAATGGTATTTATCT
Organism: Ornithorhynchus anatinus; assembly: GCF_004115215.2. Classification (NCBI taxonomy): domain Eukaryota; kingdom Metazoa; phylum Chordata; class Mammalia; order Monotremata; family Ornithorhynchidae; genus Ornithorhynchus; species Ornithorhynchus anatinus. The sequence goes on along the minus strand of NC_041728.1, from coordinate 44,953,663 downwards.
TATCACTGATTACCATGGTATCTTACTGTTTGCAGAGGACTGCTCTATGTTCCTCAGAGAAAATAGTGTCACAAAGTTGTTAGACATGTTCCCTGCCTACAAAGAAATTTAAAGTTTAGAAGGGAAGACAGACATTAGAGAATATGTATGTAAGCCCCTAGGGACTGAGAGTCAGATAAACGTTAAGTGCTTAAAGGGTACATATCCAAGTGCATAGGTGATGCAGAAGGGAGCAGAAGAAAAGGAAATGAGGGCTATGTCTGGGAAAGCCTCTTGGAGGAGATATGATTTTAATAAGGCTTTGAAGGTGAGGATATTGATGGTCTGTTCTATTTGGAGGGGGGAAGTTCCAGACCAGAAGGAGCAAGTGGGTAAGGGGTTGATAGTGATATAGACAAATCGAGGTACAGTATGTAGTTTGGTGTTAGGGGAGCAAAGTGAGTAGGCTGAGGGTAGCCAGCGAGGAAACCAGCAAGGTTAAGTTAGGAGAGTGAAAGAGAGCTGACTGAATGCTTTAAATCAAGCAATGATATTTACTGAGCACTAACTGTATGCAGAGCACTGTACTAAGTGCTTGGGAGAATACAATACAACCAATTTGGTAGACATGTTCCCTGCCCACAATAAGCTAGCCAATGGCAAGGAGTTAATGCTGGATGCAGAGGTGGATGTTGCCATTTATCTTTCCCATCTCCCTCTAGCAAGTCCAGCTAGTTCCCAGAAGAAATTATTTTACTCCCCAAAGACAACCTATCTTTATGTTCAATGCAGCTGAGATTTCACCAGAAACTTTGGGATAATTTGCCTCAGAGAAAAAAACTGATAAGGAGTTGTTCTTTATTCAAGAGTTTCTAAACTACATACAAGCATCCAAAGATCCCCATTAGAGGTGAAATAGTGGAGGTGAAGAGGAGCTATGGCCGAAGAGGGTACAGTAGACGGGGGCAAAGACATGAAAGAATGGCAAGAAAGTAAGAAATGGCAAGGAGCTCAGCATTGCTGGCTTCATCTTGCCAGCCCCTGTCCTCTCGGCCCACCCTTTCTTCTCCAAAGTTTCACCTGACCACAAAGATATTTTGAATGACCAAGAGCCTTGCAGGAACCAAATGACAGGGAGCTCCCCATGTTCAAAGGTTATGTTAAAGAAGGTCAAATTCTTTTTATGGATGTGGGTGTGGTTGACAGGACAGATATACAATTAACAATCCATCTCATACTAAGTGCATGTAAATATAAATATTGTTCTTTGCCACAATCCTGAGTCTATTTGCCTTCTATCCAGTTCTCATCACTATATAGGAGGTTGGGCAACAGCTTTTATAGACCTTCAGGGTGGTACAGAGCTAAAAAAAAATGCTAGCTTCTTGATTTGATTTTCATGTTATTCCTACATCCTCAGACCACACACGTTTTGGAAATACTGACTCAGTGGCAGTGTTAAGCTGTGCTGTTGCCATTGAACATCTTGGATCACCTGTAGGATTCGCTGGTACGTTACGTCTTCAGACTTATTAGTCCATTGGGCTGAGTCAACTCTATGATGTGATTCATAATCATTTCTAATTAATACTCCCCTTTCCCAGCCATCTCCTGCCAAAAGTCACTGCATCACTCAAGTATTATCTGTTTAGTCAACTGTTATTTATTCACTCATGTCCATTATCTATACCCTTAACTACCATTCTTTCCGACTCACAAGCCCCCAACCTTGGTGTCATCCTTGACTCCGCACTCTCATTCTCCCCACACATCCAATCCGCCACCAAACCTTGCAGATCTCACCTTCACAACATCACCAAGATCCGTCCTTTCCTCTCCATCCAAACCTCTACCTTGGTGTTACAATCTCTCATCATATTCTGACTGGATTACTGCATCAGCTTTCTTTCTGATCTCCCATTCTCCTGTTTCTCCCTGCTTCAGACTATACTTAATAATAATAATAATGTTGGTATTTGTTAAGCGCTTACGATGTGCCGAGCACTGTTCTAAGCACTGGGGTAGACATAGGGGAATCAGGTTGTCCCACGTGGGGCTCACAGTCTTAATCCCCATTTTACAGATGAGGAAACTGAGGCACAGAGAAGTTAAGTGACTTGCCCACAGTCACACAGCTGACAAGTGGCAGAGCTGGGATTCGAACTCATGAGCCCTGACTCCAAAGCCCATGCTCTTTCCATTGAGCCATGCTGCTTCTCACTCTCCCAAGTGAGAGAGAGACTCACTCACTCACTCTCACTCCCACTCACTCCCACTCACCTCACTATACTTCACTCTGCTGCCCAGGTTATCTTTCTACAGAAATGCTCTGTGCATGTCACTCCCCTCCTCAAAAATCTCCAGTGGCTGCCTATCAACCTTCACATGAAGCAAAAACTGTTCTCTATTGGCTTCAAAGCTCTCCATCACCTGGCCCCCTCCTATCTCACCTCCCTTCTCTCCTTCTACATCCCAGACCACACACTACACTCCTCTGCCACTAACCTCCTTGCTGTGCCTCATTCTCACCTATCCTGCCGTCGACCCCTGGTCCACATCTTGCCTCTCGCTTGGAATGCCCTCCCTCCTCATATCTGCCAAACTAGCTCTCTTCCCCTCTTCAAAGCCCTACTTGAGAGCTCACCTCCTCCAAGAGGCCTTTCCAGACTGAGCCTTTTTCCTCTACTCCTCAACCCCTCCCCATCACCCCTACACCCTCCCTCTGCTCTATCCCCTTCCCTGCCCCACAACACTTGTGTATATTTGTACATATTTATCACTCTATTTTATTAATGATGTATATAAGCAGCGTGGCTCAGTGGAAAGAGCATGGGCTTTGGAGGCAGAGGTCATGGGTTCAAATCCCGGCTCGGCCACTTGTCAGCTGTGTGACTTTGGGCAAGTCACTTAACTTCTCGGTGTCTCAGTTACCTCATCTGTAAAATGGAGATTAAGACTGTGAGCCCCACGTGGGACAACCTGATTCCCCTGTGTCTACCCCAGCGCAGAACAGTGCTCGGCACATGGTAAGCGCTTAACAAATACCAACATTAGAGAAGCAGCATGGCTCAGTGGAAAGAGCCTGGGCTTGGGAGTCAGAGGTCATGGGTTCGAATCCCTGCTCTGCCACTTGTCAGCTGTGTGACTGTGGGCAAGTCACTTCACTTCTCTGGGCCTCAGTTACCTCATCTGTAAAATGGGGATTAACTGTGAGCCTCATGCGGGTTAACCTGATTACCCTGTATCTACTCCAGCGCTTAGAACAGTGCTCTGCACATAGTAAGCGCTTAACAAATACCAACATTATTATTATTATTATTATTCTATTTATCTACTTCGATGCTACCAAACCTGTCTACTTGTTTTGTTGTCTGTCTCCCCACTTCTAGACTGTGAATTGTTGGGTAGGGATTGTCTCTGTTACCAAATTGTACTTTCCAAGCTCTTAGTACAGTGCTCTGCACACAGTAGCACTCAATAAATACAATTGAATGAATGAACTACATCTAGAGTTCCTCCACCAGCTTTGAGGGTAGGGAAGAACAAGAGGCCGTGCTAGTTATTTGGTAACAATAACAGTTATGGTATTTGTTAAGTGCTATGTGCCAGACACTGTATTAAGCACTAAGGTGGATACAAGCAAACTGGGTTGGACACAGTCCCTGTACCACGTGGGGCTCACAGTCTCAATCCCCATTTTATAGATGAGGTAACTGAGGCAGAGAGAAGTGAAGTGACTTACCTAAGGTCACACAGCAGACAAGTGGAGGAGCCAGGATTAGAACCCATGACCTCCTGACTCCCAGGCCCATGCTCTGTCCACTAAGCTTCATGCCGCTTCTTGGTGGCTCTTTGTTCAGGTGGGGGTTGATGCACCTGGGCCCAGCTCCAGGTCCCACTCCCAGCCACTGCTGTCTTTGATTGCCAACTGCCGCAGTGGCCCCTTCTTTTTTTACCCCATCCCAAATCCCTGGGCAGTGTGCCCAGTCTGCTCAACCTGTCTGTGGTATCAGAAGGGTCATGGGCTAGAGTGGAACCACATGGCGATGCCACTTCTTGCTCTCTGCTATAGGATGCAGCCCCTGGTGCAAACAATCAACTGTGGGGAGCGATGCAGGACTTCCTCATGGCAGCAGGCTGAACCTATGACTGACTCCCCTTTCTCTCCCCACATATGACCACCAATCACTGTAGGTGGTGGTGTTCAAGTCTGAGATTTTTTTTACTGTGATCCCATCTCAGGCTTCTCAAATCTGCCTGAATAGAATACTCCTCCGCAACAAAAATGCTACACCATCATCAGTGTGTGTGCCCCAAATCTGACTCGCTGGCAGAGAGAAAGAAAAATCCAAAAGGATTAGGACCAACTCATCTCAGCAATGCCAACACTTGACAAGCTGATCATCATAAGGAATTTAAAACCAGGCTGGGGAGTAATGCCAAAATATAGAAGCATCCACATGGGATTAGTAAACTAAGGAGCAATGATCTAACACTGTTCAGTGAGCTTGCCAAACACTGTCTTGTAATTATCGAAATAATCCTCCCAAATAAGAGAAAGGCATGTTGTGGATACACCCAAGGTCTAAATAATGGTCTGGCAGAGGAGGGCCTAAAAGGTATATAGATCACTGCAACCAGGAGGATGGCCAGGTGCTGGTCAGGACTGACCATTTGATCTAATATGCTCCAAATACTTATCTGATAGTATTTATTGAGCACCCATTAAATGGAGGGCACTGTACCAAATTCTTGGGTGAGTACACTAAATATAAAAAACAGTGTCCCTGCCCTTACTGAGCTCTTGGTTTCCAAATCATTTGAACACACTCTGGAGAATGAAGACATCGCAAGGCATTCCATGACAGGAGGTCTACTGGAATAAAGAGATCTAATTAAAAGTTCTGAGGTGAAATAGGGAGTGGATATTTCTCTGAGACGATGATGATGATGACAACAACGGAGTCTTCCACTGAAAATGACAGGTGAGCCTAGGATCTGAGCCTTCAGGACCAAGAACCTGTATAAAGGGAATTGATAACAGTGATAGTGGCTTGCATAGAACCAATTGTATTCTCTTCCTCTTTCCACACATGTTCCTGCTGGTGCAGGGATTTATGAAATCAGTAATATAATAATAATGGTATTTGTTAAGCACTTACTATGTGCCAAGCATTATTCTAAGAGCTGGGGTAGATACAAGGTAATTAGGTTGGACACAGTCCTTGTCTAACATGGGGCTCACAGTATTTATCCCTATTTTACAGATGAGTCAACTGAGGCACAGAGACGTTAAGTGACTTGCCCAAGGTCACATAGCAGAAAGGTGGCAGAATCGAGATTCCTTTCTCTGATTCCTAAGCCCCTGCTCTTGCCACTAAGTCAAGCTGCTTCGCAGAAGGCAAGGAGGGGTCCAAAACAGTGCAAAGTGCAATCATAGTTTTCTTTGTGGGTTTTGGGTTTTTTTTTGTTTTTTTTTTTTTTTAACTTGCAGGACCCATTCATGGTCCAAGTGATCACAGCATAGAGTTGATGCTGGGCAACAGAGCCACGACCCAACAGGCAGTTGCCTTGGTAGCCACTGTGGTCTTCACCTCCTGAACTAGCTATTTTCCAGGATTCTTGCTGGGCTTGTCCACCTCATGAAAGATTGATGCAACAGTCCCAGTAGGCATTCTCCTACTTTCATTCATTCATTCAATCGTATTTACTAAGTATTTACTGCGTTCAGAGCACTGTACTATGCGCTTAGGGAAGTACAACACAGCAATAGTGATAATCCCTTCCCACAATGAAGGGATCTTCAGTAAGTGTCTTCAATAAGGCTTTGAAGAGGGGGAGAGTAATTGTCTGGCGGATTTGAGGAGGGAGGGCATTCCAGGACAGAGATAGGATGTCGGCTAGGGGTCGATGGTGAGACAGGCTAGATCAAGGCACAGTGAAAAGGTTAGCATCAGAAAAGCGAAGTGTGTGGGCTGGGTTGTAGAAGGAGAGAAGGGAGGTGAGGTAGGAGGGGGCAAGGTGATAGAGAGCTTTAAAGCCAATGGTGAAGAGTTTTTGCAGAGCCCCCTATTAGAACCCGGGTTGCTTGATTGCCAGAGCCGTGTCCTTTCCAGTCAATCAATCAATGGTGTTTATTGAGTTCTTGTTGTGTGCAGAGCAGTGTACTAAGTGCTGGATCAACTACAGGGCTTCTGAAATATTGTCAACCAGGTTGTCATCGAGACTGTGGATTCAATACAGTGACAGGACCATGACTGACTTCAATCAAACAGTCAGTGGTATGAAGTAGCATGTCCTCGTGGGTAGAGCACAGGCCTGGGAGTCAGAAGGACCTAGGTGATAATCCCAAGTCTGACATTTCTCTGCTGCGTGAATATGGGCAATCATTTTACTTCTTTGTGCCTCAGTTATCGCATCTGTAAAATGGAGGTTAAGCCTCTGAGCCCCATGTGGGACAGGGACTGTGTCCAACTTGACTAGCTTGTATCTAACTCAGCTCTCCGAAGTGCTTGACACATAGTAAGTGCTTAACAAATACCATTATTGTTACTATTATTATTAAGTGCTTACTGTCTGCAGAGCACTGTACCAAGTTCTTGGGAGAGTACAACAGAGTTGCTAGACATGTTCTCTGCCCACAGAGAGCTTATAGTATAGATTCTGATTTGATAAATTCAGCCTGATATATTTACACTACTATCTGCTCTTCCCTTGTTCTTCTTCCTGTGCACACTAATTATAAATTATTTTTGCCTTGCCTGTCTTCCACTGTTCATTGAGGACAGGAAGCTTGCATATTGCTCCTGTTACACTCTCCCTAGTGCTTCAGGGAGTGTTTTCACTGAGTGCATGTGTAATAAAGGCCTCTGATTGATGAAACTTGTTGAATTAAAAAACTTTCTGCAAAGCAAGAAGTGAATCCTCAACACTTTGCATCTTTTTATGATCATCACAAAAGAGAGCCCTCTAAATCCTGTGCTAAAACACAAGGCTCAAACTAAGAAACATATGTGAATAACATTGTTGGGTTGCAAAGTCTGAAGAAATCCAGGGCTATCCCAACTGCTAACCTACAAAAACCACATTCAAATCAATACGGAAAAAAGTTGGCATTGCTACTTTAGGTGAAACTGGTTTTATGAGCATGAAGGCTTCAGAATTGTCATTCATATTAACAAATTCTATTCTCTCTTGTACCCAAAAAATCCTAATTCCTCCTGTAATGCTGGTACTTTCCTTTAATTATAGTCATGCTGCCATCTAGAGGATATACCTGAGAATAAAGGTTAGTCTGTCTTTCGAACTTGTCAAAGAAGGATAAAAAGTCCTAAGGTTCATGTCAAACATCTATTTTTTCTTGAAGCAAACCAATCTCTGTGATACCTTGATAGATTTTTCTTAGTACAGATCAGATTTTCAGTAATGAGTTTTTTTGTTTGGGGGACTTTTTTTTCCTGAGGCATAAGCCAGCGCTCTCGCCTGGCTTGGCTGAATGATATTTTCAAATATTGTCTCAGTCACACTCAATGAGCTGGAATACTATTTTTGTTGATCTACTTTTGGTTAGGGCTAAGAAGCTTTTTTCAAAAGGGAAAATGTATTCCACTGAAAGGGAGTGCCATTATATAAGCCATAACATGCCCTTTGTTCAGTTTAACTGATGTGCTTTTAAAAACTAGTCTCAAACAAGAACACATTTGCTGAGCCTTTATATTTTTCTTTTCAGAGACATCATGAGCACTACTGGGTGACAAATACTCAGCCATTTGGAAGAGAATACTGTTAATTCAACTTCTTCACATGTGGAACAACATCATTCAAGATATGAACTGCAAACGCCCTTGACATTTTCCAGATTTCACCATTTCATCCCTTCCAGTATTAAGAGCCAAGTAGGACTTCAGATCTAAGATGCTGTAGGGTGGGCAAAAGAAGAAAAACCTGGACAGTTTTTGTTTTTTTTTCTGGAATGATGGGAAAGAGAATTTGGCATCTTCCTTTTTCTTTTTTTGAGGGATTGTGAGGATACTGTAGGAGAGGAAGGGAATACTAAGTTTGTTTTGTAGTCATAGTGATGGTATTTACTAAGTGCAATGCACTGTACTAAACGCTTGGGAAAGTATAACAAAAGTAAAAGAGACATTCCCTGACCACAAGGGGCTCACAATTTTATGGAGAATCTTAAAATCTACAACACTGTCATTTCAGTACTGTGAATTGCACATAATAAGCACTTAGTAGATAGCATAACTAATTACTGAACAAGGTTATGTTCACTGCAGATGGGCTAGAGAATATGGCATAAGGTTGCCCTCAGTTTCATTGGTTCTTTAATCCAGCATGTTTCCTAAGAACGTAACGCCAATGTAAACAAAATTGAGAGCTTTACAACAAAATTAGAGCCTTAAAAGTCATACTTTTTTTTTGAGTGCAAAAGACTGCAGTCATTTGCATTGATTGAGCACTCTCTGTGTGGAACCCAGAGATTTCTGGGGGGCAGAAAGGAAGCCAAAATGTATGACAGCCCTAACCAAACCAAGATTTGGTCTCTTTAGCTAACAGTCATAATACAGTGGGGTGCCTATAACAGCAATGTCTAGACAGGCAAGGAAAATTCATCTAATAATCTTCATGTTTGAGTTCTTCCCTACTTGGCTTCTGCCCCTATGCATTCTCTTCAAAATCTACCAGATCAGTGATTTATTACTATTATTATGTTTAATAGGTATGATGTGCAAAAGCCCTGTGCTAACCATTGGGGTCAACCAATCAATGGTATTTATTGGGCACAATACAAGATAATCAGATCAAAAATTCTCATGTGATTTCAGCTACCTTCCCCATTTCATTTCTCCAGGTTACATATTGTAATTGCCTGCTTCCTGGACCTTCAACAGGATGTTTCCTCTTTTAAAGGCACTTTCTGAATACCTCCTTCTGCCCAATAATCTTTTAGGGTAGTGGTTCCTCTCTCACTCTCTCACCCAAACCTCCTCTTTCTCTGGCTCATACAAAAAGGGAAGGGCCCAATAAGTCACACAACTTTAAAGACTTTAGGCCTCTCTAACTCTCCTACCACCCTAGCTAGCACACTCAGATACCTGAGATAGAGCACAGGCCCTTGTACCCAGTTGGACAATCCTAAAACACCTAACCAACCTGGAACCATGTAGTGTTTTTAATTGGGACCACCATATCTAGAAAAGGCAGGATACCCTAAATTCTGACACTTCACAAGTATTTCTGAGTGCAATATTGGCCATGAAATGATAACAAAGTAACAGAGCTTTCATCTGAGTTTAGTTGTACAAACATATCCAAATCCTGCAATTTTGGCCAACTATATCACTGAAAAGATGCTTTAAATCAGATTACAACGTGCCCTCCCCTAGCTCAGTGAAAAGTTAACTTCCTTTTGTTGGTGAAATTCTTTAATTATTATGTGGTCTTTTATTGCATTCTAAATTGTTATTCACACTGTTATTAATTCAATAAATTTCATCTTTTTTACTCTGTATATTCAATGTTTAGGAATCTTCACTAATAGATGGATACAGTTATTGGATTACCCACACTTGGTATTTGAAATATATGGGCATCTGATGAATAGTCCATCCCAATACTTACCTATGGCCCAGAAGTTTGGAAAGGATTATTTAGTACCCACGGACCTTATGTTTTGCCATTGTCCATTCCTCAATGACCAATTTATTCATTCATTCAATTGTATTTATTGAGTGCTTACTGTGTGCAGAGCACTGTACAAAGGGCTTGGGACCAATTCAGAACCAAACATTCCCAACTGAGGTTTGGATCCAAACCACCTAAAGAAAAAACAATCCCTCAGATTTACATAATATTCGGGGATGGTAATCACTGCACCAAACAGAGGATTCAAATCACTACCAAGCCACTACCCAAGGACCTGGTAAATAAAGATGCCAAAAGAAAGACTTCAAGTCAAAAGAAAGACCTGTTGGAAAAGCTGCTAAAAGAAACACTACTGTCACATGGGAATTACCTATTCAAGAAAACCTAGCAGGGGGAGGGCTTGAGGAGGAACCTCAACTCATCAGACAACTTACTGTATAGAAAAAAAGAGGGCTTTCATACCTCCTCACTATCAGAAGCTAGATTAATCATTAGTAGAGTACAAAAGAGACAAAAACATCAGTAAAGTTTCTAAGCTGACACTTTTTTCTTTACTTAATCCTCTCCCACTCACTCCTCAAGTAATAGATTAGTACCATCCCACAGGTCAAGGTAGGAATACCAAATATTGCAAGGAAGTTAAATGATTAGATTCTTATTGTTGGGTAAAGTAACCAGATAAGCCTAAGGCAGGATTCATTAAGGCCCCATTTCTGGCATTTCAGAACAGAACCCTCCAGTCACTATAGCAGTGTTAGGAGTAGAAGCCACAGCAGCTGGTCTTGCTAGTTGAGAAGGAGGAGGCCTTTTTTCAGCAGTCAGAATGGGAATTGCCACCACTGTGGCTTCAACCATTGTTGCCTCAGTTCAATTGGTTGCATAAAGGCAGTGTGGCCTGCAGAAGCAGCATGGCCTAATGGATAGAGCACAGGCCTGCAAGCCAGACAGACCTGGGTTCTAATCCTGGTTTTGCCACTTGTCTGCTGTGTGACTCTGGGCAAGTCACTTCACTTATTTGTGCCTCAGTTACCTCAACTGTAAAATGGGGACTAGGACTGTGAGCCCCATGCCAATGACTGAGCCTAACCTGAAATATCTGTATCTACTCCAGTGTTTAGTAGAGAAGCAGTGTGGCTCAGTGGAAAGAGCACGGGCTTTGGAGTCAGAGGTCATGAGTTTGAATCCCGGCTCTGCCACTTGTCAGCTGTGTGACTGTGGGCAAGTCACTTAACTTCTCTGTGCCTCAGTTACCTCATCTGTAAAATGGGGATTAAGACTGTGAGCCCCACGAGGGACATCCTGATTCCCCTGTGTCTACCCCAGTGCTTAGAACAGTGCTCGGCACATAGTAAGCGCTTAACAAATACCAACATTATTATTATTATTACAGTGTCTGGTACATAGTAAGCACTTAACAAATACCACAATAAAAGATAAGGTATAGGGAACAAAAGGCATACTTACACCATTGCATAAATTGGCCCACACTGAAACACTATATGGAGTTCTTTTTACAATATCTAGAGCTCCACGGCTGGTAATGAGAAGGGCAACCAAGATGATTAGGGGAATGGAGATTTCTTATGAGTTCAGACTGAAAAAAATTAGGTCCCTTGATCTGGGAAGATGCCAGCTGAGAGGGGACAAAACTGAGGCCTGAAAAACCCCAAAAGAACAGAATAAGGTGAATGCTCACCAAATTGCTGCTTGCCCATGCTAAAACATGGAGACACCCCTTGCCATTTGAGTATGGTAGCTTTAGAACAAAGGAAACACTTTTCAGATAACAGATGATAAAGTGCATGGAGTTTTTCACCACAGAGAATGATGTGAGCAGAAATTGACAGTAGGGTCATGAGACTGGTTTAAATTAATTCATGCAAGAGCAGTCTGCACTGAGTTACTAGAGGGTAAGTTAGGGATATGGAGAGAAAATGATCCTACGTTTCTAACCGCTAGGATCAAGGACACAAGATTTTTCCAAGCTTTTCGTTGTTACTGTCAGAGAGAATATGGGACCAAAGGTCCAACTCTGTGCATTTCTTATGTATTTCCAGTATGGCTTGAAAATATAATTATTTTTTATCATATTTGTTAAGCACTTACTATGTGTCAGGCACTGAACTAGCACTGGGGTAGAAGCAAGTTAATAAGATTGGATATAGTCCATATCCCACAAAGGGCTCACAGTCTTAATCCCCATTGTACAGAGGAGGTAGCTGAGGCACAGATAAGTGAAATGACTTGCCCAAGGTTACACAATAGAAAAGAAAAGAAGAGCCAGGATTACAACCCATGACTTTCAGGTCCATGCTCTATCTACTAGGCATGCTGCTTCTACTGGCCCAAAGGGCTTCTGGACCTCCAACACTGCTGCAGGAGCTCCTATCTGGCTTGGCAGAACTGCAGAGGCCAGGAAGTAGTGGCAGAGTTGGATGGATAGCAGTGGCAATGGACAGTGGCAACAGTGAACTTGACCTTGGCAGTTACAGAGGTTAAGTTTACCTCCACCACATTCCTTTATCTCCTTTTGCCTTCTCTTTTCCCTCTCCATTCCGTTTCTCTTCCCTTGGTTTCTATCTCTCCTCACTCTTTTTGTACCCCCACTCCTTTAAATCCCTAAAACTTGCCACCTACAGTTACAATATCAATGGTATCAGTTTGGGGATAAAGAACTCATTAGAGAGCAAATGCTTGAAATGTTTCTGAGTACAGTTAACATGTCAGAGAGAAGTGAAATCTCAGTCTCAGGGGAGAGACAACAGCTTTACCATATAATTCTCTTATTGGGAAATGAGTTTTTGAGAACTGAGGGGAAACAAAACTCCTAACTGACTGATCAAAGTATTTATATAAAATGCTTACCCATTCATGGAGCTTGGCTGGGCCCACACAACCCAAATGGAAATTGAGCAACTAACTAGCCGGTTAATTTGCTTCGTGAAGACAGCCCTGTTGGATAAATCAGGTCCCAGAGAGCATTTTTTGGTCTGAATTACCCAAAGCTATAGAGAGCAACCAGTCCATTGTTCAATCCTTTACTTCATTTGAGCTCTACCAACCCACCATTGTTTAAAAAAAAAATGACATTAAACTTCCCATTCTTCAGCTCTGTGGAGCAAAGAAGATGGACCATTACAGATTTTCTTCTCATCCCACTTTGTTCATTTGCTTCAGGAAAGACCAAGAATAACCCAGCAATCTATTAAGTCACCACTATTCATGAAACATAACTGCATTTTGACTTTTTGTTGTTGTTGCCATGGTGATCTGTTAAAGAGTCTGACTTCCCATAGCCCCAGTGCACCATGTCTTGGAAGGATGAGTTTTCAAGCACCGGAAGATATTCCTGTTGCTTCCCTTAATGAACAGTAAGATCTTTTCTAGCACTTGTTTTAAAATTTTCAAAAAGAAAAATGTATATATATTCCTTCACTTGTTTAACAATCATTATGATCCTATAGAATCATACAGGTCCAATGGGAATAGAATATACTACCACGAATGGATATTGGTGGGGAATTATACAGGCAGTAGAAGTGTGTGTTATACTGTGATTGGATAGAGAATCAAATAGGATTAATTGCCACTCACTAACTCTCTCCAGCCAACTCCAAATTTTTTCAGTTTACTCTAACTCGAGAGATTCTTCTGTGGCTGACCAGCCTGGGACCACACAAGCCCCTTGGATGTGGGGGTGAGGCACTGGGTGACTCTGCAATGCCTCCATCAAACAGTAGTATTTCATTGAGTACTTACTGTGATCAAAGTACTGCACTAAGTGCTTGGGTGAGTACAACATAATAGAGTTAGTGGACACGTTCCCTGCCCAAAATGAGCTTACAGACTCCTCACAATATCCTGTAGTGCGGGTGTTCTTGTCCGTCCGTCTCCCCCGATTAGACTGTAAGCCCGTCAAACGGCAGGGACTGTCTCTATCTGTTGCCCACTTGTTCATCCCAAGCGCTTAGTACAGTGCTCTGCACATAGTAAGCGCTCAATAAATACTATTGAATGAATGAATGAATGAATGGGTGAAGCAGAGATTGGAGGGACAATGCTGATTCTGACTCAGAGGAGACAAGATGGGAAGACAAGGCCGAAGTGCTCCTCTAGTACAAACTCTGTTGCATTACCTGAAATCGAGAACTCCTCTAAATGTTAAATCCCTTTCAAAAGGACACAGGTACCTTCTATACCCTGTTGCCATTTTTTCTCCCTCTTCCTAGCAAAAACTCTATATGTGTTGCTGAATTGTATATTCCAAGCACTTAGCACAGTGCTCTGCACATAGTAAGCACTCAATATATACGACTGAATGAATTCATGAATGAATAAATGAAAAACTTAGGCCATTTCTTCATCATCATCATCAGTATTTGTTGAGTGCCTACTATATGCAGAACACTGTACTAAACACGTGGGAGAGTGTGATACAACTGACACAGAGTAAGAATTAAACAAATACCATAACAATGAGGAGACATCAAATAGACGTGCTGAAGAAAACCTGGGAGTGATCAATGAATTGGGGTTCTCACTTCTTATAAGAAGGGTTTTAATAAAAAATAACAAAGGCACTTATTAAGTACCCACTCTGTGTTACATGTTGCGTGGGTACAAGGTTATGAGATCAGCATCTAGACAAATTGGTTTTCTTCAGATACTCAAATATTCTCAAAGTTTGTGAGACATAAGTAGACATGCTTTATATATGGAATTTTCTGGCCTGTTTATTTTTTTACCAAAAAAAATCCAGAAAAAACCCAACATTCTGGAAGGATTTGGATGTTTTTTCTAGTGAACACTAAGCACAAAATAGAGATGAAATTACTGTGTCAATCACCCAGAAATGGAGTAAAAAGAACAGTTCCATCTGTTAACCAAGGGAAGAAAGGAATTAAGAAGATATAAAATATTACTGAGTTACACATAAGAAATTTTAATAATAAATATTTATTTAAAAACAATCTTAATCTAGGCAATATGGTAGCCACAGCAACCAGAAGGGATTGGTTTTAGAAAAGTGTACTGGAGGCCATTACATCATTCAGACTGGTGATAAAGTCTTTCATCACTGTTAGACTAATGGCAAGCCATCTTACCTGGAAGTTAAATGTGATATCCTAAATAAAAGAGTATAATTCCTTTCACTCTAGAATATGATGACGCATTTATAAAACTAGACTACAGAGATAAAGGGATTTTAAAAATCGTTTTATTTGTTCATCTGAAATCATTTGTATTTATAACCACTCTCGAGCAATCTGATTCTGCTAAACATTCAGTTTGAAAGTCTATTTTGTTATCAACAAAGGCCTTCAATTCACTGAATAAGAATTAGAGATGCCAAAACAATATAGTCAACATTCATTCCCAAAATACAAAAGATATTTAAAATGGTTAACACAACATAAATACCCCATTAACTAAGAATTGAATATTAAGGAAACTATTAAAAATCATCAGTGCAATGTGTTAAAACTAGTGGGAAGAGAAAAAGTCAAGCACTGTCCTTAAGCATGATCTAGCCACACCAGTTTAGTTTCTCCCTTTTCAGGTAAATTTTGAAGTTATTGAGAGGACAACAAATAACACATTTGTACCAAAATTGTTTCAAACATTCTTGGGCACTAAAGTCCTGCATTTTCCCTGGCTGCACAAAAACTACTGTCATAGCTATTCTACGGACACTTGGAAATTATATAAATCATTCTTTGGTTCAAATTCATAATTCATAAAGCTTATTTTAGACTGCCATGATAAAAATATTATTTGCAAAAGCTCCATGTGATTTTCTATCATTTAAAAATGTCTACTGGATTTGTAATTTGCAACGATTCCCTCACTTATAAATCACACCTACTATTCAAATATAAACTTATACTTAAATAGACACTAGCTGCATCTGATGACTCAGAAAGCCAACAATTGAACACATTGAGTAATAATAAAGAGGTAGCTCTCTTTTACCTCCATATTCAAGTAGAAATAATTCGCTCATTCTTTTAATTTGTTTGATGATTTTAAGGAGAAAATGCTCTAATGAACTAGGTAAAAGGAAGATGTTCCCAAATGGAACATTAAAATAGGCACAAAAATAAAATTCCTACACAGCTGCCTCTGAATTAAACACTTCTGTTCCATTCGCATATCACACTGCCCTTGGTTGTGATGTCAAATTTGTTCACGGTATCAACTCTTCCTCCAGTTGCAAATCAATGACCAAAGCCACAAAGAGGGAAAGGAGGGAGGAAATACCTAGACAATTGATTATAGTGAAAGAATTAGAGACCATTAAAGTCCCAAATTAGCTTGCTTTTATTACTAGCTGTAGCAGTATTTTAAGAGGTAGTTTATTAATAAGGCTTTGTATAAATGATCATGCCTTTTCCCTTTAAAAAAAACTGTTAGAACGTTAAAATTAAACAGAATACTTGAACTACTTTGCTTCATATAGAAACCATTTTCATGGGGAAAACAGTATCTCCCCAAAATACTGTAAAACCAATCCATTCATTGAGTCCAGTTGTCAGCAGCAGTAAATATTATTTCTGTGGATAGGTTCACTAAGTTTATAACATCTGAATAGACCTGGACTTCAACTTTTTTGTTATATGAGGGATCAAAAAGAGAAATAATCCACTTGTCAATGTGGCAATACAACTTCTGAGTAGCCTGCCCTCTTTGAAGTGAGAGGATGAGAAAGCAAAGGTGGCATTACTAAATTATAGTAACTCTCACTAAATTAATATATAGATAACAATGGCAGCAATTATAAGGATGGTTCTCTCTCCTTAAGATTTAAGAAGATCTCTCCCTTTAGATTTGGCCTTCAAAATAGGGCCTGGCTCAAAGAAGGCAAAATTAGAAAAAAAAAAACTCATCCGAGGTTTAGTGTGGCTTCTACATTAAAGTTGTCAAACTGTGCAAATTCGAAGGATCGGGTTCCTATTGCTGCCCAGCCATTGCTCGAACCGCTAATCAAGACATCTTTCCAGAGAGGATAACCATTTAACAGCCCTGAGGAGTAAGGACCCTGTCCAGAGAGAGGAAAAGGGGTCGGGGGAGAGAAAAAAGAACAGTATCACAATGAGAACGGCTTATTTTAATTCCCTCTCCTCCCGCTATCTTCAACCTCTCATTCTTGAATGGCTCCTTCCTTTCAATGACACTCAAGTCTCCACACTTCAAAATCTTCTCTGAATCCCAAACCCCCGTCTAGTTATCACCCCATCTTCCTACTCCCAATCCATACACAATGGCTTCCTCTAAACCAGCTTTGCACTCAACAGCCACTTAGTAAGAATTGTTGATAATTTAGAATGTTTGTCTATCCAGCCATCCAATCAATCAAATATCCTTCTCAATCTCAGGATGCCTTAGAAGGTGCTCAGGGCCATCTTTGAAACAAGAAGAGGGCATTCTTCAGGAAAAGTTCTTCATCTTGCCTGGAGACAGTAATTGATATAAGACTCACCCACTACCACCCCCGGCCCTGAATAACTCTGTTGTCAAAGCAATAGTTGACATTACTTATGCCTAGAATGGAATTTACCATTACAATGCTTCTCCTTTACTATTTTAAATTAAGAAAAACATGAAAATAAAACATGTCGTTATTCCTAGCACTTGTGTATAGACACATTCAGGGAAAACTTGGTGTACAATAGTTTTTAGGCTACACCATTTAGAAAGTTTGATTTCAAGTTTCCTTTCTACTTGTAAATACTCCTGTTCATACTGATAGGTCAGTCACAAAAATCCAGGCACGTGTGCATTGCAAAATTCATTACTTTAAAATTAAACCAGAAAACAGTTCCAGATGATTCATGAACTATTTTCTGAAACAGGGTCTAAAAATAAACCAAGAAGTCTGACAGAATGTAGAGGACTTTCTGCAATATTACAAATATGTTTTCTTCTATGGGAAATCATATAACATTTCGAAAAGTGGACATAACAGTATTTCATCTCTCCACCTACCTGCCTTTCCACCAATTCTTCTCTCAGTGCTGTCAAAACTCTAATACAAGTATATCACTCTCTTGCCTGTAGAATAAGACTGCCCAGCCTGGCCACTGGTTCAGATACAAAGAATGGATTAGAGCTAAATCCAGGGTCCCCAGAATAAAAGGCCTGTTCTTACAAATTAAGTATGCTTTTTCTTCCCTTTTGTTTGCATTTACAACAGAATTTAATAAGTCTCCATTCCCCAAAAACAGACATATTATTTTCTTCCATCAGGAAGCACAAATAAATTTCTGAGTGCTTCAGTTGGTTACTTACATCAATTTTCAGAGAAAGCGTGTGCCATGTTTTAGCTCTGACTCCAGCTTTTCCTTTGAGCAACACAATGTTTCCAGCTACAAAAGAAAAGCAAATTCTGTCGCAAGTTAAAATAAAATTAAAGGGGATTCATTATTTAAGCACTGTTTATCTAGTTTGTGGGACTGTCCACTCTTCTTCTACTCCTGTTTTCCACTACAAGTCTTGTAGACACTTTTTTTTTTAGTATTTGTTAAGCACTTACTATATTTCAGTCACTATACTAAGCGCTAAGGTAGATATAAGGTAATCAGGTTGGACACAGTCCATTTCCCACATGGGGCTCCCAATCTAAACCCCATTTTACAGTTGAGATAACTGAGGCCCAGAGAAATGAAATGACTTGTCCAAGGTCACACAGCAGACAAGTGGCAGAGGCAGGATTAGAACCCAGATCTTATGACTCCCAGGCCCCTTGTTGTTTCCACTAGGCCATGCCAAAGAGTGAAACTAGGCCTCTACAGACAACAGGAAGGAGAAGGCTGAAATGCATATATAATTTTTAGCCAAGAAATCCCTTCCTTGTCTGAAATTTCCAATTGTGCTTATTGGTTTTAATTACCAAAAAATTCAAAAGTGTTTTTTGTTGCATTTGTTTAAACTTTCAGTATCCAGGTAATGGCCTGATCACATCTCATGAATTTTTCTGTGGAGACTCAGAACTACGATAACTTTTTTTAAGATGGGAAGATGCTGTTTATGAAGAAATGAAAAGCACCAGCCTGTTGCAGAGTAAGATTAGAAATGTACTTACCAAGATCCCCAGTAACTCTGAAGGTACCATCTGCAAAAACCCAAAAGAAAACTCCTTTGGCATTTCGAATCAGCACCCCACCCTTGTTTACTCTTCCTGCAATGAACACACCTCCTGTGTGAGGTTTCTCTATATAAATATCACAGGTTACAGTCAGATTCACCCTGTAGAACAAAGTTAATGGTTCTGGTAAGTAAGAGTGTTCTGAATCTCAAAAGAAACATCACAAATAATTTCAAATTCTCAACACTTTTATATAGAAAAAATTTGGTTTCCTAAAGATGATTATCATCATCATCTTCCATTACAATTACAATTGCTAAGTTCTTACTCTGGGCTGAGCACTGCAGTGAGGGCAAAGATAAGGTAGAAGCACACCGGAACAGTCACAGTCTCTGAACCTTTAGACTGTGAGCCCGTCATTGGGTAGGGATTGTCTCTATCTGTTGCCGAATTGTACATTCCAAGCTCTTAGTACAGTGCCCTGCCCATAGTAAGCGCTCAATAAATACTATTGAATGAACCTGCTGATGATTTACAGCCTAAAAGGTGTGGAAAGGACAGACACACTGGTAAATCTCTGGACAAATTCAGTAAGTCATCAATCAATAGTAGACTGGTTTCCCGACTCCATGAACCTGTCCAGTTGCACTGCACCGGAATGTCGGAAAAAAGTCACATGATAGCCCATATATATGATGGAACAGGTGAGTGGTTTTCCTTAGGACTGAGTTGTGCAAAATGTAATCTTCATTTAAGAAAAGAAATGAGTATATTTTAAAATCTAAAGACTTATCTCCCTGACAGGATTAAAAACCCATGGAAAGAGGCTATATATGGCTCTCTATGTCCCTTTGATCCCCTTAGTCTTTCTGGTACTAAGTAAGTGTTAAATATCACAAATAATACACCCAGCACTACAAACGCAGCCTATTTATGAGGGAAAGAAAAAAGTAAACCTCTTTCAACTTCACGCATCACAACTCAGAATAAGTGATTCTGGAATTAGAATTTAGCAGGCAATTTTGTAGATAATGAATGAAATAGA
Source organism: Ornithorhynchus anatinus (assembly GCF_004115215.2). Lineage (NCBI taxonomy): Eukaryota > Metazoa > Chordata > Mammalia > Monotremata > Ornithorhynchidae > Ornithorhynchus > Ornithorhynchus anatinus. The sequence continues at coordinate 44,933,900 of NC_041728.1, read as the reverse complement.
ATAGAGTGCAGTTTGCTCTTCCACAGCCGTAATCCCTCTGCAGTGCTGATGAAAGCAAAAATCTGCCAGTAAATTAAGCAAATTTGAAACTCAGGATGCAATGATCAGAAATGTGCTGTGAAAAGGCAATTTTATGGTTGCCATTCTGATCGTAATCAATGCTTACTAACAAGATGGAAAGTTTTAAGCAGCTTCAGCTAAAGTCTGTGTAGTATGCTCAAATGACTCTATTGCCATTCAACTAAAGCAAAATATGAGAGCAAAAGAATCACTCTATCCTACTGCCACGGGCTGCCAGTCCTTTTACACATCAACAAAAATCTAAGGTTTACCCTTCACCCATTTTCTACCATTTTTTGACACAGCCCAAGGAGAAAAACAACTAAGTAAAAAGCATTATCTGAATAAATTTGTACTGAGTCTAGTTCAGACATGAAGAATTCATTTATAGGATAAACTCACTCATCTTCGACAAACTTGTAATTTGACTAGCTACCATGCTTTGTTTTTGAATCATCTGAACTGGCTTCAGTTTGGATACTTATAAAACTCACAGATCACTGGTTTTTTTTTTATAGTATTGCTTCATATTCACATAGATAAATCTATTCTGGGGGTCAAAGACAGCAAACCAATGTATGACCATGGACACTCCAAGACTGTCTCTTGTAGAACAATGTCATCTGCCTCCCAGAAGCAGTGTGGCCTGCCAGAGGGAGCACGGGCCTAGGAGTGAGAGGACCTGGGTTCGAACCCAGTTCTGCCACTTGTCTGCTGTGTGATCTTGGACAAGTCACTTCACTTCTCTGTGCCTCAGTTACTTCATCTGAAAAACGGGGATTAAGACTTGGAGCCCTATGTGGGACAGGTAATGGCACATAGTAAGTACTTAACAAAAACATAAAAATATGCTTGGTGCCCCTTTCATTTATGCATCATGCCATCAAAGATTCTGCTCTGCACCACCCTACTTTTGTACAGTTGGATGGCTAGTTTTATGTTCTGTTATCTGAGCACCCTTATTTGTTTAAAATGTTTTTCCCGTTAATTGCTTCACCGCTGGTGGATTATTCCAGTTGAATAATCCACTTGAGTATTCCACTTGAAGGAGCAGCAGCATGGCGTAATGGCTAGAGCACAGGCCTGGGATTTAGACGGTCATGGGTTCTAATCGTAACTCTACCACTTGTCTGCTGTGTGACCTAGGGCAGGTGACTTAACTTTTCTGTACCTCAGTTATCTCACCTGTAAAATTGGGAATGAGACTGTTAGCCCCACATGTGGCAAGGACTGTGTCCAACCCAATTTGCTCATATTCATTCATTCATTCAATTGTATTCACTGAGCGCTTACTATGTGAAGAGCACTGTACTAAGTGCTTGGAATGTACAATTCGGCAACAGATAGAGACAATCCCTTCCCAACAACGGGCTCACAGTCTAAACAGGGGAGATAGACAACAAAACAAATAGTCTGGCATCAATATGATCAAGATAAATAGAATCATAGATGTATAATAATGTACACATCATTAACAAAATAAATACAGTAATAACTAATACATACAAATATGCACAAGTGCTGCGAAGAGGGGAAGGGGGAAGAGCAGAGGGAAGGAGTAGGGGGAATTGTAAGGGGAGGAGGAGCACAGAGAAAGGGAGGGCTCAATCTGGGAAGGCCTCCTGGAGGAGGTGAGCTCTGAGTCGGGCTTTGACGAGGGGAGGAGAGTTAGTTTGGCAGAGGTGAGGAGGGAGGGCATTTCAGGTCAGCGATAGGACATGGGCCATGGGTTGAAGGCGGGACAGGTGAGAACGAGGGACCATGAGGAGGTTAGCGGCAGCAGAGGAGTGGAATGTACGGAGTGGGCTGTAGAAGGAGAGAAGGGAGGTGAGGTAGGAGGGGGTTAGGTGATGGACAGCTTTGAAGCCAAGAGTGAGGAGTTTCTGTTTCATGTGAAGGTTGATAGGCAACAACTGGAGGTTTGTGAGGAGTGGAGCGACATGCCCAGAGCATTTCTGTAGAAACATGATCTGGGCAGCGGAATGAAGAATAGACTTGAGCGAGGAAAAACAGGAGGATGGGAGATCAGAGAGGAGGCTGACACAATAATCCAGTCAGGATATTATGAGAGCTTGTACCAGCACGGTAGCAGTTTGGATGGGAGGAAAGGGCGGCTCTTGGCGATATTGTGAAGGTGGGACTGGCAGGTTTTGGTGACAGATTGGATGTGTGGGGTGAATGAGAGAGTTGAGTCAAGGACAACATCAAGGTTGCGGGCATGTGAGACGGGAAGGATGGCTGTGCCGTCCACAGTGACAGGGAAGCCAGGGAGAGGACAGGGTTTGGGAAGATAAGGAGCTCAGTCTTGGACGTGATGAGTTGTAGGTGGTAGGCAGACATCCAGATGGAGATGTCCTGAAGGCAGGAGGAGATACAAGCCTGGAGGGAGGGGGAGAGAACAGGGGAGGAGATGTAGATTTGGATGTCATCTGCATAGAGATGATAGCTGAAGCCGTGGGAGCAAATGAGTTCACCAAGGAAGTGAGTATAGATGGAGAACAGAAGAGGGCCAAGAACTGACCCTTGAGGAACCCCTACAGTTAGTGGATGGGAGGGGGAGGAGGGGCCCACGAAGGAGACCGAAAATGAACAGCCGGAGAGATAAGAGGAGAATCTGGAGAGGACAGAGTTCATGAAGCCAAGGTTAGATAAAGTGTTCAGGAGAAGGGAATGGTCGACAGTGTCAAAGGCAGCTGAGAGGTCGAGGAGGATTAGGATAGAGTAGGAGCCATTGGATTTGGCAAGAAGGAGTTCAATGGTGACCTTTGAGAGAGTAGATTCAGTGGAGTGGAGGGGACGGAAGCCAAATGGGAGGGGTTCAGGAAAGAGTTGGAGTTGAGGAATTCAAGGCAGCAAGTGTAGACAACTCATTCTAGGAGTTTGGAAAGGAAGGGTAGGCGGGAGATAGGACGATAACTGGAAGGGGAAGTGGGGTCAAGAGAGGGTTTTTTTAGGATGGGGGAAACATGGGCTTGTTTGAAGGCAGAGGGGAAGACGCCATTGGAGAGTGAGTGGATAACGATGGAAATTAAGGAGGGGAGGAGGGAAGGGGCGATAGTTTTTATAAGGTGAGCAGGAATGCGGTCCAAAGCACAGGTGGAGGGGGTGGCACTTGCGAGGAGGGAGGAGACCTCTGTGGATCCTGCTGGGAAGGATGGAAAAGTAGGGGAGAGGGTTGAGAGCGGGGGGGGGGGGGGGGTGGAGAAGAGGTCACTTAGTACAGTCTCTGGCACACAGTGCCTAGCAAATACCTTAATTGTTAATTATTATTATTATTATAAACCCCACAAAATCTACACTGATGCAGGAGACTCCCCTCAAATATGGAGTTCACAAGAGCCTTAAATAAAAGCATCCCAAAACAAGCCGAAGACTTGGTCCTCTCAGACATAAAACAAATGAAAACACATTTATTTCTGCTGGCCAGTATGAATCATTTCATTCCCGTGGTTAATGGGCCTGGGCAAATTTGGCAAGGTATCTGGGATATCTAGTATGAGACTTTTGTACAAGGTCAACACATTTGGCCTTGGACAAAAAATGATATTTCAGCACAGAAGTTCTTGCAGAATGGACAGAACCATATTAACTGACTTTGCAGGATAACTTGTGAAGGAGTCAGGAATGACAGATGAACTCTGATCTTGAGACATTAAGATAAAAAACCTCAACACAGACAATGACTCTAGTTCTAGTGGCCTGCACAGCGTGTCCCTGCCAGTTACGATTCTGTTAGTACATGGCATGCAATGAGCAGGTGGCAGATTGTGGTGCAACACACTGTAAAATGCATGCGCAGTCTTTACCCACAATGACCAGCTACAGAGCACACTGCCTGTAGGTACAGTCAGTGTCTCCCCTTTCTTCTGTAAAATATTTCCACTCTTTCCACTTTTTGTATTTATTGAACATTTACTGAATTGGTAGTCCACTCCTGACTTCTCCATTTCAGAACTTTAAAAGTCTTTTCTGGCAAAGGAAACCCCACACAAACCACACAGCATTTTAAAGTCCCATCCCATGGAGAAACCCTGAAATCAGTTACTGCAAAGATTCATTAAAAACTACTGCATACCTCTTAATAACAAGGATCCCATCCTTGTCCCTTCTCAATTCCTTCCTGAAGGTGCTCCCATAGTCCAGTGCTATGGCTGAAAGCTCAAAAATCTGCATTGTCCCCTACAAGCTCCTACTGAAGTGGCTTTTCAGTTTCAGAGGAGGATACAAATGGAGTGAAACTTTCCCTGACTGCAACAGGAGATTCTGGCACCACCCCCAACACCCTCTTGAGGAAGTATCCTGAGACTAAGCAGTGTAAGAAAGGAACTGCAGTTCTCCATGGTCTAGCGGAAAGAGCACGGGCCTGGGAGTCAGATGACCTGGGATCTAATCCTACTCTATCCTTGTCTGCTGTGTGACCTTTGACAAGTTACTTCAGTTCTCTGTGCCTCAGCTACCTCACCTGTAAAATGGGGACTGTGAGGCCAGGATGGGAAAGGGACTGTGTCCAACCTGATTATCTTGTACACCTACTCTAGTGCTTAGTACAGCATATGGAACATAGTAAGCACTTAACAAATGCCCCCCCCCCAAAATTATTGTTCTTGCCTAAGACTGGGGGTTCCCATGGACTGAGTTGTGGAGGAAGGGAATAGGGACTAAGGATAAGTAACGGTAGAACAGTGCTCTTCAGTTTCATGTGGAAGACAGAATCATAATGACACTGTCCATTTAGTTAGCAACCACAAGTTTGGAGGGGGTTTTGCCCTGCACAAACATCAGAATACTAGTGTAAAGAAGGCTATTTGTTAAGTATCACTACTGCCATTATTACTGCTAAAATCTCTAAATAACATTTAAAGTGGCTTGTTGTTTTTAGAAGGAAAGTGATTTTGCCTTTCAAATGGCTCAGCAGATATCTATCACTAGACATCTCATCTACCTCAGCAGTTTAGGAAAAGTTCAGCTAAAGATTCACTGCACTTTTTCTAAAAAGGGTACTGATTTGCCTTTCACCAATGCCACCTACTGGGTCAAGTGGCAAAGTTTTACAATATCTCTTTTAATTCACAGGCTGAATTCAAGCAGTTCTACTTACAATCCAAAAGGTGGCAATCTAAGACTGACAGGAACAAATGATCAATTTCACTCTCCCCTCTGAGGCCTGATGTATAATTATAAATGAAGTGAGTAATTAGATGTAGGTCCTAACACCCGTTTGAAGTCAGGAATCTCTAGTTTCAAAATCCTCATTACTTATCCTGGGAGAGGCACCGCTGAGTTGGGCATGTATGGAGAAACTGAAACAGGCAACAACAAGTGATGCATCATTCTCTATTCACAAAGACTGATGAAAGACAGATGAAGAACAGGGTACCGGAATCAAGCAACCGTTTAACTTACCATTTATAATCTCCTATAATACTGATGGTCTGGTCTGCGTCAGAGGCCCAGGTGATGGGACGCTGAGTAAGCACCTGGCGTAATGTGTAAATATGCTCACCAGGGTCTGAAATATTTATAAAATACTCAAACACTCCTGTTTGATCAGCAAAATTTGGAGCTTCACTGAAAGGTGGATCACCTGTCCAGAAAACAAAAGTTGCATTTCAACTTTGGGTTTAATTTTCTTTTTTCCTTCAGCACAATTTCAAATCCTTCATTTCAAACCCTTTAAACAGAAAATATTTATAAATTAGCATCTTGGTGTTATTCACTCATTCCTTCAATAGTATTTATTGAGCACTTACTATGTGCAGAGCACTATACTAAGCGCTTGGAATGTACACATTGGCAACAGATAGAGACAGTCCCTGCCCTTTGACGGGCTTACAGTCTAATCGGGGGAGACAGGCAGACAAGAACAATGGCAATAGAGTCAAGGGGAAGAACATCTCATAAAAACAATGGCAAATAAATAGAAGCAGGGTGATGTACATCTCATTAAACAAAATAAATAGGGTGATGAAATATACAGTTGAGCGGACTAGTGCTGAGGGGATGGGATGGGAGAGGGAGAAGAGCAGAGGGAAAGGGGGGAGAAGAGGGTTTAGCTGCGGAGAGGTGAAGTGGGGGTAGAGGGAGCAGAGGGAAAAAGCGGGGAGCTCAGTCTGGGAAGGCCTCTTGGAGGAGGTGAGCTTTAAGTAGGGATTTGAAAAGGGGAAGAGAATTAGATTGTTGGAGGTGAGGAGGGAAGGCATTCCAGGATCGCGGGGGGACGTGGCCGATGGGTTGACGGCGGGATAGGCGAGACCAAGGGACAGTGAGGAGGTGGGCGGCAGAGGAGCGGAGCGTGCGGGGTGGGCAGCAGAAAGAGAGAAGGGAGGAGAGGTAGGAGGGGGCAAGGTGATGGAGAGCCTTGAAGCCTAGAGTGAGGAGTTTTTGTTTTGAGCAGAGGTTGATAGGCAACCACTGGAGGTGTTTAAGAAGGGGAGTGACATGCCCAGAACGTTTCTGGCAGGAAGATGAGCCGGGCAGCGGAGTGAAGAATAGAATGGAGCGGGGCGAGAGAGGAGGAAGGGAGATCAGAGAGAAGGCTGACACAGTAGTCTAGCCGGGATACAACGAGAGCCTGTAACAGTAAGGTAGCCGTTTGGGTGGAGAGGAAAGGGCGGATCTTGGCAATGTTGTAAAGATGAGACCGGCAGGTCTTGGTAACGGATCGGATGTGTGGGGTGAACGAGAGAGATGACACCGAGGTTGCAGGCCTGAGGACAGGAAGGATGGTCGTACCATCCACGATGATAGGGAAGTCTGGGAGAGGACTGGGCTTGGGAGGGAAGATGAGGAGCTCAGTTTTGCTCATGTTGAGTTTTAGGTGGCGGGCAGACATGCAGGTGGAGACGTCCCGGAGGCAGGAGGAGATGAGAGCCTGAAGGGAGGGGGAGAGGACGGGGCAGAGATGTAGATCTGCGTGTCATCTGCGAGGAGATGGTAGTCAAAGCCGTGGGAGCAAATGAGTTCACCAAGGGAGTGAGTGTAAACGGAGAACAGAAGAGGGCCAAGAACTGACCCTTGAGGAACTCCAACAGTTAAAGGATGGGAGGGGGAGGAGGCACCTGCGAAGGAGACCGAGAATGACCAGCCAGAGAGATAAGAGAAGAACCAGGAGAGGACAGAGTCCATGAAGCCAAGATGAGATAAGGTGTGGAGGAGGAGGGGATTGTTGACAGTGTCAAAGGCAGCTGAGAGGTCAAGGAGGATTATAATGGAATAGAAGCCAATGGATTTGGCAAGAAGGAGGTCATGGGTGACCTTAGAGAGAGCAGTCTCGGTAGAGTGGAGGGTATGGAAGCCAGATTGGAGGGGGTCCAATCAATTAATCAATCATATTTATTGAGCATGTACTGTGTACAGAACACTGTAGTAAGCACTTGGGAGAGTACAGTACAACAGAGTTGGTAGACACATTCCCTGTCCACAACCTCGAAGTCTAGAGTAAAATACTAGACATTCATGTCCTTATTCCTTTTAAAACAGCTATATAATGATTTTAGAATATTATCTTTGAAATTTCTAACCTTAATTTCTTAAAGAACATAAAATGGGCTTTCTACTCTTTATCAGGGGAATTATTCTAATTGGTTTCTAGTGAATTTTATTTTATATAATTCATCACAATTCACTAGCTATAAATAGTTCAGGAAGGCTTAAGTAACCCATTTGTAGAATAAGTAAAAAGTGTTATATTTCATTGGATTTTACATCCTTATCTCCACTCCTGAAACCACGAACTAAATTTCTCAGCTAAATTACCTGGCAATGCACCCAAAGAGTCTGTTTATTGTTGATTCTAGCTTCACTTGCATTACCAAATTTTGCAGAAAAGGAGCTTCCTTTAGCTCAAAACTAAATAGTTCAGTTAACATTAAGGGTTAACGTGTGGTAAGTGGTTGGAAGTTTCTGAATTGCCCCTTTGATTTTCATGGATGGCTGTATAAAGACTTAGGGCTGGTAGAAACCCTGTCACATCCTACTTTTCTCTAAGAATCCATGAGAGATACTTTTACATAAAAGGCAGATATATTACATTACTAATTCTTTAAGGAAGTTATTTCTCAACCAGCAAAATTAGAACATTTCCCAACACACCAACTGAAGTCTTCACCAACCAAATTCCATCAAACGCATGGCAGAGCCAAGCAGAAAGTGCCACTGTGGCTGGAACCCAAATCCACTGTGGACCTTACAATAGGAAAGCCACCTGAGGTAGTTCAGTTGCTTTATGCCCTGATACACTATGGAAAAGAGTTATAGGTGAGAGAAAATCCTGGCCCGGATTCAACCTCAGCTCTCAACTCCATATCCACAATTCCAATCTCTGACAGGTTACCCTGATTGGGAGGCAATGGGATGCCCACCCTCCTCATGGGAGGTACAAGCTGTAAGGCCCTAAACCCCACCTCTCATCCCACAACAAAAGGAAGGTGCATCTTCCCTGAAGCCGGACAGGGTTCCCCAACAACACTATTATGGTTTGGGATTGAACAAGTAGGAACACTAGTTGTATTCTGTCACTATAAAAATAAAATAGTTCACCACACTTCTAAGTAATTTTTAAATCAGGGAAATAAATTTTAAAAAGCTATTTGGAGAATGTCCTGCTACACCTCTTTGGCAAAGGCATTAGGAACAATATGGGTGTCTGCAGGAGTGGGATCACTTAATGGATTGGTAGCCCCCATTTCAGGACTTCTATTACTGGGGGGAGGAGTGGAAAGTAGTGGAGGAGGCTCTTGGCAAGTGTGGTAACCGTGAGATATTTACAGGAATAAACAGTTTATGAATGGATGTTTTTGTGCATTACAAGAGATTACAATTCCCAGTAAACATTATGGCCGCTGTGCCATATCTACGCTGTCCCATCATGCCTTGGAAACACGCAAGCCCCACTGACCACCTGGGGCTTAAGGCTGGGTACAGACACTAAAACTTGGGGGGTTTAATCTTGGCCCATATAAAGCTCTTTTAGGCCCCCAAAACTAATTCTTTGTCCTAATTAATTGCCACCTATGTAACCATAAAACTAGGAAATGCACAATGTAGGATATGAAGAAAACCTCACCCTCCCCCATGGATATTTTAAAATAAAAGGTTAATTCTTATGTGTAATTAAATTTTCACAAATGGAAGAGTCATTTCAACAGTAAAAACTACCTACCAGGAAACTTTCCTTATTTCTGCAAATAAAGGCTCGCCCAGAGTCTTAAAAAAAGAAATACTTACGGACATCAAAATCATCCTTGTATGTAGGAGGAAATGGTTGTGATTTGGGAGGAACTGGGTAACTGCCTTTATGCCCTGTAGTTATAGTTGTTAAAGAATAGATTTCATCCACATCCAGGGATAAGGTGAATGAGCTTTCATTCAACTGCAAGACAAAACACACTAGAAGACTAAATTCCAGGATAAAATAACATACTAATAAAAGACCAATAGAAGCAAATGATCAATAATTTCCACGAGGGACATTTAGGTTTAAATTTCCTAATAGACAGATTTTAAAATATTGCCCTACAAGTGAGGCTAAGGAATCAACTCAAAGATCTTAAAGAAAAATGTAATCTATTTTTCTAGTTCTGTCCAGAGATAGGAAACTAGACCAGACTATCTCTCTGGGCTTCTTTCAGAAAAATTCCAATGTTGAATGAGGAAATTTCAGAACATATTCCTAAAAAAACTACTCTAAAACAAACAGTTACAAAGTTGAGTAGAGGTTTCCACAGTCAATGCCTTATAAGAGCACACCTGGTGAAGCACCAAAAAGTGGATATATGTTCAAGCACCTGACAGCATGTATGTTCGTTGGTGGGAGGAGGGCAGGTGCACAGAAGTAGCATGGCTTAGTGGATAGATCACGGGCCTGGGAGCCAGAAGGACCTGGGTTTTAATCCTGGCTCTGCCACTTGTCTGCTATGTAACCTTGGGCAAGTCACTTAACTTCTCTGTGCCTCAGTTACCGCATCCATAAAATGGGATGAAGACTGTGAGCCCCATCTGGGACATGGACTGTGGTTCCAACCTGATAAGCTTGCACCCCAGTACTTAGTACAATGCCTGGCACATAGTAAGCACTCAACAAACACCATTAAAAAAATTGAGGACTTACAAAATTTTCCATGGAAATTTTGACTGAATATTTTATAACTATCCATTTGAGTCTTTCAAAACTTCAAAACTTACAAAACTTCGTATTTTGGATACCATATTTGGAAGCTGTACTGTCTAAAACTGTGAGCACTAGCTCATTTCCTAAAAAAACTACTCTAAAACAAACAATTACAAAGTTGAGTAGAGGTTCTGTAATTGCTCCAGGACAACTTCCTAGAAAATACAACCTGGCTTTGAACTTCCTGAAGTGTGTTTTCAAGGCAAGAAAATGAATTGAGTGACTCCACATGCAGACCTCCATACTAGGCACTTAGGAACCACCAACAGAAGTAAAACACACAGTAATTCATTCATTCATTTAATCGTATTTACTGAACGCTTACTATGTGCAGATCACTGAACTAAGTGCGTGGAATGTACAATTTGGCAACAAATATATATATGTTGGCATTTGTTAAGCGCTTACTATGTGTAGAGTACTGTTCTAAGCGCTGGGGTAGATACAGGGTAATCAGGTTGTCCCATGTGAGGCTCACAGTTAATCCCCATTTTACAGATGAGGTAACTGAGGCACAGAGAAGTTCAGTGACTTGCCCACAGTCACATCGCTGACAAGTGGCAGAGCCAGAATTTGAACCCATGACCTCTGACTCCCAAGCCAGGGCTCTTTCCACTGAACCACGCTGCTTCTCTATAGAGACAATCTCTGACCAATAACAGGATCACAGTCTAAACACCCCGGCCAGTGTCACTATAAACGTGGGTCACTATTTGTTTTTCAAGTTTCCTTGCTGGTGCACACTGCTCATCCCTGGATTGAAGAGAAAGTAATAACTGTGGCACAAAGTGAACCCTAGCCTAGGGTTTCTGGGGCGTTCTTGGACTAGAATGAGAACATAAGAACCCAACCAGAAGGCATTTCCTTGCCTTGAAAAGACAAAGTTGGCAGAGGTAAACCAACACTAGTTCTTACCTTTAGAGGAGTCAGTGGTTTGAATAAAATGGAGTTCGCAGATTTGTATTCCAGTTTGGAATACCACACCTGAAGTGTTTTCAGATTATTCTAGGAAGCAAACACAAAAATGCAAGCAATTTCCTTAGCCAAATAATCCACATAGTCTTCTCAAAGTCACTGACAACAAAAAATTTCTCTTTTTGTCCATTGGCATGCAAAAATTGGAGCTTAAACATCAGAGATTGAAGCAACCCGTAACCATGTAAGATATACTTTGTGTGCAATCCGTGGAGATATGAGGTCTCTTTTCTGATTCCCAAAGATAATAATCTGGTTTATGTGTATATACATGCAGACAAAACATGTAGTGTAATACTTTAATTTCCCAGTAAATAGAACTAATTAATCTTACTGGAAATCAATCTGTTTTTATAAGCCTGTAAGCATATATATGCAGGCATTCCTGGAATCTAGAATAGGTAGGTTCTAAGAATGCCATCAATAAGATTAAATTGCTTATCTATCCCTCAGTTTTCTAACTGATTTCCAGTCTTTAACTGGAGACAGGCTCTCACCACTCCCTTGCCCCTTAGGAGGTTCCTGGATCTTGCTCTTAGAGCACCAAGAGCAAGGAGAAGCATTCAAATTAATGGACTCGAGGTCTGATAAACTGTCCCCTTGGAGTCTGAGCCACACTGCCTCACACGTCCCCTGTAGAGGCTGCATCCCAATTTGAAAATGTACAATTTGAGAATTCTAATTCAGCCCATGGAGTTCAATGTTTGTTTTTAGTTTAAACCTTACACCTTGGTTTTCCCAAATTAGTGCATGTCCTAAATCCCTAATTAGTAATGCTGCCTTTTAAGGCACTTCTCTTGAGCCCACAACAGAGATGAGGATGTTTTTGAGCCAATGGAAAATGGGAAATTCATCCTTCCTGGAACCAATCACTACTCAGAAATTGCATATTTGGGGTCCCAATATCCAGTTTGCAAATTTGGGGTCCCAATCTCCAGTTTCCTTCCTAGTCTAGTAGTTTCATTATAGTGAAATCCAATGCAGGTATGAGTAATAACTTGGTTGTTGAATTCATATAAAACTAACTTTGCTAGAGGCATCCTTGCAGATGCTCTCAAGCAAGGCAAGAGGCCTTTTGGCATCTCCATTTCAGTTTCTATTATAGACTGAAATAAATTAACCCAACTCGGGGTAAGATAAAGGTCATTACTGAGTCAGCTTTCCAAGGTGTCCCTCTGGGGTTCAAGAAAAGGTCTCCGAAAATGTTAGTCTGGGGGAGATTAAGATGAACCTCCAACCACATGAAAGCATCATTGCCTAGTGCAAATAGCACAAGCTTGGTAGTCAGAGTACCTGGGTTCTAAACCTAACTGCACCATTTGTCCTCTGTGTGACCTTGGGCAAGTTATTTAACTTCTCTGTGCCTCAGTTATCTCATCTATAAAACAGAGATTAAATCCTATTCCTCCTACTTAAACTGTGAGCCCCATGTGGGACAGGGACTGTGTCTAACCTGATATATATCTACCCTAGCGCTTAGTATAGTGTGAAGCAGCATGGCCCAGTGGAAAGAGTATGGGCCTAGGAGTCAGAGGACCTGGGTTCTAACCCCAGTTCCCGCATTTGCCTTCTGTGTGTGACCTTGGGCAAGCAACTTAACTTCTCTGTGCCTCAATTACCTCATTTGTAATATGGGGATTAAGGCTGTAAGTCTCATGAAGAAGAGGGACAGCATCCAATCTGATAACCTTGTATGTACCTCAGCACTTAGAACAGTGCTTGACACATAGTAAGCGCTTAACAAATACTATTATTATTGGTAGTAGTAGTAGTAGTAGTATTACAGTGTCTAGCACACGGAAACTGCATAACAAGTACTATTTAAAAAAATGAAGGGTCCACACACAAACTTACAAAAGATCCTTTAAGGGAGAAGGTTGCATTCTGCGCTGACACGGTAAAAGCAGGAAGGGGTGGTCTTATGCACCTAGAATGGTTATGAGACTAGGAAAAAAAAAGAAATAAAAAGGTCATATATAACATCAATATTAATCTCATTACATGGGTAAAATACAGTGTTTTTTCAAAATATTCTTAGCACATTTATATCAATTTGACAGTTAAAAAAAAAAACTAAAGCGTTAGTAAATATTTATGGTTAACTTGTCTCTCTTTAACTTGTCCCTCTCCAGATGGTGCATTTGAAACTATGTACTGATTACTATCTCAGAATCAGAAGTACCACTGAAGTCTGAAGGTTCACGATTTCCATGATTATCTAAAACTCAGAGGTGCTGTGGAATAAATGTTCACTTTAAGATTCCCCATTTCCAAAGGGACCAGTTACCAACATACAAAAGCAGGAATGTATGTAAAGTGTGTAGTGGTTACCTGAGGCAATGGAAATAAAGACATTCCAACACCAACGGGAAAGTGAAAAGGAATTTTGTCATGATATAGGTGTGGCTGGATCACCTATGTATTGATCTTTCATTCATTCATTCAATAGTATTTATTGAGCGCTTACTATGTGTAGAGCACTGTACTAAGCACTTGGGATGAACAAGTCGGCAACAGATAGAGACAGTCCCTGCCGTTTGACGGGCTTACAGTCTAATCGGGGGAGACGGACAGACAAGAACAATGGCAATAAACAGAGTCAAGGGGAAGAACATCTCGTAAAAACAATGGCAACTAAATAGAATCAAGGCGATGTACAATTCATTAACAAAATAAATAGGGTAACGAAAATATATACAGTTGAGCGGACGAGTACAGTGCTGTGGGGATGGGAAGGGAGAGGTGGAGGAGCAGAGGGAAAAGGGGAAAATGAGGGTTTAGCTGCAGAGAGGTAAAGGGGGGATGGCAGAGGGAGTAGAGGGAGAAGAGGAGCTCAGTCTGGGAACGCTTCTTGGAGGAGGTGAGTTTTAAGTAGGGTTTTGAAGAGGGAAAGAGAATCAGTTTGGCGGAGGTGAGGAGGGAGGGCGTTCCAGGACCGCGGGAGGACGTGACCCAGGGGTCGACGGCGGGATAGGCGAGACCGAGGGACGGTGAGGAGGTGGGCGGCAGAGGAGCGGAGCGTGCGGGGTGGGCGGTAGAAAGAGAGAAGGGAGGAGAGGTAGGAAGGGGCAAGGTGATGGAGAGCCTTGAAGCCTAGAGTGAGGAGTTTTTGTTTGGAGCGGAGGTTGATAGGCAACCACTGGAGTTGTTTAAGAAGGGGAGTGACATGCCCAGATCGTTTCTGCAGGAAGATGAGCCGGGCAGCGGGTGAAGAATAGACTGGAGCGGGGTGAGAGAGGAGGAAGGGAGGTCAGAGAGAAGGCTGACACAGTATTCTAGCCAGGATATAACGAGAGCCCGTAACAGTAAGGTAGCCGTTTGGGTGGAGAGGAAAGGGCGGATCTTGGCGATATTGTAGAGGTGAAACCGGCAGGTCTTGGTAACAGATAGGATGTGTGGAGTGAATGAGAGAGACGAGTCAAGGATGACACCGAGACTGCGGGCCTGAGAGACGGGAAGGATGGTCATGCCATCCACGGTGATAGAGAAGTCTGGGAGAGGACCGGGTTTGGGAGGGAAGATGAGGAGCTCAGTCTTTCTCATGTTGAGTTTTAGGTGGCGGGCCGACATCCAGGTGGAGACGTCCCGGAGGCAGGAGGAGATGCGAGCCTGAAGGGAGGGGAAGAGGACGGGGCGGAGATGTAGATCTGCGTGTCATCTGCGTAGAGATGGTAGTCAAAGCCGTGACAGCGAATGAGTTCACCGAGGGAGTGAGTGTAAATGGAGAACAGAAGAGGGCCAAGAACTGACCCTTGAGGAACTCCAACAGTTAAAGGATGGGTTGCCCTCACCACACCAATCAGAAATGCACAGTGGCAAGGATGACAATTTTTACACAGAAGCAGAATCATTTGAATGTTCACGCTCAGTGTATGTAACATGGAAGTGCATGCCTAGCATGGGCAGTTGACTGCTTGAAGAAGAAGGAAGTAAGTGATCAACATCACTCTGCCTTCTGAGGGGGCACTCAAACAAACCATGGGAGATAAAATGTGAGCATGAGTGTGCTATGGCAGGTTTTTCTCTACAGAGCCTCGGTCGGTCTTTTGGTAGAGTCAGTCAATCATATTTATTGAGTGCTTACTGTGTGCAGATCACTTCACTGAGCACATAGGAAAGTATAATATAACAATAAACAGGGAGAGGGGCACTTTGCTGAGGGTCAAGGGTCTGCAAGAAACCCAGGCAACAAACTCAGCTCTGTTCATACAATGGATGCTTCTTGTGGGTGGATAAAAAAGGGGATGAAAACTAACCAGTAAATCCAGTCCTAGAAACCACCAGTGTCACTTACAAATGGGGACCATGGGTAGGGGTTGCACTTGGAATCCTGGCTAATATCATCTTTTTTGGATGAGTACCATTGCCACCATTTTGTTTTTAGGTAAAATAAAAATAGAAGCTACATATAAGTTTTTTGGAGTTAGGGACAGGTTCAGGCTTTTATCATTTACATTTTATAATTTCTAATCATCACCTTCCTATTTGTTGATCATTCTATTTATCTGACTACTGCAAGTGTGGGATCCCAACAGTCCAGTTTTCTGCAAACCAAAAGCCCAATTCAGATTTGAGCCACCTTGCCAGTGTAACGGGGAGAAGGACATTTCTACTTATATTATTTTTTAGTAGCCGGATTGAGCAGGCTTTCGTCAAACCAAATCATTGCTGGGCAGAAAATGATTAATAAACATTCAGGAGTGTTAGTTATTGTGTTATTGACTGTGTATCCAAATGGCCAGCCATAAAGAAAACAAGATGAAGAATATACTGGAAAAGAACAAGAAAAAGTCTCTTCAGGAGAGTCAGAAGTTGAAAAACATGTTCTCTCTCTATCATGGTCTCTCCCTTCTTCATCACTTTTTCAGTATAGAATAATGAACTTCATTCGCTGTTCATACTGTTACAGTAAGTACTGAAAACAAATTTAATTTCATACCATGATTGTAAAGTTACAGAAAATTTAAATAGGACCAAATAATTATTTAACAAAAAAAGATTTTCAGAGTTAGCAACATTATCTGAAACAACCACTTAGATAAGCTAATAATATTACCATAGTTTCAATTATTATAGTGAGGTTTCCCATGCCATCTGTTAGAGCTACATAGCTTCCTCCTTTCTTTAAGTGGCCAACTGTTTTCAGGTAATGCCAACCTGGTTGAGCAAATTGGGTAGTATGAGCTGAAAAAAACCATAAAGACCTGAAAATAAGAATTAAGTGTTTCATTTTGAGATAGCTACGAGCCTATGATCATATATTAAACTATTTATAAGTCTGTCCATTTTCTAAAATGCTCCATTTTGGAAGAAACCACTTGCCAATATTCCCCAATATCATGTTCCACAAATGTGTATTTCAGTCAAATGTCATTGCCTCAGCTGAAGTTTTATCACATAACAACCCAACTAATTAGAGTACATGCTAAAGCTTTGCATTTGAAAATAAATGAAAATCTACCCTTGCAAAAGCAAAGTAAGGTCACCATGACCATAATATTTCATTGAAGTAATGAAGAGACTGTAGTATTTATTAGTCAATACTGCATTTAAAAAATGCAAATAGTTGAGTTTGCAAATAGTTATGGTTAATCTATCCCTCCAATGGGGTACATTAAACTATATATACTGTCTAGCAAAGATTTAATAATAATTTCTACCCTAGAATCAGAAATATCATCGACTTCTTAAATCCAATTCATTCCAAGTGAGAGTATAATATCAATTAATTCAGTATACTTTTAAACACTTAATCTAATCAGGCATTAAAAGGCTCAAGGAAAAAGGTTTCCAATCCTTCACCTCTTTCCCATGAGAAGCAGATATATAATGAGTTTTTCCTTATATTCAACCTCCATAATGCCAATGTTACAAAGAACTTATCTTTCATCAACAGGTAGCAACAAATTTTTTATTAAAATTGATTCACTTTTTAAATACAATTTAAAATTTTGCTAGACAGCACCTCGCTTTTCAAGCAACATGCTTTCATAAAGGAAAATACGAGTTTAAAAATGACAAATCTGTTCATTCTCTCAAATAAAAATTTAATTAAAACAATACAAGTTTGGAGAACAACTGCTAAAAACTGCTGCTATTTTTCTTCATATGTCCAGAACTTGGTGTAAAAGCTATTAATTCAAAATTGGGAGATAGTGCTTTGCTATGAAAAACCTGTATCTGTTTTTAAGTAATAAAAACAGAAGAATTGTCAAAGTTTAAAGTTCAGAGTTCCTGAGGATTACCAGAGATCATTATGACAAGATTCCATAGCTGCAATTGAGACCTTTCAACCTCTTTTGAACAAAATAACAAATAACAGGTTTCTCATAGCAATGAGCTATCTCCCAATTCTGATTTCATTTACTAGGAGTCTGCTTTTGCTCCCAGAGATTGGTGACTCATTCACAACAGACCCTTAAATGACTTTCCAGGAGGGGAGGTAAGAGCTTGGCTAGCATAAAATGAGTGGGTGGAAGGAGGAGATGGGAGGCCTGCTCTAGGAAGGATGATAAAAGAGGTAACGGGCTTCCAGACCCACATTACATACTTGGAGACTGTTGAGAGGAAAACAAAGTCAGAAAACAGGGTATAATTGTAAGTTTATAAAGACCAAGTTCTCGGTATTAGCATATTTGCTTTTTCTAAACAAAAAGATACCTGAAATCCAGATAGGTGTTTCTACTACATAATGGCCACTCCATGGCTCCTGAGCTGTCATCAATCCATCCCGACCATAAGGCAGTTGTTCATAGTAACTAGCCAACAAGTTCCAAGAGATCGTGCTGGAAAATATGTTTCTTAAAGTTAAACACACACAAATACACATATGTATTTTAGCATAATCGCTATAACCGTTATGACTAAGATTGCTGATCATTTGGGAGAGCTAAGATGGCAAACATCCTAAAATGAGGTTTTATCAACAGTCGGGGTTTGGGAAATTTGAAATTAAGGCTAAACCAACTGAGGTTCAGTTTTGATCAATCCACTTTTGGCAGAGAATGGCCAAAAAAAAACAAAACAAAAAACTGGAGTGAGTACAGCAACCAAAGGTACTAGCATGAGGAGAAACAAGTCCTTTGAGAAAGGATGAAAGGAATTGGGATTGCTTAGCCTGGAAAAGTGAAGGCTAAGGGGAGACAAAATGATTTGACATTAAGGAAAGGATTTTATGGGTAGAAGACTGAACCCATGTTTTTCCAGGTTTACAAAACAGTTAATAGCAAATGGTTTCCAAATGAGCAATATGATTTAATTAGATCTAAGGAACAGCTTCTAGACACCCGAGGTGAGAAATCCTAGGAAAAGCTTCCAAGGGAAATTTTTATCTTTTTCCTTGGAGTTATTAAAAAATAAATTGTAAAACGTTTTGGCTGGTCTAGATCCTTATCTGCTTGAAGGCAGAGGGCCAGACCTGATGGCCTTGTGAGAGTCCCTTCCCACCCTGTAATATGAGGACTCAATCAATCACATTTATTGAGCACTTACTGTGCGCAGAGCCCTGACCTAAGTGCTTACTGATCTAAGTGCTTAGATACAAGGCAATCAGGTTGTCCCACCTGGGGCTCATACTCTTAACCCCCATTTTACAGATGAGGTAACTGAGGCACAGAGTAGTTAAGTGACTTGCCCAAGGTCACACAGCTGATGAGTGGCAGGGCCAGGATTAGAACCCACGACCTCTGGCTCCTAAGCCCAGGCTCTTTCCACTATGTCAGGCTTGCTTCTTGGGAGAGTACAATATAACAGAGTTGGTAGAAACATTCCCTGCTCAAAATGAGCTTATAGCCTAGAGGAGAAAGACATTAATATAACGAAATTTTAGGCACAAACATAAGTGCTGTTGGGCTGAGGTGGGGTGAAAAAGGGTGCAAATCCAAGCAGAAAGGAGATACAGAGGGAGGAGAAGAGGAAATGAGGTTTTGGTTGAAGCCCTCTTGGAGGAGATGTGCTTTTAATAAAGTTTTGAAGGCGGGAAGAGTGATCATCTATTGGATATGAAGAGGGAGGAAGTTCCAAGCCAGAAGCTGGTTGTGGGTGAGGGGCTGGGGCGAGATAACGAGATCAAGGAACAGTGAATAGGTTAGCTTTAGAGGAGTGAAATGTGTGGGATGGGTTGGAGTAGTCAATCAAAGAGGTAAGGTAAGAAATGGCAAGGTGATCAAGTAAGAAGTATCTGTTGTGTGGTTACTGTGTACAGAACACTATACTAAGCGCTTGGGAGAGTACAATATGCAGAGTTAATAAGCATGTTCCCTGCCCACAGTGAGTTTATATCTAGAGGGAGCTTCTGTTTGATGAAGAGGTAGATGGGCAACTACTAGAGGTTCTGGAGGAGTACGATAACATAGTCTAAATGCTAAAAACTGACAAGATTTTGTGCCAGACTGAATATATGGGTTGAGGATAATCCTAAAATTATAGGCTTGTGAAACAGGGAGGATGGTGGTGAGAGAGTCGGGGGAAGATGGGCTTTGGTGGGAAGATAAGGAGTTCTGTTTGGACATATTTAGTTTGAAGTGTTTGCGGGACATCTAAGTATAGATGCCTTGAAAGCAAGAGGAAATATGAGACTCCAGAGAAGGAGAAAGATGAGGGATAGAGATAGAGATTTGGGAATCATCTTCATAGAGATGGTAGTTGAAGATGGTAGAGGAATTACATTGTTTACTATATTAGGAGCTCAACTGTACAGGCTTTGTGCCTACTCTGGAAAGAATGTTTATAAATGATAAGTGGAGACCAACTGACCATCCTGGCACTGTTTATATAAACTGATAGAGTCCATCATCATGTGGTTCAATTAAAATTATTTTTTCTTTGATGCATTTTCTTGCTCTTCCTATACTGAAGCTCATCTGCTGTTTTTCAGACTAGTCCTTCCCTCCCAGTTGATATCTGACAGATTATCACTCTTTCCACCTTAGTTCAAAGGTGTAAGACTTTTATCATGACCAAACTCTGAACATACATATCGTGATCACTGCAACGCTTCAGAGGTATTCTTTTCTCCCTTCTGAGAAGTGTAGGTCAGCTGTGACTGAGTTTGGTCAAGAGATAAACAGATGCTGGGGAGGGTATAAATCTCACATTTTTGAGGTTGAGCCCTGGGAGTTTGGTTCTTGCAGGACCCAGCTGTTGTGCCATGGTGATATACCTAAGGGTCTCTTGCAATCTTGGATGTGCCATATTTGATTTATGTACATGCACAAGTGTATAACAGTTGAGAGTGTATAAGCTCAGGATCTTTTTTTGCTGTACACCCCCAAGGCCATGAGAATCAGTCTGTGAGAACAACTTTCTGTGAAAAGCAGTGTGGCCTAGAGGAAAGAGCATGCACCTGGGTGTCAGAGGACTTGGGTTCTAATTTTGGCTCTGCCATTTGTTTGCTGTGTGGCTTTGGTAAAGTCACTTAACTTCTGTTTCTCAGTCCTCTCATCTGTAAAATGGGGATTAGGACTGAGCCCCATGTGGATCAGGGACTGTGTCCAACCTGATTATCTTGTATCTACCCCAGTGCTTAGTTCAGTACCTGGCACAGAGTAAGTGCTTAACAAATACCATTTTTTTTAAAAAAAGAGGAAAAAGGACTTGGACCTTCCTAATGTGATGGTCCTTCCAGAGGCAAATATGAACAGAATTTTTAAAGCAATCTTAAAAGGGAAATTTTTCTTTCCGTTTTTTAAAAAAGTTACTCCAGATAAGTACTGATAAGGATATCTGGCAAAATAATAATGCTTATTATCTGGCATTTGCTGTGCTTGCTGAAGAACAGAGGCTAAGTACCTTTTTAGAATTATTTTCTTTTCTTCTGCCAATTTATATGCCCAATTACTCCCTAGAAAATATTGCATCATAAAGCAAATGCTTATAACTGAAAGGATGATAGGTGTTCAACTGTATGAGCAAAATTTAAAAATGTATATTTGGCAAAAACATCCTTACGAAGTCATGTGTCCATTTATGTAATTTCTGGCTTCAAGATGCGTGCCCAGCAACCTCCACCGATTTCATCATTGAAAGTACTGTAATCTTCAGAAGACCAGAGTTTCTTCTTGGTCTTTAGAGCATCTTCTACAGTGCGTGTCCCAGGATAATGAGCCCTAAATTGGTGTAAGAAAGAAAAAAAAAAGCTGGAGAATATGGAGGTACAGTAAAGACATTCACAAAATGCAGAGCCTCCACAGAACTAATAATCAAGGCAAAGGTTGAGAAATTCTGGAGTAGTTTGTTTATAGGGCACGCTTGCTTGAAGACGGTCAACGGATCTAATAAATAGCTTTGTCGACAAAGCCTTTAGCTACTACCAATAATGCACTCATCTGTCATTAGTTCATGTCCTACTGTTGTTCCCACTTGGAAACTATTACTGCAAAGAATAAAGCAGCATTACTTCTTTCATCTTCACCCCACTGTCTTTTCCCAGTACAAAATAGAATGGTAAGGACTCTGATGAGAAAGCTAAATTAGGGCCTTACATTTTTTCACGATGATCTCACCAAATCCCTGAGACTAAAGTAATGCTTCATGTATATTACTTACATATTGCCTTAAGGATCACTTGGTACAAAGATCACATATTATTTAACCCAAAAATGAAAGAGATGAGTTTCAGCAAAGTTCAGGCTCCTGTGATACATCCCAAGAAAATCAGAACTCAGTTTTTTCCTACTGCCCCTGCATGTTCCTGACAATAAGGTGCACTTCTTTAAGTGAATAGCAGCTATTCTCCCTCCCGTAGTTCAAAATTTCCAATAAAATAGATGTAGCGATTAGTAAAATACTGCTGTTTATCTGAAAGTAGAAAATCGTATTTAATATAGAGGTATAAAAATTGGTCCTGAAATGTGATGAAGAAATGAATAAAATATGGCCTACAGTTTTACTTACAGGTCATTTATAAAAATATGCATTTTATTTATAAGGGGTGGGAAATGATTCCTCCCTACTCAGTGATGTCCTCTCTCTTTCACTGCCTATATGCACATGCATTTATTGTGCATTACCTGAAAATTAAAAAAAAAATTAGTTGCATTTCACACTTCCTTTTGAATCTGCCCAAATAAACTATGCTTCAGAATAGAAAAACAGGCTTGTACAGTCATACCCACAGTCCTGACTAGGTCAATGGAAATGGTCGAACAAGACTGGGGTGCAAGTTGTAGGAAGTCAAAGTTCAGAGGAAGAGAAATCATAAATAAGTAATACGGCACTGAAGTTATTAACATTTTATCACACAATGGACATGTCAGGCCCCAAAAAATAAGTTTTCTATTTCAACCTAATTTATGGTAACTAAGGAACTTGCTGCCCACATCCTTCCTTTGAGTTCCAGTACTCTAGTAGGAGGATCTGTACTAGATGGTCTTAAAAAAAATTGATAGTTCACAAAATAAGAAAATCCATTCATTCATTCATTCAATAGTATTTACTGAGCGCTTACTATGTGCAGAGCACTGTACTAAGCACTAGTAATGTACAAATCGGTAACAGATATAGTCCCTGCCCTTTGACGGGCTTACAGTCTAATCAGGGGAGAATCCAGAAAGTTATGTGTACACAGCTAGTGAATGAATTAGGCTACGAATGAATGCATGCATTAGGCTATGGTTTCTTTTCTTCTTTTCTTTTAGGTTATTAGGCTATGGTACTCAATTTTCAAAAGTCAGTAGGTACACTCACTGCAGTCTCAGTAATTTAAACTTCAAAAAGAAGGATGCTCCTGAGTACTGGGTTTACGAAAGAGCAAAAATTTTAAAAAGGCTTTTCAAATAATTCAAGTGACTTAGAGCTATAGTGGAAAGAATATGCAACGCCATTTGACTGGACAAAATAGAAAATCTAGATGCTATTCTGAGCTGCGGCACAACTTACGACCTGGGTCAGATCACCACTCTGTGCCTCATTATCTTCCTCTGTTACAGTGCTTCTAGCACTATCCAACCTCAGAGGTCTGATTAGTTAAAGGTTCCTTGCAAGCTGTAAAAGTGAAAGATAGCCATTTTCAGTATTTTTGTTTTGGCACATACCAAAGAAGTAGAGAACTCTTCCACTGGTACCTACTTAAGCCACTTATTTCAGAGCTTTAACAGTGACCTAGTGGAATTTATGAACTGGTAAACCAATGGTGCAGTAATCCATGACAGTAACCGATATAAATGACAGACCACATCATTTATCTCTTAAGAACCTACCCAAACTACCATCTTCTGCAAAGCTGATTCTTATCTGTAGGTCAAAGGCCCCTGTCACATAACAGTTTAAAGTTCACATTTATTTATGTTTGACCAAGAAAACTGAGGCAGTTCACTCTGCCACAAACCCATACTCAGCAGCTCTCAAGTTCACCCTTAAACATGAGAAAAATTAGACATTAATGCATTCATGAGTTAACATCTCCACCTCAATTTTGGGATTTCTTTTTCTATTCCAGAAGACTATTTCTGAAATTAAACAGTTTCTACATTTCCAAGATTTGATCCACACACAAATGAATCCTTAAATAGTTTAGAGTGAAGAAACAGAATTTGTTTTAATTTGAATTTTTTGAGGAACATAATAGGTACATAGAAAAGGGCTAATTTTAAACCCAATCAGTGTGAAGGGGTTTTTCCAAAGCAAGAATTACAATGTCCTTATAAAGTGTCATACTGGGGAACTCCAGGCATTTGCTCCTTATTAAGGAACTATAAAAAGCAGTGTGGTCTAGTGGTTAGAACATGGGCCTGGGGGTCAGAAGAACCAGGGTTCTAATTCCGGCTCCACCACTTCTCTGTTGTGTGACCTTGGGCAAGTCACTACACTTTTCTGTGCCTCATTTACCTCATCTGTAAAATCGGGATTACATCTGCAAGCCCCATGTGGGACATGGACAGTGATCAACCTGATTAGTTTGTACCTACCCCAATGCTTAATACAGTGCTAGCAACAAAGTAATCACTTAACAAATACCATTAAAAAAAACAGAGTAACAATTAATCCTTTTTGCAAACAAGAAACAAATTCTCATTTTAAGGTCTATACTCCTCTTGAAAGACAGTCATCATAATGATAGACCTTTTTTTTTTTTTACAGTAATGACTTACCTTGTGCTTTGGTAAAACACTACTAGCAAAGAGTCAGTAAGAAACAAATATCCCCAATAAACTAGTATTCTGTGCCCCAGTTTCCTCATCTGTAAATGAGGATTCAATCAATACCTTTTCTCTCTCATACTTAAAACGTGAACCCTGGCTGGGGCAGGGACTGTGTCTGACCTGAATACCTTGTACCTACCCCAGTGCTTAGAAAAGTGCTTGGCAAATAGTATGCACTATGGTATGCATTATTATTACCACTGCAAATTTCACTCTGCTTGGCCCCAAGGATGAGGAAACAGGCTTCACTAAAAAACAACTCTCTTTAAATCCAAAGCTTACTCTTTCTTTCTGTGCCCATTAAAAAAAAAAACAATTCTTCCCTCAAGGCTTGAATAAGGATGAAGAATTTACTAAAAGGAAAAAAAGTTGTGAACTGTCCATTACATGTAAATATATTAAAAAACAATGTGTTCCAGGCTGGCTTCACCTTGTTATAGTAACCCAATACCTTTACCTAGCATTTCCTGAATGTGCCCTGCACATATGGCACTGAGTTATTGTGTCTTCCAAAGATAGGTGTACCTTACTAAAAATTGCAAGCTGATGGGCTAAGACAGGGTATGGAATCAAACCTCCCCTTACAAAATAGTCTAGTTCCCTTCTTCCAGAAAAGGTTTTATAAAAATAATTAGGATAAGATGAAGGTTGGAAAGCAGAGTATATTAGGTAAGCACTGTCTTCTCCATCAATTGACGGTATTGCTTGAATGTTTACTGTGCACTTGGAAGAGTACAATACAAAAGAGTTGGTAGAAATGGTCCCTGCCCCAACAAGCTTTAAATCTAGCAGGGGAGACAGATGGATTCATAACTAAATTAATCTCTAGATTAATATTAAATTAATATAAATATTTTATAGATATGCACACAAGTGCTGTAAGATGAAGGTGGGGTGAATTCCAAATGCCCAAGCACCTGGGTTCTAATCCCAGCTTTGCCACTTGTCTGCTGAGGCAAGTCACTTTACTTCTCTGTGCCTCAGCTATTTCACTTGAAAAAATGGGGATTAAGACTGTGAGCCCTATGTGGGACAGGGACTGTGTTGTTATCTACCCCAGCACTTAGTTCAGTGCCTGGCACATAGTAAGCACTTAACAAATGCCATTATTAGTATTATTATTACAAATTCAAGGGCATAGACAATACAGACGATAGACGGAGTTGGGGAAAAAAAGGACTTAATAAAGAAAGGTCTCTCCAAAAAGGCTACCTTCTGATGCTATCAACACACTATTCTTTCCACCCACACTCCATTTCCTACTTGGTTGCTTGGGTCAAGAGAGGCCTAGATCAGGTGAGTCTGTAGGCGTAGGTGGAGCCAGGTCAAGTCTGGAAGTAGGCAGCCAGAGTCATATTTGAGTTTGGGATTAGAAATGAATCTACGTTAGATTTGTAGAATTAGAAATGACTTCTACATTGTTGAACTTTGCGTTGTTCTCTCTGTTTCACATTCCACTCAATAGCACATGCTGGAGATTCTACATGAGTGTAATGAAAAAGCTTTAATTATGCTTAGCCAATGTGACCTGGGGAACTATTTGAGAGGCTGGCCTACAGACCAACACCCAGCCCAATATCAACCCATATATGCACAGTAGGTGCAAAATGCAGTACGAAGCATGTGCAAAATTTGATAAATGTCCTTTGATTCCACTGCATAGAAAAAAATCACTATTTTAAATAATCAAATGTCATGGTTGCCTCTCTTTCTGGAAAAAGAAGAGAATTTATATGCAAAGTTATCCTAACAGCATTACAAGGAATAAATATTCCACAATAGAAATACCTTATTTCTATCTTTAGGGAATTTCAAGTGCTTCTTCACACATCTGATTCTATCTAGTGATGTGTCTTCCTCTTGTAAAGCCTAGTACTAATATTAGTACTAATAAATGAAGATGATGAATTTTGGGGGGGGTTTAATGGTATTTGTTAAGCGCCTACTATGTGCCAGGCACTGATTAGGCATTGGGGTAGACAAAAATTAATCAGGTTAGAGTTCATGCCCCACGTGGGGCTCACTGTCTTAATCCCCATTTTACAAATTAGTAACAGAGAAGTTATGTAACTTGCCCAAGGTCACACAGCAGACAAGTGGGGGAGTCAGGATTAGAACCAGGTCCTTCTGACTCCCTCTCTCAACCTCACTTCCCCTTCCAATTATCACACTATCTCCCTTCTTTTCCAAGCTCCTAGAACGAGCAATCTACACTCGCTGCCTAGAATTCCTTAACTCACATTCTCTCCTGGACCTCCTCCAATCTGGCTTCCGTCCCCTCCACTCTACCGAGACTGCTCTCTCAAAGGTCACCCATGACCTCCTTCTGGCCAAATCCAATGGGTCCTACTCTATCCTAATCCTCCTTGACCTCTCAGCTGCCTTTGACCATCCCCTTCTCATCCACACCTTATCTCACCTTGGCTTCATGGACTCCGTCCTCTCCTGGTTCTCTTCTTATCTTTCTGGCCGTTCATTCTCGGTCTCCTTCGGGGGTTCTCCTCCTCCCTCCCATCCTCTAACTGTTGGGGGTTCCTCAAGGGTCAGTTCTTGGCCCTCTTCTGTTCTCCATCTACACTCACTCCCTTGGTGAACTCATTCACTCCCACGGCTTCAACTATCATCTCTATGCAGATGACACACATATCTACATCTCCTCTCCTGTTCTCTCCCCCTCCCTTCAGGCATGTATCTCCTCCTGACTCCAGGACATCTCTACCTGGATATCTGCCTATCCACGTAAAACTCAACATGTCCAAAACTGAGCTCCTTATCTTCCCTCCCAAGCCCTGTCCTCTTCCTGACTTCCCTATCACTGTGGATGGTACGACCATCCTTCCCGCTCTCAAGCCCGCAATCTCGATGTCATCTTTGACTCAGCTCTCTCATTCACTCCACACATCCAATCCGTCATCAAGACCTGCCAGTCTCACCTTTATAATATCACCTTTATAATATCGCCAAGATCCACCCTTTCCTCTCCACCGAAAAGGCTATCTTACTGGTACAGGCTCTCATAATATCCCGGCTGGATTGTTGTGTCAGCCTTCTCTCTGATCTCCCTTCCTCCTGTCTCTCCCCGCTCCAGTCTATTCTTCATTCCGCTGCCCGGATCATCTTCCTGCAGAAACACTCTGGGCATGTCACTCCCCTTCTTAAAAACCTCCAGTGGTTGCCTATCAACCTCCACGTGAACAAAAACTTCTCACTCTAGGCTACAAGGCTCTCCATCACTTTGCCCCCTCCTACCTCTCCTCCCTTCTCTCTTTCTACGGCCCACCCTGCACGCTCCGCTCTCCTCACCATCCCCCGTTCTCGCCTATCCCACTGTCGACCCCCAGGCCACGTCCACCCGCTGTCCTGGAATGCCCTCCCCCCTCACCTCCGCCAAACTAATTCTCTTCCCCTCTTCAAAGCCCTACTTAGAGCTCACCTCCTCCAAGAGGTCTTCCCAGACTGAACTTCCCCTTTTCCCTCTGCTGCCCCTCTACCCCCCCCACCTCCCCTCAGCTAAGCCCCCTTTCCCCTCCTTTTCCCTCTGCTCCTACCCCTCTCCCTTCCCCTTCCCTCAGCACTGTGCTCATCCGGTCATTTGTATATATTTATTATCATATTTATTTTGTTAATGAGATGTACATCACCTTGATTCTATTTATTGTTATTGTTTTAATGAGATGTACATCCCCTTGATTCTATTTATTGCTATTGTTTTTGTCTGTCTCCCCCGATTAGACTGTAAACCCGTCAATGGGCAGGGACTGTATCTGTTGCCGATTTGTACATTCCAAGCGCTTAGTACAGTGCTCTGCACATAGTAAGCGCTCCCAGGCCCCACTGCGCCATGCTGCTTCTCAACATCTAGAAAGTAGGTGACAATTCTCTGTTGACAGAATTCAGGAAAGAAGAGTCAGAAGGAAACAGGGGAGTCATGTGAGGACAGAAGCCAGACTTCCTGTTTCTTGATCAATGCCCCACTTAAGAATATTAACAGGCAAAAGAGACAGTTTAATTCAGTAAAGACTTTAAATACACAGATAAACTGATATCAGAGAGATAACTTTCACCCAAAAGGAAAGCCATCTAGCCTAATTTTTCTCACATTTTAATGGGAGCTGAAAGAGTGAGGTAGGTAAACACAAACTGTGGCTTAGAATTATCAGAATCTTAAATTTTACACTCCCATCCTTTTAAGGTTAAAATCTAAGATTTTTTATAAAAAGACACATGATATAAAATATAGTAAAAGCAAAATGTGAATTAGGAATCTTAAATTCATAATTCCAGTCCCATGATTATCATACTGCATAATGAAGAATAAATTAAGCTTCATGTGGCTCATGTTTTCTTACTTAGCTCGTATGGATTCTGATTGATGCAGCCCGCCTTTAGTATCAAAGACAAGACTGAAGGATAAGGCATGCCTCTATATCGCAGCATGACCTAGTGGAGAAGCGGTGGGGACCTGTTCTCTCTCTCACTTAGACTGTGAGCCCCATTTGGGACCTGATTATCTTTTATCTACTCTAGCACTTAGTAAAGTGCTTGGCAGGTAATCAGCGCTAAACAAATACTACAACTATTAGAAGATATATACTCTGTTACTTAATTTCTAACATTCCTCTACACCTAAAAGAACTATACTGTTCAGAGAAACTCAGAACAGATCATCTAGAAACTAGTAATCATGCTGAGATGAAGAGATTTGAGCTCAAGGCAGGGAAAATCCCAATCAGAATTATGAAAAGGAGAAGAGGAATGACAAGCAGTAGAATTAGGAAACCAAGAAGAAATGAAGACTGGGAATACAGAGTTAAAGGTAATTTCACTGATGGTCTTCACTTAATGAGTCTTAAAAAATTGAATACTGAATTCCTTAGATTCAAAAATTAGGTACTACTAGCAAGGTAATGAATGACACCTCAAAAGTCCTAGGCATCATTCTATCAAAAGCCAAACATCTAAAATGACTGCTCACATGAAAAACAATAAACTTGCCTAGGTAGTACAGCATCACACAAAAGATACAAACAAACATGAAAATATCAGGCAGTCTGGTCCAATATCAGGCAGTCTGGTCCAGCTGTCTTACCAAAAAGAAGACTAAGTTACACTTAAGAAAACAGAAAACTGTTTTTCTGATACTGCAATCCAATGGAGGAGGAGAAAATGAGGTTGGAACCATACCTTTGCTGAACAAGTGGTAGACAGAGACTAGAGTTTTAAAATAAAAGCATTCCCTACCCTATAACATCCACTACTCCATGGAGATCAGAGTCAAGCAGCAGAAAATATGAAATCGGCTGCCAGAGGTTATCACTGGCTATGATCCTCACTTGCTCCAGATCTTGCTTATCCAGAATGCTTCTTAGCAGCTTTGGAAATAAAGAACGACACACAAACGATTAAATAAAAAGAAATAGAAAACAAATTTTAAAACAATTTAAAAAGATTATAGAGCATTTTTACATAAATGATAAAACATGCATTGCAGATGACTTACGACTTCATAAGTATTTGTCTAAAGGTGAGGAAAACATAGCTCATACAGAATTAATTTACCCCTGCAAATGTATGTAAACCTAAAAAAGATTATTCA
This sequence comes from Ornithorhynchus anatinus, assembly GCF_004115215.2. Lineage (NCBI taxonomy): Eukaryota > Metazoa > Chordata > Mammalia > Monotremata > Ornithorhynchidae > Ornithorhynchus > Ornithorhynchus anatinus. The sequence goes on along the minus strand of NC_041728.1, from coordinate 44,903,962 downwards.
AAGGGAAAACATTGCCCTGAGGAGTTAAAAAATACCTTAAGACCAAAATGACTTTTTACTTTATTAAAGGAGGAAAAACTAAGACATCCTGTTTTCACCAGTGGCCACAAGTCTTTGGCCACTGTCAGAAACAGCAGCAGGGAGGAAGGAGCGGGGAGAAGGGAGAGTGAGGGGTGAAGGTTGGAAACATGGTGAATGAGCACACATAGAAGATTCTATCTGCTGATCATCCAGCAACAAATGTCAATAAATGATGATACAAGCTGAAATGCGAGCTTTGCTACCTGAAATTTCAACACTACAATACTCCCAAAGCACACAAAGTGAATCATTCCTTGAGAAGACATGACAACACAATGGCATTAAAACATTTCCACAGTGAAGACTTGATATAGTCACTTGATCTAATGAGTACCTAAAAACTTGGCCTGGAAAACTGGAAAGGTGATCTAAGGGCAGGAAAGGGGATGGCAAGGAATGTGGTGCTGGAGTGGTCAGATCCAACATCACAGTTATGCTGGTTCTTTAAATGTAGGGAGCTGAAGCTCCCAGGCCTACCTGGCTACTTGGATAGGAGTCTTGAGCCTTAAAACAGAGCCCTTGCCTTACAGAGAGGGCAAAGGGTAAAGAGGCCTGCTGCCCCACTGCCAGTGCCTTACAAGAGCACCCATGGTGAAGCACCAAAAAGTGGATATATGTTCAAGCATCTGAAAGCATGTGTGTTCGTGGGTGGGAGGAGGGCAGGTGCATATATGAGAGAAGTAGCATGGCTTAGTGAATAGATCATGGGCCTGGAAGCCAGAAGGACCTGGTTTTAATCCTGGCTCTGCCACTTGTCTGCTGTGTGACCTTGGGCAAGTCACTTAACTTCTCTGTGATGATGGGGATGAAGACTGTGAGTCCCATTTGGGACATGGACTGTGGATCCAACCTGATAAGCCTGTACCCCAGTGCTTAGTACAATGCCTAGCACATAGTAAGCACTCAACAAACACCATTAAAAAAAATTGTGGATTTACAAAATTTTCCACAGAAATTTTGACTGAATATTTTATAATTATCCGTTTGAGTCTATCAAAACTTCATATTTTGGATACCATATTTGGAAGTTGTACTGTCTAAAACTGAAACGGAATTGATACTTATTTAATACAAGTAACCACAGAACATCCTGGCATATTTACTCAGTTTATTCTTTAGCATGTTCAATGGGTGTTCATTAAAAAGCTCCCTGCCTCTTCAGGTAATATTTCTTTCAACTGTGGTAATATCCTCAGAATTTTGGGATTCCATTCATGTCCTTCATGTTCAAAAACCTAAGAAATTCTTAAACAGAACTATTCAGTGAGTAGCTACAAAATCAACAGGGAATGTGTCTGCTTATTGTGGTACTATACTCTCTCAAATGCTTAGTACAGTGCTCTGCACACAGTAAGTGCTCAATTGAATGATTGAATTAATGAATAAATATATCTTGGGGAAAAGATTTGGTTTATGTCCTTAAAATTGTATAAAAGTTTTAAAATTATGTGGTGACTTAAAAAAAGTTAAATGAAGCAACCTGACTACTTGTAAAGTCAGGCAAAAGTCTCCAGATTCAGGAACTTATTTACTTTATAACAGCATTTATTCTTGCAAAGGATTTAGACCTTTCAAAAAAAAAAAAGGATCAGAAGCAAATTTAGATTCTTACCCACCAAGCAGCATTCTGGCAATGACCTGATGCCTGAATATTTGGTCATCAACAAATTCCAAAAAGGATCCAGACATTTTAGAAATGAAGCAACTGTTTTCCAAATGTCATCTGAGATTTATTTGTAGCTGAACGGTCCAGAAGCTGATGTTCTTTGTGGGTACAAACTATTATTTCACATAATTACTGAACTATAAATGGCTCGAAATTGTGGATCTGTCCTAAGAGAGTTTCACCTTACTAAATGCAGAGTTTGGGATCCGCTTTACAATTTCCAGAAGTAATAACAACACATTTCACTTGCTGGAAAACATATAATTCTTGGGTGAGGATCATGTATGTATTGAAAACAACCCACAGATTCCAAGGACACAAATAAGGATTTCAAAACCCTGGCTAACAAAGAAAATTTAATTTTACTTACAGAGGTAGGTGTTTTTTTAATTGAATACCATCCTTTGGGAGAAGATAAAAGTTATGTCTAAAACTGGGGCAAAACCTTACCAAAAAAGGACAATTTACTGAATTTTACTGAACAAAAATATTTCACTAATCTACCTTCCTTTAGGGAGGTTAAACAGTAAGAAAAAATGATGACATAAGCCTTTTCACTACTTGCCAGGTATACTTGGTCTAAGAACATGCAAATGTAAAAATTGTCATACTGAATCAAACCATTGGCCAATTCAACCCTATAGTTCCCTGCAAAAGTGACACCAAAGATGCTTGTGGAGGGGGGGAGTATAAACTGCTTTTTTTGATACCTGACCTCATGATTAAGGATGTACCTTCTAAGGTTTTCTAGTAATACATTTTGGCAGTGTTGTCTTATGCTGTCATCTCTGACCCATTGTGATGGCCACAGACACATCTCTCCCAGAACGCCCCACCTCCATCTGCAATCCTTCTGGTAGAGTATCCATAGAGGGTTTTTTCTTGATAAAAGTACGGAGGTTGTTCACCATTGCCTCTTTCCACCCTCGACTCTCTCCCATCGCTGCTGCCCAGCACTAGTAAGTTTTGACTTGAAGCAATTTGCCTTCTTGCAAGCCACTGGCCAAGCTAGGACTGGAAAGGGTATGCCTCTGCTTTGACTCTCCATCCTGTAGTCAAGACTGGCAAAGTACTGGAAACTCTCCAGGTGCAACCCTGAGAGTGGGTTGGCAGTGCTAGATACTGTTAAATTGTAAAGATCCTTGAGGGCAGAGATTGTGTCTTTTACCTCTATGTACTGTCCCAAACTCTGCTCTGCACACATTAGATATACATAAATACCTTACCTACTCATATAAGGGCCAGCTTTTTTGCAACCCCAAACAGAGGGGTTACTAAGTGGAGAATTAAGTCTAGCAAATAGGAGAAGAGAAGAAAAAAAAGGAAGAAAAAAAGGAAGAAAGGAAAGAAGGAAGAAAACGGTAAGAGGGCATTTGAGACTGTATCTTCTACTTCTATTGCACTTTCCCAAGTGCTGCAAACAAAAGGGACTCAAATAATTAAGGTAACCCCTTCCCAACTCCCTTCTTCTCTTCCTACTCAAGTAGAAGCATGCAAATTTCCAAAAAGAAAACTATGTGACTGGAGTCTATATCCTTTTGCTGATCCTACCATTCTTCCTTATCCAGCTCACACCACTTACATTGCTTTAAAAAAACTTTCATTCCTTTCTCAAAACTGGGGACATGAGAGACAGGGGTGAAATTATGTGATATGAGCCCCTTCTCCCCCCTTCCGTCCCCCCCACCCTCTGCTCTTCCCCCTTCCCCTCCCTTCAGCACCGTGCATATTTGTATTATTTATTACCCTACTTATTTTGTTAATGAGGTGTATATCTCCATGATTCTATTTATCTTGATGATGTTTTGTTTTGTTTTGTTCTGTTTTGCTTTGCTGTCTGTCTCCCCCGTTTAGACTGTGAGCCCATTATTGGGCAGGGATTGTCTCTATCTGTTGCCGAATTGTACATTCCAAGCGCTTAGTACAGTGCTCTGCAGATAGTAAGTGCTCAATAAATACTACTGAATGAATGAATGACTACTACCTGAGTAAACAGAATAGTACTGATTAAATGATCATAAGCTCCTTGAAGTTAAGGATTGTGCATGGTACTAGAACGATTAGATCAGAGCTATGCACAGTATACACTCATGCATTCATTCAATCGCATTTACTGAGCACTTACTGTGTGCAGAGCACTGTACTAAGCGCTCGCAAAGTACAATTCAGCAACAGAGACAATCTCTACTCAACAATGGGCTCACGGTCTAGAACGGGGAGAGAGACAACAAAACAAGTAGACAGGCATCAATAGCATCAAAATAAATAGAATTATAGAAATATATACATCATTAATAAAAAAAGAATAAATATGTACAAATATATACAAGTGCTGAGGGGTGGGGAAGGGAGTAGAGCAGAGGGAGCAAGGGTGAAGGGGAGGGGAGGAAGAGCAAAGGAAAAGGGGAGCTCAGTCTGGGAAGGCCTCCTGGAGGAGGTGAGCTCTCAGTAGGGCTTTGAAGGGGGGAAAACAGATAATTTGGCACTCAATACCATAGCTTGATTGAATGATCAACACATCTTCCATATAATGATCTAAAGTCTGCTGATCTGTTGTTGATAAGGACTACCCCAGCGCTTAGAACAGTGCTCGGCACATAGTAAGCGCTTAACAAATACCAACATTATTATTATATTTCACAGAAGTCCAGACAGGAAGCAAATGGGATATTCATGGGTCCTTTTACTTTCTATGTTCCAAAACACACTTCCAGAAGCTCCGAGATATGATATACTTTTAAAATTCTTTGTATCTAGAATCTCAATTTAAAAAGTAAAGAGGTGCAAGATTTGGAATTGTGTAGCATAAAATGCAAAAAAAAGTCACAAATATTTCTTTTTTAGTGTCTGTGAAAAGCAAACTCTAAATAAATGTTCTCCAAGTGCTGGTTTTAAGGAGGGCTGGTCCTGATCTTACTGCAGGTGTTGACTGCTTAGTGTACTGGACTAACCTCATTTCAGCTGCCTTTTGATAAAGCCCCTATGCTGAATTTAAAAGAAAGAAAAAGATTCTTTTGATGACAATTGTTTTCTTCTTATCAGAAAGAAATAATCAGGCATACCCGGGAATTTTTTTTTAATAAATTGCCGTGTCCTAGTGAAGGGCCAAAACTTTCCATGTTAGTTTTATAACCAGCTGACTTTTTAACCAGATAAAAAGTTTACAGATAAGATCATTACTATGTCAATATGAAGCAGATAAAGGAAAATGTGCTTAGATCACAAAATCTAACTTGCACAGAACTCCTCAAATGATGTTAAACTGGATCATTGAGAAATAATATAATTCCAAGCAATCCAGATCATTAACATGACTTCTTGGATTATAAACCTAACCAAAGAGCACAGACTGCCTTAACTCTATTCCACAGTTGGATTGGTGAGATTTATGAACATTTTTTGCCTAAAGAAAAGGTGCATGAAGTAAATTATGTCATGCAAAGCACTCAAAGAACAATGGATCATTCATTCATTCAACAGTATTTATTGAGCACTTACTATGTGCAGAACACTGTACTAGGCACTTGGAATGTACAATTTGGCAACAGATAGAAACAATCCCTGCCCAATGACGGGCTCACAGTCTAATCGGTGGAGACAGACAAAAACAAGACAACATAATCACGATAAACAGAATCAAGGGGATGTACACCTTATTAACAAAATAAATAGGGTAATTAAAAAATATACAAATGAGCACAGTGCTGAGGGGAAGGGAAGAGGTAAGAGTAAGAAGCAGAGGGAAAGGGGGCTTAGCTGAGGGGAGGGGAAGGGGGAGGAGCAGAGGGCAGACGGAGAGCAGAGAGGGAGCAGAGGGAGCAGAGGGAAAAGGGCTAGCTCAATCTGGGAAGGCCTCTTGGAGGAGGTGAGCTGTCAGTAAGGCTTTGAAGAGCGGAAGAGAGTTAGTTTGGCAGAGGTGAGGAGGGAGGGCATTCCAGGACAGCGGGAGGACTTGGGCCAGAGGTCGATGGGGGGATAGGCGTGAATGGGGGACTGAGGAGGTGAGCGGCAGATGAGCGGAGCGTGCGGGGTGGGCAGTAGAAAGAGAGAAGGGAAGTGAGGTAGGAGGGAGCAAGGTGATGGAGTCTTGAAGCCAAGAGTGAGGAGTTTTTGTTTCATGCGGAGGTTGATAGGCAACCACTGGAGGATTTTAAGGAGGGGAGTGACATGCCCAGAGCATTTCTGCAGGAAGATGATCCGGGCAGCGGAATGAATAATAGACTGGAGTGGGGAGAGACAGGAGGAAGGGAGATCAGAGAGAAGGCTGACATAATAATCCAGCCGGGATATTATGAGAGCTTGTACCAGCACGACAGCCGTTTGGATGGAGAGGAAAGGGCGGATCTTGGTGATATTGTAATGGTGAGACCAGCAGGTGTTGGTGACGGATTGGATGTGTGGGGTGTGAATGAGAGAGCTGAGTCAAGGATGACACCAAGGTTGCGGGCTTGTGAGACGGGAAGGATGGTTGTGCCGTCCACAGTGACAGGGAAGTCAGGGAAAGGACAGGATTTGGGAGGAAAGATAAAGAGCTCAGTTTTGGACATGTTGGGTTTTAGGAGGCGGGCAGACATCCAGGTGGAGACGTCTTGGAGGCAGGAGGAGATACGAGCCTGAAGGGAGGAGGAGAGAACAGAGGAGGAGATGTAGATTTGGGTGTCATCTGCATAGAGATGATAGTTGAAGCCGTGAAGTCGAGCGTATGAGTTCACCAAGGGAGTGAGTATAGATGGAGATCAGAAGAGGGCCAAGAACTGACCTTTGAGGAACCCCTACAGTTAGCGGATGGGAGAGGGAGGAGGAGCCCGCAAAAGAGACCAAGAATGAATGGCCAGAAAGATAAGAGGAGAACCAGGAGAGGAGGAGTATGTGAAGGAAGCCAAGGTGAGATAAGGTGTGGAGGAGAAGGGGATGGTCAACAGTGTCAAAGGCGACTGTGTGTACGTTGGAAACTGTAGGGTCAAGAGGAAGTCCAAGAAAAGGAGAGCAGCTTCCGTTCAAAGGGTTGGTACAACTACAAAGACACTACATACCACAAAAGAAAATGGCTAGTGTGATGAGGAGATAGTGGCTTCTTCTCAAATGCAGATTCAGAATAAGAAAACTACACCCTTTGAAACACCATCATGCCTTGTTCCAGCACTTACCCCAGTATGTGAACAGCATGGTTAAGATACGGATCAACTAGCACTGCGCTTCAAATCTCCCAATTTCCATCTGCAGCAATGATACCAAGGTCCTTAAAACCCACTTTGTCCAAAGTATGGCAAAGAACCTTGGTAATAGATGTTACAAAATGCAAAAGACTTGAACTGACTGAAACTCAATTGACAAGAGTTTCAACAGCAGATTTGGTGTAATCAGGAATATCCTTTAAAAAAGACTTTATCTAGCAGGACTCTAATTAAAAAATACTTGAGCAAAACCTTTCAGATTCAAATGTCCAATTTAAATTTCACAGTGTGCAGTGTTCCATTTACCATGTACACCACCTAAACCTTTACCTAGAAACTCTTACAAATGTACCATACAATACAGCCCATTGTTGGGCAGAGATTGTCTCTATCTGTTGCCGAATTGTACATTCCAACTGCTTAGTACAGTGCTCTGCACAAAGTAAGCACTCAATACATTCGATTAAATGAATAAATGAATTGGTGAACATTCCTTGAAAATGTGGTTTATTTTGTCTATCATGGGATATTTCTTAACATTGTTTCATGCAATTAATTACAATTCTTTCTAGCTGAGCCCTAAAAGTACAAATTACACTGTAAACCCCTCTCCTCCCCTTGTCCTGCTTCCCCATCAACCCAACTAGACACCAACTCACCCTATATTTTCCCTGTCTTTCCAGCTTCTCTACCCAATGCTCTAATTGGTTTTTTTTCTTAAACTTAAATCAAAGCTACAGCTCTTGCTACAAGCAAAGGCAACGACCTCTCCCCCTCCTTGCTTGTAGCCAAAAGGCCAGGAACAGGGACAGGTAAAGACTAGGAATGATTTGAAACAGGGAAAGCAAGGGGGAAATAGTCCTCTCCCCTCATCTCTCCCTGGCCCGTTCTTTTCCCCATCCCCAGGGTAAGGTAGCAAAAAATAGCTATAACTGTTATTCAAGTTAAAACAAAGAAAGAAATACTGGAGCAATGGGGAGTGGTAGAAGGAACCAGGGCCTCCCTGGTAAGGCAGGGATGAAGGACAAGAAAGATGGAGCAGGAAAGTAGGGAGCAGGAAAGAATTGACCTTCCTTAGGCCTCTAGTCATAACTATGGGCCGAGTTTATGTATTCATTCAATTCTTTCAACTGTATTTATTGAGTGCTTACTTTGTGCAAAGCACTGTACTAAGTAAAGCAGAGCAGGGCACAGTCCTGGGGTAGACGGATTATGTCATAAACCACACAACATATCCAAACGAAACTCATCTTCCCAACTAAACCCTGCCCTCCCCCTAACTTTCCCATCACTTAGACAGCACCATCACCCCTGTCTCACAGGCACACAGCCTTGGCATCAATCTCAACTCATCTCTCTCATTCATTCCACATATTCATTCTGTAACCAAATCCTATCGGTTCAACTTTCACAACATTGCTAGGATCTGCCTATTCTTCTCCATCCAAACTGCCACCATGTTAATCCAAGCACTTATCCTACCTTGCCTTGATCACTGCAACAGCCTCCTTGCTGGCCTCGCTGCCTCCTTACTCCAGTCCATACTTCACTCTGCTGACCCAGTCATTTTTCTACAAAAATATTCAGTCCACGTTTCCCCAATCCTCAAGAACCTCCAGTGGTTGCACACCCACCTCTGTATCAAACATAAATTCCTTATCATTGGCTTTAAAGCACTCAGTCACCTTGCCCATTACTACCTTACCTCTAATTTCCTACCCACAACCCAGCCCACACACTTCACTCCTCTGTTGCCAACTTACTCATAGTACTTTGATCTCATCCATCTTGCTGCCAACCTCTTGCCCACATCCTGCCTTTGGCCTGGAACGCCCTCCCTCTTCATATCCTACAGACAATTACTGTCCCCACCCTCAAAGCCGTATTGAAGGCACACCTCCTCCAAGAGGCCTATCCCAACTAAACCCTCATTTCCTCTTCTCCCAATCCCTTCTGTATCACCTTTGCATTTGTATTTGCACCCTTTACTCATCCCTCCCTCAGCCTCACAGCACATACGTACATATGTGTAATTTATTTATATTAATATCTGTATCTCCCTCTAGACTGTAAGGTCACTGTGGGCAGGGCAAGTGTCTACCAAATCTGCTATTTTGTACTCTCCCAAGTGTTTAGTACAGTGCACTGCACACAGTAAGTGCTCAATAAATATAATTAACTGATAACTTGGGGTGCACCTATACTGAACTGGGGCCTGGAAACTTGACAACAGCTTAAGTGCCTGAATCCAACCTGTAAAAATAAGGGACAGTCAAAGATATAAGGACTTGGAGATGGGGGAAGATTTTTCCCACCTTTCCAGTTAAGAAGGATAACACATCGTAACTTTCCAGTCTTGAAGAGATTAGCACCCAGAAATAATAAAATACTTCAAGACTTCCACATTCTGGCACACAGCTGATCCACCAATTTCCACTTTGGAAACCCTCAAAAATTAAAGTGCATCTCTTAGGTATTTACTCATTCACCTGGTTCTAAGATTCACACACTCTGTGTTCCCCTTGCCCTCCTCAGACAAGGGCTCCTGGAAGAGAAGTGAGCCCTGCAATGCTTCTACCATGGAGCCCCACACATAGATCCTCTGCTGCCCCAGGGCAGCGGGGGGTGCCCGAGCTGCCTCGGCAGTCTTTCCCTCCTGCCCCTAACTGTTGTCTGGGTTGAGCTGCACTCTGTGGGGCGAGGGATTCAAGGCACTTTGTCATCCCTATGTCCCAAGATTGGCCCCCACAGCACAGAGGGGACTCCGAGCTGCCACTGGCATGGAGCTGATGCAGCCTCTCCCTTCCCCTGCCCCCCTTCCCCTGAGGCACACTCTGATGGCCAGAACCACCACTGTTTCGGAGGGCACCTGTGATATTTAGTGGGTGCCTCCATGACCACAGCACACTTCCCCCAGCCCCCTGCCACTCCTTACCAGTCCCAGGGCCCAGCTCCACTGTTTGACTGGCTCCAGTGGCCCAGGACCACTGTCCCCTCCCCACACACACCCCCCAACACCAAGGTATCATGATGTGTCCCCAGTTACAGCCCTGGAGCACGCTGCCACCTTAGGACACCGGGATATCTCTAACCCCTGCCCTAACGTAGCTTGGGATTGATCCTAATGCCCTGTGTTTCCCCAACGCCTTGGCATTTTGGGGGTTCCCACTGTCCAACCCCCGCCAGGCCTCATGGCTCCAAGATGGTGGGTTGGGCCATGAGGTGGAGCTCAACAGACCATTGGAGGGGGAACTAAGAGTAATGAAAGGGGACCATTGGAGACTGAGAGATGTCAACTTCTTGCTCAACCACCAGAGATAAGTCACGGAACCTAACAGCCCAAGGACTAATGAGGTTTTGCAACCATGCGAGCAGCTTCAGGAGGGCCAAAGGAGCTAACTGCTTCAGGCTGGGGTGGGCTTATGCAAATGAACAGATGTGTTCATTCATTCTATCATATTGAGCACTCACTGTGTCCAGAGCACTGTACTAAGCACTTGGGACATTACAATATAACAATAAGCAGATACATTTCCTGCCCATGACAAGCTTACAGTCTAGAAGGGAAGACAGACATTAATATAAATAAATAAATTACAGATATGTATCTGAGTGCTGTGGAGCTGGGAGGAGGGATGAATAAAGGGAGCAAGCCAGGGTAACAAAGAAAGGAATGGGAGAAGAGGAAAAGAAGGCTTAGGGAAGGCTTCTTGGAGGAGATGTGCCTTCAATAAAGCTTATGTGCCTTCAGTAAGGCTTTGAAGGGTGAGAGGGAGAGTAATTGTCTGATTTGAGGAGGGATCACCCATGTAAGCAGCCCACACTCAGTACTTGGACTGGAGGCCATGTGCTGAGCCCACCCGGTGACTGACGTGATGCGACCTGTTGACTCTGTGTTCTCTATGCTTCACCTCTCTGGGAGTGATAGCACTCTGTATCTTGAGCTCACAGGAATAAATCCGCTCCTACCAAAACTGCATCCCAGTTTCATTCACTCATTTTCTCAACAGTATTTACTCTATGCTTACTCTGTGCAGGTCACTTGTACTAGAGACTGAAAGAGTAAGACACAATTCCTAACCTGAGAGAGCTTCCCTATGATCCCAGCCTACCCAAGGCTGAATAGCTCCCCTTAGCACCTACCGTCAATCTTGCTCCAGGCCTGCTCTCAAGTTTACCACAGGATCTGCCATGCTCTTCACCAACTACCATTTTCACTCCTTTTCCCACTCCTACCTCTCCTACTCCTGGTGTCCCCAGTCCAAGCACTGAGCTTCTCACTCATCTTTCTCTCTCCTACACTGCTATCAGGTCCTGGCTGCAACACTGGCTACCTAGCTCCTGTGATTGTTTCCCATAGGTGCGACAGATGGGGAAAGGACATATTGTAACAGATGATGCCTTCATTTTTTAAAAAAATCCTCTATTTTGTAAGGTTCTATAAATACATATAAAATACAGTTTGGCAGTCTCACAAAATGGTGAAGAACTAATCATTGAAAAAAGCTATAAGCAATGTTAAAAAAGAAAATGTAATCAGAAATGTGCTATGGGGTGCAGGGAAGTTAGAAAACACTAAACACTTAAGTGCATAGAGGAACAACAATTAGAAGTCAAGGAATGCTTTGGGGTTGCAATTTTACAAAAACCAATGTAGGCAGGGGTAAAAACTCTCCCTTAGCAACAAAAAATGGTTTCCTAAATTATGGTATAAAACTGGTAATTAATTGCAGTAATAAACTAATTATATCTCCAGTGAGGTAAAATTTAGAGTTAGAAATTAACCTCATATCCCTTCCAAAATCTATCAAGAATACTATTTTCCAAATGAGCATAAAGACTGAGTTAATAATTATGCAAGTGTGAAATGGCTAATCACAAATAGATCTTCTTATGGTGTACATTCCAGTAAGAAACATGCAATAACATAATGAAGCAAAGGGTGACCAAATAACTTTGATTTAAAAAAAAAGTAAAAATGTGCCTGGTTTCCTATTACTGGTTCTCGGTTTTAATAACCTACTATTCTGGACTCCACGTCTAAATGTTTAGCCACCATTTATGGAAGTAAAACCTTTCCCCTTTTTGAAGACCTATAAAAGGGCCATTCATCTCTGTAGGAGATGATCAAATGTAGGACCCCAGAGGAGAAATAAGGTAGCACTTACAGCTAATCTGTTTTAAAAGATGGAATTTCCTTTTGTGCAGGAAGCAATTTCCAGTCTGCCTGCCACTTTTCTCCTACTCTTTCCTGTTTTTGCAGGTTAGGCATTCAAGTCATGAGCTGCTAAGCTTGTTTGCCCAGGTGTCATCCTGTCACTGTAACTGGTGAGGACTTCTCACTGCGATTATGTAGATTACTTTTAGGGGATTAAAGTCATCACATGAGGCTTGTGCCTTTTTAAAGACCTAAGCACTGATTGCAATTTTACAAATGTAAACAAAAGATAATTATCTAATTCTATTCCATCTACCAATTAAATCTCAGCTTTATATACTGCTTTTCAGGATGAAAATGCTCTGCTGAGATTTAAGAAAGTACTAAGAGGGAGGTTGGTGAATGTGCAAATACCCCATAACTAGTTAGCCAACTACTTATTGTCACTGACTTTAAGTCAGACCTTCCTCTTCTCTGAGAAGATAATGATTGCTTGGCACAGCTGCAAAAGCAAACTTAATTTATACTTATTTTGTCACAAAATGTTTTAAAATCTAAAGCTGACAATGACATGGTTGTTTTGTTTCAGGAGTGTAATCAATTAAATAGTTTATGGTATTGGTGATCCAAGTTTTAAAAAGTGAGAAATGCAATTCCTCAAAAGCTTTCCAAAGTCACATAAGAAATGCCATGAAACATACATGAAAAGATCAAGGACAGAGGTAAAAGATGTTTGAAATAGTCCTGAGAATCATATCAGCAGAAGAAGCAACCAGAGGATAGGGGCCAAAGTGACTCAATAAATAAGGGGCAGTAAATGAGTGTTTCCACTGGCAGTAAAGAAATGACTGCGGTAACAAAAATTCTACAGACCTTAATATACTGGATGTCAAAGGATCGCTCATTCCAAATCTAAGAGACAAAAAAATGGGGAACAATAAAATGAATAACTTTAAGCCTAAAAATACTAGACCTTTTTTCACATAAGTTCCACACTACTCATAAACCCCAGCCATCTTCCAGATGATATGGTGTTTCCTCTTTCCCTAGGAATTGTCACCTTCACGCAATTTCCTCCCTCATGTAAATCATTCAAGGTAAACAGGGAAATTAATTTTTTTAAATTAATTGTCATATACATAAAAATGTTTTAATCAAAAATTCCCAAACCACAACCAATTCGGGGAAGAATTATATTCTCTGACATACCTAGGAATATCCTGAAAAACCAACTTTATTATAATATTGGAAAGCCAACTCTGCAGCAAGCTCTCTAGGCCAGAAAGAAGAAAAGCTTAGGGGATCTAGAGTCAGACAGAACAGCCAAATCCTTAACTGAGAGTGGAGGAGATGGAAGTGCAAGGGGCCGGAGGAAAGAGCAAGGATAGGGCTTTTCAGTGTAGACCAGTTTTGGCTCCAATGTAATGATATACTTAAGGAGAACAAGCTTCTTCCTTAAATCCCTTCCCCAAAGAGTTACTCTTAGGAAGTGTGAAACACTATGCCTCCCAAAAATTGTCTGAATAAACCTGGTGGATTACTTAAGACTACTTCACCAGGAATAAAATGAACCACTATAATGATGAGAAAGTGTTTCTAAGGGTCACCAATGCATGAGGGAAAACTATCACAAAACACTTTAACCACAAACAAATTTAAGAATACTGAAAATCTCAAGTTCAGATTTCAAAAATCAGTTTCATGAACTGTGGGTGTATCAGATAATAAACCCAATTTACATGACTACCAGAAAGCACCCCCACACCAAGCCCTAGAACCCAGGAAGCGTTAACTAATGAAATGCAGGAAAAATGACAGTGGGGTGAAAATTAAAGATAAAAAGGTATTGAAAGTACTTTTACTAACCCCGACATAATCAATGTCCAAACCATGATGCTGTTTAGCACCCAGAATCCAGGCTACAATATAGCTAGCAGTAATATCCGGGAAGTCATAAGGCCAGTTTTCACCCTGCCCTATCCATCCAGGAAATGCCCAGGGTAACCCTGTAGAAAGACAAAGTCAGAGCACCAAGTGCTGAGTGGGCAATTCATCTGTTCCAACTGAAGACCAAAAGCAATGTTCAGTTAATACCTGGAAGGACATAACTTTGCCCCTACTTTTATATACAGTAATGGGATAGTTAACCACCGACAATTTCCTCCAGTCCTATGATGGGAAGATTCCTTAAAATTCCTTACTGTTTTTTGACATGATTCTTAGAACAATCACCTCCCTTGAGGGCCTATCTATCAATCAATCAATGGTATTCACTGAGGGCTATGTGCAGAGTACTGTACTAAGCGCTTGGGAGAGGACTTTCAGCATGTTTAGCAAAATATTCAAATTCTGAATTCTAATTCAGATGTAATAAAAGAGTAATTAATAAAACATTGCTTTGGAAATTTTTTTCCTGCACAATTTTGGTTCACCTTAAAGAAAATGAGTAGTAAAGACAACTGCTACTTCAAACAAAGAGTATCCCAGAAGGAGAACTAATCCCAGAAGGAGACCATCATAAATAGCATCAAATGTTGACTACACTTCTAAATAAGGTTATAATTTATAATACCCAGGAATGAAAATAATGCATAGCCTCCACTTTTCATCAGCACAAGTACAAGGTAACTCATACTTAACTATTCCGTGAAAAGTGTTTTCTCTCCTGGAAATTTCAATTAAAGTATCAACTTGTTAATAAACATTATTTGGCTGCCCACAAAACAAGAATGACTCAACCATTTAAGACTTTTCAATCAATTGTTAGTATTTATTGAGCGGTTACTGTACACAGAGCACTGTACTAAGAGCTCCGGAGGGTACGATACAACACAGTTAGTACCCTGAGTATATAAGTACAAAGCACTGTATTAACTGGGAGACTACAATGGAAGCAAAAAGCATCTTCCTGACCTCAAAGATCTTGCATTCTAATGGGGCAGACAGACAAAAATCTTTTCTAAGAATTCAGGGGAAGAAAAAGAACTTCAAATACTTACCAACAAGTGTAATATTGGGGTTCCTCTTCTTCGCTTCCTTCATCAGCCACCATTCGTAGCCTCGGAAATAATTTTCATCACCTTCATAATGCATGTGTGAGGGCTCAGTGCCATCTGAACAGGACAAGGAAAGAAAATATGACATTGTATTACCCAACTCAGTTCTAACATTCCTTGGTTTTTGTTCAGGTTCTAATGCAGAGGGTTCCAAATAATTGGACAGGAATGCATTTCTGTATAGAAAATGTTCAATTTTAAACCAACTGAAGGTGAAGGTGAAGGTGAAGGTGTGGACCAGATCCATGCTCCACAATCTTTTATGAGGAACAATCTTTAGCGAGGAACATCTGTGGCACCTCTCCCTCCCAACATCCTCCCAGGCCCAATCAGGACACAAAAGGGGGATTTGGAAAGTTGCTCTAACAGACTGATTCTCATGACCTTGGTGGGACACAATAAAAAAGAGATCTTGGCCTTAAACATTATGGACTGTTCTAAGTTTATGCATGTACAATACACAAACATGGAGCAGGCAAGATTGCAAGATAACCTCTGTGATGTGTCACCAAGGCACAACTTTTGAGCCTTGCAAAAACCAAACTCCCAAGACTCAACCCCAAAAATATGAGATTCACACTTTGCTCAGCACCTGTTTTTTCTCTTGGCCAGAGCCAATCACAGCTGACCAAACTTCTGAGAAGTGCACACCTCTGAACTATTGCATTGGTCACCTCATGAAGCAGCGTGGCTCAGTGGAAAGAGCACGGGCTTTGGAGTCAGAGGTCATGGGTTCGAATCCCGGCTCTGCCACTTGTCAGCTGTGTGACTGTGGGCAAGTCACTTAACTTCTCTGTGCCTCAATTACCTCATCTGTAAAATGGGGATGAAGACTGTGAGCCCCACGTGGGACAACCTGATTCCCCTGTGTCTACCCCAGTGCTTAGAACAGTGCTCTGCACATAGTAAGCGCTTAACAAATACCAATATTATTATTATTATTATGTTCAAAGGTCTGTCTTGACCAAAGCCTAACACCTTTTAACAAAGGTGGGAAAGTGGTTGTCGGTTTGATATCAAATGGGAGGAAATGACTAGGCTGAAGTGTGGTAGATGTGTTTCAGTGTAAAGAATTGATATGGAATGTACTGAAAGAAAAATAATCTAAATTGAACTATATGATCATGGACTCAGAGTTATCAGATTATTTCCCCAAGTTGTGCTTGAGTTATTGTTGACTGTTCTTTTAAATCACTGGTTCAGTATGTGGCAGCAGCCAAAAAGGCAATTCAGACACTGGGCATCGTCAGGAAGGGGATAAAAAACAAAAACAGCCCAATTTTGCATGTTTGCACACAACAAATTCATTACATGTACAATTCATTAACAAAATAAATAGGGTAATGGAAATATATACAGTTGAGCGGACGAGTACAGTGCTGTGGGGATGGGAAGGGAGAGGGGGAGGAGCAGAGGGAAAGGGGGAAAAGAGGGCTTAGCTGCGGAGAGGCAAAGGGGGGGTGGCAGAGGGAGTAGAGGGAGAAGAGGAGCTCAGTCTGGGAAGGCCTCTTGGAGGAGGTGAGTTTTAAGTAGGGTTTTGAAGAGGGGAAGAGAATCAGTTTGGCGGAGGTGAGGAGGGAGGGCGTTCCAGGACCGCGGGAGGACATGGCCCAGGGGTCGACGGCGGGATAGGCGAGACCGAGGGACGGTGAGGAGGTGGGCAGCAGAGGAGCAGAGTGTGCGGGGTGGGCGGTAGAAAGAGAGAAGGGAGGAGAGGTAGGAAGGGGCAAGGTGATGTAGAGCCTTGAAGCCTAGAGTGAGGAGTTTTTGTTTGGAGCGGAGGTTGACAGGCAACCACTGGAGTTGTCTAAGAAGGGGAGTGACATGCCCAGATCGTTTCTGCAGGAAGATGAGCCGGGCAGCGGAGTGAAGAATAGACTGGAGCGGGGCAAGAGAGGAGGAAGGGAGGTCAGAGAGAAGACACAAGACCACCAAGCTGAATGAAATGTGACAGTGGTTGGTGCAAGACTAAAGAAAATTATTTCTTCTCCAAGAAGCTGGGAGCAGCAACATGGTCTGATGGAAACAGCATAGGCCTGGGAGTCAGAGAACTTGAGTTCTAATCCTGGCTTTCCCAATTGCTTGCTGTTTGAACCTGGGCAAGTCATTTAACTTCTCTGTGCCTCAGTTCCCTCAACTGTAAAATGTGGATTAAATACCTACTCTCCCCTCTAGTCTGTGAGCCCCATGCAGGACAGGGACTGTGCCTGACTTAATTAACTTATTCCTACCCAGCAGTCTTCCTCTCAGGATCGCACCTGGAGTTTCCAATATTCTCCAGTCTCATTACAAGAGGGAGAGTCAAGCAGAGGCACACCCACTCCATTCCTAGCTTGGGCAGAGGCTAGTGAGTGGAAGGCAATCTGCTACAAGTCAAAATTCACCTGTGCTGGGCACCAGTGGCATGGGAGAGAGTCAAGGGCAGAGACTCAAGTTTACAGTGCATAAGAAGGCAATGGTAAACCACTTCTGTATTTTTATTGAGGAAACTATGGATAACACCACCAGAGCGTTTGCAGATGGAGGTGGAGCATTCTGGGAGAGATGTGTCCATGGAGTCACTAGTCAGAATAGTAGTTGACACACAATAAACACTTAATACTATTAAAAAAAAAAAGCATATGTGATCTGTTACAAACAGGAAATTGTGCAGAGAAAACACTAATATATTTATGAAGAGGCTGGAAAAATTCATGAATAACTTGTCCATAGGGGGCTATTAGAGGGGATATCTCAGGAAGTTGAATGGAAAAGTTAGCATTTGATAGCACAGCCCTAAATATTAGAATGGACATCAAGGAAAGCAACATCACATGATTCTTCCAAGCATCCTGGTGCCACTAATGGACTGGATGGACTATCAGCCTGATGCAATAATGGCATTTATTATGCACTGAAGAGCTGAATACTAAAAATGTTTCTTCCATATCAATAACTATAAAAATGTGATGATGAAATCTTGCTATCAGTTTGGCATAGGGCTGTATAAAATCATGAGGTTATACTTCATCAGTTTTGCAGTTACGTCATGTCTTAGGGGTCTTGTTGATTACTTAGATATATGTAACAAACTAAACTTACAGATAAAGTTCAACATCAAATAACTGAGCTCTGGGGAAATGTTAATATGAAAGTCAACACAATATTAGCTGAGTCAAGGTCAGTGGGCTCATTTTAATCATTACAGTTTTAACTGTGGATTTTAATCATGTGGATTTCCATTCATTTTGATCTTTTTTGTATCCCCAAGAGATGTGTCTATTTAGAAATCAGGGTCTATATTTAAATCATAGTCTATATTTAAAATGCATGTCAATTAAATCTATGAAGAACCTGTTATCTTAACGTTTAAATGAGATGAGTCATATACCCAGTAAACCCAAATGAAAAACCTTTCCCAATCTGAAATCAAAAGTAATTTGGAAATGATTTTATAGAGTGATACAAGGAAGGAGGGAGAGAGGGAGAAAGAGCTATAGGGTGCTTCTCAAGTAGAGGTATTTCATAGGATGTCAGATGGTCCAGTCTATGCCTCAAGAGAGTAAAAAGGAAAGTTCAATAGCTTGATGCAAAATTTAACTCCTAATTCTCCACTGACTTCAAGAGCTAAAAAGGGTAAAAGGAATGTCTATTTCATCAGCTTACTCACTGCCTACCTTGGTTCCTGTCTCTCCCCTCTCCAGTCCATACTTTAGACTGCTGACATTCATCCATTCATTCAATCGTATTTATTGAGCACTTACTGAGTGCACAGCACTGTACTAAGTGCTTGGGAAAGTACAATACAACAATAAAGAGAGACAATCCCTGGTCACAAAGAGTCTAGCTCACAGTCTAGAGGTGGAGAGACAGACATCAATACAAATAAAGATACATCAATAAAAATAAAATTACAGATATATACATAAGTGCTGTGGGGTAGGGAGAGGGGGGCAGAGTAAAGGGAGCAAGTCAGGGTGACACAGAAGGGAGTGGGAGATGAGGAAAGGAGGGAAGGCCTCTTGGAGATGTGCCTTCAGTAAGGCTTTGAAGGAGGGGGGAGAGTGTCTTGCAGATTTGAGGAGGAAAGGCATTCCAGGTCAGGGGTAGGACATGGACCAGGGGTTGCAAGCAAGACAGGTGAGATAGAGGCACAGTGAGAAGGTTAGCACCAGAGAAGCCAAGTGTGTGGACTGGGATGTAGAAGGAGAGAAGTGAGATGAGGTAGGAGGGGGCATGGTGAAGGAAAGCTTTTAAGCCAATGGTGAGCTTTAAAGCCACTTTTTTCCAAAAGGATTTAGTCCATAAACACCACACCTCAGAAACTTCCAATGGTTGCCTACCTAACCCTGCATCAAACAGAAACTCTTATGATCAGCTTTAAGGCACTCAATTAGATCTCTCCCACCTACTCTTACCTTGCTGGTCTCCTACCACACCCAACCTGTGCAGTTTCACTCCTCTAATATAACCTACTCACTGAACCTCAATCTTTATCTCGCCACCAACCCCTTGACCTCATGTTCCCTCTAACCTGTAACTCTCTCCCTTCATATATGACGGTCCATCACTCTTCCCACCTTCTACAATCATATCTCCTCCAAGAGGCCTTCCTTTACTAAACCTTTATTTCCCTTCCCCGCCCTTCATCATCATCAGCTATGCACTTGAACTGTACTCCTTAAGCACTTTATAATCAGCCCAAAGTACTTACACACATCCTTATACTCTGCCTTTTCCCCCTAATTGTAATTTTTCCCAGTGGCTGCTTCCCACTGTAGACTGTAAGCTCCTTGTGGGCAGAGCTCACATCTACCAACTCTACTGTACTGTTCTTTCCCAAATGCTGTGTGCTGTGTTCTGAACACAGTAAGCCTTCAATAAATACCATTGACTGATTTAGCCATGCATGACTTAGTGGATAGATAATGATCTTGGGAGTCAGAGGACCTGGATTCTATCCCCAAATCTACCACTTGCTGCTGTGGGCAAATCATTTAATGTGTTTGTGCCTCAGTTTACTCATCTGTAAAATAAGGATTCAATATTGTTCTCCATCCTATTTACACTGTGGGTCAGGGACTTTGTCCTCTGTTCATTTGTATTTATTCCAATGCTTAATGTAGTGCTTGGCACATAGTACGTGCTTAACATTCATTCATTCATTCAATTGTATTTACTGAGTGCTTAATGTATGCAGAGCACTGCACTAAGTGCTTGGGAAAGTACAACAATAAACAGTGACATTCCCTGCCCACAATGATCTTACAATCCAGAGTAGAGAGCCAGACAAAAATACAAATAAATAAAATGACAGAGATGTACATAAGTGCTTCAGGGTTGAGGCAGGGCGGGGAGAGCAAAGGGAGCAAGTCATGGCAATGTAGAAGGGAGTGGGAGATAAGGAAAAGTGGGGTTTAGTCTGTAAAGGCCCCTTGGAGGGAGAAATGCCTTCAATAAGGTTTTGAAGCAAATATCATTAACTCCTTCTAACTAGACTAACTAAAAGCTAATGCCTGGACAAGAGAGTCTGTGGTTAAGAACAAAAAGGTCAGAATGCCTTTAAGATTTTATTGGGAAATCCACAGCATAAAAATTTAGCGGGAATAAGGAAGGGAGAGCTTCAGAAGTGGAAGCTCTTCTAATTCCAAGGCCTCTCCACCCCAAATCCATCCACATTGGCACCAGCTGGCACTGAGTTTATTCTGATGCCCAGAAGGGCCAATTCAGCCCCAATCACCCACCTCTGTCAGAGGTGAGATATAAAAAATCAGGATAATCTAGGTTTGGAAAAAAAAAAGGTTTCTGAAAGTGATACATGCAAAAAAAAATTAGGCTGTGTAATAGCCTGAAAGAATTCAGGTCTCCCCCTAAGAGCCTTAACCTATGCTCAGGAGATAGTCAGTCAATCATATTTATTAAGCACTTACTGTGTGCAGAGCACTGTATTAAACATTTGGGAGAGTACCATATAAAACTATAACAGACACATTCCCTGCCCAGATAGTATACATAGAACCTACCTGTTTTTTTCTGTTGTGATCAATTGAATGCTTTACCAATAGAATAGAGGCCCACTTTACTTCTTATTTGAAATAATGAAGTCTTTTAAATAATTGAAATAATAAAAGGCTTCAAACAACCAAATATAAAATGTTGCACCAATTTAAAACAAAAAAATGTAAGTGTAAAAGAACCATTTATTCTTTAAAAAAATGGATCAATGGCATTTATTGAGCACTTACTGTGCACAGAGCACTGAACTAAGCACTTGGGAGAGGACAATATAGCAGAGTTGGTAGACACAATCCCTGCCCACAATGAGTTAGTTGAAATCAATGGTTACTTTGACCTGTAAAATTTCAATCCTAAAGCCTGATTTCTTCACTTTTCAACCTTTAAGTCTTTGTGTTCTGAACTGATTGACTGCTTCTAATTACTTCAAGTGCTAATTGCTGCTTTTACATGAGAAAATTCAAAGTCTGTCCAAGTCTAAAAAACAGAAAGAGGAGGAAAAAGGGTGTGGGGAAAGTTGGGAGAAAAAGGAGATTTCCTAGCCATGTTGTAACAATAACAATAATAATTGTGGTATTTGTTAAGCACTTACTATGTACCTGGCAGTGTACTAAGTGCTGAGGTGGATACAGGCAAATGAGGTTGAACCCAGTCCCTGAACCACATAAGCCTCACAGTCTTAACCCTCATTAACAGATGAGGTAACTGAGGCACCCAGAAGTTAAGCGACTTGCCACAGCAGACAAGTGGTGAAGCAGAATTAGAACCCGGGTCCTTTTTTACTTCCAGGCTCGTGCTCTATCCACTAGGCCAAGGTGTTGGATCAGTAATACCAGTGGACCGCCAATGTAACCAACTGTGTGAGGATGGCCTATGAGGTACTAAGAGTAGCCTGAGAAAACATCAATCCCCACCAATTCCTACCTGTTGTCTGCCCATCTCCACCTATTTCGACTTTCAGGATATGCAAGGAGGCACCAAAGTTTGGCTAGGGAAAAGAATTAAACAGAAATTAAACAGTGCTTAGTTTAAGTAGGTCAAGGTCCTTCTTATATACAAGTATGCCCTTGTTCAACAGATTAAAAACAGCAACAACCGCAAAAAAAACAAGGCAGTGAAGTTAAATGACTATCTGCTGGAGGAAGAGCCCAAAATGTATAAGCAGAATTATCATTTAACACTGAAGGAGATTTGTCACATGGACTTTGAAGCTTAGGGGGAAGCAACGGGAGCCTAGAGGACCTCAGCTGCTCTAGTGTACTTCTGAGGAAGGCCTGGGATAGTCATCCATTTTTAGAGCCAAGGTGAATACCAATATCAGACGTTTGTTGTGCCAGAGGCTTTGAGCATAGGTGTTGGAACCTAAGCAGGAGATAATCAGGGAACTACTTCATAAGTAAATCTATAAAATCTTTTCTATGTCCTACTACTCAAATACACCACGACTTTAGCAAGATGGTGGTTCGGTACACAACAGGTGCCCTACAAAATAATAATAGCATTTATTAAAGGTTTACTGTGTGCAGAGCACTGTACAAAGTACTGGGAAAGAGTATTCAGATGGGAATAAGACATGGACTGTATCCCGCCCCGAGGGGCTCATAATACATGAATATAGGAGGAGCACAGGAATGGAGATAGATACATCGAGAGCAATGAAACTATAAAATACTAAAACAACACAAGATAAGGAGAAATACACAATACACAAAATGAAACCAAAGTCAGCAGAGAACTGTGCCTAGAAGAATGAATTTCAAGGCTCCTCATGAGTCAGAGTCCATCTCATACCCAAGGGCACGACGACAGCCACCACAGCCACCAGCTTTCCTAAGATCATGAGAAGTTTCGTGCTACAGATTCTGTTCTCTTTCCCTCCCAAACAGGATGACATGGTGTCCACTGAGATGGTGCGGAGGAGAGGTGCTGGTTTTCTGGGAGACAGAGTAGTTGGAACACAGAATTCATTGGGCATGGTGGGGGCTGGGAAGGTAGAGGCTGTGCAGAGAGGCAAGACTGAAATTACCACGTTGCATTTAGCCATGGCAGTAGAGGACCAAGGAGGCACAGCAGCAGCCTTTAGACCTACCTCAGTGTGCCAAGAGCATGCTGAGGACATGCAGAGAGCTCCTCAGCTGCAGCTGGGGGAGCCCTTGGCATGCAGGGAGATAAGGCTGTTATGTTACAGACCACTTTTCCAAATGTGCAATAGGGCCACATTACCCGGATTTCAAAAGAATATAGCAGCATGACAATACACTCTAAGAAAGAAAAAAAGCTCTAGCATTATAAATTCAGGCTTAAATACTTGTTGGGTTGGGGGTTTTTTGACCCAAAGGAATTTACCTTAAATAAATAGTCCAGGATTTGGGAGCGATATGGCTCAGGGTAATTCACTAGAAGTCGAGAAGTTGCCTGAAAAAAAGATTGGAAAGACATTAGCAGATAGATTTAATACAACCTTGTAAACAAAAAGATATCCAACAACTTACCCGTAACTCAGTACCAACATCTGACCATAACTGGCCTGCCTAAAAGCAGTAGAGATGATGCCAAGGAAAGCAAAAGATTTCCCCCATGTTACAGTCTTTGGGTATTTTTTGTTGTTGTTGTTAATTTATTTCACCTGCTGTGATAAATTTGTAGCCCTTAAACAATAGTACCCTTCCACCACTCAGAGAGTAGCAGAAGCAGCAGTTTGGCATGGAGGGATGCCAGTCTGGCCTCTCCTTTTATTCTCTTCCCTATCATTGCCCTCATTATTTTTTAAGTGCTCACAGGATACATGAGCCGGCACTAAATGCTGAAAAGCCCAAGCTAGTTCCTGGGTGTTGCCGGCTCAGAAGCCACAGCAGAGTTGGAAGGGGGGATTTATGAAAGCACTTAGTAGTGCTTTCAGTAGGAGTTTTCACTATTGTCATTAAAAAATAAAAATTGAATGTGCAGACATCGGGCATCCACATTAGCCTGGAACTACTGCAGCGTGGCTTAGTGGAAAGTGCATGGGCTCGGGAGTCAGAGGACATGGGTTCTAATCCCAGCTCCGCCATGTGTCAGTTGTGAGACCTTGGGCAAGCCAATTAACTTCTCTGTGCCTCAGTTATCTCATCTGTAAAAGGGGGACTAAGTACGAGCCCCTTGTGGGACAACCTGATTACGTTCTTTCTGCCTGATTATCTTGTATCAAGGTACCTGTTACCTTGTACCCCAGGGATTAGAACAGTGCATGGCTCATAGTAAATCCTTAACAAATACCATAATTATTATAACTGCAAAAAACTGCAGAAACTCTGCTTTCCCTTGCTCCAGGGGCTTTAGAAAAAATAATACAATTAATAATAATAAAAATCATAATTGTGATATTAGTTAAGTGCTTAATATGTGACAAGCATTGTACTAAGCACTGAAGTAGATACATGATCATCACGTTGGACATAGTTCCCTGTCCTTCATGGTGCTCACAAACTAAGGGAGAGAGCAAAAAGGTATTTAAAGCCCATTTTATATATTAGAAAGGCAAGAATAACAGAAATCCCATAGTTCCACAGAACCCTTGCCAAGTTCTGACCTTCCCACTGCCTCGAGTCGGGGGTTTGTGTCTGGGGGTGATGGGAAGGAGTCACAGTTCACTGGACCAAAGCAATTGCCCAGTACTTTTCATAGATGAACTGATATTCTTTCTCCAAGGATAGTGGTTTTCATTTGAACCTTCCATTTCCTTCCCTCCCAGTAAATTCTAGCAGAGAACCAAAAACTGCCAGTCTCACCTTCAAAACATCACCAAGATCTGCCCTTTCCTCTATCCAAACCGTTACCTTGCTGATACAAAGTCTCATAATAACCCAAATGGATTACTTCATCAGCCTCCTCTGATCTTCCATCCTCCTGTCTATCCCTGCTCCAGTCTATTCTTCATTCTGCTGCATGGATTATCTTTCTACAGAAACGCTCTAGCCATGTCGCTCCCCTCCTCAAAAACCTCCAGTGGCTGCCTATCAACCTTTGCAGGAAACAAAAACTCCTCACTCTTGGCTTCAAAGCTCTCCATCACCTGGCCCTCTCCTACCTTACCTCCATTCTCTCCTTCTACAGCCCACCCTGCTTCTCTGCCACTAACCTCCTCACGATCCCTCGTTCTCGCCTGTCCCGCCGTCAACCCCTGGCCCACGTCCTACCACTGACCTGGAATGCCCTCCCTCCTCACATCCGCCAAACTAACTCTCTTCCAAGCCCTACTGAGAGCCCACCTCCTCCAGGAGGTCTTCCCAGACTGAGCCCTCCCTTTCCCTCTGCTGCTCCTCCCCTCCCCATTCCTCCTACTCCCTCCCTCTGCTCTTCCCCCTTCCCCTGCCCACAGCACTTGTGCATATTTGTATATATTATTACTCTACTTTGTTAATGATGTGTATATGTCTCTGATTCTATTTATCTATTCTGATGGTACTGATGAGAAGCAGCGTGGCTTAGTGGAAAGAGCCCGGGCTTTGGAGTCAGAGGTCATGGGTTCGAATCCCGGCTCTGCCACTTGTCAGCTGTGTGACTCTGGGCAAGTCACTTCACTTCTCTGTGCCTCAGTTACCTCATCTGTAAAAAGGGGATTAACTGTGAACCTCACGTGGGACAACCTGATTACCCTGTATCTACCCCAGCGCTTAGAACAGTGCTCGGCACATAGTAAGTGCTTAACAAATACCAACTTTTTTTTTTTTTTTACTTGTTCTGTTGTGCTGTCTCTTTCCCCTTTTTAGACTGTGAGCCATTTAGACTTGTTGGGCAGGGATTGTCTCTGTTGCCAAATTGTACATTCTAAGTGCTTAGTACAGTGCTCTGCACATAGTCAGCGCTCAATAAACATGAATGAATGAATGAATGAATGAATGAATGAATGAATAAGTAGTGTGGTCTAGGGTCTGGGTTCCAATACCAGCTCCACCACTTATCATAACAATAATTATGGCAATTGTTAAATGCTTACTATGTGCAAGGCACTGTACTAAACACTGGGGTGGCTACAAGAAAATTGGGTTGGACACAGTCCCTGTCCCACATGGGGTTCACAGCCTTTATCCTCATTTTCCAGAGAAGAAGGCCCAGAGAAGTGAAGTGACTTGCCCAAGGTCACAGAATAGATAAGTAGCAGAGCAAGGAATAGAACGCCTGACTCTCTGACTCTCAGGCCAGTGCTCTCTATCCACTACACCATGCTGTTTCTCTGCTGTGTGACCTTAGGCGAGTCACTTTACTTCTCTATGCCTCAGTTTCACCATCTGTAAAATGGGGATTAAATTTAGACTGTGAGCCCCCACGTGGATAGAGACTGTCCAATCTGATCGAATTGTACTTTCCAAGGGCTTAGTACAGTGCTCTGCACACAGTAAGCACACAATAAATACGATTGAATGATCTTGTATTTACCCCCGTGTTTTGCCCAGTGCTGGACACACAGTATGTGCTTAACAAATACCATCACCACCAACAATCAATCAGTGCTCTTTATTTAGCGTGGCGCAGTGGAAAGAGCATGGGCTTTGGAGTCAGGGCTCATGAGTTCGAATCCCAGCTCTGCCACTTGTCAGCTGTGTGACTGTGGGCAAGTCACTTAACTTCTCTGTGCCTCAGTTCCCTCATCTGTAAAATGGGGATTAAGACTGTGAGCCCCACGTGGGACAACCTGATTCCCCTATGTTTACCCCAGCGCTTAGAACAGTGCTTTGCACATAGTAAGCGCTCAACAAATACCAACATTATTATTTAGCGCTTCCTATATGCAGTGCACTGTCTGTCCTAAGGGTTTGGGAGAGTAATAATAATAATGTTGGTATTTGTTAAGTGCTTACTACTATGTTCCAAGCACTGTTCTAGGCGCTAGGTAGACATAAGGTAATCAGGCTGTTCCACACAGAGCTCACAGTCTTCATCCCCATTTTACAGATGAGGTAACTGAGGCCCGGAGAAGTGAAGTGACCTGCCCAAGGTCACAGAGGTGACAAGCAGTGGAGGCGTCATTTGAACCCACAACCTCTGACTCCCCAGCCCGGGCTCTTTCCACTGAGCTCCGCTGCTTCTCAGTAGAAGAATACAATAAGAGTACAATAAAAGAAACAGCGTGGCTAAGTGGAAAGAGCCCGGGCTGGGGAGTCAGAGGTCATGGGTTTGAATCCCAGCTCTGCCACTTGTCAGCTGTGTGAGTGTGGGCAAGTCACTTAACTTCTCTGGGCCTCAGTTCCCTCATCTGTAAAATGGGATTAAGTTTGTGAGCCTCACTTGGGACAACCTGATTACCCTGTATCTACCCTAGCGCTTAGAACAGTGCTCTGCACATAGTAAGCGCTTATCCAAGCACTTATTATTCACTGAACTTCATTCATTCAACAGCAATAATAATAATGTCGGTATTTGTTAAGCGCTTGCTATGTCGCTGAACTTCATTCATTCAACAGTAATAATAATAACGTTGGCATTTGTTAAGCGCTTACTGTGTCATTGAACTTCATTCACTCATTCAACAGTAATAACGATAATGTTGGTATTTGTTAAGCGCTTACTGTGTCATTGAACTTCATTCACTCATTCAACAGTAATAACGATAATGTTGGTATTTGTTAAGCGCTTACTGTGTCATTGAACTTCATTCACTCATTCAACAGTAATAACGATAATGTTGGTATTTGTTAAGCGCTTACTGTGTCGTTGAACTTCATTCACTCATTCAACAGTAATAACAATAATGTTGGTATTTGTTAAGTGCTTACTGTGTCGTTGAACTTCATTCACTCATTCAACAGTAATAACAATAATGTTGGTATTTGTTAAGCGCTTACTGTGTCGTTGAACTTCATTCACTCATTCAACAGTAATAACAATAATGTTGGTATTTGTTAAGCGCTTACTGTGTCGTTGAACTTCATTCACTCATTCAACAGTAATAACAATAATGTTGGTATTTGTTAAGCCCTTACCGTGTGTTGAACTTCATTCATTCATTCAACAGTAATAACAATAATGTTGGTATTTGTTAATTGCTTACTATGTCGTTGAACTTCATTCACTCATTCAACAGTAATAACAATAATGTTGGTATTTGTTAAGCGCTTACCATGTCTTTGAACTTCATTCATTTATTCAATAGTAATAATAATCTTGGTATTGATTAAGCGCTTAGTGTGTGCAGAGAGAGCACTGTGCTAAGCGCTGGGGTAGATACAGCGTCATCAGGTTTTCCCACGTGAGGCTCACAGTCTCCATCCCCATTTTCCAGATGCGGTCACTGGGGCCCAGAGAAGTGAAGTGACCTGCCCACAGTCCCCCAGCCGCCAAGTGGCAGGGCCGGGATTCGCACCCCTGCCCTCTGGGCTCCTTCCCCTGAGCCACGCTGTTTCCCTATCTATGGAGCGCTGACTCCGTGGCGTGGGGTGTCCCCCCCGTCCTTCCCCCACTCACCCCTCCGCCGCTGAGCCCCCCGATCCCGTCGAACTCCCGGGCGAGGCCGGCCGCGTCGTCCAGCACATAGTGCGGGCCGGGGGCCGCCGGGCGGCAGGCGCAGCCCAGGAGGAGCAGCGGGCCGAGCCACGGGGAGGCCGGCGGGGCCCGGCTCCGGCGGCGCGGCCGGGGCGCCATGGGCAGCGGGCAACGCGGGGCTCGCCGCCTCCCGGCCATTGTGCGGGTCACGTGAGCGCGCCCCCGCCGCGACCGCGCGCGCGCCTGACTGCCCGCCTGACAAGTCACCCTTGTCCTGCCTCTGCCTTGGAACGCCTTCCCCCTTCATCTGTGACTCACCATCACTCTCCCCACCTTCCAAGCCTTACTAAAAGCGTGTCGCCTCCAAAAGGCCTTCCCTGACTTTTTTTTTTTTTAAGAGTATTTGTTAAGCACTGACTATGGGCCAGGTACTGTTCTAAGCGCTTGGTAGATACAAGCTAATCAGGTTGGACACAACCCCCGTCCTACAGGGACTGACGGTCTTGATCCCCATTTTCCAGCTTAGCTTGAGGGAGCTAAGACAGATGAGGGGCTAATTTGCCCAAGTTCACCCAGCAATCAAGGGGCAGAACTAGGATTAGAACCCAGGTCCTTCAAACTCCCAGGCCCATGCTCTTTCCATCAGGCCACACTGCTTCTCAAGCCCTGATTTCCTCTTCTCCCATTCCCTTATGCGTCACCCTTGCAACTGGATTTTCACCCTTTATGCACCCCTCCCCCAACTCCCCAGCACTTACCTACATAATCGTAATTTATTTATATTAATGTCTGCCTCCCCCTCTAGACTATAAACTCGTGGGCAGGGACCGTGTCTACCCTCGCTGTCATATTGTACTCTCCCAAGTGCTTAGTCCAGTGCTCTACACAGAGTAAGCCTGCGATAACTACTATTGACTGATCGACTGCAGTTTGCTCTTGCTGTTGGCACCTTGCTACTGCACTGATTCCAGGAGGTTCAGAGCCTGGCTTCTCCAGGCACCAGGCCAGAGAAGCCCCCTCTCCTCTCCCAGCTTTTAGTGGCACGAAGTAGGGCCTGCTCCCCTGGTGCCGCTCATTGGCCTGCACTCTCTCTGAGGTTCCAGTCCAGCCTGGGAACAGGCTCTGGCTCCCTTCCCAACCCGCCACCATATCATGGGAGCATCAGGGGACACACTAAAGTCAAGAACCGGGAGAGCCGCGCCCTCCGTCCTTCCTGCCCAGGAAGCCCTCAACCTCAATGTTGTCCTGTACTCCTCATTGTGTCTCAATTCTCACGTTCATTCTCCTGCCAAATCCTGATGGTTCTAACTAAGAAAATTTCTCTGATCCGCCCCTTCCTTTTTACTCAAATAGCTTCCACCTTGGGACAAGCTGTTCCAAAAGCACCCTGGCCTGGTGGATAAAGCAAGGGGTTGGGAGTCAGAAGGACCCGGATTCTAATCCCTGATCCTCCACTTGTCTGCTGTGTGACTTTGAGTAAGTCACTGATGTTCCCTATGGCTCAACTACTTCATCTGTAAAATGGAGATTAAGACTGTGAGCCCCGTGTGGGACAGAGAATGTGTCAACTTGGCTATTGGGCCTTCAGAGCTTCAAACCCTTCCCTTTCCAATCTGTACCAGCTTGCTACCGCAAGGATTATCTTCCTTACCTTCCACAATCACCTCTCCATATCTTCAGTCTTATAAACCCATCAGTCATCTTCAGCATTTTTCTATCTACCTACACTCAGCCTCAGCACTTATGCCTATGCATTTATTCAGCTGCACATTCAATTATCTATCTTGATACATTTTTGTAAAGTGTTTTTTTCCTGTCTACCCCATTAGAATGCAAGATCTTTGTGGGCAGGGATATATCACTTGCTTGTTTTGTAATCAATAAATCAGTCACATTTAATGAGCACTTACTGTGTGCAGAGCACTGAACTAAGCCCTTGGGAGAGTACAGTATACTAGAATTGGTAGACATTTGACATTAGACATCTGCCTACAAAGGGCTTATAGTGTAGAGACTGATTTGATTAATTCAGCCTGGCATTTCTACAAACCCAAAGCTTCACTAGCTCTTGAAGACTGAGAGATCTTGTCTTAGGATCCTTGTATGTATACAAGGATGATGGGAATCTGGGTGGGAGGTTTGCATGTCTGGTCATAAGAAATCACCCAAAATATATCTTTTTCTTTTTTTCTTTTAAGCATTTACTATGTGTCAAGCAACTTGCTGGGGTAGATACAAGCTAATCAACTGGATGCAGTCCATGGTGCACATGGGGCTCACAGTCCCTGTCCTACATGTGACTCACAGTCTTAATCCCCATTTTACAGAGGAGATAAGTGAGGCACAGAGTAGTGAAGCGACTTGCCCAAGGTCACAGAGCAGACAAGCAGTAGAGCTGGGATTAGAACTCAGGGCTTCTGACTCCCAGGCCCATACTCTTGCCACTAGGCTATGCTGCTCTCAAAGTCTTCAACAGATCTCAAATAAAATGACATGCTGATTTTCTGCAAGATTATGCTTTGCCATTTGTTTCTTTTAGTTGATAAAGTTAGCACAACTAAGCAACTAAAAGTAGTCTCTTCTTAGAGGGTATTTGCAAAACTATTTAAAAGTAGTTCAAATAAGCATCAACTGGCATTCTACTAAGATTAAAAACAGCGTGACAGTTTTTGTAATTGGACAATATGTGAGCAGGTCTGTTGCCTAAGGGGCTGTTTCGATATTTCCACATTATCTAAGCACTTGGGGACTCCTCCTCCTCACTTCCCCCAAAAGCAGTATGAACATAACTTCAAACTCAGTTGCTTTTCCAGACCTCTAGTTTATTTTAATATCTGGCTCCCCCACTAGATTGTAAGCTCCTTGAGGACAGGGATCATATCTACTAAGTCTAGTGTACTCTAGTGTACTGCTTAAGACAGTGCATTGCACAGAGTAAATCCTCAATCGATTCTATTGATTGATTGATCCATGTGTTCCTGGGACATGGAGTCCCAGGCCTGGGAAATGAACTGTATTTCTAGGACTGTATATGCTAGGAACTCTTAGAAGGGAGTAATCAACAGTGATGGAAGTCAAACAAGGACAACTCAGCAACATGCATAACAGGACCCTGTGCCATCTCCACCCCCACCGTCATTATCATCATCAACAGTATTTACCAGAGCCAACAAATGATTAACATATTGGTCCACAGATTCTTATCAGGTCACCAGCAAGAGGTGTGTGGTGCATTACCTGGTCATATACCTGAAATGTTAAAACACTCAAACCCCAAAAATGGGGAAGACAAAGGGGAGGAAAAGGGAGAAGAGGGAAAAGGGGAGAGAAGCTGGACTTTTTTTCTTTTTTTTTTAAGAAAATGCTTTTTCCTTCCAAATTCCAGCCAGGCAGCAGGACAGGAGTCCCTTTTAGTTTGGTGGCTTTGTAGCCTCAGTGGATTACAAAATCCTACACAACACTATTGAGAGTTAACCACATGTC
This sequence comes from Ornithorhynchus anatinus, assembly GCF_004115215.2. Classification (NCBI taxonomy): domain Eukaryota; kingdom Metazoa; phylum Chordata; class Mammalia; order Monotremata; family Ornithorhynchidae; genus Ornithorhynchus; species Ornithorhynchus anatinus. The sequence goes on along the minus strand of NC_041728.1, from coordinate 44,871,892 downwards.
GGAGCTTTGCCTCTTAGGTGCAAGGATATTCAGCACCTACTTTCCTCTCAGAATAAGACAGAGACCTGTGGAGTGCTGACATTTGGATAATGTAACCAAGTGTAGGAATAGAGGAGTAAAGTTATTTATTGTACATCCACTGGGCATAATGTACCAAGTGCTTAGGAAACTATAACTGAAGCATGAGACACATTCCCTGTCCACAAGGAGCTTACATCCGAAGAGGGCATTCAGACATGAAAGTATTTACCAATAGAGTAGTCAGAATAAATACATTGACTCTCAGCTGACCTTACATATAAATATGCATAGATATAGATATAGATATATAAACAAAACTACTGGTGGAATGTTTAAATAAATACGTAAATTCTAGAGAAGTGGTTGACAGATTAATGTGCAAGGAACTGGGAGATAATTAGGAACAGAGTCGAGTCCTTTGGAGTAGGCTATAATCAATCAATCAATGGTATCAAGGGTGTGGGAAAGCACAATACAAAGATTATCCATGGCCTTAGAGGAAAAAGTGTTAGTGGAGTGATGGGTGAAAAATCTGGCTGAAGCAGGTCAAACAGTGATTTGATGGAAATGAAGTTTAAATTTGGTTAGGAATGGGAGGAAGGAGTCCGGGCTGGGCAATTTGAATGAGACACTTGTTTGGTTTATGAATTTGTCTGGATGGCTTATCAGTTCTACCAGTCCTGAGACTAAAGGGTTGAACTACAATCCAACATGATGCCATTTCCCCCCCACACACCCCTGCAACAAGTCATAAGAGGGAATCTGCCAAGGTTTGGTGCCCACCCACAGAGTGGAGCCCTATTGGGCCAGGCTGTGGCCACAGTGCTCCCTGATCTGATGGTCACCCATGCCTCAGACCGCTTCTGGCCCCAGGGGATTTTTTTTTCAGTATTTTTTTCTTAAAAAGAAAACCAACAGGAGACTTCTCATTTAATTTCCTCTGCCTACCCCAGAAAGAGATGGACCAACAAGAGATCCCAACCTAATCCCATCCCCAACCCAGTCCTGAGCATGGCTGCGGTGGCGGGTTGGCATCTGGGAATCAACCAGGGAAAATGAAACTGGATGGCAGAGGAAAAAGCATTTTCCTGCTTCCCCCATTGAAGCCACCACTCCAGAACTCAAGAAAATGAGCCAGGACAGCCAAGAAAAACAGGCTTGTGATCAGCCTGGCTTCCTTCCTTTGGAACTTCAAAGAAAGTCCCGCCTCCCTCTTCCCTGGTACTGCCCCCTTCTTGCCAGATCGGGCAACCTAGTAATTCAAACTATGAGGCAGATTGATCGAAAATGCCCTTTGATATATCATCTCTCAAAAGATTTCACCTGAATGTACAGCAAAATCAGCCACCCTATCACGGAACTGGAGTGAGGCGATATCAACAGGGAGCTCTGGTTCGAGAGTTTTTTTTTAGTTTGAGGGAGATTTGGGTATGTTTGAGGGCTGATTGACCAATCAATCATATTTATTGTGCATTTACTATATGTGGAGTACTATACTAAGTGCTTGGGAGAGTACTATATAACAAAGTTGGTAGACACATTCCCTGCCTTCAAAAAGCTTACAGTCTAGAGGGGAAGGTCGACATTAATAAATAAATTATGGCTATATACATAGTCAGTCAATCAATGGTAATTACTGAGCATTTACTATGTGCAGAGCACTGTACTAAGCACTTGGGAGAGTACAATACAAAAGAATTAGCAGACATGTTCCCTGACCATAACAAGCTAATGTTCTATTGGGGGAGGCAAACATAAATATGAATAAGTAATTTATAATATATAATTTGAAGATATGTACATAGGTTTTGTGGGGCTGGGGCTGGGGCAAGTATCAGATGTCCAGAGATCACAGATTGAAGTGCATAGACAATGCAGAAGGGAGACCAAGATGGGGAAAAGAGGGCTTAATCAGGGCTTAATCAAGCCTTTTGGAGATATGATCTTAGTAATGCTTTGAAGGTGGAGAGAGTGGTGGTCTGGCATATATGGGGGGAGGGAGTTCCAGTCTATAGGGAGGATGTGGGTAAGGGGTTGGCAGTGAGATAGATGAGATCAGGGCATAATGAGTAAATTGACGCTAGAGTAGCAGACACTGCGGGCTGGGCTGAAGAAAGAGATTAATGAGGTGATGTAGAATGGGGTAAGCTGATTGAGTCCTTTAAAGCTGATGGTAAAGGAGTTTCTTTTTGATGCAGAGGTGGATGGGTAGGCATTGGAGGTTCTTGAGAAGGAGGTGGACTGAAAAGTTTTGTTCATAAATGATCCAAGCAGCAGAGTGAAGTATGGAAAGGAGTGGGGAATGAAAGGAGGCTAGGAGGTCAGCAAGGCAGATGCAGTGGTCAAGACAGGATAGGATAAGTGCTTGGATCAGCATGATAGTGGTTTGGATGGAGAAGAAAGAGTAGATTTTAGCAATGTTGGGGAAGTGGAATTGACAGGATTTAGTGACAGATTGAATACGTGGGTGGAAAAAGAGAGATGAGTGAAGGACAATGCCAAGGTTATGAGTTTGTGAGGTAAGGATGATAGTGGTGTTGTCTATATTAATGGGAAAGTCAAGGGGAGGACAGGTTTTAGGTGAGAAGATGAGGAGTTCAGTTTTGGACAAGTTTAATTTGAGGGGTCTAAGGGACAACCAGGTTGATATGTATTGAAGGAAGGAAGAAATGCAAGAGTGCAGGGAAGGAGACAGATCAGAGTTGAAGATGTAGATTTGGAAAGCATAAGTGTTGTGGAGCTGAGAGAGAGGTGAAAAACTGAGCAAATCGAAGTGCAAGGGCAATCAATGCAGAAGGGAGTGAGAGAAGAGGAAATGAAGCCTTAGTCAGGGAAGGCCTCTTGGAGGAAATGAGTCTTTGGTAAAGCTTTGAAGGTGGGGAAAATAACTGTCTGTCAGATACAAAGAGGAAGGGCGTTCCAGGCCAGAGGCAGGATGTGGCAAGGGGTTGGTGGCAAAAATAGGTTATCTCAAGCTACTGTGAGTAGATTGGCACCAGACAAGTGAAGTGCGTGGGCTGCACTGTAGTAGGAGAGCAGCAAGATGAGGTAGAGGGGACAAGGTGAAGGGGGCAAGGTGATCTACTGCTTTAAAGATGATGGTAAGGAGTTTTTGTTTGATGCAGAGGTAGATGGGCAACCACTGGAGGTTCTTGAAGTGTGGGGAAACATGGACTAAACATTTTTGTAGAAAAATGATTTGGGCAGCAAAGTGAAGTACAGGACTGAATTGGGAAGAGACAGGAGGCAGGGTGGACAGCAAGGAGGCAGGATAAGTGTTTGGATTAACATGGTAGCAGTTTAGATGAACAGGAAAGGGTGGATTTTAGCAATGTTGTAAAGGTTAAACTGACAGGATTTGGTGATAGATTAAATATGTGGATCGAATGAGTGAGAGAAGTCAAGGATAACACCAAGGTTACAGATTTATGAGACAGGAAGGATGGTGGTGCTGTTCACAGAGATGGGAAAGTCAGAGGAAGGACAGGGTTTGGGTGGGAAGATCAAGTGTTCTGTTTTGGACATGTTAAGTTTGAGATGTCAGGGAGAGATGTAAGTGAAAATGTCTTGAAAGAGGAAAGAGAAAATGTGAGACTACAGAAAGAGAGAGAGAAAACAGGGCTGGAAACATAGACTTGGGAATCATTCACAAAGAGGTGGTTAGTTGAAGCAATGGGAGCAAACTAGTTCTCCAAGGGAGTGAGAGTAGCTGAAGAATAGAAGGGGACTCAGAACTGAACCTTAAGGGATTCCCACAGTTAGGGGGTGGGAAGCAAAGGAGGAGCCCACAGAAGAGACTGAGAATGAGTGGCCAGAGAGATAGGAGGAGAAACAGGAGAGGTCGAAGTCAGAGAATCCAAGGCTGGATAAAATTTCCAGAAGGGGGTGCATGACTGGGTTGATTAAAGGTAGCTGAAAGGTCAGAGGATGGCAAGGAGTCATCAAAGAGTGAGAGGTTAAAGATAACATAAAGAGAGGAGAGGGAGTGGGAATAAGTGCTTTGAGGAGGTGAAAGGTACAGGTGGAGGGAGTGGATTTAGAGAGCAAGAAGGAGACCCCCTTTGAGAAACATCAAGAAAGCAGTGAAAAAGAATGAAATGGAAAGAGCAAGGGCCTCAGAGTCACAGTTCCTGATTTCTAATCCCAGCTCCATCACTTTTCTGCTGTATGACCTTAGGGAAGTCCCTTCAAGTCTTTCTGCCTCAGTTACCTCATCTGTTAAATGGGGACAAAGACTGTGAGCCCCATGTGGGTCATGGACTGTGTACAACCTGATCAGCTTGTATCTACCCCAGCACTTAGTACAGTGCCTGACACATAGTAAACACTTAATAAATAACATAAAAAAGCAGGAGAAGGAAGAGAATGGTGGGGAAGAGATGGGAGAATTTAAGGGAGTTCACTTATGACAACTTTGACTTCACTAATAAAGTAGGTAGTAAATTGGGAAGGGTAGTCATATAATTTGGGGTTCCAACCCACCACCCAAAAAGCATTTCTCCCAGTGGCAGAAGGGAATCTTTCAGACATAATGCTGATGGTAGTAGCAGCAGCAGTCGACTGAGAGCAAGAGATGGAAGAAGCTGCTGCTACCATCAGCAGCACACAGTTGTTCTGACTTATCTTGGGGTCGGGTAACGGTAATCATTTTCCAGGTCAGCTGGAACTACATGTTTCCAGCCACACCAGAAATCCCTTTTTATACACAGTCCCAACGTCACCTCGCCTAAAGTGACCAGAATTCTGGGTATCTTGAAGACAGCATATCTGGTTATGAAAATATCTATTTCTGCTATGGTGTTAATTAGTCTTAGCTTTTCCTTGATCCTAATCTGAAGGAATTCTAAATACTTTGGCTATATATCCAGGAACTGAGAATATACTGCATTTTGACATTTGGTTGGGCCAGCTTTTTCAGAAGTCTTGTCACCTCTGCAAGCTTCAGGCCCAGTTGGTTTGAGTCGGTTCAAACATCATCACAGTGACCTTGGCTCTGCTTCATCCTGGAAACAGAGCCAAGATTTCAAAGTAAACCTGGTGCTCTTTTCTTGATCCACCTTCTCTCAGCCTCCTTCACTTGGTTAAAACAGCTTTCCCTGCTGCCTTGATGTTTCCTCATCCTACCACACCTGAACGCTGCAGCCAACTCTTGACTGTTTCTAAGCCCAGAGAGACTGAAAAAAATCCCCCATCAACTTGCCTCAACTGAGAGTCACGCATAGCTGGAAGAAAAGGGAAGGAAGAAAAAGCTTGAAGATTCTACCCATGGGAAATCCTTTAGGTGGGTAGCAAAAGCCAAATCAAACCCTGTGTAAAGCGCTGCAAATAGTAAAGGGTGATTTTTGCTGTGCCAGTGGATCAAGGATGGTTGTTTGGCTATGTGTCAAACTTTTCAACAAGCACCACAGTATGTGAAATCTCACTACCAGAATAAATCTCACCATCAGACAAAAATCTCATCCTCCAAAAGATAATTAATTCCCTCTGCTGTTACTTGGCCCTCTCAGAGGATGAGGACTGGATAGGAAAGGAAATCCTCCATTCCTTAGATTATTTGTACCTCTTTTTAGTTGCCTCTTTCCTACTTCAGTATTATTTTTAGTGTATTCTTCCTTCCCCAACAGAATTACTTTCAATTTTGCAAATCCCTCTAATAACCAACCTTATGTGCATATACCGTCACCAGCTTTGTTTGTAGTGTCCCTTCCCCTCTGTTTGGGACAGGAGTGGAAGTGAATCCAACAGGGCAGGATTCTATTCCAGTAACAGAAAAACTCCCTTAGTAATGAGAACTATTTGTCAGCCACCATGGCAGTAGTGGGGGGATGCTTTCAGCCAGTGGAGTAGGGGTGACGCCTTCACCCCTAGGGGCCTGGCCTGGGGAGAGGAGGAAATGCTCATCTGTGGCCCCAGCCCTTGCTGTCTGTTGGTCTTCAATAGCCGCAGATTGACTTCTCTTATTTTAACTCTATCCCTAAGGCCCATGTCTGCAATGTAATCTAGTGTGTAGTGGATAAAGCATGGGCCTGGAAGTCAGAAGGTCATGAATTCTAATCCCGGCTCTACCACTTGTCTGCTGTGCAACCTTGGGCTGGTCACTTAACTCCTCTGTGCCTCAGTTACCTCAACTGTAAAATGGGGATTGAGACTGTGAGTCCCACGTGGGACAGGGAATGGGTCCAACCCAATTTGTTTGTATCCACTCCAGTGCTTAGTACAGTGCCTGGCACATAATAAGTGCTAAATAAATATCATAATTATTATAATTATTATTATCCTTAGTGGCCAACCACCAGGCATCCTTTGCCCTCTGGTAGCTGAAGCATCTAGCCTTCAGCAACCTGCTGCAGCTCAACCAGTCGATCAGTCAGTCAATTGTATTTATTGAGTGTTTATTGTGTGCAGAGCAAGGTACTAAGCACTTGGGAGAGTACAATATAACAACATAACAGACACATTCCCTGCTCACAATGATCTTGCAGTCCCTCCAAGATGGGCTGCACCTACTGAAGGCCAGGGAAGAAGGCAATGGAATGAGAGATAATTAAAGCAGTACAGGCATGTCTCTTCATTTGATCAATCAACAATATTTAGTGAATGCTTACTGAATGCAGAATACTGTACTAAATACTTGGGAGAGTTCAGTACAACACACTTGGTAGTCATATCCCTGCCCTCCCAGAGTCCCAGTGCCTGTAAGGCAACTCAGAAATTGCTTCATTCCAGAAAGAGAAACTTGAGAGAGTCATTGCTCAAGGCATTTGTAGGCAACTCTTATATCCAAAACTACAATATTAGTCAATCACTGGTATTTATTGAATGGCTTAATTCATTCATTCAATCATATTTATTGAGTGATTACTGTGTACAGAACTTTTCAATTATTTATATTCAGCGCTTACTGTGTGCAGAGCACTGTATTAAGCACTTGAGAGAGTACAATATAACAATATGACAAACACAATCCATGCCCACACTGAACTTACAGTCTAGAAGAGGGGAAGGCAGACATTAATATAATGAATAAATTACAGATACGTACGTAAGTGCTGTGGGGCTGTGAGGGCAGATGAATAAAGGGAGCAAGTCAGGGCAACACAGAAGGGAGTGGAAAAAAACGAAAGGAGGGCTCAGTCAGGGAAGGCCTCTGTGCGCATAACACCTGTACGAAATGCAGGGAAAAGTAAAATATAACTGAGTTGGCAGACACCTCCCCTGCCCACCAGGAGCTGCCTCTGGTATATATTTCAGGTTAACTCTGAAAGTCATCCCTTGCTGGGACAAATAGATTCTACCCCTTATTCTCTCTGATACTGAAGAATTTCATCCTAAAATGTACCAGTGCAAATGAATTATCGCACAAAACCTACTGTTCCATAGAGTAGAAATTAATGTCTCTCTAGCTTAATCTCAGAACTGCTGGTCTGAGATTGCACCAAGCAGTGTATTGGATTTTGCCGGGATTATTTGAATAGTATGGATTTTCTATATTTAGGAAGTTTGCTAGAGAGAAAAAGAGAGAGACCAGCAAAGTTCTGCAGATTTGACCCAAAATGATTCAATGTGATAAATAAAATAAAATTTTGTAATATTTTTCCAGACATGTTTCATTTTTCTTATCAAACCATGCTTCCTCATTGCTTTTTTTTTTTTTTAAGCAAGCAAGTTGCTGTAATTTCCTGCTGCCTGCCTAGACTGCAGTTTCTGTTCTTGAAAGCAAGCAGATTTACTAAACTCCTCAACTCAAAATGCTGCTTCCCTGAAACCCCTGGTAAGACTAATAAAATGAATAAGGTTGGGGAGAGAGGCATAGATTGTAGGTTATCTTTTGATTCTTTTCAGTACTTTTAGCTTTGACAATTTTAAACTGCTGATGTAGACTGATATTTAAATCTGGCAATTGATGATGAAGAAAAATATGCTGAAAATTTCCTCTCATGAATGGAGGTAAGGTGGACAGTCTGGGTTTTAAAACCAATTTAAAATTGTCTAGGGAAAATCTCTACTCACTTAGGGATGAGCAAATAGTTTATAATTTTGGATGTATCGACAAGTTTTTCCTCTAGAGTTCATTTAAATTTAGGGGAAGCTTTGTGTTCTAAAAGAAAGACCACTAGTTTGGAGGGTAGGGAGAGATTACCGTCCCTTACATTATTACTTGCTTTTGTACCTGGGACTCAGCTTCCCATCTGTAAAAATTGTCCAGTAATATTTTTCAATTACTTTGCATAATAACTATTGTATAGATGTGAAAATTTTTAAAAAATCAGTGGGTTCTTTAGATGGATGGAAGTTACAGTACTCAGTCCATTATCCTTCTCCAACTTGGATATCTGTGTTTGTGTGTGTGATTTTTCATTGTTAACAACAGCGGCATTTTAAATTTGATATTTTAACAGTCTATATGTTTGTCTCTCCCTTATATTGTTCACTTCTCATGGACAAGTTTCATTTGTTTTATTGCCTTTTATAATTTATCTAATGCTTAATATTTTCCACTGCCTTGAACAAAGTGGGCACTTAACCCTTGTAATGATAATAATGATGATATTTACCACATAACTACTTATTATGTGCAGAACCCTGTCTCACAAGGAGCTCATAGTATGAGAGACACATACATACACACACACACAAATGCACACAGAAAGAGAGAGAGAGAGAGAAAGAGAGAGAGAGAGACCCAGTATTTTATTCCCATTTTACAGATATAGAAGCTACGGCACAAGAAGGTTAAAGGACTCACCCAAAATCCATGAGACTAGAAAGCAAGTCTCCTGACTCACATTACTGTCCTAATTATTTTTGTTATATTTCATTCATTGCAGAGTAAAATCATATTTAATGAGAAATAAAGTCAGGGCTGCAAAAAAGTTACGCATTTTTATCTGACCAGCCATTTCTAGGTTGAAAGATTAGGCATAATTCTGCCTAGATTAAAAATGACAGCCTTTTCAAGATCTATGTTTACTATACTTACTACTCAAAGATGATGTTCTTAACAGTGAAGCTGGACAACTTTGATTGCAGATTCTGTGTCAGAACCCTGGGCACATATGGCACCCAATTCTCCCTGTCCCTCGGGAGGAGGGAAGGGAGAGAGAAAGCTCACCTGAATCTTTGAAAAGAACAATATGCCTGAACCAGTTCACAGAGAACAGTCACTCAGCTCATCTTTGAAATTTCAACATAAACAGATGGCATTCATTCAGAGGAACAACATGGCTTAGTTGGTAGAGCACAGGCCTAGGAGTCAGAAGGACCTGGGTTCTAATCCCAGCTCCTCCACATGTCTGTTGTGTGATCTTGGGAAAGCCACTTCACTTCTCTGTGCCTCAGTTACCTCATCTGTAAAATGGGATTAGAGTGTGGGCCTCATGTGAGACAGGGACTGTGTCTAACCTGAATAAGGTGTATCTACTCCAGCACTGAGAACAATGTTTGGCACATAATAAGCACTTAACAAATACTATTATTATTATTATTCATTCATTCATCCACTCAACCATATTTATTAAGTACTTACTGTGTGCAGAGCACTTTACTAAGCGCTTGGGAAAGTACAATACAAACAATAATCAGTGACATTCCCTGCCCACAATGAGCTCACAATCTAGAGGTGAGGAGACAGACATTTAAACAAAAAAATAAAATTACAGATATATACATAAGTGCTGTGGGGCTGGGAATGGGAGAGAGCAAAGGGAGCAAGTCACGGCGATGCAGAAGGGAGTGAAAGATAAGGAAAAGTGGAACTTAGTCTGGGAAGGCCTCTTGGAGAGATGTGCCTTCAATAAGTCTTTGAAGGGAGGGAAAGTAATTGCCTGATGGATTTGAAAAGGAAGGGCGTTCCAGGCCAGAGGCAGGACATGGGCCAGAGGTCGGCAGTGAGACAGGTAAGATTGGTGCACAGTGAGAACGTTAGCACTAGAATAGCAAAGTATGCGGGCTGGGTTGTAGAAGGAGTGAAGCGAGATGAGGAAGGAGAGGGCAAGATGATGGAGTGCTCTAAAGCCAATGGTGAGGACTTTTTGTTTGATATGGAAGTGGGCATATTTTCTTACAGGTCTCCAAGCAAGTGAAAGCCAACAATGAGCCAAAGCTTTGTTTCTCTCCTGTTTCTAGGAAATTACTTCCACAGCCACGTGTAAGGCAATGGGGAATTCCACCTCTCAGTTGTCTCATTCTTCTCACTGTGCTAATGAACAATATCAGCTGGACCCCTACTTGTTTCCAATTATTTACATCATCGTGATTGTAATCAGTGTTCCTGCTAACATTGGATCTCTGTGTGTGTCCTTCCGGCAAATGAAGAAGGAAAATGAATTGGGTGTTTACCTCTTCAGCCTATCTTTAGCAGATCTTTTGTATTCAGTGACTTTGCCTCTGTGGATCCATTATACTTGGAATGAAGATGACTGGGTATTCGGAGCCACCATGTGCAAAGCCAGTGCTTTTTTGATGTATGTGAACTTTTACAGTAGCTCAGCATTCCTTACCTGCATCTCCGTAGATCGATACCTGGCCATAGTATTTCCCCTGCAGTTTTCCTACCTCCGGACAAGAAGAATAGCCGTCTATGTCAGCATAACAGTCTGGGCAATAGAAATACTATTCAACTCAAAGATTTTGTTTGAAAATGATATGTATATTGAAAACTGCCAAGATGCCACCAACTATACTCTGTGCTATGACAAATACCCTTTAGAAATCTGGCAAGCTAATCTAAACATCTTCAGGACCTGTACAGGGTTTGGGATCCCTTTAGCCATAATGATGTTTTGTAATCACAAAGTGTACCGAGCTATAGTGAGCAATCAAGCCACAGACAACCACGAAAAGAAGAGGATTATAAAACTGCTCTTAAGTATCAGCTTGACTTTCCTCTTATGCTTCACCCCCTTCCACATCATGTTGCTGATTCGCAGTATTGGGGAACGAAACAATCACAGTTTTGGCAAGCACATGTTCAAACCGTACAGAATCACAGTTGCCCTGACAAGTTTAAACTGTATTGCTGATCCAATTCTCTACTGCTTTGTTAGTGAAACAGGGAGATCAGATATGTGGAATATTTTTAAGTCCTGCAGCAATAAGCAACAACATGAGATGTGCATACCAAAAGATTCCTCATTTTCTAGGTCAACAAAAAATACCGAATTAGAAATGGAGCACTGAATTAAACAGAATATTTTTCAAAGCACTGAGTTCCACAGTATCAGAATGGAACTTAAAAGTAAAACGATTTTTTTTATGAACCTCTGGAAGTTTTTCTCCTAGATTGTCAAGGCCTTGAGGATAGGAGTGGAGTCTGAATTCAACTTTGTAGTCCTATGATGTCCTATAGAATACCACACAGAGAACAGACAATAACAGAATGATAGTCATGAGGACAATGATAAAAATTCAGACTGTTAGGCTGAAGAAAATAAATGTAATACTATGTGTTTGAAAGGGCCTAGATTATATGCTACAATGATAGCACAGTAGGCATTTGTTGGGACCAGGTGAAAACAAGCGAAGTGGAAGAGATTCATGACTCTCAATCCCACTTGCTGAAATAAAATTTGTCCCTTTTCTAAATCTAAGATCCTGTTGGATTTGATTTTTCAGGCTGCACTATCTGGGCAGCCTTCATGGAGGAGTAATTTTGAAGGAGGGGAGAGCAATGTCAGCTGAGAGAATGCAAAGATTTGGAGATGGACTACTGTGGGTCAGGAACAATTAATATCTTTGCTTATTTAAAGAAGAAAGCATGAGCCAGGATGTGGCAGGAGGATGAAGCAGGTAGGTATGGAGGAGGTAGGTATGGAGGAACCAATAGGTTCAGAGCCTTGAAGTTATGGAATAGAATTTTAATTTGAGTATTTATCATTTTTAATTATTGTGTATTTATTTTATAATTTTAATTTGAGTATTTATTATTTTTAATTATTGTGTATTTATTTTATAATTTTAATTTGAGTATTTATTATTTTTAATTATTGTGTATTTATTATTAGGTTTTCCTCTTAATATTTGAAAGGGGCACCAGCAAAGGTGAAAGTGAACAAGAACTTCACTGAAACTATGTTTCAGATCAAAAAATACGTTCTGGAATGAGTATTCGTAGGAGTTTTTCAGAGATCCTAGGTCTTGCTCCTCATACTCACAAATGAGTCAGACTTCACACTGACCTGCAGGGGCTTGCAGAGACTGAGATTTGCCATGAATGGTGGGATGGAGTTTGGGATTGGAAATGCTTTTGAGTAGTGCAAGGTGGGCAGTGGGCAGTTGCTCTACAGCCAGATCCGACTGGTCTCTCTCAGCCACCCCCACCCCCAAACTTCCCCTTCCCGCCACCCGATATGTCTGGGTATCGATATCCCACTGACACTCCTGATCCCTGCTCTGCTTCAAACCCTGCTATCATGTTGTTTCTTGTTTTCTTAAAAATGGTATTTATTAAGCACTTACTTTGTGTTACGCAAACTTAGCACTAGGGAAGATACAAACTAATCAGGTTGGACACAATCCATGTCCCACATCCCCTTTTTATATATGAGGTAACTGAGGCACAGAAAAGTGAAGTGACTTGCCCAAGATCTCACAGCGGACAAGTGGTAAATCTGGGATTAGAACCCAGGTCCTTCTTACTTTTGGGCCCGTGCTCTATCCCTAGACCATGCTGTTTCTCTAGGCCACAATGTAGGATCAAAGGAGATGACAGTGGCATTATCACTCCTCCTCCTCCCTCCCTCTGCCACCACCACTGGCACGAGAGTGCTTAGCAGCAGTGTCTAATGGAAAGAGTATTCATTCATTCATTCAATAGTATTTATTGAGCGCTTACTATGTGCAGAGCACTGTACTAAGCGCTTGGGATGAACATGTCGGCAACAGATAGAGACAGTCCCTGCCGTTTGACGGGCTTACAGTCTAATCGGGGGAGACGGACAGACAAGAACAATGGCAATAAACAGCGTCAAGGGGAAGAACATCTCGTAAAAACAATGGCAACTAAATAGAATCAAGGCGATGTACAATTCATTAACAAAATAAATAGGGTAACGAAAATATATACAGTTGAGCGGACGAGTACAGTGCTGTGGGGATGGGAAGGGAGAGGTGGAGGAGCAGAGGGAAAAGGGGAAAATGAGGGTTTAGCTGCGGAGAGGTAAAGGGGGGATGGCAGAGGGAGTAGAGGGGGAAGAGGAGCTCAGTCTGGGAACGCCTCTTGGAGTTCTGATTTTTAAGTAGGGTTTTGAAGAGGGAAAGAGAATCAGTTTGGCGGAGGTGAGGAGGGAGGGCGTTCCAGGACCGCGGGAGGACGTGACCCAGGGGTCGACGGCGGGATAGGCGAGACCGAGGGACGGTGAGGAGGTGGGCGGCAGAGGAGCGGAGCGTGCGGGGTGGGCGGTAGAAAGAGAGAAGGGAGGAGAGGTAGGAAGGGGCAAGGTGATGGAGAGCCTTGAAGCCTAGAGTGAGGAGTTTTTGTTTGGAGCGGAGGTCGATAGGCAACCACTGGAGTTGTTTAAGAAGGGGAGTGACATGCCCAGATCGTTTCTGCAGGAAGATGAGCCGGGCAGCGGAGTGAAGAATAGAGCGGAGCGGGGCGAGAGAGGAGGAAGGGAGGTCAGAGAGAAGGCTGACACAGTAGTCTAGCCGGGATATAACGAGAGCCCGTAACAGTAAGGTAGCCGTTTGGGTGGAGAGGAAAGGGCGGATCTTGGCGATATTGTAGAGGTGAAACCGGCAGGTCTTGGTAACGGATAGGATGTGTGGGGTGAACGAGAGGGACGAGTCAAGGGCCTGAGAGACGGGAAGGATGGTCGTGCCATCCACGGTGATAGAGAAGTCTGGGAGAGGACCGGGTTTGGGAGGGAAGATGAGGAGCTCAGTCTTGCTCATGTTGAGTTTTAGGTGGCGGGCCGACATCCAGGTGGAGACGTCCCGGAGGCAGGAGGAGATGCGAGCCTGAAGGGAGGGGGAGAGGACAGGGGCGGAGATGTAGATCTGCGTGTCATCTGCATAGAGATGGTAGTCAAAGCCGTGAGAGCGAATGAGTTCACCGAGGGAGTGAGTGTAAATGGAGAACAGAAGAGTACAGGACTGGGAGTCAGCGATCCTGAGTTCCAATCCCAGCTCCACAACTTACTTGCTGTGTGATCTTGAGTAAGTCATTTAATTTCTCTGTGCCTTAATTCCCTCATCTGCAAAATGTAAATTCACTACCTACTCTCCCTTCTACTTAGACTGTGAGCTCCCTGTGGGACATGATTATCCTGTATCTACCCCAACACCTAATACAATGCTTGGTATATAGTAAACACTTAAGAAATACACTAATTAAGCAGGATTCGGGGGAGAATTCCAGGGAGAAAGTTGATGGGGAACTTTCTGGTCATGAGGAGAGGCAATCAGGAGTAAGGAAGAGGGAGGAGCCCCCAAATTTAATGGGTGAAACTGTCTTCTCAGTCAGGTGGAGGCATACTTCAGGTCCCAGCCAGAAGGGCTGGCCTAGCTGTAGCCCTGCCACAACCCAAGCTTTGGTTCTGCATCCCCAAGGGAAGGAGCTGCCCCAAGCCAAGTTCCAGCTGCGGTCCAGACCCATGTGACTTTTAGGATGTAAAAAGAGAGCTCTCTGGGTGTGAGGGGGAAGGGTACAGAGAGAGATGAGTCTCTTTCCTTAGACTTTCTGTCTCCTGTCCAATGGACAACTCTAGCCTCTCTAATTTTTATCCTGGTCCTTATGTTAATAATAATAATACCTATATGCCAAGTATTGTTCTAGGCACTGGGGTAGATATAAGTTAATCAGATTGGACACAGTCCCTGCCCCACATGGGGCTCATATTCTTAATCCCTACTTTACAGATGAGGCCCAGAGAAGTTAACTGACTTGCCCAAGGTCACAAAGCAGACATGTGGGAGAGCTGGAAATAGAACATGGGTTTTTCTGACTCCCAGGCCTGGGCTCTATCCACTAAGCCAATTTGGGCCATCCCATGACATCACAGCATTATATACAATGTGCCATCCTGTGACATCACAGCATTATACACAGTGTTCCCTGCCTAATTGTGTGTGACGATACATGTGCCTTTTCAGTGGCAACCTTAGTTACTAGGCTTTCATCAGGTAAGAATTTATTTATTTATTTATTTTTACTTTCACCCCTGAATTAGTAACTGGGCTCGCATGGGAGAGAAAACATCTCCTGTTTCTGTGGAGATAGATAGGTCTCTTAAAGGGATAATCACTCTGTATTCACTGGGAATCCATGGCTATTGGTAAAATCATTTTCCTCCACCCATTGTACAGGAAATCCCTACTGGAGAGCAGAGTGGGAGAACAACCAGAGCTAGGCCAGAGAATCATAAGTCACGTTTGGCTGCTAAGAGGCCTTCATACCCACAATCCCCCAGCCTATGACAAGCACAATGAACCCCATGCATTGCTGTTCCCAATATTCAGGTGGCAGGAATAAGCACTGGGTTTGGAACAAAATCAGATTAGACACAGTTCCTGTCACACAAGAGGCTCACAATTAAAGAAGAATGGGAAATTCCTACCCACTTTACAGATGAGGAGAGTGCGGCTTATAGAGGTTAAGGGACTTGCCCAAGATCTCAGAGCTAACCTTGTGGCATTGCTGGTTTGAGAACCCAGGCTTCCTGATTTTCACTCTTATTGTCTCTCCATTAGTAGTAGAAATAGTAATCGTATTTATTAAGTGCTCACTGTGTGCAGAGCATGGTACTAAGATAGGTCATATTACTTATTTAGGGAAGCAGCGTGACATAATGGAAAGAGGGCAGACCCAGGAGTCAGAGGATCTGGGTTCTAATCCTGGCTCCGCCACTTACCTGTTGTGTGACCTTAGGAAAATCACTTAACATCTCTATGCCTCACTTCCCTCACCAGCACAATGGGGATTCAACATTCTTTTACGGAATCACCTTCCCCAATGGTCATTTTGGACAAGTCTACACTTGCCCTTCATGGTGAGAGATAATCAATCCCAGTAAGTGTCATAAAGGGCTAAATTCTGTTCAGAATGTTCCCATGCATCAGTTGCTGCCCTCTAGGAGCTGATAGTCTATGGGGCAGGACTCATCCATCCCACAGACTGTAGTTATATCAACTTAAAAGTCCCACATAACAATATTCCTATCCATCACTGTCATTTCTAATCTTCTAATTTAGAGACTAATGATCATCATCAGGTTTAACCTGACCTAACTGCCTTGAACCTCCAATCTTCCCTCTAAAAATTGACTCCCTTGCTGACCTCGCCTACCTCCACTTACAATTTAAGTCCTGTAGATATGCACAGTCTCCTCCAAGCATTCATTTTAGACTCCTTGGTAATGATAAAATAATGCAACCGATGTAAGTATGAATTACCTCTTTCGCTCCCACCTCCTCCTATGTAAAAACAAGCCAGATATTTTATTTTTGAACTCTCACCATATGCCATGAGTTCTCATATATAGCATTAGCGATATGACATTCTCCTCCCCATCCAGAGATCTGCATCCTCTCCTTAATCCACTTAAAGCCATCCTTAGGTTGCTAGGGAAACATCCTGCACTGTGCAGGACATTGTAATTATAGAATTATTTGTCTAGTTACAGCATGATGATGTCTAGGAATTAAAAGACAGTCCCTTAGTGTGATAAACAGCATATGAAAAATCAACACTTAGGTCATACTAGGTCTTTTACACACAATGAAGTTTCCTGTAAATAGATTTGGGAAAGTACACACTTTCTCATGTTATTGCACTATAAAAAAAAAGTTAGTGTTTAAAATGAAGGGAAAAAATTAGGAAGTGGGATGGTTTATGTACCATTTCATTTGAGAAATAAGTGGGATAATACAAGTGCAGGCATAGATTTCTTCTCAAAAGGTACTGAAATGGTTTAGAGCCCTTTTGAAAAGAAATGGGATGCCAGTTTCACTTCATCCTACTCCACTTTAAGCACTGCCCCATTCTACTGTATAAAAGTTTTAAATGCCAAATCACAAATTCCCCAGGGCTGCCTTGACATCAGCTGCTTGCTTTCATTTTTAGCCTTCCCAAACCACCAGGCTAGATCTTAATGGTTAAAGTTCCTCTTCTTGTCTAGCAATGGGCCTTTATCAGAAAGAGCTTGGAGAAGCAAATGGCTTTTTGAATTTTTCATTAGTGTTCATTGATGGCCCATAGCTAGTTCTAATTAGGTTTTTTTTTTCTTTCATAGCCTTCATGGTGGTTGTAGGTTTCCAAATGAATCAAAAAGAAAAAGATCTGTGCTTAATTCAGTATTGTGGGAATCTGGGATAATTTGAGGTAAAATGATTTTTTTCAGCTAGTACTTTTTCTCTTCAGTATACTATTTCATTTTTTTTTGATATTTCATTTGGCAAACTGATGCCTCAGGTTTTTATTCTCTAAACTACCATCTAGCTATTTTCTATAAAATTGAATAATGATATCAGGTGAAGGCAGGAGACAAAAGTTTGTGTGTTCCTCATTACTTTTCTATTCATTCATTCAGTCCATAGCGTACATCTGTTTCCTTCAGGAAAATCATACCAGAAGCCCTGCCACCACTAGAAGCTGATCTTGCTCCATCTACCATGAGAGAAAGGGTGGCTTTTTCTTCCCAAGCTCAAACTTGTAGCCATAAGAAGTTGCTTAGTCTGGGTCTTGTCATCTTAAAGTGAAAAGGGAGATGAGGATGAAGTTTTTATTACACACTCTTGTCTTGTCATGCTGTCAAGTTGTCTCCAACCCATAGCGACGCCATGGACACATCTCTCCCAGAACACCTGCAATTATTCTGGTAGTGTATCCACAGAGTTTTCTTGGTAAAAATACAGAAGTGGTTTACCACTGCCTTTAAATTACTCAATCTCCTTGCCCCCTCTTACCTCACCTCACTACTCTTCCACTACAACTCAATCTGCAAACTACACTCTTCTAATACTAACCTGTATCTCAGTTTCATCTATCTCACTACTGACCTCCTGCATACATGGGGCCTCTGGCCTGAAATTCCCATCCTCTTCATATAATAATAATAATAATAATGATATTTGTTAAGGGCGTACTCTGTGTAAGGCACTGTACTAAACACTGGGATGGACACAAGCAAATTGGATTGGACGCAGTCCCTGTACCATATGGAGCTCAAAGTCTCTATCCCTATTTTACAGATGAGGTAATTGAGGCCCATAGAAGTGAAGTAACTTGTCCAAGGTCACACAGCAGACAAGTGACAGGGCAAGGATTAGAACCCATGACCTTCTGACTCCCAGGCCCATGCTCTGCAGATGATCACTCTCCCCATCTTCAAAGTACAAATATACTTTGTAAATGAGGATCTGGCTAGTACATGATGAAAACTTCCTTGCAGGCCAGGAGATAAGGCAATTATTTCTTTCTTTTTGAGAAAGTCACCTACCTTTCTCTTCAGACAGACCTGGGAGTCCAAAATGTGAGTTGAGAGCCCTCATTGTTTCCTCTGGTCCAGTTCTCTCCCGAAATGAATGACGTCAGGAGAGACCTATCCAAGTGACATGACAAGGTAGTTGGAATGAATACTTTTTCTAAATGGTTTTTGGAAAGAAACTCCATTGCTGGGCATCATTTCAGAGACAGTGATACTGTAGAACCATCCCTCCCTCCAAAAATTGGTGTTGCTTCCTAAGCTTTCTGCTTCTCCAAAAAAACCCCCACCAAAACAAACAAACCAAAAGCTTTCTATGTCTAACATATCATGACCTATTTTCCTGATTTTACCTGACAATGTGAATGTGCCTATGTATTTTTAGAAAACCAGTGAGGCATATTCTCTTGACTATACTTTCTTCTCTGCCACATATCCATCTGAAAGTGTGGTATCAAGAAAGTGTTTTGTTGGGTAGCTTGAGGAGCTTTTTAGAATTTACTGGTAGGCTGTGACCTAAGAAATAAAAGCCTTTTTGGGTGTGACTATCAACTCGGGTCACGAGCTGTAGTGATATTGACTATGATATTTGTTAAGTGCCTATCACAAGCCAAGCACTTTGGAAAATGCCACAAGATCAGGACATAGTCCCATTGCACATGGAGTTCACAAAGACTGAAGAAGAGAAAGAGAGAACTGGTCTCTATTTTACTGATGAAGAAGATTAGGCATGGAGAAGCTAACTGACTTGGCTGGGGTCACATTGCAGACAGGTGACAGAGCCGGCATCGGAACCTAGGTTTCCTGACTCCTGGCTTCTTGCCTCTTCCACTAGACCACACTGCTTCTCACAGTGAGGGGCAGGGACCGTGTCCCAGTCCCACTTGTGTAGTCTCTTCCAGAGCTTAGTATAGTACTCTGAACACAGTAAGCACTTAATAAATGCTATTACTCTATTCTAGCACCTGGAGTAGAGTAGCAGAAGCCGTCGTCAGGATGGCATGGAACCTGGGTTCCCATAGCTACTATTTGCTCTCTAAATCATACAGGTAGTTGGCTAAGCAAGACATATGCTGGCTTCGTGGATAGTCAGAGGTCATGGATTCTAATCCAGGCTCCTCCATTTGCCAGGTGTGTGACTCTGGACAATTCACTTAACTTCTTTGTGCTCAGTTACCTCATCTGTAAAAGGGGAGTTAAGATTGTGAGCTCCATGTGGACCAACTTGATTACCTTGTATAGTAAGCACTTAACAAATACCATCATCATCATCATCATCAATGTTTTTCCTCAAATCAGGTTGGCAGTCAAGTTATTGTGTCCCTTCTAAGAATGATATTCTCACATTTCGATGACTCATCAAAGGACGGAGGGCAGCACTTTTAAGGGACTCATTTTGAATGCCAATTTAGAGCCCCATAATTCCTTAAAATCACTTTGATTTTTTGAAAAGCTAAACCAGTAAAACTGATCAAGGGGAGGGCACACAGAGTTAGTGCTGCTCTCTTTGATTTCCTGTAAGCTAATGCTTCTCTTTTCTTCCCCCTGAACCTGCCATCCTCCCTCAGCCTGGCTCTGAGTAACCAAAGGCTTTCCTTACGTCCCTTTGTTTGTTTGCCCAACCACTCGCTCACTCCCCTGCCCGTATGTCCATCCATCTCTCCTCACCAGTCACCACAGCCTCCTCCCCCTCTCAGCTCTGCCTGCTCCAAACTGAGAAACTGCGTGGCGGCCTCTTCTGGTCAATGCTGGAAGAACGTGGGAGGCGGACCCAAGGATTGCCCTCTCTTGGCTCAGACTTGAGGCAATCTCCTTCTCCCCGCCTTCTTCACCCAATTAAAATGGGAAAGAAAAAAAGAAAAGAAAAAGATACTCCTCAGGTTTTCTAAACTGGGTGCATACCCATTAATTCCAAATTGGATTTTTCTATTGCTGTAGAAGGAATTTTGAGTCTGTTGCGGAACTATATCAATCTTTCTCTTGTGGAGTCGGTTTAATTTAGCATTAAAAAAGAATTGTGATTTGGTTGAGGTAAAGTTATTTAAGAAAAATGATCACTCATTTGATTAGCCTTTCACCTCATAAGAAATTGAAAAATCATACAGGCATAATTGGATTGAAAAGAAGTCTTCAAAAGATGACCCACACAAAAACCAGAGAAAACTCCTTTGGAAAATTTTTCAGGGGTCCCTATTTTTCTCTACACAAATTTCCTCCTGAAACTTCCAGGAGTGAACTGGGTGGAAAAGTCCTTAATGTTTGATCATTTCTCGGTTATCACTTCAGGCTTCTAGGAGTGAAAATTACCCACCATGTCATGGTTTTAAATCCAACTGGCATTTCTGAGAGGCAAATCCCATCAAATGCCCCAGTGAGAGTTGGTACAATGATCAAGATAGTATTTTTGGCTCTCTGGAGTAATTTTTTCATTGATGTACTTTGTGAACTTATTCTTTTACTCCGACTCCCTTTAGTGACAAAGCCTCTTCCCCCTTCACCTCCCCTGTGCCTCTTGCTGGCAGTTCTGCTTGCCTTTTACTGAAACCTCCTGGCCAGCTAGTCAGTAGCTCAGTGACCGAATGGGTCAGAAAAAAATGAGATTGGTGTCCGAGTGACCTAGTGAGTCACCAGGAGGTCAGGTCGGTGCCGCAATGACCCAATGGGCCTGGTCAACACTGTCCCTCTGAGTAGGATATTCTCCTTCTCCACCCCTGCACCCCAACTAGAAAAAAGAAACTCTTCATGTCTTCACTTTTAAATCCATTTCATTCTTCCTTTAGATGTCAAAATAACCCCCCAAAACTACAAATATATTGTAGATGCTGAAACCTATTCATCACTATTCCACCAGACAGTTTAAGGTGATTTCTGTGATAAATATTTTAATCACACCAATGTTCATACTTTTTTTAAAAAATGAATGAAATAAGCTTTTTTTTCTGCCCTAGACTAAGGTCCCCTTTCAGCCATTCCTTTCCTTTCTAGATCACCTAGGCAATGGGATTTGTAACACTTAAGCATATTACTAAAGGTTTGGAAGTTTGGAAGGTTACAAAACAGTGTATAGATGTGATCCCAAACCCACAAGGACTGTACGAACAGTGGGGGAGACAGACATGATAGTACATAAGTGGAAGTGATAAAAGTATATGAGACATTTCTGTTGTCTAAACTGCTGGCAGTAGGACAGAGCTCTAATGTCCCCCACAAGTCAAGGGACCACAGAAGTTGCCTCTGTGTTTTCATGGATAAAATGTGCAATACTCTCTCAAAAATCCAGATCTTCACAGATGCTGTGTCACCATTGGTGTTGACTTAGACCTGAGCCCAATCTTGATCATGCAGTATAAAGTTTACCATGAGAAAAGCAAGCCGCTACCAGGTGAATATCCAGCAGTAACCAAGGATTATTCTGATGTTTATCAGAACATCCAAATACTGATACCTTTTTTTTATGTTTTCCTTTAAGCCTGCTTTCTGAAATCCTCGGGTGGAGCCTTCTAGTGAATTCTTTCTCTTCATTAAAAACAGAATTAAAAACATTATTTATCTGAAATGTTTTACTGTCATACAACAGTCACATAACTTTCATAGGCTCAATAGTAAAAAAAAGTACTATGACTGCCCACAATATGAGTAAAGATTTAATTTTTTATGGCTATTGTATGGGTCCCTAAATTTTGAATGGAACTAGGAGCACAGGGGGCGACTATTGAAAGCAAAGGAACAAGGCTTGATTAGTAATGAGCAATTCCAGTTTTCATCACACTTAGGAAGGCTGGTCTAGCCCCAGGAGACCTGCTGGTGTTGGCAGAAGCAAGTTTTGTTCACCTGCTCTATCAGTTTCTGCTCCTCTACCCCAGCTCTGAAGGGGAGAGGATGTGTATGTCCAAGGCAGATTGGAATGTGTGTGAGGTTGTGTGTTTAGTACTGTGCAGCATGGGAAGAAAGTTACAGGAGTATGTGTGAAGAAATGTGGACCCTAAGGGGAGAGCAAAGGGGTGTGTTTGTGTGTTAAGGAGGGTGAGTGAAAAAGAGAAGAGATATATGTGGGAAGGGCGAGGGATGTGTAGTGGGGCAAAGAGGTAAAGAATGGTTTAGCATCCAGGAGGTACAACAAGGATGTGTGTTTTTCTAGTTTTAACCCTGGCCATTAATCCAAGGAAGCTGTGCACACTACTAACTATACCTTGGAAAGCTTCAGTTTGTTCTGGGGAGTAAACTGGATCTACTCGGAGCTGGCAGAGGAAAAAAAAAAAGCTTCTGAAGAACAGAGGTCATATATAGTGCCAAATATTACTCTTCCACGTTCCCCACAGAACTGTCACCCCTTTGCCTAGCTCAGGAGTGCCCACCCATCTGCATACTGTATAGTCATCAGGCAAGGTTGCCACTTTCACTAAGCTTTGTACAAAGAGCAGTTTTAGTCATTAACATGTGTCTGGATGATCCTGTGCAGACATGATCTCTATGAATCATACAAAGACACAATCCACAACCCCCAAGGAAGACCATCAGTTGTGAGATGGGATTTTCACAACTTTTATTCATTAACAGAGGTATGGGGAAATAAAAGGTTTTCTATGAATATCTGGAAGGGGGAGGGCAGGATGTAGGAGTGCTGCTGGTGGGGCGGGGGGCTGTGTAGGGGCAGTCAGAAACAACTCCAGGCCCCAGAAGACATCCCAAGGCTTGAGTCTTTGAGCTGTGAGGATTTGGGGTGGAATCAGGAGGACTTCAAGATAGTTTCCCTCCTGAGGTTTGGTTCTTCAGGTTGGGAGGGGTTGGGGTGGAGTAAGGAGGCCACCACATGGTTTCCCTCCTGGGACTTAGGTCTTCAGGTTGGGAGGGGTTGGGGTGGAGTCAGGAGGGCTTGAAGATGGTTTCCCTCCTGAGCACTGGGGTCTTTGGGTTGGCAAAGGTTGGGTGAGGAGTCAGGAGGGCTTCTGGATGGCTGCCCTCAGGCTGTAGAGAGTCCAGGAGAAAGGTAGAACTGCTTTGGCTGGAGAGCTGTGGTCCTCAAATGTGGGGTGCTGTGGAAGCAACATTTTTGACTTTTCTTGTAGGGAAGAAAGGGAAGGAGGAGAAGTGGAAGTGGCTGGAGAAAAAGGAGGAGAGGCAAATGGTGGAAAAGGGAGAGAAGGGGTCCCTGGCAACACCCTCCTCCCTGCCGCTCCCTCCCCTGCACTGCCACCGTTCCCCCTGCAGTGGGCTTCCCACTGATCAGGGGACACCTAGAGGCAGTTCTGCCATGGGCTTAGACCCTCCGTCCCACCTCCTCAGGTCGGGCCCCTTACCTCCTTCCTCCCCTGGTCCCCACTCACCAGGCTGCCCGTTTCCCTGGACCTCCTACCCCCCAACTGCAATAAGGGGCCGCAGGGACAGAGGCCGCACCTCCAACAGCAGCTATGATCATGTTGAGTGAATTCTCCTTCTTGGTCTGCCCGCTGCACCTTCACTTCATTTTTGTCCCCTGCATCTGGGAACACTGATTCTCTCCTCACTGGATGTGGGGAACAATAATCCTACCAGCAGATTTGGAAGTGGAAAAGCTAAGGCAGGTATAAATGCACTGACATTCATCAAGGCAACACTTGCCAGCTCCAAAGAACACCCTGAGGATATCCCTTGAACCCTTCCTCCCCTCAACCCCTTCCCCCAAAATGCCCATCACGGGAACTGGTAGATATCGACTGCCTGCCCCGTACTTACCTTTGCTCCTACCGGTGCCTACCATAGACAGGCAAGATCCAGCCTAGTGTAGCAGCCCCCCAAATCTGTACAGATGCAAAACCTTGAAGACAAAATACTCCATGTTACAGACATTCTGAAGCATAGTGAATCAAGTCAAATTGCTTTGAAATGGGACTGAATTTTCCCTTGAGGTTTTGGGTGGGCCTAGAGTTTTAGAGTCAGTTTGCGTTCACAAAGCCAGTCACCCAATCCCATAAGGAAGGGCAGAGAGCTCAACCTCACTGTTTTGGGTCTTCCAAGACACGGTATTGTTTTTTCCTTTTTTAAATCCAAAGAAATCCCAGACTTTGATGTTCAATGGAATGAGTGTTGTAGATATTTATGTCAATTATTTTATGTTAGTGACTTTACTGCTAATTTCATTTTAAGCTAGTTTATTGTATTTCACTGTGCTACACCTAATCATTTTGACATTTATTTTTATTTTACTGAGCTATTTTATTGCTATTTAGCTATTTTTAAATGCCGGTGTGATGGACTGCCTCAGTCTTTTAGTTGTTTTCTATCAACTGAATGAGTGAAAAATAACATTCCATTGACCACTGAGTTGGGCCAACAGGATTTCGAATAGGACAAGGAGTTCTCTCTGTTGTGCTTTCCTCCTACAGGTTTGGAAACAGTAATCCTGACATAACACTGTAGGATTGGTTGGTCCTACCTGGTCAGATGGCAGAGTGGGTCGGTGACTTTGTCCCAGGTGGAGAGGGCAGAGTGGAAAGATAAAAAGGAGAACTCTTTTGGGGGAACTCTTATTAGGGGGGAACTAGCATGAAGCTCTCTTCACCCCAGCCCTACCACTTTGTTCTCTCCAACGGCCCAAGCCGTGAAGAGTCCAGGGATGGAGCCTGACAAGTGCTCAGGAGGATGCATGGTTGGATTTTTGCATGGAGCCAGTTGGGCTGTGCGGATCAATCTGGTCCCTCGTTTCAGCCCTCCACTTAGTCTATATAAACTAGCCCATAAAAAAGGCCTTAAAGACCTACGGTGGAGAAATGAATGGCATTTTGACTGGCAGGAAGCACAACATGCCTCCTTTTTCATTCATCTCAACAGCAAATTCAAGGGCCTTGAAGGCCTGAGATGCTGAAAGGAGCAGGAGGTTTGTCTGCATGAAGCAGGTTTTACCTTTCTTTTTCTTTCGGCCCAAATATTTTCTTTTCTCTCCTAACGCAAAGGCTTTGGGAGGCAAAGACTTGGATGGATAAATGACGGGGAACACATTTCAAACAGGAAGAACACTTCTCCTTGTCACTCCAAATAGGTTATGTTTTCTCCGTCAAAAAGCACAAGGCCTTGTGCCACAGAGGGGTAGGAGTCAGACATCAGTCGATCCATCAGCGGTCTTTATTGAGCGCTTACCGTGTGCAGAGGCCTGGACTAAGTACCTGGGGGAAGTGCAGTATAATAGATTCCTGTCCGCAAGGAACTGACAGTCTCCAAGAAGAGGAGGAGGAGAAAGAGAAGGAGGGAAGAGGACGGGCATGGGTGAGTTCCCGATGGCAGCTTGTGTTATCCTTTTAACCCCGGGGGTATGGGCCTGAACAAGGTAAACCCGGGAGGTCTGGAGCAAGCCCAGGACAGCCTGATTTGGCCAGTCAATCTGGGTGGCTGGGGCTGATCCAACAGCTAGGGTTTGCCCAGAGCAGCCTGGAAGTGACTCCAGGAGTCTCAGCCTGGCACCTAGACTGTATTCAGGGTGGTCCCTGGCAGCTGTCGGCCCCCAATCTGGACGAGATTCACTTGTAACGAGCCAGGCATCTTGGGCTGAAGCAAGAGGAAGCCTAATCTCTGCTCCATCACTTGTCTGCTGGGTGACCTTGAGCAGGTCACTTCACTTCCTCTGGGCCTCAGTTACCTCACCTTTAAAAGTCAATTGTATTTTCCATTGTATTTCGTTCCATTGTATTTACTGTGTGCAGAGCACCGTACTAAGTGCTTTTGATAATAATGATGGTATTGGTTAAGCACTCACTATGTGCCAAGCACCGTTCTAAGCGCTGGGATAGCTCCAAGGTTATCAGGTTGTCCCACGTGGGG
Organism: Ornithorhynchus anatinus; assembly: GCF_004115215.2. Classification (NCBI taxonomy): domain Eukaryota; kingdom Metazoa; phylum Chordata; class Mammalia; order Monotremata; family Ornithorhynchidae; genus Ornithorhynchus; species Ornithorhynchus anatinus. The sequence goes on along the minus strand of NC_041728.1, from coordinate 44,845,661 downwards.
CTCACGGTCTTAAATCCCCCTTTTACAGATGAGGTAACCGAGGCCCAGAGAGGTCAAGTGACTTGCCCAAGGTCACAGAGCAGATAAGTGGGGGAGGTGGGATTAGAACACAGATCCTTCTGAGTCCCAGACCCGGGCTGTATCTCCTAGGCCACGCTACTGCTCCCCCGTGATCTTGAGACTCTCCATCACCTTGCCCCTTCCTACCTCTCCTCCCTTTTCTCTTTCCACTGCCCACCCGGCACGCTCCGCTCCTCTGCCGCCGATCTCCTCACCGTCCCCTGTCCTCGCCTAGCCCGCCGCCGACCCCTGGGCCACGTCCTCCAGCGGTCCTGGAATGCCCTCCCTCCTCACCTCCCCCAAACTAATTCTCTTCCCCTCTTCAAAACCCTACTTAAAGCTCACCTCCTCCAAGAGGCCTTCCCAGACTGAGCTCCCCTATTCCCTCTGCTCCCTCTACGGCCCCTTCACCTCTCCGCAGCTAAACCCTCTTCTCCCCCCTTCCCTCTGCTCCTCCCCCTCTCCCGTCCCATCCCCTCGGCACTGTACTCGTCCGCTCAACTGTATATATCTTCATTACCCTATTTATTTTGTTAATGAGATGTACATCACCCTGATTCTATTTATTTGCTATTTTTGATTCAATGAGATGTTCTTCCCCTTGATTCTATTTACTGCCATTGTTCTTGTCTGTCCGTCTCCCCCAATTAGACTGTAAGCCCGTCAAACGGCAAGGACTGTCTCGATCTGTTACCGATTTGTACATTCCAAGCGCTTAGTACCGTGTTCTGCACTTAGTAAGCGCTCAATAAATACTATTGAATGAATGAATGAATGAATGAATCAATTCCACTGAAAGAACGAATAAATGAAATAACCCCTCAACCTCACTAATGTAGGTCTGATGCTGAACCCTCTTTGTCAGGATTCCACCAAGGACAGTTGGAGGAGATTTCTGTAATCGATACGTGTTTACTTAAAAAAAAGAAAGAAAATTTCCGAAGAAATGTATTCCGACATTTCATCGGAATACTGGGATACTCACCCCTCTTTTACTGTTTTCCCGTAAACCTGGTTTCTGAAATCCTCAGGGTGGAGCCAGAGAATGAATTCTTTCTCTTCATTAAAAACCCGAATGAAGCACACTGTCTCTCTGAAATGTTTTACTGTCGGACAGGAGTCACAGAACTTTCATAGGCTCGAGTAAAAACAAAAAAATAGGTGCAATGACTGTTTCCACAATATCAGGAAGGATTTAATATTTTGATGGTAATTCTAAAGGTGCCCAAATTTGGAATGGAGCTAAGAGTACAAGTGAGGATGCTAGAAAGGAGAGGGATAGAGCTTGATTAAGAAAGAGCAATCCCAGATTTCACCCTGCCAAAGGCAGGCTCGTCTAGGCCCGGGAGCACCTCCTGAGACCTGCGGGTGGTAGCGGTAGCAGATCTTTCTCGTCGGCTCTACCCAGAGAGCAGATCTGGCAGATCTCATCCGGCAGAGAAGAAAAATGCCCCCAAAACCCAAGTGGTGAAGAAGAGGGGGCATACTGCCAGCCGGTCCGTCTAGTGGCGTGATTCTCACTTGAGGCGCGAGAGGTCCCGGCTTCATATCCCGGGTGAGCCCTACGTTCTGGGGAAGCAGCGTGGCATGGTGGAGAAGGCACGGGCTCGGGAGCCAGAAGGTTCTAATCCCAACTCCGCCACCCATCTGCCAGGTGACCTGGGGCTGGTCGATTCACTTCTCTGGGCCTCAGTTGTCTCATCTGTCAAATGGGGGTTGAGACCAGGGGCCCCACATGGGACAGGGACTTGGTCCCCCTCCAATTGCTTGGATCCACCCCAGCTCTTAGTACAGTGCCTGGCACCCAGTAAGCGCTGAACACATTCCATCATCATCTAGTGCCATAGATCACTTACTCCCCAAACTGTCCCACCATTGGGTTGCTGAGGAGTGCTGCCCACCCATCAGCTTACTTACCGTAAAGCCCTCGGGCAGGGCTGCCACCATCACTTTCCTTGGTAAAAAGAAGAGTTGTAGTCATTAGCCCCGAACATCTGTCTACATAATCCTGTGCAGGTATCATCTCTCCAAACCATACAAAGACCCAAACCACACACCACAAGAAACGCCATCCGGTATGAGATGGGATTTTCACAACTTTTATTGGTGAACAGACGATTGGAGGAAGAAAAGATTTTCTCCGAATATGTGGAGCCGGAGGGGGGCGCGGGGGGAGGACGGATGGAGTGGGGGCGGGGAAGGCGGGAGGAGGGACGGGGGCACAGGGCGCAGTCAGAAACAACCCCAGGCCCCGGAAGACAACTCCAGGCTTGGGTCTTCAGGTTGTGTACGGTTGGGGTGGAGTCAGGAGGACTTCGGTACCGTTTCCCCCCCGAGGTTTGGGTCTTCAGGTTAGGAGGGATTGGGATGGAGACAGGAGGGCTTCAGGTTGGTTTCCCTCCTAAACCTTGGGTCTTCGGGTGGGGAGGAGGTAGGAGGTCTTCAGGATGGCTTCCCGACTCCAGATTGAGTCTTCGGGTTCGGAGGGTGGGGGGGGGACGGGGACGGTGAAGTCAGTCAGGAGGGCTGCAGGATGGTTTCTCTCCTGATTCTTGGGTCTTCACATTGGCAGGGTTGGGGTGGAGTCAGGAGGGCTTCAGGATATGGTTTCCCTCCTGAGGCTTGGGTCTTCGGCTTGGCAGGGACCGCGGTGGAGCAGGAGGGCTCTGGTTGGCTTCCCTCAGGCTGTGGAGAGTCCAGGAGGAAGGTAGAGCTGCCTTGGCTGGAGGGCTGTGGTCCTCGAATGCTGGGGTGCTGTGGAAGCAACATTGGTGACTTTTCTTGTAGGGAAGAAAGGGAAGGAGGAGACATGGAAGTGGCTGGAGTAAAAGGAGGGGAGGCAAAGAGGGGAAAAGGGAGACAAGGGGTCCCCACCAACACCCTCCTCCCTCCCTGCCTCTACCTCCCCTGCACTGCCACCGTCCCCCTGGCAGCGGGCTTCCCACCCAGGATCAGGGGCACCTAGTGGCAGTGCTGCCGTGGGCACAGAGCCTCCATCCCACCTCCCTCAGGCCCGGTCCCTCACCACCCTCCTTCCCTGTTCCCCACTCACCGGGCTGCCCCTGCTTCCCCCAGGCCCTCCCTCTTCCCCCCGCCCACCAACCGCAATAAGGGGCTGCAGGGACAGAGGCTGAGCCTCCGACGGCAGACTCGATCCTGTCGCGGGAATTCTCCTTCTCGGTCTGCCCGCAGCACCTTCTGCTCATTTTTGGCCCCTGGATCCGGGAACACCCATCCTCCCCTTGCTGTACGTGGGGAACAAAAATCCTACCAGCAGAGTTGGAAGGGGAAAAGCTAAGACAGGTACGAATGCCCTGACATTCATCAAGGCAACACTTGCCAGCTCCCAGGGCCACCCTGAGGATATCCCTTGAACCCTCCCTCCCCTCAAACCCCTTCCCCCAAAACCCCCATCACGGGAATTGGTACAATTCCACCGCCCGGCCCGCACTTACCCCTGCTCCTACCGGTGCCTACCACAGACAGGCAAGATCCAGCCCAGCGTAGCAGCCCCCCCAAATCTGTACAGATGCAAAACCTTCAAGGCAAAATACTCCATGTGAAAGACATTTGGAAGCAAAGTGAATCCAGCCAAATGGCTTGGAAATGGGACTGAATTTTCCCTTGAGGTTACTGGGTGGGCCTAGAGTGTTAGAGTCAGTTTGCGTTCACAGAGCCAATCATCTAATCCCGTTACAAAGGGCAGAGAGATCCACCTCGCCATTTTGGGTCTTCCAAGACACGGTATTGTTTTTTCCTTTTTGAGATCCAAAGGTATCCCAGACGTCGACGTTCAATGGAATGAGTGTTGGAGATATTTATATGTCAATTCTTTTATATGTTCGCGATTTTACGGTTCATTTTTATTTTAAGCTAGTTTATTGTGTTTCACTGTGCTTCACCTAGTGGATTTTGACACTGCTTTTTATTTTAGAGAGGTTTTATTGCTATTTAGCTACTTTTAAATGCCGCTGTGATGGACCGCCTCAATCTTTGAGTTGTTTTCTATCAACTGAATGAGTGAAAAACAGCATTCCATTGACCATTGAGTTGGGCAACCAGGATTTAGAGAAGGACAAGGAATTCCCTCTGTTGGGCTGTCCTCCTACAGGTTTGGAAACGCTACTCCTGACATAACACCGTAGGATCGGTTGGGAAAGGTATTTCCCCGGAAAACCGCACAATCCATTCTCACGGAAAATGAGCCCACAGGGTCAAACTGGAGCAGCTCTAACCGCTCTGAAAACACAAAGGCTCGCAAGGGAAATAGCCCAAAATGTCTAGGAGGATAATCTCTTGGTCCAGATGTACAGCCATCAAGACCAACTGGGGATTGCTTAAGACAGCTGGATCCTATCTTTCAGGGCAGGCTGTTTCACATCATGACGCTAAGCTTTTCAACAGTCGGGCACCAGGGCAACTTACACTCTCTTTCGGGGCCTTGAAGACCTTCGGGAGAGAAAGAAACAGAGAGAGAGAGAGAGAGAGAGAGAAAAGCTGGAGATTGTTCGCATGAAGCAAATTTCTCCTTCTAACCACCGATATGCTCCAAGTCACTGGCTTGCAAAAGGCCGTGAAGGCCTCCGGTGGCGTCAACAACAGGAGATGCTTCTGCATGAAGCAGATTTCTCCTTTCCCGGTGCAACTACATTCTCCTCGGGTCTTGAAGACCTTAGGGAGAAAACTGAGGAGGTGAGGTTTGCGTAGCAGGAGGCACATTTCCCCCCTTCTAACGCCATTTATTCATTACTCTTTCCGGCTCTTAGGTAGAGAAACAAAACCAGGAGATGGTTTGCGGGAAGAAAACGGGTCCATTTTTTCACACAGAGAGTCTCCTTCCAGGTCCTGAAGACCTTAGGTAGAGAAATGGAAGTAGTGGGAGGTGGCTTAGATGAAGCAGATTTCTCCATAAACCCCCAGTATTCTCCTTGCAGGCCCTGAAGACCTTAGGGAGGGAAAGAAAAGTAGTAGATGGAGTCCCATGAACCATCTATTTCTCCACTTGCACCTCCACTCTTCTCTTAGAGGCCCTGAAGACCTTAGGTAGAGAAATGAAAGGAGGAGATGGTCTGCATGAAGCAGATTTCTCCTTTTGCACCTCAGCTATTCTCTTTCCTGGCCTCCAAGACCGCAGGTAGAGAAACAAAAGCTGGGCGGGATTTGCGTGAAGCAAATTTCTGCTCTTATGACCTCAGAGAGTCTCTACTCAGTCTCCATTCCAGGGGCCCTGAAGGCCTGAGGTGGACCGATGCACAGGAAGTCTATCTGCATGAAGCACATTTCTCCCTGTTCGCACCTCAAATAGTCCCTATGCATGGCCTTGAAGACCTTGTCTAGAAGCCTAAGAGCCAGAATGGTTTGCATGAAGCAAAATCATCCTCTTTCATCTCCTAGGTTCTCTGACGGCCTTGAAGACCTTGGGTTGAACCAAAAGCAGGACGGCGTAGGCCGCAAGCAAAACTCTCCTTCCCGAATGCCATCGACTCTCTTTTCAGCCCTTGAAGACCTTAGTCAGAGAAAGAACGCAGGAGACTGTTTGTGTAGAGCCGATTTCTCCCTTTGAACCTCCAATATTCTCTTTGGAGGTCCTGAAGACCTCAGAGAAACAAAAACTGGAGTTGGTTCACATGAAGAAAATCTCTCCTTTGGCACCTCAAATATTCTCTCTCCATTCTCAGTTCAAAAGCCATGAAGACCTGAAGTGGAGTCACCAACGGGAGACGTAGCTACTTCATGAAGGAAACGTCTCCCTTTTCACCTAAATCATTCCCTTGCAAGGCCTTTAAGACCTTACAGAAATAAAAGCTGGAGATTGTTTGCATGAAGCAAATGGATCAGTTCTCACTTCATATGTTATCTTGGAAGGAGGCCTCGTAGACCTAGAGTGGACAAAGAAGCTGGAAGGGTTTTGCGTGAAGCAAAATTCTCCTGGTGAAATGCCCTGCCCTTTCCGGCCTCGAGTCGGTTAACTGAAAGCGGGAAATCCTTTGCATAAAGCAGATTTCTCCCTCTTCCACTGGAAATATCCTCTCTTGAGGCCTTGAAGACCATAGAGAAACATCTACTTACACTCTCTTTCGGGGCCTTGAAGACCTTCGGGAGAGAAAGAGACAGAGAGAGAGAGAGAGAGAGAGAGAGAAAAGCTGGAGATTGTTCGCATGAAGCGAGTTGCTCTGTTTTGACCTCCAAGATTCTCTTTTCTGGCCTTGAAGACCTTAGGGGGAGAAATCCCCACTGGAGATTTGGGCATGAAGCCAATTTCCCCTTTGCCACCTCAAATAGTCTCTCATTCATTTTCAGTTCCGAGGCTTCGCTGCAGGGGCCCGAGGTGGAGGAATGAACCGGAGATGTCTGCAGGAAGTCAGGTTCTCCTTTTGCCCCTCAAATATGCTCTTTGGTGGCCCTGAAGACCTCGGTGGGCCAAATAAGCCAGAGAGGGTTTGCATGAAGCAAAATTCTCCCTTTCTTCGAACCCCAGAGATGGGCTTTTCAGGAGTTGAAGACTTGAGGGAGAGGCAATCCACAGCAGGATTTTGATGGATTCATTTATGGATTCATGTATTTTTTGGTATCAAGCAAATTTCCTCTTTTTCACCTCAATATACCCTTCAGTGGCCTTGAAGACCTTCGAAGGAGAAACTAAACCTGGAGATGGTTTGCATGAAGAAAATTTCTCCCTTGGCACCTCAAACATCCTTTCCAAAGACCTTCGGTAGGGATATGCCACCTGGAGAATTTGGGCATGAAGCAAATGTCACCGCGGTACCTCAACTACTCTCCAGCTGTTCTCCAGTGAAGGGCCTTGGAGACCCGAGGTGGACCGATGTGGAGGAGATGCCTGACCATAGAGCCAGATCTCTCCTTTTCCTCCTCGTGTAATTTCTCTGAAGGCCCTTAAGGCCTTAGGGAGACAGACAGGCAAGAGAGTTTTGGCATTAAGCAAAATTCTCCTTTTTTAACCCCATAGTATCTTTTCAGGTCGTGTAGACTTTAGCTACAGAACTAAAAGCAGGAGCTTGTTGGCCTAAAAAAAAAGATTTTTGCCCCCTCCCCTGCCTCAATCTTCCAGGCCATAATGACCTGGGACACAGGCTTGGGGATTAGTTCAGAGCCTAAAAGGGTCTTCCCTTTATCCCTCTCTTGCCACATCATCCGGAGTGAAGGTCTTCTCTCACTGCAATCTTCATTCTTCCAGGAAGGAGCCCAGCCGACACGAGATTTTGAATTCAGGCTGCAGTCCTGTGGTGGAAGAAGAAAACTCCCTTCATTAGGGTTATCAGGAGAGGTAGACTGAGCCCCAGTTAGCCCGGCAGCCTTTAGCCAACACCCTTAAAGACGATCCGATGACTCTCTTACTGCCTTGAATGAGCGGGGGCAGGTACGGATGACTTTCTGGCCTTTCCTTTGCATGGATAATCAATCGTGCCCAGAGAGAAAACGCCGCTGCACGGGCAAGGATTCGAACGTGCGGCACGTGGCTGCGAGCGTTCCCTCTCCCTGGCCCCTGCCTCCCCCTCGCTTCACTTCTGATGATTGCTGAGACGACTCTTCCCTTTGGTAGGCTTGGAAATAGCTCCGTAGCTCACTCGTCCCACCCCCCGCCACAAACCCTTCCCTCCTTGGTCCCCACCTTGGCCGCTGCCAGAGACTGCAGCTCTGCCCGGTTGGATGCTGGCTGGATGAGGCGCTCCCAGAAGCGAGGCAGGTAGGTGACGTCCCTCTGAAAAATAGCAACCCGGGTTTGGAGCACAGACTATTCCGCCCTTTTCATCGGGTACAGCACAACTTCTTCTCCAGATCTCATTCGCCAATCACTACGGTAGAGGATGGGCAAGAATTTACATTTTCTTTCCTCTCTTCTTCCACCAATAAAAACCTCACATGGAATATAAGCCCAATCCCACTAGTCAGGAGAGTGAACCGTCCTAAAATCAGGGAGCCTCGTCTCAACACTTTTTATTCATTCGTTTTAGGGAGCTGGGAGGTAAATTTCCCTTGGAAATTCACCAAAAGGTTCAGTGTTCTAATCTACGTTTAAATAGCCTAACCCTACTACCTTTTTAATCTCTTTTCAATTTTCCTTAGGATTTCTTCCTACTTAAAAGCTCCCTGAACGTCCTCTCTAACTCTCTCTCCCCTGACTGAATGTAAGGCCTATCAGCCACCTCCTAACCAGAGTTCTTTCCCCTGAAAATGGATTGGGGAAATATTCTGTGAGGAAAAGTCCAAATACTTTGTCATATTGAGTAGAAAAATGGGAGAGAGATTTCTCAGAGTTCCAATCGTTGGAGACAACCGGTCAGTGTTTCCAGGTTTGTGTGGTGGGTTAGTACAGGGTTAGATACTTATTTTTTTCCCCCGGTCCCCAGTGGCCAGGTCGACTCCCGTCTTCTCGCAGGCTTCTCCCTCATCTTCTTCTTCTTCTTCGTTGGTGCAGCTCTCTGGGCTGAACCCCTCCGGGACGTAGCTAAAGGGCGCAACTCGGTGAGACGACAGAGTTTGAGAAATAGCATAGGCGTGGCTTCTGCCCTTGGTTTTGGATTCCTGATGGCCAGTAAAATTCTTTCTTCCTTTCTCCTCCCCCTGATGAAAAGGAATCTCCACGTTAGACGAGTCAATCCAATTTCCCGGATCCCTTCCACCGCTAACCCGGCTCCCGTCTCCGTGAGGGACAGTCTACGATGGTTTCCCCTCCAAAATGCAGAACTGCTCCTACCGTTTGGCTCGTCTCTGCTGCTGCCGCCCTGATCTTCCTGGCCGGCTGGGTTTAGGCTCCGGTTTGGTTGGGGCATGGGGCAGGGGTGGGGACAGGACATTAAAACCTCCTCCTGCCTCCTCCGGGGCTTCTTCTCCTCCTCGCCAGGAGCCGCAGGTGAAGCGGACACTTCAGGTTTTCGGAGTGAGGCCGAACCTGGGTGGGAACACAAAGCGACAACAGAGCTTTCCTAGGGGACAGCCACCTGTCCCCAAGCCACCATTCATTCATTCGGCCACAAGACTTGGAGGACATTTACTCTGGGGAAAGAAAAGATTTTCTCTGAATATCTGGAGCCACGGGGGCGGTGGGGCGGCAGGGGTTGGGGGGCTGGGGGCAGTCAGAAACAATCCCGGGTCCCAGAAGACAACCCGAGGCTTGGGTCTTCAGGTTACGTGGGGTTGGGGTGGAGTCAGGAGGGCTTCAGCATGTGGTTTCCCTCCTGAAGCTTGGGTCTTCGGCTTGCCAGGGATTGGGGTGGAGCCAGGAGGGCTTCTGGATGGCTTCCCTCAGGCTGTGGAGAGTCCAGGAGGAAGGTAGAGCTGCCTTGGCTGGAGGGCTGTGGTCCTCGGATGCTGGGGTGCTGTGGAAGCAACACTGGTGACTTTTCTTGTAGGGAAGAAAGGGAAGGAGGAGACATGCAAGTGGCTGGAGAAAAAGGAGGGGAGGCAAAGAGGGGAAAAGGGAGAGAAGGGGTCCCCGCCAACACCCTCCTCCCTCCCTGCCGCTCCCTCCCCTGCACTGCCACCGTCCCCCCGGCAGCGGGCTTCCCACCCAGGATCGGGGGACACCTAGCGGCAGGCCTGCCGTGCCCTTAGACCCTCAGGCCTGGTCCATCGCCTCCCTCCTCCCCTGTTCCCTACTCACCAGGCTGCCCCGGCTGCCCCCACCCCCCAAGCGCAATAAGGGGCCCGCAGGGACAGAGGCCGCGCCTCCGACGGCAGACCCGATCCTGTGGCGGGAATTCTCCTTCTTGGTCCGCCCGCTGCACCTTCACTTCATTTTGGTCCCCCGGATCGGGGAACACTGATTTTCTCCTTGCTGTACGTGGGGAACAAAAATCCTACCAGCAGAGTTGGAAGGGGAAAAGCTGAGGCAGGTGAAAATGTACTGTCATTCATCAAGGCAACACCTGCCAGCTCCCAGGGCCACCCTGAGGATATCCCTCGAACCCTCCCACCGCCTCAACTCCTTCCCCCAAAACCCCCATCACGGGAATTGGTAGCTATCGACCACCTGGCCCGCACTTACCTCTGCTCCTACCGGTGCCTCAGTGGAAAGAGCATGGGCTTGGGAGCCAGAGGTCATGGCTTCGAATCCCGGCTCTGCCAATCATCACCTGGGGGACTCTGGGCAAGTCACTGAACTTCTCTGGGCCTCAGTTACCTCATCTGTAAAACGGGGATGAATACGGTGAGCCCCATGTGGGACAACCTCCTGATTACCCTCTATCTACCCCAGCGCTTTGAACAGTGCTCTGCACAGAGGAAGCGCTCAACAAATACCCCCATTATCACCACTGTTACCACAGACAGGCAAGATCCAGCCCAGCGTAGCAGCCCCCCAAATTGGTCCAGATGCAAAACCTTCAAGGCAAAATACTGCACGTGACCGACATTCTGAAGAAAAGTGAAACGAGTCAAATTGCTTGGAAATGGGTTTGAATTTTCCCTTGCGGTTTCTCAGTGGGCCTAGAGCGTTAGAGTCAGTTTGCGTCCACAAAGCCAATCATCTAATCCCGTCAGAGAGGGCAGAGAGATCCAGCTCGCCGTTATGGGTGTTCCAAGGCACGGTACTTTTTTTTTTCTCTTTTAAATCCAAAGAAATCCCAGATGTCTACGTTCAAGAGAATGAGTCCTGTAGATGTTTACATGTCATTTGATTTATAGGGTAGCGATTTTACGGTTACCTTTTATTTTAAACTAGTTTACGGGGCGTTTCACCGTAACCCTAGGGCTCCCAAGAGAAACAGCCCAGATTGTCTAGGGGCGTTTCACCGTAACCCTAGGGCTCCCAAGAGAAACAGCCCAGATTGTCTAGGAGGACAATGTCTTGGCCCTGAAGGGCAGCCAGAAAGACCAACTGGGGATTGCTCAGACACCTGGATCCTATCTTTCAGGAGATTCTGTGAGAAGAGTATCCTGGCAGCCTTTGTCAAACAGCCCCAAAGCCCATTCGATGAATCTCTCATTGCCCTGAACGAGTCGGGGCAGGTAGGGATGACTTTCTGGCCTTTCATTTAGATGGATAATCCTGACCCGAGATAAAACGCCAGTGCACAGGCAAGGATTCCGACGTGTGGCATACGGCTGCTAGCGTTCCCTCTCCCCGGCCCCTACCTCCCCCTGCTTCACTTCTGACGATTGCTGAGACGACTCTTCCCTTTGGTAGGCTTGGAAGGCTCCACCACTTGTCAGCTGTGTGACTGCGGGCAAGTCACTTCACTTCTCTGGGCCTCAGAGTTCCCTCATCTGTAAAATGGGGATTAAGACTGTGAGCCTCACGTGGAACAATCTGATTACCCTGTCTCTACCCCAGCGCTTAGAACAGTGCTCTGCACATACCAACATTATTAAATAGCTAGATAGCTCACTCAAACAAACAAATACCAACATTATTAAATAGCTAGATAGCTCACTCGTCCCACCCCCCCCAAACCCTTCCCCCCTCGGTTCCTACCTCAGCCGCTGCCGGAGCCTGCAGTTCCACCTGGCTGGATGCTGGCTGGATGGGGCGCTCCCAGAAGTGAGGCAGGCGACATCTCTGAAAGATAGCAACCTGGGTTTGGAGCACTGACTATTCCACCCTTGTCATCAGGTACAACACCTGTTCTTTTCCTGATCTCCTTCCCGAATCATATCGTT